>NC_064924.1:468879426-471379426 GCF_023897955.1 Schistocerca gregaria
GACTCCTATCTTGCTCCTGAGATGCCTTCCACTTCATCTATCTCTATTAGCCACACAGTCTTCTTTTCCTTTATATTTTCCTTAATCATGTTTCATCATGTCTCTCTATTCTTCTCCTCCCTTCACCATGAGTCTCCCTCATACTCCCTGCTGCCAGCACTTCTACCTAAAATCTTTCTCTTCAATAATGTATTTTTCGAGGTGTACCTTTCTAATTGTTTATCTCACTTTTTGTATTAGATGTAGTTTAACATGCCTACTAAAACATATGACTGTAAAATAAGTAGAATGCCTGGTTAGATGTAAGAGAGGGCCTGATGGCCCTAATCTTGCCAGGTTAAATAAATAAATAAATAAATAAGTTGAAATCGAGAAACAGCATGTTCCACAATAGATAGCGGTGTCTGATGGGTTACGTTCAGAATGGGATGCGCAATGCGTGGTTTCGATTCAGCTACTTTTCTTATCGGACAACTGAACGCATCTTTCAGTCAACCCCACAGCCAGAAGTCACACGGACTATGTTCAGGTGATCTGGACGGCAAGCCTATAGAGCAATGACGGCTGATAACTCGAACGTTTCCTAAATGGCTCTGCAGCAGCCGCTCGTCTGGCTGTGAAAGTGTAGGGGAGTCCCATCTTGGAAAAAATGAACCCAGCCATGCTGATGAAGGGTTGGAATGACGTTGGTGCGAAAAGATTTTAATATCGTTTGCCAGTGACAGTATGGATCATAGAATCCGCAGGACTCATCTCCTCAAAAAAATATGGCCCTACGATAAACTATGCCGTCAACGCAAACCACACACTCACCTTTGTAGAATGAGGTGGTACCGGTTGCTGTGCAAGTGGATTTTCCGTTGTCCCTATTCTGCAGTAGTGTGGGTTGACATTTCCTTGGACATGGAAATGGGTTTCGTCTGCCGACAAAATGTTCCATGGCCATTCGTTGTCCACTTCATTACGAACAAGAAGTTCTTGAGCAATAGTTTGGTTTGCTGTCAGGCTAACATGAAAGAACTCCTGAACATGGATCATTTGGTGTGGATAGGAATGCAGGATGTTTAGGAGGCATGACCTACGCTCAGGCAACCCCCTGTGCACTGCATGTTAGCACAACACCGCTCGACCCCTCCTGCAGTACTCGGGCCACTTGTACTGACGTAAGATCAGGTGTTTCCCTCCGTCTGCCACATTCCACTTCAAAAGAACCTGTGTTTTCGAATTTCGTAATCATTTTGTCCAGAATCTTGGCAGACATCAGACCAACGCCTTTTCCCATACCCTTTAGTGTCTGGAAATTCTGCAGAGCTACTGCCGCAGATTCACCTTTCTTGTGAAGGAGTCTTATCAGCAGTGCGCATCGCTGCGCTGAGACAGGCGTACCGAGCGTCTGAGACGCAAGCCGATGAACCCCGCATCGTTTATTTTGTACATTCTACGGCTTGTAGCGCCTTCTAATGGTAAAATTTTCGTTAAATTTTTTCGTTTCCATACCTTCTCCTCGATCCTTCGATAATATTCCGTTCGAATTTGACTCTTTCTGAGCAGTGGTTGTTTTTTTACAGCATTTTGAAACTGGAACTTTAATTATAAACACCCTGCATGTCAATCGAGAGTTTTTTATTTAGGTAGTATGAATCTTGAATCAGATTTTGGAAAGTACTCGGTGTAGTTTTATTTCCATTTTGGTTGACTATAATAATGTCTTTTATGAGAAACTAGCTGTCTGAATTTTGATCTGCATCATTAAGACAGCTCAATTAATTCAAAAGGCTGTTTTTTTTTTTTAAAAAAAAAGGTTCAATAATAAGTCGAGCATTTGCTATTAGACTCGGTGGAATTGGCTCATGGAAGTTATCTCATGTGAAATCTGTTATCTCTCAGAGAATGAGAGAGAGTTCTGACTTTCAACAAATGTCAGGAAAGTTTGGGAAAAAGTTGAATTTAACGAGAACTCGTAGATTAACTATGCTTGAAATGATTGGTATGAAATAATACAGATAATTTCAAGAAATGTCATGTTCTAGTCCAAACTGTACGTTACATTGCATCAGAAGTAACTCCTCATTCGTGAAAATTCAGATTCTAGAAACAAAGAACTTCCATTTGAAGGCCGGAAGTCAGATGTCGAACTAGTGCTTGCCGTCCACCTTTGAGTGTTACGGAGAAGTGTATTCAGCACAGGTACGTCACTCAAAAACATTGTACTACATGTTCTGGGTGTATCGTAATGAACAGAGTAAACTGACACGGATGAATGTGGGCGATAACAGAACCAAATATGTTCCAGTGGACCTGAGTTCACAACCTAGCCGTTTGCAAGATAACTATGAATGAATCTTTACGGTCTGTCAATGACACCCGAATGAAATATTACTCTGCGTAGTACACAAATTTAAACTTTTCGATTAAGTCATCATTTACTTGGGGGCAAATTTAACCAGTGACATATTTTACTTCTGATCGAAGATGTACCACTGCTAGCCAACTTTTACAAGTCACTTCCTGATGATCGCACAGCCACTTAGAGTGTTACAAGTGCCGGCCGGAGTGGCCATGCGGTTCTAGGGTCTACAGTCTGGAACCGCGCGACCGCTACGGTCGCAGGTTCGAATCCTGTCTCGGGCCTGGATGTGTGTGATGTCCTTAGGTTAGTTAGGTTTAAGTAGTTCTAAGTTCTTAGCTTCTGATGACCTAATAAGTTAAGTCCCGTAGTGCTCAGAGCCATTTGAACCTCTTTTTTTTTTTTTTTTTTTTTTGTATCTGTTACAAGCCAGTGCTTCAGCATTACGGAAGCCATTAAGCCCCAGAACGTCGGTAGCATCACCGTCCAACAACTGGCGGTGTTGACGAAATCCGGGACATCATTTCAGCGTTTCGACAGAAGAAGTACGAGGCACTTGGGAGACAACACGACAACATGCAGGGTCAGGGAGCATATAAATATCACCTGCGCAACAGGCAAAGGACATCATGGCGCTGACCGCTGTAGAATATGCCTTCGACGGCGACCTCTGCAGGGTGGCTACCGTCACTGACAAGGGAAAGCCACGACGTTTGGAACGCGGATTTACTGTAAACTTCGTACACTAGTAGTACTCCATTAGGACAAAAAATGTGTAAGCAGTAGCGCGTAATTTGGATCGCCAAATATCATCAAATATATACGTGTGCTTGGCCATTTTTACTACGAAGCGTCGGCAGCTGAGTGGTTAGCGTTCAAGCCCCGTAATCGCTGGGTCTCTGGATTGAGTCCAGGTCGTCAGTTTTTTTTTCTATTTCTAACACAGTCATTTTATTTTTTAATTTATATTATAATTGATGTAATGGGAAAAATACGTGTAATAGGAGGAACTTTAATTAAATTTGCAATGTTATTTGGCAGTCTACAAATTTTCGTTATCACAAATAATATAATACTCATAACTACCGACTAGTGAACGACCAAACGCATAAACTGATACTGAAAGTGTATGCGTGTCCGTGTCTTCAAAATTGTTCGTATTTAATCGAAAAAGAACGAGAAATTGCTTCTCGTGAAGACGCTCTTAAAACGCACTCGATACTGCATGACCAAAGATCAGCGTCAATATTTAAGGAAATGCTGCGTTATGCATGGTATGTTCGCAGCTCGTGGTCGTGCGGTACAGTTCTCGCTTTCCACGGCCGGGTTCCCGGGTTCGATTCCCTGCGAGGTCAGGGATTTTCTCTGCCTCGTGATGACTGAGTGTTGTGTGCTGTCCTTAGGTTAGTTAGGTTTAAGTAGTTCTAAGTTCTAGGGGACTGATGATCATAGATGTTCAGTCCCATAGTGCTCATAGCCATTTTAACCATTTTTTTTTTGCATGGTTTGCTTCCAAATTATCGGCTGAAAGAGAGGTTTTTGAAAATGTTAGCGAGGTTTGTTTTTCCACGGAAAACCTCAAAAGACCTTGCGTGTGCGGAAACATAGCATTTATTCAATGCAGCTGGTGCCGTTTAACTTTGTTTTTCATGTTTCCCACAAGTAATACTCGTAATGTTGAAAGCGACGATTAATTGTACATCTTTCGAAAGCCGTCTGTGCCGGCCAAAACTTGGAGGTAACAAGTCGTTTCGGGCTCCTTATAGGTATAAGGGATTTCTCAAATCACGGACAAGCATACATTTTCAGTATCACTTTGTGCGTTTGGCCGTTTAATAGTTATGAATATTATATTATATGTGTTAATAAAAATTTGTAGACTGCCAAATAACACCGTAAATTTGATAGAAGTTCATCCGATTACACGTATTTTTCCGATTACACCAATTGTAATATAAATAGTAAAGCAAATGACTGTGTTAGAAATAGGAAAAAAAAACTGACGAGCGGGACTCGATCCAGCGACCCACCGATTTCGGAGCTTGAACGCTAACCATTTTTTTTTTATTTTTTTTTTTTTTACCACTTGCTGCCGACGCTTCGTGGTAAAAACCGCCACGCACAGGTTTATATTTGATAACCCAAATTATCTTGCTATTTTCTCAATAACGCTTGAGAAGTACGCGCTACTGCTTACACATTTTGTTGTCCTCGTGGAGTACGAGTGTACGAAGTTTACAGCAAATCCGCGTTCCAAACGTCGTGGCCTCCCATTGTGAGTCCGGAGAAGCATCGTCGCTCAAACAGGGAGAGTTGGCGCTTCCTTCAGTCGGCATCATTCAACGTGATCGCTTCTCATAGATCCTACATCTAGCACCGATGAACCCGAGAGTCGAACTTGGACTGTACTAGCCACACACACTTAGCCAATGTCGTAACCGGGCGCCACCAGTCATACGTCTGGGGCCAGACTTTGCTCCCTGAATGACACCGCCTTCGCACCAAGCCGCGCCGTGCTGGCTGGCGACAACACCCACCAGAAGTGTGGGCGTGAAGCGTTGTTGCGTCGCCAGCATCGACTGAGCGAACACCTACCTCCAGGCTGACTGCGTAGCAGGAACGCTCAGGTCAGAGTAACGCAGCTCTGTCCGCAGCCAGTGGCTAAGATCCTGACAGTGCACCACTGCCAAGGACTGTAGGCTCAATGACTACCCTGTCCACTGGCCATGGACGTGGAGTATCGCTGTACCCTGCGTCCCATGGTCTGGTCAAAGTGGTTGCAACATGAGCATTGCTGAATTCTCTCTTGCTACCCAGTGTTGCACCCGCACCCTCAGGAGGTCGGAACAGCCACTTTGACAAGCCTAAACCTGCTGCAGTATCTTCCAGTGGGGGTTGACCCAATCAAACATTGACCATTTCCTGGTGATGACTGCTAGCCTACATCATCAGGCTGAAACAGTAACACAGACTATGGTTAAGAAGGGTTTACTGAAATTTGGAAGCAAAGAAGCACTAAGCATGGATAAAGCGTTAATTTTATGTCTGAGTTAATGATGCAGTTATTTAGTCAAGTGCAGACCCATAAATTGAGAATAAATATTGTGGATCAGTAGGAAAATAGTACAACAGCGTGTCTGGACTTCAGAGGAAATGCTAAGTCATTATGTAAGCAGTTCAAATGGCTCTGAGCACTATGGGATTCAACATCTGAGATCATCAGCCTCCTAGAACTTAGAACTACTTAACCTCACTAACCTAAGAACATCACACACATCCATGCCCGAGGCAGGTTTCGAACCTGCGACTGTAGCAGTCGCGCAGTGCCGGACGAAAGTGCCTAGAACAGCTCGGCCACTGCTGTCGGTATGTAAACAGTCACCAGAATGACAGGTACAAGCTGTTGCCATATACAGTGATAGCCTATACCTCAACAATGTACGGGAGCATGAGTCTGTCATTATACAAGATGCCCTCATCACGTTGAGACGGTAAAATAACAGGACCGTGAGAGCATTTTCCGAAAACTTAAAAAGTGGTATGGTTTCAAGAACAGCAAACCTACATATAATCCTTAAAGTGCTTAGAAGGTAAGGTAAACACCATGCAGATAATTGAGTGACGTTAATTAGACAGTGTACCCTGAAAGCTAAGACGATGATATTTTACTACGGTCCTTACCGGTTTCTTGAAGCAACCTCAAATCGTTAATCTTGAATTGCAGCTCCCTACTCGCACTACGGTTGTGCACGTAGGGCATGCGAGACCCTTCAGAAGCGTGCCACACGTATTGTCACCGTTTTCAGTGACTGTCATCGAAGAGGGGAGCTGGCTGATAAAGAAAACGGCGTAACAGGAACGGCGGGCTGTTCCAGAGCAGAGGGAGGGGATTACGTTAAAAATAGCATTTTGTATCCAAAAGTGTAATAAATAATACGGTGTATTGTAATCCTGAATAAATCTAACCTTTCTTCATAAAAAATGTTGCATTAGTTACTGAACGCCCCCGTGCGTTTTTAGGCTGCGAAATAGGGCATCACAGGAACAAGGAAAAGGTGATTCGAGAAGATAGGACTCCACTTAGTATACTCTGTTTTGGGCGTGTGGCCGTGAAGCACTTAAGCCAGCAGAGAGCTCCTGCCACGCTACTTGCCCAGCAAGAATGAAAGACGCTGTGCTATTTGCAACGGTGGCTGCCATCCTGACAGCCCACCGCTGGCAGCTATCGTGGGCTAGTCTCCCACCTTGTCCGCGGGGCATGCACTTAGAGCATCGCTGTACCCCGTTAAAACTGAATAACCTGTTCGCCGCTGGTAAATATCCACACTCGCAGTGAGGAGATCGGAATGATCACACCTGCACTCACACCTACACAAGCTCCCCTATCATCAAACAGTGGTGATTGTCGTTTTTGTCGATGTCTTCGTCGTCGTTGTTGTTTGTTCCTTCGTTCATTAGTTTTGACGTTCAACCCCTCTAACGGGGTCGACAAAGTAGGAGCCTACGGAATGTCAGGCCAGCTGTGTAGCTGGATTGAAGAGCTTTTAGCAAACAGAACACAGCATGTTGTTCTCAATGGAGAGACGTCTACAGAAGTTAAAGTAACTTCTGGCGTACCACATGGGAGTGTTATGGGACCATTGCTTTTCACAATACATATAAATGACCTAGTACATAGTGTCGGAAGTTCCATGCAGCTTTTCGCGGTTGATGCTGTAGTATACAGAGAAGCTGCAGCATTAGAAAATTGTAGCGAAATGCAGGAAGATCTGCAGCGGATAGGCACTTGGTGTAGGGAGTGGCAACTGACCCTTAACATAGACAAATGTAATGTATTGCGAATACATAGAAAGAAGGATCCTTTACTGTATGATTACATGATAGCGGAACAAACACTGGTAGCAGTTACTTCTGTGAAATATCTGGGAGTATGCGTACAGAACAATTTGAAGTGGAATGATCATATAAAATTAATTGTTGGTAAGGCAGGTGCCAGGTTGAGATTCATTGGGAGAGTCCTTAGAAAATGTAGTCCATCAACAAAGTAGGTGGCTTACAAAACTCTCGTTCGACATATACTTGAGTATTGCTCATCAGTGTGGGATCCGTACCAGATCGGGTTGACAGAGGAGATAGAGAAGATCCAAAGAAGAGCGGTGTGTTTCGTCACAGGGTTATTTGCTAAGCGTGATAGCGTTACGGAGACGTTTAGCAAACTCAAGTGGCAGGATCTGCAAGAGAGGCGCTCAACATCGAGGTGTAGCTTGCTGTCCAGGTTTCCAGTGGATGCGTTTCTGGATGAGGTATCGAATATATTGCTTCCCCCTACTTGTACCTCCCGAGGAGATATTTAATGTAAAATTAGAGAGATTCGACGGCGCACGGAGGCTTTCCGGCAGTCTTTCTTCCCGCTAACCATACGCGAGTGGAACAGGAAAGGGAGGTAATGACAGTGCACGTTAAGTGCCCTCCGCCAGACACCGTTGGGTGGCGCGCGGAGTATAAATGTAGATGTAGATGTGGACACTACATAACGATGCCGACTCAGTCACAAAGATGGCAGCTAACGTGCCAGTATGGTCAGCATCAGAGTTGTAAAACTACCACACGCTACTGTAGGCTATCCTAAGTAACCGTAGACAATTCTAGTTTTCCGCGTCTGATAAAGTCCTTCCCACGTTACCAGTACGTTAGATGTCTTGCACACCCATTGGGCGTTATCTCATATTGATCGCGTTGTTTATATATGTGATTAGTGTCTTACTAGATTTCCCTAAAAATCGTAAGCGGTGGACTGTCTAAAAAATGAGTGAGGATATATAAAGAGATGCGAAATCTACTGAACATTTTTGTTCTACATAGTTATCCTCCTGTCTTTTACTTAAAAATAAACAGTATTTATAGAAAAATTGAAATTTTCAATGTTTAACTCAGCTATTATTCGAAAACTGTTGACGTGTAACGTGAAATAGAGGTATTGTGTAGTAAAAATAAATAAAAAATACAGTTTTATTGTATAGTTCTAGAAGACGCAGTTTCCTCAAAATAAATAAATTAAATTAAATTAAGAAATAACAGCAAAACAAAAATATATTAAACATCGCTTCAATACCTCACCGATCTTATCATAAACACGCTCCAGTTATTCATAAACAACTTTTGCATTGATCAATACTACCAGGAAACTCTTGCCTCTGCCGGCGAGTGTGGCCGAGCGGTCTGGAACTGCGCGACCGCTACGGTCGCAGGTTCGAATCCTGCCTCGGGCGTGGATGTGTGTGATGTCCTTAGATTAGTTAGGTTTAAGTAGTTCTAAGTTCTAGGGGACTGATGACCTAAGATGTTAAGTCCCATAGTGCTCAGAGCCGTTTGAACCATTTTCTTCTCTTGCCTTTGATAACTGTGAAGACCGTTTTATTGAGTGCAAGATCACAACAGCAATTATACAGCCTTTTTTATGCTTGTGGATGTAAACTGCACTTGCATCAAAAGTAACTGATTTAGCTACATAAAAGCGCAGAAGTAACGAGACCAATTAATTTTTATTACTTATAAAATGCAATTTATAGTCTGTATGGATATAAAGTACACAATCGACTAACAGTGACTGATGTGCAGCTCTAATTATGTGCAAAACAAACAAACAAACAACAGAAAAACAAAGACGTCGTCGTCTGCCAGTTCTTCTCTTACACATTCACTGACGTTTCTTTCCCTACCAATGCTACCAATAATACCAGTAATTCTACAATTTATTACATAGTTTACGTACCATAATGATTTAGTTACATGGACAGGTCACCAGGGCATTTACCTTGTTCTTACGCATCGTTTCACCTCACTTCTCTGGCTTCTTTCTGTTTGCAGTAATCTCTTGAAGTGTATAGTATGAACTACGATGCAGTTGAAGAACCGGGGCGGTAAATTATACAGTCTTGTCAAGATTTGCCAAATGATCTCCGGGTGTTTCAAAGAATTTGTAACTGAGTGCAGAGTCAAGAGCAGTACTGCATCCAAATATGAGCACGAAGCGTGCGCACTTCCTTTGGCTGGCAGAAGCATGTAGTAAACTCTAAACATGTACGTGTTAATTGTCCGCACCTGGTAGCTGAGTGGTCAGCACGACGGAATGTCATACCTAACAGAACGGGTTCGATTCCCAGCTGGGTCGGAGATTTTCTCCGCTCAGAGACTAGGTGTTGTGTTGTCCTTATCATCATCATTTCATCCCCATCGACACGCAAGTCGCCGAAGTGGCGTCAAATCGAAAGACTTGCACCAGGCGAACGGTCTACCCGACGGAAGGCCCTAGCCATACGGCATTTCCATTTTACGTATTAATTTAGTATTGTACTGGTAAGAGCCAGATTCAACAGAGAATCAACGTCCCATCTGTAAAACAGCTTCAAGCTTCTAATTACTTTACAAATGAGTTAATGTGTGAAATGTTTGACGTTAAGCGTGTTAGCGAAAATCAAGTTCAAAAAGATTTGGAATTATATGTAAAGTTTGTTGGAAGTTGCTAAGTGCTCGCATTTACTAATAGTGGATTAATATAGTCCGGGTCATTTGTGTGCCATGAGTTACACATCCACAAGATACATACACAATTGCTAACTATAATGACTGACTGTATTAAATCGTTAACGTGCGATTATACCTCTTAATGAGTAGATTACGGCAGCATTTTAAATTTTTAAATTCAGACAATAATTGTATGAAATACTGAAAATCAAGTTTTTGTTGCTGCTGGAAGCCGTTAAGTAGGAAGTCTGCAAACCGGGTTGGGAGCCTTGAACTCTGCTATCCATTTTGTGATGTGTATTCGTAATTAAGGGGCCCCGGAGGTCAAGAGGGGCCACAAAATTAAAAATTTGTTTTTTATTTAATAGTACTCTCTGATTTTGCCCGTTTCGAAAAAAATATATACGCTATTAGTAACCTCATAATCTTCGCGTTCAAATGCCTTTCTAAAGCAGATGCGGCGCATGAATGCCTAGCTGTAACACCACAGCCGAACATAAAACCTTGTCTACGATATCTTGTTATTTAATTTTAACACCGATATTTCCATAGCAACTCGTTTGTGCAATTTCCTTGAAGAACATATCGACTGTACTATGCGCACGGTTTTATTGCACTCGATATCTCTGTCGATGCAAGTAGATTACTTCAGTTTACTGTTTCTTCGCTTGCGTTCGCGCTGTAAATTTGTTGTTATGACTGCGTATTTCAACCATTTGACATCGTAAAACGCCAGACACGAACAAGTTTAATTACAGCCGTAAATTTTACGGCAATCAACACGAGTGTGTTGTCGCAAATCGTCAAAATGAAGAAATTGTTACTCTGCAGCGAAATGAGGTTAGGCCAAAAAATTCTGCTGAAAGCGTGACAAAGGAGGCCACAATAACAAAGAAAAGAAAGAATGGGACATTATGGAGCTGGAATGTATTGACATGTTATCACTGAGAAGATAATGACATCCAATCTTTAGTTACCATTTCCTGTGCTCAACGTTTTTACGTACTTAGGTATCATTATCTCACCCAGTATTACAGTTACAGAAACAGAATATTGCGTGAATAATAATACAGTGCTTGCCTACACAGTGAACCAAATTATTCAAAAATGTATTAAATATTTTAAGCTGGAGCGTGTCCTGTGTACTGAAATTGTTAAAAGAAAACAATGACTTCTGAAAGACATTTTTCAAATATACAGAACATCAAATTGATAAATACTCCCGGTAATGTTTCGTCAGTTAATAATTAAAAGAATGAAATTTGTTTCGACCTTTTATTTTGAATAGTGTGGAATTACAGTGTACCTAAAATTAAAATTACAAAAATGGTTCAAATGGCTATGAGCACTATGGGACTTAACATCTGAGGTCATCAGTCCCCTAGAACTTAGAACTACTTAAACCTTACTAGCCTAAGGACATCACACACATCCAAGCCCGAGCCAGGATTCGAACCTGCGACCGTAGCGGTAGCCCGGTTCCAGACTGAAGCGCCAAAACCGCTCGGCCAGAGCGGCTGGCTAATAATTACACGTAAGACAGTACGTAAGATGAAAACCAATATTAACTGTACTATATATTGCACAGTTTTTAACTTTTTTCACGTAGAGGTCAAGACAGAGGTCAGGTATACTAATTATTCGGTTAAAGATCCATGCCAATATCTATTGAAGTTTTTGAATTATTAAATTTCAAAATACTAGTAAAAACTACACGTCATGACGTCCAGGACCCGTTAAGGTATGTCATGGGTGAAATTAGTGGCTGATTAGATGGAGTCATTATGGAAGATTTACATCTCATACACATATTTGTAGATCGAGGCTAGGTCCCTTGTTAAAATCTGGGTGTAGCTAGCTTCAGCAGATTTCCGTTATCCGCCACTTTTCGGAGTTCCTAGATGGCCTTCACTGCTGCCGCATCGGTCCTAAGGCACTAAGTCCCTTCTGAACTTCGTCCCTGTAGGCCATCCCCTACTACGCAGCGTTGCTCGCCTCCCATAACTTAAACGAGGGATTGGTCCTCCGAGAAGTGTGGACACAATGGAAATGACCTAGAGGAAGAGCAAGGGATAGATGGCTGAAAGGAGTGGAGGAATGTGTTGGAAAAAGAGGCGAGGACTGCACAAGAGTGAACACAGAAAGATGGGCGCAAAACAGGACCAGACGACGAGGCTTATATTCGAAACAGAAGCAGCCTGGGGCTGTTCAAGAAGAAGAAGAAGATGATGATGATGATGACGATGATACGTGTATAGCAACTATAACGACACTCATAATGAATTTAGTGGCGGCCAGTAACCGCAGATTCGAAAGTATGGAGCAAATTGCTCTTTTGTGGATGCATATTTGTTGGAACGATTTTGCTTCAAATATCATATACTTCCATCCGTGGCAGTATGCACTAGATCAGAGATTAGATTAGATTAGTACTTGTTCCATAGATCATGAAACGGCACTTCGTAATGATGTGGAACGTGTCAGGTTAGTAGAAGGTGTCTATACAAGATATTACATTACACAAATTATTACATGACAGTTAATATTTTTAATTGTTTTTTGTGGGAGTTGGGGAAATTACCCACTTACTATATCCAAAAATTCATGCAATGAGTAGGGGCTGCCATTAAGAAATTACACTCCTGGAAATTGAAATAAGAACACCGTGAATTCATTGTCCCAGGAAGGGGAAACTTTATTGACAGATTCCTGGGATCAGATACATCACATGATCACACTGACAGAACCACAGGCACTTAGACACAGGCAACAGAGCATGCACAATGTCGGCACTAGTACAGTGTATATCCACCTTTCGCAGCAATGCAGGCTGCTATTCTCCCATGGAGACGATCGTAGAGATGCTGGATGTAGTCCTGTGGAACGGCTCGCCATGCCATTTCCACTTGGCGCCTCAGTTGGACCAGCGTACGTCCTGGACGTGCAGACCGTGTGAGACGACGCTTCATCCAGTCCCAAACATGCTCAATGGGGGACAGATCCGGAGATCGGAGATCTTGCTGGCCAGGGTAGTTGACTTACACCTTCTAGAGCACGTTGGGTGGCACGGGATACATGCGGACGTGCATTGTCCTGTTGGAACAGCAAGTTCCCTTGCCGGTCTAGGAATGGTAGAACGATGGGTTCGATGACGGTTTGGATGTACCGTGCACTATTCAGTGTCCCCTCGACGATCACCAGAGGTGTACGGCCAGTGTAGGAGATCGCTCCCCACACCATGATGCCAGGTGTTGGCCCTGTGTGCCTCGGTCGTATGCAGTCCTGATTGTGGCGCTCACCTGCACGGCGCCAAACACGCATACGACCATCATTGGGACCAAGGCAGAAGTGACTCTCATCGCTGAAGGCGACACGTCTCCATTCGTCCCCCCATTCACGCCTGTCGCGACACCACAAGAGGCGGGCTGCACGATGTTGGGGCGTGAGCGGAAGACGGCCTAACGGTGTGCGGCACCGTAGCCCAGCTTCATGGAGACGGTTGCGAATGGTCCTCGCCGATACCCCAGGAGCAACAGTGTCCCTAATTTGCTGGGAAGTGGCGGTGCGGTCCCCTACGGCAGTGCGTAGGATCCTACGGTCTCGGCGTGCATCCTTGCGTCGCTGCGGTCCGGTCGAAGGTCGACGGGCACGTGCACCTTCCGCCGACCACTGGCGACAACATCGATGTACTGTGGAGACCTCACGCCCCACGTGTTGAGCAATTCGGCGGTACGTCCACCCGGCCTCCCGCATGCCCACTATACGCCCTCGCTCAAAGTCCGTCAACTGCACATACGGTTCACGTCCACGCTGTCGCGGCATGCTACCAGTGTTAAAGACTACGATGGAGCTCCGTATGCCACGGCAAACTGGCTGCCACTGACGGCGGCGGTGCACAAATGCTGCGCAGCTAGCGCCATTCGACGGCCAACACCGCGGTTCCTGGTGTGTCCGCTGTGCCGTGCGTGTGATCATTGCTCCTACAGCCCTCTCGCAGTGTCCGGAGCAAGTATGGTGGGTCTGACACACCGGTGTCAATGTGTTCTTTTTTCCATTTCCAGGAGTGTATTTTAATTTCCTTTTAAATGCTATATGGCTATTTGTTAGACTTTTGATGCTATTAAGAAAGTGACCAAAACTTTTGTGGTAGCGTAATTTACCCCATTCTGAGCCAAAGTTAGATTTAACCTTGAGTAGTGAAGATCATCCTTTCTCCTAGTGTTGTAGCAATGTATACTGCTATTACTTTTGAATTCGTTCGGATTGTTAATAACAAATTTTATATATATATATATATATATATATATATATATATATATATATATATATATATATATATATTGTGAGGCTACAGTGAAGATCTCTAGTTCTTTAAATAAGTGTCTGCAGGATGATCATGGATGAGCTCCAGCAGTTATGCTGATTACACGCTTTTGTGCGATGAACACTCTTTTACTCAATGATGAGTTATCCCAGAGTATGATGCACTACTAATTACGATACACTCAAATTCTACCCAAGCCACTGTACAGCGCACAACAGAGAGTAGCGAACAAGCGTTGATGTTGAGGTAACGGGTGGCCACTAATGTTGACGAAAGAAAGCTTCCTGCCGTCCACTGCTGTGATAGCTCGTGTCAGAGGTTGCCGCGCCGGGGATCCTCGAAATAAGAGACGGTCCGCCGGGGACCGGTGCTGGTTCTGGTGTACACAGCGGCTGAGTCACGGCGGACGGCTGGGGAGCCATCCGTCTGCCGGAGGGCCTACCGCCTCACAGGAGCGTGCGTGTGTGTGTGCGTGCGTGCGTGTGCGTGTGCGTGCGAGCCAGCGCGCGCAGCCTGCTATTGATTCCTCGCCACGCCCTGCGCTGGAGGTGGCTGCGGCGCCGTGGGCAGAGGTGAGCCAACGTGGGTCGGCGGCTGACCTGCCTACGCAGCCGCTGCTGCCACCGAACCTCGGGCTCTAGTCGTCCCCCACTTCTCCCTCTCTCTCTCCCCCCCCCCCCCTCCCTTCCTCGCTCCCTCCGACTCGTGCCTCCCACTGCCTCAAGCAATTACGCACTCGCTCTCGTCGTTATAGAGCACGCCCACTCGTATATGCGGCCCCACACCCACGCATACACGCACGCACCTACGTACACAGATATATTCACAAAAACGCCAACACATATTCCCGCTCAAGAAACCAGAAATGGTTAAACACACTTTACGAGAAAGCTTTTATTCAGACCTCCTCTTCTTATATGCGAGTGGAATAGGCTGAGGTCACGAAAGTTGCGGGATACCTCATAATATCGTGCCGGACTCACCTTTGCCCGCTGTACTGCAGCAACTTGACAAGGCATGGACCCTAAAAGTCTTTGGAAATCCCTGCAGAAATACTGAGCCATGATGGCGTTGTAGCCGTCACAGTCAAGAAAGTATTGCCGGTGTACTATTTTTGCCGGCCGGAGTGGCCGAGTGGTTCTAGGCGCTTCAGTCTGGAACCGCGCGACCGCTACGGTCGCAGGTTCGAATCCTGCCTCGGACATGTATGTGTGTGATGTCCTTAGGTTAGTTAGGTTTAAGTAGTTCTAAGTTCTAGGGGACTGATGACCCGAGATGTTGAGTGCCATAGTTCTCAGAGCCATTTTTTAAACTCATTTCGGGAAATGAGAGTAGGGAAGCAAATTCAGTTATACTGCATCGCCGTTGTAGGCAAGATCGTAGCAAGGTCGTAGCAGACTGCAAAACTTCCGTCGTGATGGACACAACTTGAATAAGGGCTAATGATGGTTCAAATAGCTCTGAGCACTATGGGACTTAACATCTGAGGTCATCAATCCTCTTGAACTTAGAACTACTTAAACCTAACTAACCTAAGGACATCACACACATCCATACCCGAGGCAGGATTCGTGCTTGCGACCGTAGCAGTAGCGTGGTTCCAGACTGAAGAGCCTAGAACCGGACTAATTATGACTCGGTTTCTTAGGAATATGAGGAAATGTCGTCCACGAATCAATAAATAATGTGAAAGAGATTTACGGTGATTACTTCACTTGTTTAAAAAAAAAAAAAAGAAAATCGCTTACATACTGAAGCGCCAAAGAAACTGGAATAGTCATACACAGATATGTAAAGAGGCAGAATAGGACGCTCCGGTCGACAACGCCTATATAAAACAACAAGTGTCTGGCACAGTAGTTCGATCGGTTACTGCTGCTACAATGGCAGGTTATCAAGATTTAAATGAGTTTGAACGTGGTGTTATAGTCGACGCATGAATGATGCGACACAGCATCTCCGAGGTATCGATGAAGTAGGGATTTTCCCATACGGCCATTTCACGACTGTACCGTGAGCGTCAGGAATCCGGTAAAACATCAAACCTACGACATCGCTGCGGGCGGAAAAAGATCCTGGAAGAACGGGACCAACGGCGACTGAAGAGAATCGTTCAATGTGACAGAAGTGCAACCCTTCCGCAAAATTGCTGTAGACTTCAGTGCCGGGCCATCAACCAGTTTCAGCTTGCAAACGATTCAAAGAAACATCATCGATATGGGCTTTCGGAGTTGAAGGCTCTTTCGCGTACTCTTGATGACTGCACGACAAATATTTACTCCTCGCCTGGACCCGTTAACATCGACATTGGACTGTTCATGACCGGAAACATGTTGCCTGGTTGGACGAGTCTCGTTTCAGATTGTATCGAGTGGATGGACGTGTACAGGTATGGAGACAACCTCGTGAATCCATGGACCCTGCGTGGAACCTCCACCAGCTCTGAAGAAAGTCTACCTGGTCCCCGGGAACCTCTCCTCGAGGAAGACTGCTTGACCATTCTACTACCACGATCGTATGTTGCCACTTATTCACGTTGATTGTAAGATAAGAGAGATTGAGGCACGTACACAGGAATATACACAATCATTTTTCTCTTGCGCAGAACGCGAATGTAATAGACAAGAAATATATGAAGATGTAGACGTAGACTGACGTCAGCGATATAGGAATACAATCATCTGCAGCTGTCCTTCGGACCTTCTTAAAAACAGGATGATTTGCGCTTTTTTTTCAGTAGCTACGTGCTCTTCCGTGCTCCAGCTACCTGCGATAAACTTCTGCTAGAAGGGAAGCAAGTTCTTTCGCATTATCATTGTAGTATCTTACAGGTATCTCAACTGGCCCTTGCGGTTTCCCACTATTAAGCGGTTGTAGTTACTGTTCTATTCCACGAACACTGATATCAGTATCTACTATTTCAGCGTTCGAGCGATGACTGAAAGGAAGAATTGTATTATCGGCTATAGCACTGAAACAGTTTTAGACTGTTAATAAATCACGTCGATAAAACACTGTAAAACACAATTGTTAATGGTACGTGATTTTTGGTCAAATGGTGAATTAGGCTACAATTTATTTGGACTTCTATTAATAAAGGAAATGAATTACCTATATAAGTGAACGATCAATGTGAATAATGTTATGAACAAAACTGTCTAGATGGCTTAATAAATTTCTTTACTGCGCCGTTTCGGCCACTGTTGCAGATATCAAAAACTTGTAGCTTTAAAAACAAGTTTCACTCACAATATCAAAAACCTTTACCCTACTAGCTGACGTCCTGAGTAGGTATAGGATTTTGGTATTGATGTTGATCCTAGTTTTGTAAGTTCTAATTTGTGATATCTGATCGTACCAGTAGCCAAAACGGCGTAAAAAAGAAATTTATTCAACGATTTAATCGGAGTTAATCACAAAATCTTTGTGCTTCCTGATCAGAAATTTCCCCAAATGAACTCGTAAGCCAGTTGGCTTCAGGTTGCAGGGATAGACAACTGGCCCTACAGCCAGAGTGCGTGTTTATGTTTACGTGTGTGTATGTGTGGATGCACCCCATGGCGCGGGAGAGGGTTGGAGCGCGAGGCGTGGCACACTGACACACTGCACCAGCGCCACCTGCGCACAGCGGGGGAGGCCTCCCCCGCACGGCTTCACTTGACACAGCACCGCACTGCAACACAACCCCTCAGCTCGGCAGCCTGTTATGGGGTTAGCGGGACGAGCGCAGGTGTTTGCAATTACGCTCCCCTCTGCTACCCCACTGAGATCCCACTGCGCCGCACGGAGTCGTGGCGAGGCTAGCGTCTCGCTTTTAAGTTTAATGGCCGTATCGCAGACGCGGCCGGATGCTGACCCAGGGAACCTCATTAGCGGGCTGTGGTCTGAGATGATGCGCGGCCGCCGTGGTGCGTGGATTGAGGGAAAAATGCTGTGTAGCTGGAGGTGCAAATGAGGCTGTGCTCGCAGGCCAACCGCAAATGCTGTATCAAGCTCCCAGGTTAGTCTTCCGTCGATATACTAGTCGAGCTAATTTAGGCAGATATTAAAAGGGCAGGAGATGGACGAAATCTTTCACGAGCAGAGCTGTAACTTACAGCTCCCATTTTTCTTCAAAGGTTATTTCGTCCTATACACACACAGCATTTTCATGTTAAAGAGAAATGTAAAAACGATACCTAATGTAGGAAACAAACTGGAAGGGAACCTAAGACGAAGGTTGGGCCGTGCCAGGCGTTCTGTTCACTAGTCTTCCGTCAGAAAAGTGAATGCTTTCTCGCAAACGATTGTCAGTGCATGAAAAAAAAGTTGACAGTGTATGAGGCAATCTGAGATGAGAAAACTGAACTGCAACTTGCCCTTTCAGTTTATCCTAACATGGATAATTCCACTATTCCATGAATTTTACTATGGAGAGTATGTCTAGAGATTAGAGCTGGCCCGCCGTTAAGCAGTTCTGCAGTAGGTGAGCTTGTGCAGAACCTCAGAAACAAAGATATTTTATTATACACACGAAAAGCGAACGAATCACCCACCACCTCCAAGCAGGAACACAAACACATCACGTGACACTTTTGATTCTAGAAAGTCGCTATTTCCTTTGCGCTACTCCTAAAATCTTTATTTTCCCCCCTCTGTCGGAGCTCCAGATCCTGATGGTACAAAGTATGTTTCGACCGGCCGCCATGCCATCGCGTGCCATTCAGCGTCAATCGGATGCAGTGTGGAGGATCACGTGGTCAGTACACCGCTCTCCCAGCTGTTTAAATGTGTGTGAAATCTAATGGGACTGCTAAGGTCATCAGTCCCTTAGCTTACACACTACTTATCCTAAATTATCCTAAGGACAAACACACAGCCGGCCGGATTCGCCGAGCGGTTCTACGCGCTACAGTCTGGAACAGCGCGACCGCTGAGTTCGCACGTTCGAATCCTGCCTCGGGCATAGATGTGTGTGATATCCTTAGGTTAGTTACGTTTAAGTGGTTCTAAGTTCTAGGGGACTGATGACCTCAGGTGTTAAGTCCCATAGTCATCAGTGTCATTTGAGGCGTTCCTTTCTTTTGCCTATGTTAGCATAAAGACACCATTTCTCGCCAGCAGTAACGATACAGGAGAGAATGGTCGGTGTTGTTCATGAGCCAACTAACGACTAGAAAGATGACATGCATATATGGAGACCCCCTGATGTTTGTGATTTTGCTTCGAGCATGTAGTACCCATTGCATTCGATTTTTGAACCTTCTCCATAGCACGCAAATGTCACACGATGATGAAATGATAACAGTTCATCACATTTCCCAGTTTTCCAGTACACTGATGTGGATCAATGTGGATTAAAGCGTTTAAACGATCTTTATCAAACCACATAGGTCTTGCTATAAGTGGAGAGTCACTAAACGATACTGCTTAAAACGAGAAAACAATTTTCTTACCGTGTTCTGTGCAGTGGCATGCATAGCGCAAATGTTTCTGGCTGTCTCTGCTGGTGTCACACCCTTACTGAACTCAAATGTAAGAATATATCGGAAATGTCTTGGTTTCTTCATTTGGCGCTCAATTTTCTAGCGTCCGTAACTCCATTCATTATCCCCAAATGACAAAATGACAACATGTAAACTCAAATAGTAACAGTGAACTGCAAACTAAATACGACACTCGATCAATGAACCCGTAGCAAACGGAATACCAACATGCTTAACAAAAACACTATGGACTTACGCACCAACGTAGTATATTTTATATTATCTAAACAGTACCGGAGCGCTGTTGTTTCGCTTCATTATTCTTTGTCTTAGTAAGCGTGAAATCGGACTAGACCGAATAAAGATGGGTGTGCGAATCTAGTGATCATACGGTCGGGAGAGTGTGTCATCCAAGAGGTACCGCAAACTGGTCGTTTTCTGTACGCTAGCCGAACTTCGCGACCCACTTTCGACAACGAGTCTAGAAACATAGTTCTTGCTCTACTGTTCTTCTCCCGTAGTAAAATGGGGGGAAATTCGGATTCACGCAGACGATGCTGAAGAACAGGAATGGAGGTCAATGGCACTGGTACACTGTGCATTCCTCGCAACACGCAATACGGATACTTGTAGAGTACATATGGGGATAGACGCTATCTGATCAAAAGTGTGTCGACACCCCTATGTAGCACTAGATTGACCGCTTGGTGTCACGAGTGGCAGACTCGCCCGACTAAAAGAAGGCGGGGAGTAATGTGTTGTCAGCAGACAAGCGGTAACATCAGAATGGGACGGCCATGAGAGCTCTGTGACTTCGAACATGGACAAGTCATTGGATGTCACCCAAGTAACAAAGCCATCAAGGGCATTTCAACCGTTCTAAAACTACGCAAGTCGACTGTTGGTGACGTGACTGTGAAGTGGAAACGCGGAGGATCAACCACCGATAATTCAAGACCAGGCCGGCATAATATACTGATGGAAAAGGACCGTCCATCACTGTGGAGGATAGTTGTACAAACCCACGTTGAAATCAGCAGAAAGAATCAATCGTGAGCTCCAGATTGCTACCAGTAGCGCAATGACAGTGCGTAGGGAGTTAAAAGTATGGGGTTCAGCGGTGGATCAGCGCCTTATCAACCACACATTTCTAAGCGACGCCTGAGAAGGAGTTAACAGGATCGCCACTGGACAGTGGATGACTGGAAACGAGTGATTTGGAGCGATGCGTCACGCTACTTCCTGTTGAAATCAGATGGAAAGTTTTGGATGTGGTGAATGCCTGGAAATCCTTACCCGTCATCATGTGTAGTGCTAACAGTGACTTACCGAGAAGCTGGTTTTTAAGGTGTGAGAGTGTTTTTCATGGTTGGGATGCGATCCCCTTATCTCTCTTAAAAGAAACGCTAAATACAGCATGTAATGAACACATTTTACTGCATTATGTACTCCGTACGGTAAAGGAACAGTTCGGAGCCGATGACTGTTTGATTAGCGTGACAGTGAACTCTGGCATACAGCAGTATCTGTGAGGCAAAGGTTCGTAGACGATAACATCTCTGAAATTGAATGGCTTAACCAGATTCACGACCTGAATACAACGGAACACCTTTTGGAAGACTTTCAAAAATGTTCAAATGTGTGTGAAATCTTATGGGACTTAAATGCTAAGGTCATCAGTCCCTAAGCTTACACAACTACTTAACCTCAGTTATCCTAAGGACAAACACGCACACACCCATGCCCGAGGGAGGACTCGAGCCGCCGCCGGGACCAGCCGCACGGGAAGACTTTGAACATCATATTTGACTCTAGCGTCGCACATCATTACCTTCTCTGGTTCAAATGGTTCAAAAGGCTCTGAGCACTATGGGACAACATCTGAGGTCAGAAGTCCCCTAGACTTAGAATTACTTGAACCTAACTAACCTAAAGACATCACACACATCCATGCCCGAGGCAGGATTCGAACCTGCAACCGTTGCAGCCGCGTGGTTCCGAACTGGAGCCCCGACAACCGCTCGGTCACAGCGGCCAGCCTACCTTCTCTGATTTCGGCTCTTAAGGAAGAATGGGCTGTAAATCCTCCATAAAAGTTTCTACTACTTTTTGCCAGATAGTTCGATGAACCCTCTGCCAAGCACTTAAATGTGAATTGCAGAGTAATCATGTAGATGTAGATGTAGATATAAATGCAGACGGAATGGTGGAGGCAAGGGAAACTGGCAAAACAGACTACCAAACGAAGGGAAATTGGTTTCAAAGAAACGAATTCGCCGATGTCCGACTTCCTGCTTAATGTACACATATGGGTCCCAGCAAGATACGGGGAAACAAACTAAATGCTGTATCACACAAGAGCGTAATTGTATTAATCCGTAGAACAATGAGGCACTGATCTAATAAGGAACTAGTGAATAATGACGTCTGTGGGGACTGTACGGTAGAAAAAGAAATAGAATAACGAGTCATCGAAGCAAAGTACACTCAGCAGTAAAACTTCTGCGACTAAACTTCTTACACACTAAGAACAGAACACCGAGCGTTCATTTCAGGATGGCTGCCATACTTTTAGAAATTCCTTGGATGAAAACTTTCTCGCAAAATTAGGATAGAACGAGCTATGTACGTCAACAGGCACCTTATAGTATGTATTAGCGATCTTGATTGTACGGTAGGTCCCCTGTAGAACTACCGAGCGAGGTGGTGCAGTGGTTAGCACACTGGACTCGCATTCGGGAGGACGACGGTTCAATCCCGTCTCCAGCCATCCAGATTTAGGTTTTCCGTGATTTCCCTAAATCGTTTCAGGCAAATGCCGGGATGATTCCTTTGAAAGGGCACGGCCGATTTCCTTCCCAATCCTACCCTAACCCGAGCTTGCGCTCTGTCTCTAATGACCTCGTTGTCGACGGGACGTTAAACAACAACCACTACCCCCCTGTAGAAATATTGAGCCTCCATAGAGGTCCATTTGCGAAACTACTGCCGGTGCAGTATTTTGTGCACGAACTGACCTCTCGATTAGGTCACTTAGATGTTATGTGGGATTCATTCGGGCAATCTGGGTGGCCAAATAATTCGTGATAATTGCCCAGAAAAGTTATTCAAACCAACTCGAACAATTTTAGCCTGGTCACATGACATCGTTGTTTGGGAATGTGAAGTCCATGAATGGCTGCAAATGCTCCCCAAGTTGGCGAACTTTACCCTTTCCACTGAGTGACCAGTTTGGTTGATCAGAGGTCACCATTATGGAACCATCACCAGCTTGCACAGTGCCTTGTTGAAAATTTGGGTCCATGGCTCCCCGGGGTTTGTGCCACACTCGAACCCTACCATCAGCTCTTACCAACTGAACTCGAGACTCATCTGACGAAGCCACAGTTTTCCAGGCGTCTGAAGTGCAACCGGTAAGGCCACGAGTACACCAGAGGCGCTGCGGGGGATCTCGTGCGATTAGCAAAGGCACTCTCTTCGATCGTCTGCTGCCACAGCCCATTATCGTAGAATTTAGCCAAAGTGTCCTGAAGGATACGGTCATTGAACGTCGCACATTGATTTTTGCGGTTATTTCACGCAGTATGCTCGTCTGTTAGCACTGACAACTTCACGCAAACGCTGCTGCTGTCGGTCATTAAGTGAAGGCAATACACAGCAATAGATAGATTCATACCGCATAAGCTAATAAAAGAAGGGACTGATCCACCATGGTACAAAAAACACGTCAGAACACAGTTGCAGAAGCAACGAAAAAAACAAGCCAAATTCAGAAGAACGCAAAATCCCCAAGACTGGCTAAGTATGACGGAAGCTCGAAATTTAGTACGGACTTCAATGCGAGATGCTTTTAATAGTTTCCACAATGAAACATTGTCTCAAAATATGGTAGTAAACCCAGAGAGATTCTGGTCGTATGTAAAGTACACCAGTGGCAAAACACAGTCAATCCCGTCACTGCACGATAGCGATAGATATGTTACGGATGATGGTGCCACTAAAGCGGAATTACTAAATGCAGTTTTCCGTAATTCCTTCACGAAATAAGACGAACTAAATATTCCAGAACAGCTGTCAGCATGAATGACATAGAAGAATATATCTCAGGTGTTGCGAAACAACTCAAATCACTTAATAAAAGCAAGTCTTCCGGTCCAGATGGTATACCAGTCAGATTCCTTTCAGAGTATGCAGACACAATAGCGCCTTTCTTAGCAATCATATACAATTGCTCACTTGACGAAAGGTCTGATCCTAAAGACTGGAAAGTACCACAGGTCACACCAATATTAAAGAAAGGAAATACATCTACATCTACATCTACATCCATACTCCGCAAGCCACCTGACGGTGTGTGGCGGAGGGTACCCTGAGTACCTCTATCGGTTCTCCCTTCTATTCCAGTCTCGTATTGTACGTGGAAAGAAGGATTGTCGGTATGCTTCTGTGTGGGCTCTAATCTCTCTGATTTTATCCTCATGGTCTCTTCGCGAGATATACGTAGAAGGGAGCAATATACTGCTTGACTCTTCGGTGAAGGTATGTTCTCGAAACTTTAACAAAAGCCCGTACCGAGCTACTGAGCGTCTCTCCTGCAGAATCTTCCACTGGAGTTTATCTATCATCTCCGTAACGCTTTCGAAATTACTAAATGATCCTGTAACGAAGCGCGCTGCTCTCCGTTGGATCTTCTCTATCTCTTCTATCAACCCTACCTGGTGCGGATCCCACACTGCTGAACAGTATTCAAGCATTGGGCGAACAAGCGTACTGTAACCTACTTCCTTTGTTGTCGGATTGCATTTCCTTAGGATTCTTCCAATGAATCTCAGTCTGGCATCTGCTTTACCGACGATCAACTTTATATGATCATTCCATTTTAAATCACTCCTAATCCGTACTCCCAGATAATTTATGGAATTAACTGCTTCCAGTTGCTGACCTGCTATTTTGTAGCTAAATGATAAGGGACCTATCTTTCTATGTATTCGCATCACATTACACTTGTCTACATTGAGATTCAATTGCCATTCCGTGCACCATGCGTCAATTCGCTGCAGATCCTCCTGCATTTCAGTACAATTTTCCATTGTTGCAACCTCTCGATACACCACAGCATCATCTGCAAAAAGCCTCAGTGAACTTCCGATGTCATCCACCAGGTCATTTATGTATATTGTGAATAGCAACGGTCCCATGACACTCCTCTGCGGCACACCTGAAATCACTCTTACTTCGGAAGACTTCTCTCCATTGAGAATGACATGCTGCATTCTGTTATCTAGGAACTCCTCAATCCAATCACACAATTGATCTGATAGTCCGTATGCTCTTACTTTGTTCATTAAACGACTGTGGGGAACTGTGTCAAACGCCTTGCGGAAGTCAAGAAACACGGCATCTACCTGTGAATCCGTGTCTAAGGCCCTCTGAGTCTCGTGGACGAATAGCGCGAGCTGGGTTTCACACGACCGTCTTTTTCGACACCCATGCTGATTCCTACAGAGTAGATTTCTAGTCTCCAGAAAAGACATTATACTCGAACATAATACGTGTTCCAAAATTCTACAACTGATCGACGTTAGAGATAAAGGTCTATAGTTCTGCACATCTGTTCGACGTCCCTTCTTGAAAACGGGGATGACCTGTGCCCTTTTCCAATCCTTTGGAACGCTTCGCTCTTCTAGAGACCTACGGTACACCGCTGCAAGAAGGGGGGCAAGTTCCTTCGCGTACTCTGTGTAAAATCGAACTGGTATTCCATCAGGACCAGCGGCCTTTCCTCTTTTGAGCGATTTTAATTGTTTCTCTATCCCTCTGTCGTCTACTTCGATATCTACCATTTTGTCAACTGTGCGACAATCTAGAGAAGGAAGCACAGTGCATAGGAGTAACCCACTGAATTACAGACCCATATCACTGACCTCAGTTTGCAGTAGGATTTTGGAGCATATACTGTACTCGAACATTATGAATCACCTTGAAGAAAATGACTTATTGATCCTTAACCAACGAGGATTCAGAAAATATCGTACTTGTGCAACACAGCTAGCTGTTTATTCCCATGAAGTAATGAGTACTGTCGACAAGGGATCTCAGGTCAATTCCATATTCCTAGAGTTCCAGAATGCTTTTGATACCGTTCCTCACAAGCGACTATTAATCAAATTGCGTGCATATGGAGTATCGTCTCCGTTGTGTGACTGGATTCGTGATTTCCTCTCAGAGAGGTCACAGTTCGTATTGATAGACGGTAAATCATCGAGTAGAACAGAAGTGATTTCTGGCGTTCCGCAAGGTAGTGTCATAGGCCCTCTCCTGTTCCTGATTTTCATAAATGATCTAGGTGATAATCTAAGCAGCCCCCTTAGATTGTTTGCAGATGACGCTGTAATTTACCTTATAGTAAAATCATCAGATGATAAATTCCAATTATAAAATGATCTAGAGAGAATTTCTGTATGGTGCGAAAAGTGGCAATTGGCAATAAAAAAAGAAAAGTGTGAGATCATCTACATGGGTTGTAAAAGATATCCGATAAATTTTGGATATACGACAAATCGCACAAATCTAAGGGCTGTCAATTCGACTAAATACGACGAACTTAAATTAGAAAGACTACATAGATAATATTGTGGGGAAGGCGAAACAAAGACTGCGCTTTGTTGGCAGAACACTTAGAAGATGCGACAAGCCCACTGAAGAGGCAGCCTACATTACACTTGTCCATCCTCTGCTGGAATATTGCTTCGCGGTATGGGATCCTTATCAGGTGGGATTGACAGAGGACATCGAAAAAGTGCAAAGGGCAGCTCGTTTCGTGTTGTCACGCAATAGGGGTGAGTGTGTCACTGTTATGATAAGCGAGTTAGGGTGGCAGTCACTGAAACAAAGGCGTTTTTCTTTGCGGCGAGATCTATTTACGAAATTTCAATCACCAACTTTCTCTTCCGAATGCGAAAATATTGTATTGACGCCCACCTACGTAGGGAGAAATGATCATCATAATAAAATAAGAGAAATCAGAGCTCGAACTGAAAGATTTAGGTGTACCTTTTTTCCCACGCGCCATTCGAGAGTGGAATGGTAGAGAAGTAGTACGAAAATGGTTCGACGAACCCTCTGCCAGGCACTTAAGTGTGAATTGCAGAGTAACCATGTAGATGTAGATGGCCGTCGGCTACTGCGTTATCCTTGGTAAGAGATAATGCCTGAAATTTGCTATTCTCGGTCCACTCTCGACATGGCGGCTCCCGGAATATTGAATTTCCTAAGGATTTTAGAAATGGAATGTCCCATGCGTCTAGTTCCAACTGCCATTCCGCGTTCAAAGTCTGTTAATTCCCGTTGCGCGCCCACAATAACATCGGTAACCTTTCCACAAGGATCACATGAGCACAAATGACGGCTCCGCCAATGCACTGCCCTTTTATGCCTTGTATACGCGATACTACCGTTTTAAAAACTAGCCTTCCTTTTTTTTTTTTTTTTTTTTTTTTGCACCCCAAAGGTGTTGGAATGGTGTCCAGTGTAAGGTCTTCAGCAGGCATTGAACCACGCTGAAACTAAACAAAGTGCAAAACTGGTTCTCACTTTCGAAAAGTGACCACTCTGCGTGAGTAGCTACAAGCGACCTCATTCAACGCTGAGGCAGCCCTTTTTCTATACGATGGGGCCCCTCCACGCCCACACCAACGTGGTGACCGAACCAAAAGTTCTCCTGTCACCTCCGTAAACATGTTAGTTTTTTGAATCAGGCGTCACAGGATGCGGGCTGTGATGTTGTCCATGCGTCTGGGTAAGATTACTCATTAACATGGTCCATCAGGAGATATAAGTGATCGAAAACGATTGAAGGGTAGCGGTTGTAAGGGCAGAGGAAAAAAAGTGCCAAGGCAAGAGCCAAGGGAAAAAAATCTCTGCGACAGTAGGACGGGTAGTAAGGGCAGTAGCGGCTTGCTAGCTGCGACAGCGCATGCAAGGTGTGGTTGTGTTAGTTCGAGGTATCGTGCATCGTTACCTTTGTCGTTGTTGGAGCTTGTTGCGGCGCTTTCTGCAGTTGCTGCGTCCCTGCAACAGTTCAAGGTCTTTGTAGATTAGTGGGCGATCGTTCATAGATCGGCTCACAGAGGGTGTAGGGGGTGTGTGTGGCTGGTTTGCGTGCTGTGTACAGTACGGTTTCCCTGCGGTTGCCTGATTTTCGGCTGGTCGCACATCTGGGTTCCCAGTAATAACTGTGTTGCAGGGGCTCGCCAGTACTGTCGTGTTAGCGTTCTATGGACCATAGACGTTTAGTTCTTAGCCAGTAATTTCTTTGGTCTCTTATGCTCCCATCTATGGTTGTGGTATTAGTTACCCAGAGAAAGAATAAACGGGTTGCGCGAGTGTCTCGTGTTATTGTACAGTCGTGTGGAGAGTTTTTGGAATACCTGCAAGATGGTATCTATCCAGTATTCCCGGTGAATGTCCGCGATGCGTGTGTAGCGCGGAGCGTTGCTTATGATTTGTTCTGTATGAGCTGCAGACGACGCAGGCGAGTTGGCGCAGCGTATCCCCAGACAGGGGCTGCGTACGTCATCAGGGGTCTAATAAGTGTCATGTACATGGACCTAGACACCCTCCTGTTCAGTGTGCTACGCCTGTTAAGCATAGGGTAGAGGCAGCCCGATAGTTTGTAAGCGCGGAGGCGCGTTCTCTGCACATGGGCCGTCAGCGGCTGCCTTATCGACCTCTCGGTTGTCAATGACAAACGGCGCGCTGTCTGTCTGTGGTGTCCGTCGTGACAGCGCTCCCTGCCGACTGCGCTGATGGCCGCAGAGCATAGAGGGGGGGGGGGGGGGGGGGGAGGACATCTGGGTGCGGTGTGGGTGGTTAGCGGGACAGCGCCTCCAAAACAAACGAGAGAGACTGCTGCAAGGTGCTAGCGTTCCAGAAGAAGGTGCATTTTACATATGAGCGTTGACTTTAGTGGTCGAAGTATATTTCAGTAGGAGGGTCACTCCAAAAGAAATGCACACAATTTTTAAAAAAAAATCCATCTTTAATTCTATATGTTTGAAAGTTTTACAGTGTGTAGATACATCCTTTAGGAACAATATTTTCACTTCCCCACATAATTTCCATCAGTGTCTCAACTGCCTTACGCCATCTTGGAACCAGCGCCTGTATACTCGCACGGTAAAATTCTGGACCAACCTGTTGGAGCCACTGTTTGGCAGCGTGCACAAGGGAGTCATCATCTTCAAACCTTGTTCCACGAAGAGAGTCTTTCAGTTTCCCAAAATTATGATAGTCACTTGGAGCCAGGTCAGGAGTGTCAGGCGGGTGTTTCAGAGTTTTCCATCCGAGTTTTGTGATCGCTTCCATGGTTTTTTGACTGATATGTGGCCGTGCATTGTCGTGCAACAGCAAAACATCCGGCATTTGCCGATGTGGTCGAACACGACTCGGTCGAGCTTGAAGTTTCTTCAGTGTCGTCATATATGCACCAGAACTTATGGTGGTTCCACTTGGAATGATGTCCACAAGCAAGAGTCCTTCGGAATCGACAAATACCATAGCCATACCTTTTCCAGCAGAAGCTGTGATTTGAATTTTTTTTTCTTGCGTGAATTTGCATGATGCCGCGCCATTGGAGTCATGTTTCATCACCTGTCACGGTTCTTCCAAGAAACTCATCTCCACCATTCTCGTACTGTTCCAAAAGTTCGCTGCATACCGTTTTTCTTGTTTCTTTGTGAGCCACTGTCAACATCCTGGGAACCCACCTGGCACACACCTTTTTTAACGCCAACACTTTCAGTCTTTCAGTATTCTGCAGACATTTACTTCCCCTATCCCAACGTAGCGCAACAATTCGTTCACTGTGATGCGTCTGTCAGCAGTCACCAATTCGTTAACACTTTGCACATTGTCTGGAGTGTGTGCAGTACGAGGCGTGCCGCTGCGAGGACAATTCTCAATAGTGCCGTGCCCGCTTTCATCACGTAACCTGCTTGCCCACCGACTAACTGTACTGCGATCGACAGCAGCATCTCCATACACCTTTTACGACCTCTTGTGGATGTTTCCCACTGTCTCGTTTTCACAGCACAGGAATTCTATGACAGCACGTTGCTTCTGACGAACGTCAAATGTAGCAGCCATCTTGAAGACATGCTGTGACGGCACCACTCACGGGAACAGGTTGAACTAAGTTTAAAAACAAGCGGGAAGGATGTATCTACACACTGTGAAACTTTCACACATGCAGAATGAAAACTGTATTTTTACAAAAATAATGTGCATTTCTTTTGGAGTGACCCCCGTAGAATGCTTCTGGGTACACAACCGCATCATGTGTGATAAATCCTCCGACGTTTCGACTACTATTACAGGCAATGTTCATCTGGATGATTATACATGTCTTTTGCGGCTTCATACGTTTTGCCTATAAATCGTTGGGGAACCTGGCGTGACAATTTTCAGCGTTAACCTCTCAAAATAACAACTATTTTTAGCGAAAATAGGTATAGCGAGAGTACCATAAAGCTGAGTCAACAAGAGGCAAGCTAAAGAACGCCCAGAAATAACAATCAATGAAAATCGCTCGCCTCCCGTACGTACGAGGCTTTAATGATAGGGCAGGCAAGATCCTACGCCAAGAGAGATTCAAACCTATCTACTACAGAAACAGCAAAACAAGATGCTCACAAGACCAGGGAGTGGATATTTTGATATGAATCAAAGTTTGCAATTATCAACGCTATTGTACGTGCGTACGTGATTTTTCCCTTCAGTTTTAAGGTAGAGTCATGCATGGCATCTGACCATAGAACTAGGACAGTTGTTATACTAATGAGCACGATCCCTTCATGCACTGCAACTGGAAACTGACATAAACGAAGTTGAAAAAATGATTAGCAGCTACTGTTAGACATATAAAAAGTTGTCGCCGATGGTAGGTTCATTTCGTGTTGTTACATACCGGCAGCAACTTCCGGTGTCTCCGAATGTCTTCCACTTGTACAACCTTCTATAATGAATCTTAGAACAAGTGTTTTTCTGGTTATTTCAGCTTTTACAAGTAGAAGTGCGTTTAAAAATATTCAGAAGAAAAATAAAGTAAGAACTATTTATTTCTAAAAGTTATAAGAGACAGTTGAGAGTAGAGGAAGGGCTTTACTCTGGTTTTTCTTAAAGCTTACCATGAGTAACGCTGTAACATTTTAAAACATGCGCAGAACTGAAAATAATCAAGAATGGGTGGAAAGCACGCTATATTGTATTCAGAACGAGATAATTCTGCTGTCTACATTTTAGCTCTAATCCTCGCACGAAGGCCCATATTCTCATCTGGAATTATCTACTGTGTGTTATACAATATCGGTGAAAGAGGCGTGCAGAGCTACCAAGTGCCGTAGACGAACGTAAGTTTCTAGGTTAAAGCAATCATTTATTGCACATTGCAAAGTCATTTGTAATCTATTGGCTGTTGGAACGCTGATCAAAATTTTCAAACTCGTACATCACTCTACAATAACAGCACTCAAGACGCGAATAACTGTTTAAACATCAGCTTCCGTTATTGCTGCTTCGTGTTAAAAATGTGACGAGGTGCAGCCAATTCACCGCGCATGCGGCAAACACACATCTGAACCATTTGAATTAACCGCGAGACCGTACTCCACTGTACTTCAACGACGCACATGAGCGACTGGCAGGGATATTATCAATACCGCCCATGGACGACTCAATATTTCTTAAATTGAGCAGTACGTTTCCAAAGTTTTTGCTCTCCGCAAACTGTCAATCTCACCCCACACTTTCAGTATTATTGCACAGCGGGAAAATTGAGCAAAAGTATTGATTGTCAAGGGGTTGGTTTAGAGGCCGTTTCGCCACAAGAAATACATTTTTTAATCCGAGAAACTAACTTGGAAGAACAGTAGAAGACTTAAATATGGCTAATTTTAATATAAGTGGTTGCTGTGTTACATTTTTGTAGACAGGCATTTAATTCACATGCGAAGCACAAAAACGTTCGCTCATTTGCAGAACGTTTAGAGATACTGAGCTGGTGAGTCGGAGACTCTGCCGCTCAGATCCTTATTGCGGATACGGCGGCATTATTCTCGACGCGCCTCGTTAGTCATAACATCGATTCTTATGCGGGGAAAGGATCTCGAGCTGCGGTTGCTTCGCCTCAGCGCCGCGGAAAATTGGCAACTCGCCGAAGCTGCTGAATGTTAACGAACCTGAGCTCGCGGCTACTCGCTCAGAAATCGCTGCGACGACCTTTCACGACCACAGGAGTAGCGGGGAAGGGGTATTCCTCACTGTGAGCGAGATACACCTACATGTGTAAAGACGGTTCGGAATCCGTCTTCCTCTGTTACTTCATTGTCTGCTAGCGTTTCACAGCAGTCATATCAACTCTCGGAAAGAAATAGGTAGATTACAGGTGACACGAGCAAGGAACTTTCATTTCGGCTCGTAGTCATTTGTGAGAAATGGATTTGGTGGTAAGTTCCTTGGGAACCAAACTGCTGAGGTCATCGGTCCATAAGGCTTACAGACTACTTAAACTAACTTAAACTTACTTACGCTAAAGGCAACACACACACACACACACACACACACACACACAGCCATGCCCCAGTCAGGAATCGAACCTTCGACGGGGAGGATTCGCGCGAACCGTGACGAGGCCTTCTAGACCGTGCAGCTACCCTGCGTAGATTGAGAAATGGAAAATTAGACATAATTTTAACACTTTCAGTTTTGTTAATAGTAGCTTGAAAGAAGATAAAAAATTGAAAAACTTCAGCATAAAATTAACAAAGTAAAATTGAAACAAATGTATATTACCATATTTCGGATTTTTCCGCATTAAAAGTCCAATGATGTTGGCAAAATCTCGCAAAACATAGTTGTAGTAAATGAAGTGTTTTGCGTCAAGCCGCACTCACAGATCTAGTATTTCCTTCGTTTATGCTACCATCTAATTGTTTGACAAATAATGGTATGTTAATGATTACAATAATCATGGTTGTGGCAAGTTTCCATGTCGTAACTTTTCATATAAACTTCATAGCAGCCTTTCATAGCTTGCGTAGAAGCGGCTTTCCAATACATGTACTGCAGATCGGAAATTACCCATTGCGCCTTAATGTGAAAATCTAAGAAATACTGTGTACGTATATTATTGCCACTCCGTCTCTTGTAGAGGTTGTTCGAGACCATAGTAGACTCTTCATGATGTCTTTACATCAGAGCTCCGAAACAGTGACTTGTATGCTACTTCACGCTATTACAGCCAAAAGTGTCCCCTATCTAAAATGTACACTACTAACCATTAAAATTGCTACACCAAGAAGACATGCAGATGATAAATGGGTATTCATTGGACAAATATTTTATACTAGAACTGACATGTGATTACATTTTCACGCAATTTGGGTGCATAGATCCTGACAAATCAATACCCACAACAACGACTTCTGGCCGTAATAACGACTTTGATACGCTTGGACATTGAGTTAAACAGAGCTTGGTTGGCGTGTACAGGTACAGCTGCCCACGCAGCTTCAACACCGTACCACAGTTCATCAAGAGTAGTGACTGGCGTATTGTGACGAGCCCGTCTGTTGACTCAGACATCGAGACGTGGCTGCACGATCCGTTACAGTCATGCGGATAAGATGCGTTTCAACCCTCCGGAACCCGCCGATTCCATATTCTGCTAACAGTCATTGGATCTCGACCAACGCGAGGAGCAACATCGCGATACGATAAACCGCAATCGCGATAGGCTACAATCCGACTTTTATCAAAGTCGGAAACGTGATAGTACGCATTTTTCTTCTTACACGAGACATCACAACAACGTTTCACCAGGCAACGTCGGTCAAATGCTGTTTGTGTATGATAAATCGGTTGGATACTTTCCTCATGTCAGCACGTTGTACGAGGTGCATTCAAGTTCTAAGGCCTCCGATTTTTTTTCTAATTAACTACTCACCCGAAGTCGGTGAAACTAGTGATACTTCTCGACGTAATTGCCCTGCAGACGTACACATTTTTCACAACGCTGACGCCATGATTCTATAGCAGCGGCGAAGGCTTCTTTAGGAGTCTGTTTTGACCACTGAAAAATCGCTGAGACAATAGCAGCACGGCTGGTGAATGTGCGGCCACAGAGAGTGTCTTTCATTGTTGGAAAAAGCCAAAAGTCACTAGGAGCCAGGTCAGGTGAATAGGGAGCATGAGGAATCACTTCAAAGTTGTTATCACTAAGAAACTGTTGCGTAACGTTAGCTCGATGTGCGGGTGCCTTGTCTTGGTGAAACAGCACACGTGCAGCCCTTCCCGGACGTTTTTGTTGCAGTGCAGGAAGGAATTTGTTTTTCAAAACATTTTCGTAGGATGCACCTGTTACCGTAGTGCCCTTTGGAACGCAATGGGTAAGGATTGCGCCTTCGCTGTCCCAGAAAATGGACACCATCATTTTTTCAGCACTGGCGGTTACCCGAAATTTTTTTGGTGGCGGCGAATCTGTGTGCTTCCATTGAGCTGACTGGCGCTTTGTTTCTGGATTGAAAAATGGCATAACGTCTTATCCATTGTCACAACCGACGAAAAGAAAGTCCCATTCATGCTGTCGTTGCGTGTCAACATTGCTTATCAACATGCCACACGGGCAGCCATGTGGTCGTCCGTCAGCATTCGTGGCACCCACCTGGATGACACTTTTCGCATTTTCAGGTCGTCATGCAGGATTGTGTGCACAGAACACACAGAAATGCCAACTCTGGAGGCGATCTGTTCAACAGTCATTCGGCGATCCCCCAAAACAATTCTCTCCACTTTCTCGATCATGTCGTCATACCAGCTTGTGCGACCCCTAGGTTGTTTCGGTTTGTTCTCACGCGATGTTCTGCCTTCATTAAACTGCCGCACCCACGAACGCACTTTCGACACATCCATAACTCCATCACCCCATGTCTCCTTCAACTGTCGATGAATTTGAATTGGTTTCACACCACACAAATTGAGAAAAGGAATGATTGCACGCTGTTCAAGTAAGGAAAACGTCGCCGTTTTAAGTATCGAAAACAGTTCTCATTCTCGCCGCTGTCGGTAAAATTTCATCTGCCGTATGGTGCTGCCATCTCTGGGACGTATTGACAATGAACGCGGCCTCATTTTAAAACAATGCGCATGTTTCTATCTCTTTCCAGTCCGGAGAAAAAAAATCGGAGCCCTTAGAACTTGAATGCACCTCGTAGGTGTCGCCACCGGCGCCAAGCTTGTGTGAATGCTCTGAAAAGCTAGTTATTTGCATATCACAGCATCTTCTTCCTGTCGGTTAAATTTCGAGTCTGTAGCACGTCATCTTCGTGGTGTAGCAATTTTAGTGGCCAGTAGAGTATATTTCTGTTTTCGTATGTTTTTCCGCATTAAAAGTCCAATGATGGTGCAAAACTTCCAAAACATAGTTGGAGTAAATGAAGTGATTTGTGTCAAGCCGCACTCACACATCTCGTATTTCCTTCATTTATGCTATCATAATTTAATTGTTTGACAAATAATGATATCTTAATGATTACAATAATCGTGGTTGTGACAACTTTCCTTGTCATAACTTTTCATATAAACCTCATAGCAGCGCTTCACAGCTTGCGTAGAAGTGACTTTCCAATACGTGTACTGCAAATCGGAAATTACCCATTGCATCTTAATGTGAATATCTGTTCGAATCTAAGCGATACTGTATACGTATACTACTGCCATTCCGTTTCCTGTATAGGCTGTGCGAGAGCGTAGTAGACCCTTCTTGACGGCTTTACATCAGAGCTTCGAATCTCTCACAGTGACTTGTTTGCTACTTTAGGCTATGTTACAGCCAAAAGTGTCCCTATCTAAAATTTAATAGTCTGTGAAAAAAAACAAAGGCTCACTTTTTCGAAACTTCCTAATTGTCTCCCATTGGGACACAGAAGTTTGAAAATTAGTTCAACGTTGGCTACAACCTTCCCGCGTGTGATGCATTCACAGTGGCGTTGGGCAAAATTGTGCCGCAATTTGGTGTCAATGTGTAGTCATTAACATGAACTTCTAAGCTGTGGGCCTTTTCTCGTCTATGACGACACTTTGGTGTTCGAGGCGTCGCCGAGTCCGAGGTGACGTCACAGGGCACCAAGCTTTTGCACCATTGCTGGGGAAGGTTCCCATAACTTTGAACCAAATTTCAAATTTATGTCCCGCAAACGGACACATTTATGGGGTACAGAAAAATTGATCCTTTAATTGTGTTGCTTAGTAAGACTAGCTATTTCGATTCTCCTATTTCAGCTAAAATAGTTCAGTTTTCTATCACTGTTTTTTTATATGTATAACATAATGAGTAAATGATTTATCTTTTATAAACATAGATGATTCAGGGCTGAAATGCCCTGGAATTTAACTTCAACTATCTACTTACTAATCACAATGCATGGATGGCCAGAAAACACACAAGGAGCACTCGGAGTAATTGAAAGCCACAAATTGAGATGCTGAGTTCCGATATATAACAATATTTTTACTGTATAATCAGAAACTAACATAAGTACTCAAATTGTAGGTATTTTGGTATTTTGCAGAAAATTTTGAAAAGTCGATATGTTTTTGATGAACTGTAGCACGCAGCGATACCTGACAGATATTTTGCTGCGTAGTAGCTTCTCTAAACAGCATTCCACACACGTAAACCGATTGTAAGTTTATTTGATGTTGCTTGCACCTTAGGTAATTTGATCAATGCACAGACCTATTTAAAAAGAACAGCTTGACAATGTCGTATGGTGGAGCCATACACGTCTACTTTCATGATAACTTTCATAATGAAAAGATATAAATCGCAATAAATCAATAAACGGAATGGATACGCGTACGCAGCTTTCAGGGATGACAGCTACAGTGCAATCCTTTCATATGACATACCATTTGTTGAAAGAGTATGAAGCGTTTAAATGTTGTTAATTGTAAGGTTCATTGTGAAAATATTTAGTCACTGTATATTTAGTCATGTATATTAACTTCTGTAGCTTTTAAGTTACTGAAGGTATTATTGTTTCATTGGATGCACTTCAGTTTTCTGAGATAGTAGCTGTATGCTCCTTTGTGTAACTGTGATTTATTACAGATTTTCTTAGAGTTGTAAGAAGTCATATTTCAGAGTATCTTAAAGTCCACCATTGCTACTGCATCGTCTGTCCTCCGGCTAATTGAGCAACCACCGTCCAACTTCCCTGCACTGGATTTCACCTGTTTCCGATCAAGCACTGCACACCTTCGCACCTGGGCTGACCAGCCACGGTTGCTCTGTCTGGAACAGCCGTGTCGTAACAACTGGCTAGCATTCAGCCGCACAGCAAATTCACCTCACCTCATACCATATGTAGGCAGCTGCATCACTCACCTTATTACCTGTAGCATTACAAGTGCCCTAGGTATTCAGCCCAGAAGAAGTTGTAGTAAACGAAGTTATGCACAGTTTTGTGTTCTTTTAACAAAGACAGTAGATTTCAAACTGCTAGGAGGAAAATAAACTGAGAATTCTGAAGAAAAAATTGAGAAAAGACCAAAATTCATAAGCTTTTTTTGACTACAGAAAGTTTTGCCAACATAAATGTTGTCGACAGTACTCGGTTTTCCAGTGTTTCCAGCCATATGACGGAGTTCCAAAAATACAATTTTCTATCCCCCTTTTGCAAGGTATAATAATTATTGGAGTGGAATGTATGGCAACATTCACTACGTTTTGGTAATTCACGATCTACAGGTATTCGCTACCTCCGGCTCCCGCTGGTAAGGAAGGGAAAATTAGTACACCTAAAGAGTAAAATAGTAACACCGGTAAAACAAAGTCAATAATCGAGTCACAGACAGTCACAGTGCACCAAGTCATTTAATTTTATGGGAAATTACATTGAGCCTTATATAAAAAAACAGTTCTATATAAAAAAAGTCCAGCCAAAGGTTTTTCCAATCATTGTTTACGGGTGGAATAATGCAGGGCTAAATGGCTCTAAGCACTATGGGACTTAACTTCTGAGGTCAACAGTCCCCTAGAACTTAGAACTATTTAAACCTAACTAACGTAAGGACATCACACACATCCATGCCTGAGGCAAGATTCGAACCTGTGACCGTAGCGCTCGCGCGGTTCCAGACTGTAGCGCCTAGAACCGCTCGGGCATTCCGGCCGGGAAATAAAGCACGGAATAAATATACTTGGGCAAGATTGTCTCCATCATACGCCACCGTCTAGATTATTGAATGCTGATGTAAACGTAGATGTGAAACGCTTTCCAGTTCTGAGAAATCAATCAAGCTTTCGGTGTCCTTATTATCACGCGGATAGATGGAGCTACGAAAGGAAGTTAGATATTCTTTGCAGTCCGCAGAGAGAACAGCCTTGCATTTGCTTAAGAGTGCTCGAAAGAAAACTCTGCGATTATCTGCACCAGACTGCAGCTCAGTGTATTATACCTCCAACATCTCCTCGGAGATAACACTTTGCAATGCTACTTGTCGCTACACTCTACAAAACTGTTATATTTTGCTATTTCTGCGTATTAATCGCTTGATGTACCGCCACTAACTTGTATGCCGATTAGAATAGTTAGTTTTGCCTTTCCTGAGTTTTGGCCTTCACTCAGTATCAACATTTCCACTTACCTTCAGTTGGCCTAGGGCCATTTTTCACGCTCTTACATTGAGGAAAGATATTAAGCACATTACCTTATTCACAATTCATAACAAAGTTACCGACAACCTGCATACACTGTTTACTTATGTTTCTAGCATTCTGACAGTAAAACAGTGTCAGAATGTAATGTCAAACGAAGTAGCCAATTTTTAATATACAGGATAAGCCGTTATCATATCTTATTTTTTTATCGTTTGAATCATGTTGCTGTCTCTAAAGTAGTGCAGCTCACAGATAAGAAAGTTCTTTCCTCTACCTTTCCTTATTCAAGCTACTGTCCGTATCTTGAATGACATTATTGTATACGTGTTAATTGAAACCATGAATACGATACAAGAGGACAATGAGACAAATAAACGATTGATGTTAAACAGCTTAACGTAAACACGTATCTGTTTTATGCTATGAACTGTTTCGCGTGGCAAACATAAGGTTAATATGTGGACTTTCTACTTCATTAGTGGTGATATTTTCAAAATTTGCACGTACTTCTGATCTTGATTCAATCTTACACTTACATTCGTACCACTATCATGAGTTTCAAAATATTTGACGTATGGTGATGTCAAAAATTGTCAGAATGGTAGCTGCTTTATAACTATTCATTTCGGTATGTAGATGTTTATGGAAAACCTAACGTAACTACCACTAGCATATTTCTAAAAAGATAATCAGAATATTTCCGTAGATGCTAAGAAATTGTATTTGCTTGCCGCGTTTCGTAACCGTTCATGTCTCATTTCGATACGTTTCTCTCAGAATCACACAAAGTGTAAAAATATTAGCATTTTGTTTCTCATCTAGAATGTTGTGAACAATAGAGACTGAATAGCGTCCGACAGTCACCTATTCTTCATAGACGCACATATTAAAAAAGGAAGTTTATAGTGCTCCGTTCGATTGGAAAGAAAGCAGTGGATATAGGTTCCGCCTTTTACACAAAACACTATTTCTTCTTGTTACCCAAACATCTTTCGGCACCTCTTTGCCATCATCAGCGGGTCTTGTTTGCTGAAAAACTGTAAAATGTGAACATATTGTAGGTTGTAACTGATCTAACCAAATGATGCCTAAAGACAGTTTTTGTTCCTTTTCGATCTTAGCTTTATTTTACATTATTCGGTTTTTCAGGACCCTCTGTATGATGTCCTGCAGTGACAGCTTGTAATCTGCAAACCAAACGATTTAAAAGTGACTTTTATCAGCGAGATAAAACACATCCCTTGATTTGTAAAAACGAGGTTTTGGTGTGGCAAAGTGTTTTGCGTATATACACATAATTGTTATTATTCACGCTTTTTTTGATTGATCCTTCTTCTTTCGCATTCTGAGAGCACTGCACACGCATATTAAATGTATTTTGTGTAATTTCTATTTTACAAGTGCCTTTTTAATTAGCAAAACGCGGAGTGCACGATGTTGTTGAGCGCTCTAAACTCGACGGAGTTTATTTGTTCCCGAGTCAGTTCGGCGCCGAATATGAATTTTGCTTACTTTTATTTCTCATTTTGTGTGTGTGTGTGTGTTTGTGTGTGTTTAAGCTCTTTTGGCTCTTTGTATTGCATTTTCCGTAAAGTTCCTTTAATGTGTTAAATAATGTGCTTTTACAGTGTATAGAGTATTAATTTACAAAAAAACCATGAGTAATAACAAATATATATGCAAAACACTTCGCGGCACCAAAACCACGTTTTTAAAAATGAAGAGATGTGTTAATTCGCTGATAAAATTCATATTTCCGTCGTTTTGTTTGGAGATGAAAAGTGCGGGACAGCATACAGATGCTCCTGCAGAACCATATAATGTAAACCAAGGTAAGAACAAAAATGAACAAGAACTGTCATTAGGCGTCATTTTGTTAGATCAGTTACAAACTAAAATAAAACAGTGTTTCGCGTAAAAGATGAAACCTATATCCACTAATTTTAAATGCAAACACGGAAAAAAATGCAAAAGCTGTAAATCCAGAAGATGAATTTGGAAGGAAACCACATTGTACACTCATATGTGGTTAATATTTTTTGTTCATGTAATAATTTATAACGACAATTATGTTGGTACTGATACTTACATTGGTGGACTGTATGATTACACTTACGTTAAAGGCTATGGCTTGAAAATGGACGTGATGGTCCGTAACTAGTCGCCAGAAGAAATGAATGTTAACGCAAACTGTGACGGATGTTGGAAAAAGGTAAAATGTTTTCTTCGTCTTATCGGTTTTCAGGGAAAACAAATTAAGTTCTGTTTATGGCTTATGGGCTTATGAACAGAATACTACTATGAGATCTGATATTTCAATAACAAAAACAAGTCTCAAGGTCATAGAGAGGGAGGAAAAGGAGATGGAGAGAGGTGGGCGGGGGGGGGGGGAGGGGAGGGATGAAATGGGTATAGAGAGGTGGGGAGGAGGAGATAGAGGAAGGAAGGAAGAGATGGATAGAAAGAGAAGGGAGGAGGAGATTATGACGTATTGTATACCCAAGTGTCATACATCTTTAGTAATTGCGAAGCAATGTTAGGTTCCGTAGATCTTCCGTACAGTCGTATGTTATCAAGTTTTCCTACTGCCACACAGTCTTTCGCTAAGCTAAACATCATCAGTCGGAACGTGCCAGCCTTTCCACCAATTGTACGCGCTTCTAAGTGCTTGTTGACTTACCGTGACGTCACCTCGCAAAGAGGCAAGTCGTAAATTATCCTTACTGCATTCAAGCATCCGGTTACTTTTCCGCTGGTCTGCTGCTTCGGCTATACCAGGCGCGCAATTTGCTCGTCTGCACTGAGAGCAAGTGTACTTGCGTTTGAAAGGAAAAGCTGTAGAAAACAGGTTTATTTAGTAGTGAAACTATGCGTGTGTGCCATTTCTTCACAGCGTAGTCCTACAGTGGCACATATTAAGGAAAATGCCTGTTCTGGCTTCATCCGGAGAGACTTAAAAGTCCGCTCTCTGTGAGGCTTATATCATTAAAAGTCTGTCTGCAGAATATTAATGTTTAGCGGAATAAGAGGTATGGAGGGCTCGCCTGACCTCATGCATTGCTGGTTATGTTCTAATTTCTTTCTCCAGATGAGTTGCTTTAACTTCAACTGTGAAGTCTCATCTTACGCTCTAAAAAAATTGAAGAAACTGAACTAGATAAACATTCTATGCCATCGAGTGTTGTAGTATCATTTTAATATCGTATCTGATTCCTTTCTTTATCCGACAAAGGGGGGAGGGACTGGGGGCAGACTCGCTGTCTACAAGTCAGATACATCTGAAGGTAATGAAGCATTTTGTACGCGAAAGAAGGCACAGAAATGTCGACACTCTTTCTAACACATACATTCTGTCGAGAATTTCTTCGCTATTTTCTCAAATGAGGGTCACGCTGCTTGAGAGGAAATTTCGCACGGTGTGAAGTGTTCCATCCGCTTCATTGCAGACACGACGGTAAATTTATGGGGAAAGTATTGTACAGTGAACTTAATTCACTGATCCTGCGACTACGGAGAGAACAGTTACAGGACAGTGTCGAACTAAAGTGATATTAATAATTGCATCTGAATTACTGAGTACTCTAAAATTCGGAAGAATTGGTGGATGAGGCCAATTTACGTAATTTGTAGCGTAAAGATTCGAGTTAGATACGCTATGATTTATGACTGCAACTGACAGTTACTCGTAGAGAGTGCTTTACTCTAAAAAACTGGTCATATTTCCATAAGACTAGAATTTAAACAAAAGATTTGAAACTTTCTGATAGATTAAAAGTTTATACCAGATGGGAACCCGGACCCAGTATTAGCTTTTCGTGGGCATTGCTCTTACTAACTGATCTACATCTATGTCCATATCACACCTCGCAAGCCGCCTAAGGCGTATAGCAGAAGGTACTTATGCTACCACTAAATGACCCCTATCCTGTTCCATTCATGAATGGCGCGTGGAAGATTAATTGTCGGTAAGCCTCTGTATTAGCGCTAATTTCTCTGATTTTCTCGTCGTGGTCATTTCGGGAAATGTATGTGGAAGAAAGTAATATGTTGGAAAGTGTTCTTCATTAATTTCAATAGTTAATCTCTCCGTGATAAATAACGCCTCTCTCGCACCATATGCCACAGGAGTTTGTTGAGCATTTCTGTATCGCTCTCGCGCTTACTAAACTATCCCAAGACGAAACACGCCGCTCTTCTCTGGATTTTCTCTATAGGACAATATGCGGTCTTGTATTATCGTGCAAAATGATGGCAGCAGCTGCAAGCATCTCAAGCCATCCATGCCGAATTTTCGGGCTCAAAACGTTTTGCACAGATAGGCTGTAATAGGCGACTATTTCAGACGCCCCCTAGGATACCCTTTGTAGCTATGACTCCATTCATGCCATACTCAAAGATCATTGTCAGTTACATCCTTTGGTTTGTGGCGGCGGAATTTTTTCGGGTTTGCAAAGTCGAAACTTCTCTATTGTGGCGACTGAGACTTGAGTTCTGCCTGAAAATCTCGTATCCAGGTCTCATCAAGAGTAACAATCCTTTTTAGAATCCTTTTTAGACACTATTCCCCTTGTTCTCGATATCGTCGAAGGAATTCTTCTGTGATTCTTTTGCGACCTGCTTTCTGCTCTTCACCCAGATCACGCGGAACCCATCAGGCAGCAACTTTTCTCATCTTTAACTTTTCAGTTATGATTCTGTAAACTGAAGTGACAGACAGTCCGACCTCATATGAAATTTTATCACTGATGGCCTTTCACTCGTCGGGTTTTCCTCGGTGCTTAACCGACCTTCACGGAAACGAGCAGACCACAGTGATACTGTGCTATGATCCACTACACTATTCCCACACACCTCTCTCAAAGCGTTGCAAATTTCCGTTGGGTTCTTTGCACGCAGGGATTCAATTTTGATGTAAGATCGCTGGTCACTACATGTAATCTGACCTAACTCGGCTTCAGCTTCCATTTTGTAACTGGATTACTCACGGCACAGCTACACGAAGAAGCAATACGATTGTCACACCTGAAGTCTCGGTCACAACTGACTATTTCAACTTGATCACGCCACCGTCGCATTCGCCCAAGCGCAGTGTGCAGGGTTTTTGAAATGACCCTCGCACACTGTACGCAGTAACAGTTGATGTGGTGCAGGGTAGCGGATGAGGGGCGTGGTGAGGCACTGGCCCATAAATACCAGCAACATAGCACAAACAATCCTTATTAAACAACACAAAAACTTCCTTTAGCAAGACAGTCTCGGTAGCGTTCTCGCTTCCCACACCCGGGTTCCCGGGTTCGATTCCCGGAGGGGTCAGGGATTTTCTCTGCCTATTGATGACTGGGTGTTGTGTGATGTCCTTAGGTTAGTTAAGTTTAAGTAGTTATAATTTCTAGGGGACTGATGACCATAGATGTTAAGTCCCATAGTGCTCAGAGCCAGCCAAGACAATCTCACTAGCATACGGAAAGAGCACTAAATTACAATAGGTCCAGACCATTGTCCTTAAAGTCCATCAAAGACTAACATAGACGAATATTTCAAAATTCAGACGCGACTTGTGCCATCTTAAACGAATGGCCATTTACTCCAACAGCATCAAAAAGTACAGTCCAGGAGAACGTGACGTAAGTCACCTTGGAGATAAACGAGACTTTCCTTCGACTGAATCATTTGAATAATATAGCTCAAGCGTGACATACAGCACTTTTAATAAAATAGACATTTACTTCAATACAGTCCAGGGGTATGATAAAGCTTGAACGTGATGTACGCCACCCCAGGCTATTAGAAATACAACTACTTTAATTAGACCAATCCAAGATTACACGCTAGGTGGACACGAAGTGCGGCAACGTTAAAGGAAGGAATCATTTTTTTGTTTGAACAATTACCACCCAAGTCTTTGATGAAAATCGATATAACACCGACCCCTCCGCTGTAGGATGAAATAAGGAACTTATAACAGCAATGACATACGTGACTAAAAGTCGCGCCAAGAATAACCATACCATACCATAGAAGACAAGAAAAAATGTAAGTAACGTATCGATATTTTACAATAAACATCGCTCCGTATTGAAATGTTAGTAATAGAGGCATAATATCAATTACTCCAGTGGTGTATTAAAACAACAGGTAACGTAGTTTGATAAAGGTGTAAGTTTAAAACGATGGTTGTAACAACGCCTATTGCCGAGAAGATATTAGTTATCCTTAAACAAAATATTTAAACCTCAAGATTATGCTGTTCAGAGGAACTAAATTACTCACCGGGTCGAGTAGACCTCAAAACGCCGATACGCGAGCACTTAAATTATAGTTATCAATACCGGTGTTGAAACAACACGCCGCTATACAAGGCAGAAAGCGCGGACTGTACATAGTTTTAAACTGAGCCAAAGGCCAACCGCGCCACGGCTCAACTAACTCACGTTAACGCCACAGTTTGCTACCGCACATAAACTGGAGTAAACAGCAAATTACAAAAATTAACCAGAATTCCAGGAACAGAGTACAATTACCGTAACTACGAAGTACTGACGTCAGCACACAAACTCGTGCGTGAATTTACAGTCACTGCAATTGCATCTGAACATTAGCACACTTCTGGCAAACGACAGGTACATAAATCTTGTACAGATCAGTCAGTCGTGCTCTTTCAGACGAAATTACGTAAACAGCACGTGAAATTTATAACAACAGATAGACATGCTCACAAAATATCTTAACACTGAACAATGATAGTAAAGGAACGTCACCAAAGCGAAAATTAATTTCAATCTTATTTACGTACTATAAATCACTGGTGTTATACCTACAACAGAAATAAGATTTGACTGATGTACGTTAATGTGCAGAGCGTCCGACAATACACACGTACTAGCAGTATACACTAGGATGACAAAAGTGATGCAATAGCAACTTGCGCGTAAACAGATAGCAGTAGTATTGGGTACACAGGGTGTAAAAGGGCAGAGGATTGGCGGAGCTGTCATTTGCACTGAGGTGATTCGTGTGAAAGGGTTTCCGACGTGATTATGGTAGCTCGACAGGAATTATCAGGCTTTGAACGGAGAATGGTAGTTGGAGCTACACTCTGGAACATTCCATTTCGAGAATCATTAGGGAATTTAATATTCCGAGATAATAGTGTAAAGAGTGTGCCAAGTATAGCAAATTTCAGGCATCACCTCTCAACACGGGCAACGCAGTGGCCGACAGCCTTCATTTGTTGACTGAGAGCAGGGGCCTTTGCGTAGAGTTGTCAGTGCTGACAGGCAACCAATCGTGCGTGAAATTAGCGCAGAAATCAATGTGGGACGTACGACGTACATATCGGATACGACAGTGTGCCGAAATCTGACGTTAATGGGCTACGGCAGCACAAGACCGACACGAGTGCCTTTGCTAACAGCACGACATTACCTGCAGCGCCTCTCCTGGGGTCGTGTCCATATCGGTTGGGCCCGAGACGATTGGAAAACTGTCGCTTCGTCAGATTTCTGTTGGTAAGAGCTGGAGTTAGGGTTCGAGTGTGACGCTGTGCCCACGAACCCATGGACCCAGGTTGTCAACAAGACACTGTGCAAGCTGGTAGTGGCTCCGTGGTGGTTTGGGCTATGTTTACATGGAATGGACTGGGTCCTCTGGTCAAACTGAGCTTATTTTCTACTGGAACTATTTGGACTCCACGTTCCCAAACAATGATGCTACGCGTCATTGGGCCACAAGTTTTCGCGACTGGTTTGAAGAACATTCTGGACAATTCGAATGATCTGGCCAGTCAGATCTCCCGACATGAACCCTATCTAATTCGATAGGTCATTTGGTGCACGAAGTCCTGCACTAGCAACAATTTCTCAACTATGGATGGCTATAGAGACAGAATGGCTCATTATTTCTACTGGGTACTTCCGACGACTTGTTGAGTCCATGCCACGTCGAGTTGCTGAAGTACGCTCTATCATTTGTAGATGCGAGGTTCGACAGAGGTACGACACAATATTAGGACGTGTCCCATGATTTTTGTCACCTCAATGAAAATCAGAAGGTACAATAACTGCCAGACACTCTTACGCTAGGCTATCCTCACTATTGTGGCACTGGTAGTGAACAGGAAGCCGAGCGCAACCCCGAGCTTGATGACTAAAAATTTCCAAAAGCGAGATGCTCATAAGGCTTGCCGTTCCTCAAATGCGTTAGTAAGTAGCCAAGCGTGCCACAGTTTCAGTGAAAACCAACATAACTACAAATGCCTTCGGAGCGGGGAACCCCTACATAAATTAAAAAATAAGAAATTAACAACAGCTATCCTTTTTAGAACAGCGTACCTTCATTATTGCTGGGCATAAGCCTCTTCTGTTTGGCGTCATCTCATCCAGGTCTGCGCGTCCCACATCCACATCTCATAATAGCTAGTGAAGTTATAATTACTCATTTTGTGAAATATGAAACTCAGACCGTCTTTAATAATCCCAACATTTTAAAGAATATTGTTACCTACATATTTTGTATCATGTGTTTACGTAATTACGTTCGAACGTAGTTTCACTCGTTAATCTGCCTTACGAAGCCTATGCCATACTGTGCTTGATGATAGCGTACAACTCACGCTTCATTAAAACGCAAGCGTGATTCGCACGGGCAGTCGCGTGAGGGGAGGCGTCGTTGACGATTGTGTCTCTATTTAGAACTTTTCGGAGTGAATTCATTAAGACTTAGATTCAACTATTTGATGTTTTTTATATTTATCTACGTTGCCTAGGTAGCTTACTTGTATTTAAATTTCATGCTCTATCATTTGTAGATACATCCTGTGTTTATTTACTTAGCAGTCACCGGACGCGATGACACTTGGATCGGAATATTACTACTTACTTTAAAATTGAAGAGGAAATACCTATGCTTTTTTGAGGTTTTTAGGGTCAGTTCTATTTTGAAAATTTGTATTTAAGTTGTATTTCACGCTTTTTAAACTTCATATATCAGTAGTAGACATTATACGGTCTACACTATTCCCACATTCACGCAAATACCTTCCGGGATGAAACAAGAAATTGCGACGCCGGCTCTTTTTCACTTATATTTACGTGTTTCTGTTGTGCTTCACACATACATTCATTGACTATATTTTAGTATACATATGTAGCTAATTTAGGTAACAAGCAATAAGCAGTGGCGATAATTCGTAATCAAGTCGAACACAGTGGGTTGCCATTGCATATGTGTATCTTCTATAGTTAGGTCCCAATCACCCTTTTTCTGTTATGCAGGCGCTGAAGGGCGTCTTCAAAAGACAAAAATCATTGTTGGTCAACCGTAAAATATAAACATATGTTCGCTCAAAATTTGTTTCCTTTTGAGTCCTACAATCTGGTACAATGCATTTTGATGCAGCTCTATTCTTTATGTATTACGTAGCGTAAATCAAGAGTGCATGCTCGCGGAAAACATCTTTTCTGAATAGAGCTCATGAAATTTAAAAGGCTGAACAGGCTTTCATGGCACATAGTAAAAATCATACCGATTAGCCCATCTTTCAATTAGAAACCTGTATTCAAATTGGACCTTTCATTTGGGAGTACCGATGCCATAGACAGATACACAGGTACACACGTTAAACTTATAACGCCCCTCTGTTTACGTTGGGGATTAAAAAATGTTGAATGACATTCTTCCACGGGAACTTAGTTCAAGGAGAGGATCAACGTGTTTTTTTTTCAGGTAGGATTTACCTTGTTCAGTTTGATCTACGAACAAAATTATTTGCTATAGCTAATTGGCGGACCGCCATACCATATTAGGAATTTAAGTCACGATTCGAGTATGGAAATGAGGCGTCTAAATGCAATCCGGAACATTTGCGTTTCTGGCGAAAATGAGACCTTTATGCTAATGAGGTCGCTGCAGGCGGCGTTTTCGTTTTATTATCGGTTAAGAGGCGTACCGCGTATATTTCGAACTGCTTTCCTAAGTGCTAACTTCAGAGTGTCACAGTTTCGTATTTCACTCGCGTGTACACACCGAAGTTCTGGAACATGCACGATGAAATGTTGACATAAATTTACAATTGTGACTTGGTGCATAGTAGAATGGAATAAATGATGATCAATCATTTAAAGCACTTAAAGTGATAACTCAAGTTAAAAACTTTAATTTATTTCTCCCTCTTATAGGAAAGATTTAAGTACAATAATGTCATCAATGTTGCTTTCTTGTCGCAAAATGAAAAAAGTGAGAATTTTCTTGGATGCTGTTCCAGGTATTTCTTAAACAATAACGTACAAGATAATTTTTATATTGTAGCAATTGTGGACAAATATTCTCCCTTTTTACATTTGTTAATTAATTTTCCGTAACTTTGCCTTGTGTTTTGAAACTGAACACACCGCATCGGTGCCTCAGAATTAAAGAAACAGTTGGATGACTTATCACACCGCGTATAACTAACGTAATTTTCTTAATTGTCAGTTCATAAAAATTGCTCGTCTAGCAGTGTCCCTCACTGCTGTATGTAACGTATGTATCGGGACGACAGGTGGCTCTTTCACATTCATTAAACTTAATACCAATGAGAAACAGAGAGGGAAGATTCCACCAACTATTTATCAGAAAACTGTCCGTTGTATGGTATGGACAGTTTAAAGTAAGGTGGTTACGGACAAAGAACTGAGTCTATGTACAGGAAATTCATTTAGTGTGTCGATCGTCATGGAAGACCAAGAGAGAGAGCTCTGTTATTAACTACATCGTACATTGCGCTTAGCTTTAACAAAAATCAGATTTAGTGTTGTCGATAAGGACAGACCATACTAAAGTCAACCGTATTAATAATGGACAAACGACCAATTTAGACCTACAGGAAGATACTTCCTAAAAATGTGAAACTATTGCCACGGTGCAGGTCAGCGTTACAGACTAATTTTACCATCTGAACGGGTGTTATTTGGATTTCGAACCATCCACATTGCTTTCGATGTTGTTTATGTAAATGATTTCCATCAAATATCAAAACAGCTTCATTAAAATCTGTCAGTTTTCTGCCCCAGTCGGATCGACCTTAGTTTATTTGCTTCCCATCACGAAATCGCAGCTTCAGCACCAATCTACGAACTTCTGAGTATGGCGGTTCGGTGTTGAAATTACGTGTGAGTGCGATACACTATTCTCGCTTTCTCTCGAAAGAAAGAAAAATAAATATCGCAACAGGCTAGTTGCCGAACGTTTCATGGGAATTCCACTTTCATCCATAAAACAGATTAAGTGTATATTCGAAATATAGAATCAATATCACTCACCTCTTTAAAATTGAATTTTAATAGCTCTCTTTTGAAGTTAAGTTACTTTAAGAAACTTTGGGCTAATTTTGAAATTACACTTTTAAAATATAAACATTTTAAATAACTGTAATTTTTCTTTCCAATACTCTATTTACAGAACGCTGAATTAAGAACATGCTACGGAAGCAAACCAGGGCTTCGGCGATACAAACGAACAATGCAAAGGGTTCCACTTACCGAAATGATTAACAAGCACTGCTGTATACAATATCGTATGGAGGAGGAAGAGAGAGGTGAGGTGGTAACTTGAAACACTTGCCTTCCGGATGCGAGTTTAGTGACTTTGACCACTTTGTCAAAATACGACGTATTCATTTGTACACGATACTAAATTAGCGCCAAATCCAGAATACAACTGGAGCATGACTAGGCTATTAAAGTGACGGTGTTATGCCGCAGCCACTGCAGATGAATTCAGATCTCGCAATCCATCCGAAAGGAAGTGCCGCACTCTCCACCACCGAAGCCGACAGCCGGTCCGTTGCGGCTACGAGCCTCACTATCTGCCTTGTGTAGAATTGCGCCATACCAAAAGTACGGTTCGGTAGTTTTGGTACAGTACATTAATGGTATGGTAAACTGCAGGATTGCCAGTGGTATTGGTAGCATTATTTGGGAAAGAAACAGAAATGAATGGGTAAGAGAGAAACTGGGAGCCAACGATTTTTCTTTGTTTTTTTGTTTGTTTTGCACATAAATATAACCGCATGTCGTTCAGTGTTAGTCCATTGTGTATTTCATATTCTTACAAATTAAAAACTGCATTTTATAAGTCAGAAAAATTAAGTGTAACTTCTGCGCTTTTATGTAACCAAAGTAATTACTTTTGAAGCAAGTACAATTAACATGCACAAACATAAAAAATCTGTATAATTATTGTTATTTTCTACTCAGTGGCACTCTCTTCATCAGCATCAAAGGCAAGAGTTTCCTGTTGTTACTTATAAGTTCGAAAATTGTTTATGAACCACAGAAACGTGTTTTACATGTACGAGGCGTGTTTTTTTAAGTAAGTGCCGTTTTGAAATTAAAAAAAAAGACGTGCTAAGATATCTCAATAATTTTATTTTTACATGAAAGCCTGTACTTTAATCTACTTTTCTACATAATTTCGTCTGCTGCGGTGGCCGAGCGGCTCTAGGCGCTTCAGTCCGGAACCGCGCGACTGCTACGGTCGCAGGTTAGAATCCTGCCTCGGGCATGGATGTGTGTGTTGTCCTTAGGTTAGTTAGGTTTAAGTAGTTCTAAGTTCTAGGGGACTGATGACCACAGATGTTCAGTCCCATAGTGCTCAGAGCCATTTGAACAATTTGAACCATACATAATTTCCGTCAATATTGAGGCACTTGTCATAACGTTGTACCAGTTTTTGAATACCCTCCTCATAGAAGTCTGCCGCATGACATGTCAACCACTGCATCACCACTGTTTTCACTTCGTCATCGTCTTGAAGACGCTACCGCACAGGTGTTTCTTCAAGTGCAGAAACAGATGGTAGTCACTGGGCGCAAGATCGGGGCTGTACGGAGGATGATCTAGAGTTTCCCATCGAAAAGATGTGATGAGATCTTTGGTCTGATTCGCCACATGCAGACAGGCATTGTCTTGCAGCAAAACGATGCCCTTGCTCAACTTCCATGGACTGCTGTTTTGATTCTGGTGTGACGTAGTCCACCCATGTAGCTTCGCCCGTAACAATTTGGCTTAAGAAATCATCACTGTCGTTGCGGTACCGCTCGAGTAAAGTCAATGCACTGTCTAAACATTTGATTTGTGCACATCCGTCAATATTTTCGGTACCGAACGTGCGTACAATTTTCGGTAATTCAAGTGCACTTTCACAATGCCATACGAAACATCAGGAAAGTCATCCCGCAAGGAGGAAATAGTGAAGCGCCCGTTTTCTCTCACCTTATTGTCCACTATATCTTACTATCTTTCAAATTCTAAAGGTGGCAGGAGTAAAATACAGGGAGCGAAAGGCTATTTACAATTTGTACAGAAAGCAGATGGCAGTTATAAGAGTCGAGGGACATGAAAGAGAAGCAGTGGTTGGGAAGGGAGTGAGACAGGGCTGTAGCCTCTCCCCGATGTTATTCAATCTGTATATTGAGCAAGCAGTAAAGGAAACAAAAGAAAAATTCGGAGTAGGTATTAAAATCCGTGGAGAAGAAATAAAAACTTTGAGGTTCGCCGATGACATTGTAATTCTGTCAGAGACAGCAAAGGACTTGGAAGAGCACTTGAACGGAATGGACAGTGTCTTGAAAGGAGGATATAGGATCAACATCAACAAAAGCAAAACAAGGATAATGGAATGTAGTCGAATTAAGTCGGGTGATGCTGAGGGAATTAGATTAGGAAATGAGACACTTCAAGTACTAAAGGAATTTTGCTATTTGGAGAAGGGTAACTGATGATGGTCGAAGTAGAGAGGATATAAAATATAGACTGGCAATGGCAAGGAAAGCGTTTCTGAAGAAGGGAAATTTGTTAACATCGAGTATACATTTAAGTGTCCGGAAGTCGTTTCTGAAAGTATTTTTATTGAGTGTAGCCATGTATGGAAGTGAAACATGGACAATAAATAGTTTGGACAAGAAGAGAATAGAACCTTTTGAAATGTGGTGTACAGAAGAATGCTGAAGATTAGGTGGGTAGATCACTAACTAATGAGGAGGTATTGAATAGGATTGGGGAGAAGAGAAGTTTGTGGCACAACTTGACTAGAAGAAGGGATCGGCTGGTAGGATATGTCCTGAGGCATGAAGGGATCACAAATTTAGCATTGGAGGGCAGCGTGGAGGGTAAAAATCGTAGAGGGAGACCAAGAGATGAATACACTAAGCAGATTCAGAAGGATGTAGGTAGAAGTAGGTACTGGGAGATGAAGGAGCTTGCACAGGATAAATTAGCATTGAGAGCTGCATCAAACAAGTCTCAGGACTAAAGACCACAACAACAACAACAACTAGATGATATATCTTTAATGCTTTTTTATTTTTGTCATAATATTCCTCTGTTCCACGTTACAGATCAAAAAGTTTCGAATGAAACCTGAATAAAATATTGACAGTTTAAATATTGCTATAAATATTCTTTATTTTTAAGTAACATACAGGAGGATAATGTAGAGCAATGTAAAGAAAAGTGTTCAGTAGGATACGTGCCTCTTAATAAATCCTCATTCAGTTTCTAGACTACAGGATAATGTAGAGGAATGTTGAGTAAATATCTTGCATAGGGTATGCAGAGCTTTGTATATCCTCACTCAGTTTCTAGACAGTTTACCACTTCTGGTTTATCAGGGACTGTAGTAAGACACTGATTGCATACGCAAAGAAAGCAATCGAAATGACGTAACGCCTGATAGGTATGCAACACACCTAATATGCAAGTGATGCAGGTACGGTTTTGACTGACCAAGTCTACTGGGAAAACTAGCGTAGTCTAAGCTTACATATGATAGCTACAGTAGTTTTACAATTGTGGCCCTGTTATATAGTGAAACTATAACACTGGACGTTGGTCACGTGCCGATTTTCTCACAGACTGTCTGCTGTAATATTATCTGTGAACTGTGTTGAGCAGATAGATTGTCTTACAGCAATGTAGCTTCCCACACACTGGCGATAGTCCACATACTAATATACAAATATTAGTGTTGAAACGAAAGTACTTCCTCTCCAAATTCCTTTCTCCCCATCATAGTTAGTCACGTCCTGGCAATTAGTAGACATAAAGGCTGTCTTATGGCTCGATGAAGAGCAATTTTAGAACTAGTGAATGATTGATCATAAATAGTTTGCATATAGGAAACGCAGGTGCAGAAGGAGGAAAAAATGACGATTCGCTACGATGTTCTTACATGTTTTCTGTCGGCAGAATCTATGGTTATCGTTGTTCCGGAAAGGTCACTAGAAACAAGAACGTACTAGATAATACTGTACCTGCAGCCGAACTCAGCCGTCGCTGCAGTCGGCTTGCTGTCTCTCCGAGTATCGGTAGTGAAATAATTTATTCGGAAGTTAAAACCAGCTGGCTGCGAGGTCACGCCGCTAACTCTGGACTGACCGACGTGTACGGCAGTTTCCACTTTACTTCTCTCCGATCCAACCGCTACTTCGCTTTCATCTTTACTTCTAAGTTCCGTGACAGCTACTGTAATCGGATCAGACTGCAATAGCTGACCTAGGCCCTCTTTCGTAGGTTAACGTACATGCTGTACTGCTCGCTATCTGATTGTTTTAAAGAATATCCTCACACATTCGTCTCTTCTTTGGTTAAGATACCATAGCCTATTGGGCACCATTGCAAGGTTTCGTATGATGTAAGTGCCACTGATACAGACGAGAACTAAACAGTAAATGAGTAGTAACTACGCCAGGAGGTAAAACCAGCTCATGGACTTCGGAAGAAAAATGTTGCTTGATTTAAAATATCATTAAATGCATTTCTTTTTACAAATTTCAAGTACAAGCGATGTTTTATTGTATAAACTGGCCCTGTGCGAATAGGACTCGGGCTCTGAGGATTCCATACACACTTAATTTTATATACAGGCAGTTCACCTATGAAGGGAATCGAGAATCCTGACGATTTTTGCCTGTTATCGACATTGATACAGGGAAGACATCGGTCCTGGGAATTTCAAGACTTCCGACACTGTTTTAATTTTAAGTTTGAAATCGGATAACAAATGACAAGGGAAATATCCTTCTATTGATATAATTAAAAATTAACCATTTTTTGGTTTTTTCCCCTGATTTGTACTATGAATCCCTGCTTCATGCCAAATTTCATGATTCTAGGTCAACGAGAAGTACACTATAACTCTGGATGAGCAATTTTGCGAATATCAAAATATGTTACATAAATGACATATCTTTTTATTGCATTGATTTAGAAGCTTATCGTTTTCACAACAGCAAGAAACCATAGACCGTACTATTTGAGATAAATGTCAACTCGATACGTCTATTCGTTTCTGAGAAATAGCCTTAACCGTCGGACTGGTACACAGACACACGAACGGACAACAAAGTGATTCCAAGACTTCCGTTTTTATCGATTGAGATATGGAACCTTATTAAAAAATCAAATATTAAATCAAGTAGAACATTTTAGGTATTAGCACTAGGATGACAGGCGAAATTTCACATTCAGAGCCTATACTTATCAGAATGCTTTTTCTAAATTATGAAAATAACATCCATTGCCATTAAAAAGGAGAAAGATTTTTTATTTATTTACATATTATTATGTCATATGCTATCATACGCTGGGGTGGCTCTCTTCATTCAATAAGATATTCTGAGCCCACAAAGGGGCTATCAAAATTATGATTCAGCATATGCTCTTGAGTTTCATATAGGCATTTTTTGGAACCCTGCCATTCCTTAATGTGCAGAATGAATCAGTACACAAACACAGTAGAACACATTGTTAAATTAGTTAGGGATTTCAGAAGTGGTTTAAAAAATAAAGCTTATTGCACGATGCGCTCATTTCCCGAATAGAAAAGTTCACAATTTTACAAAGACACAGTGTTCACGAGAAGCCATAACGCTGCATGAGCGTTACCATTAACGCCACTGGTAGATAAAAATCCCGCTTTTCCTCGTGAAGTACATCAGCATCCACGAAGTGTAACATTGCGGCTCAAATTAGGTATCAGAACTGATTTTGATAGACAAGTGACTCAGTGCCGATATATGTGAATTTTCTAACATGGGCCGCTGTAGACATGAAGTGAAACGTACTAGCACTGTAATGGTTGAATAGTTCATAGCAAAGGTCGTACTGGAGGCGTACAGTACTTGCTGGATGCTGGCGGATGCATGGCAAGAATCAGTATTTATGTATGTAGTGAAAAACGGAGTAATCTATGGCCAAGAGGCAGTTAAAATAGAAGCTGCCAGTTGGAAATCAGCTGAAATGCAGCAAATACTGTCACAAAGCGAGTACCCATCATCCCTCAGTCGGAATCCCGTCTGTCGGAATCCCCTTACGCTAACAAAGATGTAATTTCCATGCCACTCATCCGAAGATTAGACTCAAGAAGCTTGAAAACTAGGCTATGAGAATAGGTATATATTTCAAAAAGTGACTGGTTCCAATTTTCTGAAATTGTGTTTAACTCACCTAGTCCTGGATTGCAGCACAGCGATAATAGAGAAACTTAATTTTCTTATTTCTTACCCTATCAGTCGACCTTATTTTCAGCATTCGTCTGTAACAATGAAATATCGTTACTAATGCCATAGTCGTGATTTTGCAATAATATTTTATTTTTAATATAAGCTGACGAGAAAAAATTGACATGCACAAACCTTAGAGTAATGTGTGGATTCCTAAGGGTCCAAACTGCTGAGATCAACGGTCCCTAGACTTACACACTAATTAAACTAACTTATGCCAAGAACAACATACACACACACACACACACACACACACACACGCACATTCCCGAGGGAGGACTCGAACCTCCGGCGGGAGCTGCCACGCAATCCGCGACATGGCGCCTTTAGAGTAACTTCTTGCGCCTAAAGGAGATGTTGAACGACTCTGTGCCGAGATTGTTTAGGAAATGTGGACTACTACACTTAAGAGCCAAAGAAACTGGTACACCTGCCTAATATCGTGTAAGGCCGCCTCGGGCACGCGGAAGTGTCGCGAAACGACGTGGTATGGGCTTCGTCTGAAGTTGTGTTGAAGGGAATTGACACCATGAATCCTGCAGCACTGTGCATAAATCCATAAGAGTAAGAAGGGATGGAGACCTCTTCTGAACAGCATGTTGAAAGCAATTCCAGGTATTCTCAATAATATTCATGTGTGGGGCGTTTGGTGGCCAGCGGAAATGTTTAAACTCAGAAGACAGTTCCTGGAGCCACTGTGGAGCAATTCTGGACGTGTGGGGTGTCGCACTGTCCTGCTGGAATTTCCAAACTCTGTCTGAATGCACAATGGACATGAATGGATGCATATGATCATACAGGATGCTTACCTATGTGTCACCTGTGAGAGTCGTATCTAGACGTATCAGGAGCCCCATATCGTTCCAATTGCACACGGCCCACACCTTTTCAGAGCCTGGACCAGCGATGTCCATGGTCCCATGAGGTTGGTACCATACCCGTTCATATCCATCCGCTCGACACAATTTGAAACGAGACTCGTCCGACCAGACAACATGTTTCCAGTCATCAAAGTCCGACATCTGTGTTGACGGGCGCAGGCGAGGCGAAAAACTCTGTGTCGTGCACTCACCAGTGGGCCTTCGGCTCCGAAAGCAAATACCGATAATGTTTCGTTGAATGATTCGCTGACACAGCATCGAAATCTGCAGCAATTTGCGGAAGGATTGCACTCGGTCACGTCGAACGATTCCCTTCACTCATCGTTGGTACCGTTCTTGCAGGATCCTTTTTCGGCCACAGCGATGTCTGAAATTTGATGTTTTACCGGAGTCCTGATGTTCACGGTACGCTCGTGAACTGGTGGTATGGGAAAAATCGTCGATAACTCAGAGATGCTATGGCCCATCACTCGTGCGCCGACTAAAACACCACGTTCAAACTAACTTAAATCTTGATTACCTGCCATTGTAGCAGCAGTAACAGATCTAACAACTCCACCAGGAACTGGTTGTCTCGTACAGGCATTGCCGACCGCACCGTCGTATTTTGTCTGTTTACATATCTCTGTATTTGAGGACGCATGCCTATGCCAGATTCTTTAGCGCTTGAGCGTATGTATGTACTTCATTTCTGGGCAATAAATGTTTTTCAAAAAGGAAAACACTAATTTTCAGAATTTTTAATATATTAGTACACTACTGGCCAAATTGCTACACCAAGAAGAAATGCACATGATAAACGGGTATTCCCTGGACAAATACATTATACTAGAACTGACATGTGATTACATTTTCACGCAATTTGGGTTCATAGATCCTGAGAAATCAGTACCCAGAACGACTACCTCTGGCCGTAGTAACGACCTTGATACGCCTGGGCATTGAGTCAAACAGACCTTGGATGGCGTGTATATGTACAGCTGCCCATGCAGCTTCAACACGATACCACATTTCATCAAGAGGAGTGACTGGCATATTGTGACGAACCAGTTGCTTGTCCACCATTGACCAGACATTTTCAATTATTGAGAGATCTGGAGAATGTGCTGGCCACGACAGCAGTCGAACATTTTCTGTATCCAGAAAGGCCAGTACAGAACCTGCAACATGCGGTCGTGCATTATCCACTTGAAATGTTGGGTTTCGCAGGGATCGAACGTAGAGCCACAGGTCGTAACACATCCGAAATGTAACGACCACTGTTCAAAGTGCCGTCATTGCGAACAAGAGGTGACCGAGACGTGTAACCAATGGCACCCCATATCATCACGGCGAGAGATACGCCAGTATGGCGATGACGAATACACGCTTCCAGGGTGCGTTCACCGCGATGTCGCCAAACACGGATGCGACTATCATGATGCTGTAAACAGAACCTAGATTCGCCCGAAAAAAAGACGTTTTGCCATTCGTGCACCCAGGTTCGTCGTTGAGTACACCACCGCAGGCGCTCCTGTCTGTGATGCAGCGTCAAGGGTAACCGCAGCCATGGTCTCCAAGCTGCTAGTCCATGCTGCTGCAAACATCGTCAAACTGTTGGTGCAGATGGTTGTCGTCTTGCAAACGTCCCCATCTGTTGACTCAGGGATCGAGACGTGGCTACACGATCCGTTACAGCCATGCGGATATGATGCCTATCATCTCGACTGGTAGTGATACGAGGCCGTTGGGATCTAGCACTGCGTTCCGTATTACTCTCCTGAAACCAGCGATTCCACATTCTGCTAACAGTCATTGGATCTCGACCAACGCGAGTAGCAATGTCGCTATAACATGAACATAAATCGCGATAGGCTATGATGTTACACATTCTTCTCCTCACACGAGACATCACAACAACGTTTCATCAGGCAACGCCGGTCAACTGCTGTTTGTGTATGAGAAATCGGTTGGAAACTTTCCTCAAGTCAGCACGTTGTAGGTGTCGCCACCGGCGCCAACCTTGTGCGAATGCTCTGAAAAGCTAATCATTTGCATATCACAGCATCTTCTTCCTTTCGGTTAAATTTCGCATCTGTAGCACGTCATCTTAATGGCCAGTAGTGTACTTAATTTGTGTAGCCGGGCTCTTGTTGACGTGACTTCCCCATCTCACTTACTCTCTCCCGTCTATAGCAAATGTGACACATTGTGACGTACACGTCACAGAGTGACTTATTAATGAAGGTGCACTGTCGGCAGCCGGTAAGGGAATCGCGCGTACAGCACATTCGGAGGCTTCTCGGTCGGGTCGTCTTCTGCTGCCGTTCACTCGAATTGCTGGAGGAAATTGTCTATCGACGTGACCGGCGGCGCGGCGCGTGCAGAGTTCGGCGACCGGCGGCGCTGTTACCTGCCAGGTCGATAGGGTGGGACGCAGGACACAGGACGCCGCAGGTGGGACCGTGACTGCGACTGCTCCCAGAGTGGGGGGGCCGCAATTAAAAGACGGCGCGCGGCGCGACGCGGCGCTGTTGCGCTGACCCGGGAGACGGGACCCCGGCTGGGCGCCGGCGCCGGCTCGTTACGGACGAGTGGCCCTCGCCCCTCCAGGGGTCGCCAGCTCGAGGGCCGTCGGCAGGCGTTCACGGCGTAATGCCGCCGCCTCCGCGGGCCACGGGCCACATTGATTTCCTGTCTGTCGGCCTTTTGTTCACTACAGCGCGCAACGCTTTGCAAAGCGAAAGGTATCGAATTATAATATGCGCACTAATTCGGATCGAGCCACCTGGAAATACAATGTAAACAAGAAAAAAAAACGACGTACCACGATGGAATTATCCGAATGGGACAGAAATTGGCGAATGTTATGTGTGCGTACAGATAAACAATTTATTACAATTTCAGATAAAGTGAATGATGTATTCAAGAGAAAGAGCTTTACAGACTGAGCAAGTAAATAAAGCATTTTTGTCCATCTCTGGCCCTCTCACAAGCAGTTATTCGCCTTGGCATCCACTGATAGAATTGCGGGATGTTCTCCTGAGGAATATCGCGCCATTTCTGTCTAATTGGCGCTGAAGATCATCCAAATCCCGAAATGATTTGAGGTCCCTGCTCGTAATGCTCCGAACGTTCTCAATTGGAGAGAGATCTGGGATGCTTCTTGAACAAGGTAGGGTTTGACAAGCACGAAGACTAGAAATAGAAACGCGGACGGGCATTGTCTTGCTTAAATGTAAGCCCAGGACGGCTTACCGTGAAGGGCAATAAAACTGAGCTAGAATACCCTCGACGTACTGCTGTACCGTAAGGGGGCCGCTGACGGCAACCGGAGGGGTCTTGGTACGAAATGAGATGGTATCCTAGACCATCAGTCCCGGTTGTCAGGCCGTTCGGCGGGTGATTGTCAGGTCGATATCACACCGCTGCCTGGGGCGTTTCGTCACAGGCTTATTTGGTAAGCGTGATAGCGTTACGGAGATGTTTAGCAAACTCAAGTGGCAGACTCTGCAAGAGAGGCGCTCTGCATCGCGGTGTAGTTTGCTGTCCGGGTTTCGAGAGGGTACGTTTCTGGATGAGATATCGAATATATTGCTTCCCCGTACTTATACCTCCCGAGGAGATCACGAATGTAAAATTAGAGAGATTCGAGAGCGCACGGAGGCTTTCCGGCAGTCGTTCTTCCCGCGAACAATACGCGACTGGAGCAGGAAAGGGATATAATGACAGTGGCAGGTAAAGTGCCCTCCGCCACACCGTTGGGTGGCTTGCGAGGTATAAACGTGCCTGGAGGTGCCCCAGACAGCGGCAGCATGCCAACGACTTCCAGGAGTGAGGTTCTGGCCGGCCGAGGTGGCCGAGCGGTTCTAGGCGCTGCAGTCTGGAATCGCGCGACCGCTACGGCCGCAGGTTCGAATCCTGCCTATGGCATGGATATGTGTAATGTCCTTAGGTTAGTAAGGTTTAAGTAGTTCTAAGTTCTAGGGGACTGATGACCTCAGAAGTTAAGTCCCATAGTGCTCAGAGCCATTTGAACCATTTTTGATGTTCTGGGGCGCCATTTCTTTTCATATCAAGGCATTTCTTTTCATATCAGAGCCCCTTTGGTTGTCATCCGCGGCACCATTACAGGTCAGCGGTACACCGACGATATTCTACTCTCCATGATGTTGCCCTTTATGGCAAATGACCCTGGGCTCAGATTCCAGCAAGATAATGCCTACACCAACACGGCAAGAGTTTCTGCTGCTTGCCTTCGTGCTGGCCACCCCAGCCTTGCCCACAAAGGTCGCCTGATACCTACACCGTTAATGTTGGGTGCACTGTGGGCAGGACGCTCCCACCAGCTCGGGTTGTTGACGATATAATGCAATTGGACAACGTTTGGCGCAATGTCCCTCAGTGCCTAGGACACTATAAAGACTCCTATGAAAAAAAAAGAAATTTGTTTTGTATGTTCACTGTTGTGGGTAAATACATACAGCGTACACAGGGCGATATGTGACACTGATAGCGATTACACGCTTCCGCTGTTGTAGAAATCTGCTACAGATGCTGCAGATACCGTGTTGAGCTGAAAGTGTTAACCAAAGTACGGAGAAATGTTCTTCGGGGCTCTGTTGCATAGCAATCAGATTGCTTTCAGTTCTGAGAAATGTCCAGGAACTATTGTGGATTTGAATGATAAATGAAGTGACTTCTTTTCCGAGGAAAACACGGAAATATTTCACTAGAACTGAACGCTCCGGTCGGAACTGTTCTCAAGCTGGTGTTTATTAGTAAATCACAATAGAAGTATATCGCTGGGTGTATAACAACACGTACCTTCTTGAAATGAACAATATTTTATTGTTCTATTAACTGATTTCCTTCCATATACACTTATATTTTACAATGTGAATCAAAAACTCGCAATGGCGTCGATTTTTACTTCACATGAATGGCTCTCCTCTCCTAAAATTTTTACTCTTAAGAAGAACAAAAGTTCTCTCTTCTAAGAATAATTATGTGAGTGCTGACCGCCAGAGAGTAATAAACAATAGCTTTGTCTCTCTCTCTCTCTCTCTCTCTCTCTCTCTCTCTTTCTCTGTCTCTCTCGCACTGTCACAGCAAGTTACGCTGCATGATACATCATACATTACATGCAGCGTAACTTGCTGTGACAGCATTAGTCACCCATCATCGAAGGGTCCCAACGGTTTTGGTAACGATGTTCCATGGTAAGATTGTCTCGGTGAAAGCGTTCACCGTGCTCATCGCATACAGCCTCCAAATTATCCGGGAAGAAAATATGGTGAGAATGTAAAAAGTGAATTTTAAGCGATATTCTACACTCCATGTCCTTATAGTTGTCCAACAGGTTTCTACATGATGTTCTTGAATTTACATCACAAATGATTTTTATTACACGCTTTTGCACCCAAGAAACTGTTGCTTAGTTTGATGAGTTACCCCAGAATATGATCCCATATGACATAATAGAATGAAAGTAAGCAAAGTATGCAAGTTTTTTAAAATATTTATACCTCCTACATCTGACATCATTCTCACTGCAAATACAGACCTGTTTAGGGGCTTAAGCAATTATGTGGTACGTCCTTCCCAAATGAATTTATTATCTAGTTGCCAACCTCTTCGAGCTACATGTCTTCATATGTTAGACTCATGCTGGAAGGAAATCTCCTACAGGTTATGAACTGCATATGAAGGGCCTTTTCAATGTTTAATGACAGTGAATTAGCTTTAAGCCTTTTATTAATGTCAGTGAAAATCTAAATAGAAGCTATTTCTAAATCTGTACTTGACTTGCTACTTATTGCAATGTCTGTATCATCTGCAAACAATAAAAGGTAACATCTGGTAATGTAACAGATGAGAGGTGATTAATGTACACAAAAAAATTAATGGACCCAAGATGGAACCTTGAGGAACACCACCTGTAATTAATTCCCAGTCAGATTAAGTCTGACTGCTTATTGCACAGGTATTTCGCAACGACAACCTTAAACCATTTTGCAAAGTTGCTGGTGACACCATAATATTCTAATTTGCTTAAGAGAATGCTGTGGTTAACACAGTCAAAGGCATTTGACATGACCGAGAGAGGTGGCGCAGTGGTTAGCACACTGGACTCGCTTTCGGGAGGCCGACGGTTCAATCGTGCGTTCGGCTATCCTGATTTAGGTTTTCCGCGATTTCCCTAAATCGCTCCAGCAAATGCCGGGATGGTTCCTTTGAAAGGGAACGGCCGACTTCCTTCCCCATCCTTCCCTAAACCGATGAAACCGATAAACTCGCTGTTTGGTCTCTTCCCCCAAACAACCAAACCCACCCTTTTGACACGTCAGAGGAAATGCAGGTAGCCTTCAATTTACTATCTAATGAATTAAGTACATTCTCACTGTAAGTGTAAAGAGTTTTACCTATATTAGAACGCTTAAGAAACCCAAACAATGACTACGATAATGTATTATTTGCAGTCAGATGCTTAAGGAGACGCTTGAACACAACCTTTTCAAATATTTTTGAGATAGCTGGCAAAGGTGAAATGGGACGATAGTTTGATGGTATTTCTTTACCCCCTTTCTTGAAGGAGACTTAACTTCGGCATATTTTAGCCAGCCTGGAAATGTTCTACTGATAAGAGATTGATTACAAAAATTACTTAAGCTAGAACTGAACTCTTATGATAACTCTTTGATTAACTTCGTTGATATGTTACCAAGGTCATTAGAATACTTAGACTTTAAGGATTCTATAATGGATACTACTTCTCTTGGAGTCGTGAGGATTATTTCCATTTCACTGAGGTTAATTTTAAAGACTGGTGTCAGATACTCCATAGCACTGTTCAGCGCAGCTGATAACCCCACGCTGTCAATCTTGTTCCTTTCCCACTGCGATATTGTTTTACTTAGTAGCACATAACAAAGATAACAGTAAGAAGAAAGGTAACTTTTAAATGCAGATTGCATTATATTTTTCAGTAATTGGATTAATGATTACAGTTTTAGGATAGCTTGCTTCAGTCTGTAAAAACGGAACCCTTATAGGACCGCTTCGTTGTCCATCTCTCTCTCTCTCTCTCTCTCTCTCTCTCTCTCTCTCTCTCTCTCTCTCTTTCTGTCCGACTGATAAAATCCCTTTTTTTCAGTATTAAGTTGAAATTTTTGTCACATACTAGGTCCATATTTCGTTGGTGACGTAGAAAACTGAAGCTTCTAAGTCAGTGCTATCACATGATGCAGCCCTTTATGTCATACATTTCGATGCTCGAAAACTCACTCATAAAAACCTCTAGGATGTTTCCCGTTGACCTAGTATCATGAAATTTGGCTATAAGCAAGGTTCACTTCAAAAGTAAAGCAAAAAATCCAAAAATTGTAATTTTGTATCTGTATCATACGAAAAATAAATTTCACATTTTTTATCAGTCTGTCTGTCGGTATGTTAAGACCTCTTTTTCTCTGGAATAGGTTGGTGATTCATGTTCAGAGTTATGTCACACATTAAGATTTATGGTACCTTGGCAGTGTGAACATTTCAGGCTTCTAAGTCAATGCAGCCAAAAGCGTCGGTCATTTATGTCACATATTTTGACAATCGCAAACTCACTCATCAAAATCTGTAGAGGTCTTCCCGTTGACTCAGAATCATGAAATACGGCTTGTTGCGAGGTTTCACAGTGCAAGTAAAGTAAAAAAATCCGCAAATATTCAAACTGTAATTATGTCACATAATAAGATCTTTTTACCATTAGAACATGCATTGCATTCATCATCCGTCAAAAACGTAACAGACATACGTTATTGTAGGCATACATAAAATGCAAGTTGTAGTCATGTTTTGCTAAATAAATAAAAATATTTTGTTACGTCCTCTATCTCTGCTTACATAAACTGAAGTCACCTGCTCGCTTCTTTTTGCATGTCTGGGCTATTCTGGGGAATTGCTTAGAGATTTTCATACTGTCTTGGAAATCTCTGGACCGATAATTTTCCAGTATGTGTCGATAACAGGGGAGCATCGTTGAGATTTTCGATTCCGAGGGTGGATGATCTGTTTGTTGTTGTTGTGGTCTTCAGTCCTGAGACTGGTATTATGCACTTCTCCACGCTACTTTATCCTGTGCAAGTTTCTTCATCTGCCAGTACCTACTGCAACCTACATCCTTGCTGGCTGGAGTGGCCGAGTGGTTCAAGGCTCTTCAGTCTGTAACCGCGCGACCGCTACGGTCGCAACTTCGAATCCTGCCTCGGGCATGGATGTGCGTCATGTCCTTAGATTAGTTAGGTTTAAGTACTTCTGAGTTCTAGGGGACTGATGACCTCAGACGTTAAGTCCCATAGTGCTCAGAGCCATTTGAACCTACATCCTTCTGAATCTGTTTAGTGTATTCATTTCTTTGTCTCCCTCTACGATTTTTACCTTCCGCGCTGCCCTCCAATACTAAAATGGTGATCCTTTGATGCCTCAGAATATGTCCTACCAACCGATCCCTTCTTCTAATCAAGTTGTGCCACAAATTTCTCTTCTCTTCAATTCAATTCAATTCAGTACCTCCTCGTTAGTTATGTGATATACCCATCTAACCTTCAGCATTCTTCTGTAGCACCACATTTCGAAAGCTTCTATTCTCTTTTTGTCTAAAGTATTTATCGTCCACATTTCACTTCCATACAAGGCTATACTCCATACAAATACTTTGAGAAACGACTTCCTGACCATTGAATCTATACTCGAGGTTAACAAATTTCTCTTCTTCAGAAACGCTTTCCTTGCCATTGCCAGTCTACATTTTATATCCTCTCGACTTCGACCATCATCAGTTATTTTGCTCCCCAAGTGGCAAAACTCCTTTACTACTTTAAGTGTCTCATTTCCTAATATAATTCCCTCAGCATCACCCGACTTAATTCGACCACATTCCATTATTTTCGTTTTGCTTTTGTTGATGTTCATCTTATATCCTCCTTTCAAGCCACAGTCCATTCCGTTCAGCTGCTCTTCTAGGTCCTTTGCTGTCTCTGACAGAATTACGATGTCATCGGCGAACCTCAAAGATTTAGTTTCTTCTCCATAGATTTTAATTCCTACTCAAAATTTTTCTTTTGTTTCCTTTACTGCTTGCATGATTGCTGAGGTAGCGCAAGAGTAACCTTATTTCATTGAATTTCGTAGTGCTTCAGAAACAAAGTTCAATATTAATTTCAGTTACTAAATTAAGTTTCAATTTTCCGGTTTTATTAATTCTTTTGCTAAATTAAGTCAGAGTGTAGCGAAATTTATTACTTCTGACAAACATTCAGTTTTGACACATCACGTGTCAACCTTCAGTTGCCACGCTTTTAGTGCTAATTATATGTGGAATAATCTTTCTTTTTCAGTTATTATAGTAGTTGTCCATAGGACTGGCGACCGTAATTTTCCCCAAATCTCAAATATCCAATTAACGCCAGTTAATTGTTAATGTAACGACCGCACATTTACTTTCTTTACTAACTTTACCCCTTTTCAAAATTAATTTCCATCAGTTCCATTTGCATTTTTCCTTTCCTTAAGATGTAACCGTTTCCTCCTTCTTTACCGACGAATTAACTTCGGTGACGATTGCTATTTCCTAATTTCCATTAGGTGCACGCGGTTTAATTTTTTACTGTCATTAAGGTCGATAAGTGAGGGGGAGGTTACACATTTACTGCCTGCAGTAAAGGAAACAAAAGAAAAATTTGGAGTAGGAGTTAAAATCCATGGAGAAGGAATTGTACATATACGTAATTCAGTTTGTAAAAAACCCTTAGTACGTCAGTCCTCCTCGCACTTTGCCACATTTTTTTAATTTTATTTTTTTAATTTTTATTTCTATTTATTTATTTATTTATTTATTTTTGGCGTATGTTGTCTTGGTTTTGTAGAGCCACACAAAAATTGTGTGAAGAATAAAATCGTCGAAAGTCGAAAATAAACGTGTTGGTGCGGGAGGAAGGCGGCGCTGAAGAGTTTCTGGGCCAGGGCGTCTGCCTGTGTAAACCCGGCCTCGGCCACCGCAGGCGTTGCTGACCACGCTAAGCCCCGGTCCCGTGTCGAGCCCTGGCGAAGGCGGCCGCGGACATAACCCGCGAGCCAGCCCGCCTTATTCGTATGAGAGCTGGCGGACCGCCGCAATCTCCAGGAGTAGCTCTCGGTCCTCGGCCCTCGGCCCTCGGGCCTTACGCCTGAGCAGAAAGCATTCGTGCGGCGGAGGTGCGGTGCCTGCGAGATTTGCGCCCCGCCCGGGTTCAATACCGTCCCGCCTGACTGGAGAGATATGCCGCGCAAAGAATTTGAATCTCGGCCGCAGAACGCGGACCCTGGCCGCATTGCTGCTGGTGAATCCCATTGAGGGATCACATAAATCCACAGATGCCGCTGGCTGGGCTTACGTGGGAATATGGAGCGCGGTCGAGCTTATTTGTAGCTGCACCCTCTAGGAATGCTAATGGCTGCAGTGTATGATCGCGTTAGGACTGACGCGTGACTCACACAAAAAATTATTCACGAAGAACGGAAAATAGAGAAAATAAATGATTATTCTTATGTCCTTTGCTCTTGATTTCCTCGCGGAAACTACTGAGCACCAATTTCAGTCATATATACGAGGCGCATTCAAGTTCTAAGGCCTCCGATTTTTTTTCTCCGGACTGGAGAAACATGCGCATTGTTTTAAAATGAGGCCGCGTTCATTGTCAATACGTCCCAGAGATGGCAGCACCGTACAGTAGATGGAATTTTACCGCCAGCGGCGAGAATGAGAACTGTTTTAAATACTTAAAATGGCGACGTTTTCCTTACTTGAACAGCGTGCAATCTTTCTTTTTCTGAATTTGCGTGGTGTGAAACCAATTGAAATTCATCGACAGTTGAAGGAGACATGTAGTGATGGAGTTATAGATGTGTCGAAAGTGCGTTCGTGGGTGCGACAGTTTAATGAAGGCAGAACATCGTGTGACTACAAAGCGGAACATCCTCGGGCTCGCACAAGCCGGTCTGACGACATGATCGAGAAAGTGGAGAGAATTGTTTTGGGGGATCGCCGAATGACTGTTGAACAGATCGCCTCCAGAGTTGGCATTTCTGTGTGTTCTGTGCACACAATCCTGCATGACGACCTGAAAATGCGAAAAGTGTCATCCAGGTGGGTGCCACGAATGCTGACGGACGACCACATGGCTGCCCGTGTGGCTTGTTGATAAGCAATGTTGACACGCAACGACTTGCTTTTCGTCGGTTGTGACAATGGATGAGACTTGGATGCCATTTTTCAATCCAGAAACAAAGCGCCAGTCAGCTCAATGGAAGCACACAGATTCACCGCCACCGAAAAAATTTCGGGTAACCGCCAGTGCTGAGAAAATGATGGAGTCCATGTTCTGGGACAGCGAGGGCGCAATACTTACCCATTGCGTTCCAAAGGGCACTACGGTAACAGGTGCATCCTACGAAAATGTTTTGAACAACAAATTCCTTCTTGCACTGCAACAAAAACGTCCGGGAAGGGCTGCGCGTGTGCTGTTTCACCAAGACAACGCACCCGCACATCGCGCTAACGTTACGCAACAGTTTCTTCGTGATAACAACTTTGAAGTGATTTCTCATGCTCCCTAATGACCTGACCTGGCTCCTAGTGACTTTTGGCTTTTTCCAACAATGAAAGACACTCTCTGTGGCCGCACATTCGGCAGCCATGCTGCTATTGCCTCAGCGATTTTCCAGTGGTCAAAACAGACTCCTAAAGTAGCCTTCGCCGTTATCATGGAATCATGGCGTCAGCGTTGTGAAAAATATGTACGTCTTCAGATTACGTCGAGAAGTAACGTCAGCTTCATCGATTTCGGGTGAGTAGTTAATTAGAAAAATAAAATCGGAGGCCTTAGAACTTGAATACACCTCGTATATTGGCCATGACATCTTGGTACATGATTGTTGAGTTTCTGTGCGTTTATGGGTTGCATTTTTTCATATGACTTGTCAAGCCAATGGCAGCACGGCATCTCTTGCAGCAATTGTCACAAGTGTATCTGGCTGCTGAGGCAGGAGCAATGGTAGCATTGCGAAGCTTTTTCTGCTTTAATCTGTGTAACAAGCCTTCATCATGCTTCGACATTCCAGATGATATATCATCACGCCACTCTGGTCTCATGTTAGCCCGTGCCTCCCATCTGTTTGTGTCGATTCCAAAGCTCTCCATATCTCGTTTACAGGAGTCCTTGAACCTCAGTACAGGACGTCCTACAGGTCTTTTGGCTATAGAGATCTCTCCAAGCATCACCTCACGTGGTAACGTGTCAGACTCCATATGGTGGACATGTCCGGCGGAGTCGTCTCTGCTTCAAGATAGCTGAAATACTGTTGCAGTTAGTTTTAGATAGCACTGCTTCGTTGGTCACTCGGTCCTTCCACGTTACTCCGAGGTTGGATCTCAGGCACCGCATGTGGAAAGGATTAAGGCGACGTTCTTGTTTGGCATAGGTTGTCCATGTTTCTGATGCATACTAAAGGATATTCGACGCCACATTAGGCGACCTGCGCGACAGATGGGGATGAAATGATGATGAAGACAGCAGAACAGCCGGTCCCTGAGCGGAGAAAATCCCCGACCCAGCCGGGAATCGAACCCATGCTCTTAGGACGGCAATCCATCACGCTGACTACTCAGCTATCGGGGCGAGCTCGGGCACGTAGATGAACAAGAAGGATGAGAGACACCTTTGTATAACGTCCTCGATGTCTTGTGACCGTCTGGTTGAAGTGCCTCTGAGCACTATGGGACTTAACATCTGAGGTCATCAGTCCCCTAGAACTTAGAACCACTTAAACCTTACTAACCTAAGGACGTCACACACATCCATGCCCGAGACAGGATTCGAACCTGCGACCGTAGCGGTTGCGCGGTTCCAGACTGGAGCGCCTAGAACCGTTCGGCCACGCCGACTGGAATGACCGTCTGGAATTCGCAAGTTTTTCTGAATGCATCTTCTGACGCTTCCAATGAATCGCTAGACAGTGATTTCCGATTTCTTGTTCGTTATTAAAATCGCACATTTGCTGGGTTTATCCCTGGTAGCGTTATATAATCTCAATAATTCGCGCCTACGTAGTCTTTTGGCTTTCGTCTAATTCTAGATTGTATGTACCGAGAGATCTCGTTCTTATAAGAATCGACACACACCGTTACTACTGATTTTGGTTTGATGACGAATCCGATCCATCTGTACGTCATCGTTGTGTACTTCTAAAATAAACGTTTGTTAGTTCTAAAAATCCACTGTCTGACAAAGAGATGTGAAGCATCTACAAGACACAGTCGGATGTCCATATTTCGTACATGTACACACCATCGACGGCTAAATTAATAATTGGAATGGAAATTCTCTGTGACAGGTTGAACGGCCGCAGGAGCCCATTAGTTTCGTTCATGTTTAGCGTTGTTCCCGCGTCTATAAGGGTATATAAGGACCGTGAACAGCGTCAGATGTTTCGAGATCTCTGTGAAGCCCACGGAGTTGTCCTGTAATCGTGTGAGACAGCGTTATCAGGACCTTTCAGTGTTTCAAATGGACCTCATTGTGGGTCTCCATTTAACCAGCTGATCGAATCGTTCAGTTTCCAGGTATGTGGGCGATTTGGATGTGAGAGTGACCCAGTGCTGGACTTCATAGGAACGTGGGAGTAGGCAAACACGTCACAGTCCGGTGGACCACGTATGAGAGGATCGCCTTGTTGCATGTCAAGAACATCGTAACCACTTCAGATATGCTCCTACCATCCGAGGAGTAGCAATGGACCCCCTGAAACGCACTGTGCGATTCAGTACTATTGGCTGGAGACTAACAGTAGTTGGACTAGGGAATTACTGTCTTATGCGTTATCTTCTATGGCAAGTGTGGACTACTGATGATCGACGTCGCATTGTGATCGGCGATGCCTAACGGTTCTCTTCCACCCATGGAGATGGTGATCGGCGACTATAGCTGCGACCTGGGAACTGGTCCCATTCTTCCAATGTTTTGGAGAGGCGCAGTGATATCACTCATGGGGAGCCATCCCGTATGATCTCCGGTAATGGATGGTAGCGACTGATGTAACTTCGATAGCACGACACGGACATCCTGCATCCTCATTTATTAGCCCTCATATGACAATACAGTGGTTTCACTTTTCAGCAGGACAATGCTCGTGCACACATGAAACACGTGTCTATGAACTGTGCACCTGATGATGAGGTACTCCGCTGGCCAGAAACATCTCCTGATCTGTCCCCGATAGAAGATGTGTGAGACCACGCCGGACGTCAACTCCGTCCCAGTACGAGATCACGGATATCAAGCACCAGTTGGACGGTTGTGGGCCGGCTGGCCTCAGGAGAGAATACTGCAGCTTTACACTGAGGTGACAAAAGTCACGGGATAGCGACATGCACCTATACACACGGCGGTGGTATCGTGGACAAAAATTATAAAATGGCAGTGCATCAGCGGAGCTGTCATTTGTACTCGGGTGATTCATGTGAATAGGTTCCCGACGTGGTTGTGGGCGCATGGCGAAAATTACCAGACTCTGAACACGAAATGGGAGTTGGAGATCGACACACGGGACATTCCATTTCGGAAATCCTTAGGGAACTCAATATTGCGAGATCCACAGTGACAAAAGTGTGCTGAGAATGCCACAATTCAGGCTTTACCTTTCACCACGGATAACGCAGTGGCCGACGGCCTTCACTTAACGACCGAGAGCAGTGGCTTCGTCAAGTAGTTGTTGGTACTAACAGACAAGCAGTCCTGTGTGAAATAACAGTAGAAGTCAATGTGGGACGTGTGACAAACGTATCCGTTAGGACACTGCGGCGAATTTGGCGTTAACCGACGCGAGTCCTTCCGCTAACGGCACGAATTTGCCTGAAGCGCCTCTCCTTGATATTGGTTGGGCCCTGGATTCCTGGAAAGCAGTGGCATGGTCAGTTGGTAAGAGCTGATGCTTGGGTTAGAGTGTGGTGCAGATGCCACGAACCTATGAATCCAGGTTGTCAAACAAGGCACTGTGCAAACTGGTGGTGTCTCTACAATGGTGTGGGCTGTGTTTACGTGGAAAGAATTGGGTCCTCGGCCCAATTTAGCCGATCATCGACTGGAAATGGTTATTTTCGGCTACTTGAAGACGATCTGCAGCCATTCATCTACTTTGTTCCCAAACAACGACGAGATTTTTATCGATGTCAATGCGCCACGTCACTGGAGAACAGTTGTTCGGGTTTTATTTGAAGAACATTCTGGACAGTTTGAGTGTGCTATTTGGTCACCTACATCGCTCGACACTAATACCGTCAAACATTTATGAGACATAATCGAGACGTTAGTTCGTGCATTAAATCCTGCACCTGTAACACTTCGCATTTACAGACAGCTGTAGAGGCAGCGAAGCTCAGTATTTCTGCGAGGGTCATCCAACGATTTGTTGAGCCCGTGGCACGTCGAGCTACTGCACTACGCCTAGAAATAGGAAGCCCTACACTATATTAGGCGGTATCCTATGACTTTTGTCACCTCAGTGTATGACACCATATCCAGTAAAATCAGTGCATGCATCCAGGAGAGATACTGATAATCAGGTTAATGCTGTCAACTTCCTTGTAAATTTGACACTATTTTGTAATCACTAATAACACCAAATACCCTCTCAATTCGTGACGTCGAATTTCATTTCCTCTCTGCTTGGTGCTAAACTTTTTTGTCGGGCAGAGAATTGCTTCAGTTGAGAACATGCAAAAGGCGATAATGTGTGGCGGTGGTATTGCCGGCAGACGACAATGTCAGTTACACCCACATTTTCAATTTAAATGATAAAACAAAACGAACTTCCGTATAATCATTTTTACAGTTAAATTGGCTATCGGAAAAAGCGTCTTTCCATCCCGCACCGTGCATTCTACAGATTACGTATTGAAGTTTATTTTACGAGCGATACATTGATATTTATTTTTGCCTTTTCTCAGTAAAAGTTTTGTTAACAACGTCTGCTATTACCAGATAACTAATTCTTCGTGTATCAGTATTAGTTATGTCTGATTTACAGTTATATTGAAGATACTTTGTATCTACAGAGTCGTATTTATCGTACAACCCGTGGGAAATAATACAGGGTGATTCAAAAAGAATACCACAACTTTAGGAATTTAAAACTCTGCAACGACAAAAGGCAGAGCTTAGCACTATCTGTCGGAGAATTAAGGGAGCTATAAAGTTTCATTTAGTTGTACATTTGTTCGCTTGAGGCGCTGTTGACTAGGCGTCAGCGTCAGTTGATGCTAAGATGGCGACCGCTCAACAGAAAGCTTTTTGTGGTATTGAGTAGGGCAAAAGTGAATCGACGACAGTTGTTCAGCGTGCATTTCGAACGAAGTATGGTGTTAAACCTCCTGATAGGTGGTGTATTAAACGTTGGTATATACAATTTACGGAGAATGGGTGCTTGTGCAAAGGGAAAAGTTCTGGACGGCCGAGAACGAGCGATGAAAATGTAGCCCCTGCGATTTTTTCTTATGAGGGTATGTTAAGGATATGGTGTTTCGGCCACCTCTCCAAGCCACCATTGATGATTTGAAACGAGAAATAACAGCAGCTATCCAAACTGTTACGCCTGATATGCTACAGAGAGTGTGGAAGGAGTTGGAGTATCGGGTTGATATTGCTCGAGTGTCTGAAGGGGGCCATATTGAACATCTCTGAACTTGTTTTTGAGTGAAAAAAACCTTTTTAAATACTCTTTGTAATGATGTATAACAGAAGGTTATATTATGTTTCTTTCATTAAATACACATTTTTAAAGTTGTGGTATTCTTTTTGAATCACCCTGTACATTCCGCCACCAGAACATTTGCTTCTCTAGTAGCAAGGAATTAAAGATATTTCCGGACCTATTGATTCTGAATTTTCGGTGACCACATGTCGCAGCATTTAAAACTTAAAATTTCATGAAATACGTTTTTCTAAACTTGTCCTGTTACATACAGAGAATTATCTACATGTAGGTTTAGATTTAAAATACAAGACATTTTCTCACAAAAACAATATTTTGTAACGTAACAGTTTACATCGGCAGATAACTGGCTTCGGCACATTTGTAAACAATGGGTCATATGTTCTATGTCGTTTCTCTACAAACAAGAGCAGACAGAATCATCATCTGCTTATGGCAAGAAGTCGTCATTGTAACGGAATCGAAAGAGTGCTCTGCAGTAAGTTTTTGAAGTAATCGATCCTACACGATGAGAAGAAATCAACATCGACGTAACTATCAGGCAGCGTAGGGTGTGTGGATGTGGATACGGTCTGCTCGAGAACAATCGCTCCCACCCCATTCCCCTGTTTCTGTTCCGTTCGTGGATGCTGCATTTAACAATGTGAGTGCACCCAAGAACAGACCGACCCATTTTAATCGTGATCGTTACAGGAGATAATAAATGGAAGAAATAACATGTTTCTAGACTCATATTAGAAAGTAGGCTCGCGAAATATTGGGATTTCGTCTATCCACGATGCACAGCTATTTTCTTGTAGCATCTTCCAGTGGAGTTACGAAGCATGTGCCACGTTCTCCGGAAGGTTATCAAATGTATGAAGAAGTGTAGAGCTCTTCGTTGAATTTTCTTCATCTCCTCTGTTAGCTATTTTAATAACGGTCTCGAACTGATATACAGTACTCAAGAATTAGTCGATCTAATAATTCTTTCACAGTGAATTTCACTTTCTCAAGACTGCTCCGATTAGCCTCACTATTTCTGTGTTTAGAGTAATACATTTAATCTAACCGTTGCAAGACATTATCTCAAAGGCGATAAAGGTGTTCTTAAGGTCTTCAAATACTGAGCAGTGGCTGGGGTGTTACAGTACGTAAAAATTAGCTAATTGTAGTTTGTTAACTACATCTATTCACGAAACAGAAGCATAATGTCAATACCGAGGAATAAATATTTTACTAACAAGTACGATGGTCGCTGAATAAGTAATGCCACAGTTTTTCTCATGAAAGTAGGTTGGTTTCATTCAGGTTGCTAATACATGATACAACTGTCTGGATAGCAAGGCACATTTATTGAGAGCTGACTGCTTTCTATCATCTCACGATCATCTTCAGAGCTACACCCATTATCCATCAAAATAGCAGTAGGTCTGAAGATGATCATGTGATGATCGATACCGGTCACCTTTCAATAAATGTGCCTTGCGATCTAAACTGTTATAATTAATTTCAAATATTGTATTTGGATAGTTTCTATCTCCAGTAATGTTTCCAAAAATAAATGTTTTCGAAAATACCATATTATTCCGCACCCATCTGGCTACAAAACCTTACTTTTCGATACAGTCTCTGTTCGAAGCGACGGCCTTTTTTGCTGGGCAGACCTGAATATTTAGTTTGATGTTATTCGAGAGGAATACAGTTCAGCTTTTCATCAAATGCACGGCCTACCCTTTCTGTTCAAGACAAGATAACAACACTATAGTGAGCACAAAAAAGATATAAATTCGGCATCAGGAAGCCAAAGGGAAAGCCGCCTCCAGTAGGATCTTACTCATGCGATTCCTGACTGGTTTTCAACATTTTTTTATTATAGTGAGCTCTATCTTGTCGTAATATAATATAGACTTACTCATAAGAGTAAGTCCATTGAAATACGAGGGGCGTTCAGTAAGTAATGCAATACTTTTTCTGAAAGCAGGTTGGTTTTATTCAGGATGTCAATGCACCATATTGTTCCCACTCTTTGGGTTACAAAACTCTACTTTTCGACACAATCTCCGTTCAATGCGACGGCCTTACGTATGCTCTCTGGGAGGACATGTATTCCCGCATTGTACCACTCTACAGGACGACGTTGGAGTCAAGGACTTGCTGCATCAGTAACCTCTCATCACCCACGTACTGCTTCCTGCGGAGTTCACCCTACAGTGAGCCAAACAAGTGGAAGTGCTCCGTCGTTCTTCATGGTCTTCTGTTAGGCGCCAATGAACCCAGCGGGCGTACACATTTGAGTACCCCAACTAGAGGACGAGTGTGTCAGCACTACCAACAGAGACGTCCAGTTGAGCAGCGAGGTATTTGATTGTGATTCGTCAATCACCTTGAATGAGAGTGTCCGCACGCTCCAACATTGCAGGAGTCACATCGATGTGCAGCCGGTTGGCATGCGGGAGATCAGAAAAGTTCGCGAGATCGTGTTACGATGATGACAGATGCCTCGTCCTACGACTCACCATGTTTTCGTTCATTGCCACGTCTCCGTAGGCGTTTTGCAAGAGACTGTGAGTATTTACGACGCTCGGTGGCCGTGCGGTTCTAGGCGCTGCAGTCCGGAACCGCGGGACTGCTACAGTCGCAGGTTCAAATCCTGCCTCGGGCATGGATGTGTGTGATGTCCTTAGGTTAGTTAGGTTTAAGTAGTTCTAAGTTCTAGGGGACTGATGACCTAAGATGTTAAGTCGCATAGTGCTCAGAGCCATTTGAACCATTTTAACTTACGACGCTCTGGTTTTCCGCCAAATGAAACTCAATGACAGACCGCTGCTTGGAATGCAGCTCCGTTAAGAATCCATTTTGGACTTTACGCATATGGCCGCCGGAACTTATTGAAATTATAAGGGCTGAAGCGGGAACATTCCACGGTGTCCCACACAAACTCCATATTTTTTTTAACCAGAACTGGCTGAGACAAAAGTGTTAAGTTACTTACTCAACTCCTCTCGGAGAATTTCGGAGAAGACGGAAGCCACGACGATCGTCCGATAGGAACCTAATCGAGCGTTTCTGAGATCTGTAAGTGGAAGCATTGGACGTTCAGGACACTCTATTTTAGTTACCAGGCAGTTTTGCGTAACTCTCTCAACAGAGCAACCCGATATTTTTTCAGATGTGACATAGTTCTCTGACCAAAGCCATTCATATGTGTCATGTCGTTTCGCTGCATTTCGCAAAGTTGACGGTGTCTTCTTAATAGACTAAATGCCCTATGGTTTTTATCCTGGGAGCTTCCTAGCGTCCCCCTAACAACCAGTGTTTTTTTCTGAGACTGGAGATCCGATAGTATTTTATTTTCGAAGCAGAATTAAATGACGCAGTTGGAAGACTATAATATCACATTCGACAACTCATAGCTTTATTCGAATCGTTGCTTATTTCTGTCATGTTACGTGGGTCCATGCGAACGAAAGCTGTTAGCTCAAGTAACCAGTCAGTGCATACTTCACAGAGTTTGTAGAAAATTTATAAGCGCAGGATTGAAGAATTAACAAACACGAACAAACAGTGAGTATAAGAATAAATAACAAATTACGCAGTGAATTTCTCAACTATAGCGTGAAACTGCTGTACAGATTTAAGGGAGTGTCCCTCAATTTTTCCATCGGAACTCTATTGCAAACGAAACCTGCTGAGTAGTGCACGCCTTTCTGCACAGTGCTTAAGGGTGGAAGGGGTGGTTCATTCATGAAAAAATCTAAAAGATGCAGCAAATTGACAATTTTGAAGATGCGGCAATTAAATTTGTACCATGCTTTACATGAAATTAACACATTACTATCAAGTTCCTTACATTATACACTCCTGGAAATTGAAATAAGAACACCGTGAATTCACTGTCCCAGGAAGGGGAAACTTTATTGACACATTTCTGGGGTCAGATACATCACATGATCACACTGACAGAGCCACAGGCACATAGACACAGGCAACAGAGCATGCACAATGTCGGCACTAGTACAGTGTATATCCACCTTTCGCACCAATGCAGGCTGCTATTCTCCCATGGAGACGATCGTAGAGATGCTGGATGTAGTTCGTGGAACGGCTTGCCATGCAATTTCCACCTGGCCCCTCAGTTGGACCAGCGTTCGTGCTGGACGTGCATACCGCGTGAGACGACGCTTCATCCAGTCCCAAACATGCTCATTGGGGGACAGATCCGGAGATCTTGCTGGCCAGGATAGTTGACTTACACCTTCTAGAGCACGTTGGGTGGCACGGGATACATGCGGACGTGCATTGTCCTGTTGGAACAGCAAGTTCCCTTGTCGGTCTAGGAATGGTAGAACGATGGGTTCGATGACGGTTTGGATGTACCATGCAGTATTCAGTGTCCCCTCGACGATCACCAGAGGTGTACGGCCAGTGTAGGCGATCGCTCCCCACACCATGATGCCGGGTGTTGGCCCTGTGTGCCTCGGTCGTATGCAGTCCTGATTGTGGCGCTCACCTGCACGCCGCCAAACACGCATACGACCATCATTGGCACCAAGGCAGAAGCGACTCTCATCGCTGAAGACGACACGTCTCCATTCGTCCCCCCATTCACGCCTGTCGCGACACCACTGGAGGCGTGCTGCACGATGTTGGGGCGTGAGCGGAAGACGGCCTAACGGTGTGCGGGACCGTAGCCCAGCTTCATGTAGACGGTTGCGAATGGTCCTCGCCGATACCCCAGGAGCAACAGTGTCCCTAATTTGCTGGGAAGTGGCGGTGCGGTCCCCTACGGCACTGTGTAGGATCCTACGGTCTTGGCGTGCATCCGTGCGTCGCTGCGGTCCGGTCCCAGGTCGACGGGCACGTGCACCTTCCGCCGACCACTGGCGACAACATCGATGTACTGTGGAGACCTCACGCCCCACGTGTTGAGCAATTCGGCGGTACGTCCACCCGGCCTCCCGCATGTCCACTATACGCCCTCGCTCAAAGTCCGTCAACTGCACATACGGTTCAGTCCACGCTGTCGCGGCATGCTACCAGTGTTAAAGACTGCGATGGAGCTCCGTATGCCACGGCAAACTGGCTGACACTGACGGCGGCGGTGCACAAATGCTGTGCAGCTAGCGCCATTCGACGGCCAACACCGCGGTTCCTGGTGTGTCCGCTGTGCCGTGCGTGTGATCATTGCTTGTACAGCCCTCCCGCAGTGTCCGGAGCAAGTATGGTGGGTCTGACACACCGGGGTCAAGGTGTTCTTTTTTCCATTTCCAGGAGTGTATTTACTAAACTTTTTTATGTAATTTAAAAAGTTTATTTTCAAAAAAATATTATACGTACCTTTTTCTCAGAAAAGTAACCTTCTCCCATGAGGTTTTTTAAGATACAGTATGAGAATATTAATCATTTTGAAACTCTGATTCTGTAAGTATAATATAAAATTCAAGCAAAATTACCAGCACTGTGTTCCATATCTCAGCTCAAACACAGAATTACAGAATTTACTCTTCCAGAAAACATTTACTATTTTATTTTATTGTTTTCTATCTCTTTTCCTTTGCCAGGTCTTCAACTGCAGAGAGGCGTTGTAAATTCATTTTTCTCAAGATGCCTTTAGTGAAATTTCCCATCTTAAAGCCCATTTTCTCTACTATCGTCACTCTCTCTATGTTCCCACCATTAAATACAATAACTACATCGTAAGTTGCAATTCCGACAATAGCATATGAAAATGTGTGAAAGCAAGAATTGCTCCTTCATAAACGTGTCAGCTGGTTTGTGATTGTTTCTAAGATACGGAGCAGAGTCACGGATAATCTATAAAACCAAAGAGTATATATCACAGCCTTCTAGATGTGGCCCATTCACGTTCGCTTGAAAGTAATCCAGGGAATCGTTGTTCACCGAGCTAGCATTAGAGTGTTACTTCGAAAAGCGGGCGTGGCAGTAAGATAGCGTCGTATATTTAATTATTTTTCAGACATTTCTGATGCTATTTTGTCACTGAATATTTATAAATTTATTGTTCAAGAAGTCTACTAATAGATAAATAATTAATTGAAAATTGACATCTTCAGTTTGTTGCATGAACGTCACCCGTAAAGAAGTGTTAAATAAGCGCATATAATTTTCCCGTCTAGTGTTGACTGGACGAATATTGCAGTTTCTCCCGAAAGAGTCAATATTGTCAGCACGTAATGCCGAGACACCTGAACAACGGCCCACACGAAGTGCTTGAGGTGACACTGCAGATCAGTATGTCAGCCCCTTTCTGGGTTCAGAATGTTCTTGGTGAGTGCAAAGAGTTGCCCCAAAATATAACACTGTCAAAAAAATTCGAGATAACAGAGTGAAGATAAACGGAATAAACAAGCCTCCATATTTCAATGTCAGACACCGTGGAGATCGTTCTTATAGTGAAATAAGCAGCTCTCCTCACTCCTAACAGTTTGAAATGGGGACTTGGGCCGTTTCACTACATTCAGACTACAAAATTCCTTTTTTACAACACTTCCTTTCAGTTAAGCTTTAAACTGCTCTGTCAAAGCAACGTGATTATATTCCTGACTACCCTGTTAGTCATATTTATATTACCCTCCACGTCTTTCACAATAAAACTCGCGTCAACTGCAAAAATGACAATTTTTATGTCATTCATAATGTTTACTGGCAGTTGATTGATATACACGAAGAAAGGCAACGGACCCAACACAGCACCATGTGGTACACGCCACTTTACCTGATACCAGTAAGATTCAAACCTCCTGCCCGTTTGTTAGCAGTTGACGTCAACCTTCTGTTTCCTAATTTCCAGATATGAAGTGAAAAATTGTTGATCTTTTCCCTATTTCGATAATGTTTTGTATTACGTAAATTTATTATCCGAATTCTGTGAGAAAAGTAATGACTGACAACACTACGACGATGTAGCAACGCCGTATTGTTCCAGTTGTGTAGACGTGTGTGATCATCCCTTCCAGATGCTCAGTCAGAGTTTCAGCTGCGTCACATGATTTTTGAGAGCGCTATGAGTTAAGTTGTGTGTTACGAAAAATGTAAAAGTGGAATTTAGAGGAACATTATGGCCTCAACTTTTGTGTCAAACTTGGGCAAACCACGGATTTGGCCTTTGAAAAGTTGATACAGACCTATGGAGAACATTTCTTATCAAGAGCACAAATTTTCGCTGGCGCATATCACTTTTGGAAGGCCGAGAACATGAAAATTAACCTCGCTGAAGGACACTTTCAACTTCAAAAACCGACGAAAACGTCGAACTTGTGCGTGCTGTTGTGAGATCAGAGCAGCGCTTAACTATAAGCATGCCGTGTGACCTGTTAACTTAAACACTTTCACCATACAACAAACTTTGAGCGAAGTTTTTTAGATACGAAATGTTTGTGCCAAAATGATGGAAAAAAGCCTCACAACTGAGCAGAAGGACAGTCGAAGGAACGTGTGCGTTGAACTTCTTGAGAGAACTGTCAATGATCACGAATGATTCAGTCGTGTGATCACAGGTGATGAATCCTGGATTTTTGAGTGTGGTCCTGAGACAAAGACGCAAAGTGAGGAGTGCCTCACTGAGACATCTCCTAGACGGAAGAAAGTTTGAATGAGCAAATCTACATCTACATCTACATCACTACTCTGCAATTCACATTTAAGTGCTTGGCAGAGGGTTCACCGAACCACAATCATACTATCTCTCTACCATTCCACTCCCGAACAGCGCGCGGGAAAAACGAACACCTAAACCTTTCTGTTCGAGCTCTGATTTCTCTTATTTTATTTTGATGATTCCTACCTATGTAGGTTGGGCTCAACAAAAAATTTTCGCATTCCGAAGAGAAAGTTGGTGACTGAAATTTTGTAAATAGATCTTGCCGCGACGAAAAACGTCTTTGCTTTAATGGCTTCCATCCCAACTCGCGTATCATATCTGCCACACTCTCTCCCCTCTTACGTGATAATACAAAACGAGCTGCCCTTTTCTGCACTCTTTCGATGTCCTCCGTCAATCCCACGTCCGTGCAAGAAGAATTCGGTCCTCCAGGATAAGCTCTAAATCAAGTGTCTTACAGAGACGTCCTTGAAAGGCTCAGGAAAATGATGACTAGAGTGAGACCGGAAATTACAGACAATGTCACACAGCCACTTCCATCACGGAATTTTGTACTTCAAAAGGTATTCCGGTTATTCTCTAACCCCCCTATTCACTTGATCTGAGCTCTTGTGACTTCTTTCTTTTCCCTAAATTGGAACATCTCTTAAAAGGACGTTATTTTAGGGGCTCTGGAGAACATTGAAATGAATGTGACCGGCATGTTAAAGGCCCTACTAGTTGAATGCATTCAGCGTTGCTACCAAGACTTGGAACAATGACTCCACTACTGTGTAGCTGCGGAAGAGAGATATTTTGAAGGAGGAAAGATTGCTGCTTGAAAACCCGCCAGGGTAGCCGAGAGCGCTAAAGCGCTGCTTCCTGAACTCGGGTAGGCGCGCAGGCCCCGTATCGAATCCGCCCGTCGGCCAGGCCGGATGTGATTTTTAGGCGGTTTTCCACATCCCGCTAGGTGGATATCGGGCTGGTCCCCCAGTTCTGCCTCAGTTACGCGACTCACAGACATTTGAAAACGTTCGCACTATTTCCTGACTTACATTAGACGCAGACAGCTGGGGTAGACTACTTCCGTCCCAGGGGGTTCGAGGTGGCGTCTGGAAGGGCATCTAGCCACCCTCTGCAATGAACACTGCCAAATGCGTCATAATAAAGCCGACCCCGCGTTGGAGCGGGACAAAGGCCTGAAAAGAAAGAAAGAACATTGATGCTTCAAAAAAATAAAAATTTTGGTATATTCTAAAATCAATTAGTTTCTCACACACTTCGTACGGTCCGTACAATCAAATGCTTTTGTTAAAGCATTTGTTGAAAATACACTGCAGGAAAAAATTAGTACAGCTGGAAAGACAACACATATGACGGCATGTGTTGCCTGGGAGATAGTAGATACACTGATAATGGTTTCAGTGTCGTCCGCCAACAGATAGTGAAATGACATAGCTACCTTCGCGCCATCTGTGTGTTCCATTCGACAGGTAATACCCACAGACGAAAAGTACAGTAAGGTGCAGACAAGTGAAGTACGCAGGTAACCATACGACAGGGGCGCACTAGTGCTTCCTACAGCCAACTGAGCGAGTCTGAAAGGAGTCAGACTGTGGCCTCCTGAGTGGCGAGATGGTCCTTTGGAGAACTGGCGCACAAGTTGGACGTGCTACGTCAGCCGTGCAACAGTGAAGGTGTCAGTGGTCACGGGAGCATTCTCAGAACTCTAGACGACTTTCTCGACATCCACGCAGCATTGACGCCCGCCATGACCGTCGTTTTGTATAGGCAGCAGTGACAAATCGTGCAGCTGCCACAGCACCGATCAGACAGCTTATGAGCTCAGTCGTGGCAACATGAACTGTTGCGAACCGGTTATTAGCAGTGGGCACGCACACATCTCCCACACGCGTCGCGTCGCAGCTTCAATGCGCACGGCTTGACTCTACCGTTAGAGTATCACTTGCAAGGTCGAATGACGCGCGGTGGTCTTCTGCGATGAAAGCAGATTCTGCCTGCACGCACGTGACGGTCATTTGCTCGTGCGACATAGACCTAGTGAGCACCGTCTCATAGAGTGCATTAGTCCAAGGGATGCTAGCCAACTCCAGGTCTTATGGCTTGGGGTGCAATAAGCTACAACTACCGTTCACCTTTGGAGTTTCTGGAACAGGCAGTAATCAGCGGTCTGCAAGAGGTGCAGCAATTTCACTGGCCACAACTATCTCCGGACTTTTCTCCAATGGAGCCACTGTGGGTATGACGGGATGGCAAGTGACTTACAGAATTACGTGAAAATATCGAGCAGGCATGGCATAACTTATCTCAGGACAGCATTCGCCAGCTGTACGACGGACTGAACGACTGAGTCAGCGCCTGCACCGCCGTCCATGGAGACTACACCATGTACTAATATACACTGTGTGATCAGAAGTATCCTGACACCTGGCTGAAAATGACACAAGTACGTGGCGTCCTCCATCGGTAATGATGGAATTCAATATGTTGTTGGCCCACCTTTAGCTTTGATGACAGCTTCCACTCTCGCAGGCATACGTTCAACCAGATGCTGTACGGTTTCTTGGGAAATAGCAGCCCGTTCTTCACGGAGTGCTGCTTTGAGGAGAGGTATCGATGTCGGTTGGTGAGGCCTGGCACGAAGTCGGCGTTCCAAAACACTCCAAAGGTGTTCTGTAGGATTCAGGTCAAGAATCTGTACAGGTCAGTCCATTACAGGGATGTTATTGTCGTGTAACCAGTCCGCCAGAGGCCGTGCTTTATGAATAGGTGCTCGATCATGTTGCAAGATGCAATCGCCGCCCCAGAATTGCTCTTCAACAGTGGGAACCAAGTAGGTGCTTAAAACATGAATGAATGTAAGCCTGTGCTATGATAGTGCCACGCGAAACAACAAAGGGAGCAAGCCCCCTCCATGAAAAACACGACCATACCATAACACCACCGCCTCCGAATTTTAATGTTGGCACTACACGCGCTGGCACATAACGTTCACCGGTCATTCGCCATACACACACTCTGCCGTCGGATCGCACGTCGCTACACACAACGTTTCTCCACTGTTCAGTCTTCCAATGTTTACGCTCCTTACACCAAGCTAGACGTCGTTAGGCATTTACTGGCGGGATGTGTGACTTATGAGCTGCCATTCGACCATGAAATCCACGTTTTCTCATCTTCCGCCAAACTCTCACGGTACTTGCAGTGGATCCTGATGCAGTTTGGAATTCCTGTGTGATGGACTGGATACATGTCTGCCTATTACACATTCCTACCCTCTTCAACTGTAAACGGTCTCCGTCAGTCAACAGACGAGGTCAACCCGTACGCTTTTGTGCTGTACGTGACCCTTCACATTTCCACTTCACTACCACATCGGAAACAGTGAACCTAGGTATGTTTAGAAGTGTGGAAATCTCGCTTACAGTCGTATGAGACAAGTGACACCCAATCAAAAAATGGTTCAAATGGCTCTGAGCACTATGGGACTTAACTGCTGAGGTCATCAGTCCCCTAGAACTTAGAACTACTTAAACCTAACTAACCTAAGGACGTCACACACATCCATGACCGCGGCAGGATTCGAACCTGCGACCGTAGCGGTCCAGACTGTAGCGACTAGAACCGCTCGGCCACCCCGGCCGGCAGACACCCAATCTCCTCACCACGTCCGAAGTTCCGCGGAGAGCCCCATTGTGCTCTCTCCCGATGTCTAATGACTACTGATGTCGCTGATCTGGAGTACCTGGCAGTAGGTGGCAGCACAATGCACCTGACATGAAAAAAGAATCTTTTTTTTGGGGGGGGGGGGGGGGTGTCAGGATACTTTTTATCACATAGTATACGTTTCTCAGCATGGATCGATAACTGATACTTCATAACCGCTTGTGGTAATGATCTGTAAATGTAATCATTTCAGGTACACCATATGCAGTGTTGCAACAATAAATATTGAGTGAATTGGAGAGCTCTAAAATGCTGTACTATTTTTATTTTTTTTTATTTTTCAATTTTTTGAAATTTTTTTTTAAGTGTATCAAGCTACGAAGAGAGACAAGTGACATTTTACGTGACGTTCAGGATCCGGTCACTCAAAATTCCTTCTCGTACGGAGTCAAAGCATTCGTTTCGTGGTAATAGTGACCTTCGGGATTCATGAGTTGCCTGTGACGCCTGGTGGGTGCAGCTGAACGATTCTGGGCGGCGTGGAGCGCCGGCGTCGGAGTGTCGGCTCGGCGGCCGCTGCGCTGACCCGGCGTCGTGACGCTGAAGCAGAAGCAGGTGCGGGCCGTGCGACGCGGCAGGCCCGTAAAGAGCAAGGAACTGGGAACTGCCGCCGCCGATCGATAGGCACAGCCCGCCACCAGCCACACCCTGCAACGCAGGAACCGCCACCTCACCAGGGATGGCTCCTACGCACCGCCCGCACTCCGCCCACACAACAGAACGAAGAGTCCAACTGCTTGTCTCATCCACTCGGATCGAGTCCGATACTACATGTTCTTTTACACAGTCAATGGAGAGAAGCGCGATCTGTCCGTTTAAATCATCTGTGGATAAAAACCCTACGACAATGAGATTTTCACTCTGCAGCGAAGTGTGCGCTGATATGAAACTTAGTGGCAGATTAAAACTGTGTACCGGACCGAAACTCGAACTCGGGACCTTTGCCTCTCGCGGGCAAGTGCTCTGCCAACTGCGCTACCCAAGCACGACTCACGCCCCGTCCTCACAGCTTTACTTCTGCCAGTACCTCGTCTCCTACCTTACAAACTTGACAGTTCTCCTGCGAACCTAGCAGCACTAGCACTTCTGAAAGAAAGGATATGGGGAGACATGGCTTAGCCACAGCCAGGGGGATGTTTCCAGAATGAGATTTTCACTCTGCAGCGGAGTTTGGGCACACAGTTTTAATCTGCCAGGAAGTTTCATATCAGCGCCCACTCCGCTGCAGAGTGACAGTCTCATTCTGGAAACATCCCTCTGGCTGTGGCTAAGCCATGTCTCCGCAGTATCCTTTCCTCCATGAGTACTAGTTCTGCAAGGTTCTCTGGAGAGCTTCTGCAAAGTTTGGAAGGCAGGAGACGAGGTACTGGCAGAAGTAAAGCTGTGAAGGCGGGGCGTGCGATGTGCTTGGGTAGCTGAGTTGGCGGAGCACTTGAGCGCGAAAGGCAAAGGTCCAGAGTTCGAGTTCGGTCCGGCACACAGGTTTAATCTAACAGCAAGCTTCACCCTACGACAAGATCGCAAAATTTTATTATTAACTACTGGTTTCGACTCATTACGAGCTATCTTCGGATCAATCTAAAATGTTGTTCAGCGTGTGACAATCATTACACATCTTCGTATTCTGAGAGCTAAGTCGCTCTAAAATGACAAATCGTAATTGGCTATGCCAATTCACAACGTTAACCACTAATCAAATATTGTATGGACATCGTAACAACATCTGACTAGTGATTAACATTCTCAGTCTACATAGTCACCTGCGATTTGTCATCTTAGAGCGACTTAGCTCTCAGAATACGACGATCTGTAATGATTGTCACAGGCTGAACAACATTTTAAATTGATCTGAAGTTGGTTCGTTAAGGGGAGATTTAGTATCTTTGGCCTGAAAAAAGCATGTTCTTTGGTAATTTTTTTCTCCGGTTGTGTTGTAGATATCAATATCAAATTTGACAAAATATTTATTGATATTTCCTCTACAAACTGGAATTTTTTCGAGCGGGAATGTCGAAGAGCAAAGGCGAAAGTGCCGTCGGAACGAAACAAAACTGCGATGTAGACCTCCACGCGCGATATGTCATATGTCAGCCGGCTCGTCTGAAATCAAAATTGAGTTGACGTTAGCGAAATATGAGATTCTTTAAAAGTTGTACTTCGCTTAAGTTATTTGGACCATAGGGAACAAAATGGTGGCCATTTGAAAAAATGGGGTTTTTTCATCGATTTTTTGACTTCGTCGGCCAAGTGAAAACATTTGTAGTTGATGGATCGGAATAAAAGTGGTACTACCCCTAGACAATTTAGTTGGCTTCTTCGGGAACAAAGAATCATGCCAACAGGTTCAGTAGATTTGAAGTTACCATACCGCGCGATAAAAAATAACGTCATTTCGAGAAAAACGCGTTTGAACTTTTGACTACATATAAATGCAATATTATACAACGTACGTTCAATCTGCTATTTCGGATCCATAAACTAGTCCTTCCTCCTCCTCATAGAGAGCGTTCTGCTCGATCTGGGCCATCCTGCGCTGCTCCAGAGCCCCTCATACGGCCGGTGACAAGCGGTTTTCGGCCGCTTGAATCCAATGGTCTCCGAATGCTAGACGAACTGCGTCGAATAGAGTCCCAGCGTGACGTCCGTCGTTGTCTTGGTCTTCATAATTGCTGAATACCCTTCGTTAAAGCTGCTCACTGTCAGGAAAGTCGTAATCTCCACAGTCTTCACACCGAAATACACGTTCAAACTTTAATTTGAGTTTTGTGTGTTTTCTCCCAAGCACTCGTCCTCCGAAAGAAAAAAACTGGTGAGTGAAAAAGGCCTATTTCAGGCAGGTGCATGTTTTTGTTCAACCGCGAATAACAAACATATCCGTTCCGTATTCGGAAAAACCGTTTCAGGCGTGGATTCTAAGCACTTTTGTGGGTCCAAAAATGCAATTAAAAGTCGAGTTTTTGATCCAAAAGATAGTAAAACTTCCCTTAATGAGCCTAAACCGGTAATTGATAAAGACGTAGTATTTTTACCCACCCGTGTTTTGATATTAAATAGTCTTCAGCCGTAAATATTGAGTCTCGTGGTCTAAAGCTCCATTACTATTCGCTGTCAGCATCCTCGTAGTCTTAACAAGGAAATGGTCCAATCCAGAAGGTCGAAATCTACCCTGGAATTTTTCACATGGCAAGAGCACACCGAAGAAACGCACTGTCAAAATTTTAGCTGCTAAGCCGCAGTGCAACAACTTTTTGTTTTTTTTATATTAAAGTTACTCACTTAGGCGGCACGGAGGACAGCTTATAACAGGGTTCGTGCAGTCCTTCTTGCCTAGCGCTCGAGTCGGCCAGTAATCAGACGCAGCGGAGACAAGCGATGTTCGGAGAGCACACACGCGAATTTTAACCATTTAAATCGTAGTTGAAATGTTTCAAAGCATTAACTTTTTAGTAGATTAATTTGAAATTCATATCAACAACTTAACTGTTGCAAATGTAATTATTACACAAGTGATTAGCAGAAGAAAAAAAGCAAGACAGTTTATTATGTTACATTACAGACTACTTCTATCAATCACGACTTAAATTTGTTGACATTAAACATTTTATGACAATTCCCGTAAAACCGTTATTACGATAATTTTGGAGTAATACGCACACATAAAAAAAAACTTGCATCACACGGTTCCGAGAACTCCTGAAGATAGGCGTTGACTGTGGATATTATATCACAGACACAGTCCCTTTGATTGTTTAGAGAGGTCACTAAACCCACCCAAAGATATAAACACCCATATATGAGCAGCGGCTATTAGATGAAGGAGGTCCGACAGCCTATCAGTTCCAGTTATTCCACCTGGAAGGAGGTATACGGCTCGAGTTTGTAGTCAACCATGCATAGACCATGCATAGACGGTCAATATCACGGTTCGATCGCGTCCGCATTGTTACTTTGTGCCAGAAAGTGCTCTCAACAAGGGAAGTGTCCAGGCGTCTTGGAGTGAACCAAAGTTATGTTGTTCGGACATGGAGGAGACACAGAGAGACAGGAACTTCCGATGACATGCCTCGCTCAGGCCGCCCAAGGGCAACTATTGCAGTGGACGAACGCTACCTATGGATTATGGTTCGGAGGAACCCTGACAGCAACGCCACCATGTTGAATAATGCTTTTCGTGCACCCACAGGACGTCATGTGACGACTCACACCGTTTGCAATAGGCTGCATGATGCGCAACTTCACTCCTGACATCCATGGCGAGGTCCATCTTTGCAAGCACGAAACCATGCAGCGCGGTCCAGATGGTCCCAACAACATGCCGAATGGACCGCTCAGAATTGGCATCACGTTCTCTTCACCGAAATGCCTTCAACCAGACAATCGTCGGAGACGTGTTTGGAGGCAACCCGGTCAGGCTGAACGCCTTAGACACACTGTCCAGCGAGTGCAGCAGGGCGGAGGTTCCCTGCTGTTTTGGGGTCGTCTTATGTGGGGCCGACGTACGTCACTGGTAGTCATGAAAGGCGTTGTAACGGCTAACCGATACGTGAATTCCATCCTCCGGCTGATAGTGCAAGCATATCGGCAGCATATTCGTGAACCATTCGACCTCATGGACGACAATTCGCGCCCCCATCGCGCATACCTTGTGAATGACTTCCTTCAGGATAACGACATCGCTCGACTAGAGTGACCAGCATGAAATGAACCCTACCGAATATGCCTAGGATAGAATGAAAAGGGCTGTTTATGGAAGACATGACCAACCAACCACTTTGAGCGATCTACGCCGATTTGCCGTTGTGGAGTGGGATAGTCTGGATCAACAGTGCCTTGATGAATTTGTGGGTGGTATGTCACGACGAATACAGGCATCCGTGAACGCAAGAGAATGTGCTACTGGGTATTAGAGGTACCGGTGTGTACAGCAAACTGCACCACAACCTCTGAAGGTCTCGCTGTATAGTGGCAAAACATGCAATGTGTGGCTTTCATGAGAAGTAAAAAGGGCAGAAATAATGTTTATGTTGATCTCTATTCCAATTTCCTGTACAGGTTCCGGAACTCTCTGAACAGAGGTGATGGAAAACTGTTTTTGATGTGTGTACATTTTACTAACAATGAAAAAGTTCCTTGTTTATTCCCTGCACTCGTCACAGGCGTGCGAAGTGTCTCCTTACACCAGGCGCAACTAATAGAAGAAAAAATACACTGAGGTAACAGAAGTCATGGGACAGAGGTATGCACATGTATAGATGGAGATAGTATGTATGCAGTCCGGTTTGGCAGGACAGAGCGGATCACGTTGTGCAAAGGGGCCAACGTCAGTTACTATTAGTTATACAAGAACACACAACTTTATTTCTCGAACCAATGCACAGTATTCTCTTTAAAACAACAAGGATCAGTTTACGACTGAGGGCCCAAGTAACTTCTCCAGAATAAGTTTGAGTCATCCCTTTTAAAACACTAGGATTTAGAGTAAGGGCTGAAGGCCTTACTTAAGTAAAATTGCAATATATTCTCTGATAAAGGCCGAAATAATATTTCATATCAGCTAAGGAAATTCTTGAGAAACCAAGCATTTACAATTGTCGACTAATTTCTTTACATAATAAAAGAGAGACTCTAAAGATAAGCCTTTACAAAGTACAACAGGAAAACATCTTAAGAAAACTTGAAGTATCTCGTCGGCTGAAGGCCCAAGCAATCACTCAGGAATAATCAAAGACAACCTTAAGATAAAAATTTACAGAACACCGCTGAAGACCGTCTCAAGAATTCAAGATAATTAAAGAAAAACCTTACAGAAAAGGATTTACATATTAAAGCCATAGATTCTGAAACAAACGCAGCTGAAGGCCTAAATACAGAGCAACAAGAATTTTAAATGAAACACGGCTGAAGGCATAATCTTAAAATATTTGACATGAATTTTGGCTGAAGGCCATATACTACATATAAAACAGACAACATTAATACATGGCTGAAGGACTGGCAGAGTACCTGCGACAAAATAAAATGACAATCACAAACAACAAACAGTGGTGCTCAGAAGTGTCCCAAGAATCGGCGTGGGGAGGAAACTCTAACCACAGTTTAGGCGAGACACACAGCCAAGCGTAACGCTAAACAATCGGGTTGCAGCGCGACCTATGGACGGCTGAAGAACAAACCAACAACCTAATCAATTCCTTCTGTCGCAACCGATCAAGTGGGTACTCCAGTACGCAGACAACAGTCATCTGCTCAGCGGAAATCACAGAAGCTACACACAGTTCCACGTAAACACGCTTGCACAAGAACTCGAACAATCGTAACAGAAATCACTGTGGAACAAGAAGGACGAATCAATTTGACACACAGAGAGATGCCACAAGCGGTGGGCGACCAAATACACGTCGTCCGATGAGACGGCTGACTGAACGACCAACCCAGGTCGGATATTCCATGTGTGTCGCCAGCGATCGGCGAGTACTGGCTGTCCGCACCTCACTGGCGCTCTGTTCTCTACTTACTGCTGTTGCGCCCCGACGTAGCTCCCAACTGAACTCCAGACAGACGACGACCCGGAAATACCAGCGATCGCTCCAGAGATGGTATGACAGTGGACTTATCTATAAACGCTGCTGCTGCCACTGACGGGCAAGCAAATCAGCAACCTAGTGACGCCAATAAATCGAATTAAAGAAAAAACGAGGTGACAGAATCACAAAAATAAGATGACGAGTAATAAACGGCAAGAGCGCGAGCCGCACACGACCCAGGGTACGCAAGGTATAAAAGAAAAGATCATTGGCGGAGCTGTCATTTGTAGTTAGGTGTTTCGAGTGAAAAATATTGCGACGCTGTTATGGCCGCAGGATGGGGGTTAAAGGACTTTGAACGCGGAATGGTAGCTGGCTAGACGCATGGGACGTTCCATTTCGGAAATCTTTAAGGAATTCGATATTCCGAGATCCACAGTGTCAAAAGTTTGATGATAATACCACATTTCAAACATTACATGTCACCATTGACAACGCAGCATCCGACGGCCTTCACTTAACGACCGACAGCCGCGGTGTTTGCGTACAGTTATCAGTGCTAACAGAGAAGCAACACTGCGTGAAATAACTGCAGAAATCAGTGTGGGACGTATGTTGAATTTATGCGCTACGGCAGGGCAGAGAAATTGGCGATAATGATCTATGGCAGCAGACAACCGACGTGAGTGCCTTTGCTAACAGCACATCACCTGAAGCTCTTCTTCTGGACTCGTGACCATATCGGTTGGACCGTACACGACTGGAAAACCCTTAACTATTTCAGTTGGTAATAGTTGATCATAGGGTTCGAGTGTCGTGCACACCCCACGAAACCACGATCACAGGCTGGCAACAAGGAATTGTGCAAGCTTCAAATGGTTCAAAAGGCTCTGAGCACTATGCGACTTCTGAGGTCATCAGTCGCCTAGAACTTAGAACTAATTGAACCTAACTAACCTAAGGACATCACACACATCCATGAACGAGGCAGGATTCGAACCTGCGACCGTAGCGGTCACGCGGTTCCAGACTGAAGCGCCTAGAAACGCAAGGCCTTGAGCAAGCTGCTGGTGGCTCCATAATAGTGTGGGCTGTGTTTGCATGGAATGGACTGGGTCCCCAGTCAAAATAAAATGAATAGTGACTGCAAATGGCTATGTTCTGCTACATGGAAACCGTTTTCATGTTCCCATTACAATGAGCCACAATTCTTCTGAATGATATGGCTACCCAGATAGTCCGACGAGAATCCCATCGAACATTTATGGAACATAATCGAGAGGTCAATTCATGCACAAAATCCTGTACCGGCAACACTTTCACAATAACGGACGGCTATAGAGCCAGCACGGCTCAATTTTTCTGCATCGGACCTCCAACGACTCGTTGAGTCCGTGCCACATCGAGTTGCTGCTCTACTCCGGGTAAAAGTAGATTCGACCCAGTATCAGGAGCTATCCCATGATTTTCGCCACCTCTTTCTGATGGATTCAACACTTCGCAGTAATAACTAGTTTTATTTTGACAGAATTCGAGTGGTGGTAATTTATGGTCGTAGCCTTTGTTCTGCAAATTGTGCTGCGTACCAGGTATTCTTGTTCAAATTCGTAAAATGTGGTGATGCAAACAGGCAATAAAGAAATAATTGAAGTTTGACAATATTATTCTGCTGCTGAACAGGAAAGGACAAATAGCTGTAGAAAATTATGTTGTCTGAGAATTTTCAGAAAAATGCTTTACAGAGTTAATTTTTTAAACTGTATTTTCGTCCCCTTCTAAAGACAAAGGTGTTACGTTCATGCCAAGAGTCGAACAAAACCAATTAATTATTTTCTCCAAATGGTAAGAAGACGTCACGGGTGTAACACTGAAAATTATTGTCTCGCATTCTTTCAGATTTAGCACCATAGATTGCAAGATTTTTACTAGTAGATATCGGTTTTTTAATAGTTCTCCATATTGGCCTTGAAGTTTTTTAAGACAGTTGAAAAGCTGCGGAAATGGTAACACACTAATACTTACTGTTGTGGTTGGCAGGAGAGCCAACCCCGTGTTATTAAAGAAGGCCGAAATGCACGCGTTTTAGCTCACGCAGGCTGCCATGAGGTCTGGAACATGACAAGGGAATTAGAATTGAGGAAAACGGACGTAGCTGGAGGAATACTTATCTTTTATCCATTAAGGATGAACGTCGCTCTTGTCGATACATGATTGACAATATCAATAGTAACTGACTATGGCGCCTTGCTAGGTCGAAGCAAATAACGTAGCTATAGGCTATGCTAACTATCGTCTCGGCAAATGAGAGCGTGGAAGTCAGTGAACCTTCGCTAGCAAAGTCGGCTGTACAACTGGGCGGGTGCCAGGAAGTCTCTCTGGACCTGCCGTGTGGCGGCGCTCGGTCTGCAATCACTGATAGTGGCGACACGCGGGTCCGACGTATATTACCGGACCGCGGCCGATTTAAAGGCTACCACCTAGCAAGTGTGGTGTCTGGCGGTGACACCACACTTACCACTGGTGGTGTTGTATACGAATATGTCATAGCATTCACCGACTGCACAACCAATTTTTTTCTCAAAATGATAAAGTGCAATTTTCCTGTAACTTAACATATCATTTTGGGAACAACGAGAAGGTTCATCTTCAAGTCAGCTGCGAATTTTTCTATAGCATTACCTCCTCTACACGTTTACGATCGTGGTATCACGTGAAAAACCGAGGAGCCGCCGGCATCAGCCATAGGGGGGCCAAAATATCTGAGGATGGCTTTAACATAAGCCGAAACCGGTCATAAAAAAAATGTTATTGCGATCTCGACAGTTATTTAACCAGAGTTAGCACCAGTCACTGTGCTCCACGGAAAAGTTATATAAATTTATAATAACTTGTCCGTCTGTCTACGATGGTAATCTGTCACAATCCCCACCGTCAGACGTCACAGATGCTGTAATATGTGCATAAGTAACTGGTAGAATTGAAAGAGAAATATGCTGTACCACTTCGGCTCATGAAATCTGGGTCATCCGCCATTGCAAACAATCAGAACGAGTATGACCCTCCTGTCCATATCTTGAGTATGTGGTCCGCAGCTCGTGGTCTCGCGGTTGCGTTCTCGATTCCCAAGCACGAGGTCCAGGGTTCCATTCCCGGCGGGGTGTTTGTGTTGCCCTCATCATTTCATCATCATTCATAAAAGTGGCGAGTTTGGACTGAGCAGAGGTTGGGGATATGTTTCAGCGCTGATATCCGCGCAGTTGAGCGCTCCACAAACCAGACATCATCATCATCATCATCGTCGTCGTCGTCGTCGTACATGATAACTGCACGACAACCGGCAAGGTTTAAGTATGAAGGAATATGCTCCGCGACTCCGATTTTGACCTGTCTTACTGCACTGAGTATGGGATACGTTGTAAAAATCTGCCGCTTCTCAGCCTCGTGGCAGATGACAGTCCCGTACGGCTTAAGATCGGCGACAGCGGAATCGGCGGGTACTTCAAAAGGTAGCTCGACGACCCTGAGGGCCTAATGCCTAGGCGTGCATGTTCAACAGTAACAGCGCCGATATGTCCATGTGAGTGCCTAAAGTGAAGTTTGCTGGCAGCACCGGTAAGCCACCTACGTGCCCGCTTCTTCGTTAATCATCTTAACATTGACGACACTGGCTGTGATCAAAAATTGAATACCAATGATGTCCGTTGGATCTAGATGTTGTTCGTCTTGAAAGAAGTTTTCTACTTCATATGCTCGTGGTCGTCGATATTCAGCTCAGAACATAATCCTGATAGTGTTCTTCCTACAGGAGTTCGCCATGTTATTACATTGAACTTGTAGTAAGCGACTCGCGCTCACTGGAAGTAAACAAACTCGCTTACGCCACGAGACCGGCGGAACGCTAAGCACACGTCCTCGCCACTCCGTCACTGAGAGCCAACTGACCCCTAGAGCAATAGAGTCCAAAACCTCTAGTCAGTATCTCCCTGCTTGGTTGGATTTTGACCCTGTCCATAGTCACCCTTCGCATCTAATCGGGACAGTAGACTGAAACAGTTACTTTGGTGTTAATCTAGAGGAATACGTTTGGCTATTTGTTCCATGCGGCACCTTTTTTCTGTTACATACTTTAAGATAAGACACATTATAATGAACAAAAAAAGACGTATACTTGTCATCACGAAGCAAAAAGAAAACCACCTCCAGTAGTATCTTACTCAGACGATTCCTGACTAGTTCTCAACACTTGTTGATTATAAGGAGATCTGTCTTACGATGACATAACACAAATTTATTCTAAGAATGGGTCAGTTGCCGCGCGGGATTAGCCGAGCGGTCTCGGGCGCTGCAATTTTGGACTGTGCGGCTGGTCCCGGCGGAGGTTCGAGTCCTCCCTCGGGCATGGGTGTGTGCGTTTGTCCTCAGGATAATTTAGGTTAAGTAGTGTGTAAGCTTAGGGACTGATGACCTTAGCAGTTAAGTCCCATAAGATTTCACACATATTTGAACACAATAGGTCAGTTGAAATAATTGTTCCTCCTTTGCTGCAGTTATCTCTACAACAATCTGCACTGTGCACAGTGTAAAGCTGAAATCGAAAATATTTGAAGAAAGTACTGTAATACTAATATCGAACAATTAATCAAGAATATAGTCCTATGCCAGTGGTCATGGCAGTTCTCTCATCACGAACTTTGGATATTAGGAGTTGCAGAACTAAAAGGGAGTTGTGTAAAGAGTTGCCAAGTTCGTAACTTTTTGGTGAGAGCTTTAATCAGATAGTCTGTTTTCGAAAATGGATGAGCGTGTAACAGATGATTTAACTCCGTTAGAAATCATAGAAGAAGAGTGGAGAAAATCGCGAAGAAGATTCTTGACTCGTCCATGATTTGATCAACGAATTGTTGGTAGAGTGACACCGCATATACTGCACGAAGATCCAAGATATAACTGCAACTCAGTTGAATCTCCATCACATTTTCGTCTTTTAAATAAATTAGTTGAAGTATAGTGTCTAATGTCAGTTTGCACATGCAAGATAATATTCATATTCTCGATGTTGTATCTACTACAGTCACACTGAGGTAACGAGCTTAATCACATAGGTTTCAAGATCGAGATTGGTTCGGTAATGTCATTCGGATGGAGGAGAAGGTTTTTCTAAGCTACTCACCATCATTGTAAAGATAGAAACATGAGTCAGTCCATAAAATGAAGACCCAGGTACACATATTTTACACAAAATGTCATAATGGCGAAAACGTGTAGTATCTTACTAGTGTTTACTTTCTGACACAGACAGGCGATCACGTCGAGATTTCTAATCACTGGGGAAACATTCCAAAAACTGGCCTATGCAATAATAAATACAGCAAATACGAGGGGCGTGCAATAATCAAAGCAACTCATTTTTTATTGGCAAACTTCGGTGGCAAAAATGCGGGATTTTTTGCTGGACGTCGTAAAATATTTCCACTTCAGGCCCTATAATTTCATGAAGTTCCGACAGGTGGCGGCGTCATAAGTAGCCTTCAAAATGGCGTATGTGGAGGAGGTGCGTTCCAAGCAGAGAGCTGTCATTGAATTTCGTTTGGCGGAAAACCAGGGTACGCAAATATTCATAGCCGGTTGCAGAATGTCTACCGAGTACTGGCAGTGTCTTCTGGGTCTCTGAAGGAGTTATTCTCTTTCACGTCCTCCCTCAAGGTGCAACGATCAACTAGAAATTGCACTGTGCTATCGTCACGAAACTGAAGAAACGACTTCATCGTGTTCGTCGCCACAACAGTGCAAACGAACTCGTCCTTCTCCATAACAACGCAAGGCCTCACTTAAGTCTGCGCACCCGAGAGCAGCTCACAGAACTTCACTGAACTGTTCTTCCTCATTGTCCCTGCAGCTCTCCATGCTGGTCAGTTGGGTGCAAGCCACTTCTTCTCTGAATAACTACTGCAGCTTACACCGAGATGACAGAAGGCATGGGATAGCGTTGTGCACGTAGTACATATGGCGGTAATATCGCATTGGTAGAGCTGTTATTTGTACCCAAGTGCGTTTGTGAAAAAGTTATCTATGTGATTATGGCCGCACGACGGGAATTAACAGACTTTTAACGCGGAATAGTGGTTGGAGCTAGACGAATGGGCATTGCATTTCGGAGAGTGTTAAGCAATTCAGTATTCCGACATCCACAGTGTGAAGAGTGTGCCGAGAATGCCAAATGTCAGGCATTACCTCCCACCGTGAGCAACGCAGTGCGCGGCTGTCTTCACTTAACGACCGAGAGCAGCGGCGTTTGCGTATATGATCAACACTGCGTGAAATAACCGCAGAGATCAACGAGGGACGTATGACCAACGCATGCGTTACGACAGTGCGGTGAAATGTTGCAGTAATGGGTTATGGCAGCAGACATCCGACGCGAGTGCCTTTGCTAACAGCACGATATCGACTGCAGCGCCTGTGCTGGGTTTGTGACCATATGGGCTGGACCATAGACGACCATAAAGCCGTGGTCTGGTCAGATGAGTCCCGATTTTAATTGGTAAGAGCTGATGGTAGGAGTCAGTGTGGCACAGGCTCTACGAAGCCATAGACCAAAGTTGTCAACAAGGGAAGCTGGTAGTGGCTACAAAATGATGCGGGCTCTGTTTCTATTGAATGGATTGGGCCCTCTGGTTAAACTGAACCGATCACTGACTGGAAACAGTTACGTTTGCCTAGTTGGGGATCATTTGCAGACATTCAGAGATGAAATTTTTGTGGTCAACAATAGGCCACGTCACCGGGCCAAAAGTGTTCACGCTTGGTCGAACATACTGGACAATTGGAGCGAATCATTTGGCCACTCAGGGGCTCGACATGAATTCTGCCGAACATGGAACATAATCGAGAGGTCAGATCGTGTAGAAAATATTTCACCGGCAACACTTCCACAATCATAGACAGCTACAGAGGCAACATGGCACACTGTATCTGCAGTGGGCTTCCAACGACATACTGAGTACATGCTACGTAGAGTTGCGGCATTACTACTGGAACAAGGAGGTCCGACACGATGTTAGAACCTGTCCCATGACTTTTGTCAGCTCGGTGTATATCTATTTGAATTTATTTACTTTACTCAAACAAAACACTATCTCTACAAATTTGACTCCCTATACTACCTATATTACCATATAATGGAAGAGCAAAAGAAACTGGTACACCTGCATAAGTCGTGTAGGGCCCCCGAGAGCACGCAGAAGTGCCGCAACACGACGTGCAATGGTTCAAATGGCTCTGAGCACTATGGGACTTAACATCTGTGGTCATCAGTCCCCTAGAACTTAGAACTACTTAAACCTAACTAACCTAAGGACATCACACACATCCATGCCCGAGGCAGGATTCGAACCTGCGAGCGTAGCAGTCGCGCGGTTCCGGACTGAGCGCCTAGAACCTCTAGACCACCGCAGCCGACACGACGTACAATGGACTCGACTAATGTCTGAAGTAGTATTGGAGGGAACTGACACCAAGAATCCTGCAGGGCTGTCCATAAATCCGTAAGAGTACGAGAGGGATGGAGATCTCTTCTGAACGACACATTGCAAGGCACCCCAGATAAACTCAATAATATTCATGTCTGTGGAGTTTGGTGGCCAGCACAAATGTTCAAACTCAGAAGAGTGTTCCTGCAGCCAATCTGTAGCAATTCTAAACGTGTGGAGTGTCGTATTTTCCTGCAGGAATTGCACAAGTTCGTCGGAATGCCCAATGGACTTGAATGGATGCAGGTGATCAGACAGGATGCTTACGTACACGACACTTGTCAGAGTCGTATCTAGACGTATCAGGGGTCCCATAAAACTCCAGCTCCACACGCCCCACACCGTTACAGAGCCTTCACCAGCTTGAAAGTCCGCCCCCGGTAGCTGAGTGGTCAACGCGACAGATTGTCCGATCCTCAGGGCCCTGGTTCGATTCCCGGCTGGGTCGGATATTTTATCCGCTCAGGGGCTTGGTGTTGTGTTGTCCTAATCATTTCATCCCCATCGACGCGTAAGTCACCGAAACGGCGTCAAATCGAAATAATTGCACCCGGCGAACGGTCTATCCGACGGGAGGTCCTAGTCACTCGATATTTCCATACCAGCTTGAACAGTCCCCTGCTGACATGCAGTGTCCATGGATTCATGAGGTTGTCTCCATACCCGTACACGTCAATCCGCTCGATATAATTTGAAAGGAAACTCTTCTGACTAAGCAACATCTTTCCAGTCATCAACAGTCCAGTGTCGGTGTTGATGGGCCCAGGCGAGGTGTAAAATTGTGTTGTGCACTCATCAAGGATACACGAGTGGGCCTTCGGCTCCGAACGCAAATAGCTATGATGTTACTCTGAATAGCTCGCACGGTGACACAGCATTGAAGTCTGCAACAATTTGCGGAAGGGTTGGACTTCTGTCACCTTGAACGATTCTCAGCAATCTTCGATGGTCCCGTTTTTTCTACATCTTTTTCCGGCCGCAGCGATGTGAGAGATCTGATGTTTTACCGGGCTCCTGATATTCACGGTACATTCGTGAAATGGTCGTACGGGAAAATCCTCACTTAATCGCTACCTCGGAGATGCTGTGACCCATTGTTCGTGCGACGACTTTAACACCACGTTCAAACGCTCTTAAATCTTGATAACCTGCCGTTTTAGCAGCCACAACCGTTTTAACAATCGCGCTAGACACTTGTTTTACGTAGACGTTAGCGACTGCAGTGCCGTATTCTGCGTGTTTGCATATCCCTATATTTGAATAGGTATGCCTGTACCAGATCTTTGGTGCTTAATTGTAGATTGTTCTTTGATGCCTCAGAACGTGTCCCACTAACCTTTCGCTTCTTTTAGGTAAGCTATCAATTTCTTCGTCCCCCTACTATAATCAGTACTTCTTCATTAGAAATTCAATCTACCCGTCTGATCATCAGCATTCTCCTATAGCCCACATTTCAAAACCTTCTATTCTTTTCTTGTCTGCGCAGTTTATTGCCCACGTTGCACTCTTCTCCTGGCGAAGAGAAGTCTGCTAGTATCAAACATTAGTCTTAATTTGAGAAAGAAATTTCTGAGAATATACGTTTGGAGCACAGCATTTTACGGTAGTGAAACATGGACTGTGGGAAAACCGGAAGAGAGGAGACTCGAAGAATTTGAGATGTGGTGCTACAGATGAATGTTGAAAATTAGGTAGATTGATACGGGAAGAAATGAGGTTCTGCACAGAATCGGAGAGGAATGGGATATTTGGAAAACATTGTCAAGGAGAAGAGATAGGATGATAGGACATTTGTTAAGACACCATGGAATGACCCCGATGGTACCAGATGGAGCTGTATGGTGCAAAAATTGTAGAGGAAGACAGAGCTTAGAATACATTCAGCAAATAACTGAGGATGTAGATGGCATGTGCTCCTCTGAGATGAAGAGTTTAGCACAGGAGAGGAATGCGTGGCGGTCCGCATCAAACAAGTCAGAAGACTGATTACTTGAATCAAAAAAGAAAAGAATAGATGTATTAGAGCACTGCATCTGTTGAAACTGAAGGTAATTTATTATGAAATAGCTGTAATCATTTATTTTTCCCCGATGACGTTGAAAGATACCTAGCAACATATCTTCAGATCTCTACATTTATTTACGTGTCGTGAACATTGTTGCAGAATTTTGCGACGGAAGTTTTTAAGACAGCTATTGAAAAACGTCGTAAGCAAAATTACAATGTTGACGACGCGTGAAGAAAAACAAACATCTGAGCATATGGTGAACATAAAACGAGTCTTTAAAAATGGACACAACCAATTGTGGCCGCATAAACATTTCTTTTTATGGTAACCGGTATCGGTCAGTAATTGATCATCGTCAGGCCCTCATACCATGATGGTTGGCGGTGGAGCTGAATGGAGCGGGTAGTTTAGCTACACAAACGTCAAGGTTCGTGCTATGAGGATCTGAGGATGGTCAAAAACTGACCGAAACCTGTTGCCATCAAAATAAAAGTTTTTGCGGTCGAGACCGGTTGTGTCGATTTTTTAGAGTTTTTTTTACCAGACCGCTGTGCTCTACATCTACATCTGCATGGATACTCGGAAAATCACATTTAGGTGCCTGGCAGAGGGTTCATCTAACCACCTTCACAATTCCCTGATATTCCAATCTCGTATAGCGCGCGGAAGAACGAACACCTATATCTTTCCGTATGAGGTCTGATTTCCCTTATTTTATCGTGGTGATTGTTTCTTCCTATGTGAGTCGGCGTCAACAAAATATTTTCACTTTCGGAGGAGATAGTTGGTGCTTAGAATTTCGTGAGAAGATTCCGTCGCAAGGTAAAACATCTTTCTTTTAATGATGTCCAGACCAAATTCTGTATAATTTCAGTGACATTCTCTCCCATATTTCGCGATAATACAAAACGTGCTGCCCTTCTTTGAACTTTTTCGATATACTCCGTGAGTCCTATCTAGTAAGGATCCCACACCACGCAGCAGTATTCTAAAAGACGACGGACAAACGTAGTGTCAGCAGTCTCCTTAGTAGATCTATTACATTTTCTAACTGTCCTCCTAATAAAAAACGCAGTCTTTGGTTAGCCTTCCCCACAAAATTTTATGTGTGTTCCTTCCAGTTTAAGTTGTTCGTAATCGTAATACCTAGGTATTAAGTTGAATTTATGGCTTTTAGATTAGACTGACATGTTCTCAAAAATTAATAAAATTAATCTTCTCTCAATAATGTGTGTTTTGAGGCGTAATTTCTGGCATGGTGTGTCGGGAAGGAGATGCCATTCATATCGGTGCGTTACTCCACAAACAATGACGTCAGGAACGGTATAGTTTTTACTTTTTGCACTAGGAGCGCCTGCTGTCGCATCACGTGACGACGCGGCTCGCGAGCTTAATTATGTGAATCAGGCTGTGGGTCACGAAAGATTCCCCACCCCTGGCTTAGATCACGACCTTACGCACTGTTTCATTTCAGCATTCTTTTTCCTAGGGGCCTCTAGCGATTAAGAATAATTTCATACGGGGTCTCCTACAACTGGGGACGTGCTGTTTTCTATTGTATAGCCGCTCCCCAGTCAATTTGTTTGCTCAATATAGAAAGGAGACGTGATTTATAGTTGCGATTGTCGTCGTTGATTCAGCAACCATTATTGAGAGGGCGCGGCTCTCCCCAGCGGTCCCTGGGCAGTCAGCGGTCTGCGGGGCTCCGTCAGTAATTAGGAACGTCGCCCGCGTTGCTGGCTGCTGACTCACTTGGGCCATCTCCCCGGCGCGTCTGTAGTATGCTGCCGGAACAATGGAGCCGACTGAGGGAGCCTGGTGTTCTCTTCCAAAGAACCCACCAACGTACACTACAGGCCATTAAACTTGCTACACCAAGAAGAAATGCAGATGATTAACGGATATTCACTGGACAAATACATATACTAGAACTGACATGTGATTACGTTTTCACGCAATTTGGTCGCATAGATCCTGAGAGATCAGAGCCCAGAAAAACCACCTCTGGTCGTAATATCGGCTTTGATACGCCTGAGCATTGAGCCAAACAGAGCTTGGAAGGCGTTTACAGGTACAGCTGCCCATGCAGCTTTAGAACGATACCACAGTTCATCAAGAGTAGTGACTGGCGTATTGTGACGAGCCAGTTGCTCGGGCTCCATTGACACGACGTTTCCAGTTTGTAAGAGATCTGGAGAATGTGATGGCCTAGGCAGCATTCGGCCATTTTCTGTATCCATAAAAGCCCGTACAGGAACTGCAACATGCGGTCGTGCAATATCTTGCTGAAATGTAGGGTTTCGCAGGGATCGAATGAAGGGTAGAGCCACGGGATGTAACACATCTGAAATGTAACGTCCACTGTTCAAAGTGCCGTCAATACGAACAAGAAGTGACCGAGATGTGTTACCAATGGCACCCCATACCATCACTCAGAGTAATACGCCAGTATGGCGATGACGAATACACGCTTCCAATGTGCGTTCACCGCGATGTCACCAAACACGGATGCGACGATCATGATGCTGTAAACAGAACCTCGATTCATCCGAAAAAATGACGTTTTACCATTTTTCCACCCAGGTTCGTAGTTGAATATACCACCGCAGGCGCTCCTGTCTGGGTAATCGTAGCCATGTCTCCGAGCTGATAGTCATGCTGCTGCGAACGTCGTCGAACTGTTCGTGCAGATGGTTGTTGTCTCGCAAACGTCCCCATCTGTTGACTCAGGGATCGAGACGTGGCTGCACGATCCGTTACAGCCATGCGGATAAGATGCCTGTCATCTCGACTGCTAGTGATACGAGGCTTTTGGGATCCAGCACGACGCTCCGTATTACCCCCCTGAACCCACCGTTTCCATATTCTGCTAACAGTCATTGGATCTCGACCAACGCGAGCAGGAATATCGCGATACGATATACCGCAATCGCGATAGGCCAGAATCCGACCTTTACCAAAGTCAGGGACGTGATGGTATGCATTTCTCCTCCTTGCACGAGTCATCACGACAACGTTTCACCAGGCAACGCCGGTCAACTGCTGTTTGTGTATGAGAAATGGGTTGAAAACTCTCCTCATGTCAGCACGTTGTAGGTGTCGCTACCGTCGCCAACCTTGTGTGAATGCTCTGAAAACTAGTCATTCTTATATCACAGTATCTTCTTCCAGTCGGTTAATTTTCGCATATGTAGCACTTCATCTTCGTGGTGTAGCAATTTTAATGACCAGTAGTGTATGAAACACCACCGTCATTAATTTTTCTTTTTCGCCTCTTATTTATCCGTTTGATATGAAATTGCTTGTCTCTAAAATGATTTCGTTGAACAATATGTTACAATCTAGATGAACGAACACGATCAACAACTTCTGACTTCGGGGGCCAATACCTTCTGTGACAGAGTGGAGCAAAATTCTAATCTTTACAGAAGATTGGAACACGGGTTCACTGAGCAAGATGACGTAATGGTTGGGAAGCGAGACTCACTTTCGGAAGGAGAGGACTCACAACTCGAATCGGCCACTATGGCTTAGGTTCCCCATGTTTCGTCCAGTTCACTGAAGCTGAACGTTGGCACGATCCTCTTAACGAGAATACAGCCGATTTCCTGCCCCCTTCCTTTTCTGTCTTAGCAACTGTCTAATCATTTCCATGTAGATAAAGCGATAAACTATCAAAAATGTCCAAATAAAAAGACACGAAACGTCGTAACAACGACACCGCTTTAAATGTGTGAGATAACATAGTGAGACATCTGGGCTATAAACATTCAAAACTGTGCCACCGTCTTTTTCGATGTCCGAGGTCCGATACTCACTGAAGTCTTCCAGCACGGAAGGAACAGTTAACAGTGACATGTACATTGGGACACTATAGCCTACGCAAATCCATCAAGAGCAAACGATCTAGGCTGCTCACGGAGGGTGTGATTCTGCTCCACGATAACGCTCGTCTACAGTTCTCCAAAGTTACACAAAGTGTAATGGCCAGGTTTAACTGGGAGTATCTTGAGCATACTCCCTACAACCTGGACATGCCACTCTGCGATTCCCATCTGTCTGGTCCGATAAAAAAAATCTCAAAGAGAACTGCTTCAAATCGGACGACGAACTGAAGGACACAGTGGAGGACTGGCTGCTGTCACAGCCACAGGAATTCGGGGAACAAGGATCCATTAGGCTCGTGAAACAATGGGATAGTTGTGCTCACGCCTCTGGTTATTACTTTTAAAGATTTCTGTTATACCCTCAGCGTTGTTTCGCACCTTTTCTTTTGAACATCTCGCACGTAACTTACCTTCCTTCGTCGTGGGCGAATATCTAGCTGAGTGCTAAGATTTAACGTTCGAGTGGTGTCGAGGTAAGAAGACAGAAGGAGGGTCAATGCGAAGGTTTTTCATCAAGAGTCAATACAAATCTTGGCAGTACCTCGGGTCGCTTATGTACCGACGTTATTAATTGTTATTGTATATAAATTAATATGTTATGATCCGCCAACAGGCTAGCTATAGTAAGAGCGCGGTAAGTTGGCAGCCGGTCCCCAAGTACTGAGTGTCAAAAGTTGGTACGGTTTGGAACACTTCGTGTGGATTGTTCTCTGTTCCACATTGGTGCCTCCATCAGGGGCCGCAAGATAGCGAAACTGTAATTTCCTGACATAGTGTTATTGTGTGGTCTGTGTGAATGGATGGTTAAATTACTAACAATATTTTGACTTATGTTTAAAGATATTATACAATGTGAGACACGATCACAAATGTTTAGGAAATGTTTTTAATGTCAGTCTTCTTCTACTCATTGCGATGTATTACAACGATCTTAAATTAATTTCACATTCCTTGCTTTAAATATGTACCGCATTTGCGACGACCGTCTCTATAAAGCACATTCACTAATCCACGTTAGTTCCGTTCCAAACTGTATCATACCGGCTGACTGGTAAGTGAGACCGTGAGTTGTCAGAACTGGAAGACTGTAATAAGTCCCCACTCTCACATCTTCCCTCTGTACATAGGGTAAGCAGCCAGCTTTATTTATCTCACAGACGGGCTCACCAACGTCAATTACAATTAAGCGCATCTTATAGCCTATTACTCACTAGGCAAGTACATTTGTTTTTTACGAAGCACGAAAACTACACTCTTAAGAAGTTCGTGGTAAACATATACGCTACGATTGTAAAACTTCTGACGCTGGGCTAAGATCCGTAAACTGTGGTAGTGTATAGCGACTTCTGTCGTGTAAGACTTCGGTCAATAAAAGTATTCTACAACTCTATCAGGTTTATTTACCATGGACATATTTCAGAACAGTTGTGAGTGTCCCACAAATCAAAATTTATCTTTAACGTTAGTTGAGGTTTCTTGAATCGATTGACTGTTTTGAACCAACTGTTAGTTGCTAGATGCATAATTTACACTTAAGAAGAGACAGCGACAATTTTATTGTTTCAAAATTAATCGCCAAAACTGTTAATACATTTAGCTTACTACGAGATCAGACGATCAGTGTCTCCATAGAAAAACCATAATTGCACCCAGTCGTCCACCTTTCCGTCCGAACCAAATCGACAAATCGACGGCCACGAACGTCTGTCCTCAGGGCTTGAAAAATATGTAAATCGCATAGCGGGTGATGGAGACTGCATGGATGATGTGTAAGGGCGTCGCAGCGAAACATTTGCTGCATAGTCGAAAGAACTTGGGTAACACGTTGGCGGCCATTGTCGTGCAACAGAATGACGCCGTCCGTCAACATTTCTCGGCGTTTGTACTTGATGTCAAGTTTTAATTTCTACAAAGTGACCACGTACCGCTGTGCGTTAACCGTGGCGCCGTGTTCCAGAAAGTCAATGAGCAGCGGCCCCTTGCAGTCAAAGATCATCATGACTTTCCCGGAGCTGGCGTGCTTGTTGTTTTGCCTGAACTGCAGTAGTTTCTCTTACACATGATTCATATAGTCTCGATCTCTCCCGTAGAGATTTCCATGTCTTTTGAGCCCTAAAAAAAAAAAAAAAAAAGATCCATGGCCGTGGAGAAAAGGTGCACGCCTGGGTATAATCGTTGTTCCACAGGCAACCGTAAACATTTTTCTGTGAAGTGGGATAAATCTCTTGACAGATATGGCAAATAGTTTTGAATTAATAAACTGTTTACTTACTTTTCCATCTGCCACGTTGCCATTTGACTGGCCCTTACAAAATTGATGGTCCCGCCGTGTTTCTCTCTCTGTATGTGAAGGCTAGTTTCAGGAATTACTGTACGGATTTTGATACGGTTGTCACCAACAGAAAAACTGTTTCACGAAGAAGGTTTGTGTACGTATCATATTTTCGGTATGGCAGACTTGTCCTGCCGAAGATATTTAGTGATACCGGTGCAAAGCCTTGGCAGGCCGCTAGCTTATGATTCCACTAGGACAAAAAACATTGTAAACGTGAAAGTACCCTTTGCCTAGGTGGACCTTCACTTCTTTCAAAATCATCCCTGAATTACGAACTGTGATACTGTGATGGAAATCCGAGAGTAGAACGGATTGACCTTTATTTTATTATAATGCAAAAAAAATCATGCGACACCGGCAACATAAAGACTTGGTGAGTTAGAGCTTCTCATGAGCACGTCTTCCTTCTGTTCATAGTAGTGCCTATTAATCAGAAAGACTGAGTTCCATAATTCCAGTCTCAGACTTTCCACTAAAATTTGGAATAACTTCCGGGAATTCAGCCAGGTAACACTTTCATGGTTAAAGTGACAGATTGAAAGTGCGTCTATCACTATAACCATTTTGACGAAACGTAATTTCAAGATGAAGTTGCGTTTCGTCCAAATGGTTATAGTGATAGACAGATTGAATGTGCGTTGCGCTATCGACCAATTGTACATCGGATGATTGATGATAATTATGAGTCGACACCTACGTCTACTGCCTTTTTGCACTGGACTTTCATGCGGTTCAATCCCGTCTCCGGCCATCCTGATTTAGGTTTTCCGTGATTTCCCTAAATCGTTTCAGGCAAATGCCGGGATGGTTCCTCTGAAAGGGCACGGCCGTTTTCCTTCCCAATCCTTCCCTAACTCGAGCTTGCGCTCCGTCTCTAATGACCTCGTTGTCGACGGGCTAACCACCACCACCACTGCCTTTTTGTCGCAAGCAGGAAACGCTTCCTACAAGGTCGGTCGTATTTTACGGAAATACGATATGAAATGTGTTTTCAAACCTCCATCTAAAATTAGAGTGCTTTTGAATTCTGTTAAGGATGATTTTGGTCTGCGTAAGGCAGATGTATATCGCATTCCTTGTAGCTGCGGCGTGGCATATATTGGTTAAAGTATCAGAACCGTGGAGGGCCACACAAGATTACAGCAGCCAAGGAGTTCTGCTATTGCCGAACATTGCTTGGATACTGGTCACACCATGTTATCTAATAACACCGATAGATTGGCATGCACATCCAGCTATTGGGACAGTGTTATTAAGGAGGCAGTTGAGATTAAATTAGCGAGAAACCTCGTTAACAGGGATGGAGGGTTTTGTTTAAACTCTGTTTGGAATCCGACTCTATCCCTTGTCAGAAAACAGAGGGACAGAGTCAATGCTACCTCACCTGCGAGTTAGTAGTCTCACTATCGATATCTCTGACTTTGGTCATCTTTGATGGCACTAGTGCTCAATGTGTGTGTTATCTTTACTGTATCAGTCCGAGAAACGAGGTTTTAAATTTGCATGTACGCCGCCTGTCCGTTGCAGTTTGCCTTCAAAATAGCGGGATGTTCTCCCGCCGAAATATCGGCAGTCTCTGAAAGTGTTACCTGGCTGAATTCCCGGAAGTTATTTGAAAGTTGTATACGCCAGAAGAAACTCAGGTCTTTCCACTAAAACGTTACAAAATTCATTTAGAATAATTTTAAAAATCAATGCCACATTAAAGCTAATCGGTGAAGTATGTATTCCTTCCCCGAATTTGCTACAATCAGCGACATATACGCCCACGCAGAGGAAGGCACACAAATTTATCACCTCAAATAAATTTCGAGTCAAAGACATTAGTAATCTCCTTCTGTCTAAACATCTGATTGGCGTACCGCCCGAAAGTTAACGACGCTCGTCGAAAACGAGCTGCGCCATGGAATGCGATACGAGATGGAAAAGGGGAGGGGGGGTGGCGGCGAAGAGTAGGTAGCACAGTAAGCTTCGAGGCGTCACGCGGTACCAACTGACGCAACAGCAGAACAATCACAATATTGAGACTTACAAAATAGTTACATTACCAGGAATTTATCGCATTCCGGGCTGCTATTCAGATGCAAACTATATACCACAGTTTTATTTTTAAAAACGAAGCTAATGTCCGACTAGTAAAGTGGCGAAACGTGTTGACCTTTATTTCATGAACCACTTGGTTACTTTTTGTCCAGGTGAAAACAACTATAGACCTGTGATGAGAGGCAGAACACTGTCTACGCGAGGCAAAATTTCTGTGAGATAGAGAAGATTGTCACCTTCCCACACGCCGGGTGTCTTAAGAGTCGTCAGGAGCGTTTTCTCTTATGTTCTGACAGATACTTACAATGTAGTTTCTGCAATGCAAACAAATACTGCTCATGACGTCTTTCATACGACGTCCAGTGTCCAGTGTCCAACGTCCAGTGTCTGCGTGTTTCTCATAGAAAGAAAATTATTTTTAAAGCGGAATTTCACGTGCCCATTCGGCAAAGGGATCCCAAATTAGTCTAGTGCCATGTCTGTTTTATCGATGTATATTAATAGAGACAGTAAAACAAAAATAATCATCAGTACTTCATTAACGACTTAAGGCGGTAGCAGCCGGCGCGGACCAGGGTGGGGCAACCCCTGCTGCAGCAACGGTTGTTCTTCTTGTCTTACTGTCCCTGTTAACACATTCCGATAAAACAAACGTCGCACTAGACTAATTTAGGACCACCTTATCGAACGGATACGTAAAATTTGTCTTTAAAAACAGTGTTCTTTCAAACGGGAAACAAACTGACGCGTCTGTCGGCATTGGCCGCCCCAAATGAAATTGCAAATATCTGCCGAAACACCAGACAAAATGCGCTGAAGACTCTTAGAAGGATCATCCTGCATCTGTATATGGAAATCTGAAACGAACCTCAAGGACGGACTCTCTTAGCCATTTCTACACTGAGCAATGGTTGTTACTGTGATATGGAGGGGCCCCTCGCGGATTTTCGATGTGGTACCTCTAATGGTTAATGGAGACCCCTAACCCCGCTATCTGTCACGAACGACTATGAGATTACAACCGGTCGATTGAATGTCTTGCGTGCCTACTCCTTGCCAATGGTCCAGTGCCCTTGGTAACTACATCAGCTTCTGGACCGTGCATATGCAGAGACTGATGGGAGTAATTCTTCCAGAGCAACGTGAAGTGAAACAATCGTGTAAAACTAATTATGACAAAAACAAACGGTCTATTGAGGATTATTTATAGACTTCTTCGAAGATGTAACTCATGTAAAACAGTGGTCACTTGCAGACATCTCTTACGACAGACGTTTGAGTATTTACATTAGTTTGGGATCATGACCAAATAAGACTGGTAGAAGAATTAGTGAATGCTGGAGGAAGAGCTGCTCAGTTCCCCAGTTTGTACATTCAAAACGTGAACGTTACAGAAATTCTCAAGGAAGGCCTGTCGGCGAAAGGCACATCCACAACGGAAAAGCTGAATGTTAATATTTCGTGTAACTACTTACAGAGAAAACCCAAAGAACGGCTGTTCCTGAATCTACATTGATAATTACTTCTGTAGTGTTAAGCTTTATTTAGTTACGTATTTACGATATTAAAGGATCAGAATGGTACCTAAGTGCATGTCCCTGAGACGCCACGACTTACCGAATTCCATTTGAACACCTTTAAGGGCATACAGCATCACGTTAACCACCCTAAGGATTAACCATCAACTGTATTCATTTCAAATGATGTCGATATCAGACTTTCGCGCAGCTATCCGGAAAAAGGAAATACGAGGCTTCCGTAAGTAGTTACTGTTATGAGTACTGTCCAACAGATTTTTTCCAGTTAACTGAACTCTGCGATGAGGCATTACTGTTATCTAACTTCTGTGCTCCACATACGTACACTTCTTTTCACAGTATCCTCTCCGTGTGTGTTTTATCGCTGTATCTGATGTTATCGTAGAGCGTCACCGGCTACCTCGCTCTGTTTATTCATGCGGCCTCGTATTTAGCTAGTTCAGATGGCCATATGTTTGCACTTAATTACCACGTTAAATAATCTATACGATGAGGAATGTACATATTTATCATAACTACGTATGATTACACTGAGCAGTTTAACATCATTTAGCAAATGAAATACCGGAGAAACTAATTTCCAAACACACACGGTGCGAGAGAGAGCGCGCGCGCGCGCGAGAGAGAGAGAGAGAGAGAGAGAGAGAGAGAGAGAGAGAGAGAGAGAGATTGGGGAGGAATGGAGATAGAAAAGAGAGGTTTTAAATTAGCTTTGCAAAATCACGGCAGCTGAATTTGTGTGTGTCTCTTGCTAAATCTATCCCAACACCTGCACAAACATGTCATACATTTTGTCCAGTAGTTCAGTTTAATAATGGACACTTCCACTCCATTTTTACAGTAACGCTCAGTTCCGCTTGGCAGATTCCTCTCTAGGTATCAAAGCTATCTGCGTGTGAATACCTCAGCACAGCCGAGTTTTTGTGTCACTTTTCGACGTGAGAAGCGAAGTTATAAACGTTGTACAGAACGTGAGTTACATCTGTTCGTCAGCTAATACGGGGTGCTCAAAAAGTCTCTCCGCAGTTAGCCGCGCGTGCCATATGCCGCAGTGGATACACTGAAATGAAACTCAGTGAAATACAAGTTATTAATTTATTGAATATTCATTTTTACTTACAAATTTTCACATTAAATTCTTAAAGTGTCCCCCCTATTGCTGAATACACAATTCAATTCGTCTAATCATGTTTCCGAACACAAACTGTAACATTTTTTCTGTAACAGAACCAGTGAAAGTGGATATTGCAGTTTTCAATTCATCGATGGATTTTGGACAGTTTTTATAGACAGTTGCTTTCACTGCACCCCAGAAGAAAAAGTCAGTTGGTGTTAGGTTAGGCGATCGTGGAGGCCAAAGTCCCCGTGAAATTTTGCGATTACCAAAAACATCAGCAAGCAGTGGCCTTGAAACGTGAGCTCTGTGCGCGGTTGCACCATCTCATTGAAAAAATCATTCAGTATTTCACGTAACACACGTTCTCCTATCAATGGGTACAGAATATCACTGCGGTATCGTTGTGCGTTTATTGTTTCGTTGAAAAATGTGGGACCCACAATCCGACGTGTAGAAATTCCAATCCAAACTCCAATTTTCGCAAAATGAAGTGGTTCCTCATGAATACACAATGGATGTGAAGTACTTCACATACGAGAATTTTGCGAGTTCATGTACCTGGATAAATGAAACCAAGCCTCATAAGTGAAATACGTTTCATCAAGAATATCCCTTCCATTTTGTTGAACGAAATTTTTGAACCATTGACAATAATGCAGTCTCTTGCCAGGATCAGTATTTTCAGTTCTTGCACAACTGTCACGTTGTATGGGAAAAGCTCGAATTTTTTTCTTACAGCTGTGTGGGCCGTTCCGACACTAACATCGATTTCCTGCGCGAGTTTTCTTGTTCGGACTCGTGGACATTTTATCGAAAATATCGAGTATTTATCCTCAGACAAAACGCGTGGGCTACCACTTCTCGGTGAATCTGTTACTGAACCCGTAGTTCGAAATTTGTTACTCAAAACTCGCACAGTATCGCGATGTGGGAGTGCTGTCTCCGGGAAAACGGAATTAAATGTTTGACAAAGTGGAATGCGAGTCCAGTATGCTAACCACTGCGCCACCTCGCTGGGTGAAGAGACATTAACATCCGACCATGTCACTTTTTTCGTCAGGCAGAGTATACGTGTGTGAAATAAATTTGATATATTCGTAGGCGGGCGAAGGCGAGGGCAAGTGTTAGGTTTTTTTCCAACTTTGTTCAATACAATGGCAACTGTGTCAGAAAGACAAGACTGGATGGGAGCCCTTCCCCTGACCTAAGCACTATAGTTGTAACATCCACGATCTAACCATAATAGTTATAAAGTACACTACTGGCCATTAAAATTGCTACACCACGAAAATGACGTGATACAAACAGGAAATTTAAACGACAGGAAGAAGATGCTGTGATATGCAAATGATAAGCTTTTCAGAGCATTCTCACAAGGTGGGAGCCGGTGGTGACACCTACAACGTGCTGACATGAGGAAAGTTCCCAGTCGATTTCTCATACACAAACAGTAGTTGACTGTTGTTGCCTGGTGAAACACTGTTGTGATACCTCGTGTAAGGAGGAGAAATGCGTATCATCACGTTTCCGACTTCGGTACAAGTCGGATTGTAGCCTATCGCGATTGCGGTTTATCGTATCGCGACATTGCTGCTCGCGTTGGTCGAGATCCGATGACTTAGCTGAATATGGAATGGGTGGGTTCGGGAGGGTAATACGGAACGCTGTGCTGGATGCCAACGGGCTCGTATCACCAGCAAACGAGATGACAGTCATCATATCCGCATGGCTGTAACGGATCGTGCAGCCACGTCTCGATCCCTGAGTTAACAGATTGAGACGTTTGAAAGACAACACCCATCTGCACAAACAGTTCGACGACGTTCGCAGCAGCATGGACTATCAGCTCGGAGAGTATGGTTGCGGTTACCCTTGACACTACATCACAGACAGGAGCGCCTGCGATGGTGCACTCAACGACGAACCTGGGTGCACGAATGGAAAAACGTCATTTTTTCGGATGAAGCCAGGTTCTGTTTACAGCATCATGATGGTCGCATCCGTGTTTGGTGACATCGCGGAAAACGCTCATTGGAAGCGTGTATTCGTCATCGCCATACTGGCGTATCACTCTGAGTGATGGTATGGGGTGCCATTGGTAACATGTCTCGGTCACTTCTTGTTCGCATTGACGGCACTTTGAACAGTGGACATTACATTTCAGATGTGTTACATCCCGTGGCTCTACCCTTCATTCGATCCCTGCGAAACCCTATATTTCAGCAGGCTATTGCACGACCGCATTTTGCAGTTCCTGTACGGGCTTTTCAGGATACAGAAAATGGCCGAATGCTGCCTTGGCCAGCACACTCCCCAGATCTCTCACCAACTGAAAACGTCTGTTCAAATGAGGCCGAGAAACTGGGTCGTCACAATACGCCAGTCACTACTCCTGATGAACTGTGGTATCGTGTTGAAGCTGCATGGGCAGCTGTACCTGTACACGCCAACCAAGCTCTGTTTGACTCAATACCCAGGCGTGTCAAGGTCGTTATTACGGCCAGAGGTCGTTGTTGTGGGTATTGATTTCTCACGATCTGTGCACCCAAGTTGCGTGAAAATGTAATCACATGTCAGTTCTAGTGTAATACACTCCTGGAAATGGAAAAAAGAACACATTGACACCGGTGTGTCAGACCCACCATACTTGCTCCGGACACTGCGAGAGGGCTGTACAAGCAATGATCACACGCACAGCACAGCGGACACACCAGGAACCGCGGTGTTGGCCGTCGAATGGCGCTAGCTGCGCAGCATTTGTGCACCGCCGCCGTCAGTGTCAACCAGTTTGCCGTGGCATACGGAGCTCCATCGCAGTCTTTAACACTGGTAGCATGCCGCGACAGCGTGGACGCGAACCGTATGTGCAGTTGACGGACTTTGAGCGAGGGCGTATAGTGGGCATGCGGGACGTCGGGTGGACTTACCGCCGAATTGCTCAACACGTGGGGCGTGAGGTCTCCACAGTACATCGATGTTGTCGCCAGTGGTCGGCGGAAGGTGCACGTGCCCGTCGACCTGGGACCGGACCGCAGCGACGCACGGATGCACGCCAAGACCGTAGGATCCTACGCAGTGCCGTAGGGGACCGCACCGCCACTTCCCAGCAAATTAGGGACACTGTTGCTCCTGGGGTATCGGCGAGGACCATTCGCAACCGTCTCCATGAAGCTGGGCTACGGTCCCGCACACCGTTAGGCCGTCTTCCGCTCACGCCCCAACATCGTGCAGCCCGCCTCCAGTGGTGTCGCGACAGGCGTGAATGGAGGTACGAATGGAGACGTGTCGTCTTCAGCGATGAGAGTCGCTTCTGCCTTGGTGCCAATGATGGTCGTATGCGTGTTTGGCGCCGTGCAGGTGAGAGCCGCAATCAGGACTGCATACGACCGAGGCACACACGGCCAACACCCGGCATCATGGTGTGGGGAGCGATCTCCTACGCTGGCCGTACACCTCTGGTGATCGTCGAGGGGACACTGAATAGTGCACTGTACATCCAAACCGTCATCGAACCCATCGTTCTACCATTCCTAGACCGGCAAGGGAACTTGCTGTTCCAACAGGACAATGCACGTCCGCATGTATCCCGTGCCACCCAACGTGCTCTAGAAGGTGTAAGTCAACTACCCTGGCCAGCAAGATCTCTGGATCTGTCCCCCATTGAGCATGTTTGGGACTGGATGAAGCGTCGTCTCACGCGGTCTGCACGTCCAGCACGAACGCTGGTCCAACTGAGGCGCCAGGTGGAAATGGCATGGCAAGCCGTTCCACAGGACTACATCCAGCATTTCTACGATCGTCTCCATGGGAGAATATTAGCCTGCTTTGCTGCGAAAGGTGGATATACACTGTACTAGTACCGACATTGTGCATGCTCTGTTGCCTGTGTCTATGTGCCTGTGGTTCTGTCATTGTGATCATGTGATCTATCTGACCCCAGGAATGTGTCAACAAAGTTTCCCCTTCCTGGGACAATGAATTCACGGTGTTCTTATTTCAATTTCCAGGAGTGTATATTTTTCCAATGAATACCCGTTTACCATCTGCATTTCTTCTTGCTGTAGCAATTTTAATGACCAGTAGTGTATATACGGCTGTAGCGAACGTCTGCCATTATTGATGAGTGGCAGGTGCCGTGCTGACCCCAAGCGACTGCTGAAGTAGTGCGCTGAAGTTGTAAGAGAAACGCGAGAGGTCGTCCGCCGTTGGTTTGTAATGGAAGTCGTGCCGACATTATGCAGGCCCAGCCGCAGCAAGTAGGCCCCCGGTGCCGGGCTTTCTTCCGGAGCAGTGGCAGCAGAGTAATAAACGCGGGGCTCGCGCCCATTGTTTGCTCGCCGGCTGTAATACGAGCCAGACACTGGCCGCGTCCCCGCACCCTCCCAACCGCCTCCGCCGTAACTAGACACGGCGCCTGGGCCGTCGCGCTTCTGCACGGCCCGGCCTCTCGTGCGGAGGATTCTGCAAGCGGCTGCCACGCGTGCGCTTCCTCTGGCCACGTCTTCGCAGGCCTCTGTGGCGCGTGAGTGTGATCGCACGCGGTTTTTTTGGGCGTTTTCTTGTCTCACAGCAGCAGCATATGCAGCGGACGGGCAAAATAATGGGAACACCTGTACTTACTTGGGAATCATTTATTAATAAGGGGTTGGACCTCCATTTGCCCGTAACACAGCACCGATTCTTCTTGGAATACTGGCATATAATAATAGTATAGTAGTAGTGTAGTAGTAGAGGGTTTTTTGGGCGCACGATAGCAAGGTCTTCAGCGCCCGTTCATAGTGAGACGGGTGTCAACAACAACAAAAAAGCTCAGAACAGTAATATAAAACAGAACATAAAACACAGGTAACAAGCTTTGAAAAATATGTGCCTACCTACACCGAAGCGTGGAATGAAGCAGGGCGTCAGCAGTAAAACATGAACAACACAGGAAGAAAGTGGTAGAGGGAGCTAAAACAATGTAGCAGATGGAAGTGGCTGGCTGACCGCAAGGAAAAAAGGGAGGAGTCAGCCACTCTGCAGTACACTAAAACCTCCAGCCTAAAAGTTTCGGCCAAACTCCAGACTCATCACAAAACGTCTCATCGTTAGCTAAAACACAAGGCAGACCCCATCAACTTGTGCTTCCGCCCTTGCATCACGGTATAAAATGCAGTCTGTTAAAATGTGCCGGACAGAGATGTGCACACCACAAGCATCGTAAATCGGGGGATCCTACCGCCGTAATAAAAAGCTATGTGTGAGAGGACACTGCCCGATCCGCCTGAGCAACCGGCAGGAGGAACGCCACGGCCGAGTTGTTGACTTCACCAACCGCAGTTTATTGGACGTCATCGCCAGCCATTCTTCCTCCCACAACTCCATGCACTCCCTGTGGAGTGCAGAGATGGCAGACGTCAAGGGGATAGGATACTGGACCACATCCTGTTCTCTGCAGGCCTCCTTGGCAGCCAGATCTGCCTGTTCATTGCCCCATGTTCCTACATGACCAGGCACCCAGCAGAAGAACACCTCCTTACCTCGCCGTTGGAGCAAGTACAGTTGGTCATATATCAGCTGGACCACCTCCTCAGTCGGGTACAGGTTCTGCAGTGATTGTAAGGCACTAAGAGAATCGGAGCAGAGAAGAAATCGATCACCCCGAACACGATTCATCTGCTCCAGTGCCTTCAGGATCGCGTGGAGCTCCACTGCGAAAACGCTGTATTCAGCAGGGAGGCGAATCCGGGTAACATGATCAGGGAACACCACAGAAGCCAAGGAAATTCTTCGGTTTGGAGCGTACAAGTTTACAATTACTGTAATGTTTGTTTACGTGTACATTCTTTATTTCCTGCCAGGAAACAAGGAGATCGAGCCATATCGACTACTTGGCCGTCTGAATGGCCACCTGCACTTGAGGTTCGTGCAAAGAGTTCTACCTGAGCTCTTTGGATTGTAGCCTTGGCTGTCCGTGAGAGTATGTGGATAAAACATGACTGTGCACCGCCTCATTTCAGTGTGGATGTCCGCAACCATCTCAGTGCCGTATTTCCTGGTCACAGGATTGGGAAGGGAGGTCCTATTCCATGGCCTGCATGATCACCTGATCTGAGTCCCCTTGATTATTTCCTATGAGGATATCTAAAATCACCTGTGTGTGAGACGTTAGTGGATACGGAGATAGAATTAGTTGCCAGAATTGTATCTGCCTGTGATGTGATTCGTAACACCCCAGGAGTGTTTGTCAGGATGCGTCAGAATCCTGTTTGCCGATGTCATGCATGTACTGAGGATGAGGGACGTCAGTTTCACCATATCTTATAAGATACCTACAAACGATACATTCATTGTGTCAGTGATGGTATTTGCAGTTAACTGTAACTAATGTAAACAGAAAAGTACACAGTAATGTGATTTTATTCCTATTATCTCCTTAAGATGGCTTTTCCAATCTCAGGTTCCCTACCTCAAATCGTTCAGTGGACCATCCTCTAAGTCCTGTTAAATTTTTGCACGCTCTTACGGAAGCATCCTGTATACAGAGCGTTTCACAATTTATGTTATACTCTTATAGTGGTTGTAGAGGGCATTCTGTAAATCAAGTTTTGCCTAGGAACCCATGTACCGAAACGTCACACAACGATGCTACGGAGTGTCAAAGTTATAGGCGCCGGTTGTGTATATAAACTGAAGAGACAAAGAAACTTGTATAGCTGCCTAATATCGTGTAGGGCTCCAGCGAGCTCGCAAAAGTGCCACAACACGACGTGGCATGGACTAGACTAATGTCTGAAGTAGTGCTGGAGGGAACTAGCACCATGAATTCTGCAGAACTGTCCATAAATCTGTAAGAGTACGAGAGGGTGGAAATCTCTTTTGAACAGCATGCTACAAGGCACCCCAGATATGCACAATAATGTTCACGTCTGCGGAGTTTGGTGGCCAGCGGATGTTTAAACTCAGAAGAGTGTTCCTGGAGCCACTCTGCAGCAATTCTAGAGGCCTGGGGTGTCGGATGTCCTGCTGGAACTGTTCAAGCCCGTCGGAATGCACTATGGACATGAATGGATATAGGTGATCACACAGGATGCCTACGTACGTGTCACCTGTCAGAGTCATATCTAGACGTATCAGGGGTCCCATATCGATCAACCTACATACGCCCCATCCCATTATAGAGCCTCCACGAGCTTGAACAGTCCCCTGCTGACACGCAGAGTCGATGGATTCTTGAGGTTGTCTCCCTACCTGTACAACTCCATCCACTCGATACAATTTGAAAGGGACTTGTCTGACTAGGCAATATGTTTCCAGTCATCAACAGTTCAATACTAGTGTTGACTGGCCCAGGCGAGACTTAAGTCTTTGTGTCGTGCGTTCGTCAAGTGTAACAAGTGGGCCTTCGGCTCCGAATGTTCATATGATGTTACGTTGAGTGGTTCACACGCTGACAATTGCTGATGGCCCAGCGTTGAAATCTGCAGCAATTTGCAGAAGGGTTGCACTTTGTTACGTTGAACGTTTCTCATCAGTCGTCGTTGGCCCCGTTCTTGCAAGATCTTTTTCCAATCCTAGCGATGTCTCAGATTTGATGTTTTACCGCATTCCTAATATTCACGGTACACTCTTGAAATGGTCGTACGGGCAGATCCCCATTTCATCGCTGCCTCGGAGGCACTGTGTCCCATCGCTCGTGCGCTGACTATAACACCACGTTCAAACTTACTTACAAGTTGATAACCTGTCATTATAGCAACTGTGCCGGACACTTATTGTCTTATAAAAGCGTTGCGTATCTCTGTATATACCCGCGCGAATAGCCACGCGGACTAAGGCGTCCTGTCACGGTTTGCGCGGCTCCTCCCTCTGCCATGGGTGTGTTTGTTGTCCTTAGTTAGTTAAAGTTAGATTAAGTAGTGTGTAAGCTGAGGGACCGATGACCTCAGCCGTTGGATCCCATAAGATCTTACCATAAATTTCCTTTTTCCTCTGTATATAGGCGTTACATATCTCTGTATTTGAATAAGCATGCCTACACTAGTTTCTTTGGCGCTTGAATGTATATACAGAGTGATTCTGTGATGATGTTAAAAACTTTTAAGGATGATGGAAAAGAGTAAATGCATCAGTTTGAAGCAAGGGCCCCTCTAACCGAAACGGACGAGTGGTAAGTTATGAACGAAAGCCTTTCTGATACATCTGACAGTGAAATACACGTACCCATACTTTTGTTTCTAAAATTGCAGGGTAGGCAATTTTCAGAGATGGTAGTAAGGGCCAAAACAATAAAAATGTCTAATAAATATGGGCTATAAAATGCATACCTTAAGGGTTATGAGCAGTTGCTTAATAAAGGATATGTGTTTCACACTAGAGACGATGAACAATTGCTCATAGTTTCTCAGGTGTGGGTTTTAGAGCCCATGTTTATTATACTTTTTTTTGTCCATATTACCACCTCTGAAAGTAGCATACCCAACATTGTTAACAACAACACTACCGGCACATGTATTCCTCTGTCAGAGGTGTCACAATGAGTTTCGCTTATACTTTCGACTCTCTCGTTGCCGGTACAGGGACACTTACCTCGAACTGATACATATATCCGTCTCCATCATCGTTGAAAGTTTGTAACATTATCGCGGAATCAACCTGTGTATCCATAATTACAGGGGCCAGCGCATTAACATCGACGCTCTGTAGCGTCAGTGGATGACATTCCTGGGATGCCATGTAAAACTTGATCTACGAAGTCCCTTCTACAACTTCTAGAAGTGTGTAATATGAATTGTGAAACACCCTATCTATCAGTGGCAACTATTATATGTTTTTTTTAAATTTCAATCTATAATCCCATTTGTGTTTATAATTATTACCAGTTCCATTTTAGAACACTTTCAGACGCGTGAAAACAATGAAAAAACCGTGTGGCCTGTAAACTTCCCCGGCGTAGTAACTTCTGATATCCAAGTCGGGTCTCCAACCGGAACATATCGTCGTCTGGACACAATATTTCGGCTGTACAGCTGTCTGTGATCTTCAGGTGACTAATACGTGAGTAAACTGCGAGTTCCGGCGATTCAGTGCCACGGATTACTCACCTGAAGATGGCGAGCAGCTGGGCAGCCGAAATATTGTGTCCAGATGATATGTTGCGGCTGGAGACCCGACATGAATATCATCAGGGAAAGCACATACTTTTATCCTACATAACTAAACTGAAATACAAATGTTATAAACATAAATGTGTATACCATACCTGTTGTAGTTGCAGAGTAGTGAAAGGTGTGAAGGGAAAACGGAAGCCAAATAATGAGGTTATGGGACGCTTGGATAGGTACTAGTACGTATTTTGTATCATTCCAGAATTACAGTTCAGGGATGGATTATTCTCACTGCAAAGCGTTGCACAAAGTGCGCCGATCGAAAAGATGCCGACGTGAAAAATAATTTTTTAAAGGACATCGTACGATTTGCTTTAAAAATTCCACATGACTGTGAACCATGGCCATGAGAACATGAAAAATAAAGGTATTTTCGTCCGGCCTTCGACTACCAAAGCGAGGAGTTTTTCCTACAGTCATAAGTATATACTCCCGTCGTCCCGGAGTCCATCTTCCTTGCTTTTTTCGTGAGTACACTTTCTCTTTTACTATCCATCATGAGTTCATTAGTTTTGCTGTTTATGCAGTTTATAATTTCTCTCCAGATGAAACGATAACAGCAAGATGCTAAATAATATAACGTATTTAGTCTGGTAGACTGTAAGAAGGAGAAACTCCGTAGGTACAGTGCAGTGGAGATTTGCGGATTTGACCCATAACTTTTTTAAAGAAAAGAAAAACTATACTTTAACGAATCATGGAATGGAAGTAGCAAATTGTTGGAAGTCCCTTGCAGAAATACTGAGCCATGCTACCTCTATAGCTGCTCATAACTGAGAAGGTGTTACAGGTGCAATTTTGTGCACGAACTGACCACCCGATTATGTCCCATAAATGTTCGATAGAATTCATGTCGGGCGATCTGGATGGCCAAAGCATTCGCTCAAATTGTCCAGAATGTTTTTCAAACCAGTCGCGAACAGTTGTGGCCACGTTACATGGCGCATTGTTATTTATAAAAGTATTAACGTTGTTTGGGAACAGGAAGACCATGAATGGCTGCAAATGATCTCCAAGTAGCCGAACATCGAGAGCACCCAGTCCATTCCATGAAAAAACACAGCCCACACCATTCTGGGGCGACCACCAGCTTGCACAGTGCCTTGTTGACAACCTGGGTCCACGGGTGCGTGGTGTCAGCGCCACACTCGAACCCTACCATTGGCTGTTACCAGCTGAAATGTCGACTCGTCTGACGAGGCCAAGGTTTTCCAGTGGTGTAGGATCGAAACAATATGGCGCCCAGGACAGGTGCTATAGGCGACGTCGTGAGGTTAACGAAGGCACTTGTGTCGGTCGTCTGCTGCCATAGACCATCAACGCAAAATTTCGCGCCACTGTCCTAACGCAAACATTCGCCTTGCGGCCCACATTGATTCCTGCGGTTATTTCACGTGGTCTTACTTGTCTGTTAGCGCGAACAACTCTATGGAACACAAGTGCTATCGGTCGTTAAGTGAAGGCCGTGGACCACTGCGATGTCCGCGTTGAGAGGTGATGCATGAAATTTATTGTTCTCGGCACACTTAACGGTGTGAACCTCGGAATATTGAGCTCCCAAAAATTTTCCAAAATGGCATATCCCATGCGTCTGGCTCCAACTAATATTCCGCGTTCAAAGTCTGTTATTTCCCGTCTTGCGGCCCTAATCACGTCGGTACCCTTTTCACATGACTCACCTGAGTACAAATGACAGTTCCGCCAATGCACTGCGCTTTTGTAACTCGTGCACGCAATACTACAACCACCTGTATATGTGCATATCGCTATCATATGCCTTGTGTCACCTCAATGTATAATGACCTTAAATTGCCGAGGAAAGGAGAGGTCAGAAGTTTCTTCAGGCGTAACATATCCAACTGCAGCCGCTTATTGATTATTAGATCCTGTATCGCTACAAAACTGCGGGGATGTTGACTTCTACGTTCCACCCGCTGGTCCAATTAGTCCCTGACATTCTCTACGGGATTAAGATCAAGTGGCTTAGAGGATTAGTCGAGCTGCGATAGGATGCCTGAATGTTCGTCAAATGAGGAAAATATGCATACATCGTTGTGAACACGGCTGTTGGTGACTAAACTACAGCCTCCATACAGTGCGAGTTAAACTTTTGGTTGGGTTGTAGGTGCACTGACGGCCTAACAACATTTCAAAAGAAGCAAGATTGTGACTCGTCGGCACTCTAGAACTCTCCAGTCAGCAGCTGTCCGATTCAAATATTGCTTGGCTCATTGAAGACCTCCAGCATCAAGGGACGCTGTGACTTAAGAGTCCTGCTTTAGAGCGCGTGAAATAAGCAAGCTAGCAAGTTGACAGAGAGCAGTGGTTTATTGACAAGGTAGGGATCGCAATTTCCGTCACCTTATTAGATTTCGACCTGAATAAACCCTGAGAAATAATGGAAAAGCACAAAACTGGTAAGGTTTCCGAGGTAACTTGTTGACAAATTGTCTGTTGGCTTCTGTCTCGGGTTCTTCGGCTGACGTTTGTTTGACGATTTTTCTGCCGTTTCGCTGGGACGAGTGGTTGGCATTGGCAGAGCTCCGTCCTCCATTGCAGGTGGTGGACCATAACCAGCAATAGAAGATTTGACGATGCCAGCCTCTGTGCTGGGCAAACGTCAGAAAAATCATCAGACGAACGTCAGATGAAGAACCCGAGACAGGAGTTAACAGGCGATTTGCCATTTACGTTGCTAAATACTTTCACGCCTATAAATGTGCGAGCACAGCCAAATCTGTTCAGTGCTCCGGTTTTCCCCACCACTGCGCTATTCCGAGCACGTGTGAATGAGATGGCTATATGCTGAAGGCTGCACATGCGGTAACTTAGGAAGACTTGTTTGCAGCACAGTACAACTACTCCTAAGAGCGAATATTGCAGCATATTTTATAAACAGTATTTTGTCATGTGTGTATGTTTCCGACTTTTTATTTCTCTGAAAAGGAATAACTTTTATTACTTGATTAAATAAGTACATAAGGTAGTGTTAATACGATGAGCAGAACCACAAAACGCCTTATGTACAGTATTGAACATTAAGTTGTGATGTTTATGAATTTATAAATATTTCGATTTTATAATATGTATTATGTCAGAGAAATGAAATCCTTTCCAAGCTTCAAAAGACAGCTAATGGCGCACCTTCTATCACAATAGCCATATATCCCGCAGCTTAGTTTCGCAAATTCCCCCTACCCTACAACTACCCCCCCCCCCCTTCCTCCCTCTTATCAGCAGAGTTCTCTATTTGTATTTTACCCTCTTGTCAGCAGAGTTCTCTACCTGTATTTTATTGTTTCCTATCTTTTGCTCTGACGGTTATTTCAGTCTTCTCCTTCAGCTATATTCTTTTCACTCCTGATAATTCTAAACATGGACTCAAATGTACTAAAATAATTTATGTACTTCCTTATGCCATTCATTATTATTATTATTATCATTATTAATATTTTTGTTATTATTAGTGTCAGCTATTACTATTAGCACTGTTATTATGGCTGTTATTAGTGTGAACTTTTTTGTGAAATCTTTGGTATGCGTCCTGGTCAGATGTGAGAGAGGGCGTTGAGGTCCTATTCTAGTCACGCTAAATAAGTAATAAATAAATAAATAAATATATCCACAACTATGGTTGGTGGTACAGTCAAACACATGGAGCTACGCAGATTAAAATCTGTTAAACCTAAACGTTGGAGGGACATCGTCAATTTCATAAGAGAAAAAAATTTGGACGCATGTGTTGAAACAAACATTGAAATAACTTTGGCGGTTTGTCTGTGCAGTAGACGAAATTGCTCTTAGGGCGACAATTAATGGATTAGACAAACAGGTCGTTGGGCTGAGTGCTACACTGTACTTCTATCATGTCAAGTTGGAAGTTATGAGGTACCTTAGCAGATAATAGCGAAAATGATCTGACGAATAAATCGAAATCCGTCATTGGTCTTGCTGTGTCTTGGAATCTCTTTGCGAAACACTGATGAAATATTTCAGTTACTAAAACGTAGGCAGTCATGTCTGGTCCACAAAAGACTGCCTTGAATGTTCCATGTCATGAACTAGAATCTGATTTTTCTGTAGGACTACTTTTTGTTTGATGGCATCAATCTTGTCCACCATACGTTACCTAATGATTTTTCCGTTGCATTAAGACACTTTATGAATTCAAATAATACGTGCTGTTAACCACAGAATATTTTGTCACCTATCTACTCTCCCTCAGATCAGTTTTCCCTTTCGGCTGCCTTCAGCTCAGCCAGCATTGCCTGCCATTTGTCAGAAGGCAAGTGAGTCATGTCGATAGGAGAAGAGGTTCCCAGTCCATTCTATGCGATGGCATATTAACCACATTGTATGAGCTTTAAACGATATGAAAAGTAAGCCAGTTCCTCAATGAACGATGTCACTTCTTCACTGTTTACTTTTTGGACACTTGTGTAGACGCCATAGCATTCCTAATTGAACCTCAATCTAATATAACGCAAGTAGTGTTGTCAGAAAACTGCTTGGCTTGTGACAAGGCGAATGCTTCCGGCTGCAGCCTTGATGTAATTCTTCCTGCTCGTCCATCAGCCCCACTCACTGGTGTACACGGAGCACTAGACAGGACCGTGATCGGAGCGATCGCGCTCACGGAGCGCTGTTTGGCCAGGCCTGGAGTAGAGGAAGACCGTGTTTTGTGACACAAAACCAAGCATCTCGTGTAAAAGTCCATTTCTCTCCTCTTGAGTTTTCGCACCTAAAAGAATCCTCTTCATAAATAGCAAATAAAATGAAATTTTAAAAACAGTTCCAAATCTCATCCCCGGAACAAAAACAGAAACTGCAAGAGGGACGAAATTAGGAACCTCCCCAGATTTATTATAATGGTCGCTACAGTAAACATTCGCCAAACTCTTGACTATAGAGATTACACGCCAAAATCTATAAAACTACTGAAATAAAGCCCAGCATGAATGCTCATAGTGGTAAAGGCAGACTTAGACTGCTGGAAGAAATCAGCTCAGCGTGAAAAATTGAATTCCCTCATACCACAGAAGCTGCACACAACAGACTCTCTCACGAAACAAAGGGAAGAGGTTACGCACGAGAAAGAAACTAAACAAGAAGGAAGGATGGCATTAACGTCCCGTCGGCACCGAGCTCATTAGAGACGAAGCGCAAACTCGGAAGGTGTCGAGGTTGGTTAGTTGATTTGGTGGGAGGGAAGGATGGGGAAAGGAAGTCGGCTGTGCCAAGGAACCATCCTGGCATTTGCATGGAACGATTTAGGGAAATCACGGAAAACCTAAATCTGGATGCCCAGACACAGGTTTGAACCGTTGTCCTCTCAAGTGCGAGTGCAGTGTGATAATCACGGCGCCACCTCACTTGGTTGTACCCAAACATTTTTTACCAACTGTGCAAACTAGAAATTCTTAGGGGAGCGAAATCAGGAGCAGGGGCGGAATCAGGGCACCTAACCTTAATAGTATGATGTACACTACACACTTCTATCATGAGTTACACATAGGAGTATCACGTGGCAGTAACTGTCCGTTGAACATCAGCTCATCGGACAAATAATTAATCAGCCACAGCGCACTGACAGATGAATCGTTATTCCCTAAACAGCACTGACCCAGTCCACATTAGTTATTTACATTAGACGTCAGTGGTGGCCGTGCGGTTCCAGGCACTACAGTCTGGAGCCGAGCGACCGCTATGGTCTTAGGTTCGAATCCTGCTTCGAGCATGATGTGTGTGATGATCTGAATTTAGTTACGTTTAATTAGTTCTAAGTTCTAGGTGACTGATGACCACAGAAGTTAAGTCGCATAGTGCTCAGAACCATTTGAACCATTTATCTACATTATGATTTACACAGACCAACAAATTTTCTGTACACATACAGATATCTTCTGAGGTTTTCGAGAGAATCAAAATACAATATTTATAGCATATAAATGAAAAAAATTTAAAGACGTACGTCCGTGTTAAAGTATCATAATTTCCTGGTGAAACGTTTATGGACCTTTCTTTCACGGCGAAGCGACTATCTGGTACTTCTTATCTTGATGCGCTACGACTATGGCCACTTCCTCAATTGAAAGAAGCTGAGACGCAAAACTTTATTTTGCAGTAAGATGGTGCGTCGCCTCACAGGCATAACTCAGCACGCGATTGGTTCAAAGACGTTGTACCCGACAGCTGCATTGACCGCCAGGGACCGTATGACACTGCTTGTCTCCCATGACTTCCTCATTCACACAATCTGACGCCATGCGATTTTCAGCTTTCAGGCTTCATTAAGGACCATGTGCATGTGCCTCCGCTACCATCTGATCCATGCGACTTTAAAATAAAGCACTGTTGCAACAGCTACAACAGACACACTGAATACGGTTTGCGGAGAGCTCGCCTGTCGACTCGATGTGTGACTAATGGTGCTCACATTGAACGCTCGTGTCGGACAAACTGTTTGGTTTGCTGTTTCATTTGTAAGTTGAATGTAATTAAAGCTACAAAGCCCCAAACCCATACACTCATTTGGAAACACCCGCTACTTATAACACTCAACGAGAAGTCTCCATTTGCGGCGGCGTCAGACACAGATACTTAAAAAGAGAACGGAGAAACGGCTCTGCTGCGGCACTGTCGTAAAGCTGCTAACATGACGAGAATACGAGGACGACGAGACGGCTGAGAAGCAGCGGCGGTCCCTCTGGGCCGTCAGAAGCTGCTGACGGAGGCTCTGCTCATTACCGCTGCCTGCGCCCTCTTTGATGTAACAGCTTCTCGCTGCTCTCTCTCCCTCTATGAGGACAAGCGCCGGTTCGTTGACGCTCACAGCAGATGAACAACTGCACAATCGAGATCTCGGAAAAAATGGTGAGCTAGCGCGGAAAAATTACACGGACGATCTGCTAACAAGAGTGCATTTCATTAGGCGAAGATTTGTATCCTGCCAAAAAGTTAAATATCTCCAGAAATTTACGATCAACGCTACTGCCGGATGGTGCAGCTAATTCCTGTGAGTAAAGGCATAGTGCAGCTACACCAGTATCGGTATTCTGTTTTCCGGATCAGACGTCGTTCTAAGCTACGTGAGTAATTTTACTCAGGGGTAAAAATTACAGTAACTCTCCCGCAAATTGTCTTCTTGCGGCGTACCTACACAAAATTCACAATTCCCGTGCATACCATTAGTATAGAACCACGACACAGATGTACACTACTGGTCATTAAAATTACTACACCAAGAAGAAATGCATATGATAAATGGGTATTCATTGGACAAATATCTTATACTAGAACTGACATGTGATTACATTTTCACGCAATTTGGCTGCATAGATCCTGAGAAATCAGTACCTAGAACAATCACCTCTGGCCGTAATAACGGCCTCGATAAGCCTGGGCATTGAGTCAAACAGAGCTTGGATGGCGTATACAGGTACAGCTGCCCATGCAGCTTCAACACGATACCACAGTTCATCAAGAGTAGTGACTGGCGTATTGTGACGATCCAGTTTCTCGGCCACCATTGACCAGACGTTGTACATTGGTGAGACATCTGGAGAAAGTGCTGGACATGGCAGCAGCCGAACATTTTCTGTATTCAGAAAGGCCCGTACAGGACGTGCATCATGCGGTCGTGCATTATCCTGCTGAAATGTAGGGTTTCGCAGGGATCGAATCAAGGGCAGAGCCACGGGTCGTAACACATCTGAAATGTAACGTCCACTGTTCAAAGTGCCGTCAATCTGAACAAGAGGTGACCGAGACGTGTACTCATGGCAGCCCATACCATCACGCCGGGTGATACGCAAAATATGGCGATGACGAATACACGCTTCCAATGAGCGTTTTCCGCTATGTCACCAAACACGGATGCGACCATCATGATGCTGTAAACAGAACCTGGCTTCATCCGAAAAAATGACGTTTTTCCATTCGTGCACCCAGGTTCGTCGTTGAGTGCACCATCGCAGGCGCTCCTGTCTGTGATGTAGTGTCAAGGGTAACCGCAACCATGGTCTCCGAGCTGATAGTCCATGCTGCTGCGAACGTCGTTGAACTGTTCGTGCAGATGGTTGTTGTCTTGCAAAAGTCCCCATCTGTTGACTCAGGGATCGAGACGTGGCTGTACGATCCGTCACAGCCATGCGGATAAGATGCCTGTCATCTCGACTGCTGGTGATGCGAGTCTGTTGGGATCCAGCACGGCGTTCCGTATTACCCTCCTGAACCCACCGATCCCATATTGTGCTAACAGTCATTGGATCTCGACCAACGCGAGCAGCAATGTCGCGATACGATAAACCGCAATCGCGATAGGGTACCATCCGACCTTTATCAAAGTCGGAAACGTGATGGTACGCATTTCGCCTCCTCATACAAGGCATCACAACGACGTTTCACCACGAAAGGCGGGTCAACTGCTGTTTATGTATGAGAAATCGGTTAGAAACTTTATTCATGTCAGCACGTTGTAGGTGTCGCCACCGGCGCCAACCTTGTGTGAATGCTCTGGAAAGGTAATCATTTGCATATTAGAGCATCTTCTTCCTGTCGGTTAAATTTCGCGTCTGTAGCACGCCATCTTCTTGGTGTAGCAATTTTAATGGTCAGTAGTGAAATAGTCATTTTCCGTCCGGCACGCACGGGAGCTTAAAACCTACTTCGTTTGTACGCACATCACTTCCGGAGTTTCAAAGACAAATGAACTGCTACAACTCATTGATCACTCTCACCTTAGCACTGAAGCAGACAAATATTTTGTGTGTGTGTTTGTGTGACGCTGCATAATTTCTCATCAATGCATAAGTGAAGGTCATGTTGATTATTTAAACTCTAAATGTGTTACAGATGTCCGCTGAAACTAGGGAGCGGAAGCGAACTCACAACATCTGAAATTTTCATTTCGAATGTAAGATACGAGACTGCCAGAATTAAACCTGCGAAAAGAAACATGACATGGTTTGTTTTAAGCTGTATTCTTATGTACCTTTCTTTTAAAAAATTAATTAGTTTCCGCTCCACTCGTAGGTACTATTTCGATTTATCACATGAGCCTTTTTTAGGGTTAAATCTTTTGTGGAGTTAAATCTTCGTGGATTTCAATCTTTTGTAGGGCTATTGTATTACTAGTTCTGCTTATCTCAGTCTTCAATCTCATCTTCTGACGTGAAACAGGATGCAAGGAAAAGTTTTACTTCGCTTCTAAATTGATGTTGTTACATACTCTGAAAGTAATTATGTTGACAGTTGACACACTAAAACAGTATAATGTAGCACATATGAATTAAATTTTGTTTATCACCTGAGCTGGATTATTTCTTGTAAGAAACACTGTGTTTGATATATATCATCTACTGAACTGAAAATAAGTAGTGATCTAATTACCGGTTATGGGTTCCAAAATCTTCCACCGATGCAGACTTATTTTCCTCAGACTAATGCAGTGAGTTATCTGGAAGGCTAAACGATCTCAAAGAATATTCGTTCTAGAGACGGGCAGGTGATTGAATAACGCTACAACAGTGTAACTTTGAATAACACAACAATACTTTGCATCTGACAATGCAGTGTGTGTGTGTGTGTGTGTGTGTGTGTGTGTGTGTGTGTGTGTGTGTGTGTGTGTGGACGGGCTGAACGGGTTTTCAGAGACCGATAGAGCCATTGTTCACAGCCATGTGTGAAAGACACGTAATCACTGGTATTAGCAGCCAGAGCGCGCGAATGCCTAGTCTGTGTTTTGTATTGTCAATGCTGAATGCACTTGTATTATTTGTTCCGCTTCTCTGCACACCAGTACTAATTACAATTTCTCTTTTCTTCTCTTTCATGCCTTCCGCAGCTGGACTACGCTGTAAGTATAACCTGACCACTATACAAGTAGAATATATAGCTGTTGTACAGCAGTCTAGTCTAAGAATTTTTTTTCATTTGGTTGGTAATGCATGGCAGCCAGTAGTTTCAGTGGTTTTTCTTTGTGCATGGTATAGATAAAGTCTGCATTCTTACCTGCTGAAAAACTTTTTTTTTAATTCAGATTTCTATTAAATATGTTTTAAAATCCAGCATCAAACATTCAGAATGATGCAGTAAATACTGAAGTTTCATTGAGTGGACTGCATTATTTTGAAATAACTGGCATTTCAGCACTACTGCTCAATGTTGTCAGGAGTAATTCCGTTTGCATTTTGTTAAATTAGTGTACAAAAGTTCGTAGTGTTTTTCTATAAGTTTAATAAACACAACAGATACACGTAACAGAGACTTTAGCCATCAATAATATATTCTCCTTCACTATCCTCAACAGTCTGCCAACGCTAGGGTAACTTTCCGATTTTGCGACTGTATAAATCGCATAGTTTTGAGGCGAAGAATTCGTTGAGCCTTGTTCGGAGTGATTTTTCATCCGAAAAGGAAGTTCCGTAGAAAATTTGAAAATTTCCTATGAGACCGAACTGCTGAGGTCATCAGTCCCTAGGCTTACACATTACTTAATGTAACTTAAACTAACTTACGCTAAGGACAAAATACACGCCCATGCCCGACGGAGGACTCGAACCTTCGGCGGAGGGAGCCGCGCGAACCGTAGCAAGGAGCCCAGGAGCACGCGGCTACCCAGCGCGGCGAAAGTTCCTTGAAGGCTGTTCGACATAGCGGAAAAATGTGAAAATCCGAGGGCGCAAGATCAAGTGAATAAGGTGGATGTGGAATGACTTCCCAACCCAACTCCTGTACAGTGATTTACTCAGTCTTGCAGAATGCGGGCGGGCGTTGTCACGGAGAAGCATCACGCCTCGCTGTCTTCCAGTCTCCCTGGTCGTTGTTCTTTGATTGCGTCTGCAAGACGTCTCAGTTGTTGATAATAAATGACAGAAATGATGCTTACATTTGGGGGAAGCAATTGATAGGACACCACACTGTCGCTGTTCCACTAGATTCAAATAATCTTTCGTGGGTGTGTGCAGGCATTTGTACGGGGAATTACTACTCTGACCTCAAGCATTCTTTTCTTTCCCTTACGTTAGCAAAGAAAGCTGGAAGGAGTATATAGAGGGTCTGTACAAGGGCAATGTAATTGAAGACAATATTATGGAAATGGAAGAGGATGTAGACGAAGATGAAAGCGGAGATATGATACTGCATGAAGAGTTTGACAGAGCACTGAAAGACCTGAGTCGAACACGGTCCCGGGACTAGACAACATTCCATTAGAACCACTGACAGCCTTGGGAGACCCAGGCCTAACAAAACTCTACCATCTGGTGAGCAAGATGTATGAGACAGGTGAAACACCCTCAGACTTCAAGAAGAATATAATAATTCCAATCCCAAAGAAAGCAGGTGTTGACAGATGTGAAAATTACCGAACTATCAGTTTCATAAGTAACGGCTGCAAAATACTAACACGAATTCTTTACAGACGAATGCAAAAACTGGTAGAAGCCGACCTCGGGGGAGATCAGTTTGGATTTCGTAGAAATGTTGGAACACGTGAAGCAATACTGACTTTACGACTTATCTTAGATTAAAGATTAAGAAAAGGCAAACCTACGTTTCTAGCATTTGTAGACTTACAGAAAGATTTTGACATTGTTGACTGGAATACTCTCTTTCAAATTCTGAAGGTGGCAGGGATAAAATAAAGGGGGCGAAAGGTTATTTACAATTTGTGCAGGAACCAGATGGCAGTTATGAGAGTCGAAGGAAATGAAAGGGAAGCAGTGGTTGGGAAGGGAGTGAGACAGGGTTGTAGCCTCTCCCCGATGTTATTCAATCTGTATACAGGGTGTTAAAAAAAGTTACGGCCAAACTTTCAGGAAACATTCCTCACACACAAATAAACAAAATATGTTATGTGGACATGTGTCTGGAAACGCTTAATTTCCACGTTACAGCTCATTTTACTTTGTTCTTCCACATACGCTCAATGGAGCACGTTATCATGATTTTATACGGGATACTCTACCTGTGCTGCTAGAACATGTGCCTTTACAAGTGCGACACAACATGTGGTTCATGCACGATGGAGCTCCTGCACATTTCAGTCGAAGTGTTCGTACGCTTCTCAACAACAGATTCGGTGACCGATGGATTGGTAGAGGCGGACCAATTCCATGGCCTCCACGCTCTCCTGACCTCAACCCCTTTGACTTTCATTTATGGGGGCATTTGAAAGCTCTTGTCTACGCATCCCCGGTACCAAATGTAGAGACTCTTCGTGCTCGTATTGTGGACGGCTGTGAGACAATGCGCCATTCTCCAAGGCTGCATCAGCACATCAGGAATTCCATGAGACGTAGGGTGGATGCATGTATCCTCGCTAACGGAGGACATTTTGAACATTCCTTGTAACAAAGTGTTTGAAGTCACGCTGGTACGTTCTGTTGCTGTATGTTTCCATTCCGTGATTAATAAAATGAGCTCTAACATGGAAAGTAAGCGTTTCCAGACACATGTCAACATAACATACTTTCTTTCTTTGTGTGTGAGGAATGTTTCCTGAAAGTTTGGCCGTACGTTTTTGTAACAACCTGTATTTAGCAAGCAGTAAAGAAAATAAAAGAAAAATTCGGAGTAGGGATTAAAATCCAGGGAGAAGAAATAAAACCTTTGACGTTCGCCGATGACATTGTAATTCTCTCAGAGACAGCAAAGGACCTGGAAGAGCAGTTGAACAGAATGGACAGTGTCTTGAAATGAGGGTACGAGATGAACATCAGCAAAAGCAAAACGAGGATAATGGAATGTAGTCGAAATAAGTTGAGTGTCGCTGAGGGTGTTAGATTTGGAAATGAGACACTTCAAGTAGTAAAGGAGTTTTGCTATTTGGGGAGCAAAATAACTGATGATGGTCGAAGTAGAGAGGATATAAAATGTAGACTGGCAATGGCAAGGAAAGCGTTTCTGAGGAAGAGAAATTTGTTAATATCGAGTATAGATTTAAGTGTCAGGAAATCGTTTCTGAGAGGATTTGTATGGAGTGTGGCCACGTATGGAAGTGAAACATGGACGATAAATAGTTCGGACAAGAAGAGAATACAAGCTTTCGAAATGTGGTGCTACAGAAGAATGCTGAAGATTAGATGGGTAGATCACATAACTAATGAGAAGGTATTGAATAGGATTTGGGAGAAGAGAAGTATGTGGCACAACTTGACTAGAAGAAGGGATCGGTTGGTAGGACATGTTCTGAGGCATCAAGGGATCACCAATTTAGTATTGGAGGACAGCGTGGAGGGTAAAAATCGTAGAGGAATAACAAGAGATGAATACACTAAACAGATTCGGAAGGATGTAGGTTGCAGTAGGTACTGGAAGATAAAGAAGCTTGCACAGGATAGAGTAGCATGGAGAGCTGCATCAAATCAGTCTCAGGACTGAAGACCACAACAACAACAACAACAACGTTGGCATGAAGACTCCACTCCTCGTCACCAATACCGATACACTACAGAAGTGGCCGGTGTTGTTCACGAGCCAGTTGACGAGCAAGTGGAGATACACATATGGCGACCCGTTGTTTTGTGTCATTTTAGCTTAGAGCATGCTGTACCATACACTCGATTTTTGAACCTTCCCAATTCCGTGAAAATGCCGCACGATGGTGTAATGACGACAGCTCATCACTTTTGCCAATGGCATGGTTCACTGTCGATTAACGCGCTTAAACGATCTTGATCAAACCCCCCAGCGTCCTATCGGACGTGAAGAGTCACAAATGTCAAAACGATAACCCTTAAAATGAGAATAATATTTCATTCACGTTCTCTGTACAGTGACATTATCCCCATACATGGCGCAAGTGTTGCTGACTGTCTCTGCTGCTGTTACCCCTCTACTGAATTCAAACAGTAGAATATGTCGGAAATGTTCCGATTTCTCCGCTTGACACTCCATTTCTAGCGTCCACAGCTTCTCTCACTATATCCAAATGACAAAATAGGAATAGGTAAACTCAAATAGCAACAATGAATCTTCCTAGCAGAATCAAATTTTCACTTTGCAGGGAAGTGTTCGCTGTTATGAAACTGTCCTGGCATATTAAAACTGTGTTCCGGACGGAGACTCGAACTCGGGACCTTGCCTTTCGCGGGCAAATGCTCTGCCAACTGAGCTATCCAAGCACGACTTACCCTCCGTCCTCACAGTTTCATAACAGCACACACTCCGCTGCAGGTTGCAAATTTCATTCTGGAAACATCCCCCAGGCTGTGGCTAAGCCATGTCTCCGCAATATCCTTTCTTACAGGAGTGCTGGTTCAGCACGTTTCGCAGAAGAGCTTCTGTGAAGTTTGGAAATTGGGAGACGAGATACTGACGCAAGTAAAGCTGTGAGGACGGGTCCTGAGTCGTGCTTCGGTAGCTCAGTTGTTAGAGCATTTGCAAGCGAAAGGCAAAGGTCCCGAGTTAGCGTCTCGATCCGGCACACATTTTTCATTTGTCAGGAAAGTTTCAATCTTCCTGACAGATTAAAACTGAGTGCCGGACCGAGACTCGAACTTGAGGCCTTTGCCTTTCACGGTCCCGAGTTCGAGTCTCGGTCTGGTACACAGTTTTAATCTGCCAGGAAGATTCATATCAGGGCACACTCCGCTGCAGACTGAAAATATTCTAGCAACAATTAACTACAAATAAAAGATGACAAACGATGGTTCAAATGGCTCTGAGCACTGTGGGACTTAACATCTGAGGCCATCAGTCCCCTAGAACTTAGAACTACTTAAACCTACTAACCTAAAAGCATCATACACATCCATGCACGAGGCATGATTCGAACCTGCCACCGGAGCGATCGCGCGGTTCCAGACTGAAGCGCCTAGAACAACGGCGGGCCGGCAAACGATCAATAAATTCATAGCAAGCGGAATAGCAACATTAAAAACAAAGACGCTACTAACTTATGCACCAGCGTAACATATTTCTTGCAAGCAACTCCATTTCCTGACTCATAAAACGTATGTGACGACACTGCATTACAATGTACCGATGAGTGAACAATGTAAGTCCTCTCAGGCGTTAATCACATGGGACTGAAGAGAGTCTGCATGGCGTTGAGTATGGATTCGCTTTAAATAATCGATTTCGGCTTTACGTAACAGTCGTGGGATCTCGACAAACGGGAGCAGCAATGTTACTGAATATTATACCACAGTAATTATAGGTGGTGGTCCTGCCGCTGTCCAATTCCGACCGAGGTGGTTGATGTTTCTCCTTCTTTGACGTGCCGTAACACGGTTTCCTACAAGCAAACGACATGCAAATGCGATTGAGAACCCGCTGCGTAATTTCTCTTTCTCTTTCTCTTTCTCTTTCTCTCTCTCTCTCTCTCTCTCTCTCTCTCTCTCTCTCTCTCTCTCTCTCTCTCTCTCTCATCAAACGCAAATCGCATTTACATGTTGTTTGTTTGTGAGAAGTCTTGTTATGGCTCGTCAAAGAAGGAGACACATCTACCACCTCGTGTAGGAACTGGACAGCGGCAGGACCATGAGCGATAGTTACTGCGGTGTATCGTTCTGCAGTTATACTGCTCTCGTTGGTCGAGATCCCGCAACTGCCACGTGAATCCGAAATCGATGATTTAAGGCGTACCAGCCCGCCGGTGTGGCCGAGCGGTTCTAGGCGCTTCATTCCACTACGGTCGCAGGTTCGAATCCTGTCTCGGGCATGGATGTGTGTGATGTCCTTAGGTTAGTTAAGTTTAAGTAGTTTTAAGTTCTAGGGGACTGATGACCTCAGACGTTAAGTCCCGTAGTGCTCAGAGCCACTTAAGGCGGACCCATACTTAAAGCCATGCAGGAGTTCAGAAGTCCCACTTCATTAGCGCATGAGAGGACATACATTGTTCACTCAGTAGTACAGCGTCGTGCAGCCTAGTCACGTACCTTGAGTCAACAAACGGCGTTGTTTGCAAGAAATATCCACACGGACAGTGGGACGATGTGTGAAGCAACGCGGACTGTCTGTACGGCGATCACTGTTGCGGATTCACGTGGTGTTACAGCAAATACTGGTGGGTCAGTAGTGATGCAACCTACAACACTACAGGGCACAGGAATGGCACCATTTCGTACGTTGAGATGCATCCTGGTTCTGCGCACAGTATCTGAATGGAAGTACGCTTATGTGGAGGCTACAAGGGGAATGAACGTTGCCAGATGGCGTTTATAAACGTTACATGGGCCCAGCACTTTCTGTGATGGTATGTGGTGCCACTGGGTGCATAACACGGTCGCCTCTGGTTTACATAGCCAGTAATCTGATCTGTAGGTGTTACAAATCTGAGGGCTAAGCCAGTTGGCTGTGCCCTGTCTTTAACGTCTTTGTGATGTTATCTTTCAACAAGATAACGCAAGATCGCATGTTGACCGTGCTATCCTCACCTATCTCGATGCAGACCATGATCGACCACTCCTCTAGCTTGCAGATTTTCTAGATCTTGCATCCGCTGGAAACATCTGGTCTCAGCTTGCCGAGAGAGTGGAGTGCCACCTCTCACCAGCCACTAAGATTGATGTACTCTGCCGAAGAGCTGAAGCAGCATGTATTGACTTACTAGTTTCTGCTAGCCAAGTTCGACTCAGCGCCCAGCTGCCTTAGAACCATTGCTGTTGCCAGAAGGGGCACCTTTGTTAACTAAAACTGACGCTCTGTGGAACCCCAAACTTAATAGTGTATATTTCCTACCATACTATGCACGCACAAAAACTAAAATTTCATTATTTGCTATTCTTCCAAGGGGGCAGTGTATTTATATTCATCTGCCTCAATTATTCGGTGCAAATAGCTCTCAAAAGTATCACGTTTTAACATCCCCTTAAAATGTAAGAAATCCAGATACATACGTTTACTAAGTTAACTCTTTTTAAAAAGAACGAGTCATGGAAACTAATCACAAAAAAAGAAAGAGTAAAAGATGGCCTAACTTCCCGTCGACGACAAGGATGATACGGAAATTTAGATTACACGAGGATAAAGAAAGATGTCGTTCATGAGCTTCTCACAGAAACCCTCCCGGTTAGAGCTGTAAAACTACCGTATGTTATTGTAGATCATCACAAATAACCGTAGACTACGTAGTTTTCCTAGTATCTTTGGTTAGTTAGGGTCATACCCGAGTTACCTGTATATTAGGAATGTTGCACAGCTTTCGGGCGTTACCTCATAACGATCGCATTCTTTACGTATGCGATCAGTGTCTTACTACGAGGGCTGTTTGTAAATTAAGGTGCAATCGAGCGCGAAATGAAAAGCACAGTGAAAATCCGATGAAGTGTTGCTCAGACTTGAGTTCTGAGCGCACTGTGAGTACGTAAAGATATCTAGGTGAATAGTGACTTACTAGTTTCTGCTAGCCAAGTTCGACTCAGCGCCCAGCTGCCTTAGAACCATTGCTGTTGCCAGAAGGGGCACCTTTGTTAACTAAAACTGACGCTCTGTGGAACCCCAAACTTAATAGTGTATATTTCTTGGTGAGAGATTTCACCTGATTCCATCCGGCCCACATAGCATTGCTGTCATGCGGTTCTTTCTTCATGACAGTTCTAGGGTGCACTTTGCAGGGGCAATGAAGATGCTTCTGTAGCGTCTTCAATGGGAAGTGTTTCAACACGCACAAAGCAGCACGTAATTAGCTCCTCTGAGTTTCATCTGTGCTCAGTGAACCGCTGGCTATGAAAACTATCCTTTGGCACAGACAAAGAGCTACAGACCAGCATAGAGAACTATCGCAAAGCACAGGCAGCTTCCTTCTATGACGAGGTTATGGGAAGCTGGTACAACGCGACGACATATGTCTAGAATGATGTGCGGCTCCTCGTATGTGCAATACAAACAACCAAACAGACGCAAGTCAACTACCAGTTTTTCTCTTACACATTTATGTGTATATCTTTCCCTGCCAATGCCAGCAGTACTACCCGTAACCCTACCACTTACTACGCCATTTAGGCAGCGTACCAAAACTACTGAACCGTGGTCCTGATGGAGTTCAGCTCTACTTCCGGAATTTGTAGCAGGTTTTTAGGGAAGCAATGGAGAACCCAGACTTTGGATGGATACACGGCGACCTGTACGATGTGGTTCCCAGTTTACAGTGTCTTAACCACTCCACCCTTTGAAACCACCAATTTCTAGCAACGCAAACAATGTGTTAAATTGACAACAACAGTGAGAACTGTTCAGAAACAGCTCTATAAGGGCTGATGCTGTGCAGCACGTATGGTACCAAGTGTTCTGGGCTAACTTTTATAGACTCGCAGAAGATTCGTGATATAAGAAAAAGTACAGTTTTTGAGATGATTATGATATATATCGACACAAATAATGTATATACAAAAGAAATTCAGCTTTTTCTCCGGTAAAGGTCCTGTATTTTTGCCAGTTCAAGTGAATACTCGCATTTGACTTTCTTACATATGTAACACCTACTTTAATGTTAACACGTTCAATAAAGTTTCTGTTGTTGTTAGTGGAAGATCAAAATTATAATATTATCCACCATTATTGTACAAAGATTCTTTTATTCAAACAGTCAATAATGTTTTGTCCTTTATATTTCACCACCATGCCTTTCTATATTCTTTCTGTGTTTACTGTTTGAATAGATGCGTATGTCCCAGGATCATACAGATATTATTTTTACAATAGCTCTCACAAGTGAACAAGACCAACTGATGCTCTTGTAACAAGTAGGTCTGGAGAAGTTAAACGAAGTATAATAAGTATAATGGCAATGAAGAACGGCTCTTTATTAGTACTTTCAGGAAGACAAACAGTTTTATCCAATCTGAGGTGACTATTAGACGTGAACGATATAAATTTAGGCATTTAACAAAGTAAAACTGTTATCGAGGCGAAAAAACTGTGACACGATGCAAACAACTAATTACAACTGTATTATGTATCCAACTAATATCTACAGATCAGTGTCCTCACTGTGCAACGAAAATTTTAACTTGTTCACTAGTATAAGATTTCATTCATCTTTTTCTGCTGACGTCCAACAACACACTGCATAAAATCATCCTTTTTGTTCAAGTGAAGCGACTATTAACGTAAATTTTACGACTGTCAGAGTTTAGGAAAAGGGTACGACACCCTTCGAAACAAGTATGCTAACGATTGACGCTATACGAGTAAATACGCCTGTTTGATCACCACTACTTTTTTAACCCAAACGAGTTATTCACTTAGTGTCACGACAGAAGCTACCGTCTCTGCTGTGGCTCCTTTCTGTCACCGTAAAATGGCTTTATGCTTACAACTACAGAAACACTCCGACAAGCAGTCTGGAGTGTGTTCCATGAACACGTATGCTCGCGTTTATTAGGGCCATTCAAAGCAGAACACCGTGATACACAAAACAAAAGCCCAAATGTGACGACGCCTGCAACTGGCGCAACACTTAGGCGCTGCGTGTGTGGCGGGCAGCATATGTTACAGGCGCTTCGTCTGGATGTACAGCTGCAAAATACGTGATTTTGGACAACGCTGCAATGTGTTGATGCATAACTTGCGCTTTTATAAATGCGAATTGTCTGTTTCATAGAGGCGGTAATTATTAAACGTGTTATACAAATTACATTCGAACTATTGACGTAGCTGTCAAGTTGAATTTTGTTACGCAGTTACGGCGCACATAAAATACTAACTATAAAAATTCTCTGGCAAACTATTTGTTGACCTGCATTTGCGAATCGCCAGTCTACAAACTCCCGTACTTCAACGCGATTTTATGACAGATTATTTACATCACATGCGCACATAAAAATCGCTTATTTGCGCATTATTTAGCATCCCATGCAAACGATAAAAATTACAGTATTCAGATACCTCCTTCGTATTGGCTTGCCTCGTAGATTCAGTTGCGCGTTATTTTGCCGACAGAATTTTTCTGATCTAGAGGAAGCCATCATTACCATCTAGATCACATTCACTGATGATATGTAGAGGGACCTCAAGATTTGCCAGAAAAGCAGATAACCTTCAATTACCTTGAAATTTCTTCGACACTACTGCATGCTTTCAAGCGTAGTTTTGAATTTTGAGATATTCCTGCTTTTATGGTAACTTAACCTTATCACTACAGAAGGAACTTTACTCCAAATTCTGCAACCCACATCCATTTTAACCTGCTAACCTTATTCATCCCATTGTCTTCCTCTACAAATTTAACATCCCACACATTCCCCCATTGTCGAATTGACGATTCCTTGAAGTTTCAGAGGCTGTCCTGTCAACACATGAATTCCTTTAGTCAGGTTGTCCCATAAATTTCTTTCTTCCACAGTTCGATTCAGTACCTTTCATCTGTTATTCAATTTTTATCTTTTACTATTTTATTGTCTGAATTGCATATCCTTCGGTTTTCACTTCAGTATAATGCTACGCTCCGCCAAAACATCTTAATAAAAATTTCCTAATAATTAAACTTATATGTTAACAAATCATCTTATTCAGAAATACGTATCTTGCTATACCAATTTTGCATTTTGTATCTTCAGTACTTCAGCCATTGTGAGGTATTTTGTTGCCCAAATACCAAAACTCATCTACTATGCTAACCTGATTCCCACAGCATAGTTTGAAGTTCTTGAAGTACATTCCATTACATTTGCTTTACTTTTGCCGATGATTATTTTATAACATATTTTTAGCACAATCACTTAAACTCAACTGCTCTTCGAAGTCATTTGCTGTCTTTGACAGAACTGCAATGTCATCAGCACACCTCAAAGTTTAAATTCTTTCTCCCTGGACCATATTTCGGTATTAAAAGTTCTCCCTGGTTTCCTTTACAGGTTGTTCAATGTACAAATTAAATCCGTCGGTGATAGGCTACAACTCTGTCTCAATCCCTTCCCGACTAATGCTTCCCTGTCTTATCCATCGACTGACTTCTGTACGAAGTTGCGAACATCCTTACGTCCCTTTATTTTAGCTTGCTATCTTCAGAATTTCGAAAAGTCAGTTTTAATCATCATTGTCTAAAGCTTTTTATAAATCTAAAAATGCTGTAAAGAGACATTTACCCTTCTTGAACTATCTTCTGAGATACGTCGTTGGGCTATTATTGCCCCACATGTTCCTACACTTATCCTCTAATGTAACTCATCTTCCTCAAGATTGACTTCTTCAAGCTTTCCATGCTTGTGTTCTTGGTGAAAGTATTTTGTAAGCATGTCTTATTTATAAAATGATTGTTTCTAACATTCACACCTGTGTCAGAACCTGCTTTCTTTGGAATTGTAATTATTATAATCCTCTTCAAGTATGAGGGTATTTCGCACGTATCATATATCATGCCCACCAGATGGAATAGTTTTGTCAAGGGTGGATATGCCAAGGATATCACTTGTTCTCAGGAAATTTGTTCTACTCCAGGAGCCTTGTTTCTACTTCGATCTTTCTGTGCTTCGTCAAATTCTTCTCACTGTATCATGTCTACTACCACTTTTTCATTTCCTTCTCTTTCTCTTTCGATGATTTGTCTTCATGTTTAATTTCCTTGTACTTCTCTCTAGTCATTAGTCTTCTGACTGATTTGATTCATCTCACCACGAATTCCTCAAGTGTACCAGCCCTTACGCTCAGAGTAGCTGCTGCACCCTACATTCTCAATTATAAGTTGGATATATTCCAATTTCTATCTTATTCTGCACTTTTTACCCTCCACGGCACCCTCTAATAATCATGGAAGTTACAAGGTGTGTGAGAAAAGTAGTGATACTGGCAACACTGCTAGAGATCCAGCAACTCTGTGTTGTTCTACTTGTGAAGAACGGTGAGTTCATCACTTCCAGATGCTCATTTCGAGCTTCAGATCCGTACTGCCGTCACGTGATTTTCGAAGGTGTCATCAGTGGCCAGTGAAGTTGTGTTTGTTTTTGTTGTGTGTTACGAAAATGGAACAGAGGAATTTAGAGCAACGTTATGTCATCACGTTTTGTGTTAAACGGGGGAAATCCTCGAGTGTGGCCATCGAAAAATTGAAACAGGCCTATGGGGAACATTCCTTGTCAAGAGCACAAGTTTGTCGCTGGCTCAGATCATTTTTGGAAGGCCTGGAACGCGTTGAAGATGAAACTCGCTTTGGGAGATCTTCAACTTAAAAAAAAACCGACGAAAACGTCGAAAGTGTTTGTGCTGTTTTGAGATTGTCCCTCCAGGACAAACTGTCAACCAAGTGTTTTAAAAATATGAAAGGCTCAGAGAAGGGTTGGCTCGAGCGAGACCGGACATGGAGACAAGAAGACGCTGCATCACGACAACGCCCTACGTCACACAGCCTCTTCCATCGCGCAGTTTTTGACCTCAATTGGCATTCCTGTTGTTCCACAGGCCACCTAATCACCTGATCTGAGCCTTGTGCCTTTTCGTTTCCCGAAATTGAAAAATGTCTTAACATGACGTCATTGTGGCTCTCTAAAGAACATTCAAAAGAATGTGATCGACGTGTTAAAGGCCCTACCAGTTGAAGCCTTTCAGTGCTACTGCCATTACTTGGAACAACAATTCTGCTGATACATAGCTGTCAAAGGGAACTACTTTGAAGGGGACAAAGTCGTTGTTTGAAAAAAATTAAAAATTACCACATAAAAAATCCATCTCATTGCTTTTCTAACACACCTCGTATGCCGTGATCTGTCATACATGTCCTTCTGTCCTGCCCCTTCTCCTTGTCAGGGTTTACCATTTGTTCCTTTCTTCGCCGATTCTATGGGGAACATCCTCGTTCCCTATCAGTCCACCTAATTTTCAGCGTTCTTCTACAATACCATATCGCAAATGCTTCGATTCTCCTCTTTTTCCGAATTCCCACAGTCTAGCATCCACTACCATACAATGCTTTGCTTAAGACGTACATTCTCAAAAACTTCTTCCTCAAATTAAGGTCCTTGTTTGATATTAAGAGATTTATTTCGCCTATGAACGTCCTCTTTCCCTGTGCTAGTCTGTTTTTTATAATCTCTTTCTTTCGTCTGTCATGTATTATTTTGCTTTCAAGATAGCACAACTCCTTAATTTTGTGCACTTCGTTGTCATCAATTTTGATATAAAAATCATCGTTATTCTCGTTTCTGCTACCTCTCAATACTTTCGTATTTCTTCAATTTATTATCAATCCATATTCTTTACTCATGAAACTGTTCATTACATTGAACATGTCGTGAAACTCTTCTTCATTATTCCTTGTAACATGCCTACACACGCGGTATGTTAGCAATCGACCGTGACACAAACGTACCTATTTTTCGGGTAAATCGACTATTTTGAAGACTATGAACCTACAGACTGCAGGTAAGCGTACTACGGATTGTCATAATATTAAAGAAATGTATTGCATTAATAACGATCAGAAACGAAATTGTAATAATGTTGATTAATTTTGATTAATTCCTCGAAATTTTTTGTTAATGATCAAACGGAAATTTAGTAAAATTATAATTATTAAATGAAATACACGGCCGGCAGTTCGTTTCAGCAGATCAGTTATGAAACTGACTATGTTGGATTGAAATTGAACTAATGTAAAAGTTAATGATACGTACGAGGGCGAAAAATCTGGAGGTCAGTTGAATTTGCAAGTAATTATAAGATTTTTCATGGTTAAGTATCCATAACACCAAACACTTTAGAAACATACAAAACCAAAACTGATTTATTAATTCCAGCGTGTGATATGGTAATGTTTATAAAACATTGAACTTGCGGAACAGTTAATGATACGTACGAGGGCAACAAAGGTCATTACACACGCCGGAGGTCAGTTGAATAATGTAGTAAAATTGGACTTCTAGTTGGAAAAGGACAAAATTAAATTTACGGTTTTTGACACATTCAGGAATTTTATACAATGATGTCTTTATTTTTCAATAATTTGACACTCTATTGTTGTAGGAGTAGGAAAAGGATAAGGAAACTACTGTTGGTAATAATGACACGAAAATCTTCAACACACCATAAGGATTAAAGTTTTGCAGTCACACTATATAGTTCGATGAAATGATTCTACGAGGCTCGCGAATCTTCTACATTTCGAAGGATCTGAAATCGTGCAGTCTTAATTTCAGGAGATGCTGATGTTGGATCGACATAGTAGTTTTGAGGCAAAAAATTATTTAGGCCAAGACTCTTCTTCCAGCTATCAGCAAATTTTATACCCTTGGCTGCACGGTACTCTTCTTTTCATGGTCCTCTTGAAATCGCTCCTTGAATAAATTTTGTATTGTTGTCCATAGAACTTCAAGCTCTTTACATCCATTACACATTTTTCACCGCACCGTCTAGATTCATATTTGCGCGCGCTCTCGCACTCACTTCGCGTTCGACCTCTCTCTCCTAACTGGCCCTCTAGCGTACCACAGATGCTAGTACAATTCATATAATATCTTTGGATACTGTACAAGTTCTTGATGTTGCCAGCATGTCTACTTACATCATGAACAAAATTGTTTTCAGTAGTTTACTAGAAAGTTATTTTACAATATGACATTTAATTGGTATTGACAAGAAAACAATGAAAATATATCCATTTAAGACCAAAGAACAACAAGAAAAATAAAAAGACTGCTGTGTCAAATGTTAGACACTGAGTATAGCAATGCCATTAGTGAATCTTGTCGATGATATTTCACTCTGCATTGTAATCCCACACTTGATTTTTTCTTTTATTTCGATCATTGTCGCTTCGATGTATAGAATGAACGTAGGGAGCGAAAAGCTAAATCTCTGTCTTACAGCCTTTTTAATCCGAGCAGTGTCATGGATTTTTCATTTTCCGTTCTGATTGTTACCTCTCGGTAATCTCTTGCTTCTTGTACGTACTGTGTATTGTCCTCTTTTCCCTATAGCTTACAGTTATCTATCTCAGAATTTCGAACAACATGCAGCATTCTACATTGTCGAACGATTTTTTTCTCGATCGACAAATCCAGTGAACGTGTCTTGATTTTACTTATGTCTTATCTCCTTTATGAATCGCAACTTCAGAATTGTTTCTCTGGTGCCTTTGCTCTTCCGAAAGCCAAACTGGCCGTCATCTGCTACTTATTTATCCAGCGGTTCACCAGCTCTGTGTACCATGCGCTGCGTTAATAGCTTTCACTGTATTCTGTTTGTAGATGATTCCTTCCAATTGATTACATTCAGAGCTTCTGTATCTTTCTGTTCGTCGCCTTCCCATTGGTTTCTTAATCTAGCCAAGGGTGTTTTTGTTGTAATGTGGACAATGAAAGCTTGCTTAGGAAGTCAGATCTTTAGCATACGGATTACGTGACCCATTGGAGTCGCCTACTCTTTTGTGTTGCAAAACTTTGGACTTGTTGGTGATCACATAAATTTCATTGTTCTTTCTTGCTCTCCAAGTATCTCCGTCTCTCACCGAGTTCCAGATTCTTCTCTTTACTTTTCTTTCAAATTTTAGGATCTTTTGGGTATCCTCCTACTTAGTTTCCATTTTTCTGAACCATAGAGCACAATGAGGCGTATAACGGCATTGTAGATCTCCACTTTCGCAGGATGTGATAGGGCTTGAATATATCTATAAGGATATATAAGGAAGATTGAGTAAACGCCCAGCAAAATCGAGGTCATTAGAGACAGACTATAATCTGGGGTTGTGTCAAGAACTGGGAAGGAAATCGGCCGTGTCCATTGAAAGGAACTAGCCCAGCATTTGCCCGTAACAAATTAGGGAAATCACGGAAAACCTAAATCTGGATAATCGGGTGCGGGTTTGAACCGTCGTCCTCTCGAATGCTAGTCCAGTGCGCTAACCACTGCGCCACATCGCTCGGTCTATGAGCGTATATAGACATCGGGAGCCAGCAGAAATTCTTTCGTTTACATCCATAGATATTTGATTGCAACATTTGTACCAACATCTCAGGTAGCTGAACTGATCAACAGACTTGACCTTGTCTCAGTACATGTGAAGAGTTATTGTGCATATTTAGTTCTGGCTACTTGCGTTGTTTTTAATTGACGAATAATACTGCTTTACTTGCAACTATGACGACGCTTTTTTTTTCTCTCCCAAAGGTACTGTTCGCTAACGCTGTGTCGTCAACGTAAGTCAGTATCTGAAACCTGCCCCCTTTCGTTTGTAGCCCATTACACTCATTAACTTCGCTTTCTCTCTTGCGACTTTCTCCACGATGAGATTAAACAATGCATCTCCCTGTATTAATCCAGTTCTTACTGGGAAAAATTGTGAATGTGCTTCTCCTGTTCTTGCTGTTCACTCATATATACTGTAATCATTTCAGGGAGATTAATCGGGATTTGAAATTCTTTAAGATTTTATAGATACGATGTCATTTAATGCTCTCATAAGCTCTTTGAAAATATGTGAACAACTGCTGAGCTTTTCTATCTACCGTCACCTACCAGCATCACTTCTCTAGAATAAATGCAGGAGATCCCGACTTCGAGTCCCGGTCGGGGCACACATTTTCAACATGCCCCAATGATGTATATCAACACCTGCTTGCAGTTAGGGTGTGGATTTAATTATGATTTCATTCTAGAGAAGCTGCACAGTCATGAATGGTATGTGTTCTTTCGGGAACAGATACTGCCTCCATATATAGTTAAAATATGGCTACCCGCCCATTGACCTTCTTCTGCGAATGCACACGCTATGCCCCAACTCGTACGGGACTTGGTAGATTAATCTGCCACGAGTAGTGAGGGTAATGGGCAAACATCTCTTAGGCGCACTACGAATGTAGGGGTGTGGACATATTGGGAATGTGGATCTCACGGGGAGCGTGCAAGGAATAAATCCCTGCAGGAGCACTGCCCCTCTCCCCTGGGTGGCTCAGACGGATAGAGTGTCTGCCGTGTAAGCAGGAGATCCCGGGTTCGAGTCCCGATTGGGGCACACATTTTCAACATTTCCCCAGTGATGTATATCAACTCCTGGTTGCAGCTAGGCTAACGAGATTTAATTATCATTTCATTCTAGAGAAGCTGCTCGGTCATAAATGGTATACTACCTTCATATATTTCTGCAGAAGTCTGATGGTATGTCTCCAGTCTCTACACATCAGCTTGATCAGTGGCCATTTCGTCTAACTACTTTAGAATTTCCGTTGGAATTATGTCTACTCCTTCTGCGTTATTTGATCGCTAGTCTCCATAGCTCTGTTAAACTCTGACTCTAAAGCTGGATGCCCTATTTCTTCCATATAGACTGCCATTTTTCATCTGTCACGTCAAAAGTCCCCCCTTTCATAGGGTTCTTCGAAGTATTCTTTCCGCCTGTCCGCTATTTCCTCTCTCTTCTGCATTTAATACTGGTATTACCCTCGCACTTGTAATGATAGCGCACTTGAATAGCCCTTCTATATATTCCTTCCACTTTTCAACTTTCCTATCGTTGCTTTTTACTGGCTTGCCATCTGAGCTCTTTATATTCACAGACTTTCTCCTCTTTTTTCCAAAGGTCTTTCTAATTTTCCTACAGGCAGCACCTGTCGTCCCCAAGTCACGAACGCTTCTACAGCCTTGCATTCTCCTCTGACAATACCTGCTTAGCCGTTTTGCTCTTTACGTTTAGAAGTCTGTATTTTCTTTGCCTGCTTCGTTTTCTGAATTTTCATACTGTCTCCATTCGTCAGTTAAACTGAGTGTAATTTATCAGCAAGGAATTTCTTATGCTGTCTCCACCATTTCATCTCTCACAGCTAGCCATTCGTCTTCTAATGCATTCCTTTACATTCTATCGGTCAATAGTTGTCTAATTCAACCTTGGAAATACTCAATGATATCTGTTTCTTACAACATATCCAAGTACCATATCCTTAATTTCTTACCTTTCTGCAGTTTATTCAGTTTTAGCGTGCAGTTAATAACTAATAAATTATGGTCAGAGTCCAACTTTGCTCGTGAAAATCGTGTGAAGTTTACTATATGTTTTCGAAATCTCTGTCTTCTTCAAATGGTTCAAATGGCTCTGAGCACTATGGGACTCAACATCTTAGGTCTTAAGTCCCCTAGAACTTAGAACTACTTAAACCTAACTAATCTAAGGACAGCACACACACCCATGCCCCAGGCAGGATTCGAACCTGCGACCGTACCAGCCCCGCGGTTCCGGACTGCAGCGCCAGAACCGCACGGCCACCGCGGCCGACTCTGTCTTCTTCCACTATATGCTACTGTTTTCAAAACTGCATCACCCGAAGGAATGGTCTGAATTACTGCAAAATCGGGGAATGTGTATAACACTGAAATCATAACAAATGATTAAGAACGTGCCAGCAAGTGCCAGTATGCCTCGTCTACGTCAAAGGGCGCAATATCGCCACGTGAGTTCGAACGGGATAGAATGATTAGCCCCAGGGAATTAGGTTTGTCATATAATGACACTGCAGCTCGTACAGGGTACTCTGATACGACAGTGACGCGTGTGTGGAACAAGTGGGTGACAGAGTGTCGCACAAAGCGACGAGAGGGTGCTGGACCACATAATGTGACAACAAAGCAGGATGACCGCCACCTTCTTCGCATAGCCATAACGCCTGAACAGCTTCGTCCACAGTGTCGGTTCGACGTTGAGCACTGCAATGGCTACGTCGACGTTTCCGACGCTGTCTGCTGAGAGATGCACAGGTGGCACGCCTGACAGTACGTGAGCTTTCACTGGCCAGAAACCACCAACGCCTCAGACGAAATGGGCACTTTAACGCAGTCACTGGCGTGCTGAGTGAGACATGGAGCGTTTTCGGACGGTCCCACTTCAACATGCCCTGCAATGATGGTCGCGTACGTAATAGACGCTACCATGCTAAACGCAATTGGGCAGATAGCATGGTAGAGTACCATAGCGGACAAATTTCTTGAATTTTTATGTTGTAGGGGAATGTGTCTGATTTGCTGCATCAGAACCAACTTCTGTTACTCGAAAATTTGAGACTGAAGAACATAGAGCCTCCGTCCGGAGCAATCGATTAAACATACATCGAGTGCTTGCAGTCGATCTTAGATTGGCGAAAAGAGTGGAGAATTCCTCAGAATTATATCATAGAGCTATATTGCATAATTTTTATGTTAAATTCATATACAACCGATTTCAAAACTATATAGTGTCATAATCAGGTACCAGCGTAAGTCAGGAATTGAGAACCATGAATACTACGAGCGTCGGATAGACGCTCATGGTGCTTACAGCAGCAGATTTTTGATAAGTATTTGGTTCCTGATGGTGAGATAATGCAGTAAAAACGCAAAATGTTTCTGTCTTGGCCACACTTTACTATTTCTTCTTTTGATTACCTTTTCCGGCTAACAAGTACAGTAATACAAAATATTTGGAAATTTGTGTTAAGTTCTATGCGACTAAACTGCTGAGGTGATCGGTCCCTAGGCTTACACACTACTTAATCTAACTTAAACTAACTTATGCTAAGGACAACACACACACATGCCCAAGGGAGGACTCGAACCTCCGACGGGGGCAGCCGTACAATAATACGCGCTAGTAGCAAATACTATGTACTTTAAAACCTCAGTACTATGTACGTCATCAAATACCAACGCTCGTATGAACTTTAGGTGCATACTGACGGCGACAGTCACAGGTAAGTAGGTATACTGTTCGATCCCCATCGGGTGGCATTCAAGACACTGTAACAAAGCATTGACTGATGACCCATAAGTAATCATTAAATTCACAAATCCATATGGATTAATACATTAATTTATATGGCCCGCGTGAAATTTCAGCAAACTTTCTGCAACGTAAAATTTGTACAACGTATGGTGGCTAAAAATCGTAACTACGTATTTTTTACAAAAACGTCTGTCATTGACCCTTTTATATGTTTTAACCATCTTTAAAAAACAGTTTGGGTAAATCTTCGCTGAAGAGCGGTTTTTATCCGCTGCGAGCCCGCCCCCAATTCGGGAGATTGAAACAACAACAATGAAAAAATCATGGCTAACAGAAAAGTTTGCAATACCAAATACGAGACTACAGACAAAAATGAGAGAAATCGTGGAGTCTAACAATAGAATACAGTAAAATGCAATGAAAACATCGTAGAAAAATGCCACCAATGCAACCACTAAGCAATCCACGTGGAGCCCATTAACTGGGCTGATTTGCCAAGGCCCTCAAACGTCATAACAGATCAGAATGTTTGAGACACCTAAAGTAGGTTCTGTTTTCCCAACCCGTGAATTGATGTGTTATCAGGCAAAAGTGCAACTTTACTATTTTCTTACACTAAAATCTACCCGCCTAAATGAAAATGTGAACCTATAGAATTTGCAAAATAGAAAATATTGTAAGTTAAAATGACCCGCTATTCTAGGTGTATAGACGACCGCAGTGGTCTTGCGGTTCTAGGCGCTGCAGTCCGGAACCGTGGGACTGCTACGGTCGCGTGTTCGAATCCTGCCTCGGGCATGGATGTGTGTGATGTCCTTAGGTTAGTTAGGTTTAAGGAGTTCTAAGTTCTAGGGGACTGAGGACCTAATATGTTAAGTCCCATAGTGCTTAGAGCCACTTGAACCATTTTTTTCTAGGTGTATATGATAGGTGCAGCTGTGTCGATAGAATGTGGAGAAGTTCGGTAAGGAGAACATCTGCCCACATCTCTTTTTTCGGGGGCCTCTTGGTACGTTTGGTGGGACTTCTGGAGTCCGGCGGTTGCAGCACCTCTTGTTTCCCGAGGAGTGAGGGGAGGGGGGTCTCCTCTTTCCGTGCAGACGGAGGATCATCTCTCCATCTCATTTCGTGGGTGGATTTGTCGCGGGGTGGGCAGAATGTATCCCGTCAGCCGCTGAGCGGTGGGGACCCTTTCTCACCTCGGGCAATTTTGCAGACGTGATCCGGATGGCTTACTAGAACACATAAGGGATTCTGAGAATCTGGAAATTTTCGGCTAAGGCTCGTCAGAGATGGAAACCCGTGTCGCTCTTCTGTGCTTCTGCTTGATTTCTCTTAGCTGCTGGACTCCTGTCGGATACTTGAATATACTTGTCACGTTCTCTTAGGCAAAGAAACATAAATATCTCTTCTTCATCTTCTATCAGTAAATTACAAATACGATAGCAAAACGATTACTTCATCGTATCGAACTACCATTTTTTTACGACTTCTGACATTAGGAGGAATTTGCCTCAGGATCTTACATGTGCGGTAAGATAGTCATGGCATAAAGTACAGTAACAAAATACGTGGTGGTTATGATTAAACTTTAGCTACTTCAGCCAGTGTAGATGGTAGATGGAAAACCACACTGCCAGAGAAAAAATTTGCATAACTGCAAAGATGACCTCGATTTCGATCCGATGACGGAATATGCCACCTGTGGGATATTAGATGTACAGATCATGGTTTCAATGTCGTCTGCCAACAGATAGGGTAGTGGCGCAGCTACCAGGTCGCCGTCTGTGTCTATCCTTTAATAGGGAGTACTCACACCCAGAAGGCTCAGTGTGGTGCAAACGTGTGAAGCAAGCGAGCAACCATAACATGGAGACGCACTCTTATTTCCCATAGCCAACTGAGCGTGCTTGAAAGGGGCAAAATTGTGGCCATTCTAATGGCGGGATGGTGCTACTGGGGAATTGTCACGCAAATTGAACGTTCTTAGTCAGTTGTGCAATTATGCTGGTATCAGTGGTCACGTGAATACTCTCACATCTGTAGATGAGGTTCTGGATGTCCACACACCACAGACGTCCGTCAAGAACGTCCTATTGTAAGGACAGTAGTGGCGGATCATACAGCCACCACAGCACAGATAGGGGGACTTTTGATCCCAGACATGTTAGCACGTCTTTCACTAATGCCACAGCATTGACGAGCACGCCTATACTTTTGCCGTTAGAGGATCACTCGGAAGATGGAATGGTAAGACAACAAGTGTCAGGCCCAGTTGTTAGATTGGTTACTACTGCTTCGATGACAGGTTATCAAGATATAAGTGAGTTTGAAAGTGGTGCTATAGTCGGCGCCCGAGCGATGGGGCACAGCATCTCCGAGGTAGCGATGAAGTGTGGATTTTCCCGTACGACCATGTCGCGAATACACAATGAATCCGGTAAAACATCAAATGTCTGGCATGGCTAAGACCAGAAATAGATCCTGCAAGAACGGGACCAACGACGACTGAAGAGAATCGATTAACGTGAGCCGGCCTCTGTTGCCGGGCGGTTCTAGGCACTTCAGTCCGGAACCGCACTGCTGCTACAGTCGCAGGTTCGAATCCTGCCTCTGCCATGGATGTGTGTGATGTCCTTAGGTTAGTTAGGTTTAAGTAGTTGTAAATCTAGGGAACTGATGACCTCAGATGTTTAGTCCCATAGTGCCTAGAGCCATTTGAACCACTTTTGAGTAACGTGACAGAAGTGCAACCGTTCCACAAATTGCTGCATACTTCAATGCTGGGTCATCATCAAGTGTCAGTGTGCGAACCATTCAACGAAATATCATCGATAAGGGGTTTCTGAGCCGAAAGCACACTCGCGTACCCTTGATGACTGCACGACCTAAAGCTTTACGCCTCGCCTGGGGCCGAGCTTGGACTGTTGATGACTGGAAACATGTTTCTTGGCCGGAAGAGTCTCGTTTCATATTGAATTGAGCGGATGGGTGTGCACGGGTATGGAGACAACCTCTTATGCAATTGCAGTGATTTGGGATCCCTGATACGTCTAGATACGACTGTGACAAGTGACACGTACGTAAGCATTACGCCTGATCACCTGCATCCATTCACGTCCATTGCTCATTCCGACGGACTTGGGCAATTGAAGCAAGACAAAGCGACACTCCACACGTCCAGAACTGCTACACAGTAGCTCCAGGAACAGTCTTCCACCTTAAAACACTTCCGCTAGCCACCAAACTCCGCAGGCATGAACATTATTGAGCATATCTGAGATGCCATTGCAATGCGCTGTTCAGAAGAGATCTCCATCTACTCGTACTCTTACGGATTTATGAACAGCCTTGCAGGATTAATGATGTCAGTTCCGTCCAACACTACTTTAGGCATTAGTCCAGTCCATGCCACGTCGTGTTGCGCCACTTCTGCGTGCTCGCGGGGGCCCTACAAGATATTAGGCAGGTGTACAGTTTCTTTGGCTCTTCAGTGTAGTAGGTGTAATTCAGTTGTAAATGAGCGAGGTATGCAAGCATTGTCAGCCGTCTGTTGTAAGGGCAATTTCGAGCCTGCGGCAGAGTTACAATTCCGCCTGTTATGTAAAAGAGGAAGATTAGGGTTTAACGTCCAGTCGACGACGAGGTCTTTATAGCCAGAACAAGTGCTCGGAATGAGTGCGTGGAGGAATGGATATGGAAGGAAATCGGCCGTGTCGTTTTCAGTGGAACAAACCTGGCATAATTTAGCGAAACCACAGAATATCTGAATCTGGATAGTCAATGGATTTGAAATGGTGTTCTCCCGAGTACGGACCCATGGTGCTAACCACCGCGCCACGTCGCTGTGTTCCTGCTGTGTAGTTACGGTCAATGGTGATAATTGTGGCAGTTTGCGAAAAATAAAATTTCTATCACATCTGAAGTCAGCAAGTGACACCCACTCTGTTACTCGTTATGTAACATCGATCTGAGTAAATTGATACTGACACTATGTGCCAGCTGATTTATATGACGTACGGACAGGCCTTGAGGGAGGCTGCCGAGCAAGGCGGGACAGTGGATATCACACTGCTCTCGAGATTGAGATCCCCGTCGTGCATCCAGGTTTAGGTTCCCCATGGCTTCCCAAAATCTCTTAAGACTAATGCCTGTTGGAAAGGAAACTGGCGATTTTCTGAGTCATATTTACCCAATAAGAGCTTCATCTGCATCTCTGATAACCACGTCATTGTTGTTGTTGTGGTCTTCAGTCCTGAGACTGGTTTGATGCAGCTCTCCATGCTACCCTATCCTGTGCAAGCTGCTTCATCTCCCAGTACCTACTGCAACCTACATCCTTCTGATTATGTTTAGGGTATTCATCTCTTGGTCTCCCTCTACGATTTTTACCCTCCACGCTGCCCTCCAGTACTAAATTGGTGATCCTTTGATGCCTCAGAACATGTCCTACCAACCGATCCCTTCTTCTAGTCACGTTGTGCCACAAACTTCTCTTCTCCTCAATCCTATTCAATACCTCCTCATTAGTTATATGATCTACCCATCTAATCTTCAGCATTCTTCTGTAGCACCACATTTCGAAAGCTTCTATTCTCTTATTGTCCATACTATTTATCGTCCATGTTTCACTTCCATACATGGCTACACTGCATACAAATACTTTAAAAAACGTCTTCCTGACACTTAAATCTATACTCGATGTTAACAAATTGCTCTTCTTCAGAAACGCTTTCCTTGCCATTGCCAGCCTATATTTCATATCCTCTCAACTTCGACCATCATGAGTTATTTTGCTTCCCAAATAACAAAACTCCTTTACTACTTCAACTGTCTCATTTCCTAATCTAACGTCGTTAACGGTAAGTTTATCCCTAACCTTCCTACATCTTTTTAAAAAGGCCAGTTTGCTGTAATGGTTTAGATATTTCTCCTGATCGCTAGAAACGATCTTACAGAAATGAAGCAGCAGGCGTATGTTGAACAAAGGGATCGAACCTGTCTTTCGTTCGTTACGTTAGAACGCGTGCGTCACTGTCTCAAATGGTGTTTCGATGGAACCCATCTTTGAAGATCCCCATTATCTCTTGCCGCTTTATTGAAGCAGTTGCTCGTCGTGTTTAGCTCGGCGCGACTGCGTTAGTGAGCACTTCAAGAAAGATACACGAAAAGCTTTCATCTACATCCAACCCTGCCTGTAGTCGCTACGTAATGACTGTTCGCCAAAGCTGCTTGGCGGCAGTACTGTACAGTGGGTGGACAAAAATATGGAAATATCGAGAATACAACATATTTCCTTGCCTGATATGGTGTAGGAAAACCGTAGTCGTTCAAAAGAGCTTCCAGTCGTCTCGGAATGGATAAATACAGCTGCTGCACGCTTTTCAAGACAATCTCATACCATTCTTCCTGCATATGCTGGCAAGATGAGGTAACGATCTTACAGGTGCATAGCGACCACTAAGCCTCATCTCCAAAGTGGACCACAAGTACTCGATTATATTGAGATACGGCAACTGTGGCAGCTAGGGGACATGCGACAATTCATCCTCGTACTCAAAAAATCACTGAGCTGTGTGAACAGTGTTGTATTGTCCAACAGTTTATTGAACGTGACTTCTTCTACAATACAATAGCTGGCTGTACAATAGATGTAGACGTCCGTCGATCTATCCGGAGATGTGGTTCCTCTCGGTCGGCTGGTACTTCGATCGGCGGTGTAGTACAGCGGCGTCGGTGATATCTTCTCGGAGACTCTGCTATAGCGGTTACCATAAGCAGCGGACGAAGAATGGTCTGCCTTCGACCGGCCGGGTCTATATAGTGAGCTGGAGCCAATAGAAACCCGGCGTAGGAAGCCGTGGCCGGATATGTCGCGGCGATCTCTGCAAGGACAGGTTCCCATTAATCGACTGGAATCTTCGGCGTGTTTAGCTGATGTCTTCGACTGTTTGCCCGCATCTCGTGGTCGTGCGGTAGCGTTCTCGCTTCCCACTCCCGGGTTCCCGGGTTCGATTCCCGGCGGGGTCAGGGATTTTCTCTGCCTCGTGACGGCTGGGTGTTGTGTCCTGTCCTTAGGTTAGTTAGGTTCAAGTAGTTCTAAGTTATAGGGGACTGATGACCATAGATGTTAAGTCCCATAGTGCTCAGAGCCATTTGAACCTTTTTTTCTTCGACTGTTTGGCTGTTGGTTTGTTTCCCTCATAGCGTGGCTGTTAAGCGGTGCTGCCTGACCTTTAGGGGAACCCGACGGCAGACAGTACAGAGAGGGTCCCTGTCGTCTTGGAACGCATCATTACCTTTGCCGAACAAATATCTTTCCATAGGATGGACCTGATCAGCTAAAACTGTCACATAATCGTTGGCAGTAGTGCGACCTTACACAGTAACAATGTGTCCCATGAAATATCACCATATGGCTCCCCAAATCATCCCTGAACCCCCGCCCTGTTTCTCTCTTGGGACGTAAACTCGACCAGATGTTGGAAACTGTCTGTAACAGCACTCATCCGACCAAATGACTTTCTTCTATTGCTCCATCTTCCAGCTTTCATTGCTTCGGCACGACGTTTTCCTGTTACGAGCATTTGAATCACTGGTGAATGGTTTCGAAATTCTGGCTCCTTCTGCAACTCTCAGCTTAGCTCCCTTCGTGTTGTTTTGGTGCTGACAGGGTTAGCGAGTGCGATTTTCAATTCTGTATTGACTTTTGCATCTGTCTTCCTGTTCTTTTCCGTCGCAGTTCTCTTCAATAACCGCCCGCCACGATCACTGAGCACCAACTTTCGTCCGCGTTGTGACTTTGCGAATGATGTTTCTTCGCTTTCCTTGTATGCATTATAAATCGTTGATACGGTGCCTATTGAAAACTAAACACTTCAGTTGGCTTGGCTATGGAATCACCCACCATACGAACACCAACCATTGTCCACGTTCAAATCCATTTATCTGCGACATAATGCTCTTCCAGAAGACTGCTCTGACCACGATTGACATTTGCAACGCATTCCGGACACAGCAGAGGTACCGTTCGTGATCAAATACTGCAGCGCAACCTACAGGCTTGGCTAGCAATCCCATTTATATTCAGACATGCTTCTCTCAGGATGCTCCATTAAGTTTCGGGAATGCAGCCGCATAAATTCTGCTTCTTCTTCTAATGTTTCGGCTGTATACCTTTCAGCCATCTTCAGAGAGTGCCGTACGACTGACGCTCCAGCGCTCGCTCCATCCTTTTAAACTCGCGGACCGCGCCACTGCGCATGCGGCCACAGATAAACAAGGCGCCAGTGATGTTAATCAGCGGCAAAGACGTACAACATATGCATGAGTTACGTCTGTGGCTGCGCATTCGATCCATGCTCGGAGGTCGATGTATTACTGGGAGCTGAACTGTAGCGACGTCTTTGTAAGTTCAATATTGAAAGTGCCGGATTCCATGATTTATCTAATGTGAAACCGCCGTCTCTATTAATTAAATTCTTCGTCAAGCGGATTTCAATGGCCTCCTTTACTACGGAGTCCCAGAAAGATGAAACAGAAGCCAGAATTTCGACATTTTCATATACCATAGAGTGACCAGAATCAATACAACGCTCTGCCACAGCCGATTTACTGGGTTGAAAGAGCCGAGTGTACCTGCGATGTTCCGTACACCTCTCTTGGACTGTACGATTTGTTTGTCCGATATATGAAAGGCCACATTCACATGGTATCTTGTAAACTCCAGGCTTGCGGAGTAGTAAGTCATCTTTAACAGAACCCAGGAGTGCAGCCGTCTTCGCCGGTGGACGAAAAATCACTTTTACTTTATGTTTAGTGAGGATCCTTCCTATTTTGGATGCAAGGCTTCCCACATACGGCAGGAAAGCTATGGATTTAAATATTCCCTCGTCATCTTCTGCATTCCTTACGGACACCTTAAGTTTTATTTGTAGTGCCTTACGTGGAGAATACCGGTTGTCCTCAAAAACTCTCTTCAGATGTAAAAGTTCGTCTTTTAAACTACTTTCATCAGATACGACGTGTGCTCGGTGTACCAAAGTTCTTAGAACACTACTCGTCTGCGAAGGATGGTGACAGCTATTTGCTTGTACATATAAGTCCGTATGGGTCGGTTTCCGATATACTGCATGACCCAAAGTGCCATCTTCTTTACGCCATACCAAGACATCCAAAAATGGAAGACATCCCTCCTTTTCCACTTCCATTGTAAACTGAATTTGTCCATGGATGAAATTCAGATGGTTTAAGAAGTCCTGCAATTTGTCCTCGCCATGGGGCCACAATACAAAGGTGTCATCAACGTACCTCCAAAAAACTGTAGGCTTCAAGATGGTGAAACAATGCTAAAATCTCCTTATCAAAACTTTTTCCAATGAGATCTAAAGAGTCAGAGAGAGGTACCTTAGTAAATAGCGACACTACATCAAAGCTGACTAATAGATCAGAGGTGTTCAGTTTCAAAGATTTTAATTAGCCAATGAAATCTGCAGATTTCCTTATATGATAATCACCATGCGATGACCTCCACATACTTTTTATTTAATGACGACATTTTTGAACAGACTGACGGTGTTGCCATGGGTAGTCCTTTGTCACCCTTGGTGACCAATTTATTTATGGAGGACTTCGAGGAGAAGGCCCTGGAGTCTGCTATTTTGAAGCCTACAGTTTTTTGGAGGTACGTTGATGACACCTTTGTAGTGTGGCCCCATGGCGAGGACAAATTGCAGGACTTCTTAAACCATCTGAATTCCATCCATGGACAAATTCAGTTTACAATGGAAGTGGAAAAGGATGGATGTCTTCCATTTTTGGATTTCTTGGTACAGCGCAAAGAAGATGGCACTTTGGGTCATGCAGTATATCGGAAACCGACCCATACGGACTTATATTTACATGCAAATAGCTGTCACCATCCTTCGCAGACGAGTAGTGTTCTAAGAACTTTGGTACACCGAGCACACGTCATATCTGATGAAAGTAGTTTAAAAGACGAACTTTTACATCTGAAGAGAGTTTTTGAGGACAACGAGTATTCTCCACAACAGATAGGTAAGGCACTACAAATAAAACCTAAGGTGTCCGTAAGGAATGCAGAAGATGACGAGGAAACATTTAAATCCATAGCTTTCCTGCTGTATGTGGGAAGCCTTTCATCCAAAATAGGAAGGATCCTCACTAAACATAAAGTAAAAGTGATTTTTCGTCCACCGGCGAAGACGGCTGCACTCCTGGGTTCCGTTAAAGATGACTTACTACTCCGCAAGCCTGGAGTTTACAAGATACCATGTGAATGCGGACTTTCATATATCGGACAACAGGAACCCACACTATGAACCATAAGCTGCAGTATATGTGAAATTTGTTACACCAAACTGTCACATTCATTTTATCCAAGTAATATCAATACTGAGTACGAATAGAATGGGACTACCTCCGGCATGGGTGAGTGTGTTGTTCTTAGCATTAATTAGTTTAAGTAGTGTGTAAGACTATGGACCAATGACCTCAGCAGTTTGGTCCCTTACGAATTCACACACATTTGAACATTTTTGAATAGAATGAGAAAAGTATACAGAGTTGGCGAAAGGAAATTTGTCTTGAAAATATTTCATGTACGTAAAAATAGGCAACCTAACTGTCATCAAACACCCTGGTTATGGTTCAGGTAAGTTGGGTTGTTTATCTTAACGTGCTTGAAATATGATGGCTGTGCTGAAAGTAAGGTCCGATCGGTCGCTAAGTGGAAAGTATTTTGAAAATAAAAAATGTTTTATTTGCAACAGTTAGCTACACCTTCCAGCTACTTCTCTGCATAGTCGCCGCTACGACATCTGTCCTAGCGTTGTACCAACTTCCCAGTACCCTCGCCATAGAAAGGAACCGCCTGTTGCTTCCACCAATGCTCTACGCTGGTCTGCAGCTCGTTGTCTGTTCCAAAATGTTGTCTTCATGACCGGCTGTTTTTGTGAGCAGAAATGAAACTCAAGGGGAGCCAATTAGGCGCTATATTACGGGTGAGCAAGCAGTTCCCGTAGAAAATACTGCAGGAGCATCTCGATCTTCTTGACCACCTCTGCACAGTGCGGTCGAGAATTCTCATGGGGGAAGAAACCCATGATAGTTCTGTTACGTGCGCTGCGTGACATCATGTGAAATCTCATACTTGGCGGGAGTCGCTATTTTCTAGGCATCTTTAAGTGTTCACTCTGCGCTCAGAACTGAAAAGAGCGACACGACGCGATCGACTGGCGTACTAGAGGCACTGACCAACACATCTGTGGAGGGTTTGACAGGATTTTCATTGTGGTTTTCATTTCCCGCCGGTCTGACCTTACTTTCCGAACAGTCTCATGCGTCTTGTCATATGACATAGTCGGTGAGTCCTTAAGAAGAGGAAAGTAAGTTTCGGAACAGGCTTGGCGTTATTCGTGATAGGTACGCATTCAGCCTCTCCTTTCCCTCTTATCAACTGCAGTAACACACGCACAACATCAGATACATCAGACACAAATAGCAACGGGACGAGTTGGTCTCTTACTCTCTTTGAAACAATCAGTCTACCTACCTGGACCACTCTGCGGTGGTAGATATTGGTTTAATGGACAAAAGCAGCTTGACGAAAATCGACTAAATAAGTAGCACGCAATGGCCACATAACTCCATCCATGGGTAGTAGCTGATACTCTAATTTGGTTTATTATCCTTAAAACAAGAAAAATGGCTATCGAGTCTGTATTTAATACTGCAACATCGTATTCAATACTTCAAAATCAACACACCTGAAATCAGACAGAAGATATTTAGTCCGACCCGGTATGCTTTGTTATCAAGGCTCTGAAATCAATGAGAGCGGAAGAAATAGCCTACAATTTCATAGACATATTAATTTGTTTGGTGCTACAGTGAATCTGTAATCCGATAACAAAAGGAAATTTGCAAATAGTGTGGTTAGCAGCCTAAAGGAGTATTTACATACCTTGAAAATTGTCCATGGCAAGCGCGCCACTTTTGAAGTCAGAGGAGCACAGAAAGAGCAAATGATGACATTGAAAATATGCTGTGTGCTTGGATGAAAGATGGAAAAACTTTCAGCTGGAGTTACGGACTGCCATTCGTCAAACATACGAAAAACAGAGCTTTTCATTCGGGGATTGACAGGTGACCATATGAAGCTCTGTTCGGCTGAAAACCTGGAATAGGTCTCTCGACATCATCCCTGCCTGACGATGTTTACAAGATGTAGAAACTGAGTAAGAACTGAAAAAAATAGAGCGATTACAAACAAACAACAGCAGAAAGAGGGACGAAATGAATCAATGTAAGAGGCACTTCTCTCTGCAGAAGACATTGATGAGATTGCAATCTATGATGGAGGAAGCCATAGTTATCGAAGAGGGTTTTGTTTCTGTGGTTACAGAAAATAATTCTTTTTCTAATATGAGCTGCGTCTGCTAAAAAGAAGCAACTGAGCTCATGCCTGTCAATAGTGTGGGGGAGTTCATGCTGACCCACGACTACTTGCGTCAACACATTCAGTCGTCCAGTAGGCTTCTTTTAAAGAAGTGCTCGCCATAATTCTCGTAATCTGCACGAAAAATGTATGACATGAAATGTTCACAAGCGAATATTTCCTCAAATAAACTACTCACATAGCTCAAACTATCACAGAATACTCAGTACTGTAGTCGCTTTTCGCCAGCAACATAACAACCGATCAAACGCGCAGATTTCTTCATTTTGGTACAAATTTGATAGGCGTGATTTAACATAGTTGTTTGCTGGCCTTGGTGGCCGAGCGGTTCTCGGTGCTTCAGTCTGGTACCGCGTGACCGCTACGGTCGCAGTTTCGAATCCTGCTTCGGTCTTCGATGTGTATGGTGTCCTTAGGTTAGTTAGGTTTCAGTAGTTCTAAATCCTATGGGACTGATGACCTCAGATGTTAAGTCCCATAGCGCTCAGGGCCATTTGAACCATTTAACATAGTTGTTTACCAGAAGACGTCTCCCGAGCGACTATATCGAGTCATAAATCTGAAGCACAATGCCCTACTCAAAGTGCGGAAAACGCTGAATTCCTATTGGCTAGTATGTTAAGCAGCCAACCCGATCATCTCGAGCACTTCTACACTCGCGGCATTTCTAATGTCAACCAGATTACCACAAGTAATTTAGACTAGAAATCTCGTAATTCCGAAACCAAACAAAATTTATTGAACACAAAACACAATTCCTTTCCACAAAATAAATTACTAATAAATTTAATACTCAGCGCCCCTTCTGGCTACCTTTTACAAAATCAAGCTCTCGGACATACGTAACAAAGTCCTCTAATTCAAAACACATTCTCACGTTTACATTTACATAGTTTTAATAAAATATCACATTCTCACTTTACGTATATCCTCCAGTTATTCTCTCAGTCTTTCCAAAGCGCTCACACCACCAAAACACAATGAAATAATAAGTTCTTAAGTAGTTTTAATACATTAGAAATCTGTGGTAATGAAACTATCCTCTTGGTTGGTACTTAGACGAATACACTACAGTCCCTATCTCAATTTCGCAATGCCAGCAATATATCTCCGAAAGTATTGAAGTTATTGATTGATAGTTATGTTTTCCATAGAACTTGGTATACTAAGTACGAAAAATCTCTATTAATATTTAATAGTACTTCTTCACATTCATAGAGAATACGTGTAGCTGATATCACGCAGAGTTAGGCAAGAACACGGCTCGCTCGGTCCAGTAGCCAGCGTCAGCTGGGCCAGCGTGAGAACGAAAATCCGCTCTCCTCACGGCCCCATGGAAAGCTACGATTTCAATGCAAGGTGACAACTCGTAATAACAATATACCACGTTACCGTATCACAGATGCATAGGCTGAAGACAACCCATTTACGTCTCAAACCTTAAAAACGGAGTCAGTGATATAGACTTGCATTTGTCCATAAACCATTCGAATAAATAAATACCGAATAAGGTAATCGTAACCTATTGGAAAGGAACGTAAATAAGCGCCTAGAAACTCATATTTCTATCGACGTTGACAGTCACACTCCTATGCGGAAACAAATGAATGTCTGTGCGTTTCCCCCGACATGAACCGCTCAACACACAAACAGTACTTCCACGGTAGCCATCACTTCTTCAAATGTCTTATGGCTCTTAACGCGCTCAGGCCTTCCAAAAAATTTGAAGTGAAAGTGAAGACGCATGCTTTGAGAAAGTTCCTGAGTGTGCCGGTAGATGGCATGACAAGCTGTATAGGAATAGAGAGCCAGTATACAGAGAGAGTGGCCATAGGTGAAGTTGCCCGTGATTGGTTGATTAGCTTTGGCGCCACTTTTCTGCCAAACGTCTCTCGCGCTTCCTATGTTCGCTGTGCTTTTGAGTTGAATTGAAGTTCAGAGGACTTTTGGAAACGATTAAAAGGTATTTGAATTATTGAGAGACTTGTTATGCGTTGTGCATGCATGTTAGATTTAGTTGTATATCGTTTTTAGTCATTAATTAGCGTTTACGATCTTAAATACGAGTTGAAATAATGAAGCGTTTTGTAATGAAGTCGGTAGGCCTACATGTTGAAATAAACACGTTAGTAATTGTACAGTATTGTTTTTCACATCTGTAATTCGTTCTGCAGACGTTCGTAAACGATGCCATGTTGTGCTGCATTTGGTTGTTCCGAATCAGAACACTAGGCTGTATTTTGGTTTCAGTATTATTGCCTGACTGTTGACGCAGGCAAGTTGAAATCACGTTTTCCGCAGTGGTTGCTGAAACATTATTCGTAGTAAATAATTGTAGGTACTCTTGAAGACAGTTTTTAAAAGCCTACCTACTGTGGGGTAGAAGGGATACGGTAGTTTTCTTGTTATATTTGGTTGTTATTACAGTAGCCTACATTTAACATTACCTGATTTTTGTCATCTTTTTCGTTTGTTATCTAGGAGAGGTATTCGAGTATATATGAAAGAAAGTCGTAAGCAGTTGTTTACTTGTGACATGGAAAAAGTTTGAAGACTTGACACGAAGCACTAATGCGTCTCACACTTTTTGCATGTCACAAGTAAACAACTGCTTACCACTTTCATTCATCTGACCTAATAGAGGTACGTTAAATATTTAGCGTTATGCACTTCCGATACAAAGCAAATTCTATACAGTATGTTTTTTTATTTGCGTTACTTTCATTGCAATATGTCTATTAAACGAACTTTAAAGGAGATAAATGCAAGTAACGAATAATTTTTACAGCCATGTATCAAATTTTCCTGTGCTGAGCGTAGTAGGCTACTATGAGTATATTATAGCTGCAAAGAAAGGCATTTAACGAATGATTTCGCCATTTTGTTTTGTGCTTTTGATTCGGTGAGTGTGTACTCCACTACTCCACTACTGGCCATTCAAAAGTCCCGTCCGGGGCTTGGCAGAAAAATGGCCACGCTATCGTCCGGCTGGCACCTCTCTCCATATACAGGCTCTCTAAATAGGAAAGGTCGTTGAAGCAAAATGGCTGCGTACTTAACTGTGTGCGAAATAGAAGAAGAGAGATAATAATACTGTTTTTGTAGTCGGAGGGCGCAGTACCCCAACAATTCATAGAAGAATGTTAGAAAGCTATGGAAATAGCTGCATTAGTGAGAGAAGAGTGCGCGAGTGGGTAGATGCCCTGAATAGTGAACGTGCGTAGACACAGAAGAGCAACGCTCTGGTCGTCCAAGCACGGCCGCTACTGATGAGAAGGTGGGACCCGCTGACACCATGATTCATGAGAACCGGCGTATTTGTGTTGAAGCTTTAGCCAGGGAACAAGTGTAACGTGCATAGACAAGTGTAATGTGCTGCGAATACATACAAAGATCCCTTATCATTTAGCTACAGTATAGCAGGTCAGCAACTGGAAGCAGTTAATTCCATAAATTATCTGGGAGTAGGCATTAGGAGTGATTTAAAATGGAATGATCATATAAAGTTGTTCGTCGGGAAAGCAGGTGCCAGACTGAGATTCATTGGAAGAATCGTAAGGAAATGCAATCGGAAAACAAAGAAAGTAGTTTAGAGTACACTTATTCGCCCGCTGCTTAAATATTGCTCGGCAGTGTGGGATCCGCACCAGATAGGGTTGATAGAAGAGACAGAGAAGATCCAACAGAGAGCAGCGCGCTTCGTTACAGGATCATTTAGTAATCGCGAAGGCGTTACGGAGATGACAGATAAACTCCAGTGGAAGACTTTGCAGGAGAGACGCTCAGTAGCTCGGTACGGGCTTTTGTTGAAGTTTCGAGAACATACCTTCACCGAGGAGTCAAGCAGTGTATTGCTCCCTCCTACGTATATCTCGCGAAGAGACCATGAGGATAAAATCAGAAAGGTTGGAGCCCACACAGAGGCATACCGACAATCTTTCTTTCCACGAACAATACGAGACTGGAGTAGAAGGGAGAACCGATAGAGGTACACAAGGTACCCTCCGCCACACACCGTCAGGTGGCTTGCGGAGTATGGATGTAGATGTAGAGGTTACAAAAGCGGTGCACTCCCGGTTGCGGGCACAGCAGGAAACCATTTATTCCAATGGAATAGAAAAGTTGGTGCATCGATATGGGAACTGAATCGAAAAGGTGGGTAGTTATTTTGAAAAATGATATATTGTTTGTATCTGTAAGTGAAATATACGCTTCGCAAAAAATAGTTTTCTGTTACTTTTTAGATCACCCTCGTATATTCGGACCGTGTCTCTCTGCAAATTAAACGAGGAGCCTTCTGTGGAGAGATCCATACTACATTGATCCACAGCTCGGGGGCCATGTTGGCATTCACACTGCTAACGCCCCATCATGAAGCAATTGGTGAACGGCCCACACGTGGCTCGTCGTCTAGTATGCATGTGCCCTGCACATGACCTCCTACGCACGTCACCCGATGGTCTCGACGATACAGTGGTTGCAGCTAGGGCACGCCCTGGTTAGGGTGGAATCACATCCTGTCCAATCCGACATGTCGAAAGCTACCCTGAAATTTTTCACACAAGAAGAATGAACTGATACAAATCACAGTCAAAATTTTAGCTGCTGAGGTGCACTGCAAGTATTTTTTTGTGCTAAACCTAATCATTTTTGTCCCACGAAGAAACGCTTATAATGGCGGTTTGTGCAACCCCTCCTGCTTAGTTCGCGAATCGGCGAATAAGCAGACGCAGTAGTGACAAGAAAACCGTAGCCTTGGGTAGTGGGAACTCTAAAGCGCACATACATGAATTTCAAGTACATAACTGTACCAAAAATGTCTAAGATCATTAATTTTCTGAATTACCTGCAGTTCATAACTGTAGATAAACTGTTACAGAAGTAATTGTTATGCAAGTGACTAGCAGGGGGGGGGGGGGGGGGGGTGAAACAAGGCATCTTATTATGTTACTTTAGAAACGACTTCCATCAATAGCAAGAGTAATTTGTTGACATTAAACATTTTACGACAATTTCTGTAGCACTGTGCTTTACGTCTTCTTTAGGAGGACAGCTAAGTACGTGAAGAAATGTATGATCAAATAAAAGAAATTATTCAGATAGTGAAGGGAGACGAAAATTTAATAGTCATGGGTGACTGGAATTCGGTAGTAGGAAAAGGGAGAGAAGGAAACGTAGTAGGTGAATATGGACTGGGGCTAAGAAATGAAACAGGCAGCCACCTGGTAGAATTTTGCACAGAGCATAACTTAATCACAGCTAACACTTGGTTCAAGAATCATAAAAGAAGGTTGTCTACATGGAAGAAGCCTGGAGATACTGACAGGTTTCAGATAGATTATATAATGGTAAGACAGAGATTTAGTAACCAGTTTTTAAATTGTAAGACATTTCCAGGGGGAGATGTGGACTCTGACCACAATGTATTGGTTATGAACTGTAGATTTAAACTGAAGAAACTGCAAAAAGGTGGGAATTTAAGGAGATGGGACCTGGATAAAATGACTAAACCAGAGGTGGTACAGAGTTTCAGGGAGAGCATAAGGGAACAATTGACAGGAATGGGGGAAAGAAATACAGTAGAAGAAGAATGGGTAGCTTTGAGGGATGAAGTAGTGAAGGTAGCAGAGGATCAAATAGGTAAAAAGACGTTGGCTAGTAGAAACCCTTCGGTAACTGAAGAAAAATTGAATTTAATTTTAACATTTGAACACACAGCAATCGCCGAGATAGTGTAAGTGAGGCGAAATAAGGGGAACCGGCCAGCATTCGCCGAGGCAGATGGAAAACCGCCTTACAAACCCTCCACAGACTGGCCGCTCACCGCACCTCGACATTAATCCGCCGAGCAGATTCGTGCCTGTGACCGGCACGCCTTCTGACTCGAAAAGCAGTGCGTTAGACCACACGAGCGGTCTATGAAACATTACTAGCAGCACCTTTGTTTCCGTAAAGATGTATAATACGGCACATAGTCCTGTACTGTTAAGAATGTTTCTGAACAACTATGATAGAGATAAGAGTTTCGCACTCTATTATATGCAGTTTATAACACCATATATCAAATAACTGCGTAAGCTTACAATAACGTAAGACAGCGGTATACACACATGCAGGTGGCGGTACTCTTGTGTACTCGACGTAAAAAAGAGCAGTTAATTGGTGGAACTGTCATTTGTACTCAGATGATTCATGTGAAAATATTTCCGAAGTGATCATGGCCGCCCGACGAGAATTAACAGACTTTGGACTCCGAACGGTAGTTGGAGCTAGACGCACGGGATATTCCATTTCGGATATCGTTAGTGAATTCAGTAGTCCAAGATACACAGTGTCATGAATGTGCCGAGAATACCAAATTTCATACATTACCGGTCTTCACATAACGATCGGGTGGAACGCCATTTGAATAGAGTTATCAGTGCTAAAGGCAAGCAACACAGCGTGAAATAACCCAGCGACCAATGTGGGACTTACGACGAACGCATCCATTAGGAGAGGGCGCGACATCGCCTGCAGTGCCTCTCCTGGGCTCGTGACCGTATCGGTTGGACCCTAAGCGACTGGAAAACTGTGGTGTTGTCAGATGAGTCCTGATTTCAGTTGGTAAGAGCTGACGGCAGGATTGGAGTGTGGCGCAGACCCCACGAAGCAATGGGACCCAGTTGTCAACAAGGCACTGTGCAAGGTGGTGGCAGCTCCGTAATGGTGTGGGCTGTGTTTACATGGAAAGGACTGTGTCCTCTGGTCTAGCTGAGCAGACCACTGACCGGAAATGGTTACGTTCGGCTATTTGGAGACCATTTGCAGCCATTCATGGACTTCATGTTGCCAAACAATGATGTTAAGTCAACGGGCCACAATTGTTAGCGGTTGGTTTGAAGAAGATTCTGAACAGTTCGAACGAATGATGCGGCCACCCAGATCGCCCGACAGGAATCGAACATTTATGGAACACAATCTAGAGGTCAGTTCGTGCACATATTTCTGCACCGGCAAAATTTTCGCAATTCTGGACGGCTGTAGAGGCAGCTGAGACGCAAGTATAACATTTCTGTGGGGTAGGGGCTTCCAGCGACACGTTGAATCCATGCCAAGTCGAGTTGTCGCAATACGCCTGGCAGGAGGTCCGACACGACATTAGGAGGTATCCCGTGACTTTTGTCACGTATTATACAGGGTGCCCAGTAAAGGACTCCCTGATTTCAAAATTAAGTATCTCGAAAACAAATATCGATAGAGGAATGCAGTAAACGGTATGTTTATTGTGAAAGCTGTAAGAAGTTTATACAGCAATTTGAAATAATAGTTACAAAAGCTGCTAACAGATGACGCTGTACGCTGTACAGCTCATATCAGCATACATAAGTGAAATAATCGTATGAAAACAATCTATGCTAACAATCACATCACAATGTTATCAAAATGTTCACCATTGGCACTACAGAGGTGGCGCAAACGAAGAATGAAATTCGCCATCACATGAAAGAAGGTTGTATACATGGAAGAACCCTGGAGATACTAAAAGGTATCAGATAGATTATATAATGGTAAGACAGAGATTTAGGAACCAGGTTTTAAATTGTAAGACATTTCCAGGGGCAGATGTGAACTCTGACCACAATCTATTGGTTATGACCTGTAGATTAAAACTGAAAAAACTGCAAAAAGGTGGGAATTTGAGGAGATGGGACCTGGATAAACTGAAACCACCAGAGGTTGTACAGAGTTTCAGGGAGAGCATAAGGGAACAATTGATGGGAATGGTGGAAAGAAATACAGTAGAAGAAGAATGGGTAGCTTTGAGGGGTGAAGTAGTGAAGGCAGCAGGGGATCAAGTAGGTAAAAAGACGAAGGCTAGTAGAAATCCCTGGGTAACAGAAGAAATATTGAATTTGATTAATGAAAGGAGAAAATATAAGAATGCAGTAAATGAAGCAGGCAAAAAGGAATACAAACGTCTCAAAAATGAGATCGACAGGAAGTGCAAAACGACTAAGTAGGCATGGCTCGAGGACAAATGTAAGGATGTAGAGGCTTATCGCACTAGGGGTAAGATAGATACTGCCTACAGGAAAATTAAAGAGACCTTTGGAGATAAGAGAACCACTTGTATCAACATCAAGAGCTCAAATGGAAACCCAGTTCTAAGCAAAGAAGGGAAAGCAGAAAGGTGGAAGGAGTATATAGAGAGTCTATACAAGGGCGATGTACTTGAGGACAATATTATGGAAATGGAAGAGATGTAGATGAGGATGAAATGGGAGATGCGATACTGCGTGAAGAGTTTGACAGAGCAATAAAGGACCTGAGTTGAAACAAGTCCCCCGGAGTAGACAACATTCCATTAGAACTACTGACGGCCTTGGGAAAGCCAGTCCTGACAAAACTCTACCATCTGGTGGTCAAGATGTATGAGACAGGCGAAATACCCTCAGGCTTCAAGAAGAATATAATAGTTCCAATCCCAAAGAAAGCAGGTGTTGACAGATGTGAAAATTACCGAACAATCAGTTTAATAAGCCACAGCTGCAAAATACTAACACGAATTCTTTACAGACGAATGGGAAAACTAGTAGAAGCCGACCTCGGGGAAGATCAGTTTGGATTCCGTAGAAATACCGGAACTCGTGAGGGAATACTGACCTTACGACTTATCTTAGAAGAAAGATTAAGGAAAGGCAAACCTACATTTCTAGCATTTGTAGACTTAGAAAAAGCTTTTGACAATGTTGAGTGGAATACTCTCTTTCAAATTCTAAAGGTGGCGGGGATAAAATACAGGGAGCGAAAGGCTATTTACAATGTGTACAGAAACCAGATGGCAGTTATAAGAGTCGAGGGACATGAAAGAGAAGCAGTGGTTGGGAAGCGAGTAAGACAGGGTTGTAGCCTCTCCCCGATGTTATTCAATCTGTATATTGAGCAAGCAGTAAAGGAAGCAAAAGAAAAATTCAGAGTAGGTATTAAAATACATGGAGAAGAAATAAAAACTTTGAGGTTCGCCGATGACATTGTAATTCTGTCAGATACAGCAAAGGACTTGGAAGAGCAGTTGAATGGAATGGACAGTGTCTTGAAAGGAGGATATAAGATGAACATCAACAAAAACAAAACGAGGATAATGGAATGTAGTCGAATTAAGTCAGGTGATGGTGAGGGAATTAGATTAGGAAACGAGACACTTCAAGTAGTAAAGGAGTTTTCCTATTTGGGTAGCAAAAAACTGATGATGATCGAAGCAGAGAGGATGTAAAATGTAGAGTGGCAATGGCAAGGAAAGTGTTTCTGAAGAAGAGAAATTTGTTAACATCGAGTATAAATTTAAGTGTCAGAAAGTCATTTCTGAAAGTATTTGTATGGAGTGTAGCCATGTATGGATGTGAAACATGGACGATAAATAGTTTGGACAAGAAGAGAATAGAAGCTTTCGAAATGTGGTGTTACAGAAAAATGCTGAAGATTAGATGTGTAGATCACGTAACTAATGAGGAAGTATTAAATAGGATTGGGGAGAAGAGAAGTTTGTGGCACAACTTAACCAGAAGAAGGGATCGGTTGGTAGGACATTTTCTGAGGCATAAAGGGATCACCAATTTAGTATTGGAGGGTAGCGTGGACTGTAAAAATCATAGAGGGAGACCAAGAGATGAATACACTAAGCAGATTCAGAAGGATGTAGGTTGCAGTAGGTACTGGGAGATGAAGAAGCTTGCGCAGGACAGAGTAGCATGGAGAGCTGCATCAAACCAGTCTCAGGACTGAAGACCACCACACACACACACACACACACACACATTTCGTAGTGTCTCAACCGAAATGGATTCACATGCCACAGAGATCGCCGATTCAAGCTCGTCCAGCGTGGCTTTCACTGTGCCCACAAAAAAAAGTCACAGGGAGTGAATATTGAGGCCTATCCATGCCTGCACCAGTCAATTTGGGATATTCCAAAGCAATGACTCGATTCCCGAAGTATTCCTAAAGAAAGCGAAACACTTGTTTGGTCCGATGTGGTCGGGCTCCATCTTGCATAAACCATTCAGTACCTGGTCGATCCTCTAACGCTTGCTGCGTGGCGACAAATTGTTCCAAAAAAAATTGCAACGTAACGTGCACCAGTGACCGTTTCTCGAATGAAAAAAGGGCCAATAATGCCTCTGCTGCATACTGCAGCCCACACAGTAACTTTAGGAGAATACAGGGGTTCCGCTTCACACCAATGTGGCTTTTCGGAACCCCAAAATCGCCAGTTCTGCTTATTCACGTATCCATTCAGGTGGAAGTGTGCTTCATCTGTAAACCAGATGCAGTCAAAATCAAATCCTTCACTAACAATCATTGTGAGAATCTGATTAGCAGAGGCAACCTTTTGTTGCACAGCTCGTACAGGTATGGCCTGGTGCTTTTGAATTTTGAATAGGAACATGTGTAGGCTCTTTCTCAGTATTTCATGCGTGCTGGAACGCTTCAAACCAGTGCCAGACGCAATTCTACGGACGGATGACATTGGATCTTGCTGAATAATTCCAGGAACTGTGGCGATATTTTCAGGCGTAACTGCAGTTTGCTTGCTGCCAATATGCCCCACTAGATCATCAGTTAAGCTGCCCGTTCGTTGAAATTTTGCGAAGAGCATACGAATGGTTTTCACATCGAGTCCTTTTGGAACATTAAATCGTGCTTGAAAACTTCGCTTTGTTGCAGTAGGACTCTCTTCTAACCTGTGGTACTCTAGCACCAGAAAAACGCGTTGTTCAATGGAGTACATGGTTTTAATCTCTTCCTTCGGTACGCTGACCTCCTTTCACGTTTCAATAGTGGAACTGACCGCTCTGTTTTTTTTTTCTTTATTGTGATTTCATTTCCCTGCCCCATATGGGCAGGGGAGGGCTGTCAGCGGCACAATCCGCCGCTCTTCAGCCGAGTGACACTACAACTAAAACAAGAATAAAATGATACATAAATAAGGAGATAAAAAAGGGGAACATAAAACAGAATAAGGGGAGAAAATGGAGGTGAAATATACACTGACATGGAGACGTTCATGGGGACAGTTAAAAAAAGTCACCAGAAAGTTAAAAAACACAATTGGCGATTCTTAAAACACAGAGAAGACACTGAATACGCAGGCACAGGTTAAAAGTCGGCCACAGTATTAAAAACACTCCGGAACAAATCGCTCTGGGCTTTGGATCACTATTTATAGTAGGCATTACGTATGGCGATTACAGCGCCATCTGTTAGCAGCTTTTGTAACTATTATTTCAAACTGCTGTATAAACTTCTTACAGCTTTCACAATAAACATATCGTTTACTGCATTCCTCTATCGATCTTTGTTTTCGAGATATTTAATTTTGAAATCGGGGAGACCTTTTCTGGACACCCTGTACATTGTAATGGAAACTAAGACAGTTTGAGTGACATTTCATCATCGACGCTGACGTAATCCCCGTTCCCAGTGGGCCTACTGCCTCTCTTACATGCGTGTGATTCCGTTACTTTCTGACAAAGGCGATGGTGGATATTGTCAAGAGCTCTGATTTTCATAGAGAACCAGGGCGACAAGTGTTCTGAGAACATTTAACAAAACAAATTCGTTGCGAAAGACTTCCTGGTTAAATTACTTCCGTTGTTCTTGCACCCTGTCCCAAGATAAATACTTCAGAAGAGCTCATGGGGAACGCTAGATTCTCGAAACTTTATAGCTCGTGTCATTATAAAAAATACAGATCTCCACATTCGCCATGGTTATTTAAGGAAACTGCTATGTGATACAAGGGAGTTTGAGCATCTCCGCTCCAGGTGCAACTCGATACTTTCCCAAACGCAAAGAACTTGATGTGACACTTGACCAACACTAACATCGGCAGCGGAGAGCTATGTCAGTTGCGCTGCTTCTTTGACACCGAGTGAAGTGGCACAGTCGTAAGATTCCAGATTCAGGTTCTCTGCAAATCATTTAAGGCAAATAGCGGGATGGTACTTTAAAAAGGACAGGTTCGATTCCCTTCCTCATCCTCCTCCAATCCGAGCTTATGCTCCGTCTGTAATGATCTCGTAATCGACTAGAGGTTGAACACTAATAATCGTTCCTTCTCCCTTATCTGATTGTTTGCAGACGATAGAATTTGACATCTGGACGACCAGATGGAACTCAGTTCACGTAGCAGCAAAGGAATATGCCATTACGTTTGGCCAATGTCAACCGGTTTCATTCTGCGGAAATAACGCGGAATGTCTGAATGATTACAAATATTGACTCTCCACTCTGTGTACTATGATGGCAGGAAAGCAGATCATTCGTATCTGATCTATAATTGAAGTGCGTGTAGAAGTAAAACTGGCATAGGCGACGAACTACTCTCATTTATCTTACGACCTTTATCCAGCTTTGAACGCTCATTCCGTATTGATTGTCCACTCTTGGACCAGTGCCTGAAGGGAGCAGCTGTATCGACAGGATGGCCTTTTCGGTACCGAAAAGTTTCTCGGCACTGCCAGACTTGTCAGACTTGATTAGCAAACCGCAGTGTTAAATGCATCTACGTACTCGTAAACAAGTGCAGAGATAACACGATGACTTAATGATAAATAAGAAAACTAGAGAAAATTATTTGAAACTGTTTAAATTTATTGATATATTTCACAAAGATACTCTTTGCACAAGGTATTGAAAGCTAAGGTTGGTAGCGACCGAAAACAAGTGAATATCGATGCGAAGACCCCCAACATCTTCCTGCTTCTATGGAAACAGCCGCTCGCGTCAGCCATCACAGCGTGAGTCATCATAGAGTGAACAGTTAATAGCAATGTTACATCAAGCATTAGACAACATGTTATCTCGAAGACCTCTGCCCACACAGACACTACACTGTACTTTCCCAGTCATCAGTAGCGTCTTTAAGTCAGCACAAGTGGGTGCCGGAAGAGCAGCTTCGTTCGGAATCCATTGAAATGTTTTGCCAAAGTTTGTTGTGAGGTTCTTCCGAAAATATAAGCAACGGCTGACTCTCGTTAACATTTTCCCTTCAAGTCACATTTCCCGCTTATTGATAGTTAATTGGCGCAATATACTACTGTGTAATATTACAAAGGTACAAATTCGTGTAATGTATAGAGAGCGGTTTAAATCGAACAGTTGCAGGGGTTTCATGAAATGAATGTTTCCCGGACATTTTCTTCTTACATAAATAATTTAAAAGAAAATAAGGAGTTACATCAAGGTTTAACGACCCATCGACATCAATGTCATTAGAAACATAGCACAGACCCTAATTAGATGAAAATAGTTCAGACCATCAGTTGTGTCATTTTCAAATCAGCTTCTCTGACATTAGCCTTGAATTATTTGAGGATACCCAAAAAATTTAATTGTAGATGATCGGAGGAGTGCGAGTCCAGTGATTTATCTGCCGCTTCACAGTGCTACGGAGCACGTGCCACGAACACTTCTTGCCTGGACACGCTGCATAAGAGCTGTACGCTCGACCTTCCCCCATCTAGAGCGATTGCAATCAAACGTCCCGTCCTAAAATCAAACTAAATATCACACTTGTTTCTAGGTTTGCGGACAGTTCTTAGCGGAGCTATCAGGTGATAATGTAGAAACGAATGTACTGAACTTAATTTTAGTCACATTTCACGTGATTCGATTTACACTGCGCAGTAAAATTAAAATATTACTTTTTAGAAACTACGGAATTGTCTCCCATTCCAACGTATAAGTTTGAAATTTGGCTCGAAGGTTCCAATAACATTCATCAGTGACGACATCCTAGGGCTCGGCAATGTTTCGAACAGCAGCGTGTCGACACATGCAAGAAAAGGCAACAGCTTAGAAGTTGATGTGAGCTGTAAGGTGGGTTAGTGATGTCACCTTTGCATCAAATTTCACCACAATTCCGTCCAACCCCACCTTACACGTCTCACACGATGGGGAGGTTGTCATACCCTCTTTTAACCACGTTTCATCCCTTCTTTTGTTGACACCTCAGCGATGGAGGTCATAACCCCGACAACCAGCGTTGAAAGCACGCTGTCTTATTATTGGTGGCTGAGGAAAACATTTAAGACACACATTCGCTCAGAATCTACCCGAAAATGCCTCAATGGGTGGAATAAAGAGCGCCAGTGAAGCCATGCTTCGCTTGGGGGGGGGGGGGGGGGGGTTGGGGGGGGGGGGTTATCCCCTCACAATTTGCGGTCGAAAACGACACTTCTCAGTGCGATGGGCAACATTCTTCACAGCCTTCAACACTGCTGTCATCGTCTGGCAGTTTCAACTCCACTCTAATGATACTGTGGAGCTGCAACCCCTCTGAAGGTCATCTGGTCCATTTGGGGTGTAGCGGGACCACAGTTTTTGCTCTACTTTACAACTCCGAATAGCTAGGAACTGTTAAAAACCATTTGGCGAGGTCTGAACCTGATCCAAAGCAGCAAAGGGTTCGTATGTTTTTTATCCCTCCTTTTTCGCGCCCTGCTATGGCGCTATCAGGGGGGAGAGGGCGCAACATTGAGATGTGTGTGAATAAAACGGCAAAGGGTCCAAGTCCCCCGGCTCTTGGTGCCACCCACGTTCCTTAGTTGAGCACGTTACAAATGTGCATGTGAGAAATTCAACACACAAATTCAGCCTCGCGGCTGCTCTTGCGCCTGAGGATCAGGCAACCCTTCGACACGCCTCGGGTTGTGTTTGCCTCCCTTTAAGCGCTGTGGCAGCCACGTGCACAATATGTGTTGCAGTTTCCGACAAGTACATATGTAACGTGCTCAGTTAAGGTGCTTGGGTGGCACTGAGGGTGTTGGCTGAGTGGGAGGGGGGGGGGGGGGGGAGGTCTTTGTGTTTTATTCATACACATCTTAAATGTTGCACCTGCTTCCCCTTGATCACACCCTAGGAGAACGCGAAAAAGGAGGGACCAAAATACATTGGCACCCTTTGCTGCTTTGGACCACTTTCAGATTTCAGCTAAAGGTTTTTAATTCGAGTTTTAATACGTTGTTCATAGTTATCTCGAGTTCCACAACAGAGCAAAATTAATGGTCGCGTTACGTTCCAAAAGGATCAAATCAAAGTCATTCAGGTTGCAGCCCTACTACCTACTATGTCATTAGAACAGGTTTGAAACGCCCAGGGGGTGCCAGCAGTGTCGAAAGTTATCAAGAAAGTCGCCCTGTTGCTCGTCACAGAGCGAACTGTCGTTTGTGACCGAGAAATGTGTGGAAATCAATGCCCCAATGTAAGGGGTGCTTTCATTCACGCCCTTTATGCTACCCCCTCAGGCATTTTCGTGTCTCTTCTCAGCGGCGCTGTGTCCGAAACGCTTTACTCAGCCACCCATAAGAAAGCAGCGTGATATCAGCGCTGCGTGTCGCGGTTCTGACATCCATCGCAGATGCGTCAAAAGAAGGGGTGAAATGTGGGTAAGACAGGGTGTGACTATCTTCTCATAAGTCTGACACGTGCATGGTGGAGTTGGGCAGAATTGTAGTGAAATTCGGAGCCAATATGGCATCATTAACACTTCTTACAGCTCGCATGAGTTTCAGATCAGTGGACGATTTTTGCATGCGTCGACACCTAGATGTTTGAAGAGTCGCAAAGCCAGAGGCTGACGTTGCAGCGCCCCACGCATCTCCACCCTTACACAGTACGGTTGTAGTCATCACTGAACGAAATTTCAAGCTTATGCTTCGAAATGGGAGACTATAACGGGATTTCGAAAAAGTGATTCTTCAATGTTGTTGCGCAGTGTATTTATAACTACTACACTCCTGGAAATGGAAAAAGGAACACATTGACACCGGTGTGTCAGACCCACCATACTTGCTCCGGACACTGCGAGAGGGCTGTACAAGCAATGATCACACGCACGGCACAGCGGACACACCAGGAACCGCGATGTTGGCCGTCGAATGGCGCTAGCTGCGCAGCATTTGTGCACCGTCGCCGTCAGTGTCAGCCAGTTTGCCGTGGCATACGGAGCTCCATCGCAGTCTTTAACACTGGTAGCATGCCGCGACAGCGTGGACGTGAACCGTATGTGCAGCTGACGGACTTTGAGCGAGGGCGTATAGTGGGCATGCGGGAGGCCGGGTGGACGTACCGCCGAATTGCTCAACACGTGGGGCGTGAGGTCTCCACAGTACATCGATGTTGTCGCCAGTGGTCGGCGGAAGGTGCACGTGCCCGTCGACCTGGGACCGGACCGCAGCGACGCACGGATGCACGCCAAGACCTTAGGATCCTACGCAGTGCCGTAGGGGACCGCACCGCCACTTCCCAGCAAATTAGGGACACTGTTGCTCCTGGGGTATGGGTGAGGACCATTCGCAACCGTCTCCATGAAGCTGGGCTACGGTCCCGCACACCGTTAGGCCCTCTTCCGCTCACGCCCCAACATCGTACAGCCCGCCTCCAGTGGTGTCGCGACAGGCGTGAATGGAGGGACGAATGGAGACGTGTTGTCTTCAGCGATGAGAGTCGCTTCTGCCTTGGTGCCAATGATGGTCGTATGCGTGTTTGGCGCCGTGCAGGTGAGCGCCATAATCAGGACTGCATGCGACCGAGGCACACAGGGCCAACACCCGGCATCATGGTGTGGGGAGCGATCTCCTACACTGGCCGTACACCTTGGTGATCGTTGAGGGGACACTGAATAGTGCACGGTACATCTAAACCGTCATCGAACCCATCGTTCTACCATTCCTAGACCGGCAAGGGAACTTGCTGTTCCAACAGGACAATGCACGTCCGCGTGCATCCCGTGCCACCCAACGTGCTCTAGAAGGTGTAAGTCAACTACCTTGGCCAGCAAGATCTCCGGATCTGTCCCCCATTAAGCATGTTTGGGACTGGATGAAGCGTCGTCTCACGCGGTCTGCACGTCCAGCACGAACGCTGGTCCAACTGAGGCGCCAGGTGGAAATGGCATGGCAAGCCGTTCCACAGGACTACATCCAGCATCTCTACGATCGTCTCCATGGGAGAATAGCAGCCTGCATTGCTGCGAAAGGTGGATATACACTGTACAAGTGCCGACATTGTGCATGCTCTGTTGCCTGTGTCTATGTGCCTGTGGTTCTGTCAGTGTGATCATGTGATGTATCTGACCCCAGGAATGTGTCAATAAAGTTTCCCCTTCCTGGGACAATGAATTCACGGTGTTCTTATTTCAATTTCCAGGAGTGTATTTTAATAGCAGAATTTGCGCCAAAATGTACTACACCAGGCAATGGAATTTGTCAACAGTATTATCACTGTAATATTGCAAAAGATTTGTAGAGAAACTGAGTATCTGCTGGAAATGCAACACCTGTGATATCTTGTATAGTTCGCATATGTCAGGAAATAGGCCACATTTTATTTTTGTACGTCGCGACGACGTACCAAAGTTAGGCCATTGCTGTTCAGATTCGCTGTATATTTTATGTTGACAGATACGTACTTGGGCGTAAGATATTTATTCTCTGATGAAATAGAGATATTCTTGCAACATTAATTCAGTTAAATTGAGCATCACGCTTCGCACCTACGAGGTGCTTTTTGGTGTTGGACGATTCCTTTTGGAGATGATTACTGATGAAAGTATTCGTCTGTGTTACGATTTTGTATTTAACACAGTTGGTACGTAAGTTTAGATTTTTATTTAATACTATTTAATACAAAACGTCGGTGTAGAATCGTCGGAAGGAATCTCACCTTCAAGGTTCTCGACAATCGCGTATTTCGGGTGTTCAAGATGATGTTCTGAAGGGGTTATATTATAATACTATAACACATTGCTTCTGTTTTTCTGAAAAGCAGGACTCTGATTACTTAACTGCGGGTATTATTTTCTGAGCCTGCCTGCCAGCATCACTGTATAATTTGATTTTTTGCATATTACATTTTTCGTCACCTTTCATTGGCCGTGATAAATCTTACCATAATAGCAATTAGTCTTGGCGGGAGGCGGCTGGAGAAGGAGAACTGCGAGTAACGTCATATAACATCCCCCTTGGATATAGTTCTAATATTCCATTCACGCATTTTAGTGATCATCATTATAATCAATACGTGCATTTTAATGTTCCAAGAGAAGAGGTTATACGAGCACTTATCTTCTGTAAGGCATCAGCATCTACAGGTTTGCGTCCAATAAAAATCTTGATTAAAGTACATATCATCGGTGTTTTTAGTTGGCAAAAACTGAAGCACATGACTCTTAATGTTTACATCTTTTTGATTTTTATGTTACCTCATCACAAAATTGTTAACAAACATCGTAGTTCATATCATATAATACACTCGGTTTTAGCACAAAAGAGAGAAATAGATGTACAGATTCTCATAGTAACGAAACGTAGCCTATACGAGCGGTATACAGGGTGTGTCACCTAACGTTACCGATGGATATATTTCGTAAACCACATCAAATACTGACGAATCGATTCCACAGACCGAACGTGAGGATTGGTTAATACAAGCCATAAAAATGCACGGAAGTATGCTTTTTAACACAAACCTACGTTTTTTTAAATGGAATCCCGTTAGTTTTGTTAGCACATCTGAACATATAAACAAATACGTAATCTGTGCCGTTTGTTGGATTGTAAAATGTTAATTACATCCGGAGATATTGTAACCTAAAATTGACGCTTGAGTACAACTCCTCCGCTGTTCGATCGTGTGTATCGGACAGCACCGAATTACGTAGGGATCCAAAGGGAACGGTGATGGACCTTAGGTACAGAAGAGACTGGAACAGCACATTACGTCCACGTGGTAACACCTTTTTATTGGTCTTTTTCACTGACGCACATGTACATTACCATGAGGGGTGAGGTAAACGTACACACGTGGTTCACGTGGTTTCCGTTTTCAATTACGAAGTGGGTTAGAGTGTGTCCCACTGGAAACGCGTCGACGTATGTGGTATCAGCATTATGCTGCACCTGCACATTCCGCAATTAACACTAGGCTGACCCTTGACAGGATGTTCGACGGGCGTTTCATAGGACGTGGAGGAGGCATAAATTGGCCAGCCCGTTCTCCTGATCTTACACCTCTGGACTTCTTTCTGTGGGGTTCGTTAAAGGAGAATGTGTACCGTGATGTACCTACAACCCCAGAGGATATGAAACAACGTATTGTGGCAGCCTGCGGCGACATTACACCATATGTACTGCGGCGTGTACGCCATTCATTACGCCAGAGATTGCAATTGTGTGCAGCAAATGATGGCCACCACATTGAACATCTATTGGCCTGACATGTCGGGACAAACTCTGTTCCACTCCGTTATTGAAAACGGAAACCACGTGTGTACGTGTACCCCACCCCTCATGGTAACGCACATGTGCGTCAGTGAAAAAGACCAATAGAAAGGTGTTAGCATGTGGACGTAATGTACTGTTCCAGTCTTTTCTGTACCTGAGGTCCACCACCGTTCTCTTTGGATCCCTACGTAATTCGGTGCTGTCCGATACACACGATCGAACAGCGGAGGAGTGGTACTCAAGCGTCAACTTTAGGTTACAATATCTCCGGATGTAGTTAACACTTTACAATGCAACAAAATGCACTAATTACGTATTCGTTTATATGTTCAGATGTGCTAACAAAACAAACGGGGTTCCATTTAAAAAAACGTAGGTTTGTGTTAAAAAACATACTTCCGTGCATTTTTATGGTTTGAATTAACCAATTACACTAGTCCCTCTACTCACGTTCGGTCTGTGGAATCGATTCGTCAGTATTTGATGTGGTTTACGAGATATATCCAGCGGTAATGTTAGGTGACTCACCCTGTATCTGGAGTCTGGTCAACGCATACGGAGTGCTGACAAGAAGTGTCCGAACCAAAGTGTCATCCTGAAATGTGACTTGGTGCATGTCTCAAGGTGTATATTCAGTATTACCTCCACGAGCTTCTACAAGCTTCTGTGAATAAAACTGGTAAACAGTATCATTCTGCTGTCAAGAAATGAGACAAATTTAAATTGTATTATATTTTTTATGACTGAAAAATTCCCATAAATAGAAATAAAAGGTATTTATTTAGTTACGAAAATAAATTCAGTGATTTTCAAAATATGCGACGCCACAAGATTTCTTTAAATTTACCTTTAACATCAAGAGAAGTTATACGTGAAGAAGTGAACTTTGACTCTTGAGTGTAAAAAATAATTCCTTGTTTAGTGAGAAATAATGTCTTGTTAAACACCACGTAAATTAAATGTGGAAAATAATCGCATTACAAGTCTCATTTATTGTGAATTATATCAAGAAAAAAAGAAACCCTGATTATTTTCTGCATAGGAACATACTCTATTTTAAATTTAGGTCAGTACAAAGTGATATTTGTAGGATAAATGATCTTAGTAGCAGAGCATTATCGCAAGAAACATACAAAAATATTATTACGTCGTGGATAAATTTGGAAAGGTATAAAATTTCGTAAATGCACCAAAGTATTGCGTAGTTATGTGAGAAATACGACTCTCACACTATGTAACCGAAAATCAGAATAAACCTTACCGAAAAGAAGGTGGTATCACAAACTTTGATTAACCCAGGAAGCTGCCGTAAATCTTGATTTGTTATAACTAAGATTAGGATTAGGAATAGCAGTATGACGAGGTCTAGGAGTGGGGAGCTGCTCCAGTCGAATTTATTTACAGGGTTTTGATGACATAGAGCCGTTTCTGTTTTTACTGGGTAGATTTCCATAAAAAGAAAATAAAAGTAGTATATCAGTGTCGACTGAGAGCTTCGGCTGCGTTGTTCAGTTACCTAATCGGAAATATTACTCTTCCTCAACATAAAATGACGTCAATCCGTGCTGAGTGCCTTCAGTCTGTTGAGTGTTCGTGACTGTAACGGATGTGTGTATGTTATGTTAGCGTTGTAGAGCGTTGAAAAAAGAGAGCGGGTGACATCCAGTGGAAATAACGTACTCCTAGCGAAGAGCACAAAGGGGGCTGCCGACATTAACGTCCCCATCCGATGGATGGATCATTATCGACAGTGTCGCGTGCTCTCATTTCGTGAGGTACTGTGGGAAGGTTTGGCCTTTAATCCATCATCTCGGTGGAGTGTCTGGTGATCAAAAACTTTACCTCACCATTCGTCCTCCCGTTGCTGGGCAACGCTGCCTTCAAAACGAGCGCTACCGCACAAGGGTGCGTAAGTGGTGCGGGCTATCGAGGAGAACTGGAGTCCATAAGATTGTGTATAACTCTCGACGAGGATATATATATATATATATATATATATATATATATATATATATATATATATATATATATATATATACACTCCTGGAAATTGAAATAAGAACACCATGAATTTATTGTCCCAGGAAGGGGAAACTTTATTGACACATTCCTGGGGTCAGATACATCACATGATCACACTGACAGAACCACAGGTACATAGACACAGGCAACAGAGCATGCACAATGTCGGCACTAGTACAGTGAATATCCACCTTTCGCAGCAATGCAGGCTACCATTCTCCCATGGAGACGATCGTAGAGATGCTGGATATAGTCCTGTGGAACGGCTTGCCATGCCATTTCCACCTGCCGCCTCATTTGGACCAGCGTTCGTGCTGGACGTGTAGACCGCGTGAGACGACGCTTCATCCAGTCCCAAACATGCTCAATGGGGCACAGATCCGGACATCTTGCTGGCCAGGGTAGTTGCCTTACACCTTCTAGAGCACGTTGGGTGGCACGGGATACATGCGGACGTGCATTGTCCTGTTGGAACAGCAAGTTCCCTTGCCGGTCTAGGAATGATAGAACGATGGGTTCGATGACGGTTTGGGTGTACCGTACACTATTCAGTGTCCCCTCGACGATCACCAGAGGTGTACGGCCAGTGTAGGAGATCGCTCCCCACACCATGATGCCGGGTGTTGGCCGTGTGTGCCTCGGTCGTGTGCAGTCCTGATTGTGGCGCTCACCTGCACGGCGCCAAACACTCATACGACCATCATTGGCACCAAGGCAGAAGCGACTCTCATCGCTGAAGACGACACGTCTCCATTCGTCCCTCCATTCACGCCTGTCGCGACACCACTGGAGGCGGGCTTCACGATGTTGGGGCGTGAGCGGAAGACGGCCTAACGGTGTGCGGGAGCGTAGCCCAGCTTCATGGAGACGGTTGCGAATGGTCCTCGCCGATACCCCTGGAGCAACAGTGTCCCTAATTTGCTGGGAAGTGGCGGTGCGGTGCCCTACGGCACTGCGTAGGATCCTACGGTCTTGGCGTGCATCCGTGCGTCGCTGCGGTCCGGTCCCAGGTCGACGTCCACCGGGCCTCCCGCATGCCCACTATACGCCCTCGCTCAAAGTCCGTCAACTGCACATACGGTTCACGTCCACGCTGTCGCGGCATGCTACCAGTGTTAAAGACTGCGATGGAGCTCCGTATGACACGGCAAACTGGCTGACACTGACGGCGGCGGTGCACAAATGCTTCGCAGCTAGCGCCATTCGACGGCCAACACCGCGGTTCCTGGTGTGTCCGCTGTGCCGTGCGTGTGATCATTGCTTGTACAGCCCTCTCGCAGTGTCCGGAGCAAGTATGGTGGGTCTGACACACCGGTGTCAATGTGTTCTTTTTTCCATTTCCAGGAGTATATATATATATATATATATATATATATATATATATATATATATATATATATATATATATATATATATATATATATATATAGAGTCGTCCATCGTCTAGCTTGAAGGGGGAAACCAGATGGCGCTACCATAGGTCAAACGGATACCAACTGCGTTTTTTAAATAGGAACCCCCAATTTTTATTACATATTTGTGTAGTACGTAAAGAAATATGAATGTTTTAGTTGAACCACTTTATTCGCTTTGTGGTAGATGGCGCTGAAATAGTCAGAAACATATAAGTACGTGGTATCACGTAACATTCCGCCAATGCGGACGGTATTTGCTTCGTGATATATTACCCGTGTTAAAATGGACCGTTTACCAATTGCGGATAAGGTCGATATCGTGTTGATGTATGGCTATTGTGATCAAAATGCACAACTGGCGTGTGCTATTTAAGCCGTTCGGTATCCTGGACGACATCATCCCAGTGTCCGGACCGTTCGCCGCATAATTACGTTATTTAAGGAAACAGGAAGTGTTCAACCGCATGTGAAATGTCAACCACGACCTGCAACAACTGATGATGCCCAAGTAGGTGTTTTAGCTGCTGTCGTAGCAAAACCGCACATCCGTAGCAGACATATTGCGCAAGAATCGGGAATCTCAGAAACGTCAGTGTTGAGAATCCTACATGAAAATCGATTGCACACGTACCATGTTTCTATGCACCAGGAATTGCATTTCGGCGACTTTGAATGTCGTGTACAGTTCTGCCACTGCGCACAAGAGAAATTACGGGACGATGACACATTTTTTGCACGCGTTATATTTAGCGACGAAGCGTCATTCACCAACAGCGGTAACTTAAACCGGTATAATATGCACTATTGCGCAACGCAAAATCCACGATGGCTGCGACAAGTGGAACATCAGCGACCTTGACGGATTAATGTATGGTGCGGCATTATGGGCCCCCATTTTACCGATGGCAATCTAAATGGTTCAACGTATGGTGTTTTCCTACGTAATGTTCTACCGATGTTACTACAAGATGTTTCACTGCATGACAGAATGACGATGTACTTCCAACATGATGGATGTCCGGCACATAGGTTGCGTGCGGTTGAAGCGATACTGAATAGCATACTGTATGACAGGTGGATTGGTCGTCGAAGCACCCTACCATGGCCCGCACGTTCACCGGATCTGACGTCCCTGGATTTCTTTCTATGGGGAAAACTGAAGGATATTTGCTATCGTGATACACCGAGAACGCCTGATAACATGCATTAGTGCATTATCAATGCACATGCGAACATCACGGAAGGTGAACTACTCGCTGTTGAGAGGAATGTCGTTACACGTTTTGCCAAATGCATCGAGGTTGACGGACATCATTTTCAGCATTTGTTGCATTAATGTGGTATTTACAGGTAATTACGCTTAACAGCATGCGTTCTCAGAAATGATAAGTTCACAAAGGTACATGTATCATATTGGAACAACCGAAATAAAATGTTCAAACGTACCTACGTTCTGTATTTTAATTTAAGAAACCTACCTGTTACCAACTGTTGGTCTAAAATTGTGAGCCTCATGTTTGTGACTATTACAGCGGCATCTATCACAAAGCGAAAAACAGTGGTCCAACTAAAACATTCATATTTCCTTACGTACAACATGGATATGTAATAAAAAATGGGGGTTCCTACTTAAAAGAACGCATTTGATATCCATTTGACCTACCGCAGCGCCATCTAGCGGGCCAGCCACAGCGCCATTTCGTGATATATTTGGCCCGGTCACGATCAATGGACCACCCTATATATATATCGTGATGGACTGACATCTCTAGGGATGCTGAAAGACAACATTCGACGCCAATGCCTCACCATGCCTCCGGACATACTTTACAGTGCTGTTCACAATATTATTCCTCGACTACACCTGTTGTCGAGGAATGATGGTGGACATATTGAGCATTTCCTGTAAAGAACATCATCTTTGCTTTGTCTTTGTTACGCTAATTATTGCTATTCTGATCAGATGAAGCGCCATCTGTCGGACTTTTCTTAAATTTTGTATTTTTTTTTGTTCTAACAAAAACCCATATCATTCCAAGCATATGTGTCAATTTGTACCTCTCTATCTACATTATTCCGTGATTTATTGACTTTTTGATCACCCAGTATATATATATATATATATATATATATATATATATATATATATATATATATATATATATATATATATATATATCCTGAAGACTGTGTACAATGCTCGTCATAGGGATGTGTGTGTGTTACTTGTCACGTGACTGATATGGTTTGGAAACTGTGTCCAGAGACTAATGCCTGGCGTTCCTTGTGCTGCAGACACGGACAACCAGCGCGTGATCATCCACGTGAAGGACGTGAACGACGAGCCGCCGTACTTCATCAACCGGCCGCTGCCGATGCAGGCCGTGGTGCAGCTCAACGCCCCGCCCAACACGCCCGTCTTCACGCTGCAGGCCCGCGACCCGGACACCGACCACAACATCCACTACTTCATCGTGCGCGACCGCAGTGAGTGCCCCGACCTTTTGGTTCTCTAGCTTTGGAAATAGACACTCCGACGCGACTTTGTTCGCTAATGTCATCTGCAGTCGTACGTGATCGTCAGTCGTGTTAAATCTAGTATTTGATGGTAACAAACGCTAATAAAATTGTGGAGTCCTTCTAAAGCAGAGTTGACCAGTTTTTTGTTGTTGTGGTAGTAGTGATGGTCTTCTCTGCCAAGATTGGTTCGACGCAGGTTTCCACGCCAATGTATCCTGTACAGGCTCTTCACTTCTACGTAACTACTACAGCCTACAGACCTGCTTACTGCAGTCAAGTGTTGCTGTCCCTCTACAATTTTTACACCCCTCTCTCTCCAATTATACATCGCACCATTATCAACGTTAAAATTGACAATATTAGTCGCAAATCATTGACTTTATTTAATGACACATTTAAAACTGTTAGTTTTAATTTTATGACTATGCTGTATGCTGACGCTCGTATTATAATAGGAGAACCTGTAGAATAGGCTCAGATTCCAGTACACAAAGAGAGTCAAATTGCGGCTAACTACGGAATCGGAACATCAACAGATAAAACTAAAGTGATGGCATTTCAAGGACTGGAACCCGTAAGAGCTAAAATTGTGGTCGAAGGACAAGTAATTGAACAAGTAAGAGAGTTTAAATGTTTACGGTAAGTTTTAAATTTCCCACGCCACATGAGATAGAGCTAAAATTGTCCAGATTCACACATTTTTTTAGAACTATACAAAGTACATTAAAACATAACACACAGAAAGAAACATTATTAAACTCTACAAAGTAATAGCGTTATCTTTGCTGCTGTATGGTAGGGAATGTTGGACTCCAGCATATAAACAATTACGACGAATCGAATCCTCGGAAATCCAGTTCCTCCACTTTGTAGCGAGATATTCACTGTTGAACCGTAAAAGAAATACTGACATTAGACAAGAACTATATGTTGAACCTCTTAAAAATGCAATCGAAAAGTACCAACTGAACTGAAAAGACCATGTCTGAAGTATGTTTAATGACAGAATACCCAAAAGCGGCAATACAATATAACCCAACCGACAAGAGGAACGCTGGGCCTCCCTAAAAGAGATGGCGTGAACAATTCTGCGACGGAATACGTCTGAAGGCCTGATCCTAGAAGACGATGATGATGATGACCTTTAACAACTTCACTATTCCTCCTCGTCTTACTATCTGGCCTTTCAATTTATCCCTTCTTTCAGCCAAATTGTACCATAAATTTGTTTTCTCCCCTGTTCCATTCGGTACCTCCTCATTACTTACCTCACACCCCATCTAATGTTAAACATTCTTCTGTTGTAGCGCCTTTCAAAAGCTTCTATTCTCTCCTTGTCTGGGCGGCTTGTCACCCACGTTTTATATCAGTACAAGCCCAAATTCGTCGCAGATGTCTTCAGAAAAGACTTTTTAACACAAATGTCTATATTCGATGTATGAATTTCTCTTTTACATAAAATATTTACTTGCTATTGCCAGTCTGTATTTTATATCACGTCTGTTTCGGCCATCGTCCATTATTTCTCTGCCCAGATATACTGCTTTCATTGTCTGTTTCCAGCTTACTTTCATTTAAAACGCCCTACGATAGATACTTCGCTATTTTAGAACAAAACTGTAGCACACACACCGTAAAATATCTGTTCACTTACATTATAAACGGTTATCTTCTGCAAGCTGCTATCACACTGGACGTGACGTAGGCGTCTGAAGTCCCTAACTGAAGTTACGAATTCCACATTATGGACAGTATTGTAATATTAGTTTTGAAGATAGGCTATAGAATACCAATGTAATTTACACTATTGCAGGTACAAAACGGTTGACCCCATCGAATGGCATAATACTATAAATTTGTAAAACAGTAACACATTTCCAGATGGAATCTTCCAATCGGCTGCATAGTGTCTTCTAATGCGTACCCTCATGATAAAGTAAATCAGTGTGCTTGGAAGGAACCCGAACCTCGAACATTTGATTGTTGCGAGCGATATTCTAACCAGCTGAGCTGTTGATGCAAGAATCTCGACCCGACTTCGCAAGTTACGGATTGCACGAGAACATTTATGTAATTTGGAACGTAGGAGAAATATACTGCAGAACTGAAGTTATTAAGTCGTACTGTCATTCGGGCATGGATAGGTCTGCTGATAAGAGTATTCCACGAGCAACGCAATGATTCACGTCCGAAATCCCGTTGCAAAAGGTAAGCCTGACCTGTCAGAAAAATTCAATAATGCATGATAGTAAGTTCCTAATTCCCTTACTTTTAACCTTGAAAATGAAGTAGAGCGTGGTTAGAATTAAACTGATGGTGTTTCGAGTGCTGCAGTGCAGGCTGAATACATCGCAGGAGGATGAAACATAGTAAGTGTATTCATTAATCAGTGCACTCGCGGAGTATGCTGAAATTGAAAATAGTTCCACTTTTTGCCACCAGATAAAAATTTGATGTGGGTGCAGAAAAAGGCGAAAAACAATCAGACACATGATAATGGTGGGTATGGCACGTTTATTGGGATATGGTCACAAGTTACAACATGTGTTCAGTATGGTCTCCCGACTCAGCATCCGTAACACGGCATGTTCGACAACTGCTCGATGTAATCAGAACTATATCTCGTCGTATGCTATCCTCCAGATCACGAAGATTCTGGATATATCCATGATAGACACGATCTTTGAGGTATGCCCACAATCAGAAGTCACATGGATTTAGGTCGAGGGATGTGGAAAGCCACATACCTTGAACCTGCCTAGAGATGATGTGGCTCGTTACCGAAGGTTACGCAAATCAGATATTTCACATGGCAAGCGACATATAGTGTCGCTCCATCTTACATGAAAATAGTGCTGTTGACACACTTGCTTTGTTGCAAATCTGGAATCACATATTGCACAAGGAGTTCCTTAAAACGTGCAGATGTCACTCTATACCTAACAGTCCCGCGGGGTGTCATCTCGAAGAAAAACCGACAGAAAATGAAGGAGATTGTGAAACTGCACCACACACATAGCTGAGTGCAGTGGATGTTCCTGCACTACATGAGGCGGAGTAGAACCACATATGAGACACTTCTGTGTATTCACGGCACCGTGCGGATTACAATGTGCTTCGTCCATCGGAAGAATATTCCCCGGCCACATGTCATCCATTTCCATGAGTGCAAAAACCTTAAGGGCGTTGAAGCCTATATTGGGGCTTCACTTGGTGCAAATTCTGAACCTTGTAGGGATATCAATATAAAATAAACCACACAATCACTGTTGATCATGGGAGTGACAATTTCCGTCATACAGGCCGAGCACTTGCTGCAGAATTTGAGGCACGTGCTGCACGGTCGGCTACAACTACAGCAACTCCATCAACAACTGCCATTGGAATTGGCGGCCTTCCTCTCCCTGCTACGCCATCTAATTCACCTGTTTCTTCAAATTTCTTCATCATATACATTAGCCCATTTATTGACATGGAAGTTCTTCGCAGCCGTTTCAGTCGGCGACGTTCCCACCTCGCTGCTTTTACTGCCATTCTGATAAGACAACATTACCAGCAGTGCACCGTCTTTCTTCTCATTAGATAATGCGTTTCGTAACTTCAGCTTTCTTAGTCGTTTATATCAACAGTCATTTCACAAAAGAAATCAACATGTGTCGCAAAGTGACAAATAGGATACTGATGTCAAAACTGGAAAAATTTCACATTCTGACTTCTTGGAACTATTATTTTTTTCAGCATGCTCCATGAGTGCACTGATTTGTGAACATACCTACGGTGTTTCAGACTCCTGCAATGTATACAGCCTGCACTACAGTTCTCGGAACACAGCCAGCTTAATTTTAATCCCACAGCATGTACGAAAAAAAAATTTTTCGCGTTGCCCTTCTACGTAAGTGGAAGGGAATCGGCCATGTTCTGTTCAAAGGGAGGAATCTAGGATTTGACGTAATGTATTTATGGAAACTAGGCAGTCCAGGGGTTCGCCATGACTAGCCTTGGGCATTACAGGACAATAACAAAGCGGCGCACGAAACTGAAATGCACTTGTTTTAGATTTCAACCTTCAAAAAATATTGCTCTCTCATTTCACAGTTGGAACAGGTCAAGTCATACAATTACCTGGATGTAACACTCAATAGGGATATGAAACGAAATTGTCACATAGGTTCACTTTCACATAAAGCAACTGCAACACTTTGGTTTATTGGTAGTCTCACAGGGAAATGTGATCAGTCTACAAAAGAGATTGCTTACAATCACTCTTCTAGAATATTGCTCAAGAGTGTGGGTCACGTACCAAATAGGACTAACAGAGGATAATTAACATATACAGAGGAGGGCAGCACGATTGATCACAGGTTTGCTCGACTGTGGGAGACTGAACCTGCGGGCAACCGAACTGTCGGGCACTCGAAGGTAGATGCAAACTATACGAAGAAGCCTACCCGCAAAGAAGTGTGACCCTAGGTATACACTACAACTTCCTACGAGTCGCTCCCATGGGATCGTGAGGACAAGATTAGATTCAGATCATCGTCTGGGTAACCACTAGAAACAACAAATTGGTGGCAGAGGTAAACAAACGACCTGAACCAACTAAACATCACGCCAGACACAATAAACGACAGTATAAAAATCACAAACTTCATTAAGAACTACATGAGATACACTGTGACAAACGCACAGGCGTAAAATGGACCGAAGAACGCAAACAAGATCACAGCTGGAAGATGAAGGAAATATGGGCAACCAAAAAGGCAACCAAGATGAAACCGAAGACACGAAGCATGGACAGAGGACCGGAAACAGAAACACAGCGAGTGATAGAGGGAAGTTTGGGCAGCAAGGAAGGTACCAGAAGGAATTGGCCATGTAGTTTAGTCCAACTGCGCTCTTTAAGGGCAAAACACCGATAATAATAACAAGTAACTAGCTAACGTAAATACACTATTGGCCATTAAAATTGCTACACCACGACGATGACGTGCTACAGACGCTCGGCATTTAACCGACAGGAAGAAGATGCTGTGATTAGCTTTTCAGAGCATTCACACAAGGTTGGCGCCGGTGGCGACACCTACAACCTATTTCTCATACACAAACAGCAGTTGACCGACGTTGCCAAGTCAAACGTTGTTGTGATGCCTCGTGTAAGGATAAGAAATGCGTACTATCACGTTTCCGGCTTTGATAAAGGTCGGATTGTAGCCTATCACGATGGCGGTTTATCATATCGCGACATTGCTGCTCGCGTTGGTCGAGATCCAATGACTGTTAGCAGAATATGGAATCGGTGGGTTCAGGAGGGTAATATGGAACGCCGTGCTGGATCCCAACGACATCGTATTACTAGCATTCGAGATGACAGGCATCTTATCCGCATGGCTGTAACGGATCCTGCAGTCACGTCTCGATCCCTGAGTCAACAGATGGCGACGTTTGCAAGACAACAATCATCTGCGCGAACAGTTCGACGACGTTTGCAGCAGCATGGACTATCAACTCGGAGACCATGGCTGCGATTACCCTTGACGCTGTATCACAGACAGGAGCGCCTGCGATGGTGAACTGAACGACGAACCTGGGTGCACGAATGGCAAAATGTCATTTTTTCGGAAGAATCCAGGCTCTGTGTATAGCATCATGATGGACGCGTCCGTGTTTGGCGACATCGCGGTGAACGCACATTGGAAGGGTGTATTCGTCATCGCCACACTGGCGTATCACCCGGCGTGATGGTATGAGGTACCATTGGTTACACGTCTCGGTCACCTCTTGATCGCATTGACGGCACTTTGAACAGTGGACGTTACATTTCAGATATGTTACGACCCGTGACTCTACCCTTCATACGATCCCTGCGAAACTCTACATTTCAGCAGGATAATGCACGACAGCATGTTGCAGGTCCTGTACGGGCCTTTCTGGATGCAGAGAATGTTCGATTGCTGCCCTGGCCAGCACATTCTCCCTATCCCCCACCAACTGAAGACTGGTAAATGGTGGCCGAGCAACTGGCTCGTCACAATAAGCCAGTCATTACTCTTGATGAACTGTGGTATTGTGTTGAACCTGCATGGGCAGTTGTACCTGTACACGCCATCCAAGCTCTCTTTGACTCAATGGCCAGGCGTATCGAGACAGTTATTTCGGCCAGACCTGGTCGTTCAGGGTACTGATTTCTCAGGGTCTATGCACTCAAATTGCGTGAAAATGTAACCACATGTCAGTTCTAGTATAATATATCTGTCCAATGAATACCCGCTTATCATCTTCATTTCTTCTTGGTGTAGCAATTTTAATGGCCAGTAGTCTAATTTACTCTGGATTATTAAGTCATCTGCATTGGTAGCGATTAGAATAAGCTTCCCGCAAGAAGAGACCCTGAAGCATCTCACTTCTTTCTGTATATGATGATCACATCATTTTATTAGAAGCAGGAGTCAGAATAAATCTTTTTGCGATGATGCTCTCTCTCTCTTTCTCACTCCCGCCCCCCCCCCCCCTCTCTCTCTCTCTCTCTCTCTCTCTCTCTCTCTCTCTCTCTCTCTCTCACACACACCCACACACACACACACACACACACACACACACACACACACACACATTACTTCAAACGAACAAGTTCGTCCTGTGGTACTTAACTAACAGTAAAGTAGTAAAGTAGTAAGTAGCCTAAAGTAACCTAGACATTTATAAAACTTTTTAGGACACATGTACATGTGAATTACAATAAAAATTGATGTTTCGGTTCTGTTAAAACAGTTGGCTCCTGCTAGTTTCACTACAGGACTAATAACCCAGTTCAGAACGATAGACGTGAGTAAGTTTGGGTATTCTGCTCGTTATCATTTATCGTTCTGCTGTCACTCTAAATTTGGAAAACAATTTTGTTCCCGTGGCACTACTGGCACCGTATTACATCTGCTAGTATGCGATGCACTCTTTATTACAAAGAAAAAATATGGATACATTGAAATCAGTTGCCAGGTCACATTTCCAGTTCGTGCCAAGTCGTCGTAAATTGTAGACCACACCAAGCGAATAATCCCAACAGTCCAGGGTCAAGCAAATCCATCAGTAATCCATACCACAACAATCCAAAATGTATTCCAGTAAACAGCCAGGTCAAGAGGGTGTCGTGAATGTGGGGTACAGACTTAAGCACAGCACTATTCAAAGGGTTTTCAGCTGTCCGGTGGCTAGGTTTTATTTGCAGCTTGCCGTCAGCGGTCGGGTCGATACAACAGTGAGATGGTGGTCTCTTACCGGTCACAGGAGGATCCGTTAGTAGTGGGTATCGCAGGGTACCGAGCTCGCAGTTGGATAGGAGAGATGTACCATCCATCCCCTCCTCCCTTTAATCGGCGCATACGGCCAGGAGTGTCCCTGTCAGTATCGTGATTGCCATACTAGTAGGCTGGAAGTGTTGGTGGGGAAGTCCGCTAAATGTCTGTTGTCGTTGTATCCTCTGCTTGTAGCAGGGACATGGTGCTGAAGCTTGATTTAGCTGCAGCTGGGGTCGTGGTCCCGATAGCTGTGCTAGGAGTTAGTGGTGCTGGAGATGACGGCACTGAACCTCAGACGCTGCTGAAGTTGGATTGAGTAGGACCAAGGAGCGGCAGTGGTTGTCTTGAGGTAGAAGCCAATAAGAGTGAGCGCTGCTGGTTGGTGTGTCGGACGAGCATGGTGCCATTGGAGTCCATAGGAACGTTTGTCGTTTCCGGTCGGCTCTAATGACTCAGATATCCATTGCAGGTACCTTCCGCAGGCTGGCATAGCCATGTTGTTAGCCTCAGGAGGTCCCAGAAAGTTTTGTGACAGCAACCTTGCAGCAGTTCCACTGGAGTGCGTCCCTGTAGCGATGTTTTCGTGTGGCAGGCCATGAACTGGTCCAGGACCTTAGCTCTGGGTGGAGCGGACAGAATCTTCTACTTGTGCACTTTAAATACTATAGCGTGGGATTTATGTTGAGTGTGGTACAGACTGTGGATTGTGCAGACATGGAGCTCAGTTTAACAATTCTTTATTTCTTAATAGCGGCTATGTCAGCAAAAGAAGGTGGAATTTTCCACTTTTGCTAACATTTCAATATCTAAGGCATAATTTTCTTTTTCAAAACCAGAAAATCATTTGAGAATGGCCCAGGAGACTGAAACTGGTGGTGAACGAATAAAATTAATAGAGCAAAAATGGAAAATGCCACCTTCTTTTAATTATTCTGTTAAGCATTTAAACTTCAAATGACTGAGTATTACACTACTTACTATAAAATAAAATAAACTGAAGAACTAAAACAGTTCATGAATCTCAGAGACGCTGCACACCGGGCATAAAAATTACGCCCGACGCCTGTAAATCACGTCGCTTACAGGCAGAAGCAGACCAGAGGCAGTCATACTGCGAGAAACGTAATACTCAGGCAAGCCCTTACATTAACCGACAACGAAAATAAACCAGCAAATGATCCGACTGTCCCAGCCGAAGAATTGAACTGCTAGTTCACATTACCTACAACCACAATTGAACCATAAGCGAAACAGAGGCTCACTGATTACTTCATGGGGGTAAATGACTGCAACCAAGAAAAATTCTAGCTGAAGCTTGTTACTTGCAAAACCGTTAATAAAGCCATCATGCGTATCAGATCGGCATCTGCTGGACATGATGACATCACAGTCCAAATGATGAAGTTATTGACCCACTATTACCCACTATAACAGACATCGTCAATTATTCCTTAACCGCAAGTGTTTTTCCTGAGTCCATTAAATAGGGACTAGTTAAGCCACTATCGAAAAAGAACGTTGCCACAGCTCCCTCTGATTTCCGACCTATTTGCATTCTTCCTGCACTGTCCAAGGCCTTAGAATATATAGTTCACGTCCAGCTAACAAACTACCTAACTACAAACACTCTACTAGACGAATACTACTTAAGTTTTCGTAAACAGAGCAGCACAGCATATGCCTTAATAACCGTAATAGATGGCCTGAAGTTTGCCGTGGATGCACAAGGGCCATTTATCAAGTGCTTCTTAGACTTCAGCAAAGCCATTTGAAACTGTGGGCTTCAACATTTTACTTCCCAGGCTTTGCAGCCTGAAGTCACAATGGAGATAGGTAGTATCAGACGTGCCCCACGGTTTCGTATGAAGTCCTATACTAATTTCATCGTATGCAAATAGTGTCATTAGTTTTGTCCTATTGCAAGTACCACATGTACGCTGACGACCTCCAGCCGTATCTAATCGTACTGTGTGCACTATCAAAATGAGCGCAGCATACAGGGTTAAAATCGCAACCCATCCAAAACTCAAACGGTACTAGTTGTTCTTTCCAGTCTCATTACACCGAAATATCGGGAATCCCTACCAAATTTAACCTTATATGGGACAAATATCAAGTTCTCTCCTTCAGAAAAGAGTCTAGGACTAATAATAGACGAAAATCTAAATTTGGTTCAGCACGTAACTGCAGTGCGTAAGAGTGCATGTGCATCTTCATGCCTTACAGAAATACAAAACGCTATTCCCTCTTGACCTGAAAAAGAAACTTGTACACTCCCTTACACTTGCAGCGCTCTGTATAAATTTAGTATTCGTTTGTTTGCTTTTAAAGTCCTGTCCCATACATTTACATTCATGGCATGCACAACACATTTTAAAATAATGACTAATGCAATATTGTGGCTTAAACCATTTTAATCCTTCATCCTTGATGAAGGTCCATGACTGAAACCGGCAGATGTCTGGGTTTGAAATGCAACCAGCTGATGGTTCAAATATGTATTTTATACATTACTTCACGGCTGTTGACAGCAAATTTCTAAAAATGACCATCATTGCCCATTTACGCATTCGTTACCCTTGTACATCCTTCTTTCCAACCAGATCTTCCTCTTTTTCTGAAGTTCCTAGCTGTTGCAGTCTCCTTAAATTTCCCTTTTCCAGAACTCTCTATATAAGAAAATATCTACCTTGTACACCTATAAATTCTTTTTATATCTGGCACTATCATTATTGTTATTATTGTCACTATTATTGTCATTATTATTATTATTATTATTATTATTATTATTATTATTATTATCACTATTGGTGGCAGCAGTAACAGTAATACAAGTACTGCCAGGATTAACTTAATTAGTTCATAGTCAGTATTCTTTACTCACATTGCTACTACAGACACTCAAATCATTTAACAGGCAAGTCTTCGAAGGAAGTACTTGAGCTACGACTTCACGGCACCCAGAAACATATGGCCCCAATATGTCAAAATGTATGATTTTTGAGAGGTGCATATCGGATCTGTATACAACATAATGAATTCCCGGAGCTGGTAGCGATAATAAAATAAAGCAGCATCTCAATTGCACGGCTGTTCGGCGTATTTCATTGTTAAATATTTGACCAGCCGCTGTCCCATGTCCGCAATGGATCAACAGAGGCCGACTTTTCCGTACAGTGCAGAAGTATGCTGTGTTTGCTGTAGTATTTAAATTTTATGATGTCTGCTAAAGAGAGGGAGAACCAGCCTGAGCATAGGTTCCCTCATTTATAATAGCAATTAGTGAAAGCACTAGAAATTTTACTATCTGGCAGCTGATAGTGCGAGAGAGAACATTTGCAGCTTCTCTGTGAAAGGGTTCAACTATGGCTGTAGTGTGTTTACACTGTTGCGGTTTTGTTGGTACAACGCGGTCCGCTTTTGCAAACTTTTGCCGCAAGCCCTTGTTTACAGCACTGCACACTGCGCGTTTCACTATACGGGCTCTGAATGCATGTATGTTTAGCAGAACAAACAGAGCACTACGGGTACCGCCCCCTGCTGTTGTTACATTGAGGTTTAGTAGTAGACGGACGAAGAGACGAGTATGAATCAAATACTCTGCTGATATGTTGCTTGAGCTATGTCCCTAAATGGACTTCAGGATTTGAATCCCAAGTCGGATGACAAAGATGAACTGGATGAGTTGTGATCACTCTTGCTCCGGCGTGAATGGGAAGGTCGTTTTATGGACTCTACGTAACTTTCAACAAAATTTTGCTGTGCTGCATTCGATGTTTTAAGTGATTTTACAGAAGATGGTGTACTTTAATCAAAATAGTACTGTGCTGCATCTGGTATTTCAAAAGTTTTGCTATTGTTAACAGTTCTTTGAGAGTAGTCTTTATTAATTTAAATGTCTGTCAGAAAAACTTCTTTGTCGGGTGCAAATGTAATTATTACATCACGCACTGACAATTTAGCATAGGATTGTTTACAGTTTTGATTTTCACACCAAAATCTACCCTTATTTGTCTCCATTTCGAGGTCAGCTGCCCCTGCGTTCTACGATTGACGCGACTTCTTGCGAAAACATGTGTTTCTTGTTTGTAATACGCCGAGAGCAAACCATGGCTTTCATACAAATCTAACCACTTAGATTTATATATAAGGCGTAAATTTTGTAGAAGACAAAGAGTTTTGTGTTTAGTAGGTGGCACAAAAGCACACTTTTGCAGTGTCGGTTATGCTACTCGCTTGGAAGTGGAGCTGCAGATACGTATATGTAGTATGAGGATGTCTGTACTACGTAAGATGAAATGGCATAAATAGTAGCAGTGGGTGCTGTTCACGTTTGTAGTATACACTGTTGTTGCTGCCGTTGTTCCAGCATTTGCTTTTGTAGTTCCTCTAGTCCCCCGGTACTACATTTGAAGTTACATCTTTAGCTGTTGCAGTTCCATTACTTCCAGATTCGTGATCACTTAACCTTTTATCATCACACACGCTACGTTCAAGTCCTCGTAGCTCCTATTACACCTGCTACGTTCAAACACACTCTTGAGTAAACAGAAAATAACGATATACTGTAACGACTTGATAGTTCACAATTCCAGTGCACGCCAGTTCGTCGTAAATTGTTAATAACAAAATACACATAAATCAGTCGCAGTTTATTAGCTCGTGTCTCGTAATACCCACGTAGATTACACTTCATCCCAATGGACACTCACAGATTCCTGATATACTGCAGCGCAGAGAAACATAATTAATATGTTAATCAAAATATCCACGGGTGTACTGCCGGTCTATAGTGTCCAACGGGCACAATATTTTGGCGATCAAACATGTCGCCATCATCAGGTGAACTGACGGACTGAGCTCCTGTGAACGCGCCGGCTCAGGGGGAACTGGGTTCGGTCGCGGCGGCGGCCGATTTAAATACCCTCCGCCCGCGGCGCGCTCCCTCCGCCGTCCGCGCCCCGCGCCACGGTAGGACGGTGGAACAGATTGCGACGGCGTCTGAGATGACGTCGGTGTTATGGCTCTGTCCGCCGTGGTCGTCACAACTATGCGTTTGCTCGATTTACTCTTGATTAATCCAATCGCTGGTTCCCAAGCCTTGCTAAGATTATAGCCACAGTCACGGTTTATGAGGTCGTCATTGGTGCGAATTTCGGTGGCCTCTCTAACAACGCTGTCCCAGTATCTCGATGTCTGTACCAGGATCCTCGTGCGGTCATACTCCATAGCGTGATTTTCCGACAAACAATGTTCAGCGACCGCCGACTTGCTCGGATACATCAGTCGAGTGTGCCTCTGGTGTTCACAGCAGCGATCCTCAACGGTACGCATCGTCTGACCAATATACGACTTGCCACATTGACATGGAATCTGGTACACGCCGGCCTTCTTCAAACCGAGGTCATCTTTGGCGCTCCCCACCAGTGCACGAGTTTTATTCGGAGGACAAAACACAGTTCCGACCCGGTGTTTCTTCAGAATGCGGGCGATTTTCCCCGAGAGTGCGCCTGTGTATGGAATAAATGCACTGCCTACCTCCTCCCTCGTGACTTCATCCATCTCAACAGGTTGTGATGCAGTGTTTGGGCGGAGAGCACGTTGGATCTGCCACTCTGAGTACCCATTTTTTCGAAATACTGTTCTCAGATGTCCCAATTCCTGGGGTAGACTCTCTGTGTCAGAGATAGTGCGCGCCCTATGTACTAGAGTTTTAAGTACCCCATTTATCTGTGAAGGGTGGTGGCAGCTGTCTGCGTGCAAATACAGATCAGTGTGTGTTGTCTTTCGATACACCCCATGACCTAGGGTGCCGTCAGCCCTTCTCCTGACCAAGACGTCAAGGAAAGATAATTTACCCTCCGTTTCAGTCTCCATAGTGAATTTGATGTTGGGGTGTATGGAGTTTAGATGTGTAAGGAAGTCAAGGAGTTTATCCATACCATGTGGCCAGATGACGAACGTGTCGTCCACGTAACGGAAAAAGCAAGTAGGTTTCCATTCGGATGACGACAGGGCTTCCTCCTCGAAGTTCTCCATGTACAAATTCGCTACCATCGGTGAGAGTGGGCTACCCATGGCGACTCCTTCCGTTTGTTCGTAGTATTCTCCATTAAAAAGAAAATACGTGGAAGTCAAGACATGCCTAAAAAGTTCAGTGGTATTCTCGTCAAACCTCTGACCAATCAACTCTAGCGACTCTCGCAGGGGTACCCTCGTAAACAAGGAAACGACGTCAAAACTCACCATGATATCTGACTCATCCAACCTGAAGCTATCAAGGCGTTTAACAAAATCCACAGAATTACGGATGTGATGAGGGCATTTACCCACATAAGGACTTAATATTCCCGTCAGGTATTTGGCCAACAAATATGTAGGTGCCCTGATGTTGCTGACAATGGGGCGTAATGGTACCCCCTCTTTGTGAACCTTCGGGAGTCCATATAGTCTAGGCGGTACCGGACCTTGGGGTAACAATTTCTTAGCGTCACCCTCCGGTAAATCTGCGTCCTTGAGAAGAACCCTCGTCTTGTTCTCCACCTTCTTTGTAGGGTCAACGCTGATCTTCCGGTAGGAATCGTCATTTAGCAGGCTCTGCATCTTATCAGTGTAGTCCTTATGGGAGACAACAACTGTAGCATTGCCTTTGACAGCCGGTAAGACAACAATTTCAGAGCGTTCCCTCAGATCACGAATGGCCGCCCTCTCTTTACTGCTGATATTTGACTTCATCGGCTTGGATTTCGTCAACGCACGACACGTTTCACGACGTATTTCCTAGGCTGATTCTGGCGGAAGTCGAGCTGCAACCTGTACAACAGCACTAAGAATTTCTGCGACCGGAGTGAACTTGGGAGTGGGACCGAAGTTGAGACCTTTCTGCAAAACCGAGACCGCATCATCACTCAACACCATGCCACTCAAATTGATGACAGTCTTGCACGGAACCTGCAGAGATGGTTTGTCAAGGAGACGTGAGAACTTAGCTGTTTGACGTCCCGTAGCCTTCTTATGGGCGGAATCAGCTGACACCCAGGTGACACCATCAATCCAATCCCAGGAAAAAGAAGTGAACTTAGTAGCCAGTTGCAAATGTAATTTGAGTAATTCCTGTGAGATAAACTCAAGGCGGGTGAACTTCACTCTCTCACGTACCAATGCGAGGCTGGCTCGTTTCTTGATTCTCTTCGCTGCTGCAGAATCGATGTGATGCATAACCTTAGCAAAATTTGGAACAACATTCTCGGAACGACATCTCTTTAGAAAGGCAAGAGTACTTAGCAAACGACATCTACGGTGGCGCAACTTTTCAAGCAGGTGGCGCTGTCACTTGCCTGAACAAAGCGGAGACCGGCCGCTCAGTCTTTTCCTGGAGCTCCGCAAAGAATGAGCACGTGGAGAATCAGGCACGGAAATTCATTACGGTGTTGTTGAGGTGTATGGGTCACGTGTGATGTCGATGCGGAGATGGTGCAAGCCATTTAGTGATGGACGTCAGCAAGTGCAGGACATACTGAGACCTGGACGGAAGCGCACGGCCACTATAGATGCAAATGTCAGGAAGGTGGATGACATGATTAAAGCGAACCGGCGCATCACCATCGATGGAGTAGCGACAGAACTTGGAATCGGACATGAGCGACCTCACAAGATCATCCACGACATTCTTCGATACAGGAAGGTGTCAGCACGATGGGTGCCCCGCCAACTGACCCCAACACACATAGAACAACGCATGGCATTCGACCAGGAACAGATCGTGCGTTACCATGAATCTGGCCACGACCTTCTGTTTCGGACTGTGACGGGGGATGTGGCCGAGCGGTTCTAGGCGCTTCAGTCCGGAACCGCGCGGCCGCTACGGTCGCAGGTTCGAATCCTGCTTCGGGCATGGATGTGTGTGATGTCCTTAGGTGAGTTAGGTTTAAGTAGTTGTTAGTTCTGGGGGACTGATGACCTCAGATATTAAGTCCCATAGTGCTCAGAGCCATTTTTTGTGACGGGGGATGAAACATGGGTCCAACATTACACGCCCTAATCGAAGGCCGCATCCATGGAGGGGAAACATCCGTCACCACCTGCCCGAAAGAAGTTAAAAAGCACTCCGTCTACAGGTAAAGTGCTACTCATCGTTTTCTGGAACGTCAAAGGGGTTTTGCTGCTGGGCTTTCTCGAGGATGCAGTCATCAATGTTGTGCGGTACTGTGCCACTCTGTCGAAATAAAAAAAAAATAGATGATTCGGAAAAAGCGGCCTGGCCTTGTCAGATCTGTCGTTCTGCTGTTGGATGACAATGCGAGACCACACACAGCGACGGCAACGCAATACCACAATACAACTCTTGGTTGGAAGCGCCTATACCATCCACCTTACAGTCTAGATCTCGCACCAAGTGACTTCCATCTGTTTCCTGCTTTGAAGGAGAGTCTCAGTGGAAGGCGCTTTGGCAGAAATGCTGGCGTCAAACAAGGCGTTTGTTGGGTACACAACGTTCCCACTAGAGCGCGCCCCGCCAAGCACAACAGCGCAGGCGCAGCGCTCGTCCGTCTCCGCACTACGAGATGGCGCTGCCATAGAGACGGACGAAATTCTGCTTCCGCCGATCCGCGTATTAATATGTAACGCAGCCAATGAGATTGCTGCTAACGTAGAACCTTTTCTCCTCTCGGATCCCACTCGCACAGTGATACATGAACGCGAGAGGTCTGCGTTTGTTTGAACCAGTCTGTACCGGTCTGCATTAATCTGTACCAGTTCTACATTTGTCTGTACCAGTCTATAGTCAAGTTTCAGTCTGCGCCTAATAAGATTACCGTATTCCTGTACATAGCTATAAAGATAACTGTATAGACACTTTTGTCAAGTATCAGAGATATATGTGAGAATAAGATTAACGTACCAATACCAAAGGCACTTCAGAGTGTCAACTGAAAATAGCATCCAGAACAAAGTTAAGTAATTTTTATGCTTGTTATTATTTTAATAAATGTGTGTGAAAATTAATCAAGTTCTGTTTAAAGTTGGCCACCGTCAACCTGCTACTCTAAGCGTGCAAGTGGCATTTCTATGGCCTGACCTAACGGCAGAAGATAAACACGTCACGATAAGACCACAAGACATATTGCTGACACTCGCCTACTTCGTGAGAGCGACAAGTCAAATAATCTGATGGTGTGTGTACCGAAGGTCTTACAGTACGCACATCACACCGTTGACTGTTCTTCCATATGCGATGCCTTGATTTTTTTCCTGGAAGGCTTTTTGAAGCTTATAAAGCGGTATGACAAATGACTTAGTGTACTTGGAAATTATGTAGAAAAATAAAGATATGTCTTATCTTTAATGTCTCATTCTTTTGTTTTTCCTCTCACACGCAACTCTGACAACAGTCGACAGGGGAAACTTATTTTCCAACTTCTCCACGTAAATCATAGAAAAACGACTGCCACAACTGCTTATAACCTACATATACAACGTTCTAAATATCAACTGAACAGAACAAACAAAAATAGGTACATATTCCAGGCTAGTAAAGATGCCTAGTAAAAACTAAAGGCGAAACGCCAATGGCGCAAAAATCGCGTTTTATTCAGTTTAAATTAGACGGTCCAAAAGTAAGAATTGCCAATATACCGTAATAGTATATGCAACTGAGAACGACAGGAAGTTGTGGATGATCTGCTCACTGTTCTGAGATTTGTGTTGGCTTGGTGCTCCCGACGGTTGCAGGACCTCTGCCGTACGTTTCCGGCCCGTAGGCCTCCGCCCCGCTGTTTCGTGGAGCGGCCGCTGTGGAGCGCTCTCGGCGCTGGAAGACAAACCGGCAAACATTCGCGAAGAGGCGCCCGCCGCACTCGCGCACAATTTCCGCAGACGTAACGGCTTCCGCCTCTCGCAATCGAATCTCCGCCCCTTGCATTGTCGGCTGCGCGGCGCCTGCACGGCACCGTACGGTACTTAACAACGGCGCTCTAAATCACCGAGCAACACAATGGCACAGGCTGCGCCGCTAACCAGCCTCCCTGTGTCGGCGCAGCATCGGCTACACAGTCTAGGCTGCTGCATATCAGGGATACCAGAGCAGCACCGGAAAAAAAACAAGGCTCTCACTTTACCGACCAGAATATGCTAAGGGTAACGATCCTGATACACTGCAATCGTTCTCTAGCCAAGACTATACCAGCAATCTCCATCTTTCACAGTCAGCGCTTGCCCGTGCACACACACGAACCCATGAACAGACAATAGCTCTCTCATTCTGTCTGAAAAGCACTCGTGCAAGAATCCAGTTCTGAGTCCTGGGTCATCACTATTATATCTGCATAGTGACGCAGCTAAGATGCACCGAACGAGCTGGGGCCTTGGATAGCACACTGTACTCGCATTCTGGAAGAGAATCTCCATCGACCATCCAAATTTAGGTTTTCCGTGATTTCCATGAATCACTCCAGGCCAATGCCGGAGTGATATCTTTGAAAAGGCCTCTCTCTTCGCAGATGTTTGGCAGCTTGTCTTCTAGCGCCGACAGCACTCCAGGGCACCGCTTCGCTAAATAGCTGGACGGATGTGTACTGTCCGGAAATGTACTCCAGAGGCATTGTAACTGCCGGATCGTGGGATCCCACAATATTATCTAGGGACGTTTTCATTGTATCCTCACCGACGGCTCTGTAATAGAAATGCAGACACCGGTCTCTAATGGCCGCGCTGTGGACGAGACGTTAAACCCAAATCTTCCTCCCTTCCTTCTTGCGGGTAAGAGGTCACTCAAATACGTCCCAGACCATCAGTAATAATCAATAGCGTTCAACTACTTTAATTGTACTCAACACAAATCAATGATGCGTATGAAGAGACAGCGTGCTTATCATCATATTGTCAACACTCAACATATATGGATGGAACATTAAAATTATAACAATATATGTGAGGCGTCCATGAAATAAAATACTCCAATGCGTTTTTATTTTATTTCATGTCGTTAGAATTTCAGTGATTTATCTATACGTGTTGAGTGCTCATAACCTGATCAGAAGAAACACGTACTATTAAAGTGCTTAAACGTTGTCAACTACTACTCACAACCGAAAAATCCATAACAGTAAATACGAAATATGCCCCCTCGACAAAGAAAGTTCTTCAAATGAACAATCCTCCAGCTAAACAACACTGAAAAATTCGAATCCTTTAAAAGTTTGGCGTGTAGATTTTGCCGCGTCAAGACGCGCATTCCAAATGCGATAGCATTATCTTCTATGCTTATAAACGGCATTAATGCCTATTGCGATAATTCTTCATTGGTAGTAAACGATAAATATATCGGTAATAGTTGCTCCAATCGCCATTAACAGGAAATTATTTCACCTCAGACAAACTCGTTTTTGTTGTCTGAAGTCATTTATCAGTCACTGTCGACCGTAAAAGTTTAGTAAAATTCTTACATAGAAAAAATTCAGAAGTTAATCTAGTAATCGGACTTCGATATTGATGAAGATAAGTTCTTTCTTTATTAAGAGAACGATTAACGAAAAAGCACGAATAAACCTCTAATTGTTCGGTCATTGAAGAATCCGACTCCAGCTCTTTCAAAAAGATCTCTGAAATTCATAGAAAACACATTACTCAGGTAAGTTATTTCTTGTGGTGCAATAGAATTGATCAGAGTTAGATCATTAACTTTTAACTTATTGTTCTGTGCCGGCCCGTGTGGCTGTGCGGTTCTAGGCGCTTCAGTCTGGAACCGCGTGACCGCTACGGTCGCAGGTTCGAATCCTGCCTCGGGCATGGATATGTGTGATGTCCTTAGGTTAGTTAGGTTTAATTAGTTCTAAGTTCTAGGCGACTGATGACCTCATAAGTTAAGTCGCATAGTGCTCAGAGCCATTTTTATTATTCCGTAAGCAGGCAATACATAAAACTTACATATATTCCTATCACGGTCAGATGGAGATAGGTAAGTAACTACAGAATTGACAATTGAAGCTAAAATGTAAGACTGATAAAAAAAGTGAAGTAGCCTATGGCCAGCCTGCCAGGTTTTGTTCCTCAATGATACACATTGGTATTCAGATATCGAGTGATAAAGGTTTGATTCTTTTGAATTCAAATATCGCATATGTCAAAAATAAATAAATACTAGGTCAACAACTTTACTTCCGCGTTTTTTCTCGAAGTTCGGGGCTTCATTGTGATAAACTAAAAAAAATTATGATTCATAGTATTGCCCATCGCTGGCCACTACGTTCTCCCATCTTTCGGATAGCATACGAATCCTGTGGCGGAAGAACTGGGCGTCATTTGTAGGGATTTTATGAATCGATTCAATTCTGCCCTTGTTCATTTGATAGGAAGTGCGGGTCAGCCAGACTATATGCCACTGATCGGCGGGTCAGCCAGACCATATGCCACTGATCGGCGGGTCAGCCAGACCATATGCCACTGATCGGCGGGTCAGCCAGACCATATGCCACTGATCGGCGGGTCAGCCAGACCATATGCCACTGATCGGCGGGTCAGCCAGACCATATGCCACTGATCGGCGGGTCAGCCAGACCATATGCCACTGATCGGCGGGTCAGCCAGACCATATGCCACTGATCGGCGGGTCAGCCAGACCATATGCCACTGATCGGCGGGTCAGCCAGACCATATGCCACTGATCGGCGGGTCAGCCAGACCATATGCCACTGATCGGCGGGTCAGCCAGACCATATGCCACTGATCGGCGGGTCAGCCAGACCATATGCCACTGATCGGCGGGTCAGCCAGACCATATGCCACTGATCGGCGGGTCAGCCAGACCATATGCCACTGATCGAAAAAGGTGGTAGTCAGAGAGAACAACGTATGGAGGATACGGCGGGAGGGATGGGACTTCTCATTTCAACGTTTCCATGTATATTTTGACGGGTTTTGCGACATGGGCTCGAGCACTGACCTGCTGCAAATTTACCTTTTGGTGTCTGTCGCTACACTGTGACCGTTTGTGTTTCAGTGCTGGGCTCATTGCTTTCGATAATGATGTCCTGTGACTATCTTCGTCTGTTTCAGTAGCTACAAAAACGTTCTGTCTCCCCCGCCATGCCAATCTTCGACATCAAAATCATCGTTCTTAAGGCGTTGAAAACATTCTCTGCACGTTCTTCCACTAATAGTTCCCTCACCATTGGTGTTACTCAGCATTTTAAGAGCCACAGGCGCAAATTTCTTCATGTTAAAGCAGAAAATAAAAATTTCCCGCTAATGATGAGAAACGGGTACGTAAGTTGACGTACTTAATCGAGAATAACCTTATGATGCAATCAAAAATGGACTAATATTTTTATGGCATTATGTTTACAGATGCCTAAGCTTATTGTATTACACCTATGACCAACCACCTGAACCCCACTTTCCGCTACTGCTGTCTATTGCAAAACGGCGGAAGCAATGTTGTAGACCTAATAATTCCGCTGGCGTATTTTAGTTTGGCCTTAAAAAGTCACGGAAAAAGTAAATGTATAGAATTCCTTTATTTAATTCCAATCATAAAAAAATTTTCAGACTGTCGATATCGATCCATAGTGATCGTCATCAGACTTACATGCTAATTTTATGCTTCAGTTTGAGGAGCCATTTTACTGCGTAGTAATCCCGACATGGCGCTCGTTTTAGCCGGCCGAAGTGGCCGAGCGGTTCTAGGCGCTACAATCTGGAACCGCCCGACCGCTACGGTCGCAGGTTCGAATCCTGCCTCGGGCATGCATGTGTTCGATGTCCTTAGGTTAGTTAGGTTTAAGTAGTTCTAAGTTCTAGGGGACTGATAATCTCCGAAGTTAAGTCCCATAGTGCTCAGAGCCATTTTAACCATATTGCTCGTTTTACAGTGTATAGTTTTATATAAATACGTCGAGTCGTGGATTTCTCTAAACTATAGCGAACAATATGATGTTTTTCCTGACGCTTACAAGTAATTTTTAATGTTTGTAGCTGCAGAATTATGACAGCGACTTCGCATTTTTTGTTCTTTAATAGAACTTTTTCTGTGCCATGGAAACGAGCCTTCAAAGAGTACTTCAGCGACATAGCATGCATGTAACTTGCTCAAAAATCAACAAGATAACAGTGCCGCAGACCACTCTCCTACGACGTCTGCCCTGTACTGAACATAAGCAAAGATTTCCAGAACTGGCAGAAGTAAAGCTGTGAGTACCGGCCGTGAGTCGTGCTTCGGTAGCTCAGTTGGTAGAGCACTTGCCCGTGAAAGGCAAAGATCCCGAGTTCGAGTCTCGGTCGGGCACACAGTTTTAATCTGCCAGGAAGTTTCATAAGCAAAGATGTTACTCCGGTACGGTTCCTCTGTTAAGCTGCGCGGTTGAAGCCCATCAGTCTACGCTCGGCTGCTGTAGCGAAGAGTTAACTTGATCGTGAATTTATTCAGATATTCACAATGTGTAATAGCACCGCTTACTGGCTGTACCAACGCACCGTTGTGTCATCCTTTGCCTACGGCGTCATCCAGATGTGCTTAGAAGGGCATGTGGCCAGCACAGCGCTCTCCCAGTCGTTGTAGTATTTCCCGATCTTCCGTTTCTCTTTTAAGTAACTCAACTAACATCTTAAGGTTGAAAATATGATTTTCGTTTAATTTGTATGTCGTCCGACTGTTAGCGGTGAGGTTGCGGGCTGGAAGTCATCTCGACAGCGCCAGACCGTCACGATCTTTCTTTGCAAACGTTCCTGAGAAACTGCTACTTTTGCCTGTAATATGCTGGGCACTCAATCAAGCGATAATGTGTTGTTAAATAGCGAGTGGTACGTGATTTCCTTAATCGTACCACACTTACACACCATATCTTAAATACCATAAAAGAGGAGGCGGGATGCAATCATGGTTGGTAGTCACAATTTATAATGAAGACAATTTATTGACATTACACCTTTTAAGGAATTTGACAATTTCAAATTGTGGACGACCCACTAGATAAAGCTTTGCATATACAGTTAGAAACCCAACGTACTCGGTACTCAAATTAACAGTCCCTTATTAAGAAAACATAATTACTGACAAACTTCAGAAATTCAAACTCCCATATAGGATTTCGCTTAAAATACATATAATAAAAAGAATTACCAGTAAAGCGTGACTTAATGAGACTTGAACACTAGTGCCAAGCTAAATTACAATTACTTAATATGATAGAACCATTTAAATAAAAAAAACTACAGCAGAAACTCTGATATTTAAAATAAATGTTCACGTGCCCAGACGTGTTAATAAAAAATTACTAGAAAGAGCTGTACAAGGAACTCAGCGGATGCTATGCAGCTTAAGGTTTAGCAAGTTGCCAACTCGTAATATTTAAGGAAACAGGTTCATATATGAACAGGTTACATACAATATACGTTTACATATCCACCAGCCTAACCCGCTTTGGCGGAAGGAAGATAAATACTAAATTTTGGAAGGCGATATGTGAACATCTCCCGGTAGTGGCCAGGTTCTCAAACACTGCCACGCATAGACCTCGGACGACATTTCACTCCCCGCCAAGGTGCTGGCACAATCAAAAGTTATGCCCGAATCACAAAGACATTCCAAAAACTCTGAAACATAGAAACACTCGGCAGAACCTTTGACTGGATTTATGGGTAAGCGTGTAAAGGCACACGGTACACTACTGACAAAATCGTAACTTTGGCCTTAAGTATTTTACACATGGAGAACTGTATTAATAGAGTGCAGGCTTTGAAAACCCCAACATAAAATGATTTGATTACAAGAGACACAAAGCACTAATAAAACTTCTGAGAAAACTTTCAAATAACGGCCACCTTTTAACTAGACCAACTGAACTGTTCCACATCATTTGGAAGTTCGACTATGAAAGTTTCACCACGACAATAAAGTTTAAAGGCTCTGAGTGCGTCGGTCAACAAAACACAATTACGACCACTTACTTTTTATCACGTACACAATACGAGGGAGCGGGCTCCACAGCTTCGCCGCTTCACTTCAAATTTTGTTATCAGGGAAATCACAGAAACTGTAGCTCCAAGCTGCCCATGTCGCCAAAACGCGAAACCAACTTCACACCACAGCATGTAACGGTCACCACGCTCGTTCGGCAGCCGTTGACATTCGTCTCTCAACGAATGTCACGAGATCTTGAGCGTCACCCGTCGAAGGCTAACGGCCAACTCGCTTCGCCCACCAACCCGAAAGATAACACACGCGAAAAGCAAAGATAGCTTAACTCAACCACAATCGATCTTAACGATACATGAACAAAATAACACTGGCGCCAGCTCGCCACGGCTCAGAGAGTATACATCTTTTAAACTTGCAAAACATTAGACGTACGTTAAAGGTCATCATGGGTAGAAATTAGAGTCGAAAATTGTTGTGTATGTACCTGAAAGTACACTCCAACACAAAAAATAGGCACCACGAAGGAATTTTCCGAAAGAGGCGGAAATCGGTAGATGTGATGTACATGTACAGATAAACGAATGGTTAAAATTTCAGAAAAATTTGATGATTCGTTCGAGAGAAAGACCTTTACAAAAATTTAAGAACTCAGTAACTCCTTATACAAGCAGTTATTCGGCTTGGCATTGATTCATAAAGTTGCTGGAGGTATTCCTGAGGGGTATCGTGCGAGTTGTGTCCAATTGGGGTGACAGATCGCCAAAATCCGGAGCTGGCTGCAAGGTCCTTCCCATAATACTTCAAACGTTATCAATCTGGGAGAGATCCGGAGACCTTGCTGGCCAAGATGAGGTTTCGCAAGCGCGAAGACAAGCAGTAGAAACACTTGCTGTGTGGGGACGGGCATTATATTGCTGAAATGTAAGCTGTTACGTCCCATCCCTCCTTCTGCACTCGTCGGGAGGAGACGCGACTCGTAATGATGTTCGTCCCCGTCAGTATGACGTGGAACAGAGCATGAAACTGTCCTACAGCTCCTCGCGTAGTTAAAAAAATATTCTATTGTTCGTCCGTAACAGTCTTATCAATTTGCGTTAACTGATCAATTGTTGTTCAAATGGCTCTGAGCACAATGGGACTTAACTTCTGAGGTCATCAGTCCCCTAGAACTTAGAACTACTTAAACCTAACTAACCTAAGGACATCACACACATCCATGCCCGAGGCAGGATTCGAACCTGCGACCGTAATGGTCACGCGGTTCCAGACTGAAGCGCTTAGAACCGCACGGAATTGTTTATCTTTAATCTTATGCCCGGTTAGTTTCGTTGAGCAGTGAAATCTTGGTTCTTAATCCTAGGATTAATGAATACTGCTCGTAATTCCGTTGCTATGCCGTTGCTACGTCAAATTATTAACGACGTTCCAACGTAACTCCAGAGATCACTTATGTTAAAGTAACGCCCTTGTAACACGCCGTAATGCTGTTTTTTATATAATTCACCTTTCACTGTCTGTTATTCCTGTCTTCACACAGTCTCATAAAATGTTTAAAAGACTCAATCACTAGCATGAACATACGTAATATTATTCCTTGAATCATGTAGGCGACACATCTGATTTATATCGTGACTAATAGTTTATTTATCTTTTTGTAATTAATTGTTTGTCCCTATCACGCACACATACCGATATGTTATTCAAGATTAACTTCTCATCAGTCCAGTAATCGTGACGTTGACAACAACTTTTGGTTGAACGGCGTATTGGTCTTTCTTCCTGACTTTGTATTATTGTGTCCTACTCAAGACTAGGAATAGTTTTCTTGTCACTGATCCATTACTATCAATTTCGCAACTGTTCTTCAGTCCGAAGATTAAGTCCTGTAAGAGAGTATTACTCAATTAAAATCACCGTCGCGTTGATAACGGTAAAGATTACTTTATTCAGTCGAATTACTGAGTATGGCTTTTGTCTCTCTCTCCCGAACTATCGAACTTTCATAACTGAAACAATCTAATGGCGTTTGCTTCCAGAAGACTTTCACTATAGTACTCTGGAGCTACTCGAGAGCAACTAACTAAACATTTCCATATCCGAGTTGCATTGTGTTGTTGTGGTCTGAGACTGGTTTGATGCAGCTCTCCGTGCTACTCTATCCTGTGCAAGCTTCTTCATCTCCCAGTACCTACTGCAACCTACATCCTTCCGAATCTACTTAGTGTATTCATCTCTTGGTCTCTCTCTACGATTTTTACCCTCCACACTGCCCTCCAATCCTAAATTGGTGATCCCTTGGTGCCTCAGAACATGTCCTACCAACCGATCCCTTCTTCTGGTCAAGTTGTACCACAAACTTCTCTTCTCCCCAATCCTATTCAATACTTCCTCATTAGTTATGTGATTACCCATCTAATCTTCAGCATTCTTCTGTAGCACCACATTTCGAAAGCTTCTATTCTCTTCTTGTCCAAACTATTTCTTGTCCATGTTTCACTTCCATACATGGCTACACTCCATACAAATACTTTCAGAAATGACTTCCTGCACTTAAATTTATACTCGATGATAACAAATTTCTCTTCTTCAGAAACGCTTTCCTTGCCATTGCCAGTCTACATTTTATATCCTCTCTACTTCGACCATCATCAGTTATTTTGCTCCCCAAATAGCAAAACTCATTTACTACTTTAAGTGTCTCATTTCCCAATCTAATTCCCTCAGCATCACCCGACTTAATTCGACTACATTCCATTATCCTCGTTTTGCTTTTGTTGATGTTCATCTTATATCCTCCTTTCAAGACACTGTCCATTCCATTCAACTGCTCTTCCAAGTCCTTTGCTGTCTCTGACAGAATTACAATGTCATCGGCGAACCTCAAAGATTTTATTTTTTCTCCATGGATTTTAATAACTACTCTGAATTTTTCTTTTGTTTCCTTTGCTACTTGCTCAATATACAGATTGAATAACATCGGGGAGAGGCTACAACCCTGTCTTACTCCCTTCCCAACAACTGCTTCCCTTTCATGTCCCTCGACTCTTATAACTGCCATCTGGTTTCTGTACAAATTGTAAATAGCCTTTCGCTCCCTGTATTTCACCCCTGCCACCTTCAGAATTTGAAAGACAGTATTCCAATCAACATTGTCAAAAGCTTTCTCTAAGTCTACAAATGCTAGAAACGTGGGTTTGCCTTTCCTTAATCTTTCTTCTAAGATAAGTCGTAAGGTCAGTATTGCCTCACGTGTTCCAGTATTTCTACGGAATCCAAACTGATCTTCCCCGAGGTCGGCTTCTACTAGTTTTCCCATTCGTCTGTAAAGAATTCGTGTTAGTATTTTGCAGCTGTGACTTATTAAACTGATTGTTCGGTAATTTTCAGATCTGTCAACATCTACTTTCTTTGGGATTGGAATTATTATATTCTTCTTGAAGTCTGAGGGTATTTCGCATGTTTCATACATCTTGCTCACCAGATGGTAGAGTTTTGTCAGGCCTGGCTCTCCCAAGGCCGTCAATAGTTCTAATGGAATATTGTCTACTCCCGGGGCCTTGTTTCGACTCAGGTCTTTCAATGCTCTGTCAAACTCTTCACGCAGTATCATATCTTCCATCTCATCTTCATCTACATCCTCTTCCATTTCCATAATATTGTCCTCAAGAACATTGCCCCTGTATAGACCCTCTATATACTCCTTCCACCTTTCTGCTTTCCCTTCTTTGGTTATAACTGGGTTTCCATCTGAGCTCTTGATAATCATACAAGTGGTTCTCTTTTCTCCAAAGGTCTCTTCAATTTTCCTGTAGGCAGTATCTATCTTACCCCTAGTGAGATAAGCCTGTACATCCTTACATTTGTCCTCTAGCTGTCCCTGCTTAGCCATTTTGCACTTCCTGTAGGCGCATTGAATTTCCTTTTCGATGAGGCTACAACTCTCTTCTATGGTAAATGTTATCTTTGACCGAATTACCTCCTTGCATTTAACCTTTGTTCATATGAATTTAAATTTATTCTATAGATGTTTAAAAGATAATGCATGACAACCGTTTCCTTTTATCTCCTCTTTTGTATGCTTCTCTCAGTATTTAAGTGTTACAGTTGTTATTCAAAACATTATCAGGGTAATTAATTTTTTTATCACCAATAGTTGTTGCCACTGTCAAAATGACTCACTTCCCTACTTTCAGTTTTCACAAAGTTTGTTATTGGGGTTTTCTGTCCTTGGAGCGTTACAAAGCCCATGGTGGCTTCCATGGTGGGTTGCCATGAAGGGCAAAAATAAAAAAAAGAAAAAAGGAAAAAAACGAAAGAAAAGGGGCGTAGAATGTCGACGGCTTACCGCTGTGCTGTAAGGGTACCGCGGATGACAAGCAAAGTGGTCCTGCTATGAAGCGAAATGGTACCCTAGACCATCACTCCTGCCTGTTGGGCCATTTGGCGTGCGACAGCCAGGTTGGTACCTCAACTGCAGGGGCGTCTCCACTGTTCATCGGGGCTCAGTTGGAAGCAGGACTCATCACTGAAAATTCTATTCCAGTCTATGCGATTCCAGACCGAGGACGTGCCTCAGTCTATGAGATTCCAGACCGAGGACGTGCCTAGAGACGCCCCGGACAGCGGTGGGGTGCCAGCTCGATTGTGGCCCATCACACACCCCGACAATCAGGAGCGATGGTCTGGGGTGTCATTTCTTTTCATGGCAGGACCCCTTTGGTTGTCATCCGCGGATGATATTCTACTGCCCATTTTGTTGCCATTCATATCATGCTATCCTGAGTTTACATTTCAGCAAGATAATGCTCACCTGCACAAGACGAGAATTTCTACTGTTTTTCTTCGTGTTTGCGTTTGCGTTTGTCAAAGTGAACCTTGACCAGCGAGATCGCCGTATCTCTCTCCAGTTGAGAACGTTTGGAGCATTGTGAGAAGCTTCCTCCAACTAGCTCGGGATTTTGACGGCCTAACTCGCCAGTTGGACACAATTTGACACGATATCCCTCAGGGGGACATCCAGCAACTTTATCCTCAATGTCAAGCCGAATAACTGCTTGCATAAGGGCCAGAGGTGGACCAACGCGTTATTGACTTCCTGAATTTGTCAAGGTCTTTCTCTTGAATAAATCATCTAATTTTTCATAAACTGTCATCTTTTTTTGTCTGTGCATTTTCATCTATGCATATTCCGATTTCCGTCCCTTTCGCATAATTCTTTCGTGGTGCATCGCTGTTTTTCGTTTTAGAGTGTACAAGAAATAGATTTTTCCACTTCCTGCTGACGAATTTCGCTGCTTTTAATTGTCATGCAATTTGGCTGATCCGATAGTGCCTATACTACTCGATAGATCAAAAAGAAAAGGTCAGTCTCTGAAATACATGAAGGGATACATGAAGCTCTATTAAAAACAGTGGAACCGACTCAACGCCTAAATCAGACGAGATTTAAATTGGTAACATGAACTGAAAAGTGCACACAACAAATTTAATCCAAATGAGGCTAAGAAATTATTTAAAAAATGTGACAGGGATTGGAATGAACCTGGTATACTTGTCGATAGCGAGGTCACAGCAGATACCGGCAAAAAGACCCATATCTTAACAACAGTTCTTGAGCAACTGCTGAGCCATGTGACTGATCTAGCGTTCGACGAAGCTCACGTCCGAAGACAACCGTACTATGGAAGCTACTCTAAATGCACTGAACCACGGAAAAGTAGCTGCTGTGTTTAGGTGACAAGCTTGCACGCTTCCACCTATACTCATCACAGGGCTACCGAAACTAAAACAGAAATAACATTGGGAGCTCCATAAGTACCATCTTTAGTTTGATGATGAACAGAGATGTCTGTGAGACAGTTTAAAGATAAGGCTGGAATAATAAGTCATGCCTCATTCGACACTTTTACTACATGAACAGTGGAAAAGTAGTAAGTGATAAATATTTTTCCTTTCGTTGTCTTGCAGGCGCTGTCAGCGAGAAAAAATTCTCATAAAGGTTTGAAATTATATGTAAAGTTCGTTGCAAGTGACTAACAAGGGAAGTACACCAGATCGACTGGCTAAAACCGAGTACAAAAGCGTTTATACTGCGAAGCTGTGCTTGTTCTACCACTCATCATGGTTATTTATCTGTAAAACTCCATATTTTTGTACAATCGATGTTTAAACGTTGATGAATATAAAGGCTAGAGAAGTACAAGTCGCTGATGAAATAATATCATGTAGGATGTGTGACCAGCAGATCCACAAAGACATAAATGAGGTATTATCTGGCATAAAAAACACTACTCGATATTTGCTGTAAACAATATACTATACGAGGCGTGTTTTGTAAGAAAGTACTGTTTTGAAATTAAAAAAAGACGTGCTAATATATCTCAATAATTTTATTTTTACAAGAAAGCCTGTACCAGATTTTTTCTACATAATTTTCGTCAATATTTAGGCCCTTGTCATAACGTTGTACCAGCTTTATGCCTTGAGAATGGCAGGGTGTGCTCCTGTCGAAATATCGGCGGTGGCCGACGACGTCAACCGGCAGCAAACCCGTAAGTTATTTGAATACGTTCCTCTTCAGTCTCTTTGCAAGGCATGACCTTGGTGATGTGCTTGGACGAAATGCTATATTCTTCTTTGAAGTCACTGACGAAATGCAAAGAAGCTTTAAAATTGTTCATAGCAACTGCCACTGCGGCTCAACAGCCACGCTTGAATGTGCCAGTAGCGACCACTCATCCATAGTCTCTAGCTTTGTGAAACTATGCTCTGACAGATTCTTTTATAGCCTTCAATTTTGATGTTTTGCTTCCCTTGAAGTTGCTTGGGTCTTCCCTTTTGTGCATCACATAATCTTAATTGTCTTGAAATTGGATGTAGGACGTGTACAGTTATAAGGGTTGATTAATTTCGCTGCGATTCCTGATGGGCCAGATGGTGAGTAGCCTGCTACACACCTTTGAATTGACAATTGGTCATAAATATTGTTCGTTATTCTGTTATCAATACTCTGTATCACAATGGGTCGTGTTATTATTGGGAATGAAGGTGCTTATTCACTTATACTTGCAGTTCCTTCAGTAGTTGACGAGAGCATTGGAATTCTCACACCCCGTCAGACACAATTATTACCCCTACCCAATTTGTCAGAGTGTATGTCTGTTAAATCCCTAGTATTTTTGCGTTATGATGTCACACAACGTGCGTGCTAACGGCTCATCCTCTACTCCAATTACAGCCTCATTATCCGGGGTGTAAGTTCGACGTGCGTTTTCGCGGAGCAGGTTCACTACGTTCACAGGATCAAATGGCTTCAGTACTGACGTCAGTAATTGCTCCTCATTACCGCACACTGCCTACACAGCTACGGCGCAGTGGGGCTAGTACGCTAACCTCCAGATGCCACTAACTGCCGAATGACTTTGATACCTATTCGAACAGTATAACATAATTTAAATGCGTTTCCAAGCACTTTTAGCCGTTCGAACAGGGTACTTCCGTTGAAAGTACTCTCATTCCCAAATAGTGGACGAATAAAGTCTGGGAATTCACGCATCGCGAGCTACGCTTCTTTTTCACCCCCACCATTTTGATGGGTGGGTAGTTCTTACCCCCATAGCGATTGTCACCTGAGAGTAAGGTATATTTCTATCACGTTTGGTTGAAATCAGTCCAGTGGTTTAGGGGGAGATGTGGAAGACACGCACACCCACACACCCACCCACCCACACACACACATATATATATATATATATATATATATATATATATATATATATATATACTCCTGGAAATGGAAAAAAGAACACATTGACACCGGTGTGTCAGACCCACCATACTTGCTCCGGACACTGCGAGAGGGCTGTACAAGCAATGATCACACGCACGGCACAGCGGACACACCAGGAACCGCGGTGTTGGCCGTCGAATGGCGCTAGCTGCGCAGCATTTGTGCACCGCCGCCGTCAGTGTCAGCCAGTTTGCCGTGTCATACGGAGCTCCATCGCAGTCTTAACACTGGTAGCATGCCGCGACAGCGTGGACGTGAACCGTATGTGCAGTTGACGGACTTTGAGCGAGGGCGTATAGTGGGCATGCGGGAGGCCGGGTGGACGTACCGCCGAATTGCTCAACACGTGGGGCGTGAGGTCTCCACAGTACATCGATGTTGTCGCCGGTGGTCGGCGGAAGGTGCACGTGCCCGTCGACCTGGGACCGGACCGCAGCGACGCACGGATGCACGCCAAGACCGTAGGATCCTACGCAGTGCCGTAGGGGACCGCAGCGCCACTTCCCAGAAAATTAGGGACACTGTTGCTCCTGGGGTATCGGCGAGGACCATTCGCAACCGTCTCCATGAAGCTGGGCTACGGTCCCGCACACCGTTAGGCCGTCTTCCGCTCACGCCCCAACATCGTGCAGCCCGCCTCCAGTGGTGTCGCGACAGGCGTGAATGGAGGGACGAACGGAGACGTGTCGTCTTCAGCGATGAGAATCGCTTCTGCCTTGGTGACAATGATGGTCGTATGCGTGTTTGGCGCCATGCAGGTGAGCGCCACAATCAGGACTGCATACGACCGAGGCACACAGTTCCAACACCCGGCATCATGGTGTGGGGAGCGATCTCCTACACTGGCCGTACACCTCTGGTGGTCGTCGAGTGGACACTGAATAGTGCACGGTACATCCAAACCGTCATCGAACCCATCATTCTACCATTCCTAGACCGGCAAGGGAACTTGCTGTTCCAACAGGACAATGAACGTCCGCATGTATCCCGTGCCACCCAAAGTGCTCTAGAAGGTGTAAGTCAACTACCCTGGCCAGCAGGATCTCCTGATCTGTCCCCCATTGAGCATGTTTGGGACTGGATGAAGCGTCGTCTCACGTGGTCTGCACGTCCAGCACGAACGCTGGTCCAACTGAGGCGCCAGGTGGAAATGGCATGGCAAGCCGTTCCACAGGACTACATCCAGCATCTCTACGATCGTCTCCATGGGAGAATAGCAGCCTGCATTGCTGCGAAAGGTGGATATACACTGTGCTAGTGCCGACATTGTGCATGCTCTGTTGCCTGTGTCTATGTGCCTGTGGTTCTGTCAGTGTGATCATGTGATGTATCTGACCCCAGGAATGTGTCAATAAAGTTTCCCCTTCCTGCGACAATGAATTCACGGTGTTCTTATTTCAATTTCCAGGAGTATATATATATATATATATATATATATATATATATATAATTTCTGTAATATGTAATGGATACTCTATAGTAAAAATTTGTAGGTAACGCTGAGTTTGGCGCATGGTATTTCCCTAGAGATTAGCGTAATTAATAACTGATTCAACGTACAATATCCATTGTATAATGCAAGAATATATCTTGTAAGTAATTCGTAAGTACTCCTAAACGATTTAAAGAATCTTTTGTTGCCGTTTTAAAATCTTATCTAGTATACTGTTCTTCCCCTTCAAAAAAAGAAAGAAAAAGACAAAAACCAAACCAGACTAATACAGCTACTGTTATTCCTCGCATCTTTAAGAGAAGTTTCTGGATAGTTCCAATATTTCCAATAGCTGAATCAGTAAATACTTGTGTCGTACTGCATTTAACGTGAATGAAGCTCAGTGTTTCCTTTAGTGTCGTTGACGAATGTGTCGTTTTCGGTCAGCATTCGATGTATTACTGCTTTTTTACCAGATCAGCTGTTGCGTTGTTTGACGTTGGTACTACTGTTCGCTACAAAACTGCCCCAGACACATTACTATCAGTCGTAAGTGCTGTTGTTGCTCAAAATGAGCAGACTGTCGTATCGTGAAAGTCTCAAACCTCATGCTTCTGCACCTCAGTTGAATAGCAAGCGTCGTTCGGCATTAAAACTGTCTCATTTGTCACCGGCCCACCTCGCACCCCATTGCGCTCGTTCTTAAAAGTGCATCGCTGGGCAACCAGTTCAATTGCTCGTAATTACTCTGGTAGACACGTAAAGGGGTTCTCAACTGTAACATAACAAATTGATGAACCAGTAGACAACTAGCCTTCTCTGAAACTGTCCTTCGTTGTAAATAATAGTTCGTCCTTCTTCCATGTTTACCCTCTTCATCGCAATTTCATACAACAGTCAGCGATGCGTATATTTTTTCCTTTCTTTTTTTTTTGTCCATCTTTTCTTCCTCGCCTATAATCAGCAACCGCCAATAAAATATTGTATTCCCGTGTGTTTTACCTATGTTCCACAGATCTCGCATTGCTCTGATGAAACATTTCCGCTGACTTACTTCCTTGTCAGTTTCATGTTATACCTTCGCAATTCTGACGTTATCCGGGCATATTAACATCCTTCATATGCTCCCAGTATTTGTTCTCCGCTTTTATTCTGCTAATTTTTAATTTCATTTGTGTTGTGTACGCACTACATGCGATTAAGATTTGCATTGTGTACCCCAGTGTTTGGAAAGAAAGTATTACCTTTATTGTGAATACTTTCTTCATGAACGGCAATCTGCTTCTACTGCCCTTGTTTGTGCTTAACTACATATACCGTTCGACTGGTTTGATGTCGTGCTTCCCCTCCGCAAATTACAAACTAACTTTTCTTATGTCTTATTTCATACTACAACCAGCATCATCCATAATGTTGTATGTATTTTGATTTTTGTCTGATGGAACAAAGTTTTACCTCCGCTGCAACTTACATGCTGAATTTTATTATTCTTCAACAAATCCTCTTTCGGTAAGGGGTTTCCAACAGCCCTGTCTTCCTCCATACCCTTACTAATATTTCTTATTTTATATTTACCTTGTTCACTTAATCTTTAGCCCCTTCTTGCAACATCGCATTATAAATTCTTCTAGCTTCTTTTTTCCAGATTTAGTCATGGTCCATGTTTAACTCCCATGGCCGCTGTGCTCCAGCAGTTCTTCCGTAATTCTCTGTCAGTAGCGAACGCCGTTAAAGCTTTTGTGGAGATCATCTTACAACGCCTGTGCTTATTTGTTTCTAATCGCTCCCTTCTTTCAGCTGTCTTCTGTATGAACACACGTACAGGAGTAGCGTTTCACTTGCAGTGTCTGCACGTTCGATGCTTAGTTACTTGCCGTTCTGCTTTCTGTTCCTCTTCCTCTCTTTCGTCTTGCTTTGTTTACCATCTATAGAAATTCTGTGTTAGGAAGAATGTCCATTGAATTCAAATCTTCATTGCGTTTGACAGAAGGAACCATTTATACTTCCTTTATTATACCGTACCTAGCTGTATGTTTCGTAAGTATGGGAGAGAAAACAATAAATCTCGGTTTACATCGTTTCATCCATAGCTTTAACTTGCAAGCTATAAGCTGAAAGATGATCAAATGTTATGTAACGTTCCAACAACACAGTTGAAAGCATTCACAACGTACCGTACTTCTGTTTGTGTCCTAAGAGTCACATATTATTATTTTTGTTTTGTTTTCTTTGTATACTCCGATCGACGATGAACAAGCATTGAAAGGGGCTTATTATGTCACCAGTTTCAAAAATAGTCAGTTATTTATAAGAGTCAAGATCAATCTTGCACATTTAATGATCAACACTACTGATATTCTCAGATACTACAGGAATTTTAATAGAGAAGAGTAATGTGCCTAAACGAACGGGGTAAGAGGTTTGTTGTTAAAGAACGAACGGGGTTAGAGGTTTGTTGTTAAAGACCGTAGACTTCCACCTCCGCTGTGTCCAATGTTTGGTGGACATCATTAATCACAAATTTAACTAAAGGTAGTCTGAGTCTATTTTGGCGGCACAGCTAACTTAAATATGGGAAGGTTAAGAGATGCAGCTGTGTTTCTAGTAACCATCCCATGTACTGACTGTATTAAAATGTAATGTTATTATTACTTATGCAGTCACTTGTCCTGCTTCAGGGAAAACCTTACCGCTTGAAATACCTGGGCAGCCAGTGAGGGTGGGATTATTGGTAGTAGGGAGCTACAATGTTAGGGAAGTTATGGGGCCCCTTAGGGATGTGGCTGCCAAGGAGGGGAAGAAAGCCAATGTGCACTCTGTGGGCACAGCGGGTAGAATCATTGCAGCCGCGGAACGGGTCTTTCCATATGCCGTGAAGAGCACAAGGGTGGAGATAACTGCAGGTGGGCCGGCCAGAGTGGCCGAGAGGTTCTAGGCGCTATAGTCTGGAACCACGCGACCGCAACGGTCGCAGGTTCGAATCCTGCCTCGGGCATGGATGTGTGTGATGTCCTTAGGTTAGTTAGGTTTAAGTAGTTCTACGTTCTAGGGGACTGATGGCCTCAGAAGTTAAGTCCCATAGTGCTCAGAGCCATTTGAACCATTTTTCAACTGCAGGTGGTGGCGCACGTCGGTACCGATGATGCGTGTCGCTTTGGATCGGGAGAGATTCTCTCTGGTTTGGAGCGGCTAAAAGAAGTGATAAAGGCTGCCAGTCTTGTTTGCGAGATGAAAGCAGAGCTCATCATTTGCAGAATAGTCTACAGGACAGATTGTGGACCTCTGGTACAGAGCCGAGTGGAGGTTCTGAATCAGAGGCTCACACGCTTTTGTGAACTGTGTAGGCTGGAGATCTCTCGACTTGCGCCATAGGGAAGTGGCGTTTCGGCTTCTGCTAAATAGGTCAGGAGCCCATTACACGTAGGAAGCAGCTACACGCGGTTGTGTGTGGCGTGGACTGCGCGGTTATTTTTTTTTATCTTGAGTTACAGGATCTCTGGGAAACACAAAAAGGGCTTCAGTCTCAAATGGTGCAGATCGAACTCGAGAAGATCTAAAACCACGGGTATAACAGCTGTAAATTGTCGAATCTATGTTGGAAAAGTACCATCCCTCCAAGCGCTAAGGGAAAGCGCTGATACTCAAATAGTTATAGGCATTGAAAGGTGGCTGAAGCCGGAGATACGTTCAGCCGAAATTTTTGCGAAGAATCTAACATTGCTCAGAAGGAACAGACTGAATGCGTTTGGCGGTGGCGTGTTTGTTGCTGTTAGAAGTAGTTTATCTCGTACCGAAATTGAAGTAGATACTTCCCGTGAGTTAGTATGGGAAGAGGTTATTCTTCACGAACGGCATAAAAGAAAAGCAGGCTCGTTTTACCGACCTCCCGATACAGACGTTACAATTGCTGAATGGTTCGAAGAAAACTTGACTCTAATTTTATACACGTATCCGACTCATACAATTACAGTTGGTGGTGACTTCAATTTGCCCTCGACATGTTGGCGAAAACACATGTTTAAATCCGGAGCTACGCATTAAACATCATTCGAATTTGTGCTAATCGCATTGTCTGAAAATTATTTCGAGCAATTAGTTGATGAGCTCTCTCGACTAGTAAACAGTTGTGAAAATACATTTGATCCCTTAGCAAAAAATAATCCTGAGCTAATAACAAGCATCAAAACGGACATTGTGATCAGTGAACACAGGGATGTCGTAGCGAGACTGAATACCGTAACTCCCAAATCCTCCAAAAATAAAAGAAAACACATCTATTAAAAAAAACAGATAAAAATTAGCTTGACGCCTTCCTGAGAGACAATTTCCACTCTTTCCAAATTAACAATGTACGTGTAGACCAGATGTGGCTTGAATTCAGAGAAGTGGTATTGACAGCTAGTGAGAAATTTATATCAAATAAATTAATAAACAACGGAGCTGATCCCCCAAGGTACACGAAACAAGTCATAACACTGTTGCAGAAACAACGGAAAAAGAGTGCCAAATTTAAACGAACACAAAATCCCTAAGATCGGTTATCTTTTACAGAAGCTCTAAGTAGCACGGACGTCAGTGCGATGTGCTTATAATAGCTTCCATTACGAAATTTTTTCTCTAAACCGGACAGAAAATTCTTGCCGGATGTGAAGTATGTTAACGCCAAGAAACAATACATGCCTTCTCTGCACGATAGCAATGGAAATACTATCGACGACAGTGCTGCTAAAGCAGAGTTACTAAACACAAACCATCATCAGTTATTTTGCTCCTCAAATAGCAAAACTCCTTTACTACTTTAAGTGTCTCATTTCCTAATCTAATTCCCTAAGCACCACCCGACTTAATTCGACTACATTCCATTATCCTCGTTTTGCTTTTGTTGATGTTCATCTTATACCCTCCTTTCAAGACATTGTCCATTCCGTTCAACTGCTCTTCCAAGTCCTTTGCTGTCTCTGACAGAATTACAATGGCATCGGCGAACCTTAAAGCTATTATTTCTTCTCCATGGATTTTAATACCTACTCCGAACTTTTCTTTTGTTTCCTTTATTGCTTGCTCAATATACAAATTGAATAACATCGGGGATAGGCTACAACCCTGTTTCAGTCCCTTCCTAACCACTGCTTCCCTTTCATACCCCGACTCTTATAACTGCCATCTGCTTTCTGTGCAAATTGTAAATAGCCTTTCACTCTCTGTATTTTACCCCAGGCACCTTCAGCAATATATGGTCGTGCACTGTCTTTTTGAAAAGTGGCTTCTGAGGTGTTGCGCAGAAAGGGTATGGCCAGAAGTCGCAGGATGTCATTCACATATGTCACACTGGTCACAGTACCGTGGACACATGCCAGCTGTGATTTGTGGTTGTACCCCATAGCACACCACAACATAAGGCCTTGAGGTGGCGCTGTATGCCTTGTGCGAATGCATCACTGCGATGCCGCTCCTCTATCTGCAGCGAACCAAAATGCGGCCATGATTTTCCAACAAATAGAACCTGGATTCGTCCGAAAAACTACCATTCCTGTCCGCAGTCAGGTAGTTCCATACACCATTGTCTTCTAACATGTTGATGAACATTCATGAAAGGTAGACGGGGTGAGCGGACGAAGCTCACGTAATCCATGCCGTAATAAACGGCGACGTACTGTCACCTCAGATGGTGTACAATGTGTTACAGTGCTCCACTGTTGCGCCAGAGCCAAGGAGGACGCAGGTCTGTACTGCAAAGCCGTTCGTATGAGGTATCGATCTTCTCAGGGAGTGGTCTCGTCGTGTCCTAAGGCTTTCCGTGAACGATTCTGCACGTACCCGTTTCATTGCCGAAACACTTCGTCCCACACGAGCAACGATTTCCCTGGCAGATGCATCGCATTATCTGATATCAACAACGTGCCCTCTTTCAAACTCAATGACTTGACGGTACGGTTCGCGCATAAGTCTTCGAGGCATCCTGCACGTCTGCTCAAGGCACACTGAGCTATTACGTTCTGTTTATAGCGACAACGAGACCTGCAGGCGCATTTTACCGATAGCTGGTGTTGCGCAGCGATATCGCTGTTGACTTTGAATCCTCCGGGCGACATGGTTCAAATGCCAATCGTTTCTATGGAACATACTAATGTACATGTCACGTGAATATGAACGTCCTATCTCTAGCCGTTGAAGCTGTTCTGTTTGTTCTGAACGTGAGTGTGGCAGGTAATGGTGGTTTCGTAAAGGCGTTCTTTAAATCCTTTTTCACTCCTTGCTCACATTCCTTGGAACTCAGATTCCAAATTTCCAGCGCGTCTTGCCATGGATGTACGGTTGTGATTCTGCCTCACCGTAACTTGCTGGACACGCCTAGCACCGGACCGCCTGCAGGCCAGCTAGCTGACGCTAAGCGAGGGAAGCCCCACCGCACGTTGTTTATAGCGGCAGGCGCGCACCGCGGCCGGATGCTTCACTTCCAGCCACAAGCCTCGTGTGTTTACGTGAAAGCCACGACGCACACGCGCTCTAAAAATTCTTGAGGTGCACAGGTTTATATTCACAAGATAAACGACGACATCGATAAACACGGTTGCGTTACCGCAGCGTCCGTTGTTCCTAGAGGGTGTAGCAAACTGTCGGTAAAAAGAGCGTATGTCTGCTTTCATAAAACTGGGAACTATAGCTTCACAGAGGCGGATATTTGATCAAATGAGCACTCTTATAATTTACACATACATTTGTTATACTACTACTACTACTACTACTACTACTTATTATTATTATTATTATTATTATTATTATTATTATTATTATTATACTCCTCCTGCCCGTCAAGGATTTGACAGTTGTGCCTGTTCCGTCTTCACTTTTCGCTGTCACCTCGTTCTGGATCCTCCTACGTTCCTTCTGCCTCGGGGCTGCTTATGCTTGGCGTGCCGTGATGTGGTATTCTCTCTACATTCATTCTTTGTACGAGATGTTTCTATAAGGTTTTATTGTCATTTCATTAATACCGTAAATATTTCTTCCCCTGTGACGCTTTTAACTTTCCTGAAAAATCTCATTTCTGCTGCTTGTAGTACACTTTTATCATTTTTATGGGGCTCTATGACTCGTTTCCATGTACCAATATAGGTGTAGTGATGGTTTCATAAAATTTTAATTTTGTTTCCATCCGTATTTTGTTTTGGAATGTTTTGTTTATCATTGGGCATACTGATTCATATTTGTTAATCTTATTCTTGATATCCTTGTTCATATCAAAGGTAGTATCACACCTCAAAAAATTGAAGCTAGAGACATGCTCAAGTGGAGTATTATCTGTTATTATTTTTGAGCCGGTGGGATATTTCCAATAATGAGGCATCGTTTTAGTTTTCTTTGCTGATTCACAAATCTCATATTCTCTTCTCGCTAACATAACTTGTATATTGCGTTTTGTAGCTCATCTTCACTTTCTTCAAAAATTGTTACATCATATGCGTATATAATTACATGAACATATTTATTTCTATTAATCTGTACACTTGGATTTTCATCCTGTCTCTAGTTCTTAATCAGACTACAGATTAATGTTGGTGACAGGCTACAGCGCTGTTTATCTCCTTATAGGTGATATTTCCTTCAGTTTTCATATTAATTTTGTGTCTTTGTATAAGCCTTTTGTGGCCTGAATAAGTTGTTTAGGATACCCTGCTTTAATCATTATGTTCAAAGGTTTTTGTTCTATTAACCCTGTTAAAAGCTTTTAGGAAGTTAATAAAAGGTACCTATGTCTGCAAATTTGAATTCTCGTCGTTTCTCTAAAATTATTTTCATGGTAAATATACAAGGTATGAGAACCCCAGGCAAGTGATAGCGGAATTACAAAGAAACACAAAAGTTAATATTTGTATGTAAGTATGGATTTTTTTCAATTTTCTTACTTACAGATACTTTCTTATTACATATTCGCTTCAATTCCGTCTTTTATTTTCACATTTTCAGCTTGTTTCTTCTTTTTCTTTTCAAATGCGACCTTCTGATGGCCAAACGAGATGTTCAAAATGTCTACCACAAAATGTATAACACAAACTTCTAAACACAGCATCGTGGATCGTGTAAGTCGCGCCTATATTCCATGAGTCTGCTGTATCTGCTGGAATCCTTCTTGAACACTTTAGCGAAGGATGTCAACTTTCGCAGTGGGTCTTGAACACACTATAAAACCCAATGGACTGAGATCAATAGATCGAGTAGACCAAGATATTGCTACTCCATAAGCTATCAATTTATTGGGAAAACATTAATTTAAAATTGTTCTTGCTTGCAGAGCAGAATGAGGTGGTGTCCCATCGTTCATTAACAACATGTTCTCACGTAACTATAGCGGACCGTCTTCCAGCAAAATATTTAAATATTCCATTAAAAATTTACTGTATGATGCTCCAGTCAGTGTTCCATGGAGAATGAAATGTCAAATTAAACTGTCTCCAGTTATGCCAGTCCATACATTATGCTAAACTGTTGTTGATGCCTTGTTTTCAGGACTGCAAAAGGAATCTTATCCGCACATACATAATCGTTGTGATAATTCTGCACTCACTTCCTTGTATACTTTACTTAATCAGTGAATAGTATGGTAGACAGAAGGTGTCGCTCCTGACCACACAACCAAGTACAAAAAGCTTTTCGAGACTGGAAAACTGTCTCGATAAGACATTGCACTGTCTAAAGATGCGTCAGATACACGAGTGACTCTCATAACATTTTCCATACCGTCACGTGACTCACATTCTCAGTTTCTGCTATTTCTCTGTTACTACTGTCATTACTGTTTTCAATATGATGAAGTATTCGGTCTTCTGAATCAGCTGTTCTAACAACATTTGGCCTCCCACGATGAAATTACCTTTTTCTCAAAAGAGCCTGTCTCCGCAAGACTCTCATGTATTCTTCGAAGGGTTTGACTGTTCATTAAATTTCTAGTAGGAAATCCTTAAGCATAAAAACGTCTGGCTTCAGACATATTCCAAATTGCAAGTTCATAAATCAGATGTATGTCCTCCATGTGCTGATTAGAACATATTTTAGCCATAAACGTGCAGTACACACTGCTCTACTAAAGTATTTCATAAGTTTATAGAGGAGAGGGTACCTTCACTGTATGTCTTTTTCTACTTTTGACATAAAAAAAATCCCATGACTCTTGGTACGCTCTGTTTCTGTTGTTTTATCCTGCAGGAGTGTTTTCCGCGATCTACCTTTTTTTCAGCTACATTCTGTAGCAAAGCGACGGCTGTGTACTAAGAGCTCTACACTGACATCGGCAAGAGAACATGTCCTTTCTTTGTGAGTCGTCGTAGATACACGCTACAAATATAAAACAAGGAAATCTATTGAGATAACTAATTAACTGTGTGGTGAGCATATCTGAAACGCAAGTGAATGAATTAGTTATGATAAGTAAGTACATAATTTAATGAGGGTATCCAAATGACTGCAAAGAGTTCAAGACTATACAGCCGAGTAGTCAAAAACTAAATTAAAAACAAAAACAGTGGTAAAACAACTAGTAGATCCAATTCAAGACAAATTTCACAGAACTTCATGTTTACAGAAGGTCATCGAGGCATCCATCAATCACAGGTTTTGTAAAATTTTATTTGCACAATAGATCACAAATTTCATGCTGGAGCAGAAAGATAAATGGTAATTACTCACTATTATTCTTTTTTAACTATTTTAATTCATCATTACCCGTTTCAGAGTCTCTGTAGCATCACAAATAATATAAGACTCATTTCTCTAACTCAAAACTGACAGTAAGAAGAAAACATATGTTCGTACTCTCAGTGCTAGACTGGTGGAATTTCAAAAGATAGGAAGTACAAAAAACTTCAAAATCAGCAAAGTAAGCACACACGCAGAGCAGCATCTAAAAACCTGGCCACTTTTGATAACCTTCAAAAAACAAAGGCGGTAAGTGCATGCCATGATAAAATTGGTTATACTGAGAGTCGTATAGACGGCCACAACCTGAAAAAAATAAGCGTTACATTTCACGCAAAACAACGGGACAACATAGCTTAAAGAGATACTTACCCATTTAGTCAGGGAACTGGAAAATTCCAGATGCGTCTGGATACTAACGTCGTTTAATTTTAATCCTCAGAGACTACAGTACTTAGTTTTCGTAATACATACGGTAAATATATCAGCTAAGCAGACTTTCTATTATTTACAATTACACAAATGTATCCATCACGAGAAAGAGATAAAATAACGTTTCACAGTTCATAAAATATGACTAAGATTTTCTTTGTTGTGTGAAAAGCTAATAAGTAAAAATGCATTCTTCAGCTGTGTAAACTTACAGCCAGCTTTTGATGGAAGCAAAATATTAACAGAATCTGGGAAATTGTGAATTTGTTGAGCACTTTACGTGCAACTAAATACGAAGCTGGCACGAAAACCTCCACGTCTTAGTACCCTGGTGTAAGGACATGTTTGCGGATATTGCTGTGCCTGACTCTCCACTTTCAAGAATTCTTAAGAACTAATTGGCTTACAAGCATTGTACACTGAAGCGCCAAAGAAATTGGTATTCAAATACATAGATATGTAAACAGGCAGAATACGGCGCTGCGCTCGGTAACGCCTATATAAAACAACAAGTGTCTGTTTCAGTTGTTAGATCAGTTACTGCTGCTACAATCGCAGGTTATCAAGATTTAAGTGAATTTGAACGTGGTGTTATAATCGGCGCACGAGCGATGGGACACAGCATCTCCGAGGTAGCGATGAAATGGGGGCTTCCCGTGTGACAATTTCACGAGTATACCTTCACTATCAGGAATCCGTTAAACATCCAATCTCCGACGTCGCTGCGGCAGGAAAAAGATCCTTCAAGAACGGGACCAACGACGATTGAAGAGAATTGTTCAGCGTGACAGAACAGCAACCTTTCCGCAAACTGCTGCGGATTTCAGTGCTCGGCCATCTCAAGTGTCAATGTGCTAACCATTCAACCGAACGTCATTAAAATGGGATTTCGGAGCCGAAGGTCCATTAGAGTACCCTTGATTATCATACGACATACAGCTTTAGGCCTCGCCTGGGCCCGCCAACACCGAAATCGGACAGTGGATGACTGGAAACATGTTGCTGGTCGGACGAGTCTCGTTTGAAATTGTATCGAGCAGATGGACTTGTACGGGTATGGAGGCGACCTCATGGATCCATGGACCTTGCATGTCAGCAGGGGATTGTTCAAGTTGGTGGAGGCTCAGTAATGGCGTGGGCGTGTGCAGTTGGAGTGATATGGGACACCTGATTCGTCTAGATACAACTCTGACAGGTGAAACGTATGTAAGCATCCTGTCTTATCACCTGCATCCATTCATGTCCGTTGTGAATTCCGAAGGACTTCGGCAATTCCAACAGGACAATGGGACACCCCACACGTCCAGAATTGCTTCAGAGTGGCTCCAGGAAACTCTTCTGAGTTTAAACACTTCCCAGACCTGAACATTATTGAGCGTATCTGGGATGCCTTGCAATGTGCTGTTGAGAAGAATCTCCACCCCCTCGCATTTTTACGGATTTATGACAGCCCAGCAGGATTCATTGTGCCACGTTCCTCCAGTACCGCTACAGACATTAGTGGAGTAAATGCCACGTCGTGTTGCGGCACTTCTGCGTGCTCTCGGGGACTCTACATGATACTGGGTAGGTGTATCAGTTTCTTTGGCTCTTCATTGTTCAAAAGAGTGCCTCTTCAGCGAAATTATATCTAGGATACGATGTCATTGTGTCAACTACTTGTTAAACGCAATCGTGATATCCATCAATTCAATGTCAAAATTACATTTATAACTTTTAATTTTATCTTGAAAGTAGTACTTTAACGAAACGGAGTCCTTTCTAGGTTATCGATAAATACATTTATGAAACTGCTTCTTAGCGAATACGTTTGGAACTGTGTCATATTAACACGAAGCTAACGAATGGTATACACATGGTGATTCAATACTTTATACGTAGCATATGGTCTCCTAAGATTTTAAATTGAAAAATTTAAACTTATTTAATTTGTGACATGGCTATCTTTGTTAACAGACAAGGACCACTGCATGAAATAACTGCAGAAATCAATGTGGGGCGTAGGTCCAACTTATCCATCACAACAGTGCGGCGAAATTTGGTGTTATCAGGAGAAAGAAAACTGGCGTTCTACGGATCGGAGCGTGGAATGTCAGATCCCTTAATCGGGCAGGTAGGTTAGAAAATTTAAAAAGGGAAATGGATAGGTTAAAGTTAGATATAGTGGGAATTAGTGATGTTCGGTGGCAGGAGGAACAAGACTTCTGGTCAGGTGATTACAGGGTCATAAACACAAAATCAAATAGGGGTAATGCAGGAGTAGGTTTAATAATGAATAGGAAAATAGGAATGCGGGTAAGCTACTACAAACAGCATAGTGAACGCATTATTGTGGCCAAGATAGATACGAAGCCCACACCTACTACAGTAGTACAAGTTTATATGCCAACTAGCTCTGCAGATGACGAAGAAATTGAAGAAATGTACGATGAAATAAAAGAAATTATTCAGATAGTGAAGGGAGACGAAAATTTAATAGTAATGGGTGACAGGAATTCGAGTGTAGGAAAAGGGAGAGAAGGAAACATAGTAGGTGAATATGGATTGGGGCTAAGAAATGAAAGAGGAAGCCGCCTAGTAGAATTTTGTACAGAGCACAACTTAGTCATAGGTAACACTTGGTTTAAAAATCATGAAAGAAGGTTGTATACGTGGAAGAACCCTGGAGATACTAAAAGGTATCAGATAGATTATATAATGGTAAGACAGAGATTTAGGAACCAGGTTTTAAGTTGTAAGACATTTCTAGGGGCAGATGTGGACTCTGACCACAATCTATTGGTTATGACCTGTAGATTAAAACTGAAGAAACTGCAAAAATGTGGGAAATTAAGGAGATGGGACCTGGATAAACTGAAAGAACCAGAGGTTGTACAGAGTTTCAGGGAGAGCATAAGGGAACAATTGACAGGAATAGGGGAAAGAAATACAGTAGAAGAAGAATGGGTAGCTCTGAGGGATGAAGTAGTGAAGGCAGCAGAGGATAAAGTAGGTAAAAAGACGAGGGCTGCTAGAAATCCTTGGGTAACAGAAGAAATATTGAATTTAATTGATGAAAGGAGAAAATATAAAAATGCAGTAAATGAAGCAGGCAAAAAGGAATACAAACGTCTCAAAAATGAGATCGACAGGAAGTGCAAAATGGCTAAACAGGGATGGCTAGAGGACAAATGTAAGGATGTAGAGGCTTATCTCACTAGGGGTAAGATAGATACTGCCTACAGGAAAATTAAAGAGACCTTTGGGGAGAAGAGAACCACGTGTATGAATATCAAGAGCTCAGATGGCAACCCAGTTCTAAGCAAAGAAGGGAAGGCAGAAAGGTGGAAGGAGTATATAGAAGGTTTATACAAGGGTGATGTACTTGAGGACAATATTATGGAAATGGAAGAGGATGTAGATGAAGACGAAATGGGTGATACGATACTGCGTGAAGAGTTTGACAGAGCACTGAAAGACCTGAGTCGAAACAAGGCCCCCGGAGTAGACAACATTCCATTAGAACTACTGACGGCCTTGGGAGAGCCAGTCATGACAAAACTCTACCAGCTGGTGAGCAACATGTATGAGACAGGCGAAATACCCTCAGACTTCAAGAAGAATATAATAATTCCAATCCCAAAGAAAGCAGGTGCTGACAGATGTGAAAATTACCGAACTATCAGTTTAATAAGCCACGGCTGCAAAATACTAACGCGAATTCTTTACAGACGAATGGAAAAACTGGTAGATGCGGACCTCGGGGAGGATCAGTTTGGATTCCGTCGAAATGTTGGAACACGTGAGGCAATACTGACCTTACGACTTATCTTAGAAGAAAGATTAAGAAAAGGCAAACTTACGTTTCTAGCATTTGTAGACTTAGAGAAAGCTTTTGACAATGTTGACTGGAATACTCTTTTTAAAATTCTAAAGGTGGCGGGGGTAAAATACAGGGAGCGAAAGGCTATTTACAATTTGTACAGAAACCAGATGGCAGTCATAAGAGTCGAGGGGCATGAAAGGGAAGCAGTGGTTGGGAAAGGAGTGAGACAGGGTTGTAGCCTCTCCCCGATGTTATTCAATCTGTATATTGAGCAAGCAGTAAAGGAAACAAAAGAAAAATTTGGAGTAGGTATTAAAATTCATGGAGACGAAGTAAAAACTTTGAGGTTCGCCGATGACATCGTAATTCTGTCAGAGACGGCAAAGGACTTGGAAGAGCAGTTGAACGGAATGGACAGTGTCTTGAAAGGAGGATATAAGATGAACATCAACAAAAGCAAAACGAGGATAATGGAATGTAGTCCAATTAAATCGGGTGATGCTGAGGGAATTAGATTAGGAAATGAGACACTTAAAGTAGTAAAGGAGTTTTGCTATTTAGGAAGTAAAATAACTGATGATGGTCGAAGTAGAGAGGATATAAAATGTAGACTGGCAATGGCAAGGAAAGCGTTTCTGAAGAAGAGAAATTTGTTAACATCGAATATAGATTTAAGTGTCAGGAAGTCATTTCTGAAAATATTTGTTTGGAGTGTAGCCATGTATGGAAGTGAAACATGGACGATAACTAGTTTGGACAAGAAGAGAATAGAAGCTTTCGAAATGTGGTGCTACAGAAGAATACTGAAGATAAGGTGGATAGATCACGTAACTAATGAGGAGGTATTGAATAGGATTGGGGAGAAGAGAAGTTTGTGGCACAACTTGACTAGAAGAAGGGATCGGTTGGTAGGACATGTTTTGAGGCATCAAGGGATCACAAATTTAGCATTGGAGGGCAGTGTGGAGGATAAAAATCGTAGAGGGAGACCGAGAGATGAGTACACTAAGCAGATTCAGAAGGATGTAGGTTGCAGTAGGTACTGGGAGATGAAGAAGCTTGCACAGGATAGAGTAGCATGGAGAGCTGCATCAAACCAGTCTCAGGACTGAAGACCACAACAACAACGTGCTATGACAGTAGACAAGCAACAGAAGTGCCTTTGCTAAAAGCACGACATCGCCTCTCTGGGCTCGTGACCGTATCGGTTGGTCGTAAACAACTAGAAAACCGCGGCCTCTTTATAATAGTCCCATTTCAGTTAGTAAGAGCTGATGGTAGGTTTCGAGTGTAGTGCACTCCCCACGAAGCCATGGACCCTGGTTGTCAGCAAGGCACTGCGCGAGCAGGTGATATCTCCATAATGGTGTGGGCTGTGTTTTTATGGAATGGACTGGGCCCTCTGGCCCAACTAAACCGATCATTTATTGGAAATGGTTATGTTTGGCTGCTTGGAGACCATTTGTAGCCATCTGGAATAGAACTTTTATGGATGACAACGCGCCATGTCACCCGGCCACAATAGTTTGCGATTGGTTCGAAGAACATCCTGGGCAATTCCAGTGAATTGTTTGGCCATATACATCACCCGATATATGGTATATAATCGAGAGGTTAGTTCGTGCATAAAATCGTGCACCGGCAACACTTTCGCAACTATGGAAGGCTGTAGAGACAACATGGCTCAATATTTCTGAAGGGCTGAGTGTGGAGGTGATTCCAACGATATTTTGAGTCCACGCCGCATTGAGTTGCTTCATTACGCCAGGCAAAAGGAGGTCCGACACGATGTTAGGAGTTATCCCACGACATTTGTAAGCTCAATAAATTTGTGTGTGTACGTTCCATCTGACCGATTTCAGCCAAACTTCCTGCACATATCTCGTACTATCAGGTAACAATCGCTGTGTGGGTAATAAGAACCTACCTATCATAGTCAAGGAGATACGACGTCAAAAGCAATGTGTGAAAAACTGCCGCGTCATGTGTGACGTTTAAATGTATTACTTCTGTGCTACTAACTGTATTCGCAATAAATTTCGCAGACAGTATCCACAAATATCGCGAAATGCACCTACAAAAGAAATCATGTCACTACACACAGTTCAAAAATATGACGTCATAAACACTGAAATGCTTGGAAAGCTGCCGCGTCATGTACATTTATTCTTTACTACTAAGACACTACTATAATCGAGACAACTTAAGAAAAGCTTGACACCTAGCAGCGCTTTCGACAACTGCGAAGCACAAACGACTGTAAGCGAAAACAGAAGCCATCTATAGAGCTACGAAGAGGTGTTGCCATACGAGGTGCGACAATAAAGTAATGAGATTGATTTTCTTTGCAGTATGTGGCAATCCTACAGACTTGCGTAAGCACAATATCTTTGACCTTGGTCTATAAGCTGCTTCTAATCCAAGCGGCACATCGGTGCAACTGCTCAGTCGTGAGTTATGCTGTAATAAGTCAACACGTGTTTGTGTCTCTCGTCACGGAAATGGAACCGCATAATATTGCACAACGGTATGCCATTTCATTTTGCGTTAAAGTGGGTGAAAACGTTACAACAACTTACGGTAAGCCTCAGAAAGCTTTTGGAGAGGAGGTTATGCCAAGAGCTCAAGTTTTTTGTTAGCATAAAATGTTTAGTGAAGGCAGAACGAATGTTGAATATGAAGACCGCAGTGGACGACCATGCATGCTTGTGTGCTTCTTTGATTCCAAGGGAATTGTTCATAAGAAGAGGGTGCCTCCTTAGACAAACAATTAACCAATATTACTAAAAAGAAATTTTTAAAGACTTCTTAGTGTCCGTGCCAACATTGCTAATAATTGTATTCTGCATCACGATAATGCGCCATCCCAAATTTGCTCTGTCAGTACAGCAATTTTAAACCTCGAAACAAATTTCAGTACTACCACAGCCACCTTATTCACCAGATATCGCTTCGTGCGACTTTTTGTACTTCCAAGATTCAAAACGGCGGTCAAAGAAAACCATTTTCATACAACACAAGATGTCCAAAAAGCTGTGACGAGGATCTTGGAAGATATTACAGAAGATGAGTTCCTGAAATGTTACCATGAATGGCACAAGCGCTGGAAAAAGTGTGTGCAGTCAGAAGGGAACTGCTTTGGAGGAGAGAACACTGAAGTTGACTAAAACGGTAAGCCACTTTTGTTTTTTCACATCAGTCTCATTGCTTTCTTGTCGCATCTCGTAGATACTTTTACCAAATCGCGTTGTAGACACGCAAAACAGCTGCATCCCGCATACAAAAACCGTTGAGGATCCTATCTCACCGAGTCTGCTGCAGCAGTACATATAAGATTTCGTTTCTAATAGAAAATTGGTAAAATGTGTACCTGGACAATGGCAGGTTTGTTAGATAGTACAATACGTAAAAAGAAAACGCTTGGAGGTCTGGTAAGGGGAGATAGTGCTACGGACTTACACTGTGTGTTGCTTGAAGCCGGTGCCGCCATGTTAAATGACCCAAAACATTAGCAGATTTTTGTTTATGATTGCTTCTTTCTCTTCATGTCTCCATATGAACGCAACATTTGTTTCAAACAGAAAAAGTTACAGATCTTTCGTGAATAACACTGAGTTAGATAAGATTTTCCAGACGTTTTAAGTGCATATTTCATCCAGTAATACCACGCATGTCGCCTCTGTAATGTAATTTCCTTTTTGTTGTACGTTTCGAGTAACGAAGTACCGATGTATGAGATATGATAAGGCTACTTTCGTAATCCAGCATATTCCTTAATATGGAATGACGAAACTGATGTTCCATCTACGTCCTCTTCAAGAAAATGCTGAGAACATACACTAACGGGCAAAAATTAGAACACCTGGAAAGAAGACGTCGACGTTTATTCGACGACGTCATATGCCACCTGGCGAATAGCAGCTGTACTGATAATGGTTTCAACGTCTTCCGCCAATAGACAGAGTAGTGACATAACTACCTGAGCGTCTATCATTTTCTAGCGAATGCTCACAGGCAGAAGGCTCAGTGTTGTGCAAACACGTAAAGTAAATGAGCAATCATGCCACAGGAACGCGCTCGTGCTTCCTACAGCCAGCTCAGCGAGTTTGATAGGATCAAACTGTGGCCCCCCGAGTGGCAGAGAATGGTCCTTTTAGAAAACTGCCGCGTACGTTGAACGTGCTGCGTCAGTTGTGCAACTATTTTGGTATCGGTCACTCGAATATTCTCACACCGGTAGACACGGTACTGGATGTCCACGCAGCAAAGATACTCGCCAGAATTTTCGTATTGTAAGGGCAGCAGTAGCAGGTTTTACAGCTACCACAGCACTGATAAGAGCGCTTGTTAGGTCAGACGTGTGAATACGAACTGTTGCTACCCGGTTATTAGCAGTGGGAATACGGGCACGCACAACTCTAGCCTGCCTTCCACTCACGCCACAGCATCGATGTGCACGGCTCGAATGGTGTCGCCACAATATCACACGTGCCGTGGCGTTCAGCAACGAAAGCAGTTTCTGCATCCACGCAAGTGATGGTCGTTTGCGTGTACGACATAGACCCGGAGAGTGCTGCCTCGTAGAGTGCATTCGTCCAAGACACACTGGCACCATCCCAGGCTTCATGATCTTTGGTGCGATAACCTACAACTCCCTTTTAAATTTGGTGTTTGTGAAAGGAACGTTAACCAGCACTTGATACATGCAATATGTTGTTAGACCTGTCCTTTTGCCGTTCTAGCAACAGGAAGGTGATGAGTTACTCGTCTACACACTGCCCGTAATACTCAACGTGCTCTGCAAGAAGTGCAGAAACTTCCCTGGCCAGCGCGATTTCCGGACTTGTCTGCAATGCATATGTGAGATACGATGCGACGAGATGTGAGTCGTGTGATTCGTCAGCCAACAACTCTTCCACAATTACATGAACAGGTTGAACATGCGTGTTATAACACACGCTAGGACAGTATTCGTCATCTGTACGATCGATTTCATCCCAGAGTGAGCGCCTGCATTGTAGCCCGTTGAGGCTACACTATTTACTGGTATGAATGTTTCAGCATGGCTCGATATTTGGTATCTCAGACTTGCATGTACTATTGATCTATACATGTAATCATTCCATGTACACTATATGCACCGCTGCAACAGTAAGTCTTGAATGAAATGGAAACCGCTAAAAATATGTACTAATTTTTTCCGGCAGTGTATTTTGCAATGTTTGGGCGGTTTCCAAACCTACCTTCCCACAGCTTTCAGTCAGAGAGCTTTCCGAGATGGACTGATAGGAAATCAAAAGTCAGATTACAAAAATAAAATCACTGTAGTAAAAGTAAAAAGCGCAGCCAATATCCATGTGTATGAAAGAAAATGCCACTTGAACGAGTCTACTTATGAATGAAATGTGATTCCTTAACATTTTAGACAGTAATCTTAACGATTAACACACCAGTAAATGACGTAAGCTGACATTTGTCAAAACACATCCAGAGACCTTAAAGTTTGGGGCAACTGACATGGCGGACGTCGACTTCAATTTTGTGGCATTATGAAATCTCCTCTTATTATACCTTCATGAAAAGATGCCTCAAGATAAATATATGGAGTGTGAACAGCAATTTCTATCAGCACTCACTAAAGTACCAAAACAATCCACACAAAAGTGGGCACATAAGTAACTGAAAACGTAGCTCTCATATATATGGAGCCAGATGCCAAATTGACTGCACATCAGGAAAGGTAGTGTCAAGGAATACAATTGCCGTTAAAAGATGGCGTTAGCAACCATTAAGACAATAGTTGGCAATCAAAGAACGTAACCACTAGCAAGGCATACAAAGAATACATTGATTATGTACTACACGAACTTGAAAGCCGTGGAGGCAGAATGCAGGCAGATAACAAAATACACAGACTTCATGCTGGATGTTAGCTGTTAAAAATTACAAAACGAAAGGAATTATTAAATGATACATAACTTAAAACAAAGTGCGAGATATAAGTGCATAAGCGTTATTACAGAGCTTCATAAACGATAACAGTACAGGCACATAATATGACATAGTCACATGTGGAGTTACAATATAGGAATTGCTGAAAATAATTGAATTTTTTTATACCAAGGATGTACTATAGGAAAAGTGAAACAAATATTCTGTGTGTCTGTTGTCACTGACGCTTAGTTCCTATTACATTTCGCTTGCATTTCCCGACGTAAGCGAGAAAGTAGCAGAAAAATAGCCGTAAGTACAAACTAACCTATTCTTAACGAACTGTTTTTCGATCTAAAGAGCAAATTAAAATGTAAATAAACTTAATCACAGACCACTGACGGTGCTCCACCTCAATAAAGCGAAACGCTCCTGGTGAAAAAATCACGCATTTTTGTAGTTGCAACGACGGATCCAAAATACCCTCATGAAGAAGGTAATACTTTTGATTTGAAGTATGAAGACAAAATCAAAATTCTTAGTCCCCATAAGTTCTTATAGTTTAAATTGCGTTTCATTTTTTTGTCTCCTTATTAACTGTTTCTTTAAAAAAATATTACCGTTAATTTTGTTGAAGGAATCTTGGAAGCTACCATCTCAGAATTATCAAGATCGTGTTACAGTCATACATGGATAGGGGACAGGTATCTGAGTGCCTTATTTTTTGCTGTGTTCTTTCTGGCAAAAAGAAATAATACTTACAGAAAGAATTTAAAAGAACTAGGCAAATTAGTTGTCAACAAATTTTGTTAGTCATCATACCTCAATTCGTAGTCACTCTCATTGACGACTGAGACAAAATTTCACAAGGCTTCGTACGCAATTATCAATGCCTCACAAATTTTCCACGTGCGTTAAACGTAGCAGTGATGGCGTCCAAACATGCAAAACGTAGATAAGATTTTAATAACCGGCTTTCATTTCAGATAAACTCGTAGACTGCGGCAACGGCGTACTTTTTATTGGCAATCATTAACAAGTTAAGTATGAACCGCAGCCAACAGCTGTACAACACGCCACGTTGTCGCCTCGCTGGTAGCTTGTCCGAAAATAGTGTTTGAGTTTCGTTTTAATCCCTAATTTCTCTTTACTTTTCAGTTGTTTCCATCTGAATTGTGTGGAGACGGCGGTTATACTCAATTTTGATCACGCCAGATACAGACGCACTGGTAACCCTCCACAGTAATGTCTAACAGAAAGTTAAGGATGCACGTAATCAGAAGGCGATGCAGTACATCATATGGACTTTTGTATCCCGCCTGGAAGGCGGTGCGTGGGTCTGCTCCTTTAATTTAGAGGGTAGGCTTAATGTAGGAAGCTAGGAGGAGCAGGAGAGGTAGAGCTCCCGGTACTGCAACAATTAAAAGTGGTTTTACTATATCTCAGCACAATAATAAACGTGAATACATAACTTCGTACTGAGGAGCACGTAGGTGCGAAGCCGAATGTATCAAAGATAACAGAAGTTACACAGGCAAAAACTGTAGTGGCTCTCCCACTATGAAAATGAAACAATGTTGGTTGGTCGTCTGCTCGTGATCAAATGGGCTGAATCTGGAGCGGCGCTCGTAGAGCGGTATCCTCCTGAATACTTAGCGGCTTGTTGATGTGAACAGATGATCTGTGTCACAAGTTTTTTCTTCATTTGATATTAGTTCAAAATGTTTCCAATCATTTTGCCGAAGCCATCTTTCTGGGTGTTACAAACAAGAAGGCGACAGGACTTTAGCTTTTTATATGTTATTCAGTCTAGTAACGCAACTTTTACATTCACAAGAACAAATCTCTCTTGAAAACGAGATCTGAACACATGTAACAGACACAAAAAATGGGCGACTGTAGAATATTTAGTACTTCATCAGCTGCACTGTTTCCATGGAAAGAAAAGCTAATTATTATCGTGGTGTTTTAGTAGCGCTTTAACATAATCCTGAGTCGATATCGGAGAGAGATTAATTCCATCACGCACGCACGCACGCACACGCACACACACACACACACACAAACACACACACACACACACACACACACACACACGCGGAGAGAGGAAGAGAGAGATAATGGATGAAACAGCCAAATTATGTCGAATCGTCTTAGTAAACACTATTGGTTCGACCGCACTGTACAAATCATATTATGAAATAAATGCACAATCGGAATCAGTATAAATTCATTAAGTCTGTGGTAGTTTTCCCACCCTAAATAGTTTCAATCTGGAACTTTTCTATTCGAATGGGATTGACCTTCAGGAACCGAGTTCTACAGCAGCCCTCCCTGCCCCCTTGAGTAGGAAATTATAGATCCACAACGAAATCTAAAACTTTTGAAAGCATTCTTTCAATGGGCAGCGAACACCTCCGTAGCGCAGCAGTATCGTAACCGCCTCCTGCACAAGGAGGTCCGTGTTCTATTCCCGGGAGGGGACTGGGTGTTGTGTGTCTTTCATCACCATTGACACGCAAGTCGCCGAAGTGGCGTCAACTAAAAAGACTTCCAGGACGGTGGCCGAACCCTAAGGGAATATCCCGGCCAATAAATGCCATACGATCATTTCATTTCAGCGATCGACATAAAATATTAAAATTTAATTGAACATTTTTTTATCGCAACCGATGTTTTGTTTCAGTTGGCAAACGATTTCGGTCTATAATTTGGATCATCTTCAGGATGTAGGCACATTGATGACGGCCGGTGGCGGTGGACGGAACAAGATCCGTAAGAACACGGACATCAACTGATGCGAACAATAAACGTCTGTGTTCTTACATAGGTTGCTCAATGCACCGCCACCAGCAGCCATGATGACGCCTACTGCCTGAAGATTGTCTAAACTGTAGACCGAAACCGGTTACCAACCAAAATAAACATCTGTTGTCATCAAGACTGTTTAACTTAATTTCACTATAAAAAAATGCTGTATGGGTCATCTCGAGGAAACTCATGGCACTTTGAACACTAAGGTGAAAGCCAACGAATAGAAAAAAATAATTAAACCAAAACAGTGACTCAACACATAGGACCTGACCGGGGTCAGGGGAGTGGTCCTAATGCTCAACTTACATTGGCGTGTCTGGGTCTACGGCCCACCTGCAAAACGGTCGTTTATATTTTCCAAGGGGTAGGGGCGGCGGAGGGGGGAGTGGAGGGTGAGGGGGAACTGGAGGTGACGGATCTACCAGTTGCACATTACTGTCTACATTTCCTGTTGGACTACCTGAATCCCCACCAAGATAGAAACATCGCTGAATATATCATTTACGTCGCTCTAGTAACAACGTGCAATATTAAGCTGTCAGCACCGATTTCATCTGAAATCGTTATCTAAAGTTAATATTAAAGGAAACAAACATCCGATGGATCCAGAAAGTTACTGGAAGGGCATTTATTAATGCAAACTATTCCATCGTTTCTGTGTCGCATAGCGAAACCATAGAAAATGGGTACCAAAACTGGAGACAAGACCAACGTGGTCTGTCTCTGGAGAGTATATCGTGGTGGTTATCCGTTTTTTCTAAGTACAATTCTCTGTTTCCCCAGGCACGGAGAGTCCTGTAACATGAGCTCGGAACCGTCCTTAAGTGGCCGCTGGAGCACCGTTCGCAATCTGGGAAGAGGCTAGCGTTCACTGATGACCGATAAGTAAGCATTCTCCTCGCAAGTAATGATACCACGTCGGTTTAAGTGCGATACCACACGTGTTGCGTGCTTGAAAGAGAGAAGTTTTGATTGAACTTTAGACAGGTTAACTGCTCAGAAACGAGAGACATACATATGCATCAGACGCAAATACCATGCACGTAAAGGTATGGTTCATTCTAGTTCGTAGGAGATAAGACTGTATTGTAACGATATTCCAGTGAAAGGAAAGAAGACGATAAGAAAACTGTAACGTTTGGAAAAACTAAAGTCGGGAATATACTGTTTACTCCTGCCTCTGATAATTGCGTTGCACTGAACAGCAAATGAAGAAAGTCATAGAAAAACTGACAAAGTAGTGCAAATGCAATCAAATACACTGAAACCAACACATTTCCTCAAATGAAACTATATGGTTCCAGAGACAATTCAAAATCTGAAATGTCAGTGATGTATGTATGCAAACTGAAGCGACGAATGAAAATTTGCCAAGGCCAGGATTCAAATATGAGTCTCTTGCTCATGAGCTATATCCGCTAACCACTACGCCATCCTGGCATATTGGCTTTTCTTCACTGCACGCACACCCCCGCACACCCCCCTCCTCCATGCAAATTTCCATTCACGCCTCAGCCCGCTAGCTATTCCCCATAGACTCGAACTGCATTGCAAAGGTTCTCCATCTGTACTGGAAAAGCACCTCAGCATTGAACGAAATGAGCATCCTGTCTGAAACCACAGCATAGGTACAAATTTTCATGTATTTACAGGGTGTTTCAAAATTCATGTTACACGGTTCTGGAAGTTGTAGAGGGGAGTTAGTAGATTAAGTATTAAAGGAGAACCCACGTCCGGAAACGCCATCCTAAGACGCTACAGTCAGTCAAAGTTATACAGAGTTATAGGCGCCGGTGGCTTTAAATGTATGTATATAGAGAGTAATTCCGTGACGATGTTACAGACTTTCTAGGATGAGGTATAAGGACAAATGTATCAATTTGAGGTAACAGCCTCTGTGCTGGAAACGAACGAGTCGTAAGGTATAAGATTGTTCAAATGGCTCTAAGCACTATGCGACTTAACATCTCAGGTCATCAGTCCCCTAGACACAGAACTACGTAAACCTAACGAACGTAAGGACATCACACATATCCATGCCCGATGCAGGATTCGATCATGCGACAGTAGCAGCAGCGCAGTCCCCGAGTGAAGCGCCTAGAACCAATCGGCCACAACGACCGGCTAGGGTATAAGAGAAAACCGTTCTGAAACCTCTGATGGTGGAATACATGCGTTGTTGCAACTTTCAGAGCTGTAGTATGGGCCAAACCAAGGAAAAAAGTCCGGTAAAAATGGGCTCCAGCATGCATACCCGAGGAGCTATGACCACTTCTTAATTTTCCTTAGTGTGAAACACATCTCCTACATTCAACAAATGGCCATAGCTCCTCAGGTACGCATTTTAGAGACGATGGTTACTGGACCTTTTTTCTTGTTTTGATCCATACTACTACTACCTCTGAAAGTTGCCTACCCTACAATCTTATTCGATTCCCGGCGGCGCCAGAGATTTTCTCTGCCTCGTGATGACTGGGTGCTGTGTATTGTCCTTAGGTTAGTTAGGTTTAAGTAGTCCTAAGTTCTAGGGGACTGATGACCATAGATGTTAAGTCCCATAGTGCTCAGAGCCTACAATCTTAGCAACAACGGCACCGGTACATGAATTCCACAGTCAGAGGTATACGAAAGTCAGATGTATCAGAACGGTTTCCACTTTTAGCTTTCGACTCGTTTGTTTACGGTACAGGGAATGTTACCTCAAATTGATACGTTTATCCGTATCCTTCGTCCTACAAAATTTGTAACATCATCAAGGAATGATCCTCTTATACCCATAGATTTACAGGCGCCGGCTAGCAGTCGAGTTGACACGCATCTCAACCGCACGGCTGTAACGGATCGTGCAGCCACTTCTCGATCCCTTCGTCAACAGATGGGGACGTCTGCAAGACAACAACCATCTGCACGAACAGTTCGACGACGTTTGCAGCAGCATGGACTATTAGCTCGGAGACCATGGCTGCGGTTACGCTAGACGCTGCATCACAGACAGGAACGCATGCGATGGTGTACTCAACAACAAACCTGGGTGCACGAATGACAAAACGTCATTTTTTCGGATGAATCGAGGTTCCGTTTACAGCATCATAATGGTCGCTTCCTTGTTTGGCGATATCACGGAGAACGCACAATGGAAAGCGTGTGTTCGTCGTCGCCATACTGGCGTATCAACCGGCGTTATGGTATGGGGTGCCATTGATTACACGTCTCCGTCACCTCTTGTTCGCATTAACGGCACTTTGAACAGTGGACGTTACATTTCAGACGTGTTACGACCCGTGGCTCTACCCTTCATTCGATCCCTGCTAAACCCTACATGTCAGCAGGATAATGCACGACCTCATGTTGCAGATCTTGTACTGGCCTTTCTGAATTCAGAACATGTTCGACTGCTGCCCTGGCCTGCACATTCTCCACATCTCTCACCAATTAAAACGTCTGGTTAATGGTGGCCGTTTAACTGGCTCGTCACAATAAGCCAGTCACTACTCTTGATGAACTGTGGTATCGTGTTGAAGCTGCATGGGCAGCTGTACCTGTACACGCCATCCAAGCTCTGTTTGACTCAATACCCAGGCGTATCACGGCCGTTATTAAAGCCAGAGGTGGTTGTACTGGGTACCAAAATTGCGTGAAAATGTAATGACATGGCAGTTCTAGTATAATACACTCCTGGAAATAGAAAAAAGAACACATTGACACCGGTGTGTCAGACCCACCATACTTGCTCCGGACACTGCAAGAGAGCTGTACAAGCAATGATCACACGCACGGCACAGCGGACACACCAGGAACCGCGGTGTTGGCCGTCGAATGGCGCTAGCTGCGCAGCATTTGTGCACCGACGCCATCAGTGTCAGCCAGTTTGCCGTGGCATACGGAGCTCCATCGCAGTCTTTAACACTGGTAGCATGCCGCGACAGCGTGGACGTGAACCGTATGTGCAGTTGACGGACTTTGAGCGAGGGCGTATAGTGGGCATGCGGGAGGCCGGGTGGACGTACCGCCGAATTGCTCAACACGTGGGACGTGAGGTCTCTACAGTACATCGATGTTGTCGCCAGTGGTCGGCGGAAGGTGCACGTGCCCGTCGACCTGGGACCGGACCGCAGCGACGCACGGATGCACGCCAAGACCGTAGGATCCTACGCAGTGCCGTAGGGGACCGCACCGCCACTTCCCAGCAAATTAGGGACACTGTTGCTCCTGGGGTATCGGCGATGACCATTCGCAACCGTCTCCATGAAGCTGGGCTACGGTCCCGCACACCGTTAGGCCATCTTCCGCTCATGCCCCAACATCGTGCAGCCCGCCTCCAGTGGTGTCGCGACAGGCGTGAATGGAGGGACGAATGGAGACGTGTCGTCTTCAGCGATGAGAGTCGCTTCTGCCTTGGTGACAATGATTGTCGTATGCGTGTTTGGCGCCGTGCAGGTGAGCGCCACAATCAGGACTGCATACGACCGAGGCACACAGGGCCAACACCCGGCATCATGGTGTGGGGAGCGATCTCCTACACTGGCCGTACACCTCTGGTGATCGTCGAGGGGACACTGAATAGTGCACGGTACATCCAAACCGTCATCGAACCCATCGTTCTACCATTCCTAGACCGGCAAGGGAACTTGCTGTTCCAACAGGACAATGCACGTCCGCATGTATCCTGTGCCACCCAACGTGCTCTAGAATGTGTAAGTCAACTACCCTGGCCAGCAAGATCTCCGGATTTGTCCCCCATTGAGCATGTTTGGGACTGGATGAAGCGTCGTCTCACGCGGTCTGCACGTCCAGCACGAACGCTGGTCCAACTGAGGCGCCAGGTGGAAATGGCATGGGAAGCCGTTCCACAGGACTACATCCAGCATCTCTACGATCGTCTCCATGGGAGAATAGCAGCCTGCATTGCTGAGAAATGCGGATATACACTGTACTAGTGCCGACATTGTGCATGCTCTGTTGCCTGTGTCTATGTGCCTGTGGTTCTGTCAGTGTGATCATGTGATGTATCTGACCCCAGGAATGTGTCAATAATGTTTCCCCTTCCTGGGACAATGAATTCACGGTGTTCTTATTTCAATTTGCAGGAGTGTATATTTGTCCAATGAACACCTGTTTATCATCTGCATTTCTTTTTTATGTAGCTATTTTAATGGCCAGTAGTGTAGTTCCATTTGATTAAAGTACCTATGCCTGCGTTTCGGACAGGATCCCCCGTTTCGTTCCGCGCTGAGGTACTATTGCAGTGCAACTAGTGAGCCTCTGCAATGGTGTTTGAGTTTAGGGGAAATACCAAAAGGTCTGAGGCATGAATATGAACTTGCGTTTAGGAGGGAGACATGATATGGTAGTCTTCGCGGTTGTACGAATCACTGTGCCAGGATGGCGTAATGGTTAGCGCATTTGCCTAGTGAGCAGAAGACCCGGGTTCGACTCTGGGCCCTGATACAAATTTTCATTCGTTGCTTCAGTCTCCATACATACAACACACTTTGTGTTGGAATGGTACTTCAGTTTCCTTTATTTGAACGAAAGCACTAGTTGCAAATTCGGTACAGGTATAGACTTTGGCACACAACACAAAATTCTGGGTGGTTGTGGTTATCCAAAGAATGAACACTGTGAAATACTGTAGGTACATCAGTAAAGTCAAAGCTACTAGAAATGCGGCCAGAGTCGATCACCAAACATAGTTCAAGCTCACAGTATAGGCTGTCAACAAGAGAGTTGTTGTTGTTATGGTCTTCAATCCAATGGTTTGATGCAGCTTTCCATGCTACTCTATCCTGTGCAAGCTTCTACATCTCCCAGTAGCTACCGCAGCCTACATCCTTCTGAATCCGCTTAGTGTATTCATCTCGTGGTCTCCCTCTGCGATTTTTACCCTCCACACTGCCCTCCAGTACTAATTTGGTGATCCCGTGATGCCGCAGAACATGTCCTACCAACCGATTCCTTCTTCTAGTCAAGTTGTGCCACAAACTCCTCTTCTCCCTAATTCTATTCAATACCTCCTCATTAGTTATGTGATCAGCCCATCTAATCTTCAGCATTCTTCTGTAGCACCACTTTTCTAAAGCTTCTATTCTCTTCTTGTCTAAACTATTTATCGTCCATGTTTCACTTCCATACATGGCTAGGGCTATGGTAGCCGGTGCGTATGTTGCAAGCACGTAGACTCAATGAGACACTGGCTTACTGTCGCAGAGAGGACAGCTTTATCTTGCTCCGTGATCACTCTGCATGATACAACGTGAAGGAGGACGTGTCTCCAGTCCATTGCTGTGCGCTCACTGCCTGCTGCGAGCATGTGGGGCCGAGTGAATAGTCTCTGTCCTTAAGTCGCTACATGCAGCCCTTCTCTTTCCTGAGACTGGGTAGCAAGAGAGTGCGACTTACGGCACTAATAAAAAAAATGGCTCTGAGCACTATGGGACTGAACATCTGTGGTCATCAGTCCCCTAGAACTTAGAACTACTGAAACCTAACTAACCTAAGGGACGAATTTTGCCGGCCGCGGTGGTCTCGCGGTTCTAGGCGCGCAGTCGGGAACCGTGCGACTGCTACGGTCGCAGGTTCGAATCCTGCCTCGGGCATGAATGTGTGTGATGTCCTTAGGTTAGTTAGGTTTAAGTAGTTCTAAGTTCTAGGGGACTAATGACCACAGCAGTTGAGTCCCATAGTGCTCAGAGCCATTTGAACCATTTTGAACCTAAGGACATCACAAACATCCATGCCCGAGGCAGGATTCGAACCTGCGACGGTAGCGGTCACGCGGTTCCAGACTGAAGTGTCTATAACCGCACGGCCACACCGGCCGGCATGGCACTAATAGAAGTATCAGACTTTACTAGAATGAGTACAACTAAGACCCCCATCTCCCTTCTCAGAGCTTGATGTAATATTCCCACGTCTTCCCTACGACTCCATTCTTTGCTCTATAGGTCCGATTTCAAGCACAATTCAGTTACTGTGGTGGAAAGGCCGTGTGGCTAGGACCTCCCGTCCGGTAGACCGTTCGCCTGGTGCAAGTCTTTCGATTTGACGCCACTTCGGCGACTTGCATGTCGATGAGGATGAAATGATGATGTTAAGGACAACACAACACCCAGACCCTGAGCGGAGAAAATCTCCGACCCAGTCCGGAATCGAACCCGTGCCGTGAGGTACGACATTCTGTCGCGCTAACCACTCAGCTACCAGGGGCGGATATGACTGTGATGAACACAAGATATCCTAAAACCACTTCCTAGAAACTTCAACAGTCCTTTCCTGAATGAGTAGCCCTTTTCCGTTTTGTAAGCAACACTTCTCATTAATATTAACCAGTTTTACTGATAACGTGACTGAGCTATTGCGTACAATGCTTAGACTGTTGCAAAGGTGTTTAACATTAAGATACTTGAGGACAAATATATATTTGTATTTTTCTGGAAGATCATTATATGCTACGCCGATTATGTGTGACAACAAAAACTGTGTGCGTACCGGCGTTCGGAAAGGAGTCCTTGTCTTTCGTGGGCAGTGAGCAACCAATTAGTCTATCCGAACAGCTTGCTTGGCCGAATTCGAGGGGACGGCAGCAAAAAATCAACGTCGAGCCATCCTAATTTGGGCTTATGTGGTTTCACAAGATCGCTTAAGGAAAATGTCAGTACGTTTCCATTGAATAGGACACAGACGATTTTCATCACCTCCAGTCCAATCGTGTTCTCCGTCTCTAATTAATACTTCGTCGATCGCAAGTTTAAAACTGTTCTTCCTTCGTCCATTCCTTCCTTCCTTCCTTCTTTCCTCCCTTCCTGCAACTATTCAAACTCTGAAGTAGTCACAACTGCTTCCCCGTTCCTTCCATACACTTCAAATGCCATTAGCGTGTCCATGACTCGTGCTCGGTTGGCGTAATTGGTAGCGCACTGTTGAAACGGTGCTTCCGTTTCCAGTGTTTGAATAGAAAAGTCAGTTATAATTCTTCACAAGCTGAGTGTTCGGCGTATAACACAAATTTCTGGCTGGCTACGGTTACGCAAAGAATGAACACTGTGAAGAACTGAAAGTCCAAGAATGAAGCCAAAGTCCGTCGTTCTGCAATCACAAATACAGGCACAGCACTCACTGCGTAAGCTGTGAAGAAGGCGGTAGCCGGCGAGTACATTGCAAATACTTTCAACCGTCACTTTCTAAACGTAAAACCAAATACAAGATTAAGTGGTACAGTTGAAGAAACAAGAGTATATTAAAAAGTCAGTCCGCAAAACTTTAAGCATCTGGAAGTAGTACCAACATCCTTCAGTGATATTAATACAGTTATAATAAGTCTAAAAAATAAAAGCTCTTGGGAGGTTGATGGACTTCCAGACATAATTGTCAAAATATGTTCCAACTTAATAAGTAATGTACTTAGTGATATATGCAATGCATAAGTGGTACATGGAATTCCAGACAGATTAAAATATGCAATTACTAAACCACTTCGTAAAAGAGGTGACAAGACAGAGCTAAACAATTACTGCCCAATTTCCTTAGTGACATCTTTTTCCAAAATATTCGAAAAAGTAATGTACTCATGAGTAACCGTTCACTTAAGTGAAAACAGTTTACTTAGCACATAACAGCTTGTATTCCAGAATGGTGGCACAACTAAGAATGCTATTTATACATTCACTCATCAAATAGAGCAGGCCTTAAATAATAAAGTATCGACAGTTGGTATGTTTTGCAATCTTTCCAACGCTTTTGATTGTGTAGATCATGTTAGTCTCTTAGAAAAACGCAGTTTTTATGAAGTGATGGCTTTATGCACAGCTGGTTTGAATCATTCTTGACAAACAGAATGCAATAGGTTGCGGTGAATAATTTAGACAATGTTGGAAACGTAGAAAATTTTAATGACTGGGAAAAAGTCGTAGAGGGGTTCCCAAAGGTTTCAATTTTTGTTCCATTCCTATTCCTTATATATGTGAATGACCTTCCACTTAATATTAAACAACCAGACGATGCTTGTGTTATAATAAATCCCATCACAGAGAACACAACAGAAGAATTGGTAAATTATATTTTCCAAGAATTTATTAAGTGGTTCCCTAAAAAAGGACTCTCCCAAGATTTAGAGAAAAGCTCATTACATACAGTTCTGTACATCAAATAGAGTAATATCAATAGTCAATGGAGCACAAGCAGGAGTCAATAACTAGAGTATTATGCTACAGATTTTTTACTGTACGTGTTGATGAAAACTTGAAGCATATTACTGAGCTTCTCAAACGATTAAGTTCAGCCACTTTTGCTCTTGGTATAATTGCTAAGCTTGGAAACAAACGTGCCAACCTCCTGATATCTTTGCATAATTCCACTGAATAATGTCGTGCGGAATAATTTTCTTGGTTAATCCATCACTTCGAAGGTAAGTACTGAGTGTACTGAGTGTACAAAAGCGAGCAGTAAGAATAATATGTGGTGTTCAACCACGGACGTCATGTAGGTACCTCTTCAAGGAGCTAGGCATTTTAACTGCGCCGTCATCATACATATGTTCGCTAATGAATTTCGTCATAAATAATCCATACCAATTTGAGAAGAACAGTGATGTCACAACCTATAACACTAAAGCGGAAAAAAACATTATTACCCATTGTTAAAACTCTCTGTGCCCCAGAAAGGAGTTCAATACGCAGCAACAAACATTTTTGATCATTTGCCCAATGACATAAAAAGTCTGACGTGTAAGGAAACAATTTTTACATCTAATTTAAAGTCACATCTCCTGGACAACTCCTTTTATTCCATTGACAAATTTCTATCTAAAATGTGCCAGCCAGTAAGGAAATTAACGTTAGTTGCATGAGTAGCGCTAAAAATAAAAATTGGCCAGGTGTGAGTAATAGCCCGCATCTCGTGGTCGTGCGGTAGCGTTCTCGCTTCCCACGCCCGGGTACCCGGGTTCGATTCCCGGCGGGGTCAGGGATTTTCTCTGCCTCGTGATGGCTGGGTGTTATGTGATGCCCTTAGGTTAGTTAAGTTTAAGTAGTTCTACGTTCTAGGGGACTGATGACCTAAGATGTTAAGTCCCATTGTGCTCAGAGCCATTTGAACCAACTCGAGCCCTGAGGGTTCAATACACGCTTAATTATGTGTATGTATAGACAGTTCATCCATTTCGGGAGTCGTGAATCTCGACGACTTTTAACTGTTATCGACATTGATACTGGCAAGATATCGGCATAAGGGATTCTAAGACTTTCTAGAATGATTTAATTTCAAGTTTGAAGTGGGATAACAACCGATAAAAGAAATATTTCTTCGTGTTTTATAATTACAAGTCAACAATTATCTGATTTTTTCCCCTTTACTTGTACTATGAAGCCTTGCTTCTTACCAAATGTCATGTTTCTACGTCAACGGGAAGTAGCCTATAGGTTTTAATGAGTGAGTTTGCGAGTATTAAAATATGTGACATAAATGGCCTTATCTTTTGGTTGCATCGACTTAGAAGCTTAAGTATTACACCACCAATGGACCATAGATCTTAGCAGGTGAAATAAATTTCTACTTGATACGTCTACTCGACGCCAAGAAAAAGGGGTCGATACAGACGTACGTACATACAGTCTGATAGTAAACGACAAAATTTCTTTTTTCGTCTGATATAATCACAAATTAACAATTTTCGGATTCTTTCCCTTTGATTGCACTGTGAAATATTGCTTCTTTCCAAATTTCATGATTCTGGGGCAACGGAAATTACCCTATACGCTTTTGATGAGTAAATTTGCGAGTATAAAAATATGTGACATAAATGGCCATATCTTGTGACTGCATTGACTTAGCCGCTTAACTATTTCACACTTTCAAACGACCGTAGACGTCAGCATGTGACATAAACCTCAACTTGATACATCTGCCCGTCCCCGAGAAGTCGGAACGACCGACAGACAGACACCAGACAGTCGGAGAACAAATTGATCCTATAAGGGTTCCGTTTCTACCGACTGAGTTCATAAGGAACCTTAACAATCTGTTCATTAGTATAAACAACACAACAATCACATATACATATCCTACAAGGGTGAGTCAAATGAAAACCTTAAATTTGTAATAACAAATCGAAATTTCGCACCGTTATCCTGTAGGTTGGTAAGTGTGCTACAAACAGTGTTCAGAATGGCCTGTAGGTGGCACCATAGTACAGATGCACACATACCGTCACAGTATCAGTATAAAGATGACGGCCCCACTTGCACCAGGGAGAAACAGCGTTCTGTTACTAAGTTTTTGCGTAGTGAAGGTGTGAAACCTATTGAAATTCATCGACGAATGAAGGTTCAGTAGGGTGATGCATGTTTGTCACAGCAGCAAGCCTACTAATGGAGTAGGAAGTTCGCAAATGGTGTGTCTGACTTCAGCGGAAGATGCTCCTCGTCCAGGTCAGGCACAACGAGTTGTGACTCCACAGACCACTGCAGCAGTTGAAGCTATAGTGAAGGAAAACCACCGAGTGACACTGAATGACACTGCAGCATGTTTACAGATTAGTCATGGGTCAGCACACCACATTGTGCATGATGTGCTCCAGTTTCACAAAGTTTCTGCAAGATGATTGCCACGGAAGTTGACTCCTGAAATGAGAGAGCAACGTGTTGATGCTTGTGAAGAATTTATTCGGCGCTTTAAACGAGAAGGTGATGGCTTGGGGACGAAACCCGGGTTCACTTCCATTTTGAGTGTCTTCCACATCCACCATGCTCACCAGATCTTGCCCCAAGTGATTTCCATATGTTTGGACCACTTAAAGACGCAATGGGAGGAAAGAAGTACCGTTCTGATGAAGGGGTACGCCACGCGGTGCGTGAGTGGTTGCACGGACTACCAAAACAATTTTTTTCTAAAGGAATTTATGCACTTTGTAAACGCTGGAAGACTTGCATTGAGCGTGGGGGAGATTATGCTGAAATGTGATACAGCTTTGTACCACTTCTGCACAGTAAATAATATTTAAAAAAATATTTAAGGTTTTCATTTGACTCATCCTCGTAGAAACTAGCTCGTACAACATTATTTCAGTAAAATGAGCGTTCAGATGATGTATGGAACTTACAATTATCTTATTAAGTAACTAACTTACTACTGAAAACATATAGAGTGAATGCGACACCGGCTTATGATCGCAGAGCGGTCATGGTAGCCTTACCGCTCCGGAGACCAGGAGACTGCGCCACGTTACGTGTCGTGTCGTGGCCGGTGAGGGCGTGTCTGAAGTCCGTTGTGGTGTGCTGGCGGCCTGCTGTGTCGCCGCAGGTTGCGCTGGGCGAGTGAACAGCCTCACAGTCTCTCTGATGATGATGATGTTCGGTTTGTGGGGCGCTCAACTGCACGGTTATCAGCGCCCGTACAAATTCCGAACCTTTTCTCAGCCCAATTTCGCAACTTTCATGATGATGATGAAATGATGAGGACAACACAAACACCCAGTCATCACGAGGCAGGTGCCCCCGTGCTCGGGAAGCGAGAACGCTACCGCGAGACCACGAGCTGCGGACAATCTCTCTGAGTCACTGACTGCTGATCTCACTGTTCGCGAATTAAGTGACTATGTGACCTTGTTACGTTAAGTTCCGAAGCACGTAGCTGGAGGCAGTGCTTCTTGCAACTGATGTCCCAACATGAAATACTAATGATATGTTTGATTACGTATCATTAAATACACTCATGGACAACTGAATTAGGCACAATTGCCTAACAGCGGGCACTCATCGAAAATTATTGTCCAAAAGTGGTGAAACTGTGTCTAGACTCTGCTGCGTTATCGTGAATGTATTCAAGGATTTTGTAAAATTAAGTACTGCTATTTTACTTTTCAAACATTCTTAAGAAATTAATACATGCACTTATAGGTGCATGCTACATATTCAGTTCCTTCCCAATATCCCCCTGTCTGAAGCAAGGAACTGAAAGTTATTGTAAAAGTCTCACATAACCATAATAAACGTATCAAAAAAACGTTTCGCATCACCACGGTTCCCAGAACTCCTGAAGACAGACGTTGACTGTGGATATTGTATCACAAACACAGTCCCTTTGACTGTTCAGAGATGTCACTAAACGACCTTGCATGAGCAGCGCCTATTAGACGGAGGGGGTCCGACAATGGATTACTTCCAGTCATTCCACCCGGATGGAGGTACACGGCTCATGTTGTCTGTAGTTCAACCATGCCTAGACGGTTTATAGAGCGGTTCGATCGCGTCCGTATTATTACTTTGTGCCCGGAAGGGCTCTCAACAAGGGAAGTGCCCAGGCGTCTCGAAGTGAATCAAAGCGATGTTGTTCGGCCATGGAGGAGATACAGAGAGACAGGAACTGTAGGTGACATGCCTCGCTGAGGCCGCCCATGGGCTACTACTGCAGTGGATGGCCGATACCTACGCATTATGGCTCGGAGGAACACTGACAGCAGTGCATCCAAGCTGATTAATGCTTTTCGTGCAGCCACAGGACGTCGTGTTACGACTCAAACTGTGCGCAATAGGCTGCCTGATGCGCAACTTCACGCCCGACGTCAGTGGCGAGGTCCATCTTTGCAACCACGACACCATGCAGCGCGGTACAGATGAGACAAACAACATTACAATGGACCGCCCAGGGTTGGCATCAGGTTCTCTTCACCAATGAGTGTCGCATATGCCTTCAACCAGACGATCGTCGGAGACGTGTTTGGAGACAACCCGGTCAAGCTGAACGCCTTAGACACATTGTCAGCGAGTGCAGCAAGATGGAGGTTCCCTGCTGTTTTAGGGTGGTATTGTGTGGGGCCGACGTAAGCCGCTGGTGGTCATGGGAGGCGCCGTAACGGCTGTACGATACGCTTCAACCGATAGTGCAATCATATCGCCAGCATAATGGTAAGGCATTTTTCTTCACAGACGACAATTCGCGCCCCCATCGTGCACATCTTGTGAATGACATGCTTTAGGATAACGACATCGCTCGGCTACAGTGGTCGGCATGTTCTCCAGACATGAACCCTATCGAACATGCCTGGGATAGATTGTAAAGAGCTTTTTATGGACGACGTGACCCGCCAACCACTCTGTGGGATCTACGCCGAATCGCCGTTGAGGAGTGGGAAAATCTGAACCAACAGTGCCTTGATGAACTAGTAAATAGTATGCCACGACGAATACAGGCATGTATCAGTGCAAGAGGACGTGCTAGTTGGTATTAGAGGTACCAGTGTGTACAGCAATCTGGACCAACACCTCTGAAGGTCTTACTGTATGGTGGTACAACATGTAATGTGTGGTTTCCATGAGCAAATGAAAGTGCCTACATGATGTTTATGTTGATCTCTATTCCAATTTTCTGTACAGGTTCCGGAACTCTCGGAACCGAGGCGATGCAAAACTTTTTTTGATGTGTGTAGTTGGCAGGTGATTCAACCTTTAAATAAAAAATGAGTTGCCGGAAACAATTTAAATACATGCGCCTACATCCAGATACATTACTTCTTGCCAGAATTTCAGTCTGAGAGCAACCAACTAAAATATATTTTAAGACCCAAAATGAACATACTAGATGTCACTGCCTTAAACTTAAAGATACCAAATTTAAATAATATATTCATATAATTATCGGATGAGCTTCATTGCACGTCGATCTCGGCCTCTGAATGCAAATACGAAGGGTGCACCACTCGTAAACAACCTGTACTGATGCCTAGTCTGTACTGAACACGCACAGTCCAGCTCGACATGTGCCTCATCAGCGTTGTTGACCGTCAAACACAACCATCCCATTACTATCACTGTTCTCATTATTTTGCCTATCTCCAGTAACTGCGAAGAAAGCATGAGTAACAGAAAAAATACTTTAGTTGCTCGATGAAAGAAGGAAGTGTAAAAATGTTCGTTAAAATTCTGGACTACAGAAATAAAAGTCGCTGATGAACGAAACAAATAGAAAGTGCAGGGAAGCTAAGACGAAAGGGCTGCATGAAAAATGTGAAGAAATCAAAAGTGAAATGATTGTCGGATGGACTGACTCAGCATCTAGGAAAGTCAAAATAATCGTCGGTGAAATTAAAAGCCGGCCGGGGTGGCCAAGCGGTTCTAGGCGCTACAGTCTGGAACCGCGCGACCGCTACGGTCGCAGGTTGGAATCCTGCCTCGGGCATGAATGTGTGTGATGTCCTTAGGTTAGTTAGGTTTAAGTAGTTCTAAGTTCTAAGGGACTGATGACCTCAGAAGTCAAGTCCCATAGTGCTCGGAGCCATTTGAACCATTTTGAAATTAAAGGCAAGAGCGGTAACCTTAAGAGTACAACGGGAATTCCACTGTTAAATGGAGAGGAGAGAGCGTATAGGGGGAAAGAGTACATTGAAAGCCTTTATAAGGGGGAAGATTTGTCTCTGACATGGTAGAAGAAGAAACAGGAGTCGATGCAGAAGAGATAGGGGATCTAGTTCTAGAATCAGAATTTAAGAGAGCTTTGGAGGACTTAATATCAAATAAGGCAGAAGCGATAGATAACATTCCATCAGTATTTCTAAAATCATTGTGGGAAACGACAACAAAACGACTCTTCACGTTGGTGTGTAGAATGTATTAGACTGGCTGTATAACATCAGGCTCATCAGACTTTCGGAAAAACGTCATACACACAATTCCGAAGATTACAACAGCCGATGAAGGTGAGAATTATCGCACAATCAGTTTAACAAGTCATGCATCCAAATTGCTAACAAGAACAATATACAGAAGAATGGAAAAGAAAATTGAAGATGTGTTAGATGACGATCTATAAGGGAAGTTACATGGAGCTCCCCAAATGGGATCACAAAAAATCAGATTGATCACATACTTATAGATAGACGACATGCTTCTGATATATTAGAGGTGGATAGCTGTCGTAGTGCAGATGGAGATAGTGATCATTATTTGGTAAGAATCAAATACAGAGGACAGCCAATTATAGACAGACTAAGAAAGCTATCGCGCCAAGGTTTGATAATACCTAGTTAAGAAATGATGAAAATACAGTACAACAGTATAAAACTATATTGACAAATAGGCTTAATGAAGCCGAAAAGCGGGCAGGAGAGGCTATTGAAGGAGGATTGGAAACGGTTAAAGGACATGAGACATCTGAAACTGTACTGGGCAGAAGGAAGCAGTCGAGAACCCAGAGCTGGTTTGATGAAGACTGTAGAAGGAAGATAGAAGAAATTAGGCAAGAAAAAGAATGCTGCAAAGGAGAACTAGAGGTACTGTAGAAGAATACCACGAGAAGAGAAGGGAAGCAGATAAGGAATGTAGGAGGAAAAAGAAAGACATTGAAAAACGGTGGGTTGATGAGTTAGAAGAGAGAAATACTGTTCAAGAAACAAGGAAACTCTACATGAGAGTTAAAGACATAAGGAAGGGATTCCAACCCAGTGAAGTTTTCTGTAAAGATAAGGAGGGAAATCTGATTGTAAGAAAAGATCAGAATTTAGACAGATGGGTGGAGTATTTTAGTGAACTACTAAATGCAGACTCGGGAAACGAACGTGGGGTTGATGCCGATATGGCAGAAGAGGTGAAGAAGGAAGTAAACAGAGATGAAGAGCACGAGGGATCACTAGCAGAACCCACACTGGAAGAAGTTAAAGTTAGTATCAAGACTATTAAGAACAATAAAGCTCCAGGAGAAGAAAATATTACTGCAGAAATGATAAAATATGATGGAGAAAAACTAGTAAGGATTATGAGATTATAGTGGACATATGGGGGAAAGAAAATATGCCAAAACAGTAGAGTACAGCAATACTCTGCCCTCTACATAAGAAATATGATAAAGCTGAATGCACGAATTATAGAGGAATTGCACTGCTCTGTATAGTATATAAAGTATTAGGAAAAATAATGGCTGGGCGGTTAAGAACATACGTAGAAGAGTATCTAGGAGACTACCAGTGATCCATTACAGATCAGATTTTTACTATCAGACAGATCCTTGAAAAATGTTATGAGTGTAACAGCGATGTCCACCAGCTTTTCGTTGATTTCAAACAAGTTTATGATAGTATCAAAAGGGATAAACTTTGGAAGGTAATGCAAGAGGCAGAAGTCCCTAACAAACTGATAATATTGGTTCAAATGACTTTGAGAAGAACAATATGCAAAGTTAAGATCGAGGGCACTTTATCAAAGGCATGTGAAGTTAACCAAGGACTGCGGCAGGGTGATGTGCTCTCCACTATTCTGTTCAATGTCGCCTTGGAGAGTGTGATGCGAAAGACACAAAGCAACAACCGCGGGGAACACTGTTTAACAGAGTGACTCAGGAGCTTGCATATGCAGACGATATTGATTTGTTATCCAGTAGGAAACAGGACCTGGAAGAAAAGCTTGAAAGGTAGAAAGATATTGTGCGGAGTTGGGGATGACCGTTAATCAGTCAAAGACCAAGTATATGTTAATATCCAGGAAAAGATATATTGAGGGAGAAAGAAGCATGACTTTGAATGGAAAAGAATATGAACGCTGTGATAGCTTTAAATATCTTGGGCCACTAGTAACTGAGAATAATGATATGAGAGGAGAAATACATGCAAGTACTGTAGCTGGTAACAGGAGCTACTTTGCACTGGTTAAAGTATTTAGAGCAAGGAGCCTTAGTAGGAATCTGAAGATGACTGTGTATCGTACAGTAGTTAGACCTGCGGTGAGGTATGGTTTGGAGACCTGGACTATGACGGAAATTGATGAGGAGTTGTTGCTGAGATGGAAAAGGAAGATACTTAGGAAAATCTATGGGCCAGTATATGACAGGGGTTTTTGGAGAATCAGAAATAATAACGAGATCAGAGAGTTGAACAACAAACCAGATATCGTGACCGAAATGAAGAGTAATATACTATGTTGGCTGGGACGTAAAGAATGGTGGAGAACAGCTCAGCGAAGAAAGTTTTCGAAGGAAAACCCGGTGGACGTCGTATAAAGGGCAGGCCAGATGGTTACATAACGTGGAGGTGGACTTGATAAGGTTGGGAGTTAGAAGATGGAGAGCCAAGGTAGCCAGCAGAGAGGAGTGGGCGGAGATTGCCGGGAGGGCAAGGCCCTACAATGGCTGTAGCGCCAAGTTAAATGACGGTCAGTTTGACTTTAGGAAAGGTAAAGTCTCCAAGAGAGGCAATTCTGATGTTGCGGTTAATAATGGAAACAAGACTAAAGAAATATCAAGACACGTTCATAGGATTTGCGGAGCTGGAAAAAGCGTCCGACAATGTAAAATGATGCAAGATGTTCGAAATTCTGATAAAAATAGGGGTAAGCTGTAGGGAGAGACAGATAAATTCTAAATTAGTGGTAAGATCTTACGGGACCAAATTGCTTAGGTCATAGGTCCCTAAGCTTACACACTACTTAATGTAACTTAAACAAACTTACGCTATGGACAACACACAGACTCATGCTCGAGGAGGACTCGAACAGGTAATACATAATATCTACAAGGGCAAAGAGGGAATAATAAGAGTGGACGACCAAAACGAAGTGCTCGCTTTAAAAATGGTGTAAGATAGGGATGTAGTCTTTCGCCCCTACTGTTCAATCTGTACATCGAAGATGCAATGATGGAAAAAGAAAGGTTCAGAAGTGGAATTAAAATTCAAGGTGAATGGACATCAGAGATACGATTCGCTATTGATATTGCTACCCTGAATGAAAGTAAAGAAGAATTACATGATCTGCTGAATGGAATGAACAGTCCAATGAGTACAGGATATGGATTGTAAGTAAATCGAAGTAAGATGAAAGTAATGAAAAGTATTAGAAATGAGAACAGCGAGAAACTTAACATCAGGATTCATGAACACCAAGTAGATGAATTTAAGAAATTCTGATATGTACGCAGCAAAATAATCAAAATAATCAATGGCAGACGGAGCAAAGAGGACATCAAAAGCAGACTACACTGGCTAAAAGAGCATTCCTGACCAAAAGAAGTCTACTAGCATGAAACGTAGGCCTCAATTTGAGGAAGAAATTTCTGATACTGAACATTTGGAGCACAGCATTGTATGGTAGTAAAACATGGACTGTTGGAAAACCGGAACAGAAGAGAATAGAAGCATTTGAGATGTGGTGCTGCAGACGAATGTTAAAAATTAGGTGGACTGGTAAGGTAAGGAATGAGGAGGTTCAGCCCTGAATCGAAGAGTAAACGAATATGTGGAAAACACTAACAAGGAGAAGGGACAGGATGGAAGGACATCTGTTACGATGTCAGTAATAGCTTCCATGGTACTAGATGGAGTTGAGGAAGGCAAAAACGGTAGAGGATGCCACAGATTGGAATACGTCCAGCAAATAATTGAGGAAGTAGGTTGCAAGTGCTACTCTGAGATGAAGAGGTTAGTACAGGAGAAGAATTCGTGGCGGACCTTATCTAACCAGTCAGAAGAGTGATGACTAACAAAAAATAAATAAAAAATGACAGAACGAAGGGGACTGTAGCTGTGACACAGGACATAGTGGCAGGGAGACAGAAAGACGAAATCAGAAAATCACAATGATTTGAGCTGAATGAATGAGTCAGAATAGGTAACTGGGAGTGGATGGGTATAAGTGACTTACAGCGATGGACTGGTGAGTGTGAGTGACTTACAGTTAGGCGAGCCTGTGGGAGTTGCATGTTCAAAAAAGCGCGAATATGTTCACATACCAAACTTTTTGTGAAAATGTTTGAGGATGCTGAGGCAGGTAGAATAAGACAGTTGGTGCCAAACTTATCAGTCAGTGTTTTAAAACAAACAGGAATATATTTGCATTTTTGTCCTCCGATAGAAGAATTTTTCTGCTGGTTAAAACACGAAAGTTATTCGTAAGGGCAGTCTCGAAACGGAAACCACTGTGAAACTCAAAAATGTTTTATTGGCAACAGTTAGCTACACCTTCCAGCGTCTTCTCTGCACAGTCGCCGCTCCTACTTAGCCATCTATCATTGCTTTTTCCCAACTTTCCAACACTGTCGTCATAGAAGGCAACCACCCGTGCTTTCCGCCAATACTCTGCGCTGGTCTACAGCTCGTTGACTGTGCCAAAATGTTATCTTCAAAGCCAGGGGTTCATGTGACAGAGATAAAGCTTAGGGGCAGCCAGTTATTGGCTGTATTGTATGTGATCACAAACTTCCCATCCAAAACGCTGAAGGAGCATCTTCATTGCCCTTGCAGAGTACTGCCGAGAATCGACATGAAGAACGAACTGTATGACAATTACGTTGTACGGGCTGCATAACATCAGGCGAATCATTTCGCCTGGCCCTCATACTTCATGGGAGACACTATTTCCTGTGCCTCTTTAAGCGCTCATTGTGCACCCAGTACTGGAAACAGCAACGTGACGAGATCGCCGGGCATACTAGAGACACTGCCCAACACATCTGGTAAAAGAAAGCTTCATCGGATTTTCACAGCGATTTCCACTTCGCGGCTGATCGGAACCCACTTTCCGAATATCCCTAGTATATTTGTATATGGAACATGATTTACAATGTACTCCCTCAATAACATGAATTACGCTAAGTGAAGCTAGCTGAAATATTGTGTGTAAACAAACAAAGCCACGCAGCTTGTATTTCTTTTCCTAATAGGCGTGACGCTAGCATTCATAATTAACGTGATGAATAACAACGCATTCAAAACAGAGGGAGACACGGCGATCGCGTATTCGGGCAGTGGACGCGGCTAGAGCTGACGAGCTGGTAACGACCGCGGCGCCGGAAGTAAATTGCGTGGCTGGCTGCGCGCATTGTCACCCAGGGCGCGCGATGGCCCCTCTGATAATTAACAGCCCTGTTCCGGGCTGTGGGAACACGTGGCGAGCGCAGGTGTTCAATTACGCGCCTGCTAATTGCATATTCAAATTGTATGGAACGGCCGCTCATGCCAGCGCGCTGTTGTTGTTGTAAGCGCGGCCGCAGAACGCAAATTCGGTTCCGTACAACAAACGAAAACTCCTCGTCAGCTACAACAACGAGAGAGCCACAAACGGTGATCGCAGATAGTGGCCAATCCACGAGGACCCCACCATTTCCTCTCCTTCCAAACCACAATTCATCTACGCCGCCCTTCACTCCCAGCTCCTTTCCCCCTTGCATACGGGCCTTGCGACACCATACTGCTAAGTAGAAGTTTTTCGGCCATCTTAACACTTACGTTTACACGGAGGTGACAAAAGTCATGGGATAGCAAATGGCCATATACAGATGGTGGTGGATAAACAGGGAATAAAAGGGCAGTACATTGGCGAAGCTGTCGTTTGTACTCAGGTGATTCTTGTGATTATATGACCGCACGACAGGAATTAACAGACCGTTGCTATTCACGATATACATAAATGACCTTGTGGATAACATCGGAAGTTCACTGAGGCTTTTTGCGGATGATGCTGTAGTATATCGAGAGGTTGTAACAATGGAAAAGTGTACTGAAATGCAGGAGGATCTGCAACGAATTGACGCATGGTGAAGGGAATGGCAATTGAATCTCAATGTAGACAAATGTAATGTGCTGTGAATATATAGAAAGAAAGATCCTTTATCATTTAGCTACAATAAAGCAGGTCAGCAACAGGAAGCAGTTAATTACATAAATTAACTGGGAGTAAGCATTAGGAGTGATTTAAAATGGAATGATCACATAAAGTTGATCGTCGGTAAAGCAGATGCCAGACTGAGATTCATTGGAAGAATCCTAAGGAAATGCAATCCGAAAACAAATGTAGGTTACAGTACGCTTGTTCGCCCACTGCTTGAATACTGCTCAGCAGTGTGGGATCCGTACCAGATAGGGTTGATAGAAGAGACAGAGAAGATCCAACGGAGAGCAGCGCGCTACGTTACAGGATCATGTAGTAATCGCGAAGGCGTTACGGAGATGATAAACTCCAGTGGAAGACTCTGCAGGAGAGACGCTCAGTAGCTCGGTACCGCCTTTTGTTGAAGTTTCGAGAACATACCTTCACCGAGGAGTCAAGCAGTATATTGCTCCCTCCTATGTGTATCTCGCGAAGAGACCATGAGGATAAAATCTGAGAGATTAGAGCCCACACAGAGGCATACCGACAATCTTTCTTTCCACGAACAATACGAGACTGGAGTAGAAGGGAGAACCGATAGAGGTACTCAAGTTACCTTCCGCCACACACCGTCAGGTGGCTTGAGGTGTATGGATGTAGATGTAGACTTTGATCCGCAATATGGTAGTTGGAGCCAAGGGCATGGGACATTCCATTTCGGAAATCGTTAGGGAATTCACTATTCCGAGATCCACAGAGTCAGGAGTGTGCCGAGAATACTAGATTTCAGGCATTACCTCTCACCACGGACAACGTAACGGGCGACGGCCTTCACTTAACGACCGAAAGCAGCGGCGTTTGCTTAGATTGTCAGTGCTCACAGACAAACAACATTGCGTGAAATAATCGCAAAAATAAATGTGAGATGTATAACAACGTATCTGTTAGAACAGTTCAGCGAAATTTGACATTAATAAATTATGACAGCAGACGACCGACGCTAGTGCCTTAGATAATATTACTCAGTTGGTACCACGAGGCTGAGTGCACCCGATACCAACCTCCCACCAAGGGAAAATGCCTGGCAGTTCCAGGAATCGAACGCGGGATCTCTACAAGGCAGAAAGCTGCCCTGACCATTCGGCTATGGAGGCGTGGCTTTTCATGCTACAGCCAGTCTACATTTTACATCCTTTCCATTTCGGCCAGAATCTGTTATAGGCCGTGGTCGAGAGGTTTCCGTTTGAAGGCGTTGCTGTAGCGCACAAGCTACGTATCGCGACTCCGATGCGGGTACATTGTTGTTGTTGTGGTCTTCAGTCCAGAGACTGGTTTGATGCAGCTCTCCGTGCTACTCTATCCTGTGCAAGCTTCTTCATCTCCCAGTACCTACTGCAACCTCATCCTTCTGAATCTGTTTAGTGTATTCATCTCTTGGTCTCCCTCTACAATTTTTACCCTCCACGCTGCCCTTCAATACTAAACTGGTGATCCCTTGATGCCTCAGAATATGCCCTACCACCCGATTCCTTCTTCTAGTCAAGTTGTGCCACAAATTTCTCTTCTCTCCAATTCTGTTCAATACCTCCCCATTAGTTATGTGATCTACCCATCTAATTTTCAGCATTCTTCTGTAGCACCACATTTCGAAACCTTCTATTCTCTTCTTGCCTAAACTATTTATCGTCCACGTTTCACTTCCATACATGGCTACACTCCATACAAATTCTTTCAGAAACGACTTCCTGACACTTAAATCTATACTCGATGTTAACAAATTCCTCTTCTCCAGAAACGCTTTCTTTGCCATTGCCAGTCTTCATTTTATATCCTCTCTAATTCGACCATCATCAGTTATTTTGATCCCCAAATAGCAAAACTCATTTACTACTTTAAGCCTCTCATTTCTTAATCTAATTCCCTCAGCATCAACCGAGTTAGTTCAACTACATTCCATTATCCTCGTTTTGCTTTTGTTGATGTTCATCTTATATTTTCCTTTCAAGACATTGTCCATTCCTTTCAACTGATCTTCCAAGTCCTTTGCTGTCTCTGACAGAATTACAGTGTCATCCGGCGAACATCAAAGTTTTTATTTCTTCTCCATGGATTTTAATTCCAACTCTGAATTTTTTTTTGTTTCCTTTACTGCTTGTTCAATATACAGATTGAATAACATCGGGGATAGGCTACAACCCTGTCTCACTCCCTTCCCAACCACTGCTTTCTTTTCATGCCCCTCGACTCTTATAACTGCAATCTGGTTTCTGTACAAATTCTAAATAGCCTTTCGCTCCCTGTATTTTACCCCTGCCGCCTTTAGAATTTGGAAGAGAGTGTTCCAGTCAACACTGCCAAAAGCTTTTTCCGAGTCTACAAATGCTAGAAACTTAGGTTTGCCTTTCCTTAATCTATTTTCTAAGATAAGTTGTAAGGTCAGTACTGCTTCACGTGTTCGAACATTTCTACGGAATTCAAACTGATCTTCCCCCAGGTCGGCTTCTACAAGTTTTCCAGTCGTCTGTAAAGAATTTTCGTTAGTATTTTGCAGTCATTTGGTACATAAGCACCGGTATGTAGGTAAGGGATGAACATGCCTTTCTTGTCTTTTCAACGTGTGGCAGTAAAAGCGGAAACGTGAACTATGGCGACGTTATTACCAAATGAGTCCAAGCAGGACCAAGAGCTGTTATACTCTTCTTGGCTGCCGAAGGACAAACACAGTATACATCCGTCGGAGAATGGAGAATGTGTACGGGGCAGAAAACAACCGTTGTGGAATGGTGCAGGAATGGGTGTTGGTGCCTCATGACAAAGCAAATCGCAAATTTTATCACGCAGAAGTTCCATCAAATCAGGAGGGAGACACACGAGTATCCGCTCTATAGTCCTGATCTATCGGCCCCTAAAAAAAGACTTGATAGGTTGACAATTCCAGTCGGACGAGAACGTGTAGCGGGTAATTACGGACTTCTTCATGCAGCAGGACGCGATGTTTTAAGAAATCTGATGCCTCATTGCAGTGATTGCGCAATTGCTCACACGATTTTGCCTGATTGCCATACCGGTCATGCTATCGAATGGAAAATTTTTACCGCCACTTACAATTTCCTGTCAAAATAACAGAACTCAACTACTACTTTCAAAGTCTCATTTCCTAATTCGTTTCCCACAGCATCACCTGTTTTGATTCACCCACGTTCCTTCTGTGCTACTTTTGTTGATGTCCATCTTATGTCCTCTTTACAAGGCACTTACCATTCTGTTCAACTGCTCTTCTAATCTTCTGACAGAGTCACAATGCCATCGGAAAAACCTCTAAGTTTTAATTTCTTCTCACTGAATTTTAATCCCCCTTCCCAAATTTCTCCTTGCTTTCGTTTATTATTTGTTCAATGTATACAGATTGGATAACAGCGGAGATAGGTTACAAACCTGTCTGAATCCCTTCTCAACCACTGTTTCCCTTTCATGTCTTTAATTTTTACAACTGCAGTCTGGTTTCTGTACAAGTTGTAAATAACTTTTCACTCCTTGTATTTTACCTCTGATGCCTTCTAAATTTGAAAGAGTGTAATCCGATCATAATTTTCAAAATCTTTCTTTAAATCTACAAATGCTATAAACGTAGGTTTACCTTTCCTTGACCTATCTTCAAAGATAAACCGTAGGATCAGTATTGCCTAGCATGTACCTACATCTCTTTGGAATCCAAACTGACCTTCTCCGAGGTCGGCTTCTACCAGTTTTTCCATTCGTACACAAATAATTGGCTCAAAATGGTTCAAATGGTTCTGACAAGGGAACCTCCCCATCGCACCCCCTCAGATTTAGTTATAAGTTGGCACACTGGATAGGCCTTGAAAAACTGAACACAGATCAATCGAGAAAACAGGAAGAAGTTGTGTGGAACTATGAAAAAAATTAGTAAAATATACAAACTGAATAGTCCATGTGCAGCATGGGCAACATCAAGGAGAATGTGAGCCCAGGAGCGCCGTGGTCCCGTGGTTAGCGGGGGTAACTATACAATGAGAGGTCCTTGTTCAAGTATTCCCTCGACTGAAAATTTTACTTTCTTTATTTTCGTAAAGTTATGATCTGTCCGTTCGTTCATTGACGTCTCCGTTCATTGTGATAAGTTTAGTGTCTGTGTTTTGCGACCGCACCGCAAAACCGTGCGATTAGTAGACGAAAGGACGTGCCTCTCCAATGGGAACCGAAAACATTTGATTGCAGGATCATAGGTCAACTGATTCCTCCACAGGAAAACACGTCTAATATATTCTATATGACACTGGTGACGGCATTTGCGTAACATGACAGGAATGTTGTCGGCCCACCTAATTTGTACACTTAGCGAATGGGTAAAAAGATTCTTCTACCTTGCCCGATTTAGGTTTTCTTGTGGATGTTATAATCACTCCCAAAAAAGTGATGAAAACATAAGAGTTTGTCACATAAAATGGAAATAAAAAATTAAACTTTTCACTCGAGGGGAGATTTGAACATAGGATCTCTTGTTCCGTAGCTACTCTCGCTAACCACGGGACCACGGCACTCCTTGACCCCAAATGTCCTTGATGTTGCCTATCTTCGCATGTACTACTCAGTTTGTATACTTTACTAATTTTTTTCATAGTTCCACACAACTTCTTCCTGTTTTCTCGATTGATCTGTGTTGAGTTTTTCAAGGCCTATCCACCGTGCCAACGTATAACTAAATCTGAGAGGGGTGCGATGGGGAGGTTCCCTTGTGAGAACTATGGGGCTTAACATCTGAGGTCATCAGTCCACTAGAACTTAGAACTACTAAAACCTAGGTAACCTAAGGACGTCACAAACATCCATGCCCGAGGCAGGATTCGAACCTGTAAAAGTACGAGGGGGTGGAGATCTCATCCGAACGGCACATTGCAAGGGATCCCAGATGTGCTCAATAATGTACATGTCTGGGGAGTCTAGTGGCCATCGGAAGTGTTTTAAACTCAGAAGAGTGTTCCTGGATCCACTCTGTAGCAATTCTTCACGTGCTTGTCCTGCTGGAATTGCCAAAGTCCGTCGGAATGCACAACGTACACGAATGGATGCAGGTGGTCAGTCAGGATGCTTTACGTACGCGTCACTTGTCAGAGTCGTATCTGGACTTATCAGGGGTCCCATATCACTCCAACTTCACATGTAGAGACTCCACCAGCTTGATCAGTCCCCTGCTGACATGCTGGGTCCATGGATTCTTGAGGTTGTCTCGATACCCGTACACGTCTATCCATTCGACACAATTTGAAACGAGACTCGTCCGAACAGACAACATGTTTCCAGTCATCAACAGTCCATTGTCGGTGTAGATGGACCCAGCAGATGAGGCGTAAGACTTTGTGTCGTGCAGTCATCAAGGGTACAGGAGTGGGGCTTCGTCCCCGAAAGCCCATTTCGATGGTGTTTCGTTGAATGGTTCGCACACTGACACTTGTTGATGGCCCAGCATTGAAATCTGCAGTAATTTGCGGAAGTGATGCACTTCTGTCACACTGAACGATTCTCTTCAGTCGTCGTTGGTCCCGTTCTCGCAGGATCTTTTTCCGGACCCAGCGATGTCGGAGATTTGAAGTTTTACCGGCTTCCCGATGCTCACGATCACTCGAAAAATGGTCGCACATGAAACTCTCTACTTCATCGCTACGTCGGAGATGCTGTGTCCCATCGCTCGTGCGCCGACTACAACACCAGGTTGAAACTCACTTAAATCTTGATAACCTGCCATTGTATGGTTCAAATGGTTTATTCGCACGAAGTAATGGCCACTATCGACAGGGGATCTCAAGTTGATTCCGTATTTCTAGATTTCCGGAAAGCTTTTGACACCGTTCCTCACAAGCGACTTCTAATCAAGCTGCGGAGCTATGGGGTATCGTCTCAGTTGTGCGACTGGATTCGTGATTTCCTGTCAGGAAGGTCGCAGTTCGTAGTAATAGACGGCAAATCATCGAGTAAAACTGAAGTGATATCAGGTGTTCCCCAGGGAAGCGTCCTGGGACCTCTACTGTTCCTGATCTATATAAATGACCTGGGTGACAATCTGAGCAGTTCTCTTAGACTGTTCGCAGATGATGCTGTAATTTACCGTCTAGTAAGGTCATCCGAAGACCAGTATCAGCTGCAAAGCGATTTAGAAAAGATTGTTGTATGGTGTGTCAGGTGGCAGTTGACGCTAAATAACGAAAAGTGTGAGATGATCCACATGAGTTCCAAAAAAAATCCGTTGGAATTCGATTACTCGATAAATAGTACAATTCTCAAGGCTGTCAATTCAACTAAGTACCTGGGTGTTAAAATTACGAACAACTTCAGTTGGAAGGACCACATAGATAATATTGTCGGGAAGGCGAGCCAAAGGGTGCGTTTCATTGGCAGGACACTTAGAAGATGCAACAAGTCCACTAAAGAGACAGCTTACACTACACTCGTTCGTCCTCTGTTAGAATATTGCTGCGCGGTGTGGGATCCTTACCATGTGGGATTGACGGAGGACATCGAGAGGGTGCAAAGAAGGGCAGCTCGTTTTGTATTATCGCGTTATAGGGGAGAGAGTGTGGCAGATATGATACACGAGTTGGGATGGAAGTCATTACAGCATAGACGTTTTTCGTCGCGGTGAGACCTTTTTAGGAAATTTCAGTCACCAACTTTCTCTTCCGAATGCGAAAATATTTTGTTGAGCCCAACCTACATAGGTAGGAATGATCATCAAAATAAAATAAGAGAAATCAGAGCTCGAACAGAAAGGTTTAGGTGTTCGTTTTTCCCGCTCGCTGTTCGGGAGTGGAATAGTAGAGAGATAGTATGATTGTGGTTCGATGAACCCTCTGCCAAGCACTTAAATGTGAATTGCAGAGTAGTCATGTAGATGTAGATGTAGATGGTTCTCAGCACTATGGGACTTGACATCTGAGGTCATCAGTCCCCTAATCTTAGAATTACTTAAACCTAACTAACCTAAGGACATCACACACGTTCATGCCCGAGGTAGGATTCGATCCTGCGACCGTAGCAGCAGCACGGTTCCGGACTGAAGCACATAGAATCGCTCGGCGACAACGGCCGCCTGCCCTTGTAGCAGCAGTAACCGATCTAACAACTGCGCCAGACACTTGTTGTGTTATATACTTGCTGCCGACCGCAGTGTCACATTCTATCTGCTTACGTATGTCTGTATTTGGCACTTCAGTGTAATAATAATAATAATAATAATAATAATAATTATTATTATTATTATTATTATTATTATTATTATTATTATTATTATGTATACAGTAATGAATAAACGAAATGTCAGTGTCATTGACATTGTGTTAAGCATTTTCTTCGTTGCACTCTTGTCGAGTGTGAGTTATGATATCTAACATAAATGTGTGGCACCAGTACAGAAGGAAAGAAATTTGGAAAGGAAGTTTGATGATCAAAGGAAGCGTGAGAATTAACGGGGTAATGTTAGCAGACAACACGAAAGGAAGAAAACATTAACAGATAAGAGTCAGAAAAGCATGGATAGTTTATAGTGTGACGGAGATACTGGTTGTCCGTTGGACATAAGAAAGCGGTATGCAGAGGGAAGTTGTACCGACGACAGCAGATAAGGAGTTTATCTCCAACCGGCCGGGTTGGCCGAGGCGGTTCTAGGTGCTACAGTCTGGAACCGCGCGACCGCTACGGTCGCAGGTTCGAATCTTGCCTCGCACATGGATGTGTGTGATGTCCTTAGGTTAGTTAGATTTAAGTTGTTCTAAGTGGTAGTGGAATGATGACGTCAGAAGTTGAATCCCATAGTGCTAAGAGCTATTTGAAACAAGCCACTTAGTCTCCTATTGAATTGCGAGTGGTTTTGCACAATATGCAGATTACAGGACAGTTTGTTCCAGAGTCGAATGGCTGAAATGGAGGAGATGCAGAGAGATCTAGCTTTTGCCGCAAGTATCGGATCAGGCACCGCAGTCGTCTTGTGCCGTTGTGTTGCAGCCGGTGGCCGCTTCGAGGTGGACGAGCGGTCGGGCGTGGTTCGCACGCGCGGCACGGACGCCTTCCAGCTGGACATGGAGTACGTGCTGTACGTGAAGGCCGAGGACCAGAACGGCCGCGTCGACGAGCGCCACTTCCAGTCCACGCCCGAGGAGCGGCTCTCCATCGTGGGCGGCAAGCGCGCCCCGCAGTTCTACATGCCCTCCTACGAGGCCGAGATCCCCGAGAACCAGAAGAAGGACTCCGAGTAAGCAGCGGCGCCTCTCTCTTTTCTCGGCCCTACCTGTTGCGTCCCCAACATGCTAAAGGTGAAAACTATGCACTGAGTACCTACGGAGTATTATCTTTCTTGAGAGACGGGATTTGCGATTTCCTGTCAGAAAGGTCACACTTTTCACTAACTGACGCAAAGTCATCGAGTAAAAAACTTAAGGTTAAGTCCCATGCCATGAAGGGATGGGAGACGCCAAAGGACAAGATCAGCTGGCTAATAGAAAGGTTTCCCCTATCTTTCGTGCACGCTGGCACCTTTCTTTCGCAGACTATGTGAGTTCTCTGCGTATCTGTTAAGTGTTGGTGACTACTGTAATGTGTGTGTGTGTGTGTGTGTGTGTGTGTGTGTGTGTGTGTGTGTGTGTGTGTGGTGTAGTGTGTGGTGTAGTGTCATATTGGTGCTGGGGAGTTAGGGATGATCAGAGAGGGGATGATCAGAGAAGGGACAGGTTGAAACCCTGTACCGCTACATAGCCTACTGCTCTCGAATAGCACCAAAAGAGCCACCGAGATTAAAGTCCCCAGCCAACTGTGTCGCATACCCTCACTTTACAACGCTCTCTGTGGCATTGTAGCGAAAAGTAAGTACTTCTCTAGTCGCTGTATCACTAACCTGGTTTCTTGCTGCTTCGGTAGTCCCTCGTCGCATTGTAGTAGAGCTCAGGCGCCAGTTTCCATGGAGACTGTGATCCTGCTGAAGTGGGGTGGGTCGGGATGCCAGTTGTTAAATTTTAACAACCTTTCGGACTATACTCGTTTTAATAAAGAATACTTTGAAACACACACTTCAGAGAATTTCCAATATGGCGGCTCTTGGCTACGCCGTTATTCAACCCTTTACAACACATTATCAGATTTCTCACTTTCCATACTCGTGATATACATTGCCCACGGCACGTGGCGTTCACTGATAACTAACCTTCACTTTATATCTAATGTTTAACAGTTGGAATATTTACTCGAAACCGTTCTTTTGGAGCCGCCGTCGATTGCTCGACCGTGAATTTTGAGTGGCTCCTCACTAGTAACTCACCCTGTCTTTCCGATGGACAGGATAGACTCCACCTTTCTCCCTCAGCCAATAAGGACACTTCGCATAATCTCCAGAGTTGCAGCCAATTGGGATTTCAGATCGCTGTTGCTAGGCGGATTTGACGTCACGTTTGCGGACATTGTGAAAGAAGTTAGTCTCGCAACACTGTCTCATATTGTAAGATCCTACTCCCGAAAGGTCGGGTCTTGTCCCTAGTAAGGTTACACAACATTGCCTCCTATGAGTTTATCATTAATACTCCTTGCTGACGAATAATTGTCAGATGTACGTGTAGTCTCGCTGATACTGAGCTTTCCTGATCGCATAAATGTGCGTAATACTTGGCCTAAACACGTGTAGGGAAAGCATGTACGCGTTACAACTTCATGAGACACATGCAGTGAGGTTTGGAATTTAATCCAGGACATTCGTGCAAAGTCTAGTATCAGCGATTTTACACCATTTCCCCACCAAATGTCAACAGCGCATGGCGTACGCGGATGGTCTCCCGTCGTAGTACTGGTGATACCCAACGGTGCGTAACTTTAGTGAGGTGCAAGGAACCGGCGTACGCACTTCGGTACAGCCGTTGACATCCACCGAAACAGAAGTGATATATGGTATCCCCCAAAGAAGTGTTTCGTGCTCTCTGATATTCCTGACCTACGTAAACTATTTAGGAGACAATTTGAGCAAACATTTTAGTTTGTCCGCAGATGACACTGTCATTTACCTTCTAGTACAGGCTTCAGAAGATTAAAACTAACTGCAATATGATTTAAACAAACTACCTGTATGGTGCGAAAAGTGGCAATCAATCCTAAATAGTGAAAAGTGCGATGTCATTTGCATGTGTCCTAAAAGGAATTCGTTTAAATTCCGGTTACAAGATTGTTGTTGTTGTCTTCTGTCCTGAGACTGGTTTGATGCAGCTCTCCATGCTACTCTATCCTGTGCAAGTTTCTTCATCTCCCAGTACTTACTGCAACCTACATCCTTCTGAATCTGCTTAGTGTATTCATCTCTTGGTCTCCCTCTACGATTTTTACCCTCCACGCTGCCCTCCAATACTAAATTTGTGATCCCTTTATGCCTCAGAACATGTCCTACCAACCGGTCCCTTCTTCTTGTCAAGTTGTGCCACAAACTTCTCTTCTCCCCAATTCTATTCAAAACTTCCTCATTAGTTATGTGATCTACCCATCTAATCTTCAGCATTCTTCTGTAGCACGACATTTCAAAAGCTTCTATTCTCTTCTTGTCCAAACTATTTATCGTCCATGTTTCACTTCCGTACATGGCTACACTCCATACAAATACTTTCAGAAACGACTTCCTGACACTTAAATCTATACTCGATGTTAACAAATTTCTCTTCTTCAGAAACGCTTTCCTTGCCATTGCCAGTCTACATTTTATATCCTCTCTTCTTCGACCACCATCAGTTATTTTGCTCCCCAAATAGCAAAACTCCTTTACTACTTTAAGTGTCTCATTTCCTAATCTAATTCCCTCAGCATCACTCGACTTAATTCGACTACATTCCATTATCCTTGTTTTGCTTTTGTTGATGTTCATCTTATATCTTCCTCTCAAGACACTGTCCATTCCGTTCAACTGCTCTTCCAAGTCCTTTGCTGTCTCTGACAGAATTACAATGCCATCGGCGAACCTCAACGTTTTTATTTCTTCTCCATGGATTTTAATACCTACTCCAAACTTTTCTTTTCATACAAGATAAGACACACAAATCTAAAGGCTATCATTTCAACTAAATAGATAGGGATCACAATTAGGAACAACTTACATTGGAACGATCACGTAGATAATGTTGTGTGCAAGCCGAACTAAAGAGCGTGTTTTATTGGCAGAAGACGCAATAAATCCACTGGAGAGACTGCCTACACAATGCTTGTTCGTCCTCAGCTAGAGAGTAGCTGTGCAGTATGGGACCCTTACGAGATAGGATTAACGGATGACGTCGAAGAAGTTCAAAGAAGGGCAGTTCGTTTTGTATTATCACGAAATAAGGGAGAGAGTGTCACGGGTGTGATACGAGATCATTAAAACAATCATTAAAACGATCATTAAAACAATGGGGCTTTTCGTCGCGGCGAGACCTTTGCTGAAATTTCTCCTCCCAATGCGATATAGTTTTTAAGCGCCTGTTTCACCCGAATTCTGTTAGAGAGTGGAATAGAAGAGAAATAGATGCTCACGTTCGAACAGATGGCAGAGAAACGTAAGCTGAATACTTCGAGCTATGGAACTAAAGGTCGGAAATGAATATTTACCTCTTCATTCTTTCCAACGATGTGTGCTCTGTTTGGAATTTCGTGGTAGATTTAAACTATGTGCCAAACCGCGACTATTCCAGAATCTTCGCTTTCGCGAGCAGTGCTCTTACCGACTGAGCTATCAGGCCCTCACAGCCTTACACCCTCCTCCCAGCCTTCACACAAGGGACTAGCACTTCTGGAAGAAAGGAAACTGCGGCGTAACGGCTTCGCTGTTCGGAGAGAAATACTCGTGGATGTAAAGCTGTGAGGACCTGTCGTCAGTTATATATGGATAGCTCAGTTGGTAAGATTGTATCCCGCGAAAGACATGCTTCTGGGTTCGTGTCCGAGTTCTGCACACAGTTTTAAACTTCCAGGAAGCTTCAGTTGTTTATTTTATTAACTTAAGTAACTTACGTCTTACGGCAACACCTTACACTAACAGCAACTGTTCAAAGCACGACCGTAGTCTCAGCGCATGTATTATAACGGAAAAGAGGCCCGTTACTTTTCAAAGCCGATATCAGTAATGTTTCTGAAGTGAAAAATGATCGCTACCTACTTTCACTCGCTTATACCTAACATGTAGATCGCCAAGGATGACTTCCACTCTTTTGTAACTTTCGATTAACATGCCTCGGCAGTCTCCTCTTTCACCGAATCACAGGGATATCCGATACTTTCAGTTCTCGTGATGTTGTCACTACCCTGCACTCTGCGTCCGACTTCGGTTAACACCAAATTAGTGGAGGTTTATGCGAACCATGAGCCTGTGATATAATCAGAAATAAATCAGAAATTATTTCGGCGTGTGACGCGGACCCCACGAAGTCATGGACCCAAGTTGTCAACAAGGCACTGTCCAAGCTGGTGGTGACTCCATAATGACGTGGGCTGTGTTTACATGGAATGAACTCGGTTCTCTGGTCCAACTGTACCGATTATTTACTGGAAATCGTTATGTTCGGTTACTTGGAGACCATTAGCAGCCATTAATGGATTTCAAACTTCCAAAAACAATTGAATTTTCATAGGTGATAATTCCCTGTGTCACCGGACAACAATTGTTTGTGATTGCTTTTAAGAACATTCTGGACAGTTCTAGCGAATGATTTGACCACACAGATCGCCAGACATAAATCCCATCAAAAATTTTCGGGACATAACTGAGAGGTCAGTTCGTGCACAAAACTTTGCACCGGCAACACTTTCGGAATTATGGTTGGCTATAGAGGCAGTATGGCTCAATTTCTGGAGGGGACATCATTCTACTTGTTGAGCCTATGCCACTTGGAGTTGCTGCACTACGCCGGACAAAGGCAGGTCCGGCACTATATTCGGAGGGCCATCAAACCATACAGTGTATCTGTATACAGTTCACTACACCACTGTTTCGCATAGACGTGGAACCACATACACTCGTCAGATGCTTTAGGACACAACGTACGCAGAAAGAACTCATATCACTACATCAACATCTAAAACTTTATAAACTCGACTTCGAAACTCGTATAATGTGAGGCTGACAGACGTAATCCCAGTGCTGCTACTGTGGCATAAAGCAGGCATTCGAGCAGGACTATCACCTTGTTGTGGTTAATTTGCTGAACTTCACATCTCCAGCAGGGAGAGTGTTCCATAGCGGTGACTTCGACGTGGGGTCCAGGTGCATCACTACGATAAAATATAATCTTCTTCAATTAACGAGTTTCGTTTCTACCAATATCCAGCCGACCGTGATATACGTCTACTCTCCATTTTATTATAATTGCACTCATTTGGAAAAACCAGATTAGTGTTGATTAGTGTTTTTGAAATAATGTCAAGCTACTGCAACATTTACCTGCCTAGAAAGAATTCAGTAAAAATCCATGAGTTTGAGTTTCTTCTAATGATAGAAATAATAATAAAACAGGGAAGCATATGTCGAAAATATTGACAAAAACGAACGATGAATTATTACAATATCCCGAGTCCGTAATGGTTAGGTGAAGAGCTCAGGCGAAGAAGGATCCGAGAGAGCAAACACTACACGAACATCCACAGTGATGTTAGAAAACGTACTTTACAAATTTACAGCCACATAAACTTAGAGACAAATAGTTGTACTATATGCAAACATGGACCATGAAAGGAATTAAGGAATATAAAGAAGATAGTACAAAACTGTAAATAATCACACAAGGAGATATTCTGAACAGGAAATATATTTTTTGTAAACTTGAACAATGGAAAGTTGATCAGGAAGAAAACCCGAAGACGACTTCCAGAGCAGTTTGGTTTGATGCAAAAAGCTGAGCTTATGCCAAAAGGATGGAAGACATATGGGTACAAATAAAGGTCAAACACATCGTTTCTGAATACTTTGTGGAGTCAAATATGGGTTCGTTCGAATAAAAGAAAATATTAGGACATAAGGTCGAGGATTTTCGGGTAACATGGGCAGGAGTTCAATTACACCTCTTTTAGATACCAGAACTTCTAGTAAGCCGAATCAACATACTTATAAAATTCACGGAAAATTGCAAAAAGAGTAAACTAAAGGCCTGTACTATGAATTTTCTTCTACAGAAATTGGAGGGATTGAAGGAACTTGCCCATTACAAAGCATTTTCACTTCTTCATTAACGCGTAGCCAATCGAGTACTAACTAGAGCTGAATATGGTTGACCCGTTTGGAACATCTCGGCCCGTGCAGATAGACGGATATAACTCTGAAGCCACGGCTGAAGTCAGGAGGTCTTTCCCTCTGAACATCAGAGGGACCCAGAGTACCACTCGAGAAGGCAGGATCAGCCCTCCGGAGAACAAAGACCGCCCCCGCCGCCACTGAAACTCGTCGACGCCTGCTACACGACCGGCCTCTGTTGCCGAGGTCGTTAACGCACGTCGGGGCGTCTTGTCGGCGCTCACCCCCGAGGTAGAATACAGGGCGCGGGACCTCCGTCATGATCTGAGGCACATTTTCGCAGCATCCTCCACGCCCGTTATAGCATGGTTTAAATCAGCTGCAGATCTGGTGTTCGGTTCTGGGGGAGGGGGGGAGGGGGTGCTAGCTGTTACTGTCCCCCCTCCCACAATAGAACTTGATGTCATCCGACACCCACACTTTTAACATGCCACAGCTGCCTAGAATTACAATAATAACAGTACCGGAATCAAGCGACAAATTGCAACCGCATGCAGTATGACTCGGTACCAGAGCCTGAAACATATAGTGTAAGCTTGGCCGTCCTACAGTATGTAAGCATAGAGGAAAAGTGAACATCTGTCAAAAGGGTATTTCTTGCTGTCAGAAATGATACTCAGTGTTATGTGGGTGGCAGTCGTTGCTCTACTGAACTCCTACAGTATGTAAGCATAGAGGAAAAGTGAACTACTGTCAAAAGGGTATTTCTTGCTGTCAGAAATGATACTCAGTGTTATGTGGGTGGCAGTCGTTGCTCTACTGAACAAGCACGTTGGGTGGAGGCCTTCCGACGTGGATGCTCAGTAACGACAGACTCACTGCAAAGTGAGCGTCCCAAGTCTGTTCTTATTGACCTGTCCGTGGCTGTTATTGAACAATGTTAGCCGGCCGCGGTGGTCTCGCGGTTCTAGGCGCGCAGTCCGGAACCGTGCGACTGCTACGGTCGCAGGTTCGAATCCTGCCTCGGGCATGGATGTGTGTGTGTAGGTTTAACTAATTCTAAGTTCTAGGGGACTGATGACCACAGCTGTTAAGTCCCATAGTGCTCAGAGCCATTTGAACAATGTTATCAGTGACCGACGTTGGACTGTGCGGAATCAATGACATGTACGTGTATGTCGAGAGTAACATCTACATCTACGTGATTACTCTGCTATTCACAATAAGGTGGCTGGCAGAGGGTTCAATAAACCACCTTCATGCTGTCTCTACCGTTCCACTCTCGAACGGCACGCGGGAGAATCGAGCACCTAAATTTTTCCGTGCGAGCCCTGATTTATCTTATTTTATGGTGATGATTATTCCTCCCTATGTAGGTGGGTGCCAACAGAATGTTTTCGCAATCGGAGGAGAAAACTGGTGATTGAAATTTCAAGAGAAGGTCCCGTAGTAACGAAAAACGCCTTTGTTTTAATGATTGCTACTCCAATTCACGTATCATGTCTGTGACAATATCTCCACTATTTCGCGATAATACAAAACGAGCTGCCCTTCTTTGTACTTTTTCGATGTCATCCGTCAGTCCCACCTGATGCGGATCCCACACCGCACAGCAGCACGCACAGGAGCACTCCAGAATAGGGCGGACAAGCGTAGTGTAAGCAGTCTCTTTGGTAGACCTGTTGCACCAAGTGTTCTGCCAATGAATCGCAGTCTTTGGTTTGCTCTACCCACAATATTATCTATGTGAGCGTTCCAATTTAGGTTATTTGTAATTGTAATCCCTAAGTATTTAGTTGAATTTACAGCCTTCAGATTTGTGTGACTTTTCGCGTAATCGAAATTTAGCTGATTTCTTTTAGTACTCATGTGTCTAGTAAGGTCATCCGAAGACCAGTATCAGTTGCAAAGCGATTTAGAAAAGATTGCTGTATGGTGTGTCAGGTGGCAGTTGACGCTAAATAACGAAAAGTGTGAGATGATCCACATGAGTTCCAAAAGAAATCCGTTGGAATTCGATTACTCGATAAATAGTACAATTCTCAAGACTGTCAATTCAACTAAGTACCTGGGTGTTAAAATTACGAACAACTTCAGTTGGAAGGACCACATAGATAATATTGTCGGGAAGGCGAGCCAAAGGTTGCGTTTCATTGGCAGGACACTTAGAAGATGCAACAAGTCCACTAAAGAGACAGCTTACACTACACTCGTTCGTCCTCTGTTAGAATATTGCTGCGCGGTGTGGGATCCTTACCAGGTGGGATTGACGGAGGACATCGAAAGGGTGCAAAAAAGGGCAGCTCGTTTTGTATTATCACGTTATAGCGGAGAGAGTGTGGCAGATATGATACACGAGTTGGGATGGAAGTCATTACAGCATAGACGTTTTTCGTCGCGGCGAGACCTTTTTACGAAATTTCAGTCACCAACTTTCTCTTCCGAATGCGAAAATATTTTGTTGAGCCTAACCTACATAGGTAGGAATGACCATCAAAATAAAATAAGAGAAATCAGAGCTCGAACAGAAAGGTTTAGGTGTTCGTTTTTCCCGCTCGCTGTTCGGGAGTGGAATAGTAGAGAGATAGTATGATTGTGGTTCGATGAACCCTCTGCCAAGCACTTAAATGTGAATTGCAGAGTAGTCATGTAGATGTAGATGAATAACTTCGCACTTTTCTTTATTCAGGATCAATTACCACTTTTCGCACCATACAGATATCTTACCTAAATCATTTTGCAAGTTGTTTTGATCATCTGATCACTTTACAAAGACGGTAAATGACTGCATCATCTGCAAACAATCTAAGACGGCTACTCAGATTGTCTCCTATGTCGTTAATATAGATCAGGAACAGTACAGGACCTATAACACTTCCTTGGGGAACGCCGTATATTACTTCTGTTTCACTCGATAACTTTCCATCTATTACTACGAACTGTGACCCTTCTGACAGGAAATCACGAATACAATCGCACAACTGAGGCGATACTCCGTAGGCACGCAGTTTGATTAGAAGACGCTGGTGAGGAACGGTGTCGAAAGCCTTCTGGAAATGTAAAAATATGGAAACAATTTGACATCCCCCGTCGATAGCACTTATTACTTCAAGAGTATAAAGAGCTAGTTGTGTTTCACAAGAACGATATTTTCTGAATCCGTGTTGACTATTTGTCAATAAATCGTTTTCTTCGAGGTACTTCATAATGTTCGAATACAGTATATGTTCTAAAACCCTACTGCAAATCGACGTTAGTGGTATAGGCCTGTAATTCAGCTGATTACTCCTACTTTCCTTTTTTGGTATTGGTGTGACTTGAGCAATTTTCCAGTCTCTAGGTACGTATCCTTCTGTGAGCGAATGGTTGTATATAATTGCTAAATATGGAGCTATTTTATCAGCATACTCTGAGAGCAACCTGACTGGTATACAATCTGGACCGGAGGCCTTGCCTTTATTAAGTGATTTAAGCCGTTTTTTTACACCGAGGATATCTACTTCTATGTTTCTCATCTTGGCAGTTGTTCTTGATTGGAATTCAGGAATATTTACTTCGTCTTCTTTGGTGAAGGAGTTTCGGAAAACCGTGTTTAATAACTCTGCTTTAGTGGCACTGTCATCAGTGACTTCACCGTTGTCATCGCGCAGTGAAGGTATTGATTGTGTCTTCCCACTGGTGTGCATTATGTATGACCAGAATCTCTTTGGATTTTCTGCCAGATTTCGAGACAGAATTTAGTTGTGGAAATTATTAAAAGCATCTCAGTATTCCACATTTTATGGCAGGACTTGAAGCTGCGCAAGAAGTGTTCAAAATGGCTACCACATCTGTTACCAGAGGTGGAGAAGTAGACGCGATATGAGACCGGCCGTATCTACATGGGGCGACTTATAGAGGAAGGGAATAACATGCTCCATCGCATTAATATGCGTAGGAGCATATAAATCAGAATTTTAGACCCAATCAGCTGAATGGCGTCATTCAGATTCACCACGAGGACACAAGTTGCGACAGAATCTATCAACCATGAAGATCATGCTCATTCGGAGATATGACAGCCACTGTATCCTAGAGTGTCACACCATCAATACTCAACATTGCCGCAACTGTCTGATGTACCATCTGCGACGTACACTTCAGCGAAAACTTCCGGCACTGCTGGATAATACAGTCATACACCATCACAGTGCTACAGGCACCATCAACAGTTGTGTACGGCAGTAAGGGTGGGAAATCCTCCCCCATCGACCTTACCCACCAGACCTCAATCTCTGCACGGGAGGCACTTTGCGAACAGGGAGGATATCCTCGGAGCATTCCGGCGACAAGTGACACGCTCTTATGGCAATTCCAGTTAGATTAGAATTACTTTAGTTCCATTTGATCCGTTGTGAGGAGGTCCTCCAGGATGTAATACATGTCAGAAAAACAACAATACATCACTAATATTCACAACTAAAACAAATAAGCTAATGTACCATTACACAGGCCCCAAGTCGAATTATCGTAAATTTTTAATGAACACTATATGAAAGAGTCATTTTACAAATACTGATGCACTGAATTTAAAATAAAAAAGTTTTTTATTTATTTATAAGGTAATAAATGTGTAATACAACTAATATAATATACAACTACTATAATACAATGAACACATTACTGCACTGAAATGGTGCAGAAGTTAGATTGTACTTACACACACACACACACACATATATATATATATATACAATGAACACATTACTGCACTGAAACTGTGCAGAAGAATCAGTTGATTTTACTGAGAAATAGCATTCAGCTCCTATCCCATCGTTGGCAACGCTGTGTGGGTACACTGGAAGGCTATTCCGAAGGTCAGCAGTTGATTTAGATTCATTTTTGTTCCATTTGTACTTGTTTACAATAAATTTACGCAGAGTTCCAGTGTGTGTGTTTCATTTCACTCTTTTCCACGACCTCCTCTATTAAACCCTATTTTATCTTGGCATTCAGATAGACCCTGCCTTATCGTGTCTCATCGTGGAATTCTCATGGTGTCGCGTTATTGCAAGATATGCCATAGTTGCCATGACCTATGGAATGTTTACGTCAGTGCTTGACACATAGTTTTAGCGTTACTTCAAGAAACTGCAATTCACAAAAAATTAAGACATAAAAGCATCGACCAAAAATTTCAGAAGTACTTGTGTCGTGCATTTGGTTTAAGAACTGTAATAGCAACGATTTCTCACAACTCTAACAACCTCGTAATTTATGCAATCTGTAATCCACGGGTGCACTCACATCAGTGTCAATATTTTTTCATTCTCGATATTTTTCCCTAAACACAAGGCGCGGATCTAGGTTCCGGAAGTCGAAGAGGTCCCAGATCGTTACCCTCTGCCCCCTCCCCTGCACCTTACGTACAATGTGTTATAAAACGATACCGACAAACTTCAAGGTGCCGGCCGTTGTGGGCGACCGGTTCTAGGCGCTTCAGTCCGGAACCGCGCTGCTATTCGAATCCTGCCTCGGGATGGATGTGTGTGATGTTCTTAGGTTAGTTAGGTTTAATTAGTTCTAAATCTAGGGGACTGATGACCTCATATGTTAAGTCCCATACTGCTTGGAGCCATTTTTTGAAACTTCGAAGGACTAGAGGGTATCGCGAAGAACAGTTTGAGGATAGAAACTCGCGTTCAGAAACATCATCCAACGGCGCTACAGAGCGTCGAAGTTATAGGCATCGGCGTCTCTCACTAGGCTACCACTTCGGCAGCAGACGTGACTTTTTAGGTTGACGGGCTGTAGGCGGAATGTCTAGCCATGTTGTTTGTTATTCGGTGATGTTGACTGATTGCCACGATCGCCAGTGGGGAAGATGGAGTAGGCTGCTGCGTAGAAAGCATGAATGCGATGCTCTGTTGCCTGGTTTCTCCTGGATCCCTCTAAAATCTTCAATGACTTTCGGTATACAGGAGAAAAATAAACTTCAGATTGAAACCTGTGTCTGAAACTGTCATTCACTGAGGAAACAGCATCAGATTCATAGCAGACAATGCCCGTCCACGCAACAGCTATCTGCATCTTCTCCACTGGCGTTCGTAGCAATCATTGATGATCACTGAATAACGACATTGAGAGACGTTCCGCCTACGGCCCATCAATGCACAAAGTCACATTTGCTGCTGAAGGGGTAGTTTAGCGACAGGCACCAGGCCCTGTAACTTCGAACCTCTGTGGCGTTGTTGGATGACGTTTCCGGACATGGGTTCCTATCCTCAATTTATACTTCAAGACAGCCTCTGTAACCCCTCCGAGTCTGTCGAAATCGTTTTGTAGCACCTTATATAGTTTGCCATCACCCCACTTATAACAAACCACAGGCTCATAGGATTTTAATAATAATAATAATAATAATAATAATAACAAAATTTCTAAAATGTTATAGTACTAATTTGATTACTGAACACTGAAACTACTGCAGAACTCTGTTACTTTTAAACTGCATCCAAGAGTGGTGCAAACTAAAACTAGAGTAATTTTTTTCGTTTTCTGCCGTACCTTAAAGACTTCAAAATTCATGGAAGTACCAGATGGTTATAATTAATTATTTTACACGTTATAACACAGAACCTAATTACTGTAGAAGTACTAAACTTGGTAGCGTAATGTCCAGAGTGTGAGGTACATGATTTCCATGCGCCACAGCACCACCGTCCAGTTCCAACGACGACCACCAGGTGCTGTGATTAGTCATCATGATTCATCGTCTCACACACCTGACCAGTCATAATGCACATGTTGAATGTCAACACGAGCTTGAAAAAAAGGAGCAGGGCATTATTGGTGAAGATCTATTAGTAGAACAACAGTAATGCTGCAGCTGCACTTCGAGAACATCGCCAGCTGAAAGGATTACGTACAGGTCCTCTTTTTCCACCTGATGTGCGGAGCATGATGAAGAAGTTTGAGTCAACTGGAGAACTGGGCGTCGCTCCAGGGAGAGGGCGACGACCAGTTGCACCACAAGCGATTGATGAAATCGCTGTTGCTATGGCAGACAACGCTGCACGCAATTCCCGATCGTCAGGCAGTACGTGTACTGTGTCACGACAGTTGAACATCCCATGGTCCACTGTACGGAGGGTGCTTCGAACCATTCCCAGGTGGTATCCATACAAGATCCATATGTACAGCACCTAGCACCACAGAACCCACAACGGCGCGTTGACGTTGCTCTCCATTTTCTCACAAGGATTGAAGTTGACGAGGAATGTCATTGCAGCGGATGCCTCCGCTCTTCATTTACATACCTCTTTGAATTTGCTTAGAACGGAATGCATGGCATATCTCTCTATTGGAATAGTCTCTCATAGGCAAGTGTTATCACCATATCTGCAATTCAGAGAACTTCACAGCATGACTGAAGGCATTTAAGCTACAACCGTCAAATCTTTTGGTTAGTTTTGATGTTGTATCTTTATTTGTAAAAGTACCTCTGTAGGACTCGTTAGAGCTTGTCAGTAGCCAGTTTGGGAAAGATTTTGTCGCATTGTTTGAACATGTGCTTACCTGAACTTATTTCTTATTCAATGACCAGTATTTTGAACAAGTCCTCTGTCTCCCACGGTGGGTAACTATTTTATGGAATACTTATAGGAAAAAGCACTGCAGTCGGCAATTAAAAAACCTTCCTGCTTCTGGCAGTATGTAGACGAGACATTTGTGATGTGTCCCCACAGAATAGAGACATTACCTGTGTTTCTCCATCATCAGAACTCGCTCCATCTCGACGTACAATTCACAACGAAAGTGGAAAAAGATGGCATTTTACCGTCCCTGGATGTCATTGTCAGAAGAAAAGCTGATGGTGCACTGGGACATGGTGTCTGTCGCAAATCAATTCACACTGAGTTGTATTTGCAGGTCAAAAGTTGTCATCAAGTGTGACGTCAGGTGTGTTTTTCAGCCACCAGCAAAATTGAGAATTGTACTGTGCTTCGTGAAAAATGACCTCGACCTTAGGAGGATCTTAGTGTATAAGATCCCATGCCAATGTGGAAAATTTAAAATTGGGCAGACAAGCCGAATTGTGCAAGACTGTTGGGTCGAACACCATAGTCATTGATGGCTAGGGCAACCTGATAAATCAGTGGTAGTGGAGCACTGCCTGAACATGGGGCATTGTACGTTTTATAAAAAGACGGTAATTTTATCCCCTGCATCATTTTTCTGGGACTGTGTTGTTAAGGAGGCCATACATACCCGTACAGCAGACAATCTTATCAACAGGGACACAGGGTTTCAATTAAGCACCACCTGTAATCTAGTACTGGCTGCCATTAAATCAAATCAGGGAAAACAAGAACTTCCCATTCATGACTCAACGCAATGAACTGCTGAGGTTTAATTCAGCTTTTAACAACAGGAGCATCTGAAAGCACAAGCATTGCTCACAGCACATGTATGGAAGCACGTGGAACTCTGCTTTCTTCCAACTGCCAGTGTCTTCCTGTGCACGCATATTGCCTGCTCCCAGCCTGATAAATTTGAATGTTACCACGTGATTATCACCAGTCATGCCTTGCAGCAGAGACAACAGCAACTAGCACCACCTGGATGACAACAGCAACTATCACCACCTGAAGAAGTCAAACTCTTGCACTGATGAAACGCATTTTACACAATACAATCCGCAGCAAACCTAAGAATTGGACCTGAAATTATGTACAAGTAATGGAGGTATCCACTGCAAAATGACCAACTGCCTAAGCCACAGTAAAAAAATCAAAGTTCATTATTTTGTGTGTTGCTTCATTGAAATAATGAGAATGAATCAATCACAAATTTGGTAAAAGTAGTAACTGTATGTTACTAGATCAAAGAATAATACTTGTCTTGTATGTTTATTATCACATCAACAAATTCTGTTGTATTCACTTTGCTGAAACTCTGGTCTTTTTAGCTGCATTTTTGTAGGACATTCTACATACATCAAAAAAAGTTTTGCAGCACTCCAGTTTCCAGAACTCCTGAAGACAGACGTTGACTGTGGATATTGTATCACAGACACAATCCGTTTGACTGTTCAGAGATGTCACTAAACTTGCTTAAAGATGTAAACAACCTTGCACTAGCAGCACCTATTAGATGGAGGGGGTCCGACAGCTGATTAGTTCCAGTCATTCCGCCAGAAAGGATGTGCACGGCTCATGTCGTCTGTAGTTCACTGATTCCTAGATAGTCAATACTGCTGTTCGATCATGTCCGCATTTTTACCTTGTGGCAGGAAGGGCTTTCAACAAGGAAAGTGTCCAGGCATTTCGAAGTGAACCAAAGCAATGTTGTCCAGACATGGAGGAGATACAGAGAGACAGGAACTGTTAATGACATGCTTCGCTCAAGCCGCCAAAGTGCTACTACTGCAGTGGATGACAGCTACCTACAGATTATGGCTCAGAGGAACCCTGATAGCAATGCCACTAAGCTGAATAATGTTTTGTGTGCAGCCATAGAACATCGTGTTATGACTCAACCTGTGCCCAATCTGCTGCACGATGTGCAGTTTCACTCTCAACATTCATGGAAAGGTCCATCTTTGCAACCATGACACCATGTAGCACAGTACAGATGAGCCCTACAACATGCCAAATGGACTGCTTAGAATTGGCATCACGTACTCTTCATCGATGAGTGTGGCATATGCCTTCAAGCAGACAATCGTCAGAGACATGTCTGGAGGCAACCCGGTCAGGCTGAATGCTTAAGAAACACTGTCCGGTGAGTGCAGCAAGGTGGAGGTTCCCTACTGTTTAGGGGTGGCATTATGTGGGGTCGACGTATGCCGCTGGTGGTCATGGAACACGCTGTAATGGCTGTATGATATGTGAATGCCATCCTCCGACTGATAGTGCAACCATGTTGGCAGCATATTAGTGAAGCATTCATTTTCATGGATGACAATTCACGCCCCCTTTGTGCACCTGTTGTGAATGACTTCCTTCAGGATAAAGACATAACTTGACTAGAGTGGCCAGCATGTTCTCCAGGCATGAACTCTACAAGAACATGCCTGGAATATATTGAAAAGGGCTGTTTATGGACAACGTGACCCACCAACCACTCTGAGGGATCTATGCTGGATCACTGTTGAGGAGTGGAACAATTTGAACCAACAGTGCCTTGATGAACTTGTGGATAGTATGCCACAATGAATTACAATGCAAGAGGATGTGCTAATGGGTATTACAGGTACTGGTGTGAACAGCAATCTAGACCACCACCTCTGAAGATCTCGCTGTATCGTGGTACAGCTTGCAATGTTTGGTTTTCATGAGCAATAAGAAGGGAGGGTGGAAATAATGTTTGTGTTGATCTCTATTCCAATTTTTTGAACAAGTTCCGGAACTCTTGGAACCAAGGTGATGCATAACTTTTTTTGACTTATGTAACTAAACAGATAAACACAGTACAGTTAATTTTGATTGAAGTTTAGTGAAAACAACATGAACTGAAATTACTCTGCACTGTGTTACATAAATTCAAAAATGAACTGCAAAGAACTCCTGGAATGAAAAGCAAACACTGACTTGTGAACTAGCCTGAACTCAAACCCTGTATTGGTGGTTGAAGCCTCCAGTCTTTATACACATATTCCTAACAATTAAAGACACTATGAGTAATGTTAATATCATGATTTTGGTTGACTTATAATTACTGAAATTATTAAAAATCAAATAGGATGCACCATGGTGTACATAATAAAGTCCAAAAACATATTTGCTACTCAGGAGAACATAATGCACAACAATTTAGTATCAAATTTGCAATATACTTTTAATAATGTAGGATTATCAAATCTTAAGTTAACATGTAATTAGTTCATTAATTTGTTTGCTAACATTTATGGCTTAATGCTACCTTGAAATTTTTCATCTAGTGTGCTGTTTTGCATGCAGTTACTTATAAATTGCTAATAATGTTTAAGTTACAAACAGATACAGCTTTTGCACAGTAAACTAATAACACCATTGTTTGTACTAAACAGTAACACAATTATCAGCAGTTAACATAAATTAGTAAATAAAGCCACGAGTCATTGTATCCATGAACCTAACAAAATGTGGCTCTTGTGGTATACAGATAGTTGGTGTGGGATTGCATATTCCAGTCTGTACTACATGGTCTGTTATACACTCCTGGAAATGGAAAAAAGAACACATTGACACCGGTGTGTCAGACCCACCATACTTGCTCCAGACACTGCAAGAGGGCTGTACAAGCAATGATCACACGCACGGCACAGCGGACACACCAGGAACCACGGTGTTGGCCGTCGAATGGCGCTAGCTACGGAGCATTTGTGCACCGCCGCCGTGAGTGTCAGCCAGTTTGCCGTGGCATACGGAGCTCCATCGCAGTCTTTAACACTGGTAGCATGCCGCGACAGTGTGGACGTGAACCGTATGTGCAGTTGACAGACTTTGAGCGAGGGTGTATAGTGGGCATGCGGGAGGCCGGGTGGACGTACCACCAAATTGCTCAACACGTGGGGCGCGAGGTCTCCACAGTACATCGATGTTGTCGCCAGTGGTCGGCGGAAGGTGCACATGCCCGTCGACCTGGGACCGGACCGCAGCAACGCACGGATGCACGCCAAGACCGTAGGATCCTACGCACCGCCACTTCCCAGCAAATTAGGGACACTGTTGCTCCTGGGGTATCGGCGAGGACCATTCGCAACCATCTCCATGAAGCTGGGCTACGGTCCCGCACACCGTTAGGCCGTCTTCCGCTCACGCCCCAACATCGTGCAGCCCGCCTCCAGTGGTGTCGCGACAGGCGTGAATGGAGGGACGAATGGAGACGTGTCGTCTTCAGCGATGAGAGTCTCTTCTGCCTTGGTGCCAATGATGGTCGTATGCGTGTTTGACGCCGTGCAGGTGAGCACCACAATCAGGACTGCATACGACCGAGGCACACAGGGCCAACACCTGGCATCATGGTGTGGGGAGCGATCTCCTACACTGGCCGTACACCTCTGGTGATCGTCGAGGGGACACTGAATAGTGTACAGTACATCCAAACCGTCAACGAACCCATCATTCTACCATTCCTAGACCGGCAAGGGAACTTGCTGTTCCAACAGGACAATGCATGTCCGCATGTATCCCGTGCCACCCAACGTGCTCTAGAAGGTGTAAGTCAACTACCCTGGCCAGCAAGATCTCCGGATTTGTCCCCCATTGAGCATGTTTGGGACTGGATGAAGCGTCGTCTCACGCGGTCTGCACGTCCAGCATGAGCGCTGGTCCAACTGAGGCGCCAGGTGGAAATGGCATGGCAAGCCATTCCACAGGACTACATCCAGCATCTCTAAGTTCGTCTCCATGGGAGAATAGCAGCCTGCATTGCTGCGAAAGGTGGATATACACTGTACTAGTGCCAACATTGTGCATGCTCTGTTGCCTGTGTCTATGTGCCTGTGGTTCTGTCAGTGTGATCATGTGATGTATCTGACCCCAGGTATGTGTCAATAAAGTTTCTCCTTCCTGGGACAATGAATTCACGGTGTTCTTACTTCAATTTCCAGGAGTGTATTATACTCCCACACCTGACAGATTGACAGAGAGCATGATAGGTGGTTAACTGCACACAAGAGGTGGCAGTCATGGCTTGATATACAGTTTTAACTTGCCACAGATACTCGTCAGCCTATATATCACTAAAGAGCAAAAAAACACAACTATGAAAAAAAATTTTGTCTTGAACTACCGACATGTTGTGAGTTCTATTTATAACTTTCCTTTTTTTATGCTGCTGCAATACAAATGTAATTAAAGTACAAAAAATGTTAAAAATAATTTTCTCCTTATTTCACAGTATAATTTCAGTGAAAGCAAAATCTTTTGCTGATCGTGAAATTCGATACACACTGAAGGCCCAAGGTCAAGGTGCAGGTACTTTCAATATTGGACCTACTTCAGGAATTGTTAAACTAGCCAAGGAACTAGATTTTGAGGATCTCCGTCAACCTCATGTTTATTCTCTAATTGTTACTGCCACTGAAGATTCTGGAGGTTTCTCAACATCTGTGGAGGTTAGTTCATTGTAAAAATAGCAAATTTTTACCTTAACACTGTATGTTTTTTAAGGGGATGAGAATTCTACTTATGTCAGTGCACTGATGTATTTTATTCTGATAAATGATGTTGGCATGAGCTTACTTCAAGGGAAATACAGCATTTTTGCAATAGTGTGTGCTCGTACCCTAAGTATGACTTTATATTCGTAACTACAAAATACTTCCCTTTTAACAATGTAATCTTGTATACAAGTTCAGTTGCAGCTCATGTAGACAATTCTAAATATTGCAAAACACTGGTTCAGTGTACACTCTTAATGCTGTATCCACTACTCACTTAATGTTCTGATTCTGACATTAATTTAAATGTTCATTAGCGGTAACACCTATGTTTCTTTTATAGCAATCCAGTTTTCACAATCAGTTATGTAATTATCACAAAGAGAAATGCCTCAAAAAGATCAGTATTATTTACTGTGAGTGAAATAAAAGTCTCTGGTGCTATATTAATGTGTTTTCAGTATTGTTGTTTTCACTTTAAATAGCTGGTAAGGCTTGTATTTTTTCATGTCATATGTGGACATCTTATAAACATTCACTATTTGATTATATCTCAAGTTCAAGAACGGTCATAAAAGTTATTTTATGAATATGGACCAAATAATGCCTTGAATTTTGTTTTCCTATTCAGAAGAACATTTATTATAATCAAGCCAATATTTCTCTTTTGACTGAGGAGAATTGAACACACTGTATGATGCTGTGAGCTGTAACTCCTACTTGAACATATCACTCTAGTAAAATAGTAAAGTATTTAGTATCATCTCTTGACTAAACTGAAATTATTATATTATCACTATGATCATGTTTTTCTATGTTTTAGCTTACAATACGAGTCACAGATGTCAATGACAATGCTCCAAAGTTTGAATTACCAGATTACCAGGCTCATAATGTTGATGAAGATGTACCTCTTGGAACATCAATATTGAAAGTGAAAGCAACAGACTCAGATTCTGGTGCAAATGCAGAAATTGAATATATGGTTTCAGATGATCATTTCAGTGTAGATTCTAGTGGAATCATATCAAACAATAAACAGCTGGATGCAGATAACAACAATGCGTACTATGAATTTGTTGTGACTGCAAAAGATAAAGGTTTGTATACAATCATGTAATGTCAAAATGGAGAACCCATTGCCTGACACAACATTTCTACAGTATTTATTTAAATTACAAAACCATTTTATACTTCCACAACATTTTACCAGTATTGCCCAATCACTGATCATCTTCAGAGCATAGAATATGAAGCATCATCCTGGAATATGTTGTACTGTAGAACCATGCACAATCAATGAGAGTTCCTTTCTTTCTAGCTTCGTATCTGTTTTCACTTTGAATCCCAATAGTCTATGAGCACTTGAAATTCTAAAGAAATTTAGGAGTGTGATACAGGCTACTATGTAATTTCTTTATTGTTTGTAAAAACATTGGCACCTTCATACTTGATTCCATTTAGATATTGGCTAGTAAGTTTTTCTTTCAGCAGAATGTTTTAAGGACAAACATGTTGCTAAAAGCTCTTGGTTTTCCAGCTAAGTGATAGTGTTGGAATACTGTGAAATTTTAATGACTGCCATGCTCACCTTCTAAGTTTAATCCTAGATACACCAATGGAGTTTCAGTAACATATACTACCAACTGGGAGACGGGAAAGGGTGTGTGTGTGTGTGTGTGTGTGTGTGTGTGTGTGTGTGTGTGTGTGTGTGTGTGTGTGCGAGGGGGGGGGTTGGAGGGGGGGGTGTACATTTTGACAACAATAATAACACAAAAATAAAAATTTCTTTACTTTCAATAGCAGCATGCTTTTTTTATAAATTTACTGTCCTCTAATTAAGTTCCAGAACTTGAAAATATGTTTCAGCACTTTCTTAGTGATACCAGCATATTTTGAACAATGGAAAGTAAAAGTTGCAGGCAGATACAATTAAAAGACACTTACATAAAGCTTCTGACCACAGTCTTCATCAGTAGAAGAGATGCATGTACCATTCACACACACAAGCAAGCACACCTCATGCACACATGACTGCCAACTCCAGCATCTCAGGCTAGAATGCAACTATCACACGGGATGCAACAGCAATATGGAGATGGTGGATAGGGGGAAGGGATGGTAGTATACAGGTGGAGAGAGTGATGAACACTGTCTGGTAGAGTGTGCAGGGACTAGACTGCCAACAGGCGCAGCATCAGGAGGTTGTGAGCAAGGAGGTGGGGGAAAAAAGGAGCAAAAAAGGATAGGAGCATGAAAAGATGGGTGGATGCCTTGGCAGAGGGCTGCAAATAAACAGGATGTGAGATGAGAATAGGGAGGAGATGATGGACAAATGGGATGGAAACTGTTGGGTGAAGGTTGTGGGGTCAGTATGTTACTGTAGGTTGAGATTGGGAAAATTATGGGATAACTTCCACTGCACAGTTCAGAAAAGCTAGTGGTGGAGGGAAGGATCCATATGGCTTAGGTAGTGAAGCAGTCACTGAAATCAAGTGTGTTATGTTCAATTGGATGTTGTGCCAGAGGGTGGTCTACTTTGCTCTTGGCCACAGTTTTGTAGTGGCTGTTCATCCTGGTGGGCAGGTAGTTCATAGTCATACCAATATAAAAATTCCTGTGGAAGACCTAGGCGTGAAACCTGCCCAATCCATCCACCAAGCACATCCTATTCCAGTCCTGTCACAGGTTTTCGCTACCCCTTCAGGGGCAAGTCTACATTTGAAAGCAGCCATGTCATTTACCAGCTCTGCTGCAATCATTGCAAGGCTTTTTATATTGGCATGACTACCAACCAACTGTCAACCAGGATGAACGGCCGTTGCCAAACTAAGGCCAAGAGCAAAGTAGAACACACTGTGGCTTTCTGCAGGTCATTAGATGACCTCAAATGATGTTAAAAAGTCAAACGTAATCATGAATATGCATCAACATCATAATAATGACAATGATCATGAACTCCATTAGAACTGTCTACTGCCTGCTCCTATGTAAATCTCGTACTGAGTCTTTCTCAAACCAACTATCCTGACTAACCATTTACATCTAAGGGTATGAAAGCAGTATCTCAATGAGAGCACAGTGAATGAAGCTCCTTGCATGATGTTCCTAGACATCCAGTTGGATAATAAACAATAGTGTCACCAGCACATGGAAAAGTTAAACACAAAATTCAGTTTGCCACTGTTGCACTTCAAATTGTCTTGAACTGCAGATGAAATTGGTGGCATACTTTTTGACATACTCTTCTAGGGCAATGCATCTAATGCTAAAAAAAGTATTTAATTTACACAGCTGAGCAATCAGAATACTGTTCAAAGCTGATATAACCAGATGTCTTGCAGCAGCATGTTGAGGGACATTTCTTACAATTATTTTCCAAAACATATACTCATTAATGGTACTCATGGTCAATAAAAGAGTAGATGTAGTATAATTTGTGCAGTACACAACCATAACACTAGAAGTAAAGACTATGCATCCACATCTAGTGTTCAGAATGGGGTTTTAAATTCTGTATTATTTATTGTAAGACATTGAGCAGCAAAACTGAAAATTCCAGATATTCAAAAACAAATTAAAAGAATACCTCATTAGCCACTTCTACAATTTAATATGATTCACAAATGTAAATTATCCATAACTCTAATATTTTTACTAAACAATACTGACTTTGCCAGTACATAGGTAGCTGATGATGGTTTGTGTAAAGCTATATAACGGCTCTGTTTGAAGTTTGGATACATCAGTAATTGAGTAGGGTAAGAGAAGGGGCAGTGGCTCTTTACAAAATAGTTGCTTTTTATGAGGGCAGACAATGTAGGTGGAGAGAAAAAGCAACTGTTGGAAAGTTATAGCTAACTCTAACTGCAATTTACTAGAGGTGATTACTGGTATCAGCCTTTATTGATAATTTCCAGATCTTTTCACCTTAGTTATGGTGCAACACTCAAACTTCATTAACATAAACAACTGAAATTCATAGCAGTGAAGTTTATAAATTACCCTCTGTTTGACAGAAAGTATCGGTTTTGTTTCCTGTTGCAAACAAAATTATTTTTTAAGCAGAGTTTTACATGCCTATTTGACAGAGCTGACCCAGATTCATTTTATTGCTATGCATTAACAGGGACAGCTAAACAGAAAGAGTGAACAGTATCCCGGCAACGACTGAGCAGCTCTGCTACATGATGGTAGCAGGCCATGACACGAGTCACTACTGGAGTGCTGGTTACTTTTCATGTTTGATTTCCCTGTTAACACATATCAATTAAACACATATTTCAATAGACTAATCTGAGACCACTATACTGAATGAGCATCACACACACACACACACACACACACACGCACAGATACACACACACACACACACACACACACACACACACACACACACACACACACGTTTGCCTATGCCCTAAAACCCTACATGGGGCCAGCTGGATGCACAATGGTACAATGTCAGTGCTGCATTTCAGCAGGTGGACTAGGTCAGGGTAGGGATTGTGCTGGGTAGGATGGGTAGAGGGGGAGCGTGGTGGGAGCCAGCAAGAGGGGTTACAGGTGGGTGGCTAGCAGCTAAGAGGAAGATAGCCGATTTGCCAGATATGAATGTGGGGAGGGGCGGGTTGATAGGTGTATGGGCTAGGTATGTGATGCATAGGTGTTGCAGTAGGTGGGAAGTGGTATATGCCGCAACTAACCTGAATTTAGAGGGACTGAACTGGAACAACTGAACCACATCCTTTGTCAAGGCCTTGATTATCAATCATCATGCCCTGAAATGAGGGAATTCTACCATGAGATTCTTCCCACACCTCCTTAAGTGGTGTTCAATTGCCCACTCTAGCTACACGACATCCTAGTCCATCCCTATGGCACTCCCACTCCCATCTACTTGCCATGTGAATCCTATCCCTGTGGAAGATACAGGTGCAAGGTTTGTCCAATCAACCCACTAAGCAACTCACACTCCAGTCCTGTCATAGATTTATCCTATCCCATGAGAGGCCAGACCATCTGTGAAAACAGCCATGTCATATACCAAATCTGCCACAAGCTTTTTACATGTTGGTGTGACTCGAACACCATGCATCATATTCCTCGCCCATGCACCTGTGCCCCTGCCTTCCACCTTCCTAGCTGGCAAACGAACAGTATCCCTATGAGCTGCTAGCCACCCATACCAAACCCTCTTCCTGCTTCTCCCCCCCCCCCCCCCCTCTTTCCCTGTACCCACCCCATCCAAAACAACCCCCACCCTCAAACAAATGCACCTGTCGAAATGCAGCATAGGCATTGTGTCAACCGGGCACCATGTAAGGGCACAATTGCATGTGTGTGTGTGTGTGTGTGTGTGTGTGTGTGTGTGTGTGTGTGTGTGTGTGTGTGTGTGTGTGTGTGTAAACACACGTGTGCTCTAACTCAAGAAAAGATTACTCCAGGGTTTACAGAACACAGTCTCTGAGTGAAAGACTTAGAGGTTGAGGCAGACTGAAGGCTGCATTTGATACTCTGAATGGCGATGCTTGTTCTATCTTGAGAGCCTTCCCTAGCTCAGTACACTCTCATAGTATAGCCATCAACTCCAGATGCCACACTCAGATGAGCTCATGGCCCACATCCTTACAGACAAGATTACAATGAACATGTATTTATGTTTCTGACAGTGTACCCTGAAGAAGAACAGAAGCTCAAATGTCAAGCTACAATGTTCAGCTTCTGATTTCTGCTTCCATCCACCATTCAATGTCTCTTATATATGCAGAGTGGGTGTTTGAGTTCCGCCTAGAAGCTTCCACTGTCATATTAAACAAACAAACAAATGAAATCTTGTACAAATCGGAATTAATGAAGATACATATTTTGAAGTAGCTAAAATATAAATGGTAGCTGGACAGAGTGTCAGATATAGTAAAATAAAGACAAGAATAAATTTAAAAATTTAAGGAGGAAAATAATGTTACATAGCATTAGTACCTATAGCAACCATAAACAAATGAAAAGGTGGAGTGAAATGCAAACTGTTATTCAGATAAAATAAAACTTCTTTTTTAAGAAAATAGACACTCTTATTGTTAATGTGTAACAAGGACAGGAAAAAATTGCTTTCTTTTATGGCCAATTTCAGAGTCACTTTTTTCCAATTTAAGTTTTATTTTTGTCAATTTTGAGTTATTTTTCCCATTTTTGGTATTAGTTTCTGATTAATTGTTTTTGAAAGTTACTGCATGTTCTTTATTTTTGTCTTATTGTATTGTTTTACAGACTTATGTTGAAAATGAAAACATTGTTCTTAATATTAAATTTTATTATCATAACCTTGTCATTATAGGAACAAAGAAACAATTGTGGTAAATCTATTCATTGTAATTAATTAAAGAATAAATTACTCTGTAACTTTACAATTGGAAGCTTTCAAAAGAAAGCCGTGTGATAACATGAAAATTCTCTTCTGAGGCATTATGGTACTGGTCTGTCAATACTGCTCCATGTTTACAGCCAGTAAATACAACCATATTTACCTGCAGACTTACAGAAGCATTGCCCAACCATGGAACCAGTATTACTCCATGCTGCACCACATTCATGATCCTAATTCCCACACCGGTCATGTGCCACCTGGAAACTGTTCATGTATGGCCTCCACTGCATATCTGTTTAAGCAGCCACTTGTCCCACAGCCAGTCAATCATCCCGTAACCTCCATCTCTGCAAGCAGCCAAACCAGCAGCACTGCCATTCGCAACCAGGAAGAACTACACCTGCAGCATACTTCCGATTCATCTTGCCATTGCCTGCCATAGACCACAACCTTCTTAATCCAGTGTCATAAGCTCCATGAGCCACTATGCTGTCACTGACAGCCGATGCTTACATGCTGACCATGGCCAACCAGGATTCTGCCTGCCTTATGTGCTTGACCTGCTCAGCTGTCATCAGGGACTGCAATTGCTCACCAAGAACCCCTGCCTCATAGGATTCGGCAGTTATAAATGCTATGAGACAATCCTACTTCAGTGATTAAATGTAGTCACTGACTGAACCTTCTTACTGATGGATGAAGTGTGACCTTATTCCTTGTTGTACTGCAGTCTTCTTTTGAAAACCAATTTCTTTGCCAACACTGCTTTGGGTTGTATCTGTCCATACAAGCAAAATTTTATGGGAATTATTATTTTACAGTATATTGTCCAGTCCTAATGTAACAAAGTGGTTTAAGCATTATATGATTGAAGTATCACTGCCCAGTTTTATGGGTATGTAACTTTTGTCCTTGAGCTGTTGTGTATGCTCAACTACATTTTTGTATGGGTCTACACCTGTAACATTGGAAAATTTTACTGTTGAAGATCTGAAGATAGGAATACATATTGTAAAAGTTAGTAACCCATTGTGATCTTGGAAAATAAACTGGTTTTCACAAGAAGACTACAGAATAAATTTATAGGTTGCCTCCTGCACTAAATGATCATGTCAGGTATCCAATATTCCTTGTTCTCCAAAAGTGACTCTTTATTTTCCTATTACTCATGTTCATGTTTATCGGCTTAATAAACAGTTGTTCAACATTACCTATGGCACATCAATAGGTATTCCCCTTATGATCACCAACACAAAACTGGTGACATGGATGAAAGTTTCGTGATATGTATGTCACTCATAGTTTTTGTTGTTTTTCAATACAATGGTCTTCTCCATGAACTCGTACGACTCAGATCTCTTGCAGTGCTTGGAGCAGATGTGAGGCTCACAACAGGACCTGTGCCGAGTTGCAGAGGCAGACTTCCAAGCTGCTCTCTGGCATCGGGTCAGGCACCTGAAGAAATGCTTCTTCCTTGCTTTAGCTCTGCTCCACATCCCTCCATGGTGTCAACTGCGTTCCCAGTGCCTTTGCCACTGGTAGGCACTGCAATGAGCCACCCACCACCCAGCACAGTGCTGCCTATTGCAGTGACAGCCAGCCTGCTGCTGGTCCACACAACGCTTCCCTGCATATCGCTGGTCTGCCTGATCCTGCCACATACATCACCAATCCACACTCCACCAGTCTGCGAGTAGCTGCCGTGCATTTTGCCAGCCTGCACACCACAGTTTTTACACTGCTGGTCCACCCATTGCCAGCCTGCCGACTCCCAGACCCTGTGCAAGTGGCCATGTTTTGCTGGCCTGTTGCCATCATCATCGTCTGCATGCACCAATGCACACCTCTACACTCAATCATGTCCTTATGTGGCCAAACGTACCTCCACACAGTCTCCTTTCCCTTGTCCTCAACTGCTCTTGGCAATTCTTGCTCCTCAGATCCTGCAGTGGCTCCTACAATGCAGTTCCCTCTAATACCTGCACCTTGGATACTGCCAGCTCTTGTTTTGTTGCAACCAGCACATCCAGCACCACCTGTTTTGACAGCACCAGCTCTCATTTCTAACCATTCTGACACTGGCATCATTGCTCATCAATCCTCTACCCACAGACTTCACTGTCCTGTTGGCTGCTCCCATGACCCCCTTCATTCCTTTGCTGTTTCCTGTCTCTCACAGCTCTCCTTGCTCTTTTCCCACACAATACTGCATCAATATCTTCATTTTCCTTCTCTTCTTTCTGAGCACTCAAATGTGTGCAAAAGCACTTCTGCATGCTCCAACACATGCTAAAACTCTTCTGTGGCTTCACCGTGCAGCACTGTGCCCCTCATTATGCAAATGCTCACACTCATGCATGCACTCCTGCACATGCAGTCTCTTCTTCTCTTGAGCAACTTCTTCCTATCACTCATTGGTTCATCTCTCTATCTTTTGTGTGTCCATTCAATTTCTTGGCATTTCTTCCACTATGGGACTTACATTCCATTTCTTACTGGCCCGGTCCTCATGCACACACATGCTCATCAAGCACTGTCACTGAGGCCTCATCCAGCATTCACCACACTCATGTCTCTCATGCCTCATGCTTCTGGTCACACTCCTGCCAGGAGTGCAGCATTTCCCAGGTCTTGCATCTCACATTTTATGCACCTGTAATGTGCACACAGCTAATCCTTTACCTTCAATTCCTGTTGGCCACTCCAAACTGTCAGTCAACACTTGGTGGGGGCCCCATCTGTGGCAGCATGGATGTTGACACTCCATCCAGACTGAAAGGGATCATACATTGAGGAAACAAAATTTTAAAAAACCCCATGGAATATCTCCTTTATCTGAAGGAGGCAGCTCTAAAAAACGAAACCAACTTATTTGCCACAAAACCATGAGATATTGACACACCTTTCTTGAATATTTGGACTTACTGGAATGATAAAGACTGATACTAGCACTAAAATTGCTCTGATTATCCAGTGGAATATGAATAGATCCAGACTCATGTAAAAGAACTGAAGCGTCTTGTGCTGCAAAGACTCTTACTTATCGATCCCACTGAGCTGCAGAAAATCCTAAAAATCCAAGGTCCCTCACAAGGCCTCACAACGGTTTCCATAGACTTACTCACTCCACCTGAGCCACGTATCCCTACCTTCTACCTATTACCCAAAATCCACAAAGAGAAACATCCTGGCCGTCCCATTGTAGCAGGCTTCAAAGCCCTACCAGAACGTATCTCAGCTCAGGTAGACCAACACCTCCAACCTATCACCCGCAGACTCCCATCCTACATCAAGGACACAAACCACTTCCTAGAACGCCTCAAATCCATTCCCACCCCACTTCCACCTGAAACCTTTCTTGTTACCATAGATGCTACATCCCTTTACACAAACATCCCACACACCCATGGTCTCTCTGCCCTTGAGCACTACCTCTCCCAACTACCACCCGAAGATCGTCCAAAAACCTCGTTCCTTATCACACTTACCAACTTCATCCTCACCCATAATTACTTCACTTTTGAAGGCCAGACCTACAAACAAATCAGGGGAACTGCCATGGGAACCAGGATGACTCCGTCCTATGCCAACCTCTTCATGGGCCGCAAGGAGGAGGCTTTCCTGAAGACCCAACAGCTGCTTCCCCTGGCCTGGTATAGGTTTATAGATGACATCTTTGTGGTCTGGACTCATGGTGAAGAAACACTCCTTAATTTCCTCCATAACCTCAACTCCTTTTCGAATCTGAATTTCACCTGGTCCTTTTCCAAAACCCAAGCCACCTTCCTGGATGTTGACCTTCATCTTGTTGAAGCTCACTTCCACACCTCTGTCCATATCAAACCCACCAACAAACAACAGTACCTTCACTTTGATAGCTGCCATCCATTCCACATCAAATGCTCCCTTCCCTACAGCCTAGGTATTCGTGGCAAACGTATCTGCTCCAGTGACGAATCCCTCAACAATTACACCAATAACCTGACCAGTGCTTTCCTCTCCCGCAACTATCCTGCAGACCTTGTCCACAAACAGATCTCCCAAGAAATACATTCCTCCCCGTCCAACAACAATATTCCTACCCTCAGACCACACAGAAGCATCCCCCTTGTCACCCAATATTATCCTGGCCTTGAATACATCAATAAATTACTCTGCCAGGGATATGACTTTCTCAAGTCAAGCCCTGAAATGAGATCATCCCTTGACAAAATTCTCCCCACACCACCTAGAGTTGCCTTTCGTCGTCCCCCTAATCTCCGTAACATCCTTGTTAAACCCTACAATATTCCCAGACTACGTTCTCTACCCAGCAGTTCCTACCCCTGTAACCAACCCCGCTGCAAAACCTGCCCCATGCATCCCCCCACAACCACCTACTCCAGCCCCGCTACTGGTAAAACATACACAATTCAAGGCAGGGCCACGTGTGAAACTACACATGTCATTTATCAGCTGACATGCCTGCACTGCACAGCCTTTTACATTGGTATGACAACAACTAAACTGGCTGAGCGCATGAACGGACACAGACGAACTGTCCACCTAGGAGATGTCCAATACCCAGTAGCGGAGCATGCCCTCCAGCATAATTCTATGGACCTAGGAACCTGCTACACCGTATGTGCCATTTGGCTTCTCCCACCCAACACCAGTCCCTCTGAACTGTGGAGATGGGAACTTGCACTCCAGCACATCCTTTCATCCCGCCATCCCCCTGGACTGAACCTATGTTAAACAACCTCACTCCCATTTACTTTTCAGTCTTCTCCTCTTTCCCTTTCCTCTTTAGCCATTCATGCATCTTTTCATCCTACATATTTATACTATACACCTCTTTACTTCTGTATGCATCCTCTTTGGTTTGAAGCTGGCACAGTACCTACAGTAGAATATCTTTGGCTTCCCTCTGACAACCATGCCTCCATCCTTGCTGCCTTCCCTGTTTTCCTTTCCCTGTTGCTTCATAACCTGGGTTGTGAGTAACTAAATCCACTTTCCCTTCTTCCCTTTCTTTCCCCTCTCTCCTCCCTGATGAAGGAACATTTATTCCGAAAGCTAGGAACTTAAATTTTCGGTTGTTTTTTATGTTTCTATCGACTGTACTGAGCTGAGGTAAATACTGGCCAGCCCCTCTATCTCTTTGTTAGTAATTGTTTCACATCTTTATATGAGATTTTCCATTAATTAGAAAAATCTTACAAGAGCACACACGTTTGATGTTTTGTTGGTTTTTGAACCTGAAGGTCTCTCTTAGCAAGGTTTATCGTTAACATGTTCTTGACCTTCCAAAAACGATTTGTGCCAGCAACTTGTGCTCCTGTAAAGAAATGTTCCCCTTAGGCCTGTTTCAACTTTTCACTGGTCACACTCATGGATTCCCCCAGCTTAACATAAAACCTGATTTCATAATATTCCTCTAAATTTCACTGTTCCTTTTTTGTAACACACAGCAAAAACACAACTTCACTCACGACACCATCAAAATTCATGTGATGGCTATGCAGAGCTCAAACTCAGACAGATCATCTGGAAGGGATAAACACACTGGTCTACACAAGTAGAACAAAGAAGCATTGTCTGATCTCTCACCATGTTGTCAGTCTCATTTTTTTCTCGTAATGACCTTTACATGCTTTACATCAAGGAGTTCCATGTATTTAAATGAACATGAGTTGTTACTAGTTTGTACCAATACTTTTATGTTATTTCTTCAAATAATTTTCTTTCTTCCCATTTACAGCTGAAGCAGATTTCTCAATCTTATCAATTTGATATATCTGTTTACTCTACAGGAGAACCATCAAAGACTGGGACTGCTACAGTACGAATTTACACTAAGAACAAAAATGATGAAGAGCCTAAGTTTTCTCAACAAGTTTACACACCAAATGTTGATGAGAATGCAGGACCCAACACTTTAGTTACTACAGTTGTTGCTTCTGATAAAGATGGTGACAATGTGCGTTTTGGTTTCGTTGGTGGTGGGACATCATCTGGACAGTTTGTTATTGAGGAAATCACAGGTGTAATACGTCTGCATGGTAATGAAATTTCATTAGATCGTGATAAATATGAACTGAATGTAACAGCAATGGATGATGGTTCATGTTGTGTTAATGGGGATAGCACTATTCACACAAGCACAGCTGTTGTTGTTGTTTTCATAACTGATGTGAATGACAACAAACCAGTTTTTAAGGACTGTGGAACTTACTCACCTAAAGTTGAAGAAGGTGCACCAAATGGAAGCCCTGTCATTAAGGTATTGTATTTAACAGCAGTAAAGATGCTACTATTTTAAATATTGATGGCATGTAATAAAATAAGATATTGTCTGAAGGGGAATATTTTTTAAAAGAATCTAAAAAATAGCAATGAACAGGACACATTAACTGTGATACTAGAGACCTGAACAAAATTAAAATACAGCAAATAAATGCATGTACACTACTCACCATGTCTCAGTAAGAAAAAGAGTGAATGAAGAATTACGCTACTGACTGAAAAACATTTCTGTTTGTAGGCAGCAACATGTAAATAAGAAAATTGTTCTGTGTCATTCATAATTCTGTTTCTTTCTTCTCTTTTTTCTTCTCTCCAACTCATATCCTTTCATTGTTTCATTATTTCACCCTTGACGTTCTTGCGCTATTTCTTTCCACTGCTTCAGCTGTAAAAGTCTATTAATTGGTATTCAGTTGTAGTTCCCTTTTCTCATTATTTGTTTATTCATAACTCCCCCTTGCTACCACTCATGACCACATCATTTCAGTTACCAAGCATAGAATCGGACACATTTAATTCTGCTGCTCATATATTTTTAAAAATATTTTCCAGTATTTTATGCATATCTATGCAAAATGACATCAAACCAAGTAAAGAAAAGACTGCTTAATTAAAGGGGAAGAATTGATATTATTACACTATAGTGGCCTTTTATGTAGGTAAAGGCAGACTAGGTTATAAAAATAAAATATTTCAAGGAATTAAATGAAAAATAAATCTTAATTTTTGTACTGAAAATATTAGGATATATTGCAACTCACCGCATAGGAGAGGCACTGAAAAGCAGATAGACACATTTAAAAGTTGGCGATTGAATGTTAGCTCTCAGACAAAGTCCTTCAGCAGATGTAAAAGACACATATACACACACAACTCACAAGGCAACTGGACACAATGCCAGCAGATCGTGTATGTCTTATGTTCATCAGATGAAGGACTTTGTCCAAAAGCCAACATCCAACAGTCTACTTTTAAGTAACTGTCTGTGCTCAATAACTCCTCTGCGCAAGTCTATTCCAAAGTCATTTAGTTATTCCATCCCAGATTTTCCACTGCTTAAAGTTACAGAGTGAGATTGGTGCAGCAGGATGAGCGCAAAACAAAACTAAAAATTGAATGTAGCATAATTACTTCAAACTTTTTTTTATCATGAAGTTCTTTTGTCTCTGAAACCTTGTCTCCTTTCCTTCAGATACACAAACTCTGAATAACAAAAGATTGCAACATGTTTGCTTTACATGTCAGTCATTTCAAATAGCTACATTATTATTATTAGCAGTAGTAGTAGTAGTAGTAATAGTAGTAGTAGTATTAGCATTAGCAGTAATAGTATTTTCATTCATGCATAATGTACAGGATGTCAAACAAATGTCTCACTCATTTTACAATTAAATAAGATGAAAATGAAAATTGATAGAAGAATGTGACAGACAGTATGTATACTGTGAAAGCTGTAAGAATTTTATACAGAAGTTTAGAAATAGTAGCTAGAAAAGCTGCCAACAGATGGCACTGTAACTGCAATAAATAGCACCAATAAATAGTACTCTCAAGCACAGTTTGATCAGTTCCTCTGTTGTAAATTGAAATCACATTAGTGTACCAAAACAAGTGGTTCAAGCTGTGTACTCCACTGAACAATGTGTGCTTCTGGTACTGGAATATAACACAGTAGTATGACAAGGCGCAGTTCTGAAATATGATTTAAAGGTATAAAAAGACCTGATGTGAAAACTACTCACAAGCATTTCACCAAATTCAAATGAACGGGCAGCATGGCTGATGATCTCACTGGGAGTGAGGGCCCAAGGCAGCTGTAGTTGCTCCTGAAAATGCCATCACAGTTTCTGGCCTTAATCAGCAACATCTGAGGAAATCTGTCTCAAGAATTGTAACTGAGACTGCTTTGAAGAGTTTCAACACACATGGAATACTGAGCAACAGTCTACATGTGTTTCCTTTCAAAATCGGAAGTCACCAGGTTTGTTGCATCGCACTATCCCAAATACACTGGTGCAGGCATGTATTAGTCTCCTTATTCACCTGATATGGTCCTTTGTGACTGTTTTTTGTGGAGCACATTGAAAGACACTGTCTACCGTAATAATCCCACCATGCTGGACAAAACTGAATCCTCAATATGCAAGGCAACTGAATCCATTTTTGTTGAAATATTACAAGATGTGAGGCAAAATTTCGTTTTTCATTTGCACCACTTCTCTACTGCAAAATATGGATATTTTGAAAAGTTTGTAATGTGACTGCAAAGACCCCTAACAAGGGACGAGTTTATTTACTATAAGACAGTCAAAATGATGGCTGGTGTGACTGAGTGAATATGGGAATGCCTTTATGGTCACACCAATCGGCCACTGCACAGAGTGTCAGCTCGACAGCTCGAAGTGCTTGAGTACATGCAGGCTATAGGCTGTATAGTGTATAGCACCATCTGTTAACAGCTAGCTATCTTAAATGAATTATTGCTGCTAAAGGGGAGAAAAGCTAGAGGTTTTTTTATTTTATTAATTTATTTTTAAGTTTCTGCTGTTTGACTATTAATTTGCAGAAATTCCTTTACAAAAAATTTATGTGACTGTGGCCCTCCAAAATCATTAAAAGCCAGAGATGTTACCAGCATTCTCTCTTCTTTATTCAACTGACAACAGATGGAAGAGCAGAGTGCTGACCACATGTCTGTCTATATCTGCATATGGCGATGCCTAAGGAAGGCTGAGGATGACACGGTGGATGGTCAGTACCAATCAGCCTTTGAGGCCTGTTTGGATGGTGTTTTTTTTATTCCCCCCCCCCTTTTTTTTTTTTTTTTTTTTTTTTTTTTTTTTTTTTTTTTTTTTTTTTTCCCCCCTCCAAACTGATGGTTCATCTGCTGGGTAGAATACACATTTCCCTGGAACACTGTCTTTAGGTGGACAAGCTCTTTCAGCCAACTACCAGGGCCTGAGACTTGGTGAGCTCTTTGTGAAAGTGTTCTGAGCATGATAATAGTTTGGGACAGGTGATGACAGCTCAGCAATTGTAAATACAAATTGATATGAGTAGTCTGACAATAAACTGAATGCCCCAGAGAGCCATCATTCTGTCTAACCAAAACATCCAGGAAATGCAGATAAACATCTTTCTCTGTTTCCACAACAAACTATATGCTCGTATGAATGTAGCTGATGTAGTGTAATAACTCTATTAATTTATCTCTCCATGAAGCCATTCTATGAAAGAATCATCCACATACCTCCAAAACAGAGTATGTTCAAGTGTTACTGTGTCTCTAGCACTCTTCCTTCATTGTACTCCATAAAAAAACTTGTCCCCTTGTTGTAGTCTTGGTTGAACATAAAATAGAGTCAGGAAAGAGCATGCCAAAATAAAGCAGTGATGTCCACCTAAAACTCATTACAATTAGTGTCACGGAACTTGTGAGGACCTTATCTGGCATGGAAGCGCTGCATGACAGGATGTACACCCTTCCTGCATATTACAAAACCAAGGTTTTTGACATATTTCTGGAAGAATTTTCATGTCTTGGGCACACTCGTAATGATGATGTCATTGAGATAATTGCAGCACAAAGGAATGTTCTGTATTAACTCTTCCAAATGTGGCTGGAAAACTGCAACCAGCCAGTTGTACTGATAGAGACTAAGAGAAGTATTTAGTGCTAACAGTTACTGACCTCCTAGGTGTAGAGGTAACTGAAAGTACACATAAGACAGATTGATTTTAGTATAGCAATTACTTTTGTTCAGTCTTTACAACAGGTCATCCGGAAAGTATCCATTGGGCATTTATGGCTTTAAAATTGCCATGAATTTGGAGAGAACCATGCGCTTTTTTTTTTTTTTTTTTTTTTTTCCTCCCCAATGATTAGTGGAGATATCACTGGCTGGATGAGACAGGGATAATAACTTCATATCTCTAATTCACTTTAACAGCATCCCATAATATATGTGGATTGGGTGTGCATACACAAAGTGAGGTAAAGCTGCCTGTCATAAAAGAATTTCCACAGCCACATCCATCACTTCCTGTCCTATGTTAAATGGATCTGTATATGCAGCAGTTAATTCTTGTATGCCTTGGAATGGATTCTCAGATGATACGAAATGCACATTTTCATAATTGAGAAACCAAGCTGTTTGAATATGTCTAAACTAAATACTTTTTGTATTGCTAAAATTAATAGCCAAGAATGGAAGTTTCCTAGAAACTTTTTGTAAGAAACTTATCATAAGCAGTTACTTTTCTATGAAACAGTTTTAGTGTGGGGGAACCCAATTACCATTTATGATAGATGACAATGTAGCAGTATATCCAGTGATTGCATTGCTACAAACTTGTAACATTAATAATAAGTTTACAGGTTTTCTGGTTTCTGGATCTATTAAAATTTTAATGTTATGCACTGCTTCATTTTAATTACTCTGTCTAGTGTGGTAGTAAAAGGATGCAGTATAACAAGATTCTGTCTTTGACTCATCTCTGTTCCTATTCCACCTTCTACCATGTGACTTACACACTAGTAACATGACTTTTAGTGTCACAAGTACAACCGACAGCCAACTGAGGTTGGCAGCAGGAGTGATGATGTTAGCTGAAATAATTTGGACAACAAGCTAAATGATTAACTTTCTGTTCAGGTGGATAGTTCAATAAGTTCTCATAAGAGGAACTACAACTAGAGAACAACTGTTTGGATGCACCTGAAGCTATGCTGCTCTGTCTGAGTGCCAGTTGCCTGTTATGCATAGAGAAAAGAAATTTCTGGGGACTAGCATGTTTACCTGTATAGCCTGAGAGTGCCTCATTTTTCCTTATGTGCTTATGACATGTGTATGCCAGTTTTCTTGTGGTACTGTGGACTCAATGGACTGAGCATCCAATGGATTTGTGGTTCCTACACAAATTCGAAAGCCTTAGTTATTTGAAGCACCTCTTGTAAAGAAGGATTAGAATGCCTTAAAGACTGTGTGTAAACTTCATTATTTGGCAAATATCTGATGAGTAACACTCTAATCACTGAAGCTGCATACAATTTTTAGCATGTTTGAGTGAAGCAGAAAAATTCACAAGATGATTAAGATCCTGAAAGTCTGTGAACCAGTCTTATAGGATTCAGATTGCCTTTTACAATGCTGGTAAATTTCTAAATTAGCACATGATACCTGAGATTGACAACCATAATGATCTGATAACATTTTATGAAGTTGAGCAAAATATAACAGAATGTGGACAGGTGACGCTGATTAGAAAATGAGGCATTTAAAGTAGTAAATGAGTTTTGCTACTTGGGTAGCAACAAAGTGATGATGGCCAAAGTAGAGAGGATATAACATGTAGACTGCCAATGGCAAGAAAAGCGTTTCAGAAGAAGAGATTTAAGTGTTAGGATGACTTTTCTAAGGTATTTTTATTGAGTTAAGCTATATATGGAAGTGAAAGATGGATGATAACAATATAATAGAAGCCTTTGAAATGTGGTGCTACAGAAGAATTCTTAGGAGCAGATGAGTAGATTGGTCAGCTTCTGAGGTGGTACTAAGCAGAGTTGGGGAAAAGAGGAATCTGTGGCACAACTCAACTAAAAGAAGGGTCTGGTTGATGGAACACATTCTAGGACATTGAAGTCAACAATTTAGTATTCGACAGAAGTGTGGGGAGTGAAAGTCATTGAGGGAGACCAAGAGATGAATACAGTAAGCAGATTCAGAAGGAAGTATGTTGCAGCAGTTTTCAGAGATAAAGAGCCTTAAACAGGACTGAGTAGCATCGAGAGCTGCATCAAACCAGTGTTTGGCCTGAAGACCACTGAACAACAACAGCAGCAAGAACAGCAAAAGACAAAATGTCTAGATTCCTCATGGGGGACAGCTTGTACAGCAACATAAACACACTATGTGAAGCCCTCAAAAGAAAAAAAAATTATATTTTGAGATATGAGTCAGTTACCTCATAAGCAGTGAAGTGATGGTTGAGATGACATTGATACATTTCCCTGTTGTCAATACAGACTTTAAACGATAGAAATGGCAGGATTGCCAAAAGTTTCTTCTCTTCACACAGAAAGTCTGGTGAACAGTGATAGTGGCTTTTGTTGTTGTAGTCTTTAATTCAGAGTCTGACATGCTGCAGCTCTTCTCCTTGCTAGTCTGTTTTCTACAAGCCTCCTCATCACTTCAGAACTACTGCAACCTACATCCATTTGGATCTGAGTACTGTATTCCAACCTTAGTCTCCCTCTACAATTTATATAACCTGCCCCCCCTTCTCCCCCCCCCCCTGCACCCTAACACGCACACCCCCTGCCCTCCAGTACCAACTGGCAATTTCTTGATGCCTTGGAATGTGTCCTAGCAACTGATCCCTAAATTTCTTTTCTACCCAAATAGATTCAGTAGCACCATATCAGTTATGAAATCTATCTATATAACCTCCAGCATTCTTCTGCAGTACCACATTTCAAAAGCTTTTATTCTGTTCTTGTTTCACTTCCATCCAAGGCTGCAGTCCAGACAAATACCTTCAGAAAAGACTTCCTAATATTTAAACTGATATTAGATGGTAATAAATTCCACTTTTTCAGAAATGTTTTTCTTGTTATTGCCAGTCTACATTTTACATCATCTCTACTTCAGCTACCACCATTTATTGTACTGCCCTTAGCAAAACTTGTCTGCTAGTTTTAAAGTATTGTTTCCTAATCTAAATCTCTCAGCTTCACCGCATTTAATCTTACTACAATCCATTACCTTTGCTTTGCTTTTATTGATGTTTATTTTGTATCTCGCTTTCAAGATACTATCCATTCTGTTAAACAATTCTTCCAAATCCTTTGCTCTCTTTGACAGAATTACAATATCACCAGCACACCTAGAAGTTTTTACTTCTTCTCCCTGAATACTAATTATATTCCTGAATTTCTCCTTGACTTCCTTCGCAGTCTGCTCAGTATGCATGTTGATTAACATTGGGGATAGGCTACAACTATGTCTCATTGCTTCTTCAACCACTGCTTCTCTGTCATGCCCTTTGATACTTGTAACCGAAGCCTGGTTTCAGCGCATGTATAGTCTTTCACTCACTCTTATTCTGGCTATAAAAAAAAAATAAAAATAAAAAAATAAAAAATAAAAACTAAATCTACAAATGCTGAGAATGTAGGCTTGCCTTTCTTCAATCTGTCTTTTAGGGAAGTCATATGGGAAATATTGCCCTTGGTATTCCTACATTTCACCAGAATCCAAATCGATCTTCCACGAGACTGAACTCTACCAGTTTTTCTGTTCTTCTGTAAATAATTCATTTCAGTATTTTTACAGCAATGACTTATTAGCAGATAGTTCACTAGTATTCAGACCTCTCACTATCTGCTTACTGTTACACTCTGGTTATTATTACATTCTTCTTGAAGTCTGAGGGTATTTCCCCTGTCTCATATATATGTTTTTCAGTGGTCAATATTTCCTATTAACATTAGCCTCAGCATGTTCTCTTGTCCTCCACCTGCCTCTTACCTAACTAGAAAAGGAACTTTCTCTCCAAAATATCTTCATGTAGGATCCATTATTTGTGTTACTGCAATCTTATGCATTTTTACTCAATTTGGCATGGTTATATTTAATGCAGACACCATGAATAAGAAAATATGTAAAGCTAGAGCACTACTATGAGTGGAATTTATTATAGTGTCAGGATTCACCATTAACTGGCAGAAAAGAATACTTAACTCCTCAGGACTAATTTTGATATTAATGATTAAGATTATACATCCTTTCTTACAATTTATGCATTTTATGGTAGCTTTTACTCTAATCAGTGCTTGTATGCTTTGTGGGTGGCAGAGAAATTCATTGGTTTGGGAGACAGATACATGAAAGAATTTGGAGAGCAGAAAAGGAAGATTAGTTTTAATGTCCCATTGATTATGAGCTCATTACTGATGGAGTGCAAGCTCAGACTGGAGAAGAGTGAGGAAGGAAATAGGATGCATCCTCTTCAAAGGAATGGTATTATCATTTCCCTTAAGTTATTCAGAGAAATTATGGAAGACCCTAATCTGGTTGGGAAGATGAATGTGCCTTTGTGGCTGTTTAACATGTGGGAATCAACAGTTATGAGCATGGTGATATATGGCATGAAAGATCAGTTTACAGACAAGATCTGGCAGATAGAACCCATCTTGGCAAGACCAGCAGTTAATCTAGATGGACTGTTTGCCATTGCAAACTTCATGTCTGCAGATGTAGTGGAAAACATAGAAGTTGTATTCTGCATATGAACTAATAATGGTAGCAACATAACCACAAGGTTCAGTGTCTCTGAAGCCAGTTATAAAAAAGGAATTGGGAAGAACTTGTGCAGATGTCCATCAACTTCAGGAGAGTAAGTATCTAATCATGTGGTGAAGGAATGTCAGTGAAGACATACCTTCATAGCTTAGATACAGATTACTGTTATTCCAGAGGTGGGCCATGTCTGGAATAGATGAAGATTTGTATGGTTATGACATTTATAATGCTCCTGACAACAACTGTCTGAACAAATACCAATGTGTGTTACTGATAAGTGGTTTCTTAAACATTTTGGAAATTATTTACAATCTATTAATTATTTTATCAATAACATATAGAGAACTGTGTGGCTGTTTAGTAACACACCAAAGAAAAAATATGCTACAACTGACCAAACACCTCATGACAATACTGTTTAAATTACTGTGATTAGTTTCAGATGCAGGTTCACATTTAGACAGTAGCTTAATTTTCTAAGCAAAGTTAAAACTTTGGTCATAAAGATAAAGTGTTATTTATATAAGATAGAGCAGAGTACTAAGTGCTAGATATGTGCCTTGTTGGAACCTGAGCAGATTACCTCATCTTCCCCCTTATTTAAAAATGAGAGTATTGATCTACTGTTTATGCCTGCTGCAGAACTTTTCATAACATTTTCTTAAGATAAGTATCATCTTGTTTCCTTTGGTATTGTATTGCCAGTTTCTAAATGTGAGGATTATTAGAGAAATTTTTGTACAGGTACACGCAACAGATGAAGATAAGGGAGTTAATGGACAGGTGAAATATTCCATTGTCCAACAACCTAATCAAAAGGGAACTAAATTCACTGTTGATGAAGAAACAGGTGAAGTCTCAACAAATAAGGTTAGTATAACTGTGGTAAGATAACATAAATTATATTAGGTCAAGATGATTTACAAATATGGAGAGTGTCCCGAGTTCAATATGGTAAATCAATGACAAAAAGAAAAACCATAAGATTTTTCTGTGTAAACTGCTTTCATTTTTGTTCAACAGGATTTAAAAATCTTGACAGAGAGTAAATACCAATATGTAGATAAATGTCAAATTCAAATAAACTGAAATTTCATTTTGATACAATTACAAATGGGCTGTGTTGCTTACTGTACTTATTTCGATGGTCAACTGCCAGTCCCTGCACCAAACAACTCAATCCACAGCTGATTTTCCTGCTTTTTGGTAAAATTTTCTGGCGTTGCAACTCCCTTAAAAACTAAAATATCTCCTGCAAATGATCTTATAGACTCCTGAACTACTCTGATAATTTATATCTATTATGAACGGTAAGGACAATATAACACTCTCTTACAGTAGTCCTCGAGTTACTTTTTCCTCTGCTGATTTTACCATATAGAAGAAAATGTCTAGAGATCTGTCTGCTAGAAAGTCTTGAATCTAATAGCAGTGCTATCCAGTATTCTGTAATATCATATTTTGATCTCTTGGCATATTGCAGAATTCTACTGACTCTTTTCTGGAAGCCATAGCATTAAATTGGATGCTATTCTGTATTGTCCTCTGGATCTCATGGATGGACAGAGTGAGTTGAGTTTCATAATATTGCTCTTTGCAGAATCTGAGTTGTTTCCTATATTGTAGAGGTGGTTTCCATTTACCAAGAAGGTCATCATACTCTGGTATCAGTTATGTTACATAATTTTACAACAATACAGACCTATAATTATGTGGATACTTAATAAAATGGGAATGATGTACACCATTTTCCAATCACTTGGAACCCGTTGTTGTGTTAGCAGCCTATGATAGACTGCTACTAGATGGTTCAAATACCCTTTTATTGTTATTATGGTGAAAATGATTAAAATACTCATATTACTTCCAACACCTCAGAAGTATCTCCTGTGATATGGCTCATGTTATATTCTATCACACCTTGAAATGAAGTACAAGAAAAATTTAGAAATGAAAATCTACATTATTTGTATCTATCTAAGCCAAGTTTCTATACATCATCATTATTATTCTTGGCACAGTAGTATAATTAATGATTCCTGCTTGCTAAAATAGTTCCCCTGTTGAAAAAGGGTGATAAGCTTAAAATAGAAAACTACAGACCTGTCTCACTTCTCCCAACTTTCTCTAAGGTTTTAGAGATACTAATGAAATATAGAGTCACACATTATCTTAATATCCACAATCAGATAAACAGTAATCAGCGTGGATTTCAAGCTGGGAGAAGTACCAAAACAAGTGTACTGGAATACACAAAAGAAATAATCACTAAATTGGATGTGCTACCAAAACATATCAAAGAGCTGGAAAATGAGGATAAATTTAAAACTGTTATAAAGAACCACATGCTTGACAAATGTTATTACAGCATAAGTGAATATCTTTGCGCAACTGTATAAGAATATATGTTTAAGTTAATGTGACAAATGAAATTACATCAGTTAATATGTCTGTCAAGCACATAAGAAATTATGTTATAAAAACACTTATTAGTTGTACATTGTATTGAACATAAGACAGATTCATATGAATTCTGCACAGATAACAATTTTGTAAAGATATTATATAGTTGTTAAAATGTACCCTGACAAATCCTATATCACAAATGTGATCATTGGGATGATAATAAATAAATAAATAAACCGAATTTTCTGTGTTTAAATTCATGTCTTCAACTCTTTAACTGCATAGTACACAGGATATTTGATTTGTTCTTCTATATCTTTTATTACTCTTCCACATAAAAGATTTGCCATGGTGATCTCATTGCAGAAGTCCAGAATAACCTTCACTCTCAACTCAAATTTTTAGGCTCGTACAGAATCTCTCCCCCAAATCCATCTCCCTCCTAACTCCAGCTACCTCCACATACCAAGCTCCTACTGTCTTGCCTAAATCTATAACCCTAACAATGAACACACCATTGTAGCTGGTTACTGTGTTCATACTGAAAGAAGCTCTCATTGACTACCTCCTACTAATAAACCGCAGCCTGAATGCTCATATAAAAAATGTGAACCACTTCTTTCACTAGGTCTCACCTCATAAACATCTGGATCCCTGTTTGTCACTGTTGACACCAACTCCCTACAGACCAACATCCGCCATGCCATGGTCTTGCCTCTGTTGAACACTACCTCTCCCAAAATCCTTTCAACTACAAATTCACCACCTCGCTCATTATATATCTAACAAACTACCCTTCTTCCACGTAAGTTTTTCTCCTTTGAGGGGAAGATATACAAAATCTTCAGTATGGCCATGGCCAGCCACAAGGTAACCTTCTACACCAACCTAAAGAAAATCTTTCTAACTACTCAAAACCCCAAACCCATTGTCTTTTTCAGATTTGATTGATGGTATCTTCATGACCTGTATCTTCAGAGTCTCAACACCTTCTCAACCACCTGCTTCATCTGGTCCTCATAAGCCAATGTGCCACCCTCCTGGACATTGTCCTCCACCTCCCTAATGGCTCCATCCAGACCTCCACTCATATCAGTCCCACTAACTATCAACAGTACCAGCATTTTAATAATTTTCCACCCAAAAAGTCACTCAAGCATTGTGCATGTGCAATGATGTGTGATGCTTTGCTCATTACACTGTAGTGGCTTCATAGCCACTGTCAGATTATGGCCAAGAGCAGAGCTGACAACTCAGTGGAAGAACATGTTGCTGGGAACAACATATTTTATTTCAATGGTTGCTTCAATGCTCACTGCATCTGAATCCATTTCCAAGACACCATTTTCTTTGACTGGCATAGATGGGAGTTGCCCATAATCCTCCAGGCCTTATTCTCCACTAGCATGTGCCTCACACCTGCCTCAAACACTGCCCTATGGCCCTAACTTCATCCATCCTGCACTCCCATTCTCTTCTCTGTAGTCTCCCTCTTCCTCTGTTCTATCTCCCCCTCCAATCATCTGCACCTTTCAACATCTCAGCAATTCAATAACACTGCCTGAAAAAAAAAAAAAGGAAAAATGAAATAAGTACACTCTTGAGAGGTTTTCAGTTTAGTCAAGATATGTTGTTGCAAAGACGCATGTAGAGAACATGAAAGATTACATTTACAGTTCAATAGCACAAGCAATTCTGAGTTACCAGGTATCCATCCACGCTGAAGCACCCATATTAGCATGAAATGTAGCATCCACATGCAGCAATGCAGGCGCTGTCTCTGGCATCCAGTTGATTGTACAGATTGTGAATGCTGTCCTGGAAGACATTACAGAACACCTGCTCAACCTGTTCATATTGTTCTGTGTAATTTGGTTGATGAATAGCTGAGTTACTTCTCGTCCCATCACATGTGCTTGATTGGAGACGGTTCCAAAGATTGTGTTGGCCAGGCAAGTTGCTGCACATCTTGCAGAGCACATTAAGTTTCACAGACTGTGTGGCAAGCATTATCCTGTTGGAATAACACATCACCTTCCTGCTGCCAGAACTGCACAAGAACATGTTTAACAACATTCTGCACATGTCAAGCACTGGTTGGTATCCCCTCCATAAACACCAAAGGTGAATGAGAGTTGTAACTTATCACACCTTATCACACCCCAGACCATAAGGCCCTGGGAGGGGCCAGTGTGTCTTTAATGAATGCAGTCGATGAGGCAGTGCTCACCAGGCCTACATCATACATGCAAATGACCACCATTTGCAACAAGGCAGAGCTTGATTTCATCGTTGAAAAACACGGCATGTCATTTCATCTTCCAAGTGATCCTCTGAAGACACCAATCAAGCCATGCACATTGATGCTATGGGGGTGCCCTTAGTCCTACTCTTAATAATGGTTCACAGCTCTTCATTTTCACACATCTGGGCTCACAAGCCCTCTTACACTATGTGATCAAAAGTATCCTGACACTCCTAAAAACATACATTGTTCATGTTAGGTGCATTGTGCTGCCATCTACTTAAAGTTACTTCATATGAGCGACCTCAGTAGTCATTAGACATCGTGAGAGAGCAGAATGGGGCACTCCGCAGAACTCATGGACTTTAATGTGGTCAGGTGATTGGGTGTCACTTGCAACATATGTCTGTACACAAGATTTCCACACTCCTAAACATCACTAGGTCCACTGTTTCCTGTGTGATAGTGAAGTTGAAACATGAAGGGACATGTACGGCACAAAAGCGTACAGGCCGATCTTGTCTGTTGACTGAAAGAGACTGCTCACAGTTGAAGATGGTCATAACGTGTAATAGGCAGACATATATCCAGTCCATCACACAGGATTCCAAACTGCATCAGGATCCACTGCAAGTACTATGACAGTTAGGCAGGAGGTGAGAAAACTTGGATTTCATGGTCGAGCGACTGCTCATAAACCACACATCACACCGGTAAATGCCAAACGACGCCTCTCTTGGTTGTAGGAGTGTAAACATTGGACGATTGAACAGTGGAAAACTGTTATATGGAGTGACGAATCATGGTACACAATGTGGCAATCTGATGGCAACGTGTGGGTATGCAGAATGCCCAGTGAATGTCATCTCCCAGTTTACATAGTGCAGACATTAAAATCCGGAGACAGTGGTGGTTTGATGTGGTCGTGTTTTTCATCGAGGGGGCTTGCACCCCTCGCTATTTCATGTGGCACTACCACAACATAGGCTGACATTGATGTTTTAACCATCTTCTTGCTTCCCACTCTTGAAGAGCAATTCGGGGATGGCGACAGCATCTTTCAACATGATCGAGCACCTGTTCATAATGATGGCCTGTGGTGAAGTGGTTACATGACAATAACATCCTTGTAATGGACTGGCCTGCCCAAAGCCCTGACTTGAATCCTACAGAACACAATGCTGATTTCGTGCCACATGTCACCGACCAACATAGTTTCCTCTCCTTGGTGCAGCACTCTGTGAAGAATGGGCTGCCATTCCCCAAGAAAACTCGCAGCATATGATTGAACATATGCCTGCAAAAGAGGAAGCTGTGATCAAGGTGCCAACACCAAATTGAATTCCAGCATTACCGATGGAGGGCACCAGGAACTTGTAAGTCATTTTCAGCCAGGTGTCCAGATACTATTGATCACATAGTGTATCTGCCCTGTGATACCTTAAGATCTTCCACTGCTGCCCTTACAATACAATGATCCTGGTGAGCATCTGTGCTGCATGCACCTTGAGAACCTCATCTACAGGTCACAAAATGTTCATGTGACCACAGATACCAGCATCATTACACAACTGATGCAGCACATCCAAATTGTAAGGCAATGCTCCGAAAAAACCTTCACACCACCCAGAAGGCCACAATTTGCCCTCTTTCAAACTCTCTCAGTGGCTGTAGGAAGCACAAGTGTGTCTCCATGGCATGGTTGCCTGCTTGCTCCATGCATTTGCGCCACACTGAGCCTTCTAGCTGTGAGCATTCCTTATTAAAGAGTAGACACAGATGACACTCTGGTAGCTATGCCACTACACTATCTGTTGGCGGATGATGATGATGAAACCATTATCAGTACATCTACTATCCCCCAGTGTATTTGGTGAGTTGTGCTTTTATTTATTTTCCATTAAGGACAGTTTGATCTACTAGTTCTAATAGATATAAGAAGTTGCTCTACCTGATGGTTGTGTAACTAACTACTCAAGAAAATTTTCAGAAAAGATGTTCAGAGCAATCTCTGATGAATTCCTGTCCCTGACAACTTTTTTAATCATTCTGCTATTACTCATCTGTTCTTTAGGTGACAAATTGAAATCTTCCCCTATTAAAATCACAATCACATGGTCAGAAGATTTATCTGGGATATTCTGCACATTTTCTTTGAAATGTATCTTCACTATAGCTCCTCAAGAAGGTGGTCTATAAAAGCATCTGACTGCCATATTTTTAGTGCTTACCTTCATCAAAATTATTTCACATTAGGAACCTGTAATCACCTCCTAAATACAGGGCTAGCTGGAAAATAACCTCTGTTAGGCTACAAATAAATTACTGGAATAGTTAAAGCCAAATTATTAGAAAAATGGTTGCACTGTCCATTGTCTTACTTCTCTACCTAATCATCATTCATATTTAAACATTTATAGCTGTTAATGTGTTAAAAACTTCTGTCTGTATAAAAGAACTGCAGCTAGTCCATGACAGCAATCTTGGATTCCTTAGTTGGAGTAATAATGTTGGGAGTCAAGCCACTTTTTGTGCTTGAAGTGGTGAAAATCACACATGACCAAGTCTATGCTGTGGGGCTGATATTAAAGAAAGTCCTGAATGATGTAAAACTTTGTGTTTGATTTGCAGAGTGTATCTGAGCATTGTTGTACAGAAACACCACTAATGCCTTTACACAGCTTTTAACCAGCAAGCTGCAGAATTGATTGTCATTCCACATTGTATAAAATGTATGGATAAGAGACTTCTAGCATCCCAGAATATGTTGAATATAACCTTTCTGCCAGACAGAGTTTTGGATGCATTTGAAGGCATGAGTAGTAGCAAAATATTTTTGCAAAACTGATATTAGCAGAGTGGTATCTATAGCTACCATTGGATGAAGCTCCTAGCAGTTCAGGGTCATCCTCTATCACTACAATTGCCTCCCTTTTGGCACGAATAGTGCCCCTGCAGTTATTCACCATTACCTATTAACAGTTTACCCACTGTCCTGTGCTGCACTAACAACCTGGATCTCATCCTCGTTACTAGCAAAATGAGATAATCACATCTACACAATCTTTGCCTTCTTTTCAAAATCTTACAACACAATGGCACCTTACAATGCAATGGCTTCTATTACAACTTAAAGAAATATGAACTCCTTAAACCAGAGGCTGACTACATGGTACACATCCTTAATGTGGATGGCTTATGCCCACTGAATAAAAATGTCAAAGCCACCATCAGACTTCCCCCAATGACTATCTTTAAAGTATTACAGTCCTTCCTGGGAAAAGCCAATTACTATGGGAAATTTATCCCTCAGGTATCAGATATATTCAAATTTCTCAACCTTCTGACAAAAGTGCTAAATTTCAATGGACTACTGTTTGCCAATGGGCTTTTGAGCACTTAAAGCATGGCCTTCAACGTGTCCTTTGCCTACCCACCTTCAGCCCCAGTAAACAATTGGCCCTTGTGACTGATGCTCCCTGCAACCTGGCATTGGTACAGTTTTATTGCACAAGAATCCTGATGTCACAGAAAATTCCACTGTTTATACCTAAAAACATTACATTCGACTCAACTCAGCTATAGCCAAATAGAAAAAGCAGCACTGTGAACCATTTTTCACATCAAAATATTTCATAATTCCCTGTAATGAATGAAATTTCACCTGATTACCTGCCACCCTCTTCAGTCTTCACTGTCTTCTGTCTTATACTGGAGAAAACAGCTCAGCGATCCTAAAGTTCCAATACTAACCACCTCTCAGCATGTCAATGTGGATGTATCCTCCCTTCTCCCCATGGTTCCCAAGCTCACTTCAGTCAGCAGGATCCAATTTCTTTTGCCATCAACAGAGAGCTACTAGATGTTCTTGATAGATTCCTCATCACCACTGCACAAGAGGGAACTAAAGCCATGGTACAGGACCCAACACTCAAACAAGTCCTCTATTTCATCACCTAGGGCTTACCTGAAAATCTATGCACTAAAATTGCTCCCGAACTTCAAACCTTGCAGTCGCTACGTCATCTACAAGCTGTTGGTGATATCCTTGTCTGTTCACCTGCATAGGACAAATGTTGAATCTCCTTTCCTATGTGACCCCACTCCACATCAAACAGCTTGTGAATGATGTACACCAAGGCACTTGGTGTGTGGCACTTCTACTTGCCAGGCATGTCTCGGCACACACAACTTGCTGTCTGTGGCTGTGCTACCTGTTTTCACCCCACCTGACGTCACAGCAACTATGACAGCACATCCAGATCACCCACACTGGTCCCTTGATGGTATGTGGCTAGTGATCAAAAATGTATTCTTTAAATTTCCCTATAGACCATAGCTTTCTCAATAACTACTGCATCAACCACAAATATTCATCCTCTAAGAAATATCTTATCCATAGAGGTAGCTCCTCACACCTTGGTCTCAGACAGTGGACCACAAGTTTGGTCTATTTGGTTGTTTGCAGAAACAATGGCATCCAACAAATGATTTCTGCTACTCTTTATCCTGCTTTTAATGGCAAAGCTGAGCATTTAATGCACACATTCAAAATGCAAATGAGCAACGCTGTCATTACTACCAGTAAGGAAGAGGCACTAAATGCCTTTTTTATCAGCATACAATAAAACCCCAGTCCAGGGCCAATCATCAGCTCCTATCCTTCATAGCCACTGGCAGCACATACTACTGGACCTCCTGCAGCTAGCACAACAACATATGATGTCCAGCAGCCATACCCAATATGCAGTGGGCACTATGTCTGGGCCCACACATATGATTAGGTCCCAGAATGCATTCTGAGAGTTGTCACAGCCATTCAGGTCCACATGATGTTTGACATAGAAGTATATGGCACATGCCTAGTCTGATGCACAAATCAGCTCTGCCCTTGCCTACTATCCAGTAAACTGGCAACAGCTTGGCCTCCTCCAGTATTGGCTCCAGCCTGGAGCCACTCCAGACATCTTCCCATCATGATGCAGTCCTACAAGAAGATGCTGCAGAGGTACACGATAGCACTTTGTTCCCCTGTTTCTATCATCCATGCATTTGATGCTAAGGATGTTGTGCCAGCTTTTGAGGTGCAGATGGATGAGACACTTTCAACCTCCCTGCCACAACTGGGTCTCGAGATGCATTTCATGTGGAGGAAGCATTGGTGAGACACCCACCTACACTTCCCCTCATTCAGCTGGCTTGCCACCTCCATCATTGTCCTGGACGTTTTTGGTCATATCAACCATTCCCTGGAGGGGGAGAGATCTTTTAGCTTGTCTGGATAATGATACTGATCCTGCCACAGAAGATATTGTCATTATTGAATCAAAGAGGTTATGGGGTGTGTTAACTCAGGATAGGTGGTGCTCCCAGCAACTCGCCTGATTCTGCCAACTAGAGTTCAGAATGCCTTTACAAGCAGTGGATTATGAACAATCTCATGTCACACTACCTGGAGCTGGCTACTCATCATTGGATTTCACCAAAGATTTATATATTGAGTATTAATTGCTGCACTGATAATGACTTTGGCAGGACTTACGGACATCCTGGAGAACCAAATAATAATTAAAACATACTAAGATGTATGCATAAAGTTGTCTGATATATGAGACATTATGAAGCACTGGGTTTCAGAAATTACTTCATCAAGTTGCTATACCAGTCTGAAGCTGACTCGAGATTGATGACTCCTTCTGTCACAATCAAGAATATCTGTCCCTCCATTATTAAACCAATGATACGATCAACACACAATACTTTCATTTGCCCAATGTTCCCATGGGATATATTGCAGGGAGAGTTCCCATCTATGCATTTCAGAAAAGCTGGTGTTGGTGGGAAGAATCCAAACGGCACAGGCTGTGAAGAAGTCACTGAAATGAAGAATGTCATGCTGGGCAGTGTGCTGAGCAGCTAGAGGAATCATTCCCAAACACCCAGAATCATAAACCCCACACCTGGTTCAGATTCAATGATGACATCTTTGGGATCTGGGGATCAAGGGTAGGAAAGCCTATCCACATCCCTCCAGAACCTCAACAGCTTCTCCCCCATTTGCTTCACCTGGTCCTACTCAACCCCACAAGCCACCTTTCTAGATGTTGACCTCTGCCTCAGAGATGGCTACATCAATACCCCTGTCCATATCAAACCTACTAACCACCAGCAATACCTCCACTTCTACAGTTGTCATCTGTTCCATACCAAGAAGTCCCTTTCATACAGCCTAGCCACTCGTGGTCTTTGCATCTGCAATGACAAACGGTCCCTCTTAAAAAATACTGAGCATCTCACCGAGCCCTTCACAGACCGTAATCATCCTCCCAACCTTGCACAAAAACAAATCTCCCATGCCTTATCTTTCAAGTCTCCCACGACCTCAAAAAGTCTCACCGTCTGGCCACAGAGAAGCATTCGCCTCATAACTCTGTAACACCCAGGACTGGAGCAACTGAATTACATTCTCCGTCAGAGTTTTGACTACACCTCGTTGTGCCCTGAAATGGGAAATGTCCTGCCCACTATCCTTCCCACCACTCCCACAGAGGTAATCCACCGACCACCACACCTACACAATATACTCATCCATCCCTACACAACTCCTGCTCCCAACCTCCTACCCCAAGGCTCATATCCCTGTAATAGACCTAGATGCAAGTTCTGCCCCATACATCATCACCATCACCCATTCCAGTCCAGTCACAAACATCACCTATCCCATCAAAGGTATAATTCAACCACTGTGCTGCACTGTATGCGGGCACGACAACCAACATGCTGTCTGTCCATATGAATGGCCACCAACAAACTGTGGCCAACAAACAAATGGACAACCATGTTGCTGAGTACACCACCCAGGATGACGTTCTTCATTTCAATGACTACTTCAAAGCCTGTGTCATGTGGATCCTTCTCACCAACACCAGCTTTTCAGAATTGCGCATGTGAGAATTCTCCCTGAAATACATCCAACATTCCTGTAAACCTCCTGGTCTCAACCTTCGTTAGTCATTGTTTCCACCCCTGCAGTCCCTTCCTGTTTCCATTCTAGCACTACATAGCCTCTACTCTGCCAGCATACCTAGTCTTTTTACTTCTCTCCTTTTCCACTATGCCCCACCCCCCCTCCCCACTTCTCCCCTGTCCACTATCTAACCTCCCGACTGCACCTAGCTGCCCTAACCTGTCTCCACCTCATACCTGTACACTCCCCATCAGCATTTCACCATCCTCCACCCCTACTCTGCTATCCCTTACACTCCTAAACCCAGTCTCCTCCGTACCCTCACACAGCTGCCTCTCCCATCATGCACTGCTGCTTATACTCGCAGTGTGGCTTCAGTTGCCAGGGACTGCAGTCATGTGGGTGTGAGGTGTGAGTTGCATTTGTGTGAGTGTACCTGTGTGTGTGTGTCTGTCATCAATTTTTGACTAAGGCCTTGTCGGTCGAAACCTTATTTTGTGAAAGTCTTTTTGTTGTGCCTATCTGCGACTCAGAATCTCCATTATATGGTGAGTAGTAACTATCCTTTTCGTAATATTGTTACATTCCATCCTGGATTTTCCATTGTTTAAATACAGTTAAAGAGGTCTGAGCCAACTGGAACTCATACCATGAGTGTAAACAATAATGCTGCACACACCAAAAAGATTTCCCCCACAATACATAATGTATAGTGTATTGCCTCTCGGTTCACCACAAGACGACATTGCCTCTCGGTTCACCACAAGATGACAGTCATAAATTAGCTATAAGAAACTAAAAGACGACAGTCATAAATTAGCTATAAGAAACTGCATACAGTTTAGAGATGTTGCATCTTATTTAGTTAATGGTCATTTCTTTTGCACCTGTCTCCATTCCTCATTCATCCTACATGTATACCATCCTTGGTTCCACATTCCTTTCAGAGTTGTCCATGCATTTCTATATCCCAGTATCCATTCTCCTCTCCTTCCAGCATTATAATATCTCCTTCCTTCCACATGTCCTGCCTTCCAACTTTCCTTATTATAGGCCATTACTCAAGCTAGTATTGTTACGCTAGTATTACTATGCTAGTACACTTGGAATCTCTCATGAAACTCATGATGTCTGTGCACTGTATGTGTAGTAACAGCACCATATATCAATGGTATCATTTGTTTAAAAATGGACAGATGAATATGCTGGATGATGACAGCTCATTCTACCATTGTTTTCAGTGTGTATGTGTTATATTCAAATATTGCTTGCTCTTTTGGTATTCGACTTCGCAGTACATAGTGAAGGTGAATGATGAACTGTACATAAAAAACATAGTCTCAAAACAAAATGGAATTACATGAAAATCTATGAAATTACATGAAAATCTTGCCATTAGTAATTATTACCAATATATAAAATGTAAGAGACATGGCTGATAGATATTGAAACTTGCTGAATACTAGAATAAATTCAAGGGATGAATCTCAAGCTTTTGGAATTTCAGCAGAAATAGGAAGACAGAAAACATAAGAAACATATAGAATGATTTTTGGTGTTTAAGGGATAGACGGTGACTACAGTAGCAGAATCTGATAAATTTTCAGTAGATGGTGTCTCTCAGTTTGTAAGCATTCACTGAAAGTCACACAAAACTATCAACGGCATCTAATTTCAGTTGCATCAGATCATGATTAGTCATTTTTTTTATCATCTAAACATTTTTATAACTAACAACCAAGATATCAAAAAATAAAATGTTGATAACTTGTTAGAAACATCACAGGATGATGCAAAACGCATTGATCAATCACATATAAAAGAATTTAATTCTTACATTGAATACAGAAATATAGCAACCTGCTGAGTACTGAGGAAGTATTGTATATACCTCCTCTGAAACTTGTAATTGTGTTAAAATATCCCACACTAGTCTAGAAGAATCTAATACAGTGATCAGCCAAAACATTACGAACACTGCCCACTTTGACATTAGATGCTGCCTGGTGGTGTTGTGGACATGTGACATGGTAACTGAAGTACACAAATGGAGCAGACATGGACAGAGGATCTCCCTAACGAAAATATGGGCTGCAAATGGGGAAATCCATCAAGATAAGAGACCTTACCAAAGGGCAGATTATTATTATTATTACACAGAGCCTGTGATCGAGTATCTCAAAAACAGTGGGCTGGTCAAATGTTCTCGTGCTACTGTCATGAGCATCTACAATAAGAGGTAGAATGACAGTGAAACTACCACTAGGCACTAAATGGCTGGATGACCATGGCTCTTCACAGAACATCGGGTTTGCCAAAAGAGCATGCACAAGTGTTTTGGAACACGCCGTTTATCTTACACTGTTGAACATGGGCCCCAAAGCACATCACACCTACAAGTTCACATGCTGACCCAACAACATCATCAATTACAACTGCTGTGGGCATTTGAACTTCTGGATTTAACCACTGATCAATGGAAACATGTCAGCTCTTTGGGTGAATCATATGTTTGCTACACCAGGCCAATGGTCATTTCAACAAATGCCATCATTGAGGTGAATGGCAGCTTGAAACATGCAGCAAACCACGGATGCAGGTTGGTGGGAGCAGTATTATGCTTTGGGAGACATTCCCCTGCACTTATGTGGTACCTGTGGTACTAATCGAAGACAAGCTGACACCTGTGAACCACCTGCACCCCTTCATGCTTGATGTGGTCCCCAACGATGATGTCATCTTTCAGCAGTATAACTTTCCATGTCTCAGAGACAGGACCATGCCACAGTGGTGGTAGGAGCTTTATAGTGAACTCCAGCTGATGTTTCAGTAACCAGACTTACCTAGCATAAATCCTGTGGAACCCATCAAGGTCACTATTGGGCGCCATCACCGCATACACAAATCAGTGCCTCGTTATTTATGCGAATTACATGACCTGTGTATAGACATATACACACACCCCCACAAATCTACCAACAAAATGTTGGATTCCTGACATGTAGAATCAGTGATGTATTTTAAGTTATTAAGTAGGTGCTCATAATGTTTTGGCTCATCAAAGTATATTTTCAGTAGATGGTGTCTTGCAACTTGTAAGCATTCAGTGAAAACCATGCTAAACCACCAAAAGCTGATATCATGAACAACTTTATTTATGCAAACAATTTCAATTGCAGCAGATCATAAGTCATAAATTTTTTTTATAATTTCAACATTTGTATATGCTTATTCCAAGATGTCAAAAAATGCATAGTGAATAACTTGTTAAAAACATCACAGAATGACGTAAAAAGCATCGATTAGTCACAACTGACGAATTCAATAGTGACATTGAATACAGAAATATACCAACCTTTTGAGTATTGAGTAATTATTGTACGAGATCTGTTCAAAAATTTGTCCACAAAATTTTTCTACACTTACATTTTACTTAATTTGCATGGTCTCCTTCGAAACACTCTCTTTCACAGTTGATCCACTGCTCCCAACACTGTTTCCACTTCCAGAAGCAGTCTTGGTATGCCTCTTGCTGGACTGCGAATTTTCTTTTACCTCATCTACTGGTGCAAATCTTCGTCCTTTCAATGGGGTATTCAACTTTGGAATTAAAAAAAAGGTCCACAGGGGCCAGGTCTAGAGAGTATGGAGGATGCAGCACAGTGATTTCGTTTTTTGTAAAATAGTTACATACCAACAGGGACAAATGTGCAGGTGTGATATCGTGATGCAGGAGTCGTAAACTGTCTCACCACATTTCGGGCAGTTTCCTTCCCAAATTTTTTCGCAGACAACACAACATGTCCAATAGTACCATCAACTGATGGTTTGTCCCCTTGGCATGAATTCCGTTGATGTTCCAGACATGAGTGTTGTTGGTAGACAGATGACATGTACATAAGTATCCTGTCTGATCACCTGCATCCATTCGTGCATTCCGATGGACTTGGGCAATTTCTGCAGGGCCAATGTAACACCCCACACACCCAGAATTGCTACAGACTGGCTTCAGAAACACTCTTCTGAGTTTAAACTCTTCCGCTGGCCACCAAACTTTTCTCAGACATGAACATTATTGAGCATATCTGGGATGCCTTGCGACGTGCTGTTCAGAAGAGATGATCTTACGGATTTATGAACAGTGCTGCAGGATTCATGGTGTCAGTTTCCTTCAGCACTACTTGAGACATTATTTAAGTCCATGCCATGTCATGTTGCAGAACTTCTGCATGCTTGCGGGAGCCCTACACAATATTAGGCAGGTGTACCAGTTTCTTTGGCTGTTCTGAGGAAATACTACTTTTACAAAACAGTTGTTTAAACTTTAGAAAAAGCTGTAAGATAAAAAGGTGTTGCTTACAGAGAGTAATATAAAGGTGTTTGTAAAGAGTTAAAATCATAACCCTGCCAACTATTTTTATATTTGAAAATATTTGAATAATTAAGACTTTAATTGATGAATGGTGGGGTTCACAATTACGAAACAAGGAAAAGGAATAACTTTAATAGGTACATACTCACTAAAATAATATATTTGGGCAATCTATTATAAGCCAATGGTGCTCACAATTAATAAACAAGGAACAGGAATAACTTTCATAGGTACATACCACTAAAATAATATATTCGGACAATGTATTGTAAGCCAGAAATTTTCATCAATTCACTGCCATATAAGATTAAAAGAATACTTAACTTTAATACATTTAAAAGAGTACTAAAAGCTCTACTAATACAACATATATAGCATTAACAAATATTTGGAACATTGCTCGAATCTGTAGGTTCTCTCTCATACTCTTTGTATTCAGCAGTTCACAATTATCACAGTATTTCCATAAAAGCTAAACATATTTTACTAATGTACTCCCATTAATTGTGCATAGTTAAGTTCTTTTGTAGCCATATGTTAGAGTAGTTTCAACAGTTTGTGGTATCACTGCCAGATGTCAGTGCCAGTGCAAGGAGGATCCCACATAATAATAGGCTGTTCTTCATGAGTAGACACATGATGTCTCAGTGCACTGGGTAGAGATCTGTAGTGCAAACATCTCTCTGTTGTTGTTTCTGTGTAGTGGTTTGTGAAGATAGAACAAATTCAGAAGTAAGCAGTGATTAAGTACTTCATAAAGAAAGATATGAAAGCAAAGGAAATTCACATCAATTTTGAGAACACAATGGGGGACTCTGCTCCTTCATATTCAACTGGTGCCAATTGAACAAATGAGTTTAAATTTAATCTGGATAGCTTATATGATGATTGCATAATGGTTGGAAAAGACATGCTACTACCCCAGAAATTACTGCAAAAGTGCATAAAATGGTCATGGAGGAGCACTGAGTCAAAGTGTGAGACACTGCTGAAGCTGTTGGGCTGTCATCTGAAATAGCACACCACATTTTAACAGTGGATTTCGATACGATAAAATTATCTGTTAGATGTTTGCATGACTTTTAAAAGAGGATCAGAGACACATCAGAATGGAAATGTCCTAATTATGTTTGAATCATTTTCAAAGCAACCAACAAGAATTTTGTTGCTAGTTTGTGACTGCAGATGGAACGAAACCTGGGACCACTACTATACCCCACAAATAAATCAACAATCAGAGCTGTGGAAACATTCTGAGTCACCACCACCAAAGAAAGCAAAGACAATACAATATAAAATACAAAAGGATGCAAAAATGATTGTGCTGATAGATTATCTTCCTACAGGCCACACAATTATAGGACAGATTATCTTCCCACTGGTCAAACAATTATGGGACAATACTACACTTACCTCCAGACCAACTACAGCAAAAGATACATGGAAAAGACTGGGTGTGGCAAGGAAGACAATGCAGTGTTGTTTCCATGGCAAAAAGCAAAAACGAAGAAACAAATTGTTGGCACAGTAGACTTATATGATACTAATTCTCTACAAAGGAAGAACTGACAACTGGAGTTGATGGATATTTTGAATGCTTGGAGAAATTCATTTTAGAGATGGGACCAAAGCGCTGGAACATAGATGGATGAAGTGCATCAGTGTACAGGGAGTCTACATTGAGAAATAAAAAGTTCTAAGGTAAATCGTTTCTTTCTATTACAGTCTGAGAAGTTTTCAAACTACCCTTGTATGTAGGAATGAAATGCTATTTTCTTATGCATATCTAATTAGAATATTGCTTACTTTAGTACAGTCACTCAAGATGTGTCGGCAATTCTTTAGTTGTGTGTCTTATGTGTCGACTGTTCAGCAAAGGAAAATTGTGAGTTACTAACACACAACAAGTGCACTGAATGCTGCAGTGAAAATTTGGTGAAAACAGGGAAAGTAAAAGACTATGACTATAAAGGTGAACTACTGCTATTGTGTGAGGAGGTAACTGCTGAAGTCAGTGTCTCAATGCAGAAATTAATTGACTGCAGAAAGATATGCTGTAATTTAAATGTGAATATTGAGATACTTAGTTCTACAAATATTTCTAGTAACAATTTCAAAATGTGCCAGATTGTAAAACTAGGACTGTGTATGGTGATCACTAATGCATCTCTTTTAAAATCATTAACAAACTGACTGAAAAATGTAATATATAATCAGGAAGGAGAGTCAAAGTGTGTGGAACTACATCCTCAGCATCATCTGCAGAAACTGTAAGCTGCATGGAGAAGGATACAAATGAACGCTACTGAAAAACAGACCAATCAAAGGCATCATGTGAGTGAAATTTAAAATGCTTTGTCATGTTATATGTGCAAAAGTAGACCTGAAGAAAAAAGATGAGGCTGGGTTTTAAATATTGCAACCTGAAATTAAGCATACAAGAAAGAAGCAAACAACAAATTATTAGTACACTAACTAAAGACATACTTATGAGAAAAGACAAATAAATATATCTGCAAACATCCAAAGTGTACACTATTCAAGGAAAGTCTAACAAATTGTAACATAAATTCAAAAATATGGAAAATATAGTTTGCTGCTTACACTACAAAGAAGGCATTGAATAGCAAACAGGTATAATCAAAAACACTGCTAAAATACTTCGGCTTTTGGACGAAATCCTTCTTTGATATAAAAAAAGAGACATACATTCACAGAAGCACAACTGGCACACTCATGTCCACTGTCTCCAGTTGCCGGACCCAGCTGTGATTACTTCCGACATGAGCAGAAATCTGATGGTGTGTGTGGTGGGAGTAAGAAGGAGTCATGGCACCAAGAGGGGGAGGGATAGCAGAGTAGTGGTGATGGAAGATGCTGTGCTGCCTGTGGGAACATGCAGGAACATTGTGGGGACATGGCAGAGCTGCTAGGTGCAGTGTTGGGAGGCTGTGCTGGGGAAGGGGGGGGGGGGGGGGGATGAGAGAAGAGGAGAAGGGGAAAAGACAAATTTGTGGTTTGGTGAAACAGAAAGAGAACAGGTAGAGGGAGGACATGGACTAGCAAAGGTTGAGTCCAGGTGGGGTGGTGATGGTGGGGGAAGGGGGGGGGGGGGGTTCTGGCAATGACGGATGTTTTGTAGGAAGATTTCCCACCCATGCAATTTAGTAAATCTGGTGTTGGTAGGAAGACCCCATGTAGAAAGCAGCACAGTGACTGCTGCTTCATTTGGAGATCACATGGCTCTTTTCCAAGGTGGCCCTGCCTTTAATATGGTAGGAGATGTCTATGATAGGACTGGAGCAGTTGATAATGGAAGAATGTATGGGACACCTCTTGGGTTTATGTCTGTTGCAGGGATGTGAGCTATAAGGCAAGGGGCTAGGAGAAGAGGGTGGGGAGTAGGGACTAACAAGGATACTGTGTAAGTGCAATGGGTGGTGAAATACCACAGTAGGAGGGCTGGGAAGGATATTCTTCATTTCAGGGCACAGTGAGGAGCAATTAAACTTGGACAGAGAATGGGATTCATTTGCTCCAGTCTTGGGTGGCACTGAGCCACAAGAGCAGTTTTCCTTTATGGCTACTTAGTGGATATGTGAGTGGCGGCAGGTGACTGGAGAATAAAGGCATGGGATATCTGTTTCTGGACAAGACTGTGAGGGTAATTCTGATTCTGTGAAGGCCTCATAGAGAATATGAATACATTTGGAGAGGTACTGCTTGTCACTACAGACATGACAACCACTGGTGGCTAGGCTGTATGGAAGGGTCACTTTGACATCAGTTGGGCATTAGGAAATGTAGTGTTCAATAGCTGCAAGACCAAAGACATTTGGAATGTTAGTACAGAGGGAGTTGGCATCAACAGTGATGAGCAGTGCGCCAGGTAGTGAAGGAACAATAATTGTGGAGAGTCACTGGAGGAAATGATTGGTGTCTTTAGCATAGGAGGGTAGGTTACAGGTAATAGGCTGGAGATGTTGGTCCACAAGATTAGAAATTTCCTGTATGGGGCACACTAACTAGTCACAATGGGGCATCCAGGGAGGTTGGGTTTATGAATTTTATTTTTTAATAAAAATGGAGATACTGTAATAGTCTTCAAACAGGGGTAAATATATACATCTATTAATAAGTTTCCACCTCTCAAAGCAGAAAGGGGCCTTAAGCAGAAATTCATTGAAGTCAGTGATGCAAGTATGGTTACAGCATGTATTTATTGCTCCCCTAATGGAAATTTTGACTTATTCCTAAATAGGTTAGACTATTTATATAATGGGCTCTACCTAGACAATAAATCAGTACTGGTGTGTGCAGACTTCAATGCTGATTTCCTTGGAACCAGTAGAAAAAAAGCTATTTCTCAATTTTACAGATGCTTTACACTGAAAATAGACATTAAGAATCACGAAAACTAAAGCTACTGTCCCGTATCAGATATTTGTGAATACAAGTTGTACTGAAAAATGAAAAAAAATACATGTGTTACTGAGGATGAAGCCTAAGTTGTTACACTCCCAAGCTACTTAAAGCCCTTCCAGAACTACAAAAACCTCTAATGGCAAGAAGGTTGAATACACATAATACAGAAACATTCAGTTCCCTATTATCATGAGAAAGATGGAAAAAAAGTTTTGCAAATAGATGACACACAGTGACTATTTTTAAACTGCTTTCCCTCTCAAAACACAATTAATAAGTGACACAACTTGAAAAGCAAAGAGACAATTAACAATATACATCAAAATATCAAGTTTGAAGAAAAGCGATAACATATCCCCTCCCCTGTACATTTACATGCAGATCTACAGAAGACTGATATACATGGCCAAAAAATGGCCAGTGATAAATTCATAACAGAGCCAGCAAATAAAAGCTGAGCGGTATGGAAAATAATGAAGAAGGAAGCATATAAAATGTGCCATAAAATGAAAAGTATCACTCTATAGCATGAGAACAAGAGTGTTACTAATGCCCAACATACTGGAAACCTACTATGCAGATATCACAAACAATCAAATAGTCAGTGACAAAAAAGATAGTACAATTAAACAGAAAAATAAAGTACACTATGGTCCTATTCCGTCTATTTACAAAACAACGCCATATGGAATCAAACACTGGAAACTCCAGGTAGGAATATCAACAGTGCGCAACAAGATGGATTGCTCCTTACCATAAAGATAACATGCTAAGTTGCAGAAAGGCACAATTAAAAAACACTTACATATAAGATTTCTGCCTCAGAGTTTGTTGGAAAAAGAGAAACACATGTCATTTATTCAAACAAGCAAACACACCTCATGCACACATGACCACTAACTTCAGCAGCTCAGGCCAGAATGAAATCAGCCATATTGAGTTAACTTTTCAGAAAATGTCACCTGGAATTGATGGTATTCCAGATTACATCCTAAAGCAACATATTACAAACATTTTAGTGGCTATCGCAGATATAGTAAGTTCATCTCTCATGATAGGCACATTTCTGAACCGTTTAAAAATTGCTAAAGTTGTTCCTGTTTGTAAGAAAGGAGATAAATTGCATATAGAAAACTATAGACCAATGGTCTTATTGTCAGACTTTAATAAAACCACAGAAAAGTAATGTATAATAGGTTAGTGTGTTAGAACTTCAAGTTGAACAAATATATTTCAAGGACGACGTAATACATGAAAGTCACAGATCAAGTAAACAAAGTAAGATGTGTTTTCACTGTAACAGTCAAATCATAACTGAGTCCGAGTCTAGTGGCCGCTGGCTGGCTGGCCGCTTAGGTGGCACTGCTGCTGCATGGCTAGCAGACAGCGACGCATGTAGAGGATGCACGTAACTGTGCGGCGGCACTTTGAAAGATCGGCGAGTCACAACATAGTGAAATTTCAAGACAAAAACAAAATTCTCATTGATACTCAGTATTGATTCAGGAAAAAATAAACTGACAACTAGTGCCCTCTATGATTTTATGCAAAACACCCTAAAAACAGTGAACAAAAAACAAAAAGTCCTTAGAATTTTTTGATATTCTGAACAACAGTATACTGTTGGAGAAACTCCAAGCATTTGGCATTAAAGTTATGCACTAAAGGTTTAAAACTTGTTAAAACAAGTTTTTACATTGTCTGACTTACTTACTTCACACAATTCCACAGCATCATACTGTAGGGAATTATTCTCCCCCTCCTCCTCAGCTCTACAGCCCTTGGAGGGCCGTGCCTGCATCACAATGTCATAAGGAATCATATTCTGGGGTAATACACCACCTATTTTAGTCATTTTCTTATCTCAGAAAAGAACAGTAAGGACAATGCAGAAAGTTCAACACAGAGATTATTGCAAATCGCTATTTCAAAACAATCCTCCCACTTCCCTGTGTGTATGTACTATAAATTAGTAAATATGTAAAAAAGAATTCAAAAGTCATAAATAATACTTTAATATTCATAACCATGATACAAGGCAAAAGGAGAAGCTTAGTGTCCAGTCAAAAATAGTAGTATACAATTTACAAAAGTATTCCACATCAGGGAAAAATTATATCATCATTCTCATCTTTTGTAAAACCCTAAGAACATTCTTATTAGACCATTGCTTCTATTCTGAAGCAGAATTTTTTGACCACGATAAATGCAAGAGATTTATAACAAGACAGTGCCGTTACTGCAAGCTCTTTATGGGTACAACAAGAAATTCATTTATTTGTTGAAATATTACGTTTTCTGCACAGGTTGTACGCACATGCACCATTGTATTGTATCCCACAATCAGAAAAGACTTTTGGGTGAATGAATAAATAAATTACAATCAAACAATATGTGTTATACTTAAGTGTTGTACATCCTTTATCAACTTCAGATGGAACAGGTACATCCATTCATGTCTATACCACAGACATATGTCTTCTAAAAGACTCGGTGTCCATCTATGAAAACGATGTTCACAAATTGTCAAACAGTGGCCAGGGCAAATGGTATCTGAACAAAGTGAAACATATCGGCACTCGGTGTTGAAGAGGTTCAAGTCCTTTCTAGAGATAAAACTGCCTGCCACCCTGTAATACCAAGAAGCTCCTAGTTGTTTTCAGTCTTCTGAAATTTAGAAGGAAAAGTGCTCCAAATTTCATTTATAAGAGTATCTTACATTAATACTGAAAATATTCATAAACTGTTACTAATGACTTCAAACAGAGAGGTGACCTTGACTGCTCAGTGGATTGACCGGTTCATGTCATAAAGAACAATTTACCCAACGTACTCAGTGTCTATTGGTGGAAGGACATATGGTGTTAAGGCCTACTGAAGCACATGAGATGAACTCATGCTATTAAATTCTTCATTTGTTCAAATTCCATGAGGGTACTGTGAGTTATCCAGTCATACAACCAGAAATTTAACATTTTCAGACCAGAAAGGACACCTTCCTCTGCAAACATTTTTTATAAAATGAGGTGATACTCTGGAGGGTACCAGGCTATATGGGTATTCTAGGAATGAAGTGGCAAATGCAAGGAATGTAGTGGCTAATGCATTAACTAAGGACACTGCATCTTAAAAAGTACAGGCAGAATATTGCCAAGGAACAACTGAATTACTTTTCAATTTGTTGTGACCAACCAACACTTCAATTGTGGATGTCTTTATATTTTTTTATATATATTTACATGTTTTATGACAAGTCTCATACTCTGTGACTATCTAAATTCAATTGAGATGCAAATAGCTGCACTTTCTGGTGTCCTACCTTCAGAAGACAACAAAATAGTATAAATACATCTTTGGGACCATGTTGGAGGTCTTTGACAGAACTAAAATATCCATAAACATGTAACCTATTTGTTTAGTCCCAATAGGCACAATAAAAAGATACTGTGACTATCGCGACTCAGCATCTCCTCTATATGGTGGGTAGCAACTTTCCTTCTCCGGTATTGTTAAATTCCATCCTGGATTTTCCATTGTCTGATTTTAGCCTATCTGTTTTGTATGTTTGCTTCATCTTGTAGATTTCACTTTTCATCAATCTGAATTCACAGTTAGTTAGGTATGGTAGTTAATTAATTAATCCCATGTACTTTGGATCATAATTGCAACTTCTTGCTATAATATGGATGAACACACACACACACACACACATATCCATCCGCACATTTACAGACACAAGCAGACATATGTAAAGGCAAACTTGAAGTTTGTGTGTGTGCTTTTTTATTGTGTCTATCTACCAGCACTTTCTCATTTGGTAAGTCGCAGCATCTTTTTTTAATATATTTTTCCCATGTGGAATGTTTCTTTCTATTGATATTATTCATACTGCAAAAGTTGCAGAGAATAGACATTTAAGAAGATCTGTAACAGGTGATTTCCAATCAGGTTTTTATCTACATGAATCCATAAGAATTTAGAATATTCTCTTTCACTTGTTGATTTACCCTCATACAGTACAAGGTTGTAGAGAGCTTCAAGGAAAGCATTAGGGAATGATTGACAAAAATGGGGGAAAGAAATACAGTAGAAGAAGAATGGGTAACTTTGAGAGACAAAATAGTGAAGATAGCAGAGGATCAAGTAGGTAAAAAGACGAGGGCTAGTAGAAATCCTTGGGTAATGGAAGAGATATTGCATGTAATTGATGAAAGGTGAAAATATAAAAAAGCAGTAAATGAAGCAGGCAAAAAGGAATACAAGCGTCTCAAAAATGAGAACGACAGGAACTGCAAAATGGCCAAAGCTGGGATGGCTAGAGGACAAATGTAAGGATGTAGAGTTTTATCTCACTAGGGGTAAGATAAATACTGCCTACAGGAAAATTAAAGAGACCTTTGGAGAAAAGACAACCACTTGCATGGATATCAAGAGGTCAGATGGAAATCCAGTTCTAAGCAAAGAAGGGAAGCAGAAAGGTGGAAAGAGTATATAGAGGGTCTATACAAGGGTGATATACTTGAGGACAATAATATAGAAATGGAAGAGAATGTAGATGAAGATGAAATGGGAGATACGATACTGAGTGAAGTGTATGACAGAGCACTGAAAGACCTGAGTTGAAACAAGGGTCCGGGAGTAGGCAACATTCCATTAGAACTACTGACAGCCTTGGGAGAGCCAGGCTTAACAAAACTCTACCATCTGGTGAGCAAGATGTATGAGTCAGGCAAAATACCCTCAGACTTCAAGAAGAAAATAATAACTCCAATCCCAAAGAAAGCAGGTGTTGATAGATGTCAAAATTACTGAACTATCAGTTTAATAAGCCATTGCAGCAAAATACTAACTTGAATTCTTTACAGACGAATGGAAAAACTGGAAGAAGCCGACCTCGGGGAAGATCAGTTTGGATTCCGTAAAAATGTTAGAACACGTGAGGCAATACTGATCTTACGACGTATCTTAGAAGCTAGATTAAGGAAAGGCAAACCTATGTTTCTAGCATTTGTAGACTTAGGGAAAGCTTTTGACAATGTTGACTGGAATACTCTCTTTCCAATTCTGAAGGTGGCAGGGGCAAAATACAGGGAGTGAAAGGCTATTTACAATTCATACAGAAACCAGATGGCAGTTATACGAGTCAAGGGACATGAAAGGGAAGCAGTGGTTGGGAAGGGAGTGAGACAGGGTTGTAGCCTATCCCCAATGTTATTCAGTGTGTATATTGAGCAAGCAGTAAAGGACACAAAAGAAAAGTTCGGAGTAGGTATTAAAATCCATGGAGAAGAAATAAAAACTTTGAGGTTCATCAATGACATTGTAATTCTGTCAGAGACAGCAAGGGACCTAGAAGTGCAGCTGAACAGAATGGAGAATGGACAGTGTCTTGAAATGAATTAAATTGGGTGATACTGTGGGAATGAGATTAGGAAATGAGACGCTTAAGGCAGTAAATGAGTTTTACTGTTTGGGGAGCAAAATAACTAATGATGGTCAAAGTAGAGAGGATATAAAATGTAGACTGGTAATGGCAAGGAAGGCGTTTCTGAAGAAGAGAAATTTGTTAACATCGAGTATAGATTCAAATGTCAGGAAGTCGTTTCTGAAATTATTTATATGGAGTGTAGCCATATATGGAAGTGAAACATGGATGATAACTAGTTTGGACAAGAAGGGAATAGAAGCTTTCAAAATGTAGTGTTACAGAAGAACGCTGAATATTTGATGGGTAGATCATATAACTAATGTGGAGATATTGAATATGATTGGGGAAAAGAGAAGTTTGTGGCACAACTTGAATAGAAGAAGGGATTGGTTGGTAGGACATATTCTGTGGCATAAAGGGACACCAATTTAGTATTGGAGGGCAGCTTGGAGGGTAAAAATCGTAGAGGGAGACCGAGAGATAAATACACTAAACAGAGTCAGAATGATGTAGGTTGCAGTAGGTACTGGGAGATGAAGAAGCTTGCACAGGATAGAGTAGCATGGAGAGCTACATCAAACCAGTCTCTGGACTGAAGACCACAACCACAACACATTATTTCTAATGATGTGGTCAGGTCTGGTGCAGTACTGAATTACATGTATTGTGTATTATCTAGAATCATTGACAGTCCATTTGCAGAGAGTGAATATCAGATGAATGTCTGGATATTTTGGTAATACATAATATGGTTGCCACTATCTAAGGAAAATCAGATTTAACTCACACATCATGTTATATGTTAGAGATTCTATATCCAAATACTCTTTCACTCTTGAGTAACAATTCCAGCACTTTGGTCAAAGAAATATCTCCCAACAATTACGTTTGTGTTATCTTGTTTTACAATAAGTGCACATACACAGTCTCTGGAAGAAGGACCAATGATACAATGAACCCATTTAAATGAGTATTGGTCAAGCCACATAAAACTGAACAAAAAGTAGACATTTAAGAAAGGCCAATAATTTTTTGCCAGCTGATATGGGTATCACATTGTTAGAAGAAATATGAGTGGCTCCAAAACTGCAGTTTTACTGAAATTAATATTTGTAATAGAAAAATTTGGTGGAATATAAATAATCTAGGAGTAAAGGAGACCACTCATTGAAGAGCAGAATCATTGTCACCGACAAGCACATATAAAAGAGAAGAACTTGCTAGCTTTCAGAATAAAACTTTTGTTGAGCTTGTAACATTACAGGACATATTGGGACATATTGAAGTATTCGATACTGTAGACTTTTAGGGGATGTCGATACAGATATGCAAAATGTAAAGGGAAACTTTGGTGATGTTTAAATATTGTACTGTGTCAATATTAGGACATTTTGCACAGAAAGAACAAAAATAGAATTAATGTAAATATATATTAGTGTTAGTAACCTATTTTCATTCAATTTTGTAATTATATTTCATTTTGTAAAAGAAAGACTCACTGTTTGCTGTAGCTCTGATTAATTGTATAAATTATCAGTTTTGAGCTAAATTATTTCGTATAATATGGACAAGATACCTTTAAAAACTCACCAGCTAAAGAGAAAGTCTGTAAATGAACGTTTAATGCACACTTTTGGAACTTTCTATGGAGAAATTCTATATTATGATCGCAAAAATACGAAAACTTGTGAAAACTGTTTCATAACCTATTTTCGAAAGACGATTTTTATCAAGAAATATTGCTAAAAAGATTTATTTACGTTTTGAAACACGATTTAAATCATTTTACATATAAATAGTTGTTCTAAATCACTCAAGAAATATCCAGAATCAAATGTCTAGATATTTCTGGAAACATCGGTACAAATCTGGTGAAGGTTATCCAGAAGCTGGTAGAAAAATGTTATAAAATCTATTTGGAAATTATGCTTGTAAGAATTTATATGTGCTGATCCTTTTACTTGCTTTAATCTGTGCTAAAGTTCTGTAATGTCTGATTTGGTTTTAAGTCGTGAATTGCTATCATATTGTGAACAAAGCATTGTCAAAGACTCTCATTGTTTGGAAGGATATTAGTACACCTAGGAGTAGTCAGTTGCCAGTTCGGATATGCAGTGCGGTTAGCTCAGAGTCAGTTGTTGAGTCTGTGAAGTCTGTCAGTTCTGTTTGTAAATATACGTCTGTAATGAAGAATTACTTGTTGTCGTCAATATGAACTCAAGACCTTTTGCACGAAGCAGACACCTCCTAATGCAACGTTTTAATTTGGTTGAGGAAGCTGGGATCGCTATAAGTGCAAACAAATTGAAGTGGAACGTTTTAATTTGGTGTTGAGGAGCTGAAATGTTATAAATTGGGGGAGGAGCTGGGATGTTATAATTTGGTGGAGGAGCTGGGATGTTATAAGCTGAAGCACATGCACATACCCTGTGCCTGTACAGTGTGCCCGCTGGACACTTTAATACATATCAGTTAATTATTGATAAGAGGCTGTTTAGCTGCACTAGCTGTTGATGGAAGGCAGAAAAACCTGCTTATTCAATGTTCATTCTAGTTTTGTATTTTGAAAACAAAAATGTGTATAAATTTGTGGCATTGTTTATTTTATTATCTGTCTACTATGTATCACACAGGCAATTTGGTTGACATATTTAAGATATACAGCTGTCACATATAACTACTTACATATTATAACTTTTTTTACTTTTCTTTTTGTTTTACAGGTGTTCGATCGTGAAGGTGATGATGGAAAATTTGTGTCAGTAACGGTGAAAGCCACTGACCAAGGAGAACCTTCCCTGGAAGGTGTATGCTCATTTACTGTGGAGATTACTGATGTTAATGACAATCCTCCCCTTTTTGACAGACAGGTATTTTTCCATATTTATAGTGTATGGCACAATGTAATGTTTGCTTTATTTTCCTAGCTCAGGATTCTCTAGTAAATTGAAGTTATTGGAAAATGTACAGTAGCTTTTGTTTTAATTGCAGAAATACATAGAGAATGTGAAACAAGATGCAAGCATTGGAACTAACATACTGAGAGTGTCAGCATCAGATGAGGATGCTGATAATAATGGTGCCATTGTATACACATTAAGTGCACCATACAATCCAGATGATCTGGAATATTTTGAGATTCAACAAGAATCAGGATGGATAGTTCTGAGGAAGCCGTTAGATGTAAGTAATAACATGTAATTAACTAATAGTAAAAGAAATTGTTATACTTATTGTTTCAAAGTGCAGTTTTACTTTTTCAGAAAGTAGTAGACATGCATGTTTCTAACTGATATCACAAACTTGCTTTTGCTACAGTTTGTATTTTCCTTGTGATTAATCACTACTACCAGGGTTTAGTATGGTATTATATGGTCTTGTAACAAGAGACATTGCAATCCTTAGAGGCTAATTCTTAGAGACTTTACAAGAAGAGTTGCCAACATTACAAGAAAAGTATTCATCACAATGCCAGACTGAACCCTGGTTCTTTTGGGTATAAGTGAAGGCTTCGGAGTGCACTGCCACTTCATTACAAGGTGATAGACAATCTGTATAGAGATGTCTGTGAAGTAATAATATGCATTCATGTTTGAATATTACTCTAGTGTGACGCTGCAATTGTTTTCAAACTTAGCTTTTTGACTTATATTTATTCTTTTAGTCACACATTACTTTATGTTGCCACCAGCAGTCAGTAATCACTGTACATTAAAATGATGGATAAGTTTCCTTTCTACGGCACTTACCTTCAGTGATTTTATTGTATGTACTGTAATTCACTGTTGTTCACTACTTTCAGTTTACATGTATGTATGTACACACAGTATTTATCCAAGAGCACTTTATAAGTTTTTAAGTAAACCAGTTTTCTGAAATAACTGCAAGTATTTTAAATCTGAATATGCCTTTATGTATATAATCCACTTCCAAGAAGAATTTTAATCCACCAAGAATTTTTCATTTTTGTACATTTCTTAGAAATAGAAGCAAACTGTATTTTGCAATAAATATTGCGAGGCACTTGAGAAGACATTTTTGTAATTTTTAACTGAGCTGTACCACTATATTTATGACTGAACTCACTAATTTTGTTAACTGCTTTTCAGAGAGCTCTAGAGATTTTTGAAGGGTGATGCTCCGATTTTGCTGAGTTAGTATGTTTTTGTACTGATAATTCTTTTTTGCCTCTTCAGGAGGCTATATGTGATAGTATATATAGTTTGTGATATTTTGGTCAACTGAGGGCATCAGAGGTAAATTTTTATTTTTGTGCCCTCCAAAGGGAAGCCTCTGATGTTGCTCAGTTGATGTGACATTTGTGACATTTTTCCTTCTGTGTATGGGGCAGCGTACAGTAATAAGAGGCATCTGCAATTTTTGGATGCAGTGTTAGATATCATCACCATTTTTGGCCCAATCCTTTCCCCAATACCCTCTCTAAATGCATCTTCTTCCGCATGTAAATTGCTTGCTTTAATGATATTGTTTATAATTTCATACTCTTGTTTTGTTTCGTTAATTGCACCATTTCTGTTCTTCGGAATTGAACCACCACAAGGGATGTTTTCCAGTAAGTAGGTGACTCCATTTCCATATGTGCATACATAAACAATGAATGGAAACATTGGAGTGTTCAGTATGTTCCTTAAAATAAGTAGTATAGTTGAAATAATATTAAGTTTCTAAAATCATTAATAACAGGCTCGGTCTTAGGCAAAGTGTGGAGGGCATGTTCAGATAAAAATGACTCACCATTTTAAAAAGCTTTGTTATACATAATGCTAAGGATGTCATTATGAAAGCTGTAAAAATCTCTCATGTTACATTTTCACAGTACACAATATGTATAATTGACACAGATCTTTATTTCTCTGCTCTTCTTGTTGACATGCCGCAAGCTTCCCCTGTAAATGTATTGTATGAAGAATATGTTTAGGGGCCACAGTTATTTAGTTTCTTGTAATGAGAAGCATCATATGTAAATTGGCTCTTATTGACCTGTCTAAGAGTATTTAAAGGTGAAGCAATCATATAACTTTATTCACATAGGAAAAGATGTTTTTAATTTACTGTAGAGAAATCAGCAGATCTGTTTATTTAAACAAGACAGGAGAAAAAATTCGCCTTGAATAAAGGATAGATACTAAGAGATATGCTATGGAAATCATGCATCTTAGAAAATATGCTGAATAATTAAATAATACTCAGGAAGATAATACTCACTGATTAAAGACCACTAAGTTACCCCATGAACAAAGTCATGTATTCAAAACCAACAGAATTCAGCACATCAACTCAGGCAAATTTTGTGTCACATGCTTCTACAAATATCTTGTATGAAGAATATGTTTAGGTGCCCTAGTTATTCAGTGGTTTGTAAAGAGAAGCATCATATGTAACTATTTTTTGCTAAATTACAACTTATTTATCTTACTGAATCTATTACATGGTTTCCATTTGATGAAATTTAGGAATGGAGTTTTGCCTCTATTATACAAAAACTTCTTTCCAGTTCCACTCTAGATAAGCCTCTGACCGGGCCTGCATATTGCTACTTTGTTGGCAAAAAATCAGACAGTTTCCTAAACATAGCTGCAATAAAAAAATGTGATTCACTTTTTGCTAATTGCAACAATGCTTATTTTCAATTTGATAGTTCTATTTGAAGCCCAAAGAATTAAATAATTCATAATCTGTGAGACATTTAAAAATGAGGAAGTAGGTATCTTTTTTTATTAATTGCTTATGTTATTTTATCTTTGGTTAACTCAAAGAGATTAAGTGGAGTTTCTTTCTTTTTTACAGTTTCTTTTTTAAATTGGTTTGTTTAATTTTTTGAACTGAATGTTGTGCTTGTAATCTCCCCACTTACCTGACAGCACATCTTTTCATGCCACTGTAGCGAGAAAAATATCTCCTGCGTGTCCGTGCCTTGGACAGGGGAAGTACTCCCTTATATGCAGATGTGGACGTTGCATTAGACGTCGTAGACAGGAACAATAAGCCTCCTCTATGGGACCTGAGTGTATACGGCCCCATTCACATCAAAGAAAATGTCACAGTTGGTACAGTAGTGACAACAGTGAGAGCAAGGTTTGTATGCTGCAGGAAGCTATAGAATGTAAGAAACATTATTCAAAAGTGAAGGTCTATCATCTTCATAGCAGCTGCATATATAGCAGTTTGAAACATTTTTTTGAATTTTTACATAATCTCTGTACATTTCACAGTGCCACAGGATCAGTTCAGTTGCTATGGAGATCATCCTGGTGGAGACAGCAGCTCGTGCGTGCTTCCTTCCCCCTCTTCAACCTATCCTTCATAGTGTGTAAGAACTAATATGACTAACAGCGTGATTTTTTGTTTTTCCATTGACAATTTTTTAATATAGCGAGAGACGTACAAGTTGGAAGCCATGGCTCAAGATAAAGGATACCCTCCCTTGTCCCGAACCGTCGAAGTTCAAATAGACGTTGTGGACCGTGCAAACAATCCTCCAGTCTGGGACCATGTTGTGTATGGACCCATCTACATTAAAGAAAACATGCCAGTTGGGGCAAAAGTTGTGTCTGTTAAAGCCAGGTCTGTCACTCGACTCAATGTTGGTTGCTCCGTGGGGCACGCCTCACCCTTGCACGGCACTGGGAGTTGTATTTTGCACGCTGACTCCCTACACGTAATGCACGTCCAGAGTTTTCTTGGTGTGTGTGACTGTCCATCTGTACCTCTACTAACCTGTACTTCTTGTGATGTGTCAAAGAATTTATATTAGCTCTATAAGTTCTTTCAACATTTTCAATGGAATGAGGACTACATATAAAGATTGAAGATGGCAGCATTTTAAATCAGATCAGTCTATCAATATTAGTAGCTGTGATTTTAGAGAAGGGGGAGAATTATTTTTTTGAAAACTGCAGGCTAGTATTTCATCAAAACATTCTAAAACAGTTGCTGAGGCAGGCCAACACTTAGCAGGTTAGATAAATCTTTATCTGAATTTGTAAAACACAACAACAAAACTTAAGAGAAACTTATAATAGTGGGAATATTAGAACATTAGTTTAAATTTTTCTGTTTTAATCAGTCAGGTTTATGTATTTTTGTGATGTCTGAAGTATCCTGATAGAAAAGATTTAGGCACAAAAAAATATTTGATTTTTTTAAATCTGGGGGTCACTTTCAATAAAATTAAAACTGAGCTAGATTTTACTTTAATAATTTTCTTTACAACAAAATGCCCAGTTTTCATTATTTTCTAAAATCTGTGTCATCTAGAACTGATATGTCAAACATAGAGTACAGGTAGTTAAAAAAATCTTTGTTTGTGTAGTTTTGGATTTCATCTACTGTAATAGAAGTAATTTTGTGAATTATTTTATTGCTGTCAAATAGGCATTGTCTGTACAATTATCAGCATACATCAATTCAAAGGCTGTGTTAATTATCATGTAAAAAGAAATGTGTTTAATGTAGGTTGCTTTATTTAAAAGCATGCGCAACAATTTGTGTAACGAAAGCTTTGTTATGAGAATGTATAGGTGCAGGACTATTATGAATCAATACATATTACTGCTTCAATACATTTACAGACTATGCAGAGAACTAACACTACACATTCAATAGATTTTTGTGATTTCAACCAATTTTTGTGCAGAGGTTGACTGATTTTTTTTTCTGGCATGATTTTTGTTAGTAGACATTGTAGAAGTTTTTATAAGATTTGTGGATGGGTACAAAGCAGTTGAAATACGGTTCAAAAATATTTTTTTCTCATTTTGTTTCAGTCTGCATGTGCGCATTTGCTCATATACAAAGTTTTAAGGCTGCAGAGTTAGTTATTTTTTATTTTTGCCTGTGCTACTTGTAAGTCAAGAAGCAATTTCCCATACTTGACAGTATATGAGCAGCTCTTAATTTGCATGAATAATGGAGCATTTTTTAATTGAGAATAAGACAATTTTTGTTTTTGATGTTAGAATTTAGAATATTTTTAAAAAGAAAATAATGTTTTTGAATATATTATAAACTACAAATCAATAATTTTTTTCAATTTTTACATCATATCAATATAACATCATCATTTCCAAACGTTACACAATATCTTACACAAAATACAATCAGTCAGAGAATTTTACAGATATGTAAGCTTTTGTAAAATTAAAGGTCTTGAGATTATACAATTGATCATAAATCTATAAAATTATGAGATACTGTATATTGCTCCAATCTGAAATACAGTTGGTAAATAATATTATATTTTTCCAGTTCTGGTATAGAAGGAAATCCAACTGTTTTCTATCGCCTCATGCCAGGATCTACAGCACAAACCAACAAATACCATACTTTCTATTTACAACAAAGAGCTGACAATGGATTTACTTGGGCAGACATCAAAGTGAATCACCCATTAGATTATGAAAGTATTAAGGAATATAATCTCACAATACGTGTGGAGGTAAATATCTAAACTCTCTTATAGAAAAAAAGAAACAAAAACAAAAAAAAACTAGCGTTATTTTACTCTATGTTTAAGATTATGCCTTTGAAATTGTTGTTCATGTGCCTCAACTGCTGTGATGACTTTAAATGTAGTTTTTATATACAGCAGATGAAATATAAATGAAACTTGAAAAAATTGTTGTTATTGTTGTCTTCAGTCCTGAGACTGGTTTGATGCAGCTCTCCATGCTACTCTATCCTGTGCAAGCTTCTTCATCTCCCAGTACTTACTGCAACCTACATCCTTCTGAATCTCCTTAATGTACTCATTTCTTGGTCTCCCTCTACGATTTTTACCCTCAACATGCAATCTACAAATTTTTAATCTAGTAATCAACACAAATAAGAGTTTTAGGGTGTGCTGAAGGATGCAAATGCCTTCTCCAGTAAGTTTATTTTAGTTTAGTGTATGTTAAGGCTGCCTAAGAAAGATGGTCAAGATTTAGCACTTACATTATGTTTAGAAATCTGCTTATTTTGCGAGATAATGGTAATAGTCTGCTCTGATACCCTTTGTTGATGTATGTTGTCACTCGCAAGGGAACCTCCCCATTGCACCCCCCCCCCCCCCCCTCATATTTAGTTATAAGTTGGCACAGTGGATGGTCCTTGGAAAACTGAACACAGATCAATCAAGAAAACAGAAAGAAGTTGTGTGGAACTATGAAAAAAATAAGCAAAATATACAAACTGAGTAGTCCATGCGCAATATAGGCAACATCAAGGATAGTGTGAGTTCAGGAGTGCCGTGGTCCCATGGTTAGCATGAGTAGCTGCGGAATGAGAGGTCCTTCGTTCAAGTCTTCCCTCAAGTGAAAAGTTTACTTTCTTTATTTTTGCAAAGTTATGACCTGTCCATTCGTTCATTAATGTCTCTGTTCACTGTAATAAGTTTAGTGTCAGCGTTTTGCGACCACACCGCAAAACCATGCAATAAGTAGATGAAAGGATGTTCCTCTCCAATGGGAACCAAAAACATTTGATCACAAGGTCATAGGTCAACTGATTCCTCCACAGGAAAAGATGTCTAATATATTCTATACAACACTGGTGACGGCATGTGTGTCACATGACAGGAACTTGTACACTTGGCGAATGGGTAAAAAGATTCTTCTACCTTGCATGATTTAGGTTTTCTTGTGGATGTGATAATCACTCCCAAAAAAGTGATGAAAACATAAGAGTTTGTGACATAAACTGCAACAAATGAATGCAACAGTTTCATAGTTGCACAGTTTTCCTTATGCTCTGTCAAAACATATGTTTTTAACGTTTTCAAATTTTTCCGGGTGTAGTCCGTCAAATGCTGGATATGTCCAAGCAAATCTGAACATGTTCTGGAATTCTGGAGAGCGAAGTTGATTATGTGCGAGTGCCTGAACTTTGATAATTGTCTGAATATAAAAAATTAAACTTTTCACTGGAGGGAAGACATGAACCAAGGACCTCTCATTCCGTAACTGCTCACGCTAACCACAGAACCACGGCGCACCTGAGTTCACACCATCCTTGATGTTGCCTATCTTGCGCATGGTTTGTATATTTTGCTTATTTTTTTCATAGTTCCATACAACTTCTTCCTGTTTTCTTGATTGCTCTGTGTTGAGTTTTTCAAGGCCTATCCACTGTGCTAACTTATAACTGAATCAGAGGGAGGTTGCGATGGGGAGGTTCCCTTGTCAGTAAACAAGAAATGGAATTAAAAGAGGAAGATTGCTACAACAAATCTTTGGAGCAGACAGATCCATTTTCAGTTTTATTCTCACTGCCTTGCTTTTCCTCCATTTTGATTCTGTGTTGTACTGGGGCGTAAGTATATGAGAACTTATTTCGCTTCTTCAGTAAAGAAGCAATGAGCCCATCCTGTATAAAATTTCACTTAGTCAATAATTTTATTTGTGTTGTATGTGCTCTCAGAACTTATTATTTTGTTTAAGAATTGTCTTGGATTAGTAATTATGCATATATGAAGGAACTGTTTTTCTTATTGTCACAGAATCCATTTTTTATGTTTATTTTTTATTCCCTAATAGCTTTTTGCCTAAAAATCTTTTCTTCAAAAATTTTATTCTCTTTTGCTTATATCACTTCTCTGTAAACTATTAGCCACATTTTCTTCCTTCTCCTGTTGTAAAACCTTTCTTTCTTGTAACTCTTTTGAAATGATCCATGGGTACTTCACAGTCTCCACCTGCTTCATTTATGTCATCAGGGAAAACAAAATCTTTGAAGGTAGAATCCATAAACTCTTTTCCTCTGCAGTTGTGGCAAATGTTCTAAGTTGAACAATATTGCTTGAATGTCTTCTGCAATAAACAGTACAGCTCAAAGCAGATTTGTCCCCTACCTTGGTATATGTTCCATAATTGATGCTGAAACACACATAAGTGTATGGACAGTGTATATTTCTTTCAGTAGTGAAGTGTTAAGTGCAAAATAGTGATCAGGGTGTCAAAGGAAGTGGTAAAACACTGGGCATGGCTATTTCGCTGTGTCTAATGTGGAGTCCAAGGCTGACGAAACAGAATGCAGAAGTGGCTAACTGCTTTTGAGCACACCAAGGTAATCCTTACAATGAGATTAAAACTAATTTATTCAGGTTGCCATACAGCTTCCTATATGTTCGCTGACAATGACAGAAATCTTGTGATGTACCTTCACTCCTGACAGGTGTGTTTTCAGAGATTGTGTGCCCATACAGTATACAGTCACAGGGCTGCTTATAAAGGTCACCTGCATCAGCCCCCTCGCGATGAGTGAGTGTTACATTTTCTCTGCATGTTACTGTCAGTGCTTGAATCACCTAATGAAACATCTCAATGAAAGAATTACTCCAACATATCATTGCCTAGCAGCAAACTTTTGCAGAACAATGGCAGGTTCTTGCTCCACTCTAAATCGAGTGGCAGCAGCGCATTCATGGCAGCTTACTCTCCCATCAATGCAGCCACTGTCCTTTCTGGCACTAACCCAGGTGGCCTCTACAAGCAGGCCTGTGAACTGTAGGGACACACAATTTTGAAGTTGCTTGCATCATAAGTGAAGGTACATCACCTTGTTTACAAGTAATACATCACAACTGGAAAGAACAGATGACAAATTGTGGCTAATGGAAGATCAGGGTGTATTCCAGGTCACTGCTAAAAATACTCTCACTGCTAACAAGGAAGTAATACAAGGCATGAAAGCATGTCCAGACTTTGTCAATCATGTATCTCAGCATCAAAACTGTTACAGTATCCAGTCAAACATGAAAATAGGTGACAAGATTTCAAAGCTGAGTTCTTTGGCTGATGGTAAGGAGAAAGTCTAAGAAGAGTAAACATCTAATCTTGATGGGAGACACTCCTGGTCAATAGGGACACGGCAAATAAGATGCAATTGACCAAAATCTTACTAGCTTCATTTCATTAGTACTTTCTATAATGATCTCTAGCACTTTGTCTCTCTTGCATTTTGCATCACTTTTCCATGAGTTTAAGTCATTTCCCTGTGTGTGTTTGTGTGTGTGTGTGTGTTTGTGTGTGTGTGTGTGTGTGTGTGTGTGTGTGTGTGTGTGTGTGTTTTAATATAGAACACTTAATATGGAGGTTATTTGTGATGTGTCGAAAGAGGAACCCACTCTAATTTTAACCCAATGTTTATCTGCTGTCTCATGTACATAAATTTGGAGGCAGGTGAAATGAAGAATATTGAACACTTCCCAGTATTAGTGGAATATTACACCCCCTACAGATTGAAATAATGACTGATTTTAACAAAACTGTAAGCAAAGCTTTACTTTGTATCAGAAAACCATAGCACGACAAGTCATTGTCTGCGGCTAATACTCATATCTGATTTTTCGTTTCTCTCCTGAGATTTCCTTTGTCACGGCTCAGGTGCGGAAATGTCTTTTATGGCTTGGTAGTCCAATCCTAGCATGGAACTTGTGACCATAGGAATTACAAATGATGGGAGGTGGAGGATGTGGCTGGGCCTGGAGGAGTTTACATCTCCAGTCTTCAATGTTCCCGCTCAAAGTTCTGAAGAGCACTTGAGGTAATTGAATGCCAGCGACTGTGATATTCTGCTATGGTGGACCAGTTACTCGGATCGATGTTCAAGGTTTTTAGATTTTTCATGTACTGATCCTTATAGCAGTTAAGAGGGGCACCTCACAGCCTATTTGCCTGTGCTCACTTCACTGTACACCATTTGATGTGGAAGTCTGTCATTTCTCATCTGCTGGACATGCCCAACCCATCTTAGTTGGTGCCCAATAATGAGAGCTTCTACACTATTCATTTTTGCTTTCTCAAGAACAGTGGTATTTGATATAAAGTCAACCCATTTTATGTTCATGATGTCTCTTAGCTTCTGTAGCTTGAAACATTCCAGTTTCTCCAGATCAGATCGTGGCAGTATAATGTCCAGGTTTCACAACTATAGAGCAGCATTGGATGACAACAGTTTTATACACCATCAGTTTGGTGTATAGTGTTAGGTCTTTACTCAGGAAGACATGTTTTCTGAGGCAACCAAATGCTACATGGGCAGCATGTATTCTGTAAGCAAAGCCTTACTTTGTCTCAGAAAACCATTGCATGACAAATATAGACATTTGAATAAATGCAAACCATCACACACGAATCAAAACTGAAACTATTTCATTACCTAAGTACTTCACCATTGGGAACACACTGGCTATATGCGATTGGCCGCTGCCTGCTAGTTTATGGTGGATACTGCACAATGCACATACTATCTTAGCATATGGCAATGCCCAACTTAAAAATGAACACAAAACCATGGTAGCATGCAAATGCAGGAAATAACCCTTGAAAACAAAACAAATATACATACATATGTAATAAAAGTGAATGAAAAATAAAGCCTGAGAACATAACTGCCCATTTTTGCTGACAGCAGGAATGCATGATATTTGTACAGTTCTTTCAGTTAACATGTCTACAACTGGCGACATAGATAAGACACCCTTCATTCAATTAACTCGTATTGTAACCTGGCGACATAAGTTTTATTAACGGTTTATAGTCACAAATTTGAATTTGCTGTTTCCTGTTTGATCACAGCTCAGAACATTTCAAAGTGCCATGGTCGACAATAAGAAAATACATTAAGATATTCAGAATGTGAATTAACAATCTGCATTACTTGCCAAACAGTCCAGACTGTTCACAATTGATACAGTATGGTATGCTCCCAGCAATCATGCGGTGATTAACACATTGTAAATTCAAAAGCAGTGTTATGAATATTAGGCCACTATGAGAAAGTGCATTAATGTATTCCTAATTAAATATAACAACCCACAGTATCCAGTTCCATAACCATACAGCACTCATTCACCTTGGTGATCTGCACATTGTAGTTTTAGGATTAATACTCTGGACATCAATCCATGATGAAAATATCTTCATCGACAGCTACAAACATACTCCACAAACCACCAAACTGTGTACAGCAGAGGGTCCCATATACCACTACTAGACATTTCCTTTCCTGTTCCACGTGCAAACAGAGCAAGGGAAAAATGACTTTCTGTAAGCCTCCTTATGAGCCCTGATGTCTCACATCTTATCTTTGTAGTCCTTACATGAAATATACAATGGAAGCAGTCAAATTGGTCTGAGTCACCCTCAAATGTCAGTTTTCTAAATTTCCTTGATAGCAACCCACAGAACAAATGTCATCTTCCTTCCAGGGATTCCATAGCATTTCCATAATACTTGTGTGCTGATTGATCCCACCAGTAAAAAATCTATCAGCATGCCTCTAAATTGCTTCAATATCTTCCTTTAATCTGACCTGATAGGGATCAAAAACACTCTTCCGATATATAAAAATGGGTCGCACTAGTGTTCTATATGCTGGCTCCTTTATAAATGAGCTAAGCTTTCCATAAATTCTCCCAATAAAATGAAGTTCTCCATACTAATGATGTGATATTCATTAACATGCATTAATACATTTTTTATTTAATTTAGTGGTTTGCAGTGCGTACCATACAGTCAGTGCTGTTTGCACTCAATACCATACAAGCACTATATTCATAGGGCTTGGTGATCTGCTCATCATAATTTTAAGAATAATATTCTGAATTCTGTCCAGAATCTGAAGCAACCCACAGGTTTGATTATCAGTTTCCTTGTACGCAGTACAAATAGAAATGGAAATGTGTATCACAGATAAAACAATTTTTAACATCAGCCAACGATGTGGCATTCACGCTACATGACAATCAGATCCTTTCTGGCTCTACAGGCTCTTTTGTTGGTTTCCATTTATCTCTCAATACATTTCTACAGCTCAACACATCTTAAAAGCAAAGAACTGGAATCACACAGTAGAATTGCATAAAGAGCTTATGTAACAAAATCCACCCTATATTAAATTTTCCAACATACTAAAAATAGAAAGCAGGAAACAAGAGCAGAAGAAAGCACAGGAAAAAGAAGCTTTCTGATCCCTTACAAAAATGGGGATAGTCCAGTCACATTGATAGCACATTAGATTCTACTGCAGAATTGCATAGTGATAAGGCAGTCTTTCTGAATACCTGAGCTGGGAATTTTCCTATTAGCACTAGCTGGCTTGTCAAGAATACAATTAAATATTTTGTTTTTGTACAGTGATTCAAAGAATACAGTCCAGCTGAGAAGGTTTAACACTTTGACTAACAACCACATTTACCTTGCTGTTTCTTAGAATACCAGCCATTTTTATGGTGGTTTCAGAAATTATATGTCCTTCGGAACACGATGAGACCAACTGAGCCCATCAATATATAAGATTTAGTATTTAGAAATAGCAGTAAGTGTACTGCATCAAATTATGGGATTGGCAGTCAAAGTGCTATGCGTCAGGACTCAGCTGGTTTGTTTCCTGATACAGACTGTGTTCCATCTCATGTTTCTGGTAATTTTCTTTCTGCATACTCAAATGTTTCTCCTTAGGTAACTATGATGTGACTGTGGAAAAAACTGCAGTTATTAAATAGTTTTAGAAACCATTGTTTGGGATCATTACTTGCAGGTGATTTATGAAAACTGATATCATGGTAGGGCAGGAAACAGTTTGCACTGCTAATAATTCTGGGAGAGGAAGAACATGTACAACTGATGCACTTTAGGAAGATGCTGGGAGGTGACAAATGAAAGCTTCCCAGTTTCAGCTCACAGACTGGCTAAGAGGTTTGTCCTGCAAGCACCTGTGGCTAACCTGATCCCCTCATAGTTGATAGCATTGGTGGTCTTGGTCTCAGTGATGCATATACTGTACCTCCATAGTCTAGCTAGAATTACATACAGAAGTTTTATAATACTGAAGCAGATGAGCCCTATCTACTTACCAAGACAGTGATGGAAAAAATTTCTGGCGTTTATTTCCTTCAGTGAATTTGAATCAGGTCCTTTAGGTGTGGAACCCATGGCAGTTTTGTATCAAATATGTGGCTCATAGAGCTCATAGGCTCATTTGCAAGTCAGGTAAATTAATTCACTACAAACTATCAAAAACAGTGCACACACCCCCCTCCCCCCTCCCTCCTCAACTCCCACACTCACCTCTACCTACAGTACATACAAAATCTTTCTAGGCAACTGCCCAAGCCTATAAATTTGAGTTGTAATTATTGAGTTGCTGTGGCAAGATAAGAAAAGAGAAGAGGGGGAAAAAATCCTTGTAAACTCACTCACCTGGACCCCAGTGCATTGCACTTTATGATGTAGGTACACTTAAAATATATTCTTGAGGAATACCTTTCTCTGGCCTAAAACAATCAGATGGAACTCCACCAAGTATCTAAAAAGTCATTGTGATAGAAAGGAGTAAATCATACAGGCAGACATTTATGAAAACTCAATTGATGGAGTTTTTCTAGAATATTGTGCCTGCAAGTAGCATAATACACCTTTTTGCTTCCTAGTCTCTAGCATCCAGTCCAAATGATGGATTTGACCATTCATACCAAAATATTCTCTATAAGTCTCATTAAAGTCATACTTTGGTTACTACTGAAGCTCGTATGGTGATTCCTTGATTTGAGGGACATGACCAAAATTGTTTTACATAATGAGTCAGAAAATTATCCTGTTTGTTGTATTACATTGAAAATTCAAAGAATACATCCTTTGATTTAAGTTGTGGATGTCGCAGCATATTTTATGGGATTTGGTAGTGACTAGGTGCAGCTCATATTTAAAGGCTCTGACAAGAGAGCTGTCGAATCTGACATGTCGAAACCTCTTCTGAATTTTATTATAAAAGAAGAATACACCAAAAGAAACACAATGTCAGAATTTTAGCTGCTAGGGCATGCTGCAAGTATTTCTAAAAAAATGTTGAAATTTGCCAAATTCCTAGTTTGTCAGGCAGCTGTAGAAATGGTCACCACTGCTGTAGCTGTAGCAGACAGCACATGTGCAACACTACAGACACATATCTCTGATTGATAGCACATCAGTAAACAGATAACATGGCAAAATGCAATTTAACTTATAAAGTAAATTACAGTTTACATTGATAGTTTCTCTGAAACAACTGTACAAAGTTACTGTTCATTTGAATTTGCTGCTTATATAACATCCATAGTAATTAGTGGCTGTCTTTGTGGTATCACTAATTGTTAACAATGGAGATGGAACTGAATTAATTTTCTTTGTGATCTCTTGGCAAATGCTTGCTAATAATATCTGTCTTTGTGGAGGTGCCAGAGTTTCACAGTAATATGGAATCTGATTAATGTTTTCAACCTTACAAAGACAAAATATAAAGAATGAGGTATGCAGTTGGAATCACCTACTTCTCCTGAAGATCTACAAAATTTTTTTTTGTTAGATAATTTCTTGAAAATGAGCGTTTGGCGTCATTGGCCAGGAGGCCCCTTACGGGGCAGGTCTGACAACCTTGGTGCAGGTCTTATTACATTCGACACTACACTGGGTGACTTGCGCACCGGATGGGGATGAAATGATTATGAACACAACACCCAGTCCTTGAGCAGAGAAAATCCCCAACCCATCCAGGAATCGAACCCAGGCCCCTTAGGACAGCAGTCCGTCACGCTGACCATTCAGCTATCAGGGCGGACAATTTCTTAGAGATTCATTCCAATGATGTCATCTTTTGTTATACATTGTGGCAACATTAAAGAAACAGGAAATAGCTTGGATAATTCTGCGAACTGTAGTTCGAATGATGACTGATGTGCTAACTAAAGTCCAGAACAAAAACAAAGTACTTCCAAGTCAAAAGAAAATATGCACAGTAATAAGCTTTGACAAAGAAAATGCTGTTTAAAACAAAATTAATAAATGGAAGGAGGGAGAAAACACCTCACCTTAAGTGGTGTGCAAAGCTAGTTTCATTATGTAAAATCTGAACACAATCTTGTAAATGGAAGAACGATTTACACAAAGTACAAAATATGTGCCAAAATGAATTTCATAAAAATGTGAAAGAAAAACTGCTCAAAAGATTTAGAGTTGCTAATGAGAGTCAGTGGACTGTTACTGAGGGAGAACTATGAGACTGGGTGCTCTGAACTGCAAGTGAGATGAACATTACTGATTTCCATGCTGCTTTGTCATAGTTAAACATTTTCACCAACTTTAACTCTATCTTCAGGAACGTCAAGGCAAATTAGCACTGTTTAGTTGCAGAAGTCTAGTAATCAATCATCCATTCAGGTTACCATTAACATTACCCATGATGTTTATTTCAACCTTAGCAGTGATCAATCACTACCCTTTCATCTACATCTTCATATGAATGGGCTGTGGACACTCCCATCTTCTGCAGGGATGCATGCATACATTCTTAGTTGTTTGAACACTCTGACACCCTATCGCAGCCTGACTTAACTGCTAAATGACCCAGTCTTAATGTCACTTAAAATGTTTGTTGCTATTTGGAGCAGCAGATGAAACACTGTAGTTGACATCCTCACAATTTTTTAGCTCTGCGGGATCTAATCATCAGTGAGTGGCTTCAGCTGAATATAGCACACATGTAGAAATTTATGGTCTTTTTCCAGCCAAAATGATGTCATTATAAAGGCTACAGGTGATGTTACATCTAGTGTTAACATGAGATCCACTGAAGGTCATTATAAAGGCTACAGGTGATGTTACATCTAGTGTTAACATGAGATCCACTGAAGGTGACTAAATGTTTGTCTTGTATACTTATCTTGAAATGTGATCACAAATAATTAAGCCACTAAGTCATAAAATATGAAATACACAAAGTATACCGAATTAGCAGAAAATTACAGTGTTAGAATTACACAGTTGTTATTGTGAATTAGTACTAATGTAAAGCATTTCAATTTTTGTATTTTTTGACAGAATAATGGAGCACAACAGCTGGCTTCAGAAGCAACAGTATATATTCTGCTGGAAGATGTAAATGATGAGATACCACTGTTCACTGAGAGAGAGCAAGAGACTGTTCTTGAAGGTGAACCTATTGGAACGAAAGTGACACAGGTCAATGCAATTGACAAAGATGGGACTTTTCCTAATAATCAGGTAAGAAATATTTGCAAATTGAAACAATTTAACTATGTTACCATGGTGATGGTCATCATGCATGTGTGGGAGGTGTGCATGCTTTTGTGAGTGAATGTGTGTGTGTTTCCTTTTCTGAAGAAGACTTTGACCAAAAGATAAATGTGTAACAGTCTTTTGGCATCTGTATGGTGAGTATCAATCTATCTTGTTCCTTGTATTGTAGAGATTTTTTAAAGAAATTCATACAAAACTGTGGAAAAAGAAACCATTGAAATTAGAGCCCAAATGAAAATTAATTATTTCTTTTCCTTCTACATTCCTCCCTTCTCCACTGGTGGCTCTCGTGTCTTAAGATTTTAGATTTATTCTTGTTTTTATCAACAAATGTGGGGCTGCTACTGTTTTCCTTATTAGAAACAGCAGTTTTTATCAATGTCTGCTGAAGTTTTATTTTTGATTATTATTTATGAAGAGAGGAACTGAAAATAATATACAGATATTTGAAAAATTTTACTACAAAATGAGGGGTATTGACCCTCAGCAGTGTGGCAAAATAAGCTGTACAGCTTTTGGCTTGTCAGTATTACAAAAATTAAGATATTTATTATAATTATAGTAACAATTAATGTGTAGCACATCCAAAATGGGATTCAGGTGCTGTTGCATCTGAGAATAAAGAACATTACATTCTTTCTTCTCTGGTATGGAAAGTTCTGGTGGGACATAAATAATTTAAAAGTAAAGATAACAACTCATGGAATAATCCATTTTTTGAGCTAGAAGTGCATGCACATGTGTGCGCGCCCAAATGCGTTCCTCCCCCCCTCCCCCCCCCCCCCCCACACACACACACACACGCACACACAGCTACATTGTGCTGGCTGAATCTAGCTTTTGTGTATATATATATATATATATATATATATATGTGTGTGTGTGTGTGTGTGTGTGTGTGTGTGTGTGTGTGTGTGTGTGTGTGTGTGTGGTGGGTGGGTGGGTGGGTGGGTGGGTGTGGGTGGGTGGGTGGGTGGGTGCACACACGCACACGTGCATATGTAGGTGCGTTGCTTCTACTATTCAAGGAGAAGTTGTACAGACTCAGAAGTTCCCAGGTACATATATGCACATTGCAAATTGAGAAATAGAAAAAGACAGAGCTCAAAGATTAAAGATACACACAATGAACTATTTAACATCTTTATGTACAAGATTGCCACCAATCTCTCTCATAAGTTTGTATGTAGCAGTTGTGCAACATGCTATAGACTCATGTGCATAAGGAATCTTTTTAATATGCAAGCAACCATTGTATCGTAATTGCAAAGAGTAAACTAAACTGTGACAGCACAACACAGAAACATGGGACATATATACCTTGATGGCAGGAGAGCAAGTAATGTTTCTATAACAGACATCATGGGTATGAGTACAGCCATGTATGTGTGTATTTGTATGGAAGCAGGATGACAAGTGAACACATTCGGGTGACATTACATGTGACTGTATAATTTACTGGTTGAAAGTTGCTCACAATCAGCACAAGATGGACTGGTAGTTGAATGCTGAACATACTATCATTTCATGAGCAGCTTTCAGGAGGGATGAAACATTAAATAACAACACCAACAAGATAAGCCAAATGCTGTAATCCAGTCTTAAGATTACTGTTTTTCATTAAATAAATAAATGTAAATGTCGTGTGACTAGGGCCTCCCGTCGGGTAGACCATTCGCTGGGTGCAAGTCTTTCAATTTGATGCCACTTCGTTGACTTGCACGTCAATGGGAATGAAATGATGATGATTAGGACAACACAACACCCAGTCCGTGAGTGGAGAAAATCTCTGACCCAGCCAGGAATCAAACCCGGGCCCTTACGATTGACAGTTTGTCACGCTGACCACTCAGCTACCGGGGGGTGTGGACTTTTCATTAAGTGACCAAAGATAAGTAACCAAAACAGCACTTTTCCCAGCTAGGTAAACATACTTCCTACAAAATAATGCATTATCTGTTTTGACAGCTCGTTCAGTATGCTTGGCAAGTCATCATCATATGTGTTCCATTTACACTAAGGCACAACAGGACACAGCAGATGCAGAGCTTTGCCCACTGTGTGTGGACCCAAGAATACTGGTGTACTGTACTGTTTACAGACAAGTCAAGCTGTAGCCTGGAATATAATTCTTGTCATTTGATCATATGATGCACCACTGGTTTAACTCTTGCCAATATTGTGAAAAGATACCAATATGACAACATATGAGATCGCATACAGAAAGACAAAATGTCAAGAATGCATAATTGCACAAGTATTCCATTCAGTGGATTATAATGCCTGGTGATACATTGCCAATCTGGTAAATGGTAATTATAACATGAGAACATCACTTATCTATGGCTAAGAGTAGCTTGTCTCTGGTCTTAAGGAACATGGATGAGACATTCAAGAGCTTGCCTTTTCAGCAGTGGGCTGCATTGTTTTGCTTAATGCTGGCCAACTTGATCAACAGTATGGGCAGCTACTCTGCGTTCCTAATTGCAATGCATGGGCTCACATACTGTGCAGAAGTTCTGTATATTATCATCAAAGGAAAATCACAAATGGTAGGTTTACCTGCAATTTGTATCATATGCTGTAACGTGAGGTTATGTTTTGGTGCACTCTTCATCAATGTGCATCACATTGTTCCATGGATCTCAAATGTCCATAAACTTCTGGATATGAATTTAAAACAATTTCTATTATGATCCTCTTAAACAGCTAATGTAACAAAATTTTATCCATAATTTTTGACACATGTGGTTTTGTATGAAGTGTATTGCACAAAGCCTTTATTAAATATTTGTTGTGTAAACTAGTTGTGATCGACATGGATACATGTGAGTTAATAGTAGTTTTGCAGCAGGCCTATTGCGAATGACAAATATTGACTAATAATAATAATTTTCCCTACACAAGCAATTGTTTTGTTTTATTGTTATTTGACTCCATTGTGGATGTTTAGATGGTTTATGTTACTGTATTATATTTATAATTGCAGCTAAATAATTAGTTTTTAAAAAATTCTTTGAAGTTTTTTAACAGATTATTTTTGGGCAGTGTTATGAAAAGGAAAGTTAATACTCACCATACAGTGGAGCTGTTGAGTCACAGATAGGCACAACAAAAAGACTGTTCCAAATAAAGCTACCAGCCCGTAAGGCCTTTGGCAAAAATAGGTGATAGATACACACACACGAACACACACACACACACACACACACCTCACACACACCTTACTGCACTCTAAGGCAACTGTAGTCACCCAGCAGTATCAATGCATGATGCGAGTGGCGACTGGGTGAGGATAAGGAGGAGGCCGGGGTAGGGAGGGGGAGGGATAGTAGGGAAAGGGTGGCGGACAGTGCAGTGCTGCAAATGTGCACGCAGGGACGAGTGGAGAGGGTAGGGCAACTATGTGTGTTCGGAAGGTTAGATGGAGGGCAGGAGAGAGGTGGGGAGGGGAGGGGAGGTAGCGCAAAAGGTGAGAAGTAAAAAAGACTGGATGCGGTGGTGGAATGACGACTGCAAATACTGGAATGGGAACAGGGAGGCTGGATGTGTGACGGGAATGACTAACAAATGTTGAGGCCAAGAGGGTTGCTGGAACATAGGTTGTATTGCAGGGAAAGTGCCCACTTGCGCAATTCAGAAAAGCTGGTGTTGTTGGGAAGGATCTATATGACACAGGCTGTGAAGTAGTCATTGAAATGAAGGATGTCACATTTGGCAGCATGTTCAGCAACTGCATTGTCCCCTTGTTTCTTGGCAACAGTTTGTCAGTGGCCATTCATGCAGAAAAACAGCTTGTTGATTGTTATGCTCACACAGAATGCAGCACAGTGGTTGCAGCTTAGCTTGTAGATCAGATGACTGATGTCACAGGTAGCCCTGCCTTTGATGGGGTATGTGATGTTTGGGATCGGACTGGAGTAGGTGGTGGTGGGAGGATGTATGAGACAGGTCTTGCATCTAGGTCTATTACAGAGGAATGAGCTATGAGGTACGGGATTGGGAGCAGGGGTTGTGTAGGGATGGACAAGTATATTGTGTAGGTTTGGTGGATGGCGGAATACCACTGTGGAGGGGTGGGAAGGATAATGGCAGAAATGTGACTGCTGCCCAGTCTGTACCATACAGATCCTTCCCCGGCCAGCCTCGGTGGTCTCGCGGTTCTAGGCGCTCAGTCCGGTGCCACGCGACTGCTACCGTCGCAGGTTCGAACCCTGCCTCAGGCATGGATGTGTGTGATGTCCTTAGGTTAGTTAGGTTTAAGTAGTTCTAAGTTCTGGGGGACTGATGATCACAGATGTTAAGTCCCATAGTGCTCAGAGCCATAGATCCTTCCCACCAGCACCAGCTTTCCAGAATTGTGCAGGTGGGAACTTTCCCAGCAATATATCCTATATACTTGCGCAATTCAGAAAAGCTGGTGTTGTTGGGAAGGATCTATATGGCACAGGCTGTGAAGTAGTCATTGAAATGAAGGATGTCACATTTGGCAGCATGTTCAGCAACTGCATTGTCCCCTTGTTTCTTGGCAACAGTTTGTCAGTGGCCATTCATGCAGAAAAACAGCTTGTTGATTGTTATGCTCACACAGAATGCAGTACAGTGGTTGCAGCTTAGCTTGTAGATCAGATGACTGATGTCACAGGTAACCCTGCCTTTGATGGGATATGTGATGTTTGGGATCGGACTGGAGTAGGTGGTGGTGGGAGGATGTATGAGACGGGTCTTGCATCTAGGTCTATTACAGAGGAATGAGCTATGAGGTACGGGATTGGGAGCAGGGGTTGTGTAGGGATGGACAAGTATATTGTGTAGGTTTGGTGGATGGCGGAATACCACTATGGAGGGGTGGGAAGGATAGTGGCAGAAATGTGACTGCTGCCCAGTCTGTACCATACAGATCCTTCCCCGGCCAGCCTCGGTGGTCTCGCGGTTCTAGGCGCTCAGTCCGGTGCCGCGCGACTGCTACCGTCGCAGGTTCGAACCCTGCCTCAGGCATGGATGTGTGTGATGTCCTTAGGTTAGTTAGGTTTAAGTAGTTCTAAGTTCTGGGGGACTGATGATCACAGATGTTAAGTCCCATAGTGCTCAGAGCCATAGATCCTTCCCACCAGCACCAGCTTTCCAGAATTGTGCAGGTGGGAACTTTCCCAGCAATATATCCTATGTTCCCATAACCCTCTTGGCCTCAACCTTTGTTAGTCATTGCCCTCACACATCCAGCCTCCCTGTTCCCATTCCAGCACTATAGAGCCCTCATTTCACCCAGTCCTTATACTTCTCTCCTTTTCCACTACCCACTCTCCCTACCTCTCCCCTGCCCTCCGTCCAAGCTCCTGCCTGTGCATAGCTGCACTACCCTCTCCACCTCGTCCCTGTATGCTCCCTAGCAGCACTACACTTCCCACCACCCCTACCCTACTATCCCTCACCCTACCTGTCCCAGCCTCCTCCTTACCTCCACCCAGCCGCCACTACCATCATGCACTGGTCCTGCTGGTCGCAGTGTGGCTACAGTTGCCTTAGATTGCAGTCAGATGAGCATCAATTGTGTTTACGTGTGTGTGTGTGTGTGTGTGTGTGTGTGTGTGTGTTGTCTGGTTCTGCCTAAGGCCTTATGGGCCGAAAGCTTTGTTTGGAACAGTCTTTTCATTGTGCCTATCTGTGACTCAGCATCTCCACTACATAGTAAGTATCAACTTTTCTTTTCATAATATTGTTACAGTCCATCCTGGATTTTCCATTGTTTGATTATTTTTTGGGCAGATATATTAACTGTGCGCGCCTCAGCGATACAGATGGCCGTACCGTAGGTGCAACCACAACAGAGGGGTATCTGTTGAGAGGCCAGACAAACGTGTGGTTCCTGAAGAGGGGCAGCAGCCTTTTCAGTAGTTGCAGGGGCAACAGTCTGGATGATTGACTGATCTGGCCTTGCAACATTAACCAAAATGGCCTTGCTGTGCTGGTACTGTGAACGGCTGAAAGCAAGGGGAAACTACAGCCGTAATTTTTCCCGAGGACATGCAGGTTTACTGTATGATTAAATGATGATGGCATCCTCTTGGGTAAAATATTCCGGAGGCAAAATAGTCCCCCATTCGGATCTCCGGGCGGGGACTACTCAAGAGGATGTCGTTATCAGGAGAAAGAAAACTGGCGTTCTACGGGTCGGAGCGTGGAATGTCAGATCCCTTAACCGGGCAAGTAGGTTAGAAAATTTAAAAAGGGAAATGGATAGGTTAAAGTTAGATATAGTGGGAATTAGTGAAGTTTGGTGGCAGGAGGAACAAGACTTCTGGTCAGGTGACTACAGGGTTATAAACACAAAATCAAATAGGGGTAATGCAGGAGTAGGTTTAATAATGAATAGGAAAATAGGAATGCGGGTAAGCTACTACAAACAGCATAGTGAACGCATTATTGTAGCCAAGATAGATACGAAGCCCACACCTACTACAGTAGTACAAGTTTATATGCCAACTAGCTCTGCAGATGATGAAGAAATTGAAGAAATGTACAATGAAATAAAAGAAATTATTCAGATAGTGAAGGGTGACGAAAATTTAATAGTCATGGGTGACTGGAATTCGAGTGTAGGAAAAGGGAGAGAAGAAACATAGTAGGTGAATATGGATTGGGGCTAAGAAATGAAAGAGGAAGCCGCCTAGTAGAATTTTGCACAGAGCACAACTTAATCATAGCTAACACTTGGTTTAAGAATCATGAAAGAAGGTTGTATACGTGGAAGAACCCTGGAGATACTAAAAGGTATCAGATAGATTATATAACGGTAAGACAGAGATTTAGGAACCAGGTTTTAAGTTGTAAGACATTTCCAGGGGCAGATGTGGACTCTGACCACAATCTATTGGTTATGACCTGTAGATTAAAACTGAAGAAACTTCAAAAATGTGGGAAATTAAGGAGATGGGACCTGGATAAACTGAAAGAACCAGAGGTTGTACAGAGTTTCAGGGAGAGCATAAGGGGACAATTGACAGGAATAGGGGAAAGAAATACAGTAGAAGAAGAATGGGCAGCTCTGAGGGACGAAGTAGTGAAGGCAGCAGAGGATAAAGTAGGTACAAAGACGAGGGCTGCTAGAAATCCTTGGGTAACAGAAGAAATATTGAATTTAATTGATGAAAGGAGAAAATATAAAAATGCAGTAAATGAAGCAGGCAAAAAGGAATACAAACGTCTCAAAAATGAGACCGACAGGAAGTGCAAAATGGCTAAACAGGGATGGCTAGAGGACAAATGTAAGGATGTAGAAGCTTATCTCACTAGGGGTAAGATAGATACTGCCTACAGGAAAATTAAAGAGACCTTTGGAGAGAAGAGAACCATGTGTATGAATATCAAGAGCTCAGATGGCAGCCCAGTTCTAAGCAAAGAAGGGAAGGCAGAAAGGTGGAAGGAGTATATAGAAGGTTTATACAAGGGCGATGTACTTGAGGACAATATTATGGAAATGGAAGGGGATGTAGATGAAAACGAAATGGGTGATACGATACTGCGTGAAGAGTTTGACAGAGCACTGAAAGACCTGAGTCGAAACAAGGCCCCCGGAGTAGACAACATTCCATTAGAACTACTGACGGCCTTGGGAGAACCAGTCCTGACAAAACTCTACCAGCTGGTGAGCAAAATGTATGAGACAGGCGAAATACCCTCAGACTTCGAGAAGAATATAATAATTCCAATCCCAAAGAAAGCAGGTGCTGACAGATGTGAAAATTACCGAACAATCAGTTTAATAAGCCACAGCTGCAAAATACTAACACGAATTCGTTACAGACGAATGAAAAAACTAGTAGCAGCCGACCTCGTGGAAGATCAGTTTGGATTCCGTAGAAATACCGGAACACGTGAGGCAATACTGACCTTACGACTTATCTTAGAAGAAAGATTAAGAAAAGGCAAACCTACGTTTCTAGCATTTGTAGACTTAGAGAAAGCTTTTGACAATGTTGACTGGAATACTCTTTTTCAAATTCTAAAGGTGGCAGGGGTAAAATACAGGGAGTGAAAGGCTATTTATAATTTGTACAGAAACCAGATGGCAGTCATAAGAGTCGAGGGGCATGAAAGGGAAGCAGTGGTTGGGAAAGGAGTGAGACAGGGTTGTAGCCTCTCCCCGATGTTATTCAATCTGTATATTGAGTAAGCAGTAAAGGAAACAAAAGAAAAATATGGGGTAGGTATTAAAACTCATGGAGACGGAGTAAAAACTTTGAGGTTCGCCGATGACATTGTAATTCTGTCAGAGACGGCAAAGGACTTGGAAGAGCAGTTGAACGGAATGGACAGTGTCTTGAAAGGAGGATATAAGATGAACATTAACAAAAGCAAAACGAGGATAATGGAATGTAGTCAAATTAAATCGGGTGATGCTGAGGGAATTAGATTAGGAAATGAGACACTTAAAGTAGTAAAGGAGTTTTGCTATTTAGGAAGTAAAATAACTGATGATGGTCGAAGTAGAGATGATATAAAATGTAGACTGGCAATGGCAAGGAAAGCGTTTCTGAAGAAGAGAAATTTGTTAACATCGAACATAGATTTATGTATCAGGAAGTCGTTTCTGAAAGTATTTGTTTGGAGTGTAGCCATGTATGGAAGTGAAACATGGACGATAAATAGTTTGGACAAGAAGAGAATAGAAGCTTTCGAAATGTGGTGCTACAGAAGAATACTGAAGATAAGGTGGATAGATCACGTAACTAATGAGGAGGTATTGAATAGGATTGGGGAGAAGAGAAGTTTGTGGCACAACTTGACTAGAAGAAGGGATCGGTTGGTAGGACATGTTTTGAGGCATCAAGGGATCACAAATTTAGCATTGGAGGGCAGCGTGGAGGGTAAAAATCGTAGAGGGAGACCGAGAGATGAGTACACTAAGCAGATTCAGAAGGATGTAGGTTGCAGTAGGTACTGGGAGATGAAGAAGCTTGCACAGGATAGAGTAGCATGGAGAGCTGCATCAAACCAGTCTCAGGACTGAAGACCACAACAAACATATTAACTGTGGGTGCATAGACTGTATGAAGATATTATTTGATGTAGAAAGGATGATAGCTTTAATTAAATAAACCACTGTGTAAGTATATAACACTGATATTCTTTTTAGATGAAATGGAGCATTACCTCCATAAAAGACACTAGGGGCCATGTTAGGTGCCACCTTAGCAGAAACAAAAATAACCTGGTTGAACATTTTAGGAAGGAAGCCACAGAGACACACATTTAGCAAGGCAAATTGGATGTGATACATTCCGCTGAGTCCTTTTGACAACAAAGACAACATTACACTACCAGCATGACACACCATGTGGCTACTTCATGGAGTTCTCATTAAGTTTCAGGGGCAATGAATACCACAAGTAAGGATTAACAGCTATGGTCAAGTTTGAGGCACTGTAAAGGTTCAAGTATTGATCGCCTGCAAATAAATCCCAGCCCTTCTTGTCAAAAGCACTAATACATGACAAACAATCTACAAAGCGAAAAAACAACATGGTGCATGTTCCTGAATTTACTGATTGGTTGTTCAAACAACAGAAGATAATTTCTCTTCCAACATCTCCACTGAAAAGCAGCATTCTGCTCTTGATTGCCATCATACGTACATTAGGCATCAAACAAGGTATGTAACTGATTGCAGACAGGAAGGAGGACACAGCATGTTATCTTGGATGGAGCGTCCTCAGCAGAAGTAAAAGTAATTTCAGGTGTGCCCAAGGCAGCGTGTTAGGACCCTTGCTGTTCACGCTGTTTATTAGTGACCTTTCAGACAATATTGATAGTGACCTCAAACTTTATGCACATGATGCTGTTATCAATAATGAAGTACAGCCTGAAAAAACTACACAAATACCAGTCACGTTTCGATAAGATTTAAAAGTGGTGCAAAGACTGGCAACTTGCTTCATATGTTCAGAAATCTAAATTTCTGTGCTTTTAAAAAAAGTAAAAATAATAATAATAATAATTCTAATAATAATGCCTAGTATCCTATGGCATCAATATCAGTGAGTTACACGCTTGTTAATTGGTCAGATCATACAAAAACATGGCTGTAATGATCTGCAGGGATATGAAATGGAATGCTAATACAGGCTCAGTCATAGATAAAGCAGGTGGCAGACTTGGGCTCATTGGCAAGATACTGGGAAGATGCCATCGTTATTCAAAGGCAGCACTGGCAGCTGAATGCTGCGTGGGCGAGTCCGTCGCGTCTGGAAAAAAAGAAGGCTCAAGTTATTCAGTGAAAGACTACTTACAAAGTTTCAGCAGTCAGTATTAGATATTCTTCAGGTCCTGTGTATTGCGTGGAGAGAAAATTAGATTAAATATAGGAAGCACAGAGGCATTTAAGCAATCATTCTTCCCGCGCTTCGTACACAATTTCAACGAAAAAGGCCTCGCGACGATCGCAGCGATACGTCGTTTGTGCGATCGATCGCTTCGTAGATCGCCATAGTTGGGGAAATCGCAGCAGTCGGTCGCGGATCTCAAGGAAATCCCAGACAGTATGATGTACCGCATGCAATTGGTGCTTGCAGTATGACAAGACCACCTATAATAAATATATTGCCTGGCTTTTTAGCACTTAGCGATATGTGACAATGTGGCTATTATTCGTTTCTATAGTTATTAGGCGTGTTTGTGCAGTTTTGTTTCGTTTCGCTTTGCCATGTAGGGTAAGAATTTCATACATTACAATAATTGTAATTATTTATAGTTATCAGGGACCACGAATTACTCTGAGAAGTGAAGTGGAGATCGAAGTTGTCATTTCTGTTGAAATTAATACAAAATAAATCCACCGATTTTGCAATGATTAGCATTTTTGAAGCTTGTGCCGTAGAAATGGTTCAAATGGCTCTAGGTACTATGATACTTAATATCTGAGGTCATCAGTCCCGTAGACTTAGAACTACTTAAACCCAATTAACCTAAGGATATCACACACATCCATACCCGAGGCAGGATTCGAACCTGCTACCATAGCAGCGGCGCGGTTCCGGACTGAAGCGCCTAGAACCGTTCGGTCACAGCATCCGGCGCTTGTGCCATGGAACTGATGGGAAGTTCAAAGTAATAGTAATGATAGACTGGGCTTAGGGTTGCCGACCTTAACAGGAGCCACAACTGGACAAATCAAAAATGTATTATTATTGTACTACTGTTATTATTATTATTCATAACACATTAAACAATAGATATATTATAGCTGCTACAACAGGAAGCATACATTTATTTAACACGATAGACCCCCTACTCATTGATAATACTGGAAACCAGCCATTTTACTTTTTTTTTCGACTTCACCGCTTTAACAAGTTCTTTCCCGTTGATGTTTTTAACAAATTTAGCAAATTCTGCACACACCACATGGTAGTTAAAATTCACAAATAGTTCAGCTTTCACCATTTCCACTTGCAGTCTGCTTCTTTCATTGCTCCAGATATATAGCATCACACTGAAAATCTCCTCTACAAACGCATTGGTCGGAGGCACTTTTACCACAAGTTGAACAACTTTCAACAAATTATGTGCTTTGCATCTCTTAAAACATGTCACGCAATTGGTTTGAAATGTTTGTGTCAGGTAAGTCCTTAATGAATCGCATGACGTCATTCAGTGCACATATTTCATAAAATAGTTCGTCACCATTTATAATTATGTTGAAATAATCTATTAGTTTCATTACGTTCTCCATTTGAAGGGCCCTTCAAGATTTAACTGAGAGTTAAGCTTGAATGCGAATCTTCACTGAAGTCAAACCATTTTCCTATATATTCCAGAATCCTAGTATACACTTGCTGAGCTTCTCTGATAAATTTTGCTCTTCTTTTTGCAGACTTTTTTTCAGCTTTTGTAATACCCAGAATCCGAAGAAATTATTTTTTTATCTATAAATAGTTTAGGTATGCAATTTCAGGAATACTGGATATATTTCAGTTATCTGTATATAATCACTTTCAACATGTTTTATGGTTGTATTAAACAAAGGCATAACATTGTGGACAAAATAAATGTAAATCTCTGGAGTGTTACTTCATCGTCCATTTCACTGTCGTTTTCATGGGCTTCGAAGTTTGGCGATATTGCCTTCACCCTGGATTATAAAATAGAGCTTTAACAATGGCCAGTTCTGGAGCAATCTGTCTACAGCAGAAAAAAAACCCTCAAAAAGCGTGTAGGAGCGTGCTTGAATAGGATGGAGTGCTCTGACTGCAAGAACTCCAAAAACAGTTCTTCAGCTCACAAACCTTCTCAGCGCTTAAAGAAAACTCATTAAATACCTTAACCGCTAACGATTCAACATCGTATTACAGTAGTTTTAGCCTATATTTCTCAGTATTATGCAGTATATGTATACGACAATGTCCTGCAATAATATGTGGCGTTTTAAACATTTTTTTTTCAAATCCATGAAAACAGATTGGTATCTACGTAATTGACCAACAGTTGTCCGCTCCATAAACAATCAGTTGCGATCCTGAAAGATGATGTTAATGATGCTCTCTTTAAGCCTCTTGGCTATAGAAATTGATATTTCGTCAGCGTTCGTAAACAATCCATAACAGCTGCAGTCGTTCCCATTTCTTGGTCGAAGTAACAAGATAGCAACAGGAAATAATTTCATTCCTTTATTTGAAGCATAATTTGCAATCGAGACTGGAGGTGTACCATATTTTTTCAGAATTTGTTACAAAGAATGTGGAGCCAATATATTTTCTGCTATAGCTTCAGCTTTAGTCCTATCACAGTGAATGTTGGATGATAGTTTCAAATCTTGAGACAAGAAGTGAGATAGGAGAGCATTTCCAGTCTTGTGAACGGCAGCTGTGATAATATATCACTCCATTATACAGGGTGATTCAAAAAGAATACCACAACTTTAGGAATTTAAAACTCTGCAACGACAAAAGGCAGAGCTAAGCACTGTCTGTCGGCGAATTAAGGGAGCTATAAAGTTTCATTTAGTTGTACATTTGTTCGCTTGAGGCGCTGTTGACTAGGCGTCAGTGTCAGTTGATGCTACGATGGCGACCGCTCAACAGAAAGCTTTTTGTGTTATTGAGTACGGCAGAAGTGAATCGACGACAGTTGTTCAGCGTGCATTTCGAACGAAGTGTGGTGTTAAACCTCCTGATAGGTGGTGTATTAAACGTTGGTATAAACAGTTTACAGAGAATGGGTGTTTGTGCAAAGGGAAAAGTTCTGGACGGCCGAGAACGAGTGATGAAAATGTAGCACGCATCCAGTATCTGGAGATGTTAGAGAATTGGCTGTTCCCTCAGCTCGAACAAGAAGCACAACAATCCATATTTCAGCAGGATGGAGCGCCACGACATTGGCACTTATCCGTCTGTAACTACCTGAATGTCAACAACCCGAGGCAATGGATCGGCCGCCAGGCAGCCCGCGACGAAGCACTTCATCACTGGCCTCCAAGAAGCCCTGATCTTACCCCCTGCGATTTTTTCTTATGGGGGTATGTTAAGGATATGGTGTTTCGGCCACCTCTCCCAGCCACCATTGATGATTTGAAACGAGAAATAACAGCAGCTATCCAAACTGTTACGCCTGATATGCTACAGAGAGTGTGGAACCAGTTGGAGTATCGGGTTGATATTGCTCGAGTGTCTGGAGGGGGGCATATTGAACATCTCTGAACTTGAGTGAAAAAAAAAAACCTTTTTAAATACTCTTTGTAATGATGTACAACAGAAGGTTATATTATGTTTCTTTCATTAAATACACATTTTTAAAATTTGTGGTATTCTTTTTGAATCACCCTGTATAACACTACTGGCCATTAAAATTGCTACACCAAGAAGAAATGGAGATGATAAATGGGTATTCATTGGACTAATATATTATACTAGAACTGACATGTGATTACATTTTCACGCAGTTTGGGTGCATAGATCCTGAGAAGTCAGTACCGAGAACAACCACCTCTGGCCGTAATAATGGCCTTGATACGCCTGGGTATTGAGTCAAACAGAGCTTGGATGGCGTGTACAGGTACAGCTGCCCATGCTACTTCAACACGATACCACAGTTCATCAAGCGTAGTGACTGGCGTACTGTGAGCCAGTTGCTCGGCCACCGATGACCAGATGTTTTCATTTCGTGAGAGATCTGGAGAATGTGCTGGCCAGGGCAGCAGTCGAACATTTTCTGTATCCAAAAAGGCCCGTACAGGACCTGCAACATACGGTCGTGCATTATCCTGCTGAAATGTAGGTTTTCACAGGGACTGAATGGAGGGTAGAGCCACGGGTCGTATCACATCTGAAATGTAGCGTCTACTGTTCAAAGTTCCGTCAATGCAAAAAAGAGGTGACCGAGATGTGTAACCAATGGCACCCCATACCATCACGCCGAGTGATACGCCAGTATGGCAATGATGAATACGCGCTTCCAATGTGCGTTCACCGCGATGTCACCAAACACGGATGCGACCATCATGATGCACTAAACAGAACTTGGATTCATCCGAAAAAATGACGTTTTGCCATTCGTGCACCCAGGTTCGTCGTTAAGTACACCATCGCAGGCGCTCCTGTGATGCAGCGTCAAGGGTAACCGCAGCCATGGTCTCCGAGCTGGTAGTCCATTCTGCTGCAAACGTCGTCGAACTGTTCGTGCACTGAGGAGAGGTATCGATGTCGGTGAGGCCTGGCACGAAGTCGGAGTTCCACAATATCCCAAAGGTGTTCTATAGACTCAGGTCAGGATTCTGTGCAGGCCAGTCCATTACAGGGATGTTATTGTCGTGTAACCACTCCGCCACATGCCGTGGATTGTGAACAGGTGCTCGATCGTGTTGAAAGATTCAGTCGCCATTCCCGAATTGCTCTTCAACAGTAGGAAGCAAGAAGGTGCTTAAAACATCAATGTAGGCCTGTGCTGTGATAGTGCCACGCAAAACAACAAGGGGTGCAAAACCCCTCCATGAAGAACACGACCACACCGTAACACCACCGCCTCCGAATTTTACACAAGCTGGCAGATGACGTTCAATGGGCATTCGCTATACCGACATTCCACCATCGGATCGCCACACTGTGTACCATGATTCGTCACTCCACACAAAGTTTATCCACTGTTCAATCGTTTAATGTTTTTGCTCCTTACATCAAACGATGCGTAGTTTGTCATTTACCGACGTGATGTGAGCCTCATGAGCAGCTGCTCGACCATGAAATCCAAGTTTTCTCACCTCCTACCTAACTGTTGTAGTACTTGTAGTGGATGCTGATGCAGTTTGGAATTCCTGTGCGATGGTCTGGATAAATGTCTGCCTATTACACATTACTACCCTTTTCAACTATCGGCGGTCTCTCTCAGTCAACAGACGAGGTCGGCCTGTAGGCTTTTGTGCTGTACGTTCCCTTCACGTTTACACTTCACTATCACATCGGAAACAGTGGACCTAGGGATGTTTAGGAGTGTGGAAATCTCGCGTACAGACGTATGACACAAGTGACACACAATCACCTGACCACGTTCGAAGTTCGTGAGTTCCACGGAGCGACCCATTCTGCTCTCTCACGATGTCTAATGACTACTGAGGTCACTGACATGGAGTACGTGGCAGTAGGTGGCAGCACAATGCACCTAATATGAAAAACATACGGTTTTGCGAGTACCCGAATACTTTTGAGCACGTAGAGTATTTGCCGTTACTTACGTTTTGGTGTGTTACAGCCGTTTTCGTTTACGTTCCCGTCAGTTATTGAGTGGCGCAAACACATACCGGTACGTATCAGGAATATGTTTCAAAATATGAGCCGGCCTCGGTGGCCGAGCGGTTCTAGGCGCTTCAGTCCGGAACCACGAGACTGCTACGGTCGCAGGTTCGAGTCCTGCCTTGGGCATGGATGTGTGTGATATCCTTAGGTTAGCTAGGTTTAAGTAGTTCTAAGTTCTAGCGCTCAGAGCCATTTGAACCATTTGCAAAATATGTTAGTGCGATGTCTGTGCGATAGAGAGCACTGGGTGCACCCGACTGCTCATGTCGGCACCAATGACTCCTGCCGTCTGGGTTCAGAGGTCATCCTCAGTTCGTACAGGCGGTTGGCGGAGTTGTTGAAGGCGGAAAGCCTCGCTCGCGGGGTGGAATCAGAGCTAACTATTTGTAGTATCGTTCCCAGAACCGATCGCGGTCCTCTGGTTTGGAGCCGAGTGGAGGGCTTAAACCAGAGGCTCAGACCATTCTGCGGAGAGCTGGGGTGCAAATTTCTCGACCTCCGCTATCGGGTGGAGAAATGTAGGGTCCCCCTGAATAGGTCAGGCGTGCACTACACGCCGGAAGCGGCTACGAGGGTAGCGGAGTACGTGTGGAGTGCACATGGGGTTTTTTTAGGTTAGAGAATTCCCTCCCTAGGCCCGACAAGACGCCTCCTGAGACGCGGCAAGGCAGGAGTAGGCAAAGTGCAACAAGGAATAACAATATTAATTTGCTAATAGTAAACTGCAGGAGCGTCTATAGAAAGGTCCCAGAACTGCTCTCATTAATAAACGGTCACAACGCCCATATAGTACTAGGGACAGAAAGTTGGCTGAAACCACATGTAAACAGTAATGAAATCCTAAACTCAGATTGGAATGTATACCGCAGAGACAAGCTGGACAGTGAAGAGGGAGGCGTGTTTATAGCGATAAGAAGTGCAATAGTATCGAAGGAAATTGACGGAGATCCGAAATGTGAAATAATTTGAGCGAAGGTCACTGTTAAAGCAGGCTCAGACATGGTAACTCGATGTCTCTATAGGCCCCAGGGCTCAGCAGCTGTTGTGGCTCAGCACCTGAAGAATAATTTGGAAAATATTTCGACTAGATTTCCCCACCATGTTATAGTTCTGGGTGGAGATTTTAATTTGCCGGATATAGACTGGGAGCCTCAAACGTTCATAACGGGTGGCAGGGACAAAGAATCCAGTGAAATATTTTTAAGTGCTTTATCTGAAAACTACCTTGAGCAGTTAAACAGAGAACCGACTCGTGGCGATAACATATTAGACCTTCTGGTGACAAACAGACCCGAACTATTTGAATCAGTTAATGCAGAACAGGGAATCAGCGATCATAAAGCGGTTACTGCATAGATGATTTCAGCCGTAAAAAGAAATATTAAAAAAGGTTGGAAGATTTTTCTGTTTAGCAAAAGTGACAAAAAGCAGATTACAGAGTACCTGGCGGCTCAACACAAAAGTTTTGTCTCAAGTACAGATAGTGTTGAGGATCAGTGGACAAAGTTCAAAACCATCGTACAATATGCGTTAGATGAGTATGTGCCAAGCAAGATCGTAAGAGATGGAAAAGAGCCACCGTGGTACAACAACCGAGTTAGAAAACTGCTGCGGAAGCAAAGGGAACTTCACAGCAAACATAAACATAGCCAAAGCCTTGCAAACAAATAAAAATTACGCGAAGCGAAATGTAGTGTGAGGAGGGCTATGCGAGAGACTTTCAGTGAATTCGAAAGTAAAATTCTATGTACTGACTTGGCAGAAAATCCTAAGAAATTTTGGTCCTATGTCAAAGCGGTAGGTGGATCAAAACAAAATGTCCAGACGCTCTGTGACCAAAATGGTACTGAAACAGAGGATGACAGACTAAAGGCCGAAATACTAAATGTCTTCTTCCAAAGCTGCTTCACAGAGGAAGACTGCACTGTGCTTCCTTCTCTAGATTGTCGCACAGTTGACAAAATGGTAGATATCGAAATAGACGACAGAGGGATAGAGAAACAATTAAAATCGCTCCAAAGAGGAAAGGCCGCTGGTCCTGATGGGATACCAGTTCGATTTTACACAGAGTACGCGAAGGAACTTGCCCCCCCCCCCCCTTCTTGCAGCGATGTACCGTGGGTCCCTAGAAGAGCGAAGCGTTCCAAAGGATTGGAAAAGGGCACAGGTCATCCCCGTTTTCAAGAAGGGACGTCGAACAGATGTGCAGAACTATAGACCTATATCTCTAACGTCGATCAGTTGTAGAATTTTGGAACACGTATTATGCTCGAGTATAATGTCTTTTCTGGAGACTAGAAATCTACTCTGTAGGAATCAGCATGGGTTTCGAATAAGACGGTCGTGTGAAACCCAGCTCGCGCTATTCGTCCACGAGACTCAGAGGGCCTTAGACACGGGTTCACAGGTAGATGCCGTGTTTCATGACTTTCGCAAGGCGTTTGACACAGTTCCCCACAGTCGTTTAATGAACAAAGTAAGAGCATACGGACTATCAGATCAATTGTGTGATTGGATTGAGGAGTTCCTAGATAACAGAACGCAGCATGTCATTCTCAATGGAGAGAAGTCTTCCGAAGTAAGAGTGATTTCAGGTGTGCCGCAGGGGAGTGTCATAGGACCGTTGCTATTCACAATATACATAAATGACCTGGTGGATGACATCAGAAGTTCACTGAGGCTTTTTGCAGATGATGCTGTGGTGTATCGAGAGGTTGTAACAATGGAAAATTGTACTGAAATGCAGGAGGATCTGCAGCGAATTGACGCATGGTGCACGGAATGGCAATTGAATCTCAATGTAGACAAGTGTAATGTGATGCGAATACATAGAAAGATAGGTCCCTTATCATTTAGCTACAAAATAGCAGGTCAGCAACTGGAAGCAGTTAATTCCATAAATTATCTGGGAGTACGCATTAGGAGTGATTTAAAATGGAATGATCACATAAAGTTGATCGTCGGTAAAGCAGATGCCAGACTGAGATTCATTGGAAGAATCTTAAGGGAATGCAATCCGACAACAAAGGAAGTAGGTTACAGTACACTTGTTCACCCACTGCTTGAATACTGCTCAGCAGTGTGGGATTCGCACCAGATAGGGTTGATAGAAAAGATAGAGAAGATCCAACGGAGAGCAGCACGCTTCGTTACAGGATCGTTTAGTAATCGCGAAAGCGTTACGGATATGATAGATAAACTCCAGTGTAAGACTCTGCAGGAGAGACACTCAGTAGCTCGGTACGGGCTTTTGTTAAAGTTTCGAGAACATACCTTCACCGAAGAGTCAAGTAGTATATTGCTCCCTCCTACGTATATCTCGCGAAGAGACCATGAGGATAAAATCAGAGAGATTAGAGCCCACACAGAAGCATACCGACAATCCTTCTTTCCACGTACAATACGAGACTGGAATAGAAGGGAGAACCGATAGAGGTACTCAGGGTACCCTCCGCCACACACCGTCAGGTGGCTTGCGGAGTATGGATGTAGATGTAGATGTGCGCTTCTCAATAACTCATGGAAACGCAAAAGAAAATGGGTCTGCCAAAGCAAAACGTAAGTCATAGCAAATATACCAACGAAATATGTTAGCCAACAAAATTACTTTTAAACATAAAGTGATGCATTACCTCGCCAATCAAATTCACGTTAACATCGTTTGGTTACCGATGACAGTCCATCAGAACATGACAGTGTACAAATGGTCCTGTAGAAGCGTATAATGTTAAATTAAGATAATGAACAAAACTGCTTTAGGTCAAATTTTTTTAGGTTAGTTGTCACTTAAAGTATGTTCACATTTCGCAGATTTTGATAAACATGAAAACCCTTTTTGCAAAGCAGGCGAACCTTATATCTAATAATCTGTAAAATCTTTTAAATGCCCCACCTTTTTCCTTCTGACTGACATATGTCGGAAAACGTCTCTAAATACGTGTCGGTCTTGTTTAGAGGCTTTTTCATTAAAACTGACCACAAGAAACAAGGCAAAACACCACGCTTTCATAATTTTGTAATTTTCGTTTTCTAAACGATTTTTTTTTTCGAAATCACCACATCACATATAGTCGATGTAATTCCAAGTGTTCGTGAATACACAAACCAGTTCAATTTCTCCATGTGTATATCTTAATTAGGAAGTATAACGAGGCCGATCCGTGGCACAGAGTGGAAATAACCGTATGACGTTGTTGCCGCTGGAGTGTCAACGCCCACTGCCCAAAACAAAATGAGTAAATTGTTGAAGTTAAGCTACAAGACTAATGGAAAAGGAATTGAAGACTACTAAACGAAAAACGAATTCTGTTACACACTGGAAAGATGTACACAACCCTCTTGGCGCCACTTAAAAATGTTAAATTTTCTGTAGAGTAGCATACAGTTCCCAAGAAAAACGTTTGAAAACCAGTTTAATAAATTACGATTCCCATTATTTTTTAATTTATTTCTTGCAAGTACTCGTGGGGTTACGGAGGAGGTCAACTGTGGCAGTTCATGTTCCATAGCAGAACTTCTCGACACAGCGGCGCTCGTAATACTGGCTGAAATTGCACGGCAAGTCGTTCGTGTGTTCGAGGTCGAGGCGAGCAACGAACTGCAGCGGTATCGCACGTGACTAATCGCTGCGATCCGTCGCTCTTGTGTGGATCGTACCATACTAAGTATCCCCCGCCACGCCCTTCACGGTGGTTTTCAGTACGTAAATGTAAAACTTCGCACGTCTATCTCCAGATATATGCCGTTTGCTGCACCTGTTCTTCACAGCATTTTTCATAATTTTTGTTTTATTACTCGTGCCATAAAGTATCCTATGGGTTTTTAACATACAGGAGGTTGATGAAATTAATCCAATATCACAAGACTATAGCTTGTACATAGATAAAGCTAGAGACTTCGGGTAAACTTTAACCTACGTGTCGAAATTTAAAGTTTTAGATGTCATCCTTCCAAAAACTTTGAATTAACTGCAACGCTAAACAGCAACATCAGTAAACGCAGTAAAACTCCATACATGCTCGAAAAATTAAGTGAGGTCTGCGATTATCGTCTGGAAGTTTGTGGTGCGTCCGTTGCGAGGTGAATAAAAGTTCTGGTTCTAAACATACCCCAAGGTTGTATGTGCACGTATCTGAAAGATGTACCCTTGTAAAATCGGAAAAATCATGAAAATAAAGCTTTGTAGTCTGAGGAGTAACTTAAAATTCAGCCCAAATTTCTAACTTCATTCGTGCGAAAGAATGCCGCATAATTCTTTTTGAAACACCCTGTAAATTAAATGTTAATGCTGTTACAAAAAGTATGTTTAATGTCTGATAATTGGCGAGACAGTTCTGATAGCGTTTAAAATACTGTATTATCCTTTGATTATCGCGTTTCCCGAGGTGGTAGCTAGCATAAATTCCTGCGGGTGAATTGTGTAGCAATGATAATTAACGTGAAAAAGTCACCGCTTATTGTTTGTCTCTTTTTAAATACAATGTAACATATATTCCGAGCTGGTTATCAGGTTGGGGGCAAATGAGCTTAGCCGTGAGGCACTGATGGAGAACAGAGCGAGATTATGTCATGTTTTACTTCTTCGTTCAAAAAGTAAAGGCGTATTTGGTTGCTTTCGTATTATAGCTTGTGTTCAACATAAATAATCAATTTCCTGTTATGCGCACATTAAATCACCTGTCAAATGGTTCAAATGGCTCTGAGCACATTGGGACTTAACTTATGAGGTCATCAGTCCCCTATAACTTAGAACTAACCTAACTAACCTAAGGACATCAGGCACATTCATGCCCGAGGCAGGATTCGGACCTGAGACCGTAGCGGTCGCGCGGTTCCAGACTGTAGCGCCTAGAACCGAAATCACCTGTCATGTTTGCTTCTTTTTCTAATATAAAAATCTTAGAAATGTCAGATTTGCAAATAAACAAGTTATACTTCTGTTTCTTTATTGCTCTAACATTTTTTAAATTTACTTTTAAGCTGTTGCTATATCCATGAGCAAGTGAGCAGTAGAAAATACGGGCTCACACTTAGCCTTCTTTTCCGCAAGGGCCTGTATGTGTAGCATGCTTTCCTTTCTCTGTTTCATTTCAGGTGTTGTGTATCATACGGTTTCACAAAATATGACGTGATAGTGGAAAATTTAAGACTTACAGACTGAACTGAAGTACTAATATAGTACCAAACTTGTTTTTCTGTAGTTCACTGTATAACATGAAATAAAACGAAATTTTCCATGTTTTACTATAAACAGAAGTCAAAACTAAAAATAGTGTTCTCAGACTTTATCAACAACTGGATTTTTATTAATCAAATCCATTTCGTTTGCGAAGAAACGGAATATTTTAAAGTTGTTACTTACGTCGTTTTATATAATACCGAACAAAACATAAAACATTTCTCTTTGACACCCTATTAGTAAAAATATCATTCACAGTGTGAAACAAACGAATTTTTCAATTAAATAAACAAATAAAAAGCACAAAATGACTACGTCTCAAATTATCTTAAGAAGTTTTTTTATAATTATTAAAGATCATTTTTCAGTATTTCAGTCATTCTGAGTATTCATTTTTCAATATTTCAGTCATTCTGTGTATTCATTTTTTCGTAGGTGCCTTCAATAGTCGTGTTTAGTATTTCTGCATTTTCTTCTCATAGGAACTTGAGTAATGCAAAAATATCCTTCTTGTTAGCATCTGTAATGCCAGGACGTGACGGTTTCGACATCACCATTTCAGTCTTCACCATTGGCAATATACATCCTCTTTTTTATTTGGTAGGGAATGAATATTCCTGCATAAGAAAACGAGACTAAAATGAGTGTGTTTTAATACAACAAAAAATATTTTTAATTTCCAAGTTGTGTCTTTCCTTAGCATATCTTGTCGTAGTGTGGTGATACAGCTGATGCCCAGTCCTGAATAATGTCCACGCTGGAGTCTTTCTATAGCTCGGAAGCACAGTAATATATGGCACACGTTCTCAATGCTTTCAGTGTCTTGTGGAATTTTTCGCGTAAGCCTAAGTTACTATCTCATAGACTGTAGAAATACCCTGTAACTGGAAACACGTGTTGCGTGATTGCTAAGCCAAGTACAAAGCCTTAACATACCGTAAGATGGGGTAATATCGGATGGAATTTTAATATTCTTTAAGGAGCTTCACAAAGAATATTAAATTCATGCAACAAAAGCGCAGGATATTTTGGGTGAAATTGAAGAATAACATGATCAAAGGACTGAACGTGAACCGAAAATACTATTTAAGGAAGCAGATCCTAACAAATAAAACTGCCTGATGTATTTGATTAATAATGAGAATCTACTCACAGCATAAATCATAAACCTATAGTATGTTCTCAATGAACAAAGACTTCCACTTTTCTTCTCTAGGAGTCGGTGACATTCTGACAATTTGGTGTTTGCCTATAGTATCACTATCTGAAATGTAAGGAAAAATAAACATTAATTTACTGCCTTGCTATGGACACAGAAACCTGACTTCTATTACTTTTGTGTCTATTTCTGTTCCCATTCTTCTCTCTCTCTCTCTCTTTCTCTCTTCAGTGTGGTATGTTAAATTTACTTGATGCCTTTCTGCAGTAAAGTTTTCCTCATCTTTTAGCAAAAACAATTTTTTCATGATTTTGAGGGTTACAGCTGCACCTCTGAAGCCGCCTTTTATAAGTCCTCGGCATTGTCCGATATTCCTCCCAACGTATGTAGTAACTGTTAATAGTTTACCAGACATTAGTGCATGTGACACATGCAGACGAACTGCAGTCACATTTCCTTCTCGACATCTAAATGAGTCCGTTATAAGAAATTAGGCTTACCACTTTTTCTCTTTTAGTACAAGACGAAAGTATACTCGAAAAGACAACTAACAATAATTTTACACTGCACTGAAAACTGCTACACACCATATTCTTAACTTCCAAATGCAACAATGAAAGTTCACATCTGCTTGACAACACATAAGATGTAAACAGGAAAACGTGCGAGCCAAATAAAGGTTTGCATTCAGTGATACCAACGCAAGAAGAGAAATATACTGTGCCTGTCTGAATTTATCCCTATGTGCGATATTTCCCCCTCTTAACGGTGTTCATGTTTGTATTTTGCCCTTCACATTAATCAGATACAAATATATTGGTCTTAACATTGTTTGAATCCTGAAGTTTACTACTTATGAAATCATGCAATAAAAGCGTTGCACAGATGGCATCACAGTCAACGCTGTGAGAAGTGTATCTACCTGTGCACTGAGTATCTGCAGCAAATTGAGAGGATGTTTCGTCCAATGATGGGATTGTAGCGGCGCTACTTCCTGTCTGAGACTTGTTCACCTTGCCTTGGCTCCTTTTTTGTTTTTTCCTGCCTTTCAAACTGTCATTTAACATTTCCAGTTGCTTCACCGTTCTTTTCTTTCCAAATCCGTTTGTACTGAAACAGTTTGCAAGATCTTCCCATGCTCTGTCCTTTTCTCGCAGTGTTGCGTCATCCGTTTTCTTGTTTTCAGCTACTTCTTTCATTTACGACATGAGACCCACAACCAAAGTCTTTTCATTATCAGCAAATCTAAGTCCTATCTTCTTTGTTTCAATAGCATTTTCCATTCCCTTTGCGGTTCTATGAAGTACCTGTAAGAGTAAACATAAATTGCAACTAGAAGAGATCGGATAGCTTACGGCGACCCCACACGTAACTGCAAGCTTGATAAGCACGCTTGCGCAAGTGTGCTTGCCCAAGCTTGTATGAGAGTATGTAGGATAAATTTGCGCAAGCATTAAGACTATACAAGCAGTTCGATGCTTGATCGAATTTCGATTATGTACGCTTGTGCAAGCGTTCAAGCGAGTGTATACTTGAGCGTGTGTACTAGGAATGGGGAGCTTTGTGCAAGCATTTGTCAGTGGTCTGGGTTTATTTAATTTTTATTTGGTTCTGTTAAATTACATTCTGTACAAAGATTGTACTGTACTGTAGGTCAAGTCAAATAACACAGTATTACATGGAGAAAGAGAGAAGAAAATCAACATTGCTGTGAGATAGTTTCCATTGCGGATGTACCACTATTAGTTAATACCGGAATAATGTTTTCGTTTCTTTAACTACTCTTTACACCATGTATCACATTTTATCTTTTTGTTTTCGTAATGATGATGATGAGGTCCCATACTCCGTGGAGCGTAGGGGAAGATGAGAGAGACCCACGCTGCTGTACTAGGCAAGGTCCTAGTGGAGGTGGTTTGCCATTGCCTTCCTCCGAACGTAATGGGGATGAATGATGATGATGAAGATGACAAAACAACACCCAGTCATCTCGAGGCAGGAAAAATCCCTGAACCCGCAGGGAATCGAACCCGGGATCCCGTGCGCAGGACAGCAAGACCACGAGCTGCTTTTTTCGTAACAAGCGAAAGGTTGCCAAAGCCAGCACTTTGTTGCCGGAACTCAACATTTTCTGATAAACAAACTAATGCTTGTGCAAGTTTATTTGAATGCTCTGTAGGAGTAAGGAATTTGTCACGCTGGCGCAAGCGTGCTTGTCAAGCATGCAGTTACGTGTGTGGCCGCCTTTACTGAATTTGCGCTATATACGTCGCGATCTTCAATCGAACAACAGAAAATAACAAAACAAACGATAAAACTCTGTTTTGTCGATGTAGTACACGACTACAAATGTATTCGGTCAGAATTTTAGTATATTGTTAATGACACTCCCTACTACGATTGCGCAAAAATTGTGAATACACGAATTTTTCACCTATTCGACCTTTTTTAGACTTCGTTGACTGGACTATTAGGCTGAGGATAATTTTCTTGTTTCCAGAATGAGATTTTCACTCTGCAGCGGAGTGTGCGCTGATATGAAACTTCCTGGCAGATTAAAAATGTGTGCCCGACCGAGACTCGAACTCTGGACCTTTGCCTTTCGCGGGCAAGTGCTCTACCATCTGAGCTACCCAAGCACGACTCACGCCCCGTCCTCACAGCTTTACTTCTGCCATTACCATGGCCAAGCCATGTCTCCGCAGTATCCTTTCTTTCAGGAGTGCTAGTTCTGCAATGTTCGCAGGAGAGCTTTTGTAAAGTTTGGAAGGTAGGAGACGAGCTATCGGCAGAAGTAAAGCTGTGACGACGGGGCCTGAGTTGTGCTGGGGTAGCTCATATGGCGATCCACCAGTATGCACGTCTTTGTGGTAGCATTCTTAATGTCCGTAAATCGACTATGATGCACATTGGGCGCGGCCTCCCGGCTATGGAGCCGACCCCACCCTCAGTCAGTACCACCCTTCGTTACTTGGCTATCGAATTTACGATCTCCACACACCGTACAGTGGCCCTCGGTCAGGTGCACCGTAACTTAAACCAACTCCAACGTGTGTCCTATGTCAACATGTATGTCGCCGCTAAACTGGTACACGTCGCCCAGATCCTCCCAATGCCGTTACACCTTGGCCGCCGCATCCAATCAGCCTTTGGATATTTTGTGTCAGCAGGGGAACTTTTCAGAGTCCGCTACAACACTCTAACACTGCCTCCTGCAAAAGGTGGCCTCGGATTCGTCAACGTACGGGCACGTTCTTGTGCACTCTTTGTCCATACTATGTTGCGGCGCTGGCAGGGGCCGGTCCCGACCTTAAAACGCAGTCTCTTAGATATCCTCCGACTAGCTTCACTCGATCCACCGCTTAATGTGGCACCTATTTCTCCATTATTGTACCACGTCGCCAGTTGTTTCATAGAACTCAGCTACGTTCTGGCCGATCTTCCAGTTACCTGTTCTCCCCGTACAAAAGATTCTTACCGTTTGTTTATGCTGTCCAACCCTTGCGACCCCATGGTGCCTCAGCACTCTGACATTAACTGGCGAACCGTTTGGGGGTGTGTGCCTGCACCCTTTTTACCGTCGTCTGTGTCTTCACTCTGGTATGTTTTAGTCTATGGCAAATTCCCGACTAATAGTCGACTTTATCTCATAGGACTGGCCACATCCCCACTCTGCCCTGACTGTCAGCTCGAAGACACCGACGAGCACCGTCTTACGTGCCCCCTGAAACAAAACGTATGGCTCCTCATCCAACGAATCGTGGCTTTTACGTCCGTGCCCCGCCAACGACGGTAACCCCAGAATTCTTGTTGTTGCCCCAGACATTTCACTACGCTCTTGCTAAGCACCATACACTCATCTGGTTTCGAGGACAGGCTTTAGAATACCTCTTACAGAGTGGTCCGCATACACTCCTTGACTTCGGGTACAATGTTGTGACTGCGCATAGCACCCTCACCCGAAAACCATCTTACCGACAAATTTTTGCCGGTTATCTCCGCAGCGTCTTCCTTGATCCCCCTCATAGTTGGTGTGTGCCATGCCTACCCATCACATGATGCAACACCCTTATCCACGTTCTCATGCATCGAAAAAAAAAAGTTATGTTTTGAAACTTGCTGGCAGATTAAAACTGTGTGCCAGGCCGAGACTCGAACACGGGACCTTTCCCTTTGGCGGGCAAGTGCTCTACCAACTGAGCTACCCAAGCACGACTTACGCCCCGTCCTCACAGCTTTACTTCTGCCAGTACCTCGCCTCCTACCTTCCAAAGTTTACAGAAGCTCCCCTGCGAACCTTGCAGAACTAGCAAAAAAATGGTTCAAAAGGTACTGAGCACTATGGGACTTAACATCTATGGTCATCAGTCCCCTAGAACTTAGAACTAATTGAATCTAACTAACCTAAGTACATCACACAACACCCAGTCATCACGAGGCAGAGAAAATCCCTGACCCCGCCGGGAATCGAACCCTGGAAACCGGGCGCGGGAAGCAAGAACGCTACCGCACGACCACGAGCTGCGGACGGATGTTTCGAAAATGATGTTATGTTTTGTTGTATTTAACGTTTTTCTAATATTTTTTTAACCAACAATCGTTTGTATATGTTTAAATGGTACCTTGAAGAAATGTTGCATTGTGTATTTATATGCACTGTTAGTTTGTTCAATAAAGATTATTGACTAAAAAAAAAGGTAGAACACTTGCCCGCGAAAGGCAAAGGTCCCGAGTTCGAGTCTCGGTCCGGCACAAAGTTTTAATCTGCCAGGTAGTTTAATTTTCTTGTTAATTCAAAGCTCTTCCACTCTCGTGATCGAGGAGGTCATAAGGAAGTCCATCATCTGTAACGAACAAAAGTGCAACTTTGTGCCAAATATCTGCTGTTGAAGTACTGATGCGTGATTTGTATGTATCTTCTGTAAGAAATATTAGCACCGAAACTGAGTAATAACACAGTTCGAAATTAATACGAACTTATTCATAGTGAAAAACGGTGAACGCATGGCTAGAAAAGTTAGCATCTGCTGCATTGCTACCAGAAGCTTTACCACTTTAACGAGGTTGGACGTGTGCAGTTTTCTCGTTTAGACGTGACTGAGTGCAGTGCGAACGGCCTCCCGGCCGCATGGGCCGCACACGATTTCAATGACCTGCTCGAGGCACTAGACGGACCCGAGGACTACCCCAGGGGCGGGCGCGCAGACGACTCCATAAATATGCACGCCTTCCGGCGCCGCGCTATCTGCGAATGTTGCAATAACGTCAGGGCGTGGGGTGATCCATCGCGGGAGCTATCAGCAGGGCGGCGCGCCGCTACACGACGCTATCAGCCGCCTCTCCAGAGCCCCGAGCGTGCCGCGGGGGTCGTTGCACCGGCATCTGCGACAAGACGGAGGCCCGTCGTAAAGTGGGTCGTGGGCCCATCTGGAGAGCTGGAGGCTCTTCCTTTCTCTATAGATGGCTACTAGTAGGCAATCCACACATACCGAATCGCTACTGGGGCCATGTAATCTTTTAAGACACCAGTCTTTGAGGCTGTCCTACATACGTTCCCATCCTGAGGTAAAACTTACATTTATGCTCGTTTCCAATTCATTCAAGATGTATTGTTGCAACAGTGCATCTGGAGTAAATACACTATTAGCAATTTAAAATTGCTACACCAAGAAGAAATGCAGATGATGAACGGCTGTTCATTGGACAAATATATTATACTACTACTGACATGTGATTACGTCTTCACGCAATTTGGATGCATAGATCCTGAGAAATCAGTACCCAGAACAACCACCTTTGGCCGTAATAAAGGCCTTGATACGCCTCGGCATTCAGTAAAACAGAGCTTGGATGGGGTGTACAGGTACAGCTCCCACGGAGCTTCAACACGATACCGCAGTTAATCAAGAGTACTGACTGGCGAATTGCGACGAGCCAGTTGCTCGGCCACCATTGACCAGATGTTTTCAGATGGTGAGAAATCTGGAGAATGTGCTCGCCAGGGCAGCAGTCGAACATTTTCTGTATCCAGAAACACCCGTACAGGACCTGCAACATGCGGTCGTCCATTATCCTGCTGAAATGTAGGGTTTCGCAGAGATCGAATAAAGGGTAGAGCCACGGGTCATAACACATCTGAAATGTAACGTCCACTGTTCACGTGCGGTCACTGCGAACAAGAGGTGACCGAGACGTGTAACCAATGGCACTCCATACCATCACGCTGGGAGATACGCCAGTATGGCTATGACGAATACACGCTTCCAATGTACGTTTACCGCAATGTCGCCAAACACGGATGCGACCATCATGATGCTGTAAACAGAACCTGGATTCATGCACCCAAGTTCGTCGTTCACTACACCATCGCAGGGGCTCCTGTCTGTGATGCAGCGTCAAGGGTAACCGCAGCCATGGTCTCCGAACTGATAGTCCATGCTGCTGCAAACGTCGTCGAACTGTTCGTGCAGATGGTTGTTGTCTTGCAAACGTCCCCATCTGTTGACGTGGCTGCACGATCCGTTACAGCCATGCGGATAAGATGCCTGTCATCTCGACTGCTAGTGATACGAGGCCGTTGGGTTCTAGCACGGCGCTCCGTATTACACTCCTGAACCCACCGATGCCATATTCTGCTAACAGTCATTGGATCTCGACCAACGCGAGCAGCCATGTCGCGATACTATACACCGCAATCGCGATAGGCTACAATCCGACCTTTATCAAAGTAGCAAACGTGATGGTACTCATTTCCCCTCCTTACACGAGGCATCACAACAACATTTCACCAGGCAACGCCGGTTAACTGCTATTTGTGTATGAGAAATCGGTTGGAAACTTTCCTCATGTCAGCACGTTGTAGGTGTCGCCACGGGCGCCAACCTTGTGTGAATGCTGTGAAAAACTAATCATTTGCTTATCACAGCATCTTCTTCCTGTCGGTTAAATTTCGCGTCTGTAGCACGCCATCTTCGTGGCGTAGCAATTTTAATGGCCAGTAGTGTAATTGATGATCGACTCCTAATTAAGACTGATCTTTGACCTGGATGAAGGAATTAAATGATACTTATATCTTTTCCTCTGAAGGACGTCCAGGACATAACCGAAGAGTTCATTTGACTGAAGTATTTTACTGATTTCTCCTGTTTTCTTTCCCATGTTTAATGTTTGCTTTTTTGTTCTTTTTCTCTTTTCCCTCGGCGACCGTCAGTCATTGCCGGAAGGACCCGAGTCTACTTACGCTTTGCTGTTCCCCTTGTTTTTTTCCTTAATTATTCGATGATTATTTTCCATGTGAGACCTAAGAATAAACAACTTTATCCTGACGCGACGCAGTTAGCAACAATACGAGATTCTTCTAGTGGCCCCAGCCGTTGCTTAGCACCAGTTTTAGCCGAGGCGACTGGCGAGCAACATAAATGTGTCCGTCTCCCGTTAGCAGTATCTTGGAGGAACATGAAATGTAGTAGCAGCACGGAGAAACGATGACGGTCAGAAGGTAAGCCGTCGAGAAACATCTTAGTTGTGCCAACCCGTGGCACCTAAAACACATTCCTTAAATCGGATGCACCTTTTTGCGGAATCGTAACATAACCCTAACAGTTATATATGTGTAGTACTTTCAAGGTGATATGATTTTTCAAACCAGCTATCCACACTGTTTCCATTCAACAAGTCGATTTTATCACCAACATATCTTGAAACAAAGGTTTTCCATGCAGATACCATAACAAATAACACATTTGTATAAGATTTCAGAAGCATTACAGACGTATTTCAAACGTTACGCTGTTTTTTGGCAGAAAATTAATTTGCCATTTGAATCACAGCAATTGCGAAACGCCGGCCGCGGTGGTCTCGCGTTTCTAGGCGCGCAGTCTGGAACCGTGCGACTACTACGGTCGCAGGTTCGAATCCTGCCTTGGGCATGGATGTGTGTGATGTCCTTATGTTAGTTAGGTTTAAGTAGTTCTAAGTTCTAGGGGACTGATGACCACAGCAGTTGAGTCCCATAGTGCTCAGAGCCATTTGAACCAATTGCGAAACGTGTGGATATTAACGGAATGAAACGTGGTTTGAAAACTGTTGTTTCCTCTGACTTATAACCAAATAAAGTGGATCAGATTTATCGTCTTTGTGCTAGTGCAGCTCACACGCTCAGTCCCAGTAAAGTGCACCCATAAATACTCGGCTTCTATTCTCCCTAGTACTGATTTGTTAGACGTTGCTGGGACACGAGCAGCTAATATTCTGATACCTCTCACTGGCAGCTTCGGTGATAAAACGGTACTGTGCGCTATAGATCTGACATCATAGTTCTCGTTACTTAACCTTTTGACTTCCACCAAAATATGTGAGTCCTGGGACAGGTTATCAGAGAAGCAGAATTTGCTGTCTTTTGTTGCTATGTATCAACGTCCTACTGGAAAAGGGAAACCTGGTAATGGTTTATAGAATTCTTGTAATTGTAGGCTGCGCCGTCTTCAGGTTTCGTTGTTAACCCTCTGTCCCGTATTGATGCATCGAATTAGTTCGTGCCTGCAGCTAGTGCAGAGCAAGATGCTGCCGCGCCTTCCTGGACGAGTGGTGTCAACGAATGACGTTTGCTGCGTCAAAAACTGTGCCCCTACTGAGCTCCTGTATGTGAATCAGGAACATGGAGAGTTATTGTATCTACTGATGTGAGTCTGTTTGCTTCATGTCTTGTACTTTTTGCACAGTAGTCTTATGTAACTCTAGAAGTACTTATACGTAATTTCCTTGAATGACTGCCTATGAATGCACGGGCCTTGAACGATATACACCGATGAGCCAAAACGTTATGACCACCTGCTGAATAGCTTGTTTCTCCGAATTTGGAACGCAAGACATCGCTGATTATGCGTACCAAGGATCCGCCATTTTGTTGGTGGGTTTGTGCAGATATGTGGCATTAGATGATTTGCGTACGCAGTGATGGCACCGCATTGCGACCCAGATGGGTTCAATAGGATTTACATCAGGCGAACTTGGTAGCCGAGACAAAAATGTGACGAAGACGGAAACTTGTTCTCGAAAGAGCAGTTACTATTGATGATCGTGCAGCTTTTCCCTGGAATAAATGATTAACTGAAAACCTCAGCTGCCGACAGGTGTTGTTGATATACGTCGGTGTGGACAGCTGAAAATGTGTGCCCCGATCGGGACTCGAACACGGAATCTCCTGCTCCACATCGAGGTATATCAAGAACACTTGTCGGCAGCTGAGGTTTTCAGTTAGTCATCATTTATTGCAGGTAAAAGCTGAACGGTCATCAACAGTAACTGTTCTTTCGAGAACAAGTTTCTGTCTTCGTATATATAGTTAAAGGCTACCCAGCCATTGACCTTAGTCTGTGCGAATGCGCACAGGTTGCCCAAAACTCTTACGGGAATCGCCAAAGCGTGCGCGTGTAATGAGTGGTTGGGCAAATGTCTATAAGGTACAGTACATATGTAGAATTGTGGACAGTTGGGAATCTGAGTCTCACGGCAAGCGTGCAAGGGATAAGTCCCTGCAGTCGCGCTATTCATCTGTGTCCTCGGTGGCTCAGATGGATAGAGCGTCTGGCATGTAAGCTGGAGGTCCCGGGTTCGAGTCCCGGTTGGGGCACACATTTTCAGCTGTCCACATCGAGGTATATCAATAACACTTGTAGGCAGCTGAGGTTTTCAGTTAGTCATCATTTATACAAAAATGTGAGTTCACTATAAAGCTCCTCAAACTACTCTAGTACGGTTCTCGCTCCGAGATACGGACAGTTATAGGCCTACTGCTGAAACGTGACATCGCCGTCGGAGAAGATATCAAGAATGAAGGGATGCAGGTAGTTCGCAGCTGTCGGCGTGTCTTTGATTACTACCTCCGGTTCCATGTAAGTGCAGGAGAATGTCTCCGACAGCATAATGCTGCTTCCGCCAGCCTGCGTCCGTGGCGCGATGCAAGTTTCTAGCTGCCGTTCACCCCTATGACGGCGTTTGTGGAGACGGCCTAGAGTAGCAAAAATGTGATTCACCTGCAGAGCCTACACGTTTTCATTGAAAGATAGTTGAATCCCGATAGTCCCGTGCCAACGGACGATGTCTTTGGGTCAAGTGAACACGTAGGGGTGCTCTAGTCATTCTGATTTATACATTTCATGGCTGGCCTTGATCACTGCATGTGACTAGCGCTCGGTTTAAAAGTACCAATTCAGAATGCGCTTTATCATATTTTTAATATCACCATCTGCCAAGAAAGTTGCATTGTGCAGACGCAGCGGGAAGCATTTAGTGATACTTGTGGTGTTTTGTTACAGGTGTACTACTACGTGGTCGACTCTCCTCGGAACGAGGGTAAGGACTTCTTTGAGATCAACCTGCAGTCCGGCGAGGTGTTCACCAAGGTGGTGTTCGATCGAGAGAAGCAGGGCGCCTACGCACTGGAGGTGGAAGCGCGCGACGGAGCCTCCTCTGCGCGTCCCAACAGCAACGGACAGCCCAACTCCGGTGAGTACGGCCATATACTCTACCTGCTCGTGTGCCAGGGTCCCCAGCTTGATCCAGTTCCTCTAGGCCTTCGGACGAAAGACCTCACTAACAGATTCACTGTTGACAAGTGGTTCTTACTCTGAGGCATGTGCTTCGGAGTTATCCATCGCTGTGTCAACGATATCGTGTAACGTGGGAGTACTGTATTGTATTGTATTGTATGTTAACCGGGGACCTAGAAACGACGGAGAGGCTCCGCCCCCGCCGCAGCCGCAGTGGTCCGCAACCCCACGGCGACTACCGAGGTCCACTTCACCCCTCCGCCGCCCCACACCGAACCCAGGGTTATTGTGCGGTTCGGCCCCCGGTGGACCCCCCAGGGAATGTCTCACACCAAACGAGTGTAACCCCTATGTTTGCGTGGTAGAGTAATGGTGGTGTAGGCGGACGCGGAGAACTTGTTTGCGCACCAATCGCCGACATAGTGATACTGAGGCGGAATAAGGGGAACCAGCCCGCATACACTGAGGCAGATGGAAAACAGCCTAAAAACCATCCACAGACTGACCGGTTCACCGGATCTCGACACAAATCCGTCGGGCGTATTCGTGCCGGAGACCAGGCGCTCCTTCCTGCCAGGAAAGCCGCTCGTTAGGCCGCACGGACAACCGGGCAGGCAACGTGGGAGTTTAGTTTGAGGCGCACAGTCACTACAGATGGTGAATCAGCGGCCCTTATCACAATAGTTTTATGCAACCCGCAATGTTGTACCTGTCCTCCATAAACCACACGTGAGATTTTCATATTCTTTCGCTCTCTATGCGCAAACTGTTAGTCCTATAGAAAAAGTGAGAGGACCGTTAATATATGAAATTTAATGCAGTAAAATTTTTTACTGTCATAAAATTTCGCTGGAGGCCACTGTTTTTGAGTCATTCAAGAAAAACAAAACCTACAAAACTGACCTTCAAACGCACTCTATTCCCACGCTCAGCCCCCACCAGTCAGGATTTCTAGTATGTTGTTTGTGGCACTCCCTCCTACCACTGCACAGAAATTTCCGACTGCACGAACTATTCGCGATATTTGACCTTTTTTGGTCTCTGCTGAAGAGCTGTTACACTACCGCCACAGTCGGCTACTTCGTTAACATTATTATTCTAAACGTGCTCGTGACGGTAATGAACGAAAAACAACTTTTGTAAAAGTTATGGTAAAACTAATTACGCTGACAAGGACGAAGTGCCATGAACAACATATTACAAATCATGACTGGTGGTGGCAGAGCAAGGGGAGTGGGGGTGCATTGTAGGACAGTTTTGTACCTTTTTCTTCAGTAACTCTCAGACTACGGCCTCTGGCGAAAACGTATCCAAGTACAAAATTTAACTGCATTACATTTCCTACTTGAAAGGCCAGACTCATTTTTTCTGTAGGACTAATAGTTCGCGCGTAGCGAGTGAGGGAATATGAAAATCTCGCGCTTCGTTTGTGCAGTTCAGCCATAACATTGCGGGTTGCATAAAATGACAACGGAAGGACTAACTGACTCACCCTCTATATATAAAATGTTCCAGTTCTTCGAATGACCATATGATACACTAGTTTAGTTGAAGCATGCTTCTGATTCGTTATAATTGTAATCCTAGGAAGGATTGTTCAATGAAGCTATTCTATTCTGATTTCTTCGTGCGCAGAAACGTTATCTGTCTGATTATGTTCTGAAAGCGGCTGTAATGGAAGTCGCCTATGCTTTTCATGAGCACAACCGCCATTGAACTTTATTCTTAAATACATTCGCCCCACATTCTCAGTGCCGGTGTTCCGTCGCCGTCTGATGGGATACTTACATGACCTTGATTTCTCTCTCTCTCTCTCTCTCTCTCTCTCTCTCTCTCTCTCTCTCACACACACACACACACACACACACACACACACACACACACACACACGTACGCTACAGAAATCGGAATGACCATACAGCGATGTAGCAGGGATGGGGTTGATATTTCGGCTATAGTACTAGAATTTTTCAGAGGTGATTGTTCGCAGTTAAGTGCTGCGAAAGGCAAAGATATTCAGTTCCAGTCTCGGTCCGGCACACAGTTTTAATCTGCCAGGACATTTCATATCAGCGCACACTCCGGAACAGAGTGAAAATTTCATTCTAGCTGTTTAATAATTTGGGAAGAGCATATTTATGCCATCAGCTGTACAATTTTATATTTATTCACTACCGGTTTCAATTGTTACAATCATCTTCAAGGAGAAAAAACATTGTACATCATTAGATCAGCCATACATTTCACCCATATGTAGGCCATGCACATGTAAAAATACCTAATTTTCATAACAGTCTGTCTTAACACAGTCCATGTAATTCATATAAAGACGTTGTGCCTTGGCAAAATTACAATAGTGCCTATTGTAATTGTGTGAAGTCACAGCTTGTTTATATGGACTATACGAGCTGTGTTAAGACAGACTATAATGACAATTAGATATGATTGACATATATGTCTCATATATGACGGAAATGTGTGATTGATCCATTGATTTGCAATGTTTTTCTCCATGAAGTTGATTGTAAGAATCGAAACCGGTAGAGAATAAACATAGGACTCTACGTCTGATGGCACAAATATGCTTTTTCCACTTTTATATAACACCTGCTAAATTACAACAAACGCTCATTATTACACAGAAAGGATGGATACACCATTACACAATTATCAGTAGACAATTGCTGAAACGATTACGTCCCAGGTCATGGTAAAGTTGTAGAAACACAAAAGAAGAATCCAGATAGTCTGTAGTCATGCAAGCCCGTCAGCACCCATGTTATCACAGTCGAATGAGTTACCCAATTGAGATCCACAGCCTAGTCATATATGCGCAGCCTCAGCGAGATAGACACATCAGCACAGCACGATGTGAAGTCAGTGCAATCTGGCAAGGCGTCCAATTTTATTTACTACGTGACATCAGAAACCAGGCCTACGTTATTGATTGCAGGTGACTCCAATCCGCCACAGTTGAAGCTTTTGGCGGCGTTTATAGCGGGCTATCAACTTCGCTGTCTGAGAGCACAGATATCGCACCTGTCTGCCCTTGAACTGTACAATAGTGGGATCACCGTAACGGCAGGGCGAGAATGGAGTGGGCAGGCCAGCTAAGTGTTCGATATCCATCGTGATGGCTGGTTTCTGTCCCATGCTTGCTGAGGCTATGTCGTCCTGATGCTGGAGCCGGCTGTTGCTGGTGTTCCAGTCTCCGCATCCTTGCTGGAGCGGGAGTCGTAGGTACTGGAGATGCGGAGGGACTTACTTCAATGTCGCTGGAGCTGTGGACGGTGGCCTCTCTCTATCTGGCATCTAAAGTTTTATCTGACCTGCTCTGAGGACACTGGCAGTTGGCTCAAGATGGAAGTCACTAGGCATTGGCGCAGCTGGTTTGCGTGCTGTCCCAGCACGAGCCATTGTCTTCCACAGTGAACGTATGTCGTCACCAGCGATGAACTGATAAGGCGTTATAGCGATCCTTAAGGCGCGAGCTCACGCCTCTGTGTCCAGATAGTAGCGGCCGGCGTGACGTGGGTGTGTCGCAGGCTACAGGAGCTAGAGGTCAGAAAACGGAACGAGTACAAGTCCAATATTGAGGGTCACATACATTAGAAATCACGTCAGTTGTGTACTGGCTTCTTTCCTTGCAGCTGCAGTTCCACCAGTATGAGGGGTCTGGGAATTGTAGTGTTGTGGTCGATACATCCTCGTCGATTCATTTTCTCTTACTAAAGCAAGTAGGAGTGAAAAGTGGTGACATTACACTGCAGTTGTTTTGAATATCTTGGTGTTGTAGTGTAGCACTGACCGGCTTTTGTGATCAGATGGCTTCTAAAGGAGCTTTGTTTTGCGAAACTGTGGAGAGTGTAAGATGAAAATTAAGCCGTTCAGTGTATACACTACAATTACAAATTTACTACAAAAGGGGAAGATTGATGTCTGGGTAAGGTCCGATTGCATGGTCCATACTTCAAACCGAAAACATACAAAGTTCATTTGGAGCAAATAAAATGATAGTATTCTCGTTCAAAAAATTTACAGCAGTCTTAAAATATTCGTTCTTTGCATCAAAAGGTTTATTTGTGGCTTCATTGCTTTAACGCTATGGCAGCATTATTGGTGAAACGCGGGGCATCCTTTGCAGACTTCTGGCATATGCAAAATGTTTACAGCACTGCGCATAGTGCGTCTCGCTACGCTTGCAATGTGTCCGCGAATATTTAGAGGAACAATTTGGACACCCTGGATAACGCGTTAGTAATGACAGGCGCTAGAGAAATACGCGGGGACTGTGAGTCGAATAAATGCAACTTCTGATTTGTTGCTTGGACCTCAAATTGACGTCGGGGATTGACCCCAAGCTCGTAGACGAAGATGAACTTGATAAGTCTCATAAACGCTTATTGTGGCGTGAATGGAACTCCGTTTTATGTCAGGTATGTCGCTTTCATCAAAATATTGCAGTGCTGCATTCGATATTTTAAATTACAGAAGATACATCAGTTTCATCAAAATATTGCTGCGCTGCAGCTGAAATTTCAAGTATTCTAAACATTTCCTCGGGAGAAGAATTTGTTAATTTCAGTGCCTGTATACAAACTTTATCAGTTGCATACTGAATTATTATGTGACGAATTAACGTTTCTGTATAGGGTTGTTTACAACATTGATTTGCACACAAAAATCGTCACTTTTAGATCAGCCCATTGAGATCAACTGCCCATGGAGCATATGACCGATGTGACTTCTTGCGACAGCGAATATGGTAAACCTAGCTGCTACGACATGCCTATACTACTTGTAATGCTTAGAGAAATCCCTGTATTTGTAACAATTCTAAATACTCAGTTTGTGGGAAAGGACGTAACTTTTGTAGGCGGCACATTATTTGTGTGTGTGTGTGGGGGGGGGGGGGGGGGGTTTAGTACATAGCAGAAGAGCACGCTTATCATTAATGGCGATTGTGCTACTCGGCTGGTAACGGAACTGCAGACGTCTGTAGTATGAGTCCCAATATAATCTGGTGCTGTTCCATGACTTTCAGTTGCTGCCTTTGCCGTTTGTTCCTCTATCATATAATCATACAATAAAGGATCTTTCTTTTTATGTATTCGCAATACATTACATTTGTCTATGTTAAGGTCAGTTGCCACTTCCTGCACCAAGTGCCTATCCGCTGCAGATCTTCCTTCATTTCACTGCAATTTTCTAATGCTGCAACTTCTCTGTATACTACAGCATCATCCGCGAAAAGTCGCATGGAACTTCCGACACTATCTACTAGGTTATTTATATATATTGCGAAACGCGATAGTCCCATGTCCCTGTGGCACGCCAGAGGTTACTTTAACATCTGTAGACGTCTATCCATTGAGAACAACATGCTGTGTTGTGTTTGCTGAAAACTCTTCAATCCAGCCACACAGCTGGTCTGATATTTCGTAGGCTCTTACTTTGTTTATTTGCATGTACACTACTGGCCATTAAAATTGCTACACCAAGAAGAAATGCAGGACATAAACGGGTATTCATTGGACAAATATATTATACTAGAACTGACATGTGATTACATTTTCACGCATTTTGGGTGCATAGATCCTGAGAAATCAGTACCCAAAACAACCACCTTTAGCCGTAATAAAGGCCTTGATACGCCTCGGCATTCAGTAAAACAGAGCTTGGATGGGGTGTACAGGTACAGCTGCCCACGGACCTTCAACACGATACCACAGTTAATCAAGAGTAGTGACTGGCGAATTGCGACGAGCCAGTTGCTCGGCCACCATTGACCAGACGTTTTCAGATGGTGAGAAATCTGCAGAATGTGCTCGCCAGGGCAGCAGTCGAACATTTTCTGTATCCAGAAAGACCCGTACAGGACCTGCAACATGCGGTCGTGCATTATCCTGCTGAAATGTAGGTTTTCGCAGGGATCGAATGAAGGGTAGAGCCACGGGTCGTAATGCATCTGAAATGTAACGTCCACTGTTCAAAGTGCCGTCAGTGCGAACAAGAAGTGACCGAGACGTGTAATCAATGGCACCCCATACCATCACGCCGGGTGATACGCCAGTATGGCGATGACGAATACACGCTTCCAATGTGCGTTCACCACGATGTCGCCAAACACGGATGCGACCATCATGATGCAGTAAACAGAACCTGGATTCACCCGAAAAAATGACGTTTTGCCATTCGTGCGCCCAGGTTCGTCGTCGAGTACACCATCACAGGCGCTCCTGTGATGCAGCGTCAAGGGTAACCGCAGCCATGATCTCCGAGTTGATAGTCCATGCTGCTGCAAACGTCGTCGAACTCAACGTGCAGATTGTTGTTGTCTTGCAAATGTCCCCATCTGTGGCTACACGATCCGTTACAGCCATGCGGGTAAGATGACTGTCATTTCGACTGCTAGTGATACGAGGCCGTTGGCATCCAGCACGGCGTTCCGTATTACCCTCCTGAACCCACCGAGTCCATATTCTGCTAACAGTCATTGGATCTCGACCAACGCGAGCATTAATGTCGCGATACGATAAACCGCAATCGCGATAGGCTACAATCCGACCTTTATCAAAGTCGGAAACGTGATGGTACGCGTTTCGCCTCCTTACACGAGGCATCACAACGTTTCACCATGCAACGCCGGTCAACTGCTGTTTGTGTATGAGAAATCGGTTGGAAACTTTCCTCATGTCAACACGTTGTAGGTGTCGCCACCGGCGCCAACCTTGCGCGAATTTATCTGAAAAGCTAATAATTTGCATATCACAGCATCTTCTTCCTGTCGTTTAAATTTCGCGTCTGTAGAACATCATCTTCGTGGTGTAGCAATTTTAATGGCCAGTAGCGTAAGTTCTTGATAGCACGCAACATAATTAAGACCTTTAGTGGGTACGTTTTCAATTACGTATTGGATTCCCGTGGGCCCTGCACGGAACTGAGGTTTCGCGAAGCGTGACGGACCAGCCGACTAGTGTGACGTCACAAGTTCGTTGCAGGGGCCCGTTTACCTCGTTGGGCTCGCTGATTTTTACATGACGTCAGAGACCAAACCCATGGTATTTCTCGCGTGGACCTCCTGTAGGTCGTAGTTGAAGTCTTTGGCAGCGTATATCATAGACTATTGATTTCTCTGTCTCGGGACACAGATGCAGTAATTTATCTGTAAGATATGGTTTGAAACTTTCTGCTTGTTTAGTCTTGTGAACTGATACTGGCGTAAAATGAACTGCTATTCTTCATACTCGGTTATCTGTGTCAGTGTCCTGAATAATACAAGTGATGTAATTACGCCGCACGGGGTGGCCGAGCGGTTATAGGCGCTACAGTTGGAACCGCTCGACCGGTACGGTCGCAGGTTCGAATCCTGCCTCGGGCATGGATGTGTGTGATGTCCTTAGGTTAGTTAGGTTTAAGTAGTTCTAAGTTCTAGGGGACTGATGACCTCAGAAGTTAGGTTCCGTAGTGCTCAGAGCCATTTGAACCAATTCTTTAAATGTAATTACGGAAAGGCTATCAGATAAATGAGTTGCCAAAACTGATATTGTATAACTATATTTTTAATGAACTAGGTAATTAGAAAACCAAAACTGTAAATTAAATACGCGTATTGTGCAGGGGTGGGCAGTGCTGTAATGCGTGGCGTCACGTTGCAGTTTCTGCATATAGAGCTAACAGAATGAAATATAAAACTAGCAATCGAATTTTGAAAGAACAATGAACAAAAATGTTGCTACAGAAACTCCATATAAATTTACGTACTCAGTCCGACTAAACAAAATTCCAAACACTGAATAATGCACACTCAAATGTAACACTGCTCTGCAAAAATAAAATTGTCTGCATTTGTAATCTGAATTGAACTTGCCCCCAAAAATAAATGTAGCCTGCCTGTGACAAAACCGCCTTGCCATGGTTCGCGCCGCTCTGCCCCCCCCCCCCCCCCCCCCCTCTCCGCTGTCGGAGGTTCAAGTTCTCCCTCGGGCATGGGTTTGTGTGGTGTCCTTAGCGTAAATTAGTTTATGTTAGATTAATTAGTGTGTAAGCCCAGGGACCGATATGACCTCAGCAGTTTGGTCCCATAGGAACTTACTACAGATTTCCAAATTTCCTGTGGCAAAGGAAACTTAGTACTACTCAAAGCGATGGAAATAAAATATACAGCGCACCAGCAAACATGCTAAGAGGGGAAAAAAGCTTTGCGCAGTGCAATGCTAGGACGTGCAACTATTCTTAAAAAAAAAAAAATAGAGTGCAGCGCAATTACCCACTTAATGAAAAAATAAAATTCTTTCGTGAGATGACGGTGTTAAATGATTGAAGGAAATTTGACACTAATAAAAATTGTATTGCAAAAAACAAACACACTGTCAGCCACCTTTACAAACATTTATCTTTTCTAACAAATCTTACTCTGCCAAGTTTAATCTCTGAAAATGGTAAAGAAGCGGTAAAATCTGTAACTTCTGACGCAAACTACGTGAATAGAAAACTTTCCTAACTGTCGCCAGAGCAATGGAACCAACTAACCGAAACCAATAAAAGGAGAGATTTCACTAAAACGTTTCGTCATTCACAAACGTGATAGTTACGCGTAAGCAAGCAATACAGCAACACTTTACTCAAGAAAATCTTCGCTTGTTCAATTAATCTTTACAAATCATCATTCACATTTCATCCTTCACTGTAATCTTATCTGTCTGCTCTGCAAGCCATTTCTATCCGCTCACTAGCATAGCCAACACCCGGCTCTTTCGCTAGCTGCTCTTAGAATGTTACTGCAAAAACAACGCTACTTACATCCGAAGGTCACAGAGCTTGCGGTCAGCATAACATATCGACTATGAAAAATTATTGTTTGAAAAATGTTTGGCGTAAAAATATATAATGTGACACATCCAATGAAAATATGTTCATATCACTTTCCTTCAGTACCAAAAGTAAAATACAAACCTTAAAGTTTATTCAGTACTTGGTACAGTATGATTTAAAGGAACGTGGTGTGACATACGAGTATTCATAAGGAACTATTGCATGACCCATAAAAAACCACACATTCCGCAAGCCGTAGCACATATCTAATAACGCTTCTAAACATGAAAATAACTCTGGGAGAATGAAAGAAAATCGTGAAACGATCGGTAGCTGCATTTCATGCATGGCTGGTTTCAGTTCGCCTCGCCACCGCCATGAAGTGCTTGCCCCCTCAAGACTTTCTGGAAGCTAACACTGAACAAAGACAGTACACACCAATAGGTAAAGATATATACCCCGGTCCGTGGCACTAACGATCTCATCGAATGTACTCATCAGTGATTCCTTGGCCAGGCAGCGAAAGGTTACCCAAAACAGTACACAAAACGGAGACAGCGGCAAGCATATCAACATAGACACCTTCCAACGTCTCCAAATATGCAACACCGTGTCAAATTTCACCACTTTCTGGATTTTGGAAACATGCTTGCTTGAAGCTTGCCAAAATGTTTGTCGAAACAGTGCACGATGGCCATAGTGTAACAAATGCCTGACAGAAGTCTTACAGGCACTCACAATAGTTTTGGGAACAAGCACTGAGAAATAGCTATAATTGTGTACGTTAGCTACATTTGGACCCTTTTTTTAAAATAATAAATTACAATTTTTTGAATCCTGCATTATGCACTTTTATGTACAAAGAATTCACATCTGTAACTAAAGTGCTGCTAGCAGCACAGAATGTCGGTAAAATAAAATCTGAGATTTATCCAAAGTAAGTTCGAAAGCGGAGAGAAACAGCACACATATTAAGCTACGATGTGATTGCTGTTATTCGTATTATAACATCATTCGGAAACACATCAGTTACAATGCTAATGAGAAGCAAATATTTCCGCGTAATTCGCACAGCAAATATCCACTGCTGTTAGTCTTTACGAAGATATGTAAGTCGCACCAATTTTGAAACATCAGTCCTGAAGAGACACACTTCTTCTGATCTTTATAGAATTACTGTTTGTCACAGTGTAGTTTGCACTTACAAATTAGAGTATCCTTTTCTTCCAGATAAATTTTCTTTTTGCATTAGTAGTAGACTTGTTGCTGGATAAGTTAACAGAGGCTCCAAATGCACGACAACCAAAGATCGACAATTACACAATCTCTCAGTTCCTTTACAGTTTCAGTCAAAATACTTCATAGTCGAAGACGACACTTTCGATAGTTTGTCTATGTTTTGTATGTATAATTTTGTTTGAATTCAGGAACTACTTTACTCTATGCGTTACATCTGGCCCTTTGCGAGGAGTGAGATTCAAATTCCCATCTGGCGCCCATGATTAAGTTTTCCGCGTTTTCCCAAATCACTTTAAGTGAACGCTAGGTTGGTTTATTTGAGTGCTTCTAGTCCAGTTCTCCCCAGCTTCCATGTCCCCGATGTGCACGTGGATTTAAACTTCGGCCTTTCCGTTTTATCTTTCTCTTGCTCTTTTCTTTACAGGCGGTTTCCCTAAATCACTTCAGGCAAATGAAGATAGAAGAGACATATCCAGGACGAGCAAGTTTCCAAACGCCTTCGTGTCATCCACATTTAAGTTTTTCCCAATTTCCCTGTACCACTTTAGGCGAATGCCTTCTTTTGAGAAAGGCCACTGCAATTTACCTGCCTTTGTCTAGTTTGAGCCGGCGCTCCGTCTGTAATGACGTTGACATAGCGTTGCTTTAAACTCTGATCTTCTTTCATTCAGGAGGGAGCAACATGGCCGCAGCCATTTCCTTTCGCACTGTTGTCCTCCTGTAATGAATAACTTATATACTGACGGATCGATAAACTCTAACGAATGTTCTTTAGTGCCTTTCTTTGTCCTACATCTGAACAACGCCTGTAATGGAAGCAATGCTATTTGTAGGATCGGTTCCATCATCCACCCTCAGATTCTTAATTTTATTTTTGCAGAGGGATGTGGAAAATGACTGTACACAATGTCAACTGACTCCAGAGATGAACTCACCGTGCGAATATTCTCTGCTTCCGAAAAGTCAACAATAAACGGAAATGATCAGAAGAGCCAAACCATTGTCAATTTGATGGCGTATTTAGTATATTTAGAATAAGGTTCCCGGGAAAGACCCTGAACGCAGTTAGTAAACTATCTAGAACGTTTCTCGAACACTAAAGTAATAGTAGGTAAAATTAATTGATCGTGGAACCAATGTTATTTCCTCTATTTCCGCTCTTGTTTCACATAAAATGACCCACCAGTGATTATCTGTAACACGAAATAAATACATCTTCGTTTGTAATAATGTCATTGCTATCTAAATTGTTTCAATCAATAAATCATTAGTGAATTTTCTTTATACACTCAAAGACCATATCAAAGAAAAAGATGCACCCCGAAGGAATTATCCGAATGAGACAGAAATCGGCAGATGTGACGTACATCTACAAACAAACAAATCATTACAACTGCAGAAAAATTGGATGATTCATTCAAGAGAAAGTGCTTCACAAATTGAGCAAGCCAACAAAGCGTTGGTCAACTTCCGGCCCTTATGCAAGCAGTAATTAAGTTTGGCATTGATTGATGGAGCTTCCGGGCATCTGTCGTGACAAATTTTGTCCAATGGATATATTAGATCATCAAAATCCCGAGCTGTTTGGTGGACCTTCCCCATAACGATATAACTATTCTCAATTGGGGAGATTTCCGGCGTCCTTGCTGGCCAACTAAGGGTTTGAAAAATACGAAGACAAGTCCCTTGCCGTATGCAGGCGGACTTAATCTTGCTGAAATGTGTGCCCAGGATGGCTTGCCATTAAGAATAACAAAACAGGGCGAAGATATCGTCGATGTACCATTGTTCTTTGAGGATGCTTCGGATGATAACCAAAGGTAAATTAGAATGAAATCAACACCATCAGCTGCTGACGGGCTTTGATATATATCAACGGGGATAGATGAAAATGTGTGCCCCTATCTGGACTCTAACCCGGGATCTCGTGCTTACATGGCAGACGCTCTATCCATCTGAGCCTCCGAGGGCACAGAAGAGAGTGCGACTGCAGGGACTTATCCAGTGCACGCCCCCCGCGAGACCCACATTCTCACCTTATATGTCGACACACTATATTCGTAGTGTCCCTACTCAACACACTCATTACTCATGGTAGGCATTCTTACCAAGTCCCGTAAGAGTTCGGGTAGTATGTTTGCATCCGGACAGAAGACGAAGGTCATGGCAGGTACCGCCATAACTTATATGCTTATATGGATATGGTGTCTGTTCTTTCGGACATGTCCGAAAGAACAGACATCATATCCATATAAGCAGATAACCAAAGGCGTCCTGCTATGAAGAGAAATGGCACACTGGACAATTCATTCCCGGTTGTCGAGCCTTATAGCGGGCGACAGTCAGGTTGGTATTCCACCGCTGTCCGGCGCATCTCCAGACACGTCTCCAGCCTGGAATGCCACTGAATGGAGATAATTGACTCCATTGATGAGTTCCACTTCGAACTGGAGCCCCGCTGACCAGCGAAGCGTGTCTGGAGATGCCCCAGACAGCGTTAGCATACCGACCTGACAGTCGCTCGCCCTACGGTCCGACAGCCATGTGTGATGGTCTGGGGGTGCCTTTTCATTTGATAGAACGACCCGTTTGGTTGTCATCGGCGTCAGCCTTTCAGCACATCGTTGCGTCGACTATATTCTACGCCCTGTTTTGTAGTCCTTTATGGCAAGTCAACTTTCTTTTTCTTTCTTTTGCTTATGCCGTTTTTCCCATAGAGGCGCAGGGTCGGCATGGTTAGCCGGAGATGGCAATGCTAGTTGAAGGGGGGGCCGGATGCCCTTCCTGCCGCCACCCCGTACCCCCTGGGCAGGAATTAGTGCACCCCAACTGTCTGCAACTAGATTAATCCTTGGAAGAGTGCGAAAGTGGTTAGATGTCTGCAAGCCGTGTAACTGAGGCGGGACGTGGGGACCAGACCGGTATTCACCTAGGGGGATGTGGAAAACCGCCTAAAACCACATCCAGGCTGGCCGGCACACCGGCCCTCGTCGTTAATCCGCCGGGTGCATTCGATCCGGGGCGGCGCGCCTACCCGACTCCAGGAAGCAGCGCGTTAGTGCACTCGGCTAACCTGGCGGGTCTTTATGGAAAGCCAACCTGGGCCTATATTTCAGCAAGATGATGCCAGCCCGCACACGGCGACAGTTTCTACTGCTTGTCTTCGTGCTTGCCAAAACATACCAGAAGACCTGCAGAATGGTTCTACTGCCACCAATATATGTTTCGCAAAACTGAGGCTCATATGGAGGCATGTAGATAGTCGTTTTTCTCTCCCCCCTATTTGCGAATGGAATAGGAAAGGAAATGATTAGTAGGCACAGTGTACTCTCCGCCACGCACCGTATGCAGATGTAGATGAAACTTGGTCAGGCAGGTCATCGGATCTCTCTCCAACTGAGAACTTGTCGAGCATTATGGGTGAAGCCCTGCAACCAGCTCGGGACTCTAACGTCTAACACACCAGTTGGACAGAATTTGGTGCAACACCATCAAGAGGATATCCAACAACACTATAAACCACTGCTAAGCCGAAGAAATGCTTGCAAAAGGGCCGGAGGTGGACGAACATGTTATTGATTTGTTCAATTTGTGAAGATTTTTCTCTTGAATGAATCATCCAATTTTTCTGAAATTGTAAACACCTGTTTGTCCATACATGTACATCACACCTACCGATTTCCGTCCCATTCCGATAGTTCTTTTGTGGTGCGTCGTTTTATTTCTCTTAGAGTGTACGTATAAAAAATTGAATTCTTTTCAAACGTGATTGAATTCATTAGTTGTGAATATGTGAAATTCTGGTAATATGGAAGAAAGCGAGTGACCAGCTGTTAGTCCGATTACGACTCTGACTGCCTTGATACCAGATCACGTCTGCCATGCATGGACCTGTGCATCTGCCTGCACCGTTCGATAAGAAGTATGTGCTAGATGGGAAAACAAACTGTAATCTCCTTTGTGTTCGTTGTTACTTTCTTTACAGTTCTAACAGTGTATGTAGGAGCCACAGAATTTGAACACACTATTTTGGGTTTGAAACTTCCTGGCAGATTAAAACTGTGTGCCCGACCGAGACTCGAACTCGGGACCTTTGCCTTTCACGGGGTTTGTACAAAAACCGACAGAATATGAGGTCTAGTGCTAGGAAACGAAAGACCATTATTCATCACAATTGATCTGATGGAACAAAGGGAGACAGTAATGGAAATGGCAATGGCTTAGTATTTTCAGATCACATGCGATCTATTGATTCTCGGTGGGTACACAAATGAATGTATTGCATTCGATTCACATGTCTTAAGTAATGATAAATGAAAGACGAAGTCATATAATTTAACTGGCATCACGGAGTAAAGAAGCATATGTACTAATAAAATGGCTAAGTGTAAACAATTTCATAACAGAAGAACTTCGAACTGTGGTTACTCGAAATTGGGTGAACATATAGATGTATAAAAAGAGCCACAAGAACTTTGAATGGCATCATCCTGACGAATATACCGATTTTCTGCGTGAGACGCTCAACACAAGTTCCCAGACACTGTTCTGAGTCGCAACGCGGGGAAAGTAGAAATTAAAGCTACTGTAACATTGTTTGGTTAAGAATTTTCATATTCTTTCGACTATCCCCATCAGTTTTCGTTTTTTATATCACAAGGAACTCCCTTGTGACGCTTTAGCCTATGCAATTTTCAGAACACTTCCAACCCAAGTTGACATAGAAAAGCGGTCGTCACGTCGATAGTCATGACGTTTCTATTTCGATGTTGACAATCCGCTAATGAAATTATTGGGCCTAATTAGTGCTGTAGCACACTTCACTCTGTTAACAGTTACGGTTATAAATGCCATAGGGCACTCACTGACTGCATTGTATAATCGTTTGTCGAATCAGACTGTATTAAAATCTTTTTGCTATTCTCTTCCACGTCTCACACTTAGTAACATTTATTTTGATGGTCACTGTATTGCTTTTCTCTTACTGATTGCTAATCATTAGTGAAGTAATTTTCTTTTTGTGTTTGCCAAAATCTTTGAGACAGAACAGACAACCCTTTAAATTCAGATTTCAGGGAACTCTGAAATCCAGAAAAAAGTGAACGTAGTGCAATAGTCACTATCATGTAGACTTCAGTAAAATCAGCATCACCTCCAAAAATAAAGGTTAGGTTAGGTTAGTGTTGTTTAACGTCCCGTCGACAACGAGGTCATTAGAGACGGAGCGCAAGCTCGGGTTAGGGAAGGATGGGGAAGGAAATCGGCCGTGCCCTTTTCAAAGGAACCATCCCGGCATTTGCCTGAAACGATTTAGGGAAATCACGGAAAACCTAAATCAGGATGGCAGGAGACGGGATTGAACCGTCGTCTTCCCGAATTCGAGTCCAGTGTGCTAACCAAAAATAAAAAAAATATATATTTATATCAGGAGTCATTTTAATTTTGGTTTGCCGCTGTGTCTACAAATCCCATCAGGCAAATGTTAGGCTGGTTTTCCCTCAAAGATACCGTAGAATCTCTCTGTCCTTCTGTCCCTCCACTAACGGCTATGTCGAAGAGTTTTTCTGTCTTCTTTCTTTGATCTGAACGATTTTCTCCGTTGATATTCCATCTTTATGTCTTACATTACATAAAGTATACCACATAATAATTACACTGAAGAGCCAAAGAAACTGCTACATCTGCATAAGATCGTGTACCACCCCCATGAGTACGCAGAAATGCCGCAACACGACGTGCTATGGACTCTACTAATGTCTGACGTAGTGCTGGAGGGAATTGACACCATGAATCCTGCAGGGCTGTCTATAAATCCATAAGAGTACTAGTGGTGGAAATCACTTGTGAACAACACGTTGCAAGGCATTCGAGATATGCTCAATAATGGTTATGTCTGGTGGGCAGGGGAAGCGTTTAAACTCAGAAGAGTGTTCCTGTAGGCACTCTGTAGCAATTCTGGACGTGTGGGGAGTCGCATTGTCCTGCTGAAATTGCAGTCTGCCTGAATGCACAATGGACATTGAATGGATGCTGGTGATCAGACAGGATGGTTACGTGCGTGTGGTCCCATATCACTCCAACTACACAGGCCCCACACTATTATAGAGACTCCACCAGCTTGAACAGTCCCCTGCTGACATGCAAGGTCCATGTTTTCATAAAGTTGCAGCTACAAATGTACACGTCCATCCGCTCGATACAATTTGAAACGAGACTGATCCGAACATATTTCCAGTCATCTACAGTCCAATGTAGGTGTTGACGGACCCAGGCGAGGCGTAAGGTTTGGTGTCGTGCAATCATCAAGGGTACACGAAGTGGACCTTTCCGAAAGCTAATATCGATGATATTTTGTTGAATGGTTCGTACGCTGACACTTGTTGATTGCCAAGCAGTTTGCGGAAGCGTTGCACATCTGTCACATTGAGCGATTCTCTTCAGTCGTCGATGGTCCCTTTCTTGCAGGATCTTTTTCCGGCAGGAGCGATGTCGGACATTTGGTGTTTTACCGGATTCATGATATTTACAGTACACTCGTGAAATGGTCGTACGGGAAAATCCCCATTTCATCGCTACCTGGGAGATGCTGTGATCCATCGCTCGTTCGCCGACTGTAACAGCACGTTCAGACTCATTTAAATCTTGATAACTTCCAATGTAGCTCCAGTAACTGATCTAACAACTGTGCCAGACACTTGTTGTCTTATACAGGCGTTGCCGACGTAGCGCCGTATTCTGCCTGTTTACATATCGCTGCCTATAGCAATTTATTTGGCGCTTCAGTGGTTCAAATGGCTCTGAGCACTATGGGACTCAACTGCTGTGGTCATTAGTCCCCTAGAACTTAGAACTACTTAAACCTAACTAACCTAAGGACATCACAGCGCTTCAGTGTATTTCGCTAGTAGTTTATAACTTTATTTATTTTTCATTTTTGTTTGTTGATAATTTGGGCCCGCTCGATTTTGTAGTGATTCTTGATGTAACCTAAAGGTAGACAGTCATGTGTCAAGCGTGAATGTGCTTCAGACAGAGAGTTGTTTTCCCTGGACTGTAAATTTCTCCACAGCCTTGAAATGACGCTGCGGGTGACTTTCAACTTGCAGCCCACACCACACTGACTGTGGTCGGCCTCCGATCAACCATCCGTAATATTGTCAAAATATGTTCCCTACGTCATAATGCTTCCCTACAGCTCTAGTTCTGCGTGCCAAGTACATTCAACGTGGACACAGAATTGCTACGCCCAAGGCTCAAATAATACGGAATGCTTCACTCTAAGTCACATTTTTCTGTTGTACGTATAGTCTCTCGAATCAAAATAAAATTCACTGCTGACAAGAAAATGAGGCATCCAGAGACATGGTCGGACGTCAGAGTACCTTCGTACAGTAGACACGATCGGCAGGAATGGAAATGTTAAAATTGCAATTTCCTGTGGCAGAATGGACAACAGAATTATCAGTGTTTTTCTTGTATAGTGTTGTTATCAGGCCTTGTAGGTTATATAACGAAAGTTGTCAGATATTGAGTGATCACTGTGAAAGACACTGACATGTCTCGTACTAGTGTGATACGGTATTTGAAAGAAGTCTCCATTTGGTCAGTGGGTCGAATCTTGCAGTATCAAAAATTGTAGGGTATTCAGATGGTGACAGTGGCCCGATGTTGGATTGCTTGTAAATGTGAGGGCAAGTATACTCGTCTTCATAGCTCCGATCGACCTTGCCTGACCACCAAAAAGGAGGATCACTGTATTGTGCCCCAAACAAATCGTAATCTATTCACATCCCTTCCTGTCATCTGAAAACAATTAATGGACTCCCTCCAACATTCTGTTCATCCTGCACCATTGGTAAGAGACTACGAGCGTTCCATTGTGTTCGGTGATGAATCGCAATCCTTTATTTCCTCGGATGACCATGATTAGCCAGCATGGCGGCGACCTGTAGTCGGGTCCCATTTGGAGTGGCAGAGTGGTGTTACCTGTAGCGTCATGGTGTGGGTATGACTTCAGGTCACGGTAAATGGTAATGCCGTGTGGCTAGGGCCTGCCGTCGGGTAGACCGTTCGGCAGGTGCAAGTCTTTGGAGTTGACGCCATTTTGGCGACTTGCGTGTCGATGGGGATGAGTTGATGATGATAAGGACAACACAATACCAGTCCCTGAGCGGAGAAAATCTCCGACCCAGCAGGGAATCGAACCCGGGCCGTTATGTATGACACTCCGTCGCGCTGACCACTCAGCTACCAGGGGCGGACAAGTCACTGTTGGTAGTGATAAGAGAACTCTGACGGCACAGCGGCAGTTCAGGAACATCCTGCGTCCTCATGTTTTACCTCTCATGGGACAGTATTGCGGCGCCATTTTTATAAGGACAGTACTTGTCCATACATGTCACGTGCCTCTATGAACAGTCTGCGTGATGTTGAGATACTCCAGTGACCAGCGGGTCCCCAGATCTGCCCCGAAAGAAACATGAGTGGGACCAACTCTGATGTGAACTCCATCCAGATGACAGTATCCAGGATATCAAAGACAGATTACAACAGCTGTGGTCCAATTTGCCTCAGGAGAGGATACAGCGACTTCATGACACCCTTCCCAACCGATTAGTGCATGGGGTGAGGTCAGAGAGGATACTACATCATACTGATAAGTCGGCTCATACTGTCAAGTTCTTTGTAAATTTGACTCCATGCTGTAATTATTGAAATAACATACCCCTCAACTTTTGAAGTTTCATCTCTTACTTCCCTCCTGTGTCTTAATTATTTTTTTGTCAGTCAGTGAAAATCCAATGCGTTGGTTCTGAGCAAGGTTTTCAGGAGGTTGAGTGGGAGATGTGTCTCAGAGCTGGATACTGACAGATGGTGACGCGAGACTGGACGCGCACGTAGTTGATATATCAGCCGATAGAGGACAGTATTGGATAGGGGACTGTGCCGACTAGAGTGCACTAAAGTAATAGAATGTTTTTCTTAAACTGTTCTAGTATTTTCATAAAGTGTTATTATGTCTTTTTGTGTATGTAAAATGTTGTAAATGTGTTTTAGCAGTACGAATGATGTGTGAGTGAGGTTTAAGGTTACGATGAAGATAATTGTTTAACGAGTTATGTAGTGGGATTTAGTGTGGGAACATTTCGACCAAGTACGGATGTGGACAAAGGGGATTTTTGTAGAAGAGATTTGTAAAGTAAGTTTATGGTAAACAGAAAGTTAATTCAGGTATAAATAACTTTGTGCTTAAACAAAACTTAGCATATTATATAATTACGTCGATGAAAAGTGCAGTCGTTAGATTTAAAATTTTGCGATTGGTTACTGATGAAAAGCGTGGACTGACGCGGGAGAATGTTGTTTTCCTATTGGCTGTGGAGTAAACTGACCAGTGGTAATGCAATATTCTTCGCGCGCCTTTCTCTGCTGTTAGAGAAGATGGTTCAAATGGCTCTGAGCACTATGGGGCTTAACTGCTGAGGTTATAAGTCCCCTAGAACTCAGAACTACTTAAAGCTAACTAACCTAAGGACATCACACACATCCATGCCCGAGGCAGGATTCGAAACTGCAACCTCAGCGGTCGCGCGGTTCCAGCCTGTAGCGCCTAGAACCGCTCGGCCACTCCGGCAGGCGGTAGAGAAGACTTGGAGTATTCTAGAGAGGAGTCGGAGCCTAGCCATGAAACAATTCGGACGTGTGCATAGTAGTTCCGATGGAAATGATAAGTTACCGGATCTAGCAGTGTTTCATACATCAAAAGTGCTGTAAAGTGACGGCATAATTATTCCGATGTGTGTGAAGAAAAAAAAAAAATGGTTCAAATGGCTCTGAGCACTATGGGACTCAACTGCTGTGGTCATCAGTCCCCTAGAACCTAGAACTACTTAAACCAAACTAACCTAAGGACATCACACACATCCATGCCCGAGGCAGGATTCGAACTTGCGATCGTAACGGTCACACGGTTCCGGACTGCGCGCCTAGAACCGCGAGACCACCGCGGCCGGCTGTGTGAAGAAATTTCGAAATTTTTAAGTGAATTTTGTGACGAGAAAAGACATAAATTCCGAGTGGCGTATTGAGCAGGTCGGTGGCTAAAAACTGTGACTGCATTAGGTACCGACAGACTTAATATTTGTCGAGATTCGCAATCAAAAACAATCCGTATTTTTGTAGCCATTATGTTTTCAGGAAATGCAACACCATAAACTTCGTAACGTGAGTGAAAGGGATTGTGAGTGACTGTGTTAAAAGTAGCGCGGGGTTGGCAGTGATACTTGTTCACCTAAGTTTCAGAATATATTAATTAAGGACAAAATTTCCAACCTCTCATTTGGTGTGAAAACTTTCTCCCGAAAGGTAGATTAGTGACTTTAATTGCAGCCTGGTTCACGTCGAAGTACAGTAGGTTTCGCTCGGCTTCCCTACTGATGATCAGCCGAGACAATGTTCACAGGTAGGTGCACGTACGTCGTAAAGGGACGGAAGGAGCCACGCCGCCGCAAGGTTCCCTTTGCTTTTACGGGAAATACTTGAAATGATAACCGCTTCCAAAATATTCACATTTGCGAACCCCTGGACCTCACTCCACCTCGTTGACGTTGTCAGAAAAAAACGAATGTGAAGAATGTAAGAGATGAGGTGTTCGGTAAGTGCCCATCTGAAACCTATAAAATGTTCTTAGCGTTACGTGAGCTTGCGGAAAATAACGGAATATACCAAAATCATTCAGCCATAAACATTAGAAAAATAGAAGAAAACGTGAAAGATAATGAACTGTGATGGACCAGCTTTAAACAGGTTGTTGAGTAATAGTGAAGACTTGTTAACATATGAGAAAATGGCAGTTTGTGATAAATCATTTACAGGTAAAGAGGCGGCTGAGTGCCACATTTTCTCATTAGATGCTCCAGCTGGTAATTCTACTTTGTTACGTTTCTATTAGCAATAATAAAGATTACGGTAGACATTTCCTTATGTTTCGCGTCAACTGGGATCGTCACTACGGCGCCAACAAAAATCGATTGTGTACAATTCTTTAACCATGTCTCTTAACCTGAAAAATTCAGAGTCCCACAGGCAACATTTAAACAGAAAAATGTCGCTGGAATGTTGAGAAACACTAAAAGTCGTAGTACTGATGTTTATAAATGCACTAAAAATGTGGGATTTGTATTTGTTGTGGGAGCACAGTCTCATAGATTTTTTTTAAATGACTTCTTATTCATCATCGACTGAACTGTTTATTACAATATTCGCTATTGCTGTTTCGACCGCAGGACATTTTCGAGTGGTTACAGCTGCAATCGATATACAGGGTGTTACAAAAAGGTACTGCCAAACTTTCAGGAAACATTCCTCACACACAAAGAAAAGATACTATGTGGACGTGTGTCCGGAAACGCCTAATTTCCATGTTAGAGCTCATTTTAGTTTCGTCAGTACGTACTGTACTTCCTCGATTCAGCACCAGTTGGCCCAATTGAAGGAAGGTAATGTTGACTTCGGTGCTTGTGTTGACATGCGACTCATTGCTCTACAGTACTAGCATCAAGCACATCAGTACGTAGCATCATTGGTGATGTCTTGATTGGGCCTCATGTTCTTCCACCTACGCTCAATGGAGCACGTTATCATGATTTCATACGGGATACTCTACCTGTGCTGCTAGAACATGTGCCTTTACAAGTGCGACACAAGATGTGGTACATGCACGATGGAGCTCCTGCACGTTTCAGTCGAAGTGTTCGTACACTTCTCAACAACAGTTTCGGTGACCGATGGATTGGTAGAGGCGGACCAATTCCATGGCCTCCACGCTCTCCTGACCTCAACCCTCTTGACTTTCATTTATGGAGGCATTTGAAAGCTCTTGTCTACGCAACCCCGGTACCAAATGTAGAGACTCTTCGTGCTCGTATTGTGGACGGCTGTGATACAATACGCCGTCAGGGATTCCATGCGACGGAGGGTGGATGCATGTATCCTCGCTAACGGAGGACATTTTGAACATTTCCTGTAACAAAGTGTTTGAAGTCACGCTGGTACGTTCTGTTACTGTGTGTTTCCATTCCATGATTAATGTGATTTGAATAGAAGTAATAAAATGAGCTCTAACATGAAAAGTAAGCGTTTCCGGACACATGTCCACATAACATATTTTCTTTCTTTGTGTGTGAGGAAAAGTTTGGCCGTACCTTTCTGTAACACCCTGTATACATCGCGTCTGGACGTAACAACTGACAAAAATACATACAGCTTTTACTGCACTGTCGTGAAAAATATTGTTCAGAAATAAACTAAAAATTACTCACGTGCTGCAGACGCAGCAGTAATCAACATGACTAAAAACAATAAACTGATGTGATCTTCTACGACTCGTGTAGACTATGTCATGTAAACTACCTGCATAAAGTGTAAAATACAATCACGTCACGAGAACATATAAAAAACAAACAAGAAAGTGCAACATTCTTAACTAATTTTAACGGTATGTGACGGTTGGGATAAAAACTCATGAAATAGATTCGTTATTATAGCACATGTAAGTAACGAACACCAATCAATTTCGATGTATTTACGTCATTTTCAAGTATTACATTTAAGACGTACGCAGACATGGAGGTAAAAAAAAGAGGGGAGCTGCATTATGTCACAAAATTGAAACCAAAGTCGCCCAAAACATTAGGTTCCCCGCATTCATACCCGCATTGTTCACAGCGGTGAACTTCCCTGTGACGTCACTCTGACTGTGTCATATTACTAGAGCAAATAATTCAAGAACAGAAAAACGTTAGAAATTGCCTTCCTCACACTACGTTATTCATCTAAGCTCTATAAGTTTTAGTACCTAAAACAGTTATTGCTCGCAAACGAAAGAAATAATGAACAAGAAGCACTCGTAAACAGTAGCCTACTAATGTTTTGGGCTACTTAAAAAGGCGCCCACTCTGCCTTTAAAACAGCGTACTGCCTAAGTCTGTAGTGCAACCTCCATTCTATTTTTACTTCCATGTACGCAAGGCCGGACGTAGTGGCCGAGAAGTTCTAGGCGCTACAGTCTGGAACCGCGCGACCGCTACGGTCGCAGGTTCGAATCCTGCCTCGGGCATGGATGTGTGTGATGTCCTTAGGTTAGTTAGGTTTAAGTAGTTCTAAGTTCTAGGGGACTGATGACTTCAGAAGAAGCGTATACTTGCCCTCACATTTACAAGCAGTCCAACATCGGGCCACTGTCACCATCTGAATACCCTACAATTTTTGATACTGCAAGATTCGACCAAATGGAGACTTCTTTACACTAGTACGTGACATGTCAGTGTCTTTCACAGTGATCACTTAATATCTGACAACTATCGTTATACACTCCTGGAAATGGAAAAAAGAACACATTGATACCGGTGTGTCAGACCCACCATACTTGCTCCGGACACTGCGAGAGGGCTGTACAAGCAATGATCACACGCACGGCACAGCGGACACACCAGGAACCGCGGTGTTGGCCGTCGAATGGCGCTAGCTGCGCAGCATTTGTGCACCGCCGCCGTCAGTGTCAGCCAGTTTGCCGTGGCATACGGAGCTCCATCGCAGTCTTTAACACTGGTAGCATGCCGCGACAGCGTAGACATGAACCGTATGTGCAGTTGACGGACTTTGAGCGAGGGCGTATAGTGGGCATGCGGGAGGCCGGCTGGACGTACCGTCCAATTGCTCAACACGTGGGGCGTGAGGTCTCCACAGTACATCGATGTTGTCGCCAGTGGTCGGCGGAAGGTGCACGTGCCCGTCGACCTGGGACCGGACCGCAGCGACGCACGGATGCACGCCAAGACCGTAGGATCCTACGCAGTGCCGTAGGGGACCGCACCGCCACTTCCCAGCAAATTAGGGACACTGTTGCTCCTGGGGTATCGGCGAGAACCATTCGCAACCGTCTCCATGAAGCTGGGCTACGGTCCCGCACACCGTTAGGCCGTCTTCCGCTCACGCCCCAACATCGTGGAGCCCGCCTCCAGTGGTGTCGCGACAGGCGTGAATGGAGGGACGAATGGAGACGTGTCGTCTTCAGTGATGAGAGTCGCTTCTGCCTTGGTGCCAATGATGGTCGTATGCGTGTTTGGCGCCGTGCAGGCGAGCGCCACAATCAGGACTGCATACGACCGAGGCACACAGGGCCAACACCCGGCATCATGGTGTGGGGAGCGATCTCCTACACTGGCCGTACACCTCTGGTGATCGTCGAGGGGACACTGAATAGTGCACGGTACATCCAAACCGTCATCGAACCCATCGTTCTACCATTCCTAGACCGGCAAGGGAACTTGCTGTTCCAACAGGATAATGCACGTCTGCATGTATCCCGTGCCACCCAACGTGATCTAGAAGGTGTAAGTCAACTACCCTGGCCAGCAAGATCTCCGGATCTGTCCCCCATTGAGCATGTTTGGGACTGGATGGAGAGTCGCCTCACGCGGTCTGCACGTCCAACACGAACACTGGTCCAACTGAGGCGCCAGGTGGAAATGGCATGGCAAGCCGTTCCACAGGACTACATCCAGCATCTCTACGATCGTCTCCATGGGAGAATAGCAGCCTGCATTGCTGCGAAAGGTGGATATACACTGTACTAGTGCCGACATTGTGCATGATCTGTTGCCTGTGTCTATGTGCCTATGGTTCTGTCAGTGTGATCATGTGATGTATCTGACCCCAGGAATGTGTCAATAAAGTTTCCCCTTCCTGGGACAATGAATTCACGGTGTTCTTATTTCAATTTCCAGGAGTGTAAGTGAAACACTTCATTATGCTGCAATGAACATGTCATTTGTATTACTTTTAGAAAGGTGTGTACGCTGTGGGCTAGAGCCATTGTTTTAGCATATTTGATATTGTGATTGTGCTTTTGCATCTAGCACATCAGAATGTCTTTGCGATGGTTTGTAGCGTGAAACCTGCTCGAGCCCACAGTTCGTCCCATGCTTTAAGTACTAGAAGTAATACAATACGTGACATTTTCGTTGTGGATAATGAAATGTTTTACTTGTAATCAAATGTAATTATAATGTTTTTATCCATAATTAGAGTAGTGGTTGTGCTTTCTATCTCATAAACAAGAGTGTGTTTGCATTGTGTGGTTCCTTTCTTGGATGACGGCTGCATGAACCCCACAGTATACATCCTATGCTTTAAATATTGCGTGACATAACATGTACAGCCCAGAAAACTACGTAATACATAAATTTTTCTATGACATGTTACTGTACGACCATGAACCTTCACGGCAATAAGTTCAAATGGTTCAAATGGCTCTGAGCACTATGGAACTTAACATATGAGGTCATCAGTCCCTTAGAACTTAGAACTACTTAAACCTAACTAACCTAAAGATATCACACACATCCTTGCCCGGCGCAGGATTCGAACCTGCGACCGTAGCAGCAGCAGCAGCGCTAACTTGGACACAGACTCCTGGAAATTGAAATAAGAACACCGTGAATTCATTGTCCCAGGAAGGGGAAACTTTATTGACACATTCCTGGTGTCAGATACATCACATGATCACACTGACAGAACCACAGGCACATAGACACAGGCTGACTGACGGCAGCGGTGCACAAATGCTGCGCAGCTAGCGCCATTCGACGGCCAACACCGCGGTTCCTGGTGTGTCCGCTGTGCCGTGCGTGTGATCATTGCTTGTACAGCCCTCTCGCAGTGTCCGGAGCAAGTATGGTGGGTCTGACACACCGGTGTCAATGTGTTCTTTTTTCCATTTCCAGGAGTGTATATTCAAATGCAAGGGTGATTCTTTTTTACCATAATTAGTATGTTGGTTGTGCTTCTATATCTGATAAACAAGAAGATATTTGCATTGCACGGTTCATTTGTACGTGGCACCTGTATGAGTCTCACACTTTATAAAGCAGATCCTTTAACTGGTGCAATATATGGCATATTATACGCAAACCACAAGAATATACACTGCAAGAACTTTTCTAACTATTCTATATTACTGTGTACACTTTCATGGCCTTATAGTACGAGTATTAATATATTCTAGTTTATAGAAGTGCGTATTTTTTTACCGAGGGTAAAACCGTGTGATAACCCTGGTTTTCCCATTACCTTAGCTTAGCGCCTTGGAATATATTTGTCTACGCTATCAAAGACTTTGTGTCAAGAAGCGTGTATGCGACGTAAATGTAGTCCTTGGAAATGACGTAAATACGTTGAAGTTGATTACCGCCTGATTTGACCAGTACGGTGTTTGTTCCCGACATGTGCAATAAGCACGAATGTAGTTTGGTGAGTTTTTATCCCACCCTTCACAAACCGGTAAAAATTAATTAAGAGTGCTGCATTTATCTGTTTGTTGCAGGACGTGTTATCGTAACGTGATGGTACAGTTTATACTTTATACAAATGGTGTAGATAACAAAGGCTTAACTGAGCCATAGAGGCACACCTCATTTACATTCTTTTCAGTAACGTTGACCTTTTTAGTAACGTTGACTACTGCTGTATTTCCAACAAGAGAATGATTTTGAGTTTATTTTTAAACATATACGTATGTCTCACCTTGATGTATACACTGACTGCAGTGTAACCCCGTGAAAATAACCTAAGGGCGATATTTCAGTTGTGGATGTTCTAATAAATAGTAGAATCGATGGCGAATATGAAGTGATTTAAACAGTGTGAGAGAACATTTGAGAGGTGTAATGTCAGCCGATCAGTTTTTATACATTTAGCTTAATTGGGGAACAGTAACAATGTAGAAACAGGCCAAGTGCTAGCTATACAGAACGAGTTATAATGATTACAGTTCAGAAACTGAAGACAAAAATTCAATGTACTGTGGTACAGCCATTCGCACTTAATTTTAAAAAATACCAAGCATATGTAATCAATTATACACTTCTGAAATCCTTCTAAGCGGAAGAAATGATTTACAGTTCAATAGAAACAGAGTGAATACAGACGAAGCAGTTAGTTGCTTTGAAAAATTTTTGAACAAAATAGATATAGTTGGCTCCAAATACCATATGCGTATACTTCATGTTTTTACTTGTGATGCTGCTGAGAACTTTAGAACCACGGAAACTCTGCACTGATGTTAGGATGACGTTAAAGCTCTACGTAATAATGTAGCCAAGGCTACTGTTTTAACATGATTTGCTCAGTTGTGCTACGGCTTGCATCGGTCTCCAGTGACCTTCCCTTTGATTTGAAGAGTCTGCAGTTTCCCTTCAAATTGTGTTTCGCAGTTGCGATAAGTAAATAGCAGGAGCTGACGTGACAGAAAATTGTTTGTCAGTTCAGCGTGGCGTGGTCGTGGATAAGTACTCAACACAATTTGTTAATTTCGATGCCACCTCCTAAAATGATAAAGAACATTCTTTACAACAAGTATGGAAAAATCCTAACATGGGAAGCAATACTTAGCTTTAGGTCGCCAACAAAACCTCTGATGTAGCCTCATGTAACCAATTTAAACCTATATTATGTACTGATCTCACTAAAACTGTATTTACCTATAACTATTTACAATTCTGTCGCCATCTTCGCCCTGTCACCACCAAAATTGATTTCAGAGGTCATAAACGCGCGCGCGCGCGCGCGTGTGTGTGTGTGTGTGTGTGTGTGTGTGTGTGTGTGTGTGTGTGTGTCTGTCTGTCTGTGAGTTCCTAAGGGACCAACTGCAACTGCTGAAAGCCCTAGACCTTCACGCTATTTAAACTAACTACTCTGGCGGGAGGGGCCGCGCTATCCATGACATGGCGCCTAAACCGTTCGTCTGAGATCATAAGTACTTTACTCATGAAAAACGAGAATGCCATGTTGATACGGCCCATTAGGCAATCAAAGGCATATCTCGCATGTTTAGATCTGTGTTTACACAAAGACATAGGACAAATCCGGAAGAGTTGGACCAGTTTTTTCCTTGAGAGCAGGCCGTAATGGCCGAGCGGTTCTAGCTGCGTCAGTCCGGAACCGCGTGACCGCTACGGTCACAGGTTCGAATCCTGCCTGGGGCATGGATGTGTGTGATGTCCTTAGGTTAGCTAGGTTAAGTAGTTCTAAGTTCTAGGCGACTGATGACCTCAGAAGTTAAGTCCCACAGTGCTCAGAGCCTTTTGAACCAAGCGACGGGCGCGGGGTCGGCGGAAAGACTTTCACAGTGGAGCAGTATTCGCGGAGGATAGAAATATTTCGGAGTGCCGACCTGCGGTCTGTGTGATTTCCGTGGCTTCTGCAGTGAAGATGTAGCATGCGTTCAGAAGTGAATATCTCGCGAGCTATGTTGTTGATCATAACTAATTACGTGAAGTAGGAATCTATTGCTTCTCTGTTATTCAACTTATATTTTACTTAATTGCTGGAGCATTGACACCAATAAATGTTTTGCAGAAATATACCGAATTACTTCTGCTATAGTACTCATCATTTAAAGTCGTTAAGATAGTACCTCCAGATTTTATTTAATTGCAATCTTTCGTTTATAAATTAATATGTTACTTTCATAGTTCGCAATTGCCGAGTGATAGAAACCTTCGACTATTAGATTCAAGCGTGTATTCTTATCGTATACTGTACACCTAACAGTAGTTGGCTTGTAATGCGGCAACTACGTATCCTAGCCCTAGACAACGAAACCAGGCTAAACTGTTCCGAGGGTACGTAGTTGACGGACACCAACATCACTTTCATTTCATTATTACATGAAAGCCCGCAAAACGCGAAGGAATACCACAGCTAAGCCAAGACCAAGCGGGCCTAGAACCGCACGGCCGCTCTGGCCGGCACGCGTCCGTCCCGCCGTCGCGCCCAGCACTTCCCGTGTCGTGTCCCGTACTCTGCGAACTAACCTGTCCTCTCTCGAAACGATGCTCTTCTCCCGCTTCCATCCCGTATCCCAATTCACGAGCGCTGTGATTGGCTAGAGCGCTCGCGCCATGTCTTCAAGCTTACGCACCCCACGAACATAATGAAACACACGAAATACTGGAGTTACATTTAAATAACATGAAATTAAATAAATATTCCTAAGGCTGGACCATGAACACGCTCTAACACACGTTATTAGATACATAAACAAATTAAATAAACGTATATCAAAGGAATAGAACCAAACGTAGGCCAGTAGCCTAATCTCTCTGTGCTTTCTAAAACACAGTAAATATTTAACCAATTTCTTCATGAATAGTATATATCGGATATAAACAAAGATATAGACGAATAATTATATTAATAAGCACGCTGCTACCGTTTTTTCGTGTAACTTTGGAGTACTTATGCCCTGACGCGATCGGTAGTAATCGGCCACTTTGACCTCCAATAACTCATGTACTATTCAAGTTACGTGCCTGTAATTCATACCATTTTCGGTTTACAGTAATAGCTTTCTAAAGACACAGCGACCGACGAAATCGGATGGAGCGTTTATATTTTGAAAATTCGTTGCTGGGTGTTACTTGTATAATTTACCGTCAGATACTAAACTTTAAACTAATAAAGATATTGACAATATGATTACACCATCAGAATCGTCGTGCAAATAATAGTAATGTACATGTTTCTTTTTGAGGTATCGTGGTTCATCTGGCTGCTATCAATTTCTATTCAAACTGTGAAATGTCTGCCATTAAGGTTTCACGAAGTCCGCCATCTTTGGCGCTCCTGGCGTGTCTCTATCATCAACACAGCGTCACCATGGAATTCCCAGCCACGCGGCTGGACCCCTCTCGCTTCGGCCAGCGTCTGGAGCCACGTGGTGGCCTGCCGAGCCCATGCGGCCATTGCTTCTTCCGAGCTAAGAATATTTTCAGGGCGCGACGACTCGCCCGTTAGTCCACACAGTTTCCACTTCATAGTCACATCACCAAAAGTCGACTCAGGCAGATTTAGAAAGACTGAAATGATCCTGATGGAACTGTTACTTGGCTAACATGCAGTGGCTAGCCCAAGCTCGAAGTCACAGAACCCTGCTGACCTACCCGTTCTGCTGTTACTATTTCTATACCGTCAACACAGAACTCCCCGCCTCCTCCTATACTGCTGGGCCCGTCCCTTGTGACATCCTGTGATTATTTCTGTATTCTCGATACCTTTGATCAGATAGTGCCTGTGGGTAATGGTACTAAGCTGTAGCTGAAGACGAATACTTCACGAATATGGCGTTGCAGCGACGGTATAAAAGATAGCTGTTTCGCTCTTCGTAGGTATGCTTAAATATTCAGCTATACTATGTTTAAACGAATGGAATAAAATAATCATCAATGGTAGTTGGGCACAAAGAACAGCAGCCAGAAAGAGAGACTCATCCTGCATGTAGTGTTTAGGTAAGCAGCGTGCCAGTATGCTTTTCTTAAATGTTTGTTTCTATCGTCGTACCATTTGTAGTGAAGTCTGACGTTTATTCCCTTCCCAGAAGAAATTTAAAAAGCCACAGAATCCTCGGCGTCTACAATCGTTGTTGACAGAGACTTCGTTGGCACTAATAATGTTTTCATTGCATTAACTGTGCCACTGCCCACCAAACAACGCTCAGTTGTCTCACAAACCAGACGGCATTTATCTGCTATTGTGCTGACCAAACGCACGCGTAGACAGGATTCGTGGTAGGAGGGGGAGGTAGTGGAGAGGGAGGGAGGGAGGGAAGGAGGCGGAGGGGTGCCACAGGAGGAGAGAGAGAGAAATAGAGAGAGAGAGAGAGAGAGAGAGAGAGAGAGAGTATTTACCATTTATTATTTTCAACTCCTTCTCAGAAATGTAATTTGCTGTCACCCAATTTTGAAAGTTACTCAGCCGAAAATTTTAGAAGGTTTTGTATCATGCAATCAATTTGGCACTGAGCACTATGGGACTTAACATCTGAGGTCATCAGTCCCCTTGAACTTAGAACTACTTAAACCTAACTCACCTAAGGAAATCACACACATCCATGCCCGAGGCAAGATTCGAACCTGCTACCCTAGCAGCCGCGCAATCAGTTTAAGATTTAGAATACCAATAAACTTTCACAGCTTTCACAGCTTCATAATTTACATTATATAACCGAAGGATACCCTAATTATTACGGAGGGGGGGGGGGGGGGGGGCGGGGAGCGAGGGAATGCATTTTCTTTCAATTGTTTCCGCTGTCGTTCGGCAAATTAGATTTGTCTGTTATTTTTATTTAGGGAGGGGGGGGGGGGGGTAGGTTACCCTTTATGTCTCGTTTTATGCAACTTCATATTGCTTGCTGGTTTTACTTGAGGAGTTAACTGCTAGCAATTGGCACGGTCAGCTTATGAATGGGCACTTTTCTCTGGCTCTAATTTCTCTGGAACCGACCATATCGAAAGCAAATTCATACAGGCAAACACTCGAGCACGCGTATGGAGAGTATCCTCCTTTAAATGTAGCTCGTATTTTTCTAGAACTGTTTGCCATTTTTAGACTTGTTTGCATGCTATTTTAGTTTCCGAAATTTAATTGAAAAGCTTAGAAACATATTTATTTAAAAACGCACTCCATGACAAAAAACGACGCACCAAGAAGCAATTATCCTAATGGGACGGAAATCGGTAAATGTGATAAGCATGTACAGAAAAACAAATGATTACAAAAAAATGGTTCAAATGGCTCTGACCACTATGGGAGTCAACTGCTGCGGTCATTAGTCCCCTAGAACTTAGAACTACTTAAACCTAACTAACCTAAGGACGTCACACACATCCATGCCCGAGGCAGGATTCGAACCTGCGACCGTAGCAGTCGCACGGTTCCGGACTGCGCGCCTAGAACCGCGAGACCACCGCGGCCGGCAAATGATTACAGATTCAGCAAAATTGGGTAATTTATTTGAGAGAAAGAGCCGCACTAGTGGACCAAGTCAGCAGCATTGGTCGGCCTGTGGCCCTTACGCAGGCGGTTATTCGGTTCGACATTGATCAATGGAGTTTTTAGATGTCATCCTGAGGGATATCGTGCCAGTCAAGTTGGTATCCCACCACTGTCCTAGGCATTTCCAGACACGTCTTCGCTGGTCATGGTTGCTCAGTTCGAAGCGGTACTCATCACTGAAGACAATTCTACTCCAGACAATTATATTCCAGACCGAAGGAGTATCTGGAGACGCCCCAAGTAGGGGTGGGATACCAAGCAGCCATACGGCCCGACAACGAAGTGTGATGGTCTGAGTGTCATCTCATATCATACCAGCGCTCTTACAGGACAGCGGTAAGTCGATGATATTATAAGCCCTGTTTTGTTACTCTTCATGGCGAGCCATCCAGCGGCTACATTTCAGCAAGACAATGCCCGCCCGCAAACGGCGAGAGTTTCTACCGCTTGTGTTCGTGCTTGCCAAGCTCTTCGTTGGCCAACAAAGTTGCCAGATCTTTTGCCAATTGAGTACGCTTCGAGCATTATGGGCAGGACCATTCAGCCAACTCGGAATTTTCCTCATTCAATGCACTGGTTGGACAGGATCTGCCACGATATCCCCATTTTGTGCCATATCCCTCAGGAGGACATCCAACAACTCTGACAATCAAGCCAAGCCACATAACTGCTTGCATAAGAGCAAGAGGTGTACCAGCACGTAACTGACTTGCTCAATTTGTGAAGCTCTCTGTCTTGAATAAATGATCCACTTTTTCTGAAAATGTAATCATTAGTTTGTCTGAACATCTACAGTACAACCACCGTTTTCCGTCCCATTCGGATAATTCCTTCGTGATGGGTGTTTTTTTATTTTATTTTCCATTTACAAATGTAAACGCATTTGGTGATATGAGCCAATGGTCCCCTTCAAATGGCTCTAAGCACTATGAGACTTAACATCTGAGCTCATCAGTCCCCTAGACTTAGAACTACTTAAACCTAACTAATCTATGGACATCATACACATCCATGCCCAAGGCAGGATTCGAACCTGCGACCGTAGCACCAGTGTGGTTTCGAACTGAAGCGCCTAGAACCGGTCACAGCGGCCGGCAGCTCTCTTCCCAGTGATCCACATCTGGTGTCGATTCACTGTCGGAGGGTAGGACCATTCGTTAAGCTGCGACTTCCGTGAAAACTAAAAAAAAAAAAAGTGGCGAACAGATTATCATACCTTAAATAATCCAATCATGGATGATAGTAAAATTAAAAAGATCAGGGAATATCACAGAAAAATCGACTCTGCAAGATTTTGGGGTGTATGTAGTGTATCGAATATTGTTTAAGGCAACCAGTTAATTGTAATTGGAGATTTACGGGGGAAAACTGCGTGTTAAATAACGACGCAATGTTGATGAAAATATTGGCCTTGTGGGTGTGTAACTTACTTCATAAGATTAGACAACTAATTAATAACTGAAGAATACGGTCAGTGTTTTAATGATCTTATGTTGATGCCACACGTGTCCCTCAGGAAAGGTTTTACTAACAGAGACTAAAAAGGATAGGTCTATATAGTCTACACTCCGAATTCTAATTTACTTCTGGTCGCCTGCTACGGCACTTCAGAATTTCGCTTTCCTTCGCTGTACGCGATCCGACATCCATACCAGGTGAACGTTGCTTTCTTTTGAACAAATAAAAAAAAGCGCCAAGCATACTTGGAATACTCGGAGTAAAAGACACTCCGCGAGTAATTTATAAGTAGTGGGGACTCTCTGAACTTCGTACTGATATTAAGCTGTTTAGGAAGCAGCAGATACTCGAAAACACGAGAAGGCGCAAGTAGCTACTGCGCTTGAGGGAGCTTACGCATTTACATCGTTTTCGGGTTATTTATGCATTTACCCATCTTTAGCGGACCATATCTGCTGCACTGTCGAGTGCCCGTCCTAGTCAAGTCCGCTTGTGATTCATATCCGTCAGTGGGGATTTATGCTGTTTTAATTCGCGAAGACCGATGCCCGTAGGCTTCTAACTGCTGCGTTTCACATATCTGGCTGGCCTCCACGATCCTTGTCGCGGGTTAAAAATGATTTCGGCGTTTTGAAAAGCCTTTTGAATAAATCACGCTCATTCAATACGGGGGCGCATTTTTATTTCGCGGCGGGACTCTCGCTGGCGCACGTTTGCCCGTGCAGCCGTGTCAGTCAAACAATTGCCGGACACGCCGTCCATTGTTTCAAACCGATTCGCGGCGCCGTGCCGCTGGCCGCCATAAAGTGACCACATACGGCCCGTCACATATTTCTGTGTTTCCATTATGAACGTGCCATTTATTTGACTGCGCCGTACGACGCGGACGAGTCACTAAATCTAGTGACTGGCTACGCCCTACTGGGTTGTGCTGCCGTCTAGCGAGCGCAGCAGACTTCCGCTAAAGCCGGAAAAAGTGTCGGGTGGTAGGAGGGGGAAGGGATACACGCCAGAGACGCGTAATCTATTACCGCCATAGTTAACGCGGCCAACGTCTGAGTGTGCTCGCTTTGCGTAACGGTCAGTAGCAGCCAACGCGTAACTTTTATCCGGGAGAGGATTATGCCGGTGCGTTGTGGCACTCTCAAAACTGATATGCAGACCTGCTAAATTTAGCTGCTAGTATTTCATGGGATTTGCTGGCCAGCATGTAACGCAACCGTGCCTCTTTAAGGCCATTACATTTGCGTTCTTGATATCGAATAAGGGGCATCTCAAAAGTTCTACCACTGAAACGGATCATGCGTAACGTCGCGACAATACATAGGAATGCGGAAAACTAACCTAGTACCGATACCCGTACTTTAGTCTGAATAACCGATATTTTTGGATATTTTCTGGTCTCGTTTATAATAGGTGTTTCTTTTGTTTTTCACTAATAACCCAGTAAAAAACCGAAATACCAAGTAGTCATAGCAGCAGTACAAAAATTATTCGTTTTAAAATAAATCTTTTTTTTTTAAAAAAAAGGTGTAAATTTCGTTCGTAAAATCTGCGTTGGCTTCAAATATTGCGTTTTTTTGGAACATGGAAAAAGCGATCAGGCTGTTTTAATAACAATGCCGACAAAAACGAGCAACAAACTCATGGCATCAGGAATGAGGCAGCATTACTGATGCCGTGTGCCGTGGCGCAAGATTTGCGTGTACGTGCTTTGTGCCATACCTGCCCCCACCTGGTTTATACTGTAGTTTCTCTCTGTCGTCGCCGCACATCCGTTGTACTGCAGAATGGCAGCAACTCAAGTCTGGAAGTATTTTTACGAAGTGACGTAGTAATGAAGTACAATGCTTTATTTGTTTTAAAAGATTAACATTTTTTCTGTCATTTCTACAAAGAAAGAGGAAGGAAATTATGGTAACGATAATAAATTAAAAGCTTAACAACAGCCCATTCATAGTATGCATTAAAAGTAGCAAATAGCCGAATTCCTGCCTGCCATAATATGACTTTATCTGCTTGAAGCCCTTGAAAGGAGAAACGTACACGAAAAATAAATTCTTTCAACCTCAGTTTTCACCCTTTAGCACTGACTGTTCGTAACACCCAAACAGTGGTATGATCCGCGATTACAATATGATTTTTGTGCGGGGTTTCAGAAAAGTGGACTCAATAGAATACTGGTAATTTTTTATAGTATTCAAGCACTTACGGTTTCGAGAATAGTTGCGAACGGATAAGTTTTCTTTTATTTGTGCATTATTTAATATTTTGTTTCTGTGTGTCTTAAAACTGAGCGAGTTGAAAATTTTTCAGTCTTTGTTCGTTTTCTACGTTTACTACAGAAGATAACAGGAACGAAAAAACAGAAAATCTGTTGTTTCAGAAACTGGTTATTTTGAGCGATTTTAACAGTAAGGTTAAAGTGGCGTGGAAATATCGATGTAACCGAAAACCGGTTGTTTCAGTGATAACCGCCATCCCTGTAGTTCTCTGTGTTTACCTATAAACATACTGTTTAATCAGCAAATGCCTGGGCGCAAGCTCTATTGGTTGTTTCATAGCAGTACTTATGTAACAATAGGAATACATACATTAGGTATAGAGGGAAAACTAAGGAAGCTTATGATGCAACGTACCGTCGACGAGGAGCTCATCAGTGATTGAACAGAAGCTCGGGTAGGACATATTTGGCGGAGGACATCGATCTTTTTCTTTCTTAAAGCAATCGTCCTGGCATTATTTTCATGCAATGAAAAGGAACCACGGAAAATTTGTATTTCGATGGTTAGCCGATAAATAGGATCCCACTACTTCCGAAGCGGGTTCAGTGCCTTAACTACCGTGCCACCTGTGCCGCAGCAAGGTAAATAGGTGACTATCTCGGACACCATTAAGTGTTGTCAACACTGAAACTAAATTGATGGGAAACATAGCACATTACACAAACAGAACAGTGGAACGTTTAGCAAGTGGATGATTCGTTGTGCATACCAAGGCTGGCACTTAATCAACTGATAATATGGAGTTAGGAAATTGACTTTTATTTTCGTCATAGTTTAAAACCAGAAGGAAATCTTCGCTGGTTACACTACTATTTTAGGTTTAATAAGGCTGAGTTAGCACTATGTATTAGTGATTAATCGTCATCGGGTAACTTGGTACCTTGAAAATAGTGTAACAACAAACATTTTGGGAGACCTCTCTTGCATTCTGGAAAGAAGGTGCACCAATATATATTAACGTAATAAAAAACATCAACTTCGTTTGCCATGTCCAAGAACTGTCTAATGATCGTACACCGATTACCAAAAGCCTCTAGCATCCGCTGACAAATTTTCATTCCTTATTCGACGGAATCGATTTTCCGATTTTCTTAAGTAACTGTGTGATGAGGCATCATGTAGATCTAGATTATTTTTAATATTTACTTTTCACAAAGTTTGCGTACAATAAGTGCCTGTTGGTATAAGAGGCGACCAAAGAGTTTCCGTTTGAGGATGTTGCTGCAGGGTACACCGAACAGCCAAAACTTTGAGCACTGCCCACCGACACGTTTGATGCAACGAAGTTGCGTTGCCTGCACGTGACGTGGTAACAGACGTATGTAAGCGGAGCAGACACGGACGGAGGATCACCCTAGCAAAGATATGGGGTGATATGCTGATATTGAGGAGTACACGCCACGATCAAAAAGTCAAGTTCCATGGACAGAATGCATTTACTGATCCTTGAAAAAGAACTACGTGTGATACTATGTGTAACTAGTCTCAAGCTACACTAGACTTACACGTTCATCACCTGGAATGGCAACATATCTCGTTATGTGATTCTGATGTATTGCCTTTCATTTGTGCTACTGTTGAGTCTAGTGATGAAGGAGAAAGAAGGTTAGTACCTCTTGTTGCAGATGATTTCGTTGTGACTGTAGACTATGGATTACTAGATCTTGTTGAGTCCATCCCCTTGGACTTACTTTTGGATGTAAGACTCATGGACCACTTACCGGATGTGACATATTCGCAAACAGTAACGTTAAATCAGTTAAAGTATATGAGTGTATTCTGTACGTGGGATACAGTTTGTGGGAGGGCAGCCATCAAGAACAGCATTGAAGTTGCAGCTGCATCTTTCGTATCGAACAGGAAGTAAATGTCAATTCGAGTTAACGTTAGTCCGAAAGCCATGTCATAATAGTAATATCATCATCATCATCATAATCGTCGGCGGCGGTGGAGCGTCGACGATAGTGCTGTGCCTGTTGGCAGATTTATAGATGCCCAAGAGTATTATAGATTATGTGTCCCTTTGGAAGTCGAATTTGGAAGGTGGAGAGATCTGGAGAGATTGAATAAAAGTCTCTGACCATTCTTTCCACCAATTTGTCGTCTTCTAAAGTGGTGTCACCAGCGCAGAAGACAGCTCGTCAGTCGTGGGCTCTTCTTCGTTGGAGTCCGCTACGCTGTCAATTCGAACCTGTGATTGTCCTTTTTGCAGGATGCCACTTGCCCAGGTTAGTCCCAGTATCTACAGAGGGCAAGATCTGAAGTACTGACAATGATGGTAGGCAACACGTCTCATTATGTACCCTCTTTGGTTATCATTCAAACATTAATACACTTACACTGTCGTTCACAAAACTCGACATAGCTTTCTAAATTGTATGATAACTTTTCCATCCAACTTCCGTAACATAATACACATGTCCAGCTCTCCGGTACGCACTAGGCAGTGTGAGTACTGCATATTCACAACTAAGTTACGCCCGATATAGAGTACAACATGTCAGGCTCTGAAAAACTCCCGAAACAGAGTGACTATTACATACTCACATCTAAGCAATGCACGATACTGAGATACGTGTCCGGTCCCCTGAACGCCCGAAACAGAGTGACTGGTGCAGCTGATGTACTTCCCCTCCAGGCGCGTCAAAGGAATCCGAAGGTGCCCGAAGCACTTCGGTTGCAATGTCGTTACTCTTACGTCTCTCAAAACTAGTGAAATTTAACAAACCAAAACGGTGGATTCGTAGGGTAACCGCGAGAGACTGTCATACTGAAAATTGTGTTAAATACAGTGAAAAGTATATACACTACTGTCCATTAAAATTGCTACACCAAGAACAAATGCAGATTATAAACGGGTATTTATTGGACAAATATGTTATACTAGAACTGACATTTTCACTCAATTTGGGTGCATAGATCCTGAGCACTGAGACAAACAGAGCTTGGATGGCAGCTGCCCATGCGGCTTCAGCATAATACCACAGTTCAAGAGTAATAACCGGCGTATTGTGATGAGCAAGTTGCTCGGCCACCATTGGCCAGACGTTTTCAATTGGTGAGAGATCTGGAGAATGTGCTGGCCGGGGCTGCACTTGAACATTTTTTTGTATCCAGAAAGTCCCGTACAGGACCTGCAACATGCTGTCGAGCATTATCCTGCTGAAACGTAGGGTTTCGCAGGGATCAAGGAAGGGTAGAGCCACGGGTCATAACACATCTGAAATGTAACGTCCACTGTTCAAAGTGCCGAACAAGAGGTGACCGAGACGTGTAACCAATGGCACCCCATACCATCACGCCGGGTGATATGCCAGTATGGCGATGACGAATACACGCTTCCAATGTGCGTTCACCCCGATGTCGTTAAACAGGGATGCGACCATCATGATGCTTCAAACAGAACCTGGATTCACCCGAAAAAAATGACGTTCTGCCATTCGTGCACCCAGGTTCGTCATTGAGTACACCATCGCAGGCGCTCCTGTCTGTGATGCAGCGTCAAGGGTAACCGCAGCCGTGGTCTCCGAGCTGATAGTCCTTGCTGCTGCAAACGTCGTCGAACTGTCCGTGCAGATGGTTGTTGTCTTGCAAACGTCCCCATCTGTTGACTCAGGGATCGAGACGTGGCTGCACGATCCGTTACAGCCATGCGGATAAGATGCTTGTCATCTCGACTGCTGGTGATACGAGGCCGTTGGGATCCAGCATGGCGTTCCGTATTACCCTCCTGAACGCACCGATTCCATATTCTGCTAACAGTGATTGTATCTCGACCAGTGCGAGCAGCACTTTCGCGATACGATAAACCGCAATCGCGGTAGGCTACAATCCGACCTTTATCAAAGTCGGAAACGTGATGGTATGCATTTCTCCTCCTTACGCAACGTTTCACCAGGAACGCCTGTCAACTGCTGTTTGTGTATAAGAAATCGGTTGGAAACTTTCCTTAGGTCAGCACGTTGTAGGTGTCGCCACCGGCGCAAACCTTGTGTGGATGCTCTGAAAAGCTAATCATTTGCATATCACATCATCTTCTTCCAGTCGGTTAAATGTCGCGTCTGTAGCACGTCATCTTCGTGGTGTAGCAGTTTTAATGGCCAGTAGTGTAAATAATTAATAAAATAATTTATTCGTCTCGGCGCCGAGCATCCGAACGTGCCGACCAATCAGAAGCAAGTTCAGTGCAATTGGTGGGCTCCCACACGGGACTGGTACACACTGCACCATCTGTTGCTTGTAGCTCACTCCACTTTTGTACCATATGGTACTTCACTTGTGTCAAGCTGCATCAAGGCGAGCTTCTAGCAAAATAAACTACTGACGCCAGAAACCAGGAATACCAGAGTATTATTGTGAATTATTGTTCATACCACAATAAACTGAGAAAACTAATTTCATGGGTGATGCACAGAATTTCAAGAGAAACTGATGTAAAAGCTTTATTCGAAAATTATCCAGAACAGATATTTCGGATCCCTGTTTAAGTTGTCAACTAACTGACCCAACTTCTTTAAGGATGTTCACACAGAGACTGGGGTCAGTGGCCATGAAGTGGTATTGGTAATTGCTGCAGCAAGAATGGAGAACTACTAAATTAAACACAAGAGCCTCATGTTCAGTGTAATGGTCAGGGAAGAAATTCTCATTTTTCAGACAGGCACTATAATTATTTAATTCTGGTAATGAGCATGTATGGAAGCTGTGTTACAAGTCCAAACGAGTAGTCGACAGAACTCTTTAAATTATTTATATACACTGAGCTGACATAAGTCACGGAATAGAGCAATATGCACATATACAGGTAGCTGTAGTATCTCGCACAGACGGCATAACAGGGCAGTGCATTGACGGAACTGTCATTTCTACTTAGGTGGCTCATGTGAAAGATTTCCGACGTGATTATGGACGCATGACGGGAATTAACAGACTTTGCACTCGGAATGGTAGTTCGAGCTAGAGGTATGAGACTTTCCATTTCGAAACTAGTTAGGGAATTTCATATTCCAATACGTCAAGAGTGTGCTGAGAATACCAAATTTCAGGCATTGCATCTCACTACGAGAACGCAGTGGCCGTCGGCCTTCACTTAACGATCGAGAGCAACTGCGTTCGCATAGAGTTGTCAGTGCTCACAGAGAAGCAACACTGCGTGAAATAACAGCAGGAATCAATTTGGGACGTACGACTAAAGCATCCGTTAGATCAGTGAGGCGAAGTTTGGCTTTAATGGGTTATGGCAGCAGACGACCGACGTGAGTGCCTTTGCTAACAGCACGACATCGCCTGCAGCGCCTCTCCTGTGTTCGTGACAGTATCAGTTGGACCCTAGATGACTGGGAAACTGCGGTCTGGTCAGAACAGTCCCGATTCCAGTTTGTAAGAGCTGATGATAGTGCTCGACTGTGACGCAGACCCCAAGAAGCCGGTGGTGGCTCTGTAATAGCGTGGGCTATGTTTACGTGGAACGGACTGGGTCCTGTGGTCGAACAGAACCGATCATTTACGGGAAAGGGTTTATGTTCGGCAACTTGGAGACTTTATGTTCTCAAATATCGCTGGAATTTTTGTGGATGACAATGCCCCACATTACGGGGCGACAATTGTTCGCGATTGGTTTGAAGAACATTCTGGACAATTTGAGCGAATGGTCGGCCACCAAGGTTGCCCAACATGATTCCCATCGAACATTTAAGGGACATAATCGAGACGTCAGTTCGTGCACAACATACTGCACTGGCAACAATATCCCAGTTATTGTTGGCTATGGAGGCACCATGGCCCATTATTTCTGCCGGGGGCTTCCAACGACTTGTGCAGTAAATTCCACGGCGAGTTGCTGCACTGTGCCGGACAAAAGAAGGCCCGTCACGATATAAGGAGGTATCCCATGACTTATCAGCCGGCCGCGGTGGTCTCGCGGTTCTAGGCGCTCAGTCCGGAACCGCGCGACTGCTACGGTCGCAGGTTCGAATCCTGCCTCGGGCATGAATGTGTGAGATGTCCTTAGGTTAGTTAGGTTTAAGTAGTTCTAAGTTCTAGGGGACTAATGACCACAGATGGTAAGTCCCATAGTGCTCAGAGCCATTTGAACCATTTGACTTTTGTCACCTCATTGTAATAGAAAATTAAAGACGGCAGGGATCCTCCTGGTGTACTAACAATATCAGGAAGCTTCTTACGAAAAAGCGTTATCTGTATCTGAACTCGTCGAAATACTTCCAAATGTATAACAAAGAACACTTTTTTGTGCCATGCCGGAGTTTGACTTACCTTCGAAAGTTCCTTCGTAGTGGAAAATAACCTAATACGGCCATCAATTGGCTCGAGGAGTGACTCAGTGAACAGCAGTAGAGGTGTTAGAAAACGAATGGAATCGATTAAACTCAACACCAGCCAACGAAATCCCTGTTGGACTCTTAACAGAATTTGAAAATGAATTTATTCCATCCTTAACCCAAGTATTGTTCCCTGTTTCTGAAAAACACCGCGGATCACACTTATTAGCAAAAACTGGTGACTCACAGAACTACTTCCCTATACGAATCACCTTCATTCATGGCATAGTTGTAAAAATTATTCAGAGTTCAATAATAACGACCTACAATGAAAAATGTGACTTTTTTGGGACTCCCGAATACTACTAATCCTAAATCATTAATCATGCTAAATCCAATTCATGCGCTTCACATTCTTAGTGGTGTGGATTGGGGTAATGAGGTCTATTTGGTATTTGCAGACTTCCATAAAGGTGTTGATTCAGCACCACAGAAACGTCTAGCAAAGAAAATACGTTCATATTGGATTACACACCAGATTTGGAAGTACAGCAGAAAATTATTATAGGACCATTACTACTCACTTAGCAGATATCGTTTGTTGCTATCTCGGCATTTTTGCAGACGATTGAGTAATCAGTTAGATCTTGACAAAATGTGAGCCTTCTGCAAAGACGACAACTGACTTCCAGTGTAGGAAAATACAAAATTTTGCAACTCACTTAACTTAAAAATATAGTAGATTCCATAGATAGTAGCTTTGTTTTATACGGGTAAGTGAAAATGTCACTTTTCAGAATCCAAACAAATAATAAGTAAGTTGAATATTGTGAACTGTAACTTGGTGGACTGAACTGGTTTCCTGTCTTTACCTTAGTGTATGCCTCTCTTGCATACTGAACAAGGCAAGTGATGTAATCACGAAATGCTATGTGATAAAATGAGTCCCCAAATTATTTGAAATTATATAGCTATATTTGAACAAACCTTCACCAAAGTAATGAGAGAACCTGTAACTCTATGCCAAAGAAACGGTTGTTTATTGTGCAGTGAAGTGAACTGTGCTACAATGAGTGACATTACAGTACGTGATTTGCAGTTTTAACACATGAAACAGAAAAAAATGCCCCATGAAATTATAAAACGAGTTTTGAAAGTATAGATAACCAAAAATGTTTCCCAAACAACGCCCTGTGATTTTACGTAAACCACTGACTAAGTAAAATACCGAAATCTAAATAATACACGCGCACTGCAGTGCAAGAGTAAGTCTGCCTGCATAAGAAATGCAATCTAAACTGACTCTGATAACAATTCTGAAATTCAACGCATGTCTGTGAATGATTTAACTGCGTCCTAACTGTAATTTTAAACTACTACTAACTAATTTATGTGGCTTACCCGTGGCAACGGAAGCTCGGTACTGCTAAAAGTAATGACATAAAAATAGAGCGCAACAGCAGACCACCTAAATAAAAGAAAATCCTTGCGCAGTGCAATGCAAGAACATGCAACTCTGCTAAACACATTAAGCTTCAGCTTTACTATTGTCCAACTGTGTTCCACTCAGAGCAGTGTGGCGACACACATAATCGAAAAATAAAATTCGCGAGGATACGGGGGAGGATATTAGTTATTGCATTTACTGAGTAATGTAAGGAGACAAGCATTCAAAAACTGTACTAAAAAGTCTGATACCTTCCTTAAGAATTGCAACTATCATTACGCAACTTATTTCCTATTACAGATATGACTGTGCCTTGAAAACTGTAAAGGGTTGATGAGTTTATAACTTTTGAGTGCGAGCCGTGTGAACCGATACCTTTACTTAATAACCTCTGAATAATTGAACTAACTGACCTGGACCAATAAAGAAAAAATTCTACTAAGACATTTCGTTTTTAATATGCATCATAAAATACTACACGCAGGCAGTGAAGCAACATTACCTGCAAATCTATCCTTCTCAAATTAGTCTTTATCAAATCATATGCCCAAAATTCAGAATCCTACGTATGTTCATCTCTTTGCTCTGCAAACTATTTCCGAGCACTCACCAATGTGACCAACACAAGACTCCCACAGAAAACAAGCCGACTCCTTCACTTACTTCTCACCGAATGCTTCTAGTAACGACAGCGCTACTGACAACCAAAGATCACAGTGCTTGTACTCAGAACCTCTACATCTACATCTACATCTACATTTATACTCCACAAGCCACCCAACGGTGTGTGGCGGAGGGCACTTTACGTGCCACTGCATTACTTCCCTTCTCTGTTCCAGTCGCGTATGGTTCGCTGGAAGAACGACTGCCGGAAAGCCTCCGTGTGCGCTCGCATCTCTCTAATTTTACATTCGAGACCTCCTCGGGAGGTATGAGTAGAGGAAAGCAATGTATTCGATACCTCATCCAGAAACGCATCCTCTCGAAACCTGGACAGCAAGCTACACCGCGATGCAGAGCGCCTCTCTTGAAGAGTCTGCCACTTGAGTTTGCTAAACATCTCCGAACGCTATCACGCTTACCAAATAACGCTGTGACGGAACGCGCCGCTCTTCTTTGGATATTCTCTCTGGCATAACATATCCATGGAGGAAAAAAAAAAGGAGGTGGCACTATAGACTTACGCTGTACGTTGTTTCGAAGCCAGAGTGGGCGGCGCCTGCCGCCATTTTAAGTAGCCCAAAACATTATCAGAGTGCTGTTTACGAGCACTTCTTGCTCAGTATTTCTGTAATGTACATTCAAAAACTGTTTTAAATACTAAAAATTACGGTACTTGCATGAATAACATTGTGCCAGGAAGGCAATTTCGAACGTTTTTCTCTTTTTGGATGCATATTTGCTCTGCTAATACAACGCATTTGGCATCGTTATTGTACCTTGTTTTTGTTGATGCATTCTGAATAACCAAGAAGAGAAGGATGTTATGTGAAAAGGATGCTTTTGCAATTCATTTTATTCCACTTTTACTTTATTTGTATTGACAGCAAATGAAGCTGGAATTCCAAAACCAATGCTTATTTGCTTAATGGTACTACTTCTCGTTAGTGGCGCTCTCCGCTTTCAGCTCGTATGGACAACATTTTTAATGTTAACGTATCCAAAAAACTTACTTACGCGTTCTTCGTTAGCCCATAAACGTGTGCAGTGAGGAAAGAAGCAAGGCAAGCTATCATATCTTGAGCATGGCAACAAAGTGAACGATTATTGCAATGTCAGAGAAACAGAACTGCATAGAAGCATACCTCCATGCAGAAAAGAGTTCTTGTTTTATAAGATTATCATTGCATTAATTTCACTGTAGTTTACACTTCTTCTCACTTTGAATTCTTACCTATGAGGCATCATTCAGTGTGTGGCCAATAAATAGCAATTTACAGGTTAAAATAATATGTAATTTTTTAAACATCTTCCAGCATTATGGAATGGTATAAATGCGATAAGAGAATGGTCTCAAACCCTTAAGACCCCATAAAATGGATATTTTGCTTTAACATGAATGTAAGTAATTTTTTAGCAGTGATTGCTTAACCTGTGTAAAATATAGGCCTATCTTTCCAACAAAAAGCCTATCTGCTTCTTTTTCCGGAATATTTCTCTCCGGTAACTGTGTCAGTTTTCCAAGAATAACCAAATATAGCGCATTTGAAATGTACGTCTACTTTGATGATCTGCTTGATTTTACTTTCGATTTTCATTTGGAGGTTTTCAAAGTATATAAGCTTCTACCATGCTTTGTGATATACCAATAATTATTTACTTACTTAGTTAGTTTCATGTTGTATGTATCATTTGCATGATAAATCGTAGTGATGCGGAACGAGACATTATATGTTGACATCGATTTGTTTGCAAATATCACTCCCTGCTGATCGTTTATAAGGTTTTTTCGTTTTTCAATTACAGACAGACAGCTGTTAGTAATTCTTACCCATCACCATTTACACATTACACGAATAGACTGTCTTGTGCGGAATAGGAGGAGTTGTCGCACATAAATTTTTTCAGCTTAGTTTCAAATTTTATATTGCTGCCTGTCAGGCATTTTATGTCAATGGGTAAGTGATCAAAACTTTTGATTGCAGAATTGCGTACCGCTGTTTATGCTACAGGCAACGTTAATGTGGCGTAATGGTTCAAATGGCTCTGAGCACTATGGGACTTGACATCTGAGGTCATCAGTCCCCTGGAACTTAGAACTACTTAAACCTAACTAACGTAAAGACATCACACACATCGATGCCCAAGGCAGGATTCGAACCTGCGACCGTAGCGGTCGCGCGGTTCCAGACTGAAGCGCCTAGAACCGCTCGCCCACACCAGTCGGCGTGACGTAATGAAAGTAATTTTTTTTCTTCTGGTACTGTAATTATGTACAACATTGTTCCTATTGAAGTGCAGTGGATTATTTACAACAAATATCATGAGGGAATAACTACACTGTGAAACGGATAGACTGTTACTCGCTTGCCGAGCAGCACACAGACACGACGAAAAGGGTGTTCACGTAAGTTTTTGACCAAAGCCTTCCTCAGAAAAGAAGCAAAGCACACATACACATTCATAAAATGAGACTCGCAAAACTCACACACACATCACCGCTGTCTCCGGCTGTTGTAACCAGAATCTTTTTTAAAAGGGGGAGGAAATGTGAACAATGAATAGTTAATTGCGGGAGGAGTTTAGGGCGTAAGACACTGCCCCAGAGATCAGGGCAGTTACGTAGCCGTATGTTGTGCTGAGACGAGACTGTTGGTACACTGTAGCTTGGGTATCGGAGCGTTTGAGACATTTAGGGCAATTAAAACCATAGGAAAGAAGAGAAAGAACGGACACTGAGTAAAGTAAGGCAAATCTAAAGTCAAATGACAAAGATCAAACAATTGGTATAAAGTTAACAGCTCAACCATAATTCATGTATACTCAAGAAAATATTGCTTGAACGGCTCCACTTACGAATGAAAAGCGATTCCTTTAAACTTTAGACTACCATCGGATGGATTAGTACATCCGTAAACAACGCAAGGTGGCATTTTTGATGAAACTACTATGTCTTCACGCAATCAAAGCACCTGACACGGTCGAAACTTGGTAAGGCACATAGAGAGTGACGTCAGGGGGAAGTGGCTCTGAGCAGTATAGGACTTAACTTCTGCGTCACTCTTTTCAGTTCTGAGTACGCGGCGAGCACGCAAAGATGGCCTAGAGCAATGGTGTCTACCGCCTGATTTCATGTAACCCCACATTGTGTACCTGTGATGCATTTTCTTCTTCATGAAAATTCTCCGCCGCAGACTGCACGGGCAATGAGGATGTCCCTGGGAAGTGTTTGATCATCACCATACAACCCAGGCGTGGCTCCCTCTGACGTTCATCTCCGCTTACATGAACCGATGGCTATGAAGACAACATTTTGGCATAGACAACGAACTGCAGATCAGCGTAGAGAACCGGCAGAAAGCACAGATGGCTGCCTTCTATGACGGGGTATTGGAAAGTTGGCACAACGCTTCGACAAGTGTCTAACTAGGAGCAACGAATATGTGGAGAAGTAGCTGTTTAAGTAGTAGCAAACTATTGCAAATAAAATATTTTTGATTTTCGCTGTTTTCCATTTTGCGATGGGTTCAAATGGCTCTGAGCCCCATGGGACTTAACTTCTGAGGTCATCAGTCCCCTAGAACTTAGAACTACTTAAACCTAACTAACCTAAGGACATCACAAACATCCATGCCCGAGGCAGGATTCGAATCTGCGACCGTAGCGGTCGCGCGGCTCCAGGCTGAAGTGCCTAGAACAGCTCGGCTACTCCGGCCGGCTTCGCGATTGGTCGGACTTTACTTTCCGAATAGGCATAGTACCTAACTCACAAGCTGAACTATTTGCAAGTTCAACGATGCAGATTTACGAAACATATTTGAAGGAACAAAGCTTACCTGTATAGATCTAAACTGCGGAGTGAACTTTAGGCGATTTTTATTTTACATGGTGCTATATTAAGAATAAGGTCTACGAAGTTTTATGTACTTCTACGATAATTAGAATTTAGGTACAGAACAGAAATGCAGGTAGTAACATTTTGCAACTACACGGCCTGCTGGGCGCGTTCATCCACTCTCTACTCACGAGGAGAGTGAGAGAAAGAGTGTATCTGCTGATGTGTGTGTGTGTGTGTGTGTGTGTGTGTGTGTGTGTCAGAGAGAGAGAGAGAGAGAGAGAGAGAGAGAGAGAGAGAGAGAGAGTTTTTTGTGTGGCGAGAGGGGAGGTGATGGGCGTGGGGTGGAAGTGTGAATGGGACGCAACGGCACCAAGTGGGGAACCCTGAATCATAAAAAATGGATGAGGGCGCACGGAGAATGGCCAGGTGCCGTAGCCTGCATTCAGATTTCGGCAAGTTCTGCGCTTGAATAACATCGTGACTTGTAAAGCAGCCACTGCTTGCATAATTTTGCGCTCATTCATCATTAAACTGTGTACACCCGTACAGCATACGACATAAAAGCGAATTTCTCGTCTAAGCGAATTCCGTTAAAGCTGGAACACACTTTTTTTGTGACATGCAAGTCTGATGTTCTCTTTTGGTTCTGTTTCGTCTTGGAACAAATGGTATAAAATGACACCACTTCTCGAATACTAGGGTAACATTACAGTTTTTCGCCTGCAGAAAATATAATACCTTTGGACAGGAAAACCCTCTTTAGGAAACACATGTTACCACAAGACGCTTGGAATCTGTTTCCAATAATGGCGAGGAAACTTGCCTATATATTTTTTAATTTTTTCTTTATCATTTCCAGTTGGGAACACAGGGCAACTCAGGTCAAAACTCGTTTTCACAAAAGTGAACAACAAAGCACACATTGACTAGCCACTTCGTTTTCACTTGTCCTAACAATATTTTCCAGACGCCGTAGTTTACATGTCAGTCCAAAGATAGATGCTGTATTATTCATTGTGGCTACATAATTAAACGTGTGAAACAAATCTAATGTTTTGAAAGTAGTCTGCGTTCCGGTACCACATTGCACCCCATGTAAGGCGAGAAACGCCGCGCGGGATTAGCCGAGCGGTCTGAGGCGCTGCAGTCATGGACTGTGCTGCTGATCCTGGCGGAGGTTCGAGTCCTCCCTCGCACATGGGTGTGAGTGTCAGTCCTTGGGATAATTTAGGTTAAGTAGTGTGTAAGCTTAGGGACTGATGACCTTAGCAGTTAAGTCCCATAAGATTTCACATACATTTTTTAAGGCGAGAAAAATCCATCCAAATCCAGTGGCCGTTTCCTCATGAACCGTGCGTCAGTTGAAGCTACCCACCCACCAATCAACAAAAAAATGCAACAGCAATAACAGAAAACAGACTGTTACAGCAGCTACAGATAGGTTTAATATCATTTTACAGTGCGTACATGTACTTTTTGTGAAATTTAATCGTAATGAGGCACCAGATAGCGAGCAGAGAGAATAGATTAAAATAAGTTTCATTCCATTTTACAGTGTGTAAATGTCTTTTGTGTGAAATTTAATCATAATGAAGCTACAGATAACGAGCGAAAGCCCGAAACGCAAAGTGCAGTGCCCATATGATCAGTGAAGCACGTGAGTTAATAAAATTGCTGGCTGCTGCAACAGGTGTGTAGCTACATTTTTGTCACGTTGACGGACTTGAAGAGGCAGTAAGACTAATAGGTGTCATAAAATTCTAAATAAAAAGAATTACAGTCAAAAAGTCACAATAATAACATTTTAAATTAGTAATAAAAAATCCGGTAGTGAAAACACTATCTGGATCAGTTACTGGTTGATCTGGTGACCACTTTATAGCAGAACATCCAGACTCTGACGGTTGATAGTTTAACCGATTTCCTTGCAAAATACAGTAAGAGCTGTTGCTGCGTATAGTGGTTAACAGTTCAATGCAGTTCAGTTTATTTATTCATCTGTCAACGATATACGTTGTATGGATGCTGTCAGTTGATAGCCAGCATAGTTACAATAAGATTCCTTATATTTAAGTTGTTTATAATCTTACATAAAAATACAGTGATCTTCCAACGGTATGTGTAAGTAATGTTACAGAAGCTACGCGTTAACGAAAACTATTTTAGCTCTACACGGAAACTATGAAATTCTTTAATTTTCTTTACTGTAGTCGACTTATCCTTTAAAAAGTATTTTGCGCTGATAACGTACGCTTTTTGGTAAAGGCCTTTTTTGTGGGCGTCTCTGTGAAAGTCATCTCTGTTTCTTGTTTTGTAGAGATGAACAATGATTGCTCAGTGTTGAAAATTCCTGTTGAGTTTCCAGAAAGCACACACAACGATAAATGTATAAGTTAGTAAGTGTCATTATTTTAAATTCTTTTAAGTATTTCAGTACATGGCTCTCTACAGGTAACTCCTTTCATTATTCTAACAGCCTTTTTTTGAAGTTTGATAGTTTATTTTGCCATACCCGTTTTCGCCATAAGATCACACTATATCTAAGCACGGTGTTTATGTAACCCAACAATGATTCAATGCTGCAATAGTCCAAAGCATTCGTAACAAATAACAGCATTTACTTAGCTTTTTATTCAAAAATTCTAGATGCCTCTCCCATCTCAAGTGTTCGATCACCTATATGCCTAGAAATTTTGTAGATGAAGCTTGCGCAATAGCATAGTACCTGACAGTTTTTATGCTACCTCCAGCTTTACTTCTAATACCCAGTGACTATAATTAAACTTTCCCTATTTAACAAGTTATAACACGGAAACTAATTACCTTACGAGTACCAAACTTGGTAGCATTGATGTCCAGAGTATGGGGTGTATGATCTCCATGTGACACCGTCCAGTTCCAACTATGGCCACCAGGTGCCGTTACCAGTCATCGTGATTCCTAGTCTCACACCCCTCACCAGTCGCAGTTTACTTGTTGAGGTGTCAACATTGCTTGGACAAAAGGAACTGCAGTTCGAGAATGTCGCCGGCTGATGAAATCGCTTTTGCTATGGCAGACAACGCTGCTCGCAATCGTCAGGCAGAGCGCATGCTGCGTCACAACAGTTGAAATTCCGTGGTCCACTGTACGGAAGATGCTTCGAATCATTCTGAAATGGTATCCGTCTACGATTCATATCGTACAGCAGCTTGCACTACATAACGCACAACGACGTGTTGACTTCGCGCTCCACTTTCTTGCAAGGACTGAAGTTGACGAGGGCTGGCCCTGCACCATCTTCTGGACAGAAGAAGCTCATTTTTCATCGTATGATGTGGCTTCACGTCTACGTCTATTATTGGCCCATTCTTTTTTGAAGAGGCTGGCGCTCAAGGACCAAAGACGTGCAGTGTGACTAGCCAACGTTACTGCGATATGCTTCACTAGCATGTTATACCACCCTGCAGGAGAGAGACACATCGAACTCAACAGTTTCCATGCAAGATGAGGCCCCACCGCATATCATCCGTGAAATTCAACTGCTTCTCCGAAACAAATTCAGAAAGGACGGATTTACCAGGTGAACATTTACACATGCGCTGATCTGAAACGCAGCATAACTACAGACGTGCTACGTTTCCCTGTGCAGATGCAATACTGCGCTTTCAGACTCTACTGAACACTGACGGGCACCGTATTGAACCCCTTTTGGAGCAGTAATGGTACAGATATGTAATGGTATGATAGACCGTAGCATTAAAAACGTTTCATTTGAGTTGATTCTGCATTGTTTCACTACTCCATGTCCTTGACATTAGTGCTACCAAGTTTGGTACTCGTACAGTAATCAGTTTCCCTGTTATAACATGTTAAATAGGGTAAGTTTTATTATAACCATCCGGTATTACTGAAATTCATTCATACCATTTCTTCCTCATGACCAAAGTGTTATCCCTAAACAGTTCTCCTGCTTGATTTGTCGTCTTAGAGACATTCTGCTGTAGGTCATGCTCCATGCATTCTTTTACAAAAATGCTTGTGTCGTCGGCAAACATCACTGTGTCTGCGGCGCTCAGGTGATTTGGCAAATCATGTATATATACCAGATACAAAATAGGGCCCAATACAGAACCCTGGGACACTCCATAGCCTTTTTTAAATTTTTTCCGAATTGAAAGGTATTCCTTGCCTCCATGACATATTTATACTCTCTTTTGTCTTTCAGAAAGATAAGACTTAAACAGTTTGAAGACCAGTTCCCGGGCCCTATAACAATCTAATTTCATAAGCAGTAAATTATGGCTGATAAGATCAGTTGCTTTGGATAATTTTGAGAATATCCTACAGCTTAGGTCATTCCCATCAAAGACATTTTTGAACCATATTCATGAATTGAAAGACTGCTGTTTCTGTGATGTGTGCTTCATAACGCATATTGAACATTAGTCAATATTTTATTTTTATTCAGAATATCAGCTAGCCTCTCATAGATTTCTCTTTCAGTTAATTTAGAAACACTTGTTAACTGTTATACTGGTCTGTAATTATTTTTGTTAGCTGTACTTTCCTTTTCGTAGAGGTGCCTTGGTTACGGATAACATTAGCTTTGATGAAAACACACCTCTCCTTAAAGAAGTATTACACTACTGGCCATTAAAATTGTTACACCAAGAAGAAATGCAGATCATAAACGAGCATTCATTGGACAAATATATTATATTAGGACTGACATGTAATTACATTTTCACGCAATTTGGGTGCATACAGAAATCAGTACCCAGAACAACCACCTCTGGCCGTAATAACGGCCTTGATATTTCGTGGGCATTGAGTCAAATAGAGCTTGGATGGCTTGCACAGGTACAGCTGCCAATGCAGATTCAACGCGATACCACAGTTCATCAAGAGCAATGACTGGCGTATTGTCACGAGTCAGTTGCTCGGCCACCATTGACCAGTCGTTTTCGATTGGTGAGAGATCTGGAGAGTGTGCTGGGCAGGACAGAACTTGAACATTTTTTTGTATCCAGAAAGTCCCGCACAGGACCTGCAACATGCTGTCGTGCATTATCCTGCTGAAACGTAGGGTTTCGCAGGGATCGAATGAAGGGTAGAGCCACGGGTCACAACACATCTGAAATGCAGCGGCCACTGTTCAAAGTGCCGAACAAGAGGTGACCGAGACGTGTAACCAATGGCATCCCATACCATCACGCCGGGTGATATGCCAGTATGGCGATGACGAATACACGCTTCCAATGTGCGTTCACCCCGATGTCGTTAAACAGGGATGCGACCATCATGATGCTTCAAACAGAACCTGGATTCACCCGAAAAAATGACGTTCTGCCATTCGTGCTTCGTCGTTGAGTACACCACCGCAGGCGCTCCTGTCTGTGATGCATCGTCAAGGGTAACCGCAACCATGGTCTCCGAGGTGATAGTTCATGCTGCTGCAAACGTCGTCGAACTGTCCGTGCAGATGGTTGTTGTCTTGCAAACGTCCCCATCTGTTGACTCAGGGATCGAGACGTGGCTGCACGATCCGTTACAGCCGTGCGGATAAGATGCCTGTCATCTCGACTGCTAGTGATACGAGGCCGTTGGGATCCAGCACGGCGTTCCGTTTTACCCTCCTGAACCCACCGATTCCATATTCTGCTAACAGTCATTGGGTCTCGACCAGTGCGAGCAGCAATTTCGAGATATGATTAATCACAATCGCGATAGGCTGCAATCCGACTTTTATCAAAGTCGGGAACGTGATGGTACGTATTTCTCCTCCTTACACGAGGCATCACAACAACGTTTCATCAGGTAACGCCGGTCAACTGCTGTTTGTGTATGAGTACTCGGTTGGAACCTTCCCTCATGTGACCACGTTGTAGGTGTCGCCACCGGCGCCAACCTTGTGTGACTGCTCTGAAAAGCTGATCATATGATTATCACACCATCTTCTTCCTGTCGGTTAAAGTTGGCGTCTGTAGCACATCATGTTCGTGGTGTAGCAATTTTAATGGCCAGTAGTGTAATAATGTCAGTTAGCTGAGAGTCTGTACGGAAAGAACTACGTTTGGTTACCTTGTCTGGAATTCTGTTAAACACCGCTGGATATTTTATTTTTTAATTTGTTAATAGCGTATCTCAGATTCTGCTACTGGGTAGAGAATAATTTTGTTCACTTAAGTCGGTACTTTTATGTTTTTTACTGTTTGAACTGCACGTACATTTAAATAGGTTTGGTGCTATGTTAACATAATGTTCATTGAGTAAATTGGCAGTTTGTTGAGAATCTTTTCTCACTTTACGTTGCGACCTATTTCTAACTCATGAAAATTAGGTCCTCATGGAAGGGGCACGACATTTATCTGTTAGTTAATTGGTTAAATTTTCTCTTCCCTGCTGTCGCATCTTATTACCGAAATAACGCAGTTCTTTTACGAAAACTCTCGTAGTCGAGAAGAAAGACTGGTACTGCAGTAGCTATCGATATTAGAATGCTTCTAGCAAACAAGTGCTAAGTGGTCTGTTAATTCTCGTTCTGTTTGAATTGGACGCCTTCTGTAAATGATGTTGCAATGAAGCGCTGTCTGTCTCGTTGTCTTTTCCGATTCTGTAGACGTAACTAACTCAGTCTCCTGGAAATCGTTGCTCGCGAGCCATGTGCCGGCCCTGTGTGGGCTGCAGACTATTGCGCGCGTTGATTAGCTTGTCTGCCAAGCAAGCTGTCTCTGAACACTTAATGGTGAAACCCGAGAACCTCAACGTCTTGATAAGGATGTTAATGTCGTCGTAGTCGCCACCGAGAATGACGGTGATCCCCACGTCCACTAGTATACACAGAGAAGCGTCCTTCTAAAATCGCTGAAGTACTGAACATTATTTTAAACTGCGGGCAACCGCTGCCAAATGTCCAATTTTTTATAAGATGTCAAAAAACTCCGTTCTGGCTATAGATAATTTTTTTTATTAAAACCACCACCCGTTTCACGCCAGTTCAGGCTCTTCCCAGATGATGTAAAGAGGGTTAAAAGGGAAGTGTTTTACAACCTTTCTTTTTACACTGGCTTAGTAAATATTATTATTTGAATCAGAATGGTTCTGTGCATCAAGTACTTACACAAATTGTGTTTACAACATTGTTTTACGCTTTTCTGAATCCTCTCCTTGTCCTTCACGTCTCTGATAAACTAAAACTCATTAGAAGCTAGTGGCAAACTGATAAAAAGGGGAGCTCCCTAAAACAAAATAGAACGAGTATTTGGTGTGGAGAGAAGAAAACAAGCCCCACAAAGCTGCGAAAGGGGGCAATGTATATAAGCACCAATAAAGAAATACTATATTATCGGCTGGATGCGAAGCGTGCACGACCATAAGGAACACTGAACTAAGTAGAGCCCTATGCAAACAGTCACGAGGAAATCTGCATTGACCGTGGTATCCAAAAACCTAGCGGGATAGCGCTAGAAGACGTCGTGCAAGTCCGCCGAAAGGCGAAGCGTGAAAGAGAGAGACGAGTTGTACATGAAAATCAGTTAAAGTTTAAATCAGCAGGTGATACAAAACATGGACGATATGTGGATAATAAACTAATACGGCAAGTCTTGTTTGATGCAGTACAGTTCGCAATTTTTATTCCACTGAGACTTAAGTTTCTATCTTGTATGCATACATTTCTGTTCTCAATTAACATCATAACCTTTGCAAGCAGTTTCAACATCTTTGGTTCTCTGGAAGCCATCGTGTCATGTAGTGTTGCTTCAAATATATCATAGTGTGATTTTCAGAAACTGTTTGGTGGAAATATGCTCAGTACTTTTGAATCTACTAATCGTGAAATAACATAATTTTTCGAGATAATGTGAAAATATGCAATCAATTGATATGAGAAGAAGCGAATAAATAATAGAATGGTTGCATTTCAATATCTTGTGTACTTTACTGAAAAATCAGCCCAGTATACCTCCTAGGAAACAAGAAACTCTTTGACAGAAATCTTCAGTTTCAATTGAGTGTATTTCTATCTCATTGATCCACTTCTCTCACTGATGCAAATTGCTTTCACTAAGTTAGCAATTAATCAGCTAGAAGAATGCACCAAAAGTTATTGACTATTTCAATCATTCTTGTTTCAACAAAGAATATCATCTAGAAATTACAATTACGAGCAAATTAAATTAGAAAGAACACACAGAAAATGTTGTGGGGTAGGCGAACCAAACACTGTACTTTACTGGCAGAAAACTTAGAAGAAGCAACAGATTCAGCCAGGAACCGCAGTGCTGCTACGGTCGCAAGTTCGAATCTTGCCTCGGGCATGGATGTGTGTGATGTCCTTAGGTTAGTCAGGTTTCAGTAGTTCTAAGTCTAGGGGACTGATGACCTCAGATGTTGAGTCCCATAGTGCTTAGAGCCATCTGAAACATTTGAAGCAACAGGTCTACTAAAGAGACTGTCTACACTACGCTTGTCCATCCTTTTTTGGAGCACTGCTGCACGGTGTGGAATACTTACCAGATAGGATTAACGGAGCATATCGAGAAAGTTCAAAGAACGACAACATGTTTGGTATTATGATAAATGGAGTAGAGGGTATCACAGATATGACACAGGTTGAGGTGAACAATATTAAAGCAAAGGTGTTTCTCATTGCGACGATATCTTCTCACGAAATTTAAATCACCAGCTTTCTCTCCCGAATGCGAAAATACACATATGAAACAAAATTTTGCATCACTTCGGTTCTGAGAGTTCCGGAACCTGTACAGAATATTGGAATAGAGATCAACATAAACATAATTTCCGCCCTTTTTATTGCTCATGAAGACGACACATTGCATATTATACCACCATACAGCGAGACCTTTAGAGGTGGTGGTCCAGACTGCTGTACACACAGGTACTTCTAATTCCCAGTACCACTTCCTCTTGCACTGATGCATGCCTGTATTCGTCCTGGCATACTATTCACAAGGTCATCAAGTCAGTGTTGGTTCAAATTGTCCCACTCTTCAATGGTGATTCGGCGTAGATCCCTTAGAATGGTTGGTGGCTTTTGTCGTCCATAAACAGCCCTTTTCAATTCATCCCAGGCATGTTCGATAGGGTTCGGGTCCGGAGAACATACTGACGACTCTAGTCGAGCGATGTCGTTATCCTGAAGGAAGTCATTCACAAGATGTGTACGATAGGGGCGCGATATGTCGTCCATGAAGACGAATGGCTCGCCAATATCCTGCCGATATGGTTATATGGTTGCACTATTGCTCGGAGAATGGCATTGACTTGTCGTACAGTCGTACCGGCGCTTTCCATGACCACCAGCGGCGTAAGTCGGCTCCACGTAATGCCACCCCAAAACATCAGAGAACGTCCACCTCACTGCACTCGTTAGAAAGTGTGTCTAAGACGATCAGCCTGACCGGGTTGCCCCCAAACACGTCTACGACGATTGTCTGGTTGAAAGCATAGGCGACACTCATCGATGAAGAGAACGTGATGCCAATCCTGAGCAGTCCATTCGGTATGTTGTTGTGCCCATCTGTAACGCGCTGCATGCTCTCGTGGTTGCACAGATGGACCTCGGCATGGACGTCGGGGGTGAAGTTGCGCATCATGCAGCCTATTGCGAACATTTTAAGTCGTAACACGACCTCCTGTGGCTGCACAAAAAGCATTATTCAACATGGTGGCCTTGCTGTCAGGATTCCTCCGAGCCATAATCCGTAGGTAGCGGTCATCCACTGCAGTAGTAGCCCATGTGCGTCCTGAGCGAGGCATGTCATCGACAGTTCCTATCTCTCTGTATCTCCTCCATGTCCGAACAATGTCGCTTCGGTTCACTCCGAGACGCCTGGACACTTTCCTTGTTGAGAGCCCTTCCTGGAACAAAGTAACAATGCGGACGCGGTAGAACCGTGGAATTGACCGTCTAGGCATGGTTGAACTACAGGCAACAAGATCCGTGTATCTCCTTCCTGGTGGAAAGACTGGAACTGATCGGCTGTCGGACCGCCTCCCTCTAATAGGCGCTACTCATGTATGGTTGTTTACATCTTTGGGCGGGTTTAGAGACATCTCTGAACAGTAAAAGGAACTGTGTCTGTGATGCAATATACACAGTCAAGTCTATCTTCAGGAGTGCTGGAAACCGGGGTGATGAAAACTTTTTGTGATGTGTCTATAGTTGACGTCGACATATATAGGGAGAAACGATCATTATAATAAAATAAGGAATATCAGAGCTCTTCCGGAAAGATATACTTGTTCGTTTTTTCCATGCACTCTTCGAAACTGGAATAATAGGGAATTATTGTGACTGTGGTCCGATGAACCCTCTGACAGGCATTAAGTGTGATTTTGCAGAGTATCCATATAGATATAGATGTATATCCTGATTACTAATATTTATAATGGACGTTATTCCACGCTATTTGAAAACCAATGGAGAATTTGTAAACAGTAAAAGTTGTTACCTGCAGCACAATAATCTGTCGAAAAATAAGAAAAATGAGCGATCGGTTGAGGTAGCCAAAATTTCCTAAAATATTTCTCTGTCTCTGTTCTGTGTGGTCGTTTAAGTTGATCTCCAGAGATTTTTGTAATGCTCGGAAAATAGCTAACTCTCCTTAGATAATAAGTTTGTTACCCTTATTCCCCAAGTACATGATATGCATACTCTTAGGTATGTCCGCGATCTGATGTCCTGTGTCACGTAAACGTGGATTTAGTGCTGATCCTGAATTCGCGCAATGGGCGTGATCTTTAAACTGAGATGAAAATCTTCTGCCAGTTTAGCCTATACATTTGGCATCGCATTCCTGGCGACCGATAATTAAGCCTATCCCGGAGCATACTAAATTTTATGGTTTTATTCTTATGAATATATTAAACTGGGATTATGTTTCTTGAAGCCAAGCATTTTCTTATTCTGCCAGAAATATCTCTAAAGAAAGACTCCTGTGATACTTTCTTGTAGTGGAAGATGTTTTGCCTGTTGTGATAAGAGGGCTGATGGTCTTTGGCAGGGACAAAAATGGCGCTACATTACGTTTCATATTTAACCTTCGTACTATACCCCTGTAAATGTTATGTGCGAAGGCGTTGTCGTAACCATTCGTGGCTGCAATAAATTTTATTGCCTTAAACTACTGCTCGAAAAACTCGGTAGATAACGGGGCACTACGCAGTCTGTGCAGAAGTGCTCTGCTTTTAAGACGCGAGTAGCGAGGTACCAAATACGTACATGAAATTGGAAACAGCAATATAAAAATTAAAGTATAATTTTGATTCTGTTCTAACGATGACTGACTAATCTCTCTGTTCTTCACTGGTGCACAAGAGAAGTTGTAGGGGCGGAAATGTTTGCTTCGGCACATACTTATACATTCCCACAGACAGTGTTTCAATGTAGCAACGAATATGCAAGTCATTGCGTTCTCATACAGCACCGTTTACGAGAAACTGTTTAGGAAGGAAGATTATGGTTTAATGGCGTAATTAGAAACGGAACAGAAGCTTGGATACGCAAGTAAAGCAAGGGTATCATTTTCTAGGAACGATCTGGCAACCCGTCTTAAGCGACTTAACGGAAGCAACAGGAAACCTAGAGATGGACTTGAGCGCCATTCCTCCAGTCCAAACCATGTCACTACGATCGGTGAAAAGATATGGTGTATCGACGAATATCTCTCTCGTCGTCTTCTCGTGAGCGACTGTCCTCACGACGTAAGCCGTTGCTTCCCTGACGAGTCGTCTGCTAAACAAGTATGGCACAATATCGATTGACAACTTCGTTGTGTGTCTCATGCAATAGCTAGTACAGCTCAACTCTGGATACTGCTAGAAGCTGCCATGTGTTTTCCTGCACTAGTACATTCAGAGCCATTTTAATTAGATACAACGATAGGGAATTTTATTCGTGAGTGTGACAGCATCAACAAAATACGACACGTAATGCACCATCATACATCCATATCCAGGTATATCATAAAAATATGTTCCACATCTCCGCCTAAACCACTGGACCGGCATCAACCAAACTTGGTACATATATCCCTTACTGTAATTAATATTCGCTGTGGCGGTAACAACGAACTACCTGTTATAATTCAGGAGATATGACGTCATAAACAACGAGATGCTTGAAAAACTGTCCCATCATGGATGACGTTGAAATTTGTTTCTTTTGTGCAACTAATTCTATTCGCAATAAATTTCGCAGTCAGTTTCCTCATATGCCGCTAAATGGACCTACAAAATTATATCGTGGTACCACTGATAGTTCAGGAGATATTACGTCATAAACATTGAGATGCGTGAGAAACTATTGCATTGTGCGTGACTTTTAAATTTATTGCTTCTTTGCTACTAACTCTGTTCGCGACATATTTCGTAGAAACACATTATCCGCATATGCCGCCGAATGTACCTACACAAATATGTCATTGTACGACACACATTTCAAGAGAACATAAACACTGAGATGCATGAAAAAATGCTGCATCATGGATGAAGTGTTAATACATTTATTCTTTACAACTAAGACAGACGACCAGTTGAGTCGAGTGAAGGAAAATCTCTGGCACCCGGCAGCGCTTTGGACAGCTTTCAACTGCGAAGCGCAAAGGGTTGCAGGCGAAAACAGTAGCAGTCTATACAGCTATGAAGAGGCGTTGCTAAAGAGACCTCCATAAGATCGTGTTGTATCAGTTGCGCCCAGCGTAAATAAACTGTCCGCGATACTGTACTTATGCATTTGTACGTTAAGCGTATTTATTTGTACGACTGTGTCAAGATTTCAGAGTTTTTCTCACGTGTACGTGGAAATGAAATTTTTTCGATATTGCACAGCAAACACAGCTCATTTTTTGTTTTCGTTTCTGATAGAAAACTGGCCATATAAATACATGGGCAATGTCGGGTATGTCAGCTAGTTTGCTTATAAAGAAAATAAGTTTAAAACACTGCCGATGATACTCTCTTTTAGTTTCAATTTTAAATCACCGGCCTGTTAACTAGTAAGTGGCAACGTATTGCATACAAGCGTGCCGTGACAAATAATTTATCGGAAAATAGTAATTTTAATTTGCTATCTCTGAAATTTGTCAGACAGTTGTTCCTGTTGGCATGGTCTTCATCCTGAGAACGGGTTTGCAGTAGTCTTGCACAGGAATTTAAACTGGGCAAGTCTCTTCATCTGTGCATAACTAGTGCCACCTACATACACGAAATCTTGAAGGGTCTCCCTCTACCCCTAGACTTCATTCCATTACTAAAATAACTGTTTCCTAATTACTCTGCCCTTTCTTTAGTCAATTTATGCTCAAAAGCTCTTCTCTCGCTAATTCCGTACAATATCTCTTTATTTATCATTAGTCACTGGATCCACCCGTCTAATCTTCATCATTTATGTGTATCACCACATTATCAAAAGCTTCTGTTTAATTCTTGCCTGTGCTGTTTGTTGTCCACAATTCACTTCATTTTCTAACACTCAAATTTGTATTCGATGTTATCGCATTTCTCGTTTTCGTAAACGATTTTCTTGCTATTGGCATTCTGTATCCAGCGTTCTCTTTACGTCTGCCATCCCCAGTTATTTTTTTTACCTAAATAGCAAAAATCATGTTCGACTTTTAAGGTCTCGTTTCATCACTTAATTTCCTCACCATCAGTTGATTTAATTCGACTCGCCTCCATTAGCCATATTTTATATTTGTTGATGTTCATGTAGTAATTTCTTTGCAAGACACTATCCATTCAGTTCAAGCGATCTTCCAAGTACAGGGTAGCCATAGTTGAAGTTCCAGTTTCAAAACGCTGTAGAAAGAGAAGCGCTGCTCAAACTGACGTCAAATTTAACAGCATGTTATTGACGCAGGGGATAAAGACATGCAAAAAAAAGAAAGTCACCAAACATTTACCAATAGATGGCGCTGTAAGCGTCTTAACATTAATGAGGTCGCCTGCAAATGACAGATGAATCGCAGTACGACCACGACGGCTATGGTTTGTGCTGCACATTACACCGTCCGCACTGTTTAATGTGAATTACTGCTCAAATTTGGCGGTCAACAGTTGCAGAACCGTTCGCTAGGCAACCCCGTTTACCCCGACAATGTCGTACAAATTGCATGGGTAAAACCAATTTTTTAGCCTGAGGGAAAATACCACATAAAAAGGAAAATGACGTCGGTTTTTAACTGTCGTGAGTCTGGTACAAGACATGTTCAATATGCTGTCCACCGTCTTCTGCTACAATCTGAAATCGAGAAACAGTATAACAGGATGTTCCACAACAGATCGGAGTGTCTCGGGGAGTCACGTTCAGAACGCTCTGCGCTATGCGTGCCTCCAGTTCAGCTACATTAGTAATTGGAGCACTGAACATATCTTTCATACAACCCCACAGCTACACTACTGGCCATTTAAATTGCTACACCAAGAAGAAATGCAGATCATAAACGGGTATTAAATGGACAAATATACTATACTAGAACTGACATGTGATAACATTTTCACGCAATTTGGGTGCATAGATCCCGAGAAATCAATACCTAGAAGAACCACCTCTGGCCATAATAACGGGCTTGATACGCCTGGGCATTGATTCAGAGGTTGGATGGCGTGTACAGGTACAGCTGTCCATGCAGCTCCAACACGATACCACAGTTCATCAAGAGAAGTGACTGGCGTGTTGTGACGAGCCAGTTGCTCGGCCACCTTTGACCAGACGTTTTCAATTGGTGACAGATCCGGAGAATGTGCTGGCAGGACAGCAGTCGAACATATTATGTATCCAGAAAGGCCCGTACAGGACCTGCAACATGCGGTCGTGCATTATCCTGCTGAAATGTAGAGTTTCGCAGGGATAGAATGAAGGGTAGAGCCACGGGTCGTAACACATCTGACATGCAGCGTCCACTGTTCAAAGCGCCGACAGTACAAACAAGAGGTGACCGAGACGTGTAACCAATGGCATCCCATACCATCACACCGGGTGATACGCTAGTATGGCGATGACGAATACACGCTTCCAATGTGCGTTCACCGCATTGTCGCCAAGCACAGATGCGACCATCATGATGCTGTAAACATAACCTGGATTCATCCGAAAAAATGACGTTTTGCCATTCGTGCACCCAGGTTGAGTACACCATCGCAAGCCCTCCTGTCTGTGATGCAGTGTCAAAGGTAACCGCCGCAATGGTCTCCGAGCTGATAGTCCATGCTGCTGCAAACGTCGTCGAACTGTTCGTGCAGATGGTTGTCTTGCAAACGTCCCCATCTGTTGACTCAGTGATCGAGACGTGGCTGCACGATCCGTTACAGCCATGCGGATAAGATGCCTGTCATTTCGACTGTTAATGATACGAGTCCGTTGGGATCCAGCACGGCGTTTCGTATTATTCTCCTGAACCCATCGATTCCATGTTCTACTAACAGTCATTGGATCTCGACCAACGCGAGCAGCAATGTCGCGATACGATACACCGCAATCGCGATAGGCAACAATTCGACCGTTATTAAAGTCGTGAACGTGATGGTACGCATTTCTCCTCCTTACACGAGGCATCACAACAACGTTTCACCAGGCAACTCCGGTCAACTGCTGTTTGTGTACGAGAAATCGGTTGGAAACTTTCCTCATGTCAGCAAGTTGTAGGTGTCGCCACCGGAGCCAACCTTGTGTGAATGCTCTGAAAAGCTAATCATTTGCATATCACAGCATCTTCTTCCAGTCGGTTAAATTTGGCGTCTGTAGCACGTCATCTTCGTGGTGTAGCAATTTTAATGGCCAGTAGTGCATAAGTCACACGAATTAAGATCAGGTGATCTGGACGACCAGGCTGTGGAGAAATGATGGCTGATAATTCTAGCATTTCCGACATGCAGCAGCCTCTTCAGTGGCTCTGCATTGTGCGGAGGAGCGCCATCTTGTATAAAAATTAACGATCCCATACATCCAAGCCCATGAAAGTTTGGAATGGCGTAAGAGTCTTTCATAGCGTTTATGAATGTATGTACGGCTAACAGGACCCGCAGGACTAATCTCTCCGGGGAAAAAAAAAAAACCGGCCCTACGACAAACGATACCATCTAATCGCACCACACAGTCACCTTTGCTGAACGAAGTGTTACGGGTTAATTTGCGTGCGGATTTTCTGTTCCCATACTCTGCAGTTCGGAGTACTGGCATGTCCTTGGAAATGGAAACAGGCTTTGTCTGTCCACAGAATGCCCCATGGCCATTCGTTGTACACGACGATGAGAGCAAGAAATTCCAGAGTGAGCGTTTGTCCTGCAGCAAGTCAACAGGAAGCAACGCCTGAACATGAGTGATTTTGTATGGATAGCAATGCAGGATGTTTCCTAGGATCTTCCGCCCCGTGCTCGCAGACACGTTCAGCTTTCGCCTGCTGTACTGTGGCCACACTTCGACAGACGTCGGATCAACCGTTTTCGACCCTCTGACACATTGCACTTCAAAAGAAGCTGTCTTTTCGAATTTTGTAAACATATTCTGCAGACCCGTAGTTGACATCTGACCAGTTCATTTTTTCATACACCTGAGTGCCCGGAACTTCTGCAAGAATAGTGGCACACAATCCCCGCTCTTGGAAAAGAGCAGTGCCAGGCGATCTCGGTGCTTTATGGAGACAGTGAAGTTAGGCGTGTCTGACGCAGAAAGAGAAACAGTGTTGTGCCTCGTGTCTGTTGGTGTGCATATTCTGACGCTTATAGCTTTGACTATAGGTAAAATTTTCGTTAAATTTCTTTTCTCCCAAGAGATGTCGTCCTGCGGCGATAATATGCTGCTCAAATCTGACGTCATTCTGAGCAGTGGTTCTCTTTCTATAGCGTTGTGAAACTGGAATTTTAAGTACAGACGCACTGCGCTTTGCCATCTATTACAGAATTCATCGACAAACTTTAAAATTTCACATTATTTTTCCTTGAATTTTAACCCCCTTTCCATATTTTTTCTTGCTTTCCTCCACTCTCGCTTTGTGCATAGATTGAACAGCGAAAAGTATAACCTACAACCTTGTCTCACACCCTTCTTAGTTACTGCCTCGTTTCTATATCTTTCAGCTCTTATAACTTCATTCTGGATTTTGTACAAGTTATCTATAACTGCCGGCCGCGGTGGTCTCGCGGTTCTAGGGCGCGCAGTCCGGAACCGTGCGACTGCTACGGTCGCAGGTTCGAATCCTGCCTCGGGTATGGATGTGTGTGATGTCCTTAGGTTAGTTAGGTTTAAGTAGTTGTAAGTTCTAGGGGACTGATGACCACAGCAGTTGAGTCCCATAGTGCTCAGAGCCATTTGAACCATTTGTAGATAACTTTTCACTCCCTGTATTTAATACCTGATAACTTCAGAATTGCACAGCGTATTCCAGTCAGAATAGTCAAATTTTTTTTTGTAAATCCACAAATTGTACAAAAATGGTTTTCTGTTTCTTCAACCTATCTTCTATAATAAGTTGTAGTGGAAGTATTGCTTCGCATGTTTCTACTTTTTACCGAAACTAAAATTAATTTTTTAGTAGTCGTTACATCCCTCTGTAGATAATTCGTGTCAGTATTTTCCATCCGTAATTTATAAATCTGATGGTTCGATAATCTCACACCCAATCAGAATCTTCTGTCTTTCATACTGCGATACTTGCATTATTCCTGATGTCTGACAACATTTCGCCAGTCTTGTCTGATCCCATTTCGCCTGTCTCATATGTTCTGCGTGATAATTTTGTCATGGTTGGCTCTCTTGAGGATCTTCATCATAATAAGTCTGAAGGAATGGCGTTTACACTAGTTGCCTTGTTTCGACTTTGGTCTTCCAGTGCCTTGTCAAATTATTCTTGCAATATCGCATCCCATATTTCATCTTCACCCACTTCCTCTTCCCTTCCCATAATATTTCCTTCGTTTATGTTGCCCTTCTATATATTCCTTTCTCCTTTAAGCCTTATCGTTCTTTGATTTATACTGGCTTACTGTCTGAGCTCTTGGTAGTCATCAAGCTGCTTCTTTTTACTATAAAGATTTTTGCTTTTTATATGCAGCATCTGTATTTTTTATAGCTAAGCATTCTACAGCTTTGCATTCCACATCTAACCATTCCTTCTTACCACTTTTGGTTTTTTTCTGTTAGTCTCATTTTTAGACATGTTTACATCCTTTTATCTCCGCCGTTTGCTGTATTTTTGTATTTTTCTTTTCATCGGTCAATTTTAATACCACGTCTATTATCCGAAGATTGTTGTTGAGTTTTGTCTTTTTGTTTAGATGTTCCTCTGTTTTTTCCTTTTTCATCTCTGAAATTATCCATTCATCACCTGTAGTACTTCTTTTGCTTATGTTAGTAATTATTAAACTGAATTGAACTGATAGGAAACTTCCTGGCAGATTAAAACTGTGTGCCGGACCGAGACTCGAACTCAGGACCTTTACCTTCTGGAAACATCCCCCAGGCTGTGGCTAAGCCATGTCTCCGCAATAACCTTCCTTCCAGGAGTGCTAGTTCTGCAAGGTTCTCTGTAGAGCTTCTGTGAACTTTGGAAAGTAGGAGACGAGGTACTGGCAGAAGTGAAGCTGTGAGGACGGGGCGTGAGTCGTGACTGCGTAGCTCAGAGGGCGCCGGCACGGTAACTCAGCGTTTTTGGTCAGAGGGTTAGTTGCCCTCTGTAATAAAAAAGCTGAGTTAATGGATAAATGACGAACTGAACCGGGTGTATTGCGATGTCCACCCCGAGCAGATACAACGAAAGAAATGGGATTAAAAAATAGATGGTAGAGCACTTTCCTGCAAAAGGCAAAGGTCCCGAGTTCGAGTCTCGGTCCGACACACATTTTTAATCTGCCAAGAAGTTTCATATCAGCGCACACTCCGCTGCAGAGTGGAAATCTCATTCTGAATTAAACTGAGTTCTCCGCGAACGTCTGAACTTTCATTTCCCTTGTCCATGGTCTCCTTCTGTTTTTTTTTTTTCCTATGCTCGAATTCTATTCCGCCAGCACAGTTATATGGCATTTAGAGGCCATTTAAATAATTCCGAATTTATAGCATACCAGCGAACCCGGCAATGCTTCTCAGCTGCTAAATATTTATGAGAATTGGATACACGTCCTAATCTGGGGCATCCCTGGGAACTGTCAGACGCAAATTTCAGGTCCTCGTTGCGAGTTCGCCCACTTTGAAGGTATGAAATTCGAAATTATAATGAATCATATAGAATATGAAAGAAACATACATAGAAAATTCTCGACCACTTTGATTCAAAAATTTATATGATCTTTTAATAAACAGCCGGGCTGACGTAGGCTATACATCTATTTAAACAACAATGTAGAGGTTTTCTGTTAAAACCGACTACCAAGAAACGCTGTGCTGTTTTGTGTAAATGTACGACTTCGTTTTCGTCCTCGCAGTCGGTTTTAACAGAAAATCTGTCTATTACGAAAGCTGTATTAATGGGCGTGCGACATACATTTAAACCTGCAGTAACAGAAGATAATTTAAGTTTTGGCTCGGACAATGTTGTTATCATTGTCCCAGAAATACATTAATATGGTTCCAATCTACCGGTTCTGACCTGTGTTTTCGAGTGGTTTCAAGTTGGTTGAATGGCGTATGCTGGAACCTGTAAGGTCCCCAGGAGTGGTAAATGAAACGCATATGATGGCTTATCGCCGTATGTTGCAAGTACTACTAGGCAATCTGAATCACCCGTAACTTTGTAATGTTAACCCGTTCGCACATTTCAAATATGCAAAATAATGACATTGAAGGTATTGTCCTCGGAGTTCAAACAGCAGAAGATCTACACATTGATTCTAACTAATTTACCTGTTCAGTTTATGGCATCATAGTTAAAACCGACTGCGAGTAAGAAAACGAAATCGCACGTTTTCACAACGTAGCACATTTCTCCCTCGCATTCGGTTCGAACACAAAACTTGCATGTTGTCGTTTAAAAAACGTAGGTAGCCTGTGTCCGTCCGAATATTTATTACAGTATCAATATAAAAATTTTAAGTAAATCGGTCAAGAACTTTTCGAGATTTTAGGTCACAACGTTTCCCATTTGAATATTAGTATAAATTGTGATGGAGTCTCGAATACTTTCGATTTACAGCGCAGATTGCAATAGGAAATTAAACTTTTTACTCATGTTAAATGCCCACATCTCGTGGTCGTGCGGTAGCGTTCTCGCTTCCCACGCCCGGGTTCCCGGGTTCGATTCCCGGCGGTGTCAGCGATTATCTCTGCCTCGTGATGGCTGGGTGTTGTGTGATGTCCTTAGGTTAGTTAGGTTTAAGTAGTTGTAAGTTCTAGGGGACTGATGACCTAAGATGTCAAGTCCCATAGTGCTCAGAGCCATTTGAACTCATATTAAATACAGCGAAGAAATATGTTTATCGCTTAATTCCTGCGAGACATACCTAGCCAGGGCGGAGGATTTTGCTGCAGCGGGGACACCAGACGCATGTGCAAGTCAGTGACGTGTCAGACTGAAGGAACATAATCGTCAAACAAAAGATCGTCTCCTTTATTCGCCCCTTCTCTTCCCTCCACCTTCTTCCGGAAGTCACGCTATCACGGACTATCGCGTAAGCCTCTCAGAGCTTTATGGATGGCAGGGAAGTGCGTGCTTGGCTAGCACCATGTAATCATGGTTATAAAGCACAGACCACGTAAACGCTGCTTTCTTTGAAGTAATCAGCTTTCACTCATTTCAGTTAACTTCCTACACTCAGTTGTATTCTCTTCTTATTTTGAGCGACGCCTAATGTTAACTTGGAAAAATTTTATTCTTCGCATATCACACATAAAGTACTATGACCATGAGCAGCACACGAAGTCGTAGCGGCAAATCAGAGAACCAATAGAGCTAAGAAATTAATTTATGTAATTCCGCTGTTGTTCGAGTTACATTGCCCAACATTAACGACTGATGCGCTACGACCGTGTCTCCGTAGTCTCCCGAATACCACATTTCAATTTGTAGCAAAGACTAAATAGTGGAAAATCTGTTTTAATGTGGCAGTAAAATACATTACAGTCTCGTTTCTCTCGTAAAGTGAAAGATGCGCCCGAAAAGGGTCCTTTTTCGCCAGGTGAACCAGTACCTTAGGCAATTTCTGCGAAAAAGTTACCGTATTTAAAAATATTTGTAATACCCTGTTTTAGCAAGCGGGATGTACGGATGTGCCATATTTCAAAGCGGTTTGTGAGGATTATTCGCGTAATCCCATTGATGGGGTGTTCTGCTTTTCCAGACGATTTGTTTGTTCTATGTGATCAGGGATAGAAATCACATACATGTATGTATTATATAAGCATGAAAATAGGCGGGTTTCGTGTTCGGTGTTTGTTTTATAACGCGCGTCGGATTTGCAACGTTCGGTTCGCTTATTAAAACAGTAATGATTTTATTTATGGTTTATATTTCATCTGTCAACAAGAACGAATAGGACCAACGGATTTTTCGCGTGATTGTGCTAACTATAGTTTCGGGTTTATATTTCATCTGTCAACAAGAACGAATAAGACCAACGGATTTTTCGCTTGATTGTGCTAACTATAGTTTCCTTCACCATCTGCGTTTTCTTCTTTTTTTGCTGAGCTCATTTTTCACTACTATTCCGTTTGTAATCTACATATACATGACTACCCTGCAATTCAGACTTAGATGTATGACTGAGGGTTCACCGAACCACTTTCACAATATTTTTCTGCCTTTCCACTTTCGACAGCACGCGTGAAAATCGAACACTTAAATCTCTCCGTGCGAGCTCTGATTTCTCTAAGTTTATTACGATAATAATTTCTTCCTACGTAGGTGGGCGTCGATAAAATATTTTCGCATTCGGAGGAGACAGCTGGAGAATGGAATTTCGTGAAAAGATCTATCTGGAACGAAAAAGTGTTTGTTTCAATGATTATCATCGCAGCACGCATTTAATATCAGTGACACTCTGTCCCCTATTTCACGATAGCACAAACGAACTGCTCGTCTTTGAACTTTTTGGATGCTCTCAGTCAATACTATATCGCGTAGTATCGGCAGTCTAGTGGATATGTTGCATTTTCTAAGCGTTCTGCTAACAACACGTACTCTTCAATTCGCCTTTCCCGCAATATTATCTGTGTGATCGTTCCAATTTAAGTTGTTTGTTATTGTTATTTCTAAGTACTTAGTTGAATTTACAACCTTTAGTTTTGTACGATTTATTAAACCAATTCCCTTTAGGACTTGTGTGGATGACTTCACACTATTCACCCACTTCCCACTTTTTGCAGCATACAGATACCTTGTGGACGTCATTTTGCAATTGGTTTTGATTTTCTGATGATTTAACTAAGCTATGTATTGAAGAATCACCTGCAAACAATCTAAGAGGGCGGCACAGATTTTCTCCTAAATCTTTTATATGGATTAGGAGCGCCAGAGGGCCTGCCTGTAACGCTTTCTTGGGGTTCGCCAAATATCACTTACGATTTACTCTATGACTTAACGTCAACTACTACGAACTGTAACTTATGTGACAGGAAAGCAAAAATCCAGCCGCACAACTGAGACGATACTCCATAGCCACTCAGCTTGATTAAAAGACGGCAGTGTGGAGTGGTATCGAAAACCTTTTGGAAATCCTCAGATATGGAATCACCCTGTCGATAGCACTCAGTACTTCATGAGAATAAAGAGGTAGTTGTGTTGCACAAGAACGATATTTTCTGAATCCGTGCTATGCGTCAGTAGATCGTTTGCGTTGAAGTAATTCATAATACTGGAACTCAGTATCCGTTCCAGAATCCTACTGCAAATCTACGTAATTGTTTGAGGTTCGTAATTCAGCGGATTAGTCTTATGTCCTTTCTTGAATAGCAGTTTTACCTATGCAACTTTCCAGTCTTTAGGTACGAATCTCTCGTCGAGCGAGCGCTTGTTTATGATTGCTAGGCATGAAACAATTACATCAGCATATTTTGAAAGGAACCTGACTGATATGCAATCTGGACTGGAAGACTTGCCTTTACTACGTGATTTAAGCTGCTGCGCTACCGTGAGGATATCTACTTCTAAGTTACTAATGTTGGCAGCAGTTCTTGATTCGAATTCTGGAATATTTACTTCGTATTCTTTGGTGAAGGGATTCCAGGAAACTGTATTTAGTAACTCGGCTTTGGTGGCACTGTCATCGTTAATATTACCATCGCTATTGGGCAGTGAAGATACCGATTGTATCTTGCTGCTGGTGTATTTTCACGTAGGACCGGAATCGCTTGGGATTTTCTGCCAGATTTTGAGTCATAGCTTCGTTGTAGAAACTAGTAATGGCGTCTCGCATTTAAATCCGCTGTAAATTTCGAGCTTCCTTAAAACTTTCTGATAATGGGAATTTTGCCGTATTTCAAAATTAACAGTTTTTTGTTGCTTCTGCAACAGTGTTGTGGCCCGTTTTGTGTACCATGGGGAATCACTTCCGTCTCTTATTAATTTTTTTTTGTTATAAATCTCTCAATTGCTATCGGTACTATTTCTTTGAACGTAAGTCACATCTAGTCGAAATAGAGACTGTCTCTTAGGAAGGCTTTTTTTAAATTGATATATTTTGCATTTATTTTTATGGATTAGGGTGTTGCGGTCGTCTGTCTCGTTACAGTGACCTTGTGGTTACAAATACCTGTATCTATCATGATGCTCGTTATTCGCTCGGTCTTATTTGTTGTTAATAAGCCACGGCTGCAAAATACTAACACGAATTCTCTACAGACGAATGGAAAAACTGGTAGAAGCCGACCTCCGGGAATATCAGTTTGGATTCTGTAGAAATGTTGGAAGACGTGACGCAATACTGCCCCTACGACTTATTTTATGAAATAGATTAAGGAAAAGCAAATCTACGTTTCTAGAATTTGAATACGTAGAGATAGCTTTTGACAATGTTGACTGGAATACTCTCTTTCCAATTCGGAAGGTGGTAGGGGTAAATACAGGGAACGGAAGGTTATTTACAATTTGTACAGAAACGAGATGGCAGTTGTAAGAGTCTAGGGGCATAAAAGGGAAGTGGTGGTTGGGAAGGGAGTGAGACAGGGTTGTAGCCTATCTCCGATGTTATTCAATCTGTATATTGAGCATGCAGTGAAGGAAACAAAAGAAAAATTCGGAGTAGGTACTAAAATCCATGGAGAAGAAATAAAATCTTTGACGTTCGCAGATGACATTGTAATTCTGTCACAGACAGCAAAGGACCTGGATGAGCAGTTGAACGGAATGGACAGGGTCTTGAAATGAGAATATAAAATGAACACCAACAAAAGTAAAACGCGGGTAATGGAGTGTAGACGAATTAAATCGGGTGATGCTGAGGGAATTAAATTAGGAAATGAGACGCTTAAAGTAGTAAATGAGTTCTGCCATTTGGGGAACAAAATAACTGATGATGGTCGAAATAGAGAGGATATAAAATGTAGACTGGAAATTGCAAGGAAAGCGTTTCTGACGAAGAGAAATTTGTTAACATCGAGCATAAATTTAAGCTTCAGGAAGTCGTTTCTGAAAGTATTTGTATGGAGTGTAGCAATCCATGGAAGTGGAGCGTGGACGATAAATAGTTTAGACATGAAGAGAATAGAAACTTTAGAAATGTGGTGCTATAGAAGAATGCTGAAGATTAGATGGGTAGATCAAATAACTAATGAAGAGGTACCGAACAGAATTGGGGAGAAGAGAAATTTGTGGGACAACTTGACTAGAAGAAGGGATCTCTTGGTAGGGCATATTCTGAGTCATCAAGGGATCACCAATTTAATATTGGAGGGCAGCATGGAGGGTAAAAATCGTAGAGGGAGACCAAGAGATGAAAACACTAAACAGATTCAGGAGGATATAGGTTGCTGTAGGTACTGGGAGATGAAGAAGCTTGCACAGTATAGAGCAGCATGGAGAGCTGCATCAAACCAGTCTCTGGACTGAAGACCACAACAACCATTTACACTTCGAATCTGCTTCTGATGTAAACAATTATTTTCACCAACATATCGAAGATATGGAATATATAAACTTGAATGTCAAAGTTGTGATGCAGTATACGTAGGCATGACATGCAGGAATTTTAAAACGAGATACAAAGAACATATCAGATGTTGGAAGTATGAAACAAACCATTCCACATTTGCAGAGCATTTAAAACACTACAACCATCATCCCACAAACATGGAACAAGAAATGAAAATAATGAGAATAAGCAACCATGACAAATATCTTATACAAACGCAAGAAAACTTCCACATCCAGAAAGCCATAGCAGAAAACAAACATGTGATAAATGAACAAACACACATCAGCACAGGCTCCCTACTACACTTAATAAAGTAAATGATAACATAACATAAAAAAATTCTTCCCCACACCATCTGGACACACTCACTCACACACACACACACACACACACACACACACACACACACATATACATACACACACATACAAATGCATACATCTACATCTACATGACTAATCTGCAATTCACATTTAAGTGCTTGGCAGAGGGTTCATCGAACCACAATCATACTATCTCTCTACTATTCCACTCCCGAACAGCGAGCGGGAAAAACGAACACCTAAACCTTTCTGTTCGAGCTCTGATTTCTCTTATTTTATTTTGATGATCATTCCTACCTGTGTAGGTTGGGCTCAACAAAATATTTTCGCATTCGGAAGAGAAAGTTGGTGACTGAAATTTCGTAAATTGGTCTCGCCGCGACGAAAAACGTCTATGCTGTAATGACTTCCATCCCAACTCGTGTATCATATCTGCCACACTCTCTCCCCTATAACGTGATAATACAAAACGAGCTGCCCTTCTTTGCACCCTCTCGATGTCCTCCGTCAATCCCACATGGTAAGGATCCCACACCGCGCAGCAATATTCTAACAGAGGACGAACGAGTGTAGTGTAAGCTGTCTCTTTAGTGGACTTGTTGCATCTTCTAAGCGTCGAACAGACCACAGATATTTCAATAGTACACTCATAAGTTTGGCAATAACATTCGATCTTTGGCAAAAATATTTGACAGTCGGCAACAGAAACCAAAATATTGCATTACAACAAGCGTTCAGTGCATAGTGCTGTGGAACGTGGAAAAAACCGCAAATTGGCGTTCATTAGAAGAAGAACAACACAAAAAATGCAACAGGGGCGTAATATGTAAGAAATTGTCCACGCAACCTGTAAGTACAGTTCAAAACATTACAACCTAACAGGAAATACCAACCACCAGAACTGTTTATAACCTATAAGCACAATGACAAAAATGTAAATAAAATAACTAACATATGTACATCTTCCAGGCCACTGATGATGCCTTGCAGAAAATAAAGGCGAAACGCGTATGGCAGTAAAATTGTGTTTTATTCAGTTGCTGTCAGACGGTCCACAAGTAAAAATTATCAATATACCGTAATATCGAAGATAGTCTGAAGTCACCACCAACTACAATTGTATGAGTTGGGTAACGATTTGAGATGATGCTCAAGTTTTCTTTAAACGTTTCAGAAATAGTATCACCTGAGTCAGGAGAAAAGAGATACCAGTTACTAATTTACTCCTGTTGTCAAGTATAACCTTTCCACATCCTAATTCACGGGAATTATCTATTTCAATTTCGCTACATGGTAAGCTAATTCTAATAGCAACGCACGCACCGCCACCAGCTGTATTTAATCTATTCGTTCTGAACACCATTAGGTCGGTTGCAAATATTTAGGCTAAACTTATCTCTAGCCTTAGCCAACTTTCATACGTATAACGATTGGAGCCTTAGGGCTTTCTATTGGCGCTTGGTGCTCTGTTTCTTCCCAAACACAGCTAGGACAGTTCAGTACTATAATACTTGTGCTTCCTAAAACCACCCTCGTCCAGTATTTGTGTTTGAGCTGCATCCCTTGAAACTGAAGCCCTTCTTGCTTTTCCGCGAGCCCTTCTAACCTAAAAAAAAACCGCGCAGTCCACTCCACACAGCCCTAGTAACCTATATAGCCGCCTCCCGGTTGTAATAGAGAACATATTACTTTTGTATGACTGTAAGACATAATGAAAAAATTACAGAATAATTTTAAATAGAATTTCGGGAGAGCCACAGAACGAAATCAGAGAAATCTCTGGGAACATGTAATGAAGCGAAAAACCTGTGATAGGAAAGATTTGAATCTGAAGACATACATTCAGAGCCCAAACAAAAAAGAAACATCAAACCTGGTAAATGAGTTCCAAAGCATCGAAACAGCAGGATATCGGTCCTTTGTGGCATGATTACACTGGGTCGTTCTCGTATTGGCCTCTGACAAACATTTTACCTACATCAACTGTATTCGCAGTTGCGAATAAGGACTACAATTAGCTGAATAATGAAATTACTACAATGAAAATTTGTGTCGGATCGGGATTCGAACTCGGCTTTCCCGTTTATAGAGAGCGGTCGCCTTGCCATTTGAGGACGACTCTCTGCCAGACCCAAACCATGTCCTCAATCGTATGTCTGCATCTTGTAGTCGTGCATCCATTAAGTTCATTCCTATACAGGGGAGACATTTTACTTGAAAGTCTCTTGTCGGATAAATATGTTATTGCAGTGCCTGTGTTAATTCGAATTACTTTGCATCGTAATTCGGAATAACACAGGCACTGCAATATAGTAACATTTTACATTTCTGACAACTGCCGCTCAAGATAGATGTGACACGTTAGTAGTGCCGCATTCAACGCTGAAGAGACAGAGCTCAACGTGTGATCTGCTTCACGACGTCCGAAAATTCAGCCGAGCGTAACAGAGTACAAATGTCATTTTCCTGATAATTATTAAACTTTACTAAGAGACTGCGCTGTGCTCAGAATGAAATGCACATACCGCTGTGATATTACTCGTCTAATGCACTGTCTTCTATTATTTTTAAATCATGTGCGTGCTAGAGGCAGTGGCTGCTCGTTCCCTGTAGATTCAGCTTTGTAGGGAACCCGTGATGTCATTTACAAAGAGTGCTTATCTTTTTTCTTCCCGTTTTTCTTTATTCCCGATTATGTTTACGTTTTGAATATTCAGGAGCTACTTCAAATGACAACGTTTCTTTCTTCTGAAGGAAAAATGAAACACTGGATGTTAGAGCCACGCTGAAAGATGACGTTGGTTAACAAACGTTTCACCAAACGTGTTTGCCTTCACATTCTGCGTGCTGAGTTATAGTCCAGTTATGGACCATTACGGTAGTACACGGTGCGATAAATCACTGCTGAGTGCTACAGCATTGATTTCACATCGTGTGCGGTTGTTAAGTGAACCTTTGTGGTAAAATAACAATGACAGAAACTGAAAACAGAATACTGTAGCGAAAAGTATTACGAGAAAATGGCATTTGACGGTCAATAAAAAGCTTTGGAACCTAATAGAGAATAGGGTCATATTTCTGACATTTTTAAAAATTAAGAAGGCTATTAAACAACTGTCCAGAACTTTGCAAAATAATTGGATCCTCTTCAGATGTCTACCACCGCTGATAGAAACTGTAAGGGATCCGTGACCCCCATGAACATAGATGTTAGTACCCGACACACAGGTCGACAGCAGACAGGAGTCGATTGTCGAGCGCTGCAGGAGGCAGCGAGATCAGTGTCGAGTGAAAGCGGTACTGGGAAGACTGAAAAAAAAAATGCGTTTGAGCTGAGCATGGTGTCAATGGCAGATGTGCCGAGTGAGGATTAAATAGTAAATTCACCGGAGTGTGACAAATGAGCGCGTCCCCTTATCGTCATGGAGTTGACCCTCATCAATACCGATTCGCGAGTGATATGAAACAGAAAGTGACAAGTGCCGAATTACGTGTTTCGCGTCAACCGTGTCGGCCAGCAACAATCATGGACTGCAGTGAGGATTGTTGTGAGTGTTAACCATCATCATTGCGTGTGACGAAATACTTAAAATCAGCAACCAATAAAAGATATAACCGTAACTAAACATGTAAGACGAAGGTAGCAACTGCCTCAGAATTTTTGTGTTAACAGAAAATATATAGCAGTTTGTTCAAATGGTTCAAATGGCTCTGAGCACTATGGGACTCAACTGCTGTGGTCATTAGTCCCCTAGAACTTAGAACTACTTAAATCTAACTAACCTAAGGACATCACACACATCCATGCCCGAGGCAGGATTCGAACCGGCGACCGTAGCGGACTGCGCGCCTAGAACCACGAGATCACCGCGGCCGGCAGCAGTTTGTATATCGCAACCTCTGTGGTCTTTAATAATAGAGAAAACTTTCAATTTTTAACTATTCCGTCTCTGAACAGCCGCACTCTGTGGAAACACCCCCGAAACCAGAGCAGGAAAACCGATGGCCTTTCACCCATTAAGCACACGGTCATATATCCATAATAATTAACTGTTTGACGGCTTCGGTAAATCACACAAAACCCGATAAAGGACATATCAGGGGGTGTTTCAAAACCTATCTATTATGTCATAAACTATATTAATTTCTCTTCTCCTGCTGCTTTATTTTATAACAATAGCTTTCCCCTGTAATATCATGTAATTGTAATGCTATCTCAGTATTCAGCGTTTATACTGAGCATATTTCTTAGGTAAAAATCTGAAATTACAAAATGTTCCACGTTCTGTAATGCTGTTAACAATAAATCTCGAGGAACTGACAAGTGGCCTGTTGGAGGACTCTTTGCTCTTATACCGGATGGCTGTAATTAAAGTGCAGCTACTGCACTCACAAAGGTGCAGTGTGGGCTGTAGTTATCGCACGGCAGCTATACTTGGTAGATATGTCAATGCGGTGATGCGGAACCAATATACGGTGGAAAAAATTAGTTCCAGCTTTGGTCACGAGGTACAATCCTGGCGCTGTTGATCACATCGTTTTACGGTAGTAGCATCTCGTCGACGACGTCTTCGGCGCCCATGCTGAACAAATTGTGTAAGCGGCGGTTGGTAATAAAATAAACCTTGCTCACTTGTTTGACCTCTTGTGCCCACATCCTGTGCCTAGTCCATTACACATGGAAACATTTCTGTACGTCTTTCGCGCATTCAAAGAGTCAGATACGCACCTGGTGACCAAAATTGGAACTATCTATATCCAGCGTATATTGGTTCCGCATTAATACATTAGCATATCTAACAAGTTTTGCTGCTATACGATAATTACAGCTCATGATAGATCTCAGTGAGTATCCCCACTTTAATTGTAAGTATTTGTTACACGGTCGACTGCAACAATAACATCTTTGCTTGTACTAGATGCAGAAGAAAATAGGCTTTTTACCTGCAAGACATATCGTGTGAAAACAGATATTTTGTGGAATGCAGCGTATACACCCATTTTTCAATTTTAACGATTTCAAGGCTTCTTAAAATGGCCATTATTAACGGACATGAATAAAGAAGTGTAGAAAACATAGAATTTGATGACATTTGGTCTTCCGTCAGGAACGAAATGACTAGCAGCACAGAAACTTGACTGTGACCATAGTGGAGCAGTGAATGGATTACCTATGACGCACACATTACCACGTTACCTATGACACACACTGTGAGTCAACATATATCACCAATCAAGCAGCTGTACGGAACACGATTTGACATTAATGCTCCTGACTGCAGACTTTATGCGGACATATACATACGTACTGGCCGCCTTTCTTTCCTAAGAGAGGTCTACGGTATCAAGTAGAATCACTGACGTGGTATACGTGGTTAAGGATTTTACGGACTCACGACTATTGAAATTCGAATCTGGTACCGCCAAACTCAACGTCATGTTGAATGCAACTCGGGATTACGATCACTGCAAACTAAGGATGTTTTATCAGGTCGAAAGCGGAAAGCATGTTAAAAGAAAATCATCATTCATATGGTTTTATAACTTAATAGCATCATGTTCGATAGTGTGGGATGTTAACACATTCTTGCGTAAAGAAGTGTCATGGTTTTTCATTGAATTGAGAGTTATCCGATATTTCTCTTGTTAAGAATACCCATAGCACTTCCTCTTTCGTGAGAATATATCCATAATGTCCTCTGAGAACAGCAAAGAAGAATAGAGCATTTACTTGTCATAACGCTACCCATCAGTACACAAAATCTACCTTAAAGTAATGAATTTATCTTCCTTTAACGGGGAAAAATCTACTTTCATATTAAAGTTACTACCTGTTTAAAGCCGGGGCAGACTCAACCCAGACCCTTGCGTTTTATGGGTACCACTGGAGAGATTTACTAATACATTAATCTCTGATGCTGGCCGAGCTCACGTTTTACGACCGTGCTAGGGCTTTCTTAAAAAGGAGGGTATCATTTGCCCTTTGAATATGTACTGTACCATTTATACATTTACCATGGTAAATATGATCGTTTGGTTGCTGACACATGCAATTTCACACCTCGGTTAAATATACTGTTCGTGAGAACTTCGTACTAATATTGCAAAAGCCCTTATTTTTTCTTCACTCCCACACCACGGATCGTGCTTCTCGATTTGCGTTGCTTTTTAACTGAGTTACGTCAATAAAGTATTAATCTTTTACGGTTTAGCTATTGGTATCGCGGGGCACACAAACCACACCACCGCATCAAGGTGCATAGTTTGTGGCCGGAAATACTTGCAGAAAAACCGAAGGTGGTTTCAGTCCTACGTTCCTAAGCAAGGTACTAAACAAACAAGCCCTACTGTTAAATTTATAAATAACTGTGGAAAAAATGCGATATTGATTAACAAATCGAAACTTTACATTCAAAGCAGCATATAAGAAACATGTATATGACATAATTTTTATTTTTTCAACGTTTCGGAAATGTTCTCCACTGGGTACGAAAAAAAAAACAGATCTCGAACGTTTTGTCAGAAAAGTATTGGGAAGTCAACGCAGTTTCTGACACATGCCTCATCTTGAAAAATGAAAGAAAAAAGAACATGTGATGAATCACTAATAGTGCGTTAGAAACACTGTATTTTCGTTGCGGTAGACAGCACGAAGCCTCCCTGAATGCATCTGCAGGCGGTAGTCTGCAAGAGTCTTAATCTCTGCATAACTGCAGCAGCCCACATCCACTTGAAACTCATCCTGTCAAGCCGTGAGCTCCGTCAACATAATTTCTTCCATTACCGTATTAACTAATCATAGATGCCTCAAACAGTGTTCAATCAACGCTTTTTTTTAGGCTGTACTGCCAGCCTCTTTTCTATCCAATCCGAAACAACGTCTTCATTAGTTATTCGATCTTCTCATATAACTGAAACATTCTCAGCTACTTCTCGTATTTTACATTCATTTACTTTGAAACTTTTTATTCCAATGGCAAAAACGCACGTCGGTTGGCAATGAGAGAAAACAGCTGATGTCCAAACCCTAACCAGCAACGTACCTGTATCAGGAAGCAGAACTATAACAGGACTGTGGGTCCCTGTTGAACAGCAGATCAGCCTTTTGGATCTGCGTCTTCGAAATGCAACAGCATCTACTCGACCTATTAAACTCACCTAACCTTACCTGCTATGCCGCCGCCATTAAGTTGTCCTCCCACATTTGAATTCTGATGATAATAATTGATTCTAAGACAGCAACATATTGCGAGAGTTTGGCACATCCGTAATTAAATAACAGATACACTGAGGTAACAAAAATCATCGGATAGCGGTGTGCATATGTGCAGATGGTGGTAATACCACATACGCAATGTATAAAAGGGTATTGGATTGGCGGAGCTGTCATTTGTACTCAGGTGATTCATGTGAAAAGGTTTCCGAGAACGGGAATTAACAGACTTTGAACGGGGAATGTTAGCTGGAGCTAGATACATGAGCCTTTCAGTTTTGGAAATGGCTAGTTTGCCGTTAACATAAAATTTCAGTCATTACTTCTCACCCCGGACAATGCAGTGGCCAACGGCCTTCACTTAACGACTGAGAGCAGCGGCGTTTGCGTAGGAGCTGTCAGTGCTAACAGACAAGCAACACTGCGCGGCATAACCGCACAAATCGATGCTCGATGAACGTATACGTTAGGAAAGTGCGACAAAATCCGGCGTTTATGGACTCTGGCAGCAAACTGGACGATGTCACCTGCTAACTGGACGATGTCACCTGCAGCGCCTCTTCTGGACTCGTGACTATATCGTTTGGAATCTTAACGACTGGACAACCGCGGCCTGGTCGGTGATGTAGAACCCACCAAGCCATGGACACAAGTTGTCAACATGGCATTGTGCAAGTTGATGGTGGCTCCATAATGGTATGGACTGTCTCTACATGGAATGGGCTGGACCATCTGGGCCAACTGAACCGACCATGGTTACGTTCGGATACTTGGAGACCATTTGCAGCAAACAAAGATGGAATTTTTAGGATGACAATGCGTCATGTCACCGGGACACGGCTTATCGCGATTGGTTTGCAGAACATTCTGGACATTTACAGAATGAAATTAACACTCTGCAGCGGAGCGTGTGCTGATATGAAACTTCCTGGCAGATTAAAACTGTGTGCCGGAACGAGACTCGAACTCGCGACTTTGCCTTTCGCGGGAATGTGCTCATATCAGTGCACACTCCACAGCAGAGTGAAAATTTCGTTCTGGAAACATCCCCCAGGCTGTGGCTAAGCCATGCGACCGCAATATCCTTTCATCCAGGAGTGCCAGTTCTTAAAGGTTCGAGTCCTCCCTCAGGCATGGGTGTGTGTGTTTGTCCGTAGGATATTTTAGGTTAAGTAGTATGTAAGCTTAGGGACTGATGTCCCATAAGATTTCACACAAATTTGATCATTTTCTGCAAGGTTCACAGGAGAGCTACTGTGAAGTTTGGAAGGTAGGAGACGAGGTGCTGGTGGAATTAAAGCACTGAGGTCGGGTTCGTGAGTCGTGCTTGGGTAGCTCAGTTGGTGGAGCACTTGCCCGCGAAAGGCAAAGGTCCCGAGTTCGAGCCTCGGTCCGGCACACAATTTTAATCTGCCAGGAAGTTTCATATCAGCGCACACTCCGCTGCAGAGTAAAAATCTCATTCTGGAAACATACCCCAGGCTGTGGCTAAGCCATGTCTCCGCAATATCCGTTCTTTCAGGAGTGCTAGTTCTGCAAGGTTCGCAGGAGTGCTTCTGTAAAGTTTGTAAGGTAGGAGACGAGGTACTGGCAGAAGTAAAGCTGTGAGGACGGCGCATGAGTCGTGCTTGGGTAGCTCAGGTGGTAGAGCACTTACCCGCGATAGGCAAAGGTCCCGAGTTCAAGTCTCGGTCGGGCACCCAGTTTTAATCTGCCAGGAAGTTTAACATTCTGGACAGTTCGAGCAAATGATTTGTCCACCCATATCGCCCGACATAAATCCCAACGAACATTTAAGGGGGATCATCGAGAGATCATTTCGTGTACAAAATCTTTAACAGGCAACACATCCACAATTATGGACGACTGTAGAGGCAGAACGGCTCACTACTTCTGCAGGGGACTTCCAGCGACATGTTAAGTCCGTGCCACGTCCATTGGCTGCAATACGCCGGGCAAAACGAAGTCCAACACGATACTGGGAGTAGTCCCATGATTTCTGTCGCCTCAGTGTAAACCTTGGTTGCCGGGAGCACTTCAAATTTGTTATAATGCTTCCACGTGTACAGATACGCTTATTAAATGAGTGCTCGGTGCTCATCTCTGTATGCTCAAAGTTCGTGTTGCAAATGTAATAGCTCCTAATAATTTATAATAACACGAGTAGGAAGATGAACATGCGAGGACATCTGTCTACAGTGTTTTTATGAATGGTGAGCTGTAGATGTTACGAGAGTAGTAACTCAAGCTGAATGTCTTGTCGGAATACTGCGCATTTTAGAACGAAGACCAGCGAGCATGCCACATTTGTAAACGCCAAGCCTCGAACATTACGGCATAGCCTGAGAATTCCAAATGACCCGAGGCGGCATACTGACGGGTCCTCAGCGGCGCAGCAGTGGCCCAGGGAGTCGCTTTTTTCTTCCCCCACTCCTTGCACTGTCCCACTCCACCCACTACACCTCCCGCCCTCCTCCGCCCCGGACACGCCATCACGACGACCAATTCAGAGGGCAGCTGACGACGACACTGCGATATCCCGGATGATATATAGAGACAATCTCCTTAACGCGACGCGGCGGGCCGGTCGCCCGCACAACTCAGCTTCGGCGCCAATATCTGCGAACGCAGGCGTCGGCTCCGAAGGAGCGAGAAGAGGCGAGGCGAGGCGAGGCGAAGCAGACACCGAGACGTACAGCTCCGGGAGGCCGCGCGAGCAATAACCAGCGTGAGCTGCACTGACGCGTACACCGACTCTTTGCTGTACCCAACTTGTTCTCCCAGAGCTAGGGCAGTCTACTGGATCTGCTGGCAGCGACCGTAGCGTTCGTGAAAGGGCAGAACAAGGACATTGAACAAATAACAACGTGGCTACAGTTTCACCAGAGGTTCACGACCAATTTAACACCATAAAACATTCTATATAGTTTTGTAAACAAAGTGTTGAATTTTTATATTTTTGTGTTACTTGAGTCCGAACTCCGTACATCATCATCATTATCATCCTCATCATCACCACTACCACCATCTACATCAACGACTGGGCATTTCGGTCCGTTCAGTCTACTTCAGAACTGATCAAGCCATCTCTTCATTGGTCCTCCTACAGATTTTTTTGCCTCTTGGTCTATACTGTTTTCTAGCTTCAGTGATTATCATCATCACAACCATCTACATCAACGACTGGGCCTTTTGGTCCGTTCAGTCTTCTTCAAAATTGATCAAGCCATCTCTTCATTGGTTTTCCTAAAGATCTTTTGCCAATTGGTTTATATTGTTTTCCGGGTTCAGTGATTCTTTTATCTTTCATACAGTCTATCCATTACACATTGAATTGACGACATTTCCAGCAGGATAATAAAAGCTTGTTCCCAAGAGATAAGTGGGATTCTTAGCCACATATGTAATAGTAAGGTTTTTCAATGGAAAATACTATATATACTTTCACTAACGACATATTAAATGCTCTGAGTAACCGGAAGTCACCCATTGGTATTTTTGTGATCTCGCAAAGGCTTTTGATTGTGTAAATCATAGAATCCTTCTAGATAAGCTTAAGTACTGTGGTATGACTGAGACAGCGCTCAAATAGTTTAAATCATACCTAACTGGAAGAGTGCAGAAAGTTGATATAAGCAGTTCACATAATATGTAAAAAACTGGTGTTTTCTCAAACTAGGGAACAACCAAGGATGGGGTGCCGCAAGGTTCGGTCTTGGGTCCTTTGCTGTTCTTAATATATATTAATGACTTGCCATTCTATATTCACGAAGATGCAAAGCTGGTACTTTTTGCCAATGATACAAGTATAGCTATCACACCCAACAGACAAGAATTAACTGGTGAAATTGTTAACGATGTTTTTCAGAAAATCATTAAGTAGTTCTCTGCAAATGGGCTGTCATTAAACTTTGACATAACACAGTACATACAGTTCCACACAGTAAATGTAATGACACCATTAATAAATATAGACTTCGATCAGAAATCGGTAGCTAAGGTAGAATATTCAAATTTTCTAGGTGTATGCATTGATGAGGGGTCGAAATGGAAAAAACACACTGAAGCTCTGCTGAAACGTTTGAGTTCAACCATTTATGCTATTAGGGTCATTGCAAATTTTGGCGATATACATCTCAATTATTTAGCTTACCACGCCTGTTTTCATTCTCTGCTTTCGTATGGCATCATATTTTGGGGTAACTCATCATTGAGTAACAGAGTGTTCATTGTACAAAAGCGTGTAGTCAGAATAATTGCTGAAGCTCATCCAAGATCATCCTGCAGATAGTTATTTAAAGAGCTAGAGATCTTCACTGTAGCCTCACAATATATATATATTTACTTATGAAATTTGTTATTAACAATCCGAACGAATTCAAAAGTAATAGCAGTGTACATGGCTACAACACTAGGAGAAAGTATGATCTGCACTACTCAAGATTAAACCTAACTTTGGCTCAGAAGAGGGTAAATTATGCTGTCACAAAAGTCTCTGGTCACTTACCTAATAGAATCAAAAGTCTGACAGATAGCCATATAGCATTTAAAAGGAAATTAAAAGAATTTCTTAATGTCAACTGCTTCTACTCATTAGATGAATTTTCGGATATCGTAACTAGGTAATTTCCCCAACCCCCACAAAAAATATTAAGTGTTATGCGTCGTGTAATACTTTGTGTAATGTAATATCTCGTATAGACACCTTTTATTAACCTGACACGTTCCACATCATTACGAAGTGTCGTATTCATGGTCTATGGAACAAGTACTAATCTATGCTAATATACTCTTTCCATTTTACTAATTTAATTTATTATGTCAGTTATATTCTGCGTATTCAGTTAAGCTCGGATATCATCATTTATCTTTTCATCCATCAAAGTACGTCCAGCCACGTAATTAAGGAAATTCACTTAATATGCTTCTATTCTCTTTTCATCTTTCTTCGTAAGAGTCCATTCTCTGCTTCGATAGAGGAGTGCTGGTATAGCTATAACACTGTAGAATTTTAGTAGAGTATCTCTGCGGACTTTCTTTCCCAGTGTTCTGCGTAATGTTCCACAGAATTAGTTAAAGATGCCTAACCTGTACTGCATTGCATTATGCGTCCCGTATGCAATACTGCATCCTAAATACGCTCTTGGAAAAAAAATATTAGACCCTTGTAGACGTTTCCAATTCATTCGGTATTTATTGTTGGAACAGTGCATTTGGAGTACATGAAATGATTACGTTTACAGATCAATAGCATAAGCGGACCTGAGATACCAGTTATCGACCCATGCTGAAACACCCACATTAGTACGTGATGTAAACTCTATGAGAGGCAATGTAGGCGCCGACGCTGGCACCCAGTCGATCGTGCAGATGGCGAATACTGTGCTGGAATGCGTTATGCCACGCCTTCTAGATCTTTTCACGTAGTTGTGTAAGACTTATTGTCTGACGAGTCGCACGAGTCATTTCTCGTTCCATCATATCCCGCAGGTGTTCGATTGGAGACAAGTCCCGAGATCGCGCTGGTCACGGAAGCTACTGCACGTCTTGCAGAGCACGTGGTGTTTCGTAGGCAGCGTGTGGGTGAGCATTATCCTGTTGGAACGACACATCACGTTCCTGCTGCAAGAACGGCAAAAGAACGTGCATAATAACATTCTGCACGTACCGCGCGTTGGTTAGCGTCCCCTCCTGAATTACCACAGGCGAACGAGAGTAGTAGCTTATCGCACCCTAGACCATAAGGCCTGGGGTGTCTTGGACAAATGCACCCAATGAGACAGCCCTCACCAGATATACGTCGACACGCAAACTACCATCACTCGCATGCATGTAGAATCAGCCTTAATTGCTGAAGACCACGGCGCTCCACTCCATCCTAAGGGAAGGTTCACTATCTTTGGCCCGAAAAAAGCATGTTCTTTGAGAATTATTCTCTCGGGAGGTGTTATAGATATCAGTGTCAAATTTGGTCAAAACGTGTATTGATATTTTCTCTACAAAATTGAATTTTTTGACCGGAAAAGTCGAAGAGCAAAGTCGGAAGTGCCGTCAGAACGAAACAACATTTCGATGTAAACCTCCACGCGCGGTATGTCACAGGTCAGCCGGCTCGTCTGAAATCAAAATTGAGTTGACGATAGCGAGGTATATAAGATTCTTCAGGAGCTGTACCTCTCTTCAGTTATTTGGACCATAGAAAACAAAATGGCGCCCATTTGAAAAAAATAGGCTTTTTTCATCGATTTTTCGAATTCGTCGGCCAAGTAAAAATATTTATAGTAGACGGATCGGAATAAAAGTGGTACAACTCCTACACAATTTAGTTAGCTTCATCAGACACAAGGAATCATACCAGTCGGTTCAGTAGATTTGAAGTTACCATACCGCGCGATAAAAAGAAGAACGTCATTTCGAGAAACACGTGTTTGATGTTTTGACTACATATAAATGCAATATTATGCAACGTACGTTCAATCTACTATTCCGGGTCCATAAACTAGTCCTTTCTCTTCCTCACAGAGGGCGTTCTGCTCCATCTGGGCCATCCAGCGGTGCTCCAGAGCCGCTCGTACGGCCGGTGACAACCGGTTTTCGGCCGCTTGGATCCGGTGGTCGTCCGAATGCTTGGCGAACTGCGTCGCATAGAGTCCCAGGGTGACGTCCATCGTTATCATGGTCTCTTCAGAATTGCTGAATACTCTTCGTTGAAGGTGCTTACTGCCAGGAAAGTCGCAGTATTCATAGTCTTCTCACCAGAATGCAAATGGTTGACGGCTAACGTCCAAACACACGCATTCAGACTTTCATTTGAATTTTGTGTGTTTCATCCCAAGCACCGGTACAATAACTCGTCCTCCGAAAGAAAGAAAAATACTTGTGCGTGAAAAAGGCCAATTTCAGGGAGGTGCATTTTTTTGCTCAGCCGCGAATAACAAACATTTCCGTTCCGTATTTGGAAAAACCGTTTCAGGGGTGGATTCTAAACACTTTTATCGATCCAAAAATGCAATTTAAAAAAATCTATTTTTTGAACCCAAAGATACTAAACGTCCCCATCAGTGATCCTCCGACGGCACCAGTCGAGCTGTGCAGGTCGATGCTGTGGCGTGAGTGGAAGACGGTTCAAAAATGGTTCAAATGGTTCTGAGCACTATGGGACTTACCATCTGAGGTCATCAGTCCCCTAGAACGTATTACTACATAAACCTAACCAACCTAAGGACATCACACACTTCCATGCCCGAGGCAGGATTCGAACCTGCGACCGTAGCGGTAGCGTGGTTCCAGACTGTAGCGCCTAGAACCGCTCGGCCACCTCTGACGGAATGGAAGACGGGCCAGAGATGTGCGTCTCCGTACTCGCTGTGCTAATAACCAGTTCGCAACAGTTCGTGTGGATACGTCTGACTCCACAATCCCTCTTATCTATGCTGTGGTAACTGTAGATGCTACCATTACAGAATGACAATCCTGGCGGGCGTCAGTGCCGATTGGACGTCCAAAGCCTCGTCTACGGGCGTGAGAATATTCACGTCATCACTGATACTAGCTTCGTTGCACAACTTACGCAGCACGTCCAACGTTTGTGGTAATTCTCCGAAAAGACTGTCCTGCCATTCGGTAGGCCACAATTTCAAACCCACTCAGTTGACTGTAGGAAGCACTAGTGCTTCTCTGTGGCACGGTTGCCTGCTTTCTGAACACATTTACACCACAAAGCGCTTATTGTTGCGAGCATTCCATAAAAAGGGCAGACACGATGGTGTACTGATAGCTGTGCTACTACGCTTTGCGTTGGCGGATCAGTCTATCTGATATCCTCCAGGTGGCAACACCGACGTCGTCTTTCCAGGTGACTAACTTTTTTTCGGCGTGTGTTCCAATGCATTAAATTGCTCTGTGACATGATTGTCAGTTTGAATGTTAGCTCATATAGGCTGGTGTCCTAAACATGCCATTCATTTTGTCTTTGTGTGGGAGACGTTCATACTGTTTTCTCTGGCTATTTTACTTGTTTCTTGTAAGTCATTTTCATTCTGACTAACAGTTACTTTTCAGCCCACCCGGTTGGCCTTGCGGTCTAACGCACGGCTTTCCAGGCGGGAAGGAGCGCCTGGTCCCCGGCACGAATCAGCCAGGCGGATTTGTGTCGAGGTCCGGTGAACCGGCCAGTCTGTGGATGGTTTTTAGGCGGTTTTCCATCTGCCTCGGCAAATGCGGGCTGCTTCCCCTTATTCTGCCTCAATTACACTATGTCGGCGATTGCTGCGCAAACAAGTTCTCCACGTACGCGTACACCACCATTACTCTACCACGCAAACATAGGGGTTACACTCGTCTGGTGTGAGACGTTCCCTGAGGGGATCCACCGGAAGCCGAACCGCACAATAACCCTGGGTGAAGTGGACTGCGGTAGCCGTCGTGGGATTGTGGACCACTGCGGCTGCGGCGGGGACGGAGCCTCTCCGTCATTTCTAGATCCCCGGTTAACATGCAATACATACATACAATACAACAGGTACTTGATCGCCAACAAACAGTAGTGTACTGACATTCACATTGTCACTTTTAAAATATTTTATTGTGCGTACGAAAGTTTTGGTTCAAATGGCTCTTAAGCACTATGGGAGTTGACATCTGAGGTCATCAGTCCCCTAGACTTAGAACTACTTAAACCTAACTAACCTAAGGGCATCACACACATCCATGCCCGAGGCAGCATTCGAACCAGTGACCGTAGTAGCAGCGCGATTCCAGACTGAAGCGTATAGAACCGCTCGGTCACAGCGGCCGGCTCGCAAGTTTTGGTTACATCATCGATACATACATTAACAATAGAGGATGAGAGGGGACACGCTTGTCTAGCTCCTTGGTTTAGTTCAACCATATAACGTCTGCTGCTTGCTATTTTTATTTGTAATTTGTTGTTCGTTTATAAAACCTGAATAGCTGTTAAGATAAGGGATCCCTCTCTGTCTTAAAATTTTCCACAGTTACTTCGATTCACTTTATCAAACGCCTTGTCGTACTCAATGAAGGTAAGAAATGTTGGTAAGCCCAATTCACGGTGATTTTCTATTAGTTGTGTTATGGTGAAGGTACAGTCTCAGCGGGATCTGCGTTTTCGAAAACGATTTTGGCCATCATAATATAGAGTTGCAGCGATTGCCGATACTCTGTTACAATTCTGTCACACAATTTATAAAATGAGTTCAGAACGCTTCTGTAGTTCTGACATTCATTCTCTCTGTCCTTGATGAAAAAATCAGTAACAAAGAAAGCTTGAGTCACAGCTTGAGGCGTGGCCAGATAACCTAATAGTTCAGGCGACATGTGGCGAAAAGAAGAAATCAAGGTTCGTGTCCCGATATGGTGCACATCTCCAATTTTTGTGACGCATTTGTCACATTGTAGGTTCGGTGTATCTGCACGATAGGCACTGATACGTTTCCATATCGCTGCATGTTAGTTGACTTCACCCCCATTTTCGCGTATTTAAGTGACCTCTGGTCTTAACTTACTACTTTTCGGTAATAAGCAGTCACCTTAATAGTAACAGCAGCAAAGTACACTGTATTTTAGCATTGAATGTTCGTTCCGATGTAATGTAATTGTGCGTCATTGCGTTAACCGTTCTCTGTACACAGAGGTGCGCAGAGGTTTCTCGATCCCTGATTACGTTTATAGGGAACTGGTGGGAATCGGGTGTGCCGTAACCCCGCGACGCAGACCTGCGCAGCCGAGCTTGGCAACTCCTGCGGTCTGCGCGCGGAACTCGAGGACTTGGTAGCGCCTCAGACTGCTCCCCTCTCGCGCTTTAATCCAAATGGACCGTTCCTACAGCAAACCACTTAGTTGCGTTTTCGCAATTACAGCCCTGGCAGGCTGCAAGCGCGGCGGGGATCTTCCGGGGGCCCTCCCGAGTAACGCGACTCGTTTGTTAGCGAGATTATTGTGCAGCTGCTGCTGCTGCCGCGCTTCCAACAATGTGGCGCGTTTTCTCCGTTACCCAGGCAACGGCGCTGGTTTATTTCATTTTCTTTCTTTCGCACTAAAGGGAGTACCTCGAAGTTTCCGCCCTCGCCGTAATTGTAGTTGTATTTGAAGTTTAGTTCTTGGAAAACTAATTGATGGTTTTCTTTAATTTTTCTCGGAATTAGAGCGAATGAATTTCCCCGATAAAAGCTGACTTAAATTTTAACAGTTTCAGACCTAATTTCTTAAGCCAGGAAGCAGCTTATTCTTCGATTTTTTTACTGATAATGAGTAATTAATACGTAAATAAAGAATTCCATCGTATAACTAAAAAACATCATTTCATGTTATCCTGTGTCGGTCCATGAGTTGCCTTCACTTGTGCAGAAATCTCATCTGTTTGCTAAATAGATACTTTATTTAGTCTTCTGGTGTCTACTGTAGCTTTTAAGAGCTTTATTTCTTCGTAGCTATGTGAATTTTGTTTTAGTAAATACAAATACCGTTGGTGTTTGAGTTTCTCATGCCTGTTTGTTTCTTACACACAAAATATTACTTGCAGACATATTTATTGACTAATTTCATCTTATGCACCTATTATCCTGAAAAACTTTATTTGCTGCGTTATAGATTCCTTAAGTAGTTCTCGTAGATGACACCTACGGAGAATTCGGAAATGGGAGTCCCTATCTCCAGTGGTAGCTGTCTCGCGTATGGAATTTTGATTGTTTCAGACAAAAATTTTTGCGGCTTTAATTGAAACTTCCTGGCAGATTAAACTGTGTGCCGGACCGAGACTCGCTCGGCATCTTTGCCTTACGTGGGCAAGTGCTCTACCTACTGAGCTACCCAAGCAAGCGTCGGCTTTACTTCCGCCAGTACTTCGCTTCATTCCAGTTTATTAATTAAGGTCGATAATTTCTTGTTGAGCCATACTGACTGTTAGAGTAAAACATATGGCATCAACAATAATCGAACGAAGAGTTCTTCTTATGGAGCGACCACAACTGTATACGCCCATTTTGAAAAATGAAGGAAATGCAGAAGAGTTGCTTAATCCACAGTCATTTATTGTGTACACCACCGGTTTCGGAATACTTGAATTTCCATCTGGTGTGAAAAATAAAATCGCTCAATCATCTGAGGTCATCCTCACCCCAGTGCTGTCGCAGAATCAGGTACCGTATCAAAAGGGCAACTGGGACAAAAATTCCATTACAACCAATCCCCTGTTCTGCGTGGCCAGGCTCTGAGCACTATGGAACTTAACTGCTGCGGTCATCAGTCCCCTAGAACTTAGAGCTACTTAAACCTAACTAACCTAAGAACATCACACACATCCACGCCCGAAGCAGGTTTCGAACCTGCGACCGTAGCGGTCGCGCGGTTCCCGGGAATACAAACAGGAAAAGTATGTAATAGAAAAAACCAGACGATTTTACTATTACGTAGTTTTCCTGTAAATATTAGCCGTTTTTATTATAACATAGTTTTCCTGTTTGTGTTCCCGGTTGCTCAGCACTGTGGAACTGCTCTTATGAAATTCTTGTCCCATTTATCCTTTTGACAGGGAACCTTAGGTTCCACGGCAGCATTATGGTGAAGATGACCTCAGATGATGAAGTGATTTTATTTTTTACACCAGATGATGGAACATTAAATGTCCCGAAGCCGGTCGTATACACAATAAAAGATTGTGGACTGAGTCACTGTCCTGCGATTTCTTCAGTTTTCAAAAGAGTAATTGACTTAAGTGGCTAAAACTGCAAGCAGTACCTGCATAAAAACATTATACAGTTACATTCATTATAGCCACAAGTTCCTAGCAAGAAAATGGTCTTATTATCTTTCCACACTGCTTCACAACTGCAGATTTTGCAACTACAGCAAGATTTTCAAATGAACAATTGGCAGTGCCAACATGAATGTAAACATGAGCATCAGCGGCATAACTTATGCGTCTAGTATACCTGATGTTGCATTTTTAAAGCGAAACCTATAGCTACACGGAATGTAACTATATAATGCTGTATCAAAAATTCCTACTTAAAATCACTCTCTATTCTCGTTGGGAGTGCACCTTCGTGGGATGACGCGTTGGCTTTATTAATCGGACATCTTGTCACGTATTTTTTCATCCAGTCGGTGCAGCAGCCTAGCAAAATATTCGCCAGTTTTGTTGTAAAGGATAATCCCCATGACACACTGGTAGTGGCAACACTGACAAATGAAATCGACGCCGTGTTCTTTGGCGCAGCACCGCCGGTAACCGTCCTCCGTTATGAAGGCGATGTCGTTTCTGCACTGATGTGGTGCAGCAATGTCTCGCTCATTGCAACGGAAGTACACACGTAATCACTTTTGTTCGCATTAAAAAGTTCCAAACGTTGCTGACAAGTGTTTTTAAGATTACTTTTGAACTGATTTCAACGAATGCGGCATTCTCCTTGCATCAAAATTTCTGGTAGTAAAATCTCCATGTAAAATGTGTCACAACCATCCTTCTCATTTGCCGTCGTCTATTTCATATACCTATACCAGCACTTTTTAAATGTTTTTCACCTCTGATTATAGTTTTGGCAGGCCCTTCAGCATCATTCCCAAGAGAAGTATTCCCACTTTTGAATTAAGCTGGTCATTTTGTAACTTCTGAAAAAAAGGAGCCGACTTCTAATTAATTCACAACCGTAATCATTCTCTGTAAATAATAAAACAAATGTGATACAGTGTTATTCCAGTTTATCCATTTGATACAAATACAGAGGGGTCTAAAGAAAGGTATCCACTGTTTAAAAGTCCATAACTGGGAAAGTAATTGACGGAGTTGTCTCATCTTTGGTAGTGCAATAGTTCGTAGTTCCGGCAATCGCCACACAGGCGTTGTATTGCGTTGTATTGCGTTGTTTTGTTTTGGCAGATGACAGTCGCCAGATAGTGTTTTGTTCTTAGTTGCACCTAGTTACTCGAGTAAACATGGCTGGAGCAAGGTTTACATTCTATGAAAGGAAGTCAGTTTTGAAGTGGTATTTCAAGTACGAAAACATTAATGAGGTTCAACGGCAATGGCGAAATGAGTATCAAACAGAGCCACCGAAACGTTTAACAATTCGCCGCATTCGAGACAAATTTGAAGCCTAAGGCTGTGTTAAAAATGTACACAAACAACTATCTGGACGACCTGTAACAGTAACAAGTCCATTTAACTCCCATCGTGTGTTACAACAATTCACTCGCTCACCACAGAAGTCTGTGAGACAGTGTGCCCGTGAAACTGGAGTGAGTCGCTCAAGTGTTCGGCGAGCTTTGAAGACAGCAAAGTGGAAGTGCTACATCCCACGATTGTTATACACAATGAGCGAGGACGACCCAGATCGTAGAATGGAGTACTGCGAGTGGTTTACTAACATGCTGCGCAACGATGAAGAGTTTGCAGAGATGATTGTGTGGTCTCATGAGGCACAGTTCAAACTCAATGGTACAGTAAATCGCCACAATCGCATCTACTGGGCCACCGAAAATCTCAACGTCCATGCAGACAAAGTCGTGAACTTGCCAGGAGTAAATGTGTGATGTGGGTTGTCTTACCGGGGCTTGATTGGGCCATTCTTCTTTGACGGCACAGTTTCCGGTGAGGTGTACCTTCAGAAGCTTCAGACATATGTTTTACCTGCCATCCGAGACTTGTATGGAGACGGAAGACTTTACTTTCAACAAGATGGTGCCCCAGCCCACTACCAAAATCGTGTTAGGGCGAATCCCGACGAAAATCTACCAGGAAGATGGATAGGCTGTAGAGGTGCTTTGGAGTATCCACCACGTTCCCCAGACCTAACTCCTCTGGACTTTTGCCTGTGGGGAACAGTAAAGGACGTCGTTTATCGACAAAAGCCACCCACACTGGATGAACTTCGAGGATCCATCGTACATTCATGTGCAAATATTCAACTTAACACGTTGCGCTCAGTAGTTCGTGCTGCAGTTCGGCGGCATCCTTCTAGGCGCGCAGTCCGGAGCCGTGCGACTGCTACGGTCGCAGGTTCGAATCCTGCCTCGGGCATGGATGTGTGTGATGTCCTTAGGTTAGTTGGGTTGAAGTAGTTCTAAGTTCTAGGGGACTAATGACCTCAGCAGTTGAGTCCCATAGTGCTCAGAGCCATTTGAACCATTTTTTGTTTTTTAGCTACACTTTCACCAAAAATGAGAAAACTTCGTCAGTTAGATTGCAAGTCATGGACCTTTAAACAGTGGATACATTTCTTTGGACCCCTCTGTGTATACAACACGACTGACGTATTGGCAACATGCACCAATACAACCAAAACACAATTGTATTGATACCAGTGTAATCTCTGGGCCAGGTAGATGAATAATCTTTTTGCCTTTATTTGTCATCTTGATTACAATCAACAAAGACAGAAACTGCATTTGTTCCGCCTTATAAAATCAATAGAAATATTTTTGACAGTTGACTGAGATATTAATAAAACTGTTTTGCCTGTTTTTAGGTAAGTCAACAAGAACTCGTTTGTCAGTCATGGTGTGGCACTGTTAGCCATAGAATATACACGCTGCAGACAACAAGAACCCACGTAAGTAGTTTTTGCCTTTGTCTAACAGGCCAATGAAGTAACGTTCCTATTACTCTTTGTTAGGTAATAGCTTCATGTTATATGTAACCAATTTAATTTACAGGTTACCCACTGTGTAGCTGTATTATAAACTACAAAATCGTTGAATTTAATTAGAAAGAAACCTAATTTAATTTTCGAATATGATCCAAGATTCTGTTGAAGTAGAAACAGGAAACACTTTTATTACATATGGATTATGTGTCGAATCGATTATATTTCCTTTCTCTCGTCTCTTTAAAGCATCTAATACAGACTTTCCTCCGATACACTGCCTGTTGTGTGTGTTAGTGATGTGACCAAAAGTAATCTGCTACAATATTGGTACGCTAGTCGTCCTGATATCGACGTTCCATTATTGTGATGTAAGCTCTTACTCTTTCTCTCTGAATCAACCCAAACTTTTAGAGGGAAAAAAAATTTCATGCTCACTATTGAAAACGAAAAAGTAACTCATGAACCTTACCAGACAGCTTAGGTTCTTGAGTTTTTCCAGCATGATGTTTTTAACATTAATATAATATGGATCCCTTTTATTGCATAAAAACTTATTAACAACATTTCTAAATGATTCTCAAACCCACCTCTCACCCGTAGTCATTTTTGATTCAAAGCTGACATCGAATAAATTACTCCTCCAACAAATACGCATTCTTTCAATTTCGCTCCCATAGACTAAGAGACTTGCCACTGAGATACTGAACCGTTCTGCAGAGTTGAGTAAGTATTTCATAAACTGTTTCATTAGGTCCAGCCTAATGTTTAGAGGTGAAAACTAAATTTGAACAGATTTTTGAAATATTAAGACGATGATGGTTTCCTTTCAACACAATTGTTATACATGCACTACGAAAATATCTTTTAAATTCTTCAATTTTTCACCATAGGATGTGTAATACAATTGCCCACGAACCAGTTCTGGATACTATTTTCTGTTACATGAGAGATTTTAAGATTTTCGTTTTTATACATAAATATACTTTGGTCGGAAATAAGGTAACTGCGAATTATCTATACATGTCATAATTTATTTGTTTACTGTCAGTGTACAGAAATACTCATATTTCAATTTTTATGAAAAGTTACAATAAGTTCAAAACCAGAGCCGTATATGCCATGAGACTTGTGGCAAAAGTTGTACATCCCAAGCTGCATAAACAACTTTTGTTCTCTTGTGCTTATATTTTGGACCGCAGTATCTGAACTGATTCCTAGTGTCATTGTCTTTCGGTGCATGTTTGCCTACATTCACTAGCCAGCCATATTCTGGCACACTAGAAACTCCTCCTTTTGCTGGAAGAAATTGATCGCTGAATACCTCTTTTTTCTGCATGTAAACCCATCTATAGCCACATCATCTACATCATTCTCCTCAAACCGCCTAACGGTGTATGGCTGAGGGTACTCTGACACCACTAACCTATCCATTCTTAGCTGTTCCACTCGGGAACTGAGCTTGGGAAGTATTATCGTCGGTAAGCCTCTTTATTGGCTCTGTTTTCTCGAACATTCTCGCAAGATGTATGTGTGAGGAAGTAATATGTTGTCCAACTGTTCCCGGAAAGCAGTCTCTCGAAATTTCAATAGAAAACCTCTCCGTGATGCACAACGCATCTTACGTTGCGTCTGCCATTGGAGTTTGTCCAACATTTCTATAACGCTATCGCCGGCCGCTGTGACCGAGCGGTTCTAGGCGCTTCAGTCTGGAACCGCGAGGCCGCTACGGTCGCATGTTCGAATCCTGTCTCGGGCATGGATGTGTGTGATGTCCTTAGGAAAGTTAGGTTTAAATAGTTCTAAGTTCTAGGGGACTGATGACCTCCGCTGTAAAGTCCCACAGTGCTCAGAGCCATTTGAACAATTTTTTTGTAACAATTTCCTGCGGTCTAAACGATCTTGTGGAGAAACTCGCGTATCTTCATTGGATCTTCTTTGTCTCTTTCATCAGTCTTACCTGCTAAGGATCCGAGATTGATGAACATTACTCAAGAATGGGTCGAACTGACTTGCTAACTCGAGAAGAAAGGTGAACTGTCTTTTGCCTTTCTACCTCATATAGCACATGTGAGTTAATAATATCCAAATAAAAAAAATAAAAAAAACAGTTCTCGATGCCACGATTTTAGAGATCGTCTGCTGTAATGTATCCTTCTCGTACCTGATTGAACCTGTCAACTCCATCCGTTGTGTTGTTGTTATGGTATACTACTTCAGCACACGGTACAGTTGTCTTAGCGCATTCTTTCACATCTGTTGGACTGTTCAACAGAAAGCATCCAAACTGCTTAGTTTCCCTGCCATTTTACAGCAGCTACGCCGCACCTTACTGCAAACTGAAACTTTCTGCTTTTGAGATCACTTTTTTTGTTTGCTAATATTTTGTTCCATGCTCTCCTGTTTCCTTTTACTGTTCAACTATAAAGGCCATGGTTTCTCAGCCCTTTCACCAACTTGTAAGTTGTAAAAAGAATAATCAAAAATAGTGTTTGTCCCCACGTAAAATTTTTTTTGACGTAGCTCCAGCACTATTCGCTCACAACTCTGGTAATTCTTGAAGTCTTGCATTGAGATGCTCTGTTTACCGGTACACACTTCAAACTTTGAAATAAAACCACTTTTAGAATCTGAAAGACGCCATATTTTGTAATATGCTTAATATCGCTGATTTTTTATTAAAATAATAAAAAGCATAAAAATAACTTAGCTTGGTTCTGGATGCTATTTACAATTGACAATCTGAAATTCATTTGGCCTTGGTACATTAATCTTATTCTCACATATCTCTGATACTTGACAAAGTGTCTATACATTTCTCTTCATGGCTATGTACAGGAATATGAATCTTATTAGGCGCAGACTGAAACTTAACTGTAGACTAATGCAGACTGATGCAGACTAATGCAGACTGACTAATCGGAGGTCTGTACACTCGTTATAATACCTCGCGCGTTCGTGTATCACAGCGCGAGTGTGATCCGCGAGGAGAAAAGGTTCTACGTTAGCAGCAATCTCATTGGCTGCGTTACATATTAATACGCGGATCGACGGAAGCAGAATTTGGTCCGTCTTTATGGCAGCGCCAACTCGTAGTGCGGAGACGGACGAGCGCTGCGCCTGCGCTGTTGTGCTTAGCGGGGCTCGCCCTATTGGGAATGTTGTGTACGCGCTGACTACGCGGAAGTATGTACATAACAGTGAGATTTCAGCCTTATGTACTCGTCAGTCACTATGAATAGTGACAGTCTTCTCTATTACCCGTGCACTGCTATACTTATTTTTTCGATGGTTCAGCACAGTCGACCCTAGATGGCAGCACAACATAGAGGCAGATAACATGTCCCGACACACAAGTCGGTGTTCAGAGCTGGTGGGACGTACGTGATCCATCAACCACGAAAGAGAAAGTGCTTCCATATGCACGAGGCTCTGGCGCACAATATTTTTCTCTCCAAGATTCAAAGTTCTTTTTACAAGCCAGTTTATTCTGGACCATCCGTGATCCCTTGGCCTACTATGTATGACACTTCGAACCTAATGTCTCCCATTTATTTTCTTAGGAACTACAACAGTTACAGAAAGCACAATGAAACAGTTGAAAAGAACAAGATTTCGGGTATATACTGTCATTTATTAACACAGTCGCCACCATTCGTTTTGCACTTTTTCTACCGATGAACCTGTATGGTTTGCTTGTAAAAACGTGATCAAGCTGAGGCTAGCCACAAACTCTCAAGTTTGATGATGGCATCTGAGATTGGTTGGCCATTCAGGTATATACAGAGGTCTGTAAAGAGAATGTTGTAGGGCAGTCCTATCAAATTTGCCAGTGAGTCCGAATGCTGCTAAACTGTTTTTGGGTCTACTACTATCGTGTTACAAGCGGAAATTAACTCTTCGTCTCTGTTCTGTCTCTGCATATTGAGGCTTTGAGCCTAGTCAGTGTAGTATATTAGCATTCTGAATTGCCTGTTACCTTAAGCTCCAATACCTTGAAAAGAATCTCACTCAGTTCATCCCAGAAGACTGAGTACTTCACTTTACCTGCTGATGGCTGTGTCTTGAAGTTGTTCTTTGTTGGGGAAATTGCGTTTCTCCACTGCACCGACTATCTCTTGCATACTGCGTCGTAGTGGCGACACCCCGTCTTCTCTTTGGTGATGATGGTGTTAGCTAATTGTCACCTTTAGCCTCGCGTTGGTCTGGCAGGTACTGACAAATTTCCGTTCCTTGATATTTTTTGTCTGGCTTGAACATCACACACTCTTTGCGAAAGCGAAGGTTGCGTAACATCTTGTGTGTGGCACGAAACGTATTCACAGTTCGAATACGAACAATCATCACTTATATAAGGGAATGACGACCATGAAAATTTTTCCCGGATCGGGACTCGAAATCGGTTTACCCGCTTTTTTTCTGTCTTATCGCGAGCGGTGGGCTTATTCTTTTTGTAAAGGTGCAGTAACCGCTTTTTTGAGGGAATAACAGAATTTTTTGTTTTCGTTTTATTTTTTATTTTTTGTTTTTGTTTGTTTGCAGGCAAGTGCTCTACCGCCTTCTTTTACTTTTAAACATGAACAATAGAAAACAAAAACTACCTTTTTGTTGATATTACAAAATGAGATTAAAAATTTCTTCATATACATACATATATAAACTAAACCGGATAACTATAAACGAGACTGACGTAGAATTAACATTGTAATAAGTAGTAAACTTTGGAAAGGTAAGAATGCGTCAGGAATTAAAAACACAATAAAATTATGTTAAAAAAGAAATACTTCTCCAACTATGCTTCAAATTTCAATGAATATCTTTCACAAATTAAAGCAAATCCTGGTTCACATATAACATTTAAATGAAGTTAAATTTCAATGTTTATGTATTGCTTGAAAGTTAGTAAATTGAACATTATTCTCGCGTTATATGAAGAAACCAACACACATTACAATGGAGAATCGTATTTCCAATGGCCCACGCTGTTCTGTCATCCAAGTATGTCTTCTTGTGAGTGTATGGTATCCACTGATTCTTATCGTCCGTTCATTCTTTCTTCGCATCGACAATTTAATTTCTCCTACCCTGGAAGTTCCAGAAATCCGGGTTTGAGTCAAGGTCCAGCACCAATTTTCACTGTCGTCATTCCATTAGACAGCTGATGGTTGTCCATATTCACACCCGCGAATACATTTCGTGTATTCCATAACGTCTGTAGTCACCGCAGTGCCTGTTCCTTTGGACACGCATGCATATCGGAAGGTATATTGCATCGTAATTCTGAACAATAGATGCACTGCAGTATCGTATGTTGGGACTAATGTCGTGATGGACACGAGCACCGAAGTGAATGTCAGCGATGTGCCGGAAAAAAAAAACGATGAAGAAAGCTACCAAGAAGTTGTGCATTTAATTAGATTGCATGAGGAAATGCTAGCGCTACGGAGTTATTTGGTTGCTGTTCTACAGAAACTGGTTGCTGAAATGGCTACACTTTTGATGTCTACACAGAATAAATTTACCAGAATAATCAAAATTTAAGGAATCAGGCAAAGTAGTTTTTTAACGTAGATTAACTAACATAGACAATGTGAAGTTATGATTGAAAGTAATCGTTTTAGAACTCAGAAATCTGCAATTTAACTCCTTATAATACAGCGTATCTATATTTTATCTATATTTTATGTGTATTTATCGATTATATATGTATATGTCGTGTGACTAGGGTGTCCCGTTAGGTAGACCGTTCGCCGAGTGCAAGTTTTATGATATGACGCCACTTCGGCAAATTGCGCATCGATGGGGATGAAATGGTAATGATTAGGACATCACAACACCCGGTCCTTGGGCGGAGAAAACCTCCGACCCAGCTGGGAATCGAACCCGGACCCTTAGGATAGACATTCTGTCGCGCTGACGACTCAGCTACCGACGGCGGTCTATTTATTGGTTATACTATTATGTCGGCTGTTGAAGAACATTATTATATTGGCTGTTGAAGAACAGCCCTTCAGAAATTTACGAGTGGTTCCTTAAGTCAATAAAAGTAAAGAAAAGGAAAAAGAAAATAAAGCGTTCGAATAGATGTATAGGAAATGCTTCACATATCAGATATCCGAACTGTTTGACTTTTGAGCGAGTATGGGTATCAATATCAGATATCACATAATGTTATTTCAGCGTAATTGATATTGTGCCTAATATTAAACAGAATAAACGTATCTGATCCTAGAAATGATAGTTTCACAAGCAGCCTGTCTTACTAGCGGGTTTACGCAAAATAGTGTCTTGCTTCGCAATTTTGGATCCAATTATAGGGAGTATTCCTTCCATCTTCGTCACTGTTATTCTCGTAAAATTTCGATATTGCTCTGTATCTTCCATCACAAGGTCTACAACGAAATTCTTACAACTTCCAAAACCATCCCGCCGCCTAATCCACCCTCTGATCTAAAACGAACACTGTCTTTTACGTTTTTTCTTTGCCATTAAAAGTATTAGAAGTGCAGCTGCATCCCGACGTTCTTCCATAGGAACCCCTTCCCTTTCGTGCAGAACGACGACTGAAAAATCTCACTGAGATTGATCTATCAGCTGTCACAGACTGTGTCATCCTGCTCTGAGTAAACGCTTCCGACATCTCGTTTAGTAAAACACACACGCAATCAGAGAAGCTACTCGCAAGTGACTTATCAGCCCGCGACTATCAGCGATAATTCACCTCTAGTACAATTTTGCAAGTACTGTGTGAGTGAATCAGACCGTTTGAGAGGAAAAAAACTCGCACATATATTCCAGTCCTCACAGCCGCCACTGAGGTGTTCGCAAAATTCTTGAAGGCAATGCACCAATCGTCACGGATGAGTTGATCGAACCATTGATCGAAGGGATGGCAGCTGAGCTGTGTCGACCGGCGCGTTTCTTCTCGTGCAAATTCTTTTCGTTACTATTGAAACGTAGTACCCGCCGCCTCACATTATTCGTTTTTACTTTTTGATCGCTCCTAGTAGAAAGCGTTGATGGACTTCTTTTGGCACAGTTTGTTCAGCTATGAAAGAATACCATGACACATCAGTTTTAAACGTAACTCGATATGAGACGTCATTTTGGAACGCTTGAGTATTGTGGCCGCTTCTGCTGATACCTGTTGCAGGAAAACGAAAGCGACAGCACTTTCACGGGGAGCTTCGTAAATTAGTACTAGAGGCTTCAATAAGTAATACAACACTTTTTCGCTTGGACATTTTGGGTCGAAAAATGCGTAATTTTTTGTGGGAAATTGTAGAGTATTTCCGCTTCAACCCCTGCAGTTTCATGAAGTTTCAACAGATGGTCGCGCTATTACGAAGCCTTCAAAATAGTGGTTGTAACGGAGGTGCGTTCCAAACAGAGAGATTTTTTTTTTGGTGGGTATTCGCAGGGGACTGCATAATATCTGCGGAGACCTGGCAGTTAACAAAAGCACGATGAGTCGTTGGGCGAGGTGTCTGTCATCACAGCAACAAGGTCGCGCAAACCCGTCCGATCTCCCGCATGTTGGCCGGCCGTACACAGCTGTGAATCCTGCGGTGTTGGAACGTGTGGACACTCTCGTTCGAATGATCGACGGGTCACAGTCAAACAGCTCCCTGCTCAAGTGGACGACTCTTCTGGTAGTGCTGACGCAATCGTCCACCAGTTGGGGTACTCACAAGTGTGTGCCCGCTGGGTTCCTCTCCGCCTAATAGAAGATCATAAAGAGCAACAAAGGACCATCTGTGCGGAATTGCTTGCACGTCACGAGGCTGATCGTAATAATTTTCTGTCGAATATTGTCACAGGCGATGAAACAAAGTTTCATCAGTTCTCACTGGTTCAAAAATGGTTCAAGTGGCTCTAAGCACTATGGAACTTAGCATCTGAGGTCATCAGTCCCCTAGACTTAGAACTACTTAAATCTAACTAACCTAAGGACATCACACACAACCATGCCCGAGGCAGGATTCGAACCTGCGACTCTAGCAGCAGCGCGGTTCTAGACTGAAGCGCCTAGAACCGCTCGGCCACAGCGGCCGGAGCTTTTAACCGGAAACAAAACAGCAATCCATTCAAATCTGCGCCCTCAGCCGATAAACTAGTGGATAAGATCTTCTGGGACTCTGAAGGAATTATTCTGTTTCATGTCCTCCCTCATGGTGCAACTATCAACTCTGAAGTGTATTGTGCTGCTATGAAGAAACGACTTCAGCATGTTCGTAGGTACAAGTCTGTGGGCCCGAGAGGAGCTCCCAAAATTTCATTGGACCGTTCTTCCTCATTTGCCTTACAGCCCGGATCTTCCCTTTTTCGATTTCCATCTGTTTGGCCCAATGAAGGATGAAGTCCGCGGAAGGAAGTACGTGGATGAGCAGGAGGTTGTTGATACAACAAGACGTTGGCTCCGACGTCAGACTTTGTAGACTGAAACCATGCGGTCATACCAGCTTTCTCAGTAAGTTGGTTTGAGGCCGTCACGTTGACGGAGATTAGCAAGAGTGACACAAAAGTAGATATCTTAAGTGTTGCGAAACAACTCAAATCACTTAAGAAAGGCAAGTCTTCCGGTCCAGATGGTATACCAATCACGTTCCTTTCAGAGTATGCAGACACAATAGCGTATTTCTTAGCAATCATATACAACCGCTCACGTGACGAAAGGTATGTTCCTAAAGACTGGAAAGTAGCACAAGTCACACCAATATTCAAGAAAGGAAATAGGAGTAACCCATTGAATTACAGGCCGCCGGAGTGGCCGTGCGGTTCTAGGCGCTATGGTCTGGAACCGAGCGACCGCTACGGTCGCAGGTTCGAATCCTGCCTCGGGAATGGATGTGTGTGATGTCCTTAGGTTAGTTAGGTTTAATTAGTTCTAAGTTCTAGGCGACTGATGACCTCAGAAGGTAAGTCGCACAGTGCTCAAAGCCATTTCAACCAATTACAGACCCATATCACTGACCTCAATTGGCAGCAGGATTTTGGAGCATATACTGTACTCGATCTTTATGAATCACTTGGAAGAAAATGACTTATTGATACATAACCAACACGGATTCAGAAAATATCGTTCTTGTGCAACGCAGCTAACTCTTTACGCCCATGAAGTAATGAATGCTCTCGACAAGGGATTTCAGATCGATTCCGTATTCCTAGATTTCCAGAAGCCTTTTGATACAGTTCCTTACAAGCGACTATTAATCAACTTGCGTGCGTATGGAGTATCGTCTCAGTTGTGTGAGTGGATTCGTGATTTCCTCTCAGAGAGGTCACATTTCGTAGTGACAGACGGTAAATCATCGAGTAGAACGGAAGTGATATCTGGCGTTCCGCAAAATAGTGACGTAGGCCCTCTGCTGTACCTGGTTTATATGAATCTGAGCAGGCCCGTTAGATTGTTTGCAGATGACGCTGTAATTTACCGTCTAGTAAAATCATCAGACGAGCAATTCCTATTACAAAATGATCTAGAGAGAAGTGGCAACTGGCACTAAACAAAGAGAAGTACGAGGTCAACCACATGGGTACTAAAAGAAATCCGAAAAATTTTGGGTATACGATAAATCGCTCAAATCTAAGGGCTGTCAATTAGACTAAATACCTAGGAATTACAATTAGGAGCAACTTAAATTGGAAAGACCACATAGATAATATTGTGGGGAAGGCGAAACAAAGACTGCCCTTTGTTGGCAGAACACTTAGAAAATGCGACAAACCCACTAAAGAGACAGCCTAGATTACACTTGTCCGTCCTCTGCTGGAATATTGCTGCGCGGTAGGGGATCCTTACCAGGTAGGATTGACGGAGGACATCGAAAAAGTGCAAAGAAGGGCAGCTCGTTTCGTGTTATCGCGCAATGGGGGTGAGAGTGTCTCTGATATGATACGCGAGTAGGGGTGGCAGTCACTGAACCAAAGGCGGTTTTCTTTGCGGCGAGATCTATTTACAAAATTTCAATCACTAATTTTCTCTTCCGAATGCGAAAATATTTTGTTGACACCCACCTATGTCGGGACAAATGATCATCATAATAAAATAAGAGAAATCAGATCTCGAACGGAAAGATTTAGGTGTTCCTTTTTCCCATGCGCCATTCGAGAGTGGAATGGTAGAGAAGTTCGATGAACCCTCTTCCAGGCACTTAAGTGTGAATTGCAGAGTAACCATGTAGATGTAGATAGTTTTATAGCCAAAAGAATGGGGAATAATATGATGTATTGTAGTCCTGAATAAAACCAACCTGCTTTCAGAAAAAAGTGTTGCATTGTTTATTGGACTCTCCTACTATATTAACTTAATTTGGCTCGTACGCAGAAACGGAAGACCAAAAATACGAAGCATTAATGTCGGAATGATGGTTGGTTAAATGGCATTTTTGCTGCCATACAAGGACTCAGCACGCTAAAGTCACGAGAATATGTCTGTCTCGTCAAAAAAAGTTGTTTCCTCTTTCGATGTGTAGTTATTATGGTAATACTGAGCGTTTGGATTGCTTGTCTGTCAAGCAATGACGGCACTACGCTCTCAACCTGTTGGTGGAGAACGCTGTATCGGAGAGGCACCTTGGGGCTATCGAAGCAGTCGGCGGTGTAGCTCCTGCGGCGCCATTACTGGAATCGGAGCGGTTGGAGTGTTGGAGGCTGCGTCATAACCCCTGCCGACACTTCCGCCCGCTCAGTTCGTCCCTTATTAGGTTTTAATTGATTCAATAACGAGCGAACTGGTGCGGGCGGTGCGCGGGTAATGGAAGTCGCTTTCACTAATTTGGCGCGCCGTAACTGGTAGCGACGGCGGCCCAGCCATTACGTGGCGACGTAACGAGCGCCAGCAGGCAAGAACAGCCGCCGGAGCCGTTTGGCCGCGCCTTGGCCGGGATTACTCCTGCGATCGCCGGAACAGAACAGAACAGAACAGCCCGGAACAACACGCCCTCAACAACGCAACTGTCGCTTAGGCCACGATCTGGGAGCGGAACGGCCATGAGGATCCTCTTACGCCCATCGCATGCCTAAGAGCCACTTGGATGGAAGCAGGTCAACGTTTGTAGAGCTAGAGGCTTTAAAAAGGTTGACACCCACATTTACTGCTATCCATTCAGATAATACTTGGGTTGGATATAAAGTAGTGGCAACACTGCTGTAATCCATACCAGACGTTCACCTTATTATATACCCTTAATATAATAGGCCCATATCTCGATCACCTCCCCCACACAGATGCAAGGCACTGTACACAACCAGCTGGTTCAGCTCTGTCTATGTCTCGCAAGGACCGACCTATGTCACGGATAGTGTCGTCTCTAGTGTTGTGACGCACGGCACGAGGAGTTCCCTTCATTGTAGTGAACACGTCGTAACCGCATGGACTCAAATCATGTGAGTACGGGGAATGATCCTGTATATCCCACCCTTACATATGGAAGAGCTCCTGCACGGGATTCGCTATGTCGCATCGCTCACTGTTATGAAGGATGATGGTACGCAGTCCATCGGCGATCCACATACAGCCGGGAGGCAAGTAGCTCGGTTGACATGTTGTCCATGGGAGAGGGGGGGGGGGGTCTTGAATGACATTCCTGTCAAACCGAAACACTTTCACTCGTCTCATGAGCGTGCGATATGGCAATGCTGCATCATGGCACACCTCACGCAGTTCCTGAAAACATTGTTGTGCGTTCCGACCACGTGCCAATGGAGTCGTGATCCATACATGTTCGTTTTAACACTGTTAGAGCGGCTGAACTGGTCTCCCCCTCTTTCAGACAGTCCACACAGCAGCTGACCCACACACTCGTTGACGCTCACTGCACTACTTCAGCTGATCCTGCCACCAGCCACAGACAGTGCTCATGCGATTGGGTGCACATCCTTCATGTTACGGCAGTTTTGTCACTTCTTTTTATCCAACCCTAGTATGTAGAAGAGTGAGAATTACAGATAAATTCGCCAGCCAGCTCTCATTCTTTATTTCTCCAAATAGGAAGGACCGGTAGCTTATAAAGTCTACTGTCGCTAGAATGACACCTGAAATAATCAGTCACTTAGAATAATTACTAGTCACTTAGAATAATTACTAGGATGGTTTGGTAAGTCTGGTAAATTTCCATGAAAGAATGGAACATTTTCGTTGAGCCATTGTGGTTGGTAAGCTTGGTTATTCCAAGTAGTAAATACAGAATTTCGACGAGATGCAGCATACAGATCAGTGCTGCCAGTAGGAATTCGAGAAACCTACCGGTTAAAACTGCTTTCAGTATTACAGTTCTGAATAAACGGTATCTTTCGGTATTTCTTTGGCGGCGGTTATAACAGGTGTTTTTTTTATTTTTTACTTATAAACGGGTGAAAAAAAATATCAATTAGCCATAGCAGCAGTGCTAAAAAGTTCGATTTGTAAATAAACCTTTTTTTGAAAAACGCCAGCGACCTTGCCGCAGTGGTAACATCGGTTCCCGTCAGATCACAGAAGTTAAGCGCTGTCGGGCTGGGCTAGCACTTGGATGGGTGACGATATGGCCTGCCGAGAAAACTGAGGAGCTACTTGATTGAGAAGTAGCGGCTCCGGTCTCTTAAACTGACATACGGCCGGGAGATTAGTGTGCTGGCCACATGACGCCTATGGACTGAAGATGACACGGCGGTCGGTCGGTACCGTTGGGCCTACCAAGGCCTATTCAGACGGAGTTTTAAAAAAAAACGAGTAATTTTTTCGTAAAATTTACATTCATTTGAAGTAATACGTTGTATTAGAGAATGGGAAAAGCGATCAGTGCTATTTTAGTAATAATGTCGACAGAAAAAAACGACAAACAAATGGCATAAGAACTGGTACAGCTTAGCTGAGACAGTGATCTGTATGTGTCCATGCGGCGTGGCCTATTAGATGGTACGCGTGTACTTGCAGTTTGCAAGACTTGCCCATCTTGTCTCTGTGGTGGTCTCTCGCTGTCGTCATCGGATATCAGTTGTTCCATCCATAGCCTGGAACTATTTTACGAAGTGCAATATCAGTCAAGTACAATACTCCATTTTCTTTATAAAATTAAAAACAAGGCAAGCCACTACAAACTTGCGAAATCATATGAGGTGATAACTTAACAGTTCATTCACAGTTTACGATAGAAATAGAAAGCAGCTAATCTTCTGCCTGTATGTACACTCCTGGAAATGGAAAAAAGAACACATTGATACCGGTGTGTCAGACCCACCATACTTGCTCCGGACACTGCGAGAGGGCTGTACAAGCATTGATCACACGCACGGCACAGCGGACACACCAGGAACCGCGGTGTTGGCCGTCGAATGGCGCTAGCTACGCAGCATTTGTGCACAGCCGCCGTCAGTGTCAGCCAGTTTGCCGTGGCATACGGAGCTCCATCGCAGTCTTTAACACTGGTAGCATGACGCGACAGCGTGGACGTGAACCGTATGTGCAGTTGACGGACTTTGAGCGAGGGCGTATAGTGGGCATGCGGGAGGCCGGGTGGACGTACCGCCGAATTGCTCAACACGTGGGGCGTGAGGTCTCCACAGTACATCGATGTTGTCGCCAGTGGTCGGCGGAAGGTTCACGTGCCCGTCGACCTGGCACCGGACCGCAGCGACGCACGGATGCACGCCAAGATCGTAGGATCCTACGCAGTGCCGTAGGGGACCGCACCGCCACTTCCCAGCAATTTAGGGACACTGTTGCTCCTGGGGTATCGGCGAGGACCATTCGCAACCGTCTCCATGAAGCTGGGCTACGGTGCCGCACACCTTTAGGCCGTCTTCCGCCCACGCCCCAACATCGTGCAGCCCGCCTCCAGTGGTGTCGCGACAGGCGTGAATGGAGGGACGAATAGAGACGTGTCGTCTTCCGCGATGAGAGTCGCTTCTGCCTTGGTGCCAATGATGGTCGTATGCGTGTTTGGCGCCGTGCAGGTGAGCGTCACAATCAGGACTGCATAAGACCGAGGCACACAGGGCCAACACCCGGCATCATGGTGTGGGGAGCGATCTCCTACACTGGCCGTACACCTATGGTGATCATCGAGGGGACACTGAATAGTGCACGGTACATCCAAACCGTCATCGAACCCATCGTTCTACCATTCCTAGACCGGCAAGGGAACCTGCTGTTCCAACAGGACAATGCACGTCCGCATGTATCCCATGCCACCCAACGTGCTCTAGAAGGTGTAAGTCAACTACCCTGGCCAGCAAGATCTCCGGATCTGTCCCCCATTGAGCATGTTTGGGACTGGATGAAGCGTCGTCTCACGCGGTCTGCACGTCCAGCACGAACGTTGGTCCAACTGAGGCGCCAGGTGGAAATGGCATGGCAAGCCGTTCCACAGGACTACATCCAGTATCTCTACGATCGTCTCCATGGGAGAATAGCAGGCTGCATTGCTGCGAAAGGTGGATATACACTGTACTAGTGCCGACATTGTGCATGCTCTGTTGCCTGTGTCTATGTGCCTGTGGTTCTGTCAGTGTGATCATGTGATGTATCTGACCCCAGGAATGTGTCAATAAAGTTTCCCCTTCCTGGGACAATGAATTCACGGTGTTCTTATTTCAATTTCCAGGAGTGTATATTATACTCGTATATGTGCTTGTAACCCTTGAAAGCAGACATATTAACTAGAAAAACAGAGTTTTCAGCCTCAGTTTTCATCCTTTAGCTCTGACGATTTGTAATGTCCAAATATTGGTATGATCCTCGATTACAACATGATGTTTGTGCAGACTTTCAAAAAACTGGAATCTGTAGGAAACTGCTGGTGACCTTTTTTCTTTTTTTTTTACGTACGCAGTGTGAACGGTGGATGGACTAAGTTTCTTGTATTTGCCTATTTAATTTAATGCTTTGATTCTATGTATAATCAAACTGAGAATCAAAATCTTTCAGTCTTTCTTCGATTTCCACTTATTTTAGGAAATAACAGGAATAAAAAACCTAAAATCGGTTATTCTAGAAACCGGTTATTTTGAGCGGTTTGAACAGTCAGGTTAAACTGGCATTGGAAAAAAACCAATATGAATAGAAATCGGTTGTTTCAGCGATAACCTCCATCCCTGGTTGACAACTGTCTGTTTGTGAAGAAGCTGAGTGCGAATTGGGTGCCGCGCACAGTCGACCAGAAGTGTATCCGACACAACACTTCAGCACAATGTTTGGCGATGTTAATCGCAATCAGCGAGACTTTTGCACCGATTTGTGTCTGTTGATGAAATCTGGTGTCTGTTGATGAAATATGGATCTATTATTATACACCAGAGTTAAAACGGCATTTAAAACAATGGACGAAGAGTGCTGGACGTGTAACAAAGTAGGCAGAGACCATTTTGTCAGCTGGTAAGGTGATGGCTACTATTTTCTTCGGGTTCCCAAGAAATTATTCTCATAGATTACTTGAAAAAGCCAGAACCTTAACTGGACCCTATTGAGCTTCGTTGCTAAATCGTTTCAAACTTGCATTCGCTGAAAGAGACCAAGGTTGGGACGGAGAAATGTGCTCTTTCACCAGGATTATGCACCATCCCACACATCAGTGGCAACGTGGTGAAAGGGCATGAATTGGGCTTTTAATTGGTTTCTCATCCACCCTATTCACCAGAGTTATCACTAAGCGACAGCTTCTTGGTCCCTGGCTTGAAAGTCTGGCTTTCTAGAAAGGAATTTTTATGTAATGAGGAAGCACCGTTGCAGTCAAAGAGTATTTTATTATACTTACATTTGCAGTGCTTTTCTACGTGTGTTTTGTTGTGTTTTATTGAAGATGACGAAACGTAAAGGCATTTTCCAAAAAATGGCTCTGAGCACAATGGGACTCAACTTCTGAGGTCATTAGTCCCCTAGAACTTAAAACTAGTTAAACCTAACTAACCTAAGGACATCACACATCCACACCCGAGGCAGGATTCGAACCAGTGACCGTAGCGGTCTCGCAGTTCCAGACTGCACCGCCTAGAATCGCACGGCCACTTCAGCCGGCAAAGGCATTTTCAAGAAACAACAATTTAGAGGAGACAAGTTTAGAAAGCTCTCTGAAGATGCATCTGAAGAGGCGTGCACAGGGCTGACTTCGGTGGAGAGCTGCTTGCAAATCGTGGTACAAATACAAAAGGGCTCAGGCAACTGGAGAATATTATTCTCACCGGCATTCTCTTCCTGCTGATGTTATTACAGCAATTAAACCTATTTTCAGAGACGTGGCTCATACTGACCTTCTAAGGAAACGTCTGCATGGGCAGACACAGAACCTGAATGAATGTTCCAGCAGCATAATTTGGAACCGTCTGTCTGAAACTATTTGTAGGCATGCGTACATGATGCTGTTATTATATTTAATTGTGGTAATATTGGAAAATGATGGTATTGAAAAAGTTGGAAATTAATACTGGTGAAAATATTATCATTGGGCTGCAACATTGCGATAAAATGAGGATGCCGATACATACAGGTGTGCATCTAATATGGCCAAGAAAGCAAGACAAACATCCAGGAAGGGGAAAAAGAAGCTTGGAAGACATGCTAGAGACCAAAGAAGGCCATCATATGCAGCAGGACAGTTCTAATTAACTGTAAGTAACAAATATGAAAAGTTTTTTCTTTAAAGTCAATTTCCCGCAAACTAAAATTTTCAATACATATGCCCCATTATAACAGAAACTATCATAGATAAATGAATTTAATTTTCACATACTCTGCAGTATCTGGTACTGCATTCATTAATATTTCACCATTAGGAAGTTCACAAAAAATAGTTTCTGCAGAAAAAACTTAATATGTTTAGTTGATAAATTTAAAAAAGTATTTCTTAAAAACTATAAAATGGGTAAAGTAGATTTTAGTACAGTTGACTCTCTTAGCATCATGTAACATACAGTAATATTATTAAGGTCCTGCATCAAATATTTTTTTTCAGGAATGGGTCAAATACTTGTCTAAATTAACATGGGTTAGATAGTGAAACGTCCACTTAGAAAAATTATACGTGACTGTGCTTAAACTGACACACAATTTTTTTTTTTAGCGCAACGCAATCTGACTTTCAATAATCCCTACAAAAGAATGGCCCTGACTAACATTAACCTATAACTTTCACAAATCACTTACCTCACCAAAAATCTTCGTTACTCGAACTACTGCAATACAGCGAGCGCCACTACTACCAACTAAATAAAAGATTCAAACTACTGAAGGCACTAACTACTGATAGGCATAGTTAGCAAATGAAAGATTTTGATAGAGAAAAAACGATGTATTTACCTTAATAGTCATAATATATATAGCAGTTCATGACATCTGGTCTTACAAATTTCAAAGCTCCGCCATCTCTCTCCCCACTTCGAGCATTGCTGGCGGCTCACCTCCAACTGCCCAACGCTATGCACTGTTCACATCCTGCCGCCCAACACTACAATGGCGAGTATTACAACAATGCCAACCAGCCACAGACTGCACACAGCACAGCCAGTGATTTTTCATACAGAGCGCTATGTGGCCTTACCAATAAGAAAACCTAAACAGCCTACTTACAATAGGTAGGGTATGGTCCCCTTAAGCTTGCGAGCAGTCTCGTCACGTGACGTGACAGCAGTGCTCCTAGCGAATAAAGTCAATACTGTAGCGTCCGTGAGTAGAATCTTTACGGGGTAACACAACTATATGAATTATCACCTCTTTCCCGACTCGCCATTCCAGCAAATTAGGCTCTAAACACGCATTTTTGAGAGCCCATTCATTTTATGTTCACCCCATCTACAGATATTTATATTTCTGCGTTGTGAACATTGTATATTTGATTACGACGTTTTTTCGATAACTGTCTAAAAACGTGCATCGCAAAATTATGCAACGCCTTTAGTAAAGAAACGACGTTCACGATACCTAAATAAATGTCAGCAACTGAAGATAGGTTGCCAGGTATCATGGAAAATAAATGCCTATAAAAACTACTGGTTGCAGCTAATACATTATGAACTACCTTCAGTTTCAATAGCTTCATTGATCTAATACGTCCATAATGGCAAAGGATTATTTACTAGTAGACTAGGCAAACAAAATAAGGCAACGAAATAAATAAGAGCAGCTTCCTGATTATCTTCCGCGGGCCGAACTGAAAACACATGCTGGCCGGATCTGGATCGTACCGCGGGCCGCGGACCGCCGGTTGCCCACCCGTGCTTTAAATGGACAACTTGGCTGCTGTCTGGATGACACTGCCGTTTTATCCAAGACATTTGCGAAGTATCTAACCCGCCTTGCAACCGTGTTGAAGTGTATTCAGACTGCAGACCTATGCCTGAATCCGAAAAGATTGCCTTGACTGGTTATTCGCTGTTGAAGACGTTATCCCACCGTTATGGATGAGACGAATTCCAATCGTCAATCAAAATACCCAGTTCAACTGTGAAGCTTTTGATGACTGCAAAAAAAGCTATCCAGACGCAGAAAAAATTTACAAGCCACAATGATCATGAACATGAAATCACTATCTGTCGCGAATGGCCACAACGTATCCCCAAAGATATTTATGTAGTGACAGAACCAGTGCAAGAAGGGCAGCTCAGTGTGCTCCGCCACCACTACAAACAAGGCAGAGGATGAAGCTATTACCGAAATTCCAATTGGATCTGGACTTGCCGACGAACAACATAGACGAGTGACAGCCTTTCTGCGTCAATTTTCGGGTGCTTTCATATCCAGAGTGTAGAGTAGTCAGACCAACCGCTCTGTGGTAAAACCTTATAAACACTGAAGATGATCCATCAGTGGCGCTCATTTAGAGTGTGACCGACTTAACGACGGATAATCCGGGAGGATGTGGAAGAGATGCTGTAAGACGACATCATCGAACCTTCACCGAGCGAGGTGGCGCAGTGGTTAGCACACTGGACTCGCATTCGGGAGGACGACGGTTCAATCCCGTCTCCGGCCATCCTGATTTAGGTTTTCCGTGATTTCCCTAAATCGTTTCAGGCAAATGCCGGGATGGTTCCTTTGAAAGGGCATGGCCGATTTCCTTACCAATCCTTCCCTAACCCGAGCTTGCGCTCCGTCTCTAATGACCTCGTTGTCGACAGGACGTTAAACACTAACCACCACCACCACCATCGAACCTTCGGTGAGTACTTGGTCCTCTCCTGTAGTGCTTGTGAACAAGAAGGATGGCACATGGAGTTTCTGCGTTGACTACCGGCGACTGAACAACGCTACGAAGAAAGATGTCTATCCATTGACACACAGTGATGACACCAGGTGAAAAGTATTTCTTAACTGTGAAAATGCGTCAGAGCTAGAGGAAATATTTTTCTCACCATAAGACAATATGCTTGTTCTTAGTAGTACAACTGTTCCCCACACGCATTACACAGATTCCTTTCGTCTCTCTCCTTCTTACCCCACCCTGTTGTTTGATTGTTCATCACATAATATTGCTTCGCTTGGATTTTATGGGCAAAAAACACTTTTTTCTGGGACGATTTTGAAGCGCACCGCTTATAAAGTTATTTTTAAATCAATAGTCTTTATCCGATGTCGAGATACAGTAGTATAACTTTTTTCTGAGAGATTTTTGAAGCGCCATTTCTATGTCCAAATTCTGCACGAAGGTAGTTAAGAGAATAAAGTCAAAAAGAAATTCTCTTACCCAAAATATTTGTCCGTTGTCGAGATACGATGGTTTAAAGTCGAGATAAATGTAATATGCTAAATTAGTTCTTACTTAAATTGAATGCACGGAAACGGTTTAAAGTGAATCTGATATTTAAAAAATGTATTCTTCCGATAAAACTGAATACTCTCTTCAAAAAATCTAGCTTCATTCGGATATTACGAACAAAAAACACGTTTTTCTGAAGTATTTTATGCTCGCCGCTTCTGTGTTTCAGATTTGTACGAATCGACAAATTTGGTTAGAACGTGGACAAGTATAATGGTCGCCCAGTCGATTTGTGAAAGCGTTATCCATTAGCACGACATGGTTGGAAAGACAATAAAAAAACTATACCTAATCAGTAGTCGCCAGAGTCACCAAGAATCTATCTACTTTATTGTATTGTATGTTAACCGGGGACCCAGAAACGACGGAGAGGCTCCATCCCCGCGGCAGCCGCAGTGGTCCACATACCCACGACGACTACCGCAGTCAACTCCACCCCTCCGCCGCTCCACACCGAACCCAGGGTTATTGTGGACCCCCCCCCCCCCCCCCCCCCCCTCCCAGGGAACGTCTCACACCAGACGAGTGTAACCCCTGTGTTTGTGTGGTAGAGTAATGGTGGTGTACGCGTACATGGAGAACTTGTTGGAGCAGCAATCGCCGACATAGTGTAACTGAGGTGGAATAAGGGGAACCAGCCATCATTCGCCGAGGCAGATGGAAAACCGCCTAAAAACTATCCACAGACTGGCCGATTCGCTGGACCTCGACACAAATTCGCCGGGCGGATATATTGCCGGGGACCAGGTGCTCCTTCCCGCGCGGAAAGCCGTGCGTTAGATCGCAAGGCCAACCGGGCGGGCTAAGAATCTATGTAGTTTGTCAAGCTATGAAGGTCTAATGTTTGTCGTGTTATGTCTGTCTAATGTCAAAATTATGGTAGAGTAAAAGTTGGGAACCAGAATGAACAATGCACCTATCGCAGCACAAAAAAGGCCAATTTGTCCTAAGCAGAGCTACGTATGTAAAAGAAAGGAACTAGCTTTTCGACTTATCTGGCAGTTCCAAAGACATTTAAATGAAACCATCTTGACATATTCACACTCTTTTTTTTTGTTTTAACTTGTTAGTGTTAGTATCTATGCCATGTGATATAATGCATTGTGTCATGTAAAGTAACATGATAAATTGTGTCATGAAGTATACCATGACCAATGCCATCAAGTCAACCAGCATTACATTTGTCATGTCAAGTTTAGGAAGCATGCATCCCATTCTGGGATACTTCCTATTATACATAGATGCAACCCCGCTCTCGGATACTTCCTGTTGCAGATGCATCCTACTCTCTATAAGCACATAAATTTGTGTCTGCTTCTTCCTACACTTCTCACCATACACGTAAGAAGAGGGTGGTGGGAATGGGGTGGGGGGGGGTCTAAGAGAGCTCACTACGGCTGGGGAAAGTAGGGTTAACTCGTAAAAAATCGCTATTATGTCAAGATATTTTGAAGCTGCCAAGCCGAAAAGCTAGTTCCAGTCTCTTACATACCTGCTGATGATATATTCGCCGGTTTTATACGACGATAGGAGCATTCTGGTTATAATTATGAGGACGATACGAACTCTTTATTGACGTTCGTGGTTGCCATTACAGAGTTCCTGAAAGTTTATATTTGTAAATAACAAACGTTTGTTGTACCGGCGTTCGAATCAGGGGTATGCGACTTCCACGGGAAAATGAAGTAGCCTCTGACACGTTAGATGACTGAGTCGATCGATGCGTTGTGCTAGCATAGCTCGATTGGTAGCTCGTTGCCCGCCAGATGCATGGAAGCGAGGTTAATGCGCGGGCACTGCATACAGCCTTTACTTGTCACATCACATCCTTACGATCAACAGTCACTCTTGCACTTGCTACGGACAGAGCCTTTTCCGTAGTCTCTGAATGGGCTAATTTTTTAATTGAAAGTATTTATCTCAAATAATTCAGAAGTGGTGGTCGGATAGCGATACATCGGATACGTAAAATGTCAGCGGAAGAGATTAGCTGTACAATCGGTATTTTTTTAAAACAGATAATGGGTGTAGCCTCTCAGGACCTCAGGCCACCACGAAATACGGAGACTACACTTATTGTGACCAACGGAGACCACTTATCTCGTAGTTTCTTACCTTTCTTTCTTTCTTTTTTTCTTTCGCTTACGCCTTTTCCCGCAGTTTTCGCAGGGTCGGCATGGTTACAACGGATTTGGCATGGTTAGTGGAAAGGGGTGGCCGGTTGCCCTTCCTGCCGCCACCCCATACCCCCCCAGGACAGAATCAGTGTACCGCAGCTGTCTGCGTCTAGTGTAAATTAGGAAACAGTGCGAACGTTTTCAAATGTCTGTGAGTCATGTAACTGCGGCGGAACTTGGGGACCAGCCCGGTATTCACCTAGCGGGATGTGGAAAACCGCCTAAAAACCACCAGGATGGCCGGCATACCGGCACTCGTCGTTAATCCGCCGGGCGAATTCTATCTAGGGCCGGCGCACCTACCCGAGTCCAGGAAGCAGTGCATTAACGCTCTCGGCTACCCTGGCGGGTTCCGTAGTTTCTTACTGTTTATCGATATTAATCGATAATGATGATGTAATGTATGAAATCTGTTAAAGAATTTCAAGGACGATTCGAAAATAGCAGTCACAAAACAACAACAACAACAACGAACTGCTATTGTGAACTTTCAGCGTCCGCCATTCGAAAGAGCGAGGAGGTTGCTGGTTGCATTATTCATCACTTGGTAATACAGATGGTGAACAGCTCCTTCACTATTCTCAATTTTCATGTCTACTGAAAAAAAGTGTCACGTGGAGCTAATATCACACCTACATTCAAGTTACATAATGGTCATATTTAATGGTCGTCTGCTAGGGCATCACTAGATGATGTATCTTCAGAAATCATAATTTCAAATCGAAAATTTTGATCCATTGTCGTCTGATTCGTATATTAATCTTCTTAGGTCTAAATACTTCGAAAACATCCACTGTATTGCCATCACGTTTTTCGACTGTATTCCTGTTAAGTTTGCGGGATCACGCGTAACGCCATTTATCCACCGATTTGTTACTGACTGGAAGAGATTTTTATCTCATTTTTGGGCTGAAAGTCACCCAGAATATTTAAATTATGTCAGCGCTACAGGCAACATTTCACCTGTAACCAGTTACAAAGTACACTACTTATCCTCTGAGAGAACCAATAGCAAAATGAGTTCAAAGGTAATAACTTCAAGTACCGGAAATATGATGTGAGACCATTCGAGGACAGCTACATGCTGTTTGCAAATTCTCGTTACGAACTTGTAGCACTTGTAAAGGGGAATGAGTACATACTTTAGGGTGTTTATAAATGAATATCGGGATTTTAACGGTTTATAATATTTATTGCATTAAACTTACAGTTATAAATGATATGTCAAATGAAAGAACAACTCAAATAGCTGTGTTTGGCACCAGTGCCACCTCACTGGTATAGCGAAATACGCGATTGGTTGAACTTCACTGTACTCAAGCGCTGGATGGGCCGCAAGGGGCCCAATGACAGGGCTTGCTTTGCATGGCCTCCACGTTCACCCGACCTAACGCCATGCGGTTTTTTTCCTTTGGGGCTTCATCAAGGATCGTGTGTAAGTGCCTCCGCTACCAGCAGAGCTCCCTGAATTAAGAAACCGGATTGAAGCAGCTGTTGCTACAATCACTGAAGACACACTTATCAACGTTTGGGAAGAACTCGACTATAGACCTGATGTGTTCCGTATACAAATGGTGCTCACACTGAACATTTATAAGGTTCTTGGTAAAACTGTTTGAGTTGCTCTTTCATTTGACATATCATTTATAACTGTAAGTTTAATATAATAAATATTATAAAGCGTTAAAACCCCGATATTCATTTACAGGGTGTTTCAAAAATGACCGGTATATTTGAAACGGCAGTACAAACTAAACGAGCAGCGATAGAAATACATCGTTCGTTGCAATATGCTTGGGACAACAGTACATTTTCAGGCAGACAAACTTTCGAAATTACAGTAGTTACAATTGTCAACAACAGATGGCGCTGCGGTCTGGGAAAAACTATAGTACGATATTTTCCACATATCCACCATGCGTAACAATAATATGGCGTAGTCTCTGAATGAAATTACCCGAAACCTTTGACAACGTGTCTGGCGGAATAGCTTCACATGCAGATGAGATGTACTGCTTCAGCTGTTCAATTGTTTCTGGATTATGGCGGTCACCTGGTCTTTCAAGTGTCCCCACAGAAAGAAGTCACAGGGGTTCATGTCTGGCGAATAGGGAGGCCAATCCACGCCGCCTCCTTTATGTTTCGGATAGCCCAAAGCAATCACACGATCATCGAAATATTCATTCAGGAAATTAAAGACGTCGGCCGTGCGGTGTGGCCGGGCACCACCTTGCATAAACCACGAGGTGTTCGCAGTGTCGTCTAAGGCAGTTTGTACCGCCACAAATTCACGAAGAATGTCCAGATAGCGTGATGCAGTAACCGTTTCGGATCTGAAAAATGGGCCAATGATTCCTTTGGAAGAAATGGCGGCCCAGACCAGTACTTTTTGAGGATGCAGGGACGATGGGACTGCAACATGGGGCTTTTCGGTTCCCCATATGCGCCAGTTCTGTTTATTGACGAAGCCGTCCAGGTAAAATTAAGCTTCGTCAGTAAACCAAATGCTGCCCACATGCATATCGCCGTCATCAATCCTGTGCACTATATCGTTAGCGAATGTCTCTCGTGCAGCAATGGTAGCGGCGCTGAGGGGTTGCCGCGTTTGAATTTTGTATGGATAGAGGTTTAAACTCTGGCGCATGAGACGATACGTGGACGTTGGCGTCATTTGGACCGCAGCTGCAACACGGCGAACGGATACCCGAGGCCGCTGTTGGATCACCTGCTGCACTAGCTGCGCGTTGCCCTCTGTGGTTGCCGTATGCGGTCGCCCTACCTTCCCAGCACGTTCATCCGTCACGTTCCCAGTCTGTTGAAATTTTTCAAACAGATCCTTTATTGTATTGCTTATCGGTCCTTTGGTTACATTAAACCTCCGTTGTAAACTTCGTCTTGTTGCAAAAACAGTGTGTTCTAGGCGGTGGAATTCCAACACCAGAAAAATCCTCTGTTCTGAGGAATAAACCATGTTGTCCACAGCACACTTGCACGTTGTGAACAGTACACGCTTACAGCAGAAAGACGACGTACAGAATGGCGCACCCACAGTCTGCGTTGTCTTCTATATCTTTCACATCACTTGCAGCGCCATCTGTTGTTGAAAATTGTAACTACTGTAATTTCGAAAGTTTGTCCGCCTGAAAATGTACTGTTGTCCCAAGCATATTGCAACAAACGGTGTATTTCTATCGCTGCTCGTTTAGTTTTTATTGCCGTTTCAAATATACCGGTCATTTTTGAAACACCCTGTATAAACAACCTGTCTTTTTAATAGAAACCCACGTCTAGAAACGTACCGTTTCTTTTCTACGACAGTTTCATTTCAGCTGTGTAAGGCGCCTACGTCTGCTTAGGGAAAGAGAAAAGTCTTATAGTTGCCTGTTCTGGTATGGAATAGCGTAGACTGCGTGACGTGTACAATGTCTGTAATAACGTTGGTGGTCGGCACATCGAGCTGCTGTTGTAATACATCAGTACTGTTCTGTACCTACAGCGTGCTGTATTCTTTCTTGTTTTGTAATAACGTAAACACGTAATGTGTTAGTGTTGATACAAACAAATGTGTTGAAATGATTATTGGATGCATCGTTATGTTTCCTTTCGAACTGTTACCTAATAATAATTTTGTGTCACGCCTAATTCAATTCCTCAAGCAGAAGTGGACGAGTTAAGCATCTGAACTGAAACCGTCTTATAAAGGATATCGGTTCCTATTCAAAGTATTGTTTACTCCCTCCCCTCTGCAAGTCCTAGAAGCTTGTAACGGAAATTTACGAACATCCTGTATAACACTCAACTTTCGACTATGAAGACGCCACAGTGAACAGCGGAGAGAATAAACTACAGAGCACACTGAAGTTAACGGATTACGGAACCGCAATAGACACGGCGGTGTCATAAATTTCGCGCTGTAAAATGGAAAGTTTCCGGTAAGTGCATATTTTTATGGTGGGAACACCAACGTATGTGTTACTTACTAACTTACATTTACTTATGAGTTCTATTGATTTAGTACAATTATAGTCAATTACACAATGTCCGTAATTGGTAATAAGGATTATTTACTAAAGTAGTGAGACATTTTAGTAATATAGTCTCTACTTAGTCCTGATGGGTTACCATCTAAGATACTTGCAGGTGGGTCTCTAAAATCTACATTCACAGCTATGTGTTCGTATGAAGTGTCTTCAGCCTTCTTGAGTCAGTGAGGCAAGCGGCTACGAGTTGACTAGATTGGTTAGTTATTTGTGAGCGTATTTCCATTGTCGTGTTTTGAAAAGAAACAGCAGCGTGTCTGCATAAAGTTTTGTTCTAATCTTTGGAAAACCGCAGTAAAAATGCATCAAATGTCGAAGCAAGCTTTTGGAGACAAACTTTGAATCAGGCACACATCTACGGTAGGTTTAAGTGTTTCATAAACGTGCAAACATCTGCTAATGATGACAACCGTTCCGCTTGGCCGTCAACCGTCATTACACCAGAAAACGGCCCGAAGGCGAAGAAAGTGGCTCTGAGCACTATCGGACTTAAAATCTGTGGTCATCAGTCCCCTAGAACTTAGAACTACTTAAACCTAAATAACCTAAGAACATCACACACATCCATGCCCGAGGCAGGATTCGAACCTGCGACCGTAGCAGTCGCGCGGTTCCGGACTGAGCGCCTAGAACCGCTAGACCACCGCGACCGGCCCGAAGGCGAAGAATCTGATTCTGTAAGATTGTAGACAAAATACCCAGGACCTCTGCAACATCTAGGGAGTAAGTCATGGGACTCGTGAAGATGTTTTTATGAATAGAACTGAACACAAGAAGGGTCGCGTCGGAATTTGCGCCACGACTACTTGAAGATGCTCCAAACCATATTTTAAAGACTGTCACTGGTGACGAAAGTTAGTTTTATGACGCTGATCCTGTAACCAAGCAACAACCGTTGCGATAGAAAAGTCCTTATTTACGTCGACCGTCGACCTATATATGTGAAATTGTTCAGAAATCGATTGACTCTCCTGGTCACACGATCAGTATAGATCCCTATTCTGTAAGAAGAAATCCGAGGAAGACGTGAGTAGTAAAGGCCATAGCATTGGCGTACAAACAGGGTACTCCACCATCTCAATGTAATGCACGATCGCATACAACCTATGTTTTTGTGGAATTTTTAACTAAAAACACGATGACAGTTGTTACCCACCCACCGTACTCACTAGATTTAGCGTCATGTGATTTCTTCGTCATCTCCAAGATGAAAATCAAGTTGAAGGGACGAATATTTGATACAATGGAGGAGAAGAAAGTTATATCGTAGATGGTCCTAGCAGCCTAAAAATGAAAGACTTGCAGGATACATTTCAAAAGTGGTAGTAAGGTTGGGATCGTTCTATCTACTTCATGGGGACTACTTTGAAGGTGATGGTGCATAATGGTTGTAGTTTTGATACTTTCTTTGTCACAAGAGTGCTCTTTCGGCACATTTTCGAGCCTATAAAAAATGTTTACTTAGCCATTACTGTACAGCGTTCACCCTTACGGGGCGATGTAGGGGACAAAGCCCCATTTCATAAATATCACGTTATTAGGACATTTTCGCAAGGCGGTTGTGGATACCATCGCACACAGTAAATTTGCTACAGGCATCTCGGTTGCTGTTAGACAGCCGCATCTTTCAATTTCTGCACTTTGATCGTTCTTCGAATATCCAGATAACCGTGACGGTGCCTAGCAGGCAGCCACTCTACTAGAAATATTTCGAGACCGCCAATTGCCTATCAGAAGCTCTGACACCTCCCTCTCGTTAACAGCACAGGGTGGAATCAGCAGATTTCTGCGCGCAAATGAGCTTAATCTCGACTGCTCACGTAGAGCCTTCAGTCTTTATTGCTTGGGGGAGTCTGAGAAGCTGAGGGTATTTCAGCAAGAAAAACCGTGACTATTGCTACCGTAATCTTAACAAGTGACTGAAAACTAGATCTCTCTTATCCATTGATATACAGACGGCGTGCAGTGTATATTAAAACGACAAAGGTCTGACCATGTCAAGTTTCAGTCTTATTAGGCCTGTGTTCGTTTGTAGAACTTGTAGTAATTATTTGAATGTTTGCCAGGTAAGTGTTGGTGTAGTCGTGATGTTTATACAAGTGACTACGCTTCCTGCCGACATAAATTCAGTCTCCTCCACAACTAAGTTCTGGAATTACTCACAGTCTGACAGTCGAAGATAATCAGTTAGAGAAGTCTAATTTGTTTTTCCAGTTGTCAATTAATTAGAAGGTGGATGTGCAGGTAGAGTTTCAAGTCGACCTGTGCCTTCGGAATGAGGACCTCGCCCTGAATCACTAGCCATCGGTCTGACAATTTAGGAGACAACAGGAATTTTTCAAACAAAGACACTTAGTGTTTACACTGTAAACGCAATCTCTAGAGTTCACACGTGATTTATTTCAGTTTTAGACCTCCAGCGGTAGACTTGTCTGTAACTGCCCATCCGCATAGATTCAAATGGTTTTAACCACTATGAGACTTAACATCTGAGGTCATCAGTCCCCTAGACTTAGAACTACTTAAACCTAACTAACCCAACGACAGCACACAGATCCGTGCCCGAGGCAGGATTCGAACCTGCGACCTTCACAGCAGCGCGGTTCCAGACTGAAGTGCCTAGAACCGCTCGGCCACAGCGGCTGGCTGTTCAAATCGTCGGAGGGAGGGGGAGGCGTAATCAACAAGAACAATAGAGATCAATGTGGGACGTACGACGACCGTATCCGTTAGGGCAGTGCGGCGAAATCTAGCGTTAATGGGGTATGGCAGTAGAAGATTGACGCGAGTGCCTTTTTTAAGAGCACATCACCTGCATCGCCTCTCCTGAGCTCGTGGCTATATCGATTGGATCCTAGACGACTGGAAAACCATGGCCTGATCGTATGAATCCCGATTTCAGTTGGTAAGAGTTGGTGGTAGGGTTCGAGTGTGCCACGGACCTGACAAAGCCAATGACCCAATTTGTCAACAAAGCACTGTGCAACTTGGTGGTGGTTTCATAATGGTGAGGACTGTGTTCAGATGAAATGGAGTGGATTCTCTCGTCCGACAGAACAGATCATTGACTGGAAATTGTGACGTTCTCCTACTTGGAGACAATTCATGGACATCATGTTCCAAAGAAAAACGGAAATTTTTATGGATGACAATGCACTATGTCACCGGATCACAATTGTTCGCGATTGGTTTGAAGAACATTTCGGACAGTTCGAGCGAATGATTTGGCGAACCACCTCGCCCGACATGAATCCCACCGAATATTTATGGGACATATTCAAAAGGTCAGTTCATGCACAAAATCATACACCGGAAACACTTTCGCAATTATGGACGGCTACGGAGGCAGCAGGGCTCAATATCTCTGCAGGGAACTTCCAAGGGCTTGTTGCACTGCCTCGGGCAAAAGGAGTTCCGGCGCGATATTAGGAGGTATCACATGAGTCTTACGCTGTATATTAATTCATCAGAAATTTGTATATCTACATCTACATCCATACTCCGCAAGCCACCTGACGGTGTGTGGCGGAGGGTACCCTGAGTACCTCTATCGGTTCTCCCTTCTATTCCAGTCTCGTATTGTACGTGGAAAGAAGGATTGTCGGTATGCTTCTGTGTGGGCTCTAATCTCTCTGATTTTATCCTCATGGTCTCTTCGCGAGATATACGTAGGAGGGAGCAATATACTGCTTGACTCTTCGGTGAAGGTATGTTCTCGAAACTTTAACAAAAGCTCGTACCGAGCTACTGAGCGTCTCTCCTGCAGAGTCTTCCACTGGAATTTATCTATCATCTCCGTAACGCTTTCGCAATTACTAAATTGGTAATATAGATGAAACTGTTGGCCCACAGAAGGAAACATACATAAAAAACCATTAAAAAAGCGTTTTTGGGTGGAGTGGTCAGTGATAACGCATTGATGACGACTATTTCGAAGAGCTAAGCTAATGCGCTTTTAGGTGGGGAAATGTAGTGTGGTGCAAGGCATAGTAAGTTTAATTTTAGTAAATATTATACATCTGCATCTACATCTACATCTACATCTACATGATTACTCTGCAATTCACATTTAAGTGCTTGGCAGAGGGTTCATCGAACCACAATCATACTACCACCCTACCATTCCACTCCCGAACAGCGCGCGGGAAAAACGAACACCTAAACCTTTCTGTTCGAGCTCTGATTTCTTTTATTTTATTTTGATGGTCATTCCCACCTATTTAGGTTGGGAGCAACAAAATATTTTCGCATTCGGAAGAGAAAGTTGGTGACTGAAATTCCGTAAATAGATCTCGCCGCCACGAAAAACGTCTTTGCTTTAATGACTTCCATCCCAATTCTCGCATCATATCTGCCACACTCTCTACCCTATTACGTGGTAATACAAAACGAGGTGCCCTTTTTTTGCACTCTTTCGCTGTCCTCCGTCAATCCCACCTGGTAAGGATCCCCACAGCGCAGCAATATTCTAACAGAGGACGAACGATTGTAGTGTAAGCTTTCTCTTTAGTGGACTTGTTGCATCTTCTAAGTGTCCTACCAATGAAACGCAACCTTTGGCTCGCCTTCCGCACAGTATTAGCTATGTGGTCTTTCCAAGTGAAGTTGTTCGTAATTTTTACACTCAGGTACTTAGTTGAATTGACAGCCTTGAGAATTGTACTATTTATCGAGTAATCGAATTCCAAAGGATTTCTTTTGGAACTCATGTGTATCACCTCACACTTTTCGTTATTTAGCGTCAACTGCCACCTGCCACACCATACAGCAATCTTTTCTAAATCGCTTTGCAACTGATACTGGTCTTCGGATGACCTTACTAGATGGTAAATTACAGCATCATCTGCGAACAACCTAAGAGAACTGCTCAGATTGTCACCCAGGTCATTTATATAGATCAGGAACTGCAGAAGTCTCAGGACGCTTCCCTAGGGAACACCTGATATCACCTCAGTTTTACTCGAAGATTTGCCGTCTATTACTACGAACTGCGACCTTCCTGACAGGAAATCACGAATCCAGTCGCACAACTGAGACGATAGCCCATACGCCCGCAGCTTGATTAGAAGTCGCTTGTGAGGAACAGTGTCAAAAGCTTTCCGGAAATCTAGAAATACGGAATCAACTTCAGATCCCCTGTCGATGAAGATATTACCGCTTTTATTTTTAAGTTATTTTATGATTATGTTGATTATTTCAGTAGTTTTCGCCGTGACATTTTTGTTACTGCATTTCCTTAGTGCAGGATTTCTTGTTTCAAAAGCTGAAATGTGCATACAAGTTTGTTTTTTTTTTAAAGAAAGAGAAAAAAACTGATAACGCAGGTTTCACACTCATTTTATATTTCTATGGAAAATAATTTTTCAAGTGCAGGCGTCGCTCATGTTGTCAATAAGTGTGTCAAAACGCAACTGAAAGGTTTTAACATTTACCATTACAAGTTAACGCGATGAAGAGAAATGTAGCTTCTCTCAAAAAATAATCAAACTGAAGCTTGCCCGTCTTTGAAACAAAGCTCCTCTTTTATTCCCAGTCCACGAGTCGTTGTGTTTTCGCGCGCCAGCTGTAGCTTCAGGCCCGGATTGTTCATTGTCAGGGGTATCGTGAGAGAGAAAATGGTTGCAAGCAATCATCTGCGCTGCGGAGGCCGTCCCAGCGGACAATGCAGCGCGAGTTCTCCAAAGCTGCTCCAGAAGCAGGTCGCCCTGTCATGCAGATGAGATGTCCATTCTCCCGCGATGTTTTCACACTTAACACCGCGCTGTGATGTTTTCACGCTTAGTGCAACACTGCGGTCTTTTCTGCTTGTTTTCATCCATCACTGCAGCGCGGGCATGAAGCAGCGCCATTGTTATAATCGTTATCGCGGGATTTCAGATTGTTCGTCGCTGGTCGACGAATTTCAGCGAGCTCGAACGCTACCACCTACTTCTCGCGATTCCTTTGATACCAGCGAAATGTGACTACCCCATCAATTTACGACTCGGCAGCGATACGTTCCGAATATGCCAGCCCACATTTCGCAAATTCGCCTAAAACGACCATTCGGAACGCCAGGGGAGTTTAGGCGTGAGTATTCAGTCTGCATTTATAATCATGTGCATGTTCTGTTTTCTGTTGTATTTGCCGTAATAAATTTCCTTAGCTTCTTACAGATACTTCATCTGAACCAAGAGTGCCCGAACTAGCTACAATTTTTGAGCGGGGCACAGCTGTTGCACTTAATAAGCGGTCTCTTCCATGAAATTCGTCTCGGTTATACATGTTGTAAAATGACACACTTTACAACTGAGACGAATTTCACGGGAAATAACTCTGGCCACGATTGTATACAAACTTATATTTTCGAACGTGGTTTGTTTTATCGTGAATATATCTATTATTATACTGATTTTGTTACACTTTTGTATCCAGTGGCTTAATGGACATTACGGGCAGTCTGATATCGGCTCTCTCATAGTGCTCGATTCTTTTCAATAAAATCTTAGGAAGCTCGGCATTATTTGGGAGATGATGTCCGCTTCCTGCATTTTTAACAACAGAGGAGAATCCCCTGAAACCTTTGGTCTGAACCGAGGAATTAAATAAATTTTTAATTTGTTCCTGGAGCAATATGGAGGCCTAATGTGTGCTAATGTATGTGTAATTGTTAATGTGTGTAAAAGCATAAAGTCGATGACTTGTACAGCATATCCTGCAGTGTTTCTGCTGTCAGCTCTTACATTTTTGAGTGTCGGCGGTTTTCCAGATTTATTCAGCTTAGGTGATCTGCGAGAATACTACTGCTCGCTAAATGACGTTATCTCTGCTGCTTGGTCAATCATTTTGAATTAGTGTACATCAAAATTAAATGTCTGACATGACGTACTTTTTTCATCACTTTATAATTCGACTCAAGAACTGGCAAACTCTGTTTGCTGTGGACTTTACTTGAAATGATATATTATTCACTGAGTAAGTTGATTGTAACGGCAAATTCGGCACAGGTTAAAGGATATTTTTCACTAATCTGAACCTTGTTCCATTCCTTTTTAGGTCATATCTGTTCGGTACATGATATATTAATTGTGTTGCATGAACGAGAACCACGTACATTTTTTCTTAATATGAATATAAAAACTGTAACCAGTCGCTTTTTAAAATTTTAGTTTATTGCATAAGTAGTTTTCGAACCGTATCAGGCTGACTTTCAAATGGGGCACATTCTGGCACAAGCCAGTGTCATGCTATGGAAAGCATCGCGTAACTTCTACGTGCCCCATCTAAAGGTAAGCTTGGAACGGTTCGAATACTTGTTAAGGAAATAAACGAAAACGTTCCTACATTCAGAAAAGAGAATGGTTGCAGTTTTTGGCGTCTCCCCTGTTCTACAGGCTGTTATGTTTCTCCCGTGCAGACTTTCGACCAACCGACTGGTCTGGGGAAACCTGAGTGCTTCCAGAAGCACTCACCGACTCAAGGAGAAGACACAAAAAACAATGCTTTATTAGAAATCCCATAACGGTTACGATTTTACTAATCGTTAATGAACATCTACTTGCGTCATTAAAATCTGACTAATCAGAAGAAATTGAAGGGAAAAAATTTGTAACAATGACAGTACGCGGGAAAGTTCATCAAAGTTAAAGAATAGTCTCACTGCCACCGAGTAAGTAAACTGTCACTTGAGTAAACAGCTCTCAGTTCTCTGTCACGCATCTTTCTAATGCAGCTTGAGTGTATGTCACAGTAACGTACTTCGTAACTATTCAACAGAAGAAGTTACCTAAATCCACACTGCTAGTCACATCCAGTAGGATTCAAAATCGAACATTTCCTAGTAACGAATAATGTGCTACTTAAAACCCTAGCGAAATGTTAATTTCAACACAACATTCAAGAAAAAATGCACAATTCTAATACTTTATTTGTAAAGGTACGTTTTGATCACACAGATTTTACAATTCATCGTTACCGCCACAGGCCTAGTGATACATACGAAAAATAAAAATATTAACGTGATTAACAGCCGCGCATACCAGTCATACTTACCATAAAATATCGTGGTGTAGGTATCAACATCAGACTCTATGTTTATGTAAATAGTAAGTGCTGGTAATGGGCAGCATGCGTCCAGTACTGCTACCAATAACTGAGGCCAACAGAGTGCACCATAGCTAGCGCTCATAAGTAACCAGTATCGTAAATTTAATAGTTGAAATGCAGTGTCTGTAGTCATTAATTAAAATTACTTCGTGTGGAAAAATGAGCGTCTCAAAATATGACATCAACTGGAAAACAATACGTGGAATTAAATCCATACTTAACATCCACATAAAAAGGGTAAAGAGTAATAAAGGGAAACTCCTATCCTGGCAAAGCAAATAATGCACAACTGCGTAAAAGCCAGAACCAAAAGTTTAAAAGTAACATCACATCTATAATTTGAAACCTTTTAGCATGACAAAACAATAAATACAACTGTAAGAGTAAGGCAATTAACAAAACAGTTACTATTAATTACAATCTCGACAGTCGGTGAGACATTCGGGGTGGAATCTCAGCGGTGCCGCCTTGTCACTTCTTTTTAAAGCTCTTGTGATATTTCGATTCGTAATAGATTTGAAGATGGCATGACCGAAACCGGTTGATTTGTAAAATCTGTTTGATCAAGACGAACCTTTAGAAAGTAGTTCCATAATCTAATCGCGGACCCTTTGTCTTCAGCTGATCACAATCCTATCTTGACGATGTACAGATTAGTACATGACCAAATCTAACACAGCAGTCTTTTTCATTTCTTAATATTTAATGTAAGTTCAGTCTTGGGACGTCTCGATATTCTTCTGTTCGATGCCAGCACATTTTCTCTTCCGGCCGTTGGCTTCATGGCCGAATTCTCAGTCCACCATTAGTAACAAAGGCAACGGTGCCTTGTGGTACACATCGAGCTTTCTGAAACATATTTCTCACAGCGGTTAGGCATAGAATTTCCCTGATTATGGATCATGGTTGGACCATCAGCTGTCTCTTTATTAAACGTCGCCTCCAAGCGAGCAGATCGCGGGTGTGGCATTCAAAGCAAAGTAACGCGGTCGTGATAATCAGAATCTTCGGAGTTTTATGTATTTCCATTAAATACACAACCACTGCTTCTAAAACATCCGTAATGGATAAACTAAGTCAATTTTTTTGTTGTACATACTTAGTCCGCAAGTGAGCATATAGTGCGTGGTGGAGGGTATGATGTACCATCGGTTGTTGTTGTTGTTGTTGTCTTCAGTCCTGAGACTGGTTTGATGCAGCTCTCCATGCTACTCTATCCTGTGCAAGCTTCTTCATCTCCCAGTACCTACTGCAGCCTACATCCTTCTGAATCTGTTTAGTGTATTCATTTCTTGGTCTCCCTCTACGATTTTTACCCTCCACGCTGCCCTCCAATACTAAATTGGTGATCCCTTGATGCCTCAGAACATGTCCTACCAACCGATCCCTTCTTCTGGTCAAGTTGTGCCACAAACGTCTCTTCTCCCCAATCCTATTCAATACTTCCTCATTAGTTATGTGATCTACCCATCTAATCTTCAGCATTCTTCTGTAGCACCACATTTTGAAAGCTTCTATTCTCTTCTTGTCCAAACTATTTATCGTCCATGTTTCACTTCCATACATGGCTACACTCCATACAAATACTTTCAGAAACAACTTCCTCACACTTAAATCTATACTCAATGTTAACAAATTTCTCTTCTTCAGAAACGCTTTCCTTGCCATTGCCAGTCTACATTTTAAATGGTTCAAATGGCTCTGAGCACAATGGGACTCAACTGCTGTGGTCATTAGTCCCCTAGAACTTAGAACTACTTCAACCCAACTAACCTAAGGACATCACACACATCCATGCCCGAGGCAGGATTCGCACGGCTCCGGACTGCGCGCCTAGAACCGCGAGACCACCGCGACCGTCTCTACATGTTATATCCTCTCTACTTCGACCATCATCAGTTATTTTGCTCCCCAAATAGCAAAACTCCTTTACTACTTTAAGAGTCTCATTTCCTAATCTAATTCCCTCAGCATCACCCGACTTAATTCGACTACATTCCATTTTTCTCGTTTTGCTTTTGTTGATATTCATCTTACATACTCCTTTCAAGACTCTGTCCATTCCGTTCAACTGCTCTTCCAAGTCCTTTGCTGTCTCTGACAGAATTACAATGTCATCGGCGAACCTCAAAGTTTTTATTTCTTCTCCATGGATTGTAATACCTACTCCGAATTTTTCTTTTGTTTCCTTTACTGCTTGCTCAATATACAGATTGAATAACATTGGGGAGAGGCTACAACCCTGTCTCACTCCCTTCCCAACCACTACTTCCCTTTCATGATCCCTCGACTCTTATAGCTGCCATCTGGTTTCTGTACAAATTGTAAATAGCCTTTCGCTCCCTGTATTTTACCCCTGCCACCTTTAGAATTTGAAAGAGAGTATTCCAGTCAACAATGTCAAAAGCTTTCTCTAAGTCTACAAATGATAGATACGTAGGTTTGCCTTTCCTTAATCTTTCTTCTAAGGTAAGTCGTAAGGTCAGTATTGCTTCACGTGCTCCAGTATTTCTACGGAATCCAAACTGATCTTCCCCGAGGTCGGTTTCTACTAGTTTTTCCATTCGTCTGTAAAGAATTCGAGTTAGTATTTTGCAGCTGTGGCTTATTAAACTGATAGTTCCGTAATTTTCACAACTGTCAACACCTGCTTTCTTTGGGATTGGAATTATTATATTCTTCTTGAAGTCTGAGGGTATTTCGCCTGTTTCATACATCTTGCTCACCAGATGGTATAGTTTCGTCAGGACTGGCTCTCCCAAGGCCGTCAGTAGATCCAATGGAATGTTGTCTACTCCAGGGGCCTTGTTTCGACTCAGGTCTTTCAGTGCTCCGTCAAATTCTTCACGCAGTATCATATCTCCCATTTCATCTTCATCTACATCCTCTTCCATTTCCTTAATATTGTCCTGAAGTACATCGCCCTTGTATAGACCCTCTATATACTCCTTCCACCTTTCTGCTTTCCCTTCTTTGCTTAGAACTGGGTTTCCCTCTGAGCTCTTGATGTTCATAAACGTGGTTCTCTTATCTCCAAAGGTCTCTTTAATTTTCCTGTAGGCAGTATCTATCTTACCCCTAGTGAGATAAGCCTCTACATCCATACATTTGTCCTCTAGCCATCCCTGCTTAGCCATTTCGCACTTCCTGTCGATGGCATTTTTGAGACGTTTGTATTCCTTTTTGCCTGCTTCATTTACTGCATTTTTATATTTTCTCCTTTCATCAATTAAATTCAATATTTCTTCTGGTACCCAAGGATTTCTAGCAGCCCTCGTCTTTTTACCTACTTGATCCGCTGCTGCCTTCACTACTTCATCCCTTGAAGCTACCCATTCTTCTTCTACTGTATTTCTTTCCCCTGTTTCTGTCAATTGTTCCCTTATGCTCTCCCTGAAACTCTGTACGACCTCTGGTTCTTTCAGTTTATCCAGGTCCCATCTCCTTAAATTCCCACCTTTTTGCAGTTTCTTCAGTTTTAATCTACAGTTCATAACCAATAGATTGTGGTCAGAGTCCACATCTGCGCCTGGAAATGTCTTACAATTTAAAACCTGGATCCTAAATCTCTATATAACCATTATATAATCTATCTGATACCTATCGGTAGTCATTGTATTTTCTGTTCCACTCGCATACGGCGCGATGGAAAAACGACTATCTGTGTGCATCTGTGTGAGCCCTAATTTCTCGTATCTTATTTTCGTGGTCCATACGCGAAATGTACGTTAGTGGCAGTAGAATAGTTATGCAGTTAGCTTCAAACGCTGGTTTTTTATATTTTCTCAGTATTTTTCCTCGAATTGAACGTCACCTTCCCTCCAGGGATTTCCATTTGAGTTCCCCAACCGGCCGAGGAGGCCGAGTGCTTCTAGGCGCTACAGTCTGGTACCGCGCGACCGCTACGGTCGCAGGTTCGAATCCTGCCTCGGGCATGGATCTGTGTGATGTCCTTAGGTTAGTTAGGTTTAAGTAGTTCTAAGTTCTAGGGGACTGATGACCTCAGAAGTTAAGTCCTTTGGTGGTCAGAGCCATTTTGAGTTCCCCAAGCATCTCCATAGCACTTGCGTGTTGTTCGAACTTAGCGCTAACAAATGGAGCAACCCTCCTCTGAACTACTTCGATGTCTTTCTTTAATCACGAATGTAAAATTAGAGAGATTCGAGCGCGCACGTAGGCTTTCCGGCAGTCGTTCTTCCCGCGAACCATACGCGACTGGAACAGGAAAGGGAGGTAATGACAGTGGCACGTAAAGTGCCCTCCGCCACAAACCGTTGGGTGGCTTGTGGAGTATAAATGTAGATGTAGATGTAATCCGACCTGATATAGATCACACTCTGGCATCACTTAGAAACAGGTGGGCCTATCGTGCTGTATGCGGTCTCCTTTACAGATGAACTACACTTTTCCAAATTCTCCCAATAAATCGAAATCGACCTTTCGCCTTTTTTGCCACAATCCTCATATGCTCGTTCCGTTTGATATCGCTTTTCAGCGTTAAGCCCAGATGTTTAAACGAAGTTATTGTGTCTAGAAGGGTACTACTAATGCCGTATCCGAATATCACAGGTTTGTTTATCCTACTTATCCAAAAATGGTCCTATGGCTCTGAGCACTATGGGACTTAACTTCTGAGGTTATCATTCCCCTAGAACTTAGAACTACTTAAACCTAACTAACCTAAGGACATCACACACATCCATGCCCGAGGCAGGTTTCGAACCTGCGACCGTAGCGGTCGCGTGGTTCCGAACTGTAGCGCTTAGAACCGCTCGGCCACCCTCGCCGGCTCTACTTATCCGCAATGGATTAAATTTCCCTACATTCAGAGCTAGCTGACATTCATACACCAGCTAGAAATTTTGTCTACGTCATCTTGTATTCTTCTACAGTCACTTAACTTCGACACCTTCCCGTACACTACAGCATCGTTAGTAAAGAACCGCAGATTGTTGCCCACCGTGTCCGCAATATCTTCTATGTACACAGAGAATTATAGTTGTCCAGTCACACTTCCCTGGGGCTCTCCCGACGCGACGCTTGTCTCTGATGAACTTTCGCCGATGAGGACAACATCTGGGTTCTACTACTTAAGAAGTCTGAAAGTCACCCATGTTTCTGGAACCAGTTCCATGTTGTTGTACCTTTCTCAACAGCCTGCGGGTGGGGGGGGGGGGGGGGGGGCGCCTTGTCAAATCCCTTACGGATATGTAGAAATATATTTCATCCATAGCTCGAGATATATCGTGTGAGTAAAGGGCAAGCTGAGTTTCGCACGAGCGATGCTTTCTAAAACAGTGCTGATTCCTGGACATAAGATTCTCGCTTTAGACGAAGTTGCTTTGCCGCAGTCCAACGTGAAAGCACGATATTTCGAAGACGTCAGCAGTATTTTACGTCACACTACGTTCTTAAACTTTACCGATCATTCGGGGACAATATGTCATCAGCATGTTAATTAAGGAAGGAAGGAAGGAAGATTAGGGATTAATGTCCCATCGACAACGAGGTGATTGGAGGCGGAGCACAACCCCGGATTGTTTTTGCAAGGATGGGGAAGAAATTTGGCATACTGTTGTCAAAGAAACCATCCCGGCATTCGTTTAAAGCGACTAAGGAAAATTAGAATTGCGTCTGGGAGTCCCGTGTGCTGACCGCTACGCCACCTCGCTCGGTAAAATGTTAGCTGTCCCTTAAAAGGAGTGAAGCTGCTTTTTCCTGTTAACATAAAATCATCTGTATCTTTTAGTGTTCCGTACCTCAACCGATAGAAACCGAATCGTTATAAGATCAGTTTGTTGTCCATCTCTCTGTCTGTCTGACTGTTAAGAATCCTTCTTCGCAGGAACCGTTAGAGGCGTCAAGTTGAAATACGTATGACATACTGAGACGTACAGCCCCTTGACGATGTAAAAACTGTAAGCTTCTAAGCCAATGCAATCGGTCAATTTATAACTATATCACACGAGAATTTTTTTTTTTTACTTTGTTCAGTTGTTCAATTGTGTGTGAAATCTTATGGGACTTAACCGCTAACGTCGTCAGTCACTAAGCTTACACATTACTTAGCCTAAACTATCCAAAGGACAAGCACACACACCTGTGCCCGAGGGAGGATTCGAACCTCCGCCGGGACCAGCCGCACAGTCCATGACTGCAGCGCCTCAGACCGCTCGGATAATCACGTGCGGCTTTTTTACTATTTGTTATCCGACTGTCTGTCTGTCCACCTGTTAAAACCCCTTTCCTCGGGAATTACGTTAGCAAATACGAAATTAGACAAAAAATTTAAACTTTCAAACTAAATATATTCTGGAAAATCTTGGATTTCCCAGGAGCTGTAACTTGCCAGTGTCGGTACAGATGACAGGCAAAAATTGTTGACTTTATCGTTTCCCGGGATAGATGAACTACTTGTCTAATTAAGTATCTGGATAATAAAGTTTGTACAGAACTCTCGGAGAGCTACTTCTACTCGCATGTGTCCTATTTCCAAAAACGAAGAAAAAATTCATCTGCTCCCAAATTTTTTGGGATTAGTTTTGCAAGATAAAACACAGACTTTTAGGTGTATAGTTAATAAATTTTGCGTGGCGTTCATAACAATAATATTAATAAGCTCATTCTGTTTTCGGGGCAGCGATCTTAATTACGTTACATGTGTCGTATACCATGAACCACGCGGAGAGCGCTTCTGGGTTATGGAAAGAATTCAAAGGTGTATGCTTCATTTACCTTGCGTGCAATACAGTGAAATGACTTAACATTACTAAGGAGATTATGTTACCGTGCTAATAAAAAAAAGTTCCTGTGAAGAGACTGTTCATCGGATTGGGAGTTTCCCAACAGAGTGTTCTTTGATTCTGCCCTAAACTGCACTGCATTACCTTCTTGACATTTAATGTTCTCTGCTAGTTAGTTAGTGTGCACATGTAGCTGACTCCGTTCTATACTGATGTTAAGCCCTGAAGTCTTTATAGTGATTGATTGAAGTCCTAGTGTTATATTCACGCTTTTCACTATTTCTTTCAGAAAAGAGAAATATTAGCCATGACAAACAACATAAATGTTGTGATATTCAGTCCAAAGATTATCCTGTACCCTGTACAAGCGCCTTCATCTCTGCATAATTACTGAAACCTACACCTATTTGAACCTGTTTGCTCTACTGAAGCCTTGGTCTCTCTAATTTTTAACTACCCCGCCTCCCCCCCCCCCTCCTCTCTCTCTCTCTCTCTCTCTCTCTCTCTCTCTCTCTCTCTCTCACACACACACACACACACACACACACACGAGGGCTGGAACTTAAATAATGGCAACTATTTATTCACAACCGATACACAATACAAGAGAGTTACATGTTTGACCTGTTACTGTCCTTCAGAGTAGTCACCAGCCTTCTGCAGAACTCGTTGCCAGCGATGTGGAAGGCGTAGTATACCGTTAACAGAGCGTGTTCTGTTGATGGTGCGAATGGAGCGGTCTATTGCCTGTCGAATCTCTGGAACGGTTCTGAAGCGAATGCCATGAAGTGGTTCCTTCATCTTCGGAATGAAATAAGAGTCACAAGGACTTAAGTCCGAGGAGTATGATGGATGGCACAGTACTTCCCAGTGCCGTGAACCGAACGGAGCACGCATAGCGTGCGATGTATGCGCCGGCGCATTGTCGTGCAAAATGATGGATGGGTTGCACAGAGAGTGTCACCCCTTAAAAAAAAAAAAAAAAAAAAAAAAAAAAAAAAAAAAAAAAAACACTTTGCGAAAGAAGCGGTAGCTTGCAGTGCCTGCCCTTGGCTCGTCACCACATCGATTGGAGCCTAGACGGCTGGAAAATTGTGGCATCGTCAGATTAGTCCCGATTTCAGTTGGTAAGAGCTGATGGTGGGGTTCGATTGTGGCGCAGACCCAATATGTTAACAAGGCACTGTGTAAGCTGGTGGTGGCTCCACAATCTTGTGGGCTGTGTTTACAGGGAACGGGCTGGGTCCTCTGGTTTAGCTGAACTGACTGAACTGAATGGAAATGGTTATGTTCGGATACTTGGAGACCATTTGTAGTTAGCTATTCACTGAAACTAGCGATGGAATTTTTATGGATGAGAATACGCCATTTCACCGGGCCACTATTGTTTGCTATTGGTGCGAAGCACATTCTGGACAATTCCTGCGAAAGATATCTCCACCCAGATCGCCCGACGTGAGTCCATCAGATCCTTCATGGGACACAATCGAGACGTCAGTTCATGCGAAAAATGTTGCACCGGCAACACTTTCGCAGTTATGGACAACTATAGAGTCAGCATGGCCCAAAATTTCTGCCGAGGGCTTCGGACGACTTGTTGAGTCCACGCCAAGTCGCGTTGCTGCACTACGCCGCCACAATATGAGGACGTGTCCTCAGTGTAACGAGAATAAACTACTTTCTTCACTTCTAAATCATGTATGGGAAAAATCATGCGTACTGGGACTGTAGCTGAGCGACGATGCTTCGTTAACTCTAGACAGTAGGCTCTTTTCCGTTGAGGCTGTGACCTACCTGTAGCCCGAAAAAATAACCACCTTCTACTTCTTGTGTTTTATTGCTTCAGCAATCTGCTTTTAAAGCGAGTGGCGTTCTATGAGAGGTGCATGTACTGAGTCTTGTCAAAAGTAAATGACAACTCTTTTGCCCTTAACCATTTGTTGCGCAAAGGGTGTACTGTTGTCTGATTTTACTTCTCCGACTATATTACGTGTAATTTATAATACAAAATAGCACTCAGTATTATTATAATGAACGTTAATACACTGATGGAAATAAATCGAAACACCAAGAAGGAGGTGTGCGACATAAACGAAAGCTGGTATGCGTGTTTCTACATCTGAAAGATGATGTCGATTCAAATTTTACTCCAATCGCATAGAGTGACGGTAGCAGCGCAACTATGGGGATATCAATCAGATTTGCTTTAAATACACGCTGTAACGGTCGGGAACGTTAGTTGCCTTTCTGTAACGGTCGGGAACGTTAGTTGCCTTTGAGATTCAAAGTGGTGAGTTGATGTTAGTCAAGAATGACTTTAAGGCGACAAGGACGCCATTCTCAACACCTCATTGAGTTTGAAAGAGGTCATGTAATAGGGCTACGAGAAGCTGGATGTTCCTTCTGCGTTACTGCAGAGAAACGAGGCAGGACTGTAATTACTGTGCGTGTTGACTGGCAGCAGCGGTCATGAGAATGCACGGGAGCAACAAGCCTGGGATGTGGATGGTCACACGGCACTACTGAGAGGGACGACCATCGTTTTCGGCGTATAGTTCTGGCGCATCGTACTTCATCTGCAGCAGCATTATGAGCAGCAGTTGGGACCACAGTAACACAAGGAACTCTTAAAAATCGGTTAGTTGAAGAACAGCTACAAACAAGAAGCCCTGTAGCGTGGATTGAAGTGCCTCCAAACCAGCGCCATTTGTGACATCTGTGGCGTCACACGAGAGGTCATTGGAGGGCAGGGTGGAGGTCTCTTGCGTTTTATGATGAAAGCTTGCTCTGCCCTGGTGACAGTGATGGCCGTGTGTTGTTTAGAACGAGGCCAGTTTTGAGGGTCTGCGTGCTAGACACACTGGAGCCACACCTGGAGTTATGGTCTCGGATGCGACCTCGTATGAGAGCAGGAGCTGCTCGTTTGTACGTCATTCAGGAGATCGGGCTGTTATGCTACTGTTCATAACCAGTATTCCAGGGGTGTTTTCCGTAGGATAATGGTCATCCACATACTGCTGTCGTAACTCAACATGCTCTACAGTAAGAATAAGATTTTCACTCTGCACCGGAGTGTGCGCCGATATGAAACTTCCTGACAGATTAAAACTGTGTGCCGGATCGAGACTCGAACTCGGGATCTTTGCCTTTCGCGGGCAAGTGATCTACCATCTGAGCTATCTAAGCACGTCTCACACCCCGTCCTCAGACCTTTACTTCCGCCAGTACCTCTTAATCTGCCAGGAAGTTTCGTATCAGCGCACACTCCGCTGCAGAGTGAAAATCTCATTTTGGAAACATGACCCAGGCTGTGGCTAAGCCATGTCTCCACAATATCCTTTCTTCCAGGAGTGCTATCTCTCCTAGGTTCGCAGGAGACTTTCTGTGAAGTTTGGATAGTAGGAGACGAGGTACTGGCGGAAGTAAAGCCGTGAGAACGGGGCGTGAGTCGTGCTTGGGTAGCTCAGATGGTAGAGCACTTGCCTGCGAAAGGCAAAGGTCCCGAATTCGAGTCTCGGTCTGGCACGCAGTTTTAAACTGCCAGGACGTACTTGGATCAAGGAACAGTCGGAATTGTAGTTGTAAATTGTTGTAGTTGTGCTGGGAAAGTCCCTGAGCTTCAAGCGCTAATAGGAAGTACAGAAGCTGAAATCGTTATAGGTACAGAAAGCTGGCTAAAGCCTGAAATAAGTTCTGCAGAAATTTTTACGTAGTCTCAGACGGTGTTCAGCAAAGATACATTAGGCAGAATTGGTGGTGGAGTGTTTGTGTTTGTCAATAGTGGTTTATCTTGTAGTGAAGTCGAAGTAGATACTCCGTGCGAATTGGTATGGGTGAAGGTTATACTTAACAGCCGAACAAAGTTAATAACTGGCTCCTTCTACCGACCCCCAGAGTCCGATGATAGAGTTGCTGAACAGTTCAGAGAAAATTTGAGTTTCATAACAAATAAATACCCCACTCATACGGTTATAGTTGGTGGGGACTTCAACCTTCCCTCGATATGTTGGCAAAAATACTTGTTCAAAACCAGTTGTAGGAAGAAAACATCTTCCGAGATTGTACTAAGTGCTTTCTCCGAAAATTATTTCGAGCAGTTAGTTCACGAACCCACCCGAATTGTAAGTGGATGCGAAAACACACCAGACCTCTTAGCCACAAACAATCCAGAGCTAATAGAGAGCATCATGACTGATACAGGGATTAGTGATCACAAGGTCGTTGTAGATAGGCTCAATACAGTTTCTTCCAAAACCACCAGAAACAAACGCAAAATAATTTTATTTAAAATAGCGGATAAAGTGTCACTAGGAACTTTCCTAAGAGACAATCTCTATTCCTTCCGAACTGACTATGGAAATGTAAACGAGATGTGGCTCAAATTTAAAGAAATAGTAGCAACAGCAATTGAGAGATTCATACCCCATAAACTGGTAAGAGATGGAACTGATCCCACATGGTACACAAAACAGGTCCGAACGCTGTTGCAGAGGCAACGGAAAATGCATGCAACGCAAAATCCAGAAAATTGGCCAAAATTTACAGACGTGCGAAATTTGGCACGGACCTCAATGCGAGTTGCCTTTAATATGTTCCACAACGAAACATTGCCTCGAAATTTGGTAGAAATTCTGGTCGTATGTAAAGTACACAAGCGGCAAGACGCAGTCAATACCTTCGCTGCACAGTGCCGATGGTACTGTTACCGACGACTGTGCCGCTAAAGCCGAGTTATTGAACGCAGTTTTCCGAAATTCCTTCACCAGGGAAGACGAATGGAATATTCCAGAATTTGAAACACGAACAGCTGCTAGAATGAGTTTCTTAGGAGTAGATACCTTAGGGGTTGCGAAGCAACTCAAATCGCTTGATACGGGTAAGTCTTCAGGTCCAGATTGTACACCGATTAGGTTCCTTTCAGATTACGCTGATACAATAGCTCCCTACTTAGCAATCATATACAACCGCTCGCTCACCGATAGATCTGTACCTACAGATTGGAAAATTGCGCAGGTCGCACCAGTGTTTAAGAAGGGTAGTAGGAGTAATCCATCGAACTACAAACCTATATCATTGACGTTGGTATGCAGTAGGGTTTTGGAGCATATACTGTATTGAAACATTATGAATCACCTCGAAGGGAACGATCTATTGATACGTAATCAGCATGGTTTCGGAAAACATCGTTCTTGTGCAACGCAGCTAGCTCTTTATTCGCACGAAGTAATGGCCGCTATCGACAGGGGATCTCAAGTTTATTCCGTACTTCTAGATTTCCGGAAAGCTTTGGACACTGTTCCTCACAAGCGACTACTAATGAAGCTGCGGGCCTGCGGGGTATCGTCTCAGTTGTGCGACTGGATTCGTGATTTCCTGTCAGGAAGGTCGCAGTTCGTAGTAATAGACGACAAATCATCGAGTAAAACTGAAATGATATCAAGTGTTCCCCAGGGAAGCGTCCTGGGACCTCTGCTGCTCCTGATCTATATAAATGACCTGGGTGAAAATCTGAGCAGTTCTCTTAGGTTGTTCGCAGATGTTGCTGTAATTTACCGTCTAGTAAGGACATCCGAAGACCAGTATGAGTTGCAAAGCGACTTAGAAAACATTGCTGTATGGTGTGGTAGGTGGCAGTTGACGCTAAATAATGAAGTGTGTGAGGTGATCCACATGAGTTCCAAAAGAAATCCGTTGGAATTTTATTGCTCGATAAATAGTACAATTCTCAAGGCTGTCAATTCAACTAAGAACCTGGGTGTTAAAATTACGAAAAACTTCAGTTGGAAAGACCACATAGATAATATTGTGGGGAAGGCGAGCCAAAGGTTGCGTTTCATTGGCAGGACACTTAGAAGAAGCAACAAGTCCACTAAAGAGACAGCTTACAGTACATTCGTTCGTACTCTGTTATAATATTGCTGCGCGGTATGGGGTCCTTACAGGGTGGGATTGACGGAGGACATCGAAAGGGTGCAAAAAAGGGCATCTCGTATTGTGTTATCACGTAGTAGGGGAGAGATTGTGGCAGATGTGATACGCGAGTTGGGATAGAAGTCATTAAAGCAAAGACGTTTTCCGTCGCGGCGAGATCTACACTCCTGGAAATGGAAAAAAGAACACATTGACACCGGTGTGTCAGACCCACCATACTTGCTCCGGACACTGCGAGAGAGCTGTACAAGCAATGATCACACGCACGGCACAGCGGACACACCAGGAACCGCGGCTGCGCAGCATTTGTGCACCGCCGCCGTCAGTGTCAGCCAGTTTGCCGTGGCATACGGAGCTCCATCGCAGTCTTTAACACTGGTAGCATGCCGCGACAGCGTGGACGTGAACCGTGTGTGCAGTTGACGGACTTTGAGTGAGGGCGTATAGTGGGCATGCGGGAGGCCGGGTGGACGTACCGCCGAATTGCTCAACACGTGGGGCGTGAGGTCTCCACAGTACATCGATGTTGTCGCCAGTGGTCGGCGGAAGGTGCACGTGCCCGTCGACCTGGGACCGGACCGCAGCGACGCACGGATGCACGCCAAGACCGTAGGATCCTACGCAGTGCCGTAGGGGACCGCACCTCCACTTCCCAGCAAATTAGGGACACTGTTGCTCCTGGGGTATCGGCGAGGACCATTCGCAACCGTCTCCATGAAGCTGGACTACGGTTCCGCACACCGTTAGGCCGTCTTCCGCTCACGCCCCAACATCGTGCAGCCCGCCTCCAGTGGTGTCGCGACAGGCGTGAATGGAGGGACGAATGGAGACGTGTCGTCTTCAGCGATAAGAGTCGCTTCTGCCTTGGTGCCAATGATGGTCGTATGCGTGTTTGGCGCCGTGCAGGTGAGCGCCACAATCAGGACTGCATACGACTGAGGCACACAGGGCCAACACCCGGCATCATGGTGTGGGGAGCGATCTCCTACAGTGGCCGTACACCTCTGGTGATCGTCGAGGGGACACTGAATAGTGCACGGTACATCCAAACCGTCATCGAACCCATCGTTCTACCATTCCTAGACCGGCAAGGGAACTTGCTGTTCCAACAGGACAATGCACGTCCGCATGTATCCCGTGCCACCCAACGTGCTCTAGAAGGTGTAAGTCAACTACCCTGGCCAGCAATATCTCCGGATCTGTCCCCCATTGAGCATGTTTGGGACTGGATGAAGCGTCGTCTCACGCGGTCTGCACGTTCAGCACGAACGCAGGTCCAACTGAGGCTCCAGGTGGAAATGGCATGGCAAGCCGTTCCACAGGACTACATCCAGCATCTCTACGATCGTCTCCATGGGAGAATAGCAGCCTGCATTGCTGCGAAAGGTGGATATACACTGTACTAGTGCCGACATTGTGCATGCTCTGTTGCCTGTGTCTATGTGCCTGTGGTTCTGTCAGTGTGATCATGTGATGTATCTGACCCCAGGAATGTGTCAATAAAGTTTCCCCTTCCTGGAACAATGAATTCACGGTGTTCTTATTTCAATTTCCAGGAGTGTATTTTTGAAATTTCAGTCACCAACTTTCTCTTCCGAATGCGAAAATATTTTGTTGAGCCCAACCTACATAGGTAGGAATGATCATAAAAATAAAATAAGAGAAATCAGAGCTCGAACAGAAAGGTTTAGGTGTCCGTTTTTCCCGCACGCTGTTCGGGAGTGGGATGGTAGAGAAATAGTATGATTGTGGTTCGATGAACTCTCTGCCAAGCACTTAAATGTGAATTGCCGAGTAGTCATGTAGATGTAGATGTAGATGTAGAAGTTTCATGCTGTACAGCGTCGACAAGTTTCCTTGGCCTGCTCGATCACCAGATCTGTCTCCAATCATGGAACGAACTCCAGCGTCGCCCACAAACAGTATTAACCGTCGCTGTATTAACCGACCAACTGCAACAGGCACAAACTGCCATCCGGCATCTGTAGAACAGAATGCACGCACGTTTGCATGTTTATTAATGTGCCACCGTTTCGCTTTTGCAATGGCTTATCTCGCATTTACATTAACCTGTTATCTTACATTGAAAATTATTTAAGGATGTTACCTAGACTAATGCATTCCCGAAATTTATATACTCTCCGTTAATGACTTCTTCGTGTTGCGTTTTTTTTCCGTCAGTGCACACTGGAAAATGAGTTCATAGGAGAGAGACATAGGTGCATTTAAGTTTCAGAACGCGTATTTGTTCTGTCAGGTGGTGGTTTATACATCTGTGCTACCACGCCGGTGGATGTGACGTGCTGATGTTATCAGATAATCGTCTAAGGCAGTTTAATACAGAGTTTCGACTAAATACATTACGCGGGCACCCCTACCTTGAGATAGTTGCTTGACGACTGCAGTGGGGTTAAGCCGTGTGCCGGCGGCGCGAACGGCTGCTGTCTGCAGAAAGCCCTTCCCTTCTATTATCACCCGCCTTGTCCGCCCGCTGTTCCCAATTTCCACTCGGCTCCAGTCCGCTGTGGATGCTAGCTCCCCACCCCCTAGACCTCTCGGCGCCGCCGCTTCGGAAATTACGAAGTTCTGAGCGGCCAGACAACCTGCCGACGCGTTCGCCGTTTTCTTCGACTTTAATAAGCGCTGCGGGGCAGGAGACGCGGGACGGCGAACCATCGCCACAAAAACGGTTTATGCGATAGGCCGGCTCGCGTCCGTTCGGGCTGATAGGAATCAGGGGACTGCGCCTCGCGCTCAGACTCAATTTTCAGGGCAGCGGTGGCGGCTGTACTACAGAGAAGCGCCGCCTGTGCGAACCCGCTTGACTGGACGTGTTCTTGCGTAACGAAGCAGCGCGTTAGCTAGCAGCTCTCTGTGCAAGCGGTGTTGTCCGCTTGTTACTTTTACTCCCCAGAATCAGTTGTCTACTCGCTCCGCTGCACAACGAATGTTGCATATGCAGGGTGGTCCATTGATCGTGACCGGGCCAAATATCTCACGAAATAAGCATCAAACGAAAAAACTTCAAAGAACAAAACTCGTCTAGTTTGAAGAGGAAAACCAGATGGCGCAATGGTTGGCCCGCTAGATGGCGCTGCCATAGGTCAAACGGATATCAACTGCAATTTTTAAAATAGAATCCCCCATTTTTTATTACATATTCGTGTAGTTGGACCACATTTTTCGCTTTGTGATAGATGGCGCTGTAATAGTCACAAACGTATAAGTACGTGGTATCACGTAACATTCCGTCAGTGCGAACAGTATTTGCTTCGTGGTACATTACCAGTGTTAAAACAGACGGTTTACCAATTGCGGAAAATGTCGATATCGTGTTGTTGTGTGGCTATTGTGATCAAAATGCCCAACGGGCGTGTGCTATGTATGCTGCTCGGTATCCTGGACGACATCATCCAAGTGTCCCGACCGTTCGCCGGATAGTTACGTTATTTAAGGCAACAGGAAGTGTTCAGCCACATGTGAAACGTCAACCACGACCTGCAACAAATAATGATGCCCAAGTAGGTGTTTTAGCTGCTGTCGCGGCTAATCCACACATCAGTAGCAGACAAACTGCGCGAGAATCGGCAATCTCAAAAACGTCGGTGTTGAGAATACTCCATCAACATCGATTGCACCCGTACCACTTCTATGCACCAGGAATTGCATACGTCATGTACAGTTCTGCCACTGGGCATATGAGAAATTACGGGACGATGACAGATTTTTTGCACGCCTTCTATGTAGCAACGAAGCGTCATTCACCAACAGCGGTAACGTAAACCGGCATAATATGCACTATTGGGCAACGGAAAATCCACGATTGCTGCGACAAGTGGAACATCAGCGACCTTGGCGGATTAATGTACGGCAATCTAAATCGTGCATTGTATGCTGATTTCCTACGTAATGTTCTACCGATGTTACTACAAGATGTTTCACTGCATGACAGAATGGCGATGTACGTCCAACATGATGGACGTCCGGCACATAGCTCGCGTGCGGTTGAAGCGGTACATATTTCATGACAGGTGGATTGGTCGTCGAAGCACCATACCACGGCTCGCACGTTCACCGGATCTGACGTCCCCGGATTTCTTTCTTGGGGGAAGTTGAAGGATGTTTGCTATCGTGATCCACCGTCAACGCCTGGCAACATGCGTGAGCGCCTTTTCAGTGCATGTGCGAACATTACGGGAGGCGAACTACTCGCTGTCGAGAAGAATGTCGGTACACGTATTGCCAAAAGCATTGAGGTTGACGGACAACATTTTGAGCATTTATTGCATTTTCACAAGTTGCGACAAAACAGTCAGCCGTATATGTAATAAGATTCCTTTAATTTACGTCTACGGTCACAAACTTTTTATTAACAGATTACCGGTTTCGGTCTTTAATGACCATTATCAGATCTGTGTCATAGAAACAAAGTCCTAATGTACTGCAGCCATAGTGGCATCGTCAAATGTTAAATGCTGGTGCTGATTCCGCATTTAACATTTGACGATGCCACTATGGCTGCAGTACATTAGGACTTTGTTTCTATGACACAGATCTGATAATGGTCATTAAAGACCGAAACCGGTAATCTGTTAATAAAAAGTTTGTGACCATAGACGTAAATTAAAGGAAACTTATTTATTGCATTAATGTGGTATTTAGAGGTAATCACGATGTAAGAGCATGCGTTCTCAGAAATGATAAGTTCGCAAAGATACATGTCTCACATTGGAACAACCGAAATAAAATGTTCAAACGTACCTACGTTCTGTTACCAACTGTTCGTCTGAAATTGTGAGCCATACGTTTGTGACTATTACGGCGCCATCTATCACAAAGCGAAAAAAGTGGTCCAACTAAAACATTCATATTTATTTCCATACTATACGAATATTTAATAAAAAATGGGGTTTCCTATTTAAGAAAAACGCAGTTGATATCCGTTTGACCTATGGCAGCGCCATCTAGCGCGCAAACCATAGTGCCATTTGGTTTCCCCCTTCAAGCTAGACGAGCTTCTTTCTTCGTAGTTTTTTCGTTTGACGCTTATTTCGTGAGTTATTTGGCCCGGTTACGATCAATGGACCACCCTGTATAGATATACAACAACCAATTCACTTAAATTTCTACATTGAGTCCCCCAGATGTCTTGCAGTGAATGACGGGTACGTTCACGTGTTGGTAGTGTTTGAACACACCAGTGATATCACTATTGATGGTTTCATAGCTGTTATTAGAAAGTATAAGAAAGAATTTCAGCCACACTGTTGTTGACGTGCAGTTGTGAATTGGCTTTCAAGTTAAGGTTGCTATTAAGACTTTAAGCGGGATGGCGCGTTCAGAATTGAACACTAGTCCTCCCAAATAAAACAAACATGCCATCTTACCAGGAAAGTACTTGGGCTCGAACAAACACAAATACTCCAAAATCGTGTTATTGCACTAGTGATACTCCCGGATCTGCAAAACTCTGCAGTCGTCCGTTCGAGGCCTCTGCGTATGCCATGCCGCAATGCACACTGACCTGCCGGTACGCAAGTCGGGACCAGTAGGGACGGTGCAGTGTGCCTCTGAAGTTGCGTTTTGTGACATTATTTGTGTATTTAAGCGTCAGATGGCTCGGCGATTGGTAATCAATCCTGCTAATGTATTGCGATTGGTTGAGATGAAGTTACAAAGAACCCTTCTTCGTGAAGATGGTATTGGTGTAGAAGACGAATCATTCACATATTTTCTGGTATCTATTATATGAGCATAAGTTAGAAACAGATACTGTTGTAACACTAAGACATCATGATGATGATAGGGATCATAATAACGAACAACTTATTGCAAACGGTAGTGCTATGGCAATTGCGGGAAGAGGCGATGTAAGCAGTGACAGTGAATACCAACCGACCCCCATGAAGAAGGTTAAAGTTGCAAGTATCATCACGGCGTTTGATGACAACACACTGGAGAACATGTAATTTTTATTACGTAAGAGGTTTCGACACATACGACAAGCTTCTGAAAAGATACCATAAACTGAAATCTAAAAGCAATATTAAAAACATACTGGATTACGTGGCAAAGAAAAGAGAAGGAAATAGAGTTTTCAAAGGAAATCGTACACTGCTGTTCAAGACCATCAAGGAGCGTGTAATTACGAAATTCGGTGAAGCGCGAGAATGTGGTTCTGCCGTTCATTATTGGCATTTAAAACTTTGGGCATTGGACGTAGCCAGAAATCTTGGATGTAGAAACTTTACAGCTTCACTAGGATTTGTTACTAATTTGAAAAAGGAGTTTAGGATAACATCACGCCGTATCACTATGCTCCAAGCACGAATGGATAAGGATGACGAAGAAGAGCTGATTGAAAGAGCTCAAACGTTTGTTGCTGACGTCAATAAGCATATCACGAGAGAAACCGTCGATATTAGTTTTGTATGGAACTGTGATCAGTCAGTTCAACTATGAACTTTCTTGTGACAGAACACTATCCATGAAAGGGGAGAGAAGCACTGTCGCGATGTTGCAATCAGCTAACTGTGCAACACATAGTTACACGATCGATGCTGCTATATCAATGGACGGATGATTGGCAGACAAATTCTGTATTTGCTTCCAAGAATCCAGTGGAAAGTTTGGACCCCGCGTGTCAAGGGAAACAGAAACGCGGTGCCCTCCAAATGTCGTCGTCGATGCAAGTATGTGTGGGAAGATTACGAAACAACATCTGAAGACGTTTTTTCTGTCAGTTTTGAATCCACATTTGTCGAGAAAGTCATTAGCACTTTGTGACTCCTGGTCTGTACATAAGGACGAACGAGTACTACTGGAAGCATCTGGCGGAAAACATGTAGATTTAAAAATCATTCCGCCTAACACTACAAAATATGCACAACCTCTGGATGTGTATTTCTTGAGGCAATATAAAATCTATGCCAAGAGAATAACAGACTTAATTAAACTACGTTCCAGTAAAATGCAGCCGAAATTGCACGACAGATTCTTTATTATGAATATGCATTCTGTCATTTACAATCAGTTATCTGCGGGAGTATACAGACCAATGCTTCGTTACGCGTGGCAGAACGCTGGCTACGATATTGGTGAACCAGTGAACAACTTCAAAAGTGTCATTGACGTGGCGTTCAACACTGATATTATAGAATGTGCAAATACGCCATGCGATCAACTTGCATTTCATCACTATGCGTTTTGCAGTCATTCATATTGCTCGGAGCATTTTAGTGACATTCCGCATTTACATTTCTAGTTAAGATTGCTGCATTGCGTATGACGTCTACAGTTACATCTACAGTGATATCTAGAACATGACTGCAGAGTTTTACAGAAAAACGACACCCACCAGCACATTCAGAGGTACATAATGGTCCTGTAACCAAACGTTCATACAAATCTGTTTGTTCGAGCCCAAGTACTTTCCTGGTTAGTTATGTGTATGTATGTATGTGTGTGTGTGTGTGTGTGTGTGTGTGTGTGTGTGTGTGTGTGTGTCTGTGTAAGTGCGTTGGTCATCGGGGCTAAGTTGGAAGCCGAACTTGTCGCTGAAGACAGTTCTACTCCAGTAAATGAGATACCAGACCGAAGACAAGTCTGGAGACGCCCTGAACAGCGGTGGGATTCCAACATGACTGCCACCAGCCACACAGCCCAACAGTCAGGAATGATAGTGTGGGGTGCCATTTATTTTCATAGCAGGATCCCTTTGGTTGCCCGCAGTTCTCTTACAATACAGCAGTACGCTGACGATACTCTACAACCCGTTTTCTTGCACTTCGTGGAAAGCCATTCTGGACTTATATTTCGGCAAGATAGTGGCTGCCAGCGCACGGCGAGATTTTCTACCGCTTGCCTTACAGCAAGCCAGGCCTTGGCTTGGTCAGCAAGGTCGCCGGATCTCTCTCTAGTTGAGAACGTTTGGAATATTGTGGGCAGGTCCCTACAACTAGCTCGAAATTTCGACAGTCTAACGTGTCAGGGACATAACTTTGCACTATAGCCCTCAGGAGGACATCCGACTACTCTATCAATGTGTGCCAAGCGGAATAACTGCTTGCATAAGGGCCAAAGGTGCTACTGACTTGCTCAGTTTGTGAATCTCTTACTTTTGACTAAACCATCTATTTTTCAGAAATTTTAATTATTTGTGTTTCTGTACATGTGCATCATATCTAACAATTTTCAACCCAGCCGGATAATTCCTTCGTGGTGTCTCGTTTCTCTCTCTCTCTCTCTCTCTCTCTCTCTCTCTCTTTCTCTCTTTGAGTGTATTTTTGCAACCAATCACATAGCTGTATAAATTTTTGTGCAAAGCCCACCGCCTTCAAAAGTACCCACAGTGCGCCCCCCCCCCCCCCCCCCCCACACACACACGAGCGCGCGCGCGCGACCCACACTTTGCATAAATGTTAGTTATACTACAGCATTAGCGCAATAGAAAATACTCGAAGGTATGAAGAAAGTTTGAATTTTTGCGCCATATTCAACCAGAGAATTACGTAAAGAATGTAACAAGCAGAATTTTGAAGTGCTTTACACGTTTGCCAAATGTAACGAAATACAAATAATTTGTTTGTCCCCTAATTAACAAAAAGTACGTAAAACGCGTAACTTTCACACTTTGCCTTAGATTTTTATTTTTTTGCACTATATTCAATAAAAAATTACATAGAATGAGTAACGTTGAGTGTTTCAAAGTACTTCACACAGTGTTCAGAAGTACCTGAGGATTCTGATTTCTTTTAGCCATTTCAACCAATAATTAGGTAAGGGATGTGACTTGCAGTATTTCAAAATACTTTACAGGATTTTCAAAAGTTCCAGTACGGTCTATTTTTTCATCGCCATATTCAAAGATAAGCCGGCCGGTGTGGCCGTGCGGTCTAGGCGCTTCAGTCTTGAACCGCGTGACCGCTCGGGTCGCAGGTTCGAATCCTGCCTAGGGCATGGATGAGTGTGATGTCCTTAGGTTAGTTAGGTTTAAGTAGTTCTAAGTTCTAGGGGACTGATGACCTAAGATATTAAGTCCCATAGCTCTCAGAGCCATCTGAACCATTTGTTCTGCATCTTGTTTGAAAGTATTTATCAAAAAATTACATACAGCAGCACTTGGCGCACGTGAAATGTTCGAATGGAGCTCAAATTAATTATTTTCTGCGTCTGAATCGTTCCGTGGTGAATGTCAAGTATCACAAGGTAGACAGGCAGCGATCGGCAGGACCAAGCTCGATGACTGAACATTCTGCTTTTTCTGACAAGTCTTGTCACGTCGACATCTAGTTGGCGTAAAATATATCGATGCTACATTTCAAAATACACATGCTTGTTGACAAGAGCAGATAATATTATTCTCTCATCAAAGCTCGCCTTTAACTACTCATTCAGCATTCGAAAATTATTCGTATTTTGGTCGTTGAACTTAGTATGAAAAAAGGGGCAAATGTTTACTACAAAATTGTCGCGGAAAAAATTTCCAGCCCTGTGTTTATGCATTAGTTTTTGATTTAACAGCATTAAATTTAGACATTATGCATGTTTTTGTCAAAAAGCATTTTGGAAGAAAAGTCACTTGCAGACAATAAATATAGGAAAGCAGTGTTGAGGGAAAAGTGAGCAGTAGAAATACATGTCTCATTATACCACACTTTGTGCGCCCGATAGCTGAGTGGTCAGCGTGACGGATTGCCGTCCTACGGGCCCGGCTTCGATTTCCTGCTGGGGCGAGGATTTTCTCCGCTCAGGGACTGGGTATTGTGTTGCCTTTATCATCATTTCATCCCTATCCGGCGCGCAGGTCGCCCAGTGTGGCGTCGAATGTAATGAGACCTGCACCTAGGCGGCCGGACCTGCCCCCGTAAGGCGCCTCCCGGCCAATGACGCCAAATGCTCATTCCATTTCCATACCACACTTTAAAAATATTTCAGACTCCTGATTTGATATTGAAGTTAATTTAGAACTCAGGATGGAACACATAGCTCAAGTCGTTGAGTCTTGATACTTCAATGTTGTTCCGATACGTCGAGCGAAAAGTGGCCCATAAAGTGAGTTACATTGAATTTTTTTATCTCTCTCGTTGAAGTATAATTTTGTTCTCTAGGGGATATCAATCCTGGCAAAAGATATTTAATGCTTGAAAGCATATATCTTCTGCGATGTGTCACCACAAGAATAAAGTACAATTTGTAACACCTGTTTTTGTCTTATATGACAACGAGTATAAAACAAACTCTCCACAAATAGTTAAAAGCTAACGTTCAGTTTTGCAATGTAAGTAACACAGTAGAAATATCCAGTCTCCAAAGGTGGGTTCTACTTCAATTACTATTCCGCAAAATTTCAAAATGCGAAATAAACTCAGCTGCTGATTCATACATTTAGGTGTAGGAAATAATATATTAGAGGTACTGTTCGAACTTTTCACGCACAGAAAGCGGTAGCTTTAAGTAATTTTTGTATAATTCTTTTGAGCATGGTACAAAAAATTCAGAGCATTGGAACATTGTTGAGCAGCCTGTAAAATATTTTGAAGCACTGCAAGTTATGCCCTTTACACAGTTATTTATTGACTATCACAAAAAAAGAAACAGTTAGATACCTTTGAGCTTTCTGTAAAGTATTTTGAATCACTGCCAGTTACCCAAGTTATATCCTTTACACAATGTTTCCGTTCAATATAGCGCAAAAACACAAAAAATTCAGTGTATTCACTTTGGAGCACAATGTAAAGTACTTTGAATACTACAAGTTTCACCTGTAGAAAAAGAACTCTGCTAACGTGTGGTTATTTTAGAGCCTGTATAAAGTATTTCAAAGTACTGCTAATTTACGCCCTTTACGTAATGGTTCAAATGTCTCTGAGCACTATGGGACTTAACTTCTGAGGTCATCAGTCTCCTAGAATTTAGAACTACTTAAACCTAACTAACCTACGGACATCTCACACATCTATGCCAGAGGCAGGATTCGAACTTGCGACCGTAGCAATCGCACGGTTCCAGACTGTAGCGCCTAGAACCGCTCGGCCATTCTGGCCAACTTTTACGTAATGCTTAACTAATTACAATGTAAAAATTCAAAGAATCGGATACGCTTGAACACACTGGAGAGTACTTTGAAATACAGCAAGTTACATCCTTTATGGAATTTTTGGATAAGGTGCAGAAATTTCAGTGTGTTAACTGAATATAACATAAAAAGTGTGTGTGTGTACTTTACGATAGATAGTACTGTGGATACTTCTGAATATGGTGATCTTTGACAACAAAACATGTTTTATACTGTGATTTGGTGTAAGAAATTCCCATCTTGCTTTGTGATTGGCTGAAAAATATTACCCGTCAGCATCATCATTAATTTTTAAACACTGTGAGTAGCTGAAAATATTTCCCACAATCGCCGTCTTCCAGTTTTTGTATTTATCACCATTGTATTCTTATATTTTTAAATTTTTCACCATTACCATCTTGGATTTTTAAGTTTTTCGCCGTCCTCCATCTTTAATTTCTGAATTTCGTGCCATCCGACACATTTATCTTTTAAATTTTCTGCTATTTTGGATTTTTGAGTTTGCTTCCATTTGCCATCTTGGTGACACTACGTGACCGCAACGCCGGCTAGTGGTCGGAGCTTGAACTGAGTGCCAGAACATACATAGCTATATTGCTGAATGGAATTTCAGCAGTTCGAATCACTTTGCGTAACTTACGAACAGCGCACCTTCTGACGTCGAAGCCCCTTCCGTCGTCATAATAATGTGAATAAACATTAGACCGCTCAAAAGGCGATTTGCACAGCTGTTTGACTAAGAATGTGTGTCAGCTTTGATTAAAGAGAATCAATAAACCTTATGACACTAGAAAGGCGGTAATCATCATCATTTACTTTGGGCCTTTGTCCCACTTCAATGCGGGGTCGGCCTTGTTACTGTGGATCTGGCAATGTTAGTGGGTGAGGGTGGTCAGATTCCCTTCCTGTCGCCACCCCATACACCCCAGAATGCAATTAGCGTATCCCAGCTATCTGTGTCTAGTGTAAGCGATGAAATAGTGCCAACGTTTTCAAATGTCTGCGAGTCGCGTAACTGAGGCGGGACATGGGGACCAGTCCAGTAGTCACCTAGTGGGATGTGGAAAACAGCCTAAAAACCACATCCAGGCTGGCCGGCACACCAGCCCTCATCGTTAATCCGCCGGGAGGATTCGATCTGGGGCCGGTGCGCCTATCCGAGTCCAAGACGCAGTGCATTAGTGCCCTCGGCTAACGTGGCGGGTACTAGAAAGACAGTCTTCACATGAATAAAAACAAAAACAATAACCAAAGTAAAGGCAATTCACACCCGTGGCATCAAACTCTGCTGCTGGGTAACATTTAATAGCAGGTGGATCCACCTAGTGCATTGTAACAAGCTTCTCTAGGCATTCTGTCCACAAGGTTATCGAAATGTTGCTTATGAAGCCTATTCCATTTTCCAGCCGGTGGCACTCCTATTGTCATCCAGGGTGTGTTTGTATAAAGACGCAGAGTAAGTTTCAACTGGTCGCAAACCTTCTGAGTTGAATTCTTGTCAGTAGAGACCACAGGCGATTCGTCCCATTTGACTGCTGCGTCCTGGGTGAAGGCGTTGACGATTTGCGCGCGGTGTGCTCGGCCATTGTCGTCTTGATAAACGAACTCATCACCGAAATGTTGATTGCAGGGCTCGTTAGTAGTTTGGAGAATACTGTCACGATACTGCACAACTCTTAAGTTGCTACAGATAACGATGAGACGCGACCGACATCCTGTTGTACCCGTCAGACTACATGCTTGACGAAGAGGCGTCCGTATTTACTTTGGCGACTGCACACTCTTCAGCGATATTTATCAGGCATCAGGCAGACACGGCACTAGTGAAAAGAACCCTTGTTACTTTATACCTGTATCCTTGGCCGTCTATTTTGTGCATTACAGTGCTTAGAGGTTTGCGCTGTTATTCGGAAGGGACACCGTGACACCACAGTGGTTGTGTGAAGACGACACTGTCGAGATGGACACAGGCCTCCCTGTTGTCACCAAAAAGGCAAGTGCAGTTGTGTTGCAATTTGATTGTAGTGCCTAAAATTCATAATATGTAGATAGCTGTCGTCATCTTAGGCGTCCACCGAGGGCGAACATTACGAAGCAGAGCATTGATGTATTGAGTCTCACGACAATGGCAGAATGTTGGAGTGACATCGCTGTACGCCAATTAGGTAGCCAACTTTCCGTGCGGACGAACTTTCTTGTTGTATAATGACAACGCATGTACGATCCAATTTAGAAATGACCCATCGAAGCATGTTGAAAGTCTGAATAGAATATTCCAGTAAATCTCCCATTCTTTAAAGATCGAACTGTCACGTGTGAAACACCTTCAAATTTATGATTTCTTTACAAATAAGTTAACGCGGTCGTATCTTCTGAACTATGTGTCGTACAATGATACAATCTTGCTCATAGATACAGTGATATGTAATGATACAGTCTGCAAATTGATTTGCAAGTAGAGTTAGTAGGAAAGAGGTAATAAATTAAACCACGATACTACAGACAAGCAGTTTAACGTAAAAATAAAATAGAGGATAATATGTAACTTCCACTCAGTAGTATATTATGTATATTCTGATACACACTTCAAGTTTCTGCACCTATACGGCACTGCAGTCATATGGCATCATCAAGATTGCAGACGGTAACAAATTTAAAAACCCAAGGTGACAGAAAAACTAAACGTTAATTTGGCCGATGGTGGGAAATTTAGAAATTAAAGACGGCAGATGGCGAGAAATTTTCAAATTCACGACGGCGATGTCGAAAAATTCAAAACTTGAATGTTGCTGGCGAGAAATCTTTTTCAGCCAATCACGGTGTATGAAAATTAAAGATTACTGTGGCAGCAAATATTTTTCAGCTAATCAAAAAGCAAGATGACACTGCTGGGAATATTTTTACAACGGATCACAGTCCAGTACATATTTTTTTGCCAGAGTCCACCATATTCAAAAATATCCACAGGTTTATTTACCAAAAAGAATCATCAAAAGAAGCACAAAAGTATCCCAACGGTGTGAAATTTTTGCACTGTATCATCCCAAACTTCCGAAGCGGTTGTAATTTGCAGTATTTGAAAGTAGCCTGTTGTCCAGTGTGGTCAAAGGTATCCAAATGCTCTGAATTTTTGCACTACATTCAACCAAAAAATTACATAAACGGTGTAAATTACAGTATTTCGAAGTAGTTTGTAGGGTGCTCCAAAGTACCCAAACGCTAGTGATTTTTTGTTTGTTTAATGTCCCGTTTTAAGCAAAAGCTAGTTTTTCACGCATCTCAGTGTTTATGAAGTGAGATTAAGACATCGTGCTTGATGCGACATGAACAGCGAGAATGTAGTTAGCGATAAACATTCTTCCTTTAGTCATTTTGTGGAATATGTCGGCGAGAAAAAGTTCCGTAAGTGTTTGAAACTGTGTGTAAGGCTGGTTGCAAGTCACTAAGTGCTCTCATTCTATAATACTGGATGAATAGTTTGGGTATTTGCCCGCAGTGAGTTACACTGCCTCGAGAGACATACACAGTTGTTCAATATTTCGAGGGAGTATTGACGTAAGCGCAACCGGGTACTGCAATAATTTGACGGCGAAAGCTGAAAATTTGTGTTGGGCTGGGACTCTAACCCGGAATTCCACCTTATGTGAGGGGTTGCCCTAACCTCTTCGGCTACCCGAGCACACATTCCGTCCGCCACAGTACAAGGTAGTATTCCTGTCCATTTACCTCATTTGCTAGCAGCGATACTGTATTGCCCCGTACTGAGATATCACAGCAGTCAAGCTTTGACTAAAAGTCATGGGATAGCGATATTCACTTATACAGATGGCGGCAGTATCGCGTACGCAACGTATAAATGGTTGGTGCATTGGCGTAGCTGTCACTTGTACTCAGGTGGTCCATCTGAAAATGTTTCCGACGTGATTATGGTCGCACGACGGGAATTAACAGAGTCTGAACTCGGAGTACTAGTTGGAGCTAGGCGTATGGGACGTCCCATTTCGGAAATTGTTAGGGAATTCAATACTCCGAGATCCACAGTGTCAGAGAATAGCAAATTTCAGACATTACCTCTCACCACGGACAAGGCGTTAACTTAAGGACTGAGAACAGTGGCGTTTGCGTCGATTTCTCAGTGCTGACAGACAAGCAGCACTGCGTGAAATAACGATAGAGATCAATGTAGACGTACGACGAACGTACCAGTTTGGATAGTGCGGCGAAATTTGGCGTTAATGGGTATGGCAGCAAAAAAATGGCTTTAAGCACTATGGGACTTAGCATCTGAGGTCATCAGTCCCCTAGAACTTAGAACTACTTAAACCTAACTAACCTAAGGCCATGACATACATCCACGCCCGAGGCAGGATTCGAACCTGCGACGGTAGCGGTCGCGTGGTTCCAGACTGAAGCGCCTAGAACCGCTCGGCCACCTCGCCCGGCGTGTCGCAGCAGAAGACCGACGTAAGTGCCTTTGCAGAGAGCACGACATCGCTTTCAGCGCCTGTCCTTGGCTCATGACAATAACGGGTGGAACCTAGACGACTGGAAAACCATGGCCTGGTCAGAGTAGTACCGATTTCAGCTGGTAAGACCTGATGGTAGGGTTCTAGTGTGACACTCAACCCACGAATTCATGGACCTACTATGTCAAAAATTCAATGTGTAAGCTGATTGTAGCTCCATAATGGTGTGGGCTGTGTTTACATGGAATGGACTGGATCCTCTTCACCACGTGAACTGATCATTGAGTGGAAATGGTTATGTTCGGTTACTTGGAGACCATTTGCAGCCATCCAGGGACGTCATGTTCCCAAACAACGATGCACCATGTCACTGACCCACATTTGTTAGCAATTGGTTTGAAGAACTTTGTGGACGATTCGTGAGAATGATTTGGCCAACTAGATCACCCGTCATGAATCCTATCGAATATTTATTGAACTTAGTCGATAGGTTAGTTCCTGTACAAATTCCTGCACCGGCAACACTTTACCGATCAAGGATGGCTATAAGAACAACGCGGCTCAATATTTCTGCACGGTACTTCCAACAACTTGTTGAATCGATGCCACGCCGAGTTGCTGCACTGCGCCAAGCAAAAGAAAGTCCGGCACGATGTTAGGAGGTATCCCATGACTTTTCTGACCTCATTGCATTATGATAGAATTTTAAATTTTTGATTTCGGTCATGATTTTTATGAAACTACTTGAAGGACATCATCATTACGCCAGTGACTGTTGCGGCAAACAGTAGTCTGCAGCTGTTGTCTAATGCACGTGTGACTGGTGGTGGGTTAATGAACATGCGCATTTACGGATTATGTTGTTTTACGGTGTTTGAATAAGTATGCTCGCACTGTGTAACAACGACACGAATGTAGTTAACAGGATTTACAACGACATATAAATGTGTCACCTTACATTACGTTGACATGGCTTAAAGCCGTAATATGTAAGTAACATGCCTACATAGTTAAAATATTTCGTATAATCGGCATAACGTCGAGATACGTAATGAATTTATAAAATAATTTTTTAAACATTCTGTATTTCTCACCAGCACTTGATAATGGCCTAAGGCCGAAATTGCAATAGTGTGTAATAAAAACTTATAACAGTTACGAGCGTAAAGATGATTTCCTTCAAAACGTTTTTTATGACTATGAATGCCAGCTACAACAAGTGAAATTATATTAAATGTTGAAAATCAAATTTTTGTGTCTCCTGGAAACTGCAGCTGGAACTGGGCGCCATGAACCGGGTTTACCGTTTGATAATGTAGATATGCAGCATTGCCATGCCGACGATTGGAAAGGCAGTGCATTCTACCGAAGTGGACTGAAACTGCAGGTTTGACTGCACGTAGCGATATCCTGTCCCAAAAGTGTACTGGGGAAGAGGCCAGCCAATAAATACAACACGGACTGTACAGGCAACGATCAGTCAGCTGCACAAGACTGTGCCGTTGATCGCCACCAGACTGCCAACAGGGGACGGTGAATATTCTGCCCCCGCTTGATCTCTGGAAGCCCTGAGAGACCACTGACAATCCTAAGCGCAGTGCAGAGGCGCGCTCACCTGAAGGAGGTGGTGCGGGTAGCGGGGCTCCGTGACAATTGGCCGCCCGCCGTAATTGGGCGGTGTAAGGCGTCCCCGCCGCCCACGGAGAGGGCTCCGCTGGGATGAGCTGCCGTCTAGCTGCCTGCCGCCGCAGCCGCAGATTGCTCCCAAGTAAAGCGGCGCTCTCCCACCAAAGTGTGCGCTCTCTGGAGGGTCCACACGTACGTGGGACAGGCGCCATCTCTTTACTAGTCACCCCAGAGCCACTTCCAGAACGTGCCAACCGTTTTTGAACGTAACTTTTCGCTTAATCTCACATTAGCGCTGAAGCCGACAGCTTCAATACACAGAGTTTAACAGTACTACTCTAAATTAAGCACACCGACGAAACATAAGCTTGTCCCCGCCACCAATTACTAGGTTTCTTAAAAGACATCATAGTCGACGTTGACTTATAACGTGCGCGTGACACAGTACTCGTTAAAGCCTGTACTATGGTAGTTGAGCGGGGTTCACCTTATGAGAAAGGGTTTTCGTATAGATATCGACCGCGTGTACCTGAATGGTGGCGAATCAGACTTACACCCACTCAAATAATAACAATGATCCGTCAAGCAAGTTAGAAATGCGATTACACGTCAGGATGGACCAAAAGTGACACTGAAGATGCTACCAATTTGATGATAATACGGTCGCCAGCCTAATTAGGCATTAACTGAGTTTCTTCCCCTGTACAAGTTGGTAGATATTCATGCAAAACAACAAGTAGTTACACTGCATAATATATTAGAATTTTAGAACCAGAAAATCTATTGAATTGATAGTTTCACGTTTTGTACTGATATGGAAAAACCATGAATACATAACACTACACTATAATGTGTACTACAAAACTTTATACTGTCTATTAATCCGATTAAAATCGGGCATAGAAATAGCACTTTCGTGCCGCACACAAAATATCAATTTTGATAAAGATAAAACACTGATAAATTTTGACTTTTATATTGACTTTAACTTTTTCTGGTCAAACCAATTTAAAACACTTCAGAATTCAAATGAATAAAAAGGGGGGGGCTTAAACTGTTATGAACACTATATTTAAAAAAATGATTACTGAATTTATTATGTGTTCAAGATGTCCAGTATATAAGCTACTACTCTTTTCATCTTATTTACTGCTCATTTAAATACCTTTATATCTGTCTCGAAATAATTAAACTTGATTACTATATCAATATTAAAGTTGTCTTTCAACTTCGTTAGACTTTCGTTATTCATTTACTGGTTCATTAACGAAACATTTCTTTAAACACCATTCTAACATAGCTAGGTCTGCAAATAATTATTATTAACACAAATTTTAAATTTTCATTTCGGGACACTCGGATTGCACAACATTTGGAAAGGACCCTGTCTAGGTTAGTTGTGAGGATAATTAAATGATGGGAGAGTTCTGGTAAAATTTAGGTTATTATTGCACAGTTCACTCTCTTATCCAGACGAATATATTGCTAGTGAAAATGAAATGTCGTGTGACGAGGGCCTCCCGTCGGGTAGACCGTTCGCCCGGTGCAAGTCTTTCGATTTGACGCCACTTCGGTGACTTGCGCGTCGATGGGGATGAAATAATAATGATTAGGACAACACAACACCCAGTCCCTGAATGGAGAACATCTCCAACCCATCCGGGAATCGAACCCGGGCCGTTTGGAATCATAGTCTGTCGCGCTAACCACTCAACAACCTTTTTTTTATGATCTCATTTTGCTCGCTTTTGTTCGTTGCATCTGCTCGGGGCGGACGTCGTCAGACATCCGTTTAAGTTCGTTGTTGATCCATTAGCTCAGTTTTTTTTATTACAGAGGGCTGCTAACCCTCTGGCCGAACACGCTGAGCTACCGAGCCGGCTTACTATCGGGGCGGACAACTTTCTAGTATCGATGCGGCGGTTGGCAGGCGGCGAGATGACGAGGCACAGAGCACACATACAACCACAGCCATGGCTCTTGACGTATCGGCACTTTCATTCTTCTTAGCGTCGTAATACTTTTCCATTTAGTGCCTATGGAATTTTGCCATACTGTGTGGGCGTTGGATCGGCCTACCCGAGGCTCAGTGACACTATGTCTTCCAGGAGAGCCTCCTCGCTCCAGAAGGTGCTTCTAAAACCAGTGCCAAACTCCAACTACTACTGACCCCGTTGTGCCGTGCAGTGCCCGCCTGCATTTTCCCGCGCTCCACCTTTTATCGCTCCGTGACAGACCGGGTATTCACCCGAGGTTTTGCTTTCTGCATGTCCTAACACATTGCCTACGTATGGACCAGACGCACAGTTACAATTTTAAACATCTTACAACAGTTTCAAAATTTGTTACATTTCAATTCTATCACAATATTATTTGACATTTGACATAAACATTAACATTCACATTCACATTGAACTTGTTTACAGTTTTCTTAACACAATGGCATGAAACAAAAATAAAAAAACAAATGAAATCAGAACATCAATTACACAAGTTTATCGAAAAATCAGAAGAAAAGAACTATCGATATGTACAATATTACAGTCATTGTTGTTACAGTCTGTACGAAATATTTATTGTTACTATTGCAATTTCGGCCTCATGGACATTTTCAAGTAACACTGCAAAGTTACCTAAACACAAAAATACGAAAGTGAAGCACAGGGTGTATGTACATAAGCAAGCAAACCAACAAACAAACATTTCCTTAAGAAAGTAGCTCAATTATAAAAATTGAAGATAATTGTACATTACTTTCATTCTGTCAGAATATAGAACTATCTGACATAAATACACGTCGTTGTCAAAATGCAGCCTTTTGACTGTGAGATTCCCACAAGATTCGATGAGTACGACACTTATTACATCGTAATATGTTGTTAAATATTTACTGAACTGTGGATGTTATCATCGTTCTAATAATGTATCACACATACAAGTTCAGGTGCACTGACAAAATGTGAAGCTAAGTTAATTTGCGCGAAAATACATTTACTAAAGATACTGCCTGTGCACGTGGCAAAGATAGTGCACACCAAGGATACAACTTATAAGCTTTATATCGTAAAGTCTTTTCATCTGTCGACATCATACAGCTTACTAAATAGTGCTAAGGTTGTAATGGGCAGTAGGATAGGATGGGAATATTTATTTATAACATAATAGAGGATAATACATGTGTTATCTGTTAATAAGCTCTCACATTGACTTAAGTGTTCGTAAATGAGATGAAGACAGAGGACTGATATATAATATTTTGTATGTGTATAAATTTTACGAATATACGTGGCGTAAAACGCTGTCCAGCAATCCAATTCGCTGTGCAACACCACAAATTCTGACATAACATCACAATGCCTCAGCACAAATGCATGATGCATCCTTCAACCAGGCTCTATTATAGCAAACAGGACTAAGTAAATATGTATACTATTCCATCGAAATTGCTTAAAATGTTTTCGGTAAGTGTCTAAAATAACTGTACAGTTCTATGAATTACTGTTGAAGTAGATTGATGCAATAAATCACAAGCTTCGGATACAATGAAATGTCGAGGCTACATTTCATTTATAAAACATACAAAAACAAAATACATTGGAGTATGCTTTTCTTCCCTCGTTATAGTCCATAAACTTTTCTTTACAGTAAAATACACCAGATTACTGATAAAATTTGTTACTTATGATTTAAGACAAAACTGGTAAGATACATCACATAAAAATTGACGCTCTTAAAATACATAAAATAAGAAAATAGATACACTGCATGTGGTAACGGATATGACATTACTTAGTTACTAATATGGTTTTGAAGCATCTACATTAAAGAAAACCTCATTTACAGTCTTGTCTATACAAAACGTCAGGGTTCTAAACTCCCATCAGATGTCAAGGTATTGTACATACGACGGACTGTGAATCCCAACCATGAGAAGTTAATTACTAGGTTGGTGCATAAGTTAGTAGAGCTTTTGTTTTGAATGTTAGTGTTCCGGTTACCTTGGCGTTATCGGCAGATTTGTTATTAGTAGTTAACTGTTGCTATTTGAGTTTACATGCTGCCATTTTATCATTTCGAGAAAGTGAGTGGTGCTGTGAACGCTAGAAAATGAAGAGCCACTTGGAGAAATCGAAACACTTCCGACATGTTCTTCTGTCTGAGTTCAGCAGGGGGGTGACAGCAGTGGAGGTAGCCAGAAACATTTGCACGGTGTATGGGAAGAATACCATTGGACAGAGACCCGCAAGAAAACCGTGTTCTCGTTTTAAGGGGGTCGCTTCAACGTTAGACTCTCCACATTCAGGAAAGTCTTCGGGGTTTGATGACGATCGTTTAAACGCATTAATCCACAATAGGCCACGGCAGTGTACTCGACAACTGGCAAATGTGATGAACTGCGATCATTCCACCTTCATGCAACATTTGTATGCAATGTGGAAGGTTCAAAAATCGGGTGTCTAGATGCCGTATGTACTAAGCCAAAATCACAAAAATCGGCGGTGGCCTTATAAATGTGCATCTCTGCTTGCTCGTCGTCAATTGGCTCGTGAAAAACACTGACCATTCCTATCCTGCATCGTTACTGGTACGGGAAATAGGGTCTTCACGCTAACATAAGGAACTGAACCCAAACAAAGCAGCAACTCCCCATACAAAGACCTGCGCGCTTCGACAAGAGATAATGTTGTTCATCTCGTGGTTCAGCGACGCTGTGGTGTATTACGAATTGCTCACACGAGGTGTAACCATCATTCCTGTCATTTATTGTCAGAGACTGAGACATCCAAGAACGACGACCAGGAAGGCTGTGTGAAGTTATGCTGCTCCACGATTGCGCCCGCCCGCATTCTGTTAGACTGACGCAAAACACTATAGAGAAATTGGAATGGGAAGTGTTGTGTACATAGTTCCGCGTAGTCAGCGCGTACACAACTTTCCCACTAGAGCGCGCCCCGCTAAGCACAACAGCGCAGGCGCAGCGCTCCTCCGTCTCCGCAATACGAGATGGCGCTGCCATAGAGAAGGACCAAATTCTGCTTCCGCCGATCCGCTTATTAATATGTAACGCAGTCAATGAGATTGATGCTAACGTAGAACCTTTTCTCCTCGCGGATCACACTCGCGCAGTGATATATGAACGCGCGAGGTATTATAACGAGTATACAGTGAGTCTGCATTTGTCTGCACCAGTCTGTACCAGTCTGAATTTGTCTGCACCAGTCTGTACCAGTCTGCATTAGTCTGTAACAGTCTGTACGATTTCTACATTTGTCTGTACCAGTCTATAGTCAAGTTTCAGTCTGTTCCTAATAAGATTATCACATTCCTGTACATAGCCATGAAGATAAATGTATAGACACTTTTGTCAATTTTCAGAGATATATGTGAGAATAAGATTAACGTACCAATACCAAAGGAACTTCAGATTGTCAATTGTAAATAGCATCCAGAACCAAGTTAAGTAATTTTTATGTTTGTTATTATTTTAATAAATGCATGACAAAATTAATCAAGTTGGTCACTGTCAATCTGCTACTCTAAGCGTACAAGTGGAATTTCTATCGTCTGACCTAACGGCAGAAGATAAACACGCCACGATAAGACCACGAGACATTGCTGACACTCGCCTACTTCGTTAGAGCGACAAGTCAAATAATCTGATGGTGTGTGTACTGAAGGTATTACAGTACGCACACTACAGGAAGTCATTCGGCACTCGCATTTTCACCTTATCTTGCTCTCTGAAATTTTCAGCTTTACTGCTATCTATCGAAGAAACTTCAAAGAACTTCCTTCCCCACGAAAACGCCCTCCGAATATGACTCGACGAGTTCTTCGTCTCAGAATCACTTGATTTCTGCAGTTGTGTAATCGGGAAGTTACCCCAGCTTTGGCAGCTGAACAAAGTGACGGGAATATACTTGGTACCCGGCGATCCCATGACCTTCCAACGGTGACGTAAGTCGTGGCAATGAAGTAGATTTGTCTGTGTCACCCGGTTGTATAGAATCAACGCAATAAGATGGAGTGACGCGGAGACGTGACAGAATAGCAAAAAGAAGTTTTCGTTTTTGTTTTTGGACGAGTCCATGACCACAGCGTGAATGAAGTTGCTCCATTCGTTGATGTGTCAATGTGACCAGCGCAACGTGTCCGCAACGAATAGTGTACCAAGTACGGGAAAGAATAATAACCGCTACCAGTCACAATAAAAGGTGATTTTATTTAACACATGACCAATTTCGGGCTTTTGCCCATCTTCAGGTCGTTTACATTCAGGTACATGTTTCCATACTCAGTGTTGGAGATCACTGTTAATACGAAAATCGCTCAATCTGATGGTAACGAAATAGAAACAAATGAAGCATTTGTGTGCATAAGCGGCATGCGTTTTAAGATATTATACTACTTCCATATAAGTGGTGTACCCATATGGTTTTCTCGTTACATTTATCACATATTTTTACAAACATATCTCGTTTTGCACACGTTAACTGTGTATAAGTTACATTGCTAATTACTGGTGCTTCCATATTATGCCTTTGATAAAGTTGTGACTCTTGAGATGCTAGTAGTTTCAGAAGCACAAGAACTCACAACATCCAACATGTTTTCATTGGAGAGCAGAGGTTAGGGTCACAGAGCTTAGGTCAATTAAGTACAGAGATTTCTTTAAAGTCAGTACCGCCATTAGACAGTTGTTTATTTGCAGTGTTACATTTACACTTACACGATCATAATTTCGGCTTCAAAGTGCTATTATCAAATGTTTTAAGTGTTATACAGTGCCCAAGATGGCATACTCTCGTATGCCTACTGCAGTTGGTTTTACCAGAAATATCGACCCTGAGACAATGTGTCTAATAGTGTATTTTAAATACGAGAGTATGCCATCTTAGCCACTGTGTAACTCTTAAAACACTTTATAACGGCACTTTGAAGCCGAAATCATGATCGTGTAAGTGTAGATGTAATATTGCAAGTAAACAAGTTTCATGGCGGTAGTGACTTTAAAGAAATATATTGTGACTATGGCCCCGCATTATGGAAAAATTATTAAGTACAGAGACAGTTAGACTTACAGATACATAACAGATAGTATGAATTATGAAAACGATATTGTTACATGGTTTTGAAACCGCACTGTCATGTGTTGTTGTTGTTGTTGTTGTTGTGGTCTTCAGTCCTGAGACTGGTTTGATGCAGCTCTCCATGCTACTCTATACTGTGCAAGCTTCTTCATCTCCCAGTACCTAGTGCAACCTACATCCTTCTGAATCTGCTTAGTGTATTCATCTCTTGGTCTCCCTCCCTCCACACTGCCCTCCAATACTAAATTGGTGATCCCTTGATGCCTCAGAACATGTCCTACCAACCGATCCCTTCTTCTGGTCAAGTTGTGCCACAAACTTCTCTTCTCCCCAATCCTATTCAATACTTCCTCATTAGTTATGTGATCTACCCATCTAATCTTCAGCATTCTTCTGTAGCACCACATTTCGAAAGCTTCTATTCTCTTCTTGTCCAAACTATTTATCGTCCATGTTTCACTTCCATACAAGGCTACACTCCATACAAATACTTTCAGAAATGACTTCCTGACACTTAAACCTATACTCGATGTTAACAAATTTCTCTTCTTCAGAAACGCTTTCCTTGCCATTGCCAGTCTACATTTTATATCCTCTCTACTTCGACCATCATCAGTTATTTTGCTCCCCAAATAGCAAAACTCCTTTACTACTTTAAGTTTCTCATTTCCTAATCTAATTCCCTCAGCAGCCGACTTAATTCTACTACATTCCATTACCCTCGTTTTGCTTTTGTTGATGTTCATCTTATATCCTCCTTTCAAGACACTATCCATTCCATTCAACTGCTCTTCCAAGTCCTTTGCTGTCTCTGACAGAATTACAATGTCATCGGCGAACCTCAAAGTTTTTATTTCTTCTCCATGGATTTTAATACCTACCCCGAATATTTCTTTTGTTTCCTTTACTGCTTGCTCTATATAGAGATTGAATAACATCGGGGAGAGGCTACAACCCTGTCTCACTCCCTTCCCAACAACAGCTTCCCTTTCATGTCCCTCGACTCTTATAACTGCCATCTGGTTTCTGTACAAATTGTAAATAGCCTTTCGCTCCCTGTATTTTACCCCTTTCACCTTTAGAATTTGGAAGAGAGTATTCCAGTCAACATTGTCAAAAGCTTTCTCTAAGTCTACGAATGCTAGAAACGTAGGTTTGCCTTTCCTTAATCTTTCTTCTAAGATAAGTCGTGAGGTCAGTATTACCTCACGTGTTCCAGTATTTCTACGGAATCCAAACTGATCTTCCCCGAGGTCGGCTTCTACTAGTTTTTCCATTCGTCTGTAAAGAATTCGTGTTAGTATTTTGAAGCTGTGACTTATTAAACTGATAGTTCGGTAATTTTCACATCTGTCAACACCTGCTTTTTTTGGGATTGGAATTATTATATTCTCCTTGAAGTCTGCGGGTATTTCGCCTGTTTCATACATCTTGTTCACCAGATGGTAGAGTTTTGTCAGGACTGGCTCTCCCAAGGCCGTCAGTAGTTCCAATGGAATGTTGTCTACTCCAGGGGCCTTGTTTCGGCTCAGGTCTTTGAGTGCTCTGTCAAACTCTTCACGCAGTATCGTATCTCCCATTTCATCTTCATCTGCATCCTCTTCCATTTCCATAATATTGTCCTCAAGTACATCGCCCTTGTATAGACCCTCTATATACTCCTTCCACCTTTCTGCTTTCCCTTCTTTGCTTAGAACTGGGTTTCCATCTGAGCTCTTGATGTTCACACAAGTGGTTTTCTTATCTCCAAAGGTCTCCTTAATTTTCCTGTAGGCAGTATCTATCTTACCCCTAGTGAGATAAGCCTATACATCCTTAAATTTGTCCTCTAGCCATCCCTGCTTAGCCATTTTGCACTTCCTGTGGATCTCATTTTTGAGACGTCTGCTTCATTGCCTGCTTCATTTACTGAATTTTTATATTTTCTCCTTTCATCAATTAAATTCAATATTTCTTCTGTTACCCAAGGATTTCTACTAGCCCTCGTCTTTTTACCTACTTGATCCTCTGCTACCTTCACTATTTCATGCCTCAAAGTTACCCGTTCTTTTTCTACTGTGTTTCTTTCCCCCATTCCTGTCAATTGCTCCCTTATGCTCTCCCTGAAACTCTGTACAACCTCTGGTTCTTTCAGTTTATCCAGGGCCAATCTCCTTAAATTTCTACCTTTTTGCAGTTTCTTCAGTTTTAATCTACAGGTCATAACCAATAGATTGTGGTCAGAGTCCACATCTGCCCCTGGAAGTGTCTTACAATTTAAAACCTGGTTGCTAAATCTATCTCTTACCATCATATAATCTATCTGATACCTTTTAGTATCTCCAGGGTTCTTCCATGTATACAACCTTCTTTCATGATTCTTAAACCAAGTATTAGCCATGATTAAGTTGTGCTCTGTGCAAAATTCTACCAGCGGGTTCCTCTTTCATTTCTTAGCCCCAATCCATATTCACCTACTAAGTTTCCTTCTCTCCCTTTTCCTACTGCAGAATTCCAGTCACCCATGACTATTAAATTTTCATCACCATTGACTATCTCAATAATTTCTTTTATTTCATCATACATTTCTTCAATTTCTTCGTCATCTGCAGAGCTAGTTGGCATATAAACTTGTACTACTGTAGTAGGTGTGGGCTTCGTGTCTATCTTGGCCACAATAATGCGTTCACTATACTGTTTGTAGTACCTTACCCGCATTCCTATTTTCCTGTTCATTATTAAACCTACTCCTGCATTACCCCTATTTGATTTTGTGTTTATAACCCTTTAGTCACCTGACCAGAAGTCTTGTTCCTCCTGCCACCGAACTTCACTAATTCCCACTGTATCTAACTTCAACCTATCCATTTCCCTTTTTAAATTTTCTAACCTACCTGCCCGATTAAGGGATCTGACATTCCACTCTCCGATCCGTAGAACGCCAGTTTTCTTTCTCCTGATAACGACATCCTCTTGAGTAGTCCCCGCCCGGAGATCCGAATGGGGGACTATTTTACCTCCGGAATATTTTACCCAAGAGGACGCCATCATCATTTAATCATACAGTAAAGCTGCATGCCCTCGGGAAAAATTACGGCCGTAGTTTCCCCTTGCTTTCAGCCGTTCGCAGTACCAGCACAGCAGGGGGCACTGTCATTACAGTACGATAATAATATATAGGAGGATTTCTGGCAAATTATATTAAGTTAAATACACATGGTTTTTTTAAAAAAAATTGGTAATTGTGAAGTGACAATGAGTTACAGTTTTCTGCTTTTAAACTCTTCATTAACGGTATGTAGAAATAACTTGTTTGCAAGGTCTTTTTGTTCATTGAGAATTAGGTGTGGTGATTTGGAGCTGTGGATGTAAACTTTGTGATTTTCAAGAATATACCTTTTCTTTCCTTTGGTGACATTTTGTAGTATATATAGGTTGTCTTTAATGATTGTGGCTTAGTAGTCGTTTTCTTTCTGATGTACTGCAAAAGTGGATTTATCAGACTTGTTTAACCGGAAGACATTCATGTGTTCTCGGTATGTTTTAGTGAAACTCCTTCCTGTCTGGCTTGTATAGCTCCAAATCACCACACCTTATTCTCGATGAACAAGTAGACTTCGCAAACAAATCATCTTTACACGTCGTTAATGAAATATTTAAAAATGAGAAATTGTAACTAATGGCCACCTTACAACCAGTATTTTTTTTAAAGGAAAATGTCTATTTAACGTTATGAAATTTACCTGGAAACGTTCTAGATACTGCAAATGACAGTGTGATTCGACAATCATGTATCAGTTTCACTTTCGTAATTTGTAGTATTTTTTATGTATATGTGTGTGAAACATCGCTGTACTTCTTTGACTTACGTTCTTTGACCACAACCATTTTTGCAACGTAAACACTCTGAATGACGTGAATGCGTACGTGTCTGGAGTTACTAATGTCTAAAGTGTCACTACTTATCAAATATGTAATATGCAAGCACCAATAATTAGCGTGGTGACTAATACACTGTCAACATGTAAAAAAATAGAAATATTTTTGTGCAAAATGTGGTAAATGTAAACTACACTGATACACGAGCCACATGCAAGCACTATGATATTTTACAATACTTGTCAGTTACGCACTTCCAAATGTTTCATCACATTATTTGTTTTTTATTTAAACAGTGATCTCTATCATTGAGTATGGAAACGTGTACCTGGATGTAAATCATCTGAAGATGGCACAAGCACGAAACGGATCCTGTGTTAAATAAAGTCACCTTTTATTGTGACTGATAGCGGTTGTTATTCTAAACACTGTAAAAGAATCCATTATGGATAAAGTATATGTAGTGCACCAAATATCCTAACCAACAGGAACCGCAGACGAATGCCACGCCTTGGTAATGGCAATCGGCTTCAAACCCGACAGGAATTGCTGCTGTGAGCAAATGCAGGGTCATCTCGCATAGTTTCCAAGTGAGCATTGGGACGTGTACTGCATTTGATGCGTATATGAAGTTGGGTACCTCACAGAACAGTGACACGTAAAGCTTCATGTCTTCAGTTGACTAACCAATACAAAACCTGGGCGGTATCTAGCTGGAGGCCTTAGGGTGCTACGACAACTCGTGATTTTGCCTCTTTTCAAATTGTGCAAAGTGTCGAGTGGATAGGCGCCCGATGAGTCATTTTACCCGCAGTGGGTAGAGGCTATAGTATAGATCGGTCGCGGTTCTGTGAGGTTATGGGGATGTTTTTCGTACTATAGCCTGGGATCACTCATTCAGATGTTACTTCCAAGATTCTCGTTGAGCAAGTGTTGCACTTTTTATATACGGTTTCAATTCAGATATTTAACTCATCCATTTCTTCAGCACCAAATTTCAAAAGCTTTAGTCTCTTCTTGTTTATACCGTTTGTCGTCTATGTTTCACTTGCATACATGGCTATACTCCGCACAAATGCTTTCAGAAAAACTTCTTAACTCTTAAATCTATATTCTATGTTAACAAATCTCTTTTCTTCAGAAACGCTTTTCTTGCCATTGCCAGCCTACACTTTATATACGCTCTTCTTCGGTGATCGCAGCTATTTTGCTACCCAAACAGCAAAAATCCGTCTGTTACTTCAAGTGTATCATTTCCTAAACTAATTCCCTAGTATCACCTGATGTAACTCGAGTACATTCGATTATCCAAGTTTTCCTTTTGCTGATGTTCAACTTACACCCATTTTTCAAGACACAGTCCAACCCGTTCACCTGCTCTTTCAACTCGGTTGCTGTCTCTGGCAGAATTACAATGTAATCGGAAAAACTCAAAGTTCTTATTTCCTCTCCCTGAATTTAAGTTCCTTCTCCAAATTTCCTTTGGATTCCTTCAGTAATTTCTCAGTTTTCAGATTGAACAACATCGGGGATAAGCTACAACCCTGTCTCATTCCCTTCTCAATCACTGCTTCCCTTTCGTGCCCCTCGACTCTTGTAAGTGCCGTCTGGTTCCTATATATATGGTGTAAACAGTAATGAGGCCCTGCAGGAAATATCGACTCATAGACAATGTGTCTAATAGGGTATTTTAACACGGCAGTATGCCATCCGAGGCCATTTATAGCACTTAAAACATTGATAACGGCACTCTGAAGCCGAAATCATTATTGTGTAAGTGTAAATGTAAATAAACAACAGTCTAATGGCGGTACTGACTTTAAAGAACTATAAATATCTTTTCGCTTCTTGTATTTTACCACTACTTCCACCAGAATTTCAAAGATAATATTCCAGTCAATATTGTCAAAAGCTTTCTCTAAGTCTACAAATGCTATAAGCGTAGGTTTGTCTTTCCTTAACCTATCTCCTGTCCTAGGGTCAGTATTGGCTAGAGAGTGCCCCCCAGTTTTCCGGAAACTTCCGGGAAGTCGGCTTCTACAAGTTTTCCATTCTTCTGTAAAAAATTCCTGTTAGTATTTTGGAACCATGAATTATCAAACAGGTATAAGATGTGTTCAAAAATAAACGAGCCGGAGGTATAATTACAGAAGCCAGTACCTGTATGTTAGAAGTATTGACCCTGGCTGTTGAGACAGGCGATACTGTGACACAAGGCGGAGAATGGCTATCTCATAAAATTCCAGGGGCTGCGATGTTAACCAGTTCCTCACGTACAACTGGACGTCGTCGTCCGAGGTGAATCGTTTGACCCTCAGAGCTTTTTCAAGAGAACGAAAAATGGCGTAATCACAGGGAGAGAGGTCCGGACTGTATGGTGGGCGGCCGAGAACCTCCCATTGGAATTTCAGCAAGAGTGCCGCGTCTGTGTTGGCCATATGAGGCTTGCATCGTCGTGGAGCAGAACGACCCCACAGGTGAGATAGCCTGGCCGTTTTGATTTGATCACTTGGCGAAGGGTGGTCAAGGTCTGCGAGTAACGCTGGCCATTCCCTGTTGTCCCGTGTTGCAGGAAGTGAACCAGAAGGGGGCCATTTTTGGTCCCCTTAACAAGGCTCTGAGGGGCACACGATTCACCACGGTCGACAACGTCTAGCTGTACGTGCGGAACTGGTTAACATCGCGACCCCGGAAATTTTATGAGACAGCCACTCACTGCCTTGTGTCTCAGCGGGACAAGTGTCTCAAGAGCCATGATCAATACTTCTGACATGCAGGTACTGGTTTCTGTAATTATGCCTCCGGCTCATTTCTTTTTGAACTTCCCTTGTAGTTCGATAATATTTACACCTCTCAGCGCTTGATTTATGTGGAAATGGAATTAATACATTCGTCTTGCAGACTGAGGGTATTTCGCCTGTCTCGTATATCTTACACACCACGTGGAAGAAGAGTTTTGTCATGGCTGGCTCTCCGAAGGCCATCACTAGGTCTGACTTAATGAAGTCTACTCCCGGGGTCTTGTTTCGACTTAGAAATCTTTATCCGTTGGTTTAATTGAATTTAATTTGAACGTTGGTCTGCTGCGTGTTGCCACTACTGCTGAGTCAAGGAGACCAAAATATATGTTCTATCAACTGTTTTCGGACTGACGATTGTTCATAGGCAGCAAAAATCGTTACATTTCTAAAATAATCATAGTATCTGTAGCTGAGTTACATTTTATTGAATCTAACTAAATTCTGTAACGTGGAAAATCGAACAAAACATCCGCTATACTCAAGCTAAGCATGAATTGTGAAATTGTACACAGTAAAGCATTTTAAGAAAATGACAGAAAAAGGAGGAGGTTGCAGAAAAGACGAAACTCAACACACACATTTTTTACGTTTACTTCGGAAAGGTTCTCTCTGCTGCGAACTCTAAATATAAATCTTGGGCAATAATTTTTTTTAATAACGCTTCCACTTCATTAAAATTATACATTAGCCTTGAGAGTATCTGAAAATTAATTTTGGAAAATCTGAAATTACGTTTCTAAGAAAATGCAAATACTTACTGACCTAGAAAAAGTCTCTGTGCAGAATTTTAGCATACAATTTCTGTGCTTGAATGTGTTTCAGAATAAATTCCAGCAGAGTGAATTGGGAAATATCAAAGGACTGGTTGAAATTGAAGATTAGCTATGTTGTACGTGAGGGATGCTTCTGCTCGCAGATGCGGTTGTAATGCATAAACCCAGTCTACTGTGCCCTTTGACGCTCTGGCGCCGAGTTTTAATTGCCTTTCGGTTATTCACTGGCGATCCCTGCGGCATGCCAGCTCGTCCATAAAGGCAATTGCTTCTGGTGTTCATGTTTTGCGCTTATGTGATAACTAGGGCCTCGTCGTTATATTATGGCTATAGTAACAACTTGTTTGTGCACATAATTTGTATCGGGTTCTCATATTAATTGCAGTATACAGCTAGCGATTGGAAGCTTCAGAAAATGTGCTTCGGTTAAGCCTCAAGCTACTACACTGCCAACACAATTAAAGAGTTATTTTTTTTTAAAACCCTGCACCCATCTCCCACTGTGGCGCAGAAATTGGAAATTTAGCCTAAAGGTGGCTATAATACAGGAGTAATCCACTAAATTACAGGCCCATATCATTAACATCGACATGCAGCAGGATTTTGGAAGATATATTTCGTTCGAACATTATGAATTACTTCGAAGAAAACGGTCTATTGACACACAGTCAACACGGATATGGAAAATATCGTTCTTGTGAAACGCAACTAGCTCTTTACTTGCACGATGTGATGAGTGTTATCGACAAGGTATTTCAAATTGATTCCATATTTCTGGTTTTGAGGAAGGCTTTTGGCACTGTACCACACAAGGGCCTTGTAGTGAATTTGCATACCTATGTAATATCGTTTCAGTTATGTGATTGGATTCGTGATTTCCTGTCAGAGAGTTTGCAGTTTGTAGTAATTGACGGAAAGTCATCGAGTAAAACACAAGTGATTTCTGGCTTTCCCCATGATAGTGTTATATGCCCTTTGCCGTTCCTTATCTTTATAAGAGACTTGGGAGATAATCTGAGCAGCCTTCTTAGGTTGTTTGCAGATGACGCTGTCGTTTATCGACTAGTCAAGTCATAAGAATATCAAAACAAATTGCAATACTTTTTACAAAAGATATATGTATGGTAAGAAAATTGGCAATTGACTCTAAATAACGAAAAGTGTGAGGTCATCCAGTTAAACTTCGTTTACACGATATATCTGTCAAATCTAAAGGTCTTAAATTCAACTAAATACCTAGGAATTACAATTACGAACAACTTAATTTCGAAGGAACACATAGAAAAAGTTGTAAGGTAGGCTAAGCAAAGACTGTGTTTTATTGGCAGGACACTTAGGAAATGTAACAGATTTTCTAAGGAGACCGCCTACACTACGCTTCTCCATCCTCTTTTAGAATACTGCTGCACGGTATGGGGTCCTTACCAGATAGGAATGACGGAGTACATCGAAAAAGTTCAAAGAAGGGCAGCACGTTTTGTATTATCACGAAATGGGCGAGACATTGTCACTGAAACGATATAGGATTTGGGATGGACATCATTATAACAAAAGCGTTTCTCGTTGTGGAGGAATCTTCCCACAAAATTCCAGTCACCAACTTTCTCCTCCGAATGCGAAAATATTTTGGTGGCGCCGACCTACATAGGAAGAAACGATCACCATGATAAAATGTGAAATCAGAGGTCGTTGGGAAAGATATAGGTGTTTGTTCTTTCCGCGTGTTATGCGAGATCGGAATAATAGAGAATTGTGAAGGTGGTTCGATGAACCCTCTGCCGGACACTTCAATATGATTTGCAGAGTATGCATGTAGATGAAGATGTAGATAACCATCCTCTGTAATGAAGCAAAAGCGTGGCACCCTGGGACGTCACTCTAGGGATTGATGACGTTTCAAAAACATGCGAAAGAAAGGCCAGGCATCGACAGGAGGACGTCACACACCGTCTTAATCAAATTTCCTCCCCTTCTTTTGACGTCCGTGCGATGGAGTCAGAACCATGCTGCCGAGAGTTGAAATCACGCGGTTTTCTTATGGGTAGCTGAATCAAACATTTCAGACACACCGCCGCTCGAAATCGGCACGGAAAGGCCTTACCGGGTGGCGTTAAGGGAGTCAGTGAAACCAGCTCTTCCGCGGGGTCTTAGATTTCCACACATTTCGCGGTCGAAGTTCATCGCAGTGGGATGAGTAACAGAACGACGTTCTTGACAACATTTCAAACCACTGACACTCCCTGCACGGCTCAGTCCTACTATAAGGACACGACGAGGCTGCAACCCCTCTGAACATGACTGCACCATTTTCGAGCGTAGCGCGACCACAGTTTTTGCTGTGTCCTACAAGGTGGAATAACTAGGGTCCGTTCGAATCCACTCGACGGAATTTGAACATGATCCGTATCAGCAAAGGATCTTTCTACTCTTTCAGCAATCCTGTTTCGCGACCTCCTATGGCGTGATTACGGGATAGGGGGATAGGGGTGGTGCGACGTTGACATATACTCTGTGATCAAAAGTATCCGGACACCTGGCTGAAAATGACTTAAAAGTTCGTGACGCCCTCCATCGGTAACGCTGAAATTCAATATGGTTTTGGCCCACCATTGTGTGTTGTGTGTTCACAGGTGCCTACATGCAGGCAACCTCTTGACATCCCTAATATACTACAGGTCTGCAAGCAGGTAGTAGAGAAGCACTGTATCGCAACTCAGCTGAAGGGCCGCGGGGACTAGCATGGCGGTCTGAGGCAACTTCTCACGGTTAGTGCGGCTCTCCCCATTGGAGGTTTGAGTCCTCCCTCGGGCATGGGTGTGTGTGTTGTCCTTAGAATAAGTTACTTTAAGTTAGTTTATGTTTTATATTTTCAGGTGAAGGAGATTTGGAAATTTGTAGTAAGTTCCTATGGGACGGAAGTGCTGAGATCATCGGTACCTAGGCTTACGCACTACTTAAATGGGTGTGTGTGTTGTCCTTAGACTAAGTTAGTTTCAGTTAGTTCATGTTTTATTTTTTCAGGTGAAGGAGATTTGGAAATTTGTGGCAAGTTCCTATGGGACGGAACTTGGTTCAAATGGCTCTGAGTACTATGGGACTTAACATCTGTGGTCATCAGTCCCCTAGAACTTAGAACTACTTAAACGTAACTGACCTAAGGACGGCACACACATCCATGCCCGAGGCAGGATTCTAACCTGCGACCGTAGCAGTCACGCGGCTCCGGACTGAGCGCCTAAAACCGCGGCCGGCGGGACGGAACTGCTGAGATCATCGGTACCTAGGCTTACACACTACTTAATCTAACTTAAACTAACATACACTAAGGAGAACACACGCACACATGCCCAAGGGAAGACTCGAGACTCTGACTAGGGGAGCCGTGCGAACCGAGGCGAGGCGCCCAAGACCGCATGGCTACCCGCGTGGCTCAGCTGAAGGGTATCAAGGGGTTGCCTGCCCACAGGCATGTAAGAATCCATCATGGGCTGTCTTTGTACAGGTAGATTTTTATTGAGCTCAACATAAGTGCCTGAGTGGCACTATGGGTGCTGCCGAAATGGGTGTCTTAGAGGGACCCTGCCACAGGAGGGCTAAAAAAAAAAAAAGCATTTTTTGCTTAGGATCTCATACAAATTTCGTCGAATGGGTTTGAAGAGTCACTATCTATTCTATCCTGTACACTATGGCAAAAACTGTGGTCGTTTCCAAGGGGTGCGATCGCGTTCAGTGTTGTTATAGGCCTACAACATTCTTAGAAAAGGGGTGAATCCTCCAGGGCATATCAGCGGTGTCAAATGACGTCGAGAACGTTGTCTTGTCTGTCATCGCACTGGTGAACTGTCCTTTTCGATCTCGAAGTGTGTGGGAATTAGCGCCTGATGGGAAGGCGTGGTTTCATTGACGCCCTTTGTGCCACCCCCTGAGGTCTTTTCGTGTCAATTCTGAGTGGCGATGTGTCTCAAAGGTCTTCCTCGGCCACCCATAAGGAAAACGAGTGACTTCAAAGCTGGATGACGCGGTTCATCGCAGATACGTGAAGAGAAAGGGTGAAATATAAATAAAAGGGGATGTAACGACATTCACATCGTGTGAGACGTGCTCGGTGGCGTTGGGGAAAATTTCGGTGGAATTTGGTACCAATGTGACATCATTAAGACACCGTACAGCTCACACGAACTTCTGGGCACTGGCCTTTCTTCGCAAGTATTGCCACCTTGCTGTCTGATGCGTTACCGAGGCCGGGGGTAGCGTTGCAGGGCGCCACGATTTCTCACCATCACATTGTAGGCACCTTTCAGCCAAATTTCGAAGTTCTGCTTGTAATGTGAGATAATCACGCGGTTTCGAAAAAGTAACACTTCAATATTTGTTGCACAGTGTATTTATGTCTGACTGTAAGTAGAACGAATCCGCCCTGCCACTGGATAACCAAAATCCCAGGGCAAACAAAATAATATTAATAATCAGTTTGTCATATACTAACGAATACGCTCAAATTGTCCGCCTGCTTAGCTGAGACAGCCGGCACGGTAGCTCAGCGTGTGCGGTCAGAACTTTTTTTTTTATGTGTGGGAAATCTTATGGGACTCAACAGCTAAGGTCATCAGTCCCTAAGCTTACACACTACTTAACCTAAATTATCCTAAGGACAAACACACACACCTATGCCCGAGGGAGGACTCGAACCTCCGCCGGGACCAGCCGCACAGTCCATGACTGCAGCGCCACGACCGCTCGGCTAATCCCGCGCGGCGCGGTCAGAGAGCTGGCCGGTCTCCGAAACTAGCAAACTGAGTGAAGGGATCAACAACAAACTTCAACGGATGTTATGTGACGTCCGCTACGACCACATACAAGGAACTATAACGAACAAAATGAAAAAAAAAGGTGGTACCGTGCTAACCTCCCTTGCAGTAGGCTCGGGTTCAATTCCCGGCCGAGTTGGAGATTTTCTCCCCTCGTGGACTGGGTGTTGCGTTGTCCTCATCATCATTTGATTCTCATCGCAGGCGCCCAAGTCGCCCAATGTGGCTCCCACTGAAGTTAGACTTGCACTTGGCGCCCGAACGTCCCCGGACGGGGCCTCCCGGGGAACGATGCCATATATTCATTTCCATTTTTTTTTGTTCAAATTGACCCGGAAGAAAATTTCTTTAGTTGACTTTTTTGTGCATTTAAAACATGGCAAAACTGTACTAGCAGTTTGGGTAGCAAATTAAAATGATAGGATGTTTCACCCTGAAACAATGGAAAGCTTAGAACAGTTTACTTAGTATAGAATTTCGTTTAAGGATAAACAGAGTAGAGCCAACAGCTGATTAGACACAGAAACGAAAACGAATAACATTTAATTACACCTAAATATCCTGGAAGTAGAAAATGTAAAAAATTCGTTTTGTCTTGGAACCGAGATTACTACGTAAAGACGACGTCGAACGCAGGATCATTGGAGAATACGAAAGCACAAGAAGTCTGTTGACACAGAACAGAGAAGTTCCGTTAATGCTATGCGTCTTGTCTGGCTCACAGCTGTCTATGCAAGTGAAACGTGAATCAAAGGAGAACCAGCGACAAATCAAAACAGGAGAAAAAATTTGCTTTACTGCCACAGCGTCCTTAGTCACAATATTGCCGTGATGTCCTTTATGCGTATGTTAATTATTTGTGAAGCTTAACTAGTCGCGGCTTTTTAGGTAGTGAAGAGTTGTTAAAACTACCAGCTTATCAGAATGTAACGGAGGAGCTTCCAGGAAATGGTCTTTCTTTGTTGCAGTCGTTTTGTTGACAGTATCTCTGAATTTATATACGCCACTCTTTGATTTATTGCGTTACCGTGCTTCGTGTTGCTGTATTATAACATCGAAACATCCTGTGCGATATTTCATTAATGCGATATGTTTGTCTCACGTCAAACCAATAATTTTTGATTGATCTCTCTCTTGTTTATGCCACGCAAATGCCGGAATTAATAGCCCTTTGGAATCCAGTGTGCTCCGAATAAGTATAAAGCAGAAACGAGACATTGTGTCTAAAATACTGCTACGATGAACCCATCGTGAGCTTAAAAAAAGTGCTTTGTAAAGCGAAACTTTTCTGTACGCTTGTCACTGTTTCATATTCACATAGCCACGTGGACCGCTTCAGTACTTGAACACTCGCTCTTTTATTTTTACATGTACACTGGCGAACACCTGTTCACTGGAAAACAATTGCAATATTATCAAAGTTGTTCAGCATTTCGGTAAATTCATCCACCGATCATAGTGTCCTGTACATCCGTCCACCATCATTATCCAATTACAGAGTACAACTCTCTCTTAATTGATAGGATTTTTGCTTGTATGCACCTACCAGAAACTCTAGCAATGCTCCGTAAATGCTGAATATGTTTGGGAATTGTACACTCCTGGAAATTGAAATAAGAACACCGTGAATTCATTGTCCCAGGAAGGGGAAACTTTATTGACACATTCCTGGGGTCAGATACATCACATGATCACACTGACAGAACCACAGGCACATAGACACAGGCAACAGAGCATGCACAATGTCGGCACTAGTACAGTGTACATCCACCTTTCGCAGCAATGCAGGCTGCTCTTCTCCCATGGAGACGATCGTAGAGATGCTGGATGTAGTCCTGTGGAACGGCTTGCCATGCCATTTCCACCTGGTGCCTCAGTTGGACCAGCGTTCGTGCTGGACTTGCAGACCGCGTGAGACGACGCTTCATCCAGTCCCAAACATGCTCAATGGGGGACAGATCCGGAGATCTTGCTGGCCAGGGTAGTTGACTTACACCTTCTAGAGCACATTTGGTGGCACGGGATACATGCGGACGTGCATTGTCCTGTTGGAACAGCAAGTTCCCTTGCCGGTCTAGGAATGGTAGAACGATGGGTTCGATGACGATTTGGATGTACCGTGCACTATTCAGTGTCCCCTCGACGATCACCAGAGGTGTACGGCCAGTGTAGGAGATCGCTCCCCACACCATGATGCCGGGTGTTGGCCCTGTGTGCCTCGGTCGTATGCAGTCCTGATTGTGGCGCTCACCTGCACGGCGCTAAACAAGCATACGACCATCATTGGCACCAAGGCAGAAGCGACTCTCATCGCTGAAGACGACACGTCTCCATTCGTCCCTCCATTCACGCCTGTCGCGACACCACTGGAGGCGGGCTGCACGATGTTGGGGCGTGAGCGGAAGACGGCCTAACGGTGTGCGGGACCGTAGCCCAGCTTCATGGAGACGGTTGCGAATGGTCCTCGCCGATACCCCAGGAGCAACAGTGTCCCTAATTTGCTGGGAAGTAGCGGTGCGGTCCCCTACGGCACTGCGTAGGATCCTACGGTCTTGGCGTGCATCCGTGCGTCGCTGAGGTCCGGTCCCAGGTCGACGGGCACGTGCACCTTCCGCCGACCACTGGCGACAACATCGATGTACTGTGGAGACCTCACGCCCCACGTGTTGAGCAATTTGACGGTACGTCCACCCGGCCTCCCGCATGCCCACTATATGCCCTCGCTCAAAGTCCGTCAACTGCACATACGGTTCACGTCCACGCTGTCGCGGCATGCTACCAGTGTTAAAGACAACGATGGAGCTCCGTATGCCACGGCAAACTGGCTGACACTGACGGCGGCGGTGCACAAATGCTACGCAGCTAGCGCCATTCGACGGCCAACACGGCGGTTCCTGGTGTGTCCGCTGTGCCGTGCGTCTGATCGTTGATTGTACAGTCCTCTCGCAGTGTCCGGAGCAAGTATGGTTGGTCTGACACACCGGTGTCAATGTGTTCTTTTTTCCATTTCCAGGAGTGTATATGGATCCTAAACTCTTTCTGCCTCTCTCTCCACCTACCTCCTCTTCTCCCCCTCTGTGTCCATCTCATTATCCTCCATCCCTCTCTCTGGATCATCTCCTCTCACCTTTCCCCGTCCATCTGCTCCTCCTGCGTTTCTATGCACATTTCCTCCCTTCCGACCCCTCCCCCTCTGTCTCTCTGTCACTCTCTCTCTCTCTCTGACCCTGAGCCTTGTTTATTGTTATTGCAAACGAAACCTTCACTGGGAATGCCACTTAGAACGAATGGTAAACCCTAACGTGATCGTTTGTGTACGGGGTATGAGACAGACCTTCCAGCTGCTGAACCTGTGAGGATCATACTTCAGTAACAATTTTCACATACAGTAGTTTCGACGTGCGAATGGGTAGGATTACAAAGTTTCTGACGATTCAGACTCCGTAGTAGTATTGTAATCATAAACCGATAAGCTATAAGTACATTTTTCCTGTTTCCTGCAAAGCTGACAGCAAGAAACCAAACAAAACAGCACAGTGTCTGTAAACAATTTTTGTTTTAGAAAAGATATTTATGGGGGAAACAATTGTTCCAGTGGTTTACATGCACGGATGATGTAGTTAAAGCTGACTGGAAGAAAGTTAACGAAACCGCACGTTTGCATAGCACAGTACATAATTTTCTTTCTCACTATCGGTTTCCACAGAAAATTTGTACAATATCGTTTAAAGAATACACTTCTAGGAAATAAATTAGAACACCGCGAGAGATGACGGCGATTTTGATCCGGTGGCGGCATATGCCACCTGGGGGATAGTAGATGTGCTGATAATGGTTTCAACGTTGTCCGACAACAGACACGGTAGTGGTTTAGTTACCAGAGGGCCATGTGTTTCTGGCCCGTCCTCCACTCACGCTACAGCATCGGCGTGCATGGCTCAACTGATACCGTCAGAGGATCACTGGGAAGTTGGAATGGTGCGCCGTGGTCTTCAATAATGAAAAGCAGATCCTACCCACGCGTGAGTGATGGTCGTTTGCACGTACGACATAGACCTGGCGAGTGCTGTCTTACAGTGTGCATTCGACCAAGACACACTGGACCCTTCCCGCGCCTTTAGCCTGCTATGCGATGAGCTTCAGATATCGTTCCACTTTGGCATTGCTGGAGTGGACGCCAACCAGCGCCCTCTACGTGCGAAATGATGTTACACCCGTTCTTTTGTCGTTATTGCAACAGGAAGGTGATGCGCTATTCCAACAGAATAATGCTCGCCTGCACCCTGCACGTGAAACTCAGCGTGCAGTGCAAGACATCCAGCAACTTCGCTGGCCAGCACGATCTCCGGGCTTGTCTCCGATCGGGCACGTGTATGATATGATGGACGACAAGTGACTCGTGCTGCGACTCGTCAACAAACAACTCTTACAGAACTACGTGAACAAGTCGAGCAGGAGTATCGCAGACAGTCTTCGCCATCTATACGATTGACTGGATGCCAGAGTCAGCGCCTGCATTGCCGCCAGTGGAGGCTGCACCATGTACTAGTGTGGGTCTTTCAGCATGGCTCGATACCTGGTACCTCAGAACCGCGTGCGCTATTGATCTACATATGTAATCATTTCATGTACTCCATATGCATTTTTGCAACAATAAATCTTGAGTGAAGTGGAAACTTCTATAAGGGTGTACCATTTTCTTTTTCGCGGCAATTTACATAGCGCATAGACATCTGAATATTTGTTAGAGTATCGTGTACAAATTTTAAGTAAATCGTCCAAGTACTTTTCGAGATTTTTGCTAACAATGTTTCCCTTTTATATATCACATACATAATAATGTTTTATTTATATTATCTAAAATATAGATATAGCTTACACCTGCCAAAATGTTCATTAGATTGTCGTGTAAAAATTTGAAATAAATCGGTCAAGATTTGTTCGACATTTTTGTTAACAAGTCTCCCAGTTAATATATTACCTGTTTGTTTATGTATTGTATATATTAAAAATATGAAGCCTGTGCCCATCCGAATGACTATTAGTGTACCGTGTAAAAATTGGAAGTAACTCGGCCAAGAACGTTACTAGAATTCCGGTAACAACTTTAAACAACGACTTCTCTGTATACAACAGTATAGAAGACAAGAAGGGGCGTAACCTCTTGCGGGGCACCCGATATTACTTGGAAAATGACGCGGCCGATTTCCTACCCTGTACCTATCTAATTAGAGCTTGTACCCTGTGTTTCAAGCGCTTGTTATCGACATGTTGTTGTTGTTGTTGTCGTTGTAGTCTTTAGTCCAGAGACTGGTTTGATGCAGCTCTCCGTGCTACTCTATCTTGTGTAAGCTTCTTCATCCCCCAGTACTTACTGAAACCTACATCCTTCTGAATCTGCTTAGTGTATTCATCTCGTGGTCTCCGTCTACGATTTTTACCCTCCACGCTGCCCTCCAATGCTAACTTTATGATCCCTTGATGCCTCAGAACATGTCCTACCAACCGGTCCCTTCTTCTAGTCAAGTTGTGCCACAAACTCCTCTTCTCCCCAGTTCTATTCAATACCTCCTCATTAGTTATGTGCCTACCCATCTAATCTTCAGCATCCTTCTGTAGCACCACATTTCGAAAGCTTCTATTCTCTTCTTGTCCAAACTATTTATCGTCCACGCTCCACTTCCATGGATTGCTACACTCCATACAAATACTTTCAGAAATGACTTCCTGGCACTTAAATCTGTACTCGATGTTAACAAATTTCTCTTCTTCAGAATCGCTTTACTTGCCATTGCAAGCCTATATTTTATATCCTCTCTATTTCGACCATCATCAGTTACTTTGCTCCCCAAATAGCAAAAACTCCTTTACTACTTTAAGTGTCTCATTTCCTAATCTAATTCCCTCACCTTTACCCGACTTAATTAGACTACTTTCCATTATCCTCGTTTTGCTTTTGTTGATGTGCAGCTTATATCCTCCTTTCAAAACACTGTCCATTCCGTTCAACTGCTCTGTCAAGTCCTTTGCTGTCTCTGACAGAATTACAATGTCATCGGCGAACCTCAAAATTTTTGTTTCTTTTCCATGGATTTTAATACCTACTCCGAATTTTTCTTTTGTTTCCTTTGCTGCTTGCTCAATATACAGATTGAATAACATCGAGGAGAGGCTACAACCCTGTCTCACTCCGTTTCCAACAACTGCTTCCCTTTCATGCCCCTCGACTCTTATAACTGCCATCTGGTTTCTGTACAAATTGTAAATAGCCTTTCGCTCCCTGTATTTATCCCCTGTCACCTTCAGAATTTGAAAGAGAGTATTCCAGTCAACACTGTCAAAAGCTTTCTCTAAGTCTACAAATGCTAGAAACGTAGGTTTGCCTGTACTTAATCTTTCTTCTAAGGTAAGTCGTAGAGTCAGTATTGCCTCACCTGTTCCAACATTTCTACGGAATCCAAACTGATCTTCCCCGAGGTCGGCTTGTACCAGTTTTTCCATTCGTCTGTAAAGAATTCGCGTTAGTATTTTGCAACTGTGACTTATTAAACTGATAGTTCGGTAATTTTCACATCTGTCAACACCTGCTTTCTTTGGGATTGGAATTATTATATTCTTCTTGAAGTCTGAGGGTATTTCGCCTGTCTCATACATCTTGTTCACTAGATGTTAGAGTTTCGTCAGGACTGGCTCACCCAAGGCCGTCAATAGTTCTAATGTAATGTTGTCTACTCGCTGGGCCTTGTTTCGACTCAGGTCTTTGAGTGCTCTGTCAAACTCTTCGCGTAGTATCGTATCTCCCATATATATATATATATATATATATGGTATCTGTCGGCGGTGTGGCACGGCGTGGAGCGCCTTCCGGACGTCTAAGAGGATAGAATGAACAGATCTCTTGCATTCACTGCAGGACGTGTGCTTGGGAAGCCAGATTTGTTACCCATGTGGAACTTGAGAAGCAGTGCTTCTTTTGAGATAGACTTTCTCGACCAGGAAATGCCATTACGTTCGAATTCAGAGTTCGTTACTAAGTCTTGATGTCAACATTAGGTCATTAGCTCATTTAACTTTCAAGTAGTAATTCCTTCTGTTCTTCGAAAAAACTCCTCCACATTCCTAGCCACTTACTGCCTTGATTCCAGCCCTTACGATTGCATGTAGAAATGGTAGATATAGTGGCTGCTGTTTATATTGCCGTCAGCAAATACGAGGTGTGATCACATATGGTCAGTCAAACTATTTTTCTTGGTCATTGTTATGTTTTCCAGCAATGCGGGCTGCCTCACTGCAACGTGAGACGTTTGTTGTTTTTGGGTAACGGTAACGGACGCAAGGTCATGTACGCCATCAATAGAGTCCGCTTACTGCAATTGCCAGTTGCAGTACTGACGTTCAGTGACAGCACCTCGATTGATCCGTTACTTAGCAGGGTTTCAGACTGATTTTGCGCGCGGCTGAATGAACAACTGCTACTGTCATCCCACTGTAAAGTGTTCTCTCATTTGCTGCACCCGATTTTGAAGGTGGGTCTTGAACTGGCCACGTAGCCCTTCATGCGGTTGAGTTGTTTGGGGAAGACTGATTGCAGCTTCCTCCAGGAGCCTCATCCGCACATATCGGTACCACTGCTCGTGTCCCGTTCCGCGGAGGTGGGCCTTGTCTTTTAATTTCATTTTGTGATTCTAGCGTGGCACTACAGTACCTCTCCATGTGCTCGGCTTAATGCATTAGGTATGGCTGTACCACTGAGTGGAATTGGGCATTGTTCGTTTAAAACATTTTTTAATTTATTGGGCCAAAAAACTGTTAATATTAGAAATGAAAACTGACCACCAGATAATTATTATGACTTAAAATGATTTTAACAAGGAAATCATTATTTCATTGGAACATAAAACACAACCATTTACAAGATAGGTAACAGAACTTTGGGTGCTCTTTCAAGAATCGTTAAGTTTTAAACAAATGAACTAATAAACAGGTTTAATATCCTTTAGGTAAGAAAAAAAGAAAAACAACACATTAATAAACTTTACAAACTGTAAAAAATAAAAATACCAAACATAACGGGCACTAACACAAGTCAAGGTTCCCAGAGGCCACGTCAGCGACAACAGGCACGCGCAAGGTCCGCCCAGGCAGCGCAGACACACGGCAAATCTAACGTGGGAGATCAAATTATAACTGACTTCTACAACACACCAAAACTCTTTGAGACAAGTGAGAAAAAGCGTATTACAACCACTCTTTTTAATTTAATTAAATAATGGGAGAAAGGGGGGGGGTGGTTCCCGAGAAAGGTTGCAACTCTGAACAAATTCAAACATGAAATGCCAAATTGTGGCTCAAATAGCCAAGAATGCTTAAAAAATTTACATCGGGTACACTAGGCTGAACATAATGGCACAAAAGGCCCAGTCAACAGATGAACACAATAAAACAGAAACGCTTGGCAATACAAGCCAAAAGCGAAACCAAGTGACATCAAAGAGGAAGGCCGAGCGTAGCGTTGCTGGATCGACATGGAAACGCCTAGGGCGCACTTAATAAGCAATTCAGGCACGTGTCTCAATAAAGAAGGAAGTAATGCACCACAAGAGGGCAAACTGGCAGTCTACCGAATAATATTGCAAGAACTGTGCTATACATTCCACTACCCTGCGTAGAGGAAAACTACCAACGTACTTGGAAATAAGGCCGCTCACCCGGTCTTAATAAGTCCAGAAGCAGCAAGTGGCCTAGTGGCTAGCGTTGCTGCCCCTGCGTCACGAGGTCCCGGGTTCGATTCCCGGCCGGATCGGGGATTTTCTCCGCCTGGGGACTGGGTCTTTGTGCTGTTCCCATCATTTCATCATCATTCGGGAAAATAGCGAGATTGGACAGTGCAGCCGGCCAATGCGGCCGAGCGGTTCTAAGCGCTTCAGTATTGAAACCGCGCGACCGCTGCGGTCGCAGGTTCGAATCCTGCCTCGGGCATGGATGTGTGTGATGTCCTTAGGTTAGTTAGGTTTAGATAGTTCTAAGTTCTAGGGTACTGATGACCTCAGATGTTAAGTCCCATAGTGTACCGAGCGATTTGAACGATTTGGACTGTGCAAAGATTGGGAATTTGTACGGGCGTTGATAACCACGCGGTCGAGCACCCTACCAGGAACTCAAGACTTCGTCCTGCGGATAAAGCAGCGCCAACAGCGAGATGTGGAAAACAGAAGTTACCACAGGCTTCTAGTCGTGGCGCGTCCCCGGCGCAGGAACGTTGTCGTTCGCGTGATTGCACTGTTTCTCCTAACTCGCCCAGCGAGCTGCAGAGTCCTTCCGTAGCGAGCGCCTCGCAGCCAAAACAGACCGCCAACGAACTGATTCGACGACAACCGCCAGACGTCAAACCAATGAGAGCCTCACATCGCAGCACCACAGACATACTCGCGAGTCGAGTGCCAAGTATCGAATTTGCAGCGAGGCTCAATGATTTCGTCCGCTCCATTTTTAAACCAGATAATTCAACATATTTGAAATGGAAATATAAATGATGTTCTCTTATCTAAGAAGAATAAATGTATAAGATAGGTTAGATGAGAGACGAGTTAATGGCGCCATCACTGTGACGGAGAATGAATACCTCGGAATTGTTGCTTCGAGTCGTTGCCGTCAGTCACAATTCTTAAAAATATATTAATAGTAGTAAAGACACTAGACAGTGACTCTATACGCATATTTGGTACTGCAGCAGTGTATGGGTTAATCTATTATAGTGCCTTAACTTTCTATTGTTTATTTTCCTGTAGGAGTATGTACAAGTATATAGCGCTATTGCTACGACAAGGGAAACAGTAGGTGAGAAGGGAGTGAGACAGGGTTGTAGCCTACCGCTGATGTTATCCGATCAGTACACTGAACAAGCAGTAAAGGAAACCAAAGAAAAATTTGGAGTAGGAATTAAAAATCAAGGAGAAGAAATAAAAATATTGATGTTTGCCGACAGCAAAGGACTTGGGACAGCAGTTTAACACAATGGATAGTGTCTTGAAAAGGGAATATAAGATGAACATCAACAAAAGAAAAACATGGATAACGGATTGCAGTCGAATTATATTAGCTGATGCAGGGGAATTAGGTTAAGAGATGAGACACTTACAGTAGTAGTTGATGAGTTTTGCTATTTGGGCAACAAAATAACTGGTGATGGCCGAAGCAGAAAGAATATAAAATGAAGACTGGCAATGGCAAGAAAAGCGTTTCTGAAGAAGAGAAATTTGTTAACATCGAATATAGACTTAAGCGTTAGAAAGTCTTTTCTGAAAGTGTTCGTCTTGAGTGTAGCCATGTATGGAAGTGAAACATGGACGATCAACAGTTTAGACAAGAAGCTTTCGAAATGTGGTGGTACAGAAGAATTCTGAAGATTAGATGGGTAAATCACGTAACTAACGAGGAGGTACTGAACAGAATTAGGGAGAAGAGGAATTTGTGACACAATTTGACTAGAAGAAAGGATCGGCTGGAAGGACACATTCTGAGGCATGAATGGATCACCAATTTAGTATTGGAGGGAAGAGTGCATGGTAAAAATCTTAGAGAGAAACCAAGAGATGAATACAGCAAGCAGCTTCAGAAGGATGTAGGCTCCAACAGTTATTGGAAGGTGAAGAGGCTTCCACAGGATAGAGTAGCGTAGAGGGCTATATCAGACTAGTGTTCGGGCTGAAGACCAGAACCACAACACACATGTACTGTCTTACACTATTTGAACGTATGTACAGGTTTAAAATGCATTGTAGTAGCAATTTGGAATGTGGTGTGATTGTGTCAGCCATCCAGAACCGTAGGTCGATCGTCGCTCATTTTCTTTCTTCATCTTCGGCATTTACTCTATAGAATCTATCTTGAGGTCGCATATAGGCTTGTCATCTGTGGACTCGTTTTCGTATATACTCTTCACAGGAGTCTTTCGAGATGTTGTCTTTTAATGTATTAAGTTGGGTCCGTTGTTCTTTGTTTCTAATTACTGTGCAGAATTGTGGTCCTGTGTTACTGTAACCTTGATGTAATGTGTGTCTGATGTTTCCAGAATGAAATGTCCACTCTGCAGCGAAGTTTGCGCTGATCTGAAACTTTCAGACAGGTTAAAGTTGTATTTTGAAACTAGAAGACGAGATACTGACAGAAGTAAAGCTCATGACTAATTTCTTACCTTCTGCGTAACGAGCTATATCTTTCATTAAATTCACCCAAGTCTCTGTCCTTTGGCTATATTGTGAGCACAGCAAGGCCATCACTCACATATGCCTGCCGTGTGTTACTTCCAGTGTGACTAGATGTTAATTACATAGCCGAGGTACAGTGTGACAATTATTGAACTATATGAAATGAAATTGTCATAATTTTTGAACGATTTGCGCTAGGACGTTCAAACTGCACGGTTGACCGCGGGATATGATGGGAATTAGTACGCCTACTATCATTTTGATGGTTTCGTTAATAAGCAAAATTGGCGCATTTGGGGAATTGAGAATCCGCATTTCGCTATCGAGAAGTCTCCCCATCCTCAATGGGTGACTGTGTGGTGTGAAATGTCCAGTCACGGAATAATCGGTGCGAGATTGCTTGCTGGCAATGTGACTACCCAACGGTAGGTGAAGGTTTTGGAAGATGATTCCATCTCCGTTATCCAAAGTTACCCTGATTTCGACAGCATGTGGTTCATACAATACGGAGCTCAACCCCATCGAATCAGGAGAGTGTTTCATGACCTGGAGGAACATTTTCGGGATCGCATTCTGGCTCTGAGGTACCCAGAGGCCACTCACATGGGCTTCGATTGGCCGCCATATTCTCCGAATCTGAACACTCGTGACTGCTTTTTGTTGGGCTGTATTAAAGCCAAGGTGAACAGAGATAATATCAAATCCATTGCTGCGCTGAAACCGGCCATTCAGGAGGTCATCGACAGCATCGATGTTCCGACACTTCAGTGGGACATGAAGAATTTCGCTATTCGTCTGCGCCGCGTCATCGGCAATGATGGCAGGCATATCGAACATGTCATAACCTAAATCCGAATATCTGTAGCGACGTTTACATGTTGAATAAAGTGTGTGCACCCCGTAGTTTGTAACTAATTTACGTTTTGTTTCATATAGTTCAATAATTGTCACCCTGTATCTTGACTGTGTTTATACTTTTATTAGGTATAACTATCTCTGGTTTACAGTCTATGTCACCATATATTATTACGGCGTTGTTGGGAAGACACGAGTGTTGCACATTCTTTTTATAAGGTTCCTGTATGTACAGAATCACCTTATGCTGTTCTTGGGCAATTTCTGGAGCTAAGCGTTCGCTAGGGCGGCCCCCACTGCATTGATCTGAAGGATCTTCACTATGAATGCTTAACGTGAATATAGCATTTAGTGCCATATTGAGAGTGCTCAAAATATAATCTTCCTTGCCCTAACCTGATCCTTATTTTTTTCGAGGTCAGTAACCTTGGACTTGCACATGAAAAACTGGCGTATTAGATCGTCTAAGGGTTCAGCAAAGATTGGGAGATTTTCTCTCCTCAGCTCTGTTGTTGGAAAATACACAGTATCGCCTAGTGGATGTAGTAGTCCAGTTAGCATTAGCTGTTCCATTTGAAAAATATCCTTTCTTTCAGATCTACTTAATTTTAGGTCTACTTGTAGCTTATCGTAATTTGATTTCTGTGTCGTTGGCTTGGTATTCTTGCCAGCTTCCTTTGGTTTTGTAATAGGTCTGGTGTAGTGGAATGCTGGTGTGTGGTCGCTGAGGACTTAATTTGTGATCGTCACACGGTATGCCTTGATTTCGACGCACGTGTTTCCTCTAATCCCTGTTGTGGTGTCTAAAGTGCTAAATAACTCGACAAATTTTTCAAGACCCCTTGAAAGTCCGTTCCTAACTCATTTAGTTCAGCTCACGCCGATGTGATACCTGCCAAAGTCGGACAGATGTTCCGAAGCGTATGCGGCGATCTAACCTGTCTCATCGGCATTTGTTACTGCGCAGCGCTTGTGTCGTGTATAACATCCAAGAACATTTCAGGCAGACTGAAATATCAATCTGAAAAAAAAATTTAAAGTTCGATAACACTAGTTGAAGAGGAATCTGTCAGATAAAGACTTGGCTGAGTCATTCATGACGACAAACTGATGTGTAGCTTTTTGTATATACTATATACGAAGTCCGTTAAATTCGAGTAAAAACTCGAACTTTCGACGACCTCTGCCATCATCATCCGTAAAAGCAGCTGAATGTCACGACCGTTACTGTGGTCTCAATAGAAACATTCAGTGATGCGGATGGTTGAAACCTCGAGTTTCTGCTCAAAGCTGACAGGAATACCGAGAATATTTTCCGCGTAATAATTTATCCGCAATTCGCTCTACATCCAATGTGGTCATCACCCGGTCTGTAATAGCTTCGACGCGCCGTTTTGCTAACCACTGTTGTTGTTTGCTTATGACGATGAACATTTATGCAATTCTCTCAAATGACCGCACATCAGCAGAGTATTTCCCGTTTTCTGGATAGCGGTTGTGCTGCTATAGGAAGCCTTGGGTGACACAGGGTGTCGGAGAGGGGGAAAAATTCTACTAACCTGCGCGTGAGCTATTTTCCTCCCCACCAAGAGTACTTCACGATTCTTCAGTTTAAAAAGTGGATAATGATACGTATGGAACGCAATATCCCCAGTGAAACATTGTGGCCGGTTATAAAACAAAATGAAATACAAGGTCAAAGAGAGAGAGAGAGAGAGAGAGAGAGAGAGAGAGAGAGAGAGAGAGAGAGAGAGAAAGAGAGATAGAAAAAGAATTGCTAAACCTTGTTGTAAAATGACATTTCAAAGAGTTTCGATTTTTCTGTTCTGTTTACGTGGAATGTAAATTGAATAGATAATAGTGCATAGATTTGGGGAGAGTACGGTCTAACACGGTGCTACTTAGCTTATAAGAAGGAGTATGTGAGAACGTGGTCACTGACAAATGTTTTGTCTGTGTAAACGTCTGTGGAATGGCGGTGTATGAATCGCGTTTTCGGCAACTGTAAACTTTTATTGCACGCCGTAAAATGCTGTAGGGCAGGTATTTACTGTTGTTATCAAAAACTAAATGGGACCTACCCACACTGCTGAAGTGGAGTACACACATACCCACAGTTCTAAGCAACCACAACCCATGTTGATTAACTTTCACATGCACTTATATTAACTCCCTCATCTTCTCACACAATCTTCGATTCTCTTTCACATCATCATTCTACACGACTCGTGGTGAAATACAAGTGGTGCCTCAAACAACCCCCTGCCGGCTGCGTTGTTTTACCCCGTCCCCTCCCTTTAGTTACACCACACCTCCGCTTTATCGTCGCAGAGCGACGTGACCTGAAAACACAGCTGTCTGACCCGCTCAAGCGTCATCATGCATTATTAACTCTGCACATGCGCACTGCCAGTCCTGCGAGCCGAAAGCCTGGAGCACCTCGGAAGCGGCACGTAGCTACACGAGAACGCGTCGGCAGTGCTAATAGTTGTTCCGTCGCAACTTGGCTGAACAACTTGACATCTGTCAATGAAAAACACAAACTGTGGACATTGTAATTTACAATGCACAGCAACACCGTAGAACGTCCACATTTAGTGTGCTCCATTGACTAATAACCGTCAGTAACATTCCCAGTTATGCTTTGTCCACATTGACAGTGCAATCTACTCATCATTCGAAACCTCTCTTGAGAGTATGCACATTGTGTTCTGGAACAATTGATACTGCTGAATGAAAGCTGATACTCTGTGATCGGACGCGGGAAAACTACCGTATTGGGCTTCAATCATTAGATGAAAATCTTAAAAGATAAAAAAAAGAAGTTGATATTTCTTAGTTCTTCCGAGCTCATACTAACTTTACAGTCTACGTGCAGATGACGACATTGACCACAAACAATCCTACAAAATACTATTGCTAGCATTGTCTCTCTAAAGGTGGACTCCCCATCCCCATTTATACATTTTGATTTAGGCTTTGTGTGATTTTCTTATCCCGTTTAAGGGGACAATTTCTTCGAAAACGACAAGGCCTATATAGTCCCACGCTCCACACGTATGGTCCTTCACTAATGATGTCGTTGATGAGACGTGGAAACCTAATGCACCGTACGCGTTCCATGGCTGATACCACAATACACAGCAGATATAGAAAGACAGCTTATTTCAATTAGTGAAGAGGAACTTATTATCGCCTTCCTCTGAAAGTGCTGAATACCATATGTTCAGCTTCAGCGTCCAATTCCACTACTTTTCTTACTTTCTGTCAAGAAATTACAAGTCGAATGGCCTTAGCAAAGAGAGCTCTATTCGACAAAAAAGCACTGTTCATTATTAAAGATTGTCAAGACCTGAAGACACACTCTTAGGAAAAGAAAAATACACACCGCGAAGGAATTATACGAATGGGCTGTAATCGGTACATGTAATGCAAAAGTACAGACAGACAAATGATTAAAATTTCAGAAAAATTGGATTATTTATTCAAGAGAAAGAACGTCAGAAACTGAGTAAGTCAGTAACGCGTTGGCACACCTCTGGCTCTTAAGCAAGCAGTTATACGGCTTGGCGTTAATTCATAGAACTGTTGGATGTCCTCCTGAGGGATACCATGTCAAAAAGTGTCCAATTGGCTCGTTAGATCTTCAAAATTCCGGGCTGGTTGGAACGTCCTGTTCTGAATGCTCCAAACTTTCTCAACTGGGGGAGATCCGGTGGACTTGCTGGCCAGTCGACGGTTTGTCAAGCAGGAAGACAAGCAGTAGAAACTCTGGCCGTGTGTGGCAGGCGTTATCTTGCTGAAATATAAGCCCCAGGGTGCTCTGCCATAGAGGTAAATATAACGGGCTGTAGAATATCATCAACGTACCGCTGTGCGGTAAGATGCCGCGGATTTATGAATCAATCCCAAGCCGAATAACTGCTTGCATAATGGCCAGAGATGGACAAATGCGTTATTGACTTACTCGGTTTGTGAAGCTCTTGTTCTTGAATAAATCATCCATTTTTTTTTAAATTGTAATTATTTATTTGTCTCTAGTGTACATTAAAACTACCGATTTCCCTCCCACTCGGATAATTCCTTCGTGGCGAGGCTTTTTTCACTTTTTTGCCTTAGAGTGTCTTTTTGCAAATGCACTTAAATCGAATGAAATTGTTACATGAAAGTGAATACTGAACTTCAGAAAGGAACTAAAAGGGGAAAAAAATCAATTGATATATGGTTAGAACGAATTCCATAGAAACCCCATAAAAGCAGGATAAATTCATTAATCAGACGTCAGGTGGCCTAACCAGGATTTATCTTGGCACTGGCAGAAGAAGAGTGAGATGAAAATATATTTAATTTATTAATGAGGATGATATAGCAGTATTGCAATGCCACCACTTCTGACTGCGATTTATAAGTGCGGCTGGCAGAAGGCATGCTCAAGTCGAACCCAGGGTCCTTGGAGGCTGGCTGGATTGTTACGTGATGGCACTTACTGGGTGACCTCGGCGGTTCCAGTTCCAAGCCCAGAACCACTGACGACTCGTAGATCAGCAGCTTCAGCTAGTGGGTGACGCTGCTCGATGAGGCTGGAGCGTCTTGGCCGTACTTTCGATTGATGACTGGCGCAGGAACTGCGTCGCACGAAAGGTCGAAACTGAAGGATTGCTAGTACTGGCTGAGCTGACAGGATTTGTACTCCTTCTGGCTTGGTGTATTATCACAGGAGGAAGGCTCCCGTAACATAGTCGACGGTGGAATCGCCGCATTGTTCTGGACCGTGTGGCAGTCCAGTCAACCAATGACGCCAGAACCCCGTGTTGGCTGCTGGCCCACATATCCGTTGGCTGGTTAGGAAGGCCTGGCCGAAGTATATGCCACAACAGTAGGTACGCACAAAGAAAGAATGGAATTTAGTTTCCCCCTCAGACTGCTAATTAAATACTGAAATAAAGATCACTACACGATGGAAAGAGATGGAGGAATAGAATAAAAAACCGTCTAAAAACTGAGGTATGAAAAAATTAAAATACACTCAAAACACAACCGAAAATTGTTATGTTCGTTACTGTTAACATTTCTTAAACAGTGTCTTATAAGTTAACACTATAATTCGAACGAAATGTTTTCTAGATGCTTAGTCTATGTACTAACTTTACATGTGTCTATACTTGTGATGTCAAAAAACAGAATAAAAGAAAAGTTTGCAAGAGATGCTACACTAATAAATACAAGGTCCTGAAATTCACAAAATATGGGGCAAGTAAAAAAGTAAAAACGGAAGAGAAGAATGATGAAAAGTCTCGGAAGAGAGTGTTAGAATGGGAACCCGTGTTAAAACGATATACAAGTAAATACGAAGGCGACATGTCGTTGTGAAAACGGAAAAAACATTGGAGGTTATACCTATAAGGCAGTATCTCTGTATATAACACAGAGATAGAGAGGATGACGAGTTCACTGTGACCGCAGTAAGCATAGTGTACTGTCAACGACAAGGGTTGGCCAAAAATATGGACTCACTGCAAGAAATGTGTGCTTCAACATAAATGAATGTGCTAGCCAAACCTGCAGGTTGCGCTGCTCTACCTGACCATGAACGCCCCTGCCCAATGTCTTCACAACGTTCCAAGTCTCAGTCACGGTCATAACAACGTTCTGTGTTGGTGAGAGTGCATTGTATTGGAATAAAGGGAATTCGCATGTGGACAAATTAGTGCACGCGTGGTGGCTGCTTCGGTATCCAAGGCAGCTGAAGCGTGTAGTGTTTCAGAAGACACGGTATTAAAGATTTATACTACGGGCAGGGCAAGCAGGAAAACGTAAGTCGAAACACGCACGGAAGTGTGTATTTAGTTATCGTGATAGTTCACTGAAAAGGATTATGACAAAAATAAGAGGAAGACAGTCGCAGAAATCATTGCAGAACATTGCTGAACAGTGTCAGCACCAAAACAACACGAAGGAATCTCCATACGCTCGGAATTGAAGGACTAACTGTAATTCCAAAGCCACTAATCAGCGATGCAAATGCCCCTAACAGGAAAACGTGGTGCCGGAGCCATAAAACCTGGACTATGGACGAATGGAAGAAAGTCATATAGTCGGATTAAACTCGTTTCACACTGCTTCGAACGTCTGGCGAGTTTATGTCCCAGGTGTGCAGTGGCGGAGGTGCGGTGACGATGAAGGCAACCATGTTGTGGTACTCCGTGGGCCTCATGGGTACACTGGAAGGCTGTATTACTGCCAAATATTATGTGTACATTTTGGACGATCAGGTCCATCCCATAGCACTATGTTAGTTTCCTAATGGCGATTCTGTGTTCCAAGATGGCAGGGTCCCACAGTCACAAGTTCTCAACGGTACTGAGCCTTTGTGGTTTATTTTGGAGAGAAGGATGCGTGATCGCTATCAAAAATGTACAAATGTGTGTGAAATCTTATGGGACTTAACTGCTAAGGTCATCAGTCCCTAAGCTTACACACTACTTATCCTAAGGACAAACACACACATACACACACACACACACACACACACCCATGCCCGAGGGAGGTCTCGAACCTCCGCCGGGACCAGCCGCACAGTCCATGACTGCAGCGCCCTTACACCGCTCGGCTAATCCCGCGCGGCGTGATCGCTATCCACCACCATCATCGCTATATGAATTTGCCACTTTTTTGCAGTAAAAATAGTATAACGTTCCCCTGAAATCCTACAGGACCTCTCTTTATTCTTTCCGAGGTGACTGGAAACTGTCCTGAATCCTAACCGTTTTCCTACACCGTTTTCACCATGGCAATGTGTTGCGTTTTTGGCGTTTACATATTTACGTCCAGACTCTTTATATGATACAGTCGCAATTATTATTTTTAAATGTCAGATAAAGCTTGAAGCGTTTGAAGAAACCAAATACTTGTAAGATTAGTTAGGTCGTTCGACGGCTTATTGGAATCGAACTTTCCTAGGAAAGCAGTGACCTAAAACTTGAGAAGCCTGTCCTAATATCTAATGTAATTTCCAGTGTACGAGACATTGTCTCATCACGTAATGCTTGGAGCAGTACACGACGAGACAGAGTGGGCAGCTAAACTTCTATCGAAGTCACACTGCAGATGAGCGACCTTGGGCTCTGGCACACCAGCCAGCTGATTGTTTCTCGGTAGATATCCACCTCCCTCAAGGCAAAAGTCGACTTGAATTTCCACTTCCGTTTAAGAAACACAACAAAGAAAAAATGAAACACTTGCAATACAGTGTGTACATGACTCACATACAAATTAGAGAGACACCGTAAAATTGTATAAAATGCGTGATGTTTATTTAACTGTTGATACTTAGTAAAACACACTTCTCATGCCACTGTTTTATTGATTAGTTACTAGTTTTACGTGTATAATGTGTGTTTCGGATTACTAATTCTTGTCACTATTCTTAAGGAGGGAAAAATAACGTAAAACACCAATTTATCGGCCAGTAGAGCCCCAAACGATTACCAGAAAACTATGTGTACTGCCATTTGTGGTAGGTTTGTCAATCAAAACATACAACACCTTGAAGAAAAAGCAATATTCAGTAGCTTAATACATATCTGAGATCAGAGACAAGCAGTCCCCAATGAACAAAGTGGAATCTATAAAAAATTGCACAGTGTGTAGCTCATACTGCAGAGGAAAACATGGCAGATGAGTGTGCACAGGCTGAAAGAACACAACAGAAGCTGAAACTGCGCACCACATACCAAACCACTGCGCAGTGCTGTTTGTGAATGAAGACACAGTTATAAATGCTCGACTGTGAGAAACTCACTTAAACTGTCTGTGCTTGACGTAATGGAGATCATCGAGCGCCACAAGAACCTCCTGATCACCTACTGCATGGATAAAAAGACTTTCGTAAATGAAGTTCTTGTTGCGTCTGCAGATCACGCAACCATATGCACTTAGCATCTCTAGTCGGAAATCAGCAAAGATGTCACCTGAAGATGGCGTATAGGTGGACCACATAAATGTTGTGTCTGGATGATTGAATGATCCGGATACAGACCGGATAAGAATATCATGTCACTACATCTACATCTACATCTACATCTACATCTACATCTACATCCATACTCCGCAAGCCACCTGACGGTGAGTGACGGAGGGTACACTGAGTACCTCTATCGGTTCTCCCTTCTATTCCAGTCTCGTATTGATCGTGGAAAGAAGGATCGTCGGTACGCTTCTGTGTGGGCTCTAATCTCTCTGATTTTATCCTCATGGTCTCTTCGCGAGATATACGCAGGAGGGAGCAATATACTGCTTGACTCTTCGGTGAAGGTATGTTCTCGAAACTTTAACAAAAGCCCGTACCGAGCTACTGAGCGTCTCTCTTGCAGAGTCTTCCACTGGAGTTTATCTATCATCTCCGTAACGCTTTCGCTATTACTAAATGATCCTGTAACGAAGCGCGCTGCTCTCCGTTGGATCTTCTCTATCTCTTCTATCAACCCTATCTGGTACGGATCCCACACTGTTGAACAGTATTCAAGCAGTGGGCGAACAAGCGTACTGTAACCTACTTCCTTTGTGTTCGGATTGCATTTTCCTAGGATTCTTCCAATGAAACTCAGTCTGGCATCTGCTTTACCGACGATCAACTTCATATGATCATTCCATTTTAAATCACTCCTAATGCATACTCCCAGATAATTTATGGAATTAACTGCTTCCAGTTGCTGACCTGCTATTTCGTAGCTAAGTGATAAGGGATCTATCTTTCTATGTATTCGCAGCACATTACACTTGTCTACATTGAGATTCAACTGCCATTCCCAGCACCATGCCTCAATTCGCTGCAGATCCTCCTGCATTTCAGTACAATTTTCCATTGTTACAACCTCTCGATACACCACAGCATCACCTGCAAAAAGCCTCAGTGAACTTCCGATGTCATCCACCAGCTCATTTATGTATATTGTGAATAGCAACGGTCCTATGACACTCCCCTGCGGCCACCTGAAATCACTCTTACTTCGGAAGATTTCTCTCCATTGAGAATGACATGCTGCGTTCTGTTATCTAGGAACTCCTCAATCCAATCACACAATTGGTCTGATAGTCCGTATGCTCTTACTTTGTTCATTAAACGACTGTGGGGAACTATGTCAAACGCCTAGCGCAAGTCAAGAAACACGGCATCTACCTGTGAACCCGTGTCTCTGGCCCTCTGAGTCTCGTGGGCGAATAGCGCGAGCTGGGTTTCACACGATCGTCTTTTTCGAAACCCATGCTGATTCTTACAGAGTAGATTTCTAGTCTCCAGAAAAGTCATTATACTCGAACATAACTACGCCGGGAAAGGCTACGTAATCACAGAATAAAGATACTCTGCATCCCTTGACAATGTCAAAATGAACAGCGAGGAACAGACTAACTGACCAAACCAGTTTTACTGAGTTTTTCCCCATTAAGTTGTGGGTATACTACTAACTTCATTTTAGTATTCTACCATCTGATGTATTGTTTACTGTAAGCAGTGTAACGCCCCCTTAGAAAAAATTAAAAATGACAGTGCTGGAAAACCTCTTACTTTATTTTATTTTCAAATAGCTGAGCAAAACTGAACGTACTCAGACATTTCTCTCTTTACTTATTCTGATCATCACTAAACTGACACACAATATTTTTAGATCAACGAAATCTGACATTCAATAATCCCTACAAAAGAATGGCCCTGACTAACAATAACCTATACCTTTCACGAATCACTTACCTCACAATAATCTTCGTTACTCGAACTACTGCAATACAGCGAGCGCCAACACTGCCAGCTAAATAAAAGATTCTAATTACTGAAGGCACTAACTACTGATAGGCATAGTTAACAAATGAAAGATTTTGATAGAGAACAAACAATGTATTTGCCTTAATAGTGTTCAAAAGTCATCATATATATCTATCAATTCATGACATCCATCTTTACAAATTTACTTTTTCTGGCAAACACACGTCCAGATCGTCCGCTTATAGCAACCTCTCAAAACTCTGGCATCTCTCTCTCTCTCACTACTGGCGGCTTACCTCCAACTGTGCAACGCTACGCTCTGTTCACATCCAACTGCCCAACTCTACGTTAGCGAATATTCAAACAGTGCCAACCAGCCATAGACTGCACACAGCACAGTCAGTGATTTTCATACAGAGCGCTACGTGGCGTTAGCAAAATAAAAACTAAACAGCCTACTTACAACAGTTAATTTTCATTGGTGAGTGGAAATTCTGTACTTTGTTTACGTTTGTACTAATACGCATAACGACATTTTAAGCAGTAGCGCTAGACGATGGGCTACGAATGATAACGCAAAACTCAGGTCGTGTGTCCAAAAATAATATGTAATCAGTGGAATAAAAAGCGTACGTCTCCTTGTGTAAGATATTTGTTGGGGAGGAGCTGGATGAAAATGCACGTGGCCATCGTAATTAGGTTTTTTGTGGCTTTCCTAAATCAGTTGACGCGGACGGTTCCTTCAGTATAAACACGGATGGTCTCCACTCTCCTTTCATGTCCATCTAGCCAAGATAGTTCTTCGTCTGCAGTGATTCTGATGTCGACTGTACGTTAAACTGTACTCTTCCTTCTACATCTATATCTACATCCATACTCCGCAAGCCACCTGACGGTGTGTGGTGGACGGTACCCTGAGTACCTCTATCGGTTCTCCTTTCTATTCCAGTCTCGTATTGTACGTGGAAAGAAGGATTGTCGGTATGTTTCTGTGTGGGCTCTAATCTCTCTGATTTTATCCTCATGGTCTCTTCGCGAGATATACGTAGAAGGGAGCAATATAGTGCTTGACTCTTCGGTGAAGGTATGTTCTCGAAACTTTAACTAAAGCCCGTACCGAGCTACTGAGTGTCTCTCCTGCAGAGTCTTACACTGGAGTTTATCTATCATATCCGTAACGCTTTCGCGATTACTAAATGATCCTGTAACGAGGCGCGCTGCTCTCCGTTGGATCTTCTCTATCTTTTCTATCTCTATCTTTTCTACCTGTGAACCCGTGTCTAAGGCCCTCTGAGTCTCGTGGACGAATAGCGCGAGCTGGGTTTCACACGACCGTCTTATTCGAAACCCATGCTGATTCCTACAGAGTAGATTTCTAGTCTCCAGAAAAGACATTATACTCGAGCATAATACGTGTTCCAAAATTCTACAACTGATCGACGTTAGAGATATAGGTCTATAGTTCTGCACATCTGTTCGACGTCCCTTCTTGAAAACGGGGATGACCTGTGCCCTTTTCCAATCCTTTGGAACGCTTCGCTCTTCTAGGGACCCACGGTACACCGCTGCAAGAAGGGGGGCAAGTTTCTTCGCGTACTCTGTGTAAAATCGAACTGGTATCCCATCAGGACCAGCGGCCTTTCCTCTTTTGAGCGATTTTAATTGTTTCTCTATCCCTCTGTCGTCTACTTCGATATCTACCACTTTGTCAACTGTGCGACAATCTAGAGAAGGAATCACAATGCAGTCTTCCTCTGTGAAACAGCTTTGGAAGAAGACATTTAGTAATTCGGCCTTTAGTCTGTCATCCTCTGTTTCAGTACCATTTTGGTCACAGAGTGTCTGGACATTTTGTTTTGATCCACCTACCGCTTTGACATCGGACCAAAATTTCTTAGGATTTTCTGCCAAGTCAGTACATAGAACTTTACTTTCGAATTCATTGAAAGCCTCTCGCATAGCCCTCCTCACACTGCATTTCGCTTCGCGTAATTTTTGTTTGTCTGCAAGGCTTTGGCTATGTTTATGTTTGCTGTGAAGTTCCCTTTGCTTCCGCAGCAGTTTTCTAACTCGATTGTTGTACCACGGTGGCTCTTTCCCATCTCTTACGATCTTGCTTGGCACATACTCATCTAACGCATATTGTACCATGGTTTTGAACTTCGTGTATAAAACAACGCAAAATCCAGGACAAGTGAATGCCAATCAGATGCTGTCCTTGAAAAACCGAGAATAATGCGAAAAAAGAAGAAGAGGTATCCATTGTGTGTACTCGATCATACTGTTAGGCTCCATTTTTAATCGGTAATTGCCATGAGAGGATGAAGCGTCCTCATTTCCCCGCCGGCGTTATCGTGCCGAGTGCACAACTCTCAAAAGGCCATGAATATTTACTCAGGCGTTCCCGCAGCCACGGCTAATGGCGGCCTCTCTGGAGGGGGTGAGTGTTGGCGGTGAGCACTGGCCCATCCGGCCGGCCATGTTTAATGCCCCTCCGTAGCGGCGGACACATGCCCATGCCCCTGCCTTAACCCTGCCCCCTCCACATACCTCCCCCCCCTCCCCCACAACCCTATAATCTCATACAGTGGGCCCACATTTCACTTATCAAACAAAATAGAATGTAGAGCTTTAAATAACACGCCCCGTTTAAAATACATGACTCCCCGCTTCCGCTTTATAGAGTTTTCTCGTCTACATTAACACTTTCAGCATTTCATAACAATGAACTGAAATGACTTTGTCAGTTATCTAACAGGGTAATGTACTAATAGATTAGCTCCTTGCGGCAATCTCTTACTGAAGGACACCGTGTAAAAAGTAAAAGGACAAAGGACTCAACGAATAAACACGAGATTTTGACTGACTGGGTTGAACCTCATCGAGCTATAATTTTCCAAGTTCGTAACAAAAGCGTGCTCGATGTTCACTCACCGCAAATTTTTGGTAGTCAGTATGAGTTTTAGCCTTCTGCTAACTCAGTGTTTTTCATCTATCAAAGAATCGACCAAAATTTGTGGACGGGTAATAATGCAACAAATGACATATGTAGCTTGAATAACCATCCCACATTTACCAGCAAGGCACTGTTTCCATCTAATTTCTTTCCATTTACTAGCAGAAACAGTTTGCTTGTGTGTTCCCTTGGATGGCAATGGGAGAAACAGTTTAAATGCGTCCACTTCTCGTCTGTTTGAAGATAAAGATCCGAAGAGGATAAAAGTACATATACAAGTGTTGGAACTTGAATAGTGGCAACTGTTTATTCACAGCCGATACAAAAGAGAAAGTAGTCACCAGATTTGTGTAGAACCCGTTTCCAGTTATGTGGAAGGAGTAGTGTACCGTTAGCCGAGCCTGTTCTGTTGATGGTGCGAATGGACCGGTCTACTGCCTGTCGAATCTCTGGAACAGTTCTGAAGCGCATGCCACGAAGTGTTTCGTTCATCTTCGGAATGAAATCAGTCACAAGGACTTAAGTCCGGGGAGTACGGTGGATGGTACAGTACGTCCCAGACCCATCGACCGAACAGAGCAGCCACAGCTTGCGCTGTAAGCGCCCCCTCATTGTCGTGCAAAATGATGGGTGGGTTGCGCAGAAAGTGTCGCAGCTTCTTTCGCGAAGTTGGTCGCAGGTGATGCTCCAAAAACGAACAGTAATACTGTGCATTGACTGTCTGCCGTGGAGGAACGTAATGCGTTACGATAGCACCATCACAGTCGTACACCAGAATCACCACTACTTTAGACCGCTACATTAGCACCATCAACAGAACAGGCTATGCTAACGGTATGCTATGCCTTCCACATCTCTCCCAATAGGTACTACACAATGCTGGTGACTACTTTGAAAGACAGTAACAAGTGCAAACATGTAACTCTTCTGCATCCTTTATGAATAAATAGTTGCCAACCCTCGTATATGGTAGCGTGCTGAAAAGTAATGCCTCGGATTATATCAAAACTCTTAAAGCTTATTAAACAAAACAAACGTTACTAACATTCGACATGTGCACATATCCTAATTCCTCTGCCGCTAGAAGGCTCCGAATTGTAGCGTGTAATATGGCAGTGTGTAAACAAAATATTTCAGTGCGTTAGCAACAGGGTGCTGTAATCGAGTTTCGAATTCTAAGAGGCACCCTCTCCTTCAACATGTCAATGCTAGATCATACACGGGCGCTGCGACGTCTGAGCAAACAGAAACCTTGGGTTCACTGGCATCGATCGTCCTCCACACACTTCCACCTTGGCCCCATCCGACACTCACCTCCGAAACTTAAAGAATGCCTTCGAGGACCTCTCTTTGATACTGGTGAAGTGATGCAAGAAGAGGCGAGATAGTGGCTCCGTGGCAAAAGTAAAACGTTCTAAAGTGAAGGAATCAGCAAACTTTTCTCTTGGGAGAAATGTATTCGTCGCCAGGTAACTATTTAAGAAATAAATGTGCAGACATGTAGACTAGAGATACATAATTAATAACATTTGTTTTATTTAAAGAGACTTAAGAATTTTCAGATAAAAAATTTGGAGGTATTAGTTTTTAGAACGTCATCATACACAGAAATTATAACAACAGTGGAAAAAAGTACATTCAAATCCCATTGGTGAAAGCTACTATTCAAATCTCAGCATCGCCATAATCGTAAACGGTGTACTTCTCTTAGTAGGACCAGGAATACAGATTTCTTGATACGTGGTAGTTCACTGATAAACGTGATTCAATTATACTCTAAGACACACACAAAAATGACGCACCGCGAAGAAATTCCCAACAGAACGGAAATAGGTAGATGTAATGTAAACGTACAGACAAACAAATGATTACAATTTCAGAAAATATTGGTGATTTATTCAAGAGAAAGAGCTTCAACAATTGAATAAGTCAAGTCTTGGTCCACCTTTGGCTCTTATGCAAGCAGTTATTCGGCTTGGTATTGATCGATAGAGTTGTTACGTCACGTTGGGGGACATTGAGCCAGATTCCGCCAAACTGGCGCGATAGTCGTCAAAATTCCGAGATAGTTGAAGGGCCCTGCCCATAATACTCCAAACTTTCTCTATTGGGGAGAGTTCCGACTATCTTACTGGCCAGGGTAGCGTTTGGCAAGTGCGAAGACAAGCAGAAGAAACTCTCGTGGAGTGCCGGCAGGAAATACCTTACTGAAATGTAAGCCTCGTATGGCTTGCCATGAAGGGCAACAAAATGGTGCGCAGAATATCGTCGACGTACCCCTGTGTTGAATAGGGTGCCACGGATGACAACTAAGGTCCACCAAGGATGAAAAGCGATTACGTCTCAGACCATAATTGCTGGTCGTCGGACTATATAGCGGGTGACGTTGAGGGTAGTATCCCACGTCTATATGGGGCGTCTCCAGACACGTGTTTGAAATGGAATCTCATTGATTGCAGTAGAATTGTCTTCAGTGACGAGTCCCACTTTGAACTCATACCTATGATCAGCCATATCCTGCACTGGCCAGCAAGGTCGTCGCATCTCTTCCCAGTTGTGAATGACCGGAGCATTTTGGACAGGGCCTTCCATCCAGCTCGGCGTTTTGACGATCTAACGCGCCGATTGGACGGAATTTGACACGATATCCCTCAGGAAGACATCCAACAGCTCTATAAATCAATGCCGAGCCCAATAACTGCTTGCATAAGAGCCAGAGTTGAAACAACTTGTGAAGTTCTTTCTCTTGAATAAATCATCCAATTTTCCTGAAACTGTAATCATTTTTTGCCTGCATAAGTACATCACATGTACTAATATCTGTCCCATTCGGATAATTCCCTCGTGGTGAGCCTTTCTTTTGTTCAAATGGTTCAAGTGGCTCTGAGCACTATGGGACTCAACTGCTGTGGTCATCAGTCCCCTAGAACTTAGAACTACTTAAACCTAACTAACCTAAGGACATCACACACATCCATGCGTGAGTCAGGATTCGAACCTTCGACCGTAGCAGTCGCACGGGTCCGGACTGCGCGCCTAGAACCGCGAGACCACCGCGGCCGGCCCTTCCTTTGTCTTAGATTGTATTCTGTTTTACTTGCCTGCTGGGTCAAGGACTAATTTATTGAAGCTATATTACAGTCATAGTTAAATTAACGAATAGTATTTTATAATGATTGGTAGAAATGAGGAAAGAAGACGAGAATGAAGCGTCCCATCGACGAAGGAGTCGTTAAAGACGAGAACAATACCGTGTTGGAAAGAATAGGAAGAAAATCGGCGTTTTCATTTTCAAATGAATCGTCCCAACTATCGCCATACTTGAGTTTGAGGATTTGAACCCGGCCCTTGCAAAACGCGTGCGAAGCGTTAACTACCACGTTACCGAACTTGGCTTGCTTACATGTTTTAAGTTTTCACTTCGACAGATGCACAGTGTAAAGCGCCGGCTGCAGACAGGTGACTTCATTGAGGCACAGGTCGGTACTTTACTGAAGAGCAGCTGATAGGCTAGTAATACCAAGCTATAGTCAGTAAAACCTGCTATCACCGGTGCGTAGCTCCTTCCACTCATACATAGGTGGAATGAAGTCTTGTAAATGGCCTTCGAATTGAAATGTTCCTCTGCCGCATAGTTACTTCTTTTGACAAGAGGACCTAGCAGTGTGCAATGGTTGTGGGGTTGGACAGTCTGTATGTGACATTTTGACGAATGCACCCGGTGTACTAGAAGGAGGGCACAGGATAAAGTGTTTGGGAACGTGCACTCTGTTAGAAACAACGACTCAGAAAGTGTCTGAGACAGTGAAAATGTGTTTGTGAGTTCGTAAGTCACCAAACTGCTTAGGTAATCGGTTCCTAGATTTACACACTACTTAGACTAACTTATAACAGGAGCAACACACACACACACACCCATGCCCGAGGGATGACTCGGACCTCCGGTGGGAGGGGCCCCACAGTCCGTGACATGACGCCTCAAACCGCGCGACCACTCCGCGAGGCGGAAAGATAGTACATTTTTGTTTATTCCCCCAACATTCTGTAAAAATATTGCACATTGTTTTTATTTTCGAAATTTCATTTTTTATTGTTACGTATTTTTCGTTTCTTGGTGAATGTGAGTTTTGTGTGACTTGATATTAATTCAGTTGAAGGGCTAATGAGTGCGCCGTTAGCCCACGCTGCACTATATTAGGAAAGTACGTGAAAAACACACAATGAAGTCGGCTTCCGAGGTAGTAAGTTTTTAAGCTCGGCTCTTGACTGAGTTTTTACGATAATATTTGTCCGTGCAGTGGAACCAGGCGTAACTTCCAACTATTTCCAACTGTCTTGCCGAAGGAAGCAAGTTTAAAGTTTAACCTTCCATCGGAATCATGCTCTTTAGATGCAGAACATTAGTTCAGCAGGGAACGGATGGAAAACGAAATTAATTGTGGCCTCGTTTGGTAAAGGAGTAGTCCTGGGATTTCCAACGCGGTGGTTCATCTTCTAGTCTCAACTTTTGTACTCGCTATGCTAGCAGAGTTCATGACTGCCGAAGTTGGCCTTGCGGGCACCATGGCACTACACACATAATTTAAGCCAAAATTAAAAATATATACTCGGCATGTCCTCTGTGTGTGCTTGCAAGGAACTGAAATATTTAATGAATAATATAGCAAGGAAAATTTAATTCCGTGCGCACTTTCACTCTAATTAACTGCCGCAGAGTGGCATTTCTCTCCCTAAATTCTGAGGAACATAAATGTCTATCCTACAACCAAGACGAAGTGCGACACGGTGCTTGTTGCTGTGCTGCTGACCAGTTAAGTAAAATTTTGTAAAATATTCAGTATTGTAAATAAGCAGTAAACTTCTCAGAGATCAAAAAATGGTTCAAATGGCTCTGAGCACTATGGGACATAACTTCTAAGGTCATCAGTCCCTCAGAACTTAGAACTACGTAAACCTAACTAACCTAAGGACATCACACACAACCATACCCGAGGCGGGATTCGAACCTGCGACCTCAGCGGTCGCGGGGTTCCAAACTGTAGCGCCTAGAACCGCTCGACCACCTCTCAGAGATCATTTTCAACAAATCAAGACAACTAATAAGATGTGTGAATCACTTTTCCAAACGGAATGCAAGACAAAAGGTAGACAGACAGGAGTTCTCAACGTCTGAAGAACGTTTTTGATACCGATTCGCTCAAATAAAGAGCGCTAAATGTTGACCTGTACATCGTGATGTTAACATTAGAGTTGTGCAAGAACGTGAAACATTTAACGTTGGATAGATCTTTCACATAAAAAAGGAAAATCCACCCAATTCAGAAAAATAGAAAACCATTCACAATTCAAGCCTAACGAAAGTGCATGTTGTCAAACGTGAAGTCCAGAAACACCTAAAACATTACATTTGAATCAGGCATGCGCTCGGCCATTGATGCTGACGGACAGTAATGGAGATTTGGAATCTTAAATTTTCAGGTAGCCGTATACAATCATTATTCATTCGAATGACGGTAGGGACTCGCTGTGGCATAAATTTATTTCTGGAACAATGTTAATATTGGTCCAAGACAAAAATAAAAGGTGTGTCAGCATGTTCACTTAAGCCCCATGAGTGATATAATGCTCATAGCATATTGAGTAGCACATTTGTGTGGTCATATCAAATTACAGTTTGAAAATGAATTGATTTTCACACTTTCGGCAAATGAAATTGTCTGAATTATTTTTGTTAGTCGAGCACTCTCTTTATGAACGTAACAGTTGCACTGAACACGAAGTCTCATATAAGTTACACGAGCCTCTTCACGAACAAAACAATACCAGATTACAGATGACTTCTGGAGACCAGCACTTGTGTTTTGTCGAGAGAGATTCTTGTTTTACGTTCGTCGTCACCTTCTTTGTGGACCAGTGAATAGTGCCTTCACAGCAACTACGCTCCTGGAATTCGAGGCTTGACGTCTGGATGTCTTCAGTTGCATCAGGTTATGTGGGCAGAACTGCACTTACAGAAAGTTGGGGAACATTTGAAGCAGAAGAATATGAAAAATGGGGAGTCTCCACTCTTGCATTCGGCAATTAATATGGCTATGCAACAAATGTGGATGACAGAGAATTATTCTCAGAAATGAAATTACAATTAAATCTATACCATTAACTGCTCACAGGCGTTGATATACACCAACGGGGACAGTTGACAATGTGTGCCCCGAGCGGGTTCGAACCCGGGATCTCCTGCTTACATGGCAGACGCCTATCCATCTGAGCCACCGAGGCCACAGAGGATAACGCGACTGCAGGGATTTTTCTCTGACACGCTCCCCGTGAGACCCACATTCTCAACTTACAGTCCACACACGACATTCGTAGTTCCCCTGCCATTATATCCATTACTCGCGGCAGACAGTCCGCCGAGCCCGTAAGACTTCAGGCAATTCGTGTGCATCCGCACTGAAGGAGGTCATCATCCGGTTATCCTTAACGATATGAAGATGCCATCTGTTCTTCTTCATACTCTCAGAAAGGTGTTATATGTCCTGGATGAGACACCCAGTTCTTTTGCATTTCATCATCCCAGTACGTCGCAAAGGATTTAGAGACTGAGTTATCTAGCGGCTGAAATTCCTGGGTGGTATTACTCGGGAGATAAAGTAATGTTTTGTCTTTCCACCTCAGAAACAATACCAATTCCAAGGTGCAAAGCCCATCAGCTACACGATCCTCTACACAAACAAAACAGTATCAGCGTACAGATGAATTTTGTAGACCGGAATTTGTTCTTAGCTGAGAGAGATTCTTGAAGATACTCTTTTTATTGCTGGCCGTCGACTTCTTTGTAGACTTGCTTGCCGCCAACGCCTTTTTCTCTTGTACTGGGGAAATTGGTCATCTACCGTGTAAAATCTTCGGCAGTCATGCTCGCCTTCTCCGTTATCTCCACTTTGCTGTCAGGGGGAAGACCACTCTGTTCTCCGTCTCTGCCACTTGAACAAAATCACTGTAGGAATATAATGACTCAGAGCGGTTTCACATATAACAACTATTGCATTCTCAGCATGTTCTGGAGCTACCAAGTGAGCTAGTTTAGGTTCTTTTCGTGGTAGCATCTGTTGTAAGTGTGGTGCAACTGAAGTCTACAAGCCTTCTCATCGATAGTGTATATCAGATGAGGTTTATCACCTGCACCGATTTTATCCATTGTTTAAGTTTGATAAAGTATCAGTCGCAATAAATCATTTCATTTACAAGTCCTTCCGGGATTTACGTTTCCTTTCTGGGTCGTGATGTTTCTGGATGGCGATTTAGAAACCGTTCTATCCAACGGCATACTGCTGTATTTGTATTTTCATTGAAAGGGTTTCGAATGTTGTTCCCTACACGTAAGATGCATAATTGTATACACTACGTTTGAGAATATTGCTTGCGACAGCTGCCAGTTGAAAAATTCTACGGTATTGCTCTATACTTCGAGTAGACCGACGTCCTAATTTCCTTTCAGCTATTTCGGAAATAATGTCGTTGCGAATGTCCGTCTGCGAATATGAATGCTTTTCGCAGAGATCCATTACGAACAGCAGCAAAAAGCTAATTCCATCTGCTCCTTTGCCCACAGCGCTCCATTTCTGTTGCTCGTGGCTGGATTCCATTGCTTACCACTAAAAAGAATAAAAATTATTCAGTGAAATATTATACTATATGGCGTTATTTAACATCAATTTATGTCTCTTAGAAAAATTAAAGTTTATGAAAAATAGCAGTATTGAGGCCGTCTGGATTCGAACCATAGACAGTCTAACTGGGAGTCAACGACGGATGCCCGTGAAATAAAATAAGTAAACAGGATAAAAAAATTGAAATTCTATATTTTCTACACACGCTCCAGTAAAAAGTTTAGAAGAAAACTGAGACGGAAATAAAAATAAATAAGGCCACCAGGGTATCTTATAAGGAAACACCTGGCCTTATTGGTAGCACTACCGCATGACCAATCTTTTTTTTTCTTTATTGTTATTTCATTCCCTTCGTCTCATATGGGCGGCGGGGGCATCAGAGATACAGTTCTCCTCTCTTGAGCCAGGCGAAGTGAAATATTTACTACGAGAAATACAAACAAAATTTGGGTTCAAAATGGTTCAAATGGCTCTAAGCACTATGGGACTTAACATCGGAGGTCATCAGTCCCCTAGACTTAGAACTACTTAAACCTAACTAACCTAAGGACATTACACACATCCACGCCCGAGGCAGGATTCGAACCTGCAATCGTAGCGGAAGCACGGATCCAGACTGAGGCGCCTAGAACCCCTCGCCCTCAGCAGCCGGCCAAAATTAGGGGCTGTTTGCTATTTTAAATTAAAAATCAAAGACGAACAGTTAAAAAACCGTATATATATATATATATATATATATAGAAACACCGAAACACTACAAAATCTGAAGGACCTGCGCTAGGGTCAGACGTGTTGCCGTAGGAGAAAGTATATTCCATGGGGTTGAGAGGTGTGGGTAGAAAGTTTGTGGTCATTTAGATAGGAATGCTATAGCGATGAGAGGCAGCAACTGAGGTAGATGGTGGGAAGTACAGTCGGTGGGACAGCCGGAGGGTGAGTAATAGTGTGTTGTATGTGTGGGGCACTGATTGCAAAAGGAAATGGATGTTGATGGATGGAGAGGGAAAGGAGAGAGGAGCCCAGATGTGGAGTGGAATATGTGGGGATAAGCTAAAGCTGGTAAGTTCGATAAATATCGGGGCGGATCTCATTGCGATAGGGAGTTGCTTGAAAGCTGTGACCGAAATGTTTGTGACTCGATGTCTAAATTCCTAATTATTAATACATAGCTCGGTAAAATACTAAAATAGCGTTAAATATGGTTTGAAATCATGCATAAAGAATTTAAGTAAGCCAACTATTGCAGGTGCTTTATCCATAAAACTGCTACACAAATTACAGCGAACTGTACACCAAACCAAATCAGCATATTGCTGCTAAAAGGAAACGCTCGCATCATGTGACTTCATAATTAAGTGGGTGACACCATCTAGAAGTCCTGTAGCGTACTTTTTCTACAGATGGCCGCTTACCTCATTATGCACCTGGCTTTTTTGAGCCATCTACATTACTAATTAATCCTTTAACACTACACCGTATTTGAAGAAAAATACAATCGCTTGCTATACGTTGAACTGGGTTTGCTCAACGATCGAATTGTTTTGTAGGTTCATTGTCACTCGGTTGCACTGATTATTGTTGTCACTGACGTTTAAGGTTTTGTGGTTGTTTGATTTTTCTTTCTTTTCGAATGCATCTCAACAAAAGCCATTCCTGAATTTCAACACTTCCTTTATGTCCTTATTCACTGCTGCCTGAAATGACTTCCTGAGGCACTAGTAAGCCAAAAGTAATATTGAAATAATATCATGCGATTTTTTCACTGTTCAACGAACATATGAAATCACTGCGCTAACGTAATTGAAACTACTCTGTGTTGGTGTTGTCTCTACTACGAGTGCTCAGGGCGGCTTTTGAACTACGTAGTAGATCACGTGGCAGTCTCATTTGCTCTTTGGTAAAGCACTGCCATGCCTTCGCATTTCTGAAGCGAGACGTCGCCATCCAGACGGCCGCTGAGGCATCCGTCCAGCTTATTAATGCAGCGTCTCTGCAGAAAAGAGGATAAACTGCCAGTTCTCAGCCAACATACAAATGGCTGAAAGAAAAAGTAATAAAAGGATCTGCCATTGTCCAACGCCGCTGGACCTTTTTTTTCCCATCTCTGTTCCTGTAGAGGCAAAGAACCCCTGTAAAAGAAAAAACTGCGATAGCGTACAGTCCTTTTTCTTCTGCTGCTCGCAAAGAAGATAATTCTGTCTGCAGCTTACGCACTCATCTGCGAGCTGGACGCCGTTCTCGGGAGAGAAACCGAAACCGCCTCTAAGGGAAACACTTTTTTTTCAGAACCCAACGCATTTTATTGGAAATAAGAACATTATGTCGTGCCCTACAGTCTAATTCTGCTGATTTTGCTTTTCTATGTGGTCTTTCCAATTTAAGTTGCTCATAATTGTAATACCTAGGTATTTAGTTGAATTTACGCCCTTTAGATTAGACTGAATTATCGTGTAAACTAAGGTTAACGAGTTCCTTTTCGCACTCATGTGGATGACCTCACGCTTTTCATTATTTAGGGTCAACTGACACCTTTCGCACCATTCAGATATTTTTTTCTAAATCATTTCGCAGTTTGTTTTGATCTTCTGATGACTTTATTAGTCAATAAAAGACAGCGTCATCTGCAAACAATCGAAGACGGTTGCTCTGATTGTCTCCCAAATCGTTTACATAGATAAGGAACAGCAAAGGTCCTATAACACTACCTCGGGGAACGCCTGAAATCAATCCTGTTCTACTCAGTGACTTTCCGTCAATTGCTACGAACTGTGACCTCTCTGACAGGAAATCGCGAATCCAGTGACATAACTGAGACTATATTCCATAAGCACGCAATTTCACTACGAGCCGCTTGTGTGGTACAGTGTCAAAAGCCTTCCGGAAATCCAGGAATACGGAATCGATCTGAAATCCCGTGTCAATAGCACACAGTACTTCATGTGAATTAAGAGCTAGTTGCATTTCACAGGAGTGATGTTTTCTAAACCCATGTTGGCTATGTGTCAATAGACCGTTTCGTTCGAGGTAATTCATAATGTTCGAACACAATATATGTTCTAAAATCCTGCTGCACATCGACGTTAACGTTATGGGCCTGTAATTACTCCTACTACCTTTCTTGAATATTGGTGTGACCTCTGCAACTTTCCTCCCCTAGTATTGAAAGGTTTAAGAATATCATGCTAATACTTTGTGGAAAAATTCAGCTCAAACCAGATCTCCGTTTTCAGTATTTTATTGCACCTGTTTCACGTAAGAGTACAAAAAAGTATCTTAGTAAATCAGAAATTATTCATTTTCACAAGTGGAACAGATGGTGTGCAAAGCCAACGAATGATTATTTTTCAAGCCAGAGCTCTCATTATCTGGCGAATTTACTTTTCGCAAACTCCAGAACTATCAACATTAAACCCCCCCGGTTGTAGTTCACACGCCAGATTCCTCGCTTTGCAGTCACTGGTCATTGTCCACTGGCGCGGCTAATGCCATTGAGTGAATGGTGAATGCAGGTAGGCGAGCATTAAACGGATGTCGAGGTGTACACCCATCCATCACGCGGTGAGCATTCAGGGCGAAGCTACAATTGGTCAGCTCTCTGGACGCACATTGTGCATTCGGACAACCGCGTTGCCGCGCCCCCTATGCCGCCATTGTAGGAATGCCCGCATATTGGCTTAGCTGGCAGCCGTCGAAATATCTCCCACCTCGGCGATCGCGAGTCACGGCTGCATGCCAAGGACCGCACGAGACGGCAGACAAAGCCACCTGGTCTATATCTGGCGTGTACTGGACCTAAGCCGTTAATGAAGTGTACAGAAAATACCCATGAATTGTTGTACTCTTGTTTAATTTTAACATAATTCCATTGGGTACTAACTTCCTAAGGGTACTGGTGTCATTGAAGTACCCGACTGGGAAATTACACGGAGTGACAGAGAAATAATCATCTTGCGAACTGAATAAACAGCTACAAAAAAAAAAAAAAAAAAAAAAAAAAAAAAAAAAAAATCATAATACTATGATTATAGCTGTTATTGGTATTTTTAGTGGCATTACGCGACTGGCTTAACACTCGAAGAGAACTCGCAGAGATGAAGAGTATACGACTATCTGTGCATTCAGTAATAATGGATGAATCAATTAAGCATAAAGAAATACACTACTGGGCATTAAAATTGCTATACCACGAAGATGGTGTGCTACAGACGCGAAATCTAACCGCTGTGGTATGCAAATGATTAGCTTTTCAGAGCATTCACACGAGGCATTCACCTACAACGTGCTGACATGAGGAAAGTTTCCAACCGATTTGTCATACACAAACTACGGCGTTACCTGGTGAGACGTTGTTGTGATGCCTCGTGTAAGGAGGAGAAATGCGTACCATCACGTTTCAAACTTTGATAAAGGATGTAACGGATAGTGTAGCCACGTCTCGATCCCTGAGTCAACAGATGGGGACGTTAGCAAGACGACAACCATCTGCACGAACAGTTCGACGACGTTTGCAGCAGCATGGACTATCGGCTCGGAGACCATGGCTGCAGTTACCCTTGACGCTGCATCACAGACAGGAGCGCCTGCGATGGTGTACTCAACGACGAACCTGGGTGCACAAATTGGCAAAGCGTCATTTTTTCGGATGAATCCAGGTTCTGTTTACAGCATCATGATGGTCGCATCCATGTTTGGCAACATCGCGGTGAACGCACATTGGAAGCGTGTATTTGCCATCGCCATACTAGCGTATCACCTGGAGTGATGGTATGGGTTGCCATTGGTTACACGTCTCGGTCACCTCTTGTTCGCATTGACGGCACTTTGAACAGTGGACGATACATTTCAGATGTGTTAGGACCAGTGGCTCTACCCTTCGTTCGATCCCTGCGAAACCCTACATTTCAGCAGGATAATGCATGACCGCATGTTGCATGTCCTGTACGGGCCTTTCTGGATACAGAAAATGTTCGACTGCTGCCCTGGCCAGCACATTCTCCAGATCTCTCACCAATTGAAAACGTCTAGTCAACGGTGGCGGAGCAACTGGCTCGTCACAATACGCCAGTCACTACTCTTGATGAACTGTGGTATCGTGTTGAAGTTGCATGGACAGCTGTACCTATACACGCCATCCAAGCTCTGCTTGACTCAATGTCCAGGCGTATCACGGCCGTTATTAAAGCCAGAGGTGGTTGTTCTGGGTACTGATTTCTCAGGATCTATGCACCCAAATTGCTTGAAAATGTAATCACATGTCAGTTCTAGTATAATATATTTGTCCAAACAATATCCATTTATCATCTGCATTTCTTCATGGTGTAGCAATTTTAATAGCCAGTAGTGTATGTTGAGTCATGGAGTAGAACCCACTCGGTTCTTTTCTTACAAATGTATCCTCAAGTAATGTCCCGACTGTAACCTCTCGTTACATATTTGGTCTTTTTTGAAGCTAAAATTTATTCCAACTTGGCCGTGAACAATTTCCTTATTTCACATAAAATCTCGGATTGCCGTTTTAAAGCAGAGAAAATCGAATAAAAGAATAATAAGAACCAATGGAATAGAGTATTATATGCAAAGTAGTAAGGGGTTTTATTCAAAGCGTTTCTAACGAACGACGCTTTTGTTTCACAACCACCAGATAAAACCCACGCATGTATTGTTAACGTCTCTACCGTCTAGGAGCCTTTGGCAACTGGGAGTCTTTTGTGTTCCAGATTTTAGTGTTCGAGGTTTTAGGGTTCGAGTAGTGAATATTTGCGTCTCTTAAGTTCATGTGCCACTGTGTGGAATAGTTAACTTCTTTGGGAGGCGGGCTACTTAAGAAAACTTCGGTTGTTGCCGAAGCTACTATTCAGATATCGCGTCGCAACTTGACTTTCCATTACTGACCCTGTTTGGAAATTTACTATCGTACTCAAATATGACCATTCATAGTAGTGAATCATATCAAAGAAACCATGTTGTTGGAATCAAAGTTATCAATTCATTTTGAAATGCGAATCGGCCTCCTAGTAACTGTTAATGAGCATTTTTGGCAGCAAAAGCTAAACAACGTAACTAGCCGATAGCGACACTTTGAATTTGAAACTCATTAACGAAAGAGTCAGACCTCGACGAGGTGAAAAATACTGGCTGGCCATTGAGAAAGGATGTATACCTTCTCTGATCGTGAATGTGACAGTAGGCAATTTTTTGTTCCTATTTGTAATGATAATTGTTTTTCTAAATGAATTGTGGCTTATACAGGAATTTCCTCCTCGTTATTTAATGAATATAATATCTTCTTGTTCCTACCTTTCTACATGCCAAAGGTTAGGTGTAAAAGATTATTCACAAGAATTCAGAAAACGATTGTGCGAAAACTACAATACGTACACAAAATAGGCAAGCGTCAGTGGATGGAGCGTCTCTACAAGTTTGTAACTCGCGTTAAGGGTGCTCAATATGGGTGCCGTTTGTGTCGCGGCAAAAGTCGATAGACACGTGCAGTTCATGGAAATTGCTGATACGAATTGTCCAGGAACGCGCTACATCAGCACGGATTCGAATTCTGTTCATTGACTTTCCTACTTGAAGGAGCAAATTCATTCGATGCGACAATACTGTGAGGAAGATTTGTCTACATCCTCTGATATTCACTCTCCCCAAGTGCAATCACGCCCGCCGGCCACTTCTAGGCGATTTAGTCCGAAACTGCGCTGCTGCTACGGTCGTAGATTCGAATCCTGCCTCGGGCAGTTAGTTAGGTTTAAGTAGTTCTAAGTCTAGGGGACTGATGACGTCAGATGTTAAGTCCCATAGTGCTTAGAGTCATTTGAACCATTTTTGCAATCACGCCACGGCGTTCGATCCTGAGAAGTGGGTGCTCTATCCGTATGTCCACGTGGCACTACCGAGAGGGAAGACCATCGTGTTCAGTGTTTGGCTCTGGCTCAATGCACAGCATCTGCAGCAGCAGTCTGAGTAGCAGCTGGCACCATAGTGACACAGCGAACTGTTACAAATCGACTGCTTCAAGGACAGCTTCGAGTAAGACGTTCTGTAACGTGCTTTACAGTGATTCCAGACCGCCGCCATTTGCAACTTGAGCATTGTGAAGCGAGAGCTCACTGGAGGGTAGGGTAGATGTCTGTTGTGTTTTAAGGAAGTGGTTATGCCTCGGTGCCAGTAACTACCGTGCATTGTTTGAGAGGAGGCCAGTCGAGGGCCTACAAACAATCTGTTTGCGTGCTAGATACACTATACCTACACCTGAAGTTATGGTCTGGGGTGCTGTTGTGTACATACTTCCACGTAGTCAGCGTGTACACAACTTTCCCACTACAGCGCGCACCACTAAGCACAACAGCGCAGGCGCAGCACTCGTCCATCTCCACACTACGAGATGGCGCTGCCTTAGAGACGGACCATATTCTGCTTCCGCCGATCTGTGTATTAATATGTAACGCAGCCAATGATATTGCTGCTAATGTAGAACCTTTTATCCTTGTGGATTACACTCGCACAGCGATACCTGAACGCACGAGGTATTATAACGCATGTACAGACCTCCAGTTAGTCAAAAAAATGGCTCTGAGCACTATGGGACTTACCTTCTGAGGTCATCAGTCCCCTAGAACTTAGAACTACTTAAACCTAACTAACCTAAGGTCTTCACAGACATCCATGCCCAAGGCAGGATTCGAACCTGCGACCGTAGCGCCTAGAACCGCTCGGCCACCCCGGCCGGCTCCAGTTAGTCAGTCTGCATTTGCCTGCACCAGTCTGTACCAGTCCGCATTAGTCTGTACCAGTCTATAGTCAAGTTTCAGTCTGCACCTAATAAGATTACCATATTCCTATACATAGCCATGAAGATAAATGTATAGACAGTTTGTCAAGTATCAAAGATATGTGAGAATAAGATTAACGTACCAATACCAAAGGAACTTCAGATTGTCAATTGTAAAGAGCATCCAGAATCAAGTTACGTAATGTTTATGTTTGTTATTATTTTAATAAATGTGTGTGAAAATTAATCAAGTTCTGTTTAAAGTTGGTCACCGTCAATCTGTTACTCTAAGCGTGCAAGTGGCAGTTCTATCGTATGACCTAACGGCAAAAGATAAACACGCCACGATAAGACCACGAGACATATTGCTGACACTCGCCTACTTCGTTAGAGCGACAAGTCAAATAATCTGATGGTGCGTGTACCGAAGGTCTTACAGTACGCACACCACAGGTGCTATATCATATTACTGCAGGAGCACTCTCGTGGGTACCCCACGCACCCTGACTGCAACTCTGTAAGCCAATCTGCTGATTCGACCTGTTGTGCTGCCACTTATAAGCAGTACACCAGAGGCTGTTTTCCAACAGGATAACGGTTCCACACGTACCGCTGTTGTAACCGGAGGTGCTCTAGAGAGTGTCTACGTGTAGCCTTGGCCTGCTCGATCACCATCTGTCTCCAGTCGAGCACTACGCGGATGACAACTTCAGCATCATCCAGGAACAGCATTAAGCGTCCCTGTATTGACCGACCAACTGCAACAGGCGTGGAACTCAGTACCATAACCTGACTTCCAGCACCTGTGCAACACAATGCATACACATTTGCATGCTTGGATTCAATATTCTGGCGATTAACCTGTAACCTGTTAGTCATTTTCATATTTTACCCAGATAAATGTATTCCCAAAATTTCCTTAGTGCACATTACTTATATTTGGTGCTGCGATTTTTTTCCGACAATGTCTGTTGTGCTGCTCGACTCAGGGCGTAGAGTGATGCATATCTTGTGAGGGCCCTTTAATTTACACTAACTTAAAATTGCTACACCAGGAAGAAATGCAGAAGATACACGAGCATTCATTGGACAAATGTATTATACTAGAACTGACATGTGATTACATTTTCACGCATTTTGGGTGCATATATCTTGATAAATCAGTACCCAGAACAACCAGCCCTGGCCGCAATAACGACCTTGATACGCCTGGGCATTGAGTCAGAAGGAGCTTGGATGGCGTGTACAGGTACAGCTGCCCAGGCAGCTTCAACACGATACCACAGTTTATAAAGAGTAGTGACTGGCGTAAGGTGACGAGCCAGTTGCTCGGCCACCATTGACCAGACGTTTTTAGTTAGTGAGAGATCTGGAGAATATGCTGGCCGGGGCAGCAGTCGAACGTTTTCTGTATCCAGAAAGGCCCGTACAGCACCTGCAGCATGCGTCTGTGCATTATCCTGCTAAAATTAGGGTTTCGCAGGGATCGAATGAAGGGTAGAGCCACGGGTCATAACACATCTGAAATGTAATGTCCACTGTTCAGAGTGCCGGCAATGCGAACAAGAGGGGACCAAGACGTGTAACCAATGGCACCCCATACCGTGACGCCGGGTGATACGCCAGTATGGCGATGACGAATACACGCTTCAAATGTACGTTCACCGCGATGTCGCCAAACATGGATGCGACCACCATGATGTTGTAAACAGAACTTGGATTCATCCGAAAAAAATTACGTTCTGCTATTTGTGCACCCAGGTTCGTCGTCGAGTACACCATCGTAAGCGCTCCTGTCTATGCTGCAGCGTAAATGGTAACCACAGCCATGGTCTCCGAGCTGACAGTCCATGCTGCTGCAAACGTCGTCGAACTGTTCGTGCAGATAGTTGTCTTGCAAACGTCCCCATCTGTTAAGTCAGGGATCGAGACGTGGTTGCGCGATCCGTTACAGTTATGCGGATAAGATGCCTGTTATCTCGACTGCTAGTGATACGAGGCCGCTGGGATCCAGTACGGCGTTCCGTATTACCCTCCTGAACCAACCGATTCCATATTCTTCAAACAGTCATTGGATCTCGACCAATGCGAGCAGCAATGTCGCGATACGATAAACCGCAATCGCGATAGGCTACAATCCGACTTTTATCAAAGTCGGGAACGTGATGGTACGCATTTCTCTTCCTTACACGAGACACAACAACGTTTCACCAGGTAACGCCGGTCAGCTGCTGTTTGTGTATGAGAAATCTGTTGGAAACTTTCCTCATGTCAGCACGTTGTAGGTGTCGCCATCGGCGCCAACCTTGTGTGAATACTCTGAAAAGCTTATTATTTGCATATCACAGCATCTTCTTCCTGTCGGTTAAATTTTGCATCTGTAGCGTGTCATCTTCGATGTGTAGTAATTTAAATGGCCAGTAGTGTAAAACAACACTGGAAATTAATAGCTTCTGTTTTACCAAGTGTAGCTATTATGATAATTTAAATGCTGACAATAATGTCAGATGGAGACCGATTCAGCAAACCCCCACTCAACGCGCGCAACTGGCGACTACGGGGAGAAAGCCCTACGCCGTACACTGCTAACAATAATTTTTCAGGTTCAACAAAGTATTCGATAATAGCTCATCATACAGAAAGACAGGCTTTGAAGTATTGCATTTGTGATAATAAGTACTCTACCTAGACCTCAAACGTTACCGAACGTTGAAGTAGGGTTACAGTTCAACATCTTTTCGATGACGACATAGACAGATGAAGCGCTGATTGGTCGTGGACTTATTAGGATCTAGCTGAACGTCTTCTTAACTGATACATTGAAGCCACACAGGATCTAAATTTGGATGCCCACAAGCACAAAGGTATTTCTGCGATGTTTCTCACCCTCCCTCCCCAACACTCACCCCCACATCCTGCCACTCCCACGCCCGCCCACCATTTCGACCCCCAGTAGAGACTTCCGTGAAAATCGCAGCGTTTAACCTTGCTCAGTTCAGTAACTGGAAGTAATCATGTTGTGTTACATGACATTCCAGTTTTTCATCGAGCTGTCCGTACAAGCCGACGGCTGCTATGAACTGGAACCTCTGCACGTCATTATCGACGAGTTTAATCCCTTATTAAGTACGTGAAGTAAACAGAGTAAACTAGTTAAATCATTTCATAGCTGCCCTAATTAACTTATCCAGACTACAGATTTGTGAATATGGAGATGGTTTCATTGCGTGATCAGCATATAATTGATTAGAGTTTGATTATGCGCTAAACTCAGTCCTCTAGGTTCGTTGTCCTGTTAACGTACACCGATATTTTCATCCTTGACTTCGCTTAAAGTTGCGTTTATGTCGTTATCTAGATGCTCTATGCTCATCTTTACATTCATTTAGGCATGGATGGCAATAAAGAAAACGTTCGAAGTTCTTCATTACAAAATTGTTCAGTTACGTCTGAATACTCTCTTCATAACTTCATTATTGGGTTGAATCGTCTATGCTGAATTGTAGTTCTCTTTAATCATATTTAACACTTGCAAGAACTGTTTCTCTTTGAACCTGGATCCGTAATGTATTGTTGCTATACAAGTTACATGAACTCTGATTTTGCGAAGTATGTTCTGTGTATGTAAGGTTCTCTTGAAAACATGTGGTAATTACTCATGTATTGATTACAGCGAGAAATTTTATCTCTTGTCCTTTTACGAATCCTTTCTTTCCTCTGTAATGACAATTGAACAACATATCGTACGTTGTCTGCTGTAGGAGCATGGTGAGGATAGAATTAAGTGAATAACCGCTGTTGTGAGAACCGACGTGGTAGTTTACAGCTGTATAGATGTGGAGAAGAGAAAAACGGCGCTAAAAGCTTTCCAGGATCACTTCCAAGAACTGCATGAAGGGTTGAGTTATCTAGTTTTTATGAGTCACGCACGCGCATTAAAAATTCTGCTCATCTAGGAAACACAGTTTCATCGTAATTCACTGCGATAAAAAAGATTTCCAGGATCACATCCAAGAACTGCATGAAGGGTTTAGTTATTTTGTTTTTATGAGTCATGCATGCACGCTAAAAATTCTGCTCCTCTAGGAAACACATTTTTTTCGTAATTCACTGCTATAAATTTAGTTATGAATTTTATATGACATCCTCCACTGAGCTCTGATTGACATCGAAACCTCATGAGAAAATCATTTCGAAATAATTGGCACAGTGTGGATTGAAACACGTGACTTTTAAAATTGCTAATTGATCACAGTCCTAACAAAGTGATAATTTCAAGTAGCTAATTTAAAGACGAAGTTAATTTGATTTTGAAAAAAATATTTAGTGTTTAACGTATATATAAAAGAGAAAACTTGAGGTTATTATCTGCCCGTGGTATAGTAGAAACTTGTTCTAGTAAATATACCTGTGAAACGTGACTCTGATACATCTTAATAAATTGAAGTTTCTGACTTCATTTGCTATAGCTATAACTCGAAATAATCACAGATCATGATTTGGGAATATCATTAAAGCGTAATAGTTTCAACAAATTAAAAGTGCAGGAAACTGCTAAGTTTCAGCACGTTCATCGATAATCTTCCGACTATTCAGAACGTTCCTAGTTGGGCAAGTGTCTCTTTGGTTAATGTACTATAGTTCCGTTCCTTAGTAGCAATGTTTATATCACCATTTAGTCATCCCGGTCAAGGTTTTCCGTACTTCCCATAAAATGACTAGTAGTAAACGTTGCGATTGTACTTTCGAGAAGAGCATTGTCGGTTCCCTGTCCATTTCAGCTTGTACTTATCTCCAATGATCTCGATGTCGACAGGTCGTTAAACTATATACCTATATACTGGGTGGGGAGGGGGGCAGAGTTAAGTCCTGATATTCCTGTGTCCTACGTTAGTTTAAACATATAAACTATATACCTATATACTGGGTGGGGAGGGGGACAGCGTTAAGTCCTGAAATTCCTGTATTCTACTTTAGTTCAAACGTGTACTTTACTCTTTAATGTTTTCATTATTTCTTTTACCAGTTAACAATAATTCACCTACGTCACGCTGTTATACAAGACGTAACAGATATATGCCTGCTAACTTTCTTCTCACGGTCCGTGCGGCTCCCCCCGTGGGAGGTTCGAGTCCTCCCTCGGGCGTGGGTGAGCGTTTAGTCCATAGCGTAAGTTAATTTAAGTTAGATTAAGTAGTGTGTAAGCGGACCAGCGGCAGGTGTTTTCGCGGCAGGTGTTTTCCCGGTAACTTCGACCTTTGTAGCGTTGTTGGATGAAGCTTCACGACTTGGGTTCCTGTTCTAAATTTATCCTCAAGAAAAAGTCTACAACTAGTGGAAGTTACGAATACGAAATAGCAGTACCTCTGTTATTAAGAAGTGTGACGTAATATTCCTTCGGACATGCATGCATGTCAGAAGCAATGGGCATTGCAGCTTCTGCGGCCGACGAGAAATACAGGAAACGTAATTGCAGTTGTGAATATGAACCACCATCGGATGCGTACTGGAGTGACAACGGTGTAAATTTGTGCCGGAGCGGGACTCGAACGCGGATTTCTAGCTTTACGCGAGCTGTCGTCTTAACTGCTTCGGCTATCCGTGCACGAATCATGGCAGACCCCAAACTTACATATGTCATCGTCCACGCGTCACAACCTGCGTTTGTTATATATATTACCGTCCAGGAAGGATATATTTATTGAGAGTTGAGGGCCTGGTACTGCGAATAAATACGAAATAGTAGTGCTTGTGTTATTAAGAAGTACGGTGCAGTATTCCTTCGGACATGCATGTACGACCTATGGAAGTTTGGGTATTGCCATGATTTGTGTACGGATAGCTGAAGACACTGAGGCGACCGCTTGCGTAAAGCTGAAAAATCTGGGTTCAAGTCCCAGTCTGGCACAAAATTTCATTGTCGTCATTCCCATATACAGTTCATATTCACAATTGAGAATACATATGCTATATACAATGGAAGTTAGTTGGTGTACTTTTATTACGCCTTGCTTATTCGGCAAGCCACAGTACAATGGTCCCAACGATATATAAGGGCCCTATGGCCTACGTCACAAGGACGTGACACTGCAGGTCTTAACGAGTTGCAGTGAACGTCACCAGCGGGGACCGACTTACTGTCTGAGACCACTTTAATACTTCGCACCCCCGGATTTAAATAAACTTATGCTCTCGACAATATGTGACAAAGTTAAGGAATTTATTGGATACCTTTCCATTGACATACTGATTTCCCTCTTGGTCCCCAACGTACCCGAGCGTTCGCGATGTGTTCTGTATAATCTCTTTCCTATGACTCCTATTGAACATATTCGATGGGGACCATAGAATAGTTCAACAGTTTGGCTGCATTCCCATTTCTGTAAATTTACTCCTCGTGGTTTAATAACGTCAGTGTCACCATTCTTCGAAAGATTTCCGTTTATTCTGAATTAGAAACATCAAGAAAAGTTTTGCGACATCTTTACTCCGAGAGTTCCAGAACCTGAACAGAAAATTGGAATAGATAACAACATAAACATAATTGCTGCCATTTTTATTGCTCATGGAAACCACACATTGCATGTTGTACCACCATACAGCGAGATCTTCAGAGGTGCTGGTCCAGATTGCTGTACACACCGGTACCTCTAAACCTAGTAGCACGTCCTCTTGCATTGATGCATGCCTATATTCATCGTGGCATACTGCCCACTAGGTCATCAAGTCACTGTTGGTTCAGATTGTTCCACTCTTCAACGGCGATTCGGCGTAGATCCCTTAGAATGGTTGGTGGATTACGTCGTCAATGAACAGCCCTTTTCAATATATCTAAGGCAAGTTCGATAGGGTTCATGTCCGGAGAACATGCTGGCCACTCTAGTCGAGTGATGTCGTTATCCTGAAGGAAGTCATTCACAAAATGTGCACGATGGGGGCGCGAGTTGTCGTCCATGAAGACGAATGCCTCGCCAGTATGCTGCCGATATGGTTGCACTATCTGTCGGAGGATGGCATTCACGTATCGTACATCCGTTGCGGCGCCTTCCATGACAACCAGCGGCGTACGTCAGCTTCACGTAATGCCACCCTAAAACATCACGGAACTTCCTCCTTGCTGGACTCGCTAGACAGTGTGTCTAAGGCCTTTAGCCTGACCGGGTTGCCTTCAAACACGCCTCCGACGATCGTCTGGTTGAAAGCATAGGCAACACTCATCGGTGAAGAGAACGTGATGCCAATCCTGATAGATCCATTTGGAATGTTATTGGGCCCTTCTGTACCGCGCTGCATGGTGTCGTGGTTGCAAAGATAGATCCTCGCTATGAACGTCGGGAGTGAATTTGCGTATCATGCAGCCTATTTCGCACAGTTTGAGTCTTAACACGACATCCTGTGGCTGCATGGAAAAGCATTATTCGACATGGTGGCGTTGCTGTCAGGGTTCCTCCGAGCCATAATCCGTAGGAAGCGGTCATCCACTGTAGTAGTAGCCCTTGGAGGGTCTGAGCGAGGCATGTCATCGACAGTTCCTGTCTCTGTGAACATCACCACTTTGGTTCACTCCGAGACGCCTGGACACTTCCCTTGTTGAGGGCCCTTCCAGGCACATAGTAACAATACGGACGTGTTCGAACCGCGATATTGAATGTCTAGGCATGGGTGAACTACAGACAACATGAGCCGTGTAACTCCTTCCTGGTGGAATGACGAACTGATCGGGTGTCGGACCCCTACATCTAATAGGCGCTGCTCATGCATTGTTGTTTACATCTTTGGCCGGGTTTAGTGACATCTCTGAACAGTCAAAGAGACTATTTCTGTAATACAATATCCACAGTCAACGTCTGTCTTCAGGAGTTTTGGGAATCGGGTTGATACAAAACTTTTTTTGATGTGTATACAGTAACGTGCCACACTGGTTGTCATTTATGCTTCAAACTGGTTGTTGTTACTTGACTAAAAATATCCTTTTATTCTGTAGTCTTCACTACGGTATAGCTCTGGCTCAATAGAAGCTATGTCAGTATAGAGCCATCAGAAGAAATGCGAACACGAATAATCAAGTGCTAGCAAGCGTCATTGATCTGAAAGGGCGCAATATCAGCATGTGCGACTAAGAACCTGGCTGAACGATTGGTCTCTGTAAAAGGGGTATCTCATGCCACACATTACTCCTCATGTCAAATTGACAACAATGACTGTCTTTCGTGTCAGTGTGACACTGCAGTAAATATTTTCTCTGTCGTTGACACGACAGAGTACTGGATTGCAACAGTTCTCACAGTCGAATTAGAACAGTTACAAGGAAACCAGAATGAATGATTGCTTGAAACGGCTCTGTGCGTGCTGTAGTGAGCCCAGTCTTGCCTAGCTATCGCTGTGGAAGCCATACGTAGGGGGCCGTAGTGTCTTCTTAGCCTCATCGCTTGCAGCCAGTTCTTGAAATTTCGTTAGCAGACTTTCTCTGAATGGTTTGCGTCAATCTTCAAGTGCCTGTCAGTTCAGATTCTTCAGCATCGCTGTGACATTTTCCCATGAGTCAGACACAGCTGAGTAATATTCTGGTATGTAACATAAAGTGTTTACTAAGATATCTCCTTTGTAGACTCATCGCATTTTCATAGTATCCTAACTATGAACCGAAGTCTACAACCTGTCTTTCCTACAAGACGCAAAGGAATTAAAGACGATAGCTGGTAGTGGGAATTGATTTATGTCAATGGTCCAACTTAAAAATTTGTCCAGGGCCAGGATTCGAAGCCAGGTCTTCTGTTTACTAGGCAGGTACGCTGAACCACTACGCAATCCGGATGCAGTGGTCATCACAACCGCGTGGGTAACCCTAGCATGTCTCTTCGTCTGATCCAAATTCTCAACTTACACCACACACTACTGATGTAGTGCCCATTACCCATTATCCTTTCTATGCGCGGTATCTCGGCGATTCCCGAAGGAGTTCGAGCTTGGTGCACACTTGCACTGAACAGACCGTTTGCTGTCATCCCCTTAATTATATGTGTAGTCGGTTTCCCTTCGGACATGTCAGAAAGAATAGACACAACATATATAATGTCTTACCTATCACGTATCCTGTATGACCATCCCAACAAATCCCTAAATATTGTTACGCTCAGATATTTACATGAGTTGGCCGATTCTAGTTGTGAACCAGTGATATTGTAGTCACAGGATCAATGTTTTTTCGTTTTGTGCACTGCACGATTTCACATTTCTGAACATGAAAGCAAGTTGCCAATCCCTGCACGTCTTTGAAATCTTATCAAGATCCGAATGAATATTTGCGCAGCTTTTTCCCGACAGTATTTCATTACAGACAATCTCATAATTAGCGGAAAGCCAGTGTTTGCTATTAACAATGACTCCAAGGTCAATAATACATAACATGAACAGCGAGGGACCCACAACATTTCTCTAGGTACGCTTGGATTAGTTCTACATCTATTAATTACTCTCCATCCAAGATAACACGCTGCATCCTCTCTATCAAGAAATCCTCAATGTCGTCACAAACTTCGCTTTGATACCACATACGATCGTAGTTTCGATAATAAGTGTATGTGTGTTACTGACCCAAATGGTCTTCGGAAGTCAACAAGTACTGCCCCTATCCAGGTCGGTAAAATCAAAGGAAGTATTCGAATTTATTGCCTTATAAGGATCGAAGAAAATGGAACAGGCCACAGAAGTGTATTGCATATGGCGTCTTATAACAAATCTCCTGCCCTTTCCCTTAATCTTCCCAACAAATCTAAACTGCCATTCCTTCTGTTTCGTATGTATCGGTTTGTAATACCGAGTTAAGAAGTAATGTAATCGGATACCATCAGCACTTTGTCTTCGCTTGATATTGTTCAGTAATGCACAATAAGAAAGCTATGGGTTCAATTACGCACATTCGAATAGACTTGCCACACTTTATTGTACGCAACGGAACCGTCAACGAAGTATTTCAGCGTGCTGTGACCGCGTCTTGTGTTCGTAAATCATTTATGGATGGGCATTAGCGGTCCCATTGCGCTTCTTGACGTTGTACCCAATGAAACTTCCGTTTCTGTTGAACATTCCCCCTGAAGAAAACTAGGTCTATCGGGGCTCGTTTGTCGACGGTTTTGAGAATTAACATACCAGTGTAAATGGAACCAAGCGTCGTTTGAAAACACAATGAGGTAAGGATCCATTTCAGCGTCACGCACTTGTCTCCTTGCAAAGTCTAATTCCGTGCACACTACCACCAAGTATAAGTTCTTCCATTAATGTTAGTTTATAGGGTCATAGCCCAAATAACTTTTCAGCTCTTTGTACAGAAGTGCAAGAAATTTGCGTTTGCTGTGAAAGACCTGTAAGAGGTTTTTTAGGAGAACTTTCCGGGCGGTATGAAATGTCATCTAGATGAGCTACTGTGAGCACTGAACGACGTCGTTTACGCTTCTCGTTATTAACGCCCCATGTTTCACAAAATTTATTCACTATCTATCTCTACTCAGCCACGCTTTGCTGCGGCTCAGTCTGCTTAAATAGAAACGAAAGAAAAGAGGAAGCAGACATTTCTAATATGTATGGGAATCGTTGGTAATTGGATATACATCCTAATCTCGTTCCCTCCCCTCTCTCTGTACCTCTACCCCTCCCCCTTTCATCGTCCCCTCCTCCTTCTCCTTCTCTCTGCCCATCACCTCCACCCCCTTCCTCAGTCCATCTACTCCTGCCTGCTCTCCCCACTCTCTCCAAATCCTCCTGTCCCGTCTATCTGTTCATCTCCTCCTTCCGGTTCCCTACGTCCATTTCCTCCCATCGCTCTATTCATCTCCTTCTCCCCCTCTCTCTGAGCTTGAGCCTTGTTTATTGTTGTTGCTAATTCAGATCCTGTAGTAGTATTCTCATTATGAACCAATAAACAATAATACAACTGTATATGCTGCAGCGGTCCCTAGACGGGAAAATAGCAGAAACACAGATTTTGAGATGTGATACGACAGAACTCTTGCTGCGGACGAAGCGATGTAAAGCAAATGTATTCACACTTCTAAATGTTCACAGAAGCGTTAAATAAAGTTTCAAGAAATCTGAATTTAAAAAACGCCACCTGGAAGAGGGTCAGATTGCCGAAATCTCTTTGTTTCTACAAATCAAGCTCAGTAGTCGTATATTAAATATATATATTCTGTATGTGTCTAAGAGTTTATTACAATAACTTGTAAAAATTTGAAGTAAATCAGAAAGTTTATTTTGAGGTTTTTAATAACAATGTTTTTCCTTTATACACAATGTGACCAAAAGTATCCGAACACCTGGCTGAAAATGACTTATGAGTTCGTGGCGCCCTCAATCGGTTAAGCTGGAATTCAGTATAGTGTTGCCCCATCTTTAGCCTTGATTACAACTTCCACTCTCACAGGCATACGTTCAGTCAGGTGCTGGAAGGTTTCTTGGTGAATAGCAGTCCATTATTCACGGAGTGCTGCACTGAGGAGAGGTATCTATGTCGGTCGGTGAGGCCTGGCACGAAGTCGGTGTCCCAAAACATCCGCAACTTGTTCTGTAGGATTCAGGCCAGGACTCTGTGCAGGCCAGTCCATTACAGGGATGTTATTGTCGTGTAGCCACTCCGCCACAGGCCGTGCATTATGAACGGGTGCTCGATCGCGTTGAAAGATGCAATCGCCATCCCGGAATTGCTCTTCAACAGTGGGAAGCAAGAAGGTGCTTAAAATGTCAATGTAGGCCTGTGCTGTGATAGTGCCACGCAAAACAACAAGGGGTGCAAACCCCCCACCCCCATGAAAAACACGACCGCACCATATCACCACCACCTCCGAATTTTTAGCGCTACACACGTTGGCAGATGACGTTCACCGGGCATTCGTCATACTCACACGCTGCCATCGGATCGCCACACTGTGACCGTGATTCGTCACTCCACACAATGTTTTTCCACTGTTCAATCGTCGAATGTTTACGCACCTTACACAAAGCGGCGCGTAGTTTGGCAATTACCGGCGACCATGAAATCCAAATTTTCTCGTCTCCCATCGAACTTTCATAGCACTTGCAGTGGATCCTGATGCAGTTTGGAATTACTGTGTGATGGTCTGGATAGATGTCTGGCTATTACACATAACGACCCTCTTCAACTGTCGGCGGTGACCGTCAGTCAACAGAGGAGGTCGTCCTGTACGCTTTTGTGCTGTAGGTGTCCCTTCACGTTTCTGATTCACTAGCGCATCGGAAACAGTGGAAAAAAGGTTCAAATGGCTCTGAGCACTATGGGACTTAAAATCTGAGGTCATCAGTCCCCTAGAACTTAGAAGTACTTAAACCTAACTAACCTAAGGACATCACACACATCCATGCCCGAGGCAGGATTCGAACCTGCGACCGTAGCAGTCGCGCGGTAACCGCTCGGCCACAACGGCCGGCGCAAACAGTGGCCCTAGGTATTTTAGGAGTGAGGAAATCTCGCGCACAGACGTATGACACAAGTGACACCCAGTCGCCTGACCACGTCCGAAATCCATGAGTTCCTCAGAGCGCCCCATTCTGCTCTCTCACGATGTCTAATGATCACTGGGGTCGCTTAACTGGAGTACCTGGCAGTAGGTGGCAACTCAATACACGTAATATGTTAAACGTCTGTTTTGGGGGTGTCCGGATACTTTTGAATACATAGTGTATAATACGTATACATACTTATATGTTAGATGTGTTCAAATGTACATATATTTGAACCATGAATTTACCTTCAAAACCTTTTCTTAAGAATTTACTCTATTTACTAGCGATTCATCAATAACATTAACACATTTAACCACACTATGTGATCGTGGAAGTAGTTGCCAGTGGGTAACTGATAAAAAAAAATTAAATTATTTTCAACAAATCGAAATTTTATTCCTAAAAGCCCTTTTTTTAAAACAGATTTAAAATTATAATCAGAAAGCACCCTAAAACTATCAAGTTACAATTTTATTCAGAGGCAGAAAGAACAAATATTGACAGTATGAGCTTTCGGGCTTAGAACCTTGCCGCTGCCTTTTGGCACGGCCGTAGACGCGACCGCTCACAACAACCTCTGAAATACTAGACAGGTACAAATCTCCAACACACCAGATTATCTTAAACTAAAAATTTTAACAACTCACACAAGCACGTAAACTATGCACCCTGTAGGAGGGATGGAAGGAAATAGTACCAAACACTAACATTAAAAAAATTAACTTGCCACCGAAGGTGCAACTTGATTTTTTTAAAAAAAAACCCTCTTACGGTGGAAGGGTGGCAACTTTATATACTAAAATGACCATTTAAATAAAAACCCATGAAATGCAGTTTTACATGAAATATACAAACATGCTCTATATTACACATAAACCGCCTCTCAAGATGATAGGCAAGATCAAAACATATTTCAGGAATCTGGCTATTACACTTCAAGCAATAAATTGGGTAACACCGAATCCAACAAACATAACAGAGGCAGCTATTAACGTATGGCAGACCGACTGACAGACAGACACTAACTGCATAACAAATACGGACGGGAGACAGACGAGCAAGCTGGGGACGAGAGACTGACCAAGAAAACAAGTAGAATTTAACAAGTAAATGAAACAACATATCAAAATCACTTAACTTCTAAAAAAGTGCGATGTCTGGCGAACACCTGGCGCAGCACCCCCAAAACGCTCTTCCGAACCGTCCGCTGCTAGCCGCTTCAACGGACGCAGGAAGGCGCGCCGATCTCCCGTCTCACGACGTCGCAGCTCGCACCGGCCAGCCCGATGTCGTGGGTGGACTCCTGTTGCTCTCGTGTCGACCGCGAAGCCACTGCCCCTCGCTATGCGGCGCGGTCCACTGGACTCACGTGGCGACCTCAAATGCGCCGACACTCAAGGCTGATATTTGTTATGAACGAAAATTACTTTTTTTCCAATAAGTTTGTGGATTGCATCACGACTCGGAATTTGAGCACCTGGAAACTTCCTTTAAAACAATCTTCGTGCACTACGAGCGCACTCTGTATGCACATACGAATCGTATATAAACATTCGTTGTGGAATGGAATAATGCGATCTCACAGTTGTAGCGATCGCCGACTTCACTGTTACACTCGTGATGTTTGTTCGACTGTTCGAATGACACTGGGCGAAAAGGCGCGCATTGCGGCATTAACAGGGTGGCGGGGGAACTGTTCGACCGCCCTACGCGGTTCCGGTGCCCTGCAAATACAACCCCGCGCGTGCGGTCATCAGATGTGTGGAACACCCTCCACATATGCCAGTCGCGTGTCTGAGAAGGTACTCCTCATCGACCGATTCCTCGTCGACCGACAGTGTGGTACAACCTGTTGAGAGTAACGTGAACTCGCGGTCACGCAGACACGAGTGGGCTACACGCGGCTCATCCCTCCAGATATCGACCACCCTCGCATTCTGGCTCGCGGCAGCGCGCGCCCGTGACGTCACGGCGAGAGGCGGAGGCTGCGGCCCTATGCTGCTGACCGGAGACCTCGCCGCGCGCCGGCTGTTATTGGCTGCCGCGGATTTCGAGGAAGCGTGCGGGCGTGCCGGCGTCATAGACGGCGATACCCGCCACCCGGCTCGCATCGCAGCCTCCCTGCGCAGTGAGCCGCACTGCTCGCATTACTTAGCCGTCCCGGATGCCTCGTAGCACATACGGGAGCTGGTCTGAATAACGTGGAAGCTCTGCGGTGTACTGTACACCACGTCTTCACAGGTTCTTTTCTGACTTACTCCTAACGCCAAGACGTTGTATTTTGTTTGCCGCTTGTGCTGCAACATCTTAAGAAGTCTTACTTCTCGCCAGTACGGGGGCGAGGGGCTTGTTATAACAGTTTTCATGAAAACTAATATATCTTGAGATCCATTGATGAAACTGCTACTAAATAAAGATGGATGGGTGCTGTAACTCTTCTTCTACCAAATCAAGTAAAAATAATACCATAACTATTGGTCATTATTTTACAATCAATTATTTTCTAGAAGAAGTGCGGTGTTACAACTTACCTCGTGCTTGGGGCAAGTTGTGACGTCTACCGGGGCAAGTAGTAACGACAAGAAAAAAACAACAATAATACCTCTAATCATTTATTCTTTGTTTATTGTTTTCAAAATTGACATCTTTCTAAAGTAGGTAGTATGTAATTCTTATCAAAAATCAACTTAAATACCCTTTTTAAGTAAACAAAACCTAAAAATTAAGTAGTTAACAGTTTTATTTAGTTAAACACTACTTATATAATCATCATGGCACTTTTCAATTATAGTAAGTAATTAAATTATTTATATCTAACGTATGCTTCGTAATTATCTCTTTTTAATGACTATCTAACAAAGTATTGCACTTACAGTATATTTGAATCAATATTTGGTGGGTTTTATTATAATTAAATTCAGTCTTCATATGAGCTACAATTAAGACAAATAGAAGATATAGTGCCTCCTGTAACACATCCTGCATGTGCCCACATCTTACAAATGCAACACTTGACCCAATATTCTTTATTTGAATCTGTGTAAGCGTCACCAGACAATACCACTCTTCTGATTCAGATTCTGAATTTGTACATAAAATCGTTTTTTTTAGCTCTGTCCACTCCGGTTTTATGTTTTGTTGATTTACTTTTGCATTCCCCCTTCCCCTTTCCTTTACCTTTTCCTTTAATTCTGTCATCTTTTTTTCTGTTTTTTTCTTCACATTTTCCTCATATTCCTTTTATAAAGCTTCAATTTCAGGAGTGTCCGTCAATACTGTAGATTTTCTTTTGCTTCTGCTATTTGTATCAGTTTTCTTGGTGGCGCCTTTGGTAGAGGTATAATCTTAGATGGCGAAAAAGGTTTTTGTGGACTGGAGCAACTCAGAGTTGGTTCTTTCGCAGTTTCAATTTGGCTTATAATTTCCGTGGTGCTGATATCTAACTCAGGGGTAGAATCTAATAGTTCTGGATTTTCAAGATTCAATGATAAATTTTCTGTGACATTTACGACATCTGGCTCTTGTGTAGGATCTGGACGATCAGTAACATAAGATGGCTCCAAGTCGGAGTCTTGGAAAATATCACCATTCAAAGGCCACACACCAGGAGCTTTAAATCCAGTCATAACATTATCAGGGTTTAAGGCAAGCTGTAACGACTCTTTCACAATACCTGGGATTTCATATATTGTCATCGTTTTCCCCAGATTGTTGTGCATCCATGTTGTATGTGCCCTATTTATGTAATTTTAAAAGGGCCGTACACCCCTACGTCGAAAGTTTGCAAATTGTGGGAGCAGTCTGGGGGAAACAATAACATGATGACATTGTTTTCTTTGGCTTTTTCAACAACTCCAATATTCACGTGTGAGCTATGGTTATCAAATAGCAACAGAACTGGCTCTTCCTTGGTGGGTTTGGCGTGTTTGACAAAATGATCCGTAAAAATTATAATTTCTTTTTCAGTCATCCATCCAGAGCAATTACCAGCTCCAATGCAATCTGGAGGTCCACCACGAATAAACATTTCAGAATATTTGAGCCTGGGGAAAACGAACGTCGGTGGGATAAAATTACCCGCCTCGTTAGAGGCACAAGCAAGTGTTACAAGAGTTCCCCTCTCAGCCGATGTGATAGCTCCAGTTTGCTTTTGGCCACGAGCAGCTACTATTTTCTTAGATTTTTGAACCGTTGTGACCCCTGTTTCATCAATGTTCCATATTCGAGAAGCATTAAACTGGAGAAGTCGTTGATATATTGCAAATAATGAATTAACGTCAGTCTTATTGAACGACGTCGCTCGACTTAAAGACGTCGCTTCTGGTGTCCTTAAGGATAACTGTGGATTTCTGCGCATAAAATTTTGGAACCAGTCAGTACCAGCCATGTTATTTTGATGCTGAGAAGGGGGAATGTTTTTAGCATTAAGCTGCACACCGCATTGGTAAGCTAGTTTCCTTACTTGTATAGGAAGTAGTCCAAAATATATTTCGGCGCCTTTGAGTAGGTGGGAAGCCATCCTACCCTCTTGTTCTGCAGTAAATACTTGTCTAGGCTTACCATAACCAACTCTTAAACATTCATTATTCTTCTTTTTCTTTATGTATCTATAAAGAGAGACGTGGCATAATCCGAAAGTCTGACTAGCTTTCCGAATACTGCATTTTTTTTTTTTTACAACTTCAGCTGCCGCTAACTCGTACACTTCTTGGCTTTGTGTTGCCCGCTCTGACTTTCTTTCATACACCCCCATTATAGAAGAAAGGGGAGAAAAGTAGGTATCTACATCACTGCGTGCAGCATTTTGTAACACGTTACAACAAGCCCCGGGATTTTGTTACAACTAACCCCTTGGTATGATTTTTAACATGTATGAAGATCACTATTCAAACAATTTAGCAATCCGATAAACTGTTACACATTATCAAACATAGATAAATTTGAATGTAAATAAGATATAGAAAGTTTGCAATTAGTCGGTAATAATAACGCAAACCAAATGTTACGGCAGTACAATTTTATATCACCTGGCAAAAGTGAAGCGCGTGCACACTTCCGCTCACTGCAACTGCCAGCGGGACAATGGCTATGGCAACACGATGCGGCGCGGTTTGCAGGTCAAATCGAGTCAAATAAATACGCTAATAAAGATTACCATCCTAGTGAAAAGAGACTGTTACTACTTACCCCTGTTACAACAAGCCCCTTGCTCCCCTATATCAGTGATTGTTATCATGTTGCGTTCGTTATTTCTTAATTTCTGGCTTTCCAAGCTTTTTAATAAAGGAAATAAATTTTTCATTGAATCTGCGATCATTTCGGATATTTTGCTAATAAAGCTGTCTGTATTACGCTACACATCTTTATTCAGAAAATTTCCGAACTTCCATTCAGTTCATATTTTTGTTCCGCACTTAGGGCAACCTTAGAAACCGCGCAAATTTACGAATGTAATATGAATTTGTTGTACCCAGTCTGATGACAACATTCGAAAGTATATAAGAAAACTGTCTCTGCTAAACCGAAAAATGGAATAAATGCTATACATACTGACAGAAACTAGCACGATAGTAACAGTCGCGGTCTTTGAAGAAGACAGTGTAGACGATAGTAGTGCGATTGGGAAATGTAAACCAACTATTCGTAACATCGCTCCTAGTAGCATAAAACCTAAACTACTGGTCAAAGGAAATACGTAATGTGCGCATTACCTCTTGTCTTCTTCCACATTTACACGTAGAGTACGCTTCTGTGTCTCCGTCACTAAGGAAAAGTAAAAGCCAGACAGTGTTGCGCCTCTTATGGAGCATGCAGCAGTTTTAACGGTTATGTCGTGCATCTCAGTGGGTCCTATGGTCACACTGAAAGAGGAAGTAACTGATGAAGCCCTTGAATCAACTCATTTGCCTCTGTTCGTCCATTCGGCTGGCATTGTTCTCTGAAATACCATCCTGTCTCAGGGATGGAAACACTAGGAATGATATGAGGACCATGAGGTTGAATAAAACATCCTCCTTGGTCTCCTAACGATCGCATTTGAGTGTTAAAGTAGTCAGTGGTGGTCTCTATTCGTTTCTATGATATGCCACAGCGAAGCTTATATTATTATGTGTAGTAATAAATTTTTCTGTGTTGTTGTATGTTTCACTTAGAATTATAATCAAGTTACGTGAAATCCACAGCAGTTGTGTCATCCAAAAAAATTATGACAACAGCTTATATGGCTTTCAAGTCGCTGGAGCTGAATCTAGTGGTATCTCTAGCAAATATATCATGTATAGATGTGCACTGACAATGAAGAAATTTTTCAGGAACGTATCTTGTGCGGTAGCGAAATGTGATCAAGGCTACATTTAAGTGGGTACAAACTGTATTGAATATTTATGTGAAACACTACTACAGGTCTCTATTTTGAATGTAGATTGTTAAATTTGCAGAATTGTTATTGTGACTTTTGGTGTATCTCAATAGCAAACGAGACATATACGGAGAAACATCAATGCATCATTTCTTACTCGCTTTGACAGGAGCAACCTATCCTCATTATATTTCGTATTCACATGTATTTTGAAGTAAGAGCTGTAAAACTAATGTAGGTTACCTTAGACTATCATAAGTAAGCGTAGACTTAGCATTGGTCAGCCACGGCTGTACACACGATACCTGTATGTTAGGTGTGTTGCGTTCCTAGAAGGCGTCACCTCATAACAATTGCGTGTCGTAATAATTGACTCTCTAAACAGCAAGCGATACATTGTCTCGAAACAGAGTAAGGGTGTATAAAGGGCTGCATAACGTACGAAACATTTTTGTTCTTCACAGTTATCAGCTGTCTGTTATTTAAAAATAAACAGTACTTATTGCAAAATTGTACTACTCAATCTTTAATTCAGCTCTTATTCGAAACTTGTTTTTAATGTGCAACAGGGGGATGCAGTTGTAAAAATAAAGAAAATATATATGGATTTGTCATACAGCGCTAGAAAACGTATTTTTGTGAAGAAAAAGTTAAAATAAAGAAAACTCAAACGAAAAATACGAGGGCTGGAACTTCAATAGTGGCAACTATTTAGTTACAGCTCGACAAAATAGATACGTGTTTCAAAGTTTTACTGACCTTCAAAGTAGGCACCACCATTGTGTATAACCCGTTGCCAAAGATGTGGAAGTCGTAGGATACTCTTAGCAGTATATATACTAAGATACCATCCACTTGACCATCTTCATCTTCTGTGCAAATGCACAAACAGTGCCCGAACTCTTAAGGGAATCGGCAACGCGCCGCGAGTAATGAGTATAATTGGCGGGGGGCTCTACGAATGTAATGTGGGACAATACGTTGAGAATGTGGGTTTCGCGGGAGGCGTACCAGAGATAAATCCCTGCAGTCGCGCTATCCTCTGTGTCCTCGGTGGCGCAAATGGATTTGCCGGTACGGTAGCTCAGCGTGTTCGGTCAGAGAGCTGGTTGGCCTCTGTAATAAAAAACTGAGTGGAAGGATCAAGAAAAAACGAACATGACCGGATGTCGTGTGACGTCCGCAACGACCAAACACATCGATCAACAACGAATAAAATGCAAAAAAAAAAAAAATAGAAGATGGATAGAGCGTCTGACATATAAGCAGGAGGCCCCGGGTTCGAGTCTCGGTTGAGACACACATTTTCATCTGTCCCCGTTGATGTATGTTGACGCCAGTAAGTAGCTAAGGGTGTTCATTTCATTGTAATTTTACTCTTAGCAGTGCCAGTTGTGTTGACAGTTCGAGCGGCGCGATCTATTGCCCGACGAATTTGTAGCAGTTCTAAGGCGAATGCCGTGAAGTGTTTCCTTCAGTTTAGAAATCTAGCTCAACTCACAAGGGCTTAAGTCAGGGGAGTGCAGTAGGTGGTGTAGCACTTAGCAGCCCCATCAGTCATACAAATACGTAACAGCTTGCACTGTATGCGCTTGAGCATTGTCCTGCAAAATGTTGGTCAGGTCCTGCAGAAAGTGTCTTCACTTCTGTCTCTATGCTGTTCATTTTTGGAACACAACCTACGACCAGCTTAGAGACAGAAATGATGACACCTTTTGCAGGACCTGGCCATCACTTTGCTGGACAATGATCAAGCACGTACAGTGCAAGCTGTTACTGATTTGTTTGACTGATGGGGCTGCTGAGTGCTATACCACCTACTGCACTCCCCTGACTTAAGCCCCCGTAAGTTCAACTCGGTTTCTAAACTGAAGGAAACACTTCTCGGCATTCGCTTCAGAACTGCTACTAATTCGTCGGGCAATAGACTGCGCAGCTCGAACTGTCAACACAACTGGCGCTGTTAAGAGTATCCTACGACTTCCACATCGCTGGCAACGGGTTATAAACATTGCTGGTGACTGCCTTGAAGATCAGTAAAACTTTAAAACACGTATCTATATTGTACGATTAGTAAATAAGTGGTTGCCTGGAATAAAGGCTATTGCGGAGACATGGCTTAGCCACAGGCTGGGGGATGTTTCCAGAAGGATATTTTCACTCTGCAGCGGAGTGTGTGCTTATATGAAACTTCCTGGCAGCTAAAAACTGTGTGCTGGACCGAGACTCGAACTCGGGACCTTTGCTTTTCGCGGGAAAGTGCTCTACCAACTTAGCTACCTAAGCACCACTCACGACCCGCGCGGATGGTAGAGCGCTTGCCCACGAATGGCAAAGGCCCCGAGTTCGAGTCTCGGTACGGCACACAGTTTTAATCTGCTTGAAAGTTTCATAATAGCACACACTCCCCGCTGCAGAGTGAAAATCTCGTTCTGGAAACATCCCCCAGGCTATGGCTAAGCCATGTCTCCGCAATATTCTTTCTTTCAGGAGTGCTAGTTCTGCAAGGTTCGCAGGAGAGCTTCTGTAAAGTTTGGAAGGTAGGAGACGAGGTACTGGCAGAAGTAAAGCTGTGAGGACGGGGCGTGAGTCGTGCTTGGGTAGCTCAGTTGGTAAAGCACTTTCCCGCGAAAAGCAAAGGTCCCGTGTTCGAGTCTCGCTCCGGCACACAGTCTTATACTGCCGGGAAGTTTCATATCAGCGCACATTCCGCTGCAGAGTGAAAATCTTATTCTGGGTCTTTCTCCGTATTTAACACATAGTGAGATATCGCATTTTTGATACTGAACATGAAGTCTAGTCCTATGTACGAGATTTGGCAGAGCGAAACAGTAATTTCGTTGCGCTGCACTAGGGATATTTAAGTTCGCGGACGCATTGTTTCGCCGTTAGGGTTGGCCATGGAATCTCACTCGAGGACGCAGTTACATAACAAAGGCGAAGCGCAGCTAAATTGCAGCTCTAATTAGCGTTAAAACCGGACTGGCTGGCGTTCGCGGGGGTGGGCGCCGGACCGGCCGAGAGTGGAACCCCACGCCGCCGGGCTGCTCCGGCCCGCCGCGGCCGCTCCTCATTAAAAAGAAGTCCGCAGACGCGGCAGCTGCTGCCTCTGGCGCTAGCGGGCTTGCGGACGACTGCGCCCCGCTGCATTAATACGAATCAGGGCGTAATGCGGCGTCCCGCCGGAGGTCGTACGGCACTAATCCTGCTGCATAATAGATGCCGCGGGCCAGGCTGCAGGCGGTGGTGCAACGGCCTCGTCAACGGGCCCTTCTTCAAGCGCCAGGTCGCTGCCGCCGAGGTCTTCCGCATCGACGTGCCTCTGGTGGCAGACTGGCACCTCGCGAAGCGCCCTCTCTCCGTTCATAGCAGTGGCGGCTCGTGACCAATAAAGATGGTGGTGCGCTTTGCACACCAAGAAATACCGTGTGATCAAAAAGTCAGTATATATTTGAAAACTTAATAAACCGTGGAATAATGCAGATAGAGAGGTCAAAATTGACACACATGCTTGGAATTACGTGGGATTTTATTAGAACAAAAGGAAAAAAACTAAGTTCAGAAAATGTCCGATAGACGGCACTGGACAGCAAAATGTCAGTGACTGCGCATGAAAATCGTGTACAAAAGGAGATGTAATGTTACAGAATCGCATCATCCCCAGCCTGGATGCTAAACACCTGCTGGAACGTACGATGTTTATGCAGGATAGCGCTCCACCCCATATTGCTAGACGCGTGAAAGATCTTTTGCGCGCGTCGTTTGGTGATGTTCGTGCGCTCAGCCACCACTTTCGTCATGGTTCAAATGGCTCTGAGCACTATGGGACTCAAATGCTGTGGTCATTAGTCCCCTAGAACTTAGAACTACTGAAACGTAACTAACCTAAGGACATCACACACATCCATGCCCGAGGCAGGACTCGGACCTACGACCGTAGCAGTCGCACGGTTCCGGACTGCGCACCTAGAACCGCGAGACCACCGCGGCCGGCACCACTTTCGTCATGCTTGGCCTCTCAGGTCCCCAGACCTCAGTACGTGCGATTATTGGCTTTGGGGTTACCTGAAGGCGCAAGTGTATTGTGATCGACCGACATCTCTAGGGATGCTGAAAGACAACATCCGACGTCAATGCCTCACCATAACTCCTGACATGCTTTACAGTGCTGTTCACAACATTACTCCTCGACTACAGTTATTGTAGAGGAATGAGGGTGGACATATTAAGCATTTCCTGTAAAGAACATCATCTTTGCTTTGTCTTACTTTCTTATGTTAATTATTGCTATTCTAATCAGATGAAGCGCCATCTATCGGACATTTCTGGAACGTTTGTATTTTTTTGCTTCTAATAAAACAAAATGACATTCCAAGCATGTGTGTCAATTTGTATCTCTCTATCTACATTATTCTGTGATTTATTCAGTTTTCAAATTTATACTGACTTTTTGATCACCCGGGACATTGACAATGGCGAGATATTTAGCTCACTGCTAACGTTTCTGTAATGCATGGTATAAACAGATTCCTCTTTCAGTCATTGCAGCATCTACTCGAGATAACAGCAAAATGTGTACATAAAATAAAGAATTACAACATAGAAGATAAGCTTTCTTGCCATGATCGCTAGTAATGACATTTACCAATTTTTTATTTCATTTTTACCCAACTGAAATTTTAAAGCTCTGTTGACTTATATCCGTATTTTATAATATATTTTTTTTTACAGTGTTATCATCTGGCTACATTATTGTTACTTTGGATGTAACAACTGCTTACACTGCTACTTTAAATGAGATTCTAGATGCCCATATTGAAAATTATACCCCTTTTTCTTAAGGTTTATGACTTGTTAAATACTGTGTATCAGTTTGCGGTAACTGTACCAAATACACTACTGGACATTAAAATAGCTACACCAAGAAGAAATGCAGATGATAAACGGGTATTCATTGGACAAATATATTATACTAGAACTCACATGTGATTACATTTTTGTGCAATTTGTGTGCATAGATCCTGTGAAATCAGTATCCAGAACAACAACCTATGGCCGTTATAACGGCCTTGATACGCCTGGGCATGAAGTCAAACGGGGCTTGGATGGCGTGTACAGGTACAGCTGTCCATGCAGCTTCAACACGACACAACAGTTCATCAAGAGTAGTGACTGGCGTAATGTGACGAGCCAGTTGCCCAGCCACCATTTCAATTGGTCAGACATCTGGAGAATGTGCTGGCCATGGTAGCAGTCGAACATTTTTTATATCCAGAAACGCCCGTAGAGGACCTGCAACATGTGGTCGTGCATTATCCAGATGAAATGTAAGGTTTCACAGGGATCGAATGAGGCGTAGAGCCACGGGTCGTAACACATCTGAAATGTAACGTCCACTGTTCAAAGTGCCGTCAATGCGAACAAGAGGTGACCGAGACGTGTAACCAATGGCACCCCATACCATCACTCTGGGTTATACGCCAGTATGGCGATGACGAATACACGGTTCCAATGTGCGTTCACCGCGATATCGCTAAACACGGATGAGACCATCATGATGCTGTAAACAGAACCTGGATTCATCAGAAAAGATGACGTTTTGCCATTCGTGCACCCAGGTTCGTCGTTGAGTACACCATCACAGGCGCTCCTGTCAGTGATGCAGCGTCAAGGGTAATCGCAGCCATGGTCTCCGAGCTGATAGTCCATGCTGCTGCAAACGTCGTCGAACTGTTCGTCCATGTGGTTGTTGTCTTGCAAACGTCCCCATATGGTGACTCAGGGATCGAGACGTAGCTGCACGATCCGTTACAACCATGCGGATAAGATGCCTGACATCTCGACTGCTAGTGATACGAGGCCGTTGGGATCCAGAACGGCGTTCCGTATTACCCTCCTGAACCCACCGACTCCATATTCTGCTAACAGTCATTGGATCTCGACGAACTCGAGCAGCAATGTCGCGATACGATAAACCGCAATCGCGATAGGCTACAATCCTACCTTAATCAAAGTTTGAAACTTGATGGTACGCATTTCTCCTCTTTACACGAGGCATCACAATAACGTTTCACCAGGAAACGTCGCTCAACTGCTGTTTGTGTACGAGAAATCGGTTGGAAACTTTCCTCATGTCAGCACGTTGTAGGTGTCGCCACCGGAGCCAACCTTGTGCGAATGCTCTGAAAAGCTAATCATTTGCATATCACAGCATCTTCTTCCTGTCGGTTAAATTTAGCTTCTGTAGCACGTCATCTTCATGGTGTAGCATTTTTAATGGCCAGTATTGTAACACAGAGTTCCTTTCGAAGTTTGTTTGCTTCCATAAAAGAATAGCATTCAATTCCAACTCAGGAAGAACCTTCTGAAAAACTGAAAGGGTTAGTGTTGAATTTCTCTGGTAGAAAAGGAGAAGCTACAACTAGGTGCCCAATGAACGTAACTTACGACGTCACATATTTCTTTTGCATCTATCAGCAGACTGCACATCACTCTTCCATTTTCAGTTCACCCTCTTTTGTGATAATCGTGCAAATCAGTTGAATTTTCATTATCTCCTTCTCGATTTTTTTTAGTTTCACGCGCAAAAGCTGTCAGCTAATCTCGTTCATAAATTGGGTCGATATCCCTTTTCTGGTGCTGCTTGTACATTATATCCAAGTGGGTCATAATTTTATGAACAAACGAGATATACAAAACGAACCATTCGTCCTTTAAAATTGTTACCAACCCACAAGCTTGAAGGGCGGGGCTTTCATTAAACAGTATTTCTCCATTGCTCATATTACATTCTAAAACAGTATTGACACTGCTTGACTGGAAATTCCATGTAGTAGGCGCTGAACGTGACAGTCGTTTTCGAACTATGTAGTCGAGAATTGCTGTTCTTTGTGGAGATGTTGAACAGAAGCTGCAGTGTTAATGAAGTTAAGTGAAAAATATTCCAACAGTTTTATTAATCGAAGCGGCTTTAAACATAATGATATTTAGCTGGTGGGGCTATCAATGAATGTATGAAGCATCGGAAATATTTTCCTTATCAATAGCCAGAAGCCCATGTGAAAACCACTCAGGACTGCTCCACCATATGTTTGTGCTATTAGTTTGTGCGGAGAATTCTCCAAGTGGGGTTTATCTGTTCTATGATGTGGATTTCCAAAGACTTTGGTATTATGCCTTTCTGATGGTATGATGTCCCAAAATCTTTCAATTGGTTTTCCATTGATGATGTACCTATGTACTACAACCATCTCGAAAACGCAGGCTACGTCACTGGTTTCGTCAGAAATTACAGCCAAAACCTCTGTATCTTTGATTTCATTTCTAATTTCCTCTTGGCAGACTTGAAGCATGATTTGGAGGGCTCCATTCTGGACGGTTTTAGAGGTGTCTTTGATAACCGTTGCTTTTTCTAACTGCAGTTTTAATACCGAATCTAATTCTGCACTAAACGTAATCAAGGCACAAGAAACGCCAAGATATGAAAATGGTGCAGTCGCATCATGTCCTCTTAGAGCACGTTTCAACGCACCACAGAAACGTATACAGTTCAAAAATGGTTCAAATGGCTCTGAGCACTATGGGACTTAACTTCTGAGGTCATTAGTCCCCTAGAACTTAGAGCTACTTAAACCTAACTAACCTAAGGACATCACACTCATCCAAGCCCGAGGCAAGATTGAACCTGCGAACGTAGCGGTCGTGCGATTCCTGACTGTAGCGCCTAGAACCGCTCGGCCACCTCGGCCGGCCGTATACAGTTAATATTTGAGATTTAGTATGTACCTATTATCGATAACTTTTTGATTGTGTAGTGAAACAGATCTTCTGTACCCACTGTCTAACTGAGTAGCTATGTTTACATTGCCTAGACTTGTCAGTGTCAAAAACATTATTGACATGGATCGCAGAATGTTCGTATTTCCTAATTTGGTCATAGAAATCTTGAATGTTGCATACTCTGTGTTTAGTGGACGAAGGCTTTACTACAAATGATAAGCAAGTAAAAAAATGTATTGGACATTCGAAGAGCGTTGTCCTCTACATTTCAGTATCTTATTTCGTCTTAGTTCAATGCAGCGACAGTCTTATCCGTTCTTTCTCACACATGTCACATCCTTACAAAGAATGATGTCAGGCAGATCATTGTTTCTACAATTTGATAACGAGTATCATCTGTGCAGATAACTTTCTCGTCGAAAGATTTTTATCTTCGAAATCAGAATATAGGGCTGAAATGTGATACGATAAAATAATGTGGTGCATACAAATCACTTTCTCGTCGAAATATTTTTATCTTCGAAATCAGAATATAGGGCTGAAATATGATAAATAAAATAATGTGGTGAATATAATTCACAAATATTATGTACTAGCGAACCTGGCAATGCTTCGCAATTGCTAAATTTGTATCAGATTGCATACACATCCTGAACACCTTGGCCCATCGCTCTATGCTCATCTTCTCATTCCCTCTCTGTCTGTCTAACTCTCCTTCTCTCCCTCCCCCCTCGCTGTGTCCATGTCCGTCTTCCACCACTCTGTGTCAAATTCTGTCTCAATGTTCAATAAAACACCTGTAAAAAATTGAAGTAAATCCCTCAAGATATTTTCAAGATTTTTGGAAACAACGTTTCTCCATTATATATTACATATGTATTTATATATTCTATGTATATAACTGTCAACTTGATTTTTTTTTGTTATGAAAACATGTGACAGCAGAAATGTCAGCCTGAACCCAAAATGTTTTTATCTTCTTTTCCATACCAAAAATACCATTGCCATCGACGTTTACGAACACACACAAATAAAGATAGTCAACCGTATCGGTAGAGCCGTTCTCAAATGATGATCTTTCAAAACTGATTTTAATTTCCGACGTTTCCGTTGGATTTTCCAAAAATTTTCTGTAATACAAACAACAATAACAAACACACACACACACACACACACACACACACACACACACACACACACACACACATACACAAATATATACACAAATCAACCAAATCGATCAAGCCATTCTCAGGTGATGATCTTTCATACATGCGACAACTGACTTTTATTTGTGCAGATTTACATTGCGTTTCCATATCATGGAGTTCATCTTCAGGCACTGCATGAATATAGTTTCAAAAAATTGCGTTGTGTTTCCTAACGTGTGCTATACAATGCTCTTAATATACAATTACTGATTTGAAACACTTACGTACTTATATCTAATTCGACCTCTCGGTTCCTGCTAACGGTTCTCTGAGCACGGGGTTTTTTAAAGGGCCAAAGTAGGACAGGAACCTTGTATCAGCTGTGGATGAAACTCCAAATTTCTGTTGCACGGGCTGTGCTCAGATCAGGGTGGCCGGGAGTCACAGCCGAGCTGACTCAGCCCTAAGCCGCTGGGCTCCAGCAAATACGACCTCCTTTCGATTAATCCTCCAGCCATCCTGATTTAGAGTAGCGCAGTCGTTCATAAATAAAAGATGCGGCGCATTTCTTGTTCCCTCATCCTCCGCGGCCGAAGAAGCGGTGTTCCGTTCTCGTGACCTTCGTGTCAACCGATCTCTAAGTGATGGGGCTACCTTTCGTATTTTCGATCTTGCACCGCGCGTTTCTTTACCAACTGTGTTTGGGATTGGCCCGTATGCCTGAATTTATTCTTCGTGAGTCAGTGGCACGCCCATAAAATTTTAACGTGCCTCTCTAAGCTGGTTTCCCCTGCCAATATTTTGCGGCATCTCTTTCGTGTCTGTCACAGATTTTAGGTGAAAGTATTTTGAAAGCAGCACAGTATATTGCGCCGGTACAAATTCACGCCAAATAGAGGCTACAAATGCTAGGGTAGTGCTGAATAAGAAGAATATTTTAATAAATTCTATCTGGTGTACAAGCGGTATGATTTGAGTAAGATATCTCAAGTTTTCAATAGTTATCCGTGTCTGCATCCTCATGACTAAATTTTGTAGAACTGATAAGCATAGAGAAATACTGCCTCCAGTTGGATGTGATACTCACTTTGATAAGCAGTTACGACTTAGCCACATCTAACTAGACTCATGTCGCTGTCAAAACAAACGTGATGAAGCATTATCTTGTCTGCAACGTGCAGTCTCACTCGATTCACCATTTTTCACACTTTCAAGGTCACATCTAATGGTGTGTGGTGGAGGGCCCTTTGGGTACCACTATAGATCCCTCCAACCCTGTTCCACTCGCGAAGAGTGCTGGGAAGAATGGTTGTCGGTAAGCCTCTGTATTGGCTCTAATTTCTCGAATTTTCTCCACGTGGTCACCACGCGAAATGTATGTGGGGGGAAGCCTTATCTTGCCCGACTCCTCCTGGTAAGTGGTGTCCCGGTAACGCTCTCTCGCCGAGAAAACGATCCCGTGACGAAACGCACCGCTCTTCGTTGGATCTTCCTATCTCCTCTGTTAGTCCTACCTGATAGGGATCTCTGATACGTGAACAACTCTCAAGAATCGGGCGAACAAGCGCCTTATAAGCCCCTTCTTTCGTGGATGAGTTTTCCTTAAGATTCTTCCGATGAATCTGATTCTGTTATCTGCTTTTCCCACTATCGTTTCATGTGGTCGTTGTACTTAAGGTCGCTCTGGATAGTAACGCCTAGATATTTTACGGCAGACGCTGTCTCCAGCTGTTTGTCATCAGTAGGGTAGCTGTACAGTAGTGGATTTCTTTTTATATGTATGCGCCATATGTTACATATATTTACGTTCGAGGTGAATTGCCAGAGCCTGCATCATTCATCAGTTCTCTGCAGGTCGTTCTGCAAATTATTGCAATCTGCTGGCGTCGCTACTTTTGTATAGACAATTGCATCATCTGCGAATAGCCTTACAGAGCATCCGACGGTTTTTACTAAATCATTTATATAACCGAGCGAGGTGGCGCAGTGGTTAGCACACTGGACTCGCATTCGGGAGGACGACGGTTCAATCCTGTTTCGAGCCATCCTGATTTAGGTTTTCCGTGATTTCCCTAAATCGTTTCAGGCAAATGCCGGGATGGTTCCTTTGAAAGGGCAAGGCCGATTTCCTTCCCAATCCTTCCCTAACCCGAGCTTGCGCTCCGTCTCTAATGACCTCGTTGTCGACGGGACGTTAAGCACTAACCACCACCGCCACCATTTATATATATTCTAAACAGCAACGGTCCTATTACACTTTCCTACAGTACTGCAGGTTTTATTTTATTTGCACGTCAAGTTCCGTAGTACCAAATTGAGGAGCAAATCTTCAAGGTAATGGAACGTGTCAGTACATGAAATTTCAACATAAAAGTAATAACAGATAAAAATAAAATGTTCTTGAACCCGAAAAAGTCAAAGTCAGTCACCTGTCACAGTATTCAATGAACTATGGATGAAGCCCAGCCAACTGGCTTTTTTTTTCGTGAAACGGCAATGCGGGATGGTGTCAAAAGCCTTACTGAAATCTAGGAACACGGCATCAACTTGAGCGCCGGTGTACACTGCGCTGTGGATTTCATGGAGGAACAGAACGAGCTGAGTATCGCAAGATCTCTGTTTTCGGGATCCATGTTGATTTTAATAGAGGAGATGTTCATTTTCCAAAAACGTCATAATTCTCGAACATAAAACATGTTCCATAATTCTAAAACAGATTGACGTCAGCGATATAGGTCTATAATTGTGTGTATCTGTCTTACGGCCTTTCTTGAAAACGGGAATGACCTGCGCTTTTTTTCAGGTCGTTAGGTATCTTTGGTTGCTCAGGTGAAATACGATAAATTACTGCTAGAAGGGGAGCATGTTCTTTCGCACAATCTTTATAGAATCTTATATGAATCTCATCTGCTCCTGACGCCTTTCCACTACTAAGCGATTGTAGCTGCTTTTCAGTTCCGCAATCAGTTATTTCAATATCTGCCATTTCGACGTTCGTATGACGATTGAAAGAAGGCACGGTGTTACAATCTCCCGCGGTGAAACAGCTTCGTAAGACCGGATTGAGTAATTCGGCATTCTTTCTGTTATCTTCCGTTTCGGTGCCGGTATGGTCGATGAGAGAATGAGTAGATTATTTTGACCCACTTACTGATTTTACATACAGCCAAAATCTCGTAGGGTTTTTACTCAGGTCGTTTGACAGCGTCTGAGTTTCAAAATCATTGAACGTTTCTCTCATTGCTCTCGTTAGGCTCATTTTCGCTTCGTTTCATTTTTGTTTGTCAAAAAAATGGTTCAAATCGCTCTGAGCACTATGGGATTCAACTGCTGTGGTAATTAGTCCCCTAGAACTTAGAACTACTTAAACCTAACTAACCTAAGGACATCACACACATCCAGGCCCGAGGCAGGATTCGAACCTGCGACCGTAGCAGTCACACGGTCCCGACTGCGCGCCTAGAACCGCGAGACCACCACGGCCGGCTTTTGTTTGTCAGCTAGGTTTTTACTTCTCTTGAATCTGAGATGAACCTTTGTAAAACACTTGGTTGACAATTTGTCCTGGACGAACAGATTCTTTACGCATGATACCTCTACCGTCAAAAAAGTAAATCATTATTGGTCAGATTTTTTATTTTCTCATTCGAGCGTTTTTCGGTCAAAGAGATGTCTGAGTGTGCCACTCTTCACTTTGTCGCTTTGTCTCAGGATCGTACACAAAAATCCAACAGTCACGACCTGTGATGACACGAGTGAACTATTCGTGGTAATTGGCAGTCGTCTGAAGGACATCAACGCACGCCTTCCTTCGATTATCCTTCGGCTCACTTGTGAGGTTTATCGGCACCATTTTGGCACAAACCTTTCGTATGTGCAAAACTGCGGTCAAAATTCGGTGTACGATGAAATCGTTGAAATTTAACAGCACACCTGTCACCTCATTGTTAGCGTCGGTGTGGTCTCACAAGAGCACACACGACAGTTTTGCCAGTATTTGAAGTGGAAGCTTTCCCTGAGCGAAGTTCACCTTCAACGTGTTCTCGGTCTTCAACAAACGATTCATGCCAGCGAAAAACTTGTGCTCTTAATGTAGAATGTTCCCGTAGGTCTGTCTCGACATGTCAGAGGTCGCTCTCACGGATTCCCCAAGTGTAATACAAAATTTGTTGGCATAACGTTGTTCTAAATTGCGCTGTTCCATTTTTGTAACACACAACAAAAATACAGTTTTACTGATAGCAGCCTCAAGCATCACTTGATGACTGTACGGAGCTTAAAGTCGTACTGAGCGTCTGGAAGGGGTCAACACATCCGTCTGCACAAGCCCAACAACACAGCGTTGCCAGATTTCTCGCAATGTTGTTAATATCATTACTTTTCTCACACACCTCGTATGTCCCGGCATTGTAATGCCAATTGAGGAGCGATATGAATCAGGAGTAGCGGTTGCAAGGTTCACCAAGCTGGTAACGGCTTGAAATGCTGAGTACTGACAACATCAGCCACCAGACGGCGTCTAATGACTGTTGGGAGAGGAAGTCACCGCGTTGTAGTCACGGTGTTAGTGTTAAATGTGTACACTCACTTTTCTCTCCTTGGATCTTTTTCTTCTTCTTTTTCTTCTTCTTCTTCTACTTCTTTCGCTTACGCCTTATTCCCTCAGCTATCGCAAGATCGGCGTGTTTGCAACGGATTTGGCAAGGTTAGTTTGTAGGGGTGGCCGGATGCCCTTCGTGCCGCCACCCCGTAACCCCAGGGACGGAATCAGTGTACCCCAACTGTCTGCGTCTAGTATAAATCGTGAAACAGTGCGAACGTGTTTCAGATGTCTGCGACTCGTGTAACTGAAGCAGAACGTGTGGACTAGCCCGGTATTCACCTACAAGGTTGCAAAAAACCGCCTAAAAACCACATCCAGGATGGCCGGCACACCGCCCTCGTCTTTAATCCACCAGGCTGATTCGATTCGGGGCCGACGCGCCTACCCGAGTCCAGGAAGCAGCGCGTTAGCGCTCTCATCTACCCTGGCGGTTACTTTTCTTTCTTTGGATCGAGTACTGGGTATCGCACCGGTTGTACTTTAAACAACATTTTATTTGTAATGATGAGTGGAAACCAAGTATCACGCTGACCTTGACCGTATGAAGCAGTGTCAGAAGCCAAGCTTTTTATTCTGTCTAATTTCACCTATTCGTTAGAAAACAAAAATTTTCAGAAATGTCAGCGAATAGGAACCCGACGTTTCTTAGTTACCATAGATTCCGATACCTGCAATGAAGCTGAAATAAGTTTTAGTAACGGATATAAAGTAGGCAAATAAATTTTAGCAACGGCTATAAAGTAGGCACACCTTTGCCCATTCGTCAGAAGATTTGATAACTTGGTTATAACGACCTGTGAATGTCCAGTTGATCTTCATGCCGTGCCTGCATTAAACTACTCACGAAGTTGTGAATTTTCTTTTATCGAGATATCTTGACAAGAAGAAAGATGAAAGATTTCAAACGTGGTGCTACAGATCTATCTTCAAGATGAAGTCAACAGATGTTTCAAATGATATGGTGAATTAAGAATGGGCGAAGAAAGAAATCTATCGAAAGAAACGTCTGAGAATACGGAAAACGTTGTGGGCCTGCTTTGATTAGTTAGTGAGTTAGTTGCATGTTCCGTAAATCGTTTGAACGGTTATTTTATCGAAATGATGTGGAACGAGTCAGTTTACACAGGATACGTGTAGATGATTAGCGTTAATGTTAATGAACATATTATTGTTTTTAATCCTACTCATGCAATCAGTCTTTTTTTTTTGCACGGACTCACAAAAATTAGACTATGTAATACGATTAGAAATTGTGGAAGATGTTGGGTGTAATGGATACGTAGAGTTCAAGGCATTTGCTCAATGTAATGAGATACTGAGTGAAGTGTCAGATCAAAAAAATGGTTCAAATGGCTCTGAGCACTATGGGACTCAACTGCTGTGGTCATTAGTCCCCTAGAACTTAGTACTACTTAAACCTAACTAACCTAAGGACATCACACACATCCATGCCCGAGGCAGGATTCGAACCTGCGACCGTAGCAGTCGCACGGTTCCGGACTGCGCGCCTAGAACCGCGAAGTGTCAGATCAATTGGAGGACTGATAACATAGAAAAAAGGATTCCATTTGCGCTGTTTCTGTTATTTGATTAATTTTTTATCAATGAGAAGTGGTTTTATTCTGTCTCTCCGTTTTAGTTCCGTTTGGTGTATGATTCATTACGAAGAAGTCGTACTCTGGAAATCTGACTGAAGTGTCACAAACCGAAGCCTAAGAACACGTGAGTATTGCCATAAAATTTACTTCTCCACCGCTGTTCCTCGTACGAGTCAAAGCCAGAATCTATATGAGTCATAGAGGCAGCGTTAGTTGACTCGGCGGGTGTTCTTGTTCGCAGAGCCAGTGGTAATTAAGCTGCCAGCCACCAGCACGTCAGATAATAGCGCGCGAGCACATACTAGGGTCGTGTCTGGTTTGTGTGATGAGGGTTCGGGTCCAGATAGGCTCTCTCTCTCTCTCTCTCTCTCTCTCTCTCTTTCTCTTGCTCGCAAGTGCAGCTCACTTCTCCGCAAGGGCGATAATTCGCAAGGCGGCTCATCCCCTCCGCCGTGGTGGGTTGAGAGCCATATCTGCCGTAATGAATCTACAACTGGAATTAAACTTTTCCGCCGGGACGAGCCACTTTAAAAACAGATTCGCGGGATTTGCCAGCGGCGGGCGTTTAGCTGCGTCTAAATATGCGGCCGCTCTTTGCATCTTCCCAGCGACGTATCTCTGTCTCTTTCTCTTCTGCTAACACCCTTCCCCCCTCCCCGCCACCCACCATCCGCTCCTTTCTACGCTTCCCTTTTTTTCCTCCGCCTGTGAGCGAGAGTTTCGGCGCGATTTATTTATGCGTTAAATTCGGCGCGCGCAGCGGCACGTCCGAAATGTTTCCGGCCCGCCTCCCTGAGACGGGGCACGGCACGGCGCAGCTCATGCAGAAACAGCGCCGCCTCGCTGTTTTAACCTGTTTATTTTTAAACGCGCACTTTAAAAATTTTCCGTAATTGTTTTGTCCGCTCCTGTCTGAGGAGACTGCCCGACGCAATTTGAAATTTGTTCGTACTCTCCTCATTGGAAAACGTGTTTGCTGTCATATTGCCTTAATTATCATGTTTCTTCGTTAATATCAAAATGCTTTCGTCTCTCTGCTGCGGAACTTTAACTTATATATTGCTGAAGAATAATTGATCCAACAGAAATAGTTACCTCTGATGGTAGAAGTTCTCCTCTAAACACTTGTGTTTTAGTTCCATTCTTAAATCCCGCGTCCAGCCATCCTGATTTAGGTTTTCCGTGATTTCCCTAAATCACTCCAGGTAAATGCTGGGATGGTTCCTTTGAAAAGGCACGACCGACTTCCTTCCCCATCCTTCCCTAATCCGCTGAGACCGATGACCTCGCTGTTTGGTCTCTTCCCACGACCAACCAACCAACCAACCAACCATTCTTAAGTCCTTCAGTTGAAACAAATATATCGGCCTGTTCATAAATTTGAATGCTTCTGCTGTAATTAAGAAACTCTACTTATTAATTAACGGCATCATCTACATGCACACCTATATCTATATGATTACTCAGCAGTTTACAATTAAGAGCCTGGCAGAGGCTCCATCGAGCCACCTTCAAGCTATTTCTATACCGTCCCTCTCGTGAACGGCGCGCGTGAAAAACGAGCACTCAGATCTTTCTGTGCGAGCTCGAAGTTCTATTATTTCATTATGATGATCATTTTTCCCTGAGTAATTGCGCTCAGACAATATATTTTCGCAGTTGGAGGTGAAAGTTGGTGACTGAAATTCACGAGAAGATCCTGCCGCAACGAAAAACGCCTTTGTTTTATGATTTCCCCCGCAATTCATGTATCATTTACGTGGCACGCTATCCCCTATTTCTGATAATGCAATACGACTGGCGACCGTTATGGAAGAGCGGTTCTAGGCGCTTGAGACCGGAACCGCGCTGCTGCTACTGTCGCAGGTTCGAATCCTGGTCGGACATGGATGTGTGTGATGTCCTTAGGTTAGTTAGGTTTAACTAGTTCTAAGTCTAGAGGACTGATGACCTCAGACGTTGAGTCCCATAGTGCTCAGAGTCATTTGAACAATTTTTTGAAAAACGACTTGCCCTTCTCTAAACTTTATCGATGTCTTCCGTCAGTCCTATCTTATGCGGCCTCCACACCGCACAGCAATAGTCCAGAAGAGGCCCGACAAACTTGGTCCATGCAGTCTCCTTATTCGATCTGTTGTATTTTCTAAGTGTTCTATCGATAAATGTCAGTCTTTGTTTGCTTTACTCACAACATTATCTATGTGATCGTTCCAATTTAAATTATTCTTAGTTGTAATCCCTAAGTATGCCAACGGCCTTGCCGCAGTGGTAACAGCGGGTCCCGTCAGACACGGAAGTTAAGCGCTGTCGGGCTGGGCTACCACTTAGATGGTTGACTATCCGGTCTACCGAGCGCTGTTGGTAAGCCGAGTGCACTCAGCCCTTGTGAGACAAACTGAGGAGCTACTTGATTGAAAAGTAGCGGCTCCGGTCTCGGAAACTTACATACGGCCGGGAGTGCGGTGTGCTGACCTCATGCACCTCCATATCCGCATCCAGTGACACCTGTGGTCTGAGGATGACACGGCGGCCGGTCGGTACTGTTGGGCCTTCCGAGGCTTGTTCGGACGGAGTTGGTTTTTTTAACCCCTAAGTATGTAGTTGAATTTACCGCCTTTAGATCTGCGTGATGTATCTTGTAACCGAAAATTAGTGGTGGATTTCTTTAGAAACGAAATTCCTATTGATTTTCATATGCAGATGGCCAACGATCTCTTATACGGGATTGTTGGAACACAAACAACGCTCGTTTCAAAAAATGCCACTGGCGAAATATAAAGAATCATTATTCGAATCAGATCTGAGAAGTTATGTTTGCTTCTATAGAAACCTTCTGATCTCGTATTCCTTGGTTTCCTTACTACGATGAAGACAAATTTCCATCTCCGGTAACCCCTCCGACGACGGGACGTTACACATGTAATGTCCTTCCCTCCTTCCACTTCAGTAAAGAGAATGTTGTCATTTCAATGTCCAACCAAGTGAGTGAGTACAAAATGTGTTTCTGCAGACAAGTGCGGTTGCTCGCTATCAATGCCATGATATTTATTGACAATGAGGAAGAGAAATAACGACAGTCCTAGCAGAGGAAGGGCGGGAATGTGGTTGCAAAATTTTGAAGTCAAGTCTTCCGCTGCTTCATTTCGCTAAAAGGAATATAATGCCGAGGCGAATGCAATTCGGCTATCTACCCCGGAGATAAAGCCTTATGTTTCAGTAAGCATTCCATCGACCATCTGAGTACCTGTGCTATGAGGCAAAAGCTTTTGTCGCACAAAGCACAGAGCTCGCAAAAAACTTATTATAGTTATTTTCGATGTTTGTCATATTAAAGGTGCCATTTCACGTGAACGATAAAATATGGCTATGAAAAGCTTTTACTGAGATAAGAGGTGGCTTTACAAACATTATACTTCTAATAAATTCTGGTGAAATGTCTACGAGAGAAGGGTTGTCGAGGAAATGTTTCAATCAACGTTTAATTCAGGTACGACTGCTCCACTCAGAGGAATACCGGTGCTTACGATGGTTCTCTCTCTCTCTCTCTCTCTCTCTCTCTCTCTCTCTTTCTCTCCGTCTGTTAGCAATAATCAGCGCTACGCAGTCACTCCACAAGGAACTTCGGTAGGTCTTTACGGCAATACAAAGCATTGGGAGCAGAGGTTTGGGTCTGCGAGATTTTTATGATTATATCCGTAATTGTCGAATTAAATGGCAGGATCAGCGGAAATGTGGTGCTTGCTTATTCCACTAGAACATGAAAGAAGAAATCACAGCTGCTGTAAAGAATTCCAAAAAATCCATCACTTTATCCTGTAAAAAAAGTCCAAACAGAAGACGAGACAGCAGGGAAGTAGACAGAAGAGGCAGAAGTATTTCATTATAACAAAGATATCGCAAAGGCAATGACCAAAGAGATCGGATTACTGTAAGACGAATACACTGAGGACAAACAAGCTGAAGTTAAATGCAACAGAAATTAAATCTTCACATTCATTGAGCGTAAAAGCACATACGACAGACATTCTTGACCAAATAACCCCACGTTAATTCGTTGGATTTATTAGTAAGTCCATCTAACTAACCTAAGGACATCACACACATCCATGCCCGAGGCAGGATTCGAATCTGCGACGGTCTCGCGATTCTAGACTGTAGCGCCTAGAACCGCTTGGCCACCCCGGCCGGCTTACGGAGATGCTTCGGGAGTTCAAACGGGAATCACTGGGGAGAAGGAGACATTCTGTTCTATGAGCACTACAGAAAAATTTAGAGAGCGGCAATTGAGGCTAACTACAGAACGATTCTACTGCCAGCAAGATACATTTCGTGTAAGGTCTATGAAGATAAAATTACAGAGATTAGGAATCGTACGGAGGCATACAGACATTCGTTCTTCGCTCGCCCTATTTGCGAGTGGTACAGGAAGGATAATAAATAGTAGTGGCACAAGGTACCCTCGGCCACGCACCATACGGTGGTTTCCAGAAAATATATGCAAATATATATGAGTGTTCTTGTGCAGAAGAGACTTCTAAACACTCTGTTAGTCGTTCTGTCGTAAAGTGTAATGATGCGATGACAGAAATAGCAAAACATCCTCCAGTTCCATTTTATGATATTCTCTCCACACCTAAAAGGAAACGCTCTCAGATAATCGTACGTAAATAATTGAACTACAAAGAAACCGTAATTAAAATCACGCTGTTCAATCATATAGAAAAGAAACGTAAGACAGGCGCAGCAAGTTCCTGTCACAGTGATTCACAGCTAAGCACTAACAGAGACTCGATGTGTTTTCCGTGTGATAAAGGTGCAAAGGTGCTGCGACATTTTGGTTAATCAACGTTAATCTCAGACAAAGCGAACTACTCCTTTTTTTTACGGAGATGTGTTCTGTCTATGAAAGGCGGTTTGTTTTGTCATATGCATTTCGCCTCTTTTATTTGTGAAGCATCCGTAATATATATATATATATATATATATATATATATATATATATATATATATATATAGAGAGAGAGAGAGAGAGAGAGAGAGAGAGAGAGAGAGAGAGAGAGAGAGAAGGAGAGGAGTAAGATTCAATTATTATGTTTCAGATTTCTGTTTGTTATTTTTGTGGCTCATTTCAACAGGGAGCTATTTTTCATATTGATTTGGTCACTAATTACCTTCTATTTCACTTCAAGGGCTCATTGCAACGAATGAATCAATCACCAAAATAATATAAGCAATAAATCCCTGATAATGTTAGCCTCACAAGAAGCTACACGAAACAAAACACACACACACACACACACACACAAAACAAAAGAAAAATATTAATCCATACACAAAACACAAATAAGAGACGGAAGATAAACTCCAGTGACAGTTGACAATACTACACTGTGCAAACACACACATAGATCACAATATGAAAATTACAAAAGTGTTACGTGTGTTATAATAAGTGTGGGTGAAAGAACGCCGGATATCGACCAGCTGAAGCATGAGGACTGAATTAACACATCTCCAGGGTCACACATTTGCACTAACAACACTGGAAATGGTAAGTAACACCAAATGGTAATTTAACATCACTATATTTATGTTACAACAGTTGTTTCTAATCTAAAGAAAAGAGAAAAACATGTCAAAGTGCAACACAGTAACAAATTGTAACTACAACATAACACAGTTTAGACGTATAGAAGGAAACATGTATTACAGGTCACTAAGATGCTTCCCAAATAAAGGAAATGAAACAAAAATGGCAAAAAGCAAATTGCGTGTCATGTAGTTGCATAGACCTCTCTGTGAATTTTGCAGCAACTAAGGAATGACGGAAAACGGAAAAATGACGATACTCATTTTCTGTTAAAATTATGTAGCGTTAGATGGACTTAGTTAGGTTTAAGTAGTTCTAAGTTCTAGGGGACTGATGACCTCAGAAGTTGAGTCCCATAGTGTTCAGAGCCATTTGAACAATCTCCTTAATATTTACGTGTTGTTCGGAGCTACCGGTAACAAATCTAGGAGGAGCTCTTTCCGATGATGGGGACACTGTTGATGCGTCGCCTTCAGTATCGCTGAGTGAGAAGGGAACCTGCCTCTGTAGGTGTATTTTGATTCCAAGAGAAGAATAAAATTCAAAAACTTTACCTGATGACGAAAGGAAAATCTCTCTTTATTAAAATCTATGAAGGTATCCACGTCACCATGCTGGGTATGCATAAACGGCTGACATTCACACACTATTCGTGCAAAACAAGTGACGCCCTGTAAAATAATGTTTGAGCAAACTACTTAAATCGAGACAAAGCTAACTAGTAAACTCGATAGCGGAAAACGGTTACCTAATTTAGAAGTCCGTCTTTCATAAAATGTGTCATATGTAAACACAGTGATAGAACACTTCTCCGTGAGGCTAGATTCTGTTAGTATCTTGCAACTTCAGTTCTGAGTTACTGAGCTCCGTTGTGAAAGCCCGTTAAAAATCATCTGCAGCTAATCCAACCACTTGCAATACCTAGATTTTTGTCCCTTTCTTGTCTTGTCTCTAACACTAAGTTGTGTCTTTCATTCCAGTGGATGCACGTGGTTGATTACCCCACCTGTTTTGAGCACTGTTGCATAGTCGTTGCACCCACTTTGGTTCACTGGCGGTCCTCTTTATTGTTTTAGTTTGTTATTACCGGATGGTAATAAGTAAACTTTCCCTGTTTAACACTTTATAGCACGGAAACTAATTAATGTACGTGTACCAAACTTGGCAGCATTAATGTCAAGGTCATGGGGAAGAGACGTAATACAGAATCAGTTCAACTGAAACACTTTTGATGTTCTGCTAAGGTACATCATACCATTAGTGCTACAAAAGCGGCTCAGTATGACGCCCATCTGAGATCCGAAGCGTCCGAAAGCGCAGGATTGCATTATGCACAGCAGAACAAAGCATGTCTGTAGGTGTTCTGGCTACCTCTCTTGGTGTGCTGCGCTTCAGATCAGCACATGTGTGAACGTTCCACTTGTAAATCCTGTACTTCTCCTAGCCCCTTAACCAGAAATCAAAGGGAGTGAGATCAGGTGAGCGTGCTAGCCAAGCATTTGGAAACGATTGGCTGATAACTCGATCGTTTCCAATTGTGTTTCGGAGAAGCAAGTGAATTTCACGAGCTATGTGCGGTGGGGCCCCATTTTGCATGAAAACTGTTGAGTTCAATGCGTCTCTCTCCCGTAGGACGAGTAGGACATGCTGGCGAAGCGTATCGCAGTAACGCTGGCCAGTCACACTGCACGTCTCTGGTCCTTGAGCGCCAACGTGTTCCAAAAAGAATGGGCGAATGATGAACGTAGCCGTGAAAGCACACCATACGGTGACACGTTCACCATACGGAGGAACGTCATGCGCTGAGACTGAAGCCGGCCGCGGTAGTCCCGTGGTTCTAGGCGCGCAGTCCGGATCCGTGCGACTGCTACGGTCGCAGGTTCGAATCCTGCCTCGGGCATGGATGTGTGTGATGTCCTTAGGTTAGTTAGGTTTAAGTAGTGCTAAGTTCTAGGGGACTAATGACCACAGCAGTTGAGTCCCATAGTGCTCAGAACCATTTGAACATTCGGCAAATGTGTGTGTTCACCTCACCTGTCAGAGAAAAATGTGCTTCGTCTGTCCAGAGGATGGTCCTGGGGTAGACGTCGTCAATTCCTTGCGAGAAAGTGGAGAACGAAGTGAACACGCCGTTGTGCGTCCTGTGATGCAAGCTGCTGTACGATATGGATTTGTACGGATACCATTTGAGAAAGGTTCGAAGCACCACACGTACAATGGACCGCGGGATATTCAACTGCCGAGACACAGCACGCGCACTGCCTGACGATCGGGTATTGCGCAGAGCGTTGTCTGCCATAGCAACAGCGAGTTGATCAACCACCTGTGGTGCAACCGGTCGTCGGCCTCTTCGAGGAGGAACGCCCAGACCTCCTGTTGATTCGAACTCCTTCATCATACTAGGTACAGGAGGTGGAGAAAGAGGGCCCTTCCGGAATACTTCCAGCCAGCGATATTCTCGAAGTGCAGCTGCAGCATTACTTTTCTTTTGATAACAGAGCTTCACCAATAATGGCCTGCTTCTTTTGTCGAAGCTCATATTGACACGTCAACAAGTGCACTGCGACTGGTCAGGTGTGTGAGACTATGAATCGCGATGACTGATCGTAGCACCTGGTGGCCATTGTTGGAAATGGACGGTGGTGCTGTGACGCACGGAAATCATGTAACCCATACTCTGGACATTAGTGCTACCATGTTTGGTACTCGTACTGTAACTAGTTTCCGTGTTGTAATATGTTGAAAGGCACACGTCATATGCCCTGTTGGGGTTCAGCAGATGTTTTGTCCTTTGACCGTAGATTTTAGCATGTGCTTGCCTCTTTTTAAGTCCGCAATGCTACTTTTACTGGCTCGTCAAAATTTCGCCCCTAATTTGGAGCGGGTACGTGGAGCTGAGTCGTGGTCGAGAGCTACATCTCGTACTGATGAAGAGCGCGTGGAGACGTTTATTATCGCTCACAGATAGTCCCACAATGTTAACGTCCCATCGGGAGGACTGCTTTCAATTGATACAGTCCAGGCAGCAACAGAAACATTAAGAATTTATTCCACGATTTTGACAGAAAGTCTGTTGATCAGTATCGTCCCTCCTCTACTTTTCGAGTCGGATTTGAAATGTTCAACATCATCCTTCTGGTCAATGTTTCCACCTCGCTCTGATTTATCACACGACGACGCAGGACAAGGGGATGGGCAAATCGTAATTGACATTTTCCAAAACAGAAATGCAGAGTAGCCGTGACGAGGCTGTGTTAATTGAGGCGTCCGTCGGCGTCGGATCATACGCCGGAGGCGAGCCGACCGCCGACCGCCGACCGCTACCGCTTGGCGGAATGGCGGCGCCCAGTCGATGCGATGAGTAATGACTTTGGGACCTGGCCTCGCTCGCCGCTGAATTACGATCTCATAATGAATGGCTCGTCACGCCACAGCTCCGTGTTCCGCCACAGCTTGTCATAGCACTCGCTATATCCACCTCCGCCCGTCCCACTGCCGGCACGCCTAATCGATGAAATAACTGAGCCCCTATTTCCCGAGCGGTGTGATGTATGGGTTTGTGGCCCACCAGAGCTCCAGTGGGGTGAGTCCCGGGCTAGGCGCTGGAACGCGACGGGAGTGGCACAGCGTAATCCCGCTCGGTGTTAGTACGTGCCCAGCTCGCAGTGTTCGAGGGCGCTCGTCCTGCTTGGAGTGGCAACGCCAGGATCATTCAGTCGAGCCGTCAGGGGCTGTTAGGCAGCACTTGAAAGGTTTTAGTGGCTGATCGACAAGCAGCAAAATAAAACTTAGTTCCGTCATTGAGCGTTCGCCATTACCTCGAGAGGGCAACCTTTCAGTATCCTGGTTGGCGTTCCTTATAACTATTCAGATGTAAAGAGTTCACTTATACCTATCCGTGTACTTTGCTGAAAAAAGAAGTGGTCAAGTTTGGAATTATCTGAGTCAAGTGTCAGTCAAAGAAGCGACAGCACTCAACGAAAGAGGCAGCATATCCCACCTTATAGCAGTCAGATTCTGTTGTTTAGTGCTCACGACAACTGAAGGTGTAGGGACTTTAAAAAAATAGGAAACTTGTGAACGTAGGACACAGTAAATCTATGGCATACAAGACAGTTTTAAAAAAGCCCGATTAACAACGAATCTGCCACAAATTTTTCAGTATGCTTGTTACTATCAAAGTGGGTTCCAAGAGTGCTGTCGTCAACGTACATGCTAACCGTAATTGTTATAAAGGCCAGAAATGGCATTATAGGAAAATACACTATTGGCCGTTTCAACTGCTACACCACGAAGATGACGTGCTACAGACGCGAAATTTAACCGACAGGGAGAAGATGCTGTGATATGCAAATGATTAGCTTTCCAGAGCATTCACACAAGCTTGGCGCCGGTGGCGACACCTGCAACGTGCTCACATGAGGAAAGATTCCAACCAGTTTCTCAAAAACACAAACAGCAGTTGACCGGAGTTGCCTGGTGAAACGTTGTTGTGATGCCTCGTGTAAGGAGGACAAATGCGTACCATCACGTTTCCGACTTTGGTAAAGGTCGGATTGTAGCCTATCGCGATTGCGGTTTATCGTATCGCGACATTGCTGCTCGCGTTGGTCGAAATCCAATGACTGTTAGCAGAATATGGAATCGGTGGGTTCAGGAGGGTAACACGGAACGCCGTGCTGGATCCCAACGGCCTCCTATCACTAGCAGTCGAGATGAGAGGCATCTTATCCGCATGGCTGTACCGGATCGTGCAGCCACGTCTCGATCCCTGGGTCAACAGATGGGGACGTTTGCAATACAATAACTATCTGCACGAACAGTTGGACGACGTTTGCACCAGCATGGACTATCAGCACGGAGACCATGGCTGCGGTTACCCTTGACGCTCCATCACAGACAGGAGCGCCTGCGATGGTGTACTCAACGACGTACCTGGGTGCACGAATGGCAAAACGTCATTTCTTCGGATGAATCTAGGTTCTGTTTACAGCATCATGATGCTCGCATCCGTGTTTGGCGACATCGCGATGAACGCACATTTGAAGCGTGTATTCGTCATCGTCATACTGGCGTATCACCCGGCGTGATGGTATGGGGTGCCATTGGTTACGCGTCTCGGCCACCTCATGTTTGCATTGACGGCAATTTGAACAGTTGACGTTATATTTCAGATACATTACGACCGGTGGCTCTACCCTTCATTCGAACCCTGCGATACCCTACATTTCAGTAGGATAATGCACGGCCGCATGTTGCAGGTCCTGTACGGGCCTCCTGGAAACAAAAAATGTTCGACTGCTGCCCTAGCCAGCACATTCTCCAGATCTCTCACAAATTGAAAACGACTGGTCAACGGTGACCGCGCAACTGGCTCGTCACAATACGCGTCACTACTCTTGATGAACTGTGGTATCGTCTTGAAGCTGCATGGGCAGTTGTACCTGTACACGCCATCCAAGCTCTGTTTGACTCAATTCCCAGACGCATCAAGGCCATTATTACGGCCAGAGGTGGTTCTTCTGGGTACTGATTTCTCAGGATCTATGCACCCAAATTGCGTTAAAATGTAATCACATGTCAGTTCTAGTATAATATATTCGTCCAATGAATACCCATTTATCATGTGCATTTCTTCTTCGTGTGGCAATTTTAATGGCCAGTAGTGTATTACTTGATGATATTCGATGAGACGACGTCAGGCGACAGGTTGCCACGGAATTTTTATTGAGGAACTTTGGTGTGTGATGAGAGACAAGTGGTGCGTCAGTAACCACGTTGATATAACGAAGTACGGGCTAGGAGAAGAAATGTGAAATGGGAGACAAGGTATTACGATCTCTGGCCTAACGATGGAGATCCTCGAAATGATGTAAAAGACACAAAACTGTCGATACTTCAAAATTATTTATGCCGAGTGTGATGACACGTGACTACAGTATAGATTACACGACACTGAACAAATGAAACAGCAATACACAGCTGACGATAATTTCCTTTCGAAGGTCTTAAATCTTTTGAAAGAAAAAAAGTGGGTGTGTATAGCACAAGTAATGTTAATATTTAGTTTGATTACCCTGGACATCAATACAGATTTTTACAGCGACGTTTGAAATGGTCAATAATAGCTCTACGAGCTCCATAAAAAAATGACCGTGACGTTTCTTCTAAAACTGATTGAAGCTTGAGAAGAAATTATGGAGGACGTTTGAGCTCTTTCGAATACTTGTTAGCAAATATCGACCATCAGAGCGTATTGCTGCTGTTGACTGTCCATCTAGATTCAGTGACTGCGAGAGCGGCAGGATGTGGGGGAGAGGGGGGGGGAGGGGGAGGTAGGTTATAATGGATTCTCTGTATTTGATGGACACACTAGGTTTCACGGAAGAAATCCCACTGACTTCGTGCAATAGTGGATTTTGCGTGCATTTCATAATTTTCAACTACCGCTGGTTTACTCATTAAGGTTCATTGATCACCGTGATTTAGAGCTGACGCAATATTTTACAAAATGTTTTTTTTTTTTATTTACTATTGTTCTCGTACAGCTCAGAGCTCGCTGTATCACAGTGGGATCAATCGGTGTTTATAATCCTTAGTCGTAGATTATTGACCTTCATCGATATTTCGAGTCCTTACATGAGTGGAAAATATTGGATGATTCAGAAAGAAAGAACACATTTCAGTTGTTTATTACAGACAAAATACAAAAGGGAGAAACACACAGCGCGTATTACTGGATAGAGTAAGGTTCAAAGATTTGACAGGCTGCACTGTGGTTCGTTTATAGCAACGTAGCGACTACACCACAGTAGAAATCATTTAGTGTTTAGGATTTTGGGCGAAATCAATACATTGATCAAGCGCAACGGGCATTCCGCCGTCGAGTCAGCAAGACGTCGCCCCTGCACGTCAGATATATGTCTGACATACAAAATTCTTGAAAGTTGGTTGCATCTGCAAAGGGGAGAGCGCTGACTGGCCATGCACATCTGATGAATATGTCGAGCGCGTCCGAGAAGCGATCACACAGAGTAAGTACGCAAGACGGGCAGGCCAGGAACTTCATCTTTCTCAAACAACGGTGTGGCATTTTTTGAAACGACGCCTGCAAATAAAGCCTTAGAAGTTTCAGTTACTGCAGCAAATGCGCCCCTGCGGCTATAACGGAAGGTACGAATTTTACATTTCACTTCTTCAGGATATGGCAGAGGACATTTTTCCTAATGACTCATCTTTTCGGACGAATCGACGTTTCCCCTAATGATGCAAGAATTTGGGGTTTACATAATCATGGCGTCGTAGAACATGAAAGACACTTACTGAAACTGAATGTGTTTTTGCCGTGCTGTTCGGAAAGTTTACAGACTTTTCTTTTTTTTGCAGAGGAAACAGTGACGTGTATGTCATATCTGGACAATGGCTGTTTCCCCAACGTGACGAAGATTGGCATGATTTAATTTTTGTGCATGACGGAGCCCGACCACAATTTCGCCTTTATGTTCGGCTTTATCTTAACAACCCCATCCCACAAAGTTGGGTCTGAAGCGATAGACAACAAGATCCTGTTCATTTTCTAGCCTCCCAGGTTACCAGACTGACACCTTGCGATTTGTTACTGAGAGGGTACATAAAAGACAGGGTCTTTGTCAGACCTATGGCAGTTTCTCTTCAACATCTGAGAAATCTAACTGTTGAAGCTGTCGATTCAGTAAACATGAACCTGTTGATTCCTGTGTGGAACGAAATGGACTACCGTTTCTACGTTTCTTCAGCGTAGTGCATATTTTGAGTATGTGGTACAGTGTCTGTGCGAACATAAAACTTTCAACCTTCCTGTATTCAGTGGCATGCGCAGTGGTTTCTGTCTTACATAGTTTGTAATAAACAACTGAAATCTGTTCTTTGTTTTTAAATCAATCTGTATTGCAAATGTATTATTTGTGTGCTCTACTCCTGGCGAACGCAAAGGGGGCCCATTATTCTGCTGTAAAACCATTAGAGGACCGTAATTCTAATTACATTATTTAAGCGTTTAGTTATTTATTGGTTCCTTCGAACACCTGCGTTTGAAATCTAGTAACATGAGTGTGGCGGGTGTGAGCCGCCGGAGGAAGGGCGGGAGGGAAGTGGGGAGTAGACAAGACTAGGTTGTCAATTTCCTATTCTTGTTAAACTACAGGTGTGTGAGCCCTTGGAAACAGCATGCTTGTTTTATCAACAGTAAGTTGCATCGCTAAACTGTTTATTCGCACCATGAATTACGTTTTCTGTTAGTGTGTTACTAGAACACAGTGACAGTCCGTTGTTGAAGTAGTTAGTATTTCATAGCATTCTAACATGAGTTTGGTCGCCTTTTCTGTTTATTTCTGTGATGATCCCATACCGTTGACACATTTCATCACAGTCTAGGCTCGTAAATGCGAGACATGTGGTTTTGCTGTTGTCAAAACATGCCTACATGCCAAAGAAAATCACTATATTTAGAACTGCCGTAAGCATAATTCCACGGCGGCTGGTGGTGCGTCATAGGCCAATGTATATTTTCTACTGAGGCTTAGGAAGAATTCCGCAGACTAAAATTCTCATGCCTTCAAGAGTCTCGCCTTGTACTACAAACTTCCGTGGGATCATTGCAGTCGCGAACCCTTCTGGTAGCAAATGGGCAAAATCACACCGATGATACTCATTAACTCCTTGATAGTCAGTGAATATTTAATGCTGTTATAGTTCAGATTTCATGAACAGATTTCTCTTCAAAATTCGCTGGCTGGAATTCCGTAACGGACTGCTGTACTATCAAATGCTTATGTTTCATAGTTTTATTTGAAAATCTGAAGAAGTAATTTATAGTAACAATTATTAGTGACCAGCTGTCTGTGGTTCCCAACTTTCCATGCTACCAGGCAAATAGACTCATAGCTTACACTTCAACAGAGTTGTTATGAAGATCCGATAGTGGCTTTCCTATTTATCTCACTTCAAATACAAATTGTTTCTTCTGCTCTCTGAAATTTGTGTGAATATCTCCCACTGTGCTGCATTTATTTTGCAGCGATATAAAACATCAATCCTGAAAGAAAATATTCGGAAGGATATTAAAATAAATTCCTTATATCGTGTGAGTTGATTTATGTGGAATTTCGAATTTCTGTGATAGTCCTAGCAAGACTGTAAGGAATAAATGTTGTCGGAATATTTAAAATAAAGTAGCACACATTCAATTGAATGCCTGCTTGCACACAGGACCTGAAACGTATCTAATTAGATTTCTGTGCCTGAAATGTACTAGCTGTTGAAAGTACGAACAACCATCGTCTGTATAAGGGAAAGGCGACAGTGAAAATTTGAGCCGGACCTGGGCTCGAACACGGATTCCCCATTTTACTCGGGCAGTCGCTTTAACCGCTTTTTTTTCATTTTGTTGATCATTGTTCTCCGCGTTAGGTCTGGGCTGATGTCACATGATATACCTGTAATGCTTCATTGATTACTTCACTTAGTTTTTTATTATTTTATTATTACGGAACACGACGAGCTATCGTGCCGTCGTCTGCTTTGGCTATACGTGCACGACTCACGGACAGATTCAAACTTCGGTACGTCGTCGTTAATGTGTCAATTAAAATGTCCTCCCCTGCACGCGAACTACAAAATGTGTGTACCAGTACAGGTTGTGGCGCAGGAATGACAACACATGGACGTTTTGGTCTGGCTGCACGGATAGCCGAAGCGTTTAAAACGACTGCATGCGTAAAGGGAGAAATCTGGTTCGAGTCGCGGTCTGACATAAATTTACATAGTCATCATTCCCTTAAACGGGTGGCGGTTGTTCGAATTTACAACTGCAAATACATTTAATGTTTTTCATAACTAAGTATTTAATAAAGTGGACATCTGCAACAGAGGAACATATTTATAGAACAAAAATCCGCTTCAGCTGCCAGGAATTTCTTAATTTATACTATGAACAGTTTCGAAGCATAATGCTGCATCTTCCGGTGCCACCAAATAATTATGGGAATATAAATGCGAGGCGGTCGGGCTAGTCAGTCACGGTAGGTCACACTCACGGCAAGCAGCACGGGAGCGTAGAACCAGCAAACTCAGCGCTCGCCTGGACCTCCATGACTCACTGTCCCGACCGACACACATTTCCAATAATTATTTGGTGGCACCTGAAGATGAGGATGCAAAGCAGGTTTGCTTTAAACACACTCTGTAACGGTCGTGAGCGTTAGTTACCTTTGGGATTGGACGTGGTGAGTTGACGTTAGTCAATAATGATTTAATGCGACAAAGAGGCCATTGTCAACAGTTCATTGAGTTTGGACGAGTTTTTGTAATAGGGCTGCGAGAAGCTGGATGTTACTTCTGCGATACTGCAGAAAGTCTTGGCAGGAACGTAGCTACTGTACATGATTGGTAGAAGCGGTGGTCGCGAAAATGTACGGTCGTGTTCAGACCACGCTCCGGACGCCCACGTGGCACTACCGGGCGGGAAGACTAACGCGTTTGGTGTATGGACCTGTCGCGTCGCCAGCCGCTGTGGCCGAGCGGTCGTAGGCGCTTCAGTCCAGAACCGCGCTGCTGCTACGGTCGCAGGTTCGAATCCTACCTCAGCCATGGATGTGTGTGTTGTTCTTAGATTAGTTAGGTCTAAGTAGTTCTAAGTCTAGGTGACTGATGACCTCAGATGTTAATTCGAACCTGTCGCGTCGTACTGTATCTGCAGCAGCAATCTCCCAGCACTTGGCCTCTCAGTAACACAACGAACTGCTACAAATCGATTACTTCAAGTACATCTCCGTGCCAGGCGCCCTGTAGAGTGCATTCAACTGGCGCCAAACCACCACCATTTGAGACTTCAGTGGCGTCAATCGAGAGCTCACTGGAGGGCAGGGTGGAGGTCTGTTGCGTTTTCTGATGACAGCTGGTTCTGCGTCGGTGCCAGTGATGGCAGTGTGTTGGTTAGAAGGAGACCAGTTGAGGACCTGCTCTCAGCCTCTCTGCGTACCAGACACACTGGACCTACACCTGGAGTCATGGTCTAAGGTGCGATTCCGTATGATAGCAGGAGCTCTCTCGTGGCTACCCCACGCACCCTGACTGCAAATTTGTACTTCAGTCTGGTGATTCGGCCTGTTGTGCTCTCAGTCATGAATAGCATTCCAGGGGGTGTTTTCCAACAGGATAACGCTTGCTCACACACATGTTCTAACCCAACAAGCTCTACGGAGTGTCGAAATATTGCCCTGGCGTGCACGATCACCAGATATGTCTCCAATCGAGCACATTTGGGAAATCATCGGACGACAGCTCTAGCGTCATCTACAAACAGCATTAATCATTCATGTATTGGCCGACTAAGTGGATCATCCATCCCACAAACTGCAGCTCAGCACTGTGCGACACAATGCCCGAATTTTTACATGCTCGCATTCCACATTCTGGCAGTTGCGCCTGTTATTGATGTACCAGCATGTCGCGTTCGCAATGGCTTATTTCGCTCTTACATTATACTGTGATCTTGCAATATTAATCATTTAAATGTGTTACGTAGACAAATGTATTTCCGAAATTTCGTTAGTGTACGTTAATTAGTTTTGGATGTTGCGATATTTTCCATTAGTGTATTTCATAACGGCCGTAATCGCTGCAATATATGCATGTCGAAGGAACATTGCATCGTTCTCTCTAACAACACAGGAACTGCATTATCGTAATTACATCACTGTTTCTTTATGTTCGTTTCCCGGCCAGGTTAAATAAATGGAAAATTGCAGAATTTTACTCTGTGGCAATCTGTTCACCGCAAAGTGAATCAAAAATATGAGTACGCTGTGAAATTTGCTCGTGGATTTTATGGGTGAAGGTTTAAGCGTGATTAGCAGCGAGAAAGATGATGCAGGAGAAGTTTAACTCGAATAATGGGAGAAATCATCTTGAAAGCAGTAAACCTTAAGTAATTGCTGATCAGAATCCAGCTGTGGATCTTACGTAAAGGAGAGCTGAACTCAGATCTAATCGGACACTCATGCGTGCTCATCTCAGTCCGTTGATCACTAGAGGCGAATGTTCGATTGTCCCATGTAACTAACCTAATTTTTACAAAGCATTCTCTCATAGTTCCATCACAACAAAATAATGCAAAATAAAAAAAACGTAACGGATGACCAGTAGTATCCAAATTGAAACTCTTGAACGTATCCATTCATATTACAAATACGATTTGTACAATTTTTATTTATCGCAAAAACAGAAAAAGCAACATCGAGAAGTATTTCAAGGGCCGCGATGTAGCTTAGAAGAAATTCCCAGAAAGACAGGGGATTTTTTTTAATCAGAAAAGAGTTATTTTCTGCTATAGTGACGATGTTCAGTGGCGTGTGTCTTCAGCTGCTTACTGCCTTTCAAAATTGGTAGCAACTGTGTCCACAGCCCAAATAAATTTTTTGAAGAACAAAAATCTGCCGCATTGCTTGTCGTAAATTGAATTACAGTACTCTGTAATTTTTTTCACTACGCTTTTTCAAGTGTATAATAGCTATTAAATAAAACATTCTTAAAATTAAAATGTAAAAGAACGATTAGTCGCTCCATTGGCACATTAAAAATTAAAATAAAAGGGAATTTTCGTGGCATAACGCGTCAGTTGGATGTATTTCGTTTACAGTCGATATTTATGTAGGTCACATATTGTTAAAATGTAGTCGTGTGGCCTCTTACGCAAATAAAATTCAAGGTAAATTTTTTATTACCGAACTTTAAAATAAGTCTATACAATATACCACAAAGCGTCCTTTCAATAGCTCTGACTTAACATACCACTTGCAAGTATAATAACGTTCTCGGTTCAGTACGGTATAGATACGTTTCGTGTCCATATGGCCAAAGATAAAACTGATCAGCGAAATATGCTCTGTGTGTCATAGAAATTTAAATAATCTCTGTTCATGTACGAATGCGACGTAGTACTTGAATAAATGGTGGACTGGAAAGAAGGATCAGTATTTTTTAATTCTGTGTGAGGGTTCTTAGGGAGCTACCATTTATATTTCTCTTGATAAAGAGTAATCGTCGGTGTCATAATTAACAGTGATGAAATGTGACAACATTAACGTGACAGCTATGTTTTACATAATACTCCAAATAAAGAAGACAGTCCCAGTGCACAGCTTCCCAGCTTTCTTCAAAAGAGCGGCATCAGTAAATATCCGGATTAAATAAAAAATTATAATTAACTGCCGTTCAGCAGATTTTTAGGCTGTGCGTGAATGCGGACTTTATTTGCAGTCTTTGCTATGAACGACAAAATTTCATTTGGTAATTAACACAGGGGTAACTTCCGCTTTCAACCGCTTTTAATAAATGCAAGCGTTCTGTTAATCTGAGGCGTGTTGTGTTGACCAGATAATGCAGATGTGAAGACAGCGTTTCCGTCGTTCAGTGCAAAAATTGACTGGCACGTTGCTTCTCACCGAAAGCTGTGACTCATATGCTACAAGACGCAGGATATTTTTTAAAAGGGTATGCTAAAAACGGAAGACTCAAAGCATCTTTTGAAACAGTCTACGGCTTAAACCAGAATCTGACACATAAGCTACGGGTTCTGCTCACAGGGAATCCGTATAAACTGGCGATTCTACTGGATTGACATTCTCAGGAGACAGCTTTCCTCAATTCAACACTTAAAGGAACTGGAACTGAATTATTTCGTAAGACTACAACAGTTAAATGGTTAGATTTTTCTGCCAGCGGAAACTAATCTCACTGGCTGTCGAACACCCGATTATCATACGTGGTGCACATTTCAGTTAACCATAGTATAAATGGATTTAGTTGCTACAACTGGCAGCAGAACCTCTGTGGATCAGACAGTGGTGGTAGAGGAAGTCCACAGTGCAAATTAAAAAATTATTTCGGTGACTGCGCTCTTAAGCACTCAGCACTCAGCACTCTTAAGTGTTTGCGTTGTAATTTCATGCGAGCACACCTGCGTACAAAATGGAGCATCTCTAGAAACAGTACATCCTGTCCAGTAAAAATTAAGATTGACATTCATCCCTAGTGACATCCGATCTCTTCATACCTCTACAAGCCATTTTAAGGCAACTTACACGCTAAGATGTATAAAATTTAACCGACATCATTGTCAATATTCGAATAAGCTACTTGGCAACATGTTAGAAGCAACAGTCGTACTGTAATCCTCTTTAGTCAAGTGCGAAGTGTTGGCTATTCGTTTGACATCTGGCAATAACATGGAGCATCTGTAATCGGTAATACGTTGAAAACGCGTTACGCTACTTTTCATCCATATTTCAACTGAAGCAGCATCCGTCGGTGAAAAATGTAACTGTTCAGGCGTTACATTTTTTGCGTTGTGTGCATTTCCGCTGAACTCGAACCACGGCTCTCGAAATATTTTATCGAATTGTTAATTTTGGCTCTTTCTGTTGCTCTTGTATGATCCAGAACTTGAGGTACGCCACTACGCTTAGTGTAAACGAGGGGGGTTAGGTGTGTTAAACGACTTCGTACAAATCAGTCACTCTATCACGCAACAGCAGCTATTATGATGGACAAGCCTCTAGAAATCTTAGCTTAGGATGTGAGGGCGTGTAAGATGATCTGCTGTTTAGAACTGCCCGCAATCTGCGTGCAGTTGCAGGCATACTCTGATTCTAGAGCATCATTTTATTTTCATTTTATTACCACAATGCAGTGTTCGGCCTGAGGCTGTCCGTCATAATGAATTAATGCAAATGCTTCCTGTCACTCCACATAACCTGCCTTTTTTGAAGAGACACGTGTAATGGAGTCCATGCAGCAGTTGTGCGCCACTCTGATACGTCACCCATTTAAACAGAAACAATGAGCTCGCTTGTTGGTAACGGAAAGCGCAGTTCGATTGCGCACAAAAGTTCTGTTGAAATTGGAACAGCGCAATATACACCGAATTTGAAAAGAAAAAACGTAATTTAATTTAGGGGTTAATTATTTAGAAAATAATTACAGGTTACTGCAGTATCGATGTTTCACAGTTTCACCTGGGCGCGAACACGGAATAATAAAACTGCATTAAAACAGAACTCATTTCATATATATAAGTCATTTGAGAAGCAGGCACACTGAAGTGCATAAAATGTAGAAAATTTCATAACGGATGATATAGATCATTAGGCTGAGTATTAACATCATCTATGAATGCGAATCCAGTCTTTTTTATCTCTCTCGACTTAAATTTCGCTTTTAATTTTAGGTCATGCGGGGATATGTCAGGATTTTTGGTGTGCGTGGAATCTGAGCAGGTGAGGTGATGGCATTACTGGTGCAGGAGGCCGGACTCGGGAGCTGGTATGGGTAACTGTCGTACGCTCCAAGGTGTAAGTGAAATAGCGTTGTCTGGAGACATATCTATTACTTGATATTTTACAGTACGGATTGCTTCTCGGGCGGCGGCGGAAGGCGTGCTAATTTGCACAGCTGAGTGCGACAAGGAATGTGAACACAGCGCGTCGTCGACTGTTGTTGTGCAGGTCAGGACCCAGCGGCGCTGTCGTGCTGGTAGCCGGAGTAGGAGTCTGTAGGGGCAAGACTACCGTAGGCTCTCTGGCAGCTAGCGCTGCCCGCCCCAGTGCTCTCTTGAGCAGGTGCCGACAGCGTTATCACGGGTGGCAGTATCATGAAGACAGAAGCTCGGGATCCAAATCAGCAGCGCAGTGTACGGCCAGGGAGGTGTTACTTACAAGGGAATCTCTCCATTAAACCCCCTCAGATTTAGTGGTAAAATTACCCAGTCGGTAGCCCGTCATAAACAGAACACAGATCAAAAATGAGGACAGGAAGACGATATACGGCCCTGTAAAAAAAAAGAAGCTAAATAGAAGCAGTGAACGATCTTAGCTCAAGATATGCAAAATCGAACGCTCTGCATGGAATCTGGTGTTGCGGTTGTGTGGTCACGGTGTTGGACTACGAACAGGGAGATCCGTGTTCTAGTCTCTCTCGTACACCATATTTTTTCCACAGAATTATTAATTGTACGTCCGGTCATTGACATGTCTGTTCCCTATATTGAAATTTGTGTCCGTGTCGTAGTGTAGCGTTCGTTTGCAACACCGAGGTGTAACGGAGGGACCACCAGACGTACGTATCTCCTGTTTTTCTGAACAAGTATCACATTTTATAACTCCTGGCTTCCTATTCCTTTCTTGTAACTTAGTTCACACCTGTTTATTTCTTGTTTTCGTTTTAGGGAGTGGTCTACGCAGCATCTCGCCTGCCTTCACTACTCATCACGTTTACAAGCGACGATAATATATTCTTACTACGAGACTCACATTCTATAACCTATGTATAGTATGAAAATTGCAAAGAATGCAGGATGAGAACAGAAACATCAATGATCGGACGCATAGTTCATAATTTTACGAAAAAAAGGGGCTACGAGGGAGATTTGAACACGGACTCCCACTTTGCAGTCCAACACCGTGACCACACAGTCATGACACCAGATTCCTTGTAATGCACTGAATGCTGCACATCTTAAGCTTGGATCGTTCAGGCCGGCCACACAGCCATGACACTAGATTCCTTGTGATGCACTGAATGTTGCACATCTTAAGCTTGGATCGTTCAGGCTGGCCAGAGTGGCCGAGCGGTTCTAGGCGCTTCAGTCCGGAACCGCGCGGCCGCAACCATTGCAGGTTCGAATCCTCCCTCGGGCATGGATGTGTGTGACGTCCTTAGGTTTGTTAGGTTTAAATAGTTCTAAGTTCTAGGGGACTGATAACCTCAGATAATAAGTCCCATAGTGCTCAGAGCCATATGATTTTTTTTTATTTTTTGGATCGTTCAATGTTCCTATTTTGCTTCTTTTTTCACTGTTCAGTACACCTTCTTCTGTTTTCATTCTTGACCTGTGTTCCGTTTTTGACGGATTATCCATTGCGCCCTGTGACCACTATATCTGAGAAGGACGCGATGTTGTGTTTCCCTTATCAGTCACTTGGTATGGCTCTTCACCAGAGCAGCACTGACAGCTTGCAACAGTTAAGTTCCGCCTACAGAAGTTTCGGAGGCAAAATCATCTGTAGGCGGCAGGCAGCACATAACGATTTGCTAACCAAATTATCCTGTAACTAGAGAAACTGTCATTCCATCGGAATAAGAGACGCAGACGGGATGAGCAGACACTGGGGCTGAGGCTTCTGAAACAGTCATGTATGAGCTGGACATGATGTAACATTGTGCGTGGTGTTTGGTTGTTCTAAGTCATGTCTCCCTATCACTTTCACGCAACGACGCTCTGAGCGTGTTTTTTAGGGAATTGACTAGTTTGAACCTGGGACCTGTTGCTGGTAAGGAGACGCCAGACCACACATGACATGTAGAGTTCAGAAGATTTCAGTGAGACTAGCGATGATGTAATCAAATACTTAATGATTTCAGCGTCAGCTCCACTGCACTCCCTGTAAAAGAATCTTAATACTAACTAAATTTAGTGGAAGGAGTTCAAGGTTTTCCTATTTTTAGTTAGCTGCTAAAATAACGTCGAGGAAGTAGTTAAATTTATCATTGGAATTTTTATTCTACTCACAAAACATTGTTTATAAATTGCTCTATTGATAAAAGGAAATATTTTAATACAGGATGATAAAAACCAACTGCGTTCAACAAAAATGTGAACGAATATTCCTGGAATGGATTTCCCAGTTCTATAATGGATCGAAGGATGACATATGCCATATCACATCTATAATCTAGGTTTAAATTAACTTTCATAAAAGAGAAACTATTAAAATGGTCTACAGTGACCCTCAATTATCTTTAATTACATATTTAACTTGTTGTAAATTACAGTGGCTGATGTGGCTTCTCAATAAGTATATAACAGAAAAATCATCGCGTTTCAGATTTTAACTTCTAATAGCAAATGTGAATACCACGAAGTTTAGTTGACGATCGACACTAGTGTTACGTAAAAAGGGGATGTAACAGATGAGACTTCTGAGTGAAGCCTTATGTGCTCTTATGTAGCATCGCGTGTGTTCATTACCTTGTCGGTGGTTAGGCAGCGTCAGGGGGCGGCGACTGGCGCATCTCCACACACCTCGCCATCTTAGAAGCAACTCCTCCCTAACCTTTCCTTACTACAATTTACCGAAGTTGGTTTAAGAAAATCTATCTGGCTGTGTTTTCAACTGACCAATCAGGGTCTCAATGTTAACCTTAAGCTCTGCCTACAAAAATTCTGTCTATCCAATGAGAAACGTTATACTTTTCGTGGTGGGGCAATGTTTTTAATGTTTTCAACGTAACAGAGACGCGTATAGTCTCACGCTAAAACTTTCAGCTGGTGTGGCCCTTTTAGTATTATCGTAAGATCTATCTTGTTCTTCTGGAGGGCTCTATCTTTTAATATGGGCTGGGGGGGTGGTCTTGGCGGTCAGCCGGAGATGTGGGTGTCTGTCCCTTATCGTAGGGCCTTCTAGCTTACACGGCTATGCTCTCGGCTTCTGTTCTCGTTTCTCCCCTCGGAACTGCGTCTGTTTCACGGTGGGTAGGTATGACATGCATTAGGCGTTCTTATGCTAATCTGTGGTATTTCATTTGCTCACTTGTTGATCGTATTACTTTGGTTAATTTAATGTCAGGATTTATTCGGAGCTATGTGACATACTTCCATATTTGCTATCATGTCAGGGTTTTCATGGAAGGTGTTGGATTTTCCTGACACCTTACAATGACGTCATCGTAGTCGGTGATGCCGTCATTTGCGCTCATTATCAGGAGGCGTCAGCGGACTTTTCCGCACCATGCGGCTTCAAATATTGTCGCTTCCTCTTGCCTTCGCACTTCCTCTCAGTGCTTGGACATTGTCGAACAGCTGAGCTCGGTTACATGTCATGGCTCCGTATTGCAAGGCTTGCAGAATGATGCGTTAGATGCTGTTATAGTGTACCATTTTCACTTCCTGATTACTGCTTGACTCGGTATGGAAATGTATTACGAGCATCGTTCCTGTCCTCTGAAACAGTGAACTTCTTGCATGTCTCAGATACCGGTTGGGACACACGGTAAGCGCGGGATCTGATACTCTGTCGTCTGCGCATTGTAATTACTTTAACAATTTATAATTTTATGATGACTACAGTTTCAGATACTGACATTTATTCCTGAATAGATATAGATGTACTACGTAAATAGACCTATTACAGTTAAGTTGAATTTCAGGAATAGCGTTCAGTATTTGGACCTGTAGTTCGTCGATAGCTGTGACAAATGGAAGTTTGGATAGCTTAAGTGATAAGGCGACCACTCGCGGTAAGTAAGAATCCAACTTTGAATACCAGTCGAGTACAGATTTTCATTTGTTGCTTTAGGTAGCACATCGGTACCTATTACAGTTGAATTGAATTTCAAAAGTGACTTGCTACATTTAAAACTGTACTTCGTCGTCAAACACAAATGTCTTTCGCTTTCGGTACTGAGGCAGCTGCGTTCACTAAGTCCGTCTTGGGTCATGGAATAGTTCTTCATAAGTTTGAGCTTCGAAGATAAGCGTTTAGCTAAAGAAACAGATACAGGAATAGTTAAAAATACGTAATATGCTGTGCACAATATTGGACCGCTAACAGGTGCGATGGAATTCTCTATTACTAACAATTTTTCAAGTCAACTGCAAGGATTAATGAGGCTATTTTTATATTCTTTCAGACTGTTTTTGAAACCTATTACCTGGTCTCGACATTCACTAAATAAATTCTCCTCATATTCATTTTGAAGAATTACTGCTGTTCTGTGAATCCCTTTATCGGAAGCAGAATTCAGAAATTTTTGGGTAAATAATTTTGAAGAAATGGTCAACATTGTGCATACCGTCAAAGCTGTTTTTTTAAACTAGGCTACACAAATATCCAAACAGCTATTACAAACAGTGGTTCTGAATAAATATTTCGAATCACTACATGCCCCTCCTAACACATTTCATCAAAAGGTTATTCACTTTTAGAACTCCTGTGCTTGAAATTTGATTAAATGCTTCATTTTTTGCGGAGTTGCAATCTGAATAAGAGAACACGCTTTATGAAGCCATACATGCATAATTTGTGAGGTTAAATTAGTACATTCTAGAATCTTTGACTGCAGCGCTATCTGAAAAAGATTTCAAATTTCTCTGACTGGTTTTTCAGAACAACAACTTGTTCTCTTTCTTCTATTCTCTTAACTGTCAACATTATTTTCGAAAGAGCCTAAGTTATATCGACATCAGCAGAACTAGGGGCTTTAACAGATTAAGATCTCGAAGACCAATATACTGGGCAAAATTTGTTTTAAGTTGCAAGAAAATGCCAAATGTTGCCGTCTTTTACTACTATGACTGAAGAAAAGAGCAACGTTTCTACTATGTTGTAAAAGGACGTGTCTTCTTAAGTTCCACATGCAGCGTCATTAAGTTCTCGATGTAAATTATGCGCTGCAGAGTGCACGTATTTTGCCGTTCTTTGCCTTTGCTGCATTTTTTATATTCTCGTTTCGACACCTTCCTACAGTCCAAAAAAAAAAAAAAAAAAAAAAAAAAAAAAAAAAAAAAAAAAAAAAAGAAAACGCACCACGAATGAATTATTCGATTGGGACGGAAATCAGTACATGTGACCGACAGAAAAACAAGTGATTACAATTTCGGAAAAAGTTGATGATCTACTATGTAATCCAACAAGCTCAAAGCTGCACATATACTTTTGAACTTCTCTCTTCCATAAATAACAGAGAGTTCCATTCGAAGTCTGTTTGCTTCCAAAAAAGAAAAGCATTCAGTTCCAACTCAGAAAGAACTTTCTGAAAAACTGGAAGAGTTCGTTTTGAGTTTCTCGGGTAGAAAAGGAGAGGCTCCAACTAGGTGCCCAACGAACGTAAATATTTTTTTCGCTTCCTAACTTAACGCGTCACATATTTTTTTGCCTCTAGCAGTAGACTGCACATAACTCTTCCATCTTCAGTTCACCCTCTTTTGTGATAATAGTGCAAATCAGTTGAATGTCCTTTCCCTCCTCCTCGATCTTTTTTAGTTTCACGCCTAAAAGCTGTCAGCTAATCTCGTGCAGAAATTGGGTCAATATCCCTTTTCTGAAGCTGGTTGTACAAAATATACAAATGGATCATAATTTTATGAACAAACGAGATTCACAAAACGAACCTTTCGTCCTTTAAAATCGTTACTAACCCAGAAGCTTGAAGTGTGGGGTTTTCATTAAACAGTATTTCCACACTGCTCATATTACATTCTAAAACAGTATTGACGCTGCTTGACTGGAAAGTCTATCGAGTAGGCGCTGAACGTGACAGTCGTTTCTGAACTATGTAGTCGAGAATTGCTGTTCTTTGTTGAGATGTTGAACAGAAACTGCAGTGTCACTGAAGTTTAGTGAAAAATATTCCAACAGTTTTATTAATCGAAGCGGCTTTAAGCATAATGATGTTCAGCTGATGGGCATATCAATGAATGTATGAAGCATTAGAAATATTTTCCTTAACACTACCCAGCACCTCACGTGAAAATCCACTCAGGACTGCTCCACCATATGTTCGTGCTATTAGTTTGTGCGGAGAATTCTCCAAGTGGGGTTTATCTGTTCTATGATGTGAATTTCCAAAGACTTTGGCATCATGCTTTTCTGTTGCTACTATGTACCAAAATACTTCAATTGATTTTCCATTGATGAGGTACCTATATACTACAACCATCTCGAGAACGCAGGCTACGTCATAGGTTTCGTTACCAATCACAGCTAAAATCTCTGTGTCTTTGATTTCATTTCTAATTTCCTCTTGGCAGACTTGAAGCATGCATTGGAGGACTCCATTCTGGACGGTTTTAGATGTGTCTTTGAAAACCGTTGCTTTTTCTAAATGCAGTTTTAATACTGAATCTAATTCTGCACCAAACTTAATCAAGGCACGAGAAACGCCCAGATATGAAAATGGTGCAGTCTCATCATGTTCTCTGAGAGCAAGTTCCAACGCACCACAGCAACGTATACAGTTCAAAAGTGGTTCAAATGGATCTGAGCACTATGGAACTTAACATCTCAGGTCCTCAGTCCCCTAGAACGTAGAACTACTAAAACGTAACTAACCTAAGGACAGCACACACATCCATGCCGGAAGCAGGGTTCGAACTTGCAGTCGTAGCGGTCGCGCGATTCCAGACTGAAGCGCCTAGAACCGCTTGGCCACAGCTGCCGGCTAGAGCTTCATAATTAGAGCAATTCAGTAATGCGTTGGTCCAATTGCGGCTTTTACGTAAGGTGTTATTCGGCTTAACATTGCTTGATAAAGTGGTTGGAAGCCCTCCTAAGGGATCCTATGCCACGTTCCGTCCAACCGTCGCATTAGACTGTCAGAATCCCGAGCTGGTTGGGAGGCTCGCTCATATTGCTCCAAAAATTCTCAATTAGGGAGGGATCCGGCGACCTCGCTGGCCAAGTTAGGGTTTGGTAAGCACGAAGATGAGCAGTAGATGCTCTCGCGCTCCTTTTAGACGATGTTGTTGTTCCAACACGGCGTTATCGAACTTCGGCCATCGCTCCTTGACACATAGTCTAAATCAAACGTAAATGTCGAACAGCGTACAGAGAGAACAGATCAAAATGCAAACACAAAGTCCTAAAATAGATACTAGCGACATTAGGTAATAGAATCCCTGGTCCTTATCGCTAAGGTCATAATATATTCGGTTCTAATAATACCACGCCACTTTAGCATTAGTGCTCCACAAGAAGAACAATCAAACAGAAGCATATAACAAGGAATTACATTTGTAAGCCAAAAGACGCTGTTTAAACATTGGTACTGTAAAACTTACTACTTTCCATACAAGTTAGGATTTAAGAATGATATAAAACGCCAATCTTCTATCAGAAGATTCAAAAACAAAAAAGTTTTACTAAAAAATATCGGAACAACCATCCTCTATCAGTCTCACTGGCAACAATGGCGATGTATGTTAGAAGTAGTCTTCTCGGCAGGCACAACTCTGTTCAGTACAAAACATATGCACTGGCCATTTCCCTGTCGACACGTTGAGCTACTACCTGTCTTACTATTGACTAATAACCTAGACAAATTAATAAGTTATATTAATTAATAATAGTTATTGCAATATGAGACAGGTATGCAAAGTTTACTAAATGTTTAGGATGTCATTTTTCTTTTACTCATTATACTGTATTACAACAGCAGTAATTTGTGGTCATATTACTTACTTCAAACATATACCGGTACCACATTTGAAGACGACTTCCTCTATAATGCGCATTCACGAATCCACCGTACTTCCGTTTGACTTTTATACCATAGCGGTCATACTTGAGCACGTTGGTGAGCTGTAAGCGTCGGAAGACAGACAACAAAATATTCCCTGTCTCACGTCCAATTAACCTTCCAGTGGACGCGCTGCAAGCCACTGGCAACCTTTACTCAGCCCACGGTCAAATTCACCAACGACAATTCAAGTTAAGCACATCTTAAGATATTACTATTTCTGTAAGTATTTATGTTTGTTACTGAGAAGGAAAATAGAACACTTCAGAAGCTCTTAACGTTGGTTAACGTTTTTGGCGACCGCTGTTCTAGAACAGTGCTCCGCGAACCGCATCCCATGGCAAATGAAGTGAAATGTTCGTGTTATCCGTTTTGCTCAACCGTATTTTATAGTAATGTGATTCTGACAACTAACTGTACAATCCAATGAATTTTCCTGCGCAGTAACAAGCAGATACTTACTGTGACAGTAATATTTTAAAATGTGCTTTATTTTAATTGACGTTTGTGAATTCGGCCGTGAGTAAAAGTTGGCCGCTTGCCTCAGCAGCAGAGCGGTAAATACGTAGCGCAGCCTTTGCGGCGTGAGAGAACGTGAGGGAGAATGTTTTGCTGTTGGTCTTCCAGTACTGACACTCTCTGGTGTGCGCAACTTCCACCAGTCATGTGCTATAGTACGAATTTTGACGTGAACCCAACATGCATTTGTGAAAGCACATTATGGGAGAGTTATCTTCAAATGCGGCACTTACTTGTAGCGAGGAACGTTATAGTAATTAAGGCTGTTGTATTACAACAAAGTGAGTAGAATAAAACTGATACTTAAAGCAGTCACAAAACCTTTGTGATATACACTCCTGGAAATTGAAATAAGAACACCGTGAATTCATTGTCCCAGGAAGGGGAAACTTTGTTGACACAATCGTGGGGTCAAATACATCACATGATCACACTGACAGAACCACAGGCACATAGACACAGGCAACAGAGCATGCACAATGTCGGCACTATTACAGTGTATATCCACCTTTCGCAGCAATGCAGGCTGCTATTCTCCCATGGAGACGATCGTAGAGATGCTGGATGTAGTCCTGTGGAACGGCTTGCCATGCCATTTCCACCTGGCACCTCAGTTGGACCAGCGTTCGTGCTGGACGTGCAGACCGCGTGAGACGACGCTTCATCCAGTCCCAAACATGCTCAATGGGGGACAGATCCGGAGATCTTGCTGGCCAGGGTAGTTGATTTACACCTTCTAGAGCACGTTGGGTGGCACGGGATACATGCGGACGTGCATTGTCTTGTTGGAACAGCAAGTTCCCTTGCCGGTCTAGGAATGGTAGAACGATTGGTTCGATGACGGTTTGGATGTACCGTGCACTATTCAGTGTCCCCTCGACGATCACCAGAGGTGTAGGAGATCGCTCCCCACACCATGATGCCGGATGTTGGCCCTGTGTGCCTCGGTGGTATGCAGTCCTGATTGTGGCGCTCACCTGCACTGCGCCAAACACGCATACGACCATCATTGGCACCAAGGCAGAAGCGACTCTCATCGCTGAAGACGACACGTCTCCATTTGTTCCTCCATTCACGCTTGTCGCGACGCCACTGGAGGCGGGCTGCACGATGTTGGGGCGTGAGCGGAAGACGGCCTAACGGTGTGCGGGACCGTAGCCCAGCTTCATGGAGACGGTTGCGAATGGTCCTCGCCGATACCCCAGGAGCAACAGTGTCCCTAATTTGGTGGGAAGTGGCGGTGCGGCCACCTACGGCAACTGCGTAGGATCATACGGTCTTGGCGTGCATCTGTGCGTCGCTGCGGTCCGGTCCCAGGTCGACGGGCACGTGCACCTTCCGCCGACCACTGGCGACAACATCGATGTACTGTGGAGACCTCACGCCCCACGTGTTGAGCAATTCGGCGGTACGTCCACCCGGCCTCCCGCATGCCCACTATACGCCCTCGCTCAAAGTCCGCCAACTGCACATACGGTTCACGTCCACGCTGTCGCGGCATGTTACCAGTGTTAAAGACTGCGATGGAGCTCCGTATGCCACGGCAAACTGGCTGATACTGACGGCGGCGGTGCACAAATGCTGCGCAGCTAGCGCCATTCGACGGCCTACACCGCGGTTCCTGGTGTGTCCGCTGTGCCGTGCGTGTGATCATTGCTTGTACAGCCCTCTCGCAGTGTCCGGAGCAAGTATGGTGGGTCTGACACACCGGTGTCAATGTGTTCTTTTTTCCATTTCCAGGAGTGTAGATTCATATTCAATAGCCTATTTCATACACTGACGGCAAAGAACCGCAACATCAAACAATAATTATGTAGAATGATGAAATTTCGGGAATAAATTGGTCTATGCAACAAGTTTAAGTGATTAACATTGCAAAAGCACATATTAATGTATGATCCAATACAAATGTGAAATGCTGGTATATTAATAACCGATGTAACCGCCATAATGCAAGCATGCCATCTTGCAGGAATTGTGTTGTACAGATGCCACTTTGTGGGAAGGAGTTTCATGGCTGTTGTACTTGTTCGGTCAATACAGGGACGGTTAACGCTGGTCATGGATGAAGCTAGAGTTGTCCGAGGATGTCCCGCGTGTGCTCCATTGGAGAATGATCTGGTTATCGAGCAGGCCAAGGCAACATGTCGACACTCAGTGGAGCACATTGGGTTATAACAGCAGTATGTACATTGAAAACATCGCCTGGAATGCTGCTCATGAATGGCAACACAACAAGTCTATCACCAGATTGACGTACAGATTTGCAGTCATGGTGCGTGGGATTACGAGGAGAGTGCTTCTGCTGTCATATGAAATCGCACCCCAGACCATAACTACAGTCGTAGGTCCAGTGTGTCTAGTGCGCAGAAAAGTTGGTTGCAGGCTTTCAACTGGTCTGCTTCTAACCAACACACTGACCCAGCTTTCATCAGAAAACACAACAGACCTGCTACCTGCCCCCCCCCCCCTCCCCCAATGAGCTCATGCTTAAAGTCGGAAATGGCGGTGGTTTGGTATCAGTGGAATGCACGCGACATGGTGTCTGGCTGGGATCTGACCTTGAAATAACCGAGATGTAAGAGTTCATTGTGTCACTGTTATACCAACTGCTGCTGCAGATGCAGTACGATGGGCCAGAGCCATACGCCGAACACGATGTCTTCCGTCTCGGTAGTGCCGCTTGGCCACTGGAGCCCGATATTCTTGGGACCATACGCTCTCGTGACCACCGCTTCCGGCAATCATATACGGTGCCTACGTTCCTTCCAAGTCTTTCTGCAGTGTCGCAGAAGGAACATGGAACTTCTCGTAGCCTTATTACACGACCTCGTTCAATATCAGTGAGGTGCTGATAATGACGTTTCTGTTGCCATAGAGGAATTCTTAACTAACATCAACTCACCACGTCCAATCTCGAATGTAACTAAAGCTGACGACCGTCTGAGCGTCTGTTTTGCATCCTAATAGTGGCGCTACTAGAGCCATTCTTATGCGACTGGTGCAAAATTTAGACATCTTTCAGAAGTAGAAACACGCCTAACAACTTTCGTCTGTGCTGCACAACTCCTCCTTCGAGTTGAGATTTTTTTACGTCAGTGTATAATTACACATGCTATTATTAATCAAAGTCATTGGCGCACATAATAAAACCAACAACATCCCTCCACGTAACTATAGTGTCAAAACTGTCACATCGCTGAGGTTGGCATCTGTCTGCAATAGACCTCAGTCAACACGATGTAGTCCGAATGGTTCAAATGGCTCTGAGCACTATGGGACTTAACATCTATGGTCATCAGTCCCCTAGAACTTAGAACTACTTAAACCTAACTAACCTAAGGACATCACACAACACCCAGTCATCACGAGGCAGAGACAATTGTAGTCTGAATGCTGCCAACTTTTATCGACCAGTACTGGCGAGCCGGCGTCGAACTTATTGCCCCCTTGCTACAGGTAGTCTGTGTGGGCTTATAACATACTAATTTATAGAGGTTACCAGATAATAATGGGATCGGTACACGTGTGGCCTAAGGTACCGCCCCACAATATCAGTATTGGCTCTTGAGCAAAGAAAAAAAGTTGACGGCCACCGTTCCAGAGGAAATGAAGGCGACCATCGCATCTCGATGCATTGTCATATATAGACCTAATGAGTGCTCGGTCGTGGGAGTCACCACAGCCGAAAGGAAAGTATAGTTCAATTTAACGGTAGTCGTTCAGGTCGTTATCGACGGCGAGGCAGCTTAGTGTGAGCAAAGCAGCCTTTGTCCTGCTGAACAAACCATCATGACCTTTGCCCTATGTATAATCTAACGTTTGAACCACTGTGCTCCTAACGTGCAAGCGAAGAAAATACAGGAATAGAACCTAGCTCCGTCCCCATAGAAGTCTTAGCTGAGTGATGTATTGTACCCAACGTATGACTCTCTCGTAATCGTCAGCTACTGATGAAAATGCAGCACTATGGACGGTTCCGTAATGTCTGTTGTAACAACATTATTTGTTTTTTATTTGCAGGTGGCCCTGCGAAGAACTGCAGCAGGAGCAGTGAAATAGTATCTAGCTTGTACAAAAATGTGATTTGTGTGTGTGTGTGTGTGTGTGTGTGTGTGTGTGTGTGTGTGTTTGGGAACACGCTCTGTGAGACTGTCGTTACTGGTTCCAAGAGCTGGGGTATGCGCTCTGCACTCAGATGGGATAGGTACGGTACCGGCAATAACGTGACATAAAGTGTTACTGTCGGTGCAAAACAACTTTGGTGTGGGGAACAAACGGTGCGACTTTTCGAGAAGAAGGAAGCTTCCTCAGAGGGAATCTCCCCTTCTACCCTGCTACACGGAGCGCGCTCCGGAGGGCCTGAAATCAAATCTGCGAGCACTCAGCGAGCGGTACTTTGTTTTGGCGCTTACCGCAGACTGTCGGAGGCAGAAACACTTTCGCCCCATCCCATTCGTTCCTCTCTGATACTGAAATTTTTAGAGGAAACGTTTTCACCTATGGCTGCCAGTAAAGAGACACAAGGCGCACGAACTGACGTTTTGAGAGGTGAGAAAATGCTGAGCAAATGGTCTTGACTCAGACAGACGAAAACAGCGCCTCCCGTCACACACGACAATAAATGTTCAGTGTATGCTCGGAACATAAAAGTTATGCAATACAATAGAACTGCAGGTACTTTTATTTAATGAACTTTAATGAAATTATTTCGTTAGTAGTGGGAAACTCGATAACGTTGTGCTTAATGCTATTGAAACAGCTGCACTATATAAACTGCACAGAGCTCTTTATGTTGTATACAGTGCTTCTTCATGTTATTATAGTTAGCAAAAATTTTCTTCTCGTGTTTACGATTTAACAGAAGGGGCACTGTTGCAACATTCTACATCTACAGCTGCATGAGTACTCTGCAAATCACACTTAAGTGCCTGACAGAGGGCTCATCGAACTACCTTCACAATTCTCCACCATTCCAATATCGTAAAGCGCGCAGATAGAACGAGCACCTATATCTTTCCCTTATTTTATCATGATTGTTTCTTCCGATGTAGGTCCGTGTCAACAAAATATTTTCGCATTCGAGGAGGAAGTTGGCGAATGATATTTCATGAAAACACTCGGCCCCAACGAAAAACGCCTTTGTTTTAGTAATGTCCACTCCAAATCCTGCATCATTTCAATGACACTCTATCCCCTATTTCGGAATAATACAAAACGTGCAGTCGTTCTTTGAAATTTTTCAGTGTACTATCTGGTAAGGATCCCACATCGCACAGCAGTATTCAAAAAGAGGACCGACATGCGTAGTGTAGGCAGTCTCTTTAGTAGATCTGTTACATTTTCTAAGTGTCCTGCCAATGAAACGCAGTCTTTGGTTAGCCTTTCCCACAAAATTTTCTATGTATTACTTCCAATTTAAGTTGTTCGTAATTGTAATTCCCAGGTATTTGGTTGAATTTACGGTCTTTATATTTGACTGATTTACCATGTAACCGCAGTTTAACGGATTCCTTTTAGCACTCATCTGCATGACCTCACACCTTTTATTATTGAGGCTCAATTGTCAATTTTCGCACCATACATATGTCTTTTCTAAATCATTTTGCAATTTGTTTTGATCTCCTAATGACTTTAAAATTCGATAAACGACAGCGTCATCTGCAAACAACCTAAGATGGCTGCTCAGATTGTCTGCCAATTCGTTTATAAAGATAAGGAACAGCAAAGGGTCTATAACACTACTTTGGGAACGCCAGGGATCACGTCTGTTTTACTCGATGACTTTCCGTCAGTTAATACTTACTGTGACTTCTCTGACAGGAAATCACGAATCCAGACACAAACTGAAACGATATTCCGTAAGCACGTGATTTCTCTACAATCCGCTTGTGTGGTAACGGTGTCAAAGCATTCTGGAAATCCAGAAATACGGAATCAATTTGAGGTCCCTCGAGTGAACGGTTGTATATGATTGCTAAGTATGTAACTATTGCATCGGCATACTCTGAAAGTAATTGGCATACAGTCTGGACTACTCTGAGGATATCTGCTTCTACGTTAATCTACATCTACATACATACTCCGCAATTCACCATACGGTGCGTTGCGGAGGGTACCTCGTACCACAACTAGCATCTTCTCTCCCTGTTCCACTCACAAACAGAACGAGGGAAAAATGACTGCATATATGCCTCTGTACGAGCACTAATCTCTCTTATCTTATCTTTGTGGTCTTTCCGCGAAATATAAGTTGGCAGCAGTGAAATTGTACAGCAGTTAGCCTCAAATGCTGGTTCTCTAAATTTCCTGAGTAGCGATTCACTAAAAGAACGCCTTCTTTCCTGCAGAGACTCCCACCCAAGTTCCTGAAGCATTCCCGTAACACTCGCGTGATGATCAAACATACCAATAACAAATCTAGCAGCCCGCCTCTGAATTGCTTCTATGTCCTCCCTAAATCCGACCTGATAGCGATCCCAAACGCAGTACTCAAGAATATGTCGTATTAGTGTTTTATAAGCGGTCTCCTTTACAGATGAACCACATCTTCCCAAAATTCTACCAATGAACCGAAGACGACCATCCGCCTTCCCCACAACTGCCACTACATGCTTGTCCTACTTCATATCGCTCTGCAATGTTACGCCCAAATATTTAATCGACGTGACTTTGTCAAGCGCTACACTGTTAATGGAGTATTCAAACATTACGGGATTCTTTTTCCTATTCATCTGCATTAATTTAGATTTATCTATATTTACAGTTAGCTACCATTCTTTACACCAATCACGAATCCTGTCCAAGTCATCTTGAATCCTCCTACAGTCACTCAACGACGACACCTTCCCGTACACCACAGCATCATCAGCAAACAGCCGCACACTGCTATCCACCCTGTCCAAAAGATCATTTATGGAGATAGAAAACAACAGCGGGCGTACCACACTTCCCTGGGGCACTCCAGATGATACCCTCACCTCCGATAAAGACTCACCATCGAGGACAACGTACTGGGCTCTATTACTTAAGACGTCTTCGAGCCACTCACATATTTGGGAACCAATCCCATATGCTCGTACCTTAGTTAGGAGTCTGCAGTGGGGCACCGACTCAAATGCTTTCCGGAAGTCAAGGAATATGGCATCCGTCTGATACCCTTCATCCATTTTTCGCAAGACATCATGTGAAGAAAGGGCGAGTTGCATTTCGCAGGAGCGATGCTTTCTAAAGCCGTGCTGATGTATGGAGAGCAATTTCTCTGTCTCAAGGAAATTCATTATATTCCTGTTCGTAGCTGTTCTTGATCCGAATTCTGGAATATTTAACTCGTCTTCTTTTGTGAAGGTATTTCACAAGTCTGTGTTTAATAACTCTGCTTTGGTAACAATGTCTTCGATAGTATCGCCATTGCTAACGCGCAGAGAAGACTTTGTTTGTGTCTTGCCTCAAGCATAGCAAACTATGTACTATAAATATTCTGACATGTTTTAACGGTTACAAGTGTGATATTTGCAGTGGGTCAAGTATAACAGAAAAATATATTCATAATAATAGTGTTACTATATTGCGTTTCCGTCTCGAATAAGAATTTATCGGTCCTTACGACACAATTACGTTCTCATACTGGAGTTATTTTCTTAAAATAACATAGCGCAGTTTCGCCGCGAGCAGTGAACAACAAATTTAAGACCACGAGACCACAAAACCAAACCATTATTCTTCTAAATCTTCCTGTTGTATATTTAACTTGATACTTGCAGTTAACATTAAGCGGATAAACGGCACAAGAGATGCGGGAAGACACGCAGCAATACAGGCAACTGAAAAAGAGCAGTTCACTCGAAATGAGTTGCTCTCGAGTGAGAGAAGCGGTAGACCTCTTCTGAATGCCGACAGGTCCTTCCAGCGCGGCTTTTCTCAGCTGCAGTCATATACGCTATCCAAGCCAGCCTGTCTCTTCTTCCTACACCTACCTACGCACTCTCCGCATCATAAGCCCCCCCCCCCCCCGCAATTTCAACCAACTCCCTCTCCCAGAAATTGAGATCCGTCTTTATATTTATCCTTCCTATCAATTTAAACCCTTCCCCAACTATCCCACTCAACATCAGGACTCCTCTCTCCTTTTTCATCTCCACCCACCCCTATCACTTTCTACTCTTGAACCACTATCCTCCCCATACACTATTACTCCTCCTCGCTCACCGTCTTTCTCACCGTCTATCCGATTCACCTCCTACTTATCATTTCCATAGTTCTCCCAGTGCTTCAGGTGTTTAAAATGTATATATTTTAGTTTTTGTAGCTGTCTGTCTTTGATTATCGTTTTAAAATAGAACAGACACAAATTTAGTTTTCTCTTTCTATATTTCTTACTTCGCTTCTCTGAAGAGCGGAATATTTTACCGTTGACAGCCTACCCTCCTCCCATGTGGGGCAAGGGAGATGAAATGACAACAAAGAGAAAAAAAGTGTCATAAAGTATGAAGCGTGTCAACACGTATATGAGCGAAAATTTCAACTTCCAATGAGTCAGTCGAATACAATAAAACTTCATGGGGAGAAACAGCACCGCTTGGCAGTGCTATAATAGTAAAAGAAAAGATTCACGAATCTATGCACGAGCGTACTTCAGAGGGTAAGTTACGCAGTACTATGTCAGGCCGAGAAAAGTTTATTGAGTGCTGCACAGCACTTCAAAGTGTCACAGATATATGTTACTATTTTTCAACATAGTCACCAAACCACTGTAAACAAGGAACATTCTTTGACGAAAGAATTCCGCTCCTTGGTCATGCAGCCACGTAGTCGTAAAATCTGCAATTTCTGCGAATTGGGTCCTCGATTGGCTGGACAGCTCCGCCTGTAGTCGATGTCGACGCCCTTCCTTCCCGATCAGCATCGCAGACGGCTGTGCGGCCTGGTCAAATTGTTGGCACCATTTCTCTATGGGTAGACGAGACACTGCGCATGGTCCCTATACCGTCAGAGTTTCACAATGGAGCTGTGTTTAAATAGCTTCGTAAATCAAACTTTTACGTAATAATTACTTCATCGAGTTTTGAAATTAACCTGTTGGTACTTTAAGAGCGCGAAACGCTTTATTGATCAATAAATATTGCAACAGACACTGAATTTTATTTGGAACATGGAATCACTGTTGCTGCACCATGCCAGAGCAGAATGGAGCAATTCGTACAAAAATTGAAGCTTGTACACACGGTGGAAAAAAGGCCAAGTGACGAAACTAGAACAAGGTAAAATGCAGCATTAATGCTGAAAATATAGTGAAGTGTCGCAACTTCGGCTTAACAGACATGAACGAACCGTATGATGTGAACAAAGAAATGTCACTCAGATACATTTGTGTCAATATACATCGTGGTCCATTGATCGCGACCGGGCCAAATGTCTCACGAAATAAGCATCAAACTAAAAAACTACAAAGAACGAAACTTGTCTAGCTTGAAAGGGGAAACCAGATTACGCTGCGGTTAGCCCGCTAGATGGCGCTGCCATAGGTCAAAAGGACATCAAATGCGTTTTTTTTAACAGGAAACCCCAATTTTTATTGCATATTCGTGTAGTACGTAAAGAAATATGAAAGAAATATGAATGTTTAAGTTGGACCATTTTTTTAGCTTTGTGACAGATGGCGCTGTAATAGTCACAAACATATGGCTCACAATCTTAGACGAACAGTCGGTAACAGGTAGGTTTTTTAAATTAAAATACAGAACGTAGGTAAGTTTGAACATTTTATATTGGTTGTTCCAATGTGATACATGTACCTTTGTGAACGTATCATTTTTGAGAACGCATGCTGCTACAGCGTGATTACCTGTAAATACCACATTAATGCAATAAATGCTCAAAATGATGTCCGTCAACCTCAATGCATTTGGCAATACGTGTAATGACATTCCTCTCAACAGCGAGAAGTTCCCCTTCCGTAATGTTCGCACATGCATTGACAATGCGCTGACGCACGTTATCAGGGGTTGTCGGTGGATCACGATAGCAAATATCCTTCAACTTTCCCCACAGAAAGAAATCCAGGGACGTGAGATCCGGTGAACGTGCGGGCCATGGTATGGTGCTTCGACGACCAGTCGACGTGTCATGAAATATTTTATTCAATACCGCTTCAACCACACGCGAGCTATGTGACAGACACCCATCATGTTGGAAGTACATCGCCATTCTGTCATGCAGTGAAACATCTTGTAGTAACATCGGTAGAACATTACGTAGGAAATCAGCATACATTGCACCATTTAGATTGCCATCGATAAAATGGGGGCCAATAATCCTTCCTCCCATAATCCCGCATCGTACATTAACCTGCCAAGGTCGCTGATGTTCCACTCTTCACAGCCATCGTGGATTTTCCTTTGCGCAATAGTGCATATCACGCCGGTTTGTTGGTGAATGACGCTTCGTCGCTAAATAGAACGCGTGCAAAACATCTGTCATCGTGCCGTAATTTCTCTTGTGCCCAGTGGCAGAACTGTACACGACGTTCAAAGTCATCGCCATGCAATTCCTGGAGCATAGAAGTATGGTACGGGTGCAATCGATGTTGATGTAGCATTCTCAACACCGACGTTTTTGAGATTCCCGATTCTCGCGCAATTTGTCTGATATTTATGTGCGGATAAGCCGCGACAGCAGCTAAAACACCTACTTGGGCATCATCATTTGTTGCAGGTAGTGGTTGACGTTTCACATGTGGCTGAATACTTCATGCTTCCTTAAACAACGTAACTATCCGGCGATCGGTCCGTATACTTGGATGATATCGTCCAGGATACCGAGCAGCATAACAGCACACGCCCGTTGGGCATTTTGATCACAATAGCCATACATCAACACGATATCGGCCTTTTCCGGAATAGGTAAACGGTCCATTTTAACACAGGTAATGTATCACGAAGCAAATACCGTCCGCACTGGCGGAATGTTACGTGATACCACGTACTTATACGTTTGTGACTATTACAGCGCCATCTATCACAAAGCGAAAAATATGGTCCAACTAAAACATTCATACTTCTTTACGCACTACACGAATATGTAATAAAAATGGAGGTTCCTATTTTTAAAAAACGCAGTTGATATCCGTTTGACCTATGGCAGCGCCATTTTGATAGCACCCTATGTCCTTCCAGTTCATGGGTCGGCAACTGAAGAATTTTCGCCTTAACATGGCTGACGCCCATAATCCGTAAGGAAGTCCATCTGGCACCTTGATAAAGTAGTCGCAAGACGGAATAATAAAATTCCTGTGTCCGAGGGAGATCGCTCACGCTCTCAGCGTCGTAAGACATTAAGGCTTTAGCGAGCAATGGTTTTGCATGCCTTGACCACCATTCCATAAGAGAAGGACAACGATCATGCGAAAGCAAGCTACAGGCCCAAACCTTTCGGACGATTATCTCGAGTGAAGCATCGTTGAAGAGAGATATCTTCAACACCCAGGGGACGCGCTACAGTTTTACTGGTTGTGGCACCTGATTTAAAGTTACACCAGCGATTAGAGGATACAAGTGGTTATCACTTATATTGCTATCAGTTGTCCACATATGGAATCAGGACGATAAGAATATAGAATCTGCAGTTGGAACTAGTTGTAAAATGTGTATACCTGACAAGAGTTGGATAATGACAGAGCGCACCAGCGCCTAGTGCCTAGTTCCTCACTGAAATTATAATTGGGGGTCTGATCCACCCTGGGACAAAACACAATTGAAAGCTCCGCCTAACAAAGTTTCTGCGGAGACTTACGAAATAAATAAACTATATCCTCTTTACAAAAACGTACTCGATCAATGGAACCAGATCCTTAAGGAGAATAAAGGAGAATTAAAGTTGAGGCTACAAAAAGTGCAGATTATCCCTCGGCCGTTATCAAGAACTTCGAAATCAGTCAGACATATTCCTCTTTGTAAAATAACACAGTACCAGTAGATGGTTCAGGAACCACATTAAAGAAAGTAAAAAAGCCGGGAATAGAAAAACAGTCGCACAGCACTTCAAGCATGCACTTGAATTGTAAATAAATTTTCTCAGCATTGCAAGTCTAAGCTCGGAACTAATTCTGTTCACACTCAAGGTAAGAGAGGTACAGACCTGCATCTAGTTGTTACCAAAACAGTTTCATTGGTCACTGGCAACTGACCTTTACTTTCTTGTATCACTGTCCACGGTAGAGTCAACGGATGAGTCTGAGTGTAAAGAGGTGGAGTCCTCTCTTTCACTCACTTTCTGTTTCTTTTCTTTTTCGGCGATGCCGCACGCTCATGTTGAAAATGCTGTTTGTTTGCGGCTTTGCGGGAAGGCGACTGCTGCGTGGGGGAACTTGGCAGTGGTCCTACGGAAATTCAGTATCAACTGCAAAGGACACACCCCACTACTCGACAGGTGGACGGTGCGCCTCCAGGGTATAGGGCGGAAACACTTTTACATTCACCACGTGTTCCATTGGCATACTTGTGCTGATCTGGTTTCGATCAGTAGCGGCTCATGGCACTCTTTTCCCCATTCAGGGGTGCAGAAGGAGGTTAAGTATATTACACACTCAGGGATGTCCAACAAATCCGTCGATAAAGTGCAGAGCTCCGCAACAAGTCGATCCTCATGTGATTCCGAAGAGGCGATCTCGTTCTCGGGAGAGACACCCGTAAGGGGTGCTGGACGCTTTCGTATCTTGAACACTACTGATATGTTATCATCAAGTGTGAACTCGGGGAGGGAAGAGGCCTACTGCAACGGAATCTTTTCAGTGGAGCGGAAAAGGGAAGAGCAGGGCACCAAATGATATGTCTCTTGTATTGAAAGACGTTCTCGAACTGGCTTTAGAAATGAATATAATAAACGATATTTATAAAGCCTTTTAGGCGTATCACCAGAGTTACATAAGTTGGCAGAGGGTAACCCATCTTGACCAGATGTAGTAATTGCCTGTAGTACCTTATCTTTTCGGATTGCCAAAGATCGTGGCGTTGGCATCCACTTGTTTACCGCAGCTGAATAACAGTGATGCAACCAGACCAACGCGGTATGCTCTGTAGCAATCTAGATTTAACGTCAGAGTGTTACTAAATCATCTGCAGCATTGAGGCTTCTCGAGTCTGAACAATACCGGGTGAATTCTGGCACAGTCTCTGACTTTTTATGTGGGTCATTCTCGCCATTCCTGTTCTTATGTTAATATAAAGGATAAGTATCCATATTATCAGATTAATATTGTTTGTTTATTTAGTTTATTAATTAAAATATGTGCATCGAGAAAAAGGAATGATTTTATGTGAAGTTGAAACCTGATTTGTTAGGGCACATGCTCGTGTACATTAATTAGCAAGACAGAAATGTTTCCCCTCTCTTAATACGTATATGCTTGCGAAGCTCTGACAAGCTAATCAAAACCCTAATAAAATAATTAATAAATAAAATGAAATAAACCTTACCATTTACGCGGAATCGTCTACATTCACTTCCTGCGGTTGAAAAATACACTCTACGTTCCGTAATATATGCGCTAAACTGTACTCGTTCTGCGCATCTGACTCACACAACAGAAATACATCGATGTTGGCGTGGGAGATCACCTACAACACGAGTTCAGACGAGCACTCATAGAAACAATCATGAACACACCTTTGAATATTCAAGAAAATGGCTCTAGCTCTATGGGACTCAACATCGGAAGTCATCAGTCCCCTAGGACTTAGAACTACTTAAACCTAACTAACCTAAGGACATCACACACACCCATGCCCGAGGTAGGATTCGAACCTACGACCGTAGTGGTCTCGCGGTTCCAGACTGAAGCGCCTTTGACCGCTCGTCCACACCAGCCGGCAATATTCAAGAGTTTCTGTCACTGCACGCGAACTTTTGAAGGTAACCTATAGCTGTAGAACCCGCTATCGAGTTGTGATACGCCACTCTGTGCGAATAATAGGATCCACACGACTCACCATGTCGGGACCAGCGGCTGTGGCAGGACGCCCTGAACGTGGTCTATCATGGAGCCAAGTTACAGCACTTCCTGACGCTTTAACTCTCTTTACTCACAGCCCAACAGTACTCTTATCAGCTGCATCATTACCTTGCACACCACATAAACGTTTATGGTTTTTTACACTGGTTTCTTTTTCCACAACCAAGATTTCAATCACAGCGCTTTGCTTGTAACGAGAGTCTTGCGAAGACGCCATTTTCATGTTTCACCTACAGCCCTGAAATTTGTGGGAATCGTTAGAAACTTTGCACATTTTCAGAAAAAACAATGGATTCGAAGCAGTGAAAAGCACGTTTTCGTGTATACAGGATGACAGTTATTAAACTATAGGAAATAAAATCGTCATAATTTGTCAACGGTTTACGTTAGGACGTTCAAGCTGCATGGTTGGTCGCTGGGCATGATGGTAATTAGAAGGCGCTGTACGGTTTTATTTAGTCACGAAGCCCACTTTTGGATGGGTCCGTTAAGAAACAAAACTGACGGCCGTTGTGGCTGAGCGGTTTTAGGCGCTTCAGTCCTGAACCGCGCTGCTGCTACGGTCGCAGGTTCGAATCCTGCCTCGCGCATGGATGAGTGTGATGTCCTTGGGTTAGTTAGGTTTAAGTAGTTCCAAGTCTAGGGGACTGATGACCTCAGATGTTAAGTCCCATAGAGCCATTTGAACCATCTGAACAAGCAAATTTGGCTCATTTGGGAGACTGAGAATCCGCATTTCGCCATCGAGAAGTCTCTTCACCCCCAACGGGTGACTGTGGTGTGCAATGTCCTGTCACGGAATAATCGGTACGATATTCTTTCATGGCACGGTGTCTACCTAACGGTTCGTGAATATTTTGGAAAACGATTTCATCTCCATTATTCGAAGTTACCCTGATTTCTACAATATGTGGTTTATGGAAGAGGAAGTTGAAGAAGGAGAGTGTTCGATGTCCTGGAGGAGAATTTCTGGGATCGCATTCTGACTCTGAGGTACCCAGAGGCCATTGGCATGGGCTTTGCTTGGCCACCACATTCTCTGGATATGAACACACGCGAATTCTTTTTTTGGGGCTGTGTTAAAGACAACGTGTACTGCAAAAACCCCTCAATCATTTCTGCGCTCAAAACAGCGATTCAGGAGTTCATCGATAGCATCGACGTTCCGACACTTCTGCGAGTCATGCAGAAGTTTGCTATTCGTCTGCGCCACATTACCGCCAATGATGGCAGTCATATCGAACATTTCATAACCTAAATCCGAATATCTCCAGTGACGTTTACATGTTGAATGAAATGTGTGCATGCCGTAGTTGGTAACTAATTTACGTTTTTTTTCATGTAGTTCAATAAGTATCACCTTCTACGTTAATGGCTACAAAAAATTGAGGCATTATTTATTGAACGAACTTTGCATATTGCTTAACTCTTCTTGGAACTTGTGTCATCCGAATTTTAATAGTGCCTTATTTCACTATAGGTGGATGTACATTCCGTGACTCTCAACAAAAGGGGTCGTACAAAACCCAGTAGGTATCTAGAGGAAGCTTTATTAGGCCGTTTATGTCCATATGACCTGGCTGGTAAAGTCGTAAGCTGTTCGTGGGTGACCCCGTGACGAAATACGGCAATCTTTTCTGAATGTTCTCTATCTCCACTGTTAGTCCTCCCAGACAGACTTAGCAGTACTCGAGAGGTAGCTGAAACTGGCTGACTGAGTGTTCTTTTCAGTGATTGTTTGACATGTCCTGTTTGTTAGGAAGGAAGAGCAGGCTGTCCGACTCAACTGGAAAAAGCGGACTTCGTCCAGAGATGGGGAGGCGTGCGCATCTAAAGAGTTCTGGTACTGTAGGACAAGCCATGGTCAGCATTTGCTCAGATCATTGTGGTTATCCGTATCAAGTTCAGCATTGCTTTAGTAGATGCATGTGTTACTCAGTACCTCAGAGCAAAAGTAGCTGTATTCATGTAGATAAAAGTTCGTGAGTAATTTTTAGAACTTCAGTTGTGTCTGCAGCATATATTCTTATTTACCTTCACGTAACGCTGAAATCCAGCAAGTTAACTTCGTATAATTCTCCTAGAGCACAATTTGTTATATAAATTAAAGTTCTTTCATAGTCAAATGGCCAACCGCTGTTGCCGAGCGGTCCTAAGCGCTTCAGTCTGGAACCGCGTTGCTGCTACGGTCGCAGGTTCGAATCCTAGATGTGTGTGACGTCCTTAGGTTAGTTAGGTTTAAGTAGTTCTAAATATAAGGGGCTGATAACCTCAGATGTTAAATCGCATAGTACATGGAGCCATTTGAATAGTTAGATGTGTGTGACGTGTGTTTTCAAATGAATAAATTAATGCGTTCATTTAAAAACCTGTTTCTGTTAACGCCTTCCATTAATATAAAATTTAATGATACGTAATTCTCCGCTTCAGGAGCCATGGCTGTGGCCATAAATTCTTCACGCTAGTCGTTCTGTTGTGCGCAGTATTTTCAACTTGAGTCTTACCCGAGTGTCCGGCTCTTAATTAACTTTCTAGATCAGGGTTAACATTTTAAACATGAACGGGGTTTTGCAGTCATTCCACTTTAAATCACGCGAGACACTTTTACAGTTTTGCAATTTATAGTGATTACAATAACGAGTCTCTTCCCCTGTATGTGCGCAATACGTTACGTTTGTCAGGGCTGCTGGTCAACTGCCAAACCGGGCTGTAAACGTCGATGCACTAAATTTCTGTGTGTTTCGTTACAGTTTTCTAGCTTTGCGACTTCCCTATACACAACAGCATCATGCACCAACAGCTTGACAGAGCTTCCGACGTTACCCATATCGCAATGTACACTCAGAGTACTCGTTTTAACTTGATGCAACTAAATATCTCGAAAAACACGCATTGTATGAAAAGGATGTTCCCAATGAAAAGTTGATATTTTCAAATTTGACATCTGTCTCTCGTGAAACGGGTCCCCCCCTCCACCTCCTCCCCATTTGGGGTCAACCTTTTATTTCCAAATGGGAACCCCTCATTTTATTGCTGATTCGGATTCTTGAGCAAATTATACCTAGGGTTTATCTGAAACAATTTTTTTTCCATTCGTGGTAAACCACGTTGTAATCGACGCGAAAATTACGGCGGTTGGACTAAAGAACACACCGAAATCAGTCACCCTGCTGGTGAGATTCGAGGGGACTCACCCAAACAAAGCATCGTGTTTTTCTTTTATCCGTGGTATCAACATGGCGAAGGACATTTCATCTTTGGTTCGGGACCTCAGCTGTCTCTACAGCGTATTTTGTGGAGCTTTATCCACGAGGAAGTCCTTGTTCATAACTCGCTCGTCTTCCGTCGATCGTGCTTAACGTATAGTTGCCTTTAAGTTCTTTTATTTCTTGATGATCTAAGGTTCTGACAGGGGAGCTTATGACACAGTTGTTTTTGCGCCCTAAAATATAACAAACTAACTAACATACAGGAGAAACGTCGAATTCAAATCTGTAATCGACGTGCCCCAACATTGTCACCAGCAGGAAGTGTGGAAACGCACAAGGCAATCCTTAATATCCTTTCACTGACAGAGTGCAGCGTATGGGCTAATTTCCATACTGCGCGATTTTCCTACCCTTCACGAACTCGTTTGCTCGTAATATTCAAATTTTATAACTAGTTCCATGAAACTTCGGGAGTTTGATAGCGCACCTTTCAAAGAAGAAATTTGTAAACACAAGACTGTACTGGAAGGAAAAGACGATGTGTTCCAAGAATACGGAACTCCCGTAGAAAGAAACGGCGGGCCACTAGCGCTAAATAAATGAAATCGTTTCCGCAGAGCTGCTCTTCCGGGCTGCTCTTTATTCTTCTATTTATTCTCCACACGGGCGGGCTCCCCTTAAGGCCACCTCTCCTGCTGCACTGGAGAAGAGTAAACAAGCCTTTGTCTTCATTTTCTCCGACGGCACGGCGTTCCTCCTAAGGGCCCTCATATATCGTCTACGCTCTGGGAATTTCTGCAGCCGAACGATGGAAGAACCCTTAAACATGCTTCCGTAGAAGCTCACTTCATTTATGGGACAGTAAAAAAAATTTTACGATGGAGAAGACAGTTTAGTTGCAAGGTTCAGCCTTTTACATCTTCCACGGCATCAATGACACAGTCATTGTACTCGAAGGAACTGAGAGAGAAAGAAGCACTTATTTACACATGAATGTTGCTATATAGCTCAGTTCCCTGGGAGAATAGCTTGCGTGAGCTTAGTTTAGAATCACCCTTGCTGTGACCTTTCTTATATTTTACTTGCAGTACTTGTTTTGTTCTGGAAAGACCTATGGAACTAGCTTCACCTGTCTGCGTTACGCATCCACCAAAAGGTGAGGAGTCGCGTTCTGGACGTTTATATGCAAGTCTGATTAGCCACTTTCGAGTTTTATCTTGTTTCCGTGAATGCCTTCAAGTACAAGCTGAGATATTTCTTTAAACAGACAACGCGCGCATTCTACGCCCATCCTTCTGAAATGAATGATACTTTGTTAGCAGTGAACTCGACACCAACGAGATATTAAACTGCAGCTCTGGTCCATTTAGGATTTACCGTTCAGCTGTGCAAGGTATCGCAAGTGTGGATGTTATTCCTGCTTTATGCAACCTTGTTCCGAAAACTGATGAGAGTTTTCTGGTGGTGAGTCTATTGGAGGGTCAAGACCAAAGACTTCTTCGAGACTGTAGCGAATTCAGCTGGAGTCCTTGACATGTGCGAGAAAATGAAGAACTTACAAAGTCAGCTACTACACGTTAGTAAAGGGTTGTTGTTCTTGTGGTCTTCAGTCCTGAGACTGGTTTGATGCAGCTCTCCATGCTACTCTATCCTGTGCAACCTTCTTCATCTCCCAGTACTTACTGCAACCTACATCTTTCTGAATCTGCTTAGTGAATTCATCTCTTGTTCTCCCTCTACGACTTTTACCCTCCACGTTGCCCTCCAATGCTAAATTTGTGATCCCTTGATACCTCAGAACATGCCTTACCAATCGGTCCCTTCTTCTTGTCAAGTTGTGCCACAAACTCCTCTTCTCCCCTCTTCTATTCAATACATCCTCATTAGTTACGTGATCTACCCATCTAATCTTCAGCATTCTTCTGTAGCACCACATTTCGAAAGCTTCTATTCTCTTCTTGTCCAAACTATTTATCGTCCATGTTTCACTTCCATTCATGGCTACACTCCATACAAATACTTTCAGAAACGACTTACTACCACTTAAATCTATACTCGGTGTTAACAAATTTTTCTACTTCAGAAACGCTTTCCTTTCCATTGCAAGTCTACATTTGATATCCTCTCTACTTCGACCATCATCAGTTATTTTGCTCCCCAAATAGCAAAACTCCTTTACTACTTTAAGTGTCTCATTTCCCAATCTAATTCCCTTAGCATCACCCGATTTAATTCAACCACATTCCATTATCCTCGTTTTGCTTTTGTTGATTTTCATCTTATATCCTCCTTTCAAGACACTGTCCATTCCGTTCAACTGCTCTTCCAGATCCTTTGCTGTCTCTGACAGAATTACAATGTCATCCGCGAACCTCAAAGATTTTATTTCTTCTCCATGGATTTTAATACCTACTCCGAATTTTTCTTTTGTTTCCTTTACTGCTTGCTCAATATACAGATTGAATAACACCGGGGAGAGGCTACAACCCCGTCTCACTCCCTTCCCAACTACTGCTTCCCTTTCATGTCACTCGACTCTTATAACTGCCATCTGCTTTCTGTACAAATTGTAAATAGCCTTTCGCTCCCTGTATTTTACCCCTGCCACCTTCAGAATTTGAAAGAGAGTATTCCAGTCAACATTGTCAGAAGCTTTCTCTAAGTCTACAAATGCTAGAAAGGTTGGTTTGCCTTTCCTTAATCTTTCTTCTAAGATAAGGCGTAAGGTCAGTATTGCCTCACGTCTTCCAACATATCTACGAAATCCAAACTGATTTTCCCCGAGGTCGGCTTCTACCAGTTTTTCCATTCGTCTGTAAAGAATTCGTGTTAGTATTTTGCAGCTGTGGCATATTAAACTGTTAGTTCTGTAATTTTAACATCTGTCAGCGCCTGCTTTCTTTGGGATTGGAATTATTATATTCTTCTTGAAGTCTGAGGTATTTCGCCTGTCCCATACATCTCTGTACAGTACACAAGAAACAGCAATTTGGTTGGCTAAGAAAATGTGGAATACTTATCTTCCTTTTTTCCTTAATATTAGGCAACTTGCAGGTATTTTACGACGAAAACGTGCCAGTGAAGAAATAGAATATTCAAAGTGATCGAATAGCAAATGTGGAGCTAGAGAAATTAGTTGTTTCCTAGCGAAGCGAAACTTGCACTGCCCCCGACTGCGACCTAAGTTAATCCGTTTAGCTACGTGATTCACCGTAGCCTTTGTGTCGTTTGCTTTTGCGTGCTTTTTTATTGATTTGCTGCATAAACAACAGCATACTACTATTGTACTGCTTTCTCCTCGAAGTCTAATTAAATTTAGGTCTGTATTTAACATAGCAAGAAGGAAAGTAATCGTCTAAGGGACTTGTATGAATTAAAGCTGAGAGCTATTAAGAGCAGAGTACGGCCACGTTAAGTACAATTTCCCGAACTCTTTCTCTGGAAGAATTGTATACAAATTCTTGTGTCGTGCTCTCTGCGTTAGCGAGCATATTCTTTGCGTGAAGTGTGAGACGAAAGAGCTGTGTTTGATATGGCATCGCGGATGATATAAAGATTTGCGTGATCCAGCTTGATCTGTTGCAGGGTACAGGGTATACATGTTTAACTGCCAGTCGTAACCGTAACAGTAACAGTTAGGATACTCAAATTGGACGGCTGTAGAGCCGGTCGCTCCATAGTGGCTCACAGGGCTTAACTCGTCTAGTCCTCTCCCCCCCCCCCCCTCCCCACCATCATCACCCCTCTATCTCTCTCTCTCTCTCTGTTCATAAAGGAACACACTCACTCTCCCTTTGTGCGCACCTACCTAAAAACGTTTAATTTCAAATCGATAAACAGTATGCGTGGAACATGTGGAGCTACCGTTGGTCAAAGAAGTTTGTTATTTACGCCGTTACTTACACGCTGTCAGTATCTATCATTTCCTTGTTGGAGATCCAGGTGGATCTCAAACCACTCTTTCACAATCTGTTTCTGTTGATCCATTGTGGACATGAGATAGCGATTGTCAGATATTTAACAGTGAAATTCGTCAAACAGCCGAGCAATTGATAAGTTATTTTTATTTTTTTTTATTTTCGCTACCAGTTTCGCCAGTTCATTGTGCCACCTTCAGGTCCCATATTCACCCCTCAAAAATAATCGATACTGGCACACTGGGTCCATATTTTTCTGGATTTCGTTAGTTCTAAAATACTTCTTTCGAACACTTGACTACGACTGCAGAGTTGCAGTCAAATCTTCGAAGAAAGCACTTGAGAATTCACGAAATCCTGAAATATATGGCCCGAGTGTGCCAGTATAGATTATTTTTTAGAGGTGCATAAGGGCCTGAAGATGGCATAATGAATTGCCGAAACTGGTAGCGAAAATAACATAAAATGACTTCTCAATTGCACAGCTTTTGGTGGAATTCACTGTTAAGTAAAACTTCCAGGTTCTTGTCTTATAGAAATAAGCGTATCCTTCTTCCATTTGTCGACTCCGTTTATACTGAAGAAATTCGTTTGGGAAACGAACTGTGTGTGTTTTGTTCTGCCGTCTTGTAATGTATCGTCGTCAACGGGCGCTCTAGGATAAAGCTCTGCATACGTGCCAAGGACGTAGTTCATATAGAGCTGTGCAAACCAAACTCAACCTCTAAACGAAGGAGACTAAGGGGGTGGGGGTTGTGTCTATCTAAACATATTGTGCTGTCAAGAATATCTCATGAATTAAAACCCATCCAGACAGCCCCAATTGTTAACAAATAGCTTCCGGGATTCGGGAAGATGTGCCGATCCCGGATCGAATCCGCTTTGCTTGTTGGCTACGAGGGTCTGTGTGCCGGCCATCCCGAATGCGGTTTTTAGGCGGTTTCTCACATCCGATTGGGTGAATACCGGGCTGGTACCAAAATCCCTCCTCAGTTACACGTCTCGAAAACATTTGGAGAACGTTCTCTCTCTCTCTTTCACATGCAAACACTATTCGCAGACGGTTGGGGGCTTCACATATTCCATCGTGGCGGGTTAAGTTGTGGCGACACTTAAATTAACCATGGCAAATGCTATAGTAATCATATCAACTCAGCGTAGACGCGGGTCAAAGGCACAAGAAAAGAAGAAGATAGTCTTGTGAATCAACAGAATTCAGTTGACAGAATAGTTGGGCGACGACAAACAAGTAGATGAAGTTGACAGTATCAAATACTTGTGATCACAGCTTGATACCACATCCAATTGGGAGAAACATATCACAGAATTATTGAAGTACCTAAACAGATCTCTATTTATAACGCGAATATTGTCAGGCTAAGGTGATCTAAAAATAAAAAAGCTGGAGCACTAAGCTTACTTTGATTCCACAATGTTATACATGATTACTTTTGATATAACTCATCAAGCCAAGCTAATGCTTTCAGCCTGCAAATCGTGTGGTAAAAATAGCTTGTGGTTTGAACTCAAGAACATCCTGCAGAGGTCTGCTTAAGGAAATATGGATACTAGCTACAGCTTCCCATTATATTTTTTGATCAGTGAACTTTGTCATCAAAAATATATCTCTTTTTCAGACCAAGAGCTCATTTCATGTGATGTTAAGTCCTATAGTACATCGAGCCATTTAAACCATCATTTCATGGAATCAATACTAGAAATAAGAATCATCTTCTCAAAGATTTCAAGTCACTTATTTTGATCCAGAAAGGTGTCCAGTATTCAGGAACTCACATTTTCAGTAACTTGCCAGCAGCTGCATAAAGTGTTATGCAGGAGCCAACGTAGCCCCTGAGGGCCTGCAACCTATCTTACACCATAGACGACGAGGTTGTGTCTGTCAAAGGCGTACCAAAAGCACCATCGTAAACACTGGCTGTTTACATACAAGATAATGGGTACTAGTGTGTGTGTGTGTGTGTGTGTGTGTGTGTGTGTGTGTTACCACGAACCTTTCTGGAAAATTAGAAGTGAACTTTTGTTTGCCTCAATTAGGAGACTTTTACTAGCATCGTTACTGTTACCTTTCGTTTGTTGTTCAGTCATCAACCTTGTGAACGTACATCAATAAAAGTTGTGTTTGTGAATAATTGCGAATTGTCAGTCACAACAAAAAGTTTACTCATTAATAACATTCAGTATGAGAGGAGCCTCAACGATTAATTAGTGAGACCAACTTCTGCTACTCCATTGATGAAATTCTTAGTACAACCAAATGATGTGTGTGCACGAGGGCTATTCGGAAAGTAAGTTACTATCGGTCGCAAAATCGAAACTGTTGTGAAAATGCGACGACGTTTTGCAGAGATACGTTGGGTAGTGTATCTGGTATGCCCGTCGATCGCGGCACGTAGCTCTCTTCAGTTCTGAGCTCACAGTGAACACGTAAAAATGCCTAAAAAATAGTCTTCCTCCAGGTATGAGGGTCTGGTGAGAGAGTTTGCCTGATGTTGTGCAGCCCACGTAACATAACTGTCATGCGTTTAGTTCTTCATGAGATTTCTTGACCGCACTCTGCGGGAGAGATGAAGACGCTCTTGCCGCGTTTTCGATGGCAAGTGTGTCATCAGCCACAACGTAGCCTGTAATTGGCTCGTCTTGAGTACCATCTTTGCTCAAATGAAACGCTGGCTATGAAGACAAGATTTTGGCACAGACAAGGAGCTGTAGACGAGCGTAGAAATTTGGCGGAAAGCACAAGTGGCTACCTTTCATTACGAGGGTGTTGGGAAGTTGGTACAACGCTACGACAGATGTCTACTTCGGAGTGGTGACTATGTGGAGAAGTAGCTGTAAGTTGTCGCTTACTATTTCAAATAAAACATTTTTTTTTTATTTTCACATTAGTTTGCGCTTGGCTACCGATCGGAATTTACTTTCCGAATAGCTGTCGAGTCACTAACAATATGAAATAATGCGAGTATTAGTACAATTTGATTTCTGTACAAATTCAGTGACGTAATTCGATCTTTGCAAATGCATGGCTACAATACATTGAATTATTATATGCACCTCACTGTATTGATTATTTGGGTCTGACGAGAGGGGTGTAAGGGTTGTCTGTGCGGTGGTGGTGACTATTGCGTCTGGATGGCGTATGGTCAGCACATCTGCCTAGTATGCATGAGAACCACGATAGAATCCCGGTCTGGCAAATATGTTCAACTTGCTCCATTGATATAAATCAATGTTTACTGGCAGCTTGCGGCGGCGCGGTTCTTTCCGTCCCTTTACGACGAATCGGCTCCTACCTGTGAACATTGTCTCAGCAGATCATCAGTAGGAAAGCCGAGTGAAACCTACTGTACTTCGACGTGAACCAGGCTGCAATTGAAGTCACTAATCTACATTTCGGGAGAAAGTTTTCACACAAATGAAAGGTTGGAAATTTTGTCCTCAATTAATATATTCTGAAACTTAGGTGAACAAGTATCACTGCCAATCCCGTGCTAGTTCTAACACAGTCACTCAAAATCCCTTTCACTCACGTTACCAAGTTTATGGTGTTGCATTCCCCGAAAACGTAATAGCAACAAAATACTGATTGTTTTATACTCGCCAAATATTAAGTCTGTCGGTGACAACGCAGTCACAGTTTTTAGTCACCGAACTGCTCAATACGCCACGGGGAATATATGTCTTTTCTCGTCACAAAATTAACTTAAAAATTCCGAAATTTCTACACAAACATCGGAATAATTATGCCGTCACTTTCCAACACTTTTGATGTATGAAACACTGCTAAAACACATTTATAGCATTTTACATACACAGAAAGACATAATAACACTTTATGAAAATACTAGAACAGTTTATGAAAAACATTCTATTACTTTAGCGCACTCTAGTGGGCACAATTGAAACTAAAATCACAGTTCCCCTATCCAATATTGTCCTCTATCGGCTGATACATAAACTACGTGCGCTTCCAGTCTCGCATCACCATCTGTCACTATCCAGCTCTGAGACACATCTCCCACTTAACCACCTCCAAGGCAGGATCGGTATACGGCGCTACGCCTCAAGCTAATGTCTTTAATTATTTTCATCTAATATTAATGTCATCATAAATGGAAATGTCTTGAATCTATGAAGACAGGTGGAAGGGAAGAAGATAAATGCCTTAGATAAACAATAAATTACAATTTCTGCAGGAAGAAGGTCGGAACATAGGAAGAAGAAATGGAAGCAAAGGGCGACTGAGAATAAGAGACGCCCATTGTCTGGTTTTACGGCCTGCGAGACGGGCGGAGAGCGAGCTGTCTGCCAGACTGTTGGCGTCGCTCATCGATTTGTACACTGCGATTGTCAGCGCCCTTTGTCTTGGGACCGACAGCGAATGGCGGTCTGATTCTGCTTCTGTGGTTTCTTTTGCAGCGCGTAAGATGCCCCTAGTCGCCGTAAATCAGCGGAACGCGTGGCCGAGTGCAAACGCTGCGGCCGGAGGGGCCACCACGATGGTACGAACGTTGCGCCACAGCTGGGGGAAAAGACAGATAAAGAACGGCGCGGCTCATACGACGTAGACCTCTGAGCAGCAGAGCTGCGTCTGCGGGATGAACGACAAGTCACTGTTGTCTCAGAACGTCGTTACAGAGCTTAAGGGGGGCAGGACGTCAAAGAGGCCGACTTGGAGCAGGAGAGGCACCACAGGACATTTTAATTTATACTGTCTATACTTTTACAAATAAATACATAAAACTTTGTCAGCATGACCAGGAAGATTTGAGGACTCACACTCATAGCAGTGGAAGTTCAAAAACATAGCAAAATACCTTTTTTTTAGATGTGAAATTTCATCATTTTTTCACTTACAACTGGCTGCATTTGTTTCTGTAGGTACACTTTTCTTCCTAAGTAAAAGAGATTCTTCGATGAATTTTGCACAGCATACGAACAGTACGTAAAGGTGTATGAAACTCTAGAATTTCCAAATCTATTGAAAACTGTGGTAAAAATTTAGATAATTAACTATAAAATTTGAGTTTTTTTCAAATTTAAAATGTAACACTTCATTCATTTTTTCATAGATTAAATAAACTCTAGAGTTTCATACACATGTAAATATAGTTTGTATTCTGTGCAAAATTCATCGAAGAAACTTTCTTACTTAAGAAGAAAAGTGTACCTATAGCAACAAATGCAGCCACTAGTAAGTGAAAAAACGATGAAATTCTACATGTAAAAAAATGTATTTTGTTAAGTTTTTGAGCTTCCACTACTATGAATATGAATCCTGAATCCTTCTTGATCATTCTTTCAAAGTTTTATGAATTTATTTGTAAAAGTATAGACAATGGAAGTTAAAATGTCCTGTGGTGCCTCTCCTGCTGCACGTCGGCCCGTTTGGCGTCCTAACCCCTTTAATACGCCGCTGGGAGAATTCGATTATTCCCAAAATGCAACACTGAGCAACGAACTTCAATCGTTTGAAGTGTACAACGTATGGTGAATAGCGCTCACCTAATACTTGCAGGCACTGCACACGACCCATATAAAGAAAATGGCTTAATAATTAGGATAGCGGCCTTGAATTTGAAAAGATCGAAGCTCGAATCCACTTCCAGCCAGTACTAGATTTCCTGTTGTCTTCGCAAATTACTTAAAAAAAATTTCTATGGTTACTCAAATCATGACAAATGATTTTCTTCTGGCATTCTTGTCGAAATGAACAGCTCTCTAAAGTCATAGATATTGAGCGGACGTTAAACTATACCTTCCCCTCTTTCTTTATCGTTGCACTCTTTCGTTTTTCTTTACTACTTTTTGAAGTTTATTGAGAATAATTAAATGTATTTTATCCGTCTAGTGCCCATGAACAGGGCACAGGGTTATTTGGTAACCGTGATAGCGTTACGGAGATGTTTAACAAACTCAAGTGGCAGACTCTGCAAGAGTGTCGCTCTGCATCGCGATGTAGCTTGCTCGCCAGGTTTCGAGAGGGTGCGTTTCTGGATGAGGTATCGAATATACTGCTTCCCCCTACTTATACCTGCCGTGGAGATCACTAATGTAAAATTAGAGAGATTCGAGCGCGCACGGAGGCTTTCAGACAGTCGTTCTTCCCGCGAACCATACGCGACTGGAACAGAAAAGTGAGGTAATGACGTAAAGTGCCCTCCTCGACACACCGTTGGGCGGTTTGGGGAGCATGAATGTAGATGTAGAAAATTTATAATGCCCTCTGCCGGGCGAGCCACTTCTACCTTCTCGTTAGCTTCAACCTCATGTGAGTGAAAGTGGAGCTATCTGACTCTTAAAATCGACGCGGTAATAAAACAGTACTAGTTATAGTTGGTTTTCTTAGAGAATAAATTTTCAGAAAAATGTAATGTGTCTTTAACTCCTACACTTTCTTCAAGTCAACGAAACTTTGTTGGCATATTCTGTGCATTTCGTATCTGTGCATAATAATGAGTAAATGACGAGCCATTGCAGGGACGCAATACATACGGGAGTATGACACCCCACCTAAACTGTCTGAAAGCATTTGCTAGCTAATGTAGAACAGCTAGAGTATTGCTGAGCTGTGTGGTCTCTTTGCCAGATAGTATTGAGGGAAGACACGGAAAAGTACAATGAAGGGCAGTTCGTTTTGTATTATCGTGAAATGGGGGACAGAGTATCGTGGATATGGGGAGAGTCTGGATTGAAATAATTAAACCAAAGGCGATATTCGTCGCGGCTAAATGTTTTCACAGTATCTCAGTAACAAATGTTTTGTTGTGAATGTGAAAATATTTTATTCTCGCCAACCTACGTAGGGAAAAATGATCATAATAATAAAATAATAGAAATCAGAGCTCGCACAGGAAGATTAAAGTGTTTATTTTTCCCACGCGCTGTTAGAGAGCGAAACAGTACAGCAGTAGTATGAAGACGGTTTGAAGAATCCTCTGCCAGATACTTAAGTGTGAATTGCAGAGTAATGTCGATGAAGAGCGCTGAGAGTCGGGCTAATACTAGTCGCTGGATATGACTTAACCATAAGAAGAGCTTAGCACAGATCCAGGTTTGCGACATTCATAACTATGTAATGAAATTCTGATACTCCACCCAGTACACCACATACAATGCTACAGTGATCATTAAACAAAAGTCGGATACTTAATCAACACACCAGTGACTGACTATAGAGTGTGTGATCTCTACTTTTAGCTTGACGGGTCATGGATGTCCCGCAGCTCGATAGCAACTGCTATACTGTGGAATCTGTGTAAGTTTCTTTTTAGCACAATACATTTAACGTCAATTACAAGATACCGTGGGCTATAATGGGTCTGTCATTACAGCGACATGCCAACTAGCAACAAATCTTCTCTTCTGTAGAATCTTGCTACAGCGACGGCTATGGTAATGGTCGAGTATCCATGACGTAATTTCGAGGTATTATTCTGCAAGATACTGGAAGAATGTCTGGCTTGAGAGTCTGGCTATATATGCCACAAACTGGACGACTGAAAATTGCAGCGACTCATATCTATGTGATAGTCTTCCTTCAATGTATTACTGGAGATCTCTTCTGCGATAGATCAACGCTAGTCTATACGTTGAAAGTTCTTTATCTCCCACGTTGTTGTTGTTTCGTTCACCGTTCACATAACAAATGGTGGCTCTGAGCACTATGCGACTTAACATCTGTGGTCATCAGTCGCCTAGAACTTAGAACTGATTAAACCTAACTAACGTAAGGACATCACACACATCCATGCCCGAGGCAGGATTCGAACCTGCGACCGTAGCAGTCGCGCGGTTCCAGACTGAGCGCCTAGAACCGCGAGACCACCGCGGCCGGCATTCACATAACATGACCACTCATTGGGCGTATGAGGGATTTCACTTCTAGGGGATTCTAGCTCGGCAAACGTCCCACATCTGCTGGGGCTGAACATTCTGCTGAAGTCAAGTATGGTCTAGACTCTATGACATCATTTACGAGCATCCTCGGGCGGGTACTACAATGGAGGATTCGTAATCGGGAAAAAGACCACTGTTATTCCACGAGTCACTGCATGCAATGTTAGATGGTGTACGTAGGTTACAGAATTCAAAAAGAGAAGTGGAAAAGTGCTAAGCAAAGAACGGAAAGCTGATTAGTTGACGGAATACATACAAGGGCTATACAAAGAAACGAACTTGAAATCAGTGTTATAGAATGGGAAGAGGACGAAGATGAGATGGGAGTTACGGTAATGCGAGAAGAATTTGATAGAGCATTGAAAGACATAAGTAGAAACAAAGGCCCTAGAATAGACTAAATGCCCTCAAAAGTACTGAGAGCCGGCCATTACAAAGTTACTGCACTTTGTATGCGATATAAACTGGAAATTCGAAACCCACTCGGATTTCAAGAAGACTGTAATAATTCAAATTCCAAAGAAGGCTGAAGCTGACTGATGTAAATATTACCGAACTCTTAGTTTAATAAGTAATGATTGCAAAATTCTGACACAAATTGTTTACAGGAAAATACAAAAACTGGTAGAAGCTGGTTTGGGGCGAAATCAGTTTGGATTCTGGAGAAACGTAATAAGAACATTAAGATTGGCCTATGACATTGTAATTGAGTCATGGGCGCAAAAGGTCTTGATAGTTCAAATAGTTTTAAGCACTATGGGACTTAACACCTGAGATCATTAGTCCCCTAGACTTAGGACTACTTAAACCTAACTAACCTAAGGACATTACACACATCCATACCCGAGGCAGGATTCGAACCGGCGACCGTAGCGGTCGCGCGGTTCCAGACTATAGCGCCTAGAACCGCATGGCGACAGAGGCCGACACGAAATGAGAAACTAAAAGTTTGGAAGAGAAAGACAATGGAAGCTTTAGAAATGTGATGTTACAGAAAAAACTGAAGATTAGATTTACAGATTGAAGAACTAACGAGGAGGTAATTAAATGAGGAGATTGAAGAACTAACGGGGAGATAATTAAAGGTAGAGATTGAAGAACTAATGAGGAGATAGTGAGTCGAACTGGGGAAAAAATAACTTTATGACACCGCTTAACGAAAGAAGTGATCGGTTCATAGGACACATCCTGAGTCATCGCAGCCCAGATACATTCCATGGTTGACAAATAAGGGAACCGGTGGGCCTAGTCGCGGATCTGTACAGTTGTCGAGGTGTTTATGGTGTGAAATAAAGTCAGTGGTCTCGAGTTATACTGCTAGAGCCGGCCGGAGTGGCCGTGCGGTTCTGGGCGCTAGAGTCTGGAGCCGAGCGACCGCTACGGTCGCAGGTTCGAATCCTGCCTCGGGCATGGATGTGTGTGATGTCCTTAGGTTAGTTAGGTTTAAGTAGTGCTAAGTTATAGGCGACTGATGACCTCAGAAGTTAAGTCCCATAGTGCTCAGAGCCATTTGAACCATTTTATACTGCTAGAATATTCCATTTGCTACCATGGTCATGAAGGATATGACAACCGAGTTGAGTTAGCATCTTGCCACATACAAACGAGCCTTCATCAGTTATCATACCCAGCGCTGTTGTCATATCCAAAAGCTCCCCACTCGATTGTTCAAGGGGTTGGAGAGAAATGCGCTCGAGAATCCCTGCTCGCTGTGACCTTTCACGAGGTCCTCTACATACTTACTGGCGTCGAATTGACCGTCACAAAGAGAAGTGAGAATCTTCGGTGGTCACCACAAAACACTAACCAGTGTCCTTCATAACTATGGTTCTACTCCATGCACGAACCAGTTGTCTATGGTGTAGTGTTAGCGGTAAATGGCGGATGGCAACTCGACATCTCAACTTGGTTTCCAGTAATCTTTTCCCGTTGGATCATGGTTTCTGCCATCTGTTCTCCTCAGTCCATCCCATCACCACTTGCTCTGCAGTCACTGAATTACAGGGAGTTGTGTGTGCGATATGTCAGTATGATGTTCCCATGCCCCTCATACCAATGATTCGACGATTCTCAAAACTCCCGAAAGACAGCGATAAGCTGCAAGTACGAGCGGGGTTCGGTAATAAATGGAACACATTCTTTTCTTGACCAGTTTCAGTTCAAAAAATGTTGAATTTGTTGTGAGATGTCGTGTAATATTTCCGCTTCAGCCCCTATTGTTTCATAAAGTTCCAATAGGTGGTGGCGCTATATGTAGCCGTCGAAATGGGGGTGTGTTCCAAGTAGAGACCTGTAATTGAGTTTCTTTTGTCAGGAAACCAAAGCATCGCAGATATTCATAGGCGCTTGCAGAATATCTACAGAGAGGTGATGGTGAACGAAAATACGGCGAATTGCTGGGCGAGGCGTCTGTCGTCATCGCAATACGGTCGCACAAACCTGTCTTATCTCCCGTGTACCGGCCAACCGCACACAACTGTATTGTGCCCTTCAGCTTGTTCGTCGCCACAAAAATGCAAACGAACTTGTTCCTCTCCGTTACAACGCTATGCGTCACACAAGTCTATAGACCCGAGTGGAATTCATATATTTAATTTGACTGTTGCCCTTGAACCACCCTACAGCCAAGATCTCGCACCTTCCGAGTTACATGCCTTTGGTCGAATGAGGGATGCACTCCGCGGAAGTAGTACGTGCGTGATATGGAGGTTAGTGACGCAGCAAGATGCTGTCTGCGACGTCGAAGAGTAGAGTGGTACCATGCGGGCATACAGTCCCTCCCAGTAAGAACGTATCGTAAGGTCATCGCATTGACAGGCGTTATGTTGAAAAATAGGGTTTTGTAGCCAGAAGAGTTGGGAATAATATAGTGTATTGGCATCCAGAATAAAAGCCGACCTGCTTTCAGAAAAGAAATTTTGCAATCAAAATGGTTCAAATGGCTCTAAAGACTATGGGACTTGACATCTCGGCGGAGGTTCGAGTCCTCCCTCGGGCATGGGTGTGAGTGTTTGTCCTTAGCATAATTTAGGTTAAGTAGTGTGTAAGCTCAGGGACTGATGACCTTAGCAGTTAACTCCCATAAGATTTCACACACATTTGAACATTTTTGAAATTGACATCTGTGGTCATCAGTTCCCTAGACTTAGAACTACGTAAACTTAACTCACCTAAGGACGTTTCAAGGTGCCGGGGCTAGAAGTGTATTTAACACTAAATTCTTCTAGAATCTTCATATGGAAATGATGCTTTAAGCCCCGTTTTGGAAATCCGACTTTTGCTGTTGCACATGGATTAAGAAGAAACGCGAACTGACTGTAATCGACCCTGCAAGTGGATTAGAAAAGAGTTTGGGACCTGCAATAATTTAATTTGATAAAAATTAATTTGATAAAGGAAAGTTTCATTAACGTAGTGAGAAATGAAAGGGTTGCTCTACCGATCAACAGAATGAAAGTTCTGTCCAAAATAACAATTTGATTTATTATGACTAAACTCCAAATAATAAACAAAACACATGAAACATTTACAATAAGTCAAAATTGGATACTGAAATAAATGCTGTGAAGGTGAAGTTGTCCAGAAACTAGCTTGTGATGTTTATGACCCAGTGGTATGTGGAGCCAATTCCTGGCAACTCAAATCTTTAGAGAAACACCCAGGCAACCCAACATTAATTGCTGCTACTGTAGTCAGAACTCAGACAGTGAACACCCAAGACAGAACCACGTTTGAAAGGCCGGGAACAGGCGCGCTCTGCTGAGCTCTGATTGTCATGTAGCTAAATTCCCTAATCTGCCGTTGGTGCGGACATACACTCCTGGAAATGAAAAAAAGAACACATTGACACCGGTGTGTCAGACCCACCATACTTGTTCCGGACACTGCGAGACGGCTGTACAAGTAATGATCACACGCACGGCACAGCGGACACACCAAGAACCGCGGTGTTGGCCGTCGAATGGCGCTAGCTGCGCAGAATTTGTGCACCGCCGCCGTCAGTGTCAGCCAGTTTGCCGTGGCATACGGAGCTCCATCGCAGTCTTTAACACTGGTAGCATGCCGCGACAGCGTGGACGTGAACCGTATGTGCAGTTGACGGACTTTGAGCGAGGGCGTATAGTGGGCATGCGGGAGGTCGGGTGGACGTACCGCCGAATTGCTCAACACGTGGGGCGTGAGGTCTCCACAGTACATCGATGTTGTCGCCAGTGGTCGGCGGAAGGTGCACGTGCCCGTCGACCTGGGACCGGACCGCAGCGACGCACGGATGCACGCCAAGATCGTAGGATCCTACGCAGTGCCGTAGGGGACCGCACCGCCACTTCCCAGCAAATTAGGGACACTGTTGCTCCTGGGGTATCGGCGATGACAATTCGCAACCGTCTCCATGAAGCTGGGCTTCGGTCCCGCACACCGTTAGGCCGTCTTCCGCTCACGCCCCAACATCGTGCAGCCCGCCTCCAGTGATGTCGCGACAGGCGTGAATGGAGGGACGAATGGAGACGTGTCGTCTTCAGCGATGAGAGTCGCTTCTGCCTTGGTGCCAATGATGGTCGTATGCGTGTTTGGCGCCGTGCAGGTGAGCGCCACAATCAGGACTGCAAACGACTGAGGCACACAGGGCCAACACCCAGCATCATGGTGTGGGGAGCGATCTCCTACACTTGCCGTACACCTCTGGTGATCGTCGAGGGGACACTGAATAGTGCACGGTACATCCAAACCGTCACCGAACCCATCGTTCTACCATTCCTAGACCGGCAAGGGAACTTGCTGTTCCAACAGGACAATGCACGTCCGCATGTATCCCGTGCCACCCAACGTGCTCTAGAAGGTGTAAGTCAACTACCCTGGCCAGCAAGATCTCCGGATCTGTCCCCCATTGAGCATGTTTGGGACTGGATGAAGCGTCGTCTCACGCGGTCTGCACGTCCAGCACGAACGCTGGTCCAACTGAGGCGCCAGGTGGAAATGTCATGGCAAGCCGTTCCACAGGACTACATCCAGCATCTCTACGATCGTCTCCATGGGAGAATAGCAGCCTGCATTGCTGCGAAAGGTTGATATACACTGTACTAGTGCCGACATTGTGCATGCTCTGTTGCCTGTGTCTATGTGCCTGTGGTTCTGTCAGTGTGATCATGTGATGTATCTGACCCCAGGAATGTGTCAATAAAGTTTCCCCTTCCTGGGACAATGAATTCACGGTGTTCTTATTTCAATTTCCAGGAATGTACATTACCAAGCTGAATCTTAAATGCGAGGACACGATTTGGCATATCGGAGGCGATGACTGGTTGGTTCGACGTGCCGTCGTGGTGATGATAATATTGCGAGTATAGCCAGAAAGAAATTACCCTGGTCTGGTTGTTCCAGATTAAAGACTTCCTAGCAACACAAATGCGCCTCTGAGGGAGACGAGGAAGGCTCGCTACACAATCACTGATGGTACAATGATTGATTTTAACAAGCGAAGTCACACAGTAACTCCGATACAGTCAACTTTAGTAAAAAATGTTCAATACGGACAACATGGGCCGCTTGTACGCAGAACGCTCAATTGCCAACTGTACTCGGAAAGTTACGTTGAAGTCGAAGTCAGCAACTTCGTCAAACAGTTACAATTAAATGAAAGTATGTTACACAGCCGACAGAAGGCAGGTTGTCCAGAGCAGCGAGAGCTCAGTCTTGTAACCTACTCTGACCTAAAGGCGAGAGCCGACTCTCTAAGAGCACCCATACAAGCCGAACACAGAACATTCCCGCCCCCACGACAGTGGCCGTGGTTAAACGTTCCAATCAGTAACTCGAAAACCGGCGGAAAATTCCACTCTATTGCCGACGCACTACTATTCCACCAATGTAGATACTTGGCACTAAGTTCTAGGCCGATTTTGCTACGTCACAGAGCTATCCCCTGAGCAAACCAGTCACAGTTATGATTTTGCGAAATACGCGGGAATTAGCCGGCCAAGACTGCCTGGAAACACAAGTCATTCCCACATCTCACTGTTAGCCCGCCAGAAAGTGTTTTCACTAAGTTTCTGGGAAGTAACGGAATCTCTAGCCCAGCCGCTCCGTCAGGCCCCTGTGGGCGTGTCGCCCCCGCTCTTATGACAATGTCAGAGTCTGGAAAGCATCCACTCGACATCCTCACACCCATCGGCTTAACCCTTTCAAGATCAGCAGAACCCGCCTGTCACCGGACCACCCGGGTGACGAGAGATGTTGTGTGGGAAGTTCGTGTGTGAAGGAATTGCAACTTCTCACTGCATCCAATTAGAGAGGAAAATCATATTACTCAGAGTAAGAAATATGAGAGGGGGCTCATGCCTCCTCTCAACATCACACACATCCATGGCCGAGGCAGGATTCGAACCTGCGACCGTAGCAGTAGCGCGGTTCCGGTCTCAAGTGCCTAGAGCCGATCGACCACAGCGGCCGGCCAATTGTGCATTACTTATGTAATGCCCCTCGTAGATGCTTTACAAGAATGTTGTAATGCCTATCTTTAAAGTTTCAGTGACATTAGACACACGCCATAGCTATTGTGTACTCACTGTTCGTCTTCTGTATGAATGGTCTTTACTTCTCTACTGAAGAATATTCAAAATACGCTCACGCAAGGACGAAGTTTGCAACAGCAATCTCCCACAAGGTTGGAAATACTGGTCAGTTCGGTAGCATTCGGTCAAGGCGTTCGCGGTGTAACGCATTCCATTTCCTTCCGTGCAGATGTGAGTGTAGCATGTGTAGCACGCTCCAGGGACGTCGATTTGGTAAGGTCGCGGCTGAAGAGCGTCTGTGCGGTGGACATGAGTGTCACCGCCTTTCGCGCTCGAGTTCAGAAGGGGCAGAGGGCTTCGCAGGAATTGTAGCGGGCTGCGAAACGTGCCGGTGGCGGCGGCGGCGGCGGCGGCGGCGGCGGACACACAGGAAATGGATTTCGCGCCCGGAGTGTCTTCCCGCGCAGATAGCTGCGTCGCCGGACCCGCGTCGGCGCAGACGATATTGGTGTTGCCGGGGTACGCAGCTGAGAGCAACGAGGGCAGGCGGGCGCCTCGCGGACGTGCGGCGAAGCGGAGAGCCGCGGCTCCCGTGCGCTACGCGGCGCGCGGCTGGCCACGGCCAAGCGCTTCTCCCTAAACCCAGATAAAGTTTCGCGTCGCGCGAATTTCCGGACATCGTGGCAGAGAGGCCGGCGGAAAGTTTCGGGGACGCTCGCTCCGCAAAAAAATGAGTCAGATTTTGGTACTGCTCTGAAGAGGCCGTGGTGGAAGAGAAAGTAATCTGATCGGGGATATGTTGGAGTTGCAGTGTATCGGAACGTACCTAGTAACCTACTAGCATACAACCCTACGTATTTCATAAAAAGTAGAGAACAGCGAAGCATGGTTCCCGGCAAGTGATTATTTACACTCGGCACAACACGAAGGACTTATCCGAACGCGACGGAAATCGGAAAATGTGATGTTAATGTACAAACAAACATATCATCTAAATTTCACAATTAATTGGTGAGTTATTCAAACTAAACTAGTTAACAGCGCGGTTGTCCGCTTCTGGCATTTATGCAAGCAGGTCCACGGCTCAACCATGACTGACAGAGCTGTTGAAACCAACGACCTTGCCGGAGTGGTAACACCGGTTCCCGTCAAATCATCGAAATGAAGCGCTGTCGTGCTGTGCCCCTCCATATCCGCATCCAGTTACGCCTGTGGGTTGAGGACGGTCGGTACCGTTGGGGCTTCCAAGGCCTGTTCTGTCGGAGTTTAGTTTAGTTTTAGCTGTTGCGTGTTATGCTAAGGGATATCGTGCCACATTCTGTTCAATGGGCGCGGTAGATCGTCAAAATCTGGAGCTGATCTCCATCTACATGGATGCTCAGCAGATGACATTTAAGTGCCTGGCAGAGTGTTTATCGAACCACCTTCACAATTCTCCATTATTCCAATCTTGTGCGGAAAAACGAACACCTGTATCCTTGCGTGCGAACTTTGATTTGCCTTATTTTATTATGGAGATCGTTTCTTCCTATGTAGCCAGCCACTGTGTCGGAGCAGTTTTAGGCGCTTCAGTCCGGATCCGCGCTGCTGATACGGTCGCAGGTTCGAATCTTGCCTCGGACATGGATGTGTGTGATGCTCTTAGGTTGTTTAGGTTTAAGTAGTTCTAAGTCTAGGGGACTGATTACCTCAAATGTTAAGTCATTGTGCTCGGAGTCATTTGCACCATTTCTTCTCCCTATGTAGGTCGGCGTCAACAAAATATTTTCGCATTCGCAAGAGAAAGCTGGTGATTGGAATTTCGTCAGGCGATTCCGTCACAACGAAAAAGCCTTTGTTTTAATTATGTCCACTCCAAATCCTGTATCATTTCAGTGACACACTCTCCCCTATTTCGCGATAATACAAAAACGGGTGCCCTTCTTTGAATTTTTTCGATGTACTCCGTCAATCCTCTCAAGTAATGACCCCACACCGCGCAGCGGTATTCTAAAAGAGAATGGACGAGCGTGGTGTAGGCAGTCTCTTTAGTAGATCTCTTACGTTTTCCAAGTGTACTGCCAATAAAATGCAGTCTTTGCTTAGCCTTCACCCCAACATCTTCTATGTGTTCTTTACAATTTAGGATGTTTGTAATTGTAGTTCCTAGGTATTTAGTTGAATTTGCGGCCTTTACATTTGGTTGATTTATTGTGTAACCTAAGTTTAACGGACTAATTTTAGCACTCATGTGGATGACCTCACAGTTTTCCTTATTTAGGGTCCATCACCAATTGTAGGACCATACAGATATCATTTCTAATTCGTTTTGCAATTTGTTTTGATCTTCTGATAACTTTAATAGTCGATAAATGACAGCGTCGCCGGCCGCGGTGGTCTCGCGGTTCTAGGCGCGCAGTCCGGAACCGTGCGACTGCTACGGTCGCAGGTTCGAATCCTGCCTCGGGCATGGATGTGTGTGATGTCCTTAGGTTAGTTAGGTTTAAGTAGTTCTAAGTTGTAGAGGACTGATGACCATAGCAGTTGAGTCCCATAGTGCTCAGAGCCATTTGAACCATTTGAACCAATGACAGAGTCATCCGTAAACAACCTAAGATGGCTACTCCGATTGTCTCCATAAAAGTTTATACAGGGTGTTACAAAAAGGTACGGCCAAATTTTCAGGAAACATTGCTCACACACAAATAAAGAAAGGATGTTATGTGGACATGTATCCGGAAACGCTTAATTTCCGTGTTAGAGCTCATTTTAGTTTCGTCCACCAACGCTCAATGGAGCACGTTATCATGATTTCATACGGGATACTCTACCTGTGCTGCTAGAATATGTGCCTTTACAAGTACGACACAACATGTGGTTCATGCACGATGGGGCTCCTGCACATTTCAGTCGAAGTGTTCGTACGCTTCTCAACAACAGATTAGGTGGCCGATGGATTGGTGAAGGCGCACCAATTCCATGGCTTCCACGCTCTCCTGAGCTCAACCCTCTTGACTTTCATTTATGGGGGCATTTGAAAGCTCTTGTCTACGTAACCCCGGTACCAAATGTAGAGACCCTTCGTGCTCGTATTGTGGACGGCTGTGATGCAATATGCCATTCTCCAGGGCTGCATCAGCGCATCAGGGATTCCATGCGACGGAGGGTGGATGCATGTATCCTCGCTAACGGAGGACATTTTGAACATTTCCTGTAACAAAGTGTTTGTAGTCACGCTGGTACGTTCTGTTGCTGTATGTTTCCATTCCACGATTAATGTGATTTGAAGAGAAGTAATAAAATGAGCCCTAACATGGAAAGTAAGCGTTTCCGGACACATGTTCACATAACATATTTTCTTTCTTTGTGTGTGAGGAATGTTTCTTGAAAGTTTGGCCGTACCTTTTTGTAACACCCTGTATAGATAAGGAACAGCAAGGCTGATTTGAGGGATCAGTCCATAATGTTCCACATGTTCTCAATTGGGGGAGAGATCCAACGACCTTGAAGGCCAAGGTAGGTTTTGAAATTCACGAAGACAAGCATTAGAAACTCTCCCTGTCTGCGGGCAGGCATTGCCTTCCTGCAATGTAAGCCCAGAGTAGCTTGCCGTGATCGGCAACAAAACAGGGCGTAGAATATAGTCGACGTACCGGTGTATTGTAAGCGTTACGCGGTTGACAACCAAAACAGTCCTGCTATGAAAAGAAATCACATCTCTGATCACTCCTGGTTGTCGAACCGTATAGCGGACAATACTCAGGTTGGTTTTCCGCTGCTGGCCGGTGCGTCTTCCGGTCTTCGCCATGAAATCCCATTGACTGGAGACCTGCTTCGAACTGAGCCCCCATGACCAGCTGTATGTGCTTTGTCTGCACATGTACGTCACATACACAGCTTTCCCTCCCATTCGGATATTGGGAAGGAAAGATTAGGGGTGTAAGGTCCTCTCTTACATCTAATTATGCGTTCTATGTACAACGCTGTCTATCAAAGTTAGAAAACCAGAAATAATAGCGAATAACAAAATTTAACTTATTGCGTGTATACAGTGCAGTGGGAAGAATAAGTGATTAAATCTGTAGATCGCTTAGGGTATACACAGTGAAAATTTAGTATACACAGCTGCTACCTCCGGCAGCAACAACCTGGCTCGGCACTGAATCAAACATTTCGGCTGACATAAAGGTACGTCATTCCATGCTGCCTCAACTCTCTGTGCGGCACGGGGTAGCCGTGTGGTCAGGGGCGTCTTGCCACGGTTCGCTCGGCTCCCTCCCTTCTCATCTCCCCCCCCCCCCCTTCCTCCTGACGGAGATTCGAGTCCTCCCTTGGGCATGGGTGTATGTGTTGTCCTTAGCGTAAGTTAGCTTAAGTTAGACTAAGTAGTGTGTAAGCCTAGGGATCGATGACCCAGCAGTTTGGTCCCATAGAACTTACCACAAATTTCCAATTTCTTGTCAACTCCCTGTCAGAGATATTCAATCGTAGTGGCTAGCGAGTGATGGCGTGCCTGTCGCTTGGCAATCCGGGACTATATGTTTCCAAAATGTTGGAGATCTGGAGAACGTGCTGGCCAAGATAACAGTCGAATACGCGCTCTATCGATGTAGTTCAGGGCTGGAAGGGCAACACGCGGTGCTGCGATCTACAGTTGAAACATAACGTGTAAAGTTGATGCATTAAGTTGTTCTGAAAGCGGTGCTGATATTCAAGTTAATAAAGCGGGTTAAAAGCTGTGAGCTATCTAGAGAAGTTATCCTTGCATTACTGAGCAACTGTTTCACCAGGTATCCAGTCTAGTTTACGAATTTGCCAACCAGGCTAACATTAATTACATTAATTATAATCTTGTAATAGCCATCTTACGATAACCGGTATATATATATATATATATATATATATAAAGGAATAAATCAGTTTATATTTGGACATTTATTTTAGCACTGACCACTGTTCCGTTAAAATTTCAACATATTAAACTTGATTCATAACTAAACTGGTGCCTTATTTAGGATTGTGAAAATGTGAGTTTGTAATACGGAGCGAAGATTGGGAGACTCCATACAACACTGCGTTCATAAAATAACACACGAAGAACTTTGAAACATATGCAAGAGGAAATTAACCACAACCAACCGACTCAATTTTCACCCAAAGAAGTTACGGTCATAGCGCAATCCTGTCCGTCGTGAAATTAACACACACTGGTATACTAAATTCATACTAATTGTCTGTGAAATCTTCTCGAAAAGAATAGCTGAGGGCTACTTTCATGATTACACCATATGCTTCACGTGGTCAGCTTGGTTTACACGAAGAGTGTAACTCCACAATAATTTTGGTAGATAAAATAGATTACATCGAAACGCAATTTACAAAAGAAAAACCTCAAACTGGTTACTATCGTCATACTATTAAACTGATCGGTCAAACAATTATATAAGCACATGGTACTGGTCTCACAAAGTACACCCCACGTTGGTTGAATATAAAAAAAAGTTGCTATATTGAAAAATATTGTCAAGATGAGACGTTATAATCTCACGCACATTCGCATTTAAGACTGATGATCTTAGGTACAGTTACAGATCATCAACACGTGGTTCCACGTTGCTCACAAAGTAGTCACAAAGCAAACTACTGGAAGATATTCTAAACTTCACACTCGAATTACACTGCGTTGCAATTTAAGGTAACATAAGCTAGTTTAGATCTAAACCTGAAACAAAGGTGATTAAATTTTCAGTTAGGCTGAACTTAAGAAATCCATTGTCCTAGAGACTTAGCAGAGACGCGCTTAGTCAGAGATCTCACCACTTCAGACGCTCGCCGCAGACCGACTGGCGCGGGCCCCTACCGAGGGTACCTCACAGATACAAACGGAAGTGACCAGAGAGGCAGCTTTCTATACCAACATGACAAGGGACGGACAGGACCGTACCAAGAATAGAAACGTCTTTGCTTTTATAAAGCGTAGCTACCAGTTCCGACGTTGGTCCTACTGTTCTCTAGCAGATCGGCTTGTCTGCTACTGTCGAGCATGCAACTAGAAATGCATTTGCTCATTCATCCTTTCACACAGAAGGGAAGGGAGATGACAGTATTTTATCATACACAGTACATAAAAGAAAGCGGTTTCGTATGAGACTTTGTGACATGAATTACATATAAAATGTGTTTTAAAGTGTAGTACTGTGAATGTACGTTCTTGATTATGTGTAAAAGTAACACGTTCCACTGCTCAGTCTCCTCCCAGATAGAGTCAAAAACACCACAGTAAATTTATAAGTGGCATGTATGCCGTAAACGACAACAGATTTAAGAAATTAACATGAATGGAATCCAACAGAGACCTTTCAAACGTCTCGGAGATAGGACACCGGTTTTAACACCTCAGGAATGTTACATCTGTTACCCAGGTTAAAGGCTATGCGAACCAGATGCGACAGTGTTAGTTTTCCAATGGAAACTGATAATGCCATGTGTTGGACTCATATGACGGTGATCAACAAAAACTTCGTTCTGCTCGGGGTCTGTGCTCACGGATACGTACATCGCGATGCTTCGTGCGGAACTGAAACTCTTCTGGAACGACGAAATGGTGCCAGTATTGTCGCTAGCATTGCTGCTGGGCGCGCTGCTCTCGGCATAACACCATCTTCTCACAAGCAATCAACGTCCAAATGTGATTTGAGACTGAGAAAGTCGCACTTTAATGTTTCCTTACGTACAGAATATACTTGGCTTTACCCTTACCTTCTATATGCGGTTTCCTGTAGCTATTTGGACACGTATGTAAGGCATGCTATGTGGGCCTCGATAGGTGAGTGTTGTGTCCTGTTTTTCCGCAGCGTGCGACGTGCTGACTGTGTGAAACACGAATAAGGGTTTCCGAAACAAGCAAGGCGTTGGTTAATTTCCGAATGATAGGTGTTTTCCTTCTTATGTTTGTTCCCGTCTGTTTTGGTCCGGCTTGTCCTCTCTTAGTGCCCTGGTCGTTTAGTTTTGTGTTTTGCCTCAGTATCGCTCCAGTTCTATCGTTTAAGGTGTATAGACAAAGTACATTTACACGTGAGCGTATATGACCCTTGCAATAAAATTTCAATTTTTCTGTAGAGGGAAGGCTTAGTTTGCGATTTAGACTATAATCTGATTTTCGTTGTCTTTCTGCTTTTAGATTCTATATGGAAAGTAATTATAGAAAAATATAACACAAAAAATTAAAAAAGATATAAAAAACTTCAAAATTGTTTATACATACAATGAGAATTTGGTTAGTGGTTTGTTGGGTATTTTGTCGAGCTTTTTCTCTCTTCCCTTTTTATTTGTTATAGTGTTATCATATTTTTTCAGGTTTTCTACTTGTGTTGCATGATTATTTGACTGTGGGATTCTGAAGTTTCAGCATAGTACCAAGTCACTCTGATAATAATAGCAAAAAATGTAGGAGCCGGGTCAGTGCGACAGACTGCTAACCGAAGGAGCCAGGGTTCGGGTCCCCGCCGGGTCGGAGATTGGGTGGGTGTTCTGGTGTCATTACATCAATATCGTCATCAATAACTTTAAAGTCACCTGAAAAAACGCACTGTCGTGTCCTCTTTCCGTTCTTAAGGAAGCTGCACGGGCAGAAGCTGAAAGCCAATAAACTGAAACATAATAAAATCCGAGCCCTCACTGTACTTGTGTTATAATGTTCAACAGATTACTTTGAATTATGTTCATAATGGCGTAATTGTTATAAAAAAACTCACATTTAAGGCTGGATGCAATATTTATAAAGAATTATTACGTAAGTTGTGGAAAACAGTAGGAACTTTAGTATAAAGGAGCATAATTTTTAGTAGTTCGTGGAAAGTAGAACAACAAAATCACACTACAGTCAGATGGATTTAAATTGAAGGCACTGCCAGCAAAGGGCGAGCGAGTAGGGGTTGGAGAGGCAGGGGTAGAAAAAGTGGCAGAACACAATGTTGGTACAAATATGTTGCCTCTGTGCATTTTCGACAAACATTTCAAAGGAGACATTGACGTACGTTATATCACTATAACCTTTTTCACAAACTCCAAATTATCGTCCAAAAGTTCTCTCTTCTTTATGAAAAATACAGTTTCTTCAGCATCTCGGTATAAAAAAAGTTAAGTGTGTTAGCAGTACACCCAATAAATTGACTCCTTTGTTAAATATTACTTGTAGAAAACTTTGTTTCGATTTCTAGTACTGAAATATTAATTAAACTGAAGACGTGAACCAATATTATGTTGCCATTTGGTCTAATGAGAGAACTGTTAATCGTTTGTGTGACGAGGGGTATTATGTATTCTGTGGCACAAGGCACTCAGCGTAACACGCAGGCACTGTCCTTTCCGATCGAAAGAAACGTTCCTACTTCGTAATGGCTAAAACACATGGAATTGTTGTTAGTACTGAATGACGAACTGGTCTTTAGTAACGGAAAACTCAGTGTACGTTCTCCGTCCAATCAATGTTTGTTTAATACTTGTGGGATCCAGCCAGGTAATCCCTCTTAGCTAGCTTTGAAACATTAGGTTGTTTGATTCATTATGCATACTCTGCAGAGGTGTGTACGTTGGGAAATATGACACATTAAAAAAACATAAATAAATAATGAACTCAGCATTGAAAGAGGAAAGAAGACTTAAAAATATAGCAGAAGCAGTACTGCATGAGGAACATATGGGTTTTAGGAAAGGACGCTCCACAATAGATGCAGCTTTTATTCTACAGCAAACTATAGAAAAACGGAGAGAGCACCATAAACAAACACACATTGCTTTTATTGACTTTAAAAAAGCTTTTGAGAATGTCAATAGACAGAAACTTTGGGAAATAAAGACGAATCGCGGATTTCCAAAGCATTTAGTAATTGCGATAAAAAGTTTATACCAATACAAATATCACTCTAGATCTCAACGGTAAAACAACTAATGAGGTACCAACTAACAAAAGGGTACGACAAGGCTGCTGCATCTCTCCAACTATGTTCAACGTCTACATTAATAAAACAATATTTCAGAAAGGCATCTGTCTAAACAGGTACATTTTTTTAAATAATTTACAGTATGCTGATAATACAGTGATCCTAGCAGACAACGAAGATGACCTTGAGAAATAAATCTACTTGCTAAAACAAATAAGTGGAAAATTTTACATGGAAATTTCAAAAGAAAAAACCTAAGACAATGGCTTGCATGGGGAAAAAACCAATCAGAACCAAAATAGTGATAGATCATAAGATTTTAGGGCAAGTAAACTATTTAAATTACTTCGAATGTGAAGCGACGTACGGCTACAGCAGAGATATTGAAATTAAGCTTAGTAAATTCAGCCAAGCACGCAGAACAATTAACAAATGGCTCTGAGCACTATAGGACTTAACATCTATGGTCATCAGTCAACAATTAACAGAAACCTAAAAAAAGAACAGGAAAGACACTGAAATTAAATTTTAGAAAATTTTTACAGTTCTCACACTGCTCTCTGGAAGTGAGCCTGGGTGACTACCCAGAACCAAGAAAGCCGGATTCAGGCACAAGAAATGAAATTCTGTAGAGGTGTTAAAGGTTGCACAAGAGAAGACAGGCTAAGAAATCAAGACATTAGAGAAGAACTCCAAAATCTTTAGCCTCTATGATAAGATTCGAGATTACGGAAGAAATGGGAACGAACATCTACAAAGAATGGAGAGTGAGAGACTTCCCTTAAAGGCAAGAAATTATAAGTGCCGTGGGAGAAGAGACAGAGGAAGACCCAGACAGAGATGGATACCGTAACAGGCAATTCCTGAGTAATACCCGAAGAGAAGATGAAGATGAATATAAAATTATGGTAATTTAACGAAATGTTAAATAAAAGTAACCGCATTCTCGTAGAGAATTCATTTGCCACTTGGCTTAGCTGCAGTCTACCAGTTCACTTGTTGGGTAGGCAGTTGCGGACTGTAAGTTTTAGTATTGTTTCCTCGACAAGTCACACCTATGTTAGGTCCATTCAGAATCCGAAGTAGATCAGTTCGGAGTTGCTCTAAGCTTGGGGCATACTTTTGAAAATAAAGCAGTTATTTAAACAATGAAATATGATAGTACGATAAACTATATGACAGATCAAATTTAAAGCTGGGCTTGACACTTTGCTGAACTCGGACAGCTGTGTGTGTAAACATATTTGCAAGGACACACTTTTTCTCAATCAGCCACTCCGTAATTTTCGAAGCAGTGACACTACTTCTAGATAATAAAGTTGGTGTTAAAACCACATGTCGGCTATAAAATGTAAATCGTAATTCCGAGAGAATCTAATGACACCGATGAATGTTAATACCTTCAGAATCAGCGTCATCCTGCAGTTGAAAGGTGTGTCATTAGCCGGTACTCGTCGGCTGAGCTCATACTTTATTTTTACGACTTTTCTCGGTGACTGACAACTATTTTTTTATTCACTTCTCTTTTCAGACTACAGTTTTTCAAATAGCCAATTCTTATATTCGATGCTAATCACTTCTGATCGACCCCGAAAATTTTTACATCGATTACAATGAAATATTTAACTTCGTTCATCAAATAAATATTAATGTCTGTGGGCTACCAGTGTATATGTAATTGGGCAGTTCATTGTACACAGATATTGTTAATTAACATGTTAATTTCCTAAACATATAATTTAAAAATAACGAATTGCATCACTGTGTTTTATGGGTCGTTGAAATTAAACTTGTACATAAAGTTAAGGTAAACGGCAGCTCGTCATTCGCCTTTGTTATGGATGGTTAAATGCAAACACAAACACAAAACTTTCTGCTACAATGATTCGAAAATCAAGCGAGTAAGATCGGCTCTGTAGGTCCTGTTATCCCGGGGATCTTGACCTGGTTGGGTGGAGTCTACACGCTTGTCAGAATTTGAACTTTGGGTTTTGTGTGTGCTACAGATAGTTTCATCTCACCATCGACGTATGTGAAGCGTTCTGCAGGTGACGGATTGCAGTTCGCCGCGGTGGCAGAAGACGTTGACCGATAGGCACTGAGCAATATTTGAATGAATGTTCTATATTTTGAGCATAAACTTCAGAGTTTTGGGGAGAAGTACTGTTTTTGGGAACAGTCTAACTGGGTGATATCAGCAGAATATTCGCAGAAAATCAGAATAGGCCTTTCCGTTGCTTATTGACTCTTTATAGAACACCTGTTGCGTTCCTTCGTCTCTCTAGTACTGAGACGATTTGCAGGAAGACTTTTTTATTTACCACCAGTCGTAAATGCTCTTTAAAAAAGAACGCACTGTATTCGCCATCCTAGTTTTATGTCTGCTTCGGGTCATAGGTGCCCCGTACACTTTAACTGTTGCCAAACGAGTGACCCTCTTATTTGTCGTCTTAGTCTGTGGCCACCCAAGGCGGGTAACCCATAAACCTGTCATTGTAGTCGCGTTCTTATGTAACTTACAGTTAGCCGCTGCCTTGATGTGGAATTCCTTTTTCATTTGGTGTCTGAAAATTACGTCCTATGCTGCTTTTGACGGGTGCTTGCAGTGTAATAACCGCAAAATTTAGTGACGTCGCTTTTGTCCTGACTGAGAAACGTGGCCATTGATTTGGGCTGCTGAGGTCAAAACCATTTGACTAAATCTCCCACTCCTGGTCGGTTTTGACAGCGAGCCAACAACATAGCTAGCATTCCGATTCTAATGATTTACGATGTGTTCCTTCCGTTGTTTATTTCAGTGCTCCATTTATTCACATCGTTTTTCATAACTGTTTATAGAATCAGGTTTGTAATTTTTCCAGCTACTGCAGTTTACTGGGTCTTCCACACCGTTTTAACGATTCATCTACATATTTTAATGTATGTTCCTCCTTATATTTTCTACAGTGTCTCAATTGGATTTGAGTTGTCCAAGGGCTTCCTTCTGTTGAAGTATTGCGTATTTTATTTTTCGTTTCTTCTCTGCATAGTTTTTAGACTTTTTTTGGAAATAATTGTACTGTAGTTCTAAATTTTCCTTACTTTATGGAAAGAGCGAAGTATGAGCCACCAAACTCATTATTACGCGTCCCCTACGCAGAGGTGGCTAAAAATAAATAAACATTGAAATATCGTGTTTTAATTCTTGTGTGTTGCCAATTACTGGTTCGTTCTCCGTACTCCCATTCCATTCTTTTCATGAATCCACTTTACAGTATTGGAGGAAGTCGCTTAGTTCTCAAATATCAGGAAGGCTTACTTGTTCTTCTTAACCAGCTGGTCCTTCTGTATCTAATTACAGAGTAAAAATTATCTTCGGATCAATTTCCTTTGTGCAACCATCATTATCATCCTCTAGTACCTATTCACTTTTTATTACTGTTGTATCAACGTTTTCGTGTCTAAAATACGAGATGTGACAATAAAATAATGAGACTGATGTGGAAAAAGAATGTTGCTTACAGTTTTAGTCAAGTTTATTGTCGTCTCCTTCAAAGTAGTTCCCTTCTGATTGCACACACTTTTTTCAGTGCTTCTGCCATTGATTGTAACATTTCAGGAACTCATCTTCTGTAATATCCTCCAAGACCTTCGTCACAGCGTTTTGGACATCTTGTATTCTTTGAAAATGGTGTCTCTTGACGCCCATTTTGACTCTTGGAAATAGAAAAAAGTCGCATGGAGCGATATCTGGCGAAGAAGGTGGCTGTGATAGTACTGACATTTGTTTTGAGGTTTAAAATTGCTGTACTGACAGAGCAGTAGGGGATGGTACATTATCGTGATGCAGAATCCAACTATCAGCAATGTCGGCACGGACACGGAGAAATCTTTTACGAAGTCTTTCTAAAATTTCTTTGTAGTAATACTGGTTAACTGTTTGTCCAGGAGGCACCCACTCTTTATGAACAATTTGTGAACAGTTGGCATCCGTCTGTGGCGTTGATGGTCGTCCACTGCGGTCTTCATATTCAACATTCGTTCTGCCTTCACCAAACATTTTATGCCAACGAAAAACTTGAGCTCTTGTCATAACCTCCTCTCCAAAAGCCTTCTGAAGCTTACTGTAAGATGTCGTCGCGTGTTCACCCAATGTAACACAAAAAGAATTGGCATACCGTTGCCGACCATTATGCGGTTCCATTTCCGTGACGAGAGACACAAACACATGTTAACTTATTACTGCAAAACTCACAACTGAGCAGTTGCATCGATGTACCACTTGGACTAGAAGCAGCTTATAGACCAAGGTCAAAGATATTGTGCGTCACATAGCCTGGAGGGTTGCCACATCTTGCAAAGAAAATCAGTCGCATTACTTTATTGTCGCACCTTGTAGTCTTAACATAACTAGTTGTGAAGCTTTTGCTTACTTTCATACTAATTTTACATTAAATCACGTATGTCACATGGACTGCAGGGCTCCCATAAATATTATGCAAGGACATATCCCGACACTTCAGTTGGTTAAGCTACATTAGTAACGTATTAACAAGCGATTAGTGGAGGGGGTAGAAGGTGACTATGAAGTCGCTCGCGATGAAATCAAACGATATAAAGTTCTCTGTTGCGTCAAATCGGATGAAATCCAATGCTTTCGATAATTACCTTGATTGTTGTCGTCCTATGATACGTGTGACTGTTGTAAAACTGGTGAGGCCTCTACTTTTATGCCTAAAGGATTTCATGGTAAGTAGCCTTATCATTCGCCATCTCGTTGATGTCATGAAGATGTAAACTAACTAGTCAGATGCCATCCCTTGCGCATAAAAGTTGGAGCCTCGCCTTTTTGACAATAACCAGACTTAGTTCTTGATGATGAAGGAAGGTTTAGTTTTATCCAAATCTGACGTGGAAAGTTAACCGAAACCTTTTTTCAAGGCAGAACATGTTGTCAAAGCTAGGTGAGGCATTTTTGTATTGAAATAGATCATTCATCGTCACCGAAAGGCACGATATTGCTATTATTCTTAAAAAGGTATGTTAATTCTGATAAAAAGAAACAACTTGCATATCACGGAGTGGAGGTTTAAGTGCGAGCAATACGGTGATCCTCATTCGTACGTGTCACATATTCAAAGCTTTAATGAGGTCAAATTTTACAAACCCAGGACTTCTCTTTATCTCAAATAGAATAAGATCACACGGACACATTCCATACAATAGCTTTATAAACATAGCGAACAATTTTCTACATTTTTCTTTTCCGTAGGTCAGTTGCTAAATCCTAAACATCCTTCTTTCGTTTCTTTCCTCCCAAATTAGCTTACAGACTTGAGATATTTTCATTTTGTTTGAGACAAATACGCTCACAGGAAAAAGTCGCAACACCAAAAAATAATTAATGTTGAGTAGTCAAATTTCGAAAATACATTTGTGTAGGCAACAAATTTAAGTTATTAACGCGGCAAGATCACAGGTTAATGTAAGCGAGTGTTAAGCCTATGCAAACGTGAAATGCTGGTACGTTAATAAACAGTGCAACCTCCAGAATATTGAATGTAAACACGCAAACGTGCGTTTATTTTGTTGCACAGGTGTCAGCTGTCAGCTTTTAGGGATGGAATTCTATGGTTGTGGCACTCGGTCGGTCAAGACAGGGTTGGTTAATGTTGTTTATGTATAACGGTGGAGTTATCGTCAGATGATGTCCTGGTGTGCTGGATTGGGAACAGATCAGGTGATCGAGCAGGCCAACACAACATCTCGACGCTCTGTAGAGGATGCTGGGTTACAACAGCGGTATGAGGGCGACCGTTATCCTGTTGGAGAACACCCCTTGGAATACTGTTCATGAATGGCAGCACAAAACGTCGAATAACGAGAATAACGTACAATTTTGCAGTCAGGGTGCGCGGAGTAACCATGAGATTGCTCCTACTGTCCTAGAAAATCGCACCCCAGACCTTAACTCCAGGTGTTGGTCCAGTGTCTCCCACACGCAGACATGTTGGTTGAAGGCCTCCTTGTAATGATTAGACGGCCGTCACTGGCACATAGGCAGAACGAACTTTCATTAGAAAACAAAACAGACCTCTACCCTGTCCTCCAGTGAGCTCCCTCTTGACACCGCTGAAGTGGCAAGTGACGGTGGTTTGGGGTTAGTGGAATGCACGCTACACGGCGACTGGCTGCCAGCTTTACTTGAAGTAATCGATGTGTAACAGTTCATTGTGGCACTGTAGTAGCAACTGCTGCACAAATTGCTGCTGCAGTACGATGCGCCAGAGCCACACTCCGAACGCGATGCCATCCGGAACGCAGTCTCATTGCGACCGTACATCCCATTTAGCACTGCTGCTAGCAATCTAGTAAAGTGGCTACATTCCTGCCAAGTATTTCTGCCATGTCGCAGAAGGAACATCAGACTTCTGGCAGCCCTATTACGCGATCTCGTTGAAACTCAGTGAGGGGTTGATAATGACGTCTTTGTCGCTTTAAAGGCATTCTTAACTAACATCAAATCACCATACCCAATCTCAGAGGTAACTAAGTTCATTACCTTTACAACGTGTATTTAAAGCAAACCTGATTTTCATCCTCATAGTGGCACTTTTATCGCCATTCTTTTGCGACTGGCTTTAAATTTGATTAGACATCATCTTTCAGATGTAGAAATACGCCTACCAACTTTCGTTTATGTCGCGCATCTGCTTCTTGGTGTTGCGATTTTTTCTCCGTTAGTGTATTTAACTCACGAACAGTGCGCTTGAGGTTAAAAAGCACGTACTCTGAGGTGTGCCACCCAGGTACTTGATTATTTCATATAGAAACGTTTAGTTTCTTCTGGTTTTTACACTCAAAGCGACGTATTAATTAATACTATTTTGGTAGAACTTTTGTCCGCCAGTTTCTTGCTATATTAATACATTTGCAGGAACGTAGCTGAAATGGATATGTAGACCTTTCATTTGATTAGACAGACGTTATCTGTCACTTTAAATTGTGTAACAATGTCACATGAAGTTACCCCAAAATAAATGAACGCAAATCAAATCAAGGTAGCAATTACAAAGTTATAATGGAAATAAACTGACATCGGTTAAATTACAAATGTCACGTGACAGCAATAAAGGCTTCACAGCCGGAGACGTTACCTGTGAAATTTTCCGTTTAATATGCAAGTGAAGTGCGCCGCTTATTATTAATATTTATGATACGTAACTCGGCATAAAAACGCTCCATTGAGTCGGAAAACGGCTGTAGAGCCATCAGCTTTCAGATGCATTGGCTGAGGGAGACTGTCTGATTAATTAATTCATAGAAGTAATTGCAGTTTGCTATGAGGCACTAGGACCTACGCGTTATTAATAGGTGACATCTTTTACAGTAAATACAGCTGGAAACCAGATCCAATATGGATTTAAATTACCTATCACGCAGTACGTTCGTAAAAATGAATCAGTATTTTCTCATGAATGCAATGTTTAACCAACACATGTCAGAATTAGTTCCGCGTCTTGAAAATGGGTCCAATTAACTAATAGACAGTCACAATATATTTCTAACATGAAGAACTACACTTTTGTAAACATTACGTTTCTGCAAAAAAACGAAAATAATAAGAATAAAACATCACAATCTACCACGCAGTAATTATCCGAATGGAAAAGAAGTCTGTAGATGTATAGACAAATATATGATTACAGTTTCAGAAAATTTGAAAGATTTATTCAAGAAAACAGCTTCACAAATTGAGCAAGTCATTAACGCGTTGGTCCACCTCTGGCCTTTTCAGAAGCAGATTCAGCCTGAAACCTCATTGATTAACGTGGAATTGTCTTCAGTGATGAGTCCCGCTTCGAACTGAGCGCCGATGGGAAAGGAAGATGTCTCTGGAGGCGCCTTGGACAGCAGTGGGATGCCAATCCAACTGTCGTCTGCCCTACGGATTGACAACGAGTACAGATGGTCTGGGTTGTCATTTATTTTGAAAGTAGGACAACTTTGATTGCCATCCGCGGCACTCTTACAACATTACGACATAGCCGTACGTCGAATGTTCTAAACCCCGTTTTGTTGCCCTTCATGCTTACATTTCAGCAATAAAATGCCCACCCGCACACAGTGAGACCTTGTGTTGGTTGTCTTTGCGCTTAGAACGTTTCTAGCATTACGGGAAAGGCCCTCTAGCCAGTTCGCGATTTTGACGATGTAATGTGCAAATTGAGGCAACGGCCTTGCCGCAGTGGATACAACGGTTCCCGAGAGATCACCGAAATTAAGCGCTGTCGGGCGTGGTCGGCACTTGGATGGGTGACCATCCAGTCCGCCATGCGCTGTTGCCATTTTTCGGGGTGCACTTAGCCAATTGAGGAGCTACTCGACCGAATAGTAGCGGCTTCGGTCAAGAATACCATCATAACGACCGCGAGAGCGGTTTGCTGACCCCAAGCCCCTTCTGTCCGCATCCTCCCCTGAGGATGACACGGCGGTCGGATGGTCCCGGTAGGCCACAAGTGGCCTGAATACGGAGTGCTTTAATGTGCCAATTGGACGGAATCTGGCACGATATCCTCCAGGAGGACATCCAACAAGCCTGTCAGTCAATGTCATGTCGCATAATTGCTTTCGTAAGGGGCAGAGGTGGGTCAACGCGTTATGGACCTGCTCAGTTTGTAAAGTTCTTTATCCTGAATAAATCATCCTATTTTTCTGAAACTGAACTCACTAGTTTGACCATACATGTATATCACATCTATCAAATGGTTCAAATGGCTCTGAACACTATGGGACTTGACATCTGAGGTCATCAGTCACCTAGAACTTAGAACTACTTAAACCTAACTAACCTAAGGACATCACACACAACCAAGCCCGAGGCTGGATTCGAACCTGCGACTGTAGCGGGCTGGCGGTTCCAGACTGAAGCGCTTAGAACCGCTCGGCCACACAGGCTGGCATCACCTCTATTGACTTCCCTCCTGTTCAGGTTATACCCCTTACATATATAATCAATTCAATTCACGCGACCAGGCCCAGAGGACCGCGCGCCACCACAGTTAGAGCTCTCCATCCGTCTCTGCCTTCAGCTGTTTGTCTCCAGTTTTCCGTGACTCCCAGCTGCAACAGGTCTTCTCTTACTCCATCGATCCACCTCTTTCTAGGTCTTCCCACTGGTCTGCTGCCTGACGGGATCCAGTCCATTGTGATTTTGGGCCATCTTGTTGCCTCCATTCTAACAACATGTCCAGTTCATTGCAGTCTTTTGCTTCTCATCGATCCCAAGATGTTAGGCTCCTTGTACAACTCTTCTAATTCAGTGTTATGGCGTCTTCTCCATTCTCCAGTAGCCTGATCTCTGACTGGTCCAAATGTTTTCCTGAGGACTTTCCTTTCAAATGTTAGCAGTCGCTTAAGGTCTTGTTTTCGAGTGCTCCAGGTTTGAGAACCATAAAGTACTACTGGCATTATTTATGTCTTATACAACCGTAGCTTTAGTTGTTGAGAGACACTTCTACATTTTAATATAGGGTCTAGAGAGTGATAGTATCTGTTTCCCGCCTGCAGTCGTGCTTTTATCTCTGCTTCAGTTGATGTCACTTCTGTAAAAAATGATCCAAGGTATTTGAACTCTTTCACATGTTTATACCTGGTGTTGTCCACAATTAAATCTTGAGAGTTCTGGATCTTTCTTCCTGTGGTCATATACTCTGTCTTTTCAGAGCTAATTTGTAGACCGATCCTAGCTGCCAATAACTCCAAGGTCTGGATACTTCTCTTCAGATCTTCTTGTGTGCATGCTAATAGTGCAATGTCGTCTGCATAGGCCAGATATGTAATGTGTTCATTACCAATTTGAATGCCCTTGATGTTTTCTTTGTATATATATTAGTTTTAGAGCATAGAACTGGAATATGAACCTTTGAGCACGAAGTAATTTTATACAAAAATGATGCCCGGTGTACGTCTGTAGGAGTGACTGAGGCAGGCCGATATGGGCTGCCGGTGAGAGCCGCTTGCGCTACTCGTTAATCAGGCCCTGCGCGTGCTACCCGCCTGACAGCGAGTCAGCACAACTTCGTTAGCGACCTGGCGCGACACCTCAGCTCAGCTCAGCTCAGCCCCTCCTCCTCCCACCAGCGCTCAGATCCCTACCTCTCCCCAGGGCGCCAACTATCGAGTTACACGTCGCGACACAGCTGCCTGCCAGCGACTTGCCGCCTCCGTTTCTGCCAGCAGCTGGCGCGCGTTTCGGCAGCCGGCGCAGCTTCTGAATAAGGCTTATAACTTCTGACTGACGGCCGAGATCAAACGGCGCCGCGTTCTCTGCTTTCCAGGCGCAATACCATATCCGGGAGTCAGTTCGTGGAGTTCATCATTACATTTCCTTTCACACACTATGACTGAATCCAGCATGGGAGGTCTTTCCCTATATGGCCCTTGCTGATCTGACTCACATGAGCTTTATTGCGCTACTGGAGTATGAGCAAAACAGCGAGTGACGCAGTAAATAAGCTAGTGCGTTAAGGGAGCAGTACAGGTTTATTCATAGGTAACTGTGGTGTTTCAGAAGGCGACTGCACGAAGATTGCAATAAGTACAGAAAAAATACATTTATCAGTGGATGGAACATCTCTTCATATTTTTATCCGAACGGTTTGTGACACAGAAGACGTCAGTACATGCGTACAATTCATGGAAGTGTACTCGGGTAGATGCAAAGACAGTAGCCCAATTTGGAAGCCGTTTTTAGGTTGCCTATATTATGCAGGCGCAAACTAATTCGGTGCGACAGTACGGAGCGGTTGATGTGGCTACTTCAGGGGTGGCCAAGAATTCAGCTCGTGGGCCGTACCCTGGCCGGTACATAACCCACACCGCCACGCCCCGCCGGCCGGGGTGGCCGAGCGGTTCTACGTGCTACAGTCTGGAACCGCGAGACCGCTACGGTCGCAGGTTCGAATCGTGCCTCGGGCATGGACGTGTGTGACGTCCTTAGGTTCGTTAGGTTTGAGTAGTTCTAAGTTCTAGGGGACTGATGACCTCAGCAGTTAAGTCCCATAGTCCTCAGAGCCATTTGAACCACCACGCCACGCTCTCTGAGTGCGAGGAGGTTCAAAATGGCTCTGAGCACTATGGGACTTAACTGCTGAGGTCATCAGTCCCCTAGAACTTAGAACTACGTAAACCTAACGAACCTAAGGACGTCACACACATCCATGCCCGAGGCAGGATTCGAACCTGCGACCGTTGCGGTCACGCGGTTCCAGACTGAAGCGCCTAGAACCGCACGGCCACACCGGCCGGCAGTGAGAGGAGGGGGGAGAGGGGAAGCAACGAACGTGTAGCATTTATGTGGCAATACAGTCGTACTGCATACGACTTGGTTTGGTATTTCACATTTGTCAACAACACAATTTAGTAGTATTTAATCATTTTTGGTGCATTAAACACACAATACAATTTTCAGGTGGTACAAACTGTCGGCCTATGTACAGACATAGAAAATTTCAGTGATTTTCACACTCAGGTTGCCACTTAATAGTGACTTACTGTGTTTATAATCGAAGAAACGTCTTTCATGCATATGTTTGTAGAAATGTTGTTGCACTTCTCAACCTCATAATGGAAGCGTGGAAACTCTACGTGAGGAAATCAAGATCAATGCCCTGGACAGTTTTAACGTTAAAGGGATTTGTTTGCACAACAGGAAAGTCCTCAAAACGTCTAAGAAACTATCTTGTAAATCTCTCAAGGCCACAATAACGCCGGCCGCAAGTGACCGAGCGATTGTAGGCGCTTCAGTCCGGAAGAGCGCGACTGTTACGGTCGCAGGTTCGAATCCTGCCTCGGGCATGGATGTGTGTGATGTCCTAAGGTTAGTTAGCTTTAAGTAGTTCTACGTTCTAAGGAACTAATGACCTCAGATGTTATGTCCCATAGTGGTCAGAGCCATTTGAACCGTTTGAGCCACAAAACTCCTTCAAACCTCACTATTTCTTTAATGCCAGTGACCCTGGGGAAATGGACTGTGTTTGTCAGAATGTGCTCCTTCTATAACAATTTTCTTTTTAAATGTATCCACATCAAATGAGGAAGAATATGTCTCTCAACTTGCATGGCCTTACTGCGGGCAGTGTGCAAGCAGGTCCACTTAAAATGCGAGGTCTGAAAGACTACACAATATCGTCAAAAAGAAAACTAATTGATTATCTTTACATGCTTCTCACTCGCTAGGTGGATAGAGGCTCTAAAATCCCCAGGTACGAGCAGAATAGGTTCGTTACCCATCTTACAACCTGATTTCCAGCGAAACCACACGACAATTCGACTGAATTATGGTCTCCGATTGTGCTCATCTCCGGCGGTAAAAACTCGGCAGGCAGCACAAAACCGTTTCCACCCCAAGAAGAAAGTCGACTTGGCATCAGTATTCTATTACTGGTTTTGCAGTCGTACACATGCTTGGAACACCGCTACAGATTTTCCACACCTCACAAGCAATTCTCCTTCCCAAACTAGTCAAATCAAGATATGATTAATAGGGAGATTGTTTGGTTAGCTACTGATTAACGCCGCATGGTCCCTTACGAGATATATATCAAAGTGTACAAGCTTAGGAAGATTCCTTCTGCAAAAGTAACACGTTTGTTTTAGCTTTCTGTACCTTAATTGGTGAAAACGGACCCCTTATTGGATCGTCTGTCTGTTCGTTTGTTACGACCTCTTTTTTTCTGTACCTTAATTGGTGAAAACGGACCCCTTATTGGATCGTCTGTCTGTTCGTTTGTTACGACATCTTTTTTTCTGTACCTTAATTGGTGAAAACGGACCCCTTATTGGATCGTCTGTCTGTTCGTTTGTTACGATCTCTTTTTCTCAGGAGGTAACAAGTTAAAATTTGCATCAGATAGTAAGGTCTACAGTCTCTTGGCTGTGTAACTAATTTAAGATTCTAAGTCAGTGCAATCAAAATACACAGTCATTTATGTAATCTATTTTGGTAATCGCAAACTTACTCATCAAAACCTGTAGATGTACTTTCTATGCATATAATTAACTTTTTAATGTTTCCTCAGAGTACGAGTCTTACTTGCACTTGCCCAGTTTTTTTTCATGGAAAAAGACTTAGGAAGACGTTTAAGAAAATGATCAGCTGGAGAACTACACTATTTTGGAGTTAGATGTGGATGCAGGAAGTAACAAGAAGGTAAGAAGCAGAAAAGTTCCGATATGGTTCAGCAGCAGAACGTTACAAAGTAATAGGCTTTTAAAGAAAATAAATTAATAATTTTGGGCATTTAAAGAAAATAAATCAATAATTTTTCATGACAATAGACAAGGAAAGGCTGTCGATAATCCTAGCAAGCAGGCTGGGCATGTTGCCGGTAAGGGATAATTATCTCGCCCGTGTAACGAGTGACAGGAGCCAAGAACTGCCGGAGAACATAGCGGTATATTTCACAAAGTACTATGGACAGTGGATTAAACCTGGGTAAACAGACAGAGACGCGGATCATACTACTTAAAAGGATGTGTCCGTTTTAGAGCGTCTCTGTCTTCATCCGAAATAAGCTTCGTGCCTAGTGTACTACACGTTAATCATTCTTCTTTAATTCTATTCCGACACGAAGCTACGGTTTAGATATCAGCTTGCACCCTACTTCCAAACTGTATAGAGATCTCATTCGGTTTGTGTCAAAAGGCTTTTAATTTTATCTCCATTTGGCAATACAGTCAATAACATCCATGCTAATGATATGAGACTCTCTGAGGTACCCTGGACAACAACATTTATCGGTTCACCTTTGGCATATTTAAATTACTTTTTTAAGAGGACAATCACTTTATGTGTTATTCTGCTTCCTTTTATTACTGTGGTAGGTGTTTCAACTCCTGCTGTGTAATACTGGGACAGCGTGCTATGTCGTTTCCCAAGAAAAAAAATCGTGTTTCAGGGTATCATGCTCCAGTAGTGCTATCAAGGATCGAGCTCTGATGTAACTGAGCAATAGACTTTAAGAGTTCGGCCACTGTCTTGTTGGAAGTAGTACCTTTAAATTAGCTTATAGTGGTTTCCGGAAACCACAGACAACAAATATTGGTGCTGCCGATCGATAATTTAATTTCAGCTACTGTCATGAATGCTTCCTTTACCTGAAAACGTAGCTGTCATGTTCACAAAGTTTCATAGATTATTGCTCAGGCATAACTTCGACATAAAAAGGTGCTATGTGCACATTTTCTATTCATATAGATGAAACTACATTCAAGAAACTAAGAACTCAATACAGAAAAGTATCAATTTATTTTTTTATGTGTAATGTTGATTATCTAATGATGCTGTTTATTCGGAGGGATGTTCTCAGTTTTCACCACAATATGCAAATACCAGGAGCTACAAACAATGTTAGGTGGAACCTACTTAAATCTTTACAGGACAACCTCGCCTACACTAACCAGTATTTTTGATTCTGCTGTGCTAGTTGCAAAGCTACGGTCGAGAAGATACCGAAATGTTGAGGCGAGATCTCTCTTCCTTGCTCAGCATGCAATATCAAGAGCTTATTTGTGTCTTGTAGATGCCCGTGTTGGGTAATGTCTCTGTATTGTCCAGGGAAACTACAGAGATAAAAGATAGCCAGTGGGCGAAATTCGGTGTCAACACATTGCCCATTTCTCGAAAATTACCGTAAGATGTGGATGTGCTCCTCGAACAGAAACATCACTGTCTACTGTTACAAGCATTTCACGAGACACTGCAGAGCTACAATGTCCCCTCATCTCACCGGTCAGCAACTGGTTATGCAACATTCTTCCACCACGACTGCTCGAACCTGCTACACCAAGGTTCACCTCTGAGACGAGTGAAATTACAAAAAGGCGAGATAATGTCAAAGAAAATTATAGCTGCTAGTAGCTAAGATTCATGACCAGTAGAAGTATCACTCATAGTCTGCAAGCATATTGTAGTTATTCTGCAAGTTTACTAACAGAAGGAGGACATGGATGAGCTGAGATGAATTCTATGAACATTGAAAGTGGGAACCGAATAATGTGGAGCAATGGTGAGGATACTTGACTGATACTCGGAAGGTGTATGGTTCAAATCCTGCCTAGATATTCTGAGTCAGATCTCCTGTGGCTTCTCTAAATTATTGGTAATCAGGCTGTGGCCCGCGGGCCGCATGTTTCTCAGCTGTATTTTATAACAAAATGTTTCTAGGAACTAACAGCAGAATCCAAAAGCGTCAGTTAACGTTAAGATCTTCTGAAGAGTGTGTCCGTCTTGCTCAGTAACGAACAAAAGTACTTACAGAGACAGTAATTTCTTAAGATGTAATTATAGTACAGGGTTACATCACCAGTTACAGTTACATTCTCAGCAAGTACACCAAGTCCATTCATCCATACATGTATTTTTTCATCATTACTAACTTACGACAGGAACGGGTATACAATATAAAAGGCAAATTACTATATACATAACTAGGTCTAGATTGGGTCTTAGCATCTATTCCACAATGCCATGTCTTGTAAGCGATGACATCTCGGTCGGCGAATGATTCCAATCCAGGTAGGGAAGCATTCTCACATCGGACGATAGCGAGAGTAAACCATTCACTTCCAGTACTCCCTGTGGCAACGTCAAGTCTGGAATTAATTCGTCATCCACGGAAAAAAATAGGTCCGTTCAATATAACACTTTGTGCCTAGTTTATTCTCCAGGCTTATTACGTGTTTGTAGACTGGCATGCGATGGCGACGTTGACGATACACACGTCGACGAGGCATAGTGCTTCAATGCTGTTGCAGGTACAGCTCACAGCGGAATGATTCCGCTGGTTTGCGTTGGCCGCTTTTATACTGAGCGCATGATCTTGATTAATACCTTATAATACTTAAATGTAAAATGTGTGAGGGATAAGCTTCTCTCAGTACCTGTGGTTTGCTGAAAATTTAATTTCTCTTTGAGCGGCCACTTTGTCAACCCCTTCCTGTCACCCTACAATGTCAATATTGCCTCTTAAGAAAAAAGTTTGACGACCACAGCTCGAAATAATTACAAACTGGTACTACAATAGCTCTCTGAACAAGGTCACCGCCGGTTTATTTCTCCTTCCTTGCAAAACTCGATTAGTGTCTCATAACGCCGTCAGTATTGCCCGAAAAGTAGCTCGTTAACGAACATATCTCACATCGCATCTCTCAAGGCGTGTGTTTGAACACAACAGTAAGCTTGTGTTGTGGATTGTTCCTTTACGAAAGCGAAGCGCTTGGGTTACGAACTTAATCCGCTGGGCAAGGTCAGCGGTCACTGAAAGGCCGGACAACGGATGGGATCTGCAGGTGGCAGCAGGCTGATCGGCTCTTTTATTGGCGGAGGCTTAGTACGATGGCGGCCGCTTTATCCCGGTACGCAGCGCTCAACAAATTTTAAATCGGGCCATAAATCGGCAGCGGAGAGTGGGCCGGGATTTGGGCGCGTGGCCGCGATGGGCTAACGCGTGCTTGCGGCCACACTAATGGTCCGCAAACGGCCATCGGTCGCGGCGCGCGCTCATTGGCTGCAGCCGGAGCAAGTGGCGGGTCACCGCACCCTGTCGCTTCGCGTGTTGTGTTCGCTATCGGACTGGCTGGCCGTGTGGCACCAGGCGCGCTGTTGCACTGGCCTCCCGTATCTACGTACACACGGCCTGGGAAGAAGGGACAATTGTAGCTGATTTCCAAGGGGGGAATTTCTCGAAATCGGACGAAAATATCAATTTTCAATTTATTTTTTATTAATTAGTAGAACTCAAGGGCAATACACTGGAGTGACAAAGTCATGAGACAGCGATTTGAGCATATAAAATGGCGACATTATAAAGTGCACAAGGTACAGCACTTACGGAGCTGTCATTTTTACTCAGCTCATACATGAATGAGATTTTCACTCCGCACCAGAGTGTGCGCTGATATGAAACTTCCTGGCATTTTAAAACTGTGTGCCGGACTTTGACTCGAGCTCGGGACCTTTGCCTTTCGCGGGCAAGTGCGCTACCATCTGAGCTACCCATGCACGACTCACGATCCGTCCTCACAACTTCAATTCTGCCAGTACCTCGTCTCCTACTTTCCAAACTTCACAGAAGCTGTTCTGCGAACCAGAAGAGGCCGTCAGCCACTTCTTCTGTGAAGTTTGAAAAGTAGAAGACGAGGTACTGGCAGAATTCAAGCTGTGAGGACGGGTCATGAGTCGGGCTTGGGTGGCTCAGATGGTAGCGCACTTGCCCGCGAAAGGTAAAGGTACCGAGTTCGAGTCTCGGTCCGAAACACAGTTTTAATTTGCCAACAAGTTTCAGATGATTCATGTCTATACCAACGTCATTATTTCCGCGTGACGTGGATTAAAAGACTTTAATCACGGAATAGCAGTTGGAGCTAGACACAAGGACACTCGATTTCGGACATTGTTAGGGAAATCGGTATTCCGAGATCCACAGTGTCAAGAGTGTGCGGAGAATACCAAATTCGAGGGATTGCCTCTCACCACGGATTATGCAGTGGCCTTCACTTAACGACCGATTGCAGCGGTGTCTGTTTAGATATGTCAGTGCTAACAGACAAGCAACACTGTGTGAAATTAACGCAGAAATAAATGTAGGACGTACGACCAATGTCGTGTCCTGCCCACTCGTCTAATATAGATTGCCTAGGAAGCTGTTTCCTCGGATAGCTAGACAACAATTCAAGCAAAACGTGGTAATGGAGTTTATTACGGTAAATTAAATTGACAAGACTTAACTTTGCGTATTTACAAAGATGGGTCGCAAGGAAATGGTGACATTCAAATAATCAGTGTCCTTCAATATATAGCATTTCCATGTATGTAAATAATACAGATCACAAGTCACGGCTAAAGCGAATAATTCCGCCAGTACCTCGTCTCCTACCCTCCAAATTTCACAGAAGCTCTCCTGCACGCCTAGCTGAACTAGCACTCCTGGAAGGTAGGAGACGAGGTGCTGGCGGAATTAAAGCTGTGAGGACGGGGCGTGATTCGTGCTTGGGTAGCTCAGTTGGTAGAGCACTTGCCCGCGAAAGGCAAAGGTCCCGAGTTCGAGTCTTGGTCCGGCACACAGATTTAAACTGCCAGGAAGTTTCATGTCAGTGCACACTCCGTTGCAGAGTGTAAATCTCATTCCCTAAAGCGTTTACATCACGGCTCGTCTTCTACTGCTGCCGCGGCTAGGGGGAGCGGCTCTTGTGTACTCTCCGTACCTGGTCCGCTCCTGCCGTGGCGTCGTCCTACTCGGCGTACCATTGGCTGACGTTGTCCCACAGCCTTCTCTGCTGTAATGTTCCAAGCCGACGTACCGGCGCTTGATGTTACGTTGGAACATCCAAAGTATCCGTTAGGGCAGTGTGGCGAAATCTGGCGTTAGAGGGTTATGGCAGCCGACGACCGACGCGAGTGGCTCTGCTTACAGCACGGAATCCCCTTTAGCACCTCTCCTGGACTCATGACCGTGTTGATTGGACTCTAGACGACTGGAAAACGGTGGACTCGTCAGATGAGTCCCGATTTAAGTTGGTGAGAGCTGACGGTATGGTTCGAGTGGGCGCAGACCCAAAATGGCATGGGTTCAAGTTGTCAACAAGGCACTGTAGAAGGTGGTGGTGCCGGCAGTTGCGGCCGAGCGGTTCTAGGCGCTTCAGTCCGGAACCGAGCGACCGCTACGGTTGCAGGTTCAAATCCTGCCTCGGGCATGGATGTGTGTGATGCCCTCAGGTTATTTGGGGTTATGTAGTTCTAAGTTGTAGGACACTGATGACCTCAGACGTTAAGTCCCATAGTGCTCAGAGCCAAGGTGGTGATGACTCCAGAATGTTGTGGACTATGTGTACATGGAATGGAGTGGGTCCTTTGATCCAATCGAGCCGATCATTGACTAGAAATGGTTCTGTTCGGCTGCCAGGGGATTATTTGTAGCGCTTCATGGATTTCATTTTCTCAAACAGCGATGGAATTTCTATGGTCGACAATGTGCCATGTCACAGGGCCACAATTGTTCGCAGTCCATTTGAAGAACATTCCTGACAATTCAAGCGAATGGTTTGGCCATTCAGATCGCCCGACACGAATCCCATACTACATTTGTGGGACATAGCCGGGAAGTCAGTTCGAGCACCAGCTGCGGTCTCCAAGGCTCTTAGGCGACCGCCCGCACAACGCCTGAAAGCGACTGATTGCATATTACGGAGGTGCATACCTGGGTGACATCGCCCGGCTGCTCTGCTGCCGCCCGTATGAACACTTCTCAATTTGTCCCGCACAAGCGAGTCGAGGCAACCGAAGCGCTGGCCCCGAAGGCCATCCCTGCGTACACATTTTCTGTCCGAATCTTCACTTCAAGAAAAAGGTATGAAAGGAAACTAGGTAAGAAACAATATCGCTGAACTTCGTAGTCACTTACTCGCTGATATCAAACAAAACTGTAGCTAACATGGAAACAAAGTCACAGAAACTCGAATGTGATATCACTGCGGAATTGAATGTGATGGGGTGGTTGACTAGGTAGTCAATCTCACAACCACAACAGGGATCCGAATTTTCGCAGCCACCTGTGGATGATTCTAGCCTGGGAGTTCTGGCATGGACAGATAACAGAGTACTACTTGATAGAAAAGAACTTCAGATCGTAGATCCCTCTCACTTCGTATGAGATCTGGAAATATCCCAGGTACGTCTGCCATCTTTCTCAAAGAAGTACAGCACGGGGTCTGCGGACTGTCGCACACATAACCCACTGTGACACCATCGTTCCCAAAATTTGTCAGATGTCGAGTGAACATTCCCCAACAGTGAGTGTTCTTGTCTTGCATCCGAGGGCGGCAAAACTTAATACTTGGGGCGTTCAATGAATAATGCAACACATTTCATTTTATCGGGCAAAATCGATTGAAAAATGCGTAATTTGTTGTGGGACATCGTGAAGTATTCCTGCTTTTGCTCTTACAGTTCCATGAAGTCCCAATACCTGGCGTAGCCTTCGAAATGGCGTCTGTGACGGAGATGCTGTCAAAGCAATGTGCTGTCACTAAGTTCCTCTGCGGAAAACCAAAGCGCCACAAATAGTCATAGGTGCTTGCAGAAAGTCTACGCAGACCTGGCATTGAACAAAAGCAGGGTGAACCGTTTGGTGAGTCGTCTGTTACCATCATAACAAGGTCGCGCAGACGTGTCCCATCTCTCACATTCCGGCCGGGCGCACACAACTGTGAGTCTTGGCGTGTTGTAACGTGCCGACATTGTCATTCGAGGTTATCGACTAATCACAAACACCTCGATGCTCAACTGGACGTCTCTGTTGCTAGTGCTGAAATAATCGTCCAGTAGCTGGAATACTCAAAGGTGTGTACCTGCTGGGTTCTTCACTGCCTAACAGAAGACCATGAAGAGCAACGAAGACCATCTGTGCGGAACTGTTCGCGCGTTACGAGGCTGATCGTGACAATCTGCTGTCGAACATGGTCTCAGACGATGAACTTATAAACGGAAACAAAACAACAATCCATCGAGTGACACGTCGCCACCTCTCCTCTGGATACAAAGTTCAAAGCCCCACCCGGTAACGCCACGGTGACGGTCTCCTACCACCTTGAAGGTATTATTCTGTTTGCTGTCCTGCCTCACGGTACAACGATCAACTCTGAAGTGTATCGTGCTTCCTCAGGAAATAGAAGAATCGACTTCGGCGTGTTCGTCGACACAGAAATGCAAACGAACTTCTCCTTCTTCATGACAATGCAAGGTCTCACACAAGTCTGTGTACCCGAAAGGAGCTTACAATACTTCACTGGAAGGAAGGAAGATTGATTGGGTTTAATCTCCCGCTGACGTCGAGGTCATTAGATACAGAACACAATTTGGGATGGTGTCAAGGACAGGGAAGGAAGTCGGTTGTGCCCTTTTAAAGTATCCATACCGGTATTTGCCTGGAGCGATTTAGGGAAATCACGAGAAACCTAAATCAGGATGGACGGACGTGGGTTTGAACCGTCGTCTTCCAGAATGCGAGTCTAGTGTGCTAACCACCACCCTACAGCCCCGACTCGTACCTTCCGGCTTCGTTCTGTTTGGCCCAATGAAGAATGCACACCACGGAAAGCAGTACACAGATGTTGGAGAGGAGGTCGGTGCAGCAAGACTTTGGCTCCGACGTTGGCCAGTACAGTGGTATCATGAGGGCATAAACGCCCTGCCAGAAATGTGGCGTAAGGCGGTCGCATTGAACGGAGAGAGTGGTAAAAACAGGGTATTGTAGGCAAAAGAGTGGGGAATAATACAGTGTATTGGAAACCTGAATAAAACTAAACTGATTTCAGAAAAAAAAGTGTTACATTAGTTATTGACCGCTCCTCGTACTATTGACCTAACTCGAGAAAGAATCATAAGGCACATGCAAGAATTTGGTGCAGCTCCGACCAGTTATCTGGAGCTGCGATTTGCTGATTAGCGGTCATGTATTAATGCTTGTTGTGTTTTGTTAGAGCTCATGCTACGGCGATCCATCGCCCAGTGCAGCAAAAAAGGATGGAACACACTACTGAGAAGAGGCTGTAATTTAGACAGTAAGTAGTTTAAATTTAAAATGGAAAGATTGAAATACCCGTAGCCAGATCGGCGACGTTCAACAAAATACGCTTGGAGTCTACGTCTGCAGTGTTCTCGAGAAGGCGGGTTTTCACTAGACCAACGAAGGTGAACGAACGACGATCATGTGCTCCGTTGACGTAGATTTTCATACTGTGTACGGGTGGCAAATCGGAGCCAAACGAAGCCGTTGGCCTCGGTTGCCATTCGGACTGCCGACGGTAACATTAAAGCGTCAAAGCGTTGGCGGTATTTGGTCTTGGAACCCACCTTCTAGAGTGGACACCGGATCGAATGGTCGATGATTCCGTAGTGATTTGCTCTCTGTGTTGAATGAGTATCTACTTCTTGCATCTAAAAATGTTGGAATATTGAATTTATTACGGAGACAGAATTAAAGTTCAAATTTCGTGGAAGATTAAAACTGTATGCCGGACCGAGACTCGAACCTCTTTCAGAATTGCTAGTTGTGTAAGGAGAGCTTCTGTAAAGTTTGGACTTTAGGAGATGAGGTACTGGCAGAAGTGAAGCTGTGGGGTTGGGTCGTGAGTCGTGCTTGGGTAACGCAGTTGGCAGAGCACTTGCCCACGAAAGGCAGAGGTCCCGAGTTCGGGTCTCGGTCCGACACACAGCTTTAATGTGCCAGGAAGTTTCATAACAGCGCACACTCCGCTGCAGAGTGAAAATCTCATTCTGGAAGCGTTAAAGCACATGATTCTATCGTGATCGGGGATGTTTGTGGCACTCTACAAACTTCGGTTTTAAAAACACAGTGAAAATATTAGGCGCCTAGAGGGAAATAAGTTAGGAGCAAAAGAATATGGGATCATTATTAATATCTTTATACCGCAGGTACAGTTTACCTGAAAGAATTGTCATCTTCGGAAATTTTAGGGCCTACACTTGAAATCTGTAGTTCCAATTCGGAAGAAATTATGAAATAGCCCATGCTCCGACTGAGCTTTAAGGTAAGACATTAATTTTACCCATCACACTGCTCCCTACATTTTAAAAGAGAGGTCTCCGCCAGCGCTGTTCCTTCTTCTTTTTCTGAGGATCAGTTTCTTGCAGAAAATAAATGCTCCACGTGCGACGACTGCTGAGTCCTCTTGTTCCTTCATAACATCGGCCGGTGAAACTGTAGTAAAACGCTACCTTATAACAATAACAAAATGGGAGAAATGTCGACACTTTACCAGAGCCAATTGCGATTCCACATGACCGAATCCGTTAATCCCAAACCCTACGTTTGGTGATATTGACGGGCCGAATGCCAGTGCATTGGCGACCAACGTTCGACCGAATCCGTCGGTTGTCGTTCGTTTACCTTCGTTGCACGAGTGTGTGATCGCCTAGAGACGAGCGACTTGGCGGTAGCTGTCCCGGTCACGGCTCATTGGCGGATGGCCATCGCGGGTAAAGCAGCGACGTGGCGCGCTTGTCCGTTGTTTCATTAGGCGGCACCGTGGCCATCGCTGGCAGTGGACACCCTCACCGCCCCCACCCCCACCCCCTCCCCACAGACGGCAGCCGTCCACATCGCACCTCCCCAGGGGCCCTTAATGGCCCGGAAAATACAAAGCACCCGCCAACTGTTGCTTTATAGCCGGCGCCCGTAACTAAAGCACCCAGCCGAGCGGCCCTCTTATCGACCGCGCCTCGCAACATCTTTACCTCAACCTGGTGGCGCCGCAGTTTACTCTGACGGCACCCACATTTTGCACAGATTCTGCTCGATGGCTCCTCTTATACGGAGGTGAAAACATCTTTCTCGCTCCCCCTAACCGTTTTTTACACGTTCCGGAATAGCTTCGGGAACCGAGCATCATAAAACACTATAGGAAACTGATTTATAAATTAATCTCGCCCGTATTACACACATTCGTTCGAACGAGTTCTGTCGATAGCGAAAGTCTTTACTTTTACCATGATGAAAGTGGCTTTAAATTATCTTGTTTATCGCAAAATAACAGCCACAAAAACAACTTCGGCAGGCTGGCACAAACCTCGCGCATCAGAACACTACCTGGCATAACCAATTCCATAAGAAACAATAGGATTAAATTACAGGTAAGCGTAGAACGTCAGTACCAGTCGTACAAGGTATATAGCACAACTGCCAAAAACAAAGATATGACCTGCAGAATACACAGAAGCAAATAGCCTGTAACAATGTACTGGGTGATCAAAAAGTCAATATAAATTTGAAAACTGAATAACGCACGGAGTAATGTAGATAGAGAGGTACAAACTGACACACATGCTCGTAATGACATGGGGTTTTAAGGGAAACAAAAATAAAAATAAAAAGTTCAAAAAGTGTCCGACACACGGCGCTTCATCTAATCAGAATAGCAATAATTAGCATAACAAAGTAAGACAAAGCAAAGATGATGTTCTTTACAGGAAATGCTCAATATGTCCACCATCATTCCTCACCAATAGCTGTAGTCGAGGAATAATGTTGTGAACAGCACTGTAAAGCATGTCCGGAGTTATGGTGAGGCACTGGCGTCGGTGTTGTCTTTCAGCATCCTTAGATATGTCGGTCGATCATGATAGACTTGCGACTTCATGTAACCCCAAAGCCAATAATCGCACGGACTGAGGTCTGGGGACCTGGGAGGCCAAGCATGACGAAAGTGGTGGCTGAGCACACGATCATCACCAAACGATGCGCACAAGAGATATTTCAAGCGTCATTTTGTGAATTTTTTGTTGTTGTTCTAATAAAACCCCATGTCATTCCAAGCATCTATGTCAATATTTACCTATCTACATTATTTCGTGGTTTATTAAGTTTTCAAATGTATACCGACTTTTTGATGACCCGGTAGTATCGCTGAGTCCACTGTCAATACAGCTGTCACGAAACATCGTTACGAAAACAATTTTTATAATTCGACAGCCACACAGATAGCTGCTTCAACAAAAGGTTTAACATCTGCTATAGCTCCAACACCACCATAGAAGCAAACTTATACAATAACGTGACAGCAGTTGAGACATCGACACAGTAGGGATATCACGACCACTTGATATACGTAGTAAACCGTAATTGTGCACTGCGTTAAATTATCTACTTAAAAAATTGAAATATTGTGTCAGACTTTTCACAGATAAACCGAAGATGACATTCACTCCGTAATAGGCCTGTTGTAGTATACAATCTAATCGAAGACAACAGCGTCTTTGGTCTCATAACATTACATTTATCATTCATTACGCGTTTCGACCTCTGCCCATCTTCAATTCACATGGTGACAAATTGGTAACAGAAAATTTTTTGTTCTACAATCTTTCAAATTTACACAAATGTCTTAAAAGAAAACCTATGCTAAAACGTGACTGAACAACGTCAATTAACGTCGAAACAAACGAATTTTATTTATCCACTCAGCAAACAACTTTATGACCTAAACACGTGTGCTGCTTACGTCCGAGTGGTCTATCTGACAGTAGTCCCAGTGAAGAGAGCTTGTTGACGCTAGATAGCGTAAGAGCTGTGGCGCTCCCATGTATGACCTGCACATAATTATTCGTGGTAATTACACAACATATTACAGTATTTGACACAACACGTATACAGATTTTTTCTTACGCTGTAAATAAAGATTAATGCAAACATGAGGCAAAGACAAGTTTACAATAGAGAGTTTCGCAGAAAATTTTTTTGTGTGGCAACCACACAATAAAAAGAGAAACAAATCTAGGTGCCTGTCTCAAAAGGGAAAAATCGGTAAGTAAACCATAAATATACAGGAGAGCGCAACTTAACCGAATGAAGCATGAAATGCAAATTTTTGTTCGTGGTTTTACCCTCTATTTGTTCAACAACAACTCGTCATAAAGGCTAAAGAATCATTGTCTGCTGCTGGTGATCTGTTCAATAATTATTAGACTTGGAGCTGAAGGGCGGTTAGTGTAAATTTCAATCTCTTCGACGGTATCTGGTTTTCTACCTTTTTGTTCCGATGAATTAAATATTTATGCTATTTTCGATTGACTGCAAGCATTGTCTTTGGTCTCTCAGGTGAGAACCAAGGGCGCTGTTGTTGCTGGCATATGTGAGCTCCCTAAATCTTATCTTGAATTCTCTACCCGTTACGCCAATGTAGAAACTATTAGAAGACACGCGCCTTATTTTATAAACACCTATGTTGCTATATTTACGTTTGCTTTAACAAGCATCTACTAAAAGTCCGTTAACATTTTAAAATCCAATACTTCACAGAGTAAAGTAGACAGAGAAGTAAAAATTGACACATATGCTCGAAATGACCTATGATTTTATTAAAATCAAGGAAAAAGTGCACAACGTGACTAAAATATGGAGCTTTATCTGATACAGAAAAAGTAATCAGCATAACATTCGATTTTTAGTAAAGATGATCTTCTTCATAACATATGTAAAACATTTCGGCCGTCATTCATCAACAATACCTGTAGTAGAGGGAAATCAGTAGATATGTTGAGAAATTGGCGTCGGGTGTTATCTTTTAGCATCCCTAAAGAAATCGAACGATTGCGGTAGATTTGCGACTTCAGATAACCTCACAACCAATAACCACGCGGATTAAGGTCTAGGAAAATGGGAGGCCAAGCGTGATGTACATGCCGGCTGAACAGGCAATACTCATCAATTGATGTGCTCTAGAGATTTTACACTTGTAGCAATACAGGATGGAGCACTTTCCTGCATAAAAACAGCGGGAAGTTCCACGGGACTGGAACAAGGCCCAGGTCATAGCAATCTATAAAAAGGGGAGAAAATCCGATCCACATAATTACCGGCCAATCTCACTGACATCGATTTGTTGTAGAATCGTGGAACATATTTTGTGTTCAGACATAATGACCTTTCTAGACTCTGAGAAGCTCATCTGCAGAAACCAGCACTGTTTTAGGAAACAGCGGCAATGCGAGACACAGCTGGCCCTCTTTGTGCATGATATACAACAGGCTCTAGATACCGGCTCCCAGGTTGATGCCATATTTCTAGACTTTCGAAAGGCGTTCGACTCAGTCGCTAGCTCCAAAATGTGCGCGCTTACAGTCTATCCGATGACTTATGCGGTTGGATAGAAAGTTTCCTAACAGACAAAGAGCAGTATGTTGTCCTGAATGTCACATGAAAGTTGTGAACAAATTAATGAGGATTTGCAGAAAATAAATGCGTGGTGTAATATCTGACAGTTATCTCTCAATATATGTAAGTGTAACCTACTGCGCATAACAAGGCGAAAATCCCCATTAATATACGAGTACGAAATAATTGCGTAGTCTTTGGAAGCGATAAGATGCGTCAAGTATCTGGGTGTGACTATTCGAAATGATCTCAAATAGAATGATCAGATTCCACAAGTAACGGGCAAGGTGAACTCTAGATTGTAGTTAATTGGTAGAATCCTGAATTGATGCAGTCCTTCAACAAAGGAAATTGCTTACAACACGTTAGTTCGTCCAGTCTTAGAGTATTGTTTGTCTGCATGGGATCCTTACCAGTTGGATCTGATTGAAGAGATTGAGAAGGTCCAATGAAGAGCAGTAAGATTCATGACAGGTACATTTAGCCATCGCGAGAGCGTTACAGATCTCATGAAAAGTTTGAAGTGGGACACACTTGCAGATATACGACGCGCTAAACGGAAGGGGCTGCTCACTAAATTCCGAAATCCGATCTTCGTCGAGGATGTAGAGCTTATGTTATTACCACCAACTTTCAAATCACGCAGTGATCACTATTCAAAGATAAGGGAAATTAGAGCTAAGGCGTTCAGAGAGTCATTTTTTCCTCGCGCGATCTGCGAGTGGAAAAGGGGAGGGGGGGGGGCGGAAATACGACTTTGGCGAGAATTGTGCCCTCCTCGACAACACCGCTTCGTGGCTAGCGGAGTATATATGTAGCTATGTAGATGTAGAAAACGTCGTACCTTCTAGCAGGTGTTTATCAGCCAGCTAGGGGTGAAGCTATATTGTAACATATCGGCAAACCTCACACCCGCCACGCTGACAGTTGGGAAAGTAGCATTACCTCGAAGGAAAACGATCTGATCACGATTTATGTGGTAAATGCACAACGTACCATGACTTTCTCATCATGCAGTGGTGTTTCCGTGACAGTTGTAGGATTTTCGGTAGTCCAAATTCTGTAGTTGTGGGTGTCGGAATACCCTAGAAGTATGAAACTGGCTTCGTCAGGCCCACAACACGTTAGACAATCATTCATCATCTTCCCTTATTTTTTGAAGTAGTCATACTTCACATGCTCTCCTCTACACAAAATCGGCGGCTAGCAGTTCATGATGGCGATGGATTTTGTACGGATAGAACTGGAGCGTACGACTTATTGCTCTCTAAACAGTAGAGCATGGAATGCCGGTGCGAGGTGCGACTTCACAACTTCACATGCGATCTGCCCCCCCCCCCCCCCCGGCCCTATGGATTCGATCGTCCAAACAACACATTGCTTCGAAATTCGTGATCATTATGCTCACAGCGACTCATGTCACAGGGACCTTTACCCGTTCGAATACCTATCTTCTGACGATACGATCGTAAATCTGCAGTGGAGGATTCTGACAGTAGAGGTTCGCTTACAGTGCCACTGGTCAAAAAGTCGCTACTGGTGGCGAATCTGATTCCCTCTTTCACTACAGCTCATTTTGTACACGATTCTCGTGCGACTTCACTGGCCTGTTGCTGTCCAGCGCCATCTGTTGGCCAGTTTTTGCACTCGTTTTTGTTTTCAGTAAAGGAATGTGTCCTTTTAGGCATATGTGTCAAGGTTTACCTCTCTGCCTCCATAATTCCTTGAATGAATGCGTTCTGAAACGTTAACGAACTTTAGGGTCAACCTATAGGTAGGTGTCTGCACAGTTTCAGTACACATATGTCAGAGTTTATCTTCATTCCCCGATTTCATGAGAAAAATCAATCATAAAACAGCAGAAAAAGTTCACAATAATTGTTTTGTTCGTATGAAACATTTCTTTCTATATTTTTTTGTAGTTATGTTTTAGGCAAAACCTTGGTCCTATGGAGAGCACACGAAACTAAACGATTTTTTGTGAATTTTGTCTTTCGGCGTAGTCGATATGGATTAAAGTATTTTTAACCTAGCAGGTGATCGTGTCAGAACTCATTTTCACAATGATTTCAGTAGCGATGGATAATTACTAGGGCTGTGATTAAAGCTGAATAACGTAATGTACGTGATGAATTTTGTAAATTTGAAACGGTAATCGCCGCACCGCGTCGAACAGGAGTATTACTAGAATGTCTAACATTCTGTGGAAATTGCGAGTATTCATCGTAAAATGGCTGTTGCAGCAATTTGTTACATTTATGTTGTCTCTCCCTCTCTAGTTCCACTCTGATCTTTCTTTTAGACTCCTTTTCTTGTTACTGCTGTGCGAAGGCGTCAGGTAAATTATTTCCCGCAATTGCTTCTGGTTAGCTGCACCCAGCCGCTTAAAAATAACGACATTTTCTTGCTTACAACAAAGACGAATTTATTAATTCTTCCTAAATACATTGCAATTAGATGTATTCTATTATCACCGCAGGGAGTGACGAGATTATAAGCTGTAACTTGATAGTCGTAGATCATTGAATATATAATTGACAGCAGCTAGCAGCGACTAATTAGCTGATCCAGAGACAACATGCGAAAAACAGCGGACGTTATTACAAATGCCATCGTGGAATTCCAGCGTTTGTTTTGGCAATTATAAATGTGTCACCCGATCAGTGGTCGAACAAAAAGTGCCCGGCGGATACGCGTGCTCTCTCTCTCTCTCCTCCCCCCTCTCCCCTACCACTCCCCACCCCGCCACACAGAAACTAGCTTTGTTTGCTGTCATGTGTCAGTCACTAGGGAGAATGACGAGATGCAATTGTGTTACTCATTTCCTCTGAACGCACAGAGTGGTGTCAGACAAAATGATAGTACTACTTCTGATCGTTGTAATAAAGGACATTTACCGAATGCGACAGACCTTAAAAAGTAAAACAAGTGCCTATAAAGTAAACTTACGTTTCGAATTAATTGTTTTACGACGATTTCGATTCCTATTGAAATCATCTTCCGTGTTACATCATTTCTCAGTGCAAGATGGTTAATATCACGTTCATGAGGACGATGATATTGAACTTGGTTTGGTAACAGAGCTACTGTCAGTAACACTTCAACAGCAGTTACTGCATAAGAGGCGTCAAATTGTATATATATATATGCATTTAGGGCTTTCAGTTGGTATTCGCCAAATTTTTGTTAAGCCTGAATCGGATGATACTGGTAAACACGAGCTGAAGAGTAAAAGAGCTGCAAGTAACCCGAAATCTGATACGTGCCTACAAAAAGCTCTGCTCAGTGACGCTGGTCCAGAGCAACAGGACTTCTAGAACAACAGGCAAAATACAAATAAAGGCTGAGGACTAGCTGATGGCTGGACGCCGACGCTATACACGGAGACCTGTGTTGACCACTTTCACTTGGGGAGAAGCGAGGGTCGAGGGTTGACCGTCACAGATTGTCCAACGCTGCTTGTAACGCAAGGCAACTGTAGACAGTCAATAGAATTTCCCTCCCTTGGACTCAGCTATTGACCGAATTATCAGCTTAGCAGCTAAGCTATTTTCTCCTGCACTTGTACGGCAGCAGAATCAGTTAAAATATGAACTACGTAATATATTTCAAAAGTGTGACGATTTATCAGTGGAATGTATGCACACTTATAAAAGATGAGAATTTTATTTCAGTTCACAGATCCCACAAGAATTTGTTCCCAATGTCTCATTACCCAAGGAACGATCAGTCTTTTAAGAGTGATCTTTACGCATTGTATACTTGACGTATGATGTCAGTATTGACAAAAATACCCTTAACAGTTCAAGGAATTCATGATAGCATAGCGGATCTTATAGTCCTGTGAAATAATTCTTGGCGTTCATGTCAATTCAGTTGTTCCTACGGCTGGATAGCATCCTCCACAACGATATTGACTCCACCGCCAGCATACAAATGAGCTAAAGGTTTCTTCGGTTGCCCTTAATCGTAAAATTTTTGTATTATCGAGTCATTGTTATCCGTACGACGAAAATAAAAGAGTTAAGGGCCGTTTCGTTTTTCTAACATGTCTCAATGAATTTCAACAGCTTACCCGGAAGAAGTTGTCCAAAACCCCATTTACCTCTATTCTAGTTTAATAGACCTATTTGCAGAGCGATGCAGTCTGTTGTGGACCGCAAAGTCCTCACACCGGACTAAGTATGTCTTCATGTAATTCGGTTCGAAATGTAGGACCCGATCACCCTCCTGTATCCGCTAGCCGTGCAGTCGTCTTTTAGTTGCAAGTACCAATCTGTTCTGCGAATAACTGAATAAACAGAGGAAACAGGAATTGCGCCTGTTTATGAAACGGAGTAGGTAAGGAACGAAAGAAGGAACACTAGAGTTTAATATCCCTTCGACGACGCTTTCATTACAGATGGACCACAAACTCGGATTGGGGGAGGATGAGGAGTGGATCGACAGTGCTCTGTCAGAGCAAACTTCCTTGATTCGTCTCAACGTAATTTGCCTGTTAATCGGCCACAGAAAATGGATTTTTAGTTCTACATCTTAAATCTGTGTATAGAGTTTTTTAAACAAAATGGTGAGCAAAGAAATGGACCCCAGAAAGTTGTTTCGAAATCAGTTTAAAGATCTCTCGGTGTGCTTCCACGCCCATGTTACCACTGCTTTCACACATTAAACTGTTGCTCGAGAAACATATACTGTAAAACTATTTTTCAAGTTGGCAGACCTGTTAGAAGATACGCTTTGCGATGCTCTTTTGTTTCCTTTGTATATCGTTGGTTTTCCAGCGCAGTTTTCCTTATGACGTTGCTCTGTTTTCAGTTGCTGCTTTTTGTCATTTTCTAAAGTTATTGTACCTGTAATCTCTTTTAATGTAGAGCATCTAGCAAGTATGAAGCTCTAGAACGGCTAGGAATATACTGTTTAATACGAGACAGTCACTGTTGGCAATTGAATCCATGGGGGTGGCCGAAGTAGAAACGTGGGTCCCTGAGGCAACTAATACGCCAGAGTAACAAGGAGAAAGAAGAAAAGGAAAAGAGACGATGAGTAACGTGTGAGCTAAGAAGATTATGCTACTGGAACGTAGTAGAAACAACAGAGAAAAGTCATGGATCAAATGTAACTCCGAATTCAGTTTTTGTAGAGTTAAATTTTCTGGCAAAATATCTATTTGAGCTAGGGTTCTCCAATTGTTTGGGATGTTTCAGGGTCCTATTTTGAGGAAAGTAGATTATAGACACTAACGTTCTACTAACGGAAAGAAACTGCAGACTGATTAAAAAAGCAGCCTTAATTTTGACTATCAGACACTGATGAAAAAAAATCACATAACCAAAATTCATTTAATTTAGAGTAATGACATGACTACATTTGTCTAGGAACCACATTTAAGTGATTAACATCGCAAGATCACGTGTAAACGATAGATAAGCTATCGCAAACGCGAAATGATGGTACATTAGTAACTAGTATATCCGCCAGGATATTGAATGCAAACATGCAAAGCTGCATACACTGTGTTACAGAGATGTCAGTTTGTGGGATGGAGTTCCATGTCTGTTGCACTTGTTCAGTCAGTACAGGGACGGTTAACGCTCGATGTGGACGACGCTGGAGTTATCATCCGATGATGTACCATATGTGCTGGGTTGGAGGCAGATCTGGTGATTGAGGAGGCCAAAGGAACATGTCGGCACTCTCTATGGCATGTTGGATTCGAACAACGGTATGTGGGTGAGCGTTATCCTGTTGGAAAACGCCTTCTAGAATGCTGTTCATGAAAGCAGCAGAGCAGGTCGAATCACCAGAGTGCCACACAGTTTTGCAGCCAGGGTGCATGGCATAACCACGACAGTGCTCCTGCTGTCATATCAAATCGCACCACAGACCCTAACTCCACGTATAGGTCTAAGTGTGTCTAGCATGCAGAGAGGTTAACTGCAGGCCCATATTCTAACCAACACACGGCCATCACTGGCAACGGGGCACAACAGCTGTCATCGGAAAATCCAGCAGACTTCTATCTTGCCCTCCAAAGAGCTTTCTCTTCACACGACTGAAATTGAAAATGACTGTGGTTTGGGGTCAGTGGAATGTTTGCTATAGAGCGTCCAGCTGGGAGCTGTCCTCGTACTGACCGATTTGTGACTGTGGTACCAACTACTGCTCAAATTGCTGCTTCAGATGAAGTACTCTGTGCTAGAGCCGTACGCTGAACACGATGTTATTCCCTCTCGGTAGTGCCGCGTGGCTGTCCGGAACCTAGTCTTTCTGCGACCGTTTATTCTCGTGACCACCGCTGCCAGCAGTCATGTACAATAGCTATATCACTGTCGTGTCTTTCTGCAGTATCACTGAAGGGAAATCCAGCTTCCCGTAGCCCTGCGACACGACCTCGTTCAAACTCAGTGAGGTGTTGATAATGGCGTCTTTGTATCATTAGAGGCATTCTTAGGTAACATCAACTCACTGTGTCCGATCTCAGAGGCGACTAACGCTCATTACCCTTACAGCATGTATTTAAAGCAAACCTGATTTGGTTCCTCATAGTGGCGCTATTAGCGCTACTCTTTTGCGACTGGCGTGAAATTTGGATAGACATCATCTTTCAAACGTAGAAACAGATCTCTCGTTTATGTCGCACAACTGATTCTTGGTGTGGCATTTCAGTCAATGAATTTGTAGATCAAAATGTTGTGATATTTCTAGATCAAAAACTTGTAGCTGAAATGACATGATTGCAGTCTACTTTTTATCTATACATGTTGTTAATATAAAGTGCTTCTGAGTAAGGTAATCAGTCACGACATAAATTCCAAGTACGGACCGGGTATGAAAATGTAATTGACTTTACAAAAAGTTGTAATAAAGTCAGTGCAAGAAGTAAAGTGATTGACTGGGAATCACGGTGTTCATCGAGATGCACTCCTATTGCTCTGAAATATTCATCCTACCCTAAGATTTCACGTTTTTCAGTTAGAGTGGCGTAAACTTGACGAGATTTGTGTCTGTTCTTTCAGACAAGTCCAAAATAGCCGAATCTAGTTTTTGATCCATAAGTAATTATGAATTAAGACAAAAAGGAATTACAGATCTTACTGAAAGTGTAAGATCAACATTATGTGTTTCTGTACGAAATTTAGCCCAAATATAGGTTCCACTCTACAAGAAGTTTACGTATTATCTAGTCTATGTAACCTCAAACTGTTATCCAACTTATGCTCGTATGCTAAACCTTTGCAAGACAGAACCTAATTTGCACTGAACAGTGACTTGTCTGAATGCAGCTTGTCTTTATATTAACTGCGCATCTGGAGTAAAACAATTTTATGGCCCTAATCAAAGTTTCCTCTTACCTCAGCCTTGACAACATTGTTGTAGACTTCTCTAAAGCAAAACGCAAACAGCAAGCAGGCAGCGACTAAGCTAAATTTTTATTTTTCAAAATAAAATTTACAAACAATATTCAAACTATTGCATACCATATGGCGCAGTGTGATAACGCGTAATGATAAACCTTCTTCAAACGGTGGGATGGGGAGAGTAGCTATTCCTATGTAATGAGTTTAGAACGAAGTATGTATTCAAGGAGACAGAGTAAAACTTCGTGTGATCTTCGCACATAACATTGGTGTAAACAGTACTACGCGTAACAAAGTGAACAATGAGTTTAAAAGGGTACAATCAAATAGCCTAATCAGTTGATATGTTTATACCTGAGATAGGGTTGTGGAGTGGTCTTTGTCTCAGGACTGAGCAAGTGAACAAAATTAACTAGCTGGCAACACTCATTCCGACAAACGAGCTGCGCAGTGCTGAAGTCTTACCTCAAACTATGCGCTTTAAAAAAAAAAATAGCACTAATGAATACGTTCATCGCCTACCACACTTCATTTAAGAATGTAACCGATTACGCAGAGGCAAATACTGTGCCTCAACAAGACCACAGATTGTTCAGCAGTAACATAACTCGCTCTCTCTCTCTGGCGTGCACGTTGAAAACTAAAATGGCATGCCCACCTCTCATATCCTCCACCTTCCACGAGTAGAATTTTGTACGAGGTCCATTTAAGACTTGAATGCGACGAGGAAAAAATTAGAAACATTATGAACAGGAACATACAAAACATGTTGCAAATAAAAAGAGAAAAATAGTTTTACAAGAATGTGAGTTAAAAAACTCTAAGAAAAAATTACAAAATTCAAGAAAATGAAAATGAAATAATCAATAGAATTGACCACAGATAAGTTATATTTCATGATGTCTATGAGAACGTTCTGCACAGGAGTATTTTGAAAGTTTATACGTCACATTTTGCATTGTAGTAAGTAGTATTGGTGATCTACATTGTTTATGTAGCACACAGTAAGAAGGTTAGAGTGTGTCTGTATCACACATGGCCTTCATTTATGAAGGAAAAATCATATATGGCAATAGTAATTCGCACGACAAAAGTAGGTACAAGAGTGTCCTTGTCACAAACTACCAAACTTTCTCTATCTCGTTACTGTTATGTCACCATTGCGTGAAGTTATGTGGAAACTGACTCTGTGAGACCAGCACAGTTCTCAGCTGACAACGTCACACATGCACAAACAGTAAAATATGAAGTAGTATCTGCTCTAAGCGCCAACGGCCTTGCCACAGCAGTAACACCGGTTCCCGCCAGATCACCGGTGTTAAGCGCTGTCGGGATGCGCTAGTACTTGTGTGGTTGACCATCCGATCTGCCTAGCCCTGTCGACAGGGCGGGTGCACTCAGCCCGTGTGAGGCAAACTGAGGAGCCTACTTGATTGAGAAGCAGCGGCTCCGGTCTCGCAACCTGACATACGGCCGGGAGAGCGGTGTCTTGACATGCCCCTCCATATCCGCACCCAGCGATGCCTGTGGGGTGAGGATGACACGGCGGCCGGTCATTACCGTCACGCCTTCATGGCCTGTTCGGGCGGAGTTTACTTCTTATCTACTTGAAGCACGCCGCAGATCCATTGATAACTCCAAAGCCGTCTTTTAGTATCGAAGAGTTCCTTCTAAAAGTCAGTTGCAGCTTTTTTCGCTGAACATTTGGCAGAGAATATTTCAGTAAATAATCAGAAGACGTAGTTCTTCTGCCTTGGAAGGTCACAATCATTCGTGGTGAATGGTCAATCAGTTACAATCAGTTATGTCTGGAATGCAGAGTTGCGTATATTAAGACAGGAGTAACAAGATTTTACATAGTTGTACATATGGACTGCACATGTAATGTAATGGCAATAACAGATTTCTACGTCAATAAAAATGAGAGAAAAAATGACTTAATGGTTTTACAATAAATAATTACAGAAACATCAGACAAGTAAATCGTGTGAAATAGTGTACAGTAATAGCCATGATAAGAAACAATTATTATATGTGTACAGAATTACACACAGAAGACTCTAAATCTATTCGAGTAAATATGTACCCATGTTCATCAGTAAACTCCACAAAAGTATAGGGTCTAAGGCAGGAAGAGATAAATAAGGACAGTGATTACACACAAGAAATAAACATATGAGGTTCAAGAGAATACAAATAATAATTGGGAAAAACATGGATTAGGGAGTAACAAAGGTTCACATCAAATAATATTTCAGGCATTCAGTCGAACATCACTCTGTTATTATGCCTAATATGGTCAGTCTTTAGCATGCTATCTTGTTGTATTTCATCCTTTAGTCTGTGCACCTCTTAATCATCTTACCCATGATTTCATCAAACTTCCAACAAACACAACTATTTACTTTATTTCTGTGCTTTTTTCTTTCATACATTTGATATGGTGGTTAGCACACTGGACTCGCATTCAGGAGGACGACGGTTCAATCCCGTCTCCAGCCATCCTGATTTAGGTTTTCCGTGATTTCCCTAAATCGTTTCAGGCAAATGCCGGGATGGTTCCTTTGAAAGGGCACGGCCGATTTCCTTCCCAATCCTTCCGTAACCCGAGCTTGCGCTCCGTCTCTAATGACCTCGTTGTCGACGGGACGTTAAACACTAACCACCACCACCATTTGATATGTTCTTATAAGTTCATATTTCCGCATCAAACTATTTGTCATCTTTGTCCTGCCTAACCATATTTCATTTGATATTTACCCAACCGAATGATTTCATCTCAAATTCATATTTGTAGCCATTTCTTTGTTCATTTATATGTTGCATGACATCCTTTCTTATCTTTCTCACTTTGCTTCCTCCTTACACATCTTTCGCGATTTCTTACACATCTTGCATGAATTATGAGAGCTCACTACAGTATTTTATTTAAAATAATTATTATACTAATGGCGCCACTTCCTAGAGCAACAACTTGTGTAGAGAATACGTACTATAAAGAAACTCAATGAATGAAAGAAGTGTATGAGGCAAATTTAACCTGTGAATTCCTTAAGCTCTAAAGCAATGCGTGTTATTATGTTACATCATATATCAATACAAGAAGTCAATTAGTCTGCAATGTTACACATGTTGGTAAAAGAATATACATAAGAGAATCTTATCCTATGCTATGGCAACAAGGAATAAAGCTAGAAAGAAAAGAAATGATCATTATCATCCCACATACTTCGGCATCTCATTTCTCTTATTGCTCTTTTTTGATTCTAAGTGTATTGTCTATACATGTCACACCTCATGAGTTATGAATTTCATCTTCCAAAATTTCTCAAACATAGACTGATGGACAATATTCTTGTGACATCGTTTCATACATTAGAAAAAGTTTATCTGTTAGACGAAGAAAAGGTCTACTAGTTGTACAGAGGTCACTAGAAGTTACATTCTGCGTCCCACTCGCTATATACCGATCACAAAGAAATATGATTCATCAGTATACATAGGAAAATACACTAACACAAAGATAATTACAAGGGTTCATTGAGGTAGCAGACGCTACATAGTGTGTCATGGTGTAGAGTAGGAATCAGTGCTGACCAAATCTATCCACAACATTTTTGGTGCACAAATTGAAAAAAAAAAACGTACACTTCTCGAACTATCGTAAAATTTGCTTACCTGTCAAATGTTGTGTTGTTCCGATGTAAAAAAGCCATTAAATATTTAGAAAAAGGTTGTATAATTTGCATCAGATAATCACAAACTCCACATCAAATGAATAAATGTGTTGTCTGAATGCACGTTATCTTCATTCATTATTTCATCGAACCACATATTTTCAAAAACTTATCTTTACGCTTTATTGTTGTGGTCTTCAGTCCTGAGACTGGTTTGATGCAGATCTACATGCTACTCTATCCTGTGCAAGCTTCTTCATCTGCCAGTACCTAATGCAACCTACATCCTTCTGAATCTGCGTAGTGTAGTCATCTCTTGGTCTCCCTCTACGATTTTTACCCTCCACGCTGCCCTCCAATACTAAATTGGTGATCCCTTGATGCCTCAGAACACGTCCTACCAACCGATCCTTTCTTCTGGTCAAGTTGTGCCACAAACTTCTCTTCTCTCCAGTCCTATTCAACACTTCCTCATTAGTTATGTGATCTACCCATCTAGTCTTCAGCATTCTTCTGTAGCACCACATTTCGAAAGCTTGTATTCTCTTCTTCTCCAAACTATTTATCGTCCACGTCTCCCTTCCATACATGGCTACACTCCATACAAATACTTTCAGAAATGACTTCCTGACACTTAAATTTATACTCGATGTTAACAAATTTCTCTTCTTCAGAAACGCTTTCCTTGCCATTGCCAGTCTACATTTTATATCCTCTCTACTTCGACCATCATTAGTTATTTTGCTCCCCAAATAGCAAAACTCCTTTATTACTTTAAGTGTCTCATTTCCTAATCTAATTCCCTCAGCATCACCCGACTTAATTCGACTACATTCCATTATCCTCGTTTTGCTTCTGTTGATGTTCATCTGATATCCTCCTTTCAAGACCCTATCCATTCCGTTTAACTGCTTTTCCAAGTCCTTTGCTGTCTCAGACAGAGTTAGAATGTCATCGGCGAACCTCGAAGTTTTTATTTCTTCTCCATGGATTTTAATACCTACTCCGAATTTTTCTGTTGTTTCCTTCACTGCTTGCTCAATATGCAGATTGAATAACATCGGGGAGAGACTACAACCCTGTCTTACTCCCTTCCCAACCACTGCTTCCCTTTCATAACCCTTGACTCTTATAACTGCCATCTGGTTTCTGTACAAATTGTAAATAGCTTTTCGCTCCCTATATTTTACCCCTGCCACCTTCAGAATTTGAAAAAGAGTATTCCAGTCAACATTGTCAAAAGCTTTCTCTAAGTCTACCAATGCTAGAAACGTAGGTTTGCCCTTCCTTAATCTAGCTTCTAAGGTAAGTCGTAGGATCAGTATTGCCTCACGTGTTCCAATCTTTCTACGGAATCCAAACTGATCTTCCCCGAAGTCGGCTTCTACTGGTTTTTCCATTCGTCTGTAAATAATTCGCGTTAGTATTTTGAAGCAGTGACTTATTAAACTGATACTGCGGTAATTTTCACATCTGTCAACACCTGCTTTCTTTGGGATTGGAATTATTATATTCTTCTTGAAGTCTGAGGGTATTTCGCCTGTTTCATACATGTTGCTCACCATATGGTAGAGTTTTGTCAGGACTGGCTCTTCCAAGGCCGTCAGTAGTTCCAATGGAATGTTGTCTACTCTGGGGGCCTTGTTTCGACTCAGGTCTTTCAGTGCTCTGTCAAACTCTTCACGCAGTGTCGTATCTCCCATTTCATTTTTATCTACATCCTCTTCCATTTCCATAATATTGTCCTCAAGTACATCGCCCTTGTATAGACTTTCTATATACTCCTTCCACCTTTCTGCTTTCCCTTCTTTGCTTAGAGTTGGGTTTCCATCTGAGCCCTTGATGTTCATACAAGTGGTTCTCTTATCTCCAAAGGTCTCTTTAATTTTTCTGTAGGCAGTATCTGTCTTAACCCTAGTGAGATAAGCCTCTACATCCTTACATTTGTCCTCTAGCCATCGCTTCTTAGCCATTTTGCACTGCCTGTTGATCTCATTTTTGAGACGTTTGTATTCCTTTTTGCCTGCTTCATTTACTGCATTTTTATATTTTCTCCTTTCATCAATTAAATTCAATATTTTTTCTGTTACCCAAGGATTGCTACTAGCCCTCGTCTTTTTACCTACTTGATCCTCTGCTGCCTTCACTACTTCATCCCTCAAAGCTACCCATTCTTCTTCTACTGTATTTCTTTCTCCAATTCCTGTCAATTGTTCCCTTATGCTCTCCCTGAAACTCTGTACAACCTCTGGTTCTTTCAGTCTATCCAGGTCCCATCTCCTTAAATTCCCACCTTTTTGCAGTTTCTTCAGTTTTAGTCTACAGGTCATAACCAATAGATTGTGGTCAGAGTTCACATCTGCCCGTGGAAATGTTTTACAATTTAAAACCTGGTTCCTAAATCTCTGTCTTACCATTATATAATCTATCTGAAACCTGTCAGTATCTCCAGGCTTCTTCCATGTATACAGCCTTCTTTTTAGATTCTTGAAGCAAGTGTTAGCTATGATTAAGTTGTGCTCTGTGCAGAATTCTACGAGGCGGCTTCCTCTTTCACTTCTTAGCCCCACCTACTACGTTTCCTTCTCTCCCTTTTCCTACTACCGAATTCCAGTCACCCATGACTATTAAATTTTCCTCATGATTATCATCCTGCGTACCTAACGAACATAAATCTCATTATTCTATAATAACATTAATCATATTCACTGTCTTTGTCTCAATAAACACTTCAAACAACAATTCGCTGCTCTGTTTTCATCCACTTCTTTCCACATAAATAACACCTCAGAACTATAATTGTAAAGTTTTTACTTCACTGTTCATAGCTTCACTGCCTCACAATAGATCCTGAAAAATTTCTTGCATGAAAACACCTATTACTCTTCTTTCCAAAGTACACAATTACCATCCTAACAGACTGTATAACTCATTAAAAGTGGTAGAAATTTTTATATGTCCGTGTATTACCATCACTATGTATAGCAAAAAAGTACTTCTCAAGTGAACAACACATTGCTGATAATCTGTGTATCCTCTCAGAACTAATTTAAAAACTACTGCCAATGTTCATCTTATTAGAAATTACTTGTTCTTATTGAATCCTAGATGAAATTTCTAAGTTCTTAGTAGTTTTTTGGTGCAGTGTTAACAGAGAATTTCTATAAAAACCAAACAGCTTAATCAGCTGATATGTTGGTACAAGAGTTAGGTGAGTGGGGTGGTCTTTCTCTCAGCTCTGAGCAAGTGAGCAAAGTTAACAAGCAGACAATACTCATTCCCACAAACTAACTGCACAGTCCTGAAGTCCTGCCTCAAATCTGTTCTCTTCAATGAGAATCAATATTACTCAAAATTTATATTCTTTCCGCCTTTCAGTGTATACATCATATTCATCGTTGTTGTGCTTTACAATAAATCTTTCTTCACCTGAAAGGTAGAATGAAAGGTCAGCGCATCACCTACCACACTTCAGCTAAGAATGCACCAAACTGCACAGAGGCAAGGACTGTGCCACAAGACGAAAGACTGTTAAACAAGAACATAACTTGCTCTTCCTCTGATGTTCACGTCGATAACTTAAAAAAATCAGAATGACATGCCTACCTTACAAAAGTTGAAAATTTGTACCGAACAGGGGTTCGAACCCAGGTCTCTTGCTTACTCGGCAGATACTCGGACAACTGAGCCGCCTGCACACAGTGGTCGTTTTACTTGCACGGACTACCGGAGGACACCCCCCGACAGACCCCAAGTTCTCAAATTACTCGCACACCACAAATGTAGTCCCTCGTGTCCATTAACCTCATTACTCGCGGCATTTAGCGGATTCCCGTGAGAGTTTGAGCCTGGTGTGCATCTGCGCTGATGAGGCCGCTGGCCTTCTTGCCTTAATTTTATATATATATATATATATATATATATATATATATATATATATATATATATATATATGATGTCTGTTCTTTCGCGCATGTCCAAAAGAACCGACACCAGTTTTTGACGCAACAGCTATTATGAATTGAAGCACTAACGAGTTACTGACGTTAGCTGCTAGCGGGCATTGATTTAAATCAATAGGAAAAGTTAAAAATCTGTGCCGAATCGGGATTCTAACCCAGGTCTCCTGCATACTAGACAGATGCTCTGACCAGTTTCTCCATTAATTTCAGTTAATGCTCTCTCGCAGCCGAGGTCTGTAATTCCTTTATGTCTTTACGAAAATTGTTAGTATTTTTACAGGTGCTCGCGGGCAAGTTACCTTAAGAGATCCGGGGAAATCACGGAAACCTAAATGTGGATGGCCAAACCGCCGCTCTCACCACTGACTTGTCTTGTTTATGAGGAAGTTGTGGACGCAGTAAGCGCCTCTGTTCTGCAAAGCCACAGTGACTTGGGGCAGAGCAGTTACAGACGGCTGGCGAGATAAATCGCCGGGACTGGCAATAAGGGCGCGGAAGCTCGCCCGGCTCAGCCATTAATTGCTCGAACGTGGTAAAGTTTGCCGGCGCGGCTTCTTAAGCAGCTCGCCGCTCCGGCGTCTGGAATTAAAACTCATGGCCGCGTGTTGTGCGCCGCCTTAACAGTTTTACAACTTTCATTTGCAGTAGCGGCTGGCGGGCGAATAAAAAGTTGCTAGCACGCCTTAAACATTCCCTGGCTGGGTAGGCGGCCTTATCGGACGTCGCTGCCGCCAAGTCCCCTTGCAGCAGCCGCGCCGATCACGGCTAATCGCCGCCTCCCAGAAGCACTACGTACCAGTATAGGTGGTGTGAAGAGAGATGCAGGCCAAGTTTAGCCTTGTTCTGCGCACCTACGTCACGTATTCTCCGCCAGCCAATGAACGTCCAGTAGTCTTCTGAGAGCTCTGCTGTGAATGAGGTAGCTAATTCGAGCATTAAACGTGATCGTAGCGAGTTGTTTAGTTAGTTTCAATTCCAGTTGCTGCGAGTTTGCCGGCCGCTGAGACCGAGCGGTTCTAGGCGCTTCAAAAAATGGCTATGAACACCATGGGACTTCACTTCTGAGGTCATCAGTCCCCTAGAGCTTATAACTACTTAAACCTAAGTATCCTAAGGACATCACACACATCCACGCCCGAGGCAGGATTCGAACCTGCGACCGTATGATCGCGCGGTTCCAGACTGTAGCGCCTAGAACCGCTCGGCCACCTCGGCCGGCCTAGGCGCTTCAGTCCGGAACCGCGCTGCTGCTACGATCGCAGGTTTCGAATCCTGCCTCAGGCATGGATGTGTGTGATGTCCTTAAGTTGTCCGTCCCTATAGCTGTATAATAGCCGGCACGGTTGCTCGACGTGCCCGGTCAGAGTGTTAGCTACACTCTGTAATAAAAAAACTGAGTAAACGGACCGAGAAAGAACCTGAACGGGTGTCATCGGACGTCCACCACGAACAAATCCAGCGAAAAATATAGAACAAAATGAAATCTTAAAAAAAAAATGGTCAGCGTGACGGACTGCCGTTCTAAGGGCCCAGGGTTCGATTCTCGGCTGGGTCGGGGATTTTCTCCGCATAGGGACTGGGTGTTGTGTTGTCTTCATTATCGTTTTATTCCCATCCGGCGCGCAGGTCGCCCAATGAGGCGTCGAATGTAATAAGACCTGCACAAGGCGGTCGGACCTGCCCCGTGAGGGGCCTCCCGGCCAATGACGCTAAACGCTGATTTTAGTTTTTTTTCCTTAGGTTAGTTAGGTTTAAGTAGTTCTAAGTCTAGGGTACTAATGACCTCAGATGTTAAGTCCCATAGTGCTTAGAGCCATATGAACCATTTGTTGCGAGTTGCCATCGCTGATTGTCATGGTAAGTGATAAATTCTATATAAACAAGCGAGACACATAATTTGCAAAATATACATTTTCTTCAAGAGGAAAACACGCACATACGCGTAACGCAACTATCGCTTAGAAACGTCAACACAGTCCCCGCCTGTGGATCGACATGTGCGAACCGTCATCGTTCGTCGGTCTGATTTTTAGCTTCACTTGTCTGCTACAATCCGAATGATGTCGCTCACTTTTTGTTCATACTGTATTAGGTTGGTGCATAGTTCGCAGCGTTTTTCGTAAGTTTGATAAACACTATAGACACCCATGACAAAGACTTTAATACGCCTTAGAGCCAAAGAAACTAGTACACCTGCCTAATATCGTGTACTGTCGCCGCAACACGTCGTAGCATGGACTCGACTAATGTCTGAAGTGCCCCACTCGGTTAACCGGGTGGTCTAACGCACTGCTTTCCGGGCGAGAAGGCGTGCCGGTCCCCGGCACGAATCCGCCCGGCGGATTAGTGTCGAGGTCCGTTGTGCCGGCCAGCTTGTGGATGATTTGTAAGGCGGTTTTCCATCTGCACGTTGGTTCCCCTTATTCCGCCTCAGTTACACTATGTCGGCGATTTCTGCGCAAACCTTCCTCCACATACGCGTACAGCATAATTACTCTACCACGCAAACATTGGGGTTACACTCGTTTGGTGGGAGACGTTCCCGGGGAGTTCCACTAGGGGCCGAACCGCACAGTAGCCCTGGTTACTGTAGAGTGAGTGGACTGCTGTAGCCTGTTGTGGGGTTGTATATCACTGATGGTTACGGCGGGGACGAAGCCTCTCCTTCGTTTCTAGGTCTCCAGTTCCATGCAATACAATACAATGTCTCAAGTAGTGCTGGAGGGAACTGACACCACGTATTCTGCAGGGCTGTCCATAAATACGTAATAGTACGAGGGGATGGAGATCTCTTGTGAACAGTACATATAAAGGAATACAACTCTAATTAAAGCAGATGAAAGTTACACAGTAGAAATCACTCTTTTGGAATTAACATATAGGTGAGAGCAACTTTCACTGACCAGATATACTGATGACATGCAGAGGTACTGACCAATCAATGCAGGAATCATTGCATAGAATTGTAGACGAACTTAATCGATCCCTGGAGTTTAAAATGCGAGAGAGGATTTAATTCACGTGAGAATCCTAACATCATACAGAGAGAGAGAGATGAAACCGTGGGATAGTGATCGAAGTGACGAAGAAGGTTGTTACGTGAACTGAAGGTGGAGGGAGAAGAAAGGAAAGGAAAAGGAAGGAACCCGTGATGTTAGCTGCATCAGGACTTAATGCTGAGGCAACGGCTCAGAGCGAAAATATGTGTCGCACCAGTTATCTCCTGCTCACTAGGCAGTTGGTTAACCACTGGGACACCAAGATCAGTGTTCATTGCAATTGCGCGAACTGTTTTTGCACGTCCGTCGACCGATTGGAGGATTCATTGCCCATCGAGATGACTAAGTTACATGAATGTACACATTAATACACTGAAGCGCCAAAGAAAATGGTGTAGGCATGTGCATTCAAATACAGAGGTATGTAAACAGGCAGAATGCAGAGTTACTGTGGGCAACGCCTATATACGACAAAAAGTGTTTGGCGCAGTTGTTAGATCGGTTATAGCTGCTACAATGGCAGGTTATCAAGATTTAAGTGAGTTTTAACGTGGCGTTATAGTCGGCGCACGAGCGATGGCACTCAGCATCCCCGAGGTCGCGATGAAGTGGGGATTTTCCCGTGCGACCATTTCACAGCTGTACCTTGGATATCAGGAATCCAGTATAACATCAAATCTCCGATATCGCTGCGGACAGGAAAAGATCCTGCAAGAACGGGACCAACGACGACTGAAAAGAATCGTTCAACGTGACAGAAGCGCAACTCTTCTGCAAATTACTGCAGATTTCAATACTGGGCCATCAACAAGTGTCAGCGTGCGAACCATTCAAGGGAAAATCATCGATAGGAGCTTCAGAGCCTAAGGCTCGATCGTGTACCCTTGATGATTGCACGACACAAAGATTTAGGACTCGCCTGGGCCCGTCAACAGCGGCATTGGATTGTTGATGATTGGAAAGATGTTAGACGGTCGGACGAGTCTCGTTTAAAATAATATCGAGTGGATGGACGTGTACGGTTATGGAGATAACCTCATGATTTCATGGACCCTGCATGTCAGCAGAAGTCTGTTCAAGCTGGTAGAACCTCTATAATGATGTTGGACGTGTGCAGTTGTAATGACTTGGGACCCCTGATACGTCTAGATACGACTCTGATAGGTGACACGTACGTAATCTTCCTGCCTTATCACCTGCAGCTATTCATATCCATTGTGCATTCCGACGAACTTTGGCAATTCCAACAGGACAATGCAACACGCCACACGTCCGCAATAGCTACAGAGTGACTCCAGGAACACTCTTCTGAGTTTAAACACTTCCACTGGCCACCAAACTCCTCAGATATGAACATTATTGAGCATATCTGGGATGCCTTGCTACGTGCTATTCAGAAGAGATTTTCACCCCCCGCGTACTCCCGCAGATTTATGGACAGCCCTACAGGATTCGTGGTGTCAATTCCCTCCAGCACTAATTCAGACATTAGTCATGTCCATGCCACGTCGTGTTGCGGCACTTCTGCGATCTCGTGGGGGCCCTACACGTTATCAGGCAGGTGTATCCTTTTTATTTGGTGCTTCAGTGTGTAATTCACGCACAGAAAACGGGTTGGTTGCGATGATGGTTTATCACATGACGGAGTGTGTCGTCTCACTGCAAATTCGCGACACACTCACGCACGCCGATTATAAGCGGTGGCAGCTAAACGCGATCGATATTGCTTCTTTCTCCTCAATGTAATGAGAAGGCAAACATTACTCTGACTCACGGTGGCAAGGACCAAGAGTATATCGTGTGCATGTGGCAGCCGTCTTGCTGCGATCGTTTTATCCGAAGAGAAGTTGGCAGACTGGGGCTGGGGCGGCTGCGCTCTGAAATTTTATAGCTTCTCACCTCGCGCAGAGTCTAGTGCTTTCGACCTCAAAAATACAGATCTTGCGCCAACTCCTGGAACGGGCCGTAGTCGAGCATTGCCTGATTGCTCTTACAAAACACTCTCTTTTGTCCACAGAGGTTTCCCCAGCTGCCTTAACTCCCAACCTTCAAGCTCAGTCGTTTCTGTAACACTGCGGACCTGTAGGGGAAAGAAAGGCCGTTTTAATTTTTGTCTGGTTTTAACGATTACTGCCGTTTTGAGCAAATAATCAAATTCTCCCGGAGTTATAGCATCGGAATTTAAATTCTGGCATACTGTTGTTCAGTAAGTCGTGAAATTTGTTACGCTCTCTTTCCTCTCTATCGAGCAAGGTGGCGCAGTGGTTAGCACACTGGACTCGCATTCGCCGTGCGGCATTAGCCGAGCGGTCTAGGGCGCTGCAGTCAGGGACTGTGCGGCTGGTCCCGGCGGAGGTTCAAGTCCTCCCTCGGGCATGGGTGTGTGTATTTGTCCTTAGGATAATTTAGGTTAAGTAGTGCGTCAGCTTAGGGACTTATGACCTTAGCAGTTAAGTCCCATAAGATATCACACACATTTTTGACTCGCATTCGGGAGGACGACGGTTCAATCCCGCGTCCAGCTATCCTGATTTAGGTTTTCCGTGATTTCCCTAAATCGCTCCAGGAAAGTGCCAGGATGGTTCCTTTGAAAGGGCAAGGCCGACGTCCTTCCCTGTCCTTCTCTAATGCGATGAGACCGATGACGTCGCTGTCTGTCTCCTCCCTCGAAACAACCCAACCCCAACACCTCTTTCCTCTCTGAATTTTTAATTAGGTGTAAACCTGCATTTAATGTTTGGGGAACTTCGAAATAAACTTGATAATGTGGTAACACGTTCTCTATCTAGTCAGTCGTTGAGAATGGGTACTGAATGTGCTGAGTTTTAATTATCTAGGCGTTCTTTCTTTGTTAGTCACCTCTAGCGAACGCGCAATTGCGCGTCCCGATGCGTGACGTACCGCGCCAGTGTTTTGGCTTTACAATACGATTAAATTCATTTCACCAAATTGCCTGCCGTTAGCAAAGTGGAATACGCTCCACGAGTGTGATATAACTTTAAAATGGTAAAGAGCAGCAACCAGTTGTCTTCTCCGCTCTAGCTTTATTAGAGCAGATCGAGATTTCGACTAGTAACTAGCCAAAATGAGTCCAACATTTTAGAGCTGCTATACACGTCCTAGTACTTCTACGGCTGTTTTTCAGGCCCTTGTCACAGTTCATTAAATGCTCTTTAAATATTGCACTGATAATGGCTAGTTACTAGCCGTAATCTGAATCTGCTCTAATAAAGCTAGAACGGAGACGACGACTGAATGCTGCTCTTTACCACTTTGAAAATTTATTTAGTGTTCAGATACCGAAAAAATCATAATTGTTATATGCTACTATAGGTTGTCTGAAGGTGAACTGCTAAGTTTCTGAGAATGAATCTTAACACTGTAGTCTGCTCCCCAACCAGCAATGCTCGTTCTATAAATTTGTTACGAAAACGACGAACACATTCTGTCCATATGTTATGTTTACACTTTTAAAGCTGAACTCGTTTATGGAGCTACAGGACTAGAGAATTTTGTAGAGCAATAATTATAGATGTCCAGAAGTTTCATAACCACATTTAAAAAGAAGAAATATCCGCTGTCTGCAAACTCTGATACAAATTGTGAAAACCCATAATGCCTGACATCAACATGGCATATACATTTCCGGTTACGAAATTCGTTGATTGAGAGACGCTAGGAATATGTTTAAAATCTACTGTAAGCAAAATTTTGTAGTACTCAGGATAGAAAGCATTACCAAAAGCCTCTTGTCATACTAGCAACAACTACCATCAAAATCGAGAGAAATCGTAATTCACTACATTAAGAATAAACTACGTGAAGGAAAATTACAAGAACTGTATCTGAATGCGTAATTAACACTTTTACCTATCTTTTCTGTGCGGTGTTCGCACTGTGTTTGGGACATTACTTTTACACGGATGAGGAGTATCATATTGAAAACAATAATCATTCTGAGCTTCAGGGAATAGGCGGCTGTACTGTTGGAGTTCAGTAGTCATACTCTACATCTACATCTGTACTCCGGAAAACAGCTTTCGGTGTGTGGCGAACGTCCCACACTCCTGTTTTCTGTGGGTGCATCCCGTTTGGTTAAACTTGGCACGCAGTTGTCGTTTTTAATCTTCTCATGTTTGGCCCTATCTGCTGTGCTGTTCAACAAGTTTTGTCGTAACAAAAAGACTTGTAGTTCTTTTATTATGCAGTTTTGAGGCAGTCTTGCATCGCAAGTAGGAACTTCACTTCTGGTTCTTGGTTCCGGATCTCAACTCTGCACTTTAGTACCCATGTTTCCTAGGAACTACTTAAAATCACAGCCTTTTTATAAAATTGTGTTTCTATTCTGGAGTGCCTTTCCATCATTTTACGCGTTCTTCTATACATTATAGAGAAATTCGGCACGTTATGTTCAGCGCATCGCTCATATTTGTAGGTACCAAAACGAGACATTTAAATTGTGTATAATCCCTGTGTAGCCAGTTCCAGTGTTCCAACATCATGCTGTCAATACAGAACTGTCATCGAATGGAGTATTTTCTGCGACATTCCACAACATTTCCGATATTCGAGATTATGCTGTCATGTCGTTTCCTCCGTGATTAAAATGATCGTAGACTTTATTTGACATTCATAGAAGGTCCGATGACAGTGAGATTACGCTTGTACACTTGCAGGTTCCAAGATACAATCTGAAGTTCACGACAAACGTGATACAACAATAAATCGTAATACCGGTATAATTTTTATGACGAATACTGCCAAACGCATTTCCAAGGGCATGCTACAATAAATATCCTATTTTACATACCACTGTATCGAGCAAATCTTGTGAGCTTTAATGCAATAAGTGGTTTGAGATTACCATGCATCACTGCAAGTCTAAATAGTATGGCTTTTCTCAGACAAGTACACATTTCCAAATAACATTCATAGAACAGAGGTAGAATGTTACTCTGCATTTCGATATGGATTTTCTTCGTGTTTCCCCGTTATCCGCTTTTATTTATATGCGTGATTTGTCACTGGTGGCACCCAAATGTCATTAATAAATTAACACAAAGATTTTGACGATGGATTCTCTTCCTGGTGCACAGTGAATTAACCTAAGGAAAGAAATACTCGCTGACCATCTGTCTGGTGAATGTGTAAACTTTATAATGTGTAGTGTAACAGTTTAACAGTTTGTGTATAGTATACGGACCAGACAACTGTTTGCGCAAACGTAAGTGGTTAACCGCCTAAAAATCATAGTGGGAGTAGCAAGTGTGGTACGCGATCACCAATTGGTAATTCGGTGATCAGGTTCAATCTGTTCTTGGTTAGGAAGTTAGCGCTCTGTGCATTAGATGTAACTTATTATTTATGTTCTGTTGAATAATTTACATTTTGACACGAGATTTGGCGACCTCAAGTTCCCGAACCATGTGGCAGAACGATAGCATCGCCCGCCAAAATAATTAAATCGTGCGTCGGAACGATGAAATGCATCTTACGTTAAGTTTCCAAGGCAATCGATCAACGTAGAACTACTCGTGAACAACCGCGTCGCGTAATCAACGTAACAAACATACACAATCCTGCAAGCGCTGACTTACTAGCGGAAAATGTGATTCCTAGCCCGATTGCAGGGTAACCCCGCACTTCTGGTTGGATAATATAATATTGTGGTTCGCCTAGCTTGCAGCCAATTTGTCTTGGTCGACACCACCTGCGACGAAACTAAAAACAGTTATTTGGTGGCTGCACTTACCAAGCAAATCACTTCGGAAGTACAAGAAATTCTAGCTTCGCCACCAAACATTGAAAAACGTAGTCAGAATCCAAGCAATCTGAAAAATTGCTCCGCACTGAAGAACTCGGAAAACGTACACCGAACAAACTATACGGCGCAGCCAAATGAAAACTAGACAGGTAGAAATGAGTAAGCAAAGTTTTTATAATTTGAAAATTAATCGGCAAAGCTGTTACTTCGAGGGTCGATCAATAAGTAATGGAACATATTTTTTCTGGCGGCCAATGTTGGTTGAAAAAGTGCGCAATTTGTTGCAGAACATTGCGGAATACTTTCGCTTCAGTTGCTATAGTTTCATAAAATTCCGATACGTGGTGGGACTATTCGTAGACTTCAAAATGGTGCCTGTAAGGGAGGTGCGTTTGAAGCAGAGAGCTGTCACTGAATTTCTTTTGGCGAAAAACTAGAGCGTCCCAGATATTTATAGGCGCTTGCAGTACGTCTACGAAGACCCAGCAGTAAACAAAAGCATGGTGAGTCGTTGGGCGAGGTTCAAATGGCTCTGAGCACTACGGGACTTAACATCTATGGTCATCAGTCCCCGTTGGGCGAGGTGTCTGTCATCATCGCAATAAGGTCGCACAAACGTATCCGATCTTCCGCGTGCCTGCTGACCGCACACGGCTGTCACTCCTGCAATGTTAGAACGTGCGGACACTCTCATTAGAAATGATCAACGGACCACAATGAGACACCTCACTGCTCAACTGGACGTCTTTGTTGATAATGCTGACACACTCGTCGTCCAGTTGGGGTGCTCAAGGGTTCCTCGCCGCCTAACAGAAGACCATAAAGAGCAACGAAGGGCCATTATAAATGAAGAGCAATGAAGGACTATGTAACGCAAGGTCTCACACAAGTCTGCACACCCGAGAGAAGCTGAAGAAATTCATTGTACTGTTCTTCCTCACCCACCCTACAGCCCGGATGTCGCACCTTCCGACTTCTGTTGCTTGTAATTACAGTCAAATGGTGGCAGCATTATTCAAAAAAAATTCCATGACTGTGACCCCAGCCAAAATAAAAATTGTCAGTTCCATGTGTTTGGCCCAGAGAAGTATGCACTCAGTGGGAAACAGTAAGGGGATAATCGGGAGCTTACTGTTGCAGCAAGACGCTGGCACTGACGTTAACCGGTAGAGTGGTATCATGCGGGCACACAGGCCTTCCCTGGAAGGTGGCGTAAGGCCGTCACATTGAAAGGAGATTGTGTTCAAAAATAGAGTTTTGTAGCGAAGACAGTGGGGAATAACATGGTGCATTGGAATTCTGAATAAAACACACCTGCTTCCAGAAAAAAATTGTTGCATTATTTATTGAACGCCACTCGTACCAATGTCTTTCTTCAAGGCCTCCAAATATATGAAAAACGCCTGGCAGGGATCAGGAATGTATCGATGATGTGTAAGCGCTTCGCAGTGAAACATTTTCTGCTAGCGATTATCTGTGAAAGAGGATTTCCAATTTTGATTCACAGTCCAGTACAAAGGTTAAAATTTTGGGCAGCCCTAGAAGTCTGTGGCTTGAGTTTGTGGAGAGAGACGTGTGTATATTGAATATGACTGTGTACATGTGTTTGATTCGTTTGTTCGTAAACAGTTTTAGTAGATTTACTTTGTTGAGCGTATATCATCAGTCTTCCTTCTTCGTCGATTACTTATCGTCTGGTCTATGAAACGCATCGAGTCCGTTTCTGTCACTTATGTTACAGTTTACGGAATCGTTTAGTGGGAAATCCTTCTTGGGTTTAGCAGCGTAATCTGCATGTTTCTTCCATATTCACATTTCTGGATAACAATCTATTGCGCTAAGTGATTATTGTAGCTGGCGTTTAAGAGATTCGTTCACAAAGAGGTGGTGAATGCTTGTAGAGTTAGGTTCGTATTTACTTCTTGGGGAGAAAGGTGGAGAAGAGTGATACCCAGTGCCGAAACAGCTGCTGCGACGGATAGATTACCATCCAACTGTGTGGCACTGAGGGGAGATTTGAGATATACCCAAAAATTTTGAGCGCATATTTTGATTATTAATAACTTTGTGACATCGCAACGCCGTGCTACGGGTAGCCACAAATAGAAATGTTGCTGCCGTCTCTGAACGTATAGAATTTCGCAAGTGCGAACTCACAATAATACGGGTTTCATTGCATCTACAGGAGAAAGACTGAAACTTGTCATGCGTTTCTAGAGCCAAAGCGAGAGAGTCATAGAAAGGCACCTGCGGAACATTATGCTGAAAAAAAACACCGAAAAGGATATACAGTATCCTACGGTTCCGAGTACGAACATTACAAGACTAGTCAAGACGTATATCATTTCCTCACTTGTGAATCTCGTGAAATGACTACACGGCTTGCAGAGTGCATGTATGATTAGCCGACAGTGTCAACAGCAACGGCGCTTCAAGTCTTTGCCGACGACGTAACAGTATTCGCTTGTGAAACCTCTTGAAACATTCATGATGATATGCGCTGAACCAACACTTGACGGGCGATTAGCAACAGCATCAAACGCTAGACAATCCGATACAATATGGATGAGTCTTAATTGCTCGCAAACATCATCAGCGATGAATCACTGGTCAGCAACAATACGCACATAAGCTGGCGTGAACATTCGGTCTGATATATTCTATGGTTTTGAGAATGTTGTGACGCTTTTAATGAGTCAGAACAGAATAAAAAAAATAGGCCCTAAGCAAATATCAAAAGGACATGTCAATAAAACAATACTAAATGTTCGAAAATCATTGATATACAGTGTCTTCGCTCATGGCATCGAGTCAACAGGTTTTGAGTTGAATGCTCAGAAACCTTCTCAGGTAGTATAAGTCCCCCAGAAATTTCTGTCGTATTTTGCGATTCATGTTTTCCCAGACCCAAAAAACACTATTTTCAAAACAAAAACTTATTTTTGCACTAACCTTCTTTATAGCAAGGGTAACAATGTAGAAGAAGAAAATTGCATCCAAAGATGGAATTTAAAAAAAATCAATAAACCACGCACATTTGCAGCTGACTTCAGTGTTCATTTTACTTCCCAGTTAAAGAATAAAACTGGACAAATCATATGTGATTTTACGCTTGAAGGGATTACCGGAGGATACCACTGCACAGAGAAATTGATTGTGAAATGATAGTAATAGTAATCTGAGCTCACGCGGCCATAATCATCCGTTGATTCAGTAACCAAACATAAATATAGTAATAATTTGTGATGTTGCAGTTTTGCTTTGAGTCTTAAAAGAAAGCCCTTGCTGCTGAATATATGGATAAGGCAAACTGGGCAACCTACAGTTTATTAAAATATAATGATAGACCCGTCGTAGCTAACAGCTGCTTTCTCGGAAGGGCTATTATTTTTCTGAAGACTGTAAACATGCAGGTTTTTCCAAAAATGTTGCGACAAGCTTCGAGGCGTTGTAGAGGGTGTTTGAGGAACAAATTGAGGACAGAAATTTGTATCCGCAAACGTCATCCGACGACGCTACAGACCGTCGAAGTTAGAGGCGCCGACGTCTACCAAAAGCGGAACGTCTCTGAATGTTGTGTGTTTATCAGTGATAGTAACTGATCGCCAAGATCGCTATTGGAGAAGATGGAGCTAGATGTTGCGTAGACAGGCCTTGTCTACTATGAATGCGAATCTCTCTTTCCTTGGCGATTCTTTCGGGTACAGCTTTCCATCCGCTGTTTATTTTCCTCCTGTATACCGAAACACTCTGGAGATTTTAGAGGATTCCAGGAGAAAATAAACTGCGAATGGAAATCCGTGTCCGAAGCCGTCATTCACCGAGGCAACAGAGCATGGGATGCATAAGAGACAAGTCCCGCATCGAACTGTGAATGGCTTGTCTTTGAGCACTCTAAGGGCGGCCACCTGGCGGCCATACAACGGAACATCTCTTTTCGACCACGGTTCGCCTCGGTGCATTCGATGTGACGTCTATCTTTCACATGAGACTGGGACACGGTTGAAGATTATCAGGTCTGGACACTGCGATAAGGATACTACGGCAGTAGCGGATCTTAACCACATCATACTGGCATATTCTAAGTAAACGACTGCACAGTCAGACTTGTACAAAAAATTGTCTGCGAAATGTTACCCCTCCTCACCAGTATTCCTGTTTTACTCCACCGTTTTGATAAATATAATTTGCTCACAGGCTCTTTGAAAGCCTCCGGCAATCAAATTTAATTTACGAGTTGCCGAAGTCTTCATTTTCACGTGTAATCAGCCCGGCTCATAATCAGATGCGTAATTTTGTATTTATATTGTGTGCAGATCTGTATTTTCACATTAAATTTTCATCATTGCTGTCTCGTGCATTTTATGTCACTTTTCATGTCACTGTTTTACTGTTACATCCTGTTAGTCGTATTGTGTTTGTCATTTTCGTTTTTTTTTATTTTGTTTTAAGTACGTTTGTCTGTATGCTACACTTCTCACATTGTTATATGATGTTATTTGAAATTTTTTTTCTTCAGCTACTCGTTGCACCTATTGTATGATGTTTTTCCTTAGATGTTTCCTCTTTTACTACAAGAGTTGCTGTATTGCGCTGTTTGTTATTCCGCTCCAGTATCATTGTCCTCACTGCCGCCGGTTACCTCGTATTTGTCTAATTGCGCTTTTATTTTACTTTAAGAGACTGTTTGTATGATCACTTCGTAATTTTGTGGTATTCTGCTTTTTTGCGATTATGTTTCTTTGACACTTCATAACCGTTATTGACTGAATCGTCCTTGTAACCCAAAGCCAAAATGAAGAAATAATAAGAAAGCGACAAGGCCTGTCTACGCATCAACTACATCAATCTTCTCAACAGGCATCGCGATCAGTGGACAACAAACGACAGACTGAGTCGTTCCGCGTACGGTCCGTCAGCGTACTATGTCACGTCTAAGTCACGTCTGTAGCCGCGGGGTTGGCGCAGAGGCACACCTGCAATTTCGACGCTCTGTGGCGACGTTAGATGACGTTTCCGGGCAAGGGATCTCATCCTCGATTTGTTTCTCGAGACACCGTCTACAGTTCCTCAAAGTCTGTCTCAACACCTGTGGGACAAACAGTGTATTCTGTTCTGAACTAAAAGTGTCAAGTTTTCTTTCTGCAGTGGTTTGTTAAAGAAAATGACTGTATATATTCTCTGTTATAGATTCAAGAAAATCTTAAGTTATATTTAGTAAAAATAAGTACTAATCGACTTTTTAAATATCCTTGAATACTAATTGTCCACTTCTTCTTTCTTTCCAGGTAAGTCCTGCTGCTTGGCCCTGATCATGGCTCTTGTTGGTAAGTGATTATATTCGATTTCACTCACTGTTCTCTATCACAGCTGACGAAGTGCAAAATTTGCGTGTAGATGAACGTGTAAATGTAGCTGCATCATCAGCAGGCAACTTCATGCATACTTATTTATTATGCGGCATGATACGTTTTCATCACATGCAGACCTGCAGTATTATAAATTAGAGGATATGAGATCATCTAAAATTGGAGCACTGAACGTTATTTCACTGTCGGTGATTCAGCAAATTGCAATGCTTGTAGAAAACTTTCCTGCAGCTCTCGTCATTAGATGTGTTTGTTTAAGCAGGAGGTCCTTTGTAAAATCCATAAGCGACTGTCAGAGTCTTGAGACACACTTTAAGGAAAGCTGAATGAGTCGAAGCAGTTTTCTTCGCAGCTTGATACTATTACTACGAAACTTGAATACGCCCTTCTCCACAACGCGATACTAGCGTTCTTGTGGAAATATACCAACATTCGTTTGGAAGTGAAATGTAGTGTAGTATGTTGTCTGTCTCTTCTTGGAACCCCCTCCTGGAACTTTCATAGTAATCTTCTCCATGATGCAAGACGCCTGTCTTGTAGCTTCTGTCACTGGGGTTTGATAAACATAGCCGAAACGCTCTCGTATTTACTAAACTAAACTGTGACGAAAGTGTTATGGACCTGTTTGCAAGCAGACTATTTTCTTCTGGGTCTTATTTCTTGTGATGATGATCGTAGGCACTTTTTGATTAGCGTCGTGCACCTAGATTTTTATATAACTTGAAATATATTAATCATACAGAAATGGAAGTGACCAATTTTCAGTATAATATCTCTCTTTCACATATTTCATAGCCCCGACACTTCAGAGTCCATCGTTTATTTCATATTAGGAGTCGTGGTAGAACCGTCGTCTACTAACATCGTGATAAAGAGTCTTCGTTGTATGTCATCAAACTGTTATAAAAATATGTGTTACGACGAAATGATTATCTTAACCTGAGCCTATCTTCTAATGGTGAACATATAAATAAGTTTACTAAGCAGTGGCACTTCTCGTTAATTCTCGTACAACATCCTGTAACAGAGATAAGATTTCTTGTCTGATGTTCATACTGATATTATTATAGTGAAAATTGGAATTCTACGACGAAAGATCATGTCATTGACCATGTTTCCTCACGGACAAGGTCTGTCCATTGCTGTGGAATCTGTGATAGGAGTATATGGTCCAGGTGTGGTGTATCCCTTTTTGTATCACGTTTAAAACGAGATAGAAGTATTCATATTAATTCCATGCCATCGTCATCCCCCTACGAATTTCTCAGTAAGTCTTTAAAGTGTGTATTATGTGAAGTTTTTCTACGCGGCCGAGGGCCGCCAGCGTTGATACGGAACTGACTACAGCCAATTAGCTATACTGTGTGATCAAAAGTGTCCGAACACCCCCAAAAAAATACGTTTTTCATATTAGGTGCATTTTGCTGCCACCTACTGTCAGGTGCTCCATATCAGCGACCTCGGTAGCCATTAGACGTCGTCAGAGAGCAGAATGGGGCGCTTCGCGGAACTCACGGACTTCGAACGTGGTCAGGTGATTGGGTATCACTTGTGTCATACGGCTGTACGCGAGATTTCCACTCTCCTAAACATCGTTAGGTCCACTGTTTCTAACGTGATAGTGAAGTGGAAACGTGAAGGGAATGTACAGCACAAAAGCGTATACAGGCCGACCTAGGCTGTTGACTGACAGAGACCACCGACAATTGAAGAGGGTCGCAATGTGTAATAGACAGATTTCTATCCAGACCATCACACAGGAATTCCAAACTGAATCAGGACCCACTGCAAGTGCTATGACAGCTAGGCGGGATGTGAGAAAACTTGTATTTCATGGTCGAGCGGCTGCTCATAAGCCATATATCACGCTGGTAAAGGCCAAATGACCCCTCGCTTGGTGTAAGGAAGGTAAACATTGGACGATTGAACTGTGGATAAACGTTATGTGGAGAGACGAATCACGTTACACAATGTGGCGATCCGACGGCAGGGTGTGGGTATGACGAGCGCCTGGTGAACGTAATCTGCCAGCGTGTGTAGTGCCAACAGCCAAATTAGGAGGCGGTGGTGTTATGGTGTGGTCGTGTTTTTCATGGAGGGGGCATGCACCCCTTGTTGTTTTGCGTGGCAGTATCACAGAACAGGCCTACACTGATGTTTTAAGTACCTTCTTGCTTCCCACTGTTGAAGAGCAATTCGGGAGTGGCGATTGCATATTCAGAATGCCATCGTCCAACTTCATCGACTGCAGAAGTAGGTGTCTTTCTGCTGGGTTCCAGGCAATGTGGGAATTACAGGGAACGGCAGGGCGGACGTGGCAGTCAAGGGGATGTGACGTGATCCTCAGTTATTTCAGTGTGCCACCCCCCTGCACGCTATAACATCCTGTTGAGCTCCAGGGTCTTGCCCCGGAGGAGAATCAGTGGCTGGGAGTGACAGAAAACAATCTCCGTCTGGTAAAGCGCGCAACTCAACCCTGGCGTGTCCCCTTTCCAGCCACGTCAACGGGACGATGTCCTTACTCGTCTTCGCATAGGCCACAGCCCTATGACGCATGGCTTCTTAGTCCGGCTAGAGGACTCTCCAACGTTTGGTGCTTTTGGCATACAGATCACTGTACGCCAAATTTTATTGGACTGTGACTTATTTTCCGACCAGCTGACCGCGGCGGATTTGCCGACGGATCTGCCCTCTCTTCTAAATAACTTTAAAACGACTGTATTCGAGCTTTTAAATTTTGTGAACAGTCCAACATTTTTCCCAATATCATTTCAGCGACTGTTTCATGCATACTTTTTGTAAGTAGTCAGCCAATGACATTTGCCTGTGCATTTCTTTTACACCCCTTGTCATTTTACTTTGTTTTAATCTCATGTATAGCTACTTTTACTCTCTCTCCGCTGATTTAGAGCTTGTGAGACAGAGTGGCTGTGTGGTCGATTCGAGTGCACGTGTGGAATACAGCCACATTGTTTTAATGAGTGTAAGGGCGCTGATAACTTCGCCGTTGAGCGCCCCTCGGCTTCAAACACACACACTCTAGTTAACGGAAAAGTTGTAATTTACCAAATTGCGTCTGATGTGGGACAACACTCTACTCATTGTACTAAAGAATACTAAAGTTGCGAACTGTGGAAATTCTGAAAATATATAATTATCTTCATTAATCAAGATATGTTCAGTGAATTTATCGATAATTACTGGATCCTATTTCATGTACCACGAACACTTTCGACGTAAGATACAGGGAACCGTGAAGGCTGACGGGTTGGTCGAATCCTTCAGTGTGGTCCTTGCAATTCACGAAAACTTCTAAAGAAAAGAAATTGCTTGTTAATGTAGAATATAGCCAGAATATCAAATCATCCTAGACGCTGCCTTCGTCATAACATATAAGAAAAACCCGATGATTCTTAAATCAGACGCCACATTTCAGCGACGATTTTCGGGTTTATCTGGCAGACAGACTATAAACATAAACGCCAACTACACCAGGAACTTTTATAGGCATTCAATTAATTTTTTAACTTGTTAACAAGCATTCATTTACATAGATATATTTATATATTCTAGTTAGATAAGGCCTTGGGAGAGCCAGTTCTGACAAAACTCTACCATTTGGTGAGCAAGATGTATGAGACAGGCGAAATACCCTCAGACTTCAAGAAGAATATAATAATTCCAAGCCGGCCGCGATGGTCTAGCGGTTCTAGGCGCTCAGTCCGGAACTGCGCGACTGCTACGGTCGCAGGTTCGAATCCTGCCTCGGGCATGGATGTGTGTGATGTCCTTAGGTTAGTTAGGTTTAAGTAGTTTTAAGTTCTAGGGGACTGATGACCACAGATGTTAAGTCCCATAGTGCTCAGAGCCATTTGAACCATTTTTTTTAAAATAATTCCAATCCCAAAGGAAGCGGGTGTTGACAGATGTGAAAATTACCCAACTATCAGTTTAATAAGTCACAGCTGCAAAATACTAACGCGAATTCCTTACAGACGAATGGAAAAACTAGTAGAATCCGACCTCGGGGAAAATCAGTTTTATATTCCGTAGACATGTTGGAACACGTGAGGCAATACTGACCCTACGACTTATCTTAGAAGCTAGATTAAGGAAGGGCGAATCTACGTTTCTAGCATTTGTGGACTTAGACAAATCTTTTGACAATGTTGACTGGAATACTCTCTTTCAAATTCTGAAGGTGGCAGGGGTAAAATACAGGGAGCTAAAGGCTATTTACAATTTGTACAGAAACCAGACGGCAGTTATAAGAGTCGAGGGACATGAAAGGGAAGCAGTGGTTGGGAAGGGAGTGAGACAGGGTTGTAGCCTATCCCCGATGTTATTCAGTATGTATATTGAGAAAGCAGTAAAGGACACAAAAGAAAAGTTCGGAGTAGGTATTAAAATCCATGGAGAAGAAATAAAAACTTTGAGATTCATCGATGACATTGTAATTCTGTCAGAGACAGCAAGGGACCTAGAAGTGCAGTTGAACAGAATGGAGAATGGACAGTGTCTTGAAATGAATTAAATTGGGTGATACTGTGGGAATTAGATTAGGAAATGAGACGCTTAAGGTAGTAAATGAGTTTTACTGTTTGGGGAGCAAAATAACTAATGATGGTCAAAGTAGAGAGGATATAAAATGTAGACTGGCAATGGCAAGGAAGGCGTTTCTGAAGAAGAGAAATTTGTTAACATCGAGTATAGATTCAAATGTCAGGAAGTTGTTTCTGAAATTATTTATATGGAGTGTAGCCATATAAGAAAGTGAAACATGGATGATAACTAGTTTGGACAAGAAGGGAATAGAAGCTTTCAAAATGTAGTGTTACAGAAGAATGCTGAAGATTTGATGAGTAGATCATATAACTAATGTGGAGGTACTGAATATGATTGGGGAAAAGAGAAGTTTGTGGCACAACTTGAATAGAAGAAGGGATTTGTTGGTAGGACATAAAGGCATAAAGGGATCACCAATTTTGCATTGGAGGTCAGCGTGGAGGGTAAAAATCGTAGAGGGAGACCAAGAGATGACTACACTACGCAGATTCAGAAGGATGTAGGTTGCAGTGGGTACTGGGAGATGAAGAGGCTTGCACAGGATAGAGTAGCATGGAGAGCTGCATCAAACCAGTCTCACGACTGAAGACCACAACAACAACAACAACAACAACAACAACAACAACAGATAAGGTATAATTTCATTAAGTAGGTGTAATAGGTAAGGCCGGACGCGGTGGCCGTGTGGTTCTAGGCGCTTCAGTCCGAAACCGCGCGACCGTTACGGTCGCAGGTTCGAATCCTGCCTCGGGCATGGATGTGTGTGATGTCCTTAAGTTATTTAGGTTTAAGTAGTTCTAAGCTCTAGAGGACTGCTGACCTAAGATGTTAAGTCCCATAGTGCTCACTGCCATTTGAACCATTTTTTGTAATAGGTAAAATTTAATACATACAGAAGAAACAGAAAGAAAACTTAGTAGCTGGTAAATAAATGAAAGCATTAAATTCCTTAATATTACGGTTGCTTCCAGATAGAACTATTCACGATACTGGAGCGCTGATTCTTTAAAAAAATATATTTTACGCAAGAAAAAATAATTTCATGGGAATCAAAAGGTTTTTTGCTACACGAGACGGCAAATTCTTAATCAGTTGTCAATACCCCTGTCCCCTTTTTTTTGCTGAAATAAATTATGGATAAATGGTTGAAGAATGACCTTGTGAAATGGCTCGACAATATCTAATAGTCACTATAACTTAAACTATACAATCTTATATTCTCGAAAGAAATATCCGGCACAATCTGCACTTGGGCACTGAGCGACATTAGTAGCGACAAACGAAAATTTATGCCGGCCCGAGAGTCGAACCAGGATTTCCCGCTTTACGTTAAAGGCTGCTTTAATCGCATTGGCTGTCCAAGCACGTCCCCCACCTGACTCGAATCTCGAACGCTGCAAGGTAGCGGGAAATCCGGGTTCGACTCCCGACCCGGAACAAATTTTCGTCTACCAACGTTGAGTTTTTTCAATGCCCCACTGCAACAAAGTGTCGTATATTTCTTTCACCATGTACTGAATACAGCTGCAGATCGAATCCGTGGCGATCCTTTATGAAACAAAGTTTGATTTGTGAATTTCATCAAAATCCTTGACCTACAACAGGCGATCTCCCGTTGTTAGTCGTTGACGGAAGGAAAAAAAATCACGATACCAAGAAGGAGATACACGAAGTAAAATAAAGTTGGTAGGTGACTCTGAAAGGTGGCTACACTGAGTCACAGTGCCAGGGATTGCGCCAAAGAGTATTATTCAGCCGCCTCCACTGGTAGTTGCCGCTGAGAAGTTGGTGAGTGTAGTAGTAGTTCTGAGGTAGGCGTGATCTGTACTTGTTGAGACGTCGATAGAGTACTAGTTGTTCTGTTGTGCAAGACACCATATGTTATTCGATTGGGGATGTTGTAATGATCAGAGTGTATTTTTGTTCGTCAATATATATGAAGGTAAAGAAAAATTTTTATTTTAGACGTCCTAAATAACAATGCTCTTGGTCACAGGTTCAGTAAACAAAGCATCTGGCTCGTGTTCTTGTATTTGACTGTAATTCTGGTTTCTATGTGCAATCATAGTATTTCTAGTTTTTTTTAATTACTTCAGTGTAAATGGTGTTCAAAATATCTTGTCTTATCGTGGAAGAACCGTGCCAGACGTGTACGTTGAATCACACTTCCACACACAGAACACTTTCATTTGTGCTTTCTTGTTTCATAGGTTTTATAGTTGGTTCAAATGGCTCTGAGCACTATGGGACTTAACATATGTGGTCATCAGTCCCCTAGAACTTAGAACTACTTAAACCTAACTAACCTAAGGACATCACACACATCCATGCCCGAGGCAGGATTCGAACCTGCGACCGTGGCAGTCGCGCGGTTCCGGACTGAGCGCCTAGAACCGCTAGACCACCGCGGCTGGCGTTTTATAGTTACTGGGGACTTAATTAATTAATTGTGTTAACGGAAATTTCCTTTCATTCTTTGTTGTTATTCTGTGCGGTCAGATTGCTTACTAATATTATTCAGGGCCAACCGGTTACGAGACTGCGTAACCGCATAAGCAGCGACTAAAACTAAAAATTATTAGCATTTATATTTAATTAAGCCCCCATGCAACTCTCTACATCAGAAACACGACGTCTAGTCCAGTTTCGCGCCAGTAGCCTGAGAGAGACGCTAGTACCTCCTCAGTGAGGATGAAAATCAAGTTTACTTTAAAATACACACTGTAACGGTCGTGAGCGTTAGTTACCTTTGAGACTAAAACTAAAACTAAACTCCTCCTGAACCGGCCATCAAGGCCCAACGGTACTGACCGGTCGTCGTGTCATCCTCTGCTCATAGGCGTCACTGGATGCGGATATGGAGGGGCATGAGATCAGCACACCGCTCTCCCGGCCGTTATGTCAGTTTCCGAGACCGGAGCCGCTACTTCTCAATCAAGTAGCTCCTCAGTTTGCTTCACAGGAGCTGATTGCACCCCGCTTGCCAACAGCGCTCGGCAGACCGGATGGTCACTCATCCAAGTGCTAGCCCGGCCCGACAGCGCTTAACTTCGGTGATGTGACGGGAACCGGTGTCACCACTGCGGCAAGGCCGTTGGCACCTTTGAGACTGAACATGGTGAATTGGTGTCAGACGAGAATGTCTTAAAAGCTACGAAGACGCCATTATCAATACCTCACTAAGTTTTAACGAGAAGCTGGATGTTTCTTGTGCGATACTGCAGAAATACTTGGCAAGAATATAGCCACAGTAAATAAATGATGGCAGCGGCGATCGGGAGAATGTATGGTAGCAAGAAGACCGATCTTCGCACGACCACGTGGCACTACCGAGAGGGAAGACCACCGTGTTCTGCGTATGTCTCTAGCGCATCGTACATCGTATTGTATCTGCAGCAGCAACCTGAGCGGGAGTTTGGACCACTGTGAGACAGCGAACTGCAACAAACTGGTTACTTCAAGGACAGCTCCGAGCCAGACGCCCTGTAGCGTGTATTCCACTGACCCCAAACCACAGCCATTTGCGGCTTCAGTGGTGTCAAGCGAGAGCTCATTGGAGAGCAGGTTGGAGGTCTCTTGTATTCTCTGATGAAAGCCGGTTCTGCCTAAGTACCAATGATTACTCTGTGTTGGTTAGAAGGAGGCCATTTGTGGGCCCGCAACCAATCTGTCTGCGTGCTTGACACTCATGACCTATATTGGAGCTATTTCGTATGATTGCAGGAGAACTCTCATGGTTACCCCACGCACCCTGACTGCAAATGTGTACGTCAGTCTTGTGATTCGACGTGTGGTGCTGCCATTCATGAAGAACATTCCAGAGTGTGTTTTCTAGCAGGATATCTCTCGCCTACACGTCGCTGTTGTAATCCAAGATGAGCTACAGAATGTCAATATGGGGGCTTAACTTGTTCAATCACCAGATCTGTCTCCAATGCAGCAGTCATCATCGGATGACAACTTCAGCGCTTCCACAAACAGCATCAGTCGTTTCTGTATTGATCGACCGAGGGTAACAAACATGGAATTTGGTCCAGCTGACTGACATGCGGCACTTTTAAATCACAGTGCAGGCTCGTTTGCATGCTTGCATTCATGATACTGGCGGTTACATCGGTTATTAATGTACCAGTATTTCACGTTTCGAATAGAGTATTTTGCGCTTAGATTAACCTGTGATCTTACAACGTTAATCACTTAAATACACTGAATCGCCATAGAAATGAAATGTCGTGTGACGAGGGCCTCCCGTCGGGTAGACCGTCTGTCTGGTGCAAGTCTTTCCATTTTACGCCTCTTCGGCGACTTGCGCGTCGATGGGGATGAAATGATGATAATTAGGACAACAATACAGCCAGTCCCTGAGCGGAGAAAATCTCCGACCCAGCCGGGAATCGAACCCGGGCCCTTTGAATTGACAGTCTGTCGCGCTGACTACTCAGCTACCGGGGCGGACATCGCCATAGAAACTGGTATAGGCGTGTGTATTCAAATACAGAGATGTGTAATCAGACGATAAGTGCCTGCCGCACTTTTTAGAGCGGTTACTGCTGCTACAACGGCAGGTAATCAGGATGTAAGTGAATTTGGACGAGGTGCTATTGTCGGCGCACTAATGATCGGACACAGCACCTCCGAGGTAACGATGAGGTGGGAATTTTCTCGTACGACCATTTAACGAGTGTACCGTGAATATCAGGAATGCGGTAAAACGTCAGATCTCCATCACTGCGGCCGGAAAAGGATGCTGCAAGAACGGGACCACCGGCGACTGAAGAGGTTCGTTCAACCCTTCCGCAAATTGCTGCAGATTTCAATGCTGGGCCATCAGCAAGTGTCAGTGTGCGAACCATTCAGCGAACCGTCATCGATATGGGCCTCCGGAGCCGAAGGCCCACTCGAGTACCCGTGAGACTGCACGACACAAAGCTTTACGCCTCTCCTGGGCTCCTTCAACACCGACATTGGACTGCTGATGACTGGAAACATGTTTACTGGACGGACGAGTCTCGTTTCAAATTGTATCGAACGGATGGACGTGTGTGAGTGTCGAGACAACCTGATAAATAAACGGACCTTGCATGTCAGCAGCGGACTGTTCAAGCTGGTGGAGGCTCCGTAAATGTGTGGAGCGTGTGCAATTGGAGAGATATGGGACCTCTGGTAAGTCTAGATACTACAGTGACAGGTGACACGTGCGTAAGCATCCTGTCTGATCACTTGCATCAGATGTCCATTGTGCATTTCGACGGACTTTGGCAGTTCCAACAGGACAATGTGACACCCCACACATCCATAATTGCTACAGAGTGTCTTCAGGAACCCTCTTCTGAGTTTAAACATTTCTGCTCGCCACCAAACTCGCTATACATGAAGATTATTGCGCATATCTGGAATGCTTTGCAACGTGCTGTCCTGAAGAGGTTGAAACATCCCTTTAGAAAAATTTATGAATTACTGTGCTGGCAAACCTCTACGTTATTTGATTTTCAAACAGCTGAGCAAAACTGAACGTGCTCAGACATATTCTCTGTACTTATTCTGAACAACACTAAACTGACACACACTATTTTTAGCGCAACGCAATCTGCCTTTCAATAATCCCTACAAAAGAATGGCCCTGACTAACAATAACCTATACCTTTCATCAATCACTTACCTCAAAAAAATCTTCGTTACTCGAACTACTGCAATACAGCGAGCGCCAATTCTGCCAGCTAAATAAAAGATTCTAACTACTGAAGTCCCTAACTACTGATAGGCATAGTTAGCAAATGAAAGCTTTTGATGGAGAACAAACAATGTATTTACCTTAATAGTGTTCAAAAGTCATTATATATATATAAGTTCCTGACATACAGTCTTACAAATTTCGTTTTTCTGACGGACACACGTCCAGATCGTGCGCTCTCAAAATTCTGCCATTTCTCTACCCACATCCAGCACTGCTGGCGGCTCACCTGCATCTGCGCAACGCTACGGGCTGTTCACATCCAACTGCCCAACACTACAACAGCAAATATTCCAACAATGCAAATCAGCCACAGACTGCATACAGCACAATCAGTGATTTTCACACAGAGCGCTACGTGGCGTTACCAACATAAAAACCTAAACAGCCTACTCGCAAGATCTCCATCACCTCGTACTCCTATGGATTTATGGACAGCCCTGCACGATTACTGTTGTCAGTTCCCTCCAACACTACTTCAGACGTTAGTCGAGTCCATGTCACCTCGTGCTGCGGCGTTTCTGCGTGCTCGCGAGGGCCCTACACGATATTAGACATGTGTAGCAGTTTCCTTTGCTCTTCAGTGTACGTTACCTAAGCATATGCATTTCCGAAAATTCATTGCTGTGCATTAATTATTTATTGGTGTCGAGATTTATTTTTCGTATGTATATAATCAAGTTAGGTCACAATAATAATTTGCTTAGTCAAATATTACCGTAATTGCGTTGGTATAAACAAAGGAAAAATCGAAAATACATTCGACGATACGCTTAAGGGTGAGCTGTTTCGCGAATTCGGTAAAAACAGGAGATTTAGCTAGATGATCCTTTTGCGTACGCAGTGATCATTGACAGACTGTGGAGAGAACAACGCATCGTCGTAACGCACCTCAGATTGATTTGAGTCTCGGGGTTGTGGCATTACGCGTAGTATTAGGTTCCGACTATTAGGGTTTGATACGCCGCAGAAAGCACGTAGGCACCGTCGCTGTGCGTCGCGCGCGCTGTAGTTTTCCAGAAATCTGTCAGCCGCCCGGCGGGGATTTGCTGTTATTGTCCCAGCGGGCGCGCGCGTTGTTCGCGCATTTAGGGTGCGATTGCCGCCTGTGTGGCTGTGTTCTGCGCCGCGGCCGCTGTCGCCGCTGCGGCGTCGGCACGGTACCTCCCACTTTGCATCTGAAAGCGCGCACGCTCCCGGCAGACACGCTGCAGATTGCTCCCGACGGCGCGCTGCCTTCTGCCTTCCTGCTCTCGCGACGCGTCTTATTGCTTCCGCATACACACGACGCTGCGCGGAAGGGGTCGAACGCGACCGAAAATGCACCGAAAAAAAGAAAGCTCACAACCTAGTCCGTCGCTGACGCAGGAATATTTTTTCCCCTTCTTTTTTCCCTATCTTACGTAGCTGAAGTGGGAAATTGATTTCCAAATATTCGCCCATATCTGTCCCACTGGCAGCATCTTCACAGCTTACCAATTTCTACGCCAAGAGCAGTTTCAGACTTCGCTGAACTTCAGACTTTTGGAGTGTGCGTGGTATTTCTTGGTATTTCGGATAATTTACGGTAGTTGGACACGTGTTCAAGAGTAGTTCATTTAGGCTATTGAAAAAGTTTTGCTATGATGATAGTTTTGTACAGAATTCTTTTGGAACTTGGAATACCAAAGAAGCATGTTAGACTTATAGAAGCGAGTTTGAAAAACACAAAAGGTAGAGTACGCGTGTGGAAATTGGAGTCAGGAGAATTTGTAATAAAGAATGGACTTAAGCAGTTAGATGCCCTGTCTCCACTACTTTTTAATTTAGTCCTAGAATATATTGTACGAATGGCAGCAGATGATTCAGAGGGTGTAGAGTTAAATGGAAATATTAAGATACAGGGGATGTACATGATCTAAACATCATTAGCGACAGTAAAGAATCTGTAACAGCAAATGCGAATGCGTTAATCAAGACTAGTGAAGATGTAGGTGTAAGGATAAGTGAAGAAAAAACTAAATACCTGGTTACTATTAGAATGCCAACAGCAGTAGATCATGAAATGTTAAGACTTGGAGACACACAGTTTGAAAAAGTGAAGACATTTAAGTATCTAGAAGTGAGATTGAATCCGAACTGAAGAAGAGATTACGGGCGGGAAATGTGTGCAACTTCTCACTGAGTAGATTACTTTCATCACGGATATTGTCTAGGAATTTAAAGATTAGAATATACAAAACTATTATTCTACCAATTATGCTGTATGGGTGTGAGACCTAGTCTCTCACTGTGCAAAATGAAAAGCCGTTTCGAGTATTTGAAAACAAAATTTTGAGGAAAATTTTCGAAGCAAAAAGGGATGACATTAGCGGAGAGTGGCGAAAACTGCATAACTAAGAGGTTCACGAACTCTATCTAAGTCCTGACATAATCAGTTTTATTAAATAACGTAGGCTGCGATGGGTAGGTCACGTATCTCGAATGCTTGAGGGTAGGGCAGTGCGCAGAGTACTGGTAGGGCACTTAGAGGGAAAACGTCCTGTGGGGAGACTGATGCGTAGATGGCAGGACAATGTGAAGGCTGACTTGAGGAGCCTAGGTATTGAAGGTGAATGGGAGGAAATAGCCCAAGACAGGGACAGGTGGCGTAAATACGTTGATGCGGTAATGGACTCTCGAGTCCATTATGACCAGTGAGTGTGAGTGTGAGTGTGTGTGTGTGTGTGTGTGTGTGTGTGTGTGATAGCTTTCTATTAATACTGAGGGATTGTATTGTGATAGCTGATACTTCCTAATTCATATGATGATGCAATTCCCTTTAGCAAATAATTGAATTTTGGGACACTGACATCAAATATCTGCCTGGCGACAAACAGCTTTCTGATAAACACATGCACATTCTGATCACAGTGACGGTGTTAATTCCCTCCCGTGCCTGTATGCTTACTGCAGGATTTGTTTTAGTCTGAAATTGCTCCCAGCTGTAGGTAAAACGATAATGTTATTACTTACTGTACCATGTCTTCCCACCTCCGTTGCCACGGCCGCTAATGCACACCAGTCCAGTCACACCTGACCTGATGTACGTGGATCGATTGCCACTGATTAATGGCTGTGATCAGCAGACTGTATGCAGATGTCCTTTTCTTAAAGGTGCTCTAGTCAGTCACCCAATTGTTAAAAAAAAAAAAGTTCAAATGTGTGTGAAATCTTATGGGACTTAACTGCCAAGGTCATCAGTCCATAGCCGGCCGCGGTGGTCTCGCGGTTCTAGGCGCGCAGTCCGGAACCGTGTGACTCCTACGGTCGCAGGTTCGAATCCTGCCTCGGGAATGGATGTGTGTGATGTCCTTAGGTTGTTAGGTTTAAGTAGTTCTAAGTTCTAGGGGACTGATGACCACAGCAGTTGAGTCCCATAGTGCTCAGAGCCATTTGAACCATCAGTCCATAAGCTTACACACTACTGAATCTAAATGATCGTAAGAACAAACACACACACACACACACACACACACACATGCCCGAGGGAGGACTCGAACTTCCTCCGGGACCAGCCGCACAGTCCATGACTGCAGCGCTCCAGACCGCTCGGATATTCCGCGCGGCCATCTGTTCCACAAATCATATCCGCGATAAACGTCATATGTGGAATGTGTCAACAAAAGACACATAATTAATCATTTTTATAGGAATGACTAGCATATAACTACATAAACATTTTTTTTATTTATATCACATATATTGTTTCTCAGCACCTTCTAATCGTACAGGGATAAACGAGGTATCGTTAGAGAAGTTTTTTTTTTTTTTTTTTAACGGCTTGTGATACTGAATATGATTTTGTGCTAAAACTTACTATTTGTGGCAAATTTTAACATAAAAGAGACTGGATCATGAACGTCCAGCTTCATAGCTGTATTTTACGAAGTTAACTTATTATTCATGAATAAGAGACCACATTTTCATAATATCTTACTACAAATGCCATTTTATTTGTTTAAACGTACTTGCATACATAATTTTTATAGATAATAACAGTGACTGCAGCAGTAATCCATTATCTCTGCCCATCGTAAAAATTGACTTCTCTAAGCGAATATATTTTCCGAAACGACAAACATATTTGTCATTGTCGGCCTGAATTTGATTTATGAATTGCTGCTACGGCCTCACGTGCTTACTGTAATTGAAAATGTTGTCGAGTTCAAGTTATAGGTTTTGTGGCCCTAATGAAAGTCTCTGATCTCCACCCGTCGTACAACCGGGACAAAAGTTACTTTTGCAAAACACGTTTTTGGACACATGGAAATGTATGTACAACGATGTATCATAAATCATGATTATCATTTTACGTCGTTCGTTTCATTTTTAAGGATGTTTTTCCTTTATTCTTTGAACTACCCTTACCCTAGCGCCGCAACGACTACGCATATTCCAGATACTGTTATTATTTAAAACTACGAAAGTGTCCGCTGGTCTATATCTGTCCAAGAACTCCTCTATGATATGGAAGGAGATACTGAAGAGAAACGTCTTTAATCTATAATCTAGAATCTGTCAAGAAGTTTCGTCTTTAATTTACATATGAAAATATTTGTGCTGCCTTTCAGCCATTTTATTTCCTTGAGGAAACTGTCAAACAGTTTTGAAGCGGTATACTTCACCCTTTTTTGTGCCAAAGTTAAGTCCATTAAATTGTAAAGGAGATAACTTCTATTGTTTTACTTACTATTATCTCTGTTATTCTCAATCTCAGATGCATTTCTCACAACAAATTTCGTAAGGGGATAAACCTTCCTCCTTCTCTGGTCTCGACAACCGTTCATAACAACGTAACCGCTACATTGCATTTCACTGTCACTGATCACAGTGAGTGACACAAAAAATAATATGTGAGCTATTTCGTCTGTTGATACTATAATAAATTCTTATTTGGACAAGCCGAGTTTCATCTTACTTAAAGCATTTCATGTATGTGTTTTTGACTCCTATATTCAGGCGTTAAGCGTCTAGCTCACTGCACTGCACCGACACACATTACCTTGTTTGTGTGGTTTTAAATATCCACCTTCGTCTCCTGTATTTTATGTACAAAATAAGACTTTATTACAGTTGCAAAAGACGGAATAGTTCCCATATTACTAAAACAACAACGGCTGTGGAAGAGAGGCCTCCGAAACAACAAGACAAGTAGTTGACCCTCTAAGACTGCAAAAGGAGGACCCTCACCTGGATATTTTAATGTCACGAGAAAATGCGTGGAAAACAATCAGTGTTTTGTTTTTGAACTAACAACTGTCAACACATTATATGTTTACCTTAACAAGCACTAACAACTACAATCATTTTGCTGCAGATATGAAACAATTTGTGTACCAACTATCCTACCTCTACTGCTTTTACCGTGCCTCTCATATCTGAGGTATGAAGTTTGCAGGAGGAATAACAATCAATATTTTTAGAGCACCTCGTTTCTCGTTTGCCTTATCATAGAACTCTGTTTCATTTATTTTGTCAGTTTCGGTGAAACAATCGGAGCCGTTGAGATAGATATAACTAGATACTACAGATATAGTCTACAGAATGCTGATAACATAATACGAAAAACAAGATATTTGTCATAGTAAATGAATACGAATGTCTTACAGTGTGTCCTACAGCGAAGCGTTGTATCTAAGAGCCGAATATTTATGATTTGGTACGCACCTTTTGCACATCTTATAGCAAACTAAATGTGTATAACAGTGTACACCAAAATGTAGAATGATGAAACAATTGTAAATTAAATACGAGTAGTTTTACTGGCTGTTTCATCATAAAGTGAACATTCGTTTTGATGTTAATGAGTCCATTTCAGTGATACAAATCCCATGAACGACTATGTCTGCCAGTGTGGCGGAGTTTGCATCCCGACAGGCTTGAACAGCGCACTGTACGAAGTTCAAGGACTGGTAGCGCAGATCAGTTGGATCTTTCATTTCTGGGTTGAGAATATCTGTTGTGAATGCACAATATTACTAAAAATATGATACTGCAGTACATAAAAAGTGAAAATAACCAATGTAAACGACCTTACTCTTTTCAGGGTCTGTAACGGTAGAAGGTGTCCAGACTATGAAAATTACAATCTTCTGCATAAGATCCTATTTGTTAAAATTACAAAACAGCTTTCGATCGTTTTAGTTCTGCTAATTTCAGGTATTCAGTTTCGCAGATTATTTGATGTTACAGCGACAGCGGAATGTCACTTCTGTAAGAGTTTTCTTATGAACAAGTAAACGTTATAACTGTCAGCGCAGTTTTCTTACCGTGAGTATCTTGACTTACGACCATTAAATTACGTCTAAAACTTTTCTTTCTAACACGAGACACCAATCAAAAACTACACTCAAACTCGTTGCTTTCAGTGTGCGTGGCACACTCACAAGATGCACTCCGAACTACGAAACCCGTGTTTCCTTTCTTTTAACTTACGCTTCTTTAATGCAGCAGCCGCCCTTCTGACAACACAGGCTTCATAATTCGCTGTAGCGAGCACCTGCTTACAAGGGAACCTCCCCATCGCACCCCCCTCAAATTTAGATAAAAGTTGGCACAGTGGATAGGCCTTTAAAAACTGGACACAGAACAATCGAGAAAACAGGAAGAAGTTGTGTGGAACTATGGAAAAAATAAGAAAGAAACAAACTGAGTAGTCCATGCGCAAGATAGGCAACATCAAGGAGAGTGTGGTCTCAGGAGCTCAGTGGTCCCGGGGTTAGAGTGAGCAGCTGCGGAAGAAGAGGTCCTTTGTTCAAAGTCTTCCCTCGAGTGAAAAGTCTACGTTCTTTATTTTCGCAAAGTTACGATCTGTCCGTTCGTTCATTGACGTCTCTGTTCACTATAATATGTTTAGTGTCTGTGTTCTGCGACCGCACCGCAAATCCGTGCGATTAGTAGACGAAAGGACGTGCCTCTCCAATGGGACCCGAAAACAATTGACCGCAAGCTCATAGGTTCAACCGATTCGTCCACAGGAAAACACGTCTGACATATTCTATACGACACTGGTGACGGCAAGTGCGTCACATGACAGGAATATGTTGTCGACCCACCTAACTTGTACACTTGGCGAATGGGTAAAAAGATTCTTCTACCTTGCCCGATTTTGGTTTTCTTGTGTATGTGACAATCACTCCCTAAAAAGTGTGTTTCCATGTTTGTTAGGTGTAGTGTCCCCATACTACGGCGCAATTACCTTGCATCGGACGGACGGACGGACAATAACTGTCTGAAAATAAAAAATTAAATTTTTCACTCGAAGGAAGACTTGAAGCAAGGTCCTTTCGTTCCGTAGTTGCTCACGCTAACCACGGGACCACGGCGCTCCTGAGCGCACATATAACTTGATGTTGCTTATTTTGCACATGAACTACTCAGTTTGTATATTTTGCTTATTTTTTTCATAGTTCTACACAACTTCTTCCTGTTTTCTCGATTGATCTGTGTTCAGTTTTTCAAGGCCTATCCGCTGTGGCAACTTATAACTAAATCTGAGCGGAGTGCGATGGGGAGGTTCCCTTGTTAGCACGAAGTTTGATTACACGGCCGGTGCCACTCATGTGGTTCAAAAAATGGTTCAAATGGCTCTGGGCACTATGGGACTCAACATCTTAGGTCATAAGTCCCCTAGAACTTAGAACTACTTAAACCTAACTAACCTAAGGACATCACGCACATCCATGCCCGAGGCAGGATTCGAACCTGCGACCGTAGCAGCCCCGCGGTTCCTGACTGCAGCTCCAGAACCGCACGCCCACCGCGGCCGGCTCACTCATATGGTATTTGATCTTGCGTTGCGGAGACGTTTCAGCCTCGAATTCTTCCGCTCATTTTATTATAGAACTTCCCTGGTGTGCACTGAATGTAGCGGATTACTGACACTTCGCATTTCTCTTAGACCGCTTATCGAATTTAGCGATTCTTTTACTCGGTACGTAAGGAACAGTCGCGCTTCTGTAATCCTATCTCTCATATAGTGACATAAAGAAAGAAGAGTCCCGCAAACATTGTTTCATTATGTGTGTTGCACGACAGTGCGTAGACTCTCGTACTAGTTAGCTATATATTTCATTGTTTCTTTACGAATGTATTCTTGGTATCACATCGCCAAGACGTGACCTGTTACACGCTTTATATAACCTGTCGTTAGATCTGTGTGAGGATTCATTACCTTTCTAGATTTCAGCCTGAAGACTACAGTGCTACTTCCATTTCTGTTCCCATCGGGACTTTAACATCTAGATTGGACTTTCTTCGTGTTATTTAAGGGGCTTTTGAGTTTTGTCCATAGCCCCCTAATATGAAAATATCTTCAATGTATGTATGTACACACACAGTGGCTCTGCTATGTGGCGAGTCTGTACCCTATTATTCAGAGTGTTCTATTAACAGACTGTCTGCCATGATAAGCATTAAAAAATTTTCTTGTGCTGAGGCTTACACTCATATTCAGTAGCAGGTTGATTAAGCCTCCTTCCAGCCACATAGATTTAAATCTTGGGTACTTTTTCTAAATAAATGCACACGAATCCGGTATAATTCATTCAACAGGTCATTGCTTCTCCCTTTGTGCAGCCAACTGAGCCAGCACGCCGTCTCCAGAGACCTCGTTACCAACGAAACGTCGAACGCCCAGCTTAGTTCCTGTCCATTATTCTGCAGGTTTCGCCTTTCCACACGAATAATTAGCCCTGACATACCCTCGTAATGCCTTCATAACGTCTTCGTAAAAGACGAAACTGATGCATCGTTTAAATAACGTAGATACATGAAAATAGCTTCAAAACATTTTAGACATTTGTCTTGGCTTGGCTGCAGTGTCTTGGTCTTGTCACTGAAACGCGTGATATGCTCGTTATTGGTAATTAAAATTTCGCTGGCTGTTATCTCTTTCACGCCCTCGGCACCAGTTGAACAGCAACAGAAGGATGACTTGCAACTATTTGGCGGTGTTAACAGCAGCTAGAACCAACATGATACCACCGCAGGCACTTGAATCATCCTCCCGTGGGCGGTGGGGGACGAATGCTCAGAGCAAGGGAAGTTCTGTGATTCCAGTAATTCATTAAAGTTAACTTTAGATTTAAAATTATACTATACACAGATCGCTCATCATCTTTACGTACACGACAACACTTTACTTGACATGTGTTACTAGACTTGTTGCGTTCTTTTCTTCCACAGACGCGCATTCTCACTCATCCACTTTGTTACGAGTGGACCGACAGTTTATATTGGAGATTTAAGCTCAGTTCTATGTGCTTGCAGAAAAGGATCGGTCCACCATTTTCTCTACGATTCTAATTTTAGCCCTAAATTTAAACAAGAAAATAATAAGAAAAAAGTATCATAAATTTCTTTTCCATTTTTTTCTCATTGTCTCTAGCGTTAAAATCAATCAGACTTGTGTGTGTTACAGATTAGTTAAACAGGAAGTATTTTTCGAAATGGTGTCTCTTCCTTAGGACTGTAGGTTTTGCCAGAAAGACCGGAAAATCTAGGAGTGGGAAGCAATTGATCTGTGCCCTTCAGGCAGAGTTAGAAAACCCGACATATCTTGTTGTGAAAAGGTGGCAAGCAAAGGGTGTACAGGAGAAACTTTAGTTAGAAATTCGAAATTCAGTTAAATGATGGATTTCGCTTGCTGCCATAATTGAAGAAGGAAGTAACAGATCACAACAGAACAGGAGTATTGTAAAAGGAAGTTCATGTGTATCAGGTATTTTTAACAATTAATTTTGAAAAATAGGTAAGAAAATTGGTGCGAGTGTACACTGACGAAACACTAAAGAAGACATTTAGTGAATTGAAAATAATTTCACATCCGAGTCTGAAATAAGGAAGAACATTATGACCATAAAAAGTAAATGTTCGTATGGGTTGAGTTATGGCAACAGGACCAGGAAAGAGTGGACACAGTCTGCATGATCGCCGATTTTCTTCCCCCTCCAACCTTGCCGATCCCCCTCTCTCACTGATCTAGGCTAACTGTGTGGGGTAAAAGAGGGAGCAAATTAAAACAAAAGGGCGTTCTTATTGGTCTGGAAAACATACATCGATTTACATTTACGTACAAATACTGTGGATCACACAAAATTCTTAACACAGGTCACTTCTGAAACGAATTCCCATGACTGGTACTGTAAACAAATAATCATGAAACCTTGACGAATATGTACTAAATATTATCTCTTTGCAAGAAACTCTGGTGAGGAACAATATTCATCAATCTCAAGAAGACATACAATGACGGAAAAAAATCGCAGCATCAAAAAATAATTAATGTAGAGTAATGAAATATCGGAAATACTTCGTCTTTGTAATATATTTAAGTGATTAACATTGCAAGATCACAGGTTAATTTAAGCGCGGGATAAGCCATTGCAAATGTGAAAAGCTGGTAAATTAATAGTAGGGGTATCCGCAGGAATGTTGAATGCAAGCATGTAAACGAACATGCATTGTGCTGTTCAGGGACAGGGTGTAACTTCCTGAGATGGAGTTCCATCGCTGTTACATTAGGTCGGTCAGTACAGGGACGCTTATTGCTGGTTGTGGATAACGCTGAAGTTGCCATCCGATGATGTCCCATATGTCCTCGATAGGAGACACATCTGGTGATCGAACTTGCCAAGGCAACATGTCAGCATTCTGTAGAGCCTGTTTCGTTACAACAACGGTATGTGGGCGAGCTTTATCCAATTGCAAAACATGCCCTGGATTGCTGTTCATGAATGGCAGCACGTCTGGTCGAAACACCAGACTGACGTACAGATTTGCGGTCACTGTGCGTGGGATAAACGCGAGAGTGCTCGCGTTCCAGACCATAACTCCAGGTGTAGGTCCAGTGTGTCTAGCAGGCAGACAGGTTGGTTGGAGGTGGAGGCCCTCAACTGGTCTCCTAAACAACACAGGACCATCACTGGCACCAAGGCAGAAGCAACTTTCATCACAAAACTCAACAGACCTCCACCCTGCTCTCCAATGAGCTCTAGCTTGACACCACTGAAGTCGGAAATGGTGGTAGCTTGGGGACGGTGGAACGCACGCTTCAGGGCATCTAGTTCGGAGCGGTCCTTCAAGTAACCGAGTTCAAGTGTCGCAGTGGTCTCAACTGCTGCTCATATTGCTGCTGCAGATACAGTATGATGCGCCAGAGCCATGTGCTGAACACTATGGCGTTCCCTCTCGCTAGGAAGACGTCGCCGTCCGGAGCTCAGTCTTCTTGCGACGGTATATTTTCGTGATCACCTCTGGCAGCATTCATGTGTCTTTCAGGAATACTACAGAAGCAAATCCAGCTTCTCATAGCCCATGCCATCATTGCCGCCTTAAAAAAATGGTTCAAATGGCTCTGAGCTCTATGGGCCTTAACATCTGAGGTCATTAGTCCCCTAGAACTTAGAACTACTTAAACCTAACTAACCTAAGGACATCACACACACCCATGCCCGAGGCAGTATTCGAACATGCGACCGTAGTAGTCCCGCGGTTCCAGACTGAAGCGCCTAGAACCGCTCGGCCACACCGGCCGGCTTTGCCGCCTTAAAGGCATTCTTGACTAACATCAAATCACCACGTCCAATCTCAAAGGTAACTAACGCTCACGACCGTTACAACGTGTATTTAAAGCAAACCTGATTCACATCGTCATAGTGGCGCTACTTGTGCGCCGGCCGCGGTGACCGTGCGGTTCTGGCGCGGGACTGCTACTGTCGCAGGTTCGAATCCTGCCTCGGGCATGGGTGTGTGTGATGTCCTTACGTTAGTTAGGTTTAAGTAGTTCTAAGTTCTAGGGGACTGGTTACCACAGCTGTTAAGTCCCATATTGCTCCGAGCCATTTGAACCAAGCTACTTGTGCCAGTCTTATGCAACTGGCACGAAATCTGAATAGAATCATCTTGCAGATGTAGAAACACGTCTACCAACTTTCGTTTATATCGTCCAACTCCTTCTTGGTATTGTGATTTTCTTTCCGTCAGTCTACATTAACGAAAAGGGTTGATCACTCCACTAGCATGGTCTAAACCGTGATTTTACAATTACAATGAAAATTGTGGTCTTCGCTGTGTATTCATTTTAGTGGAAGAAATGTTTACATGCGGTTTATTGTGTGACATAAATTATGTTTTTTATGTCAGTGGCAGACGTATCTAGTTTGAGGACTTGGATTCATGATAGAGTAAGCTAACTGCCGCTAGTATCACGCTTTCAAGACCGTATTGCAATTAAATTCTTTCTCAACACCCATGCCCGTCACTGGGAACGGAAGAAAAAAAAGTGTTAGTATTTCTTCTTATCACCTGATACTCAGGTTATACACTACTGGCCATTAAAATTGCTACACCAAGAAGAAATACAGATGATAAACGGGTATTCATTGGACAAATATATTATACTAGAACTGACATGCGATTACATTTTCACGCAATTTGGGTGCATAGATCCTGAGAAATCAGTATCCAGAATAGCCATCTCAGGCCGTAATAGCGGCCTTGATATGCCGTGGCATTGAGTCAAACAGAGCTTGGATGGCGTGTATAGCTACAGTTGCTCATGTAGCTCCAACACGATACCACAGTTCATCAAGAGTAGTGACTGGCGTATTGTGACGAACCAGTTGCACGGCCACCATTGACCAGACGTTTTCAGTGGGTGAGAGATCTGGAGAATGTGCAGGCCAGGGCAGCAGTCTAACATTTTCTATATCCAGAAAGGCCCGTACAGGACCTGCAACATGCGGTCGTGCATTATCCTGCTGAAATGTAGGGTTTCGCAGGGATCGAATGAAGGGTAGAGCCACGGGTCGTATGACATCTGAAATGCAACGTCCACTGTTCAAAATGCCGTCAATGTGAACAAGAGATGACCGAGACGTGTAACGAATGGCACCCCATACTATCAGAGCGGGTGATACGCCAGTATGGCGATGACGAATACACGCTTCAAAAAAATGGTTCAAATGGCACCATGGGACTTAACGTCTGGGGTCATCAGTCCCATAAAACATAGAACTACTTAAACCTAAGTATCCTAAGGACAACACACACTTCCACGCCGAGGCAGGATTCGAACCTACGACCGAGCGGTCGTGCGGTTCCAGACTGTAGCGCCCAGAACCGCTCTGCCACCCTAGCCGGCAGTACACGCTTCCAATGTGCGTTCACCGCGATGTCGCCAAAGACGGATGCGACCATCATGATGATGTAAACAGAACCTGGATTCATCCGAAAAAATGACGTTTTGCCATTCGAGCACCATCGCTGGCGCTCCTGTCTGTGATGCAGTGTCAAGGGTAACAGCATCACCGGCCGCGATGGTCTCGTGGTTCTAGGCGCTCAGTCCGGATCCGCGTGATTACTACGGTCGCAGGTTCGAATACTGCCTCGGGCATGGATGTGTGTGATGTCCTTAGGTTAGTTAGGTTTAAGTAGTTCGTACAGATGGTTGTTGCCTTGTAAGCGTCTCCATCTGTTGACTCAGGGATCGAGACGTGGCTCACGATCCGTTACAGCCATGCGGATAAGATGCTTGTCGTCTCGATCGCTAGTGATACGAGGCCATTGGGATCGAGCACAGTGTTCCGTATTACTCTCCAGAACCCACCGATTCCATATTCTGCCAACGGTTATGGGATCTCGACCAACGCGAGCAGCAATGTCGTGATACAATAAACCATAATCGCGATAGGCTACAATCCGACCTTTATCAAAGTCGGAAAGGTGATGGTACTTATTTCTCCTCCTTACACGAGGCATCAGAACAACGCTTCACCAGGCAACGCCGGTCAACTGCTGTTTGTCTATGAGAAACCGGTTGGAAAGTTTCCTCATGTCAGCACGTTGTAGGTGTCACCACTGGCGCCAACCTTGTGTGAATGTTCTGAAAAGCTAATCGTTTCCATATCACAGCATCTTCTTCCTGTCGGTTAAATTTCGCGTCTGTAGCACATCATCTTCGTGGTGTAGCAATTTTAATGGCCAGTAGTGCAAAAATCGTTTGATATTATGTTAAGATATGGTTCAGCTGCTATCTTACAGCTGGAAGTGTCTTCCACTGGCGTACCCACATAAGAGCGGAGCACGAGTGTAACAGAACAGTTACGTAGGTAAGTCGACCACGAAGTGAGGTGATCTAATCCACTATCTGAAAATGTAGGCTTGTCATTGTGAGATCACACACTGGTTCGCTACAAGATGTAGATTATGATAAATAGGAGAGTGTGCAATTACTGCCGTGTGTGGTAGGGTTGGATGCGTACAATTGCATTTTGATTTTAAACAAGTACCACGCCACCTCCACAGCATCCTGCTGCCCCCCCCCCCCCCCCCCCCCCACACGCGCGCGAGCATCCGTCGACGCTTGAGTGGTCGGCAGTGCATCGCGCTGTTGCCTGGAGGCGAGGCGGCAGGCGTTGCGGTTGCTTGGCAGCGCCTGGGCTGAGGCGCTAAGTGATCGCCTGCTGCCGCACGCCGGTGGGAGACTCACACCGCACCGCCAGACCACAGACGCTGCAATGACAGGGACCTATCGCTCTGCTGGCGCCCCGGTGTTATTCGACCACGATTAGGGAGGGCGCCAGAGGTGGGCTGAGTTAGAGCGGTGTTGACATATTGCCTGCAGCTGTGGCCCACCGCAACACGACACTTACTCGGCCACACAGCAGCTGAAGCTGGCCACCAGCACCCTGCGAGTTTCTGTTCAGAAAATATCTACGTGCTGGATGACCATTAAGACAAATTGAAGTGCTATGCTTTATCTCGTTTAAGTCCCATAATGTTACCATTATAGTAGCGATCAGAGATACGCGGTGTCCCTCCTAATAATCAAGTGTGCGACGGGGCGGTAAAATAAAGAAGAACTGCGGTTGCAGCGTTTTCACACGAATGTGCATAAACAAATGTTGGTTAAAAATGTTATTGCAAATTTTCGCTCTCACGTGAGTCTCAGGGGACGATTTCCACACTTGGTGCATTAGTACACTTCCACGTTGTTCTTTTACTTCACACAATGAAATTAGCACTGGTGAGACGGTTTACAGTTTTACATCAATAATAATTTGACTCCGAGCCCCCAATAGCAGTAATGTAGGCTGCTATAGTCGAAAGTTATGCAATCATTTCGAACAGAACCATCCCACTGTCCTCTTTGTTCTAACAGTTTTGGCGTGAAATCACAGCTCGCCACATGTTCACTTACCACGATGTATACCACGTCAACCCCTTGCTTATGCAAGTACCAATCTCACCAGTTAAGGTTACAAATTTTGATACATATATCCCTTGACGGAAATAAGTACACCATCGGAACCGCGCTAAAAAGTGCATCTGTGACGGTATTTTATCTACTATGTTACATTAATTTCTAGGATTATTCTATCGCCCGTAAATCAAGTTTTACTTTTTCCAAAATTTCGCCACTTTGCGCAAATTTGTATGTTTACATCTGTGCGGCAAATTAACATAGAACTGCATATAGCACCGTTTTTAGACGTAATCTATAGCGATCTACACATTGCACTGCTCAAAAGCTTTATATCTATAATAATTAATTAATTATGGCGATAAATGTTAATAATAATTTGAAAACAATGAAAACTATTGCAAGTTAAGTATATAGTATAACTTAACTAGTTTAAAATACGTATGATGCCACCAAAAGTATTACGTAGTGCCGTTCTTTAAGTCATGAATTTTCTATTGGCTTTTATAAACAATTTTCCCTCAAACTCTGTTTATTGCTCTTTACGGGCCATGAACCATGGACCTTGTCGTTGGTGGGGAGGCTTGCGTGCCTCAGCGATACAGATAGCCGTACCATAGGTACAACCACAACGGAGGGGTATCTGTTGAGAGGCCAGACAAACGTGTGGTTCCTGAAGAGGGGCACCAGCCTTTTCAGTAGTTGCAAGGGCAACAGTCTGGATGATTGACTGATCTGGCCTTGTAACAATAACCAAAACGGCCTTGCTGTCCTGGTACTGCGAACGGCTGAAAGCAAGGGGAAACTACAGCCGTAATTTTTCCCCAGGGCATGCAGCTTTACTGTATGATTAAATGATGATGGCGTCCTCTTGGGTAAAATATTCCGGAGGTAAAATAGTCCCCCATTCGGATCTCCGGGCGGGGACTACTCAAGAGGATGTCGTTATCAGGAGAAAGAAAACTGGCGTTCTACGGATCGGAGCGTGGGATGTCAGATCCCTTAATCGGGCAGGTAGGTTAGAAAATTTAAAAAGGGAAATGGATAGGTTAAAGTTAGATATAGTGGGAATTAGTGAAGTTCGGTGGCAGGAGGAACAAGACTTCTGGTCAGGTGACTACCGGGTTATAAACACAAAATCAAATAGGGGTAATGCAGGAGTAGGTTTAATAATGAATAGGAAAATAGGAATGCGGGTAAGCTACTACAAACAGCATAGTGAACGCATTATTGTGGCCAAGATAGATACGAAGCCCACACCTACTACAGTAGTACAAGTTTATATGCCAACTAGCTCTGCAGATGACGAAGAAATTGAAGAAATGTATGATGAAATAAAAGAAATTATTCAGATTGTGAAGGGAGACGAAAATTTAGTAGTCGTGGGTGACTGGAATTCGAGTGTAGGAAAAGGGAGAGAAGGAAACGTAGTAGGGGAATATGGATTGGGGGTAAGAAATGAAAGAGGAAGCCGCCTGGTAGAATTTTGACAGAGCACAACTTAATCACAGCTAACACTTGGTTTCAGAATCATGAAAGGAGGTTTTATACATGGAAGAACCCTGGAGATACTAAAAGGTATCAGATAGATTATATAACCGTAAGACAGAGATTTAGGAACCAGGTTTTAAATTGTAAGACATTTCCAGGGGCAGATGTGGACTCTGACCACAATCTATTGGTTATGAACTGTAGATTAAAGCTGAAGAAACTGCAAAAAGGAGGAAATTTAAGGAGATGGGACCTGGATAGACTGAAAGAACCAGAGGTTGTACAGAGTTTCAGGGAGAGCATAAGGGAACAATTGACAGGAATGGGGGAAAGAAATACAGTAGAAGAAGAATGGTTAGCTCTGAGGGATGAAGTAGTAAAGGCAGCAGAAGATCTAGTAGGTAAAAAGACGAGGGCTAGTAGAAATCCTTGGGTAACAGAAGAAATATTGAATTTAATTGATGAAAGGAGAAAATATAAAAATGCAGTAAATGAAGCAGGCAAAAAGGAATACAAACGTCTCAAAAATGAGATCGACAGGAGATGCAAAATGGCTAAGCAGGGATGGCTAGAGGACAAATGTAAGGATGTAGAGGCTTATCTCACTAGGGGTAAGATAGATACTGCCTACAGGAAAATTAAAGAGACCTTTGGAGAAAAGAGAACCACTTGTATGAATATCAGGATGGAAACCCAGTTCTAAGCAAAGAAAGGAAAGCAGAAAGGTGGAAGGAGTATATAGAGGGTCTATACAAGGGCGATGTACTTGAGGACAATATTATGGAAATGGAAGAGGATGTAGATAAAAATGAAATGGGAGATATGATACTGCGTGAAGAGTTTGACAGAGCACTGAAAGACCTGAGTCGAAACAAGGCCCCCGGAGTAGACAACATTCCATTGGAACTACTGACAGCCTTGGGAGAGCCAGTCCTGACAAAACTGTACCATCTGGTGAGCAAGATGTATGACACAGCGAAATACCCTCAGACTTCAAGAAGAATATAATAATTCCAATCCCAAAGAAAGCAGTTGTTGACAGATGCGAAAATTACCGAGCTATCAGTTTAATAAGCCACAGCTGCAAAATACTAACTCTAGTTCTTTACAGACGAATGGAAAAACTAGTAGAAGTCGACCTCGGGGAAGATCAGTTTGGATTCCGTAGAAATACTGGACCACGCGAGGCAATATTGACCTTACGACTTATCTTAGAAGCTAGATTAAGGAAGGGCAAACCTACGTTCTAGCATTTGTGGACTTAGAGAAAGCTTTTGACAATGTTGACTGGAATACTCTCTTTCAAATTCTAAAGGTGGCAGGGGTAAAATACAGGGAGCGAAAGGCTATTTACCATTTGTACAGAAACCACATGGCAGTTATAAGAGTCGAGGGACATGAAAGCGAAGCAGTGGTTGGGAAGGGAGTAAGGCAGGGTTGCAGCCTCTGCCCGATGTTATTCAATCTGTATATTGAGCAAGCAGTAAAGAAAACAAAAGAAAAATTCGGTGTAGGTATTAAAATCCATGGAGAAGAAATAAAAACTTTGAGGTTCGCCGATGACATTGTAATTCTGTCAGAGACAGCAAAGGACTTGGAAGAGAAGTTGAACGGAATGGATAGTGTCTTGAAAGGAGGGTATAAGACGAACGTCAACAAAAGCAAAACGATAATAATGGAATGTAGTCGAATTAAGTCGGGTGATGCTGAGGGAATTAGATTAGGAAATGAGACACTTACTATTTGGGGAGCAAAATAACTGATGATGGTCGAAGTAAAGAGGATATAAATGTAGACTGGCAATGGCAAGGAAAGCGTTTCTGAAGAAGAGAAATTTGTTAACATCGAGTATAGATTTAAGTGTCAGGAAGTCATTCTTGAAAGTATTTGTATGGAGTGTAGCCATGTATTGAAGTGAAACATGGACGATAAATAGTTTGGACAAGAAGTGAATAGAAGCTTTCGAAATGTGGTGCTACAGAAGAATGCTGAAGATTAGATGGGTAGATCACATAACTAATGAGGAAGTATTGAATAGGATTGAGGAGAAGAGAAATTTGTGGCACAAGTTGACCAGAAGAAGGGATCGGTTGGTATGACATGTTCTGAGGCATCAAGGGATCACCAATTTAGTATTGGAGGGCAGCGTGGAGGGTAAAAATCGTAGAGGGAGACCAAGAGATGAATACACTAAGCAGATTCAGAAGGATGTAGGTTGCAGCAGGTACTGGGAGATGAAGAAGCTTGCACAGGATAGAGTAGCATGGAAAGCTGCATCAAACCAGTCTCAGGACTGAAGGCAACAACAACAACAACACGGGCTTAATTATTTATGAATCTTGACATATTACTACGGCACTCGGTCCGCTATGACGAAACGTTTTTAATGAGTGCTCACTCATCCCTGTAAGTTGTTTTTTACTATTTTTATTAATCTTTCAGTATTCGTGATATTAATCGATTTTGAGGTTACTGTAACTTTTGCATCTCGTGACTTGAAATAAAGATCGATCTTTTAGAAGGTGCATATTGCTGGCCACAGTCCACCGCCGTATCGCTCTTCACTGTAAGTTACATAGTTTCTCGTAATGCGCGAAAAACCAAACAATGCCCCAAGCTTCGGGCCACGTGGCCGCACGAGACCATCCCACCGACAATTGCGGGCGCGCCACGCGCTTCCGTGAATCGCGCACCATGTAGCGCGCTCGCTCTCCACAAAGCAATGCTTGCATACTACAAATATTCATCTAGTATCGGAGGTTTGTACCGTCACAGGTGCATATTCCCTGGTGTTTCGGCATATATTTGCAGTTTCGTTTTTGTGACGAGCAGTTGGAGTCAGCCCAAAGAAATACTGCCATTCACGCTTTTTATGCGACTGCCAGTGACTGAGCGCCAATTTGATACCCGTTACGAAAAAATGATTTTTAAAGCTGATTGTTATGTATGAAAATGTGTCTATAGAGTCTTGTTCAGTTGCACTTCATCAGCGCCCGTACGAAGTCTAAATTTTTACACAGTCCGATCGAGTTACTGTCACGAATGGTTATGATGATTAAATGATGAGGCCAACACGAAGACCCAGTCCACGGGTAGAGAAAATCCCCAACCCGGCCGGGAATCTAACGCAGGACCCCATGATCCAGAGGCAGGAACGCTAGCCAGTAGACCACGAGCTGCGGACTGCTTCTTGAATAAATCTACACTGTGAAACTGGCTTGACGCTCCGTGTGTGAGTCAATTGTCGCCTAACCAGGCTATTAGTGCAACTTTAGCAGGCTTGGCATGGTACTTCGAAACTAGTCGCCAGCTTAATAACAAAACGCGTCTGTGACGGAATCACAATAGAGAATTTGCTATCCAAGTTGCTAGTTCTGCCCCGACGTCATAGTTGTTAAGATGGAGCAACTCCATGGGTTATTGCAGCAGCTCGTTGCAGACGATTATCACCTAATAATCTGGATATATCACAAGGTTTTGCCAGAATTTTTAACATAATGGAGATGTGTGACTAATACCAAATCACTCGTTCTGTATGCAAGGAGAATACTACCGAGGAAACAGTAACGTTATTGCAAGCAATAGTAACACTGTGTAACGTAGACAGGCTCCAACTGTAGAATAAAGTTATACAATAAATGTTTATGTTAGAATACAAATCCAGGAGTGGACAAAGTTACCGATAGCAAAATTTTCGATTTCATAAGAACGTGCCGTGATACATGGCTACAAGAAACTTTTACATTTTTCTTGGCTAAAGAAAACGGTAATAAAGGTATGATTTATCAGTACGGAATGGATAGTGCTTTTGACCATTTGGAAAACTGTCTAAATGTTGTAAACACCAGCAAACAGTATGTTTTTAAATATGCTCATTGCCTTTTAGGATAACTATGGACTGACTTTTACTGGAACGGCCACATACGACAAATGGTAGGAAAAGTGAATGCCAGGCTGAGGGGTATCTTAAGAAAGTGAATTCAACCGCTACCAAAGTGGTTTAGAAACCAGTTGTAAAATTAACAATACTAAAATCAACTAAAAAGGGGTTGCACATTCATTGCTATTCTTCATGTTTTAGTGTCCCTGTTGATACATATAGATTACACGAATATAAAACGAAACTAATTTGGCACCGCTCCCTCGAATGGGTACGCAAAATTCACCTTAAGAACAATTTTTTTTTCATAACGGGAAACAAACTGACGCTTTCAGTCGACAATGGGACTCGCATGAAAGACGTGATGGGCAGTATTTGTTTGGTCTGACACTAGCTATACATTGCACAAACGAAATTGAATAGGTCTGCCGTAACGGCAGAGGAAATGCGTCTGATGACTGTTACGACCGACAACATTTTTATTTCTTTTTTTTTTTTTAATTTGTGGTAAGGTCTTATGGAACCGAACTGCTGAGGTCATCGGTCCCTAAGCTTACACACTACTTAATGTATCTGAAACAAACTTATGCTAAGGACTAAACACACATCCATGCCCGACGGAGGACTCGAACATCCGATGGGGTGAGCTGCGCGAACCATGACAAGACGCCTCAAACCACGCGGTTACCCCGCGCAGCTTACGACAGACACCCTGTGTCTTTGATCGCTACGATAGTGGTAACGTTTAGGGACATATAGGAGGCAAAGCCTAGCGACTCTATGTGCATTAATGGTCACGGGACATGTAGGTATTTTCGAAACAGAAACTTGCTGGTTGTTGGCAACCAGCGTTGGGGGCTATTTGGGCAGGCTAGCGTCGTGTTGTGCAGGACAGAAAACACCTCTCTCACCTCCGCCCACGGCTGTCACCGTCCTTCCTTTTGGTCGTGTGACATGGGGGCGTCCAAGCGGAGTTCAAAAAATGGCTCTGAGCACTATGCGACTTAACTTATGAGGTCAGTCGCCTAGAACTTAGAGCTAATTAGCACACACATCCATGCCCGAGGCAGGATTCGAACCTGCGACCGTAGCAGTCGCTCGGCTCCAGACTGTAGCGCCTAGAACCGCAAGGCCACTCCAGTCGGCCCAAGCGGAGTCCCCAGCTGTGACGTACAGCGTGATTATAATGAAAGTTAAACTTTCAAACCGCTGTAGAAATAACACCACTGGTCAGAATGACCTCAAATTGCAAAGGAATATTATCGAAGAAGGGGGAAAACTTTGGTAGAAGAAAAATAACTAGTTACAAAATGTAGCAATAGATGGTTCTGTAAGCATCATAATGTAATAGTGGTCGACTACAAATGACAAATGAATCATACAACAATGCCTAAGGTTTACGTTCGGCGTTAAACAAAATGTACTACTCAGTGTGCATGGGTGTACTGGTGTGATACTGTTAGTTACGTACGCCCAGCCACCACGGCAAGGTCATATAACATCGGATGGCAAAAATCGATTTTTAATTGTTCTTTGGCCAAAAACCGGTTAAAAAGCACCAATCGCATCGATTTTCAATTGTCCTGAGGCCAAAAACCGTATGAAAAGCATCAATCAAATTTAAATCGGATTATTAATTTCCATGTGTCTGGCGCAAAACATGTTCAGTATGCCGTCCACCGTTTTCTGCTCCAAGTTGAAATCGAGAAACAGCATGTTCCACAACTGATCGAAGTGTTTCCGTCCGCAGATCGTGGTCGTGCGGTAGCGTTCTCGCTTCCCACGCCCAGGTTCCCGGGTTCGATTCCGGGCGGGGTCAGGGATTTTCTCTGGCTCGTGATGACTGGGTGTTGTGTGATGTCCTTAGGTTAGTTAGGTTTAAGTAGTTCTAAGTTCTTGGGGACTGATGACCATAGATGTTAAGTCCCACAGTGCTCAGAGCCATTTGAACCATTTCCGGGGTCTCGTTCAGAATGTGGTACGCAGTGCGTGCCTTCAATGCAGCTAAGTTTGCAATCGGAACACAATATCTTTCAGATAGCCCCACAGCCAGAAATCACAAGGATAAAGATCAGGTAATCGGGACGACCAGGCTGTAGGGAAATGGCGGCTGATAATTCTAGCATTTCCGAAGTGGCACTTCAGCAGCTGCTTAACTGGATTTGTAATGTGCGGAGGTGCAGCATCTTGCATAAAAATGATCCTATCCACACATCCACGCTGTTGAAAAACTGGAATCACGTGGCTGCGCAAAACACACGCTTAGCGCTTACTAGTGACGGTAGAGGTAACAGGACTGGGAGTACCTGTCCCTTCGAAAATATGGCCCTATCATAAATGACGCCGTAACCCCGCACCACACAGTGACCTTTTCTGGATGAAGTGGTACTTGTTCGTTTGCGTGTGGATTTCCCGTTGCCCAAAACAATTTGACAATTCTGTGTATTGACATATCCTGTCAGATGGAGGTGGGCTTCGTCTGTCACAAAATCTTCCACGGCCGCCGGCCGCAGTGGCCGAGCGGTTCTAGGCGCTTCAGTCCGGAACCGCGGTGCTGCTACGGTCGCAAGTTCGAATCCTGCCTCGGGCCTGGATGTGTGCGATGTCCTTAGGTTGAATAGGTTTAAGTAGTCCTACGTTCTAGGAGACCGATGACCTTAGAAGTTAGGTCCCATACTGCTCAGAGCCATTTTTTGTTAAATCCCATAGTGCTTAGAGCCATTTGTACCATTTTGAAAGGAAAGGAAGGAACTAATGATATCAGTTGCATCGGGACTATAAGCGGAATCAGTGGTGATGAGTGAATAATGTACAGTGGACCAGGATTAGAAACCAGGACATGCTGCTTACTAGACAGTTAAGTTAACCACTTCGGCACCTGGGCACAATATTTATCGCAAATGCGTGGATTGTTCTGATATGCTCCCCGGTCGACTCACTTTTCCACAGTTTTCATGACACATGTCACATCTGTGGATTTGACATGGTTTCTGTTCTTTCAGACATGTCCGAAAGAGCAGACACCACACATTCCTATAACTGATAAGCCTCAATGTGCTGTGAATCTACAACCTTCAGTGTGGATGTATATTTACGTTCGACCTCCATCGGGAATCTAAAAGTGGCGAGCGAGGAGAACATGGGAACTGCAGATAGATGGCGCTAGGTGGGAGTGTGGGTCGGCCGGGGAGAGTACCGGGGTAGTCCGCAAATTTGCGATCAACACTGTATCTGATTGGTGCAGTGGTTAACGCAACTTCCCGCTAAACAGGAAATTCCGACTTAGAATTTCAGTCTAGTACAATTTTTCACTCATTGCCACTGACTCCACATAGAGTCCCGATACAGCTGATATTCTTTTCTTGGGTTTCAGTGATAAATACGCCCACCGGATATTGCTGGCCGAAGTAAACTGGCCAAAAAATAGGCAAGTGGACAAACAAGTGCGTCAGAAACAGTCATTACACTATGGGACAATAAAATATGTCCTCTCGACATAGGTTTATCTAAACAGAGTCTGCACTAAGAAAAGATTCATATCAGTACGAGAAGCGTCGCAAACAAATTTCTATTAAGCTGCAGTGAAAGCAGCGTATTTTAGCAGACTGACCAGTATGGTAAGTGGAACTGCAGATCGCTTTCAGAATGGTCCTGTTACCTCAGAAATACAACTGTAGGGGTAATGAAAATCAGAATGGTCCTGTTACCTCAGAAATACAGCTGTAAGGGCGATGAAAAAAAAAATGAGAGCGAAAGAGGAAGGATTGGTGTTGGAGTAAGCGGATGGCGGTGTGAGAGCGCGAGAGGGGGTGATGGGGCTAGAGAGAAAGAGAAACTCACTAGTGTTTGTAGGGGGCTGCGCCTTTGAAATATGTTGGCGTGCGTCATTTCGTAATTGTTGCCCATTAATTTATGGGCTGGCGGAGTGTAGGGTCGGCGCTTATTGCGCACTTGCTCCTCGCAGCGGGCGTCATAAATACGGGCTCCGTCTTTCTGCCCCCACCTTGTGCCCCTTTATTTACGCGTCCCGCTGTCCAGATTAGAGGTAGGTGGCCTTGTGCGTCTGCATTATATTGATTTGGTCTCTCCGTGTACCCGATAGTTATTCTCATCAGAATTTCACTGCTGCTAGAAATCGTTTGCTGGCATACTCTACCATTTTTTCCCTTTTCTTTTAGATACTCGCAGCCAGCTTTTAAGCTGGACTGACAGTTATTTATAGAAATTGGAGTGTGAGTGATAGTTACGACCCTCGGTCACCTGCCCGGCGGGATAAATAAATTACATTCATTGGCACCGCCGCGAAAGGACCGTCTAATGGAAATAAGGGAATTGTGTTCTGGGGGACAAAGCAGCCATTCAGTTTTTAATAAACGCTGCGATAGACTCCACGTCCCGGCGCGGCGGCAATGCTGATACGTAATCCGTGTTGACGGCGCCGTCGAAATTTCTACGGAAAGCGTCACGCTGCTATACTTCGCGCTGGAGAGAATGAAAATCAAGTCAATATTTGTTTTGGTACCGTGGATTTAGCTCTCTTTTAATAATGAATTACATCTGGTATGTTGAAACCGTAGACAGGCCTTTTCTGAAATTGCTTCCAGCTTGTAAAAACAAAGACTCGAGGTAAAACAGAAAAATGAAAGCAATTTAAAACGAAAAAGCGAGAGCAGTTGATTTAGAACTGCAGAACATGTTATTGTGCTTGAATGTGATGTCCGTTTTGGAGGTCAACGGACCCTCGTGGAACCAGCCCTGGGTTTCGAAAAGAGCACTCAACTGAATCTCTAATCTTGCTTTCAATTCACCAAAAACAGTAAACTGCGCATGGCGTTCGAGAACATCTTCTTGATTTCCAGGTAAATTTTCGACGCTGTCCTCATTACTCTAGCTCGGTACCCATGACACATCCTTAAGAATGTGCCACCATATTTGTTAGTCGATAGACAATTATCTGTAATAAACTGTTTTTGACTAAAACCGTCGTCGTACTGAAACTAAATTAATGACGACTGACTCTTCATATTTAAAATTACTTATGAGAATTCTGCAGTATCCTTAGAGGATGACGCATTCAAAAATAGACACTAAGTGCTCAGTGGAAGACTACCGCCTAGACCTCAGTATACGTAACCGTAATATAATACACGTGGATGGATCAAAGATTCCAATGTGTAAGTGATCCATAGCATAACTGTCTGGGCCTGCTGATTTATGCGGCCTAAGCTCTTGTAGGCATTCACATTCTTTCATAATTATTGCTGAATGATTAACAACAAAGGTCAAATTTTATGAAAATACCAAGATGATACTATATGTAAGGTGCAAAAGAAAATCATAATTTGTCACGATCTGGCGTATAGTGTATCTCATGTATTCTGCGAGAAAGTACTTGTCACAGTAAATAGACTCTCTACAGACATTAAGAGTCTGGAGCAAAAAAAAAAATAATGTACCTATAGTCATTGGCTATACCCATCACTTTACCAATTTCCATAAAGCGGAAGCCCTGTCTAAACGCTACAGTCATAAAGTTTCAGCCAAAACAAGTTGATTGCTACTTACTTTTGCATGAAAGCTATTTTCACGTCTAATTTCTATTCTTCAACATAGTCAAACGCTCAAGGAAAGCTAAAAATACAACTGAACTTTTATACGACCAGTTCATGAAGTGTATCAGACGATTCTTCCATAGGCAAAGCGTATGCGGTAATTTTCATCTTTTATTTCTGCCGTTCCTTCCACATAACCTCAAAACAGATATTGCTACCGCACACACCGCGATATCTTCTAGACTGGTGAAACTGAGAAGGTCCATAAAGCTGAAACCACCATCGTCACGACCAGAGGATACGATTATGCGTCGTAGAAAACAAGAGACCAAAAAAATCATTTCTGTTGTATCTGACCATCCGATTTTTGTATTTTCGCATTGGTTTGATGAGCCTACTACGATATGTGTAGCTCTTTAAGTTTCATCCACTCCGAGGCATGTTCATTAAAAAAGAAAGAATCGAAAGCAAGAGAGACAAATATAGTCTCGGAGAAAATAGTACTCCCTTCTAGAGGTCCCCAATTCACTTAAGATTTAGTACTGCAACAGTGTACATGGAGTAGACATGAATATTAAAAGTGGTTCTGCACGCGGAATAGCCGCGAGGTCTAGGCACATTGCAACGGTTCGCGCGGCTCCCCAGTCGGAAGTTCGAGTCCTCCCTCGGGCATGGATGTGTGTGTTGTCCTTAGCGTAAGTTAGTGTAAGTTAAATTAAGTAGTAAGCCTCAGAATCGATGATCTCAGCAGTTTGTTCCCATAGGAATTTCCCACCACCACCACAAGCGGTTCTGAGGTACCAGGTATTAACCCATGCTGAGACGCCCATAATAATACGTTGCATAGCCTCCAAGGGCGGCAAAGCAGGAGCTGATATTGGTATGAGTTGATCGTGCATATGGCGAATACTGTTCTCGTCCACGTTATACCTAGTCTGCGTGACCTGTTAACGTCGTTTCTGTAAAGAGTTATTGGTTGGCGAGTCGCATGAGTCACTTCTCGTCCCATCATATCGCAGACGTGCCCGATTTGAAACAATTTCGGAGATCGTGCTGGCCGAGAAAGTTGCTGTACATCTTGCACAGCACTCTGACTTTCACAGGCAGTGTGTGGGCGAGCATTATCTTTCTGGAGTAACATAGCAGCGTCCTGTTGCAAGAACGGCAAAAGGACGGGTCTAAGAACACGCTGATCGTACCGATCACTGGTTAGCGCCCTCTACAGAAATACCGAAGTTGTACAAGAGTTTTAGCCTCGGGTGGGGCCAGTGTGTCTCGGACGATTGTACTCTACGAAATAGCGCTGACCAGGCCTACGTCGTACGCACAAACGACTATCACTTGCATGCAGGCAGAATCTGCTTTCATCGCTGAAGACCAAAGCACGCCATTCCATCTTCGAACAGATCCTCTGACGGCACCTTTCGAGCCGTGCACGTCGATGCTGTTGTGCGAATGGAAGGTGCGCAAGACGTCTACGTGCCCGTTAGTCTCACTGCTAATAACCGGTTTATAACAGTTACGTTGACACGTCTACGCTCATAAGCCCTCTTATCTGTGCTGTGGTAGCTGTAGGATCTGTCAGTGCTGCCCTTACAATACGACGATCCTGAGGGGCGACTGTGCTTCTTGGACGACCAGAACCTCTTCTAGGGGTGTGACATAATGTTCACCTGACTACTGATACCAGCATCATTGCATAGCTGATGCAGTACATCAGACTTGTGTGGTAATTCTGCAGAAGAACCGTCCTGCATCTCGGAAGGCCACAATTTAACTGCTTTCAGACTTGCTTAGTGTGTTTGTACCTTCCAAACTGTACAGAAGCTCTCCTGCGAGCCTTGCTTCTGTAAAATATGGAAGGTAGGAGACGAGATACTGGCAGAAGTAAAGCTGTGAGGACGAAGCCTGAGTTGTGCTTGGGTAGCTCAGTTGGTAGAGCACTTGTGCACGAAAGGCAAAGGTCCCGAGTTCGAGTCTAGGTCCGGCACACAGTATTAATCTGCCAGGAAGTTTTGTATCAGCGCACACTCCGCTGCAGAGTGAAAATCTTATTCTATCTGCACTTCTATTGTAACCAACCAGTATATAAGCAAATGAAGTTTCTTGTTATTGTTCTTGCTTAACTTGAAGTTAATTTATTGCTATTAGAAACTGAAACAATGTATACAATGGACTTTAGTTCAGAAGTAATGTGTTTGAAGTCATAGAAGTCCGTACTCCTTATTTAGCATATGCCAAAAAGAAACTATATTTGTTTTCGGAGAAACGTCGTCCCTTCTATTTCTATGTATGTATGTGTGTACGTATGTACGTACGTCTTCCTACGCTTTCTTCATCTGCAGTCGTGGCAGTCAGCTGTTAGCTAACAATAGCATAAGAAGCCGAAATGAAGTTCGCTTTGTACTGACAATCTTTGCAGAATGTCAAGAAAGGAATGTATTTCTGTTATCGGTTGTTTTGAGTTAATATTGATATTTATGCTTCCTACTGCATATGTACTTAGTGTTTTAACGATTTTGTCATTACTGCAAAGTGGATTCTAACTAGGATCGGTGCACATTTCATCCGGAACTTTTCCTCTCTCGATTAAGTTAATAGGTGAACATCGTCAAAGTTGTAGTTACGTAATTGGTGAAATAAACCCTATTACTAGCCGATGTCCTTTTTTGCCTCTTGAGGGTAGTTAGTCGTTCGGTGGATGGGATATCTCGGCGATCATTTTTGGCGTCTGCAACGGAGTGGCTTCGCGAACAAGATGTTTCCTCCAGTTCCGTCGGTTCTTTTTTTTTACCGCCCACAGAGCTTAGAATACGGCCATAAAATAATAATGAGATGGCGAGCAGTTTGGAAACATAAGCGCGGCGCGGTCGCTTCTTGGCGAGTTGCAGTGCGCTGCGGAGCGCTCGCTATCGAGGGCGCCAAGTTAGGTAGGTGCACGCCTCTGGTGGCGACGGTCGCACTCTCCGGAGTTGCAGGAGGTTTATTTACGGCAGCCTTCCTAACGGGAACGACGGGGCGCATCTAAAATTCAGATTCATATCTTTCCGAAACTCTTTTTTTTTCTCTTTTTTCTTTCCGATGGTCGGTAGAAATCACGGCTTTGTGCCGCGGAATAAATCTGGCCGTCGCTGCTTTATTGCACGGACGTAAAGAAAACGTCAGGTCTCTATCTTAGCGTGGAAATGTTACGGTGGGCAGTTGTAATCTGAATTAGGCTGTGTGTGCTGCTCTACAGTTCTTGAGGAAAACTGCGTTCCATCTCGAATAACAGTCCACATCAGGACACACTCCTCACGGGTGGAAAGATAACAGTTTACGATCGGGGAATAGAAAAGGAATATGACTCTAAACGAATAAAGCGCTTGGTTCCTAAGGTTACTTAGCATGCCTTTGTTTATGTCGGCAGCTCGTGGTAGACTGGCTAGCGTTGCTACCTCTGGATCACGGGGTCCCGGGTTCGATTCCCGGTCAGGTTGGGGATTTTTCTCTGCCCCGGGACTGGGTGTTTGTGTTTTTCTCATCATTTCATCATCATCCTAATCATTCGTGACAGTGACTAGATTGATCTATGAAAAAGATTGGACTGTGTAAACCTTGGCACTTTGTACGGGCGCTTATGACCGCGCAGTTGAGCGTCCCACAAACGAAACATCATCATCATACCTTTGATTATGAATGACGTTTGTAAACATAGAGTCCTCTAATTATCTTTCTAAACATAAGTTACGTTTCCAGAATGAGATTTTTACTGTGCAGCGGAGTGTGCGCTGATAAATTCGCAAGAGCTTATGTGTTTAGAAAGTAGGAGGTGAGGTACTGGCAGAATTGAAGCTGTAGGGACGGGCCGTGAGTCGTGCTTGGGCAGCTCAGTTGGTAGAGCACTTGCCCACGAAAGCCAAAGGTCACGAGTTCGAGCCTCGGTCCGGCACACAGTTATAATCTGCCAGGAAGTTTCAAAAGTTACGTTTCTTAAGTTTTGCCTTATGTTTGCGATATGCTGGCGAGTTTTCACGGAAACTTGAAATTTCACGTACCATTCTGGGTGAAGCGTTGGGTCAGTTTGTTCACATGTGCTACAGTGGAAAAAGTGATGAATCATTAGAAAATGGAAGCTTTTCCTATTGTAATTCGATCTTTCTTGTTTAACGAGGTTAGACACTAACACGCAGCTGGCCGGGATGGCCGAGAGCTTCTAGGCGCTACAGTCTGGAACCGCGCGACCGCTACGGCCACAGGTTCGAATACTGCTTTGGGCATGGATGTGTGTGATGTCCTTAGGTTAGTTACGTTTAAGTAGTTCTACGTTCTAGGGGACTGATGACCTCAGATGTTAAGTCCCATACTGCTCAGAGCCATTTGAACCACTAACACGCAATCAACATGTATTGCGTTCCAGCGGATTGCTTTCCCTGACAGACCCAGTGCGCGCGTACTTCATGTAAAATCAAGAATTTATCCATTCTTCTACGTTATCATGTCCGACTTTTTTCTCAGATGTATTTTCTGAACTCAGTAGTTTTGTGGGAGGCAACGAGTCTTGGAGCACTTTTCTTTACATAAGCAATAACTTCCCCGTGTAAAAATTTCCGAAGGGGAGTTGAGACACACGTTACTTGTTACTGTTCAAAGTCGTAAGAAAAGACCGAATCATCTCAGAAAGTAAACATAAAATTTAACAAGATCTATCTGAATACCAAAAATAGACCTACTTAATTTCAGTGAAAAATATGAAGTGTTGGCAGACAATGGTTCATAGCGCCCGCTTCTAATTTTATATATTAAGACTTTGGATGCCTTCTAATTAATTCTAGTATATAGCAGCTGTCGTTTACACTACAGTACGGAAATACACAGCCATCACGATTTGATAATCCTTTTCATGTACCATTCTATAGCTATTCGTACAGTTTTATTCTGTAATCAAAACCATTATGTTCGGTTTAACGGGTTCGTGTTGTTAAAGATCTGGGTTCACATATTGAGTCAGTGTAAACTAAATAACACTCCAGTCCATATAGCAAATGTTTACTTTGATTCCGCTGTCACCAGACTTTATTCCAAGTTCGAACATTTTATTGAAATTGCTTTATTTGTTGTTACTCCAATGATTACCTGTATTTGTTTGTTTACATGTTTGTTATTTGCCATTTTACCGGATTTCACAGTGGATTTCTAACGTTCGGTTGCTATTTACTCAAATTACTAAACAGCTTTAGACTGTCACCAGATCCCAGTTGCAGGCTGCCTGCGTAATGCTTAAAGCAGCAACAAAAAATTGTTTTTCATTATTTAATATAATTACTGACAAATTTAAAAGTGTAAAACGGTGTCATAATATACTCTTTCAGACGATTAACCGTATGTTGCAGTCTCAACATAGTAAGTCAGATAGTCAGCAGCTAGTGATCTAGCTGAAAAAAAAGGAAGTAAGTGGTTGGCATTACTGCCTCACAACGCAGGGTTCCGTGTGCGATTCCTGGCCTGATGGAAGACTTTTTCCTCTCTGGGACTGGCTGTTTGTGTTGACCTCATCATTTCATGTCCTCATCATCATCATTATCATCGAATCGTAAGTCGCCGAATTGACGTCAAATAAAAATACCCTACCAGTAAAGCCATACGATCACTTCACTTCATAAGTCAGGTATTAAAGTCAGAAACTACGTGTTTGCCTTGCGCTGTGCAACTAACGGTATGCAAATTACCCAGACTATATTCGTCTTGTGTTCCATAATGAGAGCACTTAACGACTTCCAACAGCTTTTAAACATAATTTCGGAGCTTATCCAACTTTTTCTTTCTTACAGACCCACTAGTTAATGAAAGGAAAACAGTTTACGGTTTACTAAATGGTCATTGATCATGCGCTAAATTATCGAGCTTGACGTTTCAGTTTGTTATTTATTTAGTACTAACTCTGTTCGCTACCCCTTTTGCAGTATCTACGTATACCATTTAAGATACTTACAAAATTATATCACTTTACGACAAATAGTTTAGGAGAAAAAGTAGCTTTTCTCAAAAATGTAAATAGTTCTTAATACCGGTTATTTAAATCTTTATAGAATAAAAAATAATTGTTGGAGGGTAATTCTCACATGACTGTACAACATAAGGCTTACGATTACGAACTTAGAGAATAATGGATGAATAAAAGTGAAACCAAATATTAGGTTTTCGCACCTTCAGCCACAGAGGCTTTACATCGTTATCGTCAAATATTTATCACATTAACTCAACTGTAAAGTAATCACACGTTTGAAGGTTTTTTATAAATAGTTTAATTTTTTTTAAAAATAAGGGGCTGGAGTATTATTAGTTAACGCTAATCTGCTGATCTTGTCTTGTATTCTTCTCTGACTTATGTTCTTTTTAATACATAATCCGTGTTACCACAGGGTTTCGTTTTCTTGTGGACTCAAGAGCCAAAATAGCACTGAAATGTGCTAAAACGAGATTTATCTCACTACCACGAAATTTAGAGCATCTGAAAATACACACATCAAAAAACGTTTTGCATCACCTCGGTTCCGAGACGTCCGGAACCTGCGCAGAAAATTGGAATACAGGTCAAGATAAACATCATTTCCACCCTTTTTATCGCTCATGAAAACCACACATTGCATGTTGTACCATCATACCGTGAGACCTAAAGAGGTGGTGGTCCAGACTGCTGTACGCACCGGTACCACTAATACCCAGTAGCATGTCCTCTTGCATTGATACATGCCTGTATTCGTCGTGGCATACTGCCCACAAGTTCCTCAAGCACTGTTGGTCCAGATTGTCCCACTCCTCAATGGCTATTCGGCGTGGATCCCTCAGAGTAGTTTGTAGGTCACGTCGTCCATAAACAGCCCTTTTCAATCTATGCTGGCCATTCTAGTCGAGCGATGTCGTTAGCCTGAAGACGTGCACGACGGGGCGCGAATTGTCGTCCATGAAGACGAATGCCTCGACAATATGCTGCCGATATGGTTGCTCTATCGGTCGGAGGATGGCATTCACGTATCGTACAGCCGTTACCCAATCTTCCATGACCACCAGCGTCGTCGGCCCCAGATAATGCCACCCCAAAACAGCAGGGAACCTCCATCTTGCTGCACTCGCCAGACAGTGTGTCTAAGGCGTTCAGCCTGACCGAGTTGCCCCCAAACACGTCTCTGACGATTGTGTGGTTGAAGGCATATGCGACACTCATTGGTGAAGAGAGCGTGTTGCCAACCCTGGGCGGTCCATTCGGCATGTTGTTGGGTCCATCTGTACCGCACTGCATGGTGTCGTGGTTGCAAAGATGGACCTCGCTATGGCCGTCAGGATTGAAAGTACGCATCAGGCAGCGTATTGCGCACAGTTTGAGTCGTAACACGACGTCCTGTGGCTGCACGAAATGCATTATTCAACATGGTGACGCTGCTGTCAGGTTTCCTCCGAGTCATAATGCGTAGGTAGCGGTCATCCACTGCAGTAGTAGCCCTTGGGCGGCCTGAGCGAGGTATGTCACCGACAGTTCCTGTCTTCTGTATCTCCTCCATGTCCAAATAACATCGCTTTGCTTCACTGCGAGACGCTTGGGCACTTCCCTTGTTGAGAGCCCTTCCTGTCACAAAGTAACGATGCGGACGCGATCGAACCGCGGTATTGGCCGTCTTGGCATGGTTGAACTACAGACGACACGACCAGTGTACCTTCTTCCTGCTGGAACGACTGGAACTGATGGGCTGTCGGACCCCCTCCATCTAACAGGCGCTGCTCATGCATGGTTGTTTGCATCTTTGGGCGATTTTAGTGACATCTCTGAGCAGTCAAAGGGACTGTGTCTGTGATACAATATCCACAGTCAATGTCTATCTTCAGGAGTTCTGAGAACGGGGGAGATGCACAACTTTTTATGTGTGTGTATTTACTTCGTCTTTGGCAGTTAAGGTAACATCAGCTTCCTCGTCATGGACTTGCTCATCTGGTTGTGTCAGTTCAATGGAATTAAGGGGAGGTTTCTACTATGTGTCCGGGCGCATGCACTCAGAACTCATAAAACTTAAATGCTCGTTCTCTGTACCAAAAGCTGTTCCCAGCGCCACGAAATTATAAATTTGCTGTTATTTGAATTCCACGAATTTGAAAGTGGAGGAATCCTGCTTCTTTCCCATATCCTGGAATCTGACGGCGTTTGTATCATTACTTTAAACCGTTGTAGATTAGCCCTTAAAAGAAAAAAAATCAGGAAATGGAAATAAACATTAGGTGATTTCAGTTTGATAGATAGGTACAAGAAAATAAACGTTAGATGAGTTGTATTGATTCAGATAAGGTTTTTTGGGCTTTTTTCTTAATATGATCTTACGTATTTCATCGACAGTTGTGTTCTACAAGCTAGAGAATGATAGACGGTAAATAGTATAGCAGAATCACCTCCTCCTCTCCTTCCCCAACTCCCCCTTACCTTTCTCCCCATCGGCTCATCGTTTGCAGGAAGAATGCTAGTCAGTACCCTGCTCTGTATCTTGAACTTCTGTCCTATCTATTTAAAAAAGCAGATTAAGATTCGCTTGACAGATTCCCAAGACACACTCCCCACTCTTCCCAAATTGACTATGTAAGCGTAGCCCAGATGTGGTTTAAATTCAGAGAGATAATATTTACGGCAACTCAGAGATATATATACCAAATAAATTAATAAAAGATGTTACTGGTACCCCATGGTGCACAAAACAGGCGAGAACATTACTGCAGAAGCAACCAAGAAGACATGTCACATTTAAAACAACGCAGAATCTCCAAGATTGGCAAAGTTTTACAGAAGCTCTAAATTTAGCGCGAACTTAAGCGCAAAGTGGTTTTAATAGTTTCCACAACCAATCTCTGTCTCGAAGTCTGGCAGGAAACCCAAAGAAATTCTGGTCGTATGTAAAGAACACCAGTGGCAAGATTCAATCGATACCTCCACTGCGTGACAACTGGAGGAATCCTGCTGTAAAAAGAAATGACACCACAGACCTTGATACCAGGTTGTCGGGTTGGTAATCCGCCCTGTCCGGAGTGTATCTAGACACGTCTTCACTGGTCATTGGGGATGAGTTCGATGCGGGACTCGTCACTAAAGACAACTCTACTTTAGTCAATGAGATTCGAGGGCGAATGTGACTGCCACCGCTGCAAACGGACTTGTTGGTATACAGGGGTCAAGGGTAGTTGGCTCAAGAGGCGCCTTGAGCTCAGCCGCTACTGTGAGTCGTCTGCTAATGGTTCTTGTGGTCACTGAAGTGCCAGTCCCATGTCAGATCGATGACAGTGATGAATCTGGTGCTCTGACTGCCTCTCTGACGATTGTTCTATCACCGAGTTCTATCACATTTCTACGTCGACGGTTTCCTTCTTGTCGATGTGTTCGGCCGCGTTTCACCCCTACTCGTGCTAGCGTCGTCGAATAGTGGGATCGTTCCTGTTCAAATGTCAGACGATTCACCGATTACTCCAGTCGGTTTCTTTGAGCTCAACAACACGTCGTCTCCCAAGTGCTGACATCGGCATATATTGTTGACGCTCCGGTCTGCGTGGCATAGTTACTTTCCAACTGACTGTACGAAATGAAATTTGCAAACATTTTGCGCCCTGGTATCGAGATGTTTCCTGTTTACTAACCTTGTCAGCTGAAGGGTGAAGTAGTGCTGGAGCGTCACAGATTCATCCATTGCCCACCAAAGCTTTATGAATCAGTTTATGATTAATTTGCATAACTACTTAACGATGCGTCGCCTTTTTTGTCTTAGAATGTGCATTGATATAGATGTTGTACTTCAAATTTCTCCGGACAGAAGCTCCTAGATAAACAACGTGATTCAAAATTCCTATTACAGGCTTCTAGGGGTCGTAGACGGGACTTAGTAGATGGAATTTTGATAAGGAACCCATGCTTGGAAATGCACAGTTTGGATATAAAGGAAGTTTGAAATTCGGACCACTTCCAAATCTCACACGCCACGGTACGCACTCAAGCAAAGGAAAGAAGGGCGTCTTCATTCCCCTTTGTAATTATGACATCACATAACACCTTTGTGCGACTGCAACAACAGCTGCAAGAAACTGGTAGGTTTGAAACTAGGAGGGTTGACTGTTCTGCTCCACGGACGCGCTTCACTGTCGACATTGAAGAGGAAGTCCTTCGTTACGTAGCAGAGAACCCGAGTGACAAGTACTCGAAAGTTTTGCCGTGCCAAGTACTCCGACAGCTCACAGGCCAGAGCTCATTGTCTTCGCTGTGTGCGGGCTGTGAAGCGGGACATTTGAAAATGATGCGACCCTCAAACTGATTTTACATCAAGACGGTTCATTTCCGGACTTGGATTCATTATCAATACTTTATCTACAAAGTCCCCGCTACAAACCCTAGAAACCTGTAACGGAAATTTTGAAACGCCCCATATGACGGTTGTGACTGATTTCAGAGACTGTACCGCTTAGTCACCTAATGAGCTACGTTTCGTCTGTTAACACTAATTGCGTTACGTGTATCAGTTTATAGGGTCAGCTACCAGTACTTCCACAAAGCCCTAAGCGTCCTCTAGTCTGTCTCACGAACGGCACGATACAACGTAAAAAGTTGCTTAGTGACGGAGTAGAAAATAAAAATGAAAATTTCTTTAAAACTGTCTCATATATTGGATGCTTCTTACGTGGATGGTAATGAGACCCAGAAAACCTTATCGTAACAATTTTGTCATGATGTCACCCAGCTGCACGAAACTGGCTCAATTGAGAGTGCCTTTAGAGAGCGACAGACTTCAGATGTAGCGTAATTTAGAAATACACTGAAGCGCCAAAGAAACTGGTATAGGCTTACGTATCCAAATACAGAGATATGTAAATAGGCAGAATACGGCGCTGCGGTCGGCAACGCCTATATAAGACAAGTGTTTGGGGCAGTTGTTAGGTCGGTTACTGCTGCTACAATAGCAGGCTATCAAGATTTAAGTGAGTTTGAACGTGGTGTTATAGCTGGCGCATGAGCGATGGGACACAGCATCTCCGAGGTAGCGATGAAGTGTGGACTTTCACGAGTGTACCGTCAATATCAGGTATCCGGTAAAATATCAAATCTCTGCGGGTGGAAAAAGATCCTGCAAGAACGGGACCAACGACGACTAAAGAAAATCGTTCAACGTGACAGAAGTGCAGCCTTTCCTCAAATTTCTGCAGATGACAATGCTGGGCCATCAACAAGTGTGAGCGTGCAAACTATTCAACGAAACATCATCAATATGGGCTTTCGAAGCCGAAGGCCCACTCGTGTAACCATAATGACTGCACGACACAAAGCTTTACGCCTCGCCTGAGCCCGCCTACGCCGATGTTGCACTGTTGATGACTGGAAACATGTTGCTTGGTCGAACGAGCCTCGTTTCGAATTATATTGAGCGGATGGACGTGTAAGGGTACGGAGACAACTTCATGAATCCATGAATCCTGCATGTAGATAGCGGTCTGTTTAAGCTGGTGGAGGGTCTGTAATGATGTGGGGCGTGTGCAGTTGGAGTGATATGGGACTCACGATACGTCTAGATACGACCCTGACAGGTGACACGTACATAAGCGTCCTGTCTAATTACCTGCACCCATTCATGTCCATTGTTCATTCCGACGGACTTGGTCAATTCCTGCATGACAATGCGACACCCCACGCGTCCAGAATTACAACAGAGTGGCTGCAGGAACACTCTTCTCATTTTAAACTCTTCCGCTGGCCGCCAAACGCACCAGTCATGACCCCTGTTGAGTATATCTGGGATAACATGCTGTTCAGAAGAGATCTCCACCCTTTCGTAGTCTTAGGAGTTATAGACAGCCCTGCAGGATTCATGGTGTCAGTCCCATCCAGCACTACTTCAGACATTAGGCGAGTGCATGCCACGTCGTGTCGCGGCACTTCTGCGTCCACGCTGGGAGCCTACACGATTCCAGGCAGGTGTACCACTTTCTTTGGCTCTTCAACATTAATAGTTCCATTACACTACCATGGGGTCGCTACATTTGCTTATAACTATGTCCCCCCCTTAAGAACGACGTAGTGACTGCGAGTTCTGCGTACTACTAAGTATAGTACAGATACTTGTTCCCTTTTTTTCTTTTCTTTTTATCAGACAACAGGACGCAGTAGTAACTAATGTTTTTTGAGAAGCCAAAAACAAAGCTACCGCTGGGCTGCACTATATGCAGCCTTCTGTATCTCAGCGTATGCATATAAATAATTGATATTAACTAACAAAATAAATATAAGTTACATGAAGTTGCTTCCAGAGCGAAAAAAACGTGGCTCCATCATTTGCGGGACTTTCTCAAAAGTCATAAACACTCCGAGTGACCCAATTGCATGTAAATTGATTTATTTTCATTATGTGTCGGAATTTGCGTCACGTCACTCTGCGCTTTTTTGTTACAGTCATTCGATATCTCCAAATTAGAAATAAAGGAACTAAATCTCTGATAGCAAATTTACCGAAATAAATAGCGTCGGTGTTATCTTTGCACCTCATCCCATTCAAAACAGGAGTTTGTGTTTAAGATCGTTATCGTTCCACGAACGCAGACCTTGATTATAAAAAAAAAATGGTGAGGTGTGAAGAAACATGACCTAAGCGTTTCTTGTTCTCGAGAACCCGTCGCGAGGAAATTGTTTCCGCGTATTTTTGTCTCCAGCTAATGAGACGCGGCGGAGGACAAAGGCGCCGGGTGGAAAGCTTTCCCAGAGTGGGCTCCACGCCGGCCCATTGTATTACTTTGCTCCAACTTGCAGCACAGTTTTAATGCCTGCGTCCGCGTGGATGCTCCGGGCGCTATCTGTCCAGATAACCTGATGACTAAGCCAGCCACGAAACTTTACCTCTCACGAAAGCCACGAGAAGTGATTTTAAGCGCTGAAAGACAGCATTAAATCGAGAGATATTCAAACTGCAACGTTAAATCCTGAATGGAAATTGCATTAATGCCTGTTCCCGTGTTCGGTGGACTAATTATTTCTATAGAGGAATACTATTTCCTTATTGATCACTTTTACAGCAGACTGATATAATCTGTAGGACACATTAATTGTGTGATAACAATTTTTTCCCAGTGTTATTCGGATTTAACGAATTTTAGACTAGTAATTCGAACACAGCACGGCTAAATTCGAACACGACGATGATGATGACGTTGATGTGTGGGGCGCACAACATCTAGGTCATCAGCGCCCCTACAAGTTCCCAATCTTCCCATTTCCAACTCGCCACTTGCCGAGTGTTGATGAGGACAACACAAACACCTAGTCATCTAGTCCACTGGCGGAGAAAGTCCCCGACCTGGTCGGGAAACGAACCCGGAACCCCATGATACACAAGTAGCAACGTTAGCCACTACATCACGAGCTGCGAGCAGATTCTAACACGACACTCTTCCAATGACAATGGAGTGTTTTACCACAGCGACACTTAATCGTCGCAACCGAAGATGCGCAAACTGTGATTATAGTTGTGATGCGAAATGAATCACCGCCTTTGGTGAGGAGAAAGTGATTCTTCAGAGAACTTACAGCAGTAATCAGTATGAAGCTACTTACTAAGAAAATTATGAGAAAATTCGTGTATCACTCACTAAAATCTATACTGTACGTACACTATGTTATCAGAATTCTAGTATTAATTCGGTCTTAAATCAGGTGTAAGAAATCGAGAACTCTCTCTTACAAAACGTCGGTCATTGGATCCTGATTTGTGGTTATATTACTATAATGTTTGCAGTATTTTCTGCGCGTGCAACTTCTCTGGAGCAGTGGCCGAGATTGTGGAAAAATACCTTTTCGGCAAGATAACAACATTTTCGATTTCAACATTTAATAAGAATGCTGATTCGTAATCCCGATGACTTCATATTTGACGACAAACTAAATTGTACTTAGAAAGGAAAGCACATTTAAACTCTGAACAAACTTATTTAATTTTTTTATTGGCTCGATTAGGCCAAAAGTGCTCTGCATGTTACGCAGTTAATTCTACTTTAGACTTCTTTATTAAAATTAAATTGAGAGAAATTATGATGTCTGTTTGCTGTAGTGAGCTGTTGTATTCAGTGTTACAGATGGATATTTTGATTTTCTTTGTCTTCCTCGCAATAGTATAGCAACATCGGACTTATGCGAATGGAAATACATGAATCACGGAAAATGTATGTGAAGAACTTCGTTTTCATCGGGATCTGCCACACATATTATCTGAGCCATGATATCTTCATAAACATTTGCTTTCTCAGCCACTTTATGTCCGCCTCTTGATGGTTCAAATGGCTCTGAGCACTATGGGACTAAACAGCTGTGGTCATCAGTCCCCTAGAACTTAGAACTACTTAAACCTAACTAACCTAAGGACATTACACACATCCATGCCCGAGGCAGGATTCGAACCTGCGACCGTAGCAGTCACACGGTTCCGGACTGCGCGCCTAGAACCGCGAGACCACCGCGGCCGGCGTCATAGATTTTCTCTGCCTCGTGATGGCTGTGTGTTGTGTGATGTCCTTAGGTTAGTTAGGTTTAAGTAGTTCTAAGTTCTAGGGGACTGATGACCTACGTTGTTAAGGCCCCTAGCGCTCAGACCCATTCTTGAACCCGATGGTTGTCTGTAATAGACTTTTCACATAAACTATGAAAAAGAGCGAAAACCGTTTCTTGCAGGGTTTTAGCTCATCAGTATTGACAGCGCCTCTTCGATCCTAAAACACCGGCCGTGGTGACCGAGCGCTTCTAGGCGCTACAGTCAGGATCCGCGCGATCGCAACGGTCTCAGGTTCGAATCCTGCGTCGGGCATGAATGTGTGTGATGTCCTTAGGTTAATTAGGTTTAAGTAGTTCTAAGTTTTAGGAGACTGATGACCTCAGAAGTTAAGTCCCATAGCGCTAAGAGCCATTTGAACCATTTTTGATCCTAAAACACTTGAAATGGTCTCTTTCTGTTCTTGAGTATAGTTACTATGAGTGCTCTACGGTAAGCTGAAGCTTTTGATTTTTACTTGCAAAGTTGTGTTGCAGGAAGTGACGAGAGATACTGAGATTACGGGAAACAGCGAAAATATGTTGTTTTTTTTTTTTTTGTTTTTTTCATTTCTGTTTGACCTATCTGTTTACGTTCCATGTACTCTTCGTACAACAAAAACGTTATTTTACATGCAAGGTAGTGATGAGTGGACAGGGTGTGAGGGGAATGCTGAACTTACCCCAAACTGCGAAAATACGTTTCTTTCAGTTCGGTTTGACCTGTGTGTTTAAGTTCCGCATTCTCTTGGCATAACAAAAATATTATTGTCGCATCGAAAGGCGATTAAATTTCAAAATATTTTCGCTTCTTTAGGATTACAGACAGTTTCAAGCTATGCATTCGCAGAAATGTTCTGTAGCTGCGGGGCGTTTGTACAGTAGATTTGCGAGCAGTAGTAAAAAGTTACTAGTACCATTTTTATGATGAACAAATAATATCGTTAATTCGGCTGATGCCCCTAATGTACAAGTATCTAAACAGAGATATTTCGCAGCATTCGTTACGTCTCAGGCATAGTTAGGCGTTTCTTAATAATATGTAGGTGTCAGTTTTTAAATTTAAGTAACGAGTGATATACGTGCTGTGCACGCCATTTATACCTACATTTTCTTGTTTTCAGACACTGGACTCGCATTCGGGAGGACGACAGTTCAAACTCGCGTTCGGCCATCCAGATTTAGATTTTCCGTGATTTCCCTAAACTGGCAAATACCTGGATGGTTCCCTTCCTCGTCTCTTGACACAATCCGAGCTTGTGCTCCGTCTCTAATGACCTCGACGTCGACAGGACGCTAAACGCAATTTTGCTTGCTTCTTCTTTTCAGTGCAGCAATAAACTTTATAGCGAAACAATTTCTCGTTTGAAATTGTCACTGTTTATGTACTCATTCCGCAACGCCCAAAAAATAAGAAACGACTGAGAGCGGAATTTAAAAGCAGAACTAGATTGAAAACGTTGTCTTTATTCCTGTAAGAAGAGTTGTTAGACCTACCCTCTTGTTACGGCCGTATTTTGATAGTTACTACAGGCCAACTGTTATACAGGGTGCTACAAAAAGGTACGGCCAAACTTTCAGGAAACATTCCTCACACACAAAGAAATAAAATATGGTGGACATGTGTCGGGAAACGCTTACTTTCCATGTTACAGCTCATTTTATTACTTCTCTTCAAATCACGTTAATCATGGAATGGAAACACACAGCAACAGAACGTACCAGCGTGACTTCAAACACTTTGTTACAGGAAATGTTCAAAATGTCCTCCGTTAGCGAGGATACATGCATCCACCATCCGTCGCATGGAATCCCTGATGCGCTGATGCAGCCCTGGAGAATAACGTATTGTATCACAGCCGTCCACAATACGAGCACGAAGAGTCTCTACATTTGGTACCGGTGTTGCGTAGACAAGAGCTTTCAAATGCCCCCATAAATGAAAGTCAAGAGGGTTGAGGTCAGGAAAGCGTGGAGGCCACGGAATTGGTCCGCCTCTACCAATCCATCGGTCACCGAATCTGTTGTTGAGAAGCGTACGAGCACTTCGACTGAAATGTGCAGGAGCTCCATCACGCATGAACCACATGTTGTGTCGTACTTGTAAAGGCACATGTTCTAGCAGCACAGGTAGAATATTCCGTATGAAATCATGATAACTTGCTCCATTGAGCGTATGTGAAAGAACATTGGGCCCAATCAAGACATCACCAACAATGCGTGCCCAAACGTTCACAGAAAATTGTGTTGATGACGTGATTGCACAATAGCGTCAGCCCACACATGTTGATTGTGAAACTTTACAATTTGATAACGTTGGAATGAAGCCTCATCCGTAAAGAGAAGATTTGCACTGAAATGAGGATTGACACATTGTTGGATGAACAATTCGCAGAAGTAAACCCGTGGAGGCCAATCAGCTGCTGATAGTGCCTGCACACGCTGTACATGGTATGGAAATAACTGGTTCTCCCGTAGCACTCTCCATACAGTGACGTGGTTAACGTTACCTTGTTCATCAGAAACTTCTCTGACGCTGATAATAGGGTTATCGTCAACTGCATGAAGAATTGACTCGTCCATTGCAGGTGTCCTCGTCGTTCTAGGTCTTCCCCAGTCGCGACTCAAAGGCTTGGTGTTCCGCGCCACGGCTATTGCCCCGTGCTAATCCATGCATCAAATGGGCATTTGTAAACATTGCACTGACTACAAAACCACGTTCGTGATGAACACTAACCTGTTGATGCTACGTACTGATATGCTTCATGCTAGTATTGTAGAGCAATGAGTCGCATGTCAACACAAGCACCGAAGTCAACATTAGCTTCCTTCAATTGGGCCAACTGGCGGTCAATCGAGGAAGTACAGTACATACTAACGAAACTAAAAGGAGCTCTAACGTGGAAATTAAGCGTTTCCGGACACATGTCCACATAACATCTTTTCTTTATTTATGTGAGAGGAATGTTTCCTGAAAGTCTGGCCGTATCTTTTTGTAACATCCTGTATACGTCACGGACGCCTTCTATGGCCTTACGTGTCGAATAAATCGTTAAGTACAGTTATATGTACATTAAGTGACAAAAAACGTGAAGCACCCAGAAGGAGAGAAGAAACAAAATGAAACACATGTTGAGAGAGGGTGTGACGTTATTTCAGTGACTACGAAATCGGGTCACAGAGAACTTCAGAGTATGAGCCCTCTTACTAGTGTGGTGTTCTATTGCGTCTGGCATGGATCTATGGAAAGAAATGGTACAAATGGCTCTGAGCACTATGGGACTCAACATCTTAGGTCATAAGTCCCCTAGAACTTAGAACTACTTAAACCTAACTAACCTAAGGACATCACACACACCCATGCCCGAGGCAGGATTCGAACTTGCGACCGTAGCAGTCCCGCGGTTCCGGACTGCAGCGCCAGAACCGCACGGCCACCGCGGCCGCCTGGATCCATGCACTGATTCAATTAAGAAGGTATCATAAAGCCGTTGTAGCCTCTCCAGAGCCAAGGTGGCCCGCAGATGTCGTAACCGGTCCTTGACATCCCGCCCACTGCTACTGGGGTACTGGGGTAGAGGTGGCGTCGGAAATGGTGACACACAAGCTCCATCGGGGGGAGATTTGGGGACTTGCTGGTCATGCAGACAGTTAATACGAGCCATATTTGGACGAGCATTATCCTGTTGAAAACAGGCGCCACGATACTACGGCGTGAGGGGTAACTCATGACGGCGCAGAATGTCCATGACGTACTGCTGTGCTGTCAGAGTTGCTTCAGTCACTAGCAGCCTTGACATGAAGTCATACTCGATGAACTCCTCACAACATGAGACCAGCAGTAACACCGCTGTGCCTCTCCAAAACAGTGAAAGAAAGGGGCCTCTTTGCAAGTCGCCGTTGTTGTCGCCGACAATGGCTGTCCAGGATAGTAGAAAACGACTGTTCATCTATGAACTCAGTGCTACGTCATTCATTCAGCGTCCATGCTTCCCGGCCACGACATCACACAAAACACAGCCGTTTGTGTTGGGGTGATGTCGGCAGCATACAATGGCATGGGAACCCGCCCGGCTAGCCGCGCGGTCTAACGCGCTGCTTTCTGAGCGGGAAGGCAGCCGGTCGCTGGCACGAATCCACCTGGCGGATTAGTGTTGAGTTCCGGTGCGCCGGGCAGCCTGTGGATGGTTTTTAAGACGGTTTTCCATCTGCCTCGGCGAATGCGGGCTGGTTCGCCTTATTCCGCCTCAGTTACAATGTGTCGGCGACTGCTGCGCCAACACTGTATCTACGTACGCGTGCACCATAATTACTCTACCACGCAAACATTTGGGGCTACACTCGTCTGGTATGAGACGCCGGCCGCTGTGGCCGAGTGGTTGTAGGCTCTTAAGTCCGGAACCGCGCTGCTGCTACTGTCGTAGGTTCAAATCTTGCCTCGGGCATGGATGTGTGTGATGTCCTTAGGTTAGTTAGGTTTAAGTAGTTCTAAGTCTAAGGGAGTGATGACCTCAGATGTTAAGTCTCATAGTGCTTGGAGCCATTTGACTTTGGTATGAGACGTCGGGGGTGGGTTGGGTGATAGGGGGTCCACTGCCGGCCGAACCGCACACGGTGGAACAGGTGGAATGCTGTGGCCTGTTGTGGGGTTGTGAACCGCTGAGGGCTACGGCTGGTCGAAGCCTCTCTGTCGTTTCTACGTCCCCAGTTCAATACACGTACAACACACAATGGTTGTATGTTGTATGCTAATCGGGAACCTAGAAACGATGGAGAAGCTCCGTCTCATCCGCAGCCGCAGTGGTAAACAACCCCACGACGACTACCGCAGTCCACTTCACCCCTAATCCGCCGCCCCACACGAAACCCAGGATTACTGTGTGGTTCGGCCCCCAGTGGACCCCCAGGGAACGTCTCACACCAGACGAGTGTAACTCCTATGTTTGCGTGGTAGAGTAATGGTGGTGTACGCGTACGTGGAGAACTTGTTTGCGCAGCTATCGCCGACATAGTGTAGCTGAGAGAGAATAAGCGAAACAGAGCCCGCATTCGTCGAGGCAGATGGAAAACCGCCTAAAAACCATCCACAGTCTGGCCGGCGCACCAGACCTCGACACAAGTCCGCCGGGGACCAGGCGCTCCTTCCCGCTCCGCAAAAACCGTGCGTTAGACCGCTTGGATAACCGGGCGGGCGACACACAATGGTACGGGATAACACAGAATATTTCTCAGAGTCGATTACTTGTTCTCGGACGGCAGGCGCACCTTTGAAGGGGTTACGATGTGGCTCGTGCACAGTTCGACGATCCTCTCGTGTGGTGGTCAGTCGTGGACGACTAGAACCTTGACGATGGGCATGCTAGCCCTCACGTTCGCATTCACTCCAGTATCGGCCCACTTTCGCACCTAAAGGCCCCACAAGTCTGGATACTGCAGAATTGGATCAGCCAGCGAAGTGTCCCCACAAATCTAGATACTGCAGTATTCGGTCAGCTAGCGATATGTCCACACAAATCTACATACTGCAGTACTCGATCAGCCAGCCAAATGAAGACCCACAATGAGACCCCTTTCGAACTCTGTCAGTTGCTGATAACGATATCTCAGCAACTACGCGGCATCTCCCTGTCCTTCACAGTGATCTCTGAATATGTGAAGCTGTTCAAATGGTTCAAATGGCTCTGAGCACCATGGGACTTAACCTCTGAGGTCATAAGTCCCCTAGAACTTAGAACTACTTAAACCTGATTAATCTAAGGACATCACACACATCCATGCCCGAGGCAGGATTCGAACCTACGACCGTAGCGGTCGCACGGTTCCAGACTGAAGCGCCTAGAACCGGTCGGCCACCAAGGCCGACCTGTGCCTTCTTAATTGGGCCATAATCTTATAAAGATTTATGACATCACATCTTGAAAATGTTAATGTAATAACGGCGCATTTTTAGGTTGTTCAGAAAAATAAGTATGCTGGCTCTATGTCGCAGCATTAACGCTCTGCCTCTACAGAAGGGAAACCGAACATTTCCGTTAGACTCCACTTGCAGAGCTTTCGGCTTATTCACCAGGTACGTACGCACTCATAAATATCTGCCTCAACGCTTCAAGTGTCGGTGCCAAAACGATAAAAAAAACTTCAGAGCGGACTCGGGAGCTATGTTTGAACTTTCATTTATTAACGGCTCACTGAGTAGCGCAGTGGAACATGGTGCTGGGCTACTACGGCAAATTGGAATGAGTGTAGTAATCTGTGTAACAGCACAGTTTCACCTTGTTCCCTTTACGCAACTATGACAATAAATAATGCCGTAGAGAATGGCAATGTGGAAAAGCCTTTCTAACAGATTTCGTTCCGTAGAGCGAGTTGTCGGACACCGTGACGTGAGACACGTACGTTGACAATTCATAAACTGACGCGTACGTTGACAATTCATAAACTGAAAAGAGAAAGAGACGTTCAAGATTTAAGATTCTCATAAAGGGAAACCACTGGGGCAACTGAAGGCACGATTTCCACTAAAGACCGATGCGGGATCTGTTGTTTTACTGCATGCACATTGAAAGCTGTGTTGCTTTCTTTGCGACGCTAACGGGATTTGTAGGCCAACGAAGTCAAACTATCTATGTACTCCTCTGGAACGCACTAATGATTAAATGATACTCTGTTTACTTTTATGTTGATTATTTATGATTAAATAAAGCGGAAAATTCGCAGCGTTGGTGATTTCAACAGATGGCCGGGTTCTACTTCACAGACACCGACAGATCTACAAGAGCATGATACAAACAGATGTATAGCATAATTTGTGAAAAAAATATACACACGAACACACACACACACACACACACACACACACACACTAGGAACAACGGAGTTAATTTCCCTAAAACAGCAGTGACTCAGACACTGCGCAGTCGTAAACTTAATTTTTAAAAAGGTGTGAAATGCGCTAATAAATTGTTCAACTTTGTTCTAGTGACGCTGGTCACGGTAATAGTGACATACTTTTACTAACAACGAAACTCTGTGACCTTGAATGCATAGACTCACACGAAAATATGAGTAGAATGTGAGTAGTCCATTCCAAAAACAGTGCCTTTCGCATGCAAAACTGTGCATCTTAGCACGAAAGACATTTTAGTGATCACACGTTCATGGTCTACGAGAGACACTTTGGTAACGGGAAAAACAAAATATCCATATAATAGAACCAACAATACACCGCGGAAAACAAAATATTGTCAATATTTTGATGACTATTTATTTAGGCAATAAGAAGGATCTTTAAAAGTGTAAGGTGGTTCAAATGGCTCTGAGCACCATGGGACCTAACATCTGAGGTCATCAGTCCCCTAGAACTTAGAAATACTTAAACCTAACTAACCTAAGGACATCACACACATCCATGCCCGAGGCAGGATTCGAATCTGCGACCGTAGTAACAGCGCGGTTGCGGACTGAAGCACCTAGAACCGCTCGGTCCCAAGGGCCGGCCAACATTCTGCACGAAAGCACAAGCCTGTAATAAATTATGCTCGGCAAAGCGCAGCTTATGTCGTCAGCACAGCAATATCATCGTTTGGAAATGTAATTAGTGTGGCGTTTGATATTGGACTGCTGGAATGCAGAAGTGATGTTGCATGTAGAAAAGGGCCTATAGGCAGATCTGTGCATTGCTTTGTTCCGCTTTACTCGACCACCTCGTTGAAAACCTACACCTGCGCATTTAAGACTAAATAGCTGAGCAGCAATATTAGGTCCACAGAAAAAGTTTGTAGTTCACTTAACGCAATTATACACTCCTGGAAATGGAAAAAAGAACACATTGACACCGGTGTGTCAGACCCACCATACTTGCTCCGGACACTGCGAGAGGGCTGTACAAGCAATGATCACACGCACGGCACAGCGGACACACCAGGAACCGCGGTGTTGGCCGTCGAATGGCGCTAGCTGCGCAGCATTTGTGCACCGCCGCCGTCAGTGTCAGCCAGTTTGCCGTGGCATACGGAGCTCCATCGCAGTCTTTAACACTGGTAGCATGCCGCGACAGCGTGGACGTGAACCGTATGTGCAGTTGACGGACTTTGAGCGAGGGCGTATAGTGGGCATGCGGGAGGCCGGGTGGACTTACCGCCGAATTGCTCAACACGTGGGGCGTGAGGTCTCCACAGTACATCGATGTTGTCGCCAGTGGTCGGCGGAAGGTGCACGTGCCCGTCGACCTGGGACCGGACCGCAGCGACGCACGGATGCACGCCAAGACTGTAGGATCCTACGCAGTGCCGTAGGGGACCGCACCGCCACTTGCCAGCAAATTAGGGACACTGTTGCTCCTGGGGTATCGGCGAGGACCATTCGCAACCGTCTCCATGAAGCTGGGCTACGGCCCCTCACACCGTTAGGCCGTCTTCCGCTCACGCCCCAACATCGTGCAGCCCGCCTCCAGTAGTGTCGCGACAGGCGTGAATGGAGGGACGAATGGAGACGTGTCGTCTTCAGCGATGAGAGTCGTTTCTGCCTTGGTGCCAATGATGGTCGTATGCGTGTTTGGCGCCGTGCAGGTGAGCGCCACAATCAGGACTGCATACGACCGAGGTACACAGGGCCAACACCCGGCATCATGGTGTGGGGAGCGATCTCCTACACTGGCCGTACACCTCTAGTGATCGTCGAGGGGACACTGAATAGTGCACGGTACATCCAAACCGTCATCGAACCCATCGTTCTACCATTCCTAGACCAGCAAGGAAACTTGCTGTTCCAACAGGACAATGCACGTCCGCATGTATCCCGTGCCACCCAACGTGCTCTAGAAGGTGTAAGTCAACTACCCTGGCCAGCAAGATCTCCGGATCTGTCCCCCATTGAGCATGTTTGGGACTGGATGAAGCGTCGTCTCACGCGGTCTGCACGTCCAGCACGAACGCTGGTTCAACTGAGGCGCCAGGTGGAAATGGCATGACAAGCCGTTCCACAGGACTACATCCAGCATCTCTACTATCGTCTCCATGGGAGAATAGCAGCCTGCATTGCTGCGAAAGGTAGATATACACTGTACTAGTGGCGACATTGTGCATGCTCTGTTGCCTGTGTCTATGTGCCTGTGGTTCTGTCAGTGTGATCAAGTGATGTATCTGACCCCAGGAATGTGTCAATAAAGTTTCCCCTTCCTGGGACAATGAATTCACGGTGTTCTTATTTCAATTTCCAGGAGTGTATAACCGACAAACCGCAAGGACTGATTTCTGACTGGAAATGCAGGAGAACAGGTCTCATAAACATATGTCTGGAAATGGGGGGGGGGGGGGGGGGGGGGGGAGGGTGTGCACGCAACGACAGCAAATCGTCCTGAAACACAGTACGGAACTGCATCGCATCCACGTCACAACAAATGTTCGAAGTGGCCTCTGTGTGATTGCATGTTATAGGGATAGTAGCGGTTGTCACGCAGGATACACGAAATCTTACTTTGGCTTACATCATGATGGCGCGCCACTTGTCTGGGGCTTGTAGTGTGGTTCGTCTCAGGATCCCGTAGAACCCTGTCCTCCAAATCTGGTGTACGCAGAGTCCGGAACCTCCCTGGCCACTCCTCTGTCTCAAGGGACCCATGATCTCACAAGCGCCCAAAACTGGCTTGAAATGTTTGTGCTTGGTGTGAGGGAATTTCTTTTGGTAGTGCCGTGTTGCCTCCGACTGTTTTCATCTACTTGGCCGTACATAAACACCATCTCGGCTTGTTCCCGACATGAATACCGGATCATTCTGCTGCGTATAGTACGCTGCATGAATCACACAGCTTGCAACGTACAAGGAACAAATGGCTCGTGGTCAAAGGAACTTTCATTCGTCAGCGTCATCTACCTCGGCAACGATGCATTTTAGGACACATGTTCACAAGACATTTTTTTCTCCATTTCCAGTCAGGAATCCATCCCTGAAGTTTGTCTGTTTTATTAATCTTCACCCTCTACATCAAGAGAAATGTCCTGCCTGACTCGTCATCGCCCAGCACAAACCGCTAAGGACAAAAAGTTGAAATGCGGAGAGAGCGTTGATCTTATAGCATAGGTGTCGTTTAAGAACGGATTCTTCGAAATTCCATCCCTAAGGGGGAGAAGTAGGGGATGAAAGTTTTTTTTTTTAGAAAATACGTCATTATGCGGAAATTTTGAAGATAGAACTACGAAAATTGGCATTCGGTTTTTCGGTAAGAATTAACAAATAAGTGTTTCAGCATTTATAGAAATTTAAGTCCCATGGGGGTGAAATAGGAGATGAAATGTTTTATGACAATATTTCGTTATGAAAGCAATTTTAAAGCTAAATCGAAGAAAATTTGTATTTGGCTTCTCGGTTCGAAACAAGAAAGTATGTGTTTCAATGTTTTTGGAAATTCTGTGCCTGAGGGGGTAAAATAAAATGTGAAGGTGAAACTTCCTGGCAGATTAAAACTGTGTGCCCGACCGAGACTCGAACTCGGGACCTTTGCCTTTCGCGGGCAAGTGCTTTGCCCGCGAAAGGCAAAGGTCCCGAGTTCGAGTCTCGGTCGGGCACACAGTTTTAATCCGCCAGGAAGTTTCATATCAGCGCACACTCCGCTGCAGAGTGAAAATCTCATTCTGGAAATGTGAAGGTTTTTGTGTAATATTTCATTACGAAGGCATTTTTGCGACTAAATCACAGAAAAATTGTATTTGACTTTTTGGTGTGAATAAAAACATATGTTTCAGGTGGTTTTAGTAATATATCCGCTGAGGGGGCGAAATAGGGGATTAAAATTATTATCTAAATATTTCATTACATTAAAACGTACTTAAAGCTAGATCTAAGAAAATTGTTATTTGATTCCTAAAGAAACATGTTTTGGGGATTGAAACGTATTACGGAAATATTACTACAAAAACTCAAAAGGCAGGATTGTCAAAGACCTTCGACTCCAGCTACCAGAACTGCCTTTTCGTCAGAAGTATATTCGGAAAAGACAATGCTTCTATGGCCTTACTAGCATGAAAAGTTTAGGGGTTGTTGAAATTTGTGAAGAACATAAAGACTCGATCAAAGGACAACAAAGAACCATACAGTCTACGCGAGCGAAGTAGCGGGTGCTAAACTCTTCATTTTAATAAAATGATATTAGAAAATGTGTTGCTGTGTTTAACTTATGAACACAACGAAGCAGCACATAAAACACATAAAAACAAACTGATATGTTAAATCTAGTAACAGTAATGTAAAAGACGCACGAATTTTTTTAAAAAAGTAAAATTTATACGGAGGCTAACATAAGTATAACGTGGAGGTGGTCGCCCAAAGTGACGGCAGTTGTCCCTCTGCGCGGACAGGAAGTCAGTGTATATACATACATCAAAAAAGGTTTTGCCTCGCCTCGGTTCCGAGAGTTCCTGAACCTGTACAGAAAACTGGAATAGAGATCAAAATAAACATCGTTTCCTCCCTTTTTATTGCTCATGAAAACCACACATTGCATGTTGTACCACCGTACAGCGACACCTTCAGAGGTGGCGGTCCAGATTGCTGTACACACTGGTATCTCTAATTTCCAGTAGCACCCCATCTTGCATTAATGCATGACTATATTCATCGTGGCATACTATCCACAAGTTCATCAAGGCACGGTTGGTCCAGATTGTACCACCCCTCGTCGGTGATTCAGCGTAGATCCCTCAGAGTGGTTGGTGGGTCACGTCGTCCATAAACAACCCTTTTAAATCTATCCCAGGCATATTCGATAGGTTTCATTTCTGGAGAACATGCTGTTCACTCTAATCGAGTGATGTCGTTATCCTGAAGAAAGTTATTCACAAGATGTGCACTATGGGGCCCGAATTGTCGTCCATGAAGACGAATGCCTCGACAATATGCTGTTGATATGGTTGCACTATCGGTCGGAGGATACCATTCACGTATGGTACAGCCGTTACGGCGCCTTCCATGACCACCAGCGCCGTACGTCGGCCTCACATAATGCCACCCCAATACACCAGGAAACCTCCACCTTTCTGCACTCGCTGGACACTGTGTCCAAGGCGTTTAGCGTGACCGGGTTACCTCCGAACACGTCTCCGACAATTGTGTGGTTGAAGGCATATGCGACAGTCATTGGTGAAGAGATCCAATCCTGATCGGTCCATTTGGCATGTTTTTGGGCCCATCTATACCGCTCTGCATGGCGTAGAGGTTGCAAAAGATGGACCTAGCCATGGACGTCGGGAGTAAAGTTGCGCATCATGCAGCCTATTGTGCACAGTTTGAGTCGTAACACGACGTCTTGTGGGTGCACAAAAAGCATTATTTAACATGTTGGTATCGCTGTTAGGGTTCTTCCGAACCCTAATTCGTAAGTAACAGTCATGCACTGCAGTAGCAGCCCTTGGGCGGAGTGAACGAGGCATGTCATCGACAGTTCCTGCCTCTCTGTGTCTCCTGCATATCCGAACAACATCGCTTTGGTTCACTCCGAGACGCATGCATACTTATTTTGTTGAGAGCCCTTGCTGGCACATAGTAACAATGCGGACGCGATCGAGCCGCGGTATTGACCGTCTAGGCATGGTTGAACTACATCTACATGCAGTCATGGATTACTTTTGAGCTTTTATTTTCCTTGTTGTTATCTTACCTCTGGCCTGGATCTATGCAAAAAAATGGTTCAAATGGCTCTGAGCACTATGGGACAGCATCTCAAGTCATCAGTCCCCTAGAACTTAGAACTACTTAAACCTAACTAACCTAAGGACATCACACACATCCATGCCCGAGGCAGGATTCGAACCTGCGACCGTAGCGGTCGCGCGGTTCCAGACTGAAGCGCTTGGAACCGCTCGTCCACCAGCGGGCGGCTCCCTTTTTATTCTTTAGTCTTGGTGGGTCGAATGCTCTTTCCACTTTTGTCTCCCTAATATGCTTCTGGGGCAGATGTTTTAATAGACGCATCAGTAGCACTGTTCTTGGTAGTACTCCCAACAAACGCTGCATCATCATCATCATCAGTACTGCCAACTCTCTCTGCTGTTTCAGCACCACCATTCTCAATGGGTTTCTATTTTTCGACTCTCTTATTAAGTGACACGCTTTTATTACCTTTGGTGGCTGTTTTTTCACAGCTGAGAATTTGATCTGATTTGTCACTTAAAGCTGCCTTCTTTGTGGTTGGGGGTGACCGTTCAGTTTCTCCTCCTCTACCTTCATTATCACTCTCATTTCTGAATCTTTTCATTGTTCTTGTTGCCTACAGCCAACACGAGGCGTGTACCTGCTTACTGGTGGAATGACTGAAACGGATCGGCTGTCGGACCCCCTCCGTCTAATAGGAGATGCTGATGCATGGTTGTTTAAATCTCTGAGCGCGTATAGTGACGTCTCTGAACAGTCATAGGGGCTGTGTCTGTGGTACAATATCCACAATCAACGTCTGTCTTCGAGAGTTATGGCAACCGGTGGTGCTGCAAAATTTTTTTGGATGTGTGCATTATTGACTGGATTACAACACCCCACAATGCTTGAAAATGACATGTCGACACTACAGTAGCAATAAATAATGTTTTAACAGCCAAAAGTGGAAATTATTTCATTAAAAAATTTCACAAAGACCATTGATGCAATTATAGAAGTTTGATCTGTATTATCCACGGCTTCCCGAAATCACGTATAGTGAATGACCGTACTGTTTTTTCGACAAATCGTCAGCCAGTTTTGCTCCCACATTATTTTGCAACGGAACTAATGTGTTTCAGCCACTGACGTCTACTGCCTAGAAAAAAGTTTTTTTAAAAAAAAAGAAAGTCTGCTTCCTCTGTTATTATAACTGTAAGTACTTTATTGTAAAGAACTCACGTACTTTGTCCTACAGAGCAGCAAATTGGCTGCTCGCAGTGCGCTAGTGCTGAGGGATACGTAATTGCAATGAAAGAAATAAGAGTTGAGGTTATAATGTCTCTGTCTTCATATGGATTGAGGTGGGCCGTAAAGAGAGCAAAGATAAAGGAAAACAGAGGCAAGTCCGAAGAACAAAAGCTCTGTGTGGCCTGCCCAGTGGTTGTGCCCTGCCGTAATGTCCTCGCGAGGACGAAAGGTCGCGGCGGCCTCGCGCACTGCGAGGGCAGAAGAGGTTGCAGGGCCGGTGGCGCGGCCTTTCTGTGCCCCTGCCGAGGCCGTCCGCGCGTCGCGGCCGGTTAATTTAGCTGTGCTGCTGCTGCTGCTGCTGCTGCTGCTGCTGCCCAGGTCCGGCCGGTGGAAAGTAATTGCTCCCTCGAGCGGACGGAATTCTGCGCTGATATTGTGCGTTTAAAGCGCCGCGCGCGTGATTTACCTCGCTCGTAACTATGGTAATATGAAGAGAGTCCTTCCGAAATACGTGAGACATTGTTTCCATCGCTGACGACAAAAGATACCCCGTTATATTATTACTCATTGCGGTAGCCACGCTTTACCATAAATTTTGTTTCTTTATTACTCTTTATTCATAATTTTGCCAAACTTCCACTACAACTCGACTTGCAATAGCCGTCTAATATCCTCATTTCAGCCAGTTTTAAAACGTAAAATTAATAAGACACGAAATTCAACGTGTAGATACATACTGTGTATCTTGAGAGGGGCACGGTGTTTCATCTGTTATGCTGTACTTCCGTGCGATCTAATTAGATTTATTACAGTCTACACGGTGCTTCAAAATTTCCGTTCTATAGATTTTAACGGCATTTATATGCGTTCTGAGCAGTAAAATAATTGTAAAGAATCGTTGCGCTGAAACAGTGTCCAAAGTCGTAGTGGTTCAGTAGTTAACCGTCCAAAAAATTAAAGTAAAGTCGTATGGGATGGATAGCTGGGAGACCCCGCGGGACAGGTTCAGCCACCTAATTGGAACGGTTTTCCCTATCCTTCTCGCCTCTAGGCACCTTTCCTTCGCGAAATATGAAAGCTGTGTACGGAAGCCTTATCTGTTCAGTGTTGGTGACTGTTATGACGTGTGTGTGCTGTAGTGTCATATTCGTGTTGGAGGTGACATAGCCTGCTCCTCTCGAAGGGCACCAAGGGGAACGGCTCACCATCAACAATGTCGCATACCCTCACTTCATCAGACACTGCTGAGAGATTTGGAATCGAATCCAGGGCATTTGACACCAAGACTGGTGATCAGGGACTCCACGCCACCATCTCTCCTGTCCCCTCTGGACGGCCACCCATGCAAGTATTCAAAATGGTTCAGATGGCTCTAAGTGCTATTGGACTTAACATCTGAGGTCATCAATCACCTAGACTTAGAACTACCTAAACGTAACTAACCTACGGACATCACACACATCTATGCCCGAGGCAGGATTCGAACCTGGGACCGTAGCAGCAGCAGCGCGGTTCCGGACTGAAGGGCCTAGAACCGCTCCGCCACACCAGCTGGCTCATCCAAGTATTGGCCACGTCCGGCGATACTTAAATAAAGTGATCTGACGGGAACCGGTGTATTCACCTCGACACGGCCGTTGATGGCGAGTCGTGCATTAAGGTCACATAAAAGGGCCCTTACATCAGGGAGAGAGAGAGAGAGAGAGAGAGAGAGAGAGAGAGAGAGAGAGTGATGGTTGTGTTTGGTTGATTTACAGGAGTGGACCAAACAGAGAGGTCATCGGTCACACAGAGAGAGAGAGAGAGAGAGAGAGAGAGAGAGAGAGAGAGAGAGAGAGATGGTTGGTTGTAGATTTGGAGGAGTGGACTAAACAGAGTGGTCATCGATCCCATTGGACTAGGGAAGGATGCCCTTTCAAAGACACCATCCCGGTATTTACCTGAATCGTTTCAGAGAAATCACGGAAAACCTAAATCAGGATGGCCGGGTGAAAGTTTGAACCGTCGTCCTCCCGAATGCGAGTCCAGGTTCCTAACCACACCTCGCTTAGTAGAGAGAGACTGAGTTAACCCATTTCACAGAAACAATAATATTGTCATTATTAATTACGTCTCCCTCTCAACTTCGTTGAAGAAGGAAGAATACGAAATATTTCTTTGCAACTAAATGGCTTCGTTTAAAGAAGTCTACGATCTCGAAGCTTAAAGTAATACGTGCGACCGTTTCTGTTTGCACTTGTGCATCGGACTACGTCAGATAAAATGTACCGGTTCTCTGTGACAAATGTAACTAACTACTATCTCAATGAGATGACCGCAATGGCGGCTGAACAGCTTGCGACCAAGCCCTCAAATTATGGTTACAAAACCTCACCGCTTAGTCCATCATTCAATACTGTGATTAAAATGAATAAAACGAGAATACCACGGATTCCATCTGATTTCAAGTTATTATTGAACAGATAATTGACTTCTATTGACCAAATATGTCCGTCCAGACTTAACCGAGGTTAGATAACAAGAGTGGAAAATGCAAAACAAAAGAAATCACAAAAAATGGACAGAGTGTCTTACTCATTTAACAAAAGTTATTAATCAGCGTTATTTAATATTCACATCCACACATTTAAGAGTTCCTTTCTCGTCATAAACATATTGTTTACTATTCGCTAAAACATCTCTGACCATTCACATAAATTATATAAGCTGAGACAAAACCAATAGTGTCGCTATGAGGCAGAAACATGTACCACAATGTGCTGTTCTCTAAAGCGCCTGCTGGGTGCAAGAGCGATAGAACACTCATGTTCGCCGGCCACTGTGGCCAAGCGGTTTTAGGTGCTTCAGTTCGGAACCGCGCTGCTTCTATGGTCCCAGTTTCGAATCCTGGCTCGGGCATGGATGTGTGTGATGTCCTTAGGTTAGTTAGGTTTAAACAACTCCAAATCCTAGAGGACTGATGACCTCAGAAATTATGTCCCATAGTGCTCAGAGCCATTTGAACCATTTTTTTTTTTTTTGAACACTCATGTTCACAATTTAAGTGTCTTTCTGATCCATGAAACAACACTCGTGTGGCGATGATATGTGTACATAAAATTGGGCTGGCAACACTATGACACGTGAGAAAGTGATACAGATGCATAGTGTAGTGAAGAAACGAAGAACAGCTGTGGGTTTACGTCGTTGAAATGTGCAGAGTTCCTCCATCAGTGGCTTTCAGAACGTCAGTGCAGGGCTCTGTGGCCTCGCGTGACAATGCAAGACGCACTAGACTATTCAAAATGTGGATCATGTGCTCCAGCATGGCTTGCGGTAACGACTCCCACTACTGGAAAGCACCACCTTTCAGGTGATCATTGGTGCATGTTAGTAGTGTCAGGACAGCAGTCGTTTAGCCTCTCGTGTCCCGCGTGTGTTCAGTCAAACTTACGTCCGCATAGCGACAACGACACCAGACATTTGAAGGCCTCATCTTGCAAATTATCGTTTGTCATGATAGCCTCGGTCGTATAACGTAATATCACCCCTCGGATGAAACTCAGGTCAAGATGCACCAAGAAAAAGGTGGTGTTAACGTTGCAAGATTTCACCCTCCACCAGCCGCAGCCCCCATAGTAGCCTTAGGTTGCTCGCGGAGTTGCGTATGTCCTCACAGACCTCTTTTGACCCTACCCCAGTCGAAAACACTGGTGCCGTCGCATTGGTTCATTTCCACAAAGATGGTAGGTTCGAGTGTCCCCTACGGTTCTCCAGATGCACAAAAAACAGCGAGAGACCCTCTTCAGACTAAGCCGCATCTCATGCGTCAACCAGACACCACTGTTCCCGAGACCATACACTGTTAATGAAACACATATGGCGAGCAACACGTTGCATTGTGTAATAGGAATGTACCTCGCTGGTCGACTAGAATTCTGAGCAACCTCACGAAGCCGACGATACACGCGTGACAGTGTGTTGCGCTATTCATCTACCACAAAGTCGTAAGTCTCGCCAATCACTGTGTTGACTGTACGCCTTCGTGTATTTAAGCAAGATTATAATCCAGTGGCTGCGTTATGACTTGTGCTCTACCTTGGCCGTAGTACGGTTAAATGCTTCTTACTTCCACGGGGAGGTACACAAACCCCAAATCGAATCTGCCGAGCGGATTACCGAAGAGGATCCATGTGCTGGACAGCCTGGATGTGGCTGTTAGGCGGTTTTCCACATTCGACTGGGTGAATACGTTGCTAGTACTCGAGTCACGCCTCAGTTACACGACTCAAACATTCAGAAAACGTTCTCACACATTCCCATAAGATAACACTAGACGCAGACAGACGGAGTACACAAATTCCGTTCCACGGAGAAATGGTGGCGTCAGCAAGAACTTCCGGCCATCCACTAACACCAACAGTGACACACGCGAAATAACACTGCGACCACACAGAGGCACTGCATAAGGCCAGGAGGAAGAAGATCATCGGCATCTGCAGTTCTCGTACGCTACCGCACACCATCTTCCCATTTTCTCTTGGCAGCTTACGGGGACGTCTGATTGCTAACATCCTCACACAAGGTAAATTTCTATGCAACCAGTTCTGCAGTTTAACTCAAAGGATCTCAACACGGAGATTAGGACACTACATCTAATACCTCTGTTCACGCCGACTGTCGTACATGTCCAGAGCATTAACGCTGTGGTATGCCATGCTAGTCACGTTTTTTGCGTTGTCGCAGGACAATGTAGTCCTCACCAAGACCTCATGACACAATGCTTTTCAGTGTATCTCAAAGAACATTTGTATGATTTGGTTTGACAATAGTAATTATCTACATTTAAACCAGTTTATTAATGTTCTGAAATGCGCGGTGCAGAGGTACTCGCGTAACATAACAGTGCAGCCGTTTCATATCACACACTCGGTATTTCTTCTTTCAGTGATAGTCTGCATCACGTTCCACTGCTACAACAATGGTTAACATTTTGCATTGTTTCACATAAGTTAGTTGTCTACAAATGCCTCTTCAGTGTCTTGGAAGTTTTTCCCGTTACTTTCTCTAACAGCTTCTAATTCGATAGCACTGTATTGCCGAGACACTGTTCGTTACATTTCCACACCAGAAATATCGATGTCACTAAAAATCGAAACCATGATCCCCGAGTAGTAACATTTCTGACCACATGCGTCATTTCCTCCAGGAATTGTTGGGTATTTTGAAGCCTCCTTATGTGACGTGGGTGGTAATGGCAGTAATCCACATCACTAAATCCTCTTCTGACAGAATAAGTAATTCAAATACTAGCTATTTGTTATGTGCTGTGTGTGTGAAATCTTGCAGTAATAATATCAGTTCTAACTTGTAGGGGACTGATGACTCCAGAAGCTAAGTCCCATAGTGCTCAGAGCCATTTTTTGAACCTAAGATTACACATTAATTAACCTAAATTATCCTAAGGACAAACACACACACCCATGCCCTGGGGAGGACTCGAACCTCCGCCGGGACCAGTCGCGCAGTCCGTGACTGCAGCGCCATAGACCGCTCGGCTAATCCCACGCGGCTTTGTTATGTGCTCCAGAAGAAATCCTTAAACCTGTGAGGCTAGAATATCTATGTGGCCACGAAACACAGTCCCTCCAAACGTTCGATTTGCAGATGTGGCGGTCAGATGGTTTCTCACTGAGTTGCTCATTGTAGATGATACTCCATCCTGCTCCAAAAACATTTTTTCAACAAATGTAGAATGACACAGACGTTTCATTGATACATCTTCGAGGAATACGTGACGCCTCTGTTAGTCGGGCCGAACATGGAAAGTGAGGTATCGGCGGTGTCAATGTGGACCGCAGAAAACACGTGTTAAAGAAGTCGCCATGAGCCTCATCTAGTCATCTAAAGGCCCGCCGTTTTCCTACGGCCAGCTCTGAGGACGCTACCAGAATACGCCGTGTTCGCTTCTACTACTACTACATGCAAATGTATCGGTCCGAGCGTCTTTTTAAGATACCACACACCGATCGCGAACCTTAGAACTCGGTATACTCGCAATGAGACAACTACGAGTATTGTACGATGTTACTGCTATTCAATAACGGTACAAAAATATTTCAGGGACATTGTGGAAAAGACACACAAAGTGATAGAAGAGAAATTTATAATTTTACTATGCTTTAAACACTTTAAAAAATGTGCTGATGTTCTAGTGATTTGTTAAATGTTCGGAGTGTTGAAGGTTAGCACTGCTATCTCGTATAAACTAGGGACACAGCAAATATAGTGTTTCACGATAAATATCTCATGGACAGTGCTGACTGAAAATTGACAGTGAATCATTGATGATGACCATTGTACCTATGTAACTCGTTCTGTCGTAATGAGCACATCGTTTACAATACTTAGTAGTTTACCTCTGTGTCTAATCGAATTGAAGAGTAAAATAGTCTCTTTGTCTTCATCACATATGCCGACGACGGTATAGTCATATTTTTTATACTTCTGTCTTGTGACTTAATCCGTCCTATATTGATTTGAACGAATAATTTTTCAAGAACTTTTGGTTCTAACTTGGTATTTTTGAGTCGCACTGACAACTCTGCGCCCCATCGAAACTTAATATTTAAGAGTTATTCGTGAAAATATACTCGTACAGAATTATCGTACTTACTATAAGGCCGAAAAAGGAGAGGGAAAACCAATGAATGATATTACGACCACTACATCGCCAGTTATTTACGAGGAACGTTCATTAAGCAATGAATCTCATTTCTTTCTCTGCCAGTTTAGGTTAAAAAATTACGAATTTGTTTTTGGACATCGTAGAGTATTCCCGCTTCAGTCCTTATAGTTTCATGGAGTTCCGATAGGTGACGGCGCTATTTGTAGCTTTCAAAATGTCGTCTGCAACGGAGGTGGGTTGCAAGCAGAGAGCTTTTGACGGTAAACCAGAGCGTTGCGAATGTTCATAGGAACTTGCAGAATGTCTACGAAGACCTGGCATTGAACAAAAGTACGTTAAATCGTTGGGCGAGGCGTCTGTCATTATCGAAAGAAAATCGCGGAAAACCTGTCGGATCTGCCGCTTGCCGGTTGGCCGCACACAACTGTATTCCGTTGGAACGTGCGGACACTCTCATTCGAACTGACAGACGCATCACAATCAGATATCTCTCTGCACAACCAGATGATCACCAGTTGGAGTATTCAAAGGTATGTGCCTACAGGGTTCTTAACCGAGGAATCCTCCGTGCGGAATGGCTTAGGCGTTATACATAGCTGATCGTTACAAGTTTTTGTCGAACATCGTCACAGGTCATGAAACATAGGTTTATCACGTTGAACCAGGAACAAAACAGCAATCATTGTAGTGGCGCCACACCACCTCTCTTTCGATGGGATAGTTCAAAGGCGCACCCTCAGCCAGTAAAATCACATCGACGGTCTTCTGCAACTCCGACGAGATTATTCTGTTTGAAGTCCTCCCTCGTGGTGTAACGACGAACTCCGAAGTATACTGTGCTACCCTCAGGAAACTGAAGAAACCACTTCAACGTGTTAGTCGCCACAAAGACGCAAACGAATTGCTCGTTGTCCATGACAACGCAAGGCTTCACGCAAGTCTGCACGTTCGAGAGGAGCTCACAAAACTTCATTGGACTGTTCTTCCTCATCCGCCCTAGAGCCAGGATCTCGTACCTTCCGACTTCCGTCCGTTTGTTTCAAGGAAGGATGCACTCGGCTGGGAGCAGTATGTGGATAATGCGGAGCTTATTGATGCAGCAGGATGTTGGCTCAGACATCGAGTATTAACGTGGTACCCTACGGGCTTACAGGTCCTGCCAGTTGTGTAGCGTAAGGTCCTCACATTAAACGGAGATGAGGTTGAAAAACAGCGTTTTGTAGCCAAAAGAGATGAGAATAAAGTGCTGTACTGGAATCCTAAATTAAACCAGCTTGTTTGTGTTGGATTACCTATTGAACGCCCCTCGTGAGCTACAGTTCTATAACTTCTCGCAGTGGGGGATATCATGCAGGATCCAAGATTACTATAATAGCAAATCATTCCATATATCCTCAGTACGATATGGGATAATCTCGATATTTTCATTGGCAGAAGTGGCAATTTGTCAGAAGTTCTTAGCACTGTAATATTGTCTGAACAGTTAGCAGCCTTCTCCTCATGGACTGTATCAAAATGAGAAAACTGTGTACTGGAATAGACTCCAAGCAAGTGAGATCCGAGAGCAATATTAAGAAAAATGGTGTAATCACAATTTCAGTGAAATAACGAAAAATCCTGAAATATTGGTTACCATTTGTCCCATCGTATTTGCTTTTCAGAAAATGCAGTCGTGAAAGTGATTACATTTGCAGAGGTTATAAATATGACAACTGCAGCTACACTCAAAAGGAAAAACGGTGCATTATTGTGTGGTTGAGAAAGATGTTTTTATGAAGCCCTGGTAGGTTACTGGAATCCTTTTAAAAACATCGTGAGCCTCAAGCAGAGTAAAATGTTGATTTTAGCCTGCTACTGTGTGCTCAAATTGTATAAAAAATACACTGAGAAAATTTTCCTGCTGCATCATTCATGGATTAAGAGAAAGTGCTCCACGAGGCCCCTAATTCTACAGTGAGAGAAAAAACATTACACCTCGTGTTCTGTCCGACACACTTTGCGCATTTCGGTGGCTCTCTCCTCTTACGTAGATTATAGTTTGTGTTATTTATCTAAGTTTAATCTCTTATAATTTTCCTCATTCGACGGTAAAAATCACTTTCGTGGTTTCACAGCAATGGCGCATGTGATTTCACAACCAACTCGATGGACTCCCAGTTCTGCACTCTGCATTGCATAAGCCATTGCCTTGTACTGCCATACAGAAAATCACCCGCAAAGAGATCATTACTTATCATCGGATTGCTCTCTTTTAGTAGCAAGAATCTATGTGAAATAGATGTGGACATTCTAGAAAACATTATTCCGAAATGGGGAAAGGATACGTCTTTCAAGAAAGAGCAGGATGTTGAAAATAACTGTTTAAAACGATATTTAACGATTAAGCGTTCACTCGTCGGCCTTGAATCTTTTCTGCCTTCGCTGTACTAACGCATTGTCAGTGTTATGTGAGGCACCCCTTAATACGTGACGTCCAGTGCGCATAAAGAGTCAACACAGGGTAATGAGCAGTTCTCCATCATTTACCCTTGCACTCGTAGATCTACTGTTATTCGGATGGTGTTGAACATGATTTTAGTGCGTCAAAATGAGTCGTTACTTACAGAAAGTGGCCATAAGTGTCCTAATACAACACCAAAAGTGCTCTATTACGAAGAACAAACAAGAACCTTGACGTGTTTTTTGTCAAAATGAGTTTATATGGAGAACTGATAGTGAGTGTTACCTTTTCCTTCCTTCGGCAAGCATTAGGCAGTAACCGAAACTCCATTGCTGGTCTGTTAAACGGTGAAAGAATTCATGTGGTATTCAGCAGGACGTATATCGATACGACAGCTGACTACTGAACGGCGTTTAAATTAATGTGCTGTGGCGACTTTGGAGTACTATGGAGATGGTGCTTTTTCTAGTTCGGGCATAGATCATTCGCTTTGGTGGATACAAAATGAGTGCAAGTGATTCTAAAAACTGTTTAGATGGTACAACAAATCCAGCATTTTAACAAAAAGTTTTATTTCAACATGACAGTGCTCGTCTCCCCTAAAACTGTGGAAATTGCATCGTGGTCTGCGCTCGATTCGCTGGACTGCTGGGCTGAAAGCCGCATCCAGTGACTTTTGAATTAACTAGAGCCACAGTGTCAATACGCCTAAAAAGCTAACAATACGTTTTCGTTATTCTTTGGATTATAGAAGATCGGAACCAAATTTCGCCTTCGATAACTGAAGACTTATATAATATCTTCCCCAAACGTCAAACTCCGTAACAGGAAAGCAAGTACTATTGTCTTCCTTATAAATTTAATTACCAATAATGATGATATTTATTGCACTTACAATGGTGTACCACCCACTACACCTCTTCCCACTTACTTCCATTTTTTAGAGATTGTTGTAGCTTGTACTGAGTTTTTTGTACACTGACGTACAAATTTTCCACCTGCGATAAGCGTTTGTTTCCGTGACAAAAAAGTTTTATTTTTATTTTTTATTTATTTATTTATTTATTTTTCTCTCCGACATCGCTCAGTAGAGCGTTACCATGCGGGCGTACAGGCCCTCCCAGTAAGGTGGCGTCTGGGCGTCGTATTGATCGGAAATTATGTTAAAAACTAGGGTTTTGTAGTGAAAAGTGTGGGGAATGATATAGGGTTATTTGGAACGTAAGGAACGATCGGTCGCGAAATGGAAACCACAGTGAAAATCCGCTGACGTTTTGCACAGGTGTGTTGGACAGTGTGTCTACTATGTCCGTCGATCGAGTTACGTCGTTCTTTTTAGTTCTGAGCACATAAAGCTACTTACACCAATAGTGCATGCTATCAAGTACGAGGGCCTGGTGAGAAATTTCGCCGGAAGCTATGCAGCCAACGTTACATAACCGTCATGCGGTTTCTTCTTCAAGATAATTCTCAGCCGCATTCTGCAGGGGCAATGAAGGAGCTCCTGCATAGTTTTCGATTCGAAATGTTTGATTACCCACAATACAGCCTGTAACTGTCTCCCTCCGAGTTTCATCTCTGCTCACATGAACCGCTGACTATGAAGACAACATTTTGGCACAGAGAAAGAGCTGTAGGCCAGCGCAGAGAATTGGCGGAAAGCACTGGCGGCTGCCTTCTATAACGAGGGTACTGGAAAACTGGTGCAACGCTACGACAAACGTCTAAGTCGGATTAGCGACTATGGATATAAGTAGCTGGAAGTTGTAGCTAACTGTTGCAAATAAAACAGATTTGATTTTCACTGTAGTTTCCATTTCGCGATCTATTGTTCCTTACTTTCCAAATAGCCCTCGTATGATGTTTTAGAGTCCTGAATAAAATCAACTTGCTTTCAGGAAAAAGATGTGTTGCATCCTTATTGAACGTCCCTCGTAGTTTCCTTTAGGTGATGGAAGTCGCCGTGAACCGACAGACTAGGAAGTCCGCTAGGCGCAGTCAATTGATAGGAACCTGACAGATCTGTAAAGTTCCCTCAGAATTCGCTTGCGAAATTGATCTTTTAGGAGCATCTATTTAGAGCGGGAATAGAAAACACTTCCAAATCCGATTGTATTCTGTTTCCTTGGTAGCTCTGAGTTTTATTCATCCACAACGGACCTCGTTCTTGGCACCATGATAGTGAGGGTTTTGTTTCGTGACATCAGCGCCCGGAAGACTGGGTAGTGCCTCTAACACCGATCGTAACTTATTACCTTCATAACATATGCGGTCAGAGTGAACTGCCGCTCGCAATATGTCGCTAAAGTTAGAGATGCTACCGTCTAGATGCTAGTTAACACTCTCTTATATCGCACTGTAACTTCTCCTTGCTCACAGCTCTCTGTCTTGCTCGTCTCAGCTCCATAATTATTTTATAAATTCTATAAGATATTCTTTTCCCATCTTTTTCGAGGCCGAAAGGTTTGTTAGGCAGTGAAACATGATAATCGTTACAAGTTAATTACTTTCATTGATAAATACCGGCAGTTGTTGGCTGAAGTTAATGTTAATTTTTTGTGCATAATATATTGCAACTATCGGGTTAGATTTGAACTTTTACTTTTATTGTGACTGAAGCAAAGACCTTTCTCCGCACCCAGATCCTCTTGAATTACTTCGGTTAATGAGTGTAATAATCTACAGACTCATTCATTTCTGGAAAAACTAAAAAGTACGATGTTTTGAAGACTACATGACACGGACTCCCTTTCCTTGTGCTTCACATGTGAGAGGAACTAGTGGACAGTTTATAGACTTACGGCCATAAGCACTCCACGTAGTTCTTTGAGAATTACCCTTTATATTTCACAAATTGTTGGGTGAATTTGTCCAGCCAGTTTTTAAAACTTGAAACGTGAAACATTGCCCTAGGTCCATCTTTAAACATAACTGTAGCCTGTTGTATAGCGTGACCAGTGTACTTCACTGCGCTTGAAGTATTGTACACGAAAGAATTCTGTGTTCCCCTCTTTGCCGTGCACTCCTAAGAGTATAACAACATTTGTACTGATAAAATGATAATTTGCTTTCCATCTGAATTTGCACTAGTACAATAACGGTTAAATCTTTTCTTCTCCAGTGCACAGCACCACACAGTACTGCCTCATAGCAAGACGCATACTTCGCTTTGTGAGACGATACCTACCCCCAGCTACACGTCAATGGAGTGCATTCCGAATCAAACTGACAACTGCGGCTTAGGATATGAGCGAAGCAACATTTGCGCCACAGTGTCGTCAGCTCGCGCTATTCGTCCACGAGACTCAGAGGGCTACAGACACGGGTAAACAGGTAGATGCCGTGTTTCTCGACTTGGCGTTCGATACAGTTCCCCACAGTCGTTTAATGAACAAAGTAAGAGCATATTGACTATCAGACCAATTGTGTGATTGGATTGAGGAGTTCCTAGATAACAGAACGCAGCATGTCATTCTCAATGGAGAGAAGTCTTCCGAAGTAAGAGTGATTTCAGGTGTGCCGCAGGGGAGTGTCATAGGACCGTTGCTATTCACAATATACATAAATGACCTGGTGGATAATGCTGTGGGGTATCGAGAGGTTGTAACAATGGAAAATTGTACTGAAATGCAGGAGGATCTGCAGCGAATTGAGGCATGGTGCAGGGAATGGCAATTGAATCTCAATGTAGACAAGTGTAATGTGCTGCGAATACATAGAAAGATAGATCCCTTATCATTTAGCTACAAAATAGCTGGTCAGCAACTGGAAGCAGTTAATTCGATAAATTATCTGTGAGTAGGCATTAGGGGTGATTTAAAATGGAATGATCATATAAAGTTGATCGTCGGTAAAGCAGATGCCAGACTGAGATTCATTGGAAGAATCCTAAGGAAATGCAATCCTAAAACAAAGGAAGTAGGTTACAGTACGCTTGTTCGCCCACTGCTTGAATACTGCTCAGCAGTGTGGGATCCGTACCAGATAGGGTTGACATAAGAGATAGAGAAGATTCAACGGAGAGCAGCGCGCTTCGTTACAGGATCATTTAGCAATCGCGAAAGCGTTACGGAGATGATAGATAAACTCCAGTGGAAGACTCTGTGGGAGAGACGCTCAGTAGCTCGGTACGGGCTTTTGTTAAAGTTTCGAGAACATACCTTCACCGAAGAGTCAAGCAGTATATTGCTCCCTCCTACGTATATCTCGCGAAGAGACCATGAGGATAAAATCAGAGAGATTACATCCCACACAGAATCATACCGACAATCCTTCTTTCCACGAACAATACGAGACCGGAATAGAAGGGAGAACCGATAGAGGTACTCAGGGTACCCTCCGCCACACACCGTCAGGTGGGTTGCGGAGTATGGATGTAGATGTAGATGTAGAATGGTACCTGATTTACAAATGGCATGTTAGTCTCAGTTCAGACTTTTTGAAACGATATTCAGTTCTATGCCTGGAAAGTAGGGCAGTCGTATTCATATTCTCTTGGCACACTTTCACCTTTTTTCTCTGAGCTGTATATTTTGATGAGTAGACTCACTGATATATTCTGAAGTATCTGGCTGTCCTCACGTATTGCAGATTGTGATTAGTGACACTTACCGCTTCTCTTCCTAATTCGTACTGTAAAATGATGAATACATTCGAATATTATATTTCAGTGCAATGGAGTTTTGAATATTTCTTCACTTGCTTAATTTGAGTGAAATTCATTATCACTTGCAAAACCTTTTTCCGCATTAACGTTAGTTTTTTAGCTTATTTGTGTGTACTCGTAACAACGTTTGCTTCGTGGGAATCTCACTGGGCTGTTGTGTTCGTATTTCACGCTGTGCTATATACCTTTAAGATATACGTACAACAGAATTAGTATGTGTAATGTTTGAGAGTAGCTGTTCGTTAGACTCGGTAAAGTTATCAGCAATATCACTGACAATTTTGTTAAATGCATCCGCATTCATTATTATCTTCCATAATTCTAATGCGGTCGTTAGACTCGCTGTTGCGGCCTGTTGGTTTGTATCCTTCTCATTATTTCTGTAACTTGTTACCCTTGTCTTTTTGTCCCGCTAGTGGTTGTGTGTGATGTAGTATTTTGTCCCTCATGTATGTTGAAAGATCTTTATTTTAGTCAGTCCTTGATTTATTTACCTTAGACATCCGAAACGTTATCACAACAGGCGGGAAGCGTTTACTTTAGCTAGTGTTTCGTATACGTCCTCTCCAATATTACTATCGATCGCAGTTTTTTTTAATAAGTGCCATTCCATTTTTTCCTCTTAATGTAGTTTCCAATTTTGTTAGTCGTTGCTTTCAATATCAAGGCGACAGGCTGTCTTTCTCTTTCTTCCTGTGACTGTTTGTTTGGTGCGTCGTGGTCCTGTTGACTTCACGTAAAGGTGGAAGCAATTCCTTTCTGAATTTCTCCTGCAGTTACTCATATGCATTTGTATACATATATATGGCACAAGAGCCACCATGAACTCTCTGAAAGCTGGAATTATTGTTCGCGCTTTATTCTCTATCGTCCCCACTTCAGTTAAAATTGCGCTTTTTGCTTGTGTGTATACTTCGAACGAGGCAGAGTTTAAAAAAGCAAAATATCAATAGAGTTCACTTGTGAGGAGTGAACTCTGCTTTGGTAATTCAATAGATAAATTTCAATCACATCATCAACATTCAGTCTTGGTTTGATTCTACGTGTATCTATTACGGATACTTTGATATCTGACAACGCTGTACACGTATGAAATATTTAGGCCCCTTATAAACCTGTAACTTGACACGAGCCGTTTCATAAGACCACTAGTGGTCGGTGAAGTTAGGGTTCAAACCGGCTTTCATGTTTCTGACAGACTTATTTACTTTTGAATTCGATGTAATTTATTTTCTTTGGACTACTGCACCACCACATTAACGGAGCTATGACAGGCGTTCTGTGCCTGGTAAGATTTGCAAAATAAAATTGTTGAGTGTAGCCGTGCTAGTGATAGGAGTGATAGAACAACCATATCTATCAAAAAATTGGTAATATCATATGAATGACTATGATAAAACGAAAAAGAAGTTCGAATGTTAGCATGCCCAGTTTCAGTAACTCCTTTGAAATTTTTGTACATCAGTAATTTCGTCAGTATGTGGACTTTAGTTGGTTGCGTTCCACCAGTCTCCATATTTCGTGTAGACCAATGGCCGGGTGCAAGTCTATCAATTGGACGCCGCTTTAGCTATTTGTAGCCTCCAAAAATGGCTGTTAACTAAGCAAAGTAATCAAATAAGTTCTTGGACTTCCATAAAGTACAGATTTATAACTAACGCTTCTACAGTCTGTATAAAGTTAGATCTTCTAAAATGCCAGCAAGCAAGTCGTCTACACAAACATCAGGAAACTTTCAGTATAGGTTTTTGCTGATGCTTCGGTTTATAAGCAAAGATCAGTGTTAGTACTTATACCTCTGGCTGTGTTACTTAGCTGAAAAAGGAGTGATTCTGCTCGTTAACCAGAGGAATATAAATCTTCTTCGTACACCACAAAAATCAGGTATTAATAACGAAAGTCACATTTTTCTCGGCCGCCCTAAACTATAGAGGGAAATAAAAGGAAGCACCGTGCCATTACTGGCTCTAAAATGTATGAGTGAGTACTTCTAATAATTTCCGGGTATGCAGCCGGATCCCATCGACATTCTGCCACGATATTTCGGCCCAGAGACGTCCGGCCATCATCAGGTGAGTACACAACTACTGAAGAGCCCAGGTGCAGTCGCGGTATTTATGCCGAATCTCGCTCATATGAGTGAGTACATCATCAGTCATTCTCATGATATATCATAACATCTGGCAACCCATTTCTTTAAAAACTTCAGAGAAATGTTGGACAACAGCTATAGGGTCTCACACGTGGCTGCTGGCTCTTCTCTTTCATGGCGCCCCGGTGCCAGAGCGATTCATGTTTGTTAAAAAAGTTTAGTTTTTAGGAAACTGTGAGCTTGTAAGGTTACTTGCTCATTTTTGGTGTTCAGTGAAAGTGACGTTAGCTCCATTTGCATTCGATGCGTCATACTTCGTATCTGTACACTAGATATTGTTCAAACAGAAGTTTCTAAACGTCGATATATTACACCAGAGATCCTGAGTACAAGTAATGTGATATTTGGATGTCAGTAGCATGGAGGCTGCAAGGAGCATTCTGTGAGAAGTAAGTGAGAGAGTCGGATGTTCGAAATGCTACTAAGCTGATTGAAAATTGCTAGAAGAGTACAGAGATAAAATTGCGGAGGATGTTTAATTTGGGAACTATGATTTGGTAAAGGCCGTTATGACAAGAGTTAAATTTTTCAGGTAATTTTGTTGCCGCATTCCATGTTCGGTATAACTTATCATGAGTTATAGTTTTCTTTTTATTGGTTCGGTCGTCAGTTACTTTAACTGTCGAGACACAATTAAGCAATATTATCTGTTGACATAGCTTGCACTTAGAAATTCATTACTGCTGTACAGTTTCAGTAAATAATCTCATGGCAGTGTAATATGTTTTTGTAAAAGTGAATTTTGCTAAAGATGCTGGCAATTGTTAAAGAATAAGAGTTTCAATGTTTTGTTCAAATGCTAGTTTGTTTTCAATCATTAAGTAAATGCAATATTCTCCATCGTCTCCTCACGAAAATTTGATTTTCTAACAGTGCGTCGGCACTTTGCACTCTGCAGAACACAGGGGTTGAGACTGAAGCATGATCTGCTTAGAACAGTTGCATCGCCTTGCACTGCACTGAGCAAGGTTTTCCTTTACTATTTAGCTAGTTTGCTGCTGTGCTGCAATTTATGTTCATCATTTTCGAGCAGTACCGAGTTTTCTTTGCCACAAGTAATGCATGAAAACTTCTTAGGGCTAATTTAACATCATTTAGGTAACAATAAAGTCATTCACAGTTAAGCACTGAATTTCAAAATTAATATCCAATTCAGTTTAGGTGACGTTCAAGCCAGGCCACACTTCTTTGTCAGGCAGAGTTATTCCCTCAGTGCAGTGATACTTTTGCGTGCGCGTCGTTTAGCGTCTGGAATTTTCTTTAGTCAGTTTGATGATGTAAAATGACAGGGAATATTTAGAAAAACATTTTGGACAGTTATTCTTTCAAAATTCGATTTGTAATTTTATGTAGTTACTTATTACGTGGGCGTCGCGTGTTGGAATTGCATGCCACGTACTGTACGTTATGCATTATAGCTCTGTTCACTGCACTGTGGAGTACAAAATGTCGCAGGACGGTTTATTCCATACACAGTCTTACGTTTCTAATTATTTTTGGTAAAAATTTATTTGTAATACAATTCTACAATATTAGATATATTTTGGTGACTCATTGTATGACATAGCGTTTCCGATATTACACCACTTGCTTTGTTCAGGATTACAACACACAAACACACACGAAATTAAAGCAGAGGAAAGGAGTTCAGTTCAGATTACAGCACTAACAAACCCAACTAGTTACAAGCTTACATGTCAAACCTTTTCACATTGGCGACTTCCATTTGTTCCCATAGCTTTTACCCCATTAACTACAGAATTTTCTTTTTGTAATCTACATTTTTTATGAGCTGCTTGATTGAAATAGAGTCTGAGAAAAAGAATGTAAAGTAAACACGTGAAGTAACCTTGAAATAAACAATGTATTTTAGTCGATGACCAAATGGAGACCATGGCACTTGCCACTGTCGTTTTACATTTTATTTTGTATCTTGTGCCAAACAGAGCAGTCCATACAGAGCCACACATTGCGCACAGAGTATATCTCCTTGAATTTTTCTTGCAAATGTCACATATTTTTTGTTCCCCAACGTCATGCGTTTAATCACGTGCGCAGTTCCAGAAGACCCTAGTTCAGATGACGCACGTGACGGGAATACTTTCGGGTATGATGGATGTCCTACCCTTCTGAGGTCAGAAGGACAGGATGATTGACCTATATATGCCATTGGCACTACACTTCTGAACTGGAGCAGTGATACATTTTCATTCTCGAGGCGTAGATACGGGAACCGTAAGCGGCCCACTGGTTAAATCCGAGTCTCATTGGTTTGTCGCGAAAGAATTATTTTAAGTAATGGTGTCCGTAATATCGAACCATTTGCTCGCCAGTGTTCAGGCTACCAGAAAAAACTGGAAATTTAATGAAATTCTTATTCAGAAAGTTCATATTGGGACGAATTTTGAGAACTTTATCCCATCCGTCAGCTATGGTTGTGGTCATTTGTATGTTCTCATTGAACTGAAGGTGGGAGTTGATTTTTACATATTCGTCTTCGCTCATACACTGTCGTACGTGCCTTATCAATGTCCTTATGTTAATTGCAGTATAACTGTTCGTTTGGGGAAGCGTGATATCCCGTGAAGAGCAGCATACCTAAGAACTTTTTTATGCGTTCATCGGATAATTCAAAGCTCTGAGTATTCTTCTGTGGATCATATCGGACACTTTCACTGCCAGTTAAGATCACTGCTGGTTCATAATTGTAGATGACGGGTCCGACTATGATTATACTGGTAAAAAAGTATTGGTTGTAATTCTACCAACCAAGGGCCTTGCCGCACTGGTAACACCATTTCCCGTCAAATCACCGCAGTTACGCTGTATCAAGAACCTCAGGTGGAAGAGTCAATCTCCGTAGAAACAGGCCTCTGAAGACCCAACGGTACCGACCGACTGTCGTGTCATCCTCAGCCGACAGACGTCACTGGGCTTAGAAGAAGGAACATATGGTTAGCACGCCGCTTTCATGGCCGTTGTCAGTTTTCGTGATCGGAGCAGCCACTTCTCGATCAAGCCGCTTCTCAGTGGGCCTCACAAGGGCTGAGTTCACCCTGCTTGCCAACAGCGCTCGGCAGCCCCGATGGTTATTCACTAAGTGCTAGTCAAGCCTGAAAGCGCTCAATTGCGGTGATCGTGAGGCAAGGCCGTTGGTTGGGAGAGTCACAACCAATATGTTTTTACCAGTCTCATCACAGTCGGACTTGTCATCCACGAGATGTGGAGGGGGTTCGAATACATCAAAGCACTAAGAATTCTTCATCCTCATCATAGAAAAAGCCAAGATATTGGGGTAATTTACAATGTCTTCAATTTCCTTTATAGAAAGTACTCTTTAGCGACTCATTTTGCTACGGAAGAAAATAAAAAAAAAATGTTGTTGTAGGCAAGACCTGCGCCGGCCAGTGTGGCCGAGCGGTTCTAGGCGCTTCAGTCTGGAACCCCGCGACCGCTACGGTCGCAGGTTCGAATACTGCCTCGGGCATGGATGTGTGTGATGTCCTTAGGTTAGTTAGGTTTAAGTAGTTCTACGTTCTAGGGGACTGATGACCACAGATGTTAAGTCCCATAGTGGTCAGAGCAAAGACCAGCCATGAGCCCCAGATGGGGACCGAAATTCAGAGAGGCCTCTTGGGAAAAAAATAAACTTTGGAAACAAACAATTGATAGAAATCTTCTAAAGCCGTTATAGAACATGTCCGTACACTGGTGCTGGAAGCTCTGTTTTGAAAATGTTTGGATCTTGTAACTCTGGCTCTGAGCACTTTGGTACTTAACTTCTGAGTTCATCAGTCTCTTAGAACTTAGAACTACTTAAACCTAACTAACCTAAGGACATCACACACACCCATGTCCGAGACAGGATTCGAACCTGCAACCGTAGCGGTCGCGCGGTTCCAGACTCTAGCGCCTATAACTCTGGAAAACTTTACTTCTTCACATGAATAATCCTCTGGCGTTAACTGTTTAACATCAGTTGACTAAAGATCAAAGCTCAGTCTTAACAAAGGTATATACGATTATGCATAATAGTAACAATTGTTGCCAACGTAATTACAAATACAAAATTTTCGTTATACAGACATATCCACAAACGGGATTGTGCCACTTAAAGTGTTAATAAATGTTGTGCGAGAAAGATTTCACTCTTTTCATTACTGGAAGACTTTTCTAAATTTTGTAAGAAGATGAAGAAGAAGAGGAAGAAGAAGAGGAAGAAGAAAAGAGGAAGTAGCACCTTCTGTGCGTAGTTTGCAGCTGGTGGTGAGAATTTCCAGTTTCCGGCACATTGTAAAGCTAGCGATGCTGTCCTTTGACCGAACCAAACGCGGCGGACGCTCTCACCGTGAACTAATGGTCACCGGGGAAATAACGCGAAGCCGCGCTAAACGACCTCTCGCGCTGCCGCCACGTCGCAGGTGTGTGCGCACTCTTTCCACGCTGCGGCTCGCCGTTACTCCCGAGGACGCACGGGACAACGAGCAGCCGAGGCAGCGCAAATGTTTCCGAGTACGCGTCCAGTACTGCAGCGGGTACAGTCGTGGAAGTCCAGCGCGTGTTCCGTTGTCGCGGGCTCCGTTTTCACTCCTCTTTGTAGTAAAGTGTCACGTTACACAACAGAGTCTACCCGAACTCTAACGACAAAATGTTTTAGGTTAGTCACTGATATTTCCCGAGTATTTTTACGCAAAGCGCCCGCGTTCTGCGGTGGCTCGTTACGGAGTAATTGTATTTCCTTTGCTTTCTTACCCTCGCTTATCTTTGCATCTGTATATGCGATGATCCGACCGCATTGCTTCAGCTGAGCTGGAAAAACAGCTTTTGAAAGTATTCAGTGCCTCATTCCACTGGTGGTAACACCCCATTGGCTGAAAAATGTCTGAGCTGTATATAGGTGAAGAAAAGTGTAAGAAAACTCTTAGATACTCCAATATGCTACAGATTTTACTTTCAGTGTAACTTGAACCTTATCTTTTGCATTTCACTATAGCAGACACAGCAGTCGTAAATACTCACTGTTAATGAAATATTTGAAAAATGAAAATGTCCGTGATAGGGCCAATTAAGGCCACTGGTTTCCTTCATTTTGCCAGGAAGTTTCCTTGGGTGGGCTGTAGTGTAATAGCTTTTAAGCGCACTTATGTCTAAATTAGTGTCAGTACATTTCATTTTTAATTTATGAGATTTTTTAGCATCTGAAGTTGAATACCATGTATCCGAAACCAAGGTGGCTAAACGCAGAAACGACATATAAGGGAAAACCATTACCTAAATTTTGTTTTTACTGGCCCCCTTACGTCTAAGATTAGACAAAATTCTAAGTGCCTCATGCAAGGCAACTCGCACTGCGTGGCTAAAGAATACGTAGCCTCCGTCCACAACATGTAGCTTTATATTGTAAATACGACAAAATGGTATGAACTGGTCGTACCTTCCAAACAGGGCTGCGGAAATTTAATTACCATTACCATATGACTACGACGTTTCAATCATTAATACTAGTGAATTACAAGAACGTAGCGCAAATTCTACTTTTTCTCTCTGTTGCTTCGTGTTCGTGTAACAATTCACCACTAAGATGGCGAATCTTTGTCAACGTGGGGTACACTTAATGACAGGTAGTATGGTCCTGTTGTCCGACCAGCCTATCGAAGGAGCCGGCCCGTCGACGTGAATCTTCCCCTACACGTGAATCGGTATGAGTTCTAATAACCGTGAGATTCTAGTTCTCTACAACAGTGACAAAATATTTTGTTAAGGTGATTGGCTGACTGCGTGTAATGTTGTCGTCTCACCGCTCAGTAATCGTCTTTGTTAAGTGTGTTACCTCCACTAGTTCTAAATTTGTTATTTAAATACTGTTTTTTCGAAAGAGAAGAGTACTCCACTTTCTGTTAAAGCTTAACTTCGAAAATGTTCATTTGTGGGAAACAACAATGTGTCGTTGCTAAGATCGATAATTGACAGATGCTACATGTCTCTGAATCATTTCTGTATAAAATTTTCTTGACGATGTGATCTGATATATTTATATACAGGGTGTTACTAAAAGGTACTGCCAAACTTTCAGGAAACATTCCTCACACAAAGAAAGAAAATATGTTATGTTGACATGTGTCCGGAAACGCTTACTTTCCATGTTACAGCTCATTTTATTACTTCTCTTCAAATCACATTAATCATGGAATGGAAACACACAGCAACAGAACGTACCAGCGTGACTTCAAACACTTTGTAACACGAAATGTTCAAAGTGTCCTCCGTTAGTGAGGATACATGCATCCACCCTCCGTCGCATGGAATCCCTGATGCGCTGATGCAGCCCTGGAGAATGACGTATTGTATCACAGTCGTCCACAATACGAGCACGAAGAGTCTCTACATTTGGTACCGGCGTTGCGTAGACAAGAGCTTTCAAATGCACCCATAAATGAAAGTCAAGAGGGTTGAGGTCAGGAGAGCGTGGAGGCCACGGAATTGGTCCGCCTCTACCAATCCATCGGTCACCGAATCTGTGGTTGAGAAGCGTACGAGCACTTCGACTGAAATGTGCAGGAGCTCCATCGCCCATGAACCACATGTTGTGTCGTACTTGTAAAGGGACATGTTCTAGCAGCACACGTAGGGTATCCCGTATGAAATCATGATAACGTGCTCCATTGAGCGTAGGTGGACAAAACTAAAATGAGCTCTAACATGGAAATTAAGCGTTTCCGGGCACATGTCCACATAACATCTTTTCTTTATTAGTGTGTGAGGAATGTTTCCTGAATGTTTGGCCGTACCTTTTTGTAACACCCTGTAGATCACTCTGTATAAAATTATTCCAACTACTCTTCATTTTTTTCCCTTTTTCTAACCACCTTCAGAGAAGTTCCCGAAACTGAATAAGTTTTGATTCACCCTACAGACAGGCTGCTCCTTACCGATCTTTTTAATTATTCACGTAATTGTTTTGTGAATGGCCTCTTCCGATCATACATTTTTAAAACTCGTACTTAACTGAAGCCAACACCTTTCCTGTAATTACTATCTTTTAAATAAACTGCTTGCACGTTGTCCACTTTTAATAAAATTTAGATAATAATTTTTTCCTTAATAGTGGACTATCAGTCGACCATAATATTACTGCACCTGGAAGTGAGGACGCTTCGGTCGGCTTATATGAGTTTTTACCATATTTGAAAAAAAATGGTTCTGAGCACTATGGGACTTAACTTCTGAGGTCATCAGTCCCCTAGAACTTGGAACTACTTAACCCTAACTAACCTAAGGACCTCACACACATCCATGCCCGAGGCAGGATTCGAACCTGCGACTGTAGCGGTCGCTCGATTCCAGACTGAAGCGCCTAGAACCGCTCGGCCACACCGGCCGGCCGATAATGACAACAGAAGCGAAAGTGGAATAATATCGTGGTCGCGTAATACGTCGGTGACTACTCAAGAGACTACTACACTACGCAGGATTGTAGATCTACTCTTTGTTATGGACACTGTAAATGCAGTTATCTTTGATGAGACATTAAAGAAATGATAGAATTTTTCATTTAAACTTTGTGAACACGAAAGTACAAAGTTTATCTAGACAATGCAGTCTAGCAACTCTTCCTCCTGCTGACTTTTTGGTGACCTGCAGTGCCGCTGGAAAAGATGATCACTGGACTGCCGTGTCAGAAACTTGCTCATTCAATATGAGACAAACAAAAGGAAGGAAAATTTTTGATACAGGTATTCAGAATACAGGGTACTAGCCGGCGTGCTCAATCGCAAAAATAAGGCGGTGTCTCGTATCAGAATCTGAAACGCGACACATTGAACTGAAAACATCTGTACGACAGTGCAAATGTCGGCGTTGGGCGCATTGTGTCTTCTTTGGTATCTAACTTGTTTCATTGATTGACGGAACTTGCTGTTGCTCTGTTCTGTTTTCTCGATAACGTTAATTGTGCTTTGTCAGTCATATGAATGTAGTTATACGCGTAGATTTTCTGATAAAATGTTGCCCAATGTGCACCTGCTGTATGGGTTTACTGAATGCAGTGTCAAAGTGGCACAACGACACTATGCCTATTTGTTCTCGCGACAACGTCAACCCCGTCACACTAATCTTGCTTCTCTTCACAATATAATATCTCAGATCTTTTATTTACCCTTATCTACCTAAACTTGTATCTTCCTTCAGTATGTTTCAGACTGTATAATTTCCTTTCACTCTGAAATCGCCTCGACAAATTATGTTCGCTTCGCTTCAGGGAAATGGCGACGTTGTCGAGCAAATGCTACAGCTTGATTTGTAGATTTTTCTATAGTAAAATGTGAAGGATTTGATTAATAAAAATAAAGGACTTGGAAAGCGGTGTTTGTATTAAGATGATGATGATGAGGTCCCATACTCCGAGGAGCGTAGGGGGCGGTGCGGGAGACCCGCAGCGCTGACCAGGCAGGGTCCTAGTGGAGGCGGTTTGCCATTGCGTTCCTCCGACTGTAATGGGGATGGATGAATGACGATGAAGACGACACAACAACACCCAGTCACCACGAGGCAGGAAAAATCACTGACCCCGACGGGAATCGAACCCGGGACCCCGTGCGCCGAAAATGAGAACGCTACCGCAAGAGCACGAGTGTGCTCGCCCACACATTTAAAGCAAATGTTGCAGTTCAGAAACCTCAAAATATACGTAGAGGTGACAAAAGTCATGGGACACCTCCTAATACCGTGTCGGACCTCCTTTTGACAAACCTAGTGCAGCAGATCGACGTGGCATGGACTCAACAAGTCGTTGGAAGTCCCCTGCATAAACATGGAACCATACTGCCTCTATATCCGTCGTTAATTGCGAAAATGTTGCCTTTGCAGGATTTTGTGCACGAATTTACGTCTCGATTATGTCTCTTAAATGTTCGATGGGATTTGTTTCTGGAGATCTGGGTGGCTAAATTATTCGCTCGAACTGTATGGAAAGTTCTTCAAACCAGTCGCGAACAATTATGGCCTGGCGACATGGTACAATGTCATCGGTTAAAATTCCTTCGTTGTTTGAGAACATGGTGTCCCTAAATGGCTGCAAATGATCTCCAAGTAGCCGTAAATGACCATTCCCAATCAATGATCTGTTCGGTTGGACCACAGAACCCAGTCCGTTCCATGTAAACACGGCTCGCACAATGCCTTGTTGACAACTTGAGTCCATGACCTTGTGGGGACTTCACCTCACTCGAATCCTGCCACCAGCTCTAACCAACTGAAATCGGGGTGCATTTGACCAGGTCACGGTTTTCTAGTCGTCTCGGGTCCAACAGATATGGTCACGGCCCCAGGAGAGAGGCTGCGGCTGATTTCCCGCTGTTAGCAAAGTCGGTTCGGTCGTCTGCTGCCACAGCCCATTAACGACAGAATTCGCCGCACTCTCCTAACGGATACGTTCGTCGTACGTCCCACATTGATTATTGTATGCAGTGTTCCTTTTCTGGCAGCACTGACAACTCTACGCAGAGCTGTAACTGAGCGGTACTAGCCGTTTCAATCCGGAACCGCGCTGCTGCTACGGTCGCAGGTTCGAATCCTGCCTCGGCCATGGAATGTGTGTGATGTCCTTAGGTGAGTTAGGTTTAGGTAGTTCAAAGACTAGGGGACTGATGACCTCAGATGTTAAGTACCATAGTACTTAGAGCCATTGAACCATTTTTTCTACTCTCGGTCGTTAAGTGGAGGGCCTCGGCCACAGCAATGTCCGTGGTGAGATGTAATGCCTGAAATTTGGTATTCTCGGCACACCCTTGTCGCTGAGCATCTCAGAACACTGAATTCCCTACCGATTTCCGAAACTGAATGTCCCTTGCCTCTGGCTCCACCCATCATTCTGCGTTCAAAGTCTGTTAATACCCGTCGTGCGGCGTGCGGCCATAATCACGTCGTAAATCCTTACACATGAATCATTTGAGTACAAATTACAGCTCCGCCCATGCACTGCCGTTTTATATTTTGTGTACGCGATACAACCGCAAACCGTACATGTGCAAATCGCTTTCCCATGACTTAGATCACCTCAGTGTATATAATGCGTCTTTCTTATAGGCCTTCCAGAAAACGGAAGTCTACTGTCTCCGTCAGGCAAAGTAAGAGAATGGCAGCAGTGATAGGACTGCTGCTGGTCGGAGTGGCCGAGCGGTTCTAGGCGCTACAGTCTGGAACCGCGCGACCGCTACGGTAGCAGGTTCGAATCCTGCCTCGGGCATGGATATGTGTGATGTCCTTAGGTTAGTTAGGTTTAAGTAGTTCTAAGTTCTAGGGGACTGAGGACCTCAGAAGTTAAGTCCCTTAGTGCTCAGAGCCATTTGAACCATTTTTCGATATAACTGCTCAAAGGTAGCATCTTACTCGAAAAACACCATCATGGAACGACATAATCTCCCGGGAATCTTAACGGAATAATTATTGTCGATGATCGGGAAGTGTACATATCACAATAGGCGCCTGTTGGAAACCTGATACTTCTGGTGTTGGCATATTACCGGCGTTTTTACTGTTGTGAAGACATTTTACATAAGTTAACAAGTAAACTAACTGTCACAATTACATTATTTCTCTGTAGCAAGCCACCAGAGACCACAGGTACTTTATACAAAAATACTCAGAAAATGTTCTCGAACAACCTACGAAATTTTGTCTGTGAAGTTCGCGTTCGCCCTGAGTATCGTAATCGCTGCTGTCAGGAAAAGTATTACAAAATAACAGTCTCTAGCTAACGTCCATCTTTTAATTCGTGTTCTTTACTTTTCTCCTACTGATCTGAGAGCTGGATTTGCGAAAGACACAAGTGTCAAAAATAGCCATAATCACTAATACAGCGAAATGGTGAAACGGTGAACACACTGTTAGTGACTACAATATGCCCTGCTAAGTGAAGTTGTGCTTTCCATATATGAAAGGAGCACTCCCTGCTACATACAAAGACAACAGAAGAATGTTTACCGGACTCTTAATCAGTGAACGATGTATAGACTATCATTATAAGCACAGTGTAGCAATGCCGCAAAAACACCGAGTGTGTCCTGTTTCACGGCTTAGATTCTTCGGACTCTTGAAACACAGAGCTGAATGTATTACGAAGTGTCATTCCCCGGCTTTTGTCGACGATTTCGAGACAAAGCAAATGTCTGAGTAATCGTTGGGCAACAGGACCGACATCTGACCTGAATCGTCTAGCGAGATCTAGTGGTCTCTGCAAGACAATTGTCTTGCAGAGCTTACAGTTGCCTAATTGTTGCAGTTCCCTAACAAACCACGTCTCGGCTCAAAGCATTTAGTGCGCGAGCCATATACCCGTCTGGGTTGTCCCGTTCTAGGCAATGAATAGACGGGCCAATATACTGTGGAGAATACAATATCAAGATCTGTCCGTGAATGAATGAAGTAATCTGCCCTCAGTTGCTTCAGATTGTAGAATAATTCTCGTCGCATATTCGCCTGGAGGGACATTGGAAATGGGTATAATCACATAAACATCTTGGAAAGAGACTAGTTTGGTTGTGATGATGTCCTGGTGTAGCGCCAGACATTTGGAGATCTTACGATATTCCAGAGAGAATGACTCGAAAAAGAAGACAAGCCGTGGCTGGGTCAGTTTGATTCACAGGTAGAGCCGTTACAATGGCAGCGAGTGGTACGATCAATACGTGATGTGCAGCAAGACATGTGTTTGGAGCCAGCGCGACATGAAGACTCAGCTAAGCGACCGAAAGAGGGGAAAATCACTGTACAACGTATGCATAAGCGGGAGATCGGCGGGAAACCTTGGATATTTTCGCTTAAGTGTGATCCTTGATGCGTCGATGTGCAAATAACCACGAATTCTAAGAGGGGCGTTCAATCAGTAAGGCAACACCTATTTTTCTTGGCCAATTTAGGTTGAAAAAATTCGAAATTTGTTGTTGGAATCGTGTAATATACCTGATTTAGCCACCAAAGTTACACAAAGTTCTTGTAGATGACGGCGCGATACGCAGCCTTCAAAATGACGTGACTACAGCATTCCGTTGGGATTCGGCATGGTTGGTTGGTTGGGGAAGGGGATCAGACAGCGTGGTCATACGTCTCATCGGATTAGGGAAGGATGGGGAAGGTAGTCAGCCGTGCCCTTTCAGAGGAACCATCCCGGCATTTGCCTGGAATGATTTAGGGAAATCACGGAAAACCTAAATCAGGATGGCCGGACGCGGGATTGAACCGTCGTCCTCCCGAATGCGAGTCCAGTGTCTAACCACTGCGCCACCTCGCTCGGTGGGATTCAGCATGAACTAAGTGAGACCTAACGGCGGAACTTACCGCTTGCTCAATATTAGCATGATCACTAATTTCGTAGTTTTAGTACTTCCAGATTACACTACTTTATAATCCTTAGTGATAGCACTATGAAATTTATTTCATTTTCAGAATGGTGGGTAGCATTCTAGAGTATACACTCAGCTAAGGATCCATCGCTAATATCATTTTCTGGCAACAAACACACTGGTGGAAGCTAAAAAGAAATTTAACAATTATTACTTCTAAATAGGTACGTTTTATATAACAAGATGTTTTGTGTAAGGCGAGTATAACTATGGATTCCACCCAGGATTCTAAACAAAAACATACTAAACAAAAGAGTTCCTGTGTAATAGAGCGTAAATCCTACACATATTTTATATGGTAGTACGTTTATTGTCAGCAAAAAATTACCAATTACCTTTGGCATATATAAAAAATTTTAATTACTGAATTAATAACCAGCAAAAGGGAAACTGTACGTGAAATTCGATGAAATCTCACATTTTCTATTTTCTATTCCGTAATGTCTTGTACACTCTCCCGAACATTTTGGTATATACTGAGGAGCCAAAGAAACTGGTACACTTGCCTTATATTGTGTATAGCCCCCGCGAGCACGTAGAAGTGCCGCAGCACTACACTCGGTTAAGGTCTGAAGTAGTGCTGGAGGGAACTGACACCATGAATCCTGCAGGGCTGTCCATAAATCCGTAAAATTACGAGAGGGTGGAGATCTCTTCAGAAGAGCACCTTGCAAGGCATCCCAGATATGCTCAGTAATGTTCATGTCTGGAGAGTTTGGCGGCCAGCGGAAGTGTTTAAACTCAGAAGACTGTGCCAGGAGCTACTCTGTAGCAGTTCTGGTCGTATGGGGAGTCGCATTGTCCTGCTGGAATTGGCGAAGTCTGGCGGACTGCACAATGGACATGATTTGAATGGATGCTGATTATCAGTCAGGATGCTTATGTGTATCACCTGTCAAATTCGTATTGAGACATACAAGAGGTCTCATATCACTCCAACTGCACACGCCCCACACCATTGCAGAGCCTCCACCAGCTTGACCAGTCATCTGCTGACATGCAGAGTCCATGGAATCATGAGGTTGTCTCCATAAACGTATACGTCCACCCGCTCGATACTATTTGAAACGAGACTCGTCTGACCAGCAACATGTTTCCAGTAATCAACAGTCCAATGACGGTGTTGATGGGCCCAGGCGAGGCGTAAAGCTTTGTGTCGTGCAGTCATCAAGGGTGCAGGAGTGGGCGGTCGGTTCCCGAATTCCATATCTATTATGTTTCGCTAAACGGTTCGCAGACTGACACTTGTCGATGGCCCAGCATTGAAATCTGCAGCAATTTGCGGAAGGGCTGCACTTTTGTCAAGCTGAACGATTCTATTCAGTCGTCGTTGGTCCCGTTCTTGCAAGATCTTTTTCCGGCCGCAGCGATGTCGTAGATTTGATATTTTTCCGGGTTCCTGATATTCACGGTTTCCTCGTGACATGGTCGTACAGGAAAATCCCCACTTTATCGCTACGTCGTAGATGGTGTGTCCCATCGCTGGTGCGCCAACTATAACACCACGTTTAAACTCACTTTTATCTTGATAACATATTATTTTAGCAGCAGTAGTGGATCTAACAACTGCACCAGGCACTTGTTTTCTTATATAGGCGTTGCCGACCGCAGCGCCGTATTCTGCCCGTTTACATATCTCTGTTAAGCAACGATTCTAACCTGGAACATTAACATGGTACGCAGTTAACAAATGTTACCCTTTCCTGTGGAAATGCGAATGCGTTTCTATCAATGGTTTATTCGTTATTTCTCTTTCGCATGTCCTTACTAACGTTTCCACAAATTTCATTGTCCTACGATCATTCGTTTCCCAAAGGTAGCGAAAGTTTAATTATAACAGCCCTCTATAGTAGCCGTATTCCTGCCAAGACTCAGAGAAATACTGTGGAACGAACGTCCAGTTTCTGGTAGCCCATACACACGATCTCGTTCAAACTCCATGACCAGTTGATAACAGCGTCATTCTTGACTAACACCAATGCACTACGTCCGATCTCAAAGGTAACTAACGCTCACAACCGTTGCAGCGTTTATTTAAAGCAAACCTGATTTGCAGCCTCATAGTGGCCGTACTGGCGCCACTCTTACGCGACTGGCGCGAAAGCGGAGTAGACGTCACCTGTCAGATGTACAAACACGCCTACGAACTTTCGTTTATCTCTCACAACTCCTTCTTGGTGTTGAGACTTCTTTTGCGTCAGTCTATAAGACGTGAACTGTATTTTCGACGTCTTTAATTTCTGGTTTATGTAATCATCAGTGAACTCTATTATGTAGGTTGCGAAGTTGATTAGTGAGTAAGCTGACTCCTGAAGTGGCGGAGTATTTTTTTTAGTAGCGTAAAATAGTGATAGTAGATACTTATTTTTTTATCGTTTTAAAAATGTTCTACGTAGGTAGACACTACAGGTAAAGTGGTATATGTCTATGGTTCACACACCGGGGTGCAATATAAGAAATGAAAAAATAATATTCTTGTTACAGTATAAAAACTCGTTTATAAATTTTTTTAAAAGGAAGGAAAAATAGTCAAATGTTAAAAAATATTATAATCCAAACAAAATAAATAAAATATCAAGACAAGAAAGGCTACGCTAGATAAAAACTAAAAAGATAAGGGGTGATAGATCGACTAGTTCAAATGGCTCTGAGCACTATGTGACTTAACATCTGAGGTCATCAGTCCCCTAGAACTGAGAACTACTTACACCTAACTAACCTGCTACCGTAGCGGTCGCGCGGTTCCAGAATGTAGCACCTAGAACCGCTCGGCCACCCCGGCAGGCGATGGACTAGTAAAATATCCCAGTCATATTTGTAATAATAATAATAGCTAATAACATTTTTAGTTTTATAAAGTATGAAAGAAAGAAGTCAGAGATAATAAAACAACAGGTGCGTATGTGTTTTCTTTTTTCTTTTTTAATGGAAGCCAAGACTCTGCAGTCGCTGTATTATCGAATTATCAAATAATCTCAAATTATTACTTTTCAAAAGTAAAAGGGGATATGTACACTCGCTCTACGAAAGCAGTAAGAAATAAAATTAAACCTACTGAATATGAGTATCTGCTGTAATAAGCGTTTTCTAGCAGGTAAGTCATTTGCAGTTAGTGAAGTGAAAAATACTATCCCGAAAGTAACTCATACTGAGGATTCTGAAGTAGGTAACCTAGTTAATGGGTAGTATTTGCAAATACTGGGTGTCTTCGCAACTCAGTTACATAGCGTACAAGGATAGTCAATAGTGGTATGTTTTGTGGTTATCATATCCAGTTGGTATAGCATCGCATACAGTGAATTACGATGGTAATCACATGTTAATATTGTAATCCTCGGAATGATCGGTTTTTACTGTTTAGACCGTGAAATTGCAGGAAAACGTATCGTAACATTGTTTGAAAACCACTGGAGCTAATGCATATAGCGATTTACTGCAGAAAATAATAAATTATAGCGGTAGAACTGCGTCTCAAACATCTGTACGTCATCAAGCAGAGTAGAGTTTTACTGACGCATCCACTAGATGATGTGACGTAATTTTCACTTTTCCTCTAAAAAGAATTTAAGCAGTCATGCTAAGAACCATATCGCTATTTTTCGAAGAACTGTCGACTCAAGAATTTTGTTCTTTTGCGAAAAATCCTCTACGAAAATGATTTCCAAATGCGTAAACCTATAGCTTAAGTATACAAATACATACTGATTTCGAATGGCTCACAGCATGGCTTGCTTCAAGAGAGCCGTTTTGGATGCGATAGCCATATACATGCTTCAATACCGAGGCATTCATGCATTGCAAAGTTTTCTGTTATCCTCTAATTCCAGGATCACGACATTTTACGTTTCACATATCAGTATCAGGTGAATACCAATACGCGGTGACATCATAGTCGATTGCACAGCAATTATCAGTGGGTTATGCGACCGTAACAGGAATCCGCAGTGTTCCGTAATCATTACGCGGTATCTTTACAGTTGCCCTACACCACCCTGACATTAATACTGTTATTTTTATTTTGACAACGCTTTAAGAATTATGACAGAATGCCGGTACGAACACGCGAAGCAGTGTTGCACGGTGTATGCTGCCGCCCATCTATTACCGTGTATGACGTGACCGATAACATCCAGTTTGCTTATTTCACAGACATTTGCTATTTACGACCAGCAGAACTACATCGAGCGTAAAGTGATGATTCAGTTTTGCCATGAAATGGGACGCTGACTGTATTTCCGACAATTTATTACACGCGGAAACACGATACTAGTACAGTTTACATATAGGCGACTGAAAACAAAAAGCATTCTACCCCACAAAATGATCGCAAAAATCTGATGCGATGTATGATTGGCAGCCCGATGTGTTTGACACACGTTGCCTTTCCGGGCGGAATCCCACTGGAATATTATTGTTACACTGCAGCTGGAGTTTATTAACGGGTGCATATGGAAGTGCTTAATAATGTGATATTAAGTAAAAAGATCTCACGTTAATAATACATATTTTTAAGTAATGAAATGAAACACCTACAGCCGTCGTTTTGGTGTTATTTTATTATATTGCAACCACTTTCGGTGACTCAATACATCTTCAAGCCTTAATTGATGTAAGGGAGTGAACTCCAATCGTATAACTACCAAGTCAGTAGTTGGTAGTTGATGTTTGGAGACACCACATCGTTTTTACGGTATTCTGCCGAAGCCAGTTCGTATATGTGGGCTACTGATGGGATCGTGTTTACGATTGCAGTTCACCCTCAGCACCCGTCAAGGCCTGAAGGTGGTGTATTGAGTCACCAAAACTGGTTGCATTATAATAAAATTATGTATAAACGATTGCTGTAGGTATCTCATTTCATTACGTAAGTAAACGGCCGAAGTCCCGCAGACCATCAATCACAAGTATAGTTATTCAGCTAAGTTGTTCACCTCATATACAAGGTGATTTAGAGAAGATTATAATGGAGTAGGATAAATGTATCAATTCCAGCTAAGGGACGATAGCCCGAAAATGATAAGCGAGAATTGTTCTGATGCTTCTAACAGTGGACCTCTTCTACTGCAAGTCTTCCGATTTCCATGGTCTGGGAGAAGGCAGTATGGGCCAAAACAAGATAATATTGTCTACTAAATATTGACTCTAAAATGCGTAACGGAAGAGCAATGAGCGCTTGCTCATATTCGCTACTGTGAAACACATCTCTTTTACTGAACAAGTGCCCATAGCTCTTAATGTATGGAATTTAGAGCCCAAGTTTGCTAGACATCTTTAGTTTTCAATTATCGTTCCTGTCATGTAACTGAATATTAACCATTCCTACTAGGAGACGCTGTATAGAAAAGTGGAGAAGTTTAAAGAAGGATAAAACCACCAACCCAAATTCATAAAAGATACCAATGGAAAGTTGATAACCGAATATCAGAGAATTGTGAGAAGATGGGCGGCAAACTTTACGGAGCTACTAAATTACGAGGAACCAAGGGAGTTACTCGAGTTTAACGATCCAGTGACGTGGATCCAGAATATCTTCCAGCCACCATCGAGAGGATACGAAAACTGATTAAAAACCTCAAACCTCAAAAACGGCAAGAGTCCAAGAGAGGATGGATTTCCCATTGAACTTCTAGGGCTGGAGACGAAGCTCTCTGCTCCAAAATCCATAAACAAACTGAGTCATACGTACATAAAAAGAGAGATAAATCAGCATGTGACAACTACAGTGGTTTAGGGCTACTCAAAGTTTGCTATAAGATATTCTCCTACTGTCTACTAAACGAATCAAAGCCCTAGCGACAGAAATAGTTGGTGAGTACCCAGGAGGATTCCTAAGTGGACGATCAACCAAGGGCATGAGTTTTGTCTTAAAACAGGTCTGTGAGAAAATTTGTTAATAAGGCCAAGATTGTAGTCTTTACGAAAACTTGGGACAGTATCCATAGACCGAAAATGACTGAAAACTTGACGAGGTTTGGCATAGTAAGGAAGTTGGTTAGACTTGGTGAGATATGCTTAAATAGCCCTAAAGCCAAGACTCAGACAGGCTACCGATATTAAATTATCAAATTTTGTGATCCACTGTCTTGAAAAGTTTTTACAACGCCGAATTCCAGTTTTCCATAATTAATTAATGAATTTTTTAGGTATGCTGAACGGGAATTGTTGCAAAATTTATATTGTGAGGCGTGTTATGAAATTTTTCTCAAACAATTTTTCTGTCTGAATTTTGTAAATAAATGAACATAAAAGCTAAACAACATAGGATATTTTTATTATTCTAGTTCCACAAGTGTTGAACCTTATTCTTTACGTAGTGTTACAGGTTCATGTTTTTACATGCAACACTTTCTGAGAGAACCAGCCATTTCTAGCAAAAAAACGTATTTTTCAGCTATTGAAGTCCAACATTTTTTAAATTATAAACTTTTTTACTGAGTTACAGTACTGACTCTTTCATGCACTAGAATTGTTCTGGCCCATATTCTGTGTATTCTTCAATGGCACAATCGCCCAGTGCTTCTCTTCGTCTTCTTCTTTACTTTCTTGCTGCTTCTGTCATCTGCTCAGCAGAAGGCACAGGAGGCACATCCAGTTCTCACAGTCCTCTATGTAAATTTTGCCCTAATCTCAGCCCTAACTTCTCCAGAAATTTTAGACTTTTATAGTTCCTACACTTCAGTGTTATTACAGTTTCAGAAAATGCTAACTTCAGAGTGATAAGGATAACAAAAACATTTTTAGGCACATGGCACCACACACCATTATTGAAGGAAACGTTCACAATATGAGTCATCCATGCAAACATTTTTGAGTATCTCTGAATTTAACAAGTCTTTGACTATAGGTCTGATTGCCTGCATTATTGTCAAGAAAGAGAATGTTTATTTATAAATGCGTCTAAGTTACCAGAGAATTCAGCTTGCCTATGCTGACTTCAAGCTCTATGGAGTGTGGTCACTCCTAAACATTATTCTGGTTAGTTACACTTCTTTCAATGTCTGCAAGTGTCTTTTCTACAGCTTTAGACACAAATTCAGATCTAACGTATCTCCTAACGTAAAATCGCGTTTCTTTTACGCTTAGTCATTTTATACATGTGTAAAAGAGCAATATATGCAAGTTCCCTACAAAAGTCACTGGCTAGCAGATCATTTTCAAACAAAGTAATGCCAGAAGCAAAGGAATGACTTGTTTATTCGCCATACCAACTTCACGACGGGCATTGAAACAAGGCAATTCAGAGTCTTCTAGACTGTGTGGTTCCCGAGATGTAAGCTTTCAGCTCTGATAGTGTATACGATGTGTTAAAAAGCGTCAGTCGTTAGTCAGATTTAAAAACATTACTTGAACGTCTTAAAATTGTATGTTATTAGTGTATGATACACTGAAGCGCCAAAGAAACTGGCATAGGCATCTACGACAGCCGGGAACCACACTAGAGGTATGACTTTACAACTGTTCGCAGCACTTTTAGAAGGGTGGACCATGAAATGATCAGCTGTCCTGGACAGAGCTATTGCACTGGTTGAAGGTCACACGTTGCGTCTAGAATTTTCAGCCATGGTAACAGCAACTTCTTCAACAATTTGTGGCGAGGTTAGCCATAGCTCTCTCGCAGAACCAGTTCCGAAATCGCCAGTTAATTCGATCTTCCGAATCGTGTTCTTCAACCCCGGTGCGGGAAGAAGATTTCTCCGTATTCCTTTAATGTGTCGATACTCGCGAAGAGAAGCAGCCCTATTGCTGTTGTTTTTATAAAACAACTTTATGGTAAATCGCTGGTCACTTTGTCCAGAGCCATGTTGACTGACTGCAACTGTACCGCATGCTGATGCTTGTGTTTCAATCCTACGTCACCGAACCAGTACCGGCGCCTAACGGTAAGCCATGACACTAACACTACTAACAAGAAAATCCTGCAGAGCACAGTCTGAACATCATTTCTTTAAAATTGGGTACCAGTATGGCAAATAACTTTATGTCTACACTGGTTCAAGTAGCGAAAATTTAATTAGAACCTCCCTGTACACGGTTTTTTGCAGCGGTGGTAACGGACACACTGGCACCACACCTGGCGTTATGGCCCAGGGTGTGATTTCGTATGATAGCAGGAGCACCCTCGTAGTTATCCCACGGACCCTGAAGGCAAATTTGGTCGTATGTTTGGTGATTCGTCCTGTTGTTCTGCCATTCATGAAGGGCATTGCAGGGGTGTTTAACAGGATAACGCGCCACTCATATGCCGCTCTTGTAACCCAACTTGCTCTACAGAGTGTCGACATGTTGCCTTGGCCTGCTCGATCACCAGATCTGTCTCCAATCGAGCACATATTGGACATCATCGGACGACAACTCCAGCGTCATCCTCAACCAGCATTAACGGTCCCTGTATTGACCGACCATGTCCAGCAGGAATGGAACTCCATCCCACAATCTGATTTCGGTCATCTTTATTCCACAACGCACACACGTTTGCATGCTTGCATTCAACATTCTGGCGTTTACACCGGTTATTAATGTATCAGCAGTTCGCATTTGCAATGAAATTTCTCGCGCTTTAATTAATCTATAATCTTGCAACGTTAATCGCTTATATGTTACGTAGAAAACGTATTCCCGAAATTTCATTGATCTACGTTAATAATTTCTTGGCGTTGGAATTTTTTTCCCGTCAATGTATTTCCTCAGCAATAACTTGTGAATTGCAATTTTGTCATATGATGACATGGCTGGAGACCGTGGCTGTTAAGAAAAATGTTGATGGTGTTGAGACAGCATTTAGTGACAAATCTGAAGCTTTCAATTATGCAGGTTCATGTGTGCAATGATGTGAATGCGGCGAAAACTACAAACGTTGTCTGCTGGTCGAAAACTATGAAAACAAGTACTCAAAACCGACATTTCATATGAGTCAAATCCCAATGCAAATCTGTAACTCAACCATCTTTGTGACGTGCTTATAATTATGTATTATTTATATTTTAGGAAACTAATCAGTAAAAAACGCAACACATGCTGTATTGTAAGCATGAAAGCCGTGTGACGATGAATCGTAATGATTCGAAACCGGTTACGGTACCCTTTGAATAAAGGAACTTAAAATAAATTTGTGGTTAGTTGCTGTCTCAACACCATCAACATTTGTGAATTGTCTTCCGTCAATTAACAATCACGTGCTGTTTTGAGTTTCAGATGCGGAATCAATCGACATATAGCCTGTACATTAGTGGACATCATTATGTCATTTCAAAACTCTGAACCAAATTACTGAAATACTACTTTTCAATAGTTCTGAAACCCATTGAAATTGTACAAATATCTAATGAAAGTCGTTTTATACTTATCTATTCAGTAGCGGACACAAACTTCTGCAATGAAAATGGTTACTCAGTCTCACTGCACTTCAGACTGTTCCAGGCGAACTCTCTACATCACCTAATTGAAACGCCATGTCTTACAAAATTCACAGCGCTTCATATCAGAGTTCCGCTTGCAATTTACGTTCTAAATTATTTGGTGGATATATTCCAGTCTCTGTCTTCCCCTGCAGGTTTTGCCGTCCACTGATCCCTCTAGCACCATGGAAATATCTCCTGATGTCTTAAAAAATGTCGTGTCATCCTGACCATTCTTCTTGTTGATATTCTCCATGAGTTCCTCTCGCCACCGATTCTTCGGAGAACCTCTTCAGTTCTTCTCTGATCAATCCACTTAATTTTCAACATTCTTCTGTAGCGCCACATCGCAAACGCTTCGATTCTCTTCTTTCTTGTTTTCCCATAGTCCATGATTCATCTCTATTTACTGCTGTAATCCGTATGTAAATATGTAATCAGAACTTCCGTCACTTCAACGTCGGTGTTTGACACTGGTGGACTTCTTTTAATAGTGAATGCCCTCTTTGCCTCTGCTAGTTTACTTTTTATGTCATGTTGGCCCCAAGTCATGGGTTATCTTGCTTCCAAGATAAAGGAATTCCTTCACCTTATCTACGTCGGGTCCCCAGTTCTGATGTTACGTTTGTCGGTAATCTCATTTCTACTACTCCTCAGTACTTTCGTGTTTCTTCGGTAAAATCTCAATGCATGGTGAGTGTTCATTAGACTATTCATTCTATCCAGCAGGTTTCATAATTCTTTTTCACTTTACCTGAGGATAACAGTATCGTCAGCGAATCTTGACATTGATATCCTTTAACACTGAATTTTAATCCCAGTCTTGAACCTTTATTTCCGTCATTGCTTCTTTCATATGTAGACTGAACAGTAGGATGCAATCACTGCATTCCTGTCCTACACCGTTTTTAGTCTAAGAACTTCGTTATTGATGTTCCATTCGTATTGTTCCCTCATGATACCGGTAAATTTTGTATTTTATCCGTCTCTCCCTGTAGTTTACTCCTATTTTTCTCAGAATTTCGTATGTTATGCGCCATTTTACAATAGCGAATGCTTTTTTTAGATCGACGAATCCTATGAACGAGTCTTGATTTTTCTTAATTATTGCTTCCATCGTCGACCTCAACGTCCGAACAGCCTCTCTGATGCCTCCACGTTTCCTAAAGTCAATCTGAGCGTCATCTAACACATCCTCAACTTTCTTTTACAGTCTTCCGGGTATTGTTCTTGTCGGCCACTTGCGTACATCAAGCACTAGGCATATTATGCTATAATTCTCGCACTTATCTGTTCTTGCTGTCTTTAGGATTGTGTGAATGATATTTTTCCGAAAGTCTGATGGTATATCTCGATTCTCATAGATTCTATACGTCAACTTAAACAGTTGTTTGGTTGTCGCTTCACCCAATGATTTTAAAAGTTCTGAAGGAATGTTATCTATACCTTCTGCCTTTTACACCTTTTGCTTTATTTCTTTGCAAATCATTCACAGTTCTGTTAAACTCGGATTCTAATATTGCATCCCCTATGTCTTCCATATCGGATCCCATTTCTTCTTCTGTCACATAATCAAGAAAGTCCTCCCCATCATAGAGGGCTTCAACGCACTTTTAATGTTGCTTTTAATTTTACCGAAGTTGTTTTGACTTTCTGCACGCAGAATAATTTTTTTCCAAGAACATTTATTGTTGGATCTCATCACGTTTTCTTAAAGGCATTTTGCTTTAGCTTCCCAGCATTGTCTGTTTATTACATTCCTAAATGACGTATGAGTTCCTATGTTTCCCAAAACATTATGTCGTCCTCCTTTCGTCGATCAGTTGACATACGTAATATATTACCAACGTTTCTTCGTAGTTATCTTTTTTGTATCTATATTTGTCTGTCCAATTTCTGTGATTTACCAATTTATCTTTTCAAAGACGTCGATTTCTCTTCAATTTAACTGCAAATGGTATTATCGCAATATCAACAGCCTTGGAGAATGTCAATTTGATCTGTCTCACTCATCATACTACAGTATCCCACGCCTTTCCAAATTGATTCTTCCGGACGATTCCCTTAAACTCCACTCTACTGTTCATGATCACTAAGTGCCGATCTGAGTCTGTATCTGATTCTTAGCACGTCTTACTATGGAATATCTTTTCTTTCGGAATCTTTCTTTGACCATGATGTAATCCAGATGGTATCTTTCGTATCTCCGGGAATTATCCAAGCGTACCTTCTTTCCTTGTGATAATTAAACAATGTATTCGCTATCGTTAACCGAAATTAACAGTAGAACTCAGTTTTTATTATTCTTCTGTCATTCCTAGTGCCGAGCTCGTAGTGTCCTGTTGTTCTGTCTGCTATTCCTTTCCCTATTACCATATTCCAGCTCCCTATGATTTTTCGATTATCATCTCTCCTTGTCATACTAATGGGAACAACTCATTAATAAACTGTTAACAGTAGCTCACTCTCCGACCTACCTCCCTACTTCCGTTATACCATCATCTGCTGCTGTTGATATTATCCTACATCTGACTAGAAATCCTTATCGTCTCTCCAAGTCACGTCACATTCCACTCCCCGATTCGTAGAATGTTACAGTTTCGTTGGTTATCTAATCTTTTTCTCATTGAAGCCTCCTCCTTGGCAGTCCTATCCTGCTATCTGAATGGGGAAATAGTCCGGAATCTTTTCCAACGGAGAATTCATTGAGCGATCTCAAAATTATCGCGAGAAGACAGTACACTCATTTCGCTAGTGGAAGATGTCGAGAACGGAATACGCACGGTTTTACATAACTTTATTTTACCAAATAAAAGCGGCAAGCTTCAAAAAAGAACTGAAAACCACAACAGAGGTCACCAACGGAAGCAACAATATTTCTTTAAGACATATACAGTTTAATCATTAAATTAGATACAAACTCTTGTTGGAGTACATCATCACGCAACAGCTTCAAAAATAACCGCCGGGTTCGGCCTCCCAAAATGCAGTAGACTGTCTCAGACAGAATAATTATGGCATACTATTCAGTGATCGAAAACACGCCTAACAAAGAATTTTAACACGCGTCTTAAAATGAAATAAACAACGTCCTTTACACCCTTAAAAGAGGAGGAACACTTTCTTGGGGTAAGTTATCTGAAAACCGACTAAGGAAACTGACATAGATCTTAAATCAGGGGCCCCACTGAATAAAATTCTACTCTTTAACTATGATTTAAATAACAAGGTTTACCAGTATTTTAACGGAATTTCAGACATTAAAGAATTAAAATCATTTTCCCAATATACGATTTGAAAAGTGCCTTGCATGACATGAACAACTGATTATCCAAAATCTCTCCCTCTAAGGAAAACAGTTCGCAAATCTTAACCAAGAAAAGAGCTATAAAAATATAATTGCCTTTAGAACAATCAAAAAACCTTAGCAAAGACAATGTGGCCGCTCATTTATAATTTCTAAAGCCACAGCAACAAAAGGCATCAATATGAATACACAAAACTGAACGGTACTCAGCAAAAACAAAACACAGTTTACCACTCACAACATAGCCTTGGACGCAATGCTCCCAAACACCGTGAGACTATTAAACAAGGGGGTGGAGATGGTTAAGAACATACTTAGTTCACCGCAGTCTCAGGAAATACACTTTTACTGTTTCAAGATGACCGGTTTCAGCAGCTTCATGCTGCCATCATCATCCTAAGGAGTGTTGGTTGTTAAAATCCTTCATCTTGGAGCAATAAAAGCTTCTATACTGCAATCGTAGCGTACAAAGTGCGTTCTTGATGTCTATATAGATCGCCCCTCATCACGACATGTGTACTTTATACTATTAAATAAGATCAATATGTGGCGTACGTTTATACCACGTACTGACAAATGTTTGCACATCAAACAGTACGGATAAATCCAGCCAAATTACCGAATGACATGAGTCGCACATGTTGTGCCTGTTGACCTTTAGATAAAACAGACATCAAATTCAGCGGCACGTACACAACTCATAATCACGATGGAGAATTTGCTGCGCCAGCAAGCATAACACTTTCATCTCATAACACTCCAAACACAATTCAAACTCTACTCTATTTGCAGGTGGCCCTGCGAACATCTACTATTAATGCTGATGCTGTGCTGTGTGTGATTTCCTAAGGGACCAAACTGCTGAGGTCATCGGTCCCTAGACTTACACTCTACTTAAAATAACGTGTGCTAATACAACACACACACACACCCATGCCCGAGGCTGGACTCGAACCTCCGGCGGGAGAAGCCGCTCAATCCGCGCCAAGTAGCCTCTAACCGCGCGTCCCTCTGCGCGGCACTATTAATGCTGCCACTGAACTGGCGTCCAAGGTAACACTGTCCCGCAGTCCCACAAGAATCACTCGCTCTTGCATTCGCTGGAGGTGACAAGAACAATAAGCCGATCCGCGTACAGTGCTTTTAATGCATCATCACGCGACCCCGCCGTCGTCTAACGGAACACAGGTGAAGGGGTTACCACGAGACGCTGTTTTCGGTATGTTTGAATATCAATTGCTGACCGGCTCGGTAATCATGACTAGAGAGAGTTGCGCCATACCAAAGTTGAGGTTCGGTAGTTTTGATACAGTGCATAAATGACGTACCCAAATGGTGGGATAATTGGTAGCATTGGTGATGATAGAAACGTAACTGAGTATATGAGAGAGAAAGAGGAACCCGACGACTCCTCTTTGTTTTCCTCATAAATAAAATCGTACATCGTTTAGTGGTAGTCCATTCTGTATTTTATGTCCGTAAAAACTACAAACTGAGTTTTGTAAGTAAAGAGAATTAGTTGATTGCATAACTTCTTTACTCTTATGCAACCTACGCAATTATTTCTGATGCAAGTACAGTTTACAGGCACAAACATAAAAACATACATAATTATTGTTGTTATTTTTTACTCAGTGGAACGTTGTTCATCATAATCAAAGGCTAGAGTTTCCTGTTATTATTGATAAGTGTAAAAGTTGTTTATGAATAACAGAAACGTGTTTTATATAAGCTCGAGGAAGTATTGAAGTGATGTTTAACTTTTTTATACAGAAAATTGCATTTTCTAACGCTATATGATATATCTGTATTGCCTGCTTTTAATTTTTGGCTTGCCATCCGTCTGTTTCGTGTCATAAATTAATATCTTTCAAATAAAACCTAAATTAAACACTGACAATTTCAGTTTTGCTATAAATACTGTTTATTTTTAAGTAACAGACAGGAGGATAGCTATGTATAGCAAAGATGTTCTGTAGGATACATGGCCCTTTCACGTATCCTCAATGTGTTTCTAGACAATTCACCACTTCGATTTATAGGGGAATCTTACGACACTGATCACATATGGAGACAAAGCGATCGAAACGATGTAACTCCAGATAGGTATGCAACAAACTTAACGTACAGGTAATGCGATTACGATCTTAACTGATCAAATGTACTGGGAAAGCTACAGTAGCCTACACTTGCTTATTGTTGTTTACGGTAACCTACGATAGTTTTACAGCTCTAATCATGACATGTTAAAAAAAATTAAATGCCACATATCCTATACATACACATTATGTGATTTTAATGGAGGGGTTTCAACTGCTTTTTACATCCGCATTCTGTTGATCATTGCTGATTCTTTCGCCTTTTAGGAGCTGTTTGCCATACCAAGACCAAGCATTGCTCTGAAACTCTGTCTGCTCCTCCAACCTCTTTGACAAAAGCTTTAGCAGAACAAGGGGGTTTACGTACATCGAATGTGTTTCGCTGCCACTGTTGATAATTTTTATTGAAAATTTAAGCAGTTACAATGCTATCAACAATAAACACATTTTCATGCAGGTTCTGAATAAAGGCATTCATTTCTAGGTAAGCGTGACGTTACCTGCGAAGTACGCTTGCATATGGGATTTAATGATGACACAGCGGATATGGTCCAACAAGAAAGGTAATTCCATGTTTAGCACAACAGATACAGAAAAACTAAACAAGCACGTCAGGGAAGGCAACGTAACGGAAATGGTACTGAGGTACGACGCATTCCACATTTTCATTCTGTTGATTTCTTTCTTTAGATCTATTTCAATATTGCCTACACATTGATCATTCGGAAATAAGTGCCTATGAGAGGATGGAAAACGGAATGGAATGCTGTAAATTATTTAGGGAGTCAGTGAGATTGTTTCATCATGAACGGTGAGAATTTAGTTGATACACGCAGGGGATTGTCACCAATAATCCCTGCTGTACTTATGTATCCAATGTATTAACCAATATTCATCTGATAATAAGAGCACATCATCATAAATGATTATTACACAGGGGTCCCTTAATATAATGTTAGACTGGAGGTCTAAGGCTGCAACGGTTTTGAGGTTGTATTCAGACTCTCATCAGAAATGTCAAAGTTGCAAACTAGGACGCAAAAGAGTCACGAAGTTTCATGCAAATTCGCACAGTGAAAAGGTGAGCAGCAATTTATTCCTCACCATACAACTAATAACACAAGCAGAGAGCGATTGGAGAGATCAGTAGCCATCTTTGGCTCAAGTACACTAGGTGTCGAGCGTCTATTAAAAAAAAAAAATTCATAACGGACAATATTTATCCCTGGATATAGGGGTTCGTTCGGAACAGAACCCCATGCTCCACCAAAACGTGCATAGCAGCATACACAAAAACTGCAAGATCGCGAATACGTGGAGATCTAATGGACAAAGGCCACGATGTAAATACAAAGAATGGCCTATTAAAACTGCATTAACTACACATAAAATCTTCCACACAATACATGCCTCATTAATCAACCAAATTTAATAAGAGATGGGGCTCACAGAGCTAACTTTGGCCATGCAACGTGATTGTTCAAGTCTGAACAAAGCAATGAGCATCAATTTATCCTCGGTAAAAAAATTAAATGACGTAGTCGTAATTTGGGATACCGAACTGAACGCTTCGGCAAGTTAAATTAGTACATTCAGATACCTGTATCGGCACTTGAACGAGCCAACTCAGTAGAGGGTGACTGTTCACGTGCCCAGACACCGTCTGAGTAATGAGAATGGCACATGACTGAGAAACGGCTCCGCACTTGGTGGAACGGAGGGAGGTACCACTATGTCTGACCAACTAAAACTAAAACTAAACTCCTTCCGAAGAGACCATGAAGGCCCAACGGTACCGACCGGCCGCCGTGTCATCCTCAGACCTCAGGCGTCAATGGGTGGGGATATGGAGGGGCATTTGGTCAGCACACAGCTCTGCCGGCCGTATGTCAGTTTCCGAGAACGGAGCCGCTACTCCTCAATCAAGTAGCTTCTCAGTTTGCCTCACAACGGCTGTGTGCACCCCGCATGCCAACAGCGCTCGGCAGACCGAATGGTCACCCATCCAACTGCAAGCCCAGCCTCACAGCGCCTAACTTCGGTGATCTGACGGGAACCAGTCTTACCACTGCGGCAAGGCTGTTGGCCTCTGACCAACTACGACGCTAAAAATTTTGAACGTAACGTCTATCTTGGTTGTGCTCTCAAGTTTCGTTCTGTGCTACTCTATCCCATGAGGTTACGTCGACAACGACTCCACGCCACGCATTCTCACTGTGGTTGCTCGCGAAAACATTTAATTTTCAGACACATACGCACTCTCTCATGATCAGTAGCACGATACGTAGGGACTGGAAAGCAAAATAAACGAACATTTTGGCTTATCTCTTTTATAGGGGCTGCTGATATAGTGAATAAAGAAGTAACGTACATCGTGAAAATCAGCGCTACAAGTAGACGAGATTTGTCGAGAACACAAAGTTTAGGAAGCGATTCTGACTGACCCGTTTCTGACGGTACGGTTCCAATTCCCCTCCGGCCGTCAAGATTTAGGTTTTCCGTGATTTCCCTAAATCGTTCCAGGAAAATTCCGGGATGGTTCTTTTGAAAAGGGGCACAGCCGATTTCCTTCCTCGATCCTTCTGTAATCCGAGCTTGCGCTGCATGTATAATGACCGCACTGTCCACGGGACGTTCAACACTGAACTTCATTACGTTCTAAGCCAACAAATATTACGATACAACAAAACCATGTACTGACACTATATTTTTTCTCGTACGTAAGATATTGCAACTCTCACACTTGTGACATGCTCTAGGATATTCTCAACCGTCATAAACGTGAAGTCAAGCTGTAAGAGAAAATACACTCCTGGAAATTCAAATAAGAACACCGTGAATTCATTGTCCCAGGAAGGGGAAACTTTATTGACACATTCCTGGGGTCAGATACATCACATGATCACACTGACAGAACCACAGGCACATAGACACAGGCAACAGAGCATACACAATGTCGGCACTAGTACACTGTATATCCACCTTTCGCAGCAATGCAGGCTGCTATTCTCCCATGGAGACGATCGTAGAGATGCTGGATGTAGTCCTGTGGAACGGCTTGCCATGCCATTTCCACCTGGCGCCTCAGTTGGACCAGCGTTCGTGCTGGACGTGCAGACCGCGTGAGACGACGCTTCATCCAGTCCCAAACATGCTCAATGGGGGACACATCCGGAGATCTTGCTGGCCAGGGTAGTTGACTTACACCTTCTAGAGCACGTTGGGTGGCACGGGATACATGCGGACGTGTTGGAACAGCAAGTTCCCTTGCCGGTCTAGGAATGGTAGAACGATGGGTTCGATGACGGTTTGGATGTACCGTGCACTATTCGGTGTCCCCTCGACGATCACCAGAGGTGTACGGCCAGTGTAGGAGATCGCTCCCCACACCATGATGCCGAATGTTGGCCCTGTGTGCCTCGGTCGTATGCAGTCCTGATTGTGGCGCTCACCTGCACGGCGCCAAACACGCATACGACCATCATTGACACCAAGGCAGAAGAGACTCTCATCGCTGAAGACGACACGTCTCCATTCGTCCCTCCATTCACGCCTGTCGCGACACCACTGGAGGCGGGCTGCACGATGTTGGGGCGTGAGCGGAAGACGGCCTAACGGTGTGCGGGACCGTAGCCCAGCTTCATGGAGACGGTTGCGAATGGTCCTCGCCGATACCCCAGCAGCAACAGTGTCCCTAATTTGCTGGGAAGTGGCGGTGCGGTCCCCTACGGCACTGCGTAGGATTCTTCGGTCTTGGCGTGCATCCGTGCGTCGCTGCGGTCCGGTCCCAGGTCGACGGGCACGTGCACCTTCCGCCGACCACTGGCGACAACTTCGATGTACTGTGGAGACCTCACGCCCCACGTGTTGAGCAATTCGGCGGTACGTCCACCCGGCCTCCCGCATGCCCACTATACGCCCTCGCTCAAAGTCCGTCAACTGCACATACGGTTCACGTCCACGCGGTCGCGGCATGCTACCAGTGTTAAAGACTGCGATGGAGCTCCGTATGCCACGGCAAACTGCCTGACACTGACGGCGGCGGTGCACAAATGCTGCGCAGCTAACGCCATTCGACGGCCAACATCGCGGTTCCTGGTGTGTCCGCTGTGCCGTGCGTGTGATCATTGCTTGTACAGCCCTCTCGCAGTGTCCGGAGCAAGTATGGTGGGTCTGACACACCGGTGTCAATGTGTTCTTTTTTCCATTTCCAGGAGTGTAAATCTAGGGTACTTTCCCTGGAATTTGCAAATTTAACTGACCCAACAACGCGTACAGGTTGTTAAGATTTCATAACGAATGACTCAAAGTAGCACCTCTCAAGAACTCAATAAATGGCCACACTGACAAACACAATTCTGAACGAATATAATTCTACTAAACTGAATCATATTATAAATAGCTGCTAAGATATTGCAATGCGTCACACAAACGATGGTAATGAAAATTCCATTTTTTGTTAATCGTTTCATTGCAGAATAAATATACAGTAACTTTTGTGACACATGCCGATGTAGATTTGCAGACAATTTTTCTCTCACAGAACATAACGAATTTCTCGACAATGATAACGAAAATGTTAATTTAATTTGTTTAAAACATCGAGCGTTTGATCACTTATTTCATAAGGAGTCTTCATTATAGAACAATAGAGCTTCACCTTCACTGAATCCCGAATATGAAGATCTAAAGAGGTGGCAAGTTGCTTTCGTAATGACCATTAGTGGGAACGGTTAAGCAGTAGGAAAGCCAATGGAATTGGATGTCGCTATAATGGAGTGATGGCTTGCGATGTTCTATAACGTATGACAGTGTATCATTAATGATACCTTTTGAAGCAATAAACAGGCCTTCTTCTTTCCGATGTTTATTTGGAATAACGGGTGCATTCGATATTTATTTAAGTTTACATTACCAACCAATTAAAAATATTTTGTTTGCATATTGACTTTCGCTACATATTACTGATATTCGTAACGTGTATAAATATGTCCATTTTTAATTTTATTATTTTGCATGGGAATAAATAATTTTAGTACTTTCCCGAATCCGACAAAATTGCCTCTGTGTCACTTGTGGTAGCAAGTAGAATGTAGCGACAGAGAGGACGTTTCGCAATAGTTCATAATCTTCTCATGTTGACTCGAAGATAAATTTTGTTTTGACATCTTTGACTTTACAGGTCAATAGAGCGAGCCGCACATTCGGTATAATTAATTTTTCATTTGCTAATATATGCAAGCTTGTAAACGGTTAAGAGCACGGGAGTTCAGTCAGATGGGCTGCAGTGTAACAAAATAACCTAAATCATATTCGTGTTCACTGGTGAGTCGTTCGTGTTGCTGATGTTGATCAGCCCGTCTTCAGGATCTGTTCTTCGCAGGAGAACGAAGAAGGGTTACAACCGTGTTTGTAAACGTGATAAGTATGGTCTTTTAATATATTTTTTGTGGGATCTTTCGTAATTTAAAAAACCTCTCTCACACCGGCCTGATTTAGCTTCACTGTTAAGGATAGTAAAAACATGCGTATATTAAGAGAATATTGATTCACAAAGCAGGCTTATCACGTTCACACAGTTGAATACTGTTCTATCCTGATTAAATTGAGCTTAAATTCCATAAGGCAGTGAAGCAACTTCGAAGTCTCGGTGCGATGAAAATTGTCAGTCGTGTTAGGCTATTTATTTGAAGTAATAAACTGTATATCTTGAGCATACAAAACGGCAGGTTCGTCCAGTGTAAATCAGACGTTCCCCACTGATCCCGTGCAATACAGCGTAGTAAGCAGACACTGTCAATAATAATCAGTTAAATAATACGCGAACACACTTACTTTAGTTTAGTTCATGTATTAAATTCCTTCTCATACAGAATCTCATCAAGATGGCGACTAGCTCAACAATACATACATATACATCCTCCTTCTTTCACGGGTAATCAGCAAGATCTCCTTCATTCTTTTCATAAGAGAAAACATAGATAGCAGAGAAGCTATTCCATGGAGTAAATGGACGCTCCAAGGACTAATAGGGCTTGAAACTACTTTGCATTGATAATCATCGTATATTAAAGTTTATGAATCGGTAAGATAAGAAGAGATATTTTTAGATATGTACTGAGTTATATAATTTATAAAATTTCTGAAAATATCGTGGAGACCGCTGCAAGAGTCTCCCGATTGTAAACACTGTGCAACTTGGTCTCAGCGTCTGGTTATTGCGCCCCTGGTGAGCGCTGACTGGCTTATCGCCTTCGGCTCCTCGGACCCGACAGCGGCATCCCCCGGATGAAGCTCTCTGTCCTCGTCTTTCTTTTTGCGTCGCCGCCGCCTAGTACAGACCTGCGCCAACGGTGCCGTAAAAGCGGAAGATTTAAAGAGAGTCGCCGGGGCGTGCTGCGAGATGAAGTAGAGTTGGGCCACGCCGCTGCTGGTATTTCGTGTGGGCACAGTGAGGGACGGGCCACCACGTGGCGGGCCTTTTGTCCACGCGACGGCGCTAAATTATCGGGAAATCATTACAGCGCCGCTTTTGTGTCGGCTCTCTTTTCTTCACTGACCGCGCGGAAACCGGCGGCTAATTGAGTCCGCGGGCTGTGTCGCCGTCAGGGGTGTGGCTGGAACCCCTCTGTCCCTCTGGGACCTCTGCCCGCTGCTTTAAAGACCTCTGCAGAGACCCACTACCAACGTCCTTCGCTATCGACGAAGTTTGTAATTTTGACATTACTGGAATTTTTATCAGCTCTTCTTCTCAGTGTGTCGTGAATAGTGATGATCTAGCACTTTTTCAACTACAAAGTGCGAAAACTGTGAAATATCTACGTCTGCATCTATATAGGTATTCCCCAAGCTACCATGCGCTGCGTGGAGAAGGATACCCTGTACTAGAACTAGTCATTTCCTTTCCTGATCTACTTGCAAACAGAGCGAGGGAAAAACGACTATCTATATGCCTCCGTTGTTGTTGTTGTTGTTGTTGTGGTCTTCAGTCCTGAGAGTGGTTAGATGCAGCTTTCCATGTTACTCTATCCTGTGCAAGCTGCTTCATCTCCCAGTACGTACTGCAGCCTACATCTTTCTGAATCTGTTTAGTGGATTCATCTCTTGGTCTACTTCTATGATTTTTACCCTCCACGCTGCCTTCCAATACTAAACTGGTGATCCCTTGATGTCTCAGAATATGCCTTACCAACCGATCCCTTCTTCTAGTCAAGTTGTGCCACAAATTTCTCTTCTCTCGAATTCTATTCAATACCTCCTCATTAGTTGTGTGAACTACCCATCTAATCTTCAACACTTTTCTAAGCACCACATTTCGAAAGCTTCTATTCTCTCCTTGTCCAAACAATTAATCGTACATGTTTCACTTTCATTCATGGTTACACTCCATACAAATACTTTCAGAAACGACTTGCTGACATTTAAATCTATACTCGATGTTAACAAATTTTTCTTCTTCAGAAACGCTTGCCTTGCTATTGCCAGTCTACATTTTATATCCTCTCAATTTCGACCATCATCAGTTATTTTACTCCCCAAATAGCAAAACTCATTTACTACTTGAAGTGTCTCATTTCCTAATCTAATTTCCTCAGCATCGCCCGATTTAATTTGACTACATTCCATTATCCTCGTTTTGCTTTTGTTGATGTTCATCTTATATCCTTCTTTCAAGACACTATCCATTCCGTTCAACTGCTCTTCCAAGTCCTTTGCTGTCTCTGACAGAATTACAATGTCATCGGCAACCCTCAAAGTTTTTATTTCTTCTCCATGGATTTTAATACCTACTCCGAATTTTTCTTTTGTTTCCTTTACTGCTTGCTCAATATACAGATTGAAGAACATCGGGGCTAGGCTACAACCCTGTCTCACTCCCTTCCCAACCAATGCTTCCCTTTCATGACCCTCGTCTCTTATAACTGCCATCTGGCTTCTGTACAAATTGTAAATAGCCTTTCGCTGCCTGTGTTTTACCAATGCCACCTTCAGAATTTGGAAGAGAGTATTCCAGTCAACATTGTCAAAAGCTCTCTCTAAGCCTACAAATGCTAGAAGCGTAGGTTTGGCTTTTCTTAACATAGCTTCTAAGATAAGTCGTAGGGTCAGTATTGCCTCACGTGTTCCAATATTTCTACGGAATCCAAACTAATCTTCCCCGAGGTCGGCTTCTACCAGTTTTTCCTCCGTATGAGCCTTAATTTCTCGTATCTTGTCTCTGCGGTTCTTACGCGGAACGGCAGTTAGCTAATCGTTCGGCAGTCAGCTTCAAATGCCGGTTCACTAAATTTTCTCAGTACTACTTCTCGTAAAGAACATCACCTTGCCTTCCATTTGAGTTCCGAAAGCAGCTCCGTAACACTTACGAGTTGTTCGAACCTACCGCTAACAAATCTAGCAACCCCCTCTGAATTGCTTCGGTGTCTTTCTTTAATCGGAGCTGGTACGGATCCCAAATACTAGAACAGTACTCAAGATTAGGCAGCGTCCTACATGCAGTCTCCTTTAAAGGCGAACCACTCTTTTCTAAAATTCTCGCGGTAAACCGAAGTCGACCATTTGCCTTGCCTACCACAGTTCTGACGTGCTCGTTCCATCTCGTATCGCTGTGCAGCGTTACGCTCAGGTATTTAAATGACTTGACTGTGTCAAGTGGAACACTAATAATACTGTGTCCAACCATTACAGGTTTGATCTTCCTAATCATCGGCATTTAATTACATTTTTCCACATTTAAGGCTACCTGCCATTCATCACACCAAATGAAAATTTTGTTTAAGTCGTCATGTATCTTCCTACAGCTTGCTTCATAAATATTCATCCGATTTCACAAGCCTATATCTTCTGCACCCATGCACATACATTTAGCATCAGAGTTTACATTTAACTTTAACAGATGTTCAGTCTGCCCTCCACAGTAGGAACGAGAAAAGTAAAGAACTAGAACAGGCAGAAAGGAAGTGGGCTTGTCATAGTTTGCTAACAGTACCAATTGTGTAACATTAGATTAACATTGTCCGTTGGGAATACCATGTCTTCTACGCAATTAAAAAAAAAAAAAGAGGAAGTATGGAGAAGCCACACCACTCAGTGCTAAATGAGATTCCTTTATTTTTCGTACAGTTTTAGTCCCAAACAAAATGCTTAGTACGCCATTGCACAACTATGAGCTGGAAAAACATTCATTAGAACATCATTGCAACACCAGCGACAAAGATGATACCATGCATTTGTCTTCTAACTAACGAGGGTGAATGCTGGCTGAAATTAAGATGTCCATTAGGAAAAAAATTGATTTGAAGGTAAATAGAGCAGTGATAAAATCTTCGATTGTGTGCACCATATATTGCCTGATTTCATTTAGTCTTTTAAGGCAAGGGGAGAATCATTTAGTAGCAGATATGACGGACAATACTGATGTTATAAAACAGAAATTAATCATGTAGAAAAATCACCACCAGATCCATGACCTGAAGCATTTCCCGGAACTTAATGCAGTTATTTACAGACAAGGCATGCCTGACTATGTTCAATAACTGAAACTTTTCATAATGAGTTCTCAAAAGAGATTCCAAGACTTTTCACGTTGAAGACTGATTTGGATTTATTTGTCAAACCGTTGTCGCTTTTGGCTGTTGGTATACCTCCTCATTACATCCAACTTTAGTTGAGAGATGTACAGTGTGGCACTCGATTTGTTGACGTGTTTGTGCAGTCGTAAAATTTACAAGAGAAATATCTTCGACTGAACACACAAGTCGCTAAATTTATTTCAGAGTTTCGTTTAACGTATTTTTTCCCTTATAGAATTGCGACAGTCGTTCCAGCTTTCAGGTTTAACAGATATTAATCTGCATAACACCATAAGTTTGTATTATGAATTATAGTTCCACATATATTACATATTATAAAATCGAAATGTGTATAAATTTATAAACATCGCAACCCAATGTTAAATATATGTACGTAAAGGTTTCCGCGATTCTACTTACTGTATTACCTCTGTCTAATGTACTTATTGCATTAAATAGGAAAATTATTGCTTTGGCGGAAAAATAAAAAACGGAAAATAAACAAGACCCAGTTTGGGTCTTTATACGACTGTCACATTGTTTTTATTTATAGTTTTCTTCAGCGAGAGCAAATGTCGAAACTTCGAAATGGGATGCTGTGCTGCACCGAATTGTAGCAGCAACTCGGCAAAAGGAAAATGGCTATTCATATTTCCTACAGAAAACAGTGGGAGAGCAAAAAACCTGTGGGAGAGCAAAAAACCAGTGGGAGAGCAAAATGATTGCGAAATTGTAGGGGAGACTAATGCAAACCAACTGTACATTCCAAGTTCTGTAAGACAAAAAATTAACCTGATACTTTCAGCCATGAGGTCGTATCTTTCTTTAGCGTGTAAGTGCGTGTGATTGGCTTAAGCGTCACTTTGAGGCTTCACAGCTTTAGCTTAATATAACTAAAGTAAGGAAGCTGTTAAAATGGAATGCAGTGCAATAAAATTGGTACCAGTATTTGGAAATTTCAATGAGAACCTTTTCCTATCCCCCACCATATGAAATGCGGATTTGTATTGAAATAGTTAAAGCAAAATCAGGACTGTTGCCCGTTTCTAGTTTACGTAATGACCAGTGAATTGCACCCTTCATTCGAAGCAAAATCCTTTCGTTTTTGCATCGATAGTATTGTATGTTCTTATAATATTACTGATATTTTTTTTAAAAAAAATATTTATCATTTTTGTTAGTGGCAAAGCTTCTGAAATGATACAATGGTGCATAGAACATTTTTTCTTGATGATAATGCAATTATATTCCGCAAACCAGCATCAGATTCGCATCAGACCGACGAGAACATTGACCGACGGCATTGTCTGGAGGCCAGTGACCGATCTCAAAATTACGCAGTTTGCGTAATTACATTGCCCGGATAGTGATTGATAAGTTCGGTAAAAGAGGTCTCAGGGACGCTGAAATAAAAGTTTGATAAAGTAAATCCCGATTGAACACTAGTAGCGTTCGGCTGTGGCCATCAGACAATTCGTCGGCAACTCTCCTTCGCTGCAGCCTGAAAAAGTTCTAAAATGCAACATAATAAATTGAGATTGGCATTAATGGAAGAGGAAAGTAGCTTCTTAATTCAAACATGCCGATTGTAATTAAATTAGCGTGATTATTTAACCAAAAGTTAGAGATATGAGAGTGACTGATGTTGTGAAACAACCATCAAAAACAAACGATACAGAGAGAGAGGGAACTCACAGTTCCTGCTTTTATATAATCCAACGACAAATTACGGTGACAGCCTTCAACTTACTTTACAGAGCGTAAAGTTTCAATATACGTATATACATTTCTCTGGAACATTCTTTATCGGAACAGCAAAAAAGTATATTTCTTACATTTAACCGCGACTTTTGACACAGAGAAAATTGATTCTCAATGTATTTTAGCCTTAACCAAACGATTGGGGCATGTTCTATTAATTATTCAGAAAGCAACATTTTATTCTGCTTTCTCTAAAAGTCTATATGCTGAGTTTTAATTTAGTAGATTATCTTTTCCTCTATGTTCCCGCTTTGTGCATTTAAAATGCACATGTTTAGAAAAGGGGATCATTACTACTTATTTTCAAAATATATACGTGACATATTCGTAGTTAATGTTCACTGCCTGGATTATAAATATACACATGTCATACAACTCCTAAGCGGCACCCGCAATTTACTTTTTATGAATATCTCGGGAATTAATCTCCTGTAAATCTTTCCTTTCACAATGGTGCACACAAATTTCTTGACACGATACCTGCCCTTGCAATGTGTACTGTATTCACAACGGTTCCTGTACAAGGAAACGTGACAGCTACACAATGGTGGTATAAATGTGGTTGACGAATTTTTTAGTGAAATGTGATTTTTATCTAACAAAATTACGAAATCTGCTTGTTATGACATCCATGATTTATTTGTAAACGTAGCAGTGCGACTTACGATTCAAAACTACCTACAAAGCAACACATACTACCGAAAATAATTATCTGTTAACGACTTTACATTGTGTCATCTGTTTTAGTCCAGATAGGGCACCTCCCTAACGACCACTTGTGTCCAGCCGTCTCCATATCGTCGTTGGCTAGTTAACTGCTTAGCGTAGACCCCTGCCGGTGACCACATAAACCGTCAACTCACAACAGGCGCCACGGTAAACTTTTAATTTTTGTGCGAACGCTAAAATTCACCTCAAATTTCTGTCTTCATTCATGTGGAAGATATAGTTTTGTGAAATGGGTCGAGTCTTTTTGAAACCCACTGTAGTTTTCGTGTGTTTCACGGTACTGCGACCACACATTAGAGTTGTGGAGAATGGTATTGACAGAAATATGCGGAACGTGGACTTGAGGGTGTATACATCATGCTCAGAAACGATCCAGAAGACCCCTCACAGAAATTATTTCTCATTACCGACACTTGTCAAACATGTGTATTAACATTATAATGTGAACTGAACGGGGCAAATTCCAAACAAGATTCTTCAGATGTGAAATGGTTCCAAGTCTGCTTTAGTAACAGAGCTTACCATCGTGGAATCTAACAGTTTTTTCGCTTTACGTACGATTCTTTTCGTCGGATAGCTTTCTAACTTGCGACACACAGGATCAGCTAATAGATGTATCATCTTCGTGTGGTATTCCACAGCGTCCGTAACAATTGTAGCATTCCCATTTTTTGCTTCCATCATCACGATGATTTCGTTTCTGTAAGTTGTTGAGAACTTAACTGTCCTGTGCCGATAAGTTGTTTTTGGGCGATTTAGATTTCCGTAGGATACTCGTCAAATCCTGTCTTACTTCTTCGGCCTGCGCCTTCGGATGAGAAAACGAGGATACTTTGGCGGTACTGACAGTTTCCTCTCTTAGACGTAGTTGAGAATTTCAGACCTTTGCCCAGAACTGAAACGGCTGCTTCATCGAGTTCCTGTGACGAAAGTTTCACCATTACATGTTTCGGATCAAGAATGGCGTCTGTTTTGTTTACTTTGTGTATAAGCTTCTCGAACTTGTGTTTCCATTTCTTAACACTGAAATGTGATAATCTTGCCGAATGATTAAATGTTATACTGTTGACTTTATCCCAGTCTTGAAGTGAGTGAGTTACCTTCAGTGAAAAATGCAAGGCAGCTAAAATGGAGCTAACGTAATTGACTCCCTGCATATTTGCTGGATTAATTCGCCGAAGAAATGCTTGGATCACCCTTTGGTAGACTCTCCTGGCTTTCACTGTCTGCACATGGTGAATAATTCTGGCGAAACTGGGGATAAAATCATTACCACGACACGGGGAAAGAAAAGCCAAATCACTAAGTAATTTACCCCTTCTTCTACCTGTTTTTCCAGTCTTCTCGGGTGGTGTAAACATCTCGCCCATACAAGCAAACGTTTGTTTCTGGGGTCACTGGCCGCATAAGCAGAATTCTACGGATAAATGGTGTACAGACCTTTTTCTTCAGTCAAAATGAAATAAAAGATTTTGTTCTACACAAAACGGATGCACCCGATTACCTCCACACTGCGAGAATCTATGAAATGATGCGTAGCTGAGGCAGTGTGTATGAGTTGCGTGAGAGAAGTAATGAGCTGACTATACTGAGAGCTATCTGGGAACGCTGAGTTGTTCTACTTATGTAGCTCACGCTGTTCGTCGCTTCCAGATGTTGAGCCCGAGTTACGGCTCCGTATAGCCATCATGTAATTTTTGAGAGCGCCATCAGTGAAGTTGTATTTTTGTTGTGTTTTACGAAAATGGAACGGCGGAATTTAGAGCAACGTTATGCCATCAAGCTTTGTATTAAATTTGGGGAATCCGCTTTTGTGACCTTTGACAAGTTGGGAAAAAGGCTACAGGGAACATTCCTGTCCTTTATCAATACCGTCCTTGCCCGTAGGAGGGGCAACTGATCTCACAGAGGGCGGCGGTCATCTCATCTGTCCATATTGAAAATATTAGAGGTCGTATTGCGCTTCCCTGGGACACATACGACTGTGATTTCATTGCTTAGAACATTCTCAGTCCCGTATAATCTGCTTAATTTTGTTATTCAAATTTTCCTCCAGTCCACCACATGTTTGCGAAGATATTCTTATCGTATCTTGGTTAGTTGTCGACGAGGTGGTACAGGGTCAGCGCCTCAGGGAAATATATGAAAACTCAGTCCATCGGTTCTCCTGCGCTTGTTGTTTGCAAGATGCCGTCTATGAATAAAGCTAACTGTGTTTCACTCTTGTGACTTTTTATGAATTGGTGCTGGTTCACTGACAATAGTAGTTTTCCTCCAGGAAAATCATAATTTTTTAGCTCACAATATGCTCTAGGGTAGTGCAACAGACTGACGTCTGTACTTCTGTACATCTGATATATTACTCCTTCTGTAAGCAAGAGAGACCTGTGCTCTCTTCCAGTCAAAAGGTACTACTCGGTGACCAAGCGATTCTCAATAAATATAGGCTCCAAATTGAGTTAATTTCTTGGCGTATTGAATGTAAAACCTAACTGGAATCCTGCGAGGGGCTGGTATGTCCTTCGCTTTAAGAATTTTTAATTTTTTCAATGTCGAATGTGCTAATATGGACATTGCTCAGATGCGAGTCTGTGCGGCGATCGGACATTGATATCGCAGTAGGCTCTTGCCTGAATACGTTTTTTAAACATGCAGTTTAAAATTTTTGCTTTCAACGTGTTGTCTTCAGTATCGACGTCACAAGGTTTCACGAGAGATCGAATAGAAGGTATCGAAACGCTCATTGACTACGTAAGACAAGCAAGGGCCGCCATAGGACCTCGGCAATTTCCTGCAGACTGACAATTGTGCAGAGAACACACGAGTGAAGCTGCGAGGGGCGTACAATAAGTAATGCAACACATTATTGTTTCTTAGCCAATTTCGGTTAAAGAAATGAAGAATTTGCTGTGGTACATCGTGGTATATTCCCGCTTCAGCCCTTCGTGTTTCATGAATTTGCGATGGGTGGCAGCACTTTACGTAGACTTCAAAATGGCGTCTGTAACGGAGGTGCGTTCCAAGCAGAGAACTGTCGTAGAGTTTCTTTTTACGGAAAACCTTGCAGATATTCATAGGCACTTTCAGAATGTCTGCGGAGACCTGGTAGGGACAAAAGCACGGTGAGTCGCTTGGCGAGACATCTGTCACAATTATAACAGGGTCGCGCTCACCTGTAGAATCTCACGCGTACCGGCCGGCTGCGCACAGCTGTGCTTCTGAAATGTTGGAACGTGTGGATTCTCTCATTCGAGGCCATTAAAGGGTCACAATCACACACATGGCTGCTGCACTGGACCTCTCTGTTGGGTGTGCTGACACACCAGTTGGGGTATTCTAATATGTGTACCCACTGCGTTCCTTATCGCCTCACAGAAGGCCATAAAGAGCAACGAAGAGCAATCTGTATGGCATTGCTTGCCTGTTATGAGGTTGTTCCTGACAAATTTTTGTCGAACATCGTGACATGGATTCATCACTTCGAACCGGATTTGTAGCAAAGCGAGCGCGCGTGCTGTTGATGGATTCAGTATAAAATTGATAAGGTGTTACAATACCGGAGCCGCAAAATACTGTACCAGTACTGAAGTCTGCAGTGTCCTGATGATGTAGGCGCCGACTTCTGCCGTGCAGCAACTCTGTGGCAACCCCTGGCCGCGAAGGCTGTCCGAGAATTTTGAGTTCTTCCGAAAACGAGCGATCAAGTCGCAAGACCGTCAGATTTGCGAGGAAGATTAGATCCCGAATTCCCTTCTGTGATGCGATGCAAGAACGAAGCCAGCATTGCTCAAATCCCTACTCCACTCGAAAACTGCGAATCAGCATGCAGTTCTGATTCCAAAATTCCCCCACACTGCCTCAGAATATCATTCGCGCCAATGGCGACCGTTCCCTCCAATTTCAAGCAGGTCTTTATGACGTCAACTAGCCTGAATTTAAGTTGACCAATCAGGCCTCTGCTAATCACCTGAGGGCACTGAACTTGCCGTTTGACCGGCTACGAAAACAACCTGCCTAGACCACCGGCCATCCAGTGCCAGACAGTCGCACCCAGCAGGGCATAGTCCACAAGTACTCTCAGAATCATGAGGACAAGGCAGTCAGTTGGTGCCAGGAATCTTTATTCCGGACGCGCTGAAACGGTAAACACATAAACTGCGGCGGCACTCAGAAGTCTCGCAGGTCGTTTCGCCCTGCATACAATAGGCGAAACTCCACCGACGTCAGTCGTTCCGCCAGGCGCTTAAGCCTATTGTGCGAATCACTCAGAATTCAGGGAAGTGCAGCTCCCAACCAGAAACACAGTGTGCCGAGGCTCGCCTCACCCAGGCCACCCACGGAAGTAAAAACATATATAAAGGGATCAAGTAAGAAGTATTTTTTGAACTCTCAGTACAAATACTCTCATTACAATAACCTTATTCGGTCTGTCACTACCGTGCAGTGACATAGAACATTAATAAAATTGATAAAAATGGGAGGAGACATGCAAAAGAGGGCATGGAATCTCTCAACAACACACCTTCTCCTACGAAAATGTTCAAAGCTCCACACTCAGCTGGTAGAGTCAGGACGACAGTTTTCTGGCAGTCTGAAGGGGTAATTCCGTTGATGTCCTCCCTCATGGTCCAACAATAAATTCTAGGTGTACTGTGATATCCTCAGCAAATTGAAGAAACGACTTCAGCGTGTTCATTGCCACAGAAATGTAACGAACTTCTGCTTCTCCATGGCAACCAAGGCGTCACCCGAGACTGCCCATCCAAGAGGAGCTCATAAGAATTCATCAGACTGTTCTTCCTCATCCATCCTAAAACCCTGAGTTCATACCTTCTGAGTTTCATATGTTTGAACTCAATGAAGGATGCCCTCTACTCGAAATAGTACGTGGATGGTGGGGAGGTTATTGATGCAACAAGCTGTTTACTCCGTCCTGGACCAGTGGAGTGGTACCTTGAGGGCATATATCCTTTCCAGTAATATGGCGTAAAGCCGTCGCGTTGAACAAAGATTATGTGCAAAAATAGAGTTTTGTATCCACAAAAGTAGGGAAGAATATGTTGTTTTGGAATCCTGGATAAAACCAACCTTTTCTTAGAAAAAAATGTTGCATTACTCACTGAACGTTCCTTGTAGCTGACTGCACCCTTCCTCCCGTTTCTGGTAAGAGCTGACAATGGTCTCTGAATCCAGGCGACAAGTGTCTTTGGTGCCGAAGTGAGCGACCATCTGCAGCTGACTGAATGACTGAAACCTATGCTCTTAATTACTCCTGGAAAGTCCTCTTCCATCTGGTGGAAAGTTCCTGCAGGGATACACGGCGAAAGTGCATCCTGTTTGTCTCATTCCCGTGACGGTATTTTCGTCAGAAGGCCAATAATGCGTCACTCCCTCTGAGAAACACTATTAAGCCGGTCGACAGTGTCTAAGGCAGCTTCCAGCTGTTTTTGGGCAACCTACAACTCTTTCATCAAGATCTCACAACAGGCGTATCTTATGGAGGTTTGTTGCGTACAGGTGTAGATCTGTCTAGCTTCTAGTTTTGGTCAACGTTTCATTATTAATTGCTGCTTTTTCTTTCATGAAAAGTATGAGAAATATAGAAAGGTCGCAGCATTAAAACCTATTACTGAAGAACATTCTGCATCTAGCGGGAGTTCGAGGTCAGTTATTAACTATTTTGTCACTTTTGTATACGGTTCTTGAGTCTGCCACTCGGACACGTTTTGGAGCCCTCATACTATTTGACTGAGGCAACTGCCCGACATCTTCAGCTGTTTGCTGCTGCCGCCATGCCGGTCGCTGGTTGCCAGCAGCCGCATCACACCAAATATAGCTGGTTTTGCTTCTTCCCAGTTGCTAAGGAACAGCAGTCACCAGCAGCAGCTACGAGCGGCTCTCTCGTGACTCGGCGGCAAACCTGAGAATTGTGTATTTTACTAATCACCAGGAAAACCTGAAGTGTCACATTTCGTTACGCGCTAATAACATAAATGTCTCGTTTTACAGCTACATTAAAATATGTGTTATTTTTCATGCTTTCGCGGCAAACTGTTGACATCTTGGATATTCGTGAATTCAGCCGGATGTTCGCGTCGTTCTCGAACGATATTTCAACAGCGTGCCTCGCTGGCTTCTTCAGGTGCTACCTGAGACTAGTCCTTGGGTCAATCGAGTCCAGTATATATGCGTGGAAGGAGCTGGGCGTTCCCTAATCGGTCCGCGCCGAGTCGAGTGTTCTGTTTATGGTCCGCGCCCGCCATACTCGGCTTCAATGGACCGCTCCAGTCGCGGATGTCCCGACTGCGGTCCGCGCGCCGTGCTTACCACCACGATGAAAATATCACGTGAATCGGATCACCATAACATGCGAAGAAACGATGTTCTCATTGCTTTATTTTCACATAACGTAGATGTTTCCTACGGCCGCGGAATGCATTGACCTCTCACCTCATTCATTATCTTCACTAAACAACGGAGAATAACTGGAGTACCTGGTGCATCATAGGTCAGTTCATGGTACAACTTTCCTTCTTAATAGTTGATCTTAGGTACTTGTTATCAGTTATATATTCTTATTTATATTAGTAAACTGTTTGGTTTTATGTATTTATGCATGATATTTAATTGTGTATTATTTGCTGGAGGTGAGATCAGGATAGATTATTAAATTTTTAAAGCTAATCTCCACTTAATAGCATTATTTCAGTTTCTTATGTCACTTCGGAAATAACTATTAAATTCGAGCTTTAAGTGAAGCAAAATAGAGTTACTAGAAGCTGATGCTGGAGTAAACCAGAGCACATAGCAACTCCTTTCTCTTACTTCTACAGTAAATTGTTCCTGAAACTATTAGTATTTTGCCTTCCCCTGCCTTCTTTCTTAAGTTTCATCATACCTCAAGGTACGAGAACATTACTTGAAGAATTGCGAGCGGAGCGTCTCTTGCAGGTATTAATTAAATTCTTCTTTGCACTGTTTTCTGAGCACGTCCGCTTCGCGCCATTGCGTATTTTACCTTATTACTTTATTATTATCTTGCATGTCATGTGTTAGTTAAATTTCCCTAATTGTGACTCTTGCACGAAAAGAATTGCGAAGAAGATAAGATATAATTCTGATCTCATCTTCAGTGTGTTTTTAATGACATTAAAAAGTTTCATGTACGAACCTCTGCTAGTTGTTCTGTGATCTGAATGAGAAATGCTTAACTTAAATAAGATGCCTATCTTCTACGTTCGCAATTGACGACTTCTTCTTCAAGTAATGTAAAAACGTGTAACTTGTTGATTTTTACTCTTGTTTATAACTACGGAGCAGCGAATACACAGTTTTAATTAAATCGTCAAATTGATATATTCATTATGGGATGTAGTGTTCAGTTGAAGAGACGGACTGGTAGGTGGCTAACTGATGTTCATTAACGGTTCATCTAAGCACGCGCCTCTGACATCTCCTGACCTAAAGCGTTATCTATTATTGTCATGAATTACCGAGCTTTGCCTTGGAGAGGAATTAGTTCAACTAATCAGTACTACTGCTGATTGGAGTTGTACGGTTTCTACGCATGACGAAGTTTCCTGCTCATCAACAGCCATATGCATCTTACTGATTATTGACCAGCTCAGTAATGTCGGACGATACCTTCTGTTCTTTTTTTATCCAGATTTAATTGCAGCTCGACTTTTGTTAGCCTTCCACTTATGCTTGATATGCAATAACAGATTCGTGTTGAGTATCAAACTGTGCTTGGGGGCATTGACGTAAATTTCGTATAGCTGGTCCAAAACAGAACGACATTCAAAAAAGAGTTCTGTCAAACTCCAGATCGATTTTCCCTTCAGTTTAGTCAAAGAAAGTAACGTATTCAAATAAGGATCATTAATTACATTTCGTTGTGAAGGTGGTGAAATAAGAAGAAAGAAGTTTTAAAGTAAATTGCAGCTTGCAACAGCACAAAGAAATGTGAAAGGTATGTATAACCACCATCTGAAGACGACACACGACCTTCTAAACAGGTCAAACGTATGTAAATAATAAACCGTGATTTATAGCTCACACTAAAAATAATCTTCAGAACCTTCTGTCGTTTCTTAGTCACGAAATTGGTCATTACTATCTTCTTAGTGTATAAATTCTTTTTCTGCGTCTAATAAAAGGTCTTTTGAAGACTGCCGGTCGAGTGTCGCTTTCATCACTTTCGAAATATTCCCAGTGGCCTAAAATACAAATTTTACCTCTTATTGTTGTATAGGATGTCCCTCCTAAGAGTCGTCAGATATTTTCTCTGATGTTTCTGCAGATATTTGCCATTTAGTTTTTGCAGTGTGTAGCGAAAGTCGTCCCAAACAAATACTGTTCATTACGTCTTTCGTGTGACACCCATTGTCGACGGAAAGTGCCGGTTTATTTCTCGTTACAAACGAAATAATTATTTGAGGCAGAATTTTACGTGTCCAGTCGATCGAGCAGTTCCAGATTAGTGTAGTTCGATGTTCATTTTATTAGTATATTTTAAAAGGGATAGTAAAACGGGAGCAATAACCTACACGCGCTGTTCCATGCAGCCACATTTACAGTACGAGTCGAAAACGGTTTCCATGTTCCGCAACACGTGCGCGTACGCGCTGTAGTATGTTCTGCCTCACACGTTCACATCGGCCAGGATGCATCCGAACAGTGTCAAAGGCAACATGAATGCGTTGTTCCAGTGTCTGCACATCAGGAATGGGCTCTGCGTACTCGATACTTTTGAGATGGCTCCATAACCAGAAATCGCGCGGATTGAGATCCGGTGAACGAGCAGGCCACGCAATTGCACCGCGTCGTCTGATCCAGCGACCAGGGAAGACACGACTGAGATGCGTCCGCACGTTAGCGGCGAAGTAGGCTGGAGCGCCATCATGTATCAGCTACATAACCCTGCGAATCGTCAATGGCACTTCCTCCTAATCTAGATATTTCCCTGCACGTCCCTCTATGTGTACCAAGTGGCTTAATTAAATTGGCGATGTCCTGAGTGCTGGACTGCAGGCTGTATAGACCGTAGGGCGCTGAAACTTCGTTGGTATGTTCATCAGTCGGCGTGCTCGTGGAGTACGTTGAAAAAAAGAAAAGTTTCACCTTTTGTCATTTGGTGAAAAATATTGCGCTGTAAGGGGTTAGAATGTGGTGTGGGTGCCGAGAAAGGGTAGAAACCACCAAAAACGTGATAACGGAATTTCTAGCACGTTTCCTAGGATATGTTTACAAGTTATAAAAAGTGTTCGATATGGTCTCTTGATTCAGCAACATGATACATCGATAACACAGCATGGTCGACAGTTGCTTGCAGCATATCCAGTGTAATCACAGCGATATTTCGTCATATACTATCCTTCTTTTGAGAAAATACCGTCCCAATGAGCAATGTGATTGATGTGTGAGATGAGGTATCTCACTTAAGATTTTTATCGTGATACCCGTGGAATGCTAACGCTGTGAGGAAATTTGTAATGAAATGGGTGGAATTCATTTCTGACTTGCATTTCTAAACGGTTTTCGTGAGAAATGATTTAAAATTATATTTTTGAAAAAAGCGTATGCTGTTATCCAGAAACACAGGTGTTTATGCCATATTGTATAAATTGGCTAAATTCTAATCCTCTGTGCCTAACCAGTAGCTCACTCTTAAGTTCATGAAGTGGTTTATTGACTATAGCATATATTTTTTTAACAGTGGCAGCTAAACAAGAAGAAAGGTGTTGGTTATGTACTTCACTCGACTTTCGTCTGGTGTCTGAATGACGGCTTTTACGCTGATTGCACGTAGTACGATTAAATATACTCGCCAGTTTTATTCTCGAAGAGGCACTACGAAGACCGGCAGCAGTTCCTGTAGAATAGCCCAGATCTGGAAATTTTCATCATTGCTCTCTGTAAGGCCCACGCGGGAGACCATGAATAGTGTTTGGGAAACCCGTACACAGCATTCACCAGACTCGCCACTCGGTCAGCCGAATTACACTCACAGGGGATGAACATCTTTCGTCACTGCTTCAGTCTTTTGATTGATACACACACACAGAATTCAGAAACAGCCAAAATGAATCAAACGAAAAACTGAAGCAGGATCAAATTTAACTTACTGGCACTAAGTTAAGTTGCGTGGCATGAAGAGGCTAAGTAAATTTTTGTATGGAGGGTGAGTGCGAACTCCATCGACATAATTGCTGAGGTTGTTTAGGAGTATTTTCTGAGGATTTTGTTACAAAGGACCCGTGGTCTTCGGTGGCTCATTTCAGAGTAGCAATGTACGAGCGTAAATCAGTAAATACGTCACAAACGCTAGAATACGGCATATCGTTTCAAATTTCGGGTCTATACGTATCTAGAAGTTGGCAGCACCTGTCGCGTCGAAGGTAGCCGATAAAGATTACTCCGCGGCCACTGGTTGATAGTTACAACTGTATTCCATGGAAATTTTTGTTCAATTGGATACAGAAATTCAGCAAAGCACCAAAAAAAAAAAAAAAATATCACAACTCAGCAGTGCACTGGTCGATCGCGTTATCCACATGATGGTACGTTGTTCTCCTGTCTAGGGGTATTTCCCTAACACCAGGACACATCAGTCTTGTGGCTTGCAGCAATTTAAGGAACAAAAAAGCGTATCATACGAGGGTTGTCCAGAAAGTAATTCCGATCGGCTGCGAAATGGAAACCACAGTGAAAACCAGAAACGTTTTAAGTGCAACAGTTAGCCACACCTTCCCCCGCTCCAACTTCGAGTTTTGTCTTAGTGTTGTGTCAACATTCCAATATCCTCGTCATAGAAGGCAGCCGCCTGTGCAGGAGCGTCTTCATTGCCCCTGCAGTGTGCGGCCGAGAATTGTCATGAGGAAGGAACTGCTCGAGAGTTGTGTTATATGGTCTGCATGACACAACCGACATCTCTAACCAGGCCCTCACACTTGGTGGAAGACACTGTTCCCTACACATCTTTACGTGTTCACTGTTCACTCAAAACTGAAAAGAGCGACGCGAAACGATCGACGGGCATACTAGAGACACTTCCCAACACATCTGTGCAAAGCTTTACCGCATTTTCCTAGTGGTTTCCATTTCGCGACCGGTCGGATCTTACTTTCTGGACAACCCTCGTGTTCAGAGAGGTCACTCGTTAGGTACGAGCGCTGGCACAATAATTCTATGCTGCAGGCTTTTAACGCCTTGTCGAACGATGGGATAAGTGTTTTAAATTTGCAAAGGGAATATGTTGAAGATAAAAATAAATTTCGGGCTAGTACACGTGGTTCTGAAGTCTTATACCAGTTTGCGACTTGTTTATTGATTCGCCCCCGTAATTACGATACATTCAACTTATTTCTGTGGAAATATCTTCACAACAGTGAAAAAAGCCTAACTTTTAGTACAAATCACAGACAAATGCAATAATCCTAAGACGATAAGCTCACATTGTGTTCCTGTCACTACTGGGACAGCTAGAAATGGCGTCGTTACGTCACTGTTCCATTACATTCAGTGAACTCATGGCTCTGAGCACTATGGGACTTAACATCTGTGGTCATCAGTCCCCTAGAACTTAGAACTACTTAAACCTAACTAACATAACGACATCACACACATCCATGCCCGAGGCAGGATTCGAACCTGCGACCGTAGCAGTCGCGCGGTTCCCGACTGAGCGCCTAGAACCGCTAGACCACCGCGGCCGGCAGTGAACTCATACACGAGGTCCGGTCGACCAACTCTTCATCACTAAATGTATCCATAATGATGCATATCAATGTTAACATACAAATAACTCTGCCAGGTGAACAAACGCGGGACACCAACGAGCAGCAGGAAGACTACAGTGGACATTAACATTGTCAAAAGCAAGCACCATGAGTGAATGGAATGGAATGTCAGCATATGCAGTGTTGTGCGAATATTTTCAGTGGAATACAGGTATAATATGAAGGGGCAAGAAAGCAAACGAACTGAAATTACTCTGAAACGAGCCACCCATTAGTTCCCTTATACAACAATATTCAGAAAATAACCCTGCATAATCTCAGAAATTTTATCGTTGGAGAAGAGGTTTGCACTGTGTTGTAATGGTAGTGTAAGAAAAATAGATCAGGAAGTAGTAATCCGTCGATGCCGACGTCATTGTAGGTGAAAAAAAAGTTCAATCGAAACTGTATGATAATCATAACTGGTTGGGACTGCTAGCGTGTGCCATAGATCGTAGCCAAAATCTGTATCACTACGAGACAAAAGAAAAGCTCCTAAAGATCGAAGATGTCGCTTATCGCTATTTATGAACCAATACTTCAGAGAAAATGAAATTGCGTGATCAAAAAAACCGAGTGTAAATATTCCGGCCAGAGCGGCATGTAAATAGACCGAGACTCACTCTTGCCTGCGAATTAGTTCGGTCACACATTGCAGAATGCAAATAGAAACAACACGTCCAGTCGAATTACGGCTGTCCCTGTATGTGAATCCATTCCGAAGCAGTCTGCACTGCACACAGTCATACCGAATCTGAATATCCCTCCCATTTTCTGCTATTGCGAGGAATAACCCATCAAACGTCAGAGATAGCTTTCATACAGCCTGCGACCTGTAATGGAATGCATGACTTGAATCTGATATCGCATGCATGCAACACGTGTTGCACAGTTATCACCATAGTGTAGTGACAATGTTGGAAGCGAACAGCACCAAAATTTATAATTTTGTGCACCATGGGTTTCTGCAGCATTCTTACAGTCATGTTATTAAAATACATGAGCAAGCAGAAAAATCTCTAATGGACAGGAATATATTTTGTTTCTTAGGAACAAAAATCATTTTCATTTCGACGATTGTCGTGTTACAATCTTAGGAAGTCAGTTGTCCTACATCTGAAATATGACTCTGGAAAGTTGTCACACACACTTACATTTCGATAAGCGAGCAGGTGGAATTTGAGGGAAGAGGGTTCGAGATCTGGGGAGAAGGGAGAAAGGTGCAACAATTTGTACCTCGTATTCTTCAGTTTTCGAATTTCTAAAGCACCTGCTTTGCTGACGAACGATGATAGTTTTCGTTTTGTATCCTTTCATCCAGTCGCTATAAAAGACGTGGGTAATATTCAACTGTCACCTCTTATTATCCTTTATGAAGCAATCGATAGAAAAATTCTTTAAACATACCAAAAAAATTTCCAATATTTTTACAGAAGTGTAAATCGACCTCAACGATTTTGCACATTCATTGGCTTGTACTGCTGTTAGGTTTCTGACGTGAGGCTGTAGACACGTTCCATTCACCGTAACGAATCGATGCACAAAAACAATTGAATTCTTGTTAAAACGGCTGAACTGCTGAAAATTTTGTTGTTGTATTTAATTTTAGTCTGCTTTCGGGAAATACGGCACCAGTCTTGGTGAAGTTTTCTCCTCGTTTGCTCTGCGTGTTAACTTTGCTACCGTTTTTCTGGTTGTGTGTCTCGAGCGTCACTCTTTAGCGGTCCCACCCGCTTCGTAACTAATTAATAAATTAAGAAGAGAGGTGGAATATTCATGCTATGACACATTACTTCAACGGACGCGCTAACAGCGCATGTTCTGCTTTATGAATGATTGCTTCTGGAGGGTAATATTGAGTATTTCGTGAGTAAATGCCCTAGCAGTTTTCATACGTTTCGTCTCTAGAAGAGGTTTCCTTACGTCGCTAGTTCTGAAGTTGATCGATGTCCCCATTGGATGCTTTTATGTCAGCCGCAGATCCTAAAATCGTGTGCAGTACACGGCGAATTTTGGAACGGCGCGTGGAAATATTTCGACAGTACTACAATGAAAATCTGAAAGTACTGAGATGTCACCTGATTTATTGCTTCAATCTGAAAATCAGGAAAATAGTTTTTATAACGAATACTATCTAAGAGTCAGTCTAATATCACTGTTAACACAACAGAGTCTAATAGCAACTTACAACAATCATTCATAAGAACTGTCTCCACACGATTTTGATTGCAGAACGAAACTGTATATAAACGTACATTAAACTTTAAATTAATCTTGGTCAAACGAAACAATTACTCGCTTGTAGGAATTCCAGTGGAAGACTGTTTTACAAACGTTTCGCAGTGCAGAATTCTAATTTAGTTCATTTTCAATAATATAAAAAGAAATTTCACATACACCATATTGTGTGTGAATTCCTAAATGACCAAATGCTGAGGCCATCGGTCCCTAGACTGACAAACTACTTAAACTAACTTATATTAAGAACAACACACACACCCATGCCCGAGGGAGGACTCGAACCTCCAGCGGGAGGGGCCGCGCAATCCGTGACATGGCGCCTCTAACCGCGCGGCCACTCCGCTCGGCCAACGCGTTGTCTGTAGGAAGGTAAGTGTTAGACTGCCGAGAAAAGCTTACTGTTTCGCGCGCGCTTTCTCAAGGCGCTCTTGTGATTGGTCGATCTAATCTGCCAATTATTTACGACAGTAATTAAATCTCTAATGAAGCTCAACACGTGAATTAAGACTGATTGAAATTGTGATTTGAAAACTGTCAGTGTTGATAGTCTTCTGTTTTGTTAGAACCTTGCACAAACATTTAAACGTTAAATGTACTGGGTATAACTAAATTCCCTTTACTTATGTTAAGGATTTATAGTGGGGACTAATACTGTTAAGATTAGCATAGGAAATTCTGTCGGGAAAGGTACCGTTTTCTAGCAACATGCAAAATACGACAACACAGTTCACATCTCCTGAATTTTTGACTACACTGACTAGGATATTACGTACGTCATTCCCTGATTACCTGAGGTCCCATGCCCACTTCAGGTCTGTTTACGACCGCAAGGACCGGCCATGACTGCCAGACTGACGCCCGAGTATAGGCACGACGCTTCAGCGCCATCCATTTTCAGGGCCAGTTGGTTCGGCAGCTTAGTTGTTACTCCTTAGTGGATTCCGACATCTATGGCCACCGTCCTACTATCTTAAGCTACCAACCGCTTTCATGGTTTCCCATGAGCGTAGATTCGGGCGCCTCAACCCCAGAGAGGTTAGGACCTGATGCTGAGCTTCTGGTATTTTTTAATACTGTACTATTATTCACTAGTAATCGTTCACTGCAGTACAGAATGCAAGCTGTATGTACATTTCATGTTTTGTGTGCTGCTGTTGACCATGGTGAATTACACCTTTGCGGAATACATTGACACATGTTACTGTTTGGCGAAGCATTGTACAGTGGGAGGACTGCTCGCCAGTTGTATGCGAAACATTTTCCACATCACCAGGCACCTTCACACTCACTCTTTGCTACTTTGTACCAGTAGGCCTTTGAAACAGATACGTTCACCTCAAGGAGGACCGACTGTTGTCCCCCACGGCGGCGTCGCAGACTCCTGTTTGAAGACGCTGTATTCGATGCACTGGGAGAGGGCGCTTCGACTATCAGAAGCGCAACAGGCAGAGTGAATGTTGATCTCCAAACTGTCTGGCGCAGTAGTTAAACCTGCACCATGCCCAGAAGATACAGGCAATGCAGCCACAGGATTTTGGGTCGCTAGTCCACTTCTGCCGGTGGTCCTTGCGCCGTTGTGTGGTGGAGCCCGACTTCCCACGGCGGATCCTTTCCACGGATGAAGTCAAGTTCAGCAGGGAAGGTATGCTCAACTGCCACGTCGGGACTGACGAAAACCCGCATGCTACTTCCCCCCACTGGTTTCAGGGAAGATACGGTCTGAACATTTGGGCAGGTGTCATTGATAGATGTGTAACTGGGCCATACCTTCTTCCACGACATCTCACATGTGCTGCGTAATTGCGATTCCTTGACAGCGTACTACATGAGCTCTTGGAAAAGGTCCCACTACAAGTGCGTCAAAGCCGGCCGCTGTGGCCTAGCGGTTCTAGGCGCTCCAGTCCAGAACCGCGCTGCTTCTACGGTTGCAGGTTCGAATCCTGCCTCGGGCATGAATGTGTGTGATGTCCTTCGGTTAGTTAGGTTTAAGTAGTTCTAAGCCTAGGGGAATGATGACCTCAGAAGTTAAGTCCCATAGTGCTCAGAGCCATTTGAATCATTTGAAGTGCGTCAAAACATGTGGTTCCAGCATGATGGCGCACCTCCTCATTTTTCACGTATGGCCCGTGATCATTTGGACCAGCGATTTGGGCCACAGTGGATAGGTCGTGGTGCCTCGATTGCTTCGCCTGAATGTTATCCAGACTTGAAACCCGCTAGACTGATACTTGTGGGGTGGCATGAAGTCGTTAACTTACCACATCCCTGTGGCATCCGAGGAAGCCCTACTGGCATTGGTTATAACTGCGGTGGATGCTGGAGGACCAGGGATTGGTGATCGTGTGTACCGGAGCATGCTACAGCGTACGTGTGTTCATGTCGGCAGTTGTCGCATAAGTGGACCCAGACGACATGAGCAGGAGTCAGAGTCCAGTGTGTGTTGTGTGCATTTTGTGTGTAGCTGGAAAACGGCACATTTGTGGACAAGAGTTCGCATGCTAAACTTAATCTCTTGATCCCCACTACAAGTCCACAAAGTTTGCGAAGGGAATTTAGTTACACTTTGTGGAGAATAAGTCATGGGTCTTGGCACCAAGCCTAACAGGCGAACGACCGCTCTCTATATACTCGTATGTACTGTAAGTAAGCTGTTTAGGTTTTTTTATTGGTAACGCCGCCGCCACGTAGCGCTCTGTATAAAAATCACTGGCTGTGCCGTGCGCAGTCTGTGTTTAGTTTGCATTGTTGTCTCCCATTGTAGTGTTGGGCAGCGGCAGCTGGATGCTAACAGCGCGTAGCGTTGCGCAGTTGGAGGTGAGCCGCCAGCAGTGATGGACGTGGGGAGAGAGATGGCGGAGTTTTGTAATTTGTAAGACTGGATGTCATGAACTATCATATATATTTTGACTATTAAGGTAAATACACTGTTCTCTATTAAAATCTTTCATTTGCTAACTATACCTATCAGTAGTTAGTGCCTTCCGTAGTTAGAATCTTTTATTTAGCTGGCAGTAGTGGTGCTCGCTGTATTGCAGTAGTTCGAGTAACGAAGATTTTTTGTGAGGTAAGTGATTTGTGAAAGGTATAGGTTAATGTTAGTCAGGGCCATTCTTTTGTAGGGATTATTGAAAGTCAGATTGCGTTGCGCTAAAAATATTGTGTGTCAGTTTAAGCACAGTCGTGTATAAATTGTTCTAAGGGGACGTTTCAGTACCAACGCAACAAACCATCGTCTACACGCTTCCTAACCGAAAACCACAACCTGTTTGTTACATCTTCTGAACGGTGATCTCCAAATCTCGATATCTTCGCCTGTGGCCGCACTCAAAAGACATCACTGACGAAAATCATCGTCAAGACAGATACGGGAGCGTTTGAATTCAGCAAATAATTTATCTACTATCATAAACGAAGACTCAGATTTCTTCAGCATCTTTTCGTGAATTTCTGTTTAAAATAAACTATTTCTGTTTATCCATTTGAGCGAAACACTCACAGCGAGTGACTACCTTGAATGTCTGCATAGGCAAAATATTTCTGTAGATCAAAGCTGGTACTTGACTTTCGTTATTGTGCAACATGTACCAACATAAAAAAGCTATATTTTAATAATACAATGTACACATGGCTTCTTTAAAGACTTTGCTCCGATCCGCTAAGGGTTATGCATCACCCCATGGGTACCAACCTTTGTTGGAGAAAAAATGTGTGTTGAAACATCGTGGTGGCTAGCCGTCCTTTTGTATTTGTTATGGCCTTGAGAGGAGGCAGGGTGGAAGCACTCTGAAGTGTTCGTATGCCATTTGTGTTGCCTATAATCCAGTCATCCGCTCCGAATGATGGCCCTCATAAGTTTACAGTTGCAGTGTTGTATCAGTATTCCTCGCCAATTCATTGTTATTGGAGGCACAGTATAGTAGATATTACTAGAACAGACATATTTTCTCTTGTATCTTGCTTCCCTTTGTTGTCCTACCCATTATGTTAACTAACCATCAACTGAAACCCTGCTAGAAGATAATTAGTATTGGTAAACTGAAATGAGCGTTTGGCGTCATTGGCCGGGAGGCCCCTAGCGGGGCAGGTCCGGCCGCCTTGCTGCAGGTCTTATTACATTCGACGCCACATCGGGCGACCTGCGCGCCGAATGGGGATGAAATGATGATGAAGACAATACAACACCCAGTCCCTGAGCGGAGAAAAACTCCGACCCAGCCGGGAATCGAACCCGTGCCCGTAGGACGGCAATCCGTCACCCTGACTGGTAGGTGAGCGACAAACCTCACCACTTGCAGCGAAACAGAGAAATGGTCTGCACAAGCAGTTATTTTGCTACATCTCTTCAAATGAGCATTCATCAGTACCCGCGACATCCTCTATTGCAACGAACATCCGCCACAAGTACACATTGCTAGTTCGGTGAAATCTCGTCGTCCCAGGGCCGGTGAATATTAAAGAACAGAAAAATCGCAGCGAAGCGTATACGGTGTTTTATCTCTAATGTAAATCTTTCATCATGGATTAATGTACCATCGCTAGACGTTTGACCCGAAGAGTATGAAAAACCCTGTATGTCTGTGCCAGTATGCAAAGATGATACTTTACGAGAAATGTTGAATAAGTAATACGGCAAATGTAGGCGGAATTTGTTGTGGAAAATCGTGGAACATTTCCGCTTAAGCCCCTGTAGTTTTTTATAGCTTCCTATAGGCAGCGGCTCTACACGAAGGCTTCAACATGGCGTCTGTAACAGAGGTGCGTTCCAGATGGCTGTCATTGCGTTCTTTTGGCGGGAAGCCAGAGCATCGTAGATATTCATAGGCGATTGCAGACCTGCGAGCGAAAAAAAGCACGGCGAGTCGCTGGTAGTGGTGTCTGCCATCATTGCACTAAGGTCTATCCGATCCCCCGCGTGCAGGTAGGCCACACACAGCGTGCTTCTTGCAATGTTGCAAAGTGCGCACGCTCTCATTCTACCTGATCGACGGACCACATTCATGCAACTCGCTGCACAACTGGACTTCTCTGCTGGTAATATTGTCAATCGTCCACCATTTGGGGTACTCAAAGATGTGGACTCGCTGGGACAGAAGACCACAAAGAGTAACGAATATGTGCGGAACTGCTTGCGAATTGCGAGACCGATTGTGACAAATTATGGCGAGTATCGTCACAGGCGATGAAACGTATGTTCATCGCTTCGATCCTGAAGCAAAATGGCAATCCGTGCAGTAGCGACAGAACACATCTCCTCCGAAGAAAAGTTCAAAGCCGCACTCTGAGCCGGTGGACTCATGGCGACGGTCTTCTGGGACTCTGAAGAGGCTATTCTCTTTGACGTCCGCCCTCATGATGCAACGGTCAACACTGAAGTATACTGTGCTGCCCTCAGGAAACTAAGGAAACGATTTCACCGTGTTCGCCGCCACAAAAATGCAAACAAGCTTCTCCTTCTCCGTGACAACGGGATCCGTCACACCGGTCTTCACACCCGAGAGTCGTTTACAAAACTTCCTCGGACTGTTGCTGCTCATCCACCCTTCAGCCCGGATCTAGCACCTTCCGAGTTCCACCTGTTTGGCCCAATGAAGGATGCACTCAGTGGGGAGGAGTATGGGGAAGATCTAATAGAGAGCGTCATGACGGATACAGGCATTAGTGAACACAAGGTCATTGTAGCGAGGCTCAAAACAATATAAACCAAAACCACTAACAATAAACCCAAAATATATCTATTTAAAACAACAGATAAAAATTCGCTTGATGCCTTCCTAAGAGATAGTATCCATCCTTTCCAAGCTAATTATGTAACTGTAGACTAGATTTGGCTCAAATTCAAAGATACAGCATCGACAACAACAGGTAGATTCATACCGTATAAGTTAATAAGAGACGTGACTGATCGACCATGGTACACAAAACACGTCAGAACACTGTTCCAGAAGCAACGAAAAAAGCATGCCAAATTCAGAAGAACGCAAAATACCAAAGACTGGCCAAGTTTCACGGAAGCTCGAAATTTGGTGCAGACGTCCATACGAAATGCTTTTAATAGTTTCCACAGTAAAATATTGTCTCAAAATATGGTAGAAAACCCAAAGAGATTCTGGTCGTATGTAAAGTACACCAGTGGCAAAAACAGTCAATACCGTCACTGCGTGATAGCGATGGAGATGTTACCGATGATGGTGCCACTAAAGCGGAGTTACAGTTTTCTGTAATTCCTTAACGAAAGAAGACGAAGTAAATATTCCAGATTTCGAAACCAGAACAGCTGTTAGCATGAGTGACATAAAAGTAGATATCTTAGGTGTTGCGAAACAACACAAATCACTTAAAAAAGGCAAGTCTTCCGGTCCAGATGGTATACCAATCAGGTTCCTCTCAGAGTATGCAGACACAATAGCACCTTTCTTAGTAATCATATACAACCGCACACTTGACGAAAGGTCTATTCCTAAAGTCTGGAATGTAGCACAGGTCACACCAATATTCAAGAAAGGAAACAGGAGTTGAATAACAGACCCGTATCACTGACCTCAATTTGCAGTACGATTTTGGAGCATATACTGTACTCGAACATTATGAATCACCTTGGAGAGAATGACTTATTGATACATAACAAAACGGATTCAGAAAATATCGTTCTTGTGCAACGTAGATAGCTCTTTATTCCCATGAAGTAATGAGTGCTTTCGACAATGGATCTCAGATCGATTCCATATTCCTAGATTTCCGGAAGGCTTTTGGTACCATTCCTCACAAGCCACTATTAATCAGGTTGCGTGCATATGGAGTGTCGTCTCAGTTGTATGACTGGATTCGTGATTTCCTCTCAGAGAGGTCATAATTCGTAGTGATAGACGGCAAATCATCGAGTGGAACAGAAGTGATATCTGGCGATCCGCAAGGTAGTATCATAGGCCCTCTGTTATTCCTGATTTATATAAATGATCTAGGTGATAATATGAGCAGCCCCCTTACACATTGTTTGCAGATAAAGCTGTCATTTACCGTCTAGTAAAATCATCAGACGATCAATTCCAATTACAAAATGATCTAGAGAGTATTTCTGTATGGTGCGAAAAGTGGCAATTGGTACTAAATAAAGAAAAGTGCGAGGTCATCCACATGGGTACTAAAAGAAATTCGATAAATTTTGGGTATAGGCCTACGATAAATCGCACAAATCTAAGGGATCTCAATGCGAATAAATACCGAGGAATTACAACTACGAGCAACTTAAATTGGAAAGACCATATAGATGATATTGTGGGAAGGCGAAACAAAGACTGCGCTTTGTTGGCAGAACACTTAGAAGATGCGACAAACCCACTAAAGAGACAGCCTACATTACACTTGTCCGTCCTCAGCTGGAATACTGCTGCGCGGTATGGGATCCTTACCAGGTAGGGTTGACGGAGGACATCAAAAAAGTGCAAAGAAGGGCAGCTCGTTTCGTGTTATCGCGCAATAGGGGTGAGAGTGTCACTGATATGATATGCGAGTAGGGATGGCAGTCACTGGAAGAAAGGCGGATTTCTTTGCGGCGAGATCTGTTTACGAAATTTTAATCAATAATTTTCACTTCCGAATGCGTAAATATTTTGTTGACACCCACCTACGTAGGGAGAAATTATCATAATAATTAAATGAAAGGGCCGACCGTAGTAGCACAGCGGTTCTAGCCACTTCAGTTCGGAACCGCGATGCTGCTACGGTAGCAGGTTCGAATCCTGCCTCGGGCATGGATGTGTGTGACGTCCTTAGGTTAGTTAGTTTTAAGTAGTTCTAAGTTCTAGGGGAGTGATGACCTCAGATGTTAAGTCCCATTTTGTTAAGTCCCATAGTGCTCAGAGCCATTTGAACCATTTTTTGATGAACTCAAAAGTTACGTCCCATAGTGCTCAGAGCCATTTGAAACATTGAGACTGAGGCAGAAAACGTTGGCTCCGATGTCGACCAGTAGAGTGGTACCATGCTGGCTTAGAGACCCTCCCAATAAGGTGGCGTAAGACCACGTACTGACAGAAAAATTTGTTGAAAACTAGGGTTTTGTGGCGGAAAGAGTGGGGGAGTAGTATGGTGTACTGGAGCCCTGAACAAAACCAACCTGCTTTCAGAAAGAAAAGTTTTGCATTAGTTATTGAACGCCCCTCGTGTTTGTCGGCTGTCAAAGTGATTGCAAGACTTCCGGGCAACGGCTCGTGTAATATTTATTGGTGGGAGACACCTGTCACAGATTTCCGTCGAGTGGCGTTCGAGCCGCGGCCGACAGCACGTTCGCCCGGCCGCCGCCGTATTCCTCGTGGCTTCCTCCTGCCGCGGTGGGAAGGCCGCCAACCGCCAGCCGCCAGCCGGCACCCCGCGGTGGCGGAGCGGCGTTCCGGCCCGTTTTTTCGCGTTCTTCCTGAGGCGCGAGGCCCGCCCCCTGTCCCCTCCCTTGCGCCGGCCTGCGGTTCGCCGCGACGCTCATAAATCTCGATGCAAACAGGCGGCCACGCTTTTCTGCACCTCCTTGGACAGCGGCGCTCCTTTTTGTGCGCGCGCGGCCGAGACAAATAATAAAAAGCGAGCGAGCGGGAGTGTAGGCGCACTCCGGCGCGTGACGCCGTTCTCGCTAGGCTACGCCGCTTCTCACCGTCGCGAGAGCGGAACGGCCGCCCGTACCGTAACGGGGCCTTTTGGATTCCTACCACTCTCAGTTTTGTCGTGTTCACATGGAAATACTCACCCTCCACTATAGGAGTGCTCATGCTGGTTCGCAATATCGTGCATCTGCTTCAACATCTGTGCTTCCAAACCACCCCACGGTGTGTAGCGTGGGTTCTGAATATAGCAGGTGAACTAAATAGAAACCTAGTCCCAACAGGGAATCATATAGCACTCTTAGAAAAAAGTTACACTGTCACCTGAAATGCTCCTCCATGATACTGACAAGAGGGAGATTGAGTTAATAATTAAATCACTAAAGACCAAGAACTCTCATGGATATGACGGGGTATCTAGCAGAATACTGAAATATTGTTCTATGCATGTTAGCCCAGTACTTTGCCATATCTGTAACTTTTCCTTTAGGAGTGGTCGGTTTCCTGACCGATTACAGTACTCGGTAGTGAAGCCACTTTATAAAAAGGGAGACATTGATAATGTTGACAATTTTAGACCTATTTCTATGCCATCGGTGTTTGCTAAAGTTATCGAGAAGGTTGTATATACAAGGTTACTGCAGCATTTAAATTCACATAATTTGCTGTCAAATATTCTGTTTGGTCTTAGAAATGGTTTAACAACTGAAAATTCTATATTCTCTTTTCTCTGTGAGGTTTTGGACGGATTAAATAAAAGGTCGCGAACGCTAGGTGTTTTCTTTGATTTAACGAAGGCTTTTGACTGTGTTGACCACAAAATATTACTGCAGAAGTTGGACCATTATGGAGTAAGGGGAGTAGCTTACAGTTGGTTCGCCTCTTACTTTAAGAACAGAAAGCTGGAGGTAATTCTCCGCAATATTGAGAGTGGTAGGGATGTTCAGTCCCAATGGGGCACTGTTAATGGGGCGTTCCCCAAGGGTCGGTGCTGGGGCCACTGCTGTTTCTTAGTTATATAAATGATATTCCTTCTAATATTACAGGTGATTCAAAAATATTTCTGTTTGCTGATGATACCGGCTTGGTAGTGAAGGATCTTGTGTGTAATATTGAAACAGTATCAAATAATGTAGTTCATGAAATAAGTTCGTGGCTTGTGGAAAACAATTTGATGCTAAATTACAGTAAGACTCAGTTTTTACAGTTTCTAACTCACAATTGAACAAGAACCGATATTTTGATCAGACAGAATGGGCATATTATAAGCGAGACGGAACAATTCAAGTTCCTAGGCGTTCGGATAGATAGTAAGCTGTTGTGGAAAGCCCATGTCCATGATATTGTTCAAAAATTAAATGCTGCTTTATTTACCATTAGAACAGTATCTGAAATAAGTGACACTTCAACACGAAACGTAGTCTACTTCGCATATTTTCATACGCTTATGTCGTATGGTATTAGTTTTTGGGGTAATTCTTCTTATTCAAAAAGGGTATTTTTGGCTCAGAAACGGGCTGTTCGAGCTATATGCGGTGTAAGTTCGAGAACCTCTGGTCGACCACTATTCAATAGTCTGGGAATTCTGACATTGCCCTCACAGTATATATTTTCTTTAATATCGTTTGTTGTTAGCAATATTAGCCTATTCCCAAGAGTTAGCAGCTTTCACTCAGTTAATACTAGGCAGAAATCAAATCTGTATGTGGAATGCACTTCCTTGATTCTTGTGCAGAAAGGAGTGCAATATTCTGCTGCTTCCATTTTTAATAAGCTACCACAAGAACTCAAAAATCTTAGCAGTAGCCCATAGTCTTAAGTCTTAACTGAAGAGTTTCCTCATGGCTCACTCCTTCTATTCTGTTGAGGAGCTCCTGGAAGAGCTAAAAAATTAAGCAAATTCCAGTGTTACGTTGTTGAGTTTCTTTATTTAAACTTATGACTTGTCACTTGAGTATGTTTTTTTATATTTCATTTTATCTGTTTCTTATATCGTGTTATAATTTCATGTATTGACTCTTTCCAAGACCATGGATACTTCTCCTTAATTTGGTCCCACGGAACAATAAATAAATAAATAAATAAAGAGGTGATCATAAAGTTTGAAATGTCATCTCGGCAAGAATAAAATTTACGTAACTGATTATTTGGTCGTTTCCAGGCATATCTCTACAGTACTGGAACAAATTGGAATCCCTGTACGAAATATTCGATCGGGAGAACATCCGCACCTGAAGAACATATTTGTAGAATAAACTCCTCTTCAGTTGCTAGTAATTGTCTGTATTTCTTCCACGACCGTTTGGATGAAGGGTATCAGATGGATGCCATATTCCTTGAATTCCGGAAAGCGTTTGACTCAGTGCCCCACTGCAGACTCCTAACTAAAGTACGAGCATATGGAATTGGTTCCCAAATATGTGAGTGGCTCGAAGACTTCTTAAGTAATAGAACCCAGTACGTTGTCCTCGATGGTCTGAGGTCATCAGAGGTAGGTCCCCTGTTGTTTTCTATCTACATAAATGGTCTTTTGGATAGGGTGGATAGCAATGTGCGGCTGTTTGCTGATGAGGCTGTGGTGTACGGGAATGTATCGTCGTTGAGTGACTGTAGGAGGATACAAGATGACTTGGACAGGATTTGTGATTGGTGTAAAGAATGGCAGCTAACTCTAAACATAGATAAATGTAAATTAATACAGATGAATAGGAAAAAGAATCCCGTAATGTTTGAATAGTCTATTAGTTGTGTAGCGCTTGACACAGTCACGTCGATTAAATATTTGGGCATAACATTGCAGAGCGATATGAAGTGCGACAAGCATGTAATGGCAGTTGTGGTGAAGGCGGATAGTCGTCTTCGGTTCATTGGCAGAATTTTGGGAAGACGTGGTTCATCTGTAAAGGAGACTGATTATTTAACACTAATACGACCTATTCTTGAGTACTGCTCGAGCGTTTGGGATCCCTATCAAGTCGGATTGAGGGAGGACATAAAAGCAATTCAGAGGCGGGCTGCTAGATTTGTTACTGGTAGGTTTGATCATAACGCGAGTGTTACGCAAATGCTTCAGGAACTCAGGTGGGAGTCTCTGGAAGAAAGGAGGCGTTCTTTTCGTGAATCGCTACTGAGGAAATTTAGAGAACCAGCACTTTACTGCCGCCGCGGAAAAACCACAAAGAAAAGATAAGAGAGATTAGGGCTCGTACAGAGGCATATAGGCTTTCATTTTTCCCTCGTTCTGTTTGGGAGTGGAACTGGGTGACAAGATGCTAGTTGTGGCACGAGGTACCCTCCGTCACGTACCGTGTGGTGGATTGCGGAGTATGTATGTAGATATAGGTGTAGAAGCTTAAAGTTTCATCTGCAGCTGCCACCAAAAGATTGTGAAGACACGAGTGTTTGACAGTCGGGCCATTCAGTCCTTGGTGATAAAACTGACGTCAAACAAACGCATGGTAGCGTGGGACCAGCAACGATGACACCCACCACACGTGTCTTGATGTCCAGCACGGCGCTATGTAACTGGTTCTACGCCCCTATGCGTTTGTTTGGTCACCAATGACAGACTGGACCGGCTGCCAAACACTCGTGTCTTGACAATCTTTTGTTGGCACCTGAAGATGAAACTTTAAGCTTCTAAGCGGTCGTGGAACAAATTAAAAAAATTACTAGGAACTGAAGCGGATGGTTTTTTTTTCTATATTAAACAGAGAAAAATGAAATCCCCTTGCCAGAGTAGCGCAGCACAGCAGTCAAAACAAAATGTCACGCCGTCACGCCCCCCCTGGTGAAGTGGTATATCTTGTGGTAGTACGGTTTCGGCTACAGCGGAAATGTGGCACCTGTGTCACGCCAATCGGCATGGCTAAATAAACAGTCTTGACTGGTATGACACAGCTGCAACATTTCCGATGCTGCCAAAATGTAATTACGACGTGATAATCGACTTTACCACATGGCTGCACAACATTGTGTTTTAGCTCTTCCACGGTACAGATGGGAAAATTTTTCATTAGTTTGAAATACTGCATTGTTATAGACACTGGGAAAAACGATGAAAACTATTTGAATAACAATGCCTACAGTTAAAAACTATAGTCCGATTAAGCTTAGTTGACAGCTGTTGTCTGTCACTAGGCACTACAGAGTTGCCACATTGACCACTGTTCAATCAAAAGCGGCACCCAAATACAGCGGGTCACTTCACAAGCGCTGAAGTGCTGTTCGCGTAACGCGGACCAGTGTTCGAATCGGCTTCTGTCAGATAAGGCGGGAATACGAAATGCCGTGTCCACAGCTGATTTTAAGTGAACAATGACTGAACAGTGATAGACAACGCGTGCTGTAGCCCTCGTCTCCTGATCTAATCTCAACTTCCTTGCATGCAATGTATCCGATGAAACTGCGGCCAGCAACCTGCGGTACAGCCGTTAATCACGCTTGCTTTGTTCACAGCGGTTAAAGCTGACCTGTACGAGCAAACTCAGGATGGAACAATTTCAGTTTCAGCGGTAAAAGCGAACTGTAACTTCTAGCTTTGGCTACACGAGCTGACGCGATAGCAACCAATGATCAGTCCTGGTTGGCACTCAGTTATAGGTTAAAGACGACATACGAAGAGCCCAAACGAAAAACGAATGACAAGCAGAAAATAAGATGAAATAAAAAGGTCAATACGATGAGGAAAATGGTGTGAGAAAAAAGGTCTTCTGTACCCCAGTCGGTGACTTTGCCACTGCGCTATGGGAGATCTTCACATGACAGAGTTATATTTATTCTTCTATAGAACCAGCTGCAACGAACATTTGCTGCCCTCCAAACGTTCAGTTTCAAGCAATGTCGTATGAAGCTTATCTTCTGTAGGCCCATCTCTGTGATATAATTGAATATGTGACGCCGATTCACGCCTTGTGCAAAAGGATAATCTTTGACTAATGGTGTGTGCCAAATGTGCGTATTTCGTTACCATGGTTTTGTGTGTGTGTGTGTTTATTTGGAAGTGGTTATTTTGTGTGATGAAATGCGAAAGAAAAGGGCCTTATTAAGAATTCATCTCCAGACACTAGAAGACTGAAGCGCCTAGAACCGCTCGGCCATACCGGCCACGCCTGAATTGTCAACAATCAAGCAATTTTGAAAAATGGTTCGAATGGCTCTAAGCACTATGGGACTTAATATCTGAGGTCATCAGTCCCCTACACTTAGAACTATTTAAACGTAAGTAACCTAAGGATGTAACACACATCCATGCGACCGGCCGGCGTGGAAGAGCAGTTCTAGGCGCCACGGTCAGGAACCCCGTGACCGCTACGGTCGCAGGTTCGAATCCTGCCTCGGGCATGGATGTGTGTGATGTCCTTAGGTTAGTTAGGTTTAAGTAATTCTACGTTCTAGGGGACTGATGACCTCAGCAGTTAAGTCCCATAGCGCTCAGAGCCATTTGTACCATTTTTGAAAACATCCATGCCCGAGGCAGGATTCGAACCTGTGACCGTAGCAGCTGCGCGGTTGTGGACTGAAGCACCTAGAACCGCTCGGCCACAGCGGCCGGCTCAAGTAATTTTAATCAGACTATAGCAACAAACATGTGACACAAGAATTGGTACCGCACTGCAGAAAGAATAATGTAATTGCTGCCCAGTGGCGTGGCCAAATGGATACTATGCATATGTGTAAGTCTTGCCTCCATATGAACTATTCTGTAGTTTCTCGCTGTCTTCATCACCTCGGACATCATTTCTATTGTAGAATGGTACCATTCCTAGTTTGGATGCATTTTACGAAGTGCGGTAGCAACTTAGTACAATGCTCCATTAGCTTTAAAAGATTGAAAACGAGGGGAGGAACAACAAATTTGCGATATCATGTAATGAGAAAACATCCACAATGTTCCTTGGAAGTCAATGTAAATCTGATCGATATACCCATAATTTTATTAACATACTACAAACTTAAGACAATAACTGAATCCTTAGTTATTTGGTCGCTTCAGGGTGAAAAGCCTAAAGAAGTATATGAATGCAACAAACGAACGATTTCGGGAGAATCTAACGAAAAAGAAGTAAAGTTCATTGTTGTTGACACAGGATCTACTGTACGTGTGTCTAATGAAGTAGACAGGCTAACAAATGTGAAAGACTATGAAAGTTACCAGACAACGTGGGCCACTTGCGAAAGTAGCAACAGAGCAAAAGTTGTGGGCGAAAATTGTTCTCAAGGATTCTGTGTATACCCCCGAACCGAGCAGAAATCTGTCTGTGAATGGTATTACAAAAAAGATTGCAATATTAGCAACTGCGAATACATTTAATGTACATATTTTTGTGGATATTATTGGTTAAAAATTGTATTTCATGTCACGAAAAGTTCATAATGTACTTCGGTGCTCAGCTTTATACCTATAGTTTTCATTGAGCACACAATTAGTTTCTTTTGGAAGTTAATGAGATGCAATTTCTTTGTTTTGAATTTTGCATTTGATGAAGTTTAAAGTTATTTTTCGCGGCACTGTTCATATGCGCAACACAGCCCGTTTTGCTCAGAAGTTGAACACGATCTCTAAAGTACACGGTGCTTGAGGAGAAAGCTTTTGAAATCAATATATTCAGTTTTGTCACGTATAGACTATATCTGCTCTCTCATGTGTCGGCTGGCCGTACAAAGATGTGACTTCTGCATTCTTGGAAGGTACGGAGACGCTCTTTCGATGTCATCGATGGATCACACAAACACCTCGCTGCACAACTGGACGTCTCTGTTCGTAGTGCTGACACTTTCGTCGACCAGCTAGAGTACTCAAGAGGTGTGTGCGTGCCGGGTTCCTTGTGGTCTAACAGACGAGCATAATGAGCAACGAAGGACAGTCTGTGCAGAATTGCTTCCGCGTTACGAGGCTGAACGTGACAACTTTTTTTCGAAATTCGTCACAGGTGATGAAGCGTGGGTTCATCTCTTCGAATTGGAAACAAAACGGCAATCCATGAAGAGGCGCCACACCACCTCTCCTCCGAAGTAAAAGTTCAAGCGGCAACCTCAGCCCGTGAAGTCATGACAACGGTCTTCTGAGACTCGGAAGGGGACATTCTTTTTGATTTCCTCCGTCACGCAGGCCGCTGTGGCCGAGCGGTTCTAAGCGCTTTAGTCCGGAACTGCGCTGCTGCTACGGTCGCAGGTTCGAATCCTGCCTCGGGCATTGATGTGTGTGATGTCTTTAGGTTAGTTGGGTTTAAGTAGTTCTAAGTCTAGGGGACTGATTACCTCAGATGTTAAGTCCCATAGTGCTTAGAGCCATTTGAACTATTTGAATCCTCCGTCATGATGTAACGATCGGCTCTGTAGAACACTGTGCTACTCTCAGAAAACTGAAAAAGCGACTTTAGCGTGTTCGTCACGGGAAAAATTCAAACCAATTTCTTCTTTTCCATGACAATGGTTCAAATGGCTCTGAGCACTATGGGACTTAACATTTGAGGTCATCAGTCCCCTAGAACTTAGAACTACTTAAACCTAACCAACCTAAGGAGATCACACACATCCATGCCCGAGGCACGATTCGAACTTGCGACCGTAGCAGTCGCCCGCCTCCGGACTGAAGCGCCTAGAACCGCTCGGCCACTCAATCCGGCCTTTCCATGACAACGGGAGGCGTCAGACAAGTTTCTGCACCCGAGAGGAACTCACAATACTTCCTTGGACTGTTCTTTCTCATCCACCGTACAGCCCGGATCTCGCGCCTTCTGACGGGCAGGTGCGTGAGTGACGGGCAGGTTATTCATACAACAAAACGGTGGCTCCGACGTTTACAGGTAGAGTGGTATCATGCGGACACAAAGGACTTATCAGTATGGTGGAGCAAGGAGGTCGCAGTGAACGGAGATTACGTTGAAAAATAGCTTTTTCTAGTCAAAAGAGTGGGGAATGGTATTGTGTACTGGAATCTTGAACAAAACCAAGCTGCTTTCAGGGAAGAAAGGGTTGCATTACTCTTTGAGCGCCCCTCGTAGTTATGGATAACCTGTACTACAACACTTTAAAAGAGAGGCTACTTGTGACGTTTGTATGTGTGTATCGTGCCCAATAAAGGCGTCCAAAAGTTCTATACAACGGAGGACGGGGGTAGTTTGTAGCCAGTAATCAGAGGAGACACGACAAATAAGGCTGGCCGCGGGCCCTGTTGATGGAACAAGCCTTGGGTCGGGCCCGGCTGAACTGAATTAACTCGCTACGGCAGGGGCGGGGCTGAGCTGGGCCTCAAAGCCGCCCACAGGCCGCTCCGCCGCCACGCAGTGGTAAACACGCTGCACGCTGATTGGACAAGTCGGCCGCTGCATGCAAAGTGGCTCAGTCGGGGCTCCCACGAAAAGTATGAGACGGCGAGCAGAAGAAGTAGTGCTGTGGAATGAGGGGCAGGAGCAGGGACGGGAGGCGGAGCAATTTGGAATGGAATAATACGGGCCGGTCAAGGTCGATACCAGCGAGAGGGAAAAGTTCCGGATCCGTGACGAGCGTTTGATGAGTTCCGCAGATGAGAGATACCGCTTATTTCCGCCGGCGACGTCCGCGCCCGCAGCAACTTGAAATAACGCACACCTCCATTGGAGGAGATCGCCTGGCTCTTCTGACAGCCCCACAGCTCCACTGCGGATGCTAATGGTATTTCATTTTCGATCCGAGATAAGAAAGGCTCTACCAAGGAAGCTTGGCTCATTTGAGACATAACTTTTAATGTCGGAGAAGTTATCTTACGCTCATTCTTGGAGTGTGACGAAGTTTACCGTCGATCCGCGTTCGCTTATTCCTATAGTAAGATGAAGCCACCATCGATTCGAAACCCACAAATAAGAGTTTTCTTTTGCATTCGTTTAATGTGCGATTAAAATCAAACACTCGATGTTTTATTATAAGCACTTTGTTTGACTTCTTCGTGGTCGTCTGTCGTTACTTTCCATGTGGTTTCTTTCCATCCACCTTCTTCGTGAACTTTTCCATCCCACATCATTACAATGAAATGCAGAGGATCATCCATATTTTCTTGATTTGCTGATGTCAGGAAGACTTTTCTGGAAATACCTGCAGTGTTGTGTTCTATGGAAGTGAAACGTGAATGATAAGCAGTTCGGATAACAAGAGAATAGACTGTTTTCCTGTACAACAGTGATGAAGATTATATGGGTAAATCGAATAATTAATAAAGATACTGAACCTAATTGTGAAAAAAAGGAATTTATAACACAACTACACTAGAAGAAGAGATCGGCTGATACGGCACATTAAGTTATCAAGGAATCACCAGTTTGGTAATGAGAGAAAGTTTGAAAGCGTAAAAAGTGGCATGTCAAAAACACACGATTCCTTTTGATCGTAAATTTTCAGGGTGTGAATAATTCATGAGTGGGTGTCTCTATCATCTGTGACAGCGAAACTAGTGCCTACACTGATGAGCCACAACGTTATGACCACTGGCCTTCTATCGATGTGAACCCGTCCAGCCAACATCAGCGTCACCTGGCGAGGAATGACCGCTAGTCAGACACACGCACGGCGTTTGTAGTGTTGCTGTAGAATAGCGGAGGCGCTCTATCTACATGAGTTTGAGTGAGGGCTTTTAGGAAATGGCACGACTTGTCGGCTCTTCTAGGAGTGCTGTGGTGAGTGTCTTCAACACGTGGTGAAACCAAGGTGAAAACACATCCAAACGTCGTGGGTTGGGTGGCCACTCCTCTTTACGGATGTCGGACGTCTTAGGCTGGGCCGACTGGTTGAACAGGACGGGCGGAGAACTCTGGCGGAATTAACATCCGACTTTAATGCAGGGCAGAGGACAAGTGTGTCTGGACACACAGTGATTCCAACACTCCCAACTATGGGCCTCCGCAACCGACGACCCAATCATATGCCAATGTCAACACTACCACATCAGCAACTACGACTGAAATTGGGACGTGACCACCGGCACTGGACGTTGGCGCGGTGGCAGAGCGTTGCGTGGTCTGATGAACCCCGATATGACCCTCATCATACCGATGGGAAGGCGCGAATTTGTAGTCTGTCAAGACAACAGCTTCTTGACACGTGTAGGGTGGGACGGAGGTGAGATCGTGACGGCTCTATTATGCTCCGGGGAACATTCACATGAGCATCCATGGGTCCAGTGGAGCTTCGTACAAGGCACCTTGACAGCCAAGAAGAATCGTACACTGGTTGCAGATGTCGTACACTATTCATAACGATCATGTTTCTCACGTGGTGGCAGTGACATTTTTCAACAAGATAATCCCACAAGGATGTAGAGGCTTATCTCACTAGGGGTAAGATAGATACTGCCTACAGGAAAATTAAAGAGACCTTTGGAGATAAGAGAAACACTTGTATGAACATCAAGAGCTCACATGGAAACCATGTTCTAAGCAAAGAAGGGAAAACAGAAAGGTGGAAGGAGTACATAGAGGGTCTATACAAGGGCGATGTACTTGAGGACAATATTACGGAAATGGACGAGGATGTAGATGAAGACGAAATGGGAGATACGATAGTGCGTGTAGAGTTTGACAGAGCACTGAAAGACCTGAGTCGAAACAAGGCCCCCGGAGTAGACAACATTCCATTGGAACTACTGACGGCCTTGGGAGAGCCAGTCCTGACAAAACTTTACCATCTGGTGAGCAAGATGTATGAGGCAGACGAAATATCCTCAGACTTCAAGAAGAATATAATAATTCCAATCCCAAAGAAAGCAGGTATTGACAGATGTGAAAATTACCGAACTATCAGTTTAATAAGTCACAGCTGCAAAATACTAACGCGAATTATATACAGACGAATGGAAAAACTACTAGAAGCCGACCTCGGGGAAGATCAGTTTGGATTCCGTAGAAATGTTGGAAAACGTGAGGCAATACTGACCCTACGACTTATCTTAGAAGCTAGATAAAGAAAAGGCAAACCTACGTTTCTAGCATTTGTAGACTTCGAGAAAGCTTTTGACAATGTTGACTGGAATACTCTCTTTCAGATTCTGAAGGTGGCAGGGGTAAAATATAGGGACCGAAAGGCTATTTACAATTTGTACAGAAACCAGATGGCAGTTATAAGAGTCGAGGGACATGAAAGGGAAGCAGTGGTTGGGAAGGGAGTGAGACAGGGTTGTAGTCTCTCCCCGATGTCATTCAATCTGTATATTGAGCAAGCAGTAAAGGAAACAAAAGAAAAATTTGGAGTAGGTATTAAAATCCATGGAGAAGAAATAAAAACTTTGAGGTTCGCCGATGACATCGTAATTCTGTCAGAGACAGCATAGGACTTGGAAGAGCAGTTGAACGGAATGCACAGTGTCTTGAAAGGAGGATATAAGATGAACATCAACAAGAGCAAAACGAGGATAATGGAATGTAGTCGAATCAAGTCTGGTGATGCTGAGGGAATTAGATTAGGAAATGAGACACTTAAAGTAGTAAATGAGTTTGGCTATTTGGGGAGCAAAATAACTGATGATGGTCGAAGTTGAGAGGATATAAAATGTAGACTGGCAATGGCAAGGAAAGCGTTTCTGAAGAAGAGAAATTTGTTAACATCGAGTATAGATTTAAATGTCAGGAAGTCATTTCTGAAAATATTTGTATGGAGTGTAGCCATGTATGGAAGTGAAACATGGACGATAAATAGTTTGGACAAGAAGAGAATAGAAGCTTACGAAGAATGCTGAAGATTAGATGGGTAGATCACATAACTAATGAGGAAGTATTGAATAGGACTGGGGAGAAGAGAAGTTTGTGGCACAACTTGACCAGAAGAAGGGATCGGTTGGTAGGATATGTTATGAGGCATCAAGGGATCACCAGTTTAGTATTGGAGGGCAGCGTAGAGGGTAAAAATCATAGAGGGAGACCAAGAGATGACTACACTAAGCAGATTCAGAAGGATGTGGGTTGCAGTGGGTTCTGGGAGATGAAGCAGCTTGCACAGGATAGAGTAGCATCGAGAGCTGCATCAAACCAGTCTCAGGACTGAAGCCCACAACAACAACAATCCCACAAGGCCAGGAATGTGATGGAGTGATTCGACCAACACAGTGGCAAGTTCCGGTTGATGTGCTGGCTTCCCTAACACTCCAGATTTGAACCCGATCGAACTCATCTGGGATGTGACTGCATGTGGCATCAGAGCTCAATGCTTCTGCCTTGAATTTTCTAGAATTAGGTCACATGTGTGAACATGTGTGGTGCCAACCCCCTTGAGTGACCTACCAAGACCTCATTGCTTCCATGTCATGACGCGTCGTGGGTGGTCATAACGTTCTCTCAGTTCTGTGTATTTGGCGCATGTGAGAGTGGCGTGAAGCGAGAAGCGAGAATGTCAGAGCGGATGCAAAAGAGACCTCTCTGTTTGATCTAGCTTATTAACTGGGCAACATCAGCGTCCGCTAGGCAGCGTCGCTAGTATTTTCTACCGCTATACGAGAGTAATTGGCCCCGAGAGGCAGTATTTGCACACCTGTTTACATTAATTATTATTATGTGTATTGCAAACGTGAATTGTAAACATGTGTATAACTGTTGCCAACTTTGTAATTTCACGTTGTAAACTTTGTCTTAGTTAAAGGTAAAGAGAAATTCAGCACGTAGTTGTCTTGTGTAACTGGCTTAGCGACAAAGAGACAATATTACCAATTTTCACCATTAAAAAATGTGCATTATGCTAGAAGGGAGGACTTTGAAGGTTTTGGGGCGAGATCATCCCAGATTAGTCCACCAAAGAATGTTGCAAAATTTGAAGCTTTTGCCAGTGGCGGATTATGGGCCTAAATTCTGGGTAGGCTAGTAAAGGTATTGGGAACTCTTACCTTCTCTCTTAGTGTTCGCATACTTGAAAAAAGTGTTCATATTCTTTGCTGTATCACACATGTGTTACTTTAACGTTTGTGAAAATTGAAACACGCAAGTAGAAGACTCCTAATGACTATAAATGTTATTATCACGCCAATCCCAGTTTCTGAAAGGCCATAAGGCCAAATGTAGATAGTGTCGGTAGCCTTATCGATGTAAATGTGAGCGTGTCAGTTAGATCGAATGAAAATGAATCGTCTGCCTCCAAGGAATGGTGAGTTCATACGGTGAAATTTTATTCTTGAACAGGGGCATGGCGATTCCTGTGTGAACCACGTGAGTAGAGGAGGACTGTCAGCAGAAAGGAGCGGATATGGAATGACATGTGTCCATAGCACGGAGTGACCGTCATGTTGTCCATCCGTACGTCAGTAAGAGATTGCACAGCTTCGTCCACAGCGTGGGTTCAACAGTGGAATGTTGCTAAGACTGCGGGTCTGTCTGCGTCCACGGATCGGCATAAAGCTGCAGGCTGACTACAGGCTGAATGGGTGGTCCGCAGGCGATTGCGTCAGCTTATACTGCAAAAACCACAGACCTCTCCGACTCCAACGGACACAGGAACGCTGTCGCTGTCTTACTGAGTGCCAAAACACGTTGTGTTTTGACGAATCCCGCCTCACCCTCTCCGAAATTGATGAGTATGTACGTTTTAGGCCAAGGCGTGGTGACTGTAATCTGATACCCCGCACAGGGGAGAGATGGAACAGAGCAACACGGGGCGTTATAATTTGTGGGTATTACTGGATGCGACATCCGATCTTTGCTCTCGTTTATCGAGCACAGCCGCTACAGCAGGGGGGTTTTACAACCAAATAAACTGCCTTTCGTCCACAACTCGTGGTGGCGGGATAGAACATTACTGGTGGTGTGGCATCCGGCCCTTTCGGTCATCAAGATTTGGGTTTACCGTGCTTTCGCTAAACTGTTGAAGCACGCGGGAGAAAGTTCCTGTGAATGTACACGCCTTATCGCTCTCCCGATCCTAAGACAGTCCGAATTTGTTCTCAATCTGTAATCACTGCGTCGTCGAAGAAGGGACGATAAACTCTAATCTGCAGAAAAATACATGCTACTGACTGAGTCTTGCAGAATGTTGGAAACAGCTAGTCGCAGGTGAGACCAATGACGTAGCGTGCCGTTAACAAAGTTAAGAAGGGTCAAAAATGGTTCAGTTGTCTCTAAGCGCTATGCGACTTAACATCTGAGATCATCAGTCCCCTAGACATAGAACTACGTAAACCTAACTAACCTAAGACTTCACACACACCCAAGCCCGAGGCAGGATTCGAACCTGCGACCGTAGCAGCAGTGCGGTTCCGGACTGAAGCACCTAAAACCGCTCTGCCCCAGCGGCCAGCAAAAGGGTCTAAAGTTCTTATTTAATATCAGAAGTGAGACTGCAAGAAGCTTGCGCCAAGAGCAAACCATAAAGCGACTGGATGAAAGGGCCACGTTTAAGATTGACTGAATGTGACAGGACTTTGCGTAAAGAGAGAGAGATAATGAATTATTTTATAGACTGCAAGGCATTTCTAAGAGCCGGAAGCTGAGAGTTGATAAACGATGTTTTCAAAGAAGGAAAAGGAAATAAACTATATTTGCAATGGTTTACGAAACACTTCACAGTTATCTGATATAGTGGATGCCACCTTTTCCAATCAGACATATGAATACGAATGCCAACGAGAAAAATAACTTATCACGCTATATATGTCTGGGATTCTCTAACGTGTTCACCGTGGCTACGTTATGTGCGTTACAGAGAAATTCGGGCGAATAGATTAGTAAATACTAAGTAGTTACTATATACCAGTGGATTTTCCAGGTTTTCTCATCCTATCGCACTCTGTAGTTTTATACCCCATTTTAGTGATGTTTACAATCTCAAATGCAGCCGCTGGAGTCTTGCGTAAAAGCAGTGTCGTCCTCAGGTTGTTAGCATAACTACCATATGTTTAAACAAAAATCAAGCGTCAGTCTTTCTTGAACAATTTTGGAAGGTGACTACTAACAGCTGTCAAATCATGTATAAAACGCATGTTTGACCATCAGCTGCTTTTTTATTTGAAACCCAAATGTCGATCGGTTCCAGTCATTGACCATCTTCACACATTCTATCCAAAGATACAAAAGACACATGTGGCGTAGAGACAATGTTACAAAATCGTTTCCAAGAAAGTGAAAAATACTTGAATAGTTACAGCGTTAAACAGTTTAGGTCACAACATCACATCTGTCATGGCTTAAATAATGGCCACGCCTCAAATGTAGAGCATGCCATGAATTGCAGTATAACACGCATGTTATCAGTATACGAGACCTGGCCATTATTTAAGTAATGACAAATGTGATGTTGTGGCCTAAACTGTTCTAACACTGTAAATATTTATGTATATTTTTCACCTCCTTGAAAACGATTTTGTAGCGTCTCCTGTATACTACACGTATTTTTGGTATTTTTTGGATAGATGGTCTCTGTCTGAAACCGGTCGATACTTGGGTTTTAAATGAAACAGCAGCTGATGGTCAAACGAGCATTTTATACATCAGTCTCTCTCTCTCTCTCTCTCTCTGCTTTTCTATCAATCCATCTATCTGTATACCTACTGAGGAACTGCAACAATTAAGTTATACGTTTTATACCATGCTAAGACCATTGCGCAACAATAGCAACGCATTGTCAGAAGACAGTACATGTTCCAGGTTCCCTACAGACGCTCTTCTGGTCCGATACGGATAACGGGTGTGAGACGAGGCGACAAGTGGCAAGGTATTCCAGAGTTACGCGGGACAATACGATTCTTGCGGGAAAAACGTCTCAATCACACATAGATTCCCAGTACAATTATGGCGGTTTATTTATCAGACGAATGTTGCGTCTAGCACTGGTGAAATGGATCCAAGAATTTGACCAGGGCCACGCAGATGTTGCTGTTACTGGCCGCTGAGTCCAGACCTTGCACCTGGCGACTTGCATCTTTTGGGGAAGGTGATGACGATGATGATGATGATGTTTGGTTTGTGAGACGCTCAACTGCGCGGTCACCAGCGCCTGTACAAAGTCCCAATTTTTTCACAGTCCAGTTTTGTTCACAGTCCAATCTATTCGCTGTCACGAATGATGATGATGGGTGATGATGATGATGAAAAGATGAGGACAACACAAACACCCAGTCCCCGAGCAGAGAAAATCCCCAACCCGGCCGCGAAGCGAACCCAGGACCCCGTGATCCAGAGGCAGCAACGCTAGCCACTAGAGCACGAGTTACGAACTTTGGGCATGGTGAAAGAATATCTTATGGGAAATGGATTTTACACGATGAGGACGTTCAAACAGCGTCTTTATAAAAGCTCCGTGACTAATGAGTGAGTTTTTATCGTCGAGGGAATGAACGATTGGAAGAATGTTCCGACCGTTGTTTACAGAGGCTTGCTTTCTATGTTAAAAAATAATGTCATACATCAGTGTTCCTTTGAAGCGCAGTGCAGCATTCAATAAAAGTTACTTGGCCTGCGGTAATAATGTGTATCTTTGTTTCTGAAGTCCCCTCTATATATCTCGTAACTTATCTTCATCAGCAACTTTATGAACGTACACGTTACATTTTTCTAAGGCCATTCACAAGAATGTAAGAAACTGAGTGTAACATACCATAGGTTCCATGTCCTCTCTATAACAGATTAGCGCATGACCATTAGACCGTCCATAAACATAGATTTTGACAACATTGCAGGAGTAAATGAGAGTTGGATTGTTAAAGGATTTATTGCAGCTTTCGCCTACTGAGGTCATGTATGAATAAAGACGGTAGAATGGAATTAATTCTTCTAGAGCTCGGTCAGTGCACTTGCAGTACTGTGATTATAGAAGATAAACCGGACCCCTTTCTCAGAATCTTGGTTCTTATTATATTTACTTAAGAAATTATTAAACATTTGCACATGCTTAATCGTTTTGTCTTAACCAGATTAACCAACACGTAGTGGATGAACGGAATCAGCAAACAGCAGAATGTAAACTACGTTGATGAATTATATTACTTACACCGACCAACTCAGTCTCACTGTAAAAATCCGTAAATGCCTTTTCCTTATTTTTCTCTGTTAAAAAGGAGGAATGAGATATTTCGTTAAACTGTTCCCTTTGATCAAATTGAAATCCATAAATAATTGTTAATTGTGTTAATTACGTAATTGCTTCCTGTCGAAAGTAACGGAAAAAGCGAAGACATTATTAATGAGTGCCCCATTTCTTGCACCAGTCAAGGTTTCGCTCATCCATCACAGTCTGCTAGTCCGGCAGCCTGACTCGGGTGGGATTACATACGGCTGGGCGTAGCTCACACTTCTCCCTGAAGAAGTATCCTTCCCCCATCTGTACCTCAAACTTGGAAGCGTCCGTAGTGACGTGAAATACCACGATGGGCTGATGCCAGCTTAAATCGCGCATACGAAGTTGATCTGTGCCGTGCACGTTACTTCATAGAAGAAAAAAGTGAAGTAAATCGTGGTTGTGTCAGTATATAACCGGTATCGGGCCACATTACTTGATACTCAGGCCAAGACATTAGGGAGTAATATTATCCATTACAGATACTGGACACTAATTTACAAAATGATTTTAGCGCTCTTTCCTCTTTCAACAATAATTAAATGTGCTCTAACCGTTACATATCTTGTACATTTTACTGTATATTTTTAAGAAATATATTCACACATATCAACGTAACGTAACATTTTACCGCATGATAGAATAAGAAATACAGCAACAATTCAAAATACTATTTACTATAATGTAAATTAAGCTTTTGTTCCATGTTCGTCGTTTGATCTGTATTTTTGTATATGAGCTACAAAATGGTGTATATTCTCATATCGTGCAGTTAAGATCATCAACGTTTTAAATAGTCTTTGTGATCAATTTGATTGCTACGGTACTTTCATCTGTTACTCGAGTGGTCTTTTTATGTAGTTTGAAAATTCCGTTCATATTCCTCGCACACTCCCCAAAAAGAAACATAGAACCATAAGGATGAAGGATCCCACTTTGAGTATGTTGATTTCGCTTTAGCAATCAGTACTGATTCCTAAGAAATATGCGTTTTTATACAATGCATAAATATGAAGTGTCATTTTCCATCCATAAACTGAAGTTAATGGTGTTCATTTCATGTTTGACATCACCCAAATTTTCAAAAGTTCCATTTTGTTTCCTCCGGTAGGCATTCCGATGTTGTCACGGGACCGAATGTCGTTGTCTTCAGAGAGGAAATTTTCTATTTTTTCTTAACATAGTCTAGAAAATATGGACTGTAAGGTAGGGGGAAAAAAGACGCACCATGAAGGAATTATCCTAATGGAACGGAAATCGGTAGATCTAATGTACATGTACAGACAAACAAATGATAACAATTTGAGAAAAACTGGATGATTCGCTGAAGAGAAAGAGTTTCACAAACGAATAAGTCAGTAACCCGTTGGTCCATCTCTGGCCCTTATGCAGGCAGTTATTTGGCTTGGCATAGATAGATAGAATTGTTGGATGTCCTCCTGAGGGATATCGTGATAAATTCTGTCGAATTAGCGTGTTATGTCGTCAAAATCCCGAGCTGGTTGGATCACTAGAAGACAATTCTACTCCAGTCAGTGATACGTGTCTTCATGGGAAGCCATCCTGCGCTTACATTTCAACAAGATAATGCTCACCAGCACACGGCGAGAGTTTCTACTGTATGTCCGTGAGTTTTCCAAACCCTACTCTGGCTAGTGAGGTTGCCGGGTGTCACCCTAATTGAGAACGTTTGCTGCATTATTGGCCGAGCGCTCTAACGAGCTCGACGTTTTGACGACCTAAAGCACCAATTGGACGGAAGTTGACACGACATCCCTCAAGAGGACATCCAACAACTCTGTCGTTCAGTGCCAAGTCGAATAACTGCTTGCGTAAGAGACAGAGTGGACGAACGTTTTATTGAATTTCTCAATCTGTGAAGCTCTTTCTCTTCAACAAATTATCCAGTTTCTCTGTAATTGTGATAATTCACATGCCTGTAGATGTACGTCACACCTACTAATATCCATCGCATTCGGAATATTCCTTTTCTTAGCATGTGTAATAACGTCAGTACAGGTCCCGTTTGTGTTAATCCGAGGAATTAAACTGACGGAGAAAGATCACAACACCAAGAACGAGTTTGTGACATAAAAGAAATTTGGTAGATATGTTTCTTACATGTGAGAGAAGACGTCTTAAAATTTCGCCCGAGTCGCACAAGAGTGGGCACAGTAGCGCCACTCTGAGGATGCGTATCAGGTTTTCTTTCAACAAACGCTGTAACGGTTATCTTTGGGAGTGGACGTGGCACTACCTGGAGGGGAGACCATCGCGTTCAGCGTATGGGACTGATGCATCGCACTGCATCTGCAGCGGCTGGCACGACAGTGAGACAACGAACTCACAAATCGGTTACTTCAAGGACAGCTACAACCCAGACGTCGTCTGGTGTGCATACCGTTGACCCCAAACCACCGCCATTTGCGACTTCAACGGTGTTAAGCGAGTTCTCATTGGAGGGTTCAAATGACTCTGAGTACTACGGGACTTAACATCTGAGATCATCAGTCCCCTAGAACTTAGAACTACTTAAACCTAACTAACCTAAGGACATCACACACATCCATGCCCGAAGCAGTATCATTGGAGGGCAGAGTAGAGGTATGTTGTATTTTGTGATGAAAACTGGTTCTGCCTCGGTGCCAGTGGTTGCCGTGTGTTGGTTAGGAGGAGGCCAGGTGAGTGCCTGCAACCAACCTGTTTGCGTCCTAGACACACTGGAACTACACCTGGAGTTACGGCCTGGGGTGCGATTTCGTATGACAGCAGGAGCACTCTCGTGGCTAATCCTCGCACTCTGACTGCAAATCTATACGTCCGTCTGACGATTAGACCTATCGTGCTGCCAGTTATGAACAGCATTATAGGAGTACTTTTCCAGTAGGATAACGCTCGCTCACATACCATTCTTGTAACTCGGCATGCTCTGTAGAGTGTCGATATGTTGCCCTGATTTCCTCAATCACCAGATCTTTCCCCAGACGAGCACATATGAGACATCACTTGACGAAAACTCCAGCGTCATCCGCAAACAATATTAACCGTCCTTGTAATGACCGACCGAATTTAACAAGCATGGAACTCCATCGCACAAATTAACATCCGTCACCAATATAATACAATGCAAGCACGTCTCTTAAATATGTTACCTGTTAAATGTATTGCCGAAATTTCATTACAAAATGCTAATTGTTTTTTGATGTTGCGATTTTTTTCTGTCAGTGTTGTCAGTGTGTGTGTGTTATGTTGACGAGTTACACAATGGATTAATCTGACAAGTACGCTTTGGCTCCTGCAAGAAGCAATTTCCACCCTACACGACTACAGAAGTCAGACAGACGCTCTTAACGTACCAAAAGAAATGCCTGAAAAACTTTCAGCAATAAATATTTTCTGGAGTCGTCCGCTGTAAGGAAAATACACAAAAATACTCTATTTTCTCACATAACTAGTGGGATACTTGGGTACTGTAATATTGCTAGTTAGTGTAAGAAAAATATTAAACGAACGGAAAATATTATTTATTTCAAAATTTAAGAAAAATCAAATGAAACTTTTATTTATAAACTGATACACCAAGTTTCGGGTTCTTTTCAGAACAGGAGGTTACCTCTTATGGATAGGATTTCTGTTAATGACATTTATACACAAATTGTGGGAAATCTCTTTTATCCCTGCTGTTTAAGAATGTTATTTACTTGGCAGAATGGCTGAGAGCCGCACCTGCTCAACTTGAATAGTTATCCGATTGAATTTTTCTAAGTACGGTCAGGGCCGTCACATGCAAAATGTAATGGAGTGACGCGAATGAAGTATGTTATTTGTAATGAAGGAAAGATGGGGCTCGCCTATGCTGTAGTGCACAATACTGTGAGCTGGAACAACTGCTGCCTGTGTCGTTTGCTGCTGAAAAATAACAAAACTATCTCTTTCTATCTGGATTGACCTTTGACAAACGAACTCTCACTACAACTTAATGAAGTCAAGGACTCCTATCTGCCCTTTGTCTAATATTGGCGTGATACACCATTCAGATAACCAGTCCACCACGATGCCACTCAATGTTTGCTTGCATGCGCTAACTAATACTCTGCCTGTGTTCACACAGCACATTAAGTGTCGCGGCTAACAGAGTGAACAAACGTTTAATCACGAGCAACTCAATATAGAGTATCACTCCGATTCGCTAGCAATGGAGGTGTTCTCTCAGTGCAATACTGAGTAGAAATTTTGTTCCTCACTCTCTTCTGCGTACATGCACGAGCGCACCACTCCCGCTACAAGAGTGTTACCGGAACGACTTCCCTCGACACAAAAAGCGAAAGGGTATATCGGCCCTCACTCCTCCAGCTCATAACGTCAGAAATAGTCCACCAATCAGCGTTACTCTTACAAATGGGAGAATGGCTAAGCCGAACAATCTGGAAATATATAGCATCTGCGTTAGGCGTTTACTGTCCACTTGTGAGAACTCTGAAACTGCTGAACAGGTCCCAAAAAAAAAAAAAAAAAAAAAAACAAAAAAAAAAAACGTATGCTGAGGCTCTTCCAAGCGATACAGCGGGTTTTGCTTCTAGGGTGAACATGCAGGCCATTATCCCTTTTCTATGGCTAAATCTGTTTTGGTCCGTGGGCAGTCGGCCAGCTGGTGCAGCTGCGTGCTAACTCACCCTCCTACAGACTTTCCAGTGGGCTGGCTGCTTCCGCCGAACAAAAACTCCTGTGGCCGTCGTGTCTCGAATGTTTGTGTATGCGAGCCTCGACTTTTTAATCTCGATGAGACCTTGCGATTTATTTATTAGATTTGCATATCGATTAAATGGAAATATGTAAAATTGATTCTACCCTATCGAGTTTGGGCTCAGATGAAACGTCTTGATACGCAGAATACAATGGAGAGGTCGGAATATGTAAGAAATGAAAGTCAGGAGACCACGCCACTTTACAGCGTATTTTACGTATTTCGGTCTCGTAAATAGATCACCAGAAATTTAGCATGTTGCTGGCATGTTCCATCCAGTCGACAGCGAAATCGGGTAAAAGTCTGACTTTTATTCCTCAGAAATTGGGCGCTGTGTGAGTGATTGGACGCAGGGGGATCTCGACAATAGTGATCTCGTGGCGTTCGGTTACGAATTTCTGCTGTAATTTCCGCGGTAACTAAGTAAGCGCGTTCATAATGGAAAGAAAAGCAGAACGGCCACACAGCGGGTGGTGCAGCGGCATCCATCGAGTGCGGCGCGGCTTTTTTCATTCAATTCCGCTGGCGCGGCGCGGTGCGGCGTGGCGGTGTGCAGGCCGGCTCGGCTGCATGCACAGCGCGTCCATTGTGGCGCCGCCGCCGCTGTGGTTTGCGGCGCGCGGCGGCGTTTGCGACAAAGAGCGCCGCCAGAGTGAGTCCCTGGCGCTACCTGCCGGCCGGCTGCGACCGCCTTTGTGGCCGGAACCCTGTTATCCCTCAGCAGCAAAAATCTGCTCTCTTTGTTTCCCAAATTTTCATCCGCTATCTGCAGTTGGGTTTGCAGCGCCAGAAAGGTGGGAATCCCCCTACTTTGGGGCTGTTCTGATCCGGACGTCAACACTCCACAAATGAAACGCATTTAAAAAAAAAAATGTATTTTCCGTGACGATTCCCTCTTGGTTCGTTCACGTATGGAGCATCATCGTGAGCAGTTCATCTACAGGTTGCACAGTTGAAAGTAGGCCGCCTCCCTTTTGAATGAGAATACAATATTTCGATTTCTGAAATTGGAGTAAACAGCTAAAACAATGGACACTTTTATGAAATAATCGATTGTTAGCATTCTTCTGTCAGCATTTCAGTTTATTTCTTGAGTGAAGTTATACGGTTCTCTCTGCAGTCGGCAAATTGACTTTCTCGACAGAAGAAATCATTGAAATTGTGTGCCCATTTGTGAAAACAATTTCGATTAAGAAAACTCGAGCAAATTTCGTGGTAAAGTATCCGGTTAGAGGATATCCAGTAAAGAGAGAAGTACAGAGGCTGTACAAAAACTGGCGCACCTACGGATCCGTGTAAAATGTGAAACAAGGAAACCCTTCAGTTCGCACACCAGAAGTTATTACAGACGTTCTCCGAAGAATTATTCGAGCCCAAAGAAGTCTACTCGTAAATTGGCCCAAAAAGCACCTGTAAGTAGGAGAAGTTGTTGGAAAGTCTTAATTTGAAGCCATATCGTGTGGCGATTGTGCAGCAATTACGGGAGAATAAGTCAGAAACGTGTAGCTTACTGCACGTGGTTTTTGAATAACATCAACGATGGTATGTTAGACCTTTACCATTACGTCATGAGTGATGAAGCATGGTTTCATATTTTCGGCCACGATGTGAATTCACAGAACACGAGTTACTGGGCAACGGAGAACGTTAACAATGTGCATTACCAACCACTCCATGACGGAAAAATCAGCGTTTGCTGCAGCCTAACAGAAAAGTAGTGGCCAAATTCTTGTCGCTTCGATGTAACGCGCCTATCAGCGTGATTAGGTGTGATCACTACCGAAGAAACAGGATACATGAACGGTGATTAGAAATAGAGAAACAGATTTCAGTCGTTTATTGCAGACCAACTGTGAAAGATCGAAAGACATTGCGCATTTCACTGGATAGATGAAGCTTCGAAGTTCATTCTCGCGTAGACACTGTACTACACACTCAACAGGAGCACCTTGCATTCCTCGAGAAACATTATAACAGTAGTTCATTGCATTTTACTGACGAATCAGCCCGTCCCTACTTGCCGAATCGACAGCTTCAACGATTCGGCTTATCAGATCTCAGAGAGTATCTGGCATAGATGAAACAAAAACTCTGTCTTTTATGTACCCCACAGAAAAAAAATCGCGAGAAGTGATGTCTGGTGACCTGTGAGGCCAAAAGCAGTGAACAAGATCTTGTGTTCTACCTCTTCCAGTCCGACGTAGTGTGATGGTGTTGTTAACGCCGCACCTCAAGATGACAGTGAGGCTGGGCGTCGTTATGCATACAAATGAAATCATTGGCATTTTCGTGAAGTTGAGGAAAGAAGCAACTTTGCAGCAGGTCGACCTGTGACATTCTCGTCACAGTTTCCACCGAAGAAAAGAGAGGTCCATAAACTTTGTGAACAGAAACGGGACAAAACACAGTTTCCGTGAGTCGTCCATGTTCGACGACGGCGATAGGATTTTGTGAATCCCATATTCTTACTTTATGGGGATTTAGTTTACCTGATAAATGAATCACCGAGTCAAGCGAAAAGACGAGTCGTTCGGAAGAAGTGTCTCATGCGATATCCTGGAGAACTGAAACGTGAAATTCGTACCTTCTGTTATGCTTCGGCCGGCCGAAGTGGCCGAGCGGTTCTAGGCGCTACAGTCGCACGTTCGAATCCTGCCTCGGGCATGGATATGTGTGATGTCCTTAAGTTAGTTAGGTTCAAGTAGTTCTAAGTCCAAGGGGACTGATGACCTCAGAAGTTAAGTCCCATAGTGCTCAGAGCAATTGGAACCATTTTTGTTATGGTTCGCTGGGACACAATTGCTGCAGTAACTGCAACTTGTAAGGCTTCACATAAAGATGTCTCTGCAGCAAACTCGTCACCATTGTTTGAGAGGGATGAAGTTGATGGCCTTCCCGCTTTTTGGAATTCCAAGGGTTCCGTTTGAACGCATCTAGGATATTCTCAACATTTTCATGAGACGAGCGTGGCTCACCAGTGGTCTGCACTTTTCATATGCAAGCAACTTTCAAGAATCTTGGATGCCAGTCATAAACGGGAATCGACGGTGGAATGCGTATTGCGCTTGAAAAGTGGTTGACTTCGCAAATTCCAACACACAAACTGATTTCTCTTGTGGTGTAGCCACCACTTTGCTACAAACAAGCAACACAGCTGTGTCAATCTTTGAGGCTTCCTCTATCCAGTGACATGCGCAATCTGTTTCTGTTATAGCTTGCCTGTAATAAACAACTGAAATCTGAAACTTCCTGGTAGATTAAAACTGTGTGCCAGACCGAGACTCGAACTCGGGACCTTTGCCTTTCTCGGGCAAGTGCTCTACCAACTGAGCTACCCAAGCACGACTCACGACCCGTCCTCACAGCTTTAATTCCGCCAGTACCTCGTCTCCTACCACCAAATTCCACAGAGGCTCTCCTGCGAACTTTGCATAACTAGCACTCCTGGAAGAAAGGATATTGCGGAGACATGGCTTAGGCAGGAGTGCTAGTTCTCCAAGGTTCGCAGGAGAGCTTCTGTGAAGTTTGGAAGGTAGGATACGAGGTACTGGCGGAATTAAAGCTGTGAGGATGGGGCGTGACTCGTGCTTGGGTAGCTGAGTAAGTAGAGCAATTGCCCGCGAAAGGCAAAGGTTCCGAGTTCGACTCTCGGTCGGGTACACAGTTTTAATCTGCCAGGAAGTTTCACATCAGCGCACATTCCGCTTTAGAGTGGAAATTTCATTCTAGCAACTGAAATCAGTTCTTTCTTTTTGAATCAACCCATACGTATTGAATAATTCGATGCCGGGGCAACGAGACCCAAACTCTACAAGTTTTATTTAATCGCTAGTAAGCCCAGTCGGATCAGAATCTTTCATCCTACGAGCCTTGCGTGTTTCACTGTAACATAGGCTATATATTTGAATGCCGCTATCGCGACTACGTTAGGGTCAGTGGGTTGGCGTGTTCTGGACGTTAATTCGCTTGTCACTCCGCGCCCGTTGCTGCATGCGTTCGTGCGCTCATGTGATATGCCGCGCCAACGGTACGGCGTATGCGTTCCGCGCCGTGATGGCGGAATTCTGCTCGCACGGCGATGCCGTCGTTCAGACGGCTAGAATAATTTCCGCTATGTGGAATTAACCGGAATGAGAAAAAGGAAGTCGCGAAATCGATAGTGCGGCTTTTACAGAGCACAATGCGGACGTTTTGGTAATGGATCATGATTGCAGCTGCCTCGGTTTTACTGCACCGTGTACTACAGAGGCAGCCGTCCTTGTCTGCAACAAGATGGAGCGGTCACTACGTTTTGATGTAGCAGCTCACAAAACGACAACAATTTCCACAGCATGCTTCACATATCTTTCAAAGACGGGCAACGTACTCGACGTAATTTTTACTGAAGTACTCTTCGTACCCAAAGTTGGGTTTCTGCTTATTGTCATCTATATTAGGCCTTTAGGCTTCTAGCAGGAATTCAAATCGTATATGCTAGTTATTTTTGAGACTTCCAAAAAATTTAGCGTTTTTCGTTAGTTGACTATGATAAATTGTGTTATTGATGATGTAAACATGTCAGTAGGCAGGAAGAACTTGCTCAGTTTCAGTGGAATACGAGAAGAAATTGTGACGTGCTCTATTTAATAAAATCTTCGTAGCTACCACATGATACGTTACATCAAAAAATTCACTGAGGATCACAGTGTGAGCGAGTGTCCCGTATCTGCATAGATGTCTCCACCGAAAACGATTCAGTCGTTGGTAGTGTGAGCGTGTAAATGAAATATTATTTGAACCTTTATATCGTTGTCCTTCTTTTGTGGAAAGTGGACTTACGTTGATGTACTTTTGGACTGGAAATACAAACATTTAAACACTGTTTCTGAAAACCAAGGGTGACTTCACAGCCAGCAGAAAGATAATGATGATATATCTGACATGTGATTCATTTGCAAATCGTCATATCAATGTCTTAACTAATACGGTGACGTCCTGTTTTCAGTTCGGAAGCTTGCACTGTGGTCGTGAGGTAGCGTTCTCGCTTCCCGCGCCCGGGTTCCCGGGTTCGATACCCGGCGGGGTCAGGGATTTTCTCTGCCTCGTAATGACTGGGTGTTGTGTGATGTCCCTAGGTTAGTTAGGTTTAAGTAGTTCTAAGGGGACTGATGACCATAGATGTTAAGTCCCATAGTGCTCAGAGCCATTTCCTTACACTGTAGTGGCGACAGCAGATACCATCACCAGTAATTTGAGGTAAACACCAGTGCTCTCTACAATGTCCCCTTCTTGCACTATGTGATACTGCTACTGATGGCGCATCTGTTGCCGACAGGCTCGATGGAATTTCTGACGCTTTTCGAGCGGACAGATAGTTGGCCTATATGAAGTTCCAACCTCTGCCACCATTTCATTCCCTTAACAATATATACCACCCCAAATACAGCACTACACCTCCCAAGCACTCATAATAGACACTGTAGTATTAATAAAGTATCAGGTCGTAATACTATTACCTTCAGTTTCCGGAGGAGATTGTGTAGTATGTTTCAGTTATCTAAGGAAGTCAGCTTTCTGCAGACACAATTTATTTCTCAAGCTTCCGATCACAGAATCAGTAATTAACAACAAGAAAATAAAATTGACACATCTAAGCCAACTTAGTAAACGGGATATGCTTTAACTATCCACTAACGACGATAACATGACGATATGGTATATGTACGGAAGACTTGAATTATACGGCTGAAATTTTAGTACACAGAGAAACTACTGTCTACGTCGTAATGCACTAATACGAACCTACCTACCTACGAGACATGATGTCATAAAAAATGAGATGTGTAAAAAGCTGTCGCACCATGCATGACGTTTACACGTATTACCTCTGTGCTACTAGCTACATTCGCAATAAATTTGGCACGCAGTATTCATTTAAACCACTATTTGCAACTACGAAACTGTATCATGGTACCACATTTAGTTCCGGATACGTGTCATAGATACTGAGAATCGTAAAATACTGCCACATTGCGTGTGACGTTTCATTTTTTACTTTTTTTTTCTACTAACTCTTTTCGCAACATACTTCACTTACAGTATCCACATACGCCACTGAATATACCTACACAAATGTATAATTGTACGACACATATTTCAAGACATACGACGTCATAAACACTGAGATACGTGAAAAATGGGCCATCAGGCATGAAGTTTTACTACTGGCCATTAAAATTGCTACACCAAGAAGAAATGCATATGATAAACGGGTATTCATTGGACAAATATATTATACTAGAACTGACATGTGATTACATTTTCACGCAGTTTGCGTGCATAGATTCTGAGAAATCAGTACCCAGAACAACCACCTCTGGCCGAAATAACGGGCTTGATCCGCCTGGGCATTGAGTGAAACAGAGCTTGTACGGCGTGTACAGGTACAGCTGCCCAGGAAGCTTCAACACGATACCTCTGTTCATCAAGAGTAGTTACTGGCGTATTGTGACGAGCCAGTTGCTCGGCCACCATTGACCAGACGTTTTCAATTGGTGAGAGATCTGGAGAATGTGCTGGCCAGTGCAGCAGTCAAACATTTTCTGTATCCAGAAAGGACCGTACAGGACCTGCTACATGAGGTCGTGCATTATCCTGCTGAAATGTAGGGTTTCGCCGGGATCGAATGAAGGGTAGAGCCGAGGGTCGTAATACAGCTGCAATGTAACGTCCACTGTTCAAAGTGACCGAGACTTGTAACCAATGGCACCCCATACCATCACGCCGAGTGATACGCCAGTATGGCGATGACGAATACACGCTTCCAATGTGCGTTCACCGCGATGTCGCCAAACACCGATGCGACCATCATGACACTGTAAACAGAACCTGGTTTCATCCGAAAAAATGACGTTTTGCCATTCGTGCACCCTGGTTCGTCGTTGAGTACACCATCGCAGGCGCTCCTGTCTGTGATGCAGCGTCAAGGGTAACCGCAGCCATGGTCTCCGAGGTGATAGTCCATGCTGCAGCAAACGTCGTCGAAGTGTTCGTTGAGATGGTTGTTGTCTTCCAAACGTCCCCATTTGTTGACTCAGGGATCCGTTACAGCCATGCGGATAAGATGCCTGTTATCCCGACTGCTATTGATACGAGGCCGTAGGGATCCAGCACGGCGTTCCGTATTACCCTCCTGAACCCACCGATTCGATATTCTGCTAACAGTAATTGGATCACGACCACCGCGAGCAGCAATGTTGCGATACGATAAACCGCAAATGAGTTCGAATGACTCATATTTTAGTAAGTTTTGATGTGGTCTATCTCTTCACTCGTGTTCCTCTGTCTAATTTGATACGGTTAATTGAGGTTTTGCGGTTGAATTAACGAACCTATTTTGACATGTGTTGAATTTCACTTCCGAACTGTGAGCAGACAGATGGAGTAGCGTTGACAAGCCCGTTGTCACCCACTTTTGCCAGTTTGTTTGTGGATGGCTTCGAGGAACGTGCCTTTGAGTCGGCAGCTTTGAAACGTGTTTTTTTCAGAACTATTGCTCTTTGGTCTCATGACAGTGTGAATATGCACCACGTTTTACAATGAAGAGCCAAAAACCTGGTACATCTGCCTAACATCCTGTAGTGTCCCCGCGAGCACGTAGAAGTGCCGCAGCACGACGTGGCGTGGACTCGACTAATGTCTGAAGTAGTGCTGGAGGGAACTGACAACATGAATCCTGCCGGGGTGACAGGAATCTCTTCTGAACAACACGTTGCAAGGCATTCCAGATATGTTCAATAACCTTCATGTCTGTCTAGTTTGGTGGCGAGAAGAAATGTTTAAAATCAGAAGAGAGTTCCTGGAGCCACTCTGTAACAATTCTGGGCGTGTGGGGTGTCGCATTATCCCGCTGGAATTCCCCAAGTCTGTCGGAATGCACAATGGACATGAACGGATGCAGGTGATCAGAAAGGATGCTTACGTACGTGTCACCTGTCAGAGTCGTATCCAGACGTATCAGGGATTCCATCTGCACACGTCCCACACCATTACAGAGCCTCCACCAGCTTGAACAGTCACCTGCTGGCCTGGATTCATGAAGTTGTCTGCATACCCCTATATTTCCATCCACTCGAAGTAATTTGAAACGAGACTCGTCCCACCAGGCAACATCTTTCCATTCATCAACAGTCTAATGTCGGTGTTGAAGGGCCCAGGTAAAGCATAAAGCTTTGTATCGTGCAGTTATCAACTGTACACGAGTGAGTTTTCTGCTAGGAAAAGCTTATATCGAAAATGTTACGTTGAATGGTTCGCACGCTGACACTTGTTGATGGTCCAACATTGAAATGTGTAGCAATTTCCGGAAGGGTTGCACTTCTGTCACGTTGAACGATTATCTTAAGTCGTCGTTGGTCCCGTTTTTCCAGGATCTTTTTCCGTACGCAGCGGTGTCGGATATTTGATGTTTTACCGGTAAATGTAAATGTCGCGTTCGCCGGGTGCAAGTCTTTCGATTTGACGCCACGTCGGTGGGGATGAAATGATGATAATTAGGACAACACAACACCCAGTCCCTGAGCGGAGAAAAATCTCTTATCCAGCCGGGAATCGAACGCGGGGCCTTAAGATTTACTGTATGCCGCGCTGACCACTCAGCTACCGGGGGCGGACATGTTTTACGGGTTCCTGATATTCACGATACACTCGTGAAATGGTCGTGTTGGAAAATTTCCACTTCATCGCTACTTCGGAGACGCTGTGTCCCACCGCTGGTCTTGATAACCTGCCATCGTAGCAGCAGTAACAAATCTAACAACTGCGCCAGACACTTGTTCTCTTATATAGGCGTTGCCGACCACAGTGCCGTATTCTGCCTGTTTACATATATCTGTATTTGAATACACGTGCCTATACCAGTTTCTTTGGCGCATCAGTGTAGAATACCTGAATTCAATCCACTCGCATATTTGTTTTAGAGTGGAGATGGAAAAGCGTGTCTATCTTCCCTTCCTTGACATGTTGATCAGGTGTGTGACTGATGGTACCTTGGGACATGTCATTTATAGGAAGCCATTTCACACTGATTTGTATCTATGGGATAGCACCATGCCGCTCAGCGTCAGGAGTACTTGGTACTTTGGTTCACAGGACCCACTTTATCTAGGAGTCTGAGAATTTGTCTGATTTGTATCTATGGGATAGCACCATGCCGCTCAGCGTCAATGCAGTACTTGGTACTTTGGTTCACAGGACCCACTTTATCTAGGAGTCTGAGAATTTGTCAGCTGATTTAGGCCATCCTGGTGTCACCTTTCGTCAGAAAGATTTACTGTATGCCGCGCTGACCACTCAGCTACCGGGGGCGGACATGTTTTACGGGTTCCTGACATTCACGATACACTCGTGGAATAGTCGTGTTGGAAAATTTCCATTCATCGCTACATCGGAGACGCTGTGTCCCACCGCTTGTGCGCCGACAACACTATTTTCAAACCTACTTAAATCTTGATAACCTGCCATTGTAGCAGTAGTAACAAATCTAACAACTGCGCCAGACACTGGTTCTCTTATATAGGCGTTGCCGACCACAGTGCCGTATTCTGCCGTATTGGTTATAGTGAAATGCCAGTCAGACGTGTCTCACTCTGCGTGCACCAGCTGAGATGATAATATCGAGGTGGCACCAAAATCTACGGTCTTTTTGCCTTACGCAAGGAGCATTTCCAGCATTATTGGTCGTATTTTGCAGTAACATGATGTTAAATGTGTTTGTCGACCAGCACCTAAGATTATGTTCGTTTCAGGTTCAGTAAAGCATGACCTCGGTCTGTATAAGGTGGGTGTGTATCGTGTTCCTTGAGGTTGTGACATGTCACATATTTCTCATACTATTAGGACTGTGGAGGACCGGTGTTCTGAGCCTAAGCGTCACACATGCTTTTAATAGAGCCGAGAAAATCTGCTATTGCAGGACACCGTCTTGCACCGGTCATCCTATGGAGTACAACAACACGGAGATTCTGGCATGGACTTCCAGCTATTGGGACAATGTCTCTAATGAAGCAATCGATATTAAATTAGCAAGTAACCGTAGCAAATAGAGCTGGAGGTTTGTGCTTAAATTCTTCGTGGGATCCTACTCTCTTCCTTGTCAAAAAAAAAAAAAAAAAAACAAGGGACAGAGTTAATGCTGGATTACTCATTGGTTATTGATTTTCACTATCGATAATTTCTGACGTCGGTCATCTTTGGATGTGTGATGGCACTAGTGTTTACAGTGTGTGTGTGTATGTGTGTGTGTCTGTGTGTGTTTTTCCGAAGTTGATCTGCAAACGGAGGTTTAAACCCCCTTTGCACAGCGCTTACTTGCTACAGTTATGACTTCCTAATGACAGGGTGAGCACCTTTCGAAATGTTGGCGGTTGTGGACGGCGTCAAGGGGCTGTACTGCCGTAAATTATCTGAATACTGTATAAGCCTTGAGAAACGCAGGTCTTGTGCATAAACGTGTATGTAACATGATAAATGAAAAAAATTAAAGGTTGCTTATGCGTTGTAATCTGTATGCATCTGGTAAAATGGTGGGTACCGTCAAAACCAAACTGAAAAATGAGAGATGACAAAGTAAAACACTCGGATCTTGTCTAGGAAATACAGAAAGTTTCTAACATTTTCCTCGGTACTCTCTGTCACTAGGTTTTATTTTTTTGTAAAGTCATTTTTGTGAAACATTAACCAGACGTTAGCCGTGGGGGAGGTAAGGGAATGCTTTCCATTCTTGCACTACACCCTAGCTATCTAAAAAGTCGATTTTAAAACCACTGATGCAAATACGAAAACGTTCGTAGATACGGAAAATCGTAACTTTTGCTGACGTTGATGGTTAACATATCTGTGAACAGAGAGAGGAAACCTAAAAAAAAAATTTAAAGCGAGAGCCGGCGCAGTTTTTCTTGCGCACGCCTGTGGAAACGAGACCGCTTGTGCGTGTGATAAACGAGCTCGCTCCTGCGGCTGGGAGATAACAACGCATGAGAGCAAAGTGTGAGCATCGCCCCGAACTCTGCTTCCGCCGCAGCGTCGCTTTCAGCACGCCTCGCCAACTAGAATAGCGTCTCTCAGGCCAGTGGAGCGTAACTAGTCACATCACTGCCATTAAAACTGTTTGTTTACTCGGTGCCGCCGGGTTTAACGTCTCAGTTTAACAGACGGATAATCATAAACAGGTCACATAAAGCAGGAGATACTGCCGCGTTCCGTGTCGGTCAAATATTGGCGATGAAACTTTATCACCATTCTAACAGGCTTATTCAGAGTCGAGCAGCACTGTACAGCTGTATATAAGCTAGCAAGCTAGCTTCACTAAAGGGGCCGATACATCTTAATTCTTCACTGAAAGAAATATCTTGTTGATGCAACCCTTTAATTACAATGTTTACTAATCGGTTGTAGCAGTTATTGGAATTAATTCAACTGAAGTGATGTGGGTACTTCGTACCACACTGTCGAAGTCAACTTATTTTTTGGTCCGCAGCTCGTGGTCGTGCGGTAGCGTTCTCGCTTCCCACGCCCGGGTTCGATTCCCGGCGGGGTCAGGGATTTTCTCTGCCTCGTGATGACTGGGTGTTGTGTTATGTCCTTAGGTTAGTTAGGTTTAAGTAGTTCTAAGTTCTAGGGGACTGATGATCAATGAGAGCCATTTGAACCAATTTGAATCAACTTTTTTTGTGACAGTCTCGTTAGAATATCAAGATTTCTTAAGTCCGTGTTCCTTCAACCACGGAGTTGTTGACTGCGCAACATTTTATACCATTGTTAGTACGGTCGTCAGCCTAGCGAGATAGTTAATCTCCTTCTTTGACCTGGCAGGCAGTCTTGGCTTTTACGCTGTGTTTGGTACGTAGCAATGATGGCCACAGAGCAGCTCGCGAACCGCATCCACGTTTTTTCGACCTGAATACAGTCCACCTTCGTAGCACGCCGGCACGGTAGCTCAGCGTTTTCGGTCAGGTGGTTAGCTAGCACTCTTTAATAAAAAACTGAGTGAATATATCAGCGATGAACTTGAAGGACGTCAAGGTATGTCCGCCCAGAACAAATGCAAAGAAAATTATCGAACAAAATGAGATTTAAAAAAAAAAAAAATAGCGCAGCGGTAGCGTTACCACCTACCATGCACGAGAGCCCGGGTTCGATTCCCGGCAGGGGACTGTGTGTCGTGTGTCCATCATCATCATTTTCATCATCATTGACACCCAAGTCACCGAAGTGGCGTCATCTAAAAGGACTTGCAATACTGCGGCCGAACCCCGACGGGGATATCCCCGCCAATAACTGTCACAGGAACATTTCATTTTGACCTGAATACAGTATACAAGTGATCCCTTTTTGTCGCCTTGACAACCCTGTACTCCACACTAAATACTCCGTCAGTCACTCTTGTAGCGAGTAACGTAAACATTATTCTTCGTGCAGTTCCTTCTTTAATGGAAAAATGTTGGTACATACTACTGAAAGTAACTCGCTGTATTTCCTAACAGTTATGTGTTAGGATACATAATTAATATTCCATTAATTAAGAATAAGGAGTATGACCTATATAGAATGTTACTTTCACCATCCAAAGCGGTGATCGGCAAGGGACAGTATGCATATACAGAGCCACAGAAATATTATTTTTGATAGATAACTCTACTAAGTTACACGCAAAGCTATTAACTGGCCATTTAGGATGTAAGGAGAACAGGTAAGAAAAATAGAATGTGTGAATAAATTTCTGCGTTAATTTCGGTGAATGTCCAAGAACACTGGGAAATGAGGTTATTAAAAGCAGGTACTTACCTAAGAGCTGCATTAAGAAAATAGTTGCGTTTGATACGAGATTGTGGACACATTTAAGTGTCAACGAATGCTTGTTTTCATTTAAGTAAAGAAAAGAACCCAAGATTCATAAATTGTCTGTTTCAGATTAAACATTAGTCATAATAACACACAGAGACATCCTTGATATTTTAACATTATCGATTCAGTTTTTCTTATTCATTCACATAATCCATTCCAAACGTCAAAGACAAAAAACTCTAGCCCAGACACATTTAATATTATTATAAATGAATTTTTCGTAGACGGTTATTTTAATATGACTTTCTGTGAATTAGTTTCTCTGTGAAGAATTTGAAATTTCCGCATACAGATAACAACTTACACTGTCTCCTGTGCTACTCTCAGCTGGTACCAGTTCAGCCTTCGTTTGTTTCATCTTATATGTATTACTAAACGCCTGTACCGGTTCATGGTTCTTGTCACACTTACAGAGTGCCCATCTAACAGCTTCCAGGCGAAAAAAGGCTATTTTTAATATTTCGCGTATTTACTGACCAAATTTAAAATTTTAATATGCTGTGATTATCTACTTATCTTCCATTAATACTTTAACACAATATTGTAAGTATAGCAGTTAGAAACGGTGTGTAGGTCTTGAGGCAACGTAAAGTCACCACAGCGGAAATATCCTGATTATAGTCTGAGGTGATACAAGTACGCACTTATACTGATGGTAGCAGTATAGCGTACACGAGGTATAAGAAGGCAGTGCATTGGCGGAGCTATTGTTTGTACACAGGTGATTCACTGAAATTTGGAAATTTGTGGTAAGGTCTTATGGGGCCAAACTGCTGAGGTCATCGGTCCCTAAGCTTACACACTATTTAATCTAACGTAAACTAACTTACGCTAAGGACGACACACACACCCATGCCCGAGGGAGGACTCGAACCTCCGACGGGGGGAGCCGCGCGACGGTGATTCATGTGAAAAGATTTCTGACGTGATAATGACCGCACGACGGGAATTAACAGACTTTGAATGCGGAATGATAGTTGGAAGTAGACGCATCAGAGATTTCATTTCGGAAATCGTTAGGGAATTCAATATTCTGAGATCAGTTGTGTCAAGAGTGAGCCGGGAATGCCAAATTTCAGGTTTTACCTCTCATCATGGACAAAGTAGTGGTCGACGGCCTTCACTTAACGATCGAGAGCAGCAGCCTTTGCATAAAGTTGTCGGTGCTAAAAGACAAGCAACACTGCGACAAACAACAGCAGAAATTAATGTGGGGCGTACGACGAACGTATCAGTCAGGAAAGTGCAACGAAATTCGGCATTACTGGGGTATGGAAGCAGGCACCCGACGCAAGAACCTTTGCTAACAGTAAGACATCGCCTCCAGTGCCTCTCCTGGGCTCATGACCATATCGGTTGGACACTAAAAGACTGGAAAATCGTCGATGAGTCCCGATTTCAGTTGGTAAGAGCTCATGGTAGGTTTAGGGTGCGGCGGAGACCCTACAAAGCCATGGACCCAAGTTGGAAACAAGGCACTCTTCAAGCTAGTGGTGGCTCCATAATGATGTGGGCGGTGTTTACGTGGAAAGTACCAGGTCGTCTGGTCCAAGTGAAGCGGTCACTGGCTGACAATCGATTCGTGCGGCTGCTTGGAGACCATTTTTAGCCATTCGTGGAATTCATGTTGCCAAACAACGATGGAATTTTTATGGATAACAATGCGCCGTGTCTCCGGGCCATAGTTGTTCACGATTGATTTGTAACCCATTCTGGACAATTCGAGGGAATGATTTGGCTACGCTGATCGCCCGATATGGGATGTAATCGAGAGGTCAGTTCGTGTACAAAGTCCAACACCGGCAGTAGTTTAGCAAATATGGACAGCTATAGAGGCGGCGTGGCTTAATATTTCTGCAGGGAACTTACATCGACTTGTGGACTCCATGCCACGTTGAACTGCTGCGCAGTGCCGGGCAAAAGGAGGTCCAACACGATATTATGGGATATCCCGTGCCTTTTGCCATCTCACTGTATTCTTCCAGAATTTGAGAATGAGAGCATTTAGTGACTTCCAACAAACCTTACACATAGCTTCAAATATTTTCGAAACTTTTAACGCTGACACCAGCCATAAAATAATGATGAACGTAAAGAAGTTTATCACGTACTACATTTTCGATACCGGTGCAGCAGAAATTCCGCATTCGGCATGACGTTTTCATTTATTACTTTGTTTATTATTGACATTGTACGACCGTTATTTCAATAAATGTAACATCATAAGCACTGAGATGCGTGAAGAACCAGCTTTTGACAAATGAAGCTTAAATTACCCATAATGAGAATACTTAGCGACTTACAACATAACTTGAAATTTTCCCTAATTTTTTTTATTACTTAAGAGCCTAACTTCAAAAATTTAGCACATTAACTCATCTGAAACGCATTTACGCGTTTTAAGTTGTTTTTTTTTTAATATAAGAATTCGATTCTTTAAAGACTCGGGTTTTTACTGATTACGCTTAGAATGCGCTTGTAACGTCTAGTACATGCTTCTTTCGGCACTGCGCGCCGAAAAATATTTACATACAAAAACAGAAATGGAAAGTTCTAACTGACTTATCATCCCCTCCCTTACTCTTATTTAAATTAATTGTATTTCGTTTTAACTTTAGTGCCTTATTTATATTGTTTCGAGTCATTCGTTCGGAACTTCCATGACGAAATGCACTAGGGGAACGGATAAGAATTTTCGTTGCGTCTTGGTGCTATGTTAACAATCGTTGGACGTAAATATGTACAGTTATTTTATCTTAGGCCTTGCGCTTTTGTATCGCTAGTGCTTGTACTCCTTTCCGTTTATTTCTTAAATATGTGGTGGCAGAACAACTATTTTTGTCGAACTACCCTGCAAAATTTTTCGCACCAAGAGAAACGCCTCTGTTAACCGTGTCTTAGTACTTTTATCTCTTTGCCACAGCACCATAATAAATTGTTAATTGTTCCTCTGGCTTTTCTTTTAAATTAACCAAACCCATTGTACAATGTTTTTCGTATAAGTCAATCAACAGTAGGCTTAAAAAGTCCTTAGTTGGTCTTGTATATGTATGATCTGGTAATATATCATCACTTAACGGTTCCTAGGATATGTCAGTTATTTACCTGTTAGCTGCCTAAATGCCCGTTATTTGCCGAAGGCCAATAAAAAAAGACAGATAACAAACAAGGATATGTGGGCCTTTAAATGCTAACGAGTCATATCCTGATTTCATACCTTCCCACTATATTATTTGCAGAGAACGTTTGACATCAAAATATTTTCAGTATTGATGTATTATGTAGACATTTCTCTAAAATGTCAGCTACAATACCCAAACTCAAAACACATCGACAGTTATGGAACGATCTGGTTATTCATAGTCATTAGAGATGAAACAATAAGATCGACTTAGGTCCGGCATACACCGAGGTGACAAAAGTCATGGGATACCTCCAGATATCGTGTTGGACATCATTTTGCACGAAGTAGTGCAGCTCGACTTGGCATGGACTCAACAATCCGTTGAAAGTCCCATGGAGAAATATTAAGCCATGCTGCCTCTATAGGCGATCGTAATTGTGAAAGTATTGCCGATGCTAGATTTTGAGCACGAACTGGCCTCTCGTATATATGCCATAAGTATTAGATGGGATTCCTTTCTGGTGGTCTGGGTGCCAAAACCATTCGCTCTAACTGTCCAGAATGTTCTTCAGATCAATCGCGGACAATTGTGTCTGGTGATACGGCGCATTGTCATCCATAACAATTCCATCGTTGTTTCGTTGCAATTGGTCTCTAAGTAGCCGAACGTAACCATTCCTTGACAATCATCGATTCGATTGAACCAGAGGACCCAGTTCAGTAATGGTTCAAATGGCTCTGAGAACTATGGGACTTAACTGCTGAGGTCATCAGTCCCCTAGACTTAGAACTACTTCAACCTAACCAACCTAAGGACATCACACACATACAGGCCCGAGGCAGGATTCGAACCTGCGATAGTAGCGGTCACGCGGTTTCAGACTGTAGCGCCTAGAATCGCTCGGCCACTCCGGCCGGCGGAGGACCCAGTTCGTTCCATGTAAACATAGCCCAAGCCATTATGGAATCACCACCAATTTGCATAGTGTTTGTTGAAGACTTGGGTCCATTGCTGCATGGGGACTTCCACCACACTCGAACACTACCATCAGCTCTTCCCAAACTAAATCTGGACTCATATGACCAGGACACGGTTTTCTAGTCGTCTAGAGTCCAACCGATATGGTTACTAGCCCAGGAGAGGCGCTGCAGGTTGTTGGCAAATGCACTCACATCGATCGTCTGCTGCCACAATCCATTAACGCCAAAATTCGCCTACTCTCCTAACGGAAACGTTCGGCGTACCTCCCGCATTGATTTTTGCGGTTATTTCATGCTGTGTTGTTTGACTGTTAGTACTGACAACTCTAAGCAAACGTAGCTGCTCTCGGTCGTTAAGTGGAGGTCGTCGGCCACTTCACTGTCCGTGTTGAGAAATAATACCTGAAATTTGGTATTCTCGGCACACTCTTCACACAGTGGAATTGGAAATATTGAATTCCCTAACAATTTTCGAAATGGAATACCCCATGCATCTATCTCTAACTGCCATTCCGCGTTCGAAGTCTGTTAATTGACGTAGTGAGGTCATAATCACGTCGGAATCCGTTTCAGATGAATCGGCTCAGTACAAACGACACCTCCGCCGACGCATTGCCCTTTTTACCTGGTGGACGCGATACCACCGCCACCTGTATATGTGCACATCTCAGTCTCATGACTTTTGTCACCTCAATGTAATTGGCAAGCTAGAACAATGTACCTACTGACACCGTTTTTAAATAGTGCTTTTCCAGTGAATATGTGTAGCGAGCTTTATAATGCATTCTGGCTCTAGTACGTAAAGGAAAGTATGACAGTTTAACAGAAATGAAAAACACTTCATAACTTTCATAAAAATGTACTAGTGCTTGAAATTGACGCTTCGATATAATCTCTCTGCAATGTTGGTTTGGTGGCTATGATAACAGAAAGTTATTCAGAAGCAGTAGATAAACTGTGTGAAATACGAAATGGCTCTGTTAGATTGCAAAATATGAAATTTGCATAAATATATTTGGAGATTTCCACTCGAGGTCCGTGTGCATAAGTATGACGCGAGCACAGGATAAAGCGAAACATATTTTGTTTACAAACATTTACTTTCAAAACGAAAACAAAACTATCGAATTTATGCTCTCGTGCTCTATAAGCATACATCTCACGTAAAGGATAATTTCAACATAGACAGTATGGTATATGTGGGCTCAGCAGCATGTAGAGCTGTAGTCATCAAAAGTTCTTTGCTCGAAAGCTAATACTTACATTGCGGTGTAGTACCTCGTTCCGCAAATGTACCGATCTTATTATTAAGCGGTAACCAACATAAATTTGTTTATTGTTAACCCTCAACAGACTAGGCACAGAAAGGGAAGGTTAAGCTGGCCGAGGACACCCAAATACTGATCGTTAAAAGTCGGCACCGTTCAGATCACTTCGGGCCGACTGTCCTCTGTTTCAGATAACTGCTGTTCTCAGTGAAACTATGACACTATAGGTGCCCGTCGAAGTGTTGTTGTGATATCTGTCTGAAATTATGGTTAACTGATTCATAACGGTAATTGTACTTATTTTTAAATATATTATGCAGTATGAGACATAACCACAAATGTTTACAAAATGTTTTGAATGTAATTTTTCTTCTACTCTTTATGTTGCGTTACAGCAAATTTAAGTCATACGCTCTGCTACATATGTTTACCACGTTTGAGAATGATTATGTCTATCATGAACCCATGATACTTCTATCAAAATTTACACCATAGCACCTGATCAGTACAAAGTAAACAAGTGTTTGAATTGGCAGCGCTAGAAGAAAATTAAAACAAAAAACATTGCCACTATCGGGTTTCCTCCTCATGCAATAAAACGTCCATCTGCTACTGCACCCAGTTTCGCTCCTGAGGTGACCAGCCAACTTTTTGCACACCTTCTATAGCTCCTACAGTACATTTTTGATTTGACAAAAGAGGTACAGCTGACAGTTGCAAATGGTAAATATTTATCTTTACTGGTTTCAGATATATGTGGCAAACGGTCACCAAGTAGTCAAATATAACATTTTCCAGTCAATAATCGGTCCAGTTGGACCAGGGACCCAGACACACAGTCCACATCATTATGGAACCACCAACAGGTAGCACAGAGCATTGTTGACAACTTGAGTCCATGACTTCTTGGGGTCTGTGCCACTCTCGAAGCCTACCATCAGCTCTTACCATCTGAAATCGAGACTCATCTGACCAGGCCACGATTTTCCAGTCGAGTGGGGCCCAATCGATAAGGCCACGAGGCCAAAAGAGGTTTTGCAGGCAATGTCGTGCTATTAGCAAAGGCACTCGCGTCCGTCGTCTGTTGTTATAGACCATTAACGCCAGCTTTCGCCATACTGTCCAACTGGATCCGTTGATCGAACGTCCCACATTGATTTCTGCGGTTATTTAACTCATTGTTATTTATCTGTTAGTACTGACAACTCTATGCAAACGTTGCTGGTCTCGGTTGTTAAGTGAAGTATCAGCCACTTTGTTGTCCGTGGAGAGAGTTAATGGCTGAAATTTCGTGTTTTAATTACATTCTTGACACTGTAGATCGCGGAACGTTGAATTCCTTAACGTTATTCGAAATGAAATGTCCAATGCGTCTGACTTCAGATCCGTTAATTCCAGTTGTGAGGTCATAATCACGTCGGAAATATTTCATGTGAATCATCAGATTCTGCCCAATGCAATTTTCAATAACAAAGTTGGATCTTTCACCTACAGAAATTTTCTGAATCTACTGAGGGGCTGCATTTCCGCGTACAGAGAAACGAGCCCTCAAACCTTTACCAGGATAGGTGCCAGACTAGTGCCGAAACAGAAAACAAAACATAACGCAAAGTGGCGTCTGCTTCTTATACAACTTAGAAAGATGTTCTCTTGGTGAAAACATTTTCAACAAGCACTCCAACAACATTCCCTTTTAACGACGAACTGCGTTTGTGTAATTTACAGCCAGAGGGCATCCTCTGAAAAACATGATATTGTAATGTATCCTTCGTTGGGTAGCAGTGAAAAACATGAAAATGACAAAGTTAAATGAATCTGCTCTGTAGTTTACAGTGCACGGACTATAGGTTTGCCGTCGGAAGGACAGATCACAGAAACGATAGCAAGACGTATTGAATTTACGTCCAAACACCTGAAAATCTTAATTATCTCACTGAGTAGTAATGTGAATTAATGCAAGAAAAATTATATCGCTGTCACTTACTGACTGATGAGGGTATCAGGCCGCTGGAGCTGATGAAGTACTGTTGTTCGCTACGCAGATTGACTGTAGAATGTCGTACTTTAATTTCCACCTCAAACAGTGGTTGCAAAACTGTATCGGACTTCGTAAATAAGGTGTAGGTTTTATTCGGAATACAGTGGTCAAACAGTAAGTCGCGATCGGCAATCGGTCTGATTGCTTTCGAACAATGTACGTTACCCTTGATGACACACTGTACCTAAAACAAAAAAAGTACATAATGTACAAAGATATGTGGGAAATCTATAGATGACTGTATTAATGTTAGACACTTTTGATAAACATGCCTAGTTTTTATTCAGAACAATATAAAGTACAAGCTTTGCCAGTTACTCATACCTACGTCTTTACTGCAAGGCAAGACAAACGAGAGTGATTAACGGGAAGGAGCTTATTACCTCAACAAACTTCTGCTGCTTAGCAACTAACAGAGAGTTTTGTTATCTGTCGATACATTTATCTACATTTTATACACTTACATAAATAGTCCTCGCGTTTTTACTCTTACTGGAGCGTCTATTCTCTTTTTATCTAATGCTCATGTGTGTACATTTTATTATCACAGTTTGGTTAAACAAAGAAAGTCATATTATTTAATTCCTTACACGTGAATATGGACCATCCGAAACGCAAGCATTGTCCGCCTCTGCATTACTTCAGACGGTTTCATATCAACTTGGTCTACTCCCATGTACAAGTGCTCCACCTCCCGCTTCCCCGACAGCACCATTTTGGCTCCCACTAATGCAACGCTTGGAACGGGTGGCACATAAACAGCAACCAACATGCCCCTTCCACTTATTCCCGTGCGGATGAATCATGTAATCACTCATCAATCCCCACGAATCAGTTTTATGTCAGAAGCTTGATACTATTACTTACAAAATTAGCATATCACCAAGAAAAAATGAATCCAAAATTGGAGGAGGCATCCCACCTTCAGGCTGACATTTCTCAAGTTGGGCAGATGGCATGTCGCTTTTAGACAAAAATTGAACTAGACAACTTAGGAATTACCTGTGAAAATCGAGGCGCCATAAGCACTACAGACGGACGTAACAGTAACAAGTGGTCGCACAGCTCTGGGTTAACACAAGCTGATCCTTTACAAACTAGAGGTATGAACCGATTCAGCAACTCAGATGATGTTGCTCTGCGTCAGTCATGTAACTGACTACTGCATTCTGGTCATGATGGAGAGGTTGATCCTGAAATGGTCTTTTTATGTTGAAGCTCGGCTGCGTATATTAGGGTCTGCGAACTCGCAAAAACATCGACATTGCCGTTACGAAGGTCTTCATTAGTTACATCAAGTTTTTCTCTATGATATAAAAGTAGGGGTGATTTGTGCAAATAGTGCAGCACGAATTATTGTACAGATCTTTTTTCACCAAACGTTAACTTGTAGTAGGTATATGAACAGTATATCGCAGTCTGGCACTAACAGCTAACGAAATGATCTACTGTTCTTTCTTGTAGGATATTTGAAGATTACCCTCTACCAACGCATCAATGGAAGTACTACAACATTTGGATGACAGGATAGTTGACTGGCCTCCTCTTTCTCTTCCTCTCCCTCCCTATATATAAACCTATATCATTTTTATCCTTGGGGGTTTGTTTAAAGACAAGGTGTAAGCAAACAATCCTCAGATACCCAAAGGGTTTGAAGAAAGCATTCATCATCATGTGATTTCAAGAATTTCGCCACCCTAAATTTGGCGAGAGCTTTACCAATGTGTTCAAGTACTAGGCTGGTCTTGCCGCCGGAGGACGTCATTTTGACCAGCTGTTGTAAATAAATGTACGCTTAATTTAGTCACATTACATCTTAACGGAGTAGACCAGGGAGACGCCCGATTTTGGGAATGATATTCATGACTTTTTAAATAAAGTAAGAAACAAATTACAAAACTGACTCTAGATCTTCACTGTACGCCCTTAAGATTGTATTATATATTTTCTTAAGTACAAGCTTGCACCCATAGCACAATAGTTGACATCGACGAAACGCCTTCGCGTAGTGTGGCGGCGGTTGGTAGGAGCTCTGAATACCACATTTTTCATCCTACAAAAAAATTTCAAAAAATGCTTTGAAACTCATAATACTGTCTAACGTAGGGCGTAGGGATTTTTTTAAAGAATGGTTTGTAAGAAAATGGGGGCATTCTGAAGTGAAAGTCAATTCATTCGACAAAAAGTCGTTATAAAGAAGTGCAGCAAGAAACGAGATTAAAATATATCGCAAAAATACTACGTAAACAGTAGAAAAACGCCGGTACAATGTGACTGAATATATATTTCTTGAGTTATAGATCACGCCAAGTTGGAAAATGTTGTTTTGAAAAAACAGTTGTTCAAAATTTCAACTTTTTTTTTAATAACGAAATTGAACAAGCGGGCAGCTATCCTTTTTTCCAGATGTTCAAACATGTCGAAACTCTTCCACTTACCCACAGAAGTGCTCTTTGCACGATTGGGATTACTTTCCTAACTATATAAATACGTTTCTACGTCGTCTTCAGGCACCCACGTATTACTTTGTGATAAAAATAAGCCAGATCACAATTAAACAGACGCTATTTACCACGAAGGAATTATGCTACGTTGGGAAATATTGTTGAGAATAGTATTTTAGTTGATACTGATGTCCTCTGTGATACCACACGAAACACATTCCGTCGGTAACTATTATAGTACTACACCTGTTGCATTCGAGCTCTCGGATGCGCCATACCCCCATGCAGGAAATGGCGGTTTTAACTATTTAAACATATATAACACACATTACGTGAATAAATCTTAAAAATAGAGTCTGTAAGGAACATTTTAAAACAGTGAATATTAGGCTAAAAGGATTTCTACCATGGTCTACCCCATAAATCTATGTTGAACTGAAGAGATAAGAGCCAAGTCGTCATGCAGTGGCAGATGCTGTGGGAACTAGACGATGCATATCCCCCGAGCTCTGGGCAGCTGCTTGCTCTGTAGGTGAAACACCCAGCATACATACCGTTTATCGCCAGAGGTTAAGGACAGTGGCTAGTGCACTAGAAACCTTGAGTGTGACTTTCATGCAGTTTGCCGTGCTCGTTCAGCAAATGCTGGAGTGTGACATACTGCCGCACTCAGAACAAAGATTACACAACTCACAGACAGGTGGCAGACAGACTTCCCTCCCTTCCTAGGAAAGAGACGACTGCGGCAACAGGAAAGTAATCCGGCCGCTGATCTAAATAAAATAAGTTCGCCAAATTTTGAATACAGTACATCCCATCAATAAAACCGGATTAAAGCTAACGAAAAGAAGAAGAAGTTAGGAGAAGAATAGCCAGCACTCCATAAGCGAATGACTAGTGCTGCAACGTGATGGCTGCAGACAGCTGGTGGAGATCGGCGCATGATGCGGTGTGCCATGTAGCAGCGGTACTCAGCCGCTGCTGGAATACGAAATCGAAATATTCTTCAGGCTCTGCAGAGCCTGTGAACACATATCATTAAACAGAATATGGCACTAGATCAATTTCGAACCGCCCTATCAAATTCGCACCTAAAATTCCACTTCAAAGAGCATTCGGATTCTAATTAGAAACGAGACTATCTTACCCATTGACGGTGAACTTCGCATATGACTTCGCATATGACGAGCAGTATTTCTCACATCAGACTGCATCCTGGCCTGGCTCACCATGCTACCTGGCAAACCAGCACGCAGCGTGTCGTGCTATATGAACAAGCGCCTGTATTTCTGTTAATACACACAGTTAAACAGAATATCACACTAAAATACTTTGCGACCATTGTACTGAATGCGCAAATGCGCACACAATACTCCTCTTGAAAAAAATTCATTTTATTTGTAATGAGAAATGAAATGTTCTGCTACATATTCCCGACGTACTGTTAATGGAACCGCGGCCAGCAGAAAACGGGAAAAGTTTGTTTTACAATATAATCGCAGTTCATTTATTTTGCCTGCTGGCTACTGGTTTCTGTACAAAGTATCATCATCGGGCCAACCTATGATCAAAAAATTCGATAGCACAGTTACAACCACAATACAAGAGCTATTTACAAAATACTATCATCTATGACAGCTAACGTCTTCTGTGTGGTGAAACTTAAAATGTGTAGGTATCCCCTTACCCGTGACACGCCGTCATCATACTCGCTTCGCAAGTAGATGTGTCAAATACTATAAGAAAAAATCAATGTTGAGCTTTAAATAGATGTAAATTGCGGCCAGCAGTGGTAAGAGTGTCCCCCTATTTACAGAGTTTTTTATCCCCTAAAAATGTCACGAGCATGAAATTGAAAATTAAGAAATTATATAACAAAAAACTTCCTACTGTAGCAAAATATTAAAAGAAAACAGCAAACATGTTTACCCAAGTTTACATTTTACCGTAATTTGCACTTTGTTCCATTATAAAACATCGATCTTAACACGAAAACTTTATATTAAGTCATTGTCGTCGTCGTCATAGCAGCACATATTAAAAATACGAAATCATATTATACTGAAAATAAGGTACAATGCAGCGCCGCCGAAAGCCCGGCGTATACATGGACGCTGGTTGGACAAACATAGATGGTTCAAATAGCTCTGAGCACTATGGGACTCAACTTCTGAGGTCATTAGTCCCCTAGGACTTGGAACTAGTTAAACCTAACTAACCTAAGGACATCACACACATCCATGCCCGAGGCAGGATTCGAACCTGCGACCGTAGCGGCCGCTCGGTTCCAGACTGCAGCGCATAGAACCGCACGGCGACTTCGGCCAGCGACAAACATAGAACTGGAGATGTGGCCAAAGACCATCAGCTGACGGTTGCAGAGCAATACGTTGCCGCAGTGTGTCACTGTTCTCTCTATTTACTTGCTTTCTTTTCAATAAATATAATTTTTATATTTAAATATATACTGCCATGATGACGACGACACGTACTTGCTTTAAAGAGTCATCGCCGGATAGAAGGGGCTACCTACACATTTTAAGTTTCACATTTGCTGTCGTAGAGGATAATATTTTATAAACTGGTCTTGTGTTGTTCTTCTAGCTATTTATCCATTTTTGTATCATAGGACGGCCTGAGAATTTTAGCGTGTACCGAAACCGGTAGCAAGGAGGCAAAATAAATAAACAGCGACTGCCGACTAAAACTTTTCTTTGTCAACAGTGTGCGCCATATGAAACACGCAATGAGCGGCATTTGTTTGGGCCGATTCTATCTCTGCATTACAAAAACGAAATTTCAAGTATCTGCCTAAACACTACAGATTGCGTGACTGATGGTTCTTAGCAATGATTTTTTTCTAAAAACAGCTTGAGGGTACTCCGACATTGGATATAATGCAGCGAAAATTACTTGCAACTGAAGCATGGGATGCCCCCCCCCCCCGTCTGCTTTTAGCCATAAAGTCATCAACACCATCATGGTTGGGGGACCGTAGAGACATCTATCGGTAGCTCGGTCCTTGAGCGCATGCATATCCGTTTAGCACTACCATCGCCCACTATTAGCGGGCGAGGGCACTACATGCTTGTCGAACTGGCTGCCAGCGATTCAGTTGTCGAGAACGGTTGCTGCAGCTTCAAAATGCTTGAAACAGTCAATGACATCGCTTTTCCCACCAAAAACTGCACTGGTATCGTTCATATTGCAATTACAAACACGAAAAAATGAAATAAAAAATTTACGCCCGTGAAATAAATCATTTGGCACTCTTCCAGGTTCTCAACATCGTAAAAAAATTACTTTGTCGACGAAAAAGTTTAGGGGTACTCATACCCAGGCGTTCCCCCAGAAAAACAGCACTGGTTCTTAGGTAGTCGCTTGGAACATGTCCAGGAATGTTTGGCTAGGCAGAGGCGCAGTCACTGAGGCATATGATATGCAATGCAATAAGCGATGCGACTCCCAATAAGATGCAAAAGCAATTCCCACCGGTGGATCGCATAGAAACACAGCTCAAGCCACTTTACTCGTTCACAGAGCGAAGACGGCGACACAACACCGATACGTTTCTCTAACGCATCGCCCGTGCAACACCGAGCGCGAGTTGCTTCAGGCAACTTTAATGCTTGATACATCGCGCCTCGTGTTTTATGTGGATCAAGCAGTGTTACATCTGCCTCTGCAGCTTGTTTCTCAATAAAACTCTGCTTTTCATGTAAAATATTAAGACTATTGTTTTGGGATTCACATGTGTCTCCTCTTTTTTTTTCCTATGCACTCCTTCTCATTCGATTCTGGGTTACATACCGCATACAAAATTAATAATTTTTTTTGCGTCTGATATCACAGCTTGATAATGAACTGATGTCCGCCCCAGTAGCTGTGTGGCATCGGCACGGTAGCTCAGCGTGTTCGGTCGGAGAGCCGGTTGGCCTTTGTAATAAAAAACTGAGTGGAAGGATCAGTCAAGGAACTTGAACAGGATGTCTTGCGACGTCCGCAACGACCAAACGTAACGATCAATAACGAACAAAATGCAAAATGCCAACAAAAAAAAAGTGGTCAGCGTAACGGATTGCCGTCCTACGGGTCCGGGTTCTATTCTCGGCTGGGTCGGGGATTTTCTCCGCTCAGGGACTGGGTTTGTGTTGTCTTTATCATCATTTTATCCCCATTCGGCGCGCATGTCGCCCATTGTGACGTCGAATGTAATAAGAACTGCACCAAGGCAGCCGGACCTGCCCCTTAAGGGACCTCCCGGCCAATGACGCCAAACGCTCCTTTCCAATGAGCTGATTTTCCTTTCGCCATTGCTCATAGTTATTGGGATAGATCGAAATTAGGTAAAACACAAAGCGTATTTTGAAAGCTTTCTGTAAGAAATGTAGTTGCTGGCCAGTTTACGGTTGGGTGCGTTTTAGGTTATACAGTATTGTGTAGAAAATGTAGCTAAGATATCGAAATTGGTTGTAACGCTGGAAGGACAGCTATACACCTCTTCCCATTTTCGCCTAAATACGTGACATATTCGGAAATGATGCTGGCAGCGATGCACCATACACGTGGTCATTGCCACCTGCTGTGTCTTGCTGCTTTCTGTATCAGTTCTGTGAGAAGACGAGTGTTTCGCGGATAATCGTTGCGTCACGTGACAGTGGTTGCAACGTGTCGTATTCTACACAGCACAGTCACATTAATGTGAACACCTGTCAAAAATCTGAATAACCACCTTTCGCAGCGCGCACGTGCAGGAAGAGAGTCAATGACGTTCTGGGCGTTACCGACAGGGACGTAAAGCCATGCCCACTCCTTGCCATGGCCAGGTGCCCTAGGCTTCTCACGTGAGGATTCATGGCGCGAACAGCCCGATCGAGATGGTCCCACAGATTCTCGATTGGGTTTAAATGAGGGGAATCTTGTGGCCAGGGGAGTAAGGTAAACTCGTCCTGGCGCTCTTCGAATCGCGCAAGTGCACTGCTAGCTGTGTGATACGTTGCATTGTCCAAGTACGGATGGACGCAGTACATGCATACTTGTTTTGATCCAGTGTACCTTCTATACGACAAGATCGCTCGGAGACTGCCACGAAAACGTTCTCAAGACGTCCTCCGGCCTGTACTCTGTGCTTTCAAACATTTCACGCTGTACGCGCCAACAGCCACCTGTCGTATGCAGCATAAAACGTGATTCACTCAAAAGGCCACATGTCGCCACTCAGTGGCCGTCCAGTTGCGGTATTGGCGATCTAATGCCAGCCTTCGTCGCCGATGAGGGTAGTTTGTGGGAAGAGACCAAACTGCAACGTCATCGGCCTAGTCGGATCAGGGAAGGATGGGGAAGGAAGTCGGCCGTGCCCTTTCGGAGGAACCATCCCGGCATTTGCCTGGAGCGATTTAGGGAAATCACGGAAAACCTAAATCAGGATGGCCGGACGCGTGATTGAACCGTCGTCCTCCCGAATGCGAGTCCAGGGTGCTAACCACTGCGCCACCCCGCTGGGTGGCGCCGATGAACTGCAGTCATTGAGGGTGCATCAACCAGGCACTTGGCGCGGAGGCTCATACGCAGCAACGTTCGGCGAACAGTCGGTAAGGATACATTTATGGTAGACTTGGTTCATCTGGGCGGTCAGCTTCTCTGAGACATTTAAGTCTCTTTTTATTATCTACGATAGTGATCGAAGCAGACGAAATGAATTAAAATTTGTGCTGCGGCCGGGACTCGAAACAAGGTCTTTTTATTTGGTTAGCATTTCTGCCTAGCATGCAAGAAAACCCGGATTCGAGTCTCGGCCGCAGCACGAATTTTAATTTATTTAATCTGCATTGATCATTATCGTAGTTGCATGTTTGTTCGTCCATACACATCTCCGCAGTCGTCGTTCGCCCTTGTCATTTTTGGCCCTTGATGCGCCACAGCTGCCACAGCGCGGATTCTCGATTACGTAATTTTGCCGTGCACAGTATACTTAAACCACGGCGGCTGGCGAACAGTTTATAAACTTTGCCGTTTCATAAATGCTTCCATACTTGGACCGAAAGCCAATGATCGCGCCCTTTCGGACGTCAGATGAATGACTCTGTTTCCGCATTACAACGTCCAATAAACTGTTTTCCACGTATTTCTTTTTCTTTATTGAATTTCGATTCCCCCCGAAGTGGGCGGGCTGGCAGAAGCTTAGTATGCCGCTGTTCAGCCTACAGACTTTGGTTTAAAAAGGAGAAGATAGTACATAATAAAAAACAGGCGATAAAATCGCAGACAGGGTGAAAAAAATCGTGGAACTTAAAACAGAACAAAGGGATGATGACGCTAATAAAAATACATACGAAGCAGACAGGTAAAATAATAGACAGACAATTAAAAAAAAAAAAACACGGCGACAGTCTGGTTTCTGTTCGCAAAGGACATAAAACTGACACCCAGCGACAGCATGGTTTCTGTTCGCAACATGGGAAAGGATGAAAGAACACTGAACATTCACTGAAACACTGCGCTAAAATATGACATACCACAGCCGAGAGCACGTGGGGGGAAACTAGACAGATGAGGGGAAGATAAAAAATGGGTGAAGGTGAGGAAAAGCGAAGAGAGGAGGAGGAGGGAAAGAAGACAATGGAGGAAGAGGACCCATAAGAGGGGTGGAGGGTGCTGGGCAGACACAGCAGGGAGTGGGGAATGCAGAGGACGGGAATACAAAGGGACTCGGGGGGGGGGAGGGGGGAAGGGAGGCAGAGAGAGATTAGGTGGGAAGAAACACAGGATGGATTGGGGGAAGAGGGAACCCAGGGAAAGGATGGAGGAAAGGAGGGGGGTGAGGATCACAGTTGATAGGAGGGATAAATGGAGGGAGAGAGGGCATCATCCGGGAGGGGGAGTTGATGGAAGCCACCTTCGGAAAGGAGATGAAGAGTGTAGAGGTGGAAGTAGGGGGGACACAACAGTGAAGATGTGGCAGGGGGCGGGGATGGGAGAGGAGAGGAGCAACCAGGGAGTGAGGGGGATCAAGGCGGCAGGAGATGTAGAGTATGTGGATATGTTAGAGGGATAGGAGCAGATGGGGGAAAGGAATGAGGTCATAGAGGCTCCACGTGGGGGACGGGAGGCGTATCCGGAAGGCGATGCGGAGTGCATGACGCTCAAGGATCTGGAGGGACTTATAGAATTTGGGGGGGGGGGGAGCAGATATCCTTTTCCACGTCCTCCCGACACGCTTTATATACCCTCCACTGCTGTCTGGGAGTGGTTATTGCACGTTGACATCGTACATGGGTGGTAGTCATGTCAATGTGGGTGGACTGTCTACATCGTATCGCCTCATTGAGAGATGTGCCCAAAGTTATCTGACGACTGTGAGATGATTAGAAGCGAAGTGGCAATAGGTAACTTTAATCAGCACGCTTAGATAACATGATCAGTCATGTCGTCACTGAAAACAACATTCAAGCTTTCCCCTGAAGCGGCTTGTACTAACTACGGAAAATGAACTTAACGATTATTGGACATGTACTAGATTCGTTTTACTCACCGGAACAAGGCCATTGAGGTAATCACAGTGCCACATCTTTTGACAGGATTATCAGCATACGAGGGGCATTTGAAAAGACCGTACAGAGTCTGAGAGATGGCACCACCAGTGCGTATCGAGGTCATGTTTTGTTAGTAGCATCTTTCCAAAGAACGCACACCAAGTTTCACCCACATTAGTCTCTTTCATTGTGTTTGGCATTCGTGTGAATCAAGGAAGTCAAGTGATTGTCAAAAAATGGACGAAGAAGAATTTCGTGTGGTGATTAAACATTACTTTATGAAAGGCAAAACACCTCAGAAGATTAAAGAGAAGCTTTGTAAGCATTACAATGACTTTGCACCTTCGATTAGAACAGTTTATAAGTGGTTTCAAAATTTTCGCAATGGCCATATGGGCACAACTGATGCTGAACGTTCTCGACGCCCTGTGAAGGTTACTACTTTAGAAATCATTGATAAAATGCATGATATGGTGATGGATGACAGAAGAGTTAAGGAACGTGAGATTGCTAGTGCTATGGGCATCTCGAATGAACGGGTACATAATATTTTGTCACATGAGAAAGCCATCTGCAAGATGGGTTCCGCAATTCCTCATGCTTGACCAAAACCGGAATCGAGGAAAGAGTTGCAAGGATGGTTTGCAGCTGTTCAGGAAGAATGTGCAGGACCTTAAGCGTCGTTTCGTCACTGTGGCTGAAACATGGATACATTACTATATTCCTGAGACCAAACAACAATCTAAACAATGTGTTACCAAGGAAGAATCTGCACCAAAAAAGGCAAAGACCAGTCCTTCGGCCGGAAAGGTTATGGCGACTGTCTTTTGCGATTCGCAAGGGACAATCCTCATCAACTATCCGGAAAAGGGTAAAACTGTTATTAATCGTTATTGAACCGTTTGAAAACCGAGCTGCAAGCAAAACGCCGGCGATTGGAACTCAAAAATGTCCTTTTCCATCACGACAATGCACCAGCACACTCCCCAGCAGTTGCGGCCCAAAATTAATGGAAATAGGATTCCAACTCGTTTCACATCCCCCCTATTCTCCAGATTTGGCTCGCTCAGTCTACTATTTGTTCCCCAATTTGAAGAAATGGCTGGTGGGACAAAGATTTTATTCAAATGAGGAGGTGATTGCAGCAACTAATAGCTATTTTGCAGTCTTGGACAATTCCTCTTATCCAGAAGGCCGGCCGGTGTGGCCGTACCGTTCTAAGCGCTTCAGTTTGGAACCTCGTGACCGCTACGGTCGCAGGTTCGAATCCTGCCTGGATGTGTGTGATGTGCTTAGGTTAGTTAGATTTAAGTAGTTCTAAGTTCTAGGGGACTGATGACCTCAGAAGTTAGTGCTCAGAGCCATGTTTCTTATTCGGAAGGGATGTCGAAAAATAGAAAGAGGTTCACCCCAAACACGTAAGTGGTTTTTTTTACTTTTTCACAGACTTTTCAAACGCCCCTCGTAGAAGGTAATAGTCTGAGAAATATGAGCGTAAGGTGAACGTAGAGAAAAAGAGTTTAAAACTGACAAAAATGCACAAGCGAAGGTAATTTTCAGTGCTCAGTGTGGACAAGTGACATCAGTTGATAAAAATATGAGGAAACAGTAACAAAATTCGTGATACACGTATTGGAGAGAAGGTGAGGCAGGAAGCTGTTGCGTAGCGTCGGTGGCAAGGCAGCCGTAACTGCGGGCAGAGACACGGGCAGGTGGTAATTGCAGGTCTTCGGCCAGGTCGGCACCCGGCCAGCGGCGGCGCAGGCGCCGGCGCGCTATCGGGGCACACAGGGCCCGCCGGCCTCCATTATTCATGGCCCACTTGCCGCTGTCACGGGGCACGCACGCTCGTCCATCATTTTTATTGCGATGCATGCGTCCGTCGCCACTCCGGCGCTCAGTGTCCGTCCTGCTGCCGTACTACACATTACCTTCTTCCATCCTCGCAAGATCCTCTTCTCTAGCCTGTTGCTTTCAACGCTCGAATCAGATACTGTAATTTTTGGTTTTGAAAATTTGACACTTTTGTAGTAATCGTTTTCCCTCAAACTTCCGATTCAAAGTCTGTTTCATCAAGCCTGTAATGAAATTAGAATTATATATTCATACCTTCAGCTGCTGATGGGCGTTGATGGGACAGGTCAAAATATGTGTCCCTACCGGGACTCGAACCCGGGGTCTCCTGCTTACATGGCAGACGCTCTAACCATCTTTTTTTTAAAAAATTCATTTTGTTCGTTGCATTTGTTCTGGGCGGACGTCACAAGAGATCCGTTCAAGTTGATCGTTGATTCTTTGTCACAGTTTTTGAATTACAAAGAGCATGCAACCCTCTGACCGAACACGCTGAGTTACCGTGCCGGCGAGTTTAAAAACTGAATCCATCTGAGCCACGTAGGTCACAGAGGATAGTGCGACAGCAGGGACAATCTCGCGCACACCTCCCGCGAGACCCACATTCGCACCTTATACGTCCACACACTATATTCGTAGTGTCCCTACCTAACACACTCATTACTTGGGGAAAACATTCTTTACCAAGTCCCATATCAGTTCAGGTAATATGTGTGAATCCGCACAGAGAAGGAGGTGATGGCCGGCATTGCCAGAACTATTTACTTATATGGCTATGGTGTCTGTTCTTTCGGACATGTCCGAATGCACGTGTGTAATGACCAGGAAAACCATTAGTATCCATTACAGTGGTACCCATCCATTTAAGATTTATGTATTCGTAAATGAGGAATTATTATTCTCTAGTTACGATCACTATCGCGCACTAGAGTAGTGTCGCTAAAGCAGGAGCTTTGCATTTTAAAATCACGTGGCGAACAAACTGCTCAAAACAATGTTTGTACAATACTTACGACCTGTATAGTAAGTGATTTTTTATTTCTTTTGTCCGAAGCATATTTGTCAATAGATTTGTGATGACCAGAAATCCCTACCAGACGTTTTCAATACGTAACGCAACACATCTTTTTTATTAATTTTTCAACATAATCTCCGTTCAATGTGACGTCCTTACGCCACCTTACTGCCGAGGACATCCATGTCCGCATGATACCACTCTACTGCTCGACGTCGGAGCCAACGTCTAGTTGCTTCAGTAACCTCCTTGTCATCCACGAACTGTCTGACCCCGGTAGCTGAGTGGTCAGCGCGATAGAGTGTCAGTTCTAGGGGCTCGGGTTCGATTCCCCGCTGGGTCGAAGATTTTTCCGAACAGGGAGTGGGTGTTGTGTTGCCCTAATCATGATCATTTCATCCCCATCGACGCGCAAGTCGCCAAAGTGGCGTCAAATCGAAATACTTGCACTCGGCGAACGGTCTACCCGACGGTAGACCCTAGTCACACGACATCGGATCGGATACGGTGTAGGAAACCCGTTGACATTCTCACATCACTCTTCCTGCAAAAAAATGCCAATGTCAAATCATGCTGGCGGAGGTGAGTAGAGATCATGCATCCTTCTCTCCAAAGCAGAAGACAAGATCTCAGTAGTATTGATGTGGGGTCCTGCTAGGAGGCCCTAGTCACACGACACTTTTTTATGTACGTACTGCTCGCTGCTAATTGCATGCATAAATGGTCCAAACGGATCGAACTCTGCAGGTGCGGAAGGTGTGAGTGGATGAGGAAGAACTGTCCAATGAAGTTCTCTGGCCTCTTCTCGGGTGTGAAGATATGTGAGACCCCTTTTACTGTCGTGGAAACGAAGAAGTTCTTTTGTATTTTTGTGGCGACGGAAACGCTGAAATCGTTTCTTCAATTTCCTGATGGTAGCACAAGAGAAAACCGAATATATGGAAACAGGTCGAGTCATAAACCCAAATCCTTACTTTGAAATTGACCACCATTCTAAATTCAGAAACGTTCTCCAGTTTAAATACCTTGGATCACGTTACAACAGTAAAAATATCATAACAATCGATATAAATGAAAGAATAGCCTCAGGGTCAAGATGTCTGTACTCACTAAGCAATCCACTAGAATGGAAAACAACAGATTCACCAAGAAAGCATTTGAAGGAACTCTCGAGGTAACAAGACTATTGGGCTGACCCTGTACAAGGTGGAAACATGACACAGAGAAGGACATCGCAGCATTAGGGATTTGCACAGGGTGGAGAGGGGCTGCTAGAGACAGAAGGCGATGGAAGCAGATCGTTGATGCAGCTCGTGGTCTACAGGGCATGTGATCGCTGAGAAGAGAAAGAGAGCACAATACACTTCCTGGTTGATCGCTACACTGTGACGAAGGACGTCAAACGAATAACCCCTTCGGAGTCCCAGAAGACCACGACTTTACCAGTTGAGGATGCGGCTTTGATCTTTTTCTTCTGAGGAGGGGTGGTGTGGTGCCACTGCGTGGATTGCTATTTTGTTTTCGGTTCGAAGCTATGAACCCATATTTCATTGCCTGTGACGATGTTTGACAAAAAATTGTGACGATCAGCCTCGTAACGCGGAAGCAATTCCGCACAGATAGTCCTTCGCTGCTTTTGTGTAACCCAAGAAGGCACACACTCGTGAGTACTCCATCTGGGCAGAAGATGGGACAGGATTGCGTGACTTTGTTTAGATGGTGACAAACGTCTCGTCCAACGACTCGCTAAGCTTTTGCCCATTGCGATGTTTCCGTAGACATTCTCCAAGCGCCTATGAATATCAGCGATGCTCTGGTTTTTCACCAAAAGAAACTCAATAACATCTCTCTGCATGGGACGCACCACACTTGCAGACGGCATTTTGAAGGCAATGTATAACATTGCCATCTCGCGGAATTTCATGAAACTATTGTTTTCAACCGAAGCTGGCCAAGAAAAAACGACCCTCGTCGCTATGTACATCCACCTGGTGGATGTTAATGTCAACCTGTTCACTAGAAAGCACAGTGTCTCCAACTGGGGCGTGCACAACGAGGATCATGTACGCCTTTGAGTCAGTCTACAGGAATAGGAAAATTTCAAGCTTGCATGGAACGCACTTTGCCACTTTACGGGAAGAAGGACTGCCAGCACTGGAAATTACCAGCGCGTACCCAACAGCTGCGTCATTCGAACATGCAAGCGCTTTAGTGAGACACAAGACAATAGATATCTGCTTCGTAGTGGTCCCGCTACGGTGAGAAAAATCATCTGATAACCGCTACCTACAAATTATGCCACGTACTTACCCTGGCAGAAAACAATATAACTGCCCGCTTCCTTTTTGGAGGCCACCAGGAGAGTTTTGTAGTTCTATACAGTGCGCTTCTTTCTCCACGCGATCAATTCGGCCTCTATGCGGCCTTTAAAAACAGGAGAAGAAATTCCTCAGAACCATGATCCAGGGAACATCTATAAAAGACCCTACATCAATGACGTTGGACTTTCTTCACTGACAGACGAGACGATCGTTGTAGAAGAGTGCTCTAGCGGCCAGGTACGTATGCGTCGCTCAGACATGCAGTACCACAGATTGAGGAGGGAAGGGGGTCCCGTTATGTTTTGGGTCACTATCACGAACGGTTGTCGAACGCCCCTCATCGCTGTAGAGCGTAATTTGAAGATTGCACGTTATATTGACCAGGTTCCTCATCCTATTGCCCATCAGTACAGTCCACATTTCTGCGAAGGGGACGTCTTTGAAGAGGATAGTAAAGGAACACACTTCATCCACCTTTTAAACGCCTTCCTCTACGGAAATTTGTGTTAAGGTCTTATGGGACCAAACTGCTGCAGTCACCGGTCCGTAAGCCTACACACTACTTAATCTAACTTAAACTAACTTACGCTATGGACTAAACACACACGCACATGCCCGAGGGAGGACTCGAACCTCCGATGGGGGCAGCTGCAGGGACATAGCCAATGGATTCACCTACTGTAGCTACTGGTTTGAAACCGAATGTACGTACTTGGATCAAATTAAAATGTGCAATGGGCCGTCGCCAGAACCATCCTCATAATGAAAGACACCAGGAGCAGCGCCACCCAAAGGCGGTTCAGGGCAGATCGACCACCTTGCGGAGAGCGTGCAAAGCGGGATTCAAGCACGTTGGAATGCACGTGGTAGAGCACCACGAAGTTTGAACAAAATGATCATCTGGCATTACTGGCCAGGTCTCCCCATGTGAGGCTGTATGGATGCCTAGTGTAAGTTTTTTCATGTGGCTCCGTGTTGATGAAACGATGAGGACAACACAATATGAAGTTCCCCAGTGGTTAAAATCCCCTACCTGAATGGAATCAAACGCTGTCTGTTGCATGGCAGTCAGGTGCGCTGATCACTCAGCTAAGAAGGTGGACTACAATATTTTAACGCTACCCAGCAATAGATTCCTATTCTAAGAAGTGAACTTGTACAGTCTGGTGATCAGTAACAGTACGCCATAACCTCTCCTCCTCTTATCAGCCGAATACTAATGGTAAAAACTGAATCTGATAAAAAAAATGTTGTTTTGCTTATTGTGTTGTATTCATTTCACAGTAAAGCTCGTTTTTAGTTTCCTAATGATTACCCATGAACTTTCGAGCGTCTACCTTTGTTTTGGTTATTGTGTTGTATTCATTTCACAGTAAAGCTGGTTTTTAGTTTCCTAATGATTATTCTTTCATTCATTGCTCCCCTTGAGCCTAAACTCAAGTCAGCTTCCCAGATGTTCAGTTGGTTCTACACATTTTTATCAGATTCAGTTTTTACCGTTAGTATTCGGCGGACAAGAGGAGGAGAGGTTATGGCCTACTTTTACTGATCACCAGACTGTACAACAGTGTCGTAATTAAATCCCAAAATCTTCTTAGTGTCTCATAATGGAGGAAAATGTTGGAGTGGTGATGTAAATGCGTCTATCAGGTTGAGGCGCCAGACTTTAATGCAATTTTGGAGCATTTCTTTTATTTCCATTGATATTTGTAGTAGATCAAACTCGACACTAGACTGCATAAGCAGATATCTACTTGGTACACATACAGACCAATCACAGGAAGAAGGAAGTAAGCGGCAAACAATCTGCATAGAGAACTTCCAGGTCTAACTTGGGTAACAAAACTTATCGTGTTAGACTTTCAAGGAATTAACTTAACTGTCAAGCGTAATATTGACCAGGCAAGATATTTTACATTTAGCTGTTACATTTTCATGTGCTGCATTTGTAGAGCGCTGGAGTCCATGCAGTAGCATCTTGTGCTCTGGTGTATTTTTTATTACCTGTACTGATACTGCAGATGGTCCAAACTTCAAGTAAAAATAAATGCATACTCAGAACTTATAAATAAGTTCTGAGTTTTACACAGCCCAATCACATTAATGTGAGAATGCCCTATGTTCGATGTCAAGGTCCAATAACAAACACTACCAGTGAAGGGTATAGAAAGCGTTCAAAAGACTCTGAGCACTATGGGACTTAACATCTGAGGACATCAGTCCCCTAGAACTTATAACTAATTAAACCTAACTAACCTAAGGACATGACACACAGCCAGGCCCGAGGCAGGATTCGAACCTGCGACCGCAGCGGTCCCGCGGTTTTAGACTGAAGCGCCTAGAACCGCTCGGCCACTCCGGCCGGCGGTATATAAAGCTTCCCGGGGGGGGGGGGGGGGGGGGGGGAGAGAAGGGGGGGATGAGGAAAACAGTGCAGTCCTTGCCGTAATGCGGAAACGGAGCGATTTGTCTGACGTCCGAAAGGGCACGATTATTGGCTTTCGGGTCAATGGTGGAAGCATTTCTGAAGGGCCTAAGTACGTAAACTGTTCGCTGACCGCTGCCGTTCACGTATACCGCGCATGGCAAAATGGGACTATACAAAACCGGCGCCTTGAAAACTGTGGTGCACCAAGGGCCACGAAAGACAGGGCTGAAGGACACCTGCGGAGATGTCTACTGTTGAGAAACAGACCGCCTAGATGAACGGGAGGGGGGTGGGAGCAGGGAAGGGGCTACTGACAGTGTCTTCTCAACGTCCGTTCACGGAACGTTGCTGCGTGTGGGCCTCCGCAACAGGTGCCTGTTCCTGTCCCATGGTGACTGCTGTTCTTCGGCAACGAAGGTTGGACTTTGCACACCAATACTACAGCAGGACGTACACTGAGTTGCCGCAGTTAGCCTTTTCAGATGTATCACCTTTCATGCTCCGCCAGAGAGATGACCGCTGGCGTGTAAGGCGGGAAACTTCTGAAAGTAAAGGGGTCCAACCAGAGGAGTGAGAGCTATGGTCTGGGGAATATCTTCATGGCATTCCCTAGGTGATCACGTTGTTCTGGAAGGTACAGTGGATCAACACAAGTGTTCATATATCCTTGGGGACCATGTGCAACCCTCCATGAAGGTTATTTTTTCCTCGTCACGATGGTATCCATCGGTAGAACTATGAAACGTGTCACACGGATCACAGTGTACGTTGCCACCAAATTCTCCTGGCTTAAACCCAGTCAAGACTCTTTCTATGTCTATCTTTTTAGCGATGATTGCGGGACTCGGCTGTTTGATATAGGATATCAAATTAAACGCTTTTCAGCCTTATTTTATTGGGCAACCAGTTTCAGCGTTTTACTACGTCATCTTCAGGCCCTGACCGACGTGTAGGAATAATCTAGCTCACTTGTGATGAAAATAGGGGCCAGCAGTACTGGTATTAGTAGACACTGGTTGCAGTGACCACTTCAACCATCACCTGCCGGCAGGCAATACCAGTATTGCTGGCACCCGTTTTGATCACAAGTGAGGTAGATTATTCCTACTCGTCGGTCAGGGGCCTGAAGATGACGTAGTAAAACGCTGAAATTGGTTGCCCCAATAAAATAAGGTTGAAAATTGACAGCTGGAAGGCGTTTCATGTGACATCCTCAATCGAGAATCTGTGAGACTGACTCGATCGGGCTTCTTTGCGCCATGGATTCTCGATCGAGAAACCCAGCGCAGCTGGCTACGGCGGTGGATTCGGCATGGCTTCACATCCCTGTTGGTACCTTCCAGAACCTCACTGACTCTTTTCCTGCACGTCCGCACTGCGAAAGGTAGTTATTCAGGTTTCTGACAGAGACTCACAGAAATGTGACTGAACTGTGTACTTCTTTTTACTGGAAATTGAAGAGGTATGCACACAATACGAGAGCAAATACTTTTTTAAATTCAGTTTTACTGTTGAATTTTTTCTGATTAGCAGCAAAGTGCAGTCGTTGATATGGCGTGGATTTCGAGCCGTTGAATGGACATCGTTACTTGTCCAACTCATTATAAAACGAGCGGAGGCTGAAAATTTGGAACTTTGTGGTAAGGTCTTATGGGACCAAACTGCTAAAGTCACAAGTCCCTAAGCCTACACGCTACTTAACCTAACTTAAGCTATGGACAACACGCACACCCATGTTCGAGGGAGGACTCTAACGTCCGACGGGGGGAGCCGCCCGGACCGTGACAAGGGGCTTAAGCCGCGTGGCTACCCCGCGCTGCGAGCGGGGGCTGAGCTTCAGAAAAATAGGGTTGATTGTCATGAAATGCAGGGCAGTATTTAAACAAGTTTCGAGTCTTCTTATGCAATAACGAGTGCCGAATCGGGTAAAAATTAAAACTTATCTGTGGTTAGCATAACAGACAGTCTATAGCATTGGAACTCAGGAAAAATTTGCAACTGTCTATGCGACAATGACATTCGCTTACACAGGGCGTCCTGGTAGGAATGGTCAATATTCAGGGATAAGAGAAGAATGATAATTCGAAGCAAAAAACAACCTTTTATTGTTTTAGTCCATACTTTCATCTCTCAAAATGTGGAAAATAAAGAGTTTGCAGTAAAGAGATTTGTTTCCTAATATCCAAGACGAAGTGTTCATAGCTGTTAAAGTATGCTTTTTAGAATCCATATTTGCTAGACTTTTGTGCTTGGTACCTGTCCTATCCACGAATATACACCATTCTTCCTGGGACACTCGGTATGGGTAGGCAGGACAGCTACAAAACTTTCTGTTTGCCCTCTGGACAGTTACAGCTCACGGTTGAGTTCATACTAATAATTTTACAGTAGAACTAAATTTCCAAGAGAACTATTAACAAAATATGGGCGACATCAATGAACATTGAAGCAGAACAGAAATCAAATTATAACAGCAGTCATACTGACAATACACTTCAGGAATATAGCACATGTAGAAAATTTCATTTGAGAGCTGAATACATCTTGTTATGGCGTAATCATGACATTATTTAAAGAAATAGATTTATTATTATTATTATTATTATTATTATTATTACAAGTTAATAAGAAAAACAAGCAGCTACTTAAAAAAGAATCAATATCTAAATTATTGAAGGGCCTTCCTGAACCCTTCACTACAGGTACAGAGGTGAAAGGGGCACGTGTTATCGCTATTACTGCTCGGTTTAGTTAAGTTTGGCTTGTTTTGGGGGAGGACACCAGATAGCGAGGTCATCGGTCTCATCAGATTATGGAAGGATGGGAAAGGAAATCGGTGTGTCGTTTCAAAGGAAACATCCCGGAACTTGCTTGGATCGATTTAGGAAAATCACGGAAAACCTAAATCAGGATGGCTGAACATGGGATTGAACCGTCTTTCTCCCAAATGTGAGTCCAGTGTGCTAGCCACTGCACCACCTTGCTCGGTGTTCAGTTTAGTCCTGGAGAAAGTGAGTAGGAGGTGGCAAAATGAAATAAAAGGTACAAATATTGGCAGGCGTCTTCAAAATAAATTTCGCACTCATTGTCTACCATTTGCTGATGACAGTGCAGTCTTCTCTAGTAACAAACGAGAAGTAATCCAATCGGTAGGGAAACTCCATGAAAAACTGGCTCTAATTTTCACCTTAAGAGACGCACTTAATGGAACAGTTTAGATCAAGATCAAAAAATCAACTTGTAATGGCTAGATTCGGCAAAATGTCCCATGTAGACAAACTCTGGTATCTCTGGAAAATTAATGAACTGGTGTGGCTAAATTGGGAAGCTAAAGAAGAAAGACCAGTAAAACAACAAGTAGCATAAAAACTCATATGGAACCAATACACGTCAGCTTTATGTCACAAAAGGGAAAATTATGGCATTATAACATAGTACTTAAAACAGAAGCTGTTTACGCATCTGAAACCTTAATTAAGTGATAGCAGATGCCAAATAAAAACCACTGAAAACCAAGAAAGCGAAGTTCTTAGGAAAAATTGAGGACAAGAATGGGAAAATTGAATTTACCGAATTTGGATGGAGGAGAAATCACATTAGTTTTATCAATCTACAGACATTCATACAGGATGAAATTTGAAATCCTAATTGACAAAAATAGATTTGCTTAGAATGAACGTAAGAAAATAGGAAGAACCAGAATGAACAAATGAATAGTTTATAGTGATAATTGGTAGCATTTAACTGCATTTCTGTCCTACACACAACTCAACAACTCGTTTATAGAAACACTGTTATCATCAAATCGTAAAGCTTAGGAGCTGTGTGTAGGAAAGTAATAAGGTTGAATACTACAAACTATCACAGTAAAATCTTAACAACCGCTACCTCACAGCCGTCATGGATGGCCGGTCGCGGTGGCCGAACTGTTCTAGGCGCTTCAGTCCGGAACCGCGGACTGTTACGATCGCAGGTTCGAATCCTGCCTCGGGCATGGATGTGTGTGATGTCCTTAGGTTGGTTAGGTTTAAGTAGTTCCAAGTTCTAGGGGACTGATGACCTCAGATGTTAACTCCCATAGTACTTAGAGCCATTGTTTTTCGTTATGGATGATAATGGATAATGAAAAGATATGGGAAACAAAGGAACGGAAGTCATACGGGAAAGAAAAGAACGGAAGTAATAAATAAGTTCAAAGTATCGCCTAGTTGAACATAACGAAAGAAAAGTATTTCTTAAAAACCGTGTTATTTGGTTTCTTATTTAATACACTCTTTCATTGAAGTCGAGATATTAAAAATCAGATTACAAACTGAGTAACTGAAATGCACAAATTACGTAGTTCTTAAGTTTACTATATCCTACATCATTTAAGTGAGCCAGATCCAGTGTTTGACAATGATAATTAGTAGTTCCTGTGATGCACGTCTCACGACATTAGGCCTAGCTTTCGTTCCGTTCGCGCTTCACTTCATCCGAATTCAGGCACGCCCTTCTTACTGTCGCAGATGGGGCTCAGTGTGTTTCGATTCCACGAAAAATCATGCTAACTGGTTGTTCCACTAGCTGTCGACAGCTAATATTTTCGATCTTTTCCATTTGTGCACCGGTATCCCATTTTTCCTAAGTTTCCAGGAAACTTGATGCGCAGCCCTACAATAAAAAGTATTTCAAACATGAAAAAAATTGAACTTTGGATTTTAAAAGCGTCCAGGGTTATATTAACAGCAATGATTCACGGAACAAGTGTACAACACGGAGACACACAAAATTTAAGACTTCAGAACTTTTGGTGTATTTAACACATTGTTTTTGCGAGAAAGTGAAACTATGTATACTTGCCATGAAACGAGATCATAAATGTGACACGCAAAGAGATTAATGTTATTCATTCTAATTTTATTCGTTATGATTCTGTAGCACTGTTTCTTTGTTGCTACTCATCTGCAGATGAAATACTGTATCTATTATTTCTTGGTACTATGGGATACGTACTTTATTCGTACGTTTTTATTTCAAGTTTAGGAAAATGCTCATTTTTCGTCATTACTATTTCTTTTTTCCATTTCTTAAATATCTAAATGGATAAAATAGCGGACGTTCGTGAATTCAGCCAGCAACGAGACACAACTGTTTTTGGTCACAACTATGAACGCCAGAGAGAAATATATACTACCAGTCACAGTCACAATTTGATACTCTACAATGAAATGAATACCCCTGGCTGCCAACGGGACAGTTGAAAATGTGTGCCCGGACCGGGACACGAACCCGGGATCTCCTGCGTACATGGCAGACGCTCTATCCATCTGAGACACCGAGGACGCAGAGGATAGTGCGACTGCAGGGACTTATCTCTGGCAGGCCTCCCGTGAAATCCACATTCGCAATTTATTGTCTCGCACTATATTCATAGTGCCCCTGCCCATTATACTTATTACTCAAGGCTTTACTGCCGATTCCCGTAAGAGTTCTGGCACTGTACGTGCATCCGCACAGAAGAAGATGGTCAAATGGCCAGTTGTGTGAATAATATTAGTGGGCAGATTTCATTTAGCAAATACAACTGAAATGAACAGAAGTATCTCGGAAACGTTGCAGATACGTTATGCAATGTAATAAAGAAAGTCAAATGAAATATGTGAGTTAATTTTTTTTTTCATTTCAAATTAAGATCAAATTTTCTATTTGTTATTTTCAGCTACTACGATCATCCGATCCAAACTTGAAGCTTGTTATTAGTTGGTTGTATTGCACCTCCTTTTAGTAGTTCTAACTTTGAATGTATACTGTAACAAATGAAAAATCACTAAGCGATGTGGACTAAATGATGCGCAAAAACATATTTATCTGCATGGAGGAAAGATGTTTACTAATATTTTACTCTTCGTGTCACCGAATACCCGATAGTCAAATGGTCAAATATTTAGTCTTTTATCTTTACGTGTACTCCGCAAGCCGTGTAACTTCTTTAAGGCAGATGTTCGATTGTTCCCCAGCCATAGAGTATTTCGAAATTTCTTTCTTTGCAGTTTGAAAGTGAGTACACCTCTTCCTGGCTGATCTATTGAGGCGCATCTCTCAGGTTTCGGAATACAATCAGGCTACCTGTACCTTTGTCCGACAATCCCATGTCTGAACGGTGAGTCGCCGACCGTTGTGGCCGACCGGTTCTAGGCGCTTTAGTCTGGAACCGCGCAACCGCTAAGGTCGCAGGTTCGAATCCTGTTTCGGGCATGGATGTGTGTCGTTTGCTTAGGTTTGTTAGGTTTAAGTAGTTCTAAGTTGTAGGGGACTGATGACCTCAGATGTTAAGTCCCATAGTGCTCATAGCCATTTGAACCATTTTGAAGGGCTAATCCAGCGTAAGAGCTGAGAAGTTAGGAGCGTTCTGGAGAGGTACGATTAGGTTGCAGTTGTTGGTAGGGTCACTAACCTGTAAGGGATGTCTGTATAACTCAGTCGGTGAGGGTTCAAAAAAACATGGCTCAAATGGCTCTGAGCACTATGGGACTTAACTTCTGAGGTCATCAGTCGCCTAGAACTTAGAACTACTTAAACCTAACCAACCTAAGGACATCAAACACATCCATGCCCGAGGCAGGATTCGAACCTGCGACCGTAGCGGTCACCCGGTTCCAGACTGAAGCGCCTAGAACCGCACGGACACACTGGCCGGCAGCCGGTGAGGGCATTTCCCTCGAAGGTCAAGAGTATGGGTTAAAAATTCAGTCTGCCACACTACTTTACTCTCTAAGGAAGTTTCACAATAGCAGACAGTCAGCGACAGAGTGTGTTCTGTTTCAGTGCGCCGTGGACACGTTACGCGAACCAGTACAACTACTGTCACTGTAGTGGTAGAGAGTCAACATCTTTTCCGTGTCAAAACCAAAGAGCTTTTTTGTTCGTCAGAGGAGAACTTTACTCAAAATCACAAACTGTCGAGCCGTATCTGCAAAGCGATGAGTGTGCTGCAGGAGGTTTCTTGTTGGCGGTGGCGCGATACTTGAAGTGAAACTTCGCTCCATCTGTCTGAATTTCGCACTGTTATTGGTGTACTCTCAGCGCAGCGCTAGAAATTAATGCCCTGAAAGTAACGAATTTACTGCGCCGCATGTGGAGCGAATGCGGCCCAACCGTCGCCTGGTGCTGCCCGAGTTTGCAAGTTTCGCCGAACCGCTCTTGCTCTCAGCTACCCGCCATTATTGTCTCTTTTCGAAAACTGTACGAAATGACCTGATCCAGCACTTGCGTTTTCTTTCCTTTGTATTCGTCGCATAAGTTTATTTCATCTGGGTTAGACTTCTAAAGAGCACTTAAATTTTGTTTACTTTCATATCATAGTATACACCAGTTAACATGGACACCTCAAATTTGTGAAGGTACAGCGTACCTTCATCCCATTTAGACGTTCTTTACGACGGAATGAGGATCTAACTGAGCTCCTTTAGAAGACGTAAATCTCACTATCTCCACATTTCGTTGCAAATCTTGAGGAACCTTTCACTGCAGACATTGACATTTGTTGTATCACTTTATTCCTCTTTTCACGGTGCTATCGAATATCGTAAATGCGTACCGTACCTAATTTCGATAAAAATAAACGAAGTGCTTGTGAATATTTACCGTAAAACAAGATACTCTCCCATTTGCATAATATTTTCTTCTGGAAACCTTGTTGTCATATATCGGTTACCTTTATAAATATGAGGTGTGTGCGTATGTTACGTGCAACATACTACATAAAACCTCCTATGTGTTCTTGTACCCCCCCCCCTCCCTCCTTAATTCCCTCCCTCCCCCCTCCATCCCCCCTCCATCACTCCCTCCCTCCCTCTCTCTCTCTCTCTTTCTCTCTCTCTCTCTCTCTCTCTCTCTCTCTCTCTCTCTCTCTCTCTCTCTCTCTCTCTCCCTCCCTCCCTCCCTCCCTCTCACCAACCCATCTATCGATAAATACGAAAGTTACAGTAAAATTTTCTGCGTGAATTTGTTAAATACCCGTTATTCAGGTGTCTGCATCTGACATTATCGACAAGTTGTGAAACACGCGCTAGATTTTATTGGCAGAAGTGAGATCCAGTTTTACCGTTTGCGCCCGCATGCATCCGCACGATTTTCGTAAACAGTCTACAAAACTTATTCATCTGATTAATTACCTTTATTTGTTTTTATGTACTGACTACACTGATTCAAACATGGTACTTGCCGAATTCTGCGGAAGCCCTTAGATGTACACTTCGCGAGTCCTCGATAAAAGTAATTTCGAACAGGTATCTCATTATAAATTTCGGTTAGTAGAAATTTCCTTTCGTTAATCTCATTTCCAGTTTCAACGCCCATATGTGTATACTGTATGATAAAATGGCTCTGAGCACCATGGGACATAACGTCTGAGATCATCAGTCCCCTAGAACTTAGAACTACTTAAACCTAACTAACCTAAGGACATAACACACATCCATGCCCGAGGCAGGATTGGAACCTGCAACCGTAGCGGTCGCGCGGTTCCAGAGTATAGCACCTAGAACCGCTCGGCCACCCCGGCCGGCACTGTATGATATTTAATAAACTAAGTAGGTAATAATTGACGGACGAGTCAAATGACAAAGCATACTGATAAAAAAAAATCATATCGTGTTCTCGTTGTGACAGTTTCGTATTAATCATGACTCTGCCTCTTTTTCGCAATGGATGTTATTGTGAAGTTGAATTGTGCACGGTAAACATATATAAAATACGAAATATCTGCATCATAGATATTTCTTCGAAGTTTGCTTGGTGTTACATTTTCAATAAGCAGTTCACAAAACTTTTCGACGATGTTCTAATTAACATAGTCTGTGCACCTTTCTGACCGCCCGGAGACTAAAGAATCTGAAGGCTCTGTATTCCAGTCCGATTTTTGTAGATTCAGTTCATGTACTACCCGTCATTGTTTCGAAACGTTACAGGATTTTTATCTCAAGCATGCTTTTTAACTAAAAGAAATATCGATGCATAAGACTTGTAATTGCGTGAAAAATAACTTTGTTTTAAGGTGCTTTCAGCAGGATAGGGAAATTTTCGCTATATCTGTTAAAACTGGGTTGTGAACACAGTAACAATAACAAATTGCCGGTCGGAGTGGCTGTGCAGTTCTAGGCGCTACAGTCTGGAACCGAGCGACCGCTACGGTCGCAGGTTCGAATCCTGCCTCGGGCATGGATGTGTGTGCTGTCCATAGGTTAGTTAGGTTTAAGTAGTTCTACGTTCTAGGGGACTGATGACCTCAGATGTTAAGCCCCATAGTGCTCAGAACCATTTGAACCAAGTAACAAATTCTGTAGGTACGGATGTTTTGTGTTACCCATTTACTAATTTCCATTTTGATGTACTCATCGGTTAGCATGACTAAAGTTTTCTCCATTTTTGCTTCTCATTCTGTCCTGAAGATCGGTCTTCATCTACAGAAATCTCATGTTCGTCTTCATTTCGTTGCTGTACATAGCCTAAGCTGTTTATCTTGTACAAGTTCCCTATTTTGCTTTAGATCTCTCTTTTTCTTCTTCAGCTGGGAGTGTCTCAAAGAGTCTGCCTCAATTTGGCAATATGTTGCAATATTTTCGTTTACCGCTTCAGTAGTAATAATAGTAATAAACTGTTAGGGCAGTGCACTTGTATCAACGGGGTGCGGCAGAGTGGAGTGAAGTAATAGTTTGTACACTGTACTCACATTTAGGAGAAGTGGGATTTAAATCTCCACCCCATCATCCAGAGATGGGTTGTTTGTGGTTTCCATAAATATATGAAAGTGAAAGCCAGCTTCTTTCATTGGACTTGACACTGGCCATTTCCTTCTCTCATCACTGCTCTAACGAAAACAATTCATCGTTTTTAATAACCTCGCCTCCAGTGGAACACTAACTTCTAGCTTCCTTCGTATTATGGAATAACAAAACTTGTTTAGTATACTTATTTAACGAACTCTCAGTACAAATTTTTTGCACCCTTATTTTGCTTTGTCCTGAATCTTTATGCTCTGTGTTATTCGAGGTTTTCAGCTAAATTTCGTAATTGCGGTTATTATCCCTTATGTGCAACCGATGTTCCTACGCAGAACAATCTAAAAATTTAAAAGAAAAAGAAGCTTAGGTTGGACTTCATCGTGGAAAATGCAACGTTTGTGGAGCTTAGATTAACTTCGTGGCTTATATTTTTTAGGTTTCTGTTTTAAGAACTGAATATTAAAACCGAAGAACTTTTCTGGAGACAGCAACCCCACCAACATTGTTACTGCTCAAGATATCGTGCGTATGAGCATTCTAATGAAGTTCACAATTATTGACTAATTTGTGTTGGTCACAAAAATTGTGTGCTAGAAATGAAAAATTATTACTTGAAGAATATGTTTAGAACAGTAAAGAAAATACGGAGACCTATAGTACGTATCACAAATTGAAACTAATCACTTGAAGTATGTATAATATTTTATTTACTATAATACTAGAAGAGCTTGCAAGATTCCTGTATACGCCCAAAGTGCCTAGTGTTTATACCAACAGTGTTCACTCTTTTGCGTTATTCTGATGAATATATTCCATTCTTTCAGAGAAGAATCACCTAGCAACTCTATGCAGAACATGGCAATAGCGTAGTTCATGATCACAGCTGTGGGACGTTAGTTTTATAGTTGTTGGGCACGTAGTTAGCCGGCTTAATTAGATTCTCACACGCAAATAAGGCATTAAAATTAATTGACGTTTCAATCACACTGCGATTTAATCTGAATAATGAAGAAGATATGCAAATTTATATGCACAGCGTATATTGCTGCATGCTGCAGTCAACTTTGTTTCTCGACACCCACACACAGACTAATGTGCGTATTTTATAGGCGTGTGAAGAAGTGCCACTCGTTTGGCATTATTTGGGTGTTATGGAGGATGATCGGGTTCGTTACATTCGTAATTTTTAACCAGCCCTTATTAACATGGCTCTTATGTACTTGTTAAGTTACATACAGTTAGGCTTCCAAACAACCACACTCAGCATTGCGTCTCTTAGCTTCCAAATATACTCATACACTCAATAAAAACTCCTGGAAACAGAGCTGGTAACAACCGAAAAGTTATGGACGCAAAATACACTCCTGGAAATGGAAAAAAGAACACATTGACACCGGTGTGTCAGACCCACCATACTTGCTCCGGACACTGCGAGAGGGCTGTACAAGCAATGATCACACGCACGGCACAGCGGACACACCAGGAACCGCGGTGTTGGCCGTCGAATGGCGTTAGCTGCGCAGCATTTGTGCACCGCCGCCGTCAGTGTCAGCCAGTTTGCCGTGGCATACGGAGCTCCATCGCACTCTTTAACACTGGTAGCATGCCGCGACAGCGTGGACGTGAACCGTATGTGCAGTTGACGGACTTTGAGCGAGGGCGCATAGTGGGCATGCGGGAGGCCGGGTGGACGTACCGCCGAATTGCTCAACACGTGGGGCGTGAGGTCTCCACAGTACATCGATGTTGTCGCCAGTGGTCGGCGGAAGGTGCACGTGCCCGTCGACCTGGGACCGGACCGCAGCGACGCACGGATGCACGCCAAGACCGTAGGATCCTACGCAGTGCCGTAGGGGTCCGCACCGCCACTTCCCAGCAAATTAGGGACACTGTTGCTCCTGGGGTATCGGCGAGGACCATTCGCAACCGTCTCCATGAAGCTGGGCTACGGTCCCGCACACCGTTAGGCCGTCTTCCGCTCACGCCCCAACATCGTGCAGCCCGCCTCCAGTGGTGTCGCGACAGGCGTGAATGGAGGGACGAATGGAGACGTGTCGTCTTCAGCGATGAGAGTCGCTTCTGCCTTGGTGCCAATGATGGTCGTATGCGTGTTTGGCGCCGTGCAGGTGAGCGCCACAATCAGGACTGCATACGACCGAGGCACACAGGGCCAACACCCAGCATCATGGTGTGGGGAGCGATCTCCTACACTGGCCGTACACCTCTGGTGATCGTCGAGGGGACACTGAATAGTGCACGGTACATCCAAACCGTCATCGAACCCATCGTTCTACCATTCCTAGACCGGCAAGGGAACTTGCTGTTCCAACAGGACAATGCACGTCCGCATGTATCCCGTGCCACCCAACGTGCTCTAGAAGGTGTAAGTCAACTACCCTGGCCAGCAAGATCTCCGGATCTGTCCCCCATTGAGCATGTTTGGGACTGGATGAAGCGTCGTCTCACGCGGTCTGCACGTCCAGCACGAACGCTGGTCCAACTGAGGCGGCAGGTGGAAATGGCATGGCAAGCCGTTCCACAGGACTACATCCAGCATCTCTACGATCGTCTCCATGGGAGAATAGCAGCCTGCATTGCTGCGAAAGGTGGATATACACTGTACTAGTGCCGACATTGTGCATGCTCTGTTGCCTGTGTCTATGTGCCTGTGTTTCTGTCAGTGTGATCATGTGATGTATCTGACCCCAGGAATGTGTCAATAAAGTTTCCCCTTCCTGGGACAATGAATTCACGGTGTTCTTATTTCAATTTCCAGGAGTGTAGTTGTTTGCTCTATGGCCCTTCAGTGCTAAACTTGGTAGACTTAAGAATGTCAAGACTCCCACGAGCAATGCAATTGAGCTAGCTAGACATAGTTGTTGGAGAGAAAGAGAGGGAGAGAGAGAGAGAGAGAGAGAGAGAGAGAGAGAGAGAGGGAGAGAGAGAGAGAGAGAGAGAGAGAGGGAGGGAGGTAGAGAGGGAGAGCTCCTATTGCCACGACAAACGGAATAGGTAGGTGCTTTACCTGATTGAATTGTCCTCGGTTCTCGTTCAAGCCATCGGCTTGATAGTCGAGCGCAGTAGATCGCACGATATCGACTAATGTAATCGCTGCCAATGCGTTTACACCATATCCATGGATACTCCGTCGCCGAGGTCGTAGAGACACTTCTGAATTGCAATTGCCGCCGTGTCTAAGGAGTGCCGTGAAAATTTCGCTTCGAAGTAGCAGTCCTGGCCGGATTCAACGGCACCAGGCAACAGCGATTCTATAGCACACAACGTCGAAGTCTAAAGCTGATTGTAACAGCGGATCGCTGGGTCACAATGCGTCAAGTCAATTGCCAGTTGATGCTGGACTCTTGCGGCTCGGATGGTACAGGTCTCTTCTGATTGAGGCCGTTTGGGCGTCTTGAGAGGCGGATGTGTTACGGGTAACCCTATCGTGTAGATGATTTTAGTGAGTGTGTGTAATATAGTATTGTACGATGATGAGAGAGCCTGCTTCCCTCAAAAAGAATAAGTGAATTCACCAAACTTAATTTCTCTAACCGACGTATGGATCACCATCAACAGCGACTGGCGCCTTTGCTTCATGAGACATTGCGGGGATACTCGGAATGAAGCCGAGAACATTAACGTAGAACCTGGTAGACAGAAATTTCCTGACCCTATCTCTTCTTCTAGTATCGGACGAATCCTGATGGTTATATTTATGTATGTGTTAGTTTTCTTTTTTCCATAGGTCTCCAACCAGGTCTCTCCGAGTTGAGCAGCGTTGCATAAATGTGTATGCTTTACTAAGCAGGCTGGTGGAGGTCACAGTAGTGCCAGGTAATTTCAACGACGAGTAGTCGTAGTATTCAGCACAATTTCATTGGTATTGGACATGGAGACCACCACCCAAACCCACAATATCTGCTCATCACACAGGACAGTGGACATCGATAAGTATGGACGCAGAAATACCGCTGTTGGGCGCCAAGCGAATGCTGAAAGGTCATCCGAACTGATAATTTAGTTCATGTTTGTACACAATGATGGCAGAGTACCAATACGTCAAGAGCTGCATGAGGCGATTTATGAGGTAACCATTCAGGTAGATGGCCAAGGTATTCTCAGTCGAGGTTTCCACATGGGCGAAGTGCTGCTCACGGTATGTCGGCTACATTCTTTCAACGTCGAACGATACACGAATCTACTTTCCGATTATGTGTTCCCCAATAGCAACCTGGATGTGAATAATGCACGACTGCATGTTGCAGGTCCTGTACGGGCCTTTCTGGATACAGAAAATGTTCGACTGCCGCCCTGGCCAGCACGTTCTCCAGATCTCTCACCAATTGAAAATGTCTGGTCAATGGTGGGCGAGCAACTGGCTCGCCACAACACGCCAGTCACTACTCGTGATGAATTGTGGTATCATGTAGAAAGCTGCATGGGCAGCTATACCTGTACACGTCATCCAAGTTCTGTTTGGCTCAATGCCCAAGCGTATCAAGGCCGTTATTACGGCCAAATTGCATAAAAAAGTAATCACACATCAGTTGTAGTGTAACATATTTGTCCAATGAATACTCGTTTATCATCTGCATTTTTTCTTGGTGTAACAATTTTAATGGCGAGTAATGTATTTGACGACCAAAATTTTCTTGCGACTTTCTGATTAACGCTTGAGAATTACGAGCTTCTGCTTACACATTTTGTTGTCCTCATGGAGTACTACGAGTGCGCGAAGTTTACAGTAAATCCGCTGTAAAGGTTGAGCCAGACAATAAGGGATTTTACTTTATTATATGAGCTTCCAGACGGTAACTTCATTTTTCCATTGCGGCCAAGCCACGGCCGGCAGCGTTAGCTGCCTGTAAAGTCTTTCGTCCCACGGTTTAGTAACAGGAAGTCAGCACCGATGAAGGGGACCTTGTTCACGCGCCTCTCTCATGTGCTTACGAGGTAACGCCGCCCCAAGCGTCGCTTAGCAGGCAACGCTGTGTAAAGTTCCATGCAGCCCGCACGGTTTGCTCGGTCCTGACCAATCAGGGCGGAGGAAGCCGCGTGGAGCGTCGAATATACCCGGCCGCCCGTCGCCGGGCTCGCTCTCTTGTATTCTTGCTCACCCGAGAGTCGAATGCGCGCCCTGTAGCATTGAACATCTCCCGCTTCTCCCGGTGCTGCGGCACTGTGGACTTAGTTTCGACAGACAACAACTTTCGGCAGCTTCGCGAACAATGTTCGCCAAATTCTAAGCTCTGGCTCACCCTCGCCTCCATAGTCCTGTGTAGCCCCTTGCAACATGTTTTAGCCAATAAATGGCCTTTCTCTAAAAATTACACTATTATTTCATAACGCCCACCGCCTGCCATACGCTCAACCCGCGTTCCAAACGGTTGTGGCCTCCCCTTGTTAAGTTTGGAGGCTTCCCTGCACGTGGCACCGGGAGGCGCAGACATTAAGGAGAGTGGGAGCGGGAGCAGATGGGCGAGCAGGCCGCGGGGCCCGGGCAACACGATCGCCGGATGCCGGCCGCTCCGGTGCGGTCGGCACAAATGACAGGGCTCCGCCGGCGGCGCCTCCCGGGCTGGGGCGGCAGCGCCACGTCACGCCACGCCACGCCACGCCCACAGGCGCGGGCAGCCGTAATCGGCTTGCCAGTCTGCCCTCCTATTGACCAGCCGCAGCGCGCAGCTCGGCACACGGCGCGGGCAGGCAGGGCCCGTACCGCGGCGGACACCTGTTCGAAGCCCGCACACGGCATTCCCGGCACGGGTCTGTGATAACGTCCGTAATGATACCTACCGCAGGCTTACCGCTTACCGGTCGCTTAGCAACTCTCCCAGGGCCCACTCCAATATTGCAAACACCTGTTCCGAGGCTTTACCTTCCCTCCTGCTAATCAGCAATATCAAACAGGTTTACTACCTAATGGCCCCGGCGTTGAAGGTATCTCTTAGAGGCATTATGTAATGATGTCGGGATAGCTGCTATAGTAATTTAATGCTTTTACTGTAATGAATCCATTTCGGCTACATAGCAGTCTTCAGACCATCTGCGAAAGTTACATACACTACCGGACATTAAAATTGCTACACCAAGAGGAAATGCAGATGATAAACGGGTATTCATTGGACAAATATATTATACTAGAACTGACATGTGATTACATTTTCACGCAATTTAGGTGCATAGATCCTGAGAAATCAGTACCCACAACAACCACCTCTAGCCGTTATAACGGCCTTGCTACGCCTGGGCATTGAGTCAGGGAGCTTGTATGGCGTGTACAGGTACAGCTGCCCATGCAGCTTCATCAAGATACCACAGTTCATCAAGAGTAGTGACTGGCGTATAGTGACGAGCCAGTAAGCCACCATTGACCAGACGTTTTCAATTGGAGAGACATCTGGAGAATGTGCTGGCCAGGGCGGCAGTCGAACATATTCTATATCCAGAAACGCCCGTACAGGACCTGCAACATGCGCCCGTGCATTGTCCTGCTGAAATGTAGGGTTTCGCAGGGATGGAATGAAGGGTAGAGCCACGGGTCGTAACACATCTGAAATGTAACGTCCACTGTTCGAAGTGCCGTCAATGCGAACAAGAGGTGACAGAGACGTGTCACCAATGGCACCCCATACCATTACGCCGGGTGATACGCCAGTATGGCGATGACGAATACACGCTTCCAATGTGCTTTCACCGCGATGTCGCCAAACACGGATGCGACCATCATGATGCTGTAAACAGAACGTGGATTCATCCTAAAAAAATGACGTTTTACCATTCGTGCACCCATGTTCGTCGTTGAGTACACCATCGCAGGCGCTCCTGTCTGTGATGCAGCGTCAAAGGTAACCGCAGCCATGGTCTCCGAGCTTATAGTCCATGCTGCTGTAAACGTCGTCCAACTGTTCGCACAGATGGTTATTGTCTTGCAAAGGTCCCCATCTGACGTGGCTGCACGATCCGGTATGCCATGCGGATAAGATGCCTGTTACCTCGACTGCTAGTGATACGAGGCCGTAGGGATACAGCACGGCGTTCCGTATTACCCTCCTGAACCCACCGATTCCATATTCTGCTAACAGTCATTTGATCTCGACCGAAGCGAGCAGCAATGTCGCGACACGATAAACCGCAATCGCGATAGGCTACAATCCGACCTTTATCAAAGACGGAAACGTGATGGTACGCATTTCTGCTCCTTACATGAGGGATCACAACAATGTTTCACCAGACAACGGCGGTCACTGTTTGTGTATGAGGAATCGGTTGGAAACGTTCTTCATGTGAGCACGATGTAGGTGTCGCCACCGGCTCCAACCTTCTGTGAAAGCTCTGAAAAGGTGATCATTAGCATATCACAGCATCTTCTTCCTGTCGGTTAAATTTCGCGTCTGTAGCACGTCATTTCCGTGGTGTAGCAATTTTAATTGCCCGTAGTGTAATATTCTTTTTCCTTTATGATATTTCTGCTTTATACACTGAAGAGCCAAAGAAACTGGTACACTTCCCTAATATCGTGTGGGGCCCCTGCGAGCACGGAGACGTGCCGTAACGTCACGTTGCATGGACTCGACTAATATCTGAAGTAGTGCTGTAGCGTACTGGCACCATGAATCCTTCCGGGATGTCCGTAAGAGTACGAGTGGGTGGAGATCGCCTGTGAGCAGCACGTTGCAAGGCATACCAGATACCCTCGGTAATAGTCATGTCTGGGGGGTTTGGAGGCCAGCGGAAATGTTTAAACTCGGAAGAGTGTTGCTGGAACCACTCTGTAGCAATCCTGGACGTTTGGGATGTCGCGTTGTACAGCTGGAATTGCCCAAGTCCGTTTGAATGGATATGAGTGGATGTAGGTGGTCTGACAGGATGCTTGGTTACGTGTCACCTGTCAGAGGTATCAGGTGTGCCATATCACTCCCAACTGCACGCGCCCCACACCATTACAGAGCCTTCACCAGTCTGAATAGTCCCCTGCTGACATGCAGGGTCCATGCATTCAAGAGTTTGTTTCCATACCCATTCACGTCCATCCGCTCGATACAATTTGAAACGAGACTCGTCTGACCAGCAACATGTTTCCAGCCATCAACAGTCCAATGTCGGTCTTGACGGGCCCAGGCGAGGCGTAAAGCTCTATGTCGTGCAGTCACCAGGGGCACACGAGTAGGTCTTCGGCTCCGAAAGGCCATATCGATGATGTTTCGTTGAATGGTTCGCACGCTGACACTGGCTTAGCATTGATATCTGCAACAATTTGCGGAAGGGTTGCACGTCACTCACGTTGAACGATTCTCTTGAGTCGTCGTTGGTTCCGTTCTGGCAAGATCTTTTTCCGGCCGCAGCGAAGTCCGAGTTGTGATATATTACCAGGTTCCTGATATTCACGATACACTCGTGAAATGGTCGTACGGGAAAATCCCCACTTCGTCCCTGCCTCATCGCTGGTGCGCCGAGTGTAACACCACGTTTAAACTCACTTAAACCTTGGTAACCTGCAATTGTAGCAGCTGTAACCGATCTAACAACCACGCCAGACACTCAGTAGCTTATATAGGGGTTGCTGACTGCAGCGCCGTATTCTTCCTGTTTGCATATCTCTGTATTTGTATATGCATGCCTAAAGCAACTTCTTTGGTGCTTCAGTGTATATGTCACCTTTGTCTAGAATTCCTGTTGGATCGAAATGGTGCAAATGGCTCTGAGCACTATGGGACTCAACTGCTGTGGTCATTAGTCCCCTAGAACTTAGAACTACTTAAACCTAACTAACCTAAGGACATCACACACATTCATGCCCGAGGCAGGATTCGAACCTGCGACCATAGCAGTCACACGGTTCCGGACTGCGCGCCTAGAACCGCGAGACCACCGCGGCCGGCTCCTGTTGGATCGATTTGTACTTTTTATAGGTCGGGTTTGACCTTTCTGATCCGTGGTACTGTTGGCCTGTCCCCTTAAACGTATTTCAGAATTCTGTTGGTGAATCTTGTTGGTGGTAGCTTGCTGACGTGCCCGTAGATCTTTAACCTTCTTTTTTAACATCTGCTGCTAGGTTTGACATCTTGTATGTGGCTTTCCTGTATTCTCGGCCCAAGGATGACAGGAAGAGAGGGATACAGATTACCCTATAGAAAATTCACAGAGGAGATGTCAAACCTAGCAGCACATGTTAGAAAAAGAAGGTTAAAATTCTACGGGCACATCAGCAGGTTACCACCAACAAGACTCACAAACAGAATTCTGAAATGCGTGCAACGGGACAAGTCAACAGTTCCATGGAACACACGGATTCAACTTGACCAAGAAAATGTACAAATCAATGAAGACAGAAACATATACAGCGACAAGATACACAAGTGGAATGTTATGTCAGAGAATGAAGTCCCAAGCAAACCAGACAGAAAGTGGACTGATGAATGAAAGACACTCCCTGGAGGAAAATTGAGAGAATCGTGGAAGGTCAGACAGAATGCTCAAATGAGGGAGAATCCTTTGCGCGGTCCTACAGGGTCCCAGCGAATATAATACACTCCTGGAAATTGAAATAAGAACACCGTAAATTCATTCTCCCAGGAAGGGGAAACTTTATTGACACATTCCTGGGGTCAGATACATCACATGATCACACTGACAGAACCACAGGCACATAGACACAGGCAACAGAGCATGCACAATGTCGGCACTAGTACAGTGTATATCCACCTTTCGCAGCAATGCAGGCTGCTATTCTCCCATGGAGACGATCGTAGAGATGCTGGATGTAGTCCTGTGGAACGGCTTGCCATGCCATTTCCACCTGGCGCCTCAGTTGGACCAGCGTTCGTGCTGGACGTGCAGACCGCGTGAGACGACGCTTCATCCAGTCCCAAACATGCTCAATGGGGGACAGATCCGGAGATCTTGCTGGCCAGGGTAGTTGACTTACACCTTCTAGAGCACGGTGGGTGGCACGGGATACATGCGGACGTGCATTGTCCTGTTGCAACAGCAAGTTCCCTTGCCGGTCTAGGAATGGTAGAACGATGGGTTCGATGACGGTTTGGATGTACCGTGCACTATTCAGTGTCCCCTCGACGATCACCAGAGGTGTACGGCCAGTGTAGGAGATCGCTCCCCACACCATGATGCCGGGTGTTGGCCCTGTGTGCCTCGGTCGTATGCAGTCCTGATTGTGGCGCTCACCTGCACGGCGCCAAACACGCATACGACCATCATTGGCACCAAGGCAGAAGCGACTCTCATCGCTGAAGACGACACGTCTCCATTCGTCCCTCCATTCACGCCTGTCGCGACACCACTGGAGGCGGGCTGCACGATGTTGGGGCGTGAGCGGAAGACGGCCTAACGGTGTGCGGGACCGTAGCCCAGCTTCATGGAGACGGTTGCGAATGGTCCTCGCCGATACCCCAGGAGCAACAGTGTCCCTAATTTGCTGGGAAGTGGCGGTGCGGACCCCTACGGCACTGCGTAGGATCCTACGGTCTTGGCGTGCATCCGTGCGTCGCTGCGGTCCGGTCCCAGGTCGACGGGCACGTGCACCTTCCGCCGACCACTGGCGACAACATCGATGTACTGTGGAGGCCTCACGCCCCACGTGTTGAGCAATTCGGCGGTACGTCCACCCGGCCTCCCGCATGCCCACTATACGCCCTCGCTCAAAGTCCGTCAACTGCACATACGGTTCACGTCCACGCTGTCGCGGCATGCTACCAGTCTTAAAGACTGCGATGGAGCTCCGTATGCCACGGCAAACTGGCTGACACTGACGGCGGCGGTGCACAAATGCTGCGCAGCTAGCGCCATTCGACGGCCAACACCGCGGTTCCTGGTGTGTCCGCTGTGCCGTGCGTGTGATCATTGCTTGTACAGCCCTCTCGCAGTGTCCGGAGCAAGTATGGTGGGTCTGACACACCGGTGTCAATGTGTTCTTTTTTCCATTTCCAGGAGTGTACATGTAAGGTGTCCCAAAGAGCCGGCCGGAGTGGCCGAGCGGTTCTAGGCGCTACAGTCTGGAACCGCGCGACCGCTACGGATATTTTCGTCTGTCACCGGCAGCAGTTGCTCACATCTCACCATCGCTTGCCCACATACGAATTATTTTGTGGAACGCAATTACGTACAGATGGAACTACCGATTACCATGACGCTAACGGTACGTGATATACAGTATATCGCATCTTGACTCGAGAACGACCGAGTGATGCTGAAGAGAGGCGGCGACCAACAGTGACATGGTCAGTGGTATGGCGTACAGCGTACCACGTACACCTTGACAAGGGGAAGCGCGCACTGTAGTATCTGGTAGTAAATGGTAAATATGTGTTTCGTTACAGGTAACGTACATTTCACATGACGGACACTCCACTGCGTCCACACGGCAAAGTTTAGACACAGATTATCATCGCCTGATATGCGAGACTTCGGCGGCAGTGTCGTGTTTGGCACAAAAAATGATCGCAGGCAATAGAACCACGGATACTTATTCTCCCAGAAATGACATATTTTGCCCGAACGAAAACCAACGCAGTGACTTGCATTCGAGGTGTGACTGTACTTACGTTTTGCGAGAGGGCGATAAGAATGTGCTAGACTTTTGGGCCTTACTATAAGAACGCCACTCTGATTATGCAAAATCTGAGACGTCGAACATAAAAATATTCAAATGTGTGTGGAATCTTATGGGACTTAACTGCTAAGATCATCAGTCCCTAAGCTTACACACTACTTGACCTAAATTATCCGAAGGACAAACACACACACCCATGCCCGAGGGAGGACTCGAACCTCTGCCGGGACCAGCCGCACAGACCTTGACTGCAACATCCTAGGCCGCTCGGCTAATCCAGCGCGGCTGTCGAACATATTACGCAAATTTTTTAGGGAGTGCCTTGCTTGACTCCGCACCCAGTTGGGATGTACCGGGTAGAGAATGTGGTTACTGCATGTAATTATTCTGAACAAGAAAGGACCAGGACGCTGGAGAGGATCCACCACCATACGTGAAGACGTAACCGTCACCAACACGATGTACAACGGTATCGGCGAGGAACGCGCTCACGAAGAGAGACGTGGTCCGTTATTGGTTTGTACTGAACGAAGCAATTTAGGTTTATTGTTGTTACACCAATGATGTTGAAAGAAAAAGGCGAGGATCCCTGGGTTGAGACCCATTGTAGAACACGGTTTTAATGTGCTAGGAAGTTTCAAATCAGTGCACACTCAACTACGAAGTGAACTTTTGTTTTGGTGACTTCGAACCAACGTTTGTGGGGTGAGGTTAGGAGAGGTCGAGTCGTTGTTTCGTGTAACGTTACCAATTTTTAAATGTGCCACCCTCCTAAAGAAAGGGAGCCACGTAGGAAAAAAACCGTTATGTATTAGAGAGAATGCAGTTCTTTTCCCTTCTCCAAATTTGATTGATTTCTGGTCAAACTACACTACTGGCCATTAAAATTGCTACAAGATGACGTGCTATAGACGCGAAATTTAACTGACAGGAAGAAGATGCTGTGCTATGCAAATTATTAGCTTTTCAGAGCATTCACACAAGGTAGGCGCCGGTGGCGACACCTACAACGTGCCGACATGAGGAAAGTTTCCAATCGATTTCTCATGCACAAACAGCAGTTGACCGGCGTTGCCTGGTGAAACGTTGTTGTGATGCCTGGTGTAAGGATGAGAAATTCGCACCTTCACGTTTCCGACTTTGATAAAGGTCGGATTGTAGCCTATCGCGATTGCGGTATATCGTATGGCGACACTGCTGCTCGCGTTGGTCGAGATCCAATGACTGTTATCAGAATATGGAATCGGTGGGTTCAGGACGGTAATACGGAACGCCGTGCTGGATCCCAACGGCCTCTTATCACTAGCAGTCGAGATGACTGGCGTCTTATCCGCATGGCTATAACGGATCGTGCAGCCACGTCTCGATCCCTGAGTCAACAGATGGAGACGTTCGCAAGACAACAACCGTCTGCACGAACAGTTCGACGACGTTTGCAGCAGCATGGACTATCAGCTCGGACACCATGGCTGTGGCTACCCTTGACGCTGCATCGCAGACAGGAGCGCGTGCGCTGGTGTACTCAACGACGAACCTGGCTGCATGAATGGCATAACGTTATTTTTTCGGATGAATCCAGGTTCTGTTTACAGCATCATGCTGGCCGCATCCGTGTTAGGCGACATCGCGGTGAAAGCACATTTGGAAGCGTGTATTCGTCATCGCCATACTGGCGAATAACCCGTAGTGTTGGTATGGGTGCCATTGATTACACGTCTCGGTCACCTCTTGTTCGCATTGACGGCACTTTGAACAGTGGACGCCACATTTCAAATGTGTTACGACTCGTGGCTCTACCCTTCATTCGATCCCTGCGAAACCCTACATTTCAGCAGGACAATGCACGACAGCGTTTTGCAGGTCCTGTACGGGCCTTTTGGATACAGAAAATGTTCGATTGCTGCCCCGGCCAGCACATTCTCCAGATCTTTTACCAATTGAAAATGTCTGGTCAATGGTGGCCGAGCAACTGGCTCGTCACAATACGCCAGTCACTACTCTTGATGAACTGTGGTATAGTGTTGAAGCTGCATGGTCAGCTGTACCTGCACACGCCAACCAAGCTGTGTTTGACTCAATTCCCGGGCGTATCAAGGCCGTTATTCCTGCCAGAGATGATTGTTCTGGGTACTGATTTCTCAGGGGCTATGCACCCAAATTGCGTGAAAATGTAATCACATGTCAGTTGTAGTATAATATATTTGTCCAATGAATACCCGTTTATCATCTGCATTTATTCTTGGTGTAACAATTTTAATGTCAGTAAGACGAGATTTCATCATGTTGCTTAAAACACCTATCACAAACACACTGGAAGATTCATCTTATTGGTTAAATTCTGTCACGGATGAATCGTCGTGATTGATTTGTGACTCTTCACCATCGTTCCAAATAACTGCGTGGACCACCGAGACTAATTTACGCTTCCTAACGCTTTCAGGGACTTCGCCTCTTTGGCATCTTCTCCAAAGCAGTTTTTTCTCCGAAGCAGCTTTCCTTTCGTCTTTGACGCGGCCCCTAGGTACAGTTTCTTAAAAGAGTTTCGAAGGCGGAGTCCGCCTGATTATTGGGCTGGCGTATCTGAGAAGAAGCGAGCTTATTTCCTCTCGATGTTGGCTCCTTAGCGTCTAACGTGGCGTGATTATCCCGCATACAAGGGCAGTGCAAAAACCTTTGACAGTGGATGTCCTCGTTTGCGAATGTTTTGCCAGCTCGCAGGAACTCATGTTCGTCGCAAATCGGCAACTGGCACTGTCATCTTCCTTTCTGTTTGCACTAATAAGGGTAAGTTTCTTCCATAGCGTATACTAACGTCTGAATGTAACCATTACGGTAGAGCGAATTGTACAGAAGCTTGTACGGTTTCTCTTAATATATTCCTTTCTATGCTGCGTATTTATAAATTGAGATACCTGAGCTGAATTGGAAATTAACTTTTAACAACTTAGAGGCGCATATATTCAGTAGAAAATGGATGATTCCACGAATTCTTTGGAGTCACTGAAGTCGTCATTTATATCTATATTTGCACTAATGTTCTATATGATTTGTAGTACATCTATTACAGTTTCTGTTTTCTGCATGTGTAACGAAATGTTTACGGTCCGCTTCATGCTTTATTTCAATAACGGACAAATATAATTCACGCCTTCATTTGTTTGTTGTGTGACATTCAATTTCTTAACTTGCACTATTCATTAGTCACAACATTTCTTAATTTATGCGCTGCATCACAGGTAGAAGTCTAACACAGATAAATATAGTTCTCAACAAATATCACGTTTGTATAGAAGTTAGCGAGATACAATGAAACAGAAAAACTTTGATCTGATCTGAATGATTTAGACAGAATCGAGCGACGTGATTGCACAAGACTAAATACCAGCCATGCGTAGCCACCCTACAATAAAAAAATAAAATTAAAGTTCATATGGGCCTCAATCCACTGCAATTTTTCCGATTTTCCTCCTCTCTGAAGGCTTGTGTGTCTGTTCCTCTGCCGATTGAGGTGGCCGAGCGGTTCTAGGCGCTACAGTTTGGAACCGCGCGACCGCTACGGTCGCAGGGGACTGATGTCCTCAGAAGTTAAGTCCCATAGTGCTCAGAGCCATTTTTTCCTGTTTCTGTACGAATATTCAAGCAGCTTCCCATTCATGTTTAACAGACACGAGACTGGGTTATCGTTCTATCACCGACATATCGGCAGCAAAGGGCACAAGTGTATTGATGCACACGCTGACCGTAGCCTCTCAGAAAACACGAGACACATCTTGAGTCAGGCGTGTTACTGTGTTTTATAAAATATTAGGCGTTTCTGTCCATTATCCATTAGGTATAATTTTTCTTCTTGTATGGAGCCAGATAAATCACCATAGGCAAACATTTTGATTTGGAGCTGCGCCCAGATTTGTTCGCCTTTCACTCTCTGACGTTGCCATTTTCCATTTCCCTCCTTCTGTTCCGTCTTTCTCCCCTACATACCCCTTCCTGACGCCTGCCCTACCCTCATCTTTTTTGCCTCCTCTACAAGCGGCACGTAACTCTGAATTCCATTACGAGTTATTGCTGTTTCAGTTCGCGACAGTTGTAAACTCCAAGAAATTAAGATTCTTTCCGGCCAGTTGGACAGGCGCTTGCTGATACTATTTGCGTGTGGCAGCTACGGCACAAACGTTTCTGCTGCCGATTTTTCTGTCTTATTTGCTGCAGCGAATGGTAGTTCCAGTTAAATGGCTTCTGTCATGACGTAAATATGCAAGTAACTACAATGTTACTCTGATTTCACACTCCACCGTGTCTAATCGAAGGAAAATTATCTACTTTCTTTTCTTGAGTTAACCGTTTCTTTAAGCATGGACTCACCCTTTCGGGGAATTTTTCTCAACAGACGACTAGAGCACAGGACTCTTGAGCGCACAAATTTTGTTCATGACCACATGAATTCTCTAGCATACCTATAATCGTCTTACGTATTCAGGTTGAGCATCAACACGCAGGACGACTCAAACAAAAGTAGCAGTTATTTGTAGATATCAAACAAATATGTCACTGTGTTCCTTGAAGTTTTCCCGGCGGATCGAATATTCCATCATCTTTCAGGCGAGCATCCACGATATTATTGATTATTGTTCCGATACTTCGGTTGACAACCTTCCAGCCATTTTCAACGTGAGTCGTATGTAATATTTTTAAATCACTTTACACAATAATGATAAATAACCGGCATGTGTGATTACTCAACTGTGTTGTATAACATGATTTAAAAATCTTCCAAGTGAGTCACCTTGAGAATGACATTAAGGTTGACAGCCGAAATATCCGAGCAACATTTAATAATATCGCGGATGATCGCTCGAAAGATGACGGAACTGTGTCACTTTTATCGATTTGATGTCACATTCAGACGATCACTGACGTTCACCTTAGTCCCGAATGAGTGACAAATTTCTTAGAGCAACTTTATAAAGCAGTAGCGACCATGGATTTAACCGGAAGAATGGTGAAACAGCACACACAGTCTCGCGAAGGAGAATTCAAGCACGTTCCGAATAACTGAAAGAAATTACTTTGATCTATGCACGAGATGGGCTGCCTAGCGCACCGGAGTTACCATAGCTTCATGCCCATCAGCCTACTCTTTGCAACAATACTCGCTACATTGGCAACGTGGGTGTCAGAGAGGTTCGGAAGACAGTAGTAACATAATGCGATTGTTGTACCCTTTGTTATACATTCACTGTTTCTAGTTCGTTGCTGTTTTAACACAAGAGACACGTCCCTCCATTGATGTGGAATGAAGTCTGTAGTACGTTCTTACCTTTCTTGTACATTTGTCGACCATTTTTTTTGTGATTATGTAGCTTCATTACAAAGTTATTGAGTGACCAGCCTCTGGCGGCAATCAAATCAAACTATAGTGACATTGTAGGCGAGCCAGACACCAGGGATTACATTGTCAGAGTCGGAGCTGTAATGATGTGGAAGCCTATCGTAAACTATTTGACTGGCTTTCAGGTGTTACCCAGTGAGCTCTGAAATCTCATATTCGTACACAGTAAGTTGTTGTTTCTCTAAAGCAACTTTAAAACTGTACATTTTAGCGTTATAACTAACGTCCTATGCGCCAAGAGTGTCGTTCAACTGCCACGGATAATTGATCATGCCACTTCTGCCGCACTGACGTCATAGAATTACTCCGTTTAATACTTGGACTCAGAAACGAAGGCTGTGTGTACCATCACCTAATTTGTGGGCTGTGCAGTGCTTATTTCAATGAGCGCCACGCGTTCTTCTTAACACGCAATACGTCTTTAATTCATTATGTGTTTGTGTATTTTAGCTAGCCGAAAAATAATGACATTTTCGTAAGTTGTGAACTGTTCCGCAATATGTAATTTTTCTTATTTTGTATTTTACTGTAATGTGGTACTCAAGCTATTACTAGTTGTGTGCTCTGTGTAACACCTTTGCGAAGGTTGATTCAAGCAATACAGTTCGTTGTTTTCTTTTTTTCTTTTTATAAAAAAAAACTGGTGTGTGTGATGTTCACCCATTCGTCAGATAATGGTTTAGTGGCTATGACATGCTTAATAGTTTCTGATCAATCCATTAATGAATCACTTAATACTACAATTTTTTTCCTTTTTTGTCCTCAAATTTTCTTGTCTGTCTTGTAACACGAGTGTTTCTTTTTCAGGTAAGTTTAAAACGACCAGTTTCTGATTGGAGTCATGGACGAAAGCAAGGTAAGGCAAGCATGAAAAATGTAATATCCACTATAGGGTAGTTGTCCAGCTTATTAATAAGAAGGAGTTCTAAAACGGTGATGATTGCAGACTTGCTAATATTAATCACTTTCACTCCACTGCATCTCTGAATTAGCGTCATTGAGTATTGTGTTGCGGTTTCATTCCATCTTGTCTGCAACGCTGCGACGTCTTTATAACAGGGCGACACCCCTTCTTCACAGCAAAGATCTAGATTAAATGTTTGTGTTCCATCAGCGAAGTGAGTGCTGTAGCGCTTTCCAATACCCCAACGGAAGAATTTCGATGTTCTTTGAAACTCTTTTGTCTTTAGTTTTCATTGATTACCACGGCAAGATATTCCTTTGATCTTTTGTATTTGCCCGTAGGAGGTAACGCCGAAATTCTACGAATTAAAGCAGAAACAGCAAAACTGTAAAGTCTTTTACAAAAGGATTTCACAGAGATTTCCTTTGTGTGTGTCTCGTGCGTTCATGTGCAAATCACGCACATAAGGAAATTATCCTCATTGACGCATTTAGGAATACGATGCCACAATACTGTGAAACGTTGTATCCTTGTGTAGGCGCTGTGTATGTGTGTGTGTGTGGTTTGAGGTTTTCGGGCGCTAAACAGCATGATCATCAGCGCCCAAAGGCATAGAAACAGGAACACATGCGGTGAAGGGACGAAGACGGACAGCGAACAAGGAGAACGGCTAAAAGACACAGGAGCTGCGAGCCACACTCTGTTGACGTTATCGTTCAGGTGATAATACTGAATATTTGCCGTCGTTCTTTCCATAGCGAGGAACAGTGGTTGCAAGTAGTAAAAGTTGAGGTTCCTTTCATTACAAGTCTTTGTATAGTGTCTAAACATTGGCTTATTATTAATGAACAAGTTAACGTAACTCCGTGGAATTTTAAAACCAGTTTATTTCTTTATGAAACTAAATTTCGAGTATTATCCATCAGGCCTTGTAATTGTTAACATAAACCTACTTACGTAATCTCCGATGTACCACCACCACTATTTCTTCGCAGTTCAGGCAGAACTAGTCGCTTTTAATCCATAATTAATGCCCTAGCGATCCCAACGCTTAAACATTTTTAACAACACAAAACGGGGCATGGGGAAAAGACATTTCCTATCACTGAATTTATTCCATGACACAACATCGCTTTCTGGCAAAAAATTACTTTATTATGAATTTAAATTTCAGCTACACTCTATGCCAAATCAGCCTTGGTACTGCTTGTAATTAAAATTTGAATGGAGACAACGGTTAGAGAGGAAACAACAGAATAAATCTGTTTTCAGGTTTATATTTAAAAACGAGACCAAGAATCAGAGACCACACACACTTAAAAAAAACAATCAAGAGCATTAATTTTCTGTGTTTAGTATAGAAAAAGACTAACAATATACACGCAAGTAATAGGGTAGTAGCAACCGTTTCCAACAGGAAGTTAATAGTTTGGGACAGTAAGGAGCGAGTGTGAAATGGACGAAATTCAAACTTTTCTGAAATTGTACATGAAATGAAAAAATAGCCTCTTCGCACTATATTACTTGATTTTTTTATGCGAGATTTGGATACAGTAAGACGCGCGTTCTTGTCACATGCAAAACAGATTCCAGAATTACGTGATATTGCATTCTTTGAACTTAAGCCACTTGTTATTAGAAAAGATGTTTATAACAGTTGACTTTCAGGTCTGTGAACTATTTACTGACAAGATTTCTTACCAGAGAAAAGGAATTTCAAGCAACAAGACCTGGTGTACGTGAAAATAAGGGTATCTTTACGCAACTGCAACGAGATACCAACAAGCGAGATCTGCAGAAAAGAGTAGGATTTCATTGTACATGACAATCTCTTTGAACTTTTTCCTTTGATTATTGTGCTCTGTCCAGAAAATTACGTTGAATTTGTATTTGTTACCAGAATGTTTGGCAAATACGTCACGGAAAGAGAACAGTCACGGTCTATGGATGCCTGCTCGCCTTGAGACTGGACATCTACTTAATGTTTATTTCCACAGCCCTTGCATTGGCAGGAATGGACGACCAACCGTAAGTCGACTTTATCGGTCGCCCTTGAGATTCCTTAACGTGGTGGCCAACATGTGTCGCCTGATGTTTAGGACCCCAACAGATCTGCGTAGGGTGTTGACTGGCAACATTGTTGGAACTGCAGTGATTATTTGTGGCAATGTGTGTTAGACAGTCTTAAAGAAACATCTCTTCATCGCCACTCCTAATTCCAACCATTGCAGAGCAACTTTTTATTTTATTCATTTATGCATTTATTTCATCTGACAAGTTAACGGTCTTATGGCCCTCTCCTACGTGTACCGAAATTTCCTTTGTAATTAATACCAACATTCGCGCTGTCGACAGGGCATTAAACTCTGATATCTCGAAGCTAACATTACAATATATCAAGCACATGAGCAACACATACTTCCACTACTCCACCACCACAACCCCCGTAACCAATGACGATGACGTGTAGTGAATATATGGTGTTTCGGTGTTATCAGTCTATTTAATACTTCCTTAAGTAATCGCCCCATTTTGTTTTTGTTGAATTTGAGTAACGACCTCTAACACAAATCTACTGCAGCAGGATAGATTGAATAAACACCGGAAAAGAAGTTGAGTGTTCTGGGGAAGAACGAGAAATAATACAGTGATAAGAGTCAGCAGATCAGATGGAGGAAATTACGGGAATGGATATAGCTGCGGGAAACATGTATAGAATAGCCACTATGACAGGAATGCTGCTTCACGTAAGAAGTCTTACACCTGAACTGGAGAAAAAGACAGAAAAAACTATTTCGCATAGCCGTAGCCAGGTTGTAAGGCTGCAGTTAGTATACTACTGGCCATTAAAATTGCTACACCAAGAAGAAATGCAGATGATAAAAGGGTATTCATTGGACAGATATATTACACCAGAACTGACATGTGATTACATTGTCGTGTCGCGCAATTTGGGTGCATAGATGCTGAGAAATCAGTACCCAGACCAACCACCTCTGGCCGTAATAGCGGCCTTGATACGCCTGGGAATTGAGTCAGACAGAGCTTGGATGGCGTGCACAGGTACAGCTGCCCATGCTGCTTCAACACGATGCCACTGTTAATAAAGAGCAGTGACTGGCGTATTGTGACGAGCCAGTTGCTCGGCCACCATCGACCAGACGTTTTCAATTGGTGAGAGATCAGCAAAATGTGCTGGGCAGGGCACCAGTCGAAAATTTTCTGTATCCAGAAGGGCCCGTACAGGACCTGCAACATGCCGTCGTGCATTATCCTGCTGAAATGTAGCGTTTCGCAGGGATCGAATGAAGCGTAGAGCCACGAGTCGTTACACATCTGAAAAGTAACGTCCACTGTTCAAAGTGCCGTCAGTGCGAACAAGAGGTGGCCGAGACGTGTAACAAGTGGCACCCCATACCATTACGTCGGATGATACTCCAGTACGGCGATGACGAATACACGCTTCCAATGTGCGTTCACCGCGATGTCGCCAAACACGGATGCGACCATCACGATGCTGTAAACAGAACCTGGATTCATCCGAAAAAATGACGTTTTGCCATTCGTGCACCCATGTTCGTCGTTGAGTACACAATCGCAGGCGCTCCTGTCTGTGATGCAGAGTCTAGGGTAACCGCAGCCATGGTCTCCGAGCTGATAGTCCATGCTGCTGCAAACGTCGTCGAACTGTTCGTGCAGATGATTGTTGTCTTTCCAACGTCCCCATCTGTTGACTCAGTGATCGAGACGTGGCTGCACGATCCGGTATGTCATGCGGATAAGATGCCTGTTATCTCGACTACTAGTGATACGAGGCCGTTGGGATCCAGCACGGTGTTCCGAATTACCCTCCTTAACCCGCCGATCCCGTATTCTGCTAACTGTCGTTGGATCTCGACCAACGCGAGCAGGAATATCGCGATACGGTGAACCGCAATATCGATAGGCTACAATCCGATCTTTATCAAAGCTGGAAACGTGATGGTACGCATTTATCCTCCTTTCACGAGGCATCACAAAAACGTTTAACCAGGCAAAGCCGGTCAAGTATTGTTTGTGTATGAGAAATCCGTTTGTAACTTTCCTCATGTAAGCACGTTGTATGTGTCGCCACCTGTGCCAACCTTGTGTGAAGGCTCTGAAGAGCTAATCATTCACATATCATAGCATCTTCCTCCTGTCGGTTAAATTTCGCGTCAGTAACACGCCATCTTCGTGGTGTAGCAATTTTAATGGCCAGTAGTGTATTACATCCTGTATTTGCAGCGTCGAATGTTGACAGATGTTTGATATCCGATATTAGTGGCTTCTAGTAGATATTTAACGGTAACTTTATATACCTTCAAGAGGAACATCAATTTTTCTTACGTTTTGCTGATGATTATGTTTGCAGTATCATCTACAATGGGTCAAGAAGTAAAGAAGCAACTTTACCGATGGATTACGAACCCACCATTGGTGATACTGTGTCTTAATAAACAAAGAAAGCCACGCAGTGCTAATCACGGATTTTAGTCGAGGCACCTCTTTGAAGCCGGAGTACTGCAAGGGAGGCTATTCCCTTGAAATTTCACTCCCAGCCCTCACCCCCGCGCCGCTTCATCGCATCCCTGGCCGCCACCTGCTGTTGTCGGAAGGAACATATCGGTATTTTGCCGACTTCCGTGCAGGAGCTGACTGGAAGCTTTATCGACTGTTTCGTCGGCGGCTACGCGGACGCCTAACACAGTTACCGAGGCTCACGCCTGCCCTGCGCTATAACCGAGATGTGGCGACGCCCAGTAAATACAATTGCCCTCTAGATTCGACGAACACGTTCACGCCGGTCTGCACCTCACACGTTTACCAAAGTATACACTGATCCTCCGTATTCCTCGTCTTTGTGCTTACGTAGTTTGTGCTGATAAACATGTGTTCGCTTATAAGAAAATCATGTCTCGTAACTAGTGTCTCGTAACTAGGGCACTAACGTGGCTTACACAAAATTAACATTACGATAGTAGGAATGTCAGAAAAAAGTGAATGTACTCATAACAGACAAGAAGTACTTATGAATAAACAAGGCGAACTTTAAAAAGTGGCAGCAAAGCCTTGTTTAGCCAGAAAAATAAAAGTAATTATAGATACACACTATTACACTACTTGCCATTAAGATTGCTACACCACGAAGAAATGCAGATCATAAACGGGTATTCATTGGACAAATATATTATACTAGAACTGACATGTGATTACATTTACACGCAATTTGCGTGCATAGATCCTGAGAAATCACTACCCATAACAACCACCTCTGGCCGTAATAACGGCCTTGATACGCCTGGACATTAAGTCAAAAAGAGCTTGGATGGCGTGTACAGGTACATCTTCCCATGCAGCTTCAACACGATACCACAGTTCATCACGAGTAGTGACTGGCGTATTGTGACGAGCCTGTTCTTCTGCCACCAATTGTTGAGAGATCTGGAGAATGTGCTGGCCAGGGCAGTAATCGTACATTTTCTGTATCTAGAAAGGCCCGTACAGGACCTGCAACATGCCGTCGTGCATTATCCTGCTGAAATGAAGGATTTCGCAGGGATCGAATGAAGGATAAAGCCACGGGTCATAACACATCTGAAATGTAACGTCCACTGTTCAAAGTGCCGTCAATGTGAACAAGAGGTGACCGAGACATTTTACTAATGGCACCCCATACCATCACGCCTGGTGATACGCCAGTATGGCGATGACGAATACACGCTTCCAATGTACGTTACCGCGATGTCGCCAAACACGGATGCGACCATCATGATGCTGTAAACAGAACATGGATTCATCCGAAGAAATGACGTTTTGCCATTCGTGAACCCAGGTACGCACCCAGGTTCGCTGGATCCACATAGCAGATTCGCCCATTTAGTCATTTTTAGGATGAATCCAGGTTCTGTTTACAGCATCATGATGGTCACACCCGTATTTGGCGACATCGCGGTGAACGTACATTGGAAGCGTGTATTCGTCATCGCCATACTGGCGTATCACCCTGCGTGATGGTATGTGGTGCCATTGGTTACACGTCTCGGTCTCCTCTTGTTCGCATTGACGGCGCTTTCTACAGCGGATGTTACATTTCAGGTGTGTTACGACCCGTGGCTCTACGCTTTCTTCGATCCCTGCGAAATCCTACATTTCAGCAAGATAATGCACGACCACATGTTGAACGTCCTGTACGGGCCTTTATGGAGACAAAAAATGTTCGACTGCTGCCATGGCCAGCACATTCTCCAGTTCTCTCACCAACTGAAAACGTCTAGTCAATGGTGGCCGAACAACTGGCTCGTCACAAAACGCCAGTCACTACTCTTGATGAACTGTGGTATCCTGTTGAATCTGCATGGACAGCTGTACCTGTACACGCCATCCATGCTCTGTTTGACTCAATTCCCAGGCGTATCAAAGCCGTTATTACAGCCAGAGGTGGTTGTTCTGGGAACTGTTTTCTCAGGATCTATGCACCAAAATTTCGTGAAAATGTAATCACATGTTAGTTCTAGTATAATATATTTGTCCAATGAATACCCGTTTATGATCTGCATTTCTTCTTGGAGTAGCAATTTTAATGGCCAGTAGTACAGTAATGTACCAGAGTTTCACATTTGCTATGGCTTATGTCGAGCTTACATTAACCTGTGATCTAGCAATGTTAATCACTTACACATGGTACCTAGGCAATTGTATTACCTGAAATTTCATTGCTCTACATTAAATATTTGTGATTTTTTCCTTCAGGGAAGAATTTTCCATTATACACACATCAAAATGTTTTGCATCACCCCGGTTCCCAGAACCCCTGAAGATAGACATTGACTGTGGATTTGTATCACAGACACAGTCCCTTTGACTGTTCAGAGATGTCACTGAACCCACGAAAAGATGTAAGCAGATGGTTTAAATGGCTCCAAGCACTGCTCATCTGAGGTCATCTGTCCTCTAGACTTAGAACTACTTAAACCTATCTAACCAAATGACATCACACACATCAATGCCCGAGGCAGGATTTGGTCCTGCGACCATAGCAGCAGCGCGGGTACCGACCGAAGCGCCTAGAACCGATCTGTCACAGCGGCCGGCAGATGTAAACAACCATGCATGAGCAGTGCAAATTAGAGTGAGGCGATCAGTTCCAGTCATTCCACCAGGAAGGAGGTACACGGCTCGTGTTGTCTGTAGTTCAACCATGCCTAGACGGTCAGTGCTGCGGTTCGATCGCGTCTGTATTGTTACTTTGTGCCAGGAAGGGCTCTCAAAGGGAAGTGTCCAGGGGCGTAGGAGCGAACCAAAGCGATGTTGTTCGGACATGGAGGAGATACAGAGAGACAGGAACTGTCGATGACATGCCTCGCTCATGCTACTACTGCAGTGAATGACCGCTACCTACGGATTCTGGTTCGGAGGAACACTGACAGCAACGCCACCATGATGAATAATGCTTTTCGTGCAGCCACAGGACGTCGTGTTACGACTCAAACTGCGCTCAGTAGGTTGCATGATGCGCAACTTCACTCCAGACGTCCATGGCGAGGTCCATCTTTACAACCACGACACCATGCCGCACGTTACAGATGGGCCCAACAACTTGCTGAATGTAACGCTCAGGATTGGCATCACGTTCTCTCCACCGATGAGTGTCGCATGTGCCATCAACCAGACAATCGTCGAAGACGTGTTTGGAGGCAACCCGGTCAGGCCGAACGCCTTAGACACACTGTCCAGCCAGTGCTGCAAAGTCGAGGTTCCCTGCTGTTTTGGGGTGGCATTATGTGGGGCCGACGTACGCCTCTGGTGGTCATGGAAGGCTCCGTAGCGGCTGTACGATACGTGAATGCGATCCTCTGACCGATAGTCAACCATATTGGCTAGGCATTCGTCTTCATGGACGACAATTCGCGCCCCCATCCTAAACATCTTGTGAATGACTTCCTTCAGGATGACGACATCGCTCGACTAGAGTGGCCAGCATGTCCTCCATACATCAACCCTATTGAAGATGCCTGAGATTGATTGAAAAGAGCTGTTTATGGACGACGTGACCCTCCAAACACTCTGAGGGATTTACGCCCAATCACCTTTGAGGAGTGGGACAATCTGAACCAAGAGTGCCTTGATGAACTTTTGGATAGTATGGCACGACGAATACAGGCATGCATCAATGCAAGGGGACATGCTACTGGGTATTAGAGGTACCGGTGGATACAGCAGTCTGGACCACCATTTCTGAAGGTCTCGCCGTATGATGGTACAACATGCAATGTGTGGTTTTCATGAGCAATAAAAAGGGCAGAAATGATGTTTATGTTGATATTTATTCCAATTTTCTGTACAAGTTCCGGAACTCTGAGAAGCGGGGTGATACAAGACTTTTGTTGATGTGTGCATTAACCTATACTAAAAGCATCGATAAAATTGAAATATCTGCTCATCTGTTTAACTTGTCACTTAGCGACTGGAAAAGAAAATAGGTTTCGATTATTGTCTACGTGACTACTAGCACAGATTCTATGATTCATTAGCCTTTAAAAATAAATTGTTACATAGCTGTGCGCATTACCCAGCCTGTGCCCACCCTGAGTCATCCGATTTGGAAAGGGAAAAACTTCGTAATGCGGCTAAACAGAATTCGCTCTTGTTGCTCCACATGGTCTTTGTACATTTTATAGGCTTAATTCACAAATACGTGAAAATTAAATCAGTGTTTGGAACAAAGCGAATTGTTGCATTGATAAAAAAAATGGAATGTCTTTTGGAAGAGCAACAATTCTGATTTTTTTCCTGTGGTTAGAATATATATATATATATATATATATATATATATATATATATATATATATATATATATATATATTAAATTAAGACCACGACCGTATCCTTCCCCTGCTCATCATTGGAGCTTGTTTTTCAGTGACTAAACACGGATGGCGTCACGCACGACTCTTAAATATCGACGAGAGCAAGCGCATGTATGCTGTAAAGTGAACTGAAGCACGAACTTCCTAATTTTTTTATTTAAAAAATCATGCATAAATTCACTTTATGAATGTGTTTCGCTTAGTATAAATAGACTAATTCTCGTCTAGACTTTTACCGAGAGACTCGGCATTCGTTCCACGAAATCGCTGCTTTGCAGAAGGAAGAGCCTCTCTGAGTGTGGCGAGTGTAGCAGTATTGATGCAATACGCTGGTCACGAGAATTCACTTTCCTTGCATAGCGCGATGCCGACAGGGTGCGCCGTGAACGGACGCAATCGGAAATTCCATTCTGTGGGGCGCACTCGATACTAGCCGGAAGACGAGTTTCCGCGAACGGACGCCTGCCGGAATTCCAGATGCACACTTCTGCGTGACCACACACATGCCTCTCTTGCGCTGTCTGCGTCTCCCTTCTCCACTGGTAAACGGTAGCGTGCTGCTGCTGCTAAACCCGCTGCTGTGATTTCCTAGTAGGGCACAGAACGTGCACCTCATTGTCATAGCCTATTTCCTGACGTGTCTCAATCTTCGCGTGTTCTCGAAAGAGGCCGTACACGGTCTGTGCACGAGAGACAATCTTTTCTGCGAATTACTGAACCACATTGGCAATTAGATCCAAACCAGTAAACCGCCGGTTCTTTAAGGAATCAAACTCTCATCCTAAAACAGTCTCAAATGCATGAAAATTTTACAAGCGAGTTAAGCACCTAAGCAACAAAACGTGTATAAACGTTTTGACATTATGCATGAAGTTTATTGGAAGTATCCAACTGTTGTTATTATGAAACAATGGATGAATATAGTCTGGATAATTACGTTCCATTTCAAGCCATTGCAAGTTTTTGACGGAGCTCGTTCTTTGTGACATTATATCTTGTGAACCTTACGTCGTCCAGTGATATCATTTTGGAGGTACCCTCAGTGATATACTCTGAAGAATCAAACAAATTGGTACAGCTGTCTAATATCGTGTAGGTCCCCACAGGCACGCCGAAGTCCCGCAACACGACGTGGCATGTGCTCGACTAATGTCTGAAGTAGTGCCGGAGGGAACTGACGCCATGAATCCTGCAGGACTGTCCATAAATCCGTGAAAGTACGAAGGGGTGGAGATTTCTTCTGAACAGCAGGTTGCAAGGCATTCCAGATACGCTAAATAATTTTCGTATCTGGGGAGTTCGGTGGCCAGCGGAACTGTTTAAACTCAGAAGAGAGTTCCTGGAACCACCCTGAGTAATTCTGGACGTGTGGGGTGTCGCATCGTCCTTCTGAAATTGTCCAATTTCGTCGGAATGCACAGTGGACATGAATGGATGCAGGTGATCAGACATAATGCTTACGTATGTGTCACCTGTCAGAATCGTATCTAGACGTATCAGGGATCCCATATCACTCCAATTGCAGATACCCCACACCATTACAGAGCCTCCATCAGCTTGAACAGTCATCCGCTGACATGCAGGGTCCATTGATTCAAGAGGCTGTCTCCATACCCTACACGTCCATCCGCTCGATACAATGGCAACATGTTTCCAGTCATCAACAGTCTAGTGTCGGTGATGACAGGCCCTGGCGAGTCGTATTGCTTTGTTTCGTGCAATCATCAAAGGTACACGAGTAGACCTTCGGCTCCGAGAGCCCATATCGATGATGTTTCGTTGAATGGTTCGCAAGCTGACACTTGTTGATGGCCCAGCATTGGAATCTGCAGCAGTGTGCGGAAGGGTTGCATTTATGTCACATCGAACGGTTCTCTCCAGTCGCCGTTGGTCCCGTACTTGCAGGATGTTTTCTGGCCGCGATAATGTCGGAGATCTGATGTTTTACCGGATTCCTGATATTCACCGTACACTCGTGGAATGCTCGTACGGAAAAATCCCCACTTCATTGCTACTTCAGTGACGCTGTGTCCCATCGTACGTTTGCCGACTATAACACAATGTTCAAACTAATTTAAATCTTGATAACCTGCCAGTGTAGCAGTGGCAGACAAGGTAAAGGTACCAGAGAGGCAAATCTGACGTTTCTGTTGATAATGGAAGCAAAACTAAAGAGAAATGCAGACATGTTCATAGGATTTGTGGACTTGGAAAAAGCGTTCGATAGTGTCAAATGGTGTAAGATGTTCGAAATTCCGAGGAAAGTAGGGGTCAGACAGGAATATAGGGACGTATTCTTTCGTTCCTTACTGTTCAATCTTTACATCGAAGAACAGTGATGGAAATAAAAGAAAGGATCAGGAGTGGGATTAAAATTCAAGGTGAAAGGATTTCAATGATACCATCGGTGATGACATTGCTATCCTGAGTGAATGTGAAGAAGAATTACATGATGGTGAGTGAATTGAACAGACTGATGAGTACGGAATATGGACTAAGAGTAAATCGAATAAAGACGAAAGTAATGAGAAGTAGCAGAAATGAGAACAGTGAGAAACTTCAAAATTAGTATTGATGTTCACGAAGTAGATGAAGTAAATGAACTCCACTACCTAGGCAGCGAAATAACCAACGATGGACGAAACAAGAAGGACATCAAAAGCAGACTAACACTGGCAGAAAAGGTATTCCTGGTCAAGAGAAGTCTACTAGTACAAAACAGTGGCCTTAATTTGAGGAAGAAATTTCTGAGAACGCATAAGTTTGGAGCACAGCATTGTACGTCAGTGACACGTGGACTGTGGAAAAACCGGAACAGAAGAGAATCGAAGCATTTGAAATGTGGTGTTACAGACGAATGTCGAAAATTAGGTGGACTGATCAGGTAAGGAATGAGGAGGTTCTGCGAAGAATGGGAGAGGAAAGGAATATGTGGAAAACACTGACAAGGAGGAGGAACAGGATGATAGCATATGTGTTAAGACATCAGGGGATGTTTCCAAAATGAAATTTTCACTCTGCAGCGGAGTCTGATTTGAAACTTCCTCGCTTTCAGATCAGCGCACACTCCACTGCATAGTGAAAATTTCATTCTGGAAACACCCCCCAGGATGTGGCTAAGCCATGTCTCCGCAATATTCTTTCTTCCAGTAGGGCTAGTCCTGCAAGTTTCTCAGAACTCCTGTGAACTTTGGAAGGTAGGAGACAAGGTACTGGCGGAAGTAAAAATATGAGGACAGGTCGTGAGTCGTGCTTGGGTAGTCCAGTTGGTAGAGCACTTGTCCGCGGAAGCAAACGCCCCGAGTTCGAGTCTCAGTCCGGCACAAAGTGTTAATCTGCCAGGAAGTTTCAACATCAGGGGATGACTTCCATGGTACAAGAGGAGGCTATAGATGGAAAAAACTGTAGAATCAGGCAGAGGCTGGCATATACCCAGCAAATAATTGACGACGTAAGTTGCAAGTGCTACTCTGAGGTGAAGAGGTTGGCACAGGAGAGGAATTCGTGGCGGGCAGTCAGAAGACTGATGATTCAACCAAAAAAAAAAAGGAAAGAAACACTACTAACGTAAGATTGTACCTCTTAGTTAGTATATTAGTAGATACCTCTTAATGAGTAGATTACGACTGCATTTTAAATTTTGAAACTGGGTCAGTAATTACGAGAAATATTGAAAATAACTTGTTGTTCCTCTTGGAAGACTTAAGATAGGAAACATGCAGCTGATACTGGGTTCCGTTATAGTCTGTTGGTAATTCAAATAAAATTTCACTGACTAGTTGCTTTTCAGGCTAATGCCCTTTGACTTGTCGTAGATAGCGTATCTGTAAACTGAAAGTAATGTATGTTAGTCATTCGTCCGCATCTCGTGGTCGTGCGGTAGCGTTCTCGCTTCCCACGCCCGGGTCCTTAGGTTAGTTAAGTTTAAGTAGTTCTAAGTTCTAGGGGACTGATGACCATAGATGTTAAGTCCCATAGTGCTCAGAGCCATTTGAACCAATTTTAGTTAGTCATTAAATTGCAAGAGCTAATTTTAAAATCTATTAATACTGCTGTAACATTTTGCACTCTTCAAATAATGAACTGTAATACACATGTGTAATCAATTGGCCTGTCTGTTTCCATTGACTGGGATCGATGTTTCTACTGCGGGCAGTTAGCAGTAGTTAAATCATTAATGTGGGTCTGTAGCACCGCCGGGTAGTTCCAATCACCTCTCGCAATGGCAGTTTATTGGAACAAATCTTTCTCTACATTCCAGCTGAGACTGTCTGAACTGTTCGTTAGCAGTCCTTTTTCATGTCTACTACTAGTTTTCATCACGTCTTCGACAGCCTGTCAGTATCTTTTGAGCTTCTCAGTGACGGACTTCTACTTTTCTTCCCTGTGAAATGTAATTCCCTGCAGCAGACCGTTTCTCTCAGAATACTGACAGTTCGAAAATAATATTTGAATTCATAATGTAACAAAATGAAATTTCCCTGCCTGTACTTGTATACAACGATTCACGATATAAATTGATAGTTTCTGTGTTAGGGTAGCATCTGAAACAATCTATCTGGAATCCATCTGCAATTGGTTCCTTTCGTCTCTTTCCAACAAATCCTTCGTCATTTTCTTATTTTCCCAGAGGATTTGCGATTAAGGTTGTACGTTTCAACATCACATAAGAAATAGTTGTTTCAAACAAAGGCTGGAATAACTATTATATAGTAGTTCGTCCCTCGGAATAAAGATGTGTTCTAACACAGTTTCATAGCAACGCAATTTCCTGAACATAAAATATTTTTCACTGCCATTAGTCTCCAAACTCTTGTTACAAGGGGTTGAATTAAAACTTCGTTCAGCTGTCTTGATCAAACATATTTATTAATAGGTTATGTCTATTTCAATTAAAACTATTCCGTCCACACTCACGATATTTTTACTTTCTAGTTACTGTCCAATGCGTCTCGGAGTAATTATACATAAAAATATTTTTTCTGAAGACGGAATATTGTTAACCAATATACCCTTAATCCAGAAGTTACATAATGGACAGCCCACGGCTTCTGTCTGTTAATAACTGTCTATATTTTACTTTCCACCTGCTTAGCTGGGCGATAACGTGCTCGCCTCTCAAGCAAGATGACACGAGTTAAGTTCCCGGCCGGGTTGGAGATTTTCTCCACTCGTGGACTGGCTGTTGTGTTGTGTTGTCCTCATCATCATTACATCCTCATTACCGGCGCGAAAGTCGCCCAATGTGGCGTCGATTGAAATAAGACTTGCACTTGGCGGCCGAACTTCCCCGAAAAGGGGCCTCCCGGCCAACGATGCCACACGCGCATTTCAATTTTTATGTTTTACTGAATGATACGTTTTGCAAAATAAATTAGTTTATTTTTACATTTGTTAACGGACGATACATCTGCATTGGCTAACAAGATTATTGCTCCTCTGTTATCTTTTTCTCTTTCTCCCACTCTCCCCCATCCCCCCCCCCTCCTACACCCCAAAAATGATGAAGTAGAAACTAACTTTTATGAAGCTGTTGTGTGTATAGTAATGCAGTGGTCTTTTTCACAGTTGCATGGAAAAGTAGTGGAAGCTATTGAGGCATTTACATCTGGCACTCTGAAACAACATAGCCAAGTAATTTGGTGCCTCTCAGGTACTTTTCAAGAAGGACTAATATTAACGATGAAAGCCTTCCACTACTGTCTGCTTTGATCTGTGAGTTCATAAGAGACTGTGGCCTCATTTTTATGCCATGAAACGTTATCACTTTATATATATAATCTAACTCATACGTGAGTAAACGCTGTGTGAATAACTTTATATTAAATATCGCATGGAAAGAGCTTCCGCAAAGAGCATCGGAAAGACTAAAAGGGGCTTTAATAAGAGTTAACCAGGACAAAGTTGAAATTATCATCCTTACATTGTACGTAATGCAGCTACTCGCTAAACATCTAGCAGATGCAATTCGTGCTATGCATTTGCTTTTTCACTCTATATCCTGCAATGTCTAATAAACTGAAAAGACAAACTTACGTGTATACTTGAAACCTTATTTATTAAAGCCCTCATCACTGCTTAAGGTGATGTAATCCCTGTCAGCTTTAAATGCAATTAAAGTGAAAGTGGTACATTAGAAGACGCAGTTTGTAAGTCAACATATGCGAAAGCATGGTATCCTTGGGTACGTTAACATGAACACTGACGAAGGAGAACTAAAATCAGCTCGTAAGAATCCCAAATTGTTTTCTCATTTTGTGTGATGCTCACTAATTAAATATACGATATAACATATTTCGTATACAAATTCAGTTCAACGGACCATGTGTCTTTGCATTACCATCAATAAACAAGAGACAAAAGAAAATTACCACGTATTAGTATTATCGTCCAAAATAATATTTGATGAATGTAGGAGCAATTGAAACATTGGATGATTAAAATACAGTTGGATATTGATCCCACATTTTTTGAAAAATTAGTGGACGAACAAAGACATTGCATTTACGACGTTAACCTCGACTGCCAAAATACATCGCGGAGTGAAATCTCTTGCTGTATAATCTGAAAATCGAATAATGTATGATCACGTAAATCCAACGCAGGCATGCGAGCCAGATACCATCTTACCATAATCTAAAGCGAAGTTGGTTGAATCCGTCCAGTTGACTACCACAGGGAAAGCGGTTTTGCTACGATCTAGACTAAGCATGTCGACATCACAGCAGCAAGTGGAAGACAAGAGCGTAGGCGGAAGACTACCGAGTACCCCTTATCTCCGGCAGTTACTCGTGTCTCTTGCTAACTGATTTTGGCCTTACTGGCCCTACTGGCCTACTGGCCTACTGGCTCGGTCCCGTCATAGCTCGTACGACCTACTGAGACATAACCCACTGTTCTCATCAAACACATAGACCGTTCACAAAGACGCTGTGGAATGTTATTTAGGGCTACCTGCGATGCCACGCTGTACTATTGGCTGCCATGTTTTGTGTAAACGTTCTTCGGTCCTGGGACAACGTATATAAAGTGTCCATGCGCAATACTTAGATGTTCCTGCGACTTACTCATCTCCTCTCTTACCAAATCAACAACTGCAAATCCGCCATTTTTCGATACCTTGATCTCGAAAAAGCGTATGACCGTCTGTGACATCCCAGCCTCTTCTTTCAAGCTCCAGACCTATGCACTTCCCATAATTATATCCGCTTCAGTGCATCCTTTCCCTCAAGCCGCCCGTCGATGTCACCATCAATGATACCACTCCCGTGTCTTCCATCCCACTGCAGGTGTTACGCAAGATTCTCTCCTCTCTTCTCTCCTGAATGCCCTCTACACTGCCAATATGCCAAAGCCCTCTCCTCGTTTCCGTCTCCTCCACTATACCGATGACCCGCCTACGCGCTCTACCCTACCTTCCTGAAACCCCGACGATTCCTCGAGCTCCATCCCAATCAGTTCACCTCCTGATCAACCAGTGGTTCCTCAAAATCAACGCTGCCAAAACCCAGGCAATAAGTATAGGCCGAACCAACCGCAGCTTCCGCTCCCACAACTTTTACGTTAACATTTACCACCATTTTATCCAGTTAATACCTCGTCCTGGCACTTGGTCGTAGACTAACCTAAAGGCCACATCTTCCAACCATTCAACAGAAATTCTACAGCAGACCAAAATTAGTAAAACTAATAACCGGCCGAACATGTGGATTGAACCCTTCCATAATCCTGCACACGTATAAATCCCTGATCAGACTCATCCTCTGCTATGTTGACGTGGCATGGACTTTTGCTGCTCCCTCCTTTTATCACGCCTAACAGATCCTCGAACGCCATGCACTTCATCTAGCCTTTCTGATCCAATTCTCCTCCCCCACCGGCATCCTCTACCAAGTTATAAAATTCTCCACCCAACTCTTTCATTCTGACCAAGTTCCCAATATCGTATTTTGCCCGTAAACTCCACACTGCCCCCCTCTTATTGCCCTCCCCCCGCCCCTGTTCACTGATACTACTACTCTGTGGCACCTCTACCACTACATTCCCCGACGCCCGACGCTGCGCCTCCACCCTGTCCACTTCCTCTTCCAACGAAATTCCATTCGCCTCCGCTTACCGGACTATTAAATCCACCCTGATATATATACGTCCTATCAGAACCCACCCCACGTCCCACGGTGAGAGCTCCCTTCCTCTCCACTCCTCTCCACCCACATCCGAAGACTTGGTCTGGAACAGCATCCCTCTTCACTCTTACGAAACCTTCCTCCGAACATCCGGCCACACCAATACCCTCTTACGCGCTACCCCAACTGGTGCATTCCCATGATACCCCTCTAGTTGGCGGTCTAGGCCCACTTCTTGCTTCACTCGTCTACGTCTGTTCAAATGGTTCAAATGGCTCTGAGAACTATGGGACTTAACATCTTAGGTCATCAGTCCCCTAGAACTTAGAACTACTTAAACCTAACTAACCTAAGGACATCACACAACACCCAGCCATCACGAGGCAGAGAAAATCCCTTACCCCGCCGGGAATCGAACCCGGGAACCCGGGCGTGGGAAGCGAGAACGCTACCGCACGACCACGAGATGCGGGCGTCTACGTCTGTACCTTAATCAGTCAACACGTCGGCTTCTTACTTTTTTAACTTTTGCAACTGTCTGTCTATCTTTTCTATTTTGTGTAATATTCATTTGACATTTCATCTGTGTCAATATTTTAGTTAATGGTCAAATCTGCCTATTTATATTTTAAATTATGCAACTGACAGTACGTCTTTTTACTGTGTCAAACATTCATATGGTCAAACGCCGTGTCCAAATTTTTCCTCTCTTATGGCTGAAGATTGGCGACTTTTATCCGCTGACAGCCCATCCCCCACCCATATGGGGCAAGTGGAATGAAATTACTATAAAAGAAAATAAATTTCTGGTAATACTGCCTACTGCTGTCATTAATAAACGCTAACAGTTGGCAGTTATTTCTTGAGTTCCTTACGCACTGTCATGTACAACGTTCTTTTGTGTTGAGTACACAAAACGTGTTGCAGGGTTGTTCGCTTTTCTTCAGTCTGGTCGCGGTGTTGCCTCTCTGTAGTATCCTGTCTCTTTTCTGCCCACCCACAGATGTCATACCCCAGCAGACGGACCTGTGACAGCAGTTCTTTTTGATACGGGTAAATGCCTATCAACGCGCGCGAATACGTGTCACGAAAGATGTCGAAAGACAGACGTCTCTCAACCCTAATGACTATTTTCCTTCAGTGTGACTGTATTACATTAAAAGTTACACGGATTTCCCCCAAGAGTGTTGAATATTTATTAATTATATAGGTATAATTTTCTCAACTCCAGCACCATGGTCTTTGAACATTTCGCGAGAAAAAAAATATGTGATTAATAATAGTTCGACGTTCTGACTAGTTGAAGAAAACATACATTAAATTGTTTTGTAAAGTTGACAAAATCCTTGTCGCATAATAAAAACAGCAATCAGATGAAAGTCAGGTTTCCCCTGGACGTCTTTTGAGAACCTTAAGTCATAATTCTTACTTGATTGACATATGCGCTCATAGTTTGACCTCGAACGACTTCTTCTCGTTATCCTTTATCGCCCACGTCACTGCCTCCCCGACAGGCTCCACAGGTTTCAGTTGTCGTTTCCACATTAGGTACAGTCTTAATTTAGCTATCTCGAAACTTCAAGTTTAAAATCTTCATATTTAAACTTATTCTCTTGTTTTGCATCGTGTCTGCCTTTTCTTCGTATTATGAATTTATCTTTACGAATGTAAATTAGGTTGTGAACATATTTTGCTCCGGATGCCAAGAAAGTTCATAAGTGTGGAGGAAGTGTATTAACTGTATACACGAGAGTCAAATGACATAAAATTTTAATTTCCTATTTCCGAAATGTTTCTTGGCACCGTGGTGCATACATTAGACTCGCACATGGGAGGACAATAGTTTGGCAGACCGTCCTGTGATTTCTTCTAAATCATTCAAGGCAAAGAAAGGTGATTCTTTCACAGCGAATGTCCTTCACGTACTAATACTCTCTCACTGTCGACGTCAATATTGACGAAATTTTTAAGTAACTTTTCGTCCTTCATTTTAGCTAATGAAACCATTATGCAAATTGTTTGATTTCATTCCGACTCCCGGATGTACAAGCAAACTTCTAGCATAAATGTAACAGAACTCAATTGGACGTTCGTCTGCAAGTCACGACGTAGTTAATAATATTAGAAAAATGGAAAAAAAACTTCGCCAGTCAAACTCCCGCAGACACTACACAGTGGAGGCCGGCTCTCTAGCAGGAGAGCCACTGGCAATGATATGGAGGGATGTATTCTCAGGACACCACTATCCGAGTAGTAGTCAGCTTTCCAAGGCTACTAGCCGCTTCTTCCCAGTCAAGGAGCTCCTCTATTGGCTTCACGAAGTAGAGTGCACCTACGTCCCGTCGTACCAGCAACGAAACGTCACTGGCAGTACCGCAAACCGAATCTGGTTCCTCCGTATAGCAGTCACAGACGATGGCTACTCAGCCGCTTTCGAGGACAGCGAAGTGTATTAGCAGTTTTATTTCTCAGCTCACTAGTTCAACACAAATTTCGAAATTTTGATCATGTGAATATATTTCCATTGTTTTTATTTTTTCGTTTGATGCACAATTTATTTATTTAAAGAAAAGACAAATTTCATGATTTAAATCATTTCTAAGCGATTGACTATTGTAGTAGTATCGTTCAAGATAACACTGAACGGTTGTCTTCAAAATAAATTTTGCATCACGACACTGAAAAGTCAGATGCAGAAACGGATCTTTCATATTTAGTTGTGTGTTCGTCTTCATGTCACAACGCAGCTAAAATATTAAAAAGAAAAAAATTTTAATTATTTTTGTCGGTATTTTGTTCTAAATATGTATGTTTCGAAGAGGATTCTTCTTGGACGAAATGCAATTTTCTTCATTGTTACCCATAGATATTTTGGTGAAGTTTTACAGTCGTCATCGTATTCATTTTATTTTCTGTCTATTAACATGTAAAGCATTTGCATGGCTATGCATAATAGATATTTCGTAAGTACAGTTTCATAGAGCTGCCATACTCAGAAAACAGTAAATAGAAACAAATTACATACGACCCCCACACCCTCTCACTCACCAATTTACAAAGCAACCACAAGAAACATATCCTCAAATCCAATATGCAGAAACGTTTTCTAAAATAATTGCAATAACCTAATAAATAAGCATTAAAACAGTTAACATACCAATGTTGACGGTGGAATATAATACGTAAATAACTGCAATAATATAACATAGAAAAGCGCTAACTAAACAAAACATTAATAGTTTCATTTTAGGCCTAACATTTTTGTTCGATGTAACTAACGTAAGTAAGTATACTTATTCGTTACAGACTGCGAACTATATCAAAACGTCGCCTAAACTGCAGACGACAGACGGATACATGAACATCAGAATGTGCTGTTAAGGTACATACTTTATTAAAAACTTAGGAATGTAATGACAATAATCCCTAAACTATACATACACTGGCAGCAAAAAATCGCAACCCTAAGGAGTTGCACAACATAAACGGAAGTTGGTAGCCGTGTTTGCCGGCCGCTATGGCTGAGTGGTTCTAGGCGCTTCAGTCCGGAACAGCACTGCTGCTACGGTCGCAGGTTCGAATCCTGCCTCGGGCGTGGAGGGGTGTGATGTCCTTAGGTTAGTTAGGTTTAAATAGTTCTAAGTCTAGGGGACTGATGACCTCAGATGTTAAGTCCCTTAGTACTTGGAGCCATTTGAACCATTTTAGCCGTGTTTCTACATCTAATGTCTGTTCATATTTCACGCCAGTCACATAAGAGTAACGCTCGTAGCCGTACTATGAGAATGCAAATAGTATCGCGAACTGAAGTTACTTTTGAGATTGTACATGGTGAGTTTGATGTTAGTCCAGAATGCCTTAAAAGCGACAATGACGCCGTTCTCAACACTTCACTGAGTTTGAACGATGTCCTGTAATAGAGCTACGAGAAGTTGGATGTTCCTTCTGCGATACTGCAGAAAGACTTGGCAGGAATGTAGCCGCTGTACATTATTGCTGGCAGTAGTGGTCACCAGGCATCGGACAACTACGTGGCACTACCGAGAGGGAAGACAAACGTGTTCGGCGTATGGCTCTGCCTCATCATACTGCATGTGCAGCAGCAATTTGAGCAGCAGTCGACACCACAGTGACTCAACGAACTTTAACAATCGGTTACTTCAAGGACAGCTCCGAGCGAGAAGCCCTGTAGCGTGCAATTCACTGTTGCCGAACCACCGCCATTTGCGACGTCAGCGGTGTCAAGCGAGAGCTCATTGGAGAACAGGGTGAAGGTCTGTTGTGTTTTTTGATTGGAACTGGTTCTGCGTCGGTGTCTGAGATGGCCGTGTGTTGATTAGGAGGAGATCAGTTGAGAGCCTGCAACCAACTTGTCTGCATGCTTGAACTACACCTGGAGTAATGGCCTGGGGTGCGATTTCGTATGCTTGTAGTAGTTATCCGACGCACCCTGACTGCAAATTAGTCTGGTACTGCCATTCGTGAATAGCATTCTAGGGGGTGTTTTCCAACAGGATAATGCTCGGACACATATCGGTGTTGTAATCTACCATACTGTACCGAGTGTCGACACGTTGCCTTTGCCTGCTTGCTCACCAGATCTGAATCCAATCGAGCACATATGGGTCGTCATCGAACGACAACGCCAGCTTCATTCTCAAACGGCATTAATCTTCCCTGTACTGTCGGAAAACAACAGGCATGGAACTGACATCCGGCACCTGTGCAACACATTATATGCGCGTTTGCATTCTTGCATACAACATACTGACGTTTACGCCGGGTATCAATGTACCAGTATTTAACATTTTCAATGATTTACCTCGCGCTTGCAATAGCCAGTGATTTTTCAATGCTAACCACTTAAATATGTTACCTAGACAAATATAATCCAGAAATTTCGTTACTCTACATTTTTTTCCTTAGCCATGTGCGACAGAACAAACAGTTGTCGTGTACATATACACTTCTGTGATGGCTCCGTGTCATTCACTAATATCATGTCAATAATTTGAGAGTAGGGGATCAATGGTTGAGGGATGGCAAAAGCGACTTGAGGCGGTCTTTTCGTGAATCGCTACTGAGGAAATTTAGAGAAGCATCATTTGAGGCTGACTGCAGTACAATTTTACTGCCGTCAACTTACATTTCGCGGAAAGACCACAAAGATAAGGGAGATTAGGGCTCGAACAGAGGCATATAGGCAGTCATTTTTCCCTCGTTCTGTTTGGGAGTGGAGAAGGGAGAGAAGATGCTAGTTGTGGTAGGCGGTACCCACCGCCACGCACCGTATGGGGGATTGCGGAGTATGTATGTAGATGTAGATGTAGAACCGCTAATGAGAAGCAGTAAATCTGGGTTCGAGTCCCGATCCGGCACAAATTTTCCTCTTTCGCCAGTGCATTTCCACAATACCACGTGCAACTGGAAGCCAGTAGTTTCACACCCACCCTTTACCTCTCCTTCTCATTCGTCTGTTTCATTTACGAGAAATTATCATGTTACGAACTCCGTTTTTTCCTCCTTAATCACTGGTGTTTGATCTGTGTGAACATAAATTTTCCGTGGAAGTCGGAAATTAATGTAACTTAGATAGGTGCTAACGTGAACATGACCTCTGGTGTGAAGTGTGCAGTACGCAAACAGTTCCGAGACGCTAAGAGTAGTCTTTGTGGAGCGTCTACATACATGATACACAGATGGTGGAGATACGCTTCGGTTGGTGCTGCTGAGTGTACAGAGAGAGACCGCGGTGGCGCCCGTGGGTCCTGGCGCGGCGTGCGTACCTCCGTTGCCGGCACGGCCGGGCCATTAGCGGACTGTGGTGTTCCTGTAGTACCTTGGCCGGCGTACATCGCTGCTGGCCCGCCGGCACTCAGCCCGGGCTGCACGGGAGCTGTGTCGCGGGTTGCGCGCCAGAAGGGGTCTGCCGCTCCGCTCATTAATTAGGTCGGACTGCCTGGCCGCGCTTGCTCCGTGGGATCGGTTGTCAGAGTACAGACAGCTCCGCGCTGCATCTGACTCCGGCCCGCGCATGTGTCTGCAACAGACAAGTACGTTGTTTGCATTCTTCGCGATCCTGCGTTTGAAGAATTCAGGCCATTGCAGACGTGGCAGAGCAGTCGCAAACATTCACTGTCCGTTACCTATAGGTATTTGTTGGCATTTTTGATAAGCAGCAGACCACCACACAACTTACAAGTTTGATGGCAACTGTGTTCGTAGCCATGGTGAAATTTTTAACTGAAATCATTCCGCGTTTGGCTCTCAGAACATTATTTATTGCGACTGCAATTTCGACATGTTGTTATTTTCAGGCATTCTGAAAACAACCAGTCGTCAAATATAATACACGTAACTATGAAACTGACAAAAATTTAAAGTCAGAATTTTAAAGTTACTTACATGGGTTGTTGTAACACAATAGTATAAAGCTAAGACGTGCTCTGTAAGGGAAGTTGTGTGAGGTGTTGTGAATTCAGCAGCTGTTCCATATACGAAATACTTTATAGAGCTGGTGAAATAATCATGTAAACACTGAAGTTTAAACTTGCTGTAGCAGGCTTGGTAACTACATCACAAATGCAGCAAAGATGCAACGTGCAAAGAGTATGAGCCTTGGAGTCCAAAGATGATACTACATGGAGTTGATATCATATGATTTATGAAACGTGTACGTAGAAAAGAGGAAAATAACTAAAATATCTGTGGAATAAAAACTGACAACACTTCAGGTCTGACCATGCATCGCAGTATCCAACACAATAAACCTTACACACTATCTCGAGTTCATAAAATCAGCTGTGGCGAATTCAATAACTTTTATGTAGAACAAACTGGCACAAGTTGTAACATTTGTTTTAAAGAACACAGTAACACCAGTGATAATAGTAAATCGTCCGTTGCGAACCATATTTGGACGACTAAATTCAAGATAAATAACAATGAGAACTCTTTAGTAATTCTCCCTATACAGAAAAAAGGAGACAGCTTGATTATTCAGGAGATATCAAAATTTATAGAGTTGTTCCAGACCATCCATAATACATTTTAAGTGAATAGACTGACCTTACAAATACGAAATTACTCGACTCATTCGGGAACATCTTATAATCTAGTGTTAATCTTGGCAAATTTTCTATATTATGCTACGGTTGTTACTACTTCAAACCTTTCCTGTTTGTGCCTGTTTTACGTATGTAGAAAATGGTTCAAATGGCTCCGATCACTATGGGACTTAACACCTGAGGTCATCAGTCCCCTAGGACTTAGTAATACTTAAACCTAACTAACCTAAGGACATCACACCCATCCATGCCCGAGGCAGGATTCGAACCTGCGACCGTAGCAGTCGCGCGATTCCAGACTTACTTGTGTAGAATGCTACTTTCACCTGTATGAGATTTTAGACCCTCTTCTGAATTTGTATTTTTGAATATTGTTTTATTTTGACCTGATAGTCACTTCATCTTTTTACCCACTTTTAAACTATATTCTCAGTATCATCTGTAGATTCTATTTTCATTTCAACATATTTCCGTCACTTTTCTCTTTTCTACCCACACGTTTAAAAATCACATGATATCGACTCGATATATTAGCACTTTGGACACCATAGCTTTTGTGATCCAGTTACCACGCCTGCTACATGAAATTTAAACTTTAGTGCTTACATCAGCTCTACAATGTACATGCTATATGGATCAATTGATAAATTCGTAACACCTCATGCAACTGTTCTTACACAGCATGTCACAGATTTATATTAGTGAGTGCGTTACAACATCCCACGTAAGCAGCTTTAAAATGTTTGTCAGTTTCATAATTATGTGTATTATATTTGACAACCGATTTTTTTTCAGAATGTTTGAAAATGACAACGTGTCGAAATTGCAATCGCAATAAATAATGTTTTAACTGCGGAATGATTTCATTAAAAAAAAAAAAGAAAAACACCACCTGTTCTACTCCGTCAACTTTCCCTCCCTCCCCCCTCTCTCCCCCCCCCCTCTCTCTCTCTCTCTCTCTCTCTCTCTCCCCCTCCCTCCCTCCCTCTCCCTCTCTCGCTCCCCCTCTCTGCCCCCCCTCTCTCTCCCTCTCTCTCTCTCTCTATCTCTCTCTGTCTCACACACACACACGCACACACACACACACACACACACACACACACACACACACACACACACATTTGTTCACCCACCCACAGTGCAGTTCAGCTGCAGTAAAGCCAAGGCAATTGTTTCGTAAATTAGGAAAAAACCCCTTTCGTTCTTGGTAAACCGAGGCATAGAACTGAAATTTTCTCTTTTTCCCCGAGGCGTAAATGCCTCAAATCGGCATCCATCCTTGTCGATTAAGAATCACAGTATCAACGGTCTTACGGACCCCATGCTGGAGCTCACTGCCTTCCTCCTAGCCTGTCTCTGTGCACACAGGAGCACCACTCAAAACGAATTCCGACCCTCTGTATACTCTTTGCGTAAAACTTTCCTGGTGGATGGAATACATACGCCTCACTAAAGTAATACACAGTACTGAACCTCGGGATACCTGTACCTCATATCTGTCAAATGCTATGTTGTAGGTTTATTATTTATAGGTGACATAGTGCGTATGTTTCACAAAAATCAGATCGAATCACCATCTTCCCCTTTCCAAAAATGTCTGAAATGACTAACTGTATCTTTTTATACATCATAGACGTGATTTTAAAGCAATACTACACACCTCAGTAATTCTACTAGTTTAAACACACTTTGTATGTAATGGTCCGTATATACCACAGAATGTAGAACATTGGCAAGTGGTAAGTCAAAGCCATCTTCAAATTTTGTGTTGAAAATTTGTCTGCGATATTTTGTGTTTCTCATTGTTAGGCGAATAAACATGTTTCGTGATTGATTTGTTATACTTTTTTCTATAACCTCCATTTTGATAAAATCATTCTAAAATTAAAATTTTAGCTCTGAAAAGTTTTGGTTCACATGAAAACATGGACCTAGTCATGTTCGTAAAACACATGTATTCCATTTCATCAATTTTCAAACTCAGTCAACCTAAAATTTGTGTTAGTGAGAGTGTATTATTTGTCACAAAGGAAGAGAGTTTTTTACCTTTTTTACCTTTTATTTTTATATTAGAATAAATTGTAACCATGGAAGGGTTAAATTTGTTGATTTAAATTTCGAGCTAGTTCGTTAGGCAGCCGAATTTCTTCCTCATATTGTCCAACCTGAGCCTGTGTTCAGTGTGCAAACTACCACTATGTCGACAGGGCATTTCAGTCTATTTTTTACTTGCATTTTATTTTGAGAATATCCTCCGTAAACAGTTGTCATTAGCTGTTGTTCTTTCCCGTTCTTTACTTTTGATGTTAGTCGAATTTACTCGACTGGCGCAATTTAAATCCCTATAAGAAAATTATTCGCTTCTTTGTTGCTGCTGTCCGGGTCTGGAACAACATACCTTGCACTCTGAGCAGAACCAAATGTCCCGTTACATTTAAGAAATTGCTGAAGCAGATCCTTTTGCCAACCTCACTTTGAACACACACGATCAGTTTTCTCTCTCTCAGACATTAAAGCAAACGCTATCTTCTCCCAGTTGTGCTTCCTTCTCTTTTTGCTTCGCAATCAAGTCACGTCCTGTCTTTCCCCTCTCTTAATTACTTGCCTTCTATCAGTTTCGTCTTTCTGGCCTTCTCCAACCTTCTCGAGTCAGTTTTTGCTAGTATCTTCAATTTACATCTGTCCGATTGTAATTTGCTCTTGTTGTCCTATTTTCCATGCACTAAAATTTACTGATTTTTTAATACCTTAGCTGCTACTGTTTTCCTTTATTATCTTGCAGTTATTTCTAAGTGTTGCTGTAAGATGCTGTCGTTTTGAAAGTAATGTAAAATATGTCGAAGGGCTGTTTAGACGTAAAAGAGAGAGGAGCATCAGACTTATTCTTACATGTAAACAGATAATACATACATATTACATTATTTTCATCTTCCCGAAAAAAAATATTTGAATAACTAAATTTTCCGCACTAATTTTAAAGACATTTCTTTACTTTAACTTAGCCCACACTCGACTTTCTTATTCCTTTTCTTACTCTCCACTCAGTTCAGGTACTGGGAGAATAATGGTGCAACTGCGAGAAAAAAATTCACTCACTTGTAGAAACTGACTAATCATCCACGTATTGGAGGAAAAATGGACATTTTAATGGTCAGAGGAATCACTTTCGCCATAAAATTTCTGTATAAGTTCCAAAAGATGCACAGTGATTTGTAGGCTAGGGCCGTATCCCGTGTACTACCTCTAACGATCACTGTCGCACTGCAGACACAGAAATATTTGTATTTGACTTCATTATTACGTTTTCAAATTAGAAGAAATCAAAGGCACGTATCAGCAACTCCGGCTACGTTTTACTCGTGTCACCGAGCAAAGTGTCGCGGTGGTGAGACGATGGACTTGCATTCGGTAGAATTGCGGTTCAAACCTCAGCTCTGCCATCCTATATCAGGTTTCCCGTTGTTTCCCCAGTTCGCTTAAGCTAAATACCGATATGGATCCTTTGAAAAGCACCTAGGCGATTGCCTCTCCTCTCTTTTCCACATCACGAGCTTCTCTTCTGTCTCTAATGATCTCTTCGTCGACGGAACGTTAAACCCTTATCTTCCCACTTTACCAGTATGAATGACTCTCTTTCCTTCTTCGTTCCCAGAATTGATCACAACCTTGAATCGAAAACAAAATAGACTAATTACTACGCACAGAAGAGTGTCAGCAGTCCTTCTGACGCTCCATGAGCGACAAAGAACTGTATGAAACCCTAGTGCGTGCTCCAGTATAAAATTCTCTGTCATGCGCTTTACGGTGGTTTCAGAGTATGACTGTATATTACTAAAATCTATTCGCCTTTCCACTCCGTTAAGTCAGTTATTTTCTGAAATACCTACAGTTTACGAAAGAAATCGCTATTTTCTTCTTGGTGAAGGTTTTCAGATGTTTGCCCGTCGGTATTTCAGACGAGCATACTTCCTCTGTCTGTAACGGGATATGGAGCAGGACTTAGCGACCTCACAGAGAGTGTAATATACATTTATATTTAATTACGTGATAATGCGTCACGATTAAATACTGTTTACAACGCCGCAAAACGAAACTTTTAAAACTTTACCTACCAAGGAGAACACGACAAGTGCCACAAACCAATTATCCAAAGACTTCACTCATTAGAAGAGAAGATAAATTAAGCGAACACATATCTCGGCTTATCCATAGACACTCGATTATTTCTAAGAAAACGACGGCCAAAGGTTTCGACGTAATTTAGGCGCTTTTTAGGACGCGATAATATCAGCCGAAATAGTGACTCACAGGCCTACGTCACGATCTCTCATTTTTTCACCTCGTGTTCGAAACCCGATTTTTGCTTTTATGTATTTTATTTTATTTACATATTTATTTCGATATTTATTATTCATTTACTTACCCATGTCCGTTGGAGGCTACTACGCGAATGTTTCTTATCAAGTTAAGGGATACAAGGGCATTATATTAATTGTAAAATTACAACTGAGTTTCACAATAAGTGTCACAGATTCATTGTATAATATATGTGTGGGTGGTATTTTCCGGGGCTACAATCTTTTTAAATTCTCGTATTTTTATACTGATTCTTATGTCAATTCTCATATTAAGTCTTATATTTTATAGTTACATTTATTTTTCAGGATGATTCGGTGCATTCTCTTGGATGACACTGATCGTACAACATTCTAAATATAGGAATTCGGAACACCACGCAAGCATCTCGCGAAGGAAAGTTTGACACAGTGACATTTCTTCGTATGAATCTCACTCGGGTAACAAAGGTCGCTACCAGTGCTGAAGATTCACGCATTGGCAATAATTTCACGGCAAAGAACTCATAACGGATCACTTTATGGAAAACTGGTGCTTGCAGTTGATTATGAATCAAGATACACTACAGGAATTTGTCGGAAAACAATTTCAAATAATTTTCTCATTCATTCTTGTTTCTTTCTTTTTTAATTCATTCACCAGACATATATAATTAGTATTCGAATAAGTACAATTACTAGACAGAAAAGGACAACGTTATTTTAATGTGCATTGGAAAACATTAGGGTAATAGATAAACGAAAAATAAAAATAATAATCAAGTTCCTAATACGGGACGCAAAAGTGTGAAGCCGCGATGTTAGTCACAACGCCACCGATTCGCCTGAACTGTTAACCTGATAAATGGCACATAATGTACCTATAAAACTTTGACCGTCGTCTTCTCAGAATAGATCGAATATCCACGGATAAGCCGAGAAACGTGTTCACTTTTTCCAATCCTTTTTTCATTGCGCGGAGTTTCTGGGAAATAGTTTTATGCCACTTGCCGTGTTTTCATCGTAAACAGCTATAGTCATATAACGCGAGGAGAAAATATGTCTGAGGTTCTGCTTCGAGACAATATATGTAATATTTTACAGGTAGAATGTAGTAAAGCATATGATGATCTGCATATATGGTAAATGCGTACTCTACGTGTATGATAATAACGATTTTATGCGTTTCATAAAGTGGAACTAGCAGAAACTTGGCAACCTAACTTGGGTGTAATCAAACTTTCCGCTTGTCAAGTAGCAATTAACTCGTAAACTGCCAAGTTCATAAATAAGTTTTGAGGAAGCAATGCTATTGTACTTCACGTTCATGTTTCTTTGTATCTTTCTCATCATCGACTGTAATTCTCCTGTACCTCATTGCCAGTCGAAAAGTACTCTCTGCTGCACCTCTCGCTTACGTGGAAAACAAATTCCAAATTAGTTATCTAATCAGATAGTCTGCTGGGTTTTATCTATATAGCATGTAAATCTGTTAACCTAACAATTATACCAGAATGATTCGTCGTGAACAAGTTTATGAATATGATTTAGCAATATCATAGTGGAGAAGGTGAAGACTCACTTGCCCAGAACTGTAACAGAAGTAGCGTGTTGCTGCTTCCTCCCCGATATTACAATTCGTGCAATCGGGAATTCTAGGAACAGAATTTCACAGGCTTTAGCGAAGATATTTAGCACACTACTGCGTCTACGCTTGCTCTAAATAAGTTATGGTATTCATCGTAAACGTATAAAGCCTGTTGAATAGGAGAACAGAATCCGGCGGCACCGTCAGACGGTTCCATTGTTTCTACTGCATACACTTCAGTGTTCCCGTTCTCCTGTTCATGTTCTTTTTAGACGTAGCTTATTGAATTGCAAATGAGTGGAGTTTATAACCAAAGTTTTCTTCGGTTCTGTCACAGGAATCTTTTAACTGATTACAGCTTTACTTGTTGGTGGACTTTCAAGTTTTTGTCGTGGAAAACCTTTTATTGCATTGGTAGGTTACCATTTTCGAAGTTTATGTCTCAGAGTGTAATACACACGCTATTCTATTGGATAGGTCATCGTGATATGTACACCATAGAAAAACTCGTTTACGTCCAGTCATGCGTAACTATTGTGGACGGTTCATCCACTCAGAGATTTGACGTATGTAATTTAAAGTGGAACTCATCCATTTCTCATCTTTAACATTTCCTACTGCAGGAGTTATTCGGAGGTGAAGAGGCCTACACAGGGCAGAGTAGCATGGAGAACTGCACGAAACCATTCTTCGGACTGAAGATCACAGCAACAAAGATGTCCCCTAATCAGCTACAAATTTAATATTTCTTTTTCCTATACGTAAAGCAACGTTATTTGTTGTTCTTTCTGATGTTGCAATTTTAACTGAGAAACAGTATGTTCATTCTAGTCATAGAAATGTTATTATATTTTGGTTGTTGCAATTTTATTTTGAGAAACAGCATGTTAATTCTAGCGGTAGCGACATTATTATATTTTGATTGAGAGTAAGTGAACAGAAAGTTACAGCAGTTTGAGATTGTGGTAACCTCTACCAGCTTCATATCTGACATAAGTACGATTTAATATTTATTTTAATCATCGTAAATGAAGTCACAAAAAATCATGAATACGCTTATTGTGCAATACTAGTAATGACTGAATGCAAGGAAGGAGTGAATAAATGTAACCATTCACAATATAATAGATTTGTTGTGTTGAGAAGCGACACAAAACATAGATTGTAAACGTTGCTGAGCTTTTGGACGCTGCCATTATTCATACCAAACTAATACAAAACACGCAAGCACACACATGAACAGACACAAGCACAGCTACAATACGACCGCGGCCAACAACATCAGGCAGCTCGACCTGTACCGATGGGACAATGTAGTCAGTCACACAATGTAGACGTGCGTATTTAGTGTGTGCACCTGTGTTTTGTACCAATTCGCTCACGAGAAGTACATTTCACGAAAACTAATTAAAGTTTTTACTCTTGGTTTTGTGCCTGTCAATCGTTCAACAGCTCATCTACACAGAGAATAGTAGACGAGACTAATAGTGAAACTATTATGATTTTTGAGTGTTCTTCTCGTATTTGTTATTTCTGCCACAAGGGAATATTCAGTTCAACGAAATAGTACGAACATGAAATGCGATAAATGGAATACCGCATACTGTGTCCAGGCGCACTGAAATCATATTGTAGTGATTACAGTTTTACATGATATCTAAATGTTGATGAATTAAGTTTGACCCTGCTGTGATATCCGTATTATTGCTTACTAGTGTGCAGTAAGGAAAAATTGCGTACTTGTTATCACGGTATGTTCCTGATCTTTGAAGCAGACAGGAATAACCAGTAAGTTCAGACAAATTTGATCATCAGGCGTAACTAACACCTATTTCAGACTCGCTGGAAAGCACTTCGTTCAAAGGAACAACTGTAACATAGTTAATGCGAGATTAATTCACCTCCAAACTCAATACAAAACTTGACGGGCATTCTTTCATGTCGTGGGCTTTGTTCTGCTTCAGCGGTTTCGTCTGCTTTCCGTTGTCAGCCCAACTCACGCCAGCATCGACTACCCGTAGGTGTGAGTAACACACACGTGATACACGTGAAGCTCCTTTTTTTATGGGCTAACGACACGGCCCGGCTTCGAAAGGGAAACATTAAGTATAGTATCTACCACCAGATAAATGTCTGGCGTAGCGTATTTTGTCTGCGCGCTACTGGTAAAATTATTCAGAGAATAACATTAAGTAAATGAAAATCATCACTTTTATACAACTTACACGATGTTAGCAGGAAAGTTGTCTAGAAGCATGAATGTTATATGTTCAGTACAGAATTAGAGTATGCAGAGACGTCGCATGGCATTTACGGGAACATATCGTGATGTAAGTCATACACTGAAGAGCCAAAGAAACTGGTACACCTGCCTAATATCGGAGCATCGGATCCGTGGGCTGAAAACTGTATAAGCAATGCATTTGGAAATTTGTAGTAGGTTCCCATGCGACCAAACTGTTGAGGTCATCGGTTCCTAGTCGTACACACTACTTAACCTAACTTACCCTAAGGACAACACGTACCCCTATGACTGAGGGAGGATCCGAATCTCCGACCGGGGGGCGGGCGGTTCCGTCGCAAGACTCCCAGACCGCGCGGCGACGTGGCATGAACTCGACTAACATCTAGCATCTGAAGGAGTGCTGGAGGGAATTGACACGATGAATCCTGTAGGGTTGTCCATAAATACATAAGAGAACGGGGCGGTGGAGATCTCTTCTGAACAGTACGTTGCGGGGCATCTCAGATATGTTCAATAATGTTCATGTCTGGGGAGTTTGGTGGCAGATGGTAGATTCTACCTGTATACATATCTCTGTATTTGAATACGCATTCCTATAGAAGTTTCTTTGGGGCTTCAATGTATATTTACAACCAATTTAAACGTTGAATGCGAATCATGGCTGCACATATGTGTGAATGGTTCAGTAAGTATTGGAGACTGGCTGAGGTGGCGAAAGTAAATTAAAAGTTAAAAAAAAGTACGCATGATGTACATGTTAATTTCATGTTACGTATCAGGGATCCCCTATCACTCCAACTGCACACGTCCAACACCATTGCTGAGCCTCCATCAGTTTGAATAGTCCCCTGCTGACATGCAGCGTCCATGGATTCATAAGGCTGTCTCAACACCCGTACATGTCCATCCGCTCAATACTATTTGAAACGAGACTCGTTCGAGCAGGCAACATGTTCGTCAACAGTCCAATGTCGGTGCTGACGAGTCCAGGCGAGGCATAAGGCCTATGTCGTGCAGTTATCAAGGGTACACAAGTAAGACTTCGGCTCCGAAAGCCCATATCAATCATGTTTCGTTCAATGGTTCACGTGCTGACACTTGCTGATGACCCAGCATTGAAATGTGCAGCCGTTTGAGGAAGCGTTGTACTTCTGTCACGTTGAACAACTCCCTTCAGTCCTCGTTGTTCCCGTTCTTACAGGATCTTTTTCCAGCCGCAGCGACGTAGTAAATTTCATGTGTTGCCAGATTCCAGCCATTTACGGCACACTCGTGAAATGGGAAAGTCCCCACTTCAAAGCTACCTCAGAGACGCTGTGTCTCATCGTTCGTGCACCGACTATAACACCACATTCAAACTCACTTAAATCTTGATAACCTGCCATTGTAGCAGCAGTAACCGATCTAACAACTGCATCAGACACTTGTTGTGTTACATAGGAGTTGCCGAAAGCAGCGCCGTATTCTACTTGTATACATATCTCTGTATTTGAATACGCATTCCTATAGAAGTTTCTTTGGCGCTTCCGTGTATATTTACAACCAATTTAAACGTTGAATGCGAATCATGCGTGCACATATGTGTGAATGGTTCAGTAAGTATTGGAGACTGGCTGAGGTAGCGAAAGTAAACTAAAAGTTAAAAAAAAGTACGCATGATGTACATGTTAATTTCGTGTTACAGCTCACGTGAAGCTTAGTACACACTACGATGCATTATCGAGATTCATTGCTGCAATTCTTTGCCGTGGAGTCTTTATGGCAGACTTCTTCCCCGAGCCACGCAAAGAATCGTGTTCACCTTCGGGTTAGATTCAACTAACACAGAAAGGTAAAAGCTGAGACATCTCATCCGCTGTTTAATAAACGTTTTGCTCATAAATGAAGCAAAGGTGATGAAATAGTTTTTCGGGAAACGTTTTACTAGAAGCACAAAAATAGAACACGTAATATTTAGGATTCGCAGGTTTTTTCGCTATGAAATTGCTCTCAAACTATTGTTTAAAAATATTCGATTATTTCAAATTATAGGTCTCACAACACTTGTTGTGTTATTGGTCATATTTATTACTATACTTGAAGTTGAGTAACTCACTGCCCATTTTCCGATGAACTGCGATTGCCAATTTGAGAGAAGTAAAAATTGTCGGTCTGAAATTCTCGCCATATTTCGAAATGCGTCCCTCAACCATTTGCAGAAGTATTTCGAAATAGTGTGTACTCACCCGTAAAAAATTTATGAATCCCATTGAAGAACATCATGCTCATCTCTTTATCGTCTTAAAAAGGCCTAAATCTCTTTGTTGCCTGTGAAAATTTGTTTACCAGTCTTCTGTATAATTTGAAACAAAACAAACTAAACAAATAATATCTTTCGCCCCACCATGCACAGAATCTTGTTCGCTACTATGTTTGACTCAAGGAGAGGAGAAAGCTGAAAGCTGAGTCATATGCTGCGCTGCTGTAAAAATACTTTATATAAACAAAGCATGTTGCGTTTTACTTCATGTATGAGGAACTGAAAACCACAGGTCTTTGATACGCACACTTTCTCTTCTGTGCAGTTGTTACGAAACGAATGCAATCAACTGGTTGCCACTTAAGTGACTTTCACGACCCTATCCAGTCACTGAACCGGTAAAAAGGGACTGCAGTGGAACGTGGATTTCTAGGCGCGTTTCGAATCTCCACATCAGTGAGAGGTGAATGGTAGGTTAATAAGTAATGTGAATAAATGTGACCCAGCCGGAATTCGAACCTTCATAGCTAGATGTTCTACCGTTGAATAAATGTGACCCAGCCGGAATTCGAACCTTCATAGCTAGATGTTCTACCGTTGGACCACCGGCATCAGATGTGAAATGAGTCACACTTTCTGCTTTCTCACGTTAGGCGATTGCTCGCTAGCTAGCAACGGCGCCGTTTTCACAACCTCATTCCTCGCAATTTAGATAATCTGTTCGAAATACTTATAAATTAGATACAGAAACCTCCTTCATGAATCATTGTATTTGTTACTCAAAACCAGATCGAAATCCCTACACCAATATTGAGGTTAACCTGAGCACAAAGAGGGATGCAAGGAGGCGACATCAATTTATATAAAGAGAGATAAATCGATTGTAAAATAGGCTCCTTGTAATGTAAAAGTGAATCATAAGGATCGTATTCACTGGATATAGAGGAAGAACTAGAGTTGAATCAACAAAATTTCGGGCATTGTTCAGGCATATTTTGTTAGTATTTTGGTGTAGGAGACCCGTGGTCTGCAGTAAAATAATTGTATTTCATTTCATTCCTTACCTGCATTAATCCACGTACTTGTCTTGCAGCCGAAATATCTATACAGCAGTGTAAATTTTGCGGATATGTACTGTGCGTCTTTTTTTCGAAACATAACCTGTTGCATTAACTCACAGAGCCCACTTCACTCTTCGCCCTTCAGCTTTCGTTCAGTACCGCTCTGTTCTTTCTCGAATTTGTTTTTCCAGTAGTATTAGTTGTACCCTAACAGTGTTACACACTAGTATGGATAGGTTCCCTGTTGAAGAGTTCGTCAGAGCGCACCACGGATATGGGCTCACTGAATACAATACAGGAGCGTCACAGTGACACTATACTACACTGTACCCGCAGCTATGTGATTGATGTTGCACTACTCAGTGTTTTGTGTTAGCTTTAAATGATTCAAGTGACTCTGAGCACTACGGGACTTATCATCTGAGGTCATCAGTTCCCTAGAAGTTAGAATTACGTAAACCTAACTGACCTAAGGACATCACACACATCCATACCCGAGGCTGGATTCGAACCTGCGACAGTAGTGGTCGCGCGGTTCCAGACTGAAGCGCCTGGAGCCGCTCGGTCACAACGGCCGGTTTTGTGTTAGCGTTTTGGAGCTTGCGTATTACTGGATTTTCACTGTTTTGAATACATTCCCCGTTTTGTGATAGCTTGGGCCGTTCTGAAAGGACGACATCAGGCAAACTTCCATGTACACTATCCTCTGCCGTTTCGAAATAACATTACATGAACTGTATGCAGGTCATTGCTTTCAGCAGTAGGAGTAGGTAACGGTCTGTGATACTGATTAAGAAGCAAAGCTTACAGTAAACTAGTGTCGTCGTCGTCCCCGTTGTTGTTGTTGTTGTTGTTGTTGTTGTGGTATCCAGTCTGAAGATTGGTTTGGTGCAGCTCTTCATGCTACTCTGTCCTGTGCAAGCCTCTTCATTTCCGAATAACTACTGCAACCTGTAGGCATATGCTTACCGTATTCTTCTCTTGCTCTCCCTCTACTATTTTTACCCCCCAAACGTACCTCCAATATTAAATTGGTGATTCCTTGATGTCTCAGAAAGTGTCCTACCAACAGATCACTTCCATTAGTCAAATTGTGTCACATATTCTTTTTATCCCCAATTCTGTTCAGCATCTCCTCATTAGTTACACGATCTGCCGATCTACTCTTCAGCTTTCTTCTGTAGCACCAAATTTCAAAGGCTTTTTTCTCTTCGTGTTTAAATTTTTTATCGTCCACGTAAATACGTAAAACGGCAACAAGTCACTTTTTTGAATAGTTATTTATTATACCACGAAACGCTTTACAAACCTTTCTATGCTCATCTTCAGACGGTTTTCTGGAAGTTACATCACTGTTTTATAGCACATGCTCGATCCTGACAAAGCTTCGCTACAGTGTTAATGTATACAGATTGCGTAAAAGAGTGTGGAGTGATGTACCAATTGGCCATCAAAATGGAAGTAGATAGATGGACACTAAAAGAAGAAAGCCGCCCATACAGTCGCAATCCAGCACCCAGCATTATGTTAGAAATAGTGATGTAACTTCCAGAAAACCATTCGAAGATGAGCCTGAAAAGGTTCTAAAACTGATTCATGGAATAATAAATAACTATTCAAAATAGTGACTCGTTACAGGTTTATATATTTACATTTAATTAACAGTCGCGGATTCTAAAATATTCGTAATAAATAAGCTTAATCTGTTTACCGTCCATATTTCACTGCCGTACGTGGCTACACTCCAGACAAATACCTTTAGAAAAGACTTCTTAACACTTAAGTGTATATTTGATGTTAATAAATTTCTCTTCTTCAGAAACACTTTCCATGCCATTGCAAGTCTACATTTTATGTCGGCTCTACTTCGGTCATCGTCAGTTATTTTGTTGCCCAAATAGCAAAACTCATCTGCTACTTTAAGGATCTTATTTCCTAATCTAATTCCCTCAGCATCACCTAATTAAATTCGACTACATTCCATTTTCCTTGTTTCAATTTCGTTGATATTCACCTTTTATCCTGCTTTCAAGGCACTGTCCATTTTGTTCAGCTGCTCTTCCAATTCCCTTTCTGCCTGTGACAAAATTACAGTGTCATCGGCAAAGCTCATTTTTTTTTAAATCCCCCCTTAACTTTAATTCCTACTCCACATTTTTCTTTGATTTCCTTCACTTCTTGCTCAGTTGGTTGAATAATATCTGGGATAGGCTACAACACAGTCTCACTCCCTTCTTAACCACTGATTTCCTTTCATGTCCCTTGACTCTCGTAACTGCTGTCTGGTATCTGTACAAGTGGTAAATAATCTTTCGCTTTCTTTATTTTACCCCTGCCAGCTTTAGAATTGCAAAAAGAGCAGTTCAGTTAATACTGTTAAAAGCCTTCTCTAAGTCTATGAACGTTATAAAACGTACATCTGTCTTTTTGTAAACCTATCTTCTTAGTTATGTGGTTGGGTCAATAATGCCTCGCGTGATCTTACATTTCTCCGAATTACAAACTGTTCTTCTTCGAGGTCGGATTCTATCAGTTCTTCCATTCTTCTGCAAAAAAATCGTGTTAGCATTTTGCAACCATGACTTATTAAACTGATAGCACGGAAATTCTAGCACCTGTCTGCCTCTATTTTCTTTGTAATTGGAAGCATTGCATTCTTCTTGAAGTGTGAATGTGTTTCGACTGTCTCATACATCTTGCACGCCAGATGGGAGAGTTTTGTCATGGCTGGCTCGCCCAAAGCTATCAGTAGCTCTGACGGAATGTCGTCTACTCCCGGGGCCTGTTTCGTTATAGGTCTTTCAGACCTCTGTCAAGTTCTTCTCGCAGTATCATATCTTCCGTCTTATTATCATCTACGTCCTGTCCCATTTTTGTAATATTGCCTTCAAGTTAATCTTGTATGGACCGTCTACGTATTCCTTCCACCTTCCAGCTTTCGATTCTTTGCTTAGGACTGATTTTTCATCCGAGCTCTTGATATTCATACAACTGCTACTCTTTACTCCAAATGCATCTTTAATTTTCCCGTATTCGCTATCTGCCTTTTTCCTAGAGAATTATACTTCTAAATTCTTACATCTGTGCTCTAGCCACTCTTCTTTAGCCATTTTTCACTTCCTATTAATCGCATTTTTAGACGCCTGTATTCCATTTCACCTACTCCATGTCCTGCTTTTTATATTTTCTCGTTTCATCAATTAAATTTAATATCTCCTATGTTATCAAAGTATATCTACTAGGCCTTGTCTTTTTACTTATGTGATCCTCTGGTACCTTCACTATTTTATCTCTTAAGGATGCTCATTTGTCTTCTACTGTATGCCTTTCCCCTGTTCTAGTCAGCCGTTGCCTAATGCCCCCTCTGAAACTCTTAACAGCCTCTAGTTCCTTCAAGTTATCCATGTCCCATCTTCTAAATTTCCTTCCTTTCTGGAATTTCCTTAGTTTTAATCTCCCTTAAATTGTGGTCAGAGTCCACAACTGCCTCTGGGAAAGACTTATAATTTACAATTTGGTTCCGAAATCTCTGTCCTATCATTATACGATCAGTCTGAAACGTTACGTCTCTTCTACGTATACATCCTTCTTTCACGATTTTTAAACCAAGTGTTAGCGATGATTTAATTATGCTCTGTGCAAAATTCTACCAAGCGACTTCCTCTTTCATTGCCTTCCCCTCATGCCATATTAACCTGCTACTTTTCTCTCTCTTCTTTTCCTACTATCGAATTCCAGTTTCCCATCATATCTAAATTTTCGTCTCCTTTAACTATTTGAATAATTTCTTTTATCTCACCATGCATTTCTTCAATCTCTTCGTCATCTGCGGAGCTAGTTGGAATATAAACTTGTACTACTGTGTTACGCGTTGCCTGCGTGTCTATCTATTGCTACAATAATACGTTCCTTATGCCGTTCATAGGAGCTTACCCGCATTCCTGGATTCATATTTATCATTAAACCAACTCCTGCATTTCCTCTATTGGATTTCGTATTTATACCCCTGTATTCACCTGACCAGAAGTCCTGTTCCTCCTGCTACCGAACTTCACTAGTTCCCACCAAATCTGACTTGAACTTAACTATATCCCTCTTTAAATTTTCTAACCTATCTGCTCTATTAAGGGATATAATATTCCACGCTCCTATCCGTAAACGCCAGTTTTGTTTCACCTGATGACGACATACTCATGAATAGCCCCTTCCCGGTTCCGAATTAGGGACTATTTTACCTCCGAAATATTTTACTCATGAGGGTGCCATCATCATTTAACCACATAGTAGAGCTGCATGCCCATGGGAAAAACATACGGCTGCAGTTTCCCCTTGCTTTCAGCAAGGCGTTTTAGTTGATGTTACAAGGCAAGATCAATCATTAATCCAGACCATTGCCCCTACAAGTACTGAAATGGCTGTTTCCCCTGTTACGGAACCACATATTTGTATGGTCTCTTAACAGATACCCCTTAGTTGTGGTTGCACTTACGGTACGGCTATCTGTATCACTGAGGCACGCAAGCCACCTCAACAGCTGCAAGGTCCACAAATGGTTCAAATGGCTCTGAGCACTATGCTACTTAATATCTGAGGTCATCAGTCCCCTAGAACTTAGAATTACTTAAACCTAACTAACTTAAGGACATCACACACATCCATGCCCGAGGCAGGATTCGAACCTGGGACCGTAGCTGTCGTACGGTTCCAAACTGAAGAGCCCAGAACCGACCGGCCACACCGGCCGGCACTGCAAGGTCCATGGTCAGGGAGCGTTAATAGGCGATAAACTGTTTACTATTTATTTTAAATATGTATGAACACGACAAAGAAGGATGTTGTGAAATAAGCTGCGATTAGCAACCCGTTATCTGTCTACGAGCTTCAAATTCCTTTTCAGCTGGTTATTACGTTTTTGAACTTGATGTGCAGATGGAGGTTATCATTAAAAACTATGCGTAAATCCCCTGTGTATTGATAATCATCTATTTCCATCCCTGGCAGCTCCTACAGCTGCAATGTTGGATCTATTGAGAACGACTGATATTATTTTCACTTCAGGAGGGTCCCTAAAATTACGTTCTAATAAATGTCCGCGCTCTCCAAATAAACTTACATCCAGTGTCCACATGAAACACTATAACTGAATTTATAAGTGTAAATAACCCACACTGCGGAATAGAATCTGAACCAGCTGAACGGAAATAACAGAAATATCGAATGTAACCTAGAAGGAAGGTAAATTCAATTTATGAGACAATATACAAAGCAAATATAAATTGATGACGCTGCGGGTGCTCTAGATGTCAGAAGAGCTAACAGAAAAATATGACGTCGCGTTGTTAAATGAAATGGCTCGTCAATTCGTATTTGGAAAAGAGCAACAAGTGACCCGCTGAAAAAGAGCGCACGAATGAACATTACGAGCAGAATGGGAAAAGAAAAAGAATAGGCAGAGAATTTGGGGCAAGTGTTATTACAATATTCTGCTTGTTTACGTTGGATATACAACCCACGGTGCCTGGGGCCATTCTAACGTTGCTTACCAGCATACGTTTCAAGAAGATTGTATGCAGAGCAACTTTTTATATGACCCTATAATAATTTTCTTGCTTTTCCTTCATAAGAAATATTACTTTTTCCTTTTACCAGCTTTGTGTAGCGATTCTTCTCTTTCACAGTATCAGCGTCCACGGGTACGGCGGTGGTCTCGCGGTTCTATGCGCTCAGTCCGGAGCCGCGTGACTGCTACGGTCGCAGGTTCGAATCCTGCCACGGGCATGGATGTGTGTGATGTCCTTAGGTTAGTTAGGTTTAAGTAATTCTAAGTTCTATGGGACTGATGACCTCAGATGTTAAGTCCCATAGTGCTCGGAGCCATTTGAACCATCCTCGGGTACGATATGCCAGATTCTCGAGAGGGCACGTGGATTACGGGAGTGATCGTTTAATTATTGGATTACATCTCGCAATATTTTGTTTGTTCGTTCGATAGTTAATGCAAAACTGTACAACTTACAGTGTATACTGCCTGACAGTGTAACAAACAGAGGAGTTTTGTTTCCCTTGGTACAGAAGCTGTATTTCACATAATTTTTCATAACATATTGTAAGACTAAAGAAGTTACTCGTTGAACATTCCAAATGTCGTTATTGACTACAACAAACTCCTTTTTGAAACATCCCGTAAATTACTTTCCCTTTAACAATCAGATTATTTTTGCAAACGGGAACATTAATAACACAGTATTCCTCCTAGGTGGGTATTAATTTTTTTTCAGATTTCGCTGATGCAAATTTCATATACTTGACAAGCCATCGGATGATCAAAACTAATTGCAAAATGGTTTAGACAAGATATCTGTATGGTGTGAAAAATGGCAATTGATTCTAAATAAAGAAAAATGTGAAGTCATTCACACGAGTAATAAAAAGGGACCCGCTAGATTTCGGTTACTCGATAAATCACATAAATCAAAAAGCTGTCATTTCAAATAAATACTTAGGGATTATAATTACGAATAACTTAGATTGGAACGACTATATGTCTGTATGGTCAGAACACTTAAAAGATGCAATAGGTCTACTAAACTTACTAACTACGTTACGCTTGTCCGTTCTATTCTAGAGTACTGCTGTGCTGTATGGGGTCTGCATCAGGTAGAATTGACGGAGGGTATCGAAAAAGTTCAAAGAAGGGCAGCTCGTTTCGTATTATCGCGAAATAGGGACGAAAGTGTCACGGATATGATATGTGAGATGGGGTGTCTTTCGTTAAAACAAAGGCACTTTTCGTTGCGACAGGATCAATTGCCAACTTTCTCCTTCGAATGCAAAAATACTTTTTTCGCCCCACCTCACCGCATGTGAGTTATTGTGAAAAGTAATAAAATAAGACAAATCAGAACTCGCACGATAAGATTCAGATGTTCTTTTTTCTTGCGCGCTGTTCGAGAGTGAAACTGTGGAGAAACAACTGGAAGGTGCTTCGATGAACCGTCTCCTAGGCCCTTAATTGTGTATTATTATTGCAGAGTAGTCATGCTGATGTAAATTTACAGGAAACTGAGGCCATCATGGATCGGTTCTGAGTGCAACCGTCTTTTCCATCGGTATCAATGGCATCGTGACCACAGCAGAGTCCACGGTCTAACCGTCATTGCATGTGGGCGACTTTCGCCTGTCATCTCCATTATGGACACAGCAGGACGCCAACTTTAACAGACCGTACAGGAAGTATATTATTGGGCCTTAAATCACAGATATCAATTTTCTTTTGCGAAAACTCGCGTCGTGCACTTTTCTTGGCTGAGGACTGTGCATCTGCGCCCAAAACTTTGCCTCAGTAGACAGTTACCTGAAGTCGTCGAAATTTTCAAGTTTTTAGACCTTTTTGTAGTAAGTTATGTTTACCATAGGTACGTCTGTACAAGGCAAAACTCATGAGGAAGCTTTATACCCTCAGATTTCTCTTCTGCACATCCTCGGGTGCAGGTCTGATTTTTTCCCAACTGGTCTACGGATGTGTATCCCACAGTTCGACAGCAGTACTTCGCCTGTTACACCTGACCCACCACAGTGGTGAGAGTTTGGCAACTGGAACCTTCCATACGAACCCTGTAGACAGCTTCTCCTGATGGTAGCTATTGTCTTCTACTGAGGGTCAGAAGCCAGCAACTCTTGGTGAACCAAGCGGTCACAATCTGTCAGATACCTGTGCATCTGTGATACTCGACTACGTTTCACAACCGACAGTCCAGGTTGTAAAAATGGTTAGAGCAATTGGGATACGATTGGAAGCTCTATGCCATGACCTTCAACTGCCCTTTCAAGTGAGCGTTCATAGAGTCCCTCTCAGCACCCCTTGTTGTATGTACCGAGTCGTATGATTCGGATGGACCTCTTGCGTAGTCGTAAGAAGAAAGCTGATTCGACCATTCATAGACAACTGTAACGTTCGGTTCACCATGAGAACCAAAATCCCAATTTCATCAACACAGATGGATTGAAAGATAAAGGTAGGGTCTGTTTTGTTTCTGCACACCCAAGGAGGCACGATAAGTATAAATTTTTATTTATGGGATGTCCACAACTGTTCTGCAACGCGTTATGGTACACAAATCAGCTACAGCTATAAAATGCTTTTATTGTCGGAAGTCTTCAAGACAGAAGTCGCTGTAAACTACCACAGTTTTGAGCTCCATCATCAGATATATCTGGAATTTAAAGTAAAACAATAGTTGTTAACTACTCCTGTAAACAATTTAAAAAAAAATTAAATTTAGAACGTAGAAAAACAAAGTGATTAAAAACTATTTTATCAGTAGGAGGACATCATGTACATGCAAAATAACTAGTAGGGAAACATCTACAGTAGGTAGACCGTCATAATAACATTCCAAATTGTGGCTGTAAATAAGTCCATTTTTCAAACGTGGCCTGGAAAAATGCCTCTTGTCCCAAAATTTCCACTGGAAACGCACGCAGCCTACAAAAATAAATCCACCGTAGGACGTTAGGTGTAAGTCACCTTGCAGTTATGATTTGGGATGCTATTATTTACATTTTTTTTGTTTTTTTTTTTTTTTTGTAAAATGTAGTCGGCCATGTAAACACTGGAGCGTTTTACTTAAGGACTTTGGAGGGATATAACTAGGTAAAACCTTGCAGTCCACAATTGCCTCTTTCCGTTGCTGATACTCTGACTGGTTAATTTTGTAGCTTACAACAGCATCTGATACGACACATGTACTTGTGTTCGGATTTTCCATGAGCGTTTACAAACGGAGTAGTGACTGAGTTGAAGAAGAATAAGAGATAGATCGGCACGTGGTCTTTATTGAAATGTTTTCGTACCTGTTTTTACTTCCTCTCTTGATTGCGACAGCTATGCACTAAGTCGCTTGACAAAATACAAGGTTTTGCACAAATTATAAGTGTAAATGTAAGCACTGCTGTAATTGATATATTTTTTAGAAAGAGAATATACCTGCTGTATCTGTGAGAAAATGTAGCCGATCCTTTGAATTAGATCAAGAGGATGAAAGAGAGACACGATCTAACAATAATAGGTCTGAACAGTATATATGACTGCTGTAGTATGTGCTGACTTCTTAGTAACTTCTTGTCGGAGTTTTCACATTTAACGTGGCGTGGGACCTGTTCTTTGCTTTTCTGAGAGAGTTTGTTTTGGAAGCTCATGCATGATGGACTCAGGACAGGTGACGCAGGGACTGAAAGAAAAACGGGGCTTGATATGTAGCAGGGACACATGTATTCATGAGAATGGCACGCTGCAAGGTTGCAGGCAGGCAGAAATATGCTGCTTGGGTGTTGAAAGTTACATCACCGGCAGCCCCTAGTGAACGACAGCTATTGCTTAGTTTTATAGTATGATTTTACATCCAACGCACATGAGGTTCTGCAAAAGAGCTGCTCAGAGTGTCTCCTAAATTGTTTAGTTAGATTAGGAACAGCAGAGGGCCTATAACACTTCCTTGTGGAACGACAGATCTCGCTTGTATTTTACTCGTTGACTTTGTGTCAGTTACTAGGAAATATGTGATTATGAATGCAGTCCCGCAACTGAGGTGATACACACCAGGTACGCAACTGATTGGAGATCAGTTGTGAGGAATGGTGTCGAAAGTCTTGTGGAAATCTACAAATACGGAATCAGTTTGAGATCCCCTATCGATAGCACTCAGTACTTCGTGTGTATAAAGAGCTAATTGTGTTTCACAGGAACGATATTTTTCTGAATCTGTACTGTTTATTTGTCAATACATCGTTTTCTTCGAGGTAATTCATAATGTTCGAATACCGTATTTTGACACAGTGTGTGCGAAATTTTACGTCATATGCTTCGGGTGGAGGCGTTGAAACAGTTTCTACTGTTTTGGTACGGCAAGCGGTCGAATGTTTTATGTTCCTTGCTTTTCTTCTGTGCCTTGTAAACTGAACATGTTGGAGAACTACGGGGATGGTATTCTGGGCAGTTTACATATGCAAGGCTTCTTCACAAGGCTAGCCTCATGCGTTGTACTGCCACACACCTCACAAGTAGCCTTATTAACACAGCAGAACGACGTGTGTTCAAAGCCCTGGCACCGAAAACATCTCAATGCCAAGGGAAATAGTGCTTGACGTCACACCCATAACCCACGACTTTAACTTTCTCAGGTAAACATTTCCAGTGAACGCTAGGATTAAAACACCAGTGTCAACCCTATTATCCTTAGGTCCCTCTCAGCATACATAGCGAAGTTACAGCTCAGGTTTGACCAGTGTGATCCCTGGGTTATCAGGTGGCTACTTGACCGTCGCACATGACAGGTCGTCTACAGCACTGGATTTTGGATGTGAACACAAAGGCACTCTAATAGCAGGTGCAGAGGATCACGTTGCTCAGTGGATAGATTATGCACCTGGTTAGGTTCCCTTTCCTAACCTGACTGCACTTCTATGAAGTGTAGAAAAGTGAACGTCAAAGCCGAAAGTGGGATCATAAGTAATTAAGCCAAAAAGATTGAGGGCAAGATTTTGAAATGAGCTATAACTAGTGTGTTTCCTAATAATGGCAGAATCGTCAACGTAAAACAACAGGAAAAGAATAAGCGCTGATCTGCTCTAGCCTCTGACACTGCAGGAGATTGAGTTTTATGTTTGAGACCCCAAGTGAGGTGGCGCAGTAATGAGCACACCGGACTCGCTTTCTTGACGACGATGCCTCAAACCCCAGAATGCCAGAATGACGTTTTCCATGATTTTCCTTAATCGCTTCAGACAAATGCTGGGATGCTTTCTTCGAACAGCGCTCGGACTATATCTTTCACCATTCTTTTGTAATCGGAGCTATACTTTCATCTCTAATGACATCACTGTCGATGAGATGTTAAAATCTAGTCTTCCCTCCTTCATTTATATTCGGGACTTTACCTGAAAACGTAAGGAAGCTTCGCAAGAGCCCTGGACGGGAACCAAGGAAGTGAATCTGCATTGTCCACTTACTTTAAATGGTTCAAATGGCTCTGCGCACTATGGGACTTAACATCTGAGGTCACCAGTCCCCTAGAACATAGAACTACTTAAACCTAACTAACCTAAGGACATCACACACATCCATGCCCGAGGCAGGATTCGAACCTGGGACCGTAGCGGTCGCGCAGTTGCGGACTGCAGCGCCTAGATCCGCGTGGCCACCACGGTCGGCCACTTACTTTATCGTGGCGATATGTGAAAAACCCAAATAAGCCAGGAGAGTACTGTAAATTCCTCCTGGTGCTCTTGGAATCTGCGATTTGTGTAACACGTTGATTTTTCTTGCTTTTAAATACTGTCGTGCCGAGTAAAAACAAAGTGCATGAATCGTGAACTAAAATGGGAATCCCTAGATGGAAGGCGACTTTATTTTCGCGAAGCTCTTTTGGGGGAAATTTAGAGAAGCGACATTTGCAGCTGACTCAAGAACAATTCTCCTGACGCCAAAGTACATTTCGACACTTACAATATTACGGAATTTATTACAGGATGTTTTCCGAGATTTTGGTATAAGGGACACGTAGTATCCGTTGGCTCATTAAAGAGTGATAATGTAATTAATATTCATCTGTCTTTTATCCCAGTTAGCCTCATTTCTGTGAAAATAAGTTCGGAACAGGAAAATCGGTAATATGCTATCAAGAAAACATACAACAGAAAATACAATGTAATGCAGCAACCATCAGATGCGAAATTTGTGTGATGTGACTGCAGAAACGTATCGTTCTGCAGTTCTACATCTACATCTACATCTACATTTATACTCCGAAAGCCACCCAACGGCGTGTGGTGGAGGGCACTTCACGTGCCACTGTCACTACCTCCCTTTTCTGTTCCAGTCGCTTATGGTTCGCGGGAAGAACGACTGTCTGAAAGCCTCCGTGCGCGCTCGAATCTCTCTAATTTTACATTCGTGATCTCCTCGGAAGGTATAAGTAGGGGGAAGCAATATATTCGATACCTCATCCAGAAACGTACCCTCTCGAAACCTGGACAGCAAGCTACACCGCGATGCAGAGCGCATCTCTTGCAGAGTCTGCCACTTGAGTTTGCTAAACATCTCCGTAACGCTATCACGGTTACCAAATAACCCTGTGACGAAACGCGCCGCTCTTCTTTGGATCTTCTCTATCTCCTCCGTCAACCCGATCTGGTACGGATCCCACACTGATGAGCAATACTCAAGTATAGGTCGAACGAGTGTTTCGTAAGACATCTCCTTTATTGATGGACTACATTTTCTAAGGACTCTCCCAATGAATCTCAACCTGGTACCCGCCTTACCAACAATTAATTTTATATGATCATTCCACTTCAAATCGTTCCGCACGCATACTCCCAGATATTTTACAGAACTAATTGCTACCAGTGTTTGTTCCGCTATCATATAATCATACAATAAAGGATCCTTCTTTCTATGTATTCGCAATACATTACATTTGTATATGTTAAGGATCAGTTGCCACTCCCTGCTCCAAGTGCCTATCCGCTGCAGATATTCCTGCATTTCGCTACAATTTTCTAATGCTGCAACTTCTCTGTATACTACAGCATCACCCGCGAAAATCCGCATGGAACTTCCGACACTATCTACTAGGTCATTTTTATATATATATATATATATATATATATATATATATATATATATATATATATATATATATATATATATATATTGTGAAAAGCAATGGTCCCATAACACTCCCCTGTGGCACGCCAGAGGTTTAACGTCTGTAGACGTCTCTCCATTGATAACAACACGCTGTGTTCTGTTTGCTAAAAACTCTTCAATCCAGCCACACAGCTGGTCTGATATTCCGTAGGCTCTTACTTTGTTTATCATGCGACAGTGCGGAACTGTATCGAACACCATCCGGAAGTCAAGGAAAATAGCATCTACCTGGGAGCCTGTATCTAATTTTTCTGGGTCTCATGAACAAATAAAGCGAGTTGGGTCTCACACGATCGCTGTTTCCGGAATCCATGTTGATTCCTACAGAGTAGATTCTGGGTTTCCAAAAACGACATGATACTCGTGCAAAAAACATGTTCTAAAATTCTACAACAGATCGACGACAGAGATATAGGTCTATAGTTTTGCGCATCTGCTCGACGACCCTTCTTGAAGACTGGGACTACCTGTGCTCTTACGTTGCATTCAGTGGTCCTATACACGAGGTGCAGATCGGCCAACTCTTCATCTCTAAGCCGACCTGTACTACGTTTATCACTATTAACGTACAAGTAACACTGCCGGTAAAACAAACCAGAGGCAGAACAGAGTAGTAGTAAATGGAATCCTGCAGGCGAAAAGTGTAGTGGTTTTTACTGTAGACACCAACAAGTGCAGAAAATATATTCACAGTTGCCAATATGAACCACCTTCGGCTATGTATTGGAATGACGACAGTGAAATATTATGTCTGATCAGGACTCGAATCTAGATATCTTTCTTTATTAGAGAAGTCGCCTTAACCACTTCGGATATCCGTGCACGAATCACGGCCTGACGTATGTTACGTATATTCGTGCCCCGGAAGGAGTATTTGTTGAGAGAGTCGAGGGATTGGTATTGGCGAATAAATACGAAATAGCAGTGCCTGTATTATTAAGTACGATGGATTGTTCCTTCAGACATGCATGCATTGATGTCCGAAGAAACAGTGCGTCGTACTTCTCAATAACATAGACACTGCCCTTTTCTATCAGCGAGTACCACCAGTGAATGCAGCAAGTTTGTTTCGAAACAAGACTCACACTGTGGTGCAGGTATTTCCAGTGCAATACAGACACACAGAGAAATATGAGTAAGAAATAAAGCGAATATATCTTAAAAGACATCATAGTCGCATTTTACTGTATAAAATATTAATTGTTATTACTGGAATTTCGGCCTTATGGCTATTTTAAGTAACACTGCAAGAAATTACTTGAACACAAAAACACGAAAGTTATACACAATTAAACAAACATTTCATTAAGAAAGTAGCTCGATTATGAAAACTGGAGATAAATGTACATTACTTCTGTCAGAATATAAAAACATTTAACGGGAGTACACGTCGTCATCAAAATGCAGCCTTTTGACTGTGAGAGTCCCACAAAATCTGATGAGTACGACACTTATTACATCGCAATATATTGTTAAAGATATACTGAACTGTCGATGTTACCATCGTTCTAATAATCTATCAAACATACAAGTTCAGATGCACTGACAACATGTGGAGCTAAGTCAGTTGGTGCGGAAATACATTTACTAAAGATACTTTGCACGTATCAAAGACAGGCCACACCAAGGATACCACTTACGAGCTTTATATCCTAAAGTCTTTTCATCTGTAGACATCATACAGCTTACTAAATAGTGCTATGATTGTAATGGGCAGTAGGATAGGATGAGAATATTTATTTATAACATAATAGAGAATTATACATGTGTTATGTGTAAATAAGCTCTCACAGTGACTTAAGTGCTCGTAAACGAGATGAAGACAGAGCTCTGATATATAATACTTTGTTTGCGGATAAATTTTACGAATATAAATGACGTAAAACGCTCGCCAGCAATTCAATTCGCTGTGCACCACCACAAATTCTGACAAAACATCACAATGTCTCCGCACAAATATAGGATGCATTCTTCAACCAGGCTTTTTTGTAGCGAACAGGACTAAGTAAATGTGTATACTGTTCCCTTTAGCTCCACGTATTGTCAGTGCTCCTGTACTTGTATGTGTGGTAGATTATTAGAACGATGGTAACATCGACAGTTCAGTATATATATAACAACGTATTACGATGTAAGAAGTGTCGTACTCATCGGATCTTGTGGGACTCTCACAGTCAAACGGCTGCATTTTGGCGACAAAATAGTCTTATTTTCTGACAGAATGTAAGTAATGTGCATTTATCTCCAACTTTTATGATTGAACTACTTTCTTAATGAAATGTTTGCTTAATTATGTATATACCCCCTGTGCTTCACTTTCGTAATTTTGTGGTTAGGTACTTTTTTGCAGTGTTACTTGAAAATGGCCACAAGGCCGAAATTGCTGTAATAAAAATAAATATTTTATATAGTCAACGGCAGCTATGATGTCTTTTAAGAAATATTATATGACTGTGAATCCCAACCATGAGAAGTTAATAAAACGAATATAATTACTGTGTAACCAGCCACCGAAGACCATTGGTCCCTTACACTAACGTAGTGGCAAAATATCCGCGAAAAACCTCCGAGTTTTTCTCGGCGAGATTCAGGTGCAGCCTGTATGTGTCAAGGAGCCAAGTCATTGATTTACTCCACACTTTATGGTATGAAGAGACTCTCAGCCAATTTGAAATTTTCGTCATTACAGGATTCTGAGGACGTTTCCTTCTGTTGTTTAAGATCTAGTCCTTCCTGTACTCTGACAAACATCTCCGCGAACGTTCCTGTTAGGGATTAATTAATGAAATGTTTCGTAGACGTCTCGGAAGGGTTGAGTAAACTGTGCGGATCTGGGGCCGGGCGGGTCGTCGCTTGGGGCAGGTTGCGGAGGGAGCGAGGCGACAGCGGCGCCGACGCGGGCGCCCCTGGCGGCGGCCGCGGGAGGCTCCGCCCGGCCGCGGCGCGTCGCGACGCTGGGCGTCGTGCAGTGTGACGCTCGCGCTCCAGCACGTGGCTGCCCGCCGCCAGCCTACCGCCGAGGCGTTCGCCAGCGAGTGCTCCGCGCGCGACCCGACGTACCGGCCTGCGCCTACATCGGCGGTGTCACGGGAGTGACAGCGGTTTAAGCGACTCGCCTGTGGATATGCTCTCGCGAGGCACCCGCAGTGTGTTTGTAGTGTTCTATAACACGGATGTGTGAAGGCTGCAACGTTGGAAAATGTAGACGAAGTGCAGTTCTTCTCGACGCGGGAATCTTTTCGCTCCTCCGATGTTCCATCAATTAGGTATAAACATCTCAACTACGTCAATTAAATGTTTACCCTACTACGCTACAAAGCAGTGTTGCAGGTGACTAATATGAGCGAGTACAGCGAATATAATCACTACACGTCATCTGTCATTTGCTATTATCGTTTTTTCAGAGGAGCTGCACCGCCGACATAATTAAATCCTGTGGGCGGCAATATCTGACTAAATGACGTGAACCCACTGTTCTGTGTATCTTCCACTGCCGTCTGGTGATGCTTATTCGTAGTAATGTCGACGTCACTTTTTTTTTCTTTTTGGAGTCGGACAACATTCTCCCCTCCATTCGTCTTCACAGTATTTAGTGTAGCAGTTAACAAATATTACAGATAACCTATATTTGTTCAAAACCTGTTTCACGTTGTTTTTTTACCGATTCTCACATTATAAATTGGTGGAACCAAGATTATTTGATCTGCTACAACAGTAACCCTCCTGCAAAGCTGTGGACTCAGCTTCTAAGTCTACGTGAAACGTCACCTCAGCTACTGTTATGAATGTCTTTAACTGCTACTACTAACTACGTTCATTGCACATGTTCATGAGACAAGTGTCTATTATCTTGCGCACTGGCTTGGTACACACGTAAATTTCAGTAGCATGTGAATTTTTCCCTATCCTCAAGATAGAATACTGGTAAGTATAAGCCCACTGCAGCATAATGAGGACTAACAACGTAGAACATGCACTCAGTTATTTGGAAGCTCAACGCCACATCCCGCGAATTACCGTCACAGAGGCAAAGAAAAAGATTAAATGATTCAGTGTTTCAGGTCTATTTATATTTTCAATCGGTGACCTAACCGCAATGTTCATAATATTCCTTTGGTCCCCTTAAAGTGCAGTACTTATTTTTGGAACCTAAACACTGAAATACATGGCAGTTTTTGCCTCCTTCATCGACTAGATAGCGTAATTCACGAGTAATGTTTGGTCATTAAATTTCGTCGTTTACAATATAACTGAATAGTCGTGAAAATCACGGCACTTCATTGTTTACAAAATCTCGACTTCCTTCTTATTAAAAAGAAAAACATCTCCAAACAAAATTATCCTGAGGAAGCCACTAAGAAAGACACACCCCACATTTTAGCTGTGTATCGGAATTTAATGCAGTTCTGAGCAAAGAATTCACTTTGCACGAGATTTAACTGAGTTACTGCAACCGTTCGCCGCCGAGAACGTGACTCGAAACCGCGCGCCCGTCTCCTGGGATATTATGGATTGCATCCATTCACCAAATTGACGTTGACATCTTAATTGAATGCTCGTCACCGTGATTACTTCACTGCCTTTATTCGGCTTTCAATACCACAAACACAGTGCCACTGCCATTAGGCTCATTGTAGTGACCACATAACAAATACGAACGCAAATGGACTTTACAAGAGAGGCACGTCCCACTAGAAAAAGTATGCATTGTCTGTTCCCTAAAATTAAACAACACTAGTAAAGCACTGTGAATACGTTCACCCATTGCTGTGCCCTGATCCCGAAACTACCTGCCGCTATAGCGCTCAAAGAGCATTAATTGCGAAAATATCAGAGATATGTTTGACGCGGGAGTAATCTCACTGGTGGAAGTGTCACAATAGTAATCTATTCTAAGTTAAATTACTGTATGTGCCACAAATGTAATGGATTTTTAAATGTTGGTTCAAGAACCTGGCTGCGGAGTCTAGCTCTGACAGAAATTTATGCAAATATGTAGAGTATCACATAATAGAGGATGTTCCAGTAGAAATGGTCAATATGCTGTGATATGACACAGAAACTCTTCGAAGAAAAAAATACTAGTAAACAAGGGCTCTAAAATACATGGCCTTTAAAATACGTACCTTAAGGGATCTGAGCACTTGTTCAATAGAAGAGATGTGTGTCACAGTTGCGAGAGTGAGTAAGTGCTCATTGCTCTTAAGGGATTCACCTTAGAGCCCATATCAGTGGACATTTTTTCTATTTTTGACGTACTCAAAACATGGAAAGTAAAGGGCTTTATGTAAACGATATGCTCCACAGTGTGGCAGGTGAAAAAGTGCTCATAGGTCTTAAGGTATACATTTTAGAACACGTGTTTACGGGACTTTTTTGCTTCGAATCACCGTTCCTGTCATATCCCTGAATATTGGCCATTCCCACTGGGACACCCTACACTTGGGACACCGTTTCGTGTTTCTTTAGTTATATGACACTAGTAAAACAGTGAACTTTAATGGAAGGAATTACATAGCAATCGTTTTCTAAGGGCCGAGAAACTCACGAAATTTTACCTCACTATCGAAAATACTAAGTAGCATAAACGAAAATACAGCACGGGGAAAATATTAAGTCAATGGAATTTTATTCAGTCGGAAAAGAGATATACAGAGTGATTTTCGAAGTTACGCAAATATTCTACAAGTAAAACTAAAGAAAAAAGTTCATATAAACATAGGTCCGTAAATGTTTTGTTACAGAGTTATGGCTAATAAAAGATTTTGCCTGAAATTTAGCAACTTTACTAACATGAAGCCATCGAAAAACTGTATGAGCTTAAAGTAAAGCACGATTTCCATTTATTTTTTATTTATTTGTCTAGTGAATCTAATAAAATGTCCCAGACGTGTATCTGCAGTAGTTTTCCAGAACATCCAGAGAAGCAAAGATTATTATACAAGTAAATTTATTTATTTTCCATTAAGAATGTAGAAACGTTTATGTCATTGTTGCCGACCGTTAGTGAGTTGTTTCAGTCGTTTCCTAAGTTTGAAACGTGTTAGTTTTCTGTATTGTTCAGTGAAAGAACATAATAACAACAGTGCATTTAAGTGCAACCACATAGTAACTGTTGTAGTTTGTAGATTATTTAGGAAATAGGGATGCCTTTCAAATTTACGACCCAGGAATATGCCGATATTGTGTTTATTTATGGCAGATGTGATGGTAATACTATGGCTGCAATTAACGAATATCACGCATGTTATCCAACTTGGAGGATTCCGAATTCACGAACCATCACTGAAGTATTTCCAATGTTACGAGAGACAGGTTCTCTACGAAGCGTTCATAATCAGTACGAGCGCTACATACGTGAAGACGATGATGAGGATATTATGGATGCTGCCGGGTACCATAAACGACGTATCTCTCAACGATTAGGCATTTCACAATCTGATGTATGGCGTTCACTGAAGTACAATAGTCTGTATCCTTATAACGTTAACGTTGTTACCATCGCTTTTCGACGATTAAATTCTCTACATCTGTTGAAAACTTTGTGCAGTTGTCTGGAATTTAAAAAACAAATTGGTCCAAGTAGCTAATAAATTTAAAATTTTACGAAATTGCTTCTTTATTACCAGTAACTCTGTAACTAAACATTTACGGAGATGCGTTTTTATGAACTTTCTCTCCAGTTTCACTTGTAGAATAACATACTAAAATATTCGCATATCTTCGTGAATCACCCTGTATAATTTTATGCTTTTCTAAGTTTTGCTGTATCCGAACATCTAAGAACTATCTCATGTATCTCGTGCTAACATACGAATACACCAAGCTTTGTTGAAGGTTCCAGATCCACAGCATACTTCCTAAACACAATCTCTGTAATCAAATGAATCAGTATGTCAACGGAATTTTTTGTATCCGCGTATTCTTAACATATTGCACATTTGCGGATAACCGACCTCAATTCATATACCGAGAGATTCTAATTTTGTACATAAGTGATGTAACAGGACATTCAAAAAATGCAGTATACATTTGCGCAGTTTGTAAGTAATAGGTACTAATGGCCGAACATTAAAATTGTGCGACAGAGCACTTAATACACCGCGTTGGCATAATGAAAATTTCATTCTAATCTTGTTTTTCAATTTTAATGAAGACATTTTAGGTAAGATTTTACCGTAACCTTTATGACTATCGGTTGAAACTACAAATTACCGCATCCAGTAACATTTATTATATTGTACATTACACTATGGTTTCGGAGAATTATACCTCAATCATCACATTTCAATTAATGACGCATGAATGTATTGTGTGTACGAATTTTGGGTAGCGTGTGCCTCTGTCTGGCATAGACATAACTTTGAATTTTGTTATGAAATAGTTCTTTGTCTTTTGCTGCCAGACAGTGCCACAGGATACCCAAAAGTTGTACGTACCATACATCAGTGACTTATCATTTGAAGTTAAAATGATGGTTTTATAATGTTCCGAAACGTGTAATGGGAAGTATAATAAATGTGATTTCGTTACAGCAATTTTTAATTTAAACCGATATTCTTATGTAAATGCACGCCATTTTCCTTTGTTTCGGAGCACACTTTTGGCGTGTTATTTTCTACAACTGTGTTGCGACCACATCTTCTAATCAACGCCAACGATAGTGAAAATAATTTCAAGTGACCCGTATTGTTAGGGCTTCTTGACTAGTGATCTGTATTCTCACTGATTTTCAGCGATCTTTATTTGAAAGTGATCACAGTTTTCGCTTCGCCAAATTGTTTTTTGCAGAACCCTTAACTATCGTATCATAGATCAATTTTCCAACTGCTTGTCTAAATGTCTTCTTTTTACAATTAGTGTGTTCGTACGTATTGATGAGAATATTTACCTCGAGAATGAAGCTCAGTCACTCTTGTGCCTGTGTTTGCTTGAAAACGAATTTGTTTTTGAGTAATCCACGTTAGACATCGAGTAAACAAAATTCTTTCTTCTTTTTTACACATACATGTTTAGCTGATACTAGAGCATTTCCAGTGGTGTTCTTTATTTGCTTTCTGCCAGATAATAGATTTTTGTTATCTGTAGATAAAGAAGTTTATCTTTTAAAGTAAAGTACGCCCATTCACAAACTGAAAGCGGCAACAGTTTAACGTTCCAGAAGTAATTTTTGATATAAATAAGTTCTCGATATTAAGTTCTCTGTGACTGTAGTTGACGAATTGTGAAAGAATGACAGGGATATTTCACAGTACAGGAAGTAACAGAAACCACACCATGTGCTAACTTACTTTGAAAACTAAAATCATGTATATACACACAGACATTAAAAAGCAATTTTTCGTGTTATTTGGTAGAAAGAAAATAAAAAAGCACTGAAGATACTCTAACTTTAGTGGAACATGTATGTTTAAAAAAATAAAAAAAAGAAGAAGGAAAATTGTGTTCGCACGAGCGAAAAGTTATATAGAGAAACAAATTGATGGGGATAGTTTGTCAAAAACAATTCTGCTAGTTTTAGGCTAATTTCACATATACTACTTTCAAATTTATTTCAGTGTTCAGCTACGCTTTACTATGGCGCCCACAAGAAAAACATGCAATGCTTGAGTACGGTTTTACGTCATAGCTGGTAAATCTTTGCCCAGATCGATAGGTAGATAGGAGACATTCCCTTTACGCAGTTTCCTGTTCCTTCACCAATGAAGAAAGTGTTGTTTATTTGTGTCCGTACGCATTTCCATTCTTATCTTACGTTCCTTACGAAGTCACAAACCCTAGCAGTGAATAGGATCGGTAGCAGCTGACACGTTGTTGCTGAGATAAGCGCACACAGGATGAGGCGCGATATTCGGTAAGGTTTCCCTCATCTCAAAGAGACGGCCACTTCAGCAAAGTGGGCTCACAATTCGATAAAGTGCTGAAAGAGATCACTGCTGTCGTAAGAGAACGGTGCATTTGGCACGCCTCACTGCGGATTCGAAACGCAAATAAAAGAGAATCTCTGCTCCGTATGATGAGCCGTTTTCTGAGCATGGACTGTCTATAGGATGAACTGCACACAGAGGCATTTCTCTGCAGCCCCTAACAATGTTCGCCAACAGCAATACTTCAGATAAAAGCAGAACGCAACTGTAGGAGCAAAGTTTTTGCGGTTTCCCTCTGGAGGTACTGAAATTAAATGCTCAGTGTTGTTTTGTGGCCGCGTGAACAATGTTGCAGAATTCCTATAAATACCGTAACTTGCGGACGGCGCGTTTTAACTGTATGAATTTCATCGTGTGGAGAGCCTGGATCTTTATAGCATCTGCAAATTTTATGCTCACTTGGAACTTTTCAGCCGAATCAGAGAAAAACTTTTTTCATATTCACGAAATAGTTTGTATGCGGGTCCGCGCATTTAAGTTCCTCTGCGCCCTCTCGCGAGATCAGATCTAACTCATATATGTGCCGGGAGTTTACCTTACAGATTTCAGGTTTGTTATTCACGTCCGATTTCGAAATTGGTTCATTGCTTAAAATCAAATAAAGTTACGAGAGGTTTCTTTTTATTTTTTAGCTATAACACATGATTGATGAAGATCCGTTTCCTGTCGTATCTATTTCTTTTATGATCTTCTACTTTTCCAGATGAATATGTTGAATTTAAACAGTACGTCTGACTCAGTTTGACTCCGTACCTCAAACAACAATTGCCTCAGTTTTATTTGTGCCCGTAAAAAAAAAAAACATCTACGGGTGGACCAATTCATTCATAAAAATGTACGTGTGCTATGAAGACCATGAAATCGAATTCAGGGAGATCTGAGATAAGAAATGAAGAAGCTACGCCATTTCTTTAAATCACTGTCGGCTATTTCTGGTGTGGTTCCATCAATGAGAGCACGTGCCGCTTTCTTCCTTCTTCCTCTTCACTCAGTGTTTTGTCTTTAATGGCGGCGACGTCAGTGAGATGGTAAACTTTTACCTATCTTTGCGGTGACAAACGTATGAGATATATGTGTTGCGTGTGACAGTTTAATATAGTATGCTTGTACGAGACTCTAAACCAGACCGCTGACAGAATGTTTACAAACGTGCCCTTCGACCAGCCTCACCGCCGATACAAAGCTCCGCCTTGCCACAAACTTTTCCCTTTTCCTCGCAAACACTGAAGAGGTTCTGCTGTACTGATCATTTGTCTATCCACAACGTAAGGATAATTGTTGATCCAGTTTGTCGCAGATGCTAGTCCCACAACACCAGGGAGTACCGACGCTGAAAGAGAAATTTGTAGAGGATCGTAACAAATTAGGGCTTTACATTAATTAGTCTATGGTGTGTAGTCAGGTGGCGCAGTAGGTAGCATATTACCTGTCCAGCACACTGTTTTAAGTGGACACACAAATTAACGCAGCGTAAACTCCACATAGAATAATAAATTTAATTTTTATACTAATTACAAATTAAAATGGAAAACTGAACCAGATATGTTGTTAAAACCCATGTTACAGTCTTTGAAAATTAAACGTTAACTGATAAACGGTTCTGACGACTTAGAAATAATACTCTGTGTATCCCAATTAGTCCTTTGATTTGAAATGTGTTTTCCCTAGTTAACGAGACTGTTAATGTGTTTCCGACTACATAAATAATTTACGTGTTTAGTGAGTTTCGGAACGTTATGAAACGTGATACAGGTGTGACCGAGAAAAATATATTTAAACTACAATGTTTCTCTAGTCTTTTTGGCGAATTGGAGGATTAACTACCAGGTAACTCAGTCCGTCATTCACACCAGATCGCACTACCGATGTCACGAATGTAACTAGGATATTTTACCAGTTGCTTCAGTGTCATAAGAGGTAGTAACCAAAAGAACTTCTCATACATCACTATCCAGTGTTGAGGTTAGGATTGAAAAACGAATACTTACAATCCTTTCTACATCTACATCTACATCGATACTCTGCAAATCACATTTAAGTGCGTAGCGGAGGGTTCATCGAATCACCTTCACAATTCTCTATTATTCCACTCTCGTAGAGCGCGGAATGAACGAACACCTATATCTTTCCGTACGAGCTCTGATTTCCCTTATTTTATCGTGGTGATCGTTTCTCCCTATGAAGGTCAGTGTCAACAAAATATTTTCACATTCGGAGGAGAAAGTTGGTGATTGGAATTTCATGAGATGATTCTGTCGCAACGAAAAACACCTTTCTTTTAATGATGTCCAGTCCAAATCCTGTATCATTTCAGTAACACTCTCCCCCTTATTTCGTGATAATACAAAACGTGCTTCCCTTCTTTGAAATTTTGGGATTTACTCCGTCAATCTCCTCAAGTAAGGATCCAACACCGCGCAGCAGTATTCTAAGAGGACGGACAAGCGTAGTGTAGGCAGTCTCCTCAGTAGATCTGTTATATTTTCCAAGTGTGCTGCCAATAAAACGTAGTCTTTTGTTAGCCTTTCCCACAACATTCTCTATGAGTTCCTTCCAATTTAAGTTGTTCGTAATTGTAATACCTAGGTATTTAGTTGCATTTACGGCTCTTAGATTAGACTGATTTATCGTGTAAACGAAATTTAACGAATTCCTTTTGGATGTTCTATAAGGAATAATTAGAAACTACGGGGCAGTACGTGTTCACAATTTTTACAAAAAAAGTTGTTTCAGCGCGCGCCTTTTTTAAACTTAAGCTGGAATTCAGTGCGATCTGCAGATGGGTGTTTTTTTTCGCGTCGTATCGTCCGTCACATCATTTACTGCATCGCTCAAAGTGACATTCAGTAGAAATTCCGCCTTAATTTAAAAACAACACGCAGCTCCACACAGTGTAAAATATTGTTGATCAGCTGTACATCCGAATCAAACCATGTCAACCGCACCGCTAACTGCACCATCCTCCCTCTAACCAAAAGGTCGTGACTTAGGATTGCGCCATTGCCAGCGATGTTCAAATTAAACATTACATCCTTTGTTTGTGTAATGTCTTCTCTTGTATTCTGCCTTCGGCCAACCACATTTCTTGCTCCATCGCCATACAAGACATCTTAGGAAATGGCAGGAGGTTGCAATAACAATGCATGAATGTAAGTAGATAAAAAAGAAACGATTCGAAGGATGGGGTTTATCAATCTCTCAATCACACTGACATTTAATTTCACATCTCTCTTAGATTTCCGCACCTCTTCATATTTATCAAACACTAAAAATATCTTTCTTGGATATCGTATTTGTATTCCAACCACTTTCAGTGAATTCTTTTACTTACGTTTATCTCGCGTATGTTGAGCTGTTTTTATAAACGTCAGGGGAGAAACTATTTTCGAGTAAATATTAGCGGCAAATAGCTAGAGGACACTATCAAACACTTTTAATTTCGCGTTAAAGGAACATACAGTGCAATAGAACAGTGAAATCCCATCAGGAAAACAGCAAACACGATGTTACGGTTCCTTAGCGGACTAGGGTGAGATCTTACTCGTCTTCAGAAAAAATTGCTGGATGTGTCTCAAAAATGTACTGTCAGCACAGAACTGAGGGCTTTTCAACAAAATCCAGCCAGCAGGACTACAAGAAAGATGCTATGCATTAAGTGTAATAATCCCCTAAACCCAGAAAACTTGTCGACATAAAAGATTCTGAGCACATATTACGCTCGACAACAAAGCAATAACATTAGTAAATATTTACGTCTATTTGGTATTCTCAGAAAACAGCTTTGTTGCGTCTTCGGCAGGAAACTCTACACTTCTTCACATTATTTTTTTACATATTGACCCTTACGGTATTCTTATGAACTAGGCCTTCATCATTTTGAAAACTAGTGTAGCGTAGCTGAATACGTTGTACTAAGTGCGTTGTTTCACTTTCTGATTGACTGACCAGCAACTTCAGTGATACTGCCTTTAACTTAGAAAAGATGATACACAACACGCGTTTTAATATTTTCTGAGTTACTATCAATGTAGTTATCCCGTTATAGTGCCTATTTACAGTGCGCAGCAAGCAAATTAAACGCTCTACAATCGTTTTCACATCTCCAGGGTGCAAATAGGGTTTTCATGTGCCGACTGGTTTTAATGCAATAGATTTTAAACACTATTTCTATTAATGCAGTAATTTTGTGTGTTTTGTAAGGATGTCATATCTACATTGAATGTCTCACTGTTCGATTATACGATTTAAATTATTCATTTATTTGGCGAAATACTATAAAATTGGAGCGCTAATTTGTTAATTGCATTTTTTTTAGTTATCACGCCATGTAGGTTTCGTCTGCCCCTCGTGTATTATTTCTAAATAGCTTGCGGTTAACGTTTAGAAAAATGCTTCGTCCATACTTAAATGACGTCGTTATAAAAAGGCAAGATTTAGTGCTAATTACTTTACAAGTAATACCTCAAATGAATGGAAGATCGGACGTTTATTAAATGGCAAGATAATGAAGTTTCTGTATCATCGCTACGGCCATAAACTGGGGTGGGGACACCATAAATTCTACTGCTGCTTAGGACCGCTAATGTTTTGTCCTGAGATTCATTGGGGAAACAAGAAGTCTACTCTTGCAATTTATGGTGCAGTACTTGCCGTGAGCACTGCGGTGTGAGGGCTTGCTAATGGTACCGAAATCTGCGCCGTTGCAGAAACTATGCTTACTGTTTCCTTTTTCCTAGACTTCAGTGAATCAAGACCAACATAGAGGTTTCCACTTATTTGCCATGACTTTATCTACTTACGTGTGAATTTTATATCACTGCGTGCTGTGATCCGCTTCAGCGTAGTCAAATTAAAAGTCTTCGCTTGGTTTCAAGTACACAATCGCGATATGTTTACTAGCAAGTGCCAACTTTTTGGACTGGATACATGTCGCATCCTAGCTTACATCGCAGTTTATATTCCGTTTCCCGTATCTGGTAAAGAATTACTAATTTCCTGCAGTACATCTTATTAGGTCTCTAGCATAAATTGCTTTGGTAAATTATGATTACTTTTCATACGACCTGTTCTCATCGCATGTGAATAAAATCACAGTAATCTCCATTGGTCACACTTCTTTCTATATTTACAGCGCTCTTTGTTACTGTCACGTAAGGCCTTCTTTAAAATCGATGAAAACGTTGTTATCACACGACTTTGGCTGTCGGTGCAAATGTCATGCGCGCTTCTGTTGTGATTATTCCTCAAGCAACAATTTCCATTTGTGTTGCCTTCTGCTGGTCAGGTAATCTGTGTACCAAAAAGAGGGAACAGACTTTACGGTTACCCAAATATTAGATTAATGATTCTTTAACACAGCCTTTGTTAACGCTGAATAAGTCAGATATTACTCTCAGAAGGTAACTGCCGAACTCTTATAAACATATGTGACAAACTGTGAGTGTACCTGTTGGTAAGCATGTTGATGTCAGACTTGAACGTATACTTCGTCAATAAAAAATTGGTTCAAATGGCTCTGAACACTATGGGACTTAACATCTGAGGTCGTTAGTCCCCCAGAACTTAGTACCACTTAAACCTAACTAACCTAAGGACAGCACACACATCTATGCCCGAGGCAGGATTCGAACCTGAGACTGTAGCAGCAGCGCGGTTCCGGACTGAAGCGCACGGCCACAGCGGCCAGCCATCGTTCTCTTCCGAACACTACACCAGCAGCAGCACAACATATATCTCTGTTGCTGTTTATGCAATTTTTGGCTATACTTGATGATTTTGCGTTGTTCTGTTGCTCTATGAAACGAATTTGAAAGCTCATTGGTTTCTGCTGCCCTAACAAAGGAGCTAAAGCGTAATTAGTTCGATAATACGTAACAGTCTCTTCTGGAGCCAGAAAAAATGACAGATTGTGAAAGGAAAGCACGTGTAACACAAAACATAAGTACCAGGGAAACCACAGCATGTACACACCACGTACACTGATGAGCCAAAACATAGTGACCACTGCCCACCGCGAGGTCGTATGCTGCCTGGTGACGCTGAGGGCACGTGGTGCGGTAAGAGAAGTGTATGAACGGAGCAGAGATGAATGGGCAATACTTCTAGCGACGATAAATGGCGCAAATGCGGAAATCCGCTGGCTTAAGCGACTTCGACAAAAGCCAGATTGTGGTGGCCCAGTGCCTGGGAGCGAGCGTCTCGGCAAAGGCAAAGACGGTAGGTTAAACGCCTGCTGCTGTTGTGAGCATCTATGGAAAGTGGTTGAAGAACGCTGAAACCACGAGTAGGCGACAAGGAATTGGGCATCGATACCTCACGACAGAACGTAGGGATCGGAGGCTTTCCCGCTCTCTAAAGCAGGATAGGCGGCGATCTGTGGCAGATCTGACGACAGAGTACAGTGCCGGCACAGGTACGAGTGTTTTGGAGCACACCTTTCAGCGTACAGTGTTGAACATAATGTTCTGCAGCAGAGGACCCCCTACGTGTTCTACATCTACATTTATACTCCGCAAGCCACCCAACGGTGTGTGGCGGAGGGCACTTTACGTAGCACTGTCATTACCTCCATTCCCTCTTCCAGTCGCGCATGGTTCGCGGGAAGAACGACTGCCGGAAAGCCTCCGTACGCGCTCGAATCTCTCTAATTTTGCATTCGTGATCTCCTCGGGAGGTATAAGTAGGGGGAAGCAATATATTCGATACCTCATCCAGAAACGCACCCTCTCGAAACCTGGACAGCAAGCTACACCGCGACGCTTACCAAATAACCCTGTGACGAAACGCGCCGCTCTTCTTTGGATCTTCTCTATCTCCTGTGTCAACCCGACCTGGTACGGAGTCCACACTGATGAGCAATACTCAAATATAGGTCGGATGAATGTTTTGTAAGCCACCTACTTTGTTGATGGACTACATTTTCTAAGGACGATACCAATGAATCTCAACCTGGTACCCGCCTCACCAACAATTAATTTTATATCATCATTCCACTTCCAATCGTTCCGCATGCATACTACCAGATATTTTACAGAAGTAACTGCTACCAGTGTTTGTTCCGCTATCATAGAATCATACAATAAAGGAACCTTCTTTCTATGTGTTCGCAATACATTACATTTGTCTATGTTAAGGGTCAGTTGTTCCCGTGTTCACCCAACAACATCGTCAGTTATGATGACGGTGGGCATGGGATCATCGAGATTAGACCATGAATTAATGGAACTATGTCGCCTGGTTGGATACATTCCGTTTATAGTTAAATCAGGTCGATGGGCGTGCCCAGATACGATGTCATCCAGCCGAACGGCTTCTCGCTACATGCAGCGTACCACGGACGCAGGCCGGTGTGAGCAGTATGATGTTATGGGGACATTCACCTGGGACTCCATGGGACCAGCGGTAGTAATCGAAGGAAGCATGACAGCTGTACACAACATGAACATTATTATTGACCACCTGTAACCTCGTATGCTTGATGTCTTCCCCAATGGCTACGGTACTTGCCAGCAGGACAACTGTTCGTGTCACAAGGCCAGAGTCGTGCTGCAGTCGTTTGAGGAGTGTGACAGGGAACTCATGTTGATGTCTTGGCCATCAAATTCGGCTTATCCGAATCCGATGAAACCCAACTGGTACGCTATAGGGCATCAGCTCCGCGCCCACAAACCAACCGCCCGTAAATTACGGGAAGCGTGTGATCTGTACGTAGGCATATGGTGCCACAGAACTCTGGAAATGTCTTAAGTACTTGTCGAATCCATGGCACGCAGAATCTCCGCTGAACTGCGTTCCAGGGGTGAACCAAACCGCTTTTAAGTAGGTGATCATAATGTTTTGGTTCATCAGTATATATATATATATATATATATATATATATATATATATATATATATATATATATATCCACAGGGTGCCCTAAAATTCGCCTTACCAACTTTCAGCATTTGTAGAGGGGATTGAGTAGACAATTTGAATTGGAATACATGTCTAGAAACATGTTCGCTAGATAAGGATGCAACAGGGTAGTCACGGTGGGGGGTAGGGGGGAGGTGGGAGGTGCTTACGTTGGACCGGCTGATGCGATTTGACGTCTATTCCACCTCTCTGGCAGGGCTCGAGCATCAGTCACATGTCTGTCGGTGTTGGAGCAACATTCCTGTAGAAACGAGAGAAGGTCTTGTGGGGTGGCATGAATTGTGGTCACTGCAGCACAGATTGCAGGGACATCAGCTATGACGGAGAGTATGTACCACATCATTGGAAGGTACAATGTACATGTACCATTACTGTTGTTGCTTAATTTTTAGGGAAATCAGCTTTGGGCCAAAACAAGAAAAAGGTCTAGTAAACAAGGACTGTAAAGGGCATACTTTAAGATCTACGAGCATGTGTTCATCTCCGATATTAAAACACGTATCTTCAGCTGGAAGATCATTGGTTTCCATATTTTGGGAGGGGACAGTATGGACCAAAAGAAGAAGAAAACGTGCAATAAATATGGGGTCTAGAATGTATACCTTAAGAGTTTGGTAGAATAAATGTTTATCTTAGTATCGATTACGAACAAGTGTTCACAGCTCTTAAGGTATGCATTTTTGAGTCCATGTTTACTGGGCATTTTTTTCTTGTTTTGGTCGGTAGCAACACCTCTGAAAGTTGCATATCCTACAGTCTCGCCAACAACAGCACCGGTACGTATATTCCGCTGTCAGCGGTGTCAAAATGATTTCCAGACCAAGGTCTCTTACCTGCAGTAGACACACTTATCGTTCTCCCTCATCCCTGAAAGCTTGTAACATCGTCACGGAATCACCATGTACAACATGAGAGTGAAACGTAATTCATGTAGGACCGTTACTTCATTTTTTATCAAAGAAAAATCACCAAACAGCCGTGTGTTTTCTGAAGTTGTCATTTTATTTACACGACCAATTTCGACATCTCATTAATGGCATCTTCAGGCCCCTATGCACTCCATTTATACATTGATGCTTGCAAAACCGGAGTCATCAATACCTGGTATCCGTGAAGTGCTCACTCCACAAAAATTTCACGGAATCCAGATATTGGTGGCTCCAGTTACGCATGCGTCAGCGTATCTGATTGTCTATGCATAGAGTCCATAGGGGCCTGAAGATGGCATTGATGAGATGCCGAATCTGGTTTTGTAAGTAAAATAACAACTTCTGGAAACATATGCTTTCATATGGCTTCATATTTTGGGTCAATTCGTTATTAAGAGAGAAAGTATTCATTGCACAAAAGCGTGTAATCAGAATAATAGCTGGAGCCCACAAAAGATCATCTTGCAGACATTTACTTAAGGAACTCGGGATATTCACAGTACCTTCGCAATACATATATTCACTCATGAAATTTGTCATTAATAACCCATCCCAATTCAAAAATAACAGCGAAGTGCATAGCTACAACACTAGAAGAAAGGATGATATTCACTATTCTGGATTAAATCTCACTTTGGCACAGAAAGGGGTGAATTATGCTACCACAAAAATCTTTGGTCATTTGCCAAATCGTATTAAAAGTCTGAGAGATAGCCAACCAACATTTAAAAGCAAATTAAAAGAATTTCTGAATGACAACTCCTTCTACTCAGTAAATGAATTCTTAGATATAAAGTAGTAACTGTAAGAAAAAATTAATTAATTAGTTATTTTGTATAAAGAAAACTTATGTTAAAGTGACACGTTCAACATCATTACGAAATGTCGTATTCATGACCTATGGAACAGGGATTAATGTATGTATGCATGTACATGTACATAAGGCTGTATAGTACACTGGACTCGCATTCGGGAGGATGACGGTTCAATCCCGTCTCCAGCCATCCTGATTTATGTTTTCCGTGATTCCCCTAAATCGTTTCAGGCAAATGCCGGGATGGTTCCTTTGAAAGGGCACGGCCGATTTCCTTCCCAATCCTTCCCTAACCCGAGCTTGCGCTCCGTATCTAATGACCTCGTTGTCGACGGGACGTTAAACACTAACCACCACCACCTCCTCCGCTATTTAGTGGTTTTTCTTTGGTAAATATCTGTCTGGACACTATCCGTTTCCACGATGGATCAACAGAGATTACTTCATTGTGCTGAGTTTACGTTTTCACCAGTGTATCAGCGTACATGTTACTTAGGACACTCCTTGTAGGGAACTTATGTGATGTGGCTTGACAAGTATTCTTTGTCGTTTAATTATTACCGAAATCGCCTCACTCTCGTTATTCCTGTGTGTACGGTACTCTCATTGACAGTAAGAGTACAAGGTTACTAACGTCGCTCACCTGCAGCAAAATTTACCTGTAAACAGCTTATCGGACAGTTATGGAACGTCTGCTGGAGGACTGTGTGGTAAATATCGCTGTTGGCATACCTATCTCAGTTGACTGTTTGCGATCTTTGTCAGCTTTCGTTAAGGTCTTCAGGAACCTGCAAGGATGGTTCTTGACTTCAGGTGAGCATTTTTTTACTACGCGTTTTGTGTGCAGTGTAACCAAACGCTTCATCGTGGACTGTGACCACCTGGTGGCAAAACTGAACTACAAAAGATGAGGAGAATTCGAGGAACACGCAATGACTGGCAGGTGGACGCGAGTGGGCTGCTGCTACGCACAAATGCCCTGATTGCCCTGATCAGAAGAGACAAAGCCAGTCTGTGATCACACGCGCACCGCTTCCGCCGCTAATGTGCACGCCTACCTGTGGGCCAGCCCCCCCCCCCCCCCACCCTCACCCCCCCCCCCCCCACAGACGGGCCGCCGAGCGGCACCGCTCGGCATTTGATTGTTGCGCGTAAACAGCGTGGCCGGAATTACGCCGTCACAGCAAACACGGGGATCATGCTCGTATTTTTCCACCCGTTAGAGGTGCAGTTTCATTTTTATTTCGCGTCCCCGTCCCCTCTGGCCTCCATGTCCTCTGTGTGACTCGTAAATACATTATTAAAATCTGTATTTGCTGTGAACAGCTTTATTCCCCCCCCCCCCCCCCCCCCCCCCCCCCATTTATTGCCTGGGAGCGCGCGCAGAAGTCGATATTTCACCAGGGTTGCTGACTGGAATGAGTTGTTACAGTGGCTCAGAGCAATTTTCTGTGCAAGTACTTTGTCATTTCACCGCCGCAGGTGGCGCAGTGATGATACACTATGTGATCAAAAGTATTCGAACACTCCCAAAATCTTACGTTTTTCATATTAGGTGCATTGTGCTGCCACCTGTTGCCAGGTACTCCTCAACAGCGACCTTAATAGTCATTACACATCTTGAGAAAGCAGCGGACTTCGAATGTGGTCAGGTGATTGGGTGTCACTTGTGTCATACGTCTGTACGCACGATTTCCACACTCCTAAACATCCCTACGTCTACTTTTCCGATGTGACAGAGAAGATGAAACGTGAAGGGCCACGTACAGCACAAAAGCGTACAGGCCGACCATTATTGTTAAAATTCCGAGAGAGTACGTTGTCAGAAGAATCAACCTTTATATTGCTTCCACCTACGCATCTCTCGCGAAAAGACCACGAAGGTAAAATTACAGATATTCAAGTTCACGCGGCGGCTTGCCAACATTCGTTCTTCCAGCTGAACATATGCCAGTGCATCAGGACAGGGAGAAGCAACAGTAGTATGCAAAGCACGCTACACCACACACCATAAGTTGGCTTGCGGTTGTAGATGTAGAAGCAGAGTTTTGTTGTCTCTAGCAGAATTATCATTAAGAATGCATTATAAATAGTCTGTGAGGCCAGTAGGGATATAGTTTTTCAAGCTAAGAGAGGCGATAGGAAGCTGACGGCTGTGGTATCTAGACGAAGACACAAATATCCACGTAGATAATAGAAATACCAGAACGGTTATATTGTGTAGAGTATGTCCCTTAACGTAACCTTTTACCCCGTGTCTCAGATGTTCACATACGAAGCAGCTACATCTGAATGGACGACCTTGGATATGCGTGCAACAGCCTACTGCCCTACTGTTGTGCTGCCTCATTCGATGTTAAGGAACCAAGGAAACTTTCTAATGAAATCAGTATTCAATTTCGTGTCACCATCTTTGTTGCCAGATCAGTGAACTCAATGTTGGCAGTGGGAAATTCAAAGGGGCAAAATGAACTTGCATTCCTCGCTAAGAACGTCAGGTCGAGAATATGATTAGGTTCTTCGTGGTGACATTACTGTCCCTTTGCTGTTATAAACATACTTGTTCAACCTTATTTGCGTGTCAGTTTATTTAAATGCGTATGTCCGACGTTTGAAAAATAAAACCAGGCGCATCTGTGTGCTGCCAGGTGACATACAAGTTGTCTTTTTCCAGGCCATGGCCATAATTGCAGCTATGCTGTAGTAATCTTAGGTTTACATACTGGCATGCGAGCACTATGTTTGGTGCAACAACGTATATCCGATCCTCAAAAGCCTTAGCAGCATGTCGAGAACAGGTACAATAAATTTCGAAGTACAACTCTTCTTCAAGTTTCAAAAACCATTGTAAAAAAAGGGAAACATCTAAATACAGCTGTTAGTAGTAGCTAGAGTTAGTTTTAAAAACCTTTTAATTTAAGTATTCACTGTTTACAAACACATGCTAGTCAGTTCTACTATTGTCATCAACAGCAAAGCAATATTGCTGTACTGTCGTTACTCATAATGAATTATGCAGATTTTAATATTACATCTACTGGTCCGAAAGCGCTGAAAGCGCAGCTGTGTAGTCGCTTGTGAGTTCAGTGAATCATGTCTCCATAACAGCTCTGGCTTGTGTTCAAACTGCTGGGATGCATCACACCTGATGATATCCCTCACACTGGCAGCAAAGAAAAAGTAAAAGCAGTTGTCTACGACATTTTCAGGTAAGGAGAGGGCGTAGGCGTTGTCTCTGTTTTAAGATCTAGTACGCTAATCGAGCAGTTTGTTTCTGACTGTGATTCGTCCGTACTTCAATGCGACTCCGTGCCAGTTGAGCTAGTCAGTCAGTGTCCATACCACCTTAGGGCTTAGCTTTTTATTAGGCCCGAATTTTTCTCAAGACATAGTGGATCATTAAGATCCAGAGAAGTATCCTCCAACTCTGAGTAGAGCAACTCTCGCCATTATGCCATTTGCCATCAAGCAATGCCTTATTTAAAAGGAATGTAATTATACGAGAAAAGCAGAAACTCAGTATTAAGACTGGGATCATGGTGTGACGCATACCTCTTACTTTTCTGTCCAGCCGTCCTTACTGAATAGCTCAAAGGACTGGCTTTGACTTTGCCTCAACGAATAATTTCAAAATTCACATTCATTAAGCAATACGAATACACACCCGTTCAACTACGATTTTCGAAAGCAAGGATGAATCATAATTTTTTTCTGTTTTTCTTGTGAAGCTCACAAAGAAATCGCTTCATCTCTAGTGATTTACAGAACTAATTAAAGATCAAAAGAACCGAGAGCTATCTTGAGTGAAGATGTGCGTCTATATTCTTCAGCAACATCAACTGTAACTGTACCAGTCAAAGTTTTTCGTGATTATATTCCTCTAATTAAGGATGAATAAAGGACTCACGGTGGGAAGAGTCTATAGCAGACTTATTTTGTACCAAGATATTGAAAATGTATACATCGTTCAGTTTTCTTCGAGTGCTTTTAGACTTATTAGAAGCGTTATTAACACAATCTCATGTTCAAATGTACTTTAACTTTTTTCCCTACTGAGAAACTCTTTATGATCGCTGACAATAAAAATACACGCAATTTCAAAAGAAAACACAAGGGAATGTGTTCGTAATTCATACAGGGTGCACTTTTAGACTTTCTATAGAAAATGATGGCGGAGCATGGATTGTAAACGACGTCCTGACAAATGCGGCTCTATTGCTGTAGCTACTGCACTACATTGCTCGACGATTTTAGTCGAATGAGAATAATATTGTTTGGGTTTGCTTTGTGAAGGAACATTTAAAGAAGGCCTGCCGCATTTCGGCTTTCGTTTTTGATGTTAGTCGATACCAGAACGAAAGTCATGAAAGGTTCAATTGTAGAGCGTTTGCGATACATAACGCAAATAAGGAAAAACAGCAGAGGGACTGCTTATTTGATCTCGCGGGAAATTGCTCAGGGAAGCTAATAAAATATTTACGAAATTTGTACATAATACATTTAAAGCTTAAATCACATAAATGATATCAGGACCTCTTACTGCTTCTTATATCGTCACATGATGAGTTTGAAAAGAAGGGTTTTTGGAGGTAGCAAAACATTAGAAAATTGAACTATAAAATCAAACTCACTTCTATAGAACAGTTCATGCACTTGAATATGCTACAGAGTAACTTGTCAGAATGCAGCTGATCGGGTCAGGAGAGGCTGTCACACTATGAACGTATCTGCACTCTGGTGGTTTGAACTGAAGGGTGCAGTTGACTGCTAAAGAGCATAACGTTGGTCACTTTGTATTGGCTGTTCAGTGGAGTTTCGTGAGAGATAATTACTGTATTCACGATTTCTCGGTACGTGACTCACTGAAACACTAAAATCAGGACTTAACAGCAGCAGTATCTTTCGATGGAGGACATATTGAACATGTCACACATGCTCGAGCAATGTGAATAACTTATATATCTTTCCATCTTATTTTAACTATTAGATATTAGAATTTTAACTCTTTTTAGATAAATGTAATTTTTAAGGTCTTACTTTTTGAAAGCACAGTTGTTAATAAGGCATTTTTAATAACACAGGAGCTTCCTAAATACTTCACTATGAAACTCATTCTTACTTGTGGTTTCATAATTGAGCGAACCTGGCTATTTAATGTTGAAAGATGTGTTCATAACAAGATCAAAAGTATCTGATCATATATTAGTGCATATTAATATGGGTCCAAGGCGCCTTGCCACGGTTCGCGCGGCTCCTCCCGTCGGAGGTTTGAGTTGTCCCTCGGGCATGGATGTGTGTGTTGTGGCTAGCGTAAGTTAGTTTAAGTAGTGTGTAAGACTAGGGACCGATGAACCCAGCAGTTTGTTCCCATAGGAACTTATAACAAATTTCCAAATTAATATAGACTTTGTCCACCATCCACCTTTATAATGGCTAGAACTCTCCTGGGTGCTCTTTCAGTGAGGTTTCTGAATGTCTGTGGCGGAATGGAAGCCCATTCTTCCTCAAGAACCGAAACAATAGAAGGTAGCAATACTGGACAATGAGGTGTGTAGCGAAACCGACGTTCTGACTCAACCCGAGGATGTTCCATTGGATAGACGTCGGGACTGTGGACAGGCCATTCCATTTCGGGAATGTTGTTGTCCACAGACCACTGCCTCACTGATGCTGCTTTGCATCAGGGTGCGCTGCCATGCTGATACAAATAATCATCGCCTCTGAAATTTTCTTGTAATGTATGTAGTGTGCTGTGCTGTAGAACGTGTTCATATCCTTCCACATTTAGCGTTTTCTTAAGCCCAATAAGGAGACCACTTCCTAACTACAAAAAACATTCCCACACCGTATCACCAAATCCTCCGCATTTCACTGCTGACAATACATACAATAGCAGGGAGCTTTAACCAGGCGTTCGCGAAACGCAAACTCTTCCATCAGATTGCCGCAGGGTATAGTGTGACTCAACACTCGAAACCACTGGTTTCGAGTCCTCTACTGTCCAGTAGTCTCGCTCTTTGCGCCATCTCGTTTCTCGCTTAGAAATGTGTGGTGTACCGCATCACTTCCTACGCATAGTGATGGTGGTAGCTGGAGTACTGATAGCATTTGGAGCTAATATCTGAGTCCTTTCGATGCGTACATGTGATTTGTTGCAACCATTCTCCTCATTGCTCGAGTGCCCCTGTCCGTCAGTAGATGAGCTCTGCCTGGGCCTGACTTAGCCATGGTTGTTGCTGCGTGATTCCACTTAGCAATCCCATCGCTGTCAACTTGGGCAGCTTTAGAAATGTTCAAATGTCACAGATGCACATCCTGTGATTCCACGTTCGAAGTCCCTGGTCCCTCCTGATCGGCCCGCTCAGCTGTTTCTTTCATCCTGGCAGGAACGGCTGACTTCTCGTGACATCTAGTGGTCGATTCCGCATTACACAGCGGTATCTGGCTCGAATCCTTTACAGACGAATGGAAAAACTGATAGAAGCCGACCTCGGGGAAGATCAATTTCGATTCCGTAGAAATGTTGGAACACATGAGGCAATACTGACCCTACGACTTATCTTAGAAGAAAGATTAAGGAAAGGCAAACCTACGTTTCCAGCATTTGTAGACTTAGAGAAAGCTTTTGACAATGTTGATTGGAATACTCTCTTTCAAATTCTGAAGGTGGCAGGGGTAAAATACAGGGAGCGAAGGGCTAATTACAATTTGTACAGAAAGCAGATGGCAGTGAAACGAGTCGGAGGATATGAAAGGGAAGCAGTAGTTGGGAAAGGAGTGAGGCAGGGTTGTAGCCTCTCCCCGATGTTATTCAATCTGTATATTGAGCAAGCAGTAAAGGAAACAACAGAAAAGTTCGGAGTAGGTATTAAAATCCATGGAGAAGAAATAAAAACTTTGAGGTTCGCCGATGGCATTGTAATTCTGTCAGAGACAGCAAAGGACTTGGAAGAACAGTTGAACCGAATGGACAGTGTCTTGAAAGGAAGCTATAAGATGAACATCAACAAAAGCAAAACGAGGATAATGGAATGTAGTCGAATTAAGGCGGGTGATGCTGAGGGAATTAGATTAGGAAAAGAGACACTTAAAGTAGTAAAGGAGTTTTGCTATTTGGGGAGAAAAATAACTGATTATGGTCGAAGTAGAGAGGATATAAAATGTAGACTAGCAATGGCAAGGAAAGCGTTCCGGAAGAAGAGAAGTTTGTTAACATCGAGTATAGATTTAAGTGTCAGGAAGTCGTTTCTGGAAGTATTTGTATGGCGTGTAGCCATGTATGGAAGTGAAACGTGGACTATAAATAGTTTAGACAAGAAGATAATAGATGCTTTCGAAATATGGTACTACAGAAGAATGCTGAATATTAGAGGGGTAGATCACATAACTAGTGAGGAGGTATTGAATAAAATTGGGGAGAGGGGGAGCTTGTGGCACAACTTGACTAGTAGAACGGATCGGTTGCTAGGACATGTTCTGAGACATCGAGAGACCACCAATTTAGTATTCGAGGGCAGCGTGGAGGGTAAAAATCGTAGAGGGAGACCAAGAGATGAATACACTAAGCAGATTCAGAAAGATGTAGGCTGCAGTAGGTACTGGGAGCTGAAGAGGCTTGCACAGGAAAGAGTAGCATGGAGAGCTGCATCAAACCAGTCTCAGGACTGAAGACCACAACAACAACAACAGTCTGGCTACTTAACATCTATCGCTCTAACGAACAAGGTGGTGACGTCAGCGGCGCTGTAGAAGTGAGACGCGACAGCGCCACCGGTCTTATGTCATGTCTCATTATTCGCAGCGCAATCTCGGAAGCATCTTGCCTGTAGCCACGGAATGTTCTCACCAAGCTATTAGGTGCTAATGGGCAACTAAGTGGACAATATCTCTCAGTTTTGTTACTATTCAGTGACTAGAATTTATATATTTAACTTTACATTCCGATTTTGTTGAAGTCACGGCACTTTGGAACTCTTAAATTGAGCGCCCACATATGGTGTGAAATTGCTGTTACAGTTCGCTGTTTTCAAATGTGACGTACTGCTGGCTTCACTCCGCGTATTTATGAACTTCACTGACGAGTTGATCACGTCAACACTACTTTTATTTCATTTCTCGGGGTGGAAGGCCACCATTCGCAGGTGATTTCAGTTTACTTTACTAAAACTAATTTTGTTAAAATTTCGTTCACAAATGATTGTCTCACTCATTTCCTTATGTTAATTATCCTATTTTCGCAATCTGATTCACAAACACTACCACATTTTGCAGTCCTCACCAATTCCTCAATAAAAATTCAGCGATTCTACAACTAGGTTGGCCAAAAAGTGGTAGGGGAAGTCATGTGCTCGGCCTCTTAGACATGTTTTCGAGACACATTTTCTGCTAAGCTACAAATCCACTCGACCCTTTGCTGTTTCCACCACAACTTTCAAAACTAATTATGTTAATGGAAAGAGCTAGGACGCTCACATCCTGATATACAGGCTGTTTGGTAATTCCCGTTACAAACTTCAAGGACTTGTGGAGAGGAGTGATTACATAATGTTTTCAATAGGAACTCATGTCCGGGAACGTACTGTTTCCATTCTAGCGACGGTTTCAATTCAGATTTTTAACTCATCCACTTGTGCTTGAGGAACTGAATTAGGCGTGAGGCAGTACAGTTCTTAGGTAACAACCCGAAGGAAACATAACGAAACATTCATTTATCACTAAAGCACATTCGTTCGTATTATCACTTAAACATTACGTATTTACATTATTCCAAAACAAAAACGAACCCAGCGTAATGTAAGAGCAGAAGAGAACTGATGCATTGCAACATCATGTGACATCAGGTGAACGTCTGCCGTAGTAGACCTCATGCTGTACACCTTATTGCATACCAGAACAAGCAACTCTGAGATTTTCCTTTTTCCCTCAGCAGACGTAGATGCGTTACACATATGAAATGAAACCATCGTAGAATGGCTCTAAGCACTACAATACTTAACATCTGAGGTCATCAGTCCCCTTGACTTAGAACTACTTAAACCTAACTAACGTAAGGACATCACACACATCTATGCCCCACGCAGGATTCGAGCCTGCGACCGTAGCAGCAGCGTGGTTCCGGACTGAAGCTCCTAGAACCGCTCGGTCACAGCGGCCGGCTCCGTAGAACAGATAAGGCACGTTTCCAGACATGACTCCCTCCTCAGAATATTACGTACTCGGTCCCCTCTAGAAGTCCTGGAAGTTTGTAATTGGAATTTCCGAACACCCTATAAAAAATGGTTCAAATGGCTCTGAGCACTATGCGACTCAACTGCTGTGGTCATTAGTCCCCTAGAGCTTAGAACTACTTAAACCTAACTAACCTAAGGACATCACACACATCCATGCCCGAGGCAGGATTCGAACCTGCGACCGTAGCAGTCGCACGGTTCCGGACTGCGCGCCTAGAACCGCGAGACCACCGCGGCCGGCGAACACCCTATACCTTAAGCCCATTCATACTGTTTTATTCGCATTTACCACCGTCCAGTTGTCTTACAGCATCTTTGTGCTTCTCCTGTTGTCGCAGAGTCACGGAGTTCCACTGCTGTAAATCAGTTTCATTGTACTTTTTCCCCTTTTTTATATTAGTACCGTCTGTGAAACACATTTTCTCTTCTGCTGAATGGAAGTAGGGTAAATCATTTATAAAACTCTAGAATAAGACCGGATTCGATTCCCGGCGGGGTCAGGGACTTTCAGCTGCCTCCAGATGACTGGGTGTTTGTGTTTTCCTCATAGTTTCATCATCATTCATTAAAGTGGCGAATTTGGACTGAGCAAAGTTTGGGAATTTGAACGGGCGCTTATAACCGCGCAGTTGAACGCCGCACAAACCAAACACCATCATCATCAAGAATAAGAAAGGGCCTTACATCGAACCTTGAGGTAATCCATAATTAACTTCTCTGTACCCTAAAAAGAATGAGAGAGACCTTATATGGGGCCTTGAATTAGTCCATAATTAACTTTTCTATGGCCTGAAAAGTAATTTTTACACTACTGGCCATTAGCATTGCTACACCACGAAGATGAATTGTTACAGACGCGACATTTAACCGACAGGAAGAAGATGCTGTGATATGCAAATGATTAGCTTTTCAGAGCATTCACACAAGGCTGGCGCCGGTGGCAACACCTACAACGTGCTGACATGAGGAAAGTATCCAACCGATTTCTCATACAAAAACAACAGTTGACCGGCGTTGCCTGGTGAAACGTTGTTGTGATGCCTCATGTAAGGAGGAGAAATGCGTACCATCACGTTCCGACTTTGTTAAAAGTCCGATTGTAGCCTATCGCGATTGCGGTTTATCGTATCGCGACATTGCTGCTCGAGTTGGTCGAGATCCAATGACTGTTAGCAGAATATGGCATCGGTGGGTTCAGGAGCGTGATACGGAACGCCGTGCTCGATCCCAACGGCCTCGTATCGGTAGCAGTGGAGATGACATGGATCTTACCAGCATGGCTGTAACGGATCGTCCAGCCACCTCTTGATCCCTGAGTCAACAGATGGGGACGTTTGCAAGACAACAACCATCTGTACGAACAGTTGGACAATGTTTGCATCAGCATGGACTATCAGCTCGGAGACCATGACTGTTGTTACCCTTGACGATGCATCACAGACAAGAGCGCCAGCGATGGACTACTCAACGGCGAACCTTGGTGCACGAATGGCAAAACGTAACTGTTTCGGATGAATCCAGGTTCTGTTTACAGCATCATGATGGTCGCATCCGGGTTTGGCGACATCGCGATGAACCCTCATTGGATGCGTGTATTCGTCGTCGCCATACTGGCGTATCACTCGGCGTGATGGTATGGGGTGCCATTGGTTACACGTCTCGGTCACCTCTTGTTCACATTGACGGCGCTTTGAACAGTGGACGTTACATTTCAGATGTGTTACGACCCGTGGCTCTACCCTTCATTCGCTCCCTGCGAAACCCTACATTTCAGTAGTATAATGCACGACCGCATGTTGCAGAACCTGTACGGGCCTTTCTGGATGCAGAAAATGCTCGACTGCTGCCCTGGCCAGCACATTCTCCAGATCTCTCACCAATTGAAAACGTCTGGTCAATGGTGGCCGAGCAACTGGCTCGTCACAATACGCCAGTCACTACTCTTGATGAGCTTGTGGTATCGCGTTGAAGCTGCATGGACAGCTGAACTTGTACACGCCATCCAAGCTCTGTTTGACTCAATGCCCAGGCGTATCAACGCCGTTATTACGGCGAGAGGTGGTTGTTCTGGGTACTGATTTCTCAGGATCTATGCACCCACATTGAGTGAAAATGTAATCACATGTCAGTTACAGTATAATATATTTGTCCAATGAATACCCGTTTATCGTCTGTATTTCTTCTTGGTGTAGCAATTTTAATGGCCAGTAGTGTATTTTGTTGACTTATTTCTACCTCTGGTAATATTGTTGCATGCTCATTTTTGGTGACAGAGTAGCCTGATGAAAGTGTCAATTAACTTGCGATGGGCCGCCGTGAGCTGGTGCCTCTGGGAGGAGCGGGGAGGGGGGGTGGCCACACCGCTGCCGGCGCGGCGTCTAGTGTGCTACCGGCCTGGCTGCGGCCGGCAGCGCGCGATAAGACGGACGCCGCAGCGTTGACGACGCCTTCATTACGGGGCAAGGGGCGCTGGCGTGCACCCACAGAGGACGCCTTGTTAGCCGCCCACTCAAAATTAATCCGCTCATTACCGAAAGATTTATAATTTGCAAAGGAGTTGCCGTTTCGCCGTATTCTTGTATAACTAGCCCTAGACGGTGTGGAGGAGGAAACGAAAGAAATTAGCGCCCCAACCAATCTGCGGCAACCACGGTGCTCGCTGTAGAATGGTAGATCGCATTTTAATTATTTCCTGTTGAGAGCTTAAGCGCGCCGTAATCGGCTCACTCTGTGCGCCAGTGATTAGGCTTCCGCGGTAACGTTAGATCGGGATTAATCCTCGCCTGGGTGCATCATCTAGGTCCAATTATAATCAGTTGTGGTACGCCCGCCCGATGCCACATTGTTTAAGCCTTCCGGGCAGCAACGGAGAACAATGCACAGCTGTTGTACTATTATGGCACACATTTTAGCCTCGACATATCCCTGCTGTGGTAATTATACACTCCTGGAAATGGAAAAAAGAACACATTGACACCGGTGTGTCAGACCCACCATACTTGCTCCGGACACTGCGAGAGGACTGTACAAGCAATGATCACACGCACGGCACAGCGGACACACCAGGAACCGCGGTGTTGGCCGTCGAATGGCGCTAGCTGCGCAGCATTTGTGCACCGCCGCCGTCAGTGTCAGCCAGTTTGCCGTGGCATACGGAGCTCCATCGCAGTCTTTAACACTGGTAGCATGCCGCGACAGCGTGGACGTGAACCGTATGTGCAGTTGACGGACTTTGAACGAGGGCGTATAGTAGGCATGCGGGAGGCCGGGTGGACGTACCGCCGAATTGCTCAACACGTGGGGCGTGAGGTCTCCACAGTACATCGATGTTGTCGCCAGTGGTCGGCGGAAGGTGCACGTGCCCGTCGACCTGGGACCGGACCGCAGCGACGCACGGATGCACGCCAAGACCATAGGATCCTACGCAGTGCCGTGCGTAGGGGACCGCACCGCCACTTCCCAGCAAATTAGGGACACTGTTGCTCCTGGGGTATCGGCGAGGACCATTCGCAACCGTCTCCATGAAGCTGGGCTACGGTCCCGCACACCGTTAGGCCGTCTTCCGCTCACGCCCCAACATCGTGCAGCCCGCCTCCAGTGGTGTCGCGACGGGCATCAATGGAGGGACGAATGGAGACGTGTCGTCTTCAGCGATGAGAGTCGCTTCTGCCTTGGTGCCAATGATGGTCGTATGTGTGTTTGGCGCCGTGCAGGTGAGCGCCACAATCAGGACTGCATACGACCGAGGCACACAGGGTCAACACCCGGCATCATGGTGTGGGGAGCGATCTCCTACACTGGCCGTACACCTCTGGTGATCGTCGAGGGGACACTGAATAGTGCACGGTACATCCAAACCGTCATCGAACCCATCGTTCTGCAATTCCTAGACCGGCAAGGGAACTTGCTGTTGCAACAGGACAATGCACGTCCGCATGTATCCCGTGCCACCCAACGTGCTCTAGAAGGTGTAAGTCAACTACCCTGGCCAGCAAGATCTCCGGATCTGTCCCCCATTGAGCATGTTTGGGACTGGATGAAGCGTCGTCTCACGCGGTCTGCACGTCCAGCACGAACGCTGGTCCAACTGAGGCGCCAGGTGGAAATGGTATGGTAAGCCGTTCCACAGGACTACATCCAGCATCTCTACGATCGTCTCCATGGGAGAATAGCAGCCTGCATTGCTGCGAAAGGTTGATATACACTGTACTAGTGCCGACATTGTGCATGCTCTGTTGCCTGTGTCTATGTGCCTGTGGTTCTGTCAGTGTGATCATCTGATGTATCTGACCCCAGGAATGTGTCAATAAAGTTTCCCCTTCCTGGGACAATGAATTCACGGTGTTCTTATTTCAATTTCCAGGAGTGTATTTCAACTTGTCCGCTTCACATAATGAGAACCGAAACCTTCCAGGAGTCCCCGATACTAACTTACGAAGAGCCACTTGCGTTGCAAAGCTGCTGTTGATGAAAGGGTACTCGTCAACAAAGAACCTGGATCTTTAAGCATTGCGTTGCCTTGCTCGGAAAAAAAATAGCGAAACCATAGCCAGTTGGCGGATTTGTTTGATGTCTAAAATAAAATAGATGAGCTAACCATTCGCTCTCCATGAAAACTTTCTCCTGAAGAGTTTACGCTGAGGTGACAAAAGCCACTTGGAATGGCCACGCGGTCTCGCGGTCTCCGGCGCCCTGTCACGGATTGCTCGGCCCGTCCCGCCGGAGGTTCGACTTCTCCCTCGGTCATGGGCGTGTGTGTTGCCCTTAGCGTTAAGTTAGTTTAAATAGTGTGCCAGTATAGGGACCGATGACCTCAGTAGTTTGGTCTCTTAGGAATTCACACACATTTGAAAATTTTTGAGGCGACAAAAGTCCTTGGATAGCTATATCCACATATACAGATGGTGGTAGTATCGCATACACAAGGTATAAAAGGGCAGTGTATTGGCGGAGCTGTCATTTGTACTCAGGTGATTCATGTGAAAAGGTTTCCCACGTGATTGTGGCCACACGACGGGAATTAGCAGACTTTGAACGCGGAATGGTAGTTGGAACTACGAGCATGGGACATTCCATTTCAGAAATCGCTACGAAATTTAATATTCCGGGATCGTGCCGAGAACTCCAAATTTCAGGCATTACCTCTCACCACAGACAACGGAGCCGCCGACGGCCTTCACTTACAAAACAGTGGCTTTTGAACAGAGTTATCAATGCTAACGGAATGGCAACATTGCGTGAGATAACCGCAGACGTCAATGTGAGACGTACGACGAACGTATTCGGTAGGACAGTGCGGCGAAATTTTGCATTAATGTGCTACTGCAGCAAACGACCGACGCGAATGCTTTTACTAACAGCACGACGTCGCCTGCAGTGCCTCTCCTAGGCTCGTGGCCATATCGGCGAGATCATAGACGACTGGGAAACCGTAGCCTGGTCGGTTTCAGTTGGTAAGAGGTGACGGTACGGTTCGAGAGTGGCGCAGACCCATCGAAGCCTTGGGCACAAGTTATCAACAAGGCACTGTGCGATCTGGTGGTGGGTCCATAATGGTGTGGGCTATGTTTACATGGATCGTTGGCTGGAAATGGTTATGTCTGGCTACTTGGAGACCATTTGCAATCATTCATGGACTTCATGTTCCCAAAAATTATGTAATGTTTATGTATGACAACACTCCATGTCACCGGGCCACAGTTGTTATCGATTGGTTTGAAGAATATTCTGGACAATTCGAGTGAGACGTTTGGCCACCCAGGTCGTACGAGATGCGTCCCATCAACCGATCATGGGACATCATGGAGAGGTCGGTTTGTGCACAAAATCCTGAATCGAGAACACTTACGCAGTTACGGACGGCTAGAGAAGCAGCAAGGCTCAATATTTCTGCAGCCCAATAACTTTCTGAGCCCATGCCACGTCGAGTTCAGGCACTCTGACTGGTCAAAGGAGGCCCGACACGATATTAGGAGGTATCCCATCACTTTTGCCACCTGAGGCTTTACAGGTGCTCAGACAAGCACAAAATCTTAAAATGCGTATCACACTAATTCCGTCGTCAGTCAAAACAGGAATTTACTCCTCCCTCGCCCTCCATTATAGGACAATGCCCATACAGAAATGGGTCAGTGACCGAAAGAAAATATATTTAGACTAGGAAGATGCTTTCATCATCGACATGGCTATTCTTCCTCGCAAAGGAGCATGAATTCAATCAACATTGGGATGTTTGCCTTCAGGGTATTCATCTTTGTGAAAGCTTACCAACACGAGAAAATATAACCTGCTAATCACGCTGAGAATACGTCATAAATGTCCGCAGCTTGTGGTCGTGCGGTAGCGTTCTCGCTTCCCACGCCCGGGTTTAATGGCGAATTGTTTTCAAACAGTCGTCAGTCGACTTTTTGGGAACAGTTCTTCTGGTGACGTTATATTAATCAGACTCCCCGTCTCAGAATATATAGTTGCAGAACAGTTCAAAGAAAACTTCAGTTTCATTTCAAATGGGCACCCCACTCATACAATTACTGTCGGTGGTGACTTCTGTCTACCTTCAAATGTTCAAATGTGTATGACATCTTATTGGACATAACTGCTAAAGTCATCAGTCCCTAAGCTTACACACTAAGTAATCTAAATTATCCTAAGGACAAACACACACACCCATGCCCGAGGGAGGACTCGAACTTCCTCCGGGACCAGCTGCACAGTCCATGACTGCAGCGTCGTGGACCGCTCGGCTAATCCCGCGCGACAGTCTACCCTCGATTTGCTGGAAAAATTATGCGTTTAAAGCCGGTGGCAGGCATAAAACGTCATCCGAAATTGTACTGAAAGCTTTCTCAGAAAAATATCGTAAACAATTAGTTCATGAGCCCACTAGAAGCGTAAATGGTTGCGAAAGCAAACCTGACCTCTTAGCAACAAATAATCCTGGACAAATAGTAAGTATCGTGACAAATACAGGAATCAATGGCCACAAGGCAGTCCTGCTAGGCTGAATACCGTAACACCTACAACCATAAAATAGAAACGCAAAGTATATCTATTTTTAAAAAAAATTCGATAAAAATGCTGGCAACGCCTTTTTAAGATACAGTCTTCATTCCTTCCGATCTGATGAGGTAAGCATAGAAAAGACGTGAAATGATTTTAAAGAGATACTATCGACGAAAATTGAGGGACATATACCACATGAATTAATTAGTGATGGTATTGAACCCCCATGGTACACGAAAAGGCTCAGATCGCTGTTGCAGAAGCAGCGAAAAAAGCTTGCCAAATTTAAAAGAACGCAAAATCCCCTAGACAGGTAAAGTTTGACAGAAGTTTGAAACATAGCGCGTACTTCAATGCGAGATGCTTTTTACAATTTCCACAACAAAACTGTGTCTCGGAATCTGGTAGAAAACAAAAAGAGATTCTGGTCAAACATAAAGCACACCAGTGGCAAGACGACGTCATACTGCGCAATAATAACGGTGAAGTCACTGATGACAGTGCCACTAAAGCAGAGTTATTAAACATGATTTTCCGAAACTCCTTCACCAATGAAGACGCAATAAATATTCCTGAATTCCAATCAATAACAACTGCGAAGATGAGAAACATAAAAGTAGATATCCTCGGTGTAGCAAAGCAGTTTAAATCACTTCATAAAAGGAAGGCCTTCGGTCCTGATTGTATACGATTCAGGTTCCTTTGAGAGAATGCTCATAAAATAGCTCCATATTTAACAATTATATACAACCGCTCGCTCACAGAAGGATTCGTACCTAAAGACTGGAAAATTGCTCAAGTAATATCAATACCCAAAAAGGGAAGTAGGAGAAATCCGCTGAATTACAGGTCCATATCACTAACGTCGATTTGCAGTAGGGTTTTGGAACATATACCGTGTTCAAACATTACGAATTACCTCGAAGAAAACGATTTATTGACACATAGTCAGCACGGATTATGAAAATATCGTTCTTGTGAAAAACAACTAGCCCTTTATACTACCGACAGGGGATGTCAAATTGATTCAATATTTTTAGATTTCCAGAAGTCTTTCGACACCGTTCATCACAATCGTCTTCTAACCAAACTGCGTGCCTATAACATATCGCCTCAGTTGTGCGACTGGATTCGTTATTTCCTGTCAGAAAGGTTAGAGTTCTTAGTAATAGGCGGATAGTCATCGAGCAAAACAGAAGAAATATCCGGTGTTCCCCAAGAAAGTGTTATAAGCCGTCTATTGTTCCTGATCTATATTGACGACATAGGAGACAATTTGAGATTCCTCTTAGACTGTTTGCAGATGATGTTGTCATTAACCTTTTTGTAAAGTTAACAGATGACCAAAATGAATTGCAAAATGATTTAGATACGATATCTGTGCGGTGCTAAAAGTGGCAATTGACCATGAATAAAAAAAAGGGTCAAGTAATTCACATGAGTACCAAAAGAAATCCGCTAAATTTCGATTAAGCTGTAAGTCACATATCTACATCTACATCTACATCCATACTCCGCAAGCCACCTGACGGTGTGTGGCGGAGACTGTAAATCCAACTAAATACTTAGGGATTACAATTACAAATAACCTAAACTGGAACGATCACATAGATAATTTGTGGGTAGAGCAAACCATAGACTGCAGTTCATTGGCAGAACACTTAGAAGGTGCAACAGGTCTACTAAAGAGACTGCTTACATCACACTTGTCCGCCCTATTTTGGAGTATTGCTGTGCGATGTGGGGTCCGCATTAGGTGGGACTGACGGATGACATTGAAAAAATTTCAAAACAGGGCAGCTCGTTTCGTATTATCGAGAAATAAGGGAGATAGTGCCCCAGACATTATACGTGAATTGGAGTGGCAATCATTAAAACAAACGCGTTTTTCGTTGCGACGGGATCTTTTCATGAAATTTCAATCACCAGTTTGTTCCTCCGATTGCGAAAACATTCTGTTGGCACCCACCTACGTATACAGAAATGATCATCACGATAAAATAAGAGAAATCAGGGCTTGCACAGAAAAATTTAAGTGCTCGTTTTTCCCGCGTGCCGTTCGAGGGTGGAACAGTTGAGAAACAGACTGAAGGTGTTTCATTGAACCCTGGGCAGGCACTTTATTGTGAATATCAGAGTAATCACGCAGATTTAGATTTATTCATCTTGTCTCTTGCAAATGATGTCCTATGTTCTTTATGGTGCCACATCACCATCAATACAATATGTATGGCGGCTGTCAGCATCGTCGCGTCTTGTGACTTTATGGAATGCAGTTCTCGTCAATACTACTACTGAAAGAGGTACGACAGACATTCCATCAAAGTTCCCGCAGAAATATCTCCCGATATCTTGACAGCTGCAGCCTTCATTTGCACCTGTCTTGTTCCATCAGTGCAGTTCATCTGAGAATAAGCTGATAACTTGGGACCTCCCTTTGACGAGACTTTAGGAATGTGGTTTGTCTCGGTGGCAGAGTACCTCGATGGCCCAGCCAACAGATACATAACCCATTCGCTTATCGGAGGCCGTGGGTATTGATCGCTGTCGTCTTAAGCACCCGTTGGGTGGCAAACAGCTTATCGTTCGCGGTACGGCCACACTACATTTCCTGGCTTAATGGACGCACTTCCATCTCAAATATAAGATTACCACACCAGAAAATTATTACCGAACCCACTTCTTTAGTATTTTATCTGATTCATATCTCGTAGCGTAGCGTCCCCGTTGAAAGGGCAAAGAGAGGAAGGTCGTTCTTGGTAAATGCGATACCTGTTACCTCCCATTGCATTTAACGCGTTTTCAAAAATTGTTGCAATGTAAACGTAAATCGGTTAGTTATTTGCTACTCTAACACTTCCTTGAAAGTCTAGTGATAAGATTGTTGCTTCGTTTGCTACCAGTTGACCTAACCTCAATTTCACAGCAGAATATATAATCTAACAAGAGTACTCTGTTTGAATTTCTGAATTGTTGTATCGTGCCTCAGCTTACCAAACGCAAGGGAGATTTCGCACTTCTTTGACGTAAGGGGCATGCTACTCAGTATCGAACATGGACAGAGGACAAACGATGCTAAGATGAAAGTAATAGATATTAAAATCACACTTTGCTAAATATAAAAAATTGGAGAAGCAGACAAGAATAAAACACGAGGAGATAATCGAAGCAAAGAATATACCAGAAATACATTAGTCTGTGTGTAATAAGTTTGCAGCAACAAATTAGCTCTACCAATACTATACCTTCAAATGCACTTCTGGAGGAAAGACTACCTGGAAGTGAAATACGGAACGAGAAAAGAACTCGGAAAAATTTGAAGTTAGAAGTTACATAAATATGGTAAAAATTAATTATTCCTCTTAAGTACGAAATGAACAGGCGATTCACAGAATAAGGGCAAAAAGAAGTCTGCGGGAAACGTCACAGGAAAAGTACTACACCCATGAGTAGTTACTTGTTCTGTCAAGGAAGTACTGAACATGAAAGGTAAACCGGCCGCTGTGGCCGAGCGTTTCTACGAGCTTCAGTCCGGAAACGCGTGACTGCTACGTTCGCAGGTTCGAATCCTGCCTCGGGCATGGATGTGAGTGATGTCCTTAGGTTAGTTAGGTTCAAGTGGTTCTAAATCTAGGCGACAGATGACCACAGATGTAAAGTCCCATGGTGCTTAGAGCCATTTGAACCATGTAAGGTAGATCATCGTGGTTGATAGGTGTATAGATAGATAAAGAAGGAACGGCTAGAAAGAAACACATGGATTGCACATAACCAGACGAAAGATTGACTTTTGGACATGGCGATTCCCGGCGGGATCAGGGATTTTCTCTGCCTCGTGATGACTGGGTGTTGTGTGATGTCCTTTGGTTAGTTAGGTTTAAGTAGTTCTAAGTTCTAGGGGACTGATGACCATAAATGTTAAGTCCTACAGTACTCAGAGTCATTTGAACCATTTGACATACTAGAAGTGCTTTTTGGTCGATATTTCAACAGGATATTTCAACGGGACACCTGCCAGTCGTTTTCAGGTGAACCATCGCAGACAGTCTTCTATGGCTCACCTGAAGATGACTGGGAGACGTTCAGTTGAAATATCGTGGAATGAAGTTTACGACGACCGACTGCAAACCCGAAATCTCTTTTTCGAACATTCAATTCACCGCGAAAATTTTAAATTTTACGAAGCAGGGCTTGCTAAACTGTCGATTTACTACTTAGAACCTTATAGAAAATGACGATTATTGTAATGGATTTTAGTTTTGCAGATGAATTTCAAATAAGGAGAGAAACGAAACATTCGACGTAAAAGCGTTGTTTGTAGTTTCCTGTTTTGTGGACTACACATGTCTTGTTATTTTCTACTATCTGAGAAAGGAAAGACTGGTAGAAACGATAAAAAATGGATGGAACAGACTTCACCTTTTGAAAAAATAATTATCTTTGATCAGGATAGTGCATACTCTTGTGCTTCTATCTATATTGGTCCAGAGTGTTGCTTTGTACACTCTACTGTGAAATACGCGTCATTGTAAAATTGTGAGTAACGCGAAGTATGTGAAGAATTGTAGCGCAATGTATCGGTATGCCACAAAACATTACACCCTTTTCCGTTATGCATCCACAACACGGACTCGGTTTCGTAACCGCACGTGATTCATGACTCAACGACAGCAGGGAAATCGATTTGTGGCGTGTTGTGTTAACTACAACATGAATACGCAAATTATAGTTAGAAACGTCCTGACAAACAACATTTTCAGTTCGCCTGTGTGCCTGTGGTATCTCTGAACAAATAATTCTGCAAATTGTAGCAGGAACAACACAGCGATATGCGACGCTGTTAGACGTAAGGCAACGGTCATAAATGTTAACAACAAATGGGGTTACGTCTCTAAATAATACTGCAAGAGAAGAAAAACTATATAACTCTAAAATCACCCATAATTCGTACCTTCAAAACCGTTAATTTTTGGAAATTCAAATGAGTGTCATCTCTACTCCAATAATCTGTATGACACATTTTATGTACTTCAACTAAATCATAATCGAGTAGTTTTCAAGATGCACTATTTGTGACAGCTGAGTGAAAACCATTCAGAATTTTCCTAGAGAGATGTGATGAATTTAGTTAACAAATCACATACATTTTTAATCAGCTCACTTGCTATTAGCTGGCCTCTCTGGAAAAAGCTCCAGTTTCGTGACGTGAATGATACGTACGACGTGCATTAGACTATCTACCATTTCCTTGACATAATCATATGTGGCTTTGGCTACCGATGTCCAAGTTCTTCGTTCTAATACCAGCGACTGCCTCTTTTGTGGACGAGTTGTTTGAAAGAAGGTTTAGGTTGTGTGATGGAGATTGATAAGAATGTTTTCGTCATTAGTGCGCATATAAAATCTTTTGTACGACTCAAACTTATTGGGAAAATTTTGTGTTTCAGTGGTGCATCGGGAAACAATACTTCGTGCACCACTGCTGAGAACCCGATATTCACGTGACGCTGGAGTAATGCTCTTCACCACTTCCTATTCAAAAGGAGACTGATCCAGTCAGCAGGAGAGCTTTTCGAGCGTTACCTAAGGATATTTTAATGAAGAACGTCATTATTTCATTATTGTTCCGGTGCTTTGCGCCGATAGTTTAGAGATCTATTCGCTGTCGTGCGTTTTCCAAAACGATGTATTACCACTAAAAGTGTAACATCCATCATTTAATACGTACCCTCTTAAAAAAGTAAACGATCAGTCAGTCAAGAAAGATTCTAACAGTGATGCTGTTTATTAAAAATCTACTACTCGAAAGATTTCATCATTAGGTCTCATTTTTGGACGATATGATAAGTTACACTAAATTTCGGACAGAAGTGAAGAATCATTTTTTATCGTACCGTGAATTGTGGTGAATAGAACTAGTTTTCACCGTTAAAAGAAAATATTGATAATTTTAAAAAGAAACGTGGAAACCAAAATTATGTGGGTTTAGAGGCCTTGTACGTAACTTTAAACTTATAGTTAAATTTGGGACGTAGCCACTATTATATAATGAAGAAACAAAAATTTGTTGTTTCCATTGACCCCGCAGAAAGGGGTGAATAAAAACGGCGGTGTTAACCTCATTACTTTTTCATTTTTATTTGCCCTTCGGGTGAAAAAGGACATTTTTAAGTCTTTTTTGGACCAAGGAGAACAAGAAAGAAAATACATCTGATTCAAAAAAGTTTTTTAATACAAAACCAACAGTTAATTAACGAATTTTGGCATTTTATTCCGTTTCTGAGTGAAGAACCTTCTATATCTAATTACGTAAATGTGTCATTACCTTGACTACCATGGTTTGTTTTTTAATAAATTAAATCACTGACATCACGTTTAAGAACGATTCTTTGAATCTAGAATTCTTACCTCAGAAGTAACGAAGAGCTTTCGAACATCATCTCCTTGCCTAAAAAATGACCCCTCATCTGTTAAAGTAAACTAATTTAGTTGGCCTTCTTTTTCCAATTTGCTCGCTAAATAACAAATTGTGCATGTATATAGTTCAAATGACTGCTTACTTTTTCCATGTACTTCAGTCACTGCATAGTCACCTGGGTTGAGAACGGTGCCACGTAGTTTTTCGTTTCCATCAAATTCCCGGTCTTCTTCTGAAGAAACACATGTTTTTGTTCACCCCACAAATTCCGAAAATACAACACTGCAGTTTCATTAAGTGCAAACAGAAATCAGATTAAAGTACGCCTTAAAGCTGAACATTCAGTCAATTAACCGGGATTGCAAATTTGCTTACTGTGTATTTAAATTAAAACAACATAGCTTACACTGGTACTTACAAGTGAAGTTTGAAACAAGGAAAGTCAGCATCATATCAGAGGTTTGTCATGTAGTGTACCAAACGTCAGCTGACAGCGTTGCCAAGTCGGAAATTGACGATTTCCCTGTTATGTTGATCCACTACCAAACTAGATAAACAAGTCTTTCAATGATATTGCCATTTGTCTTCCGACACAATAACACACAACTTTTTTGGAAATTTTGTTTCTATTCATTGTTTCCATTCACTCCACTTTGCCTCACCAGTTACGAGTTAACACTAAAGTAATACTATGAAGAATCCATATTGACTCATTGTTGCCGTGTCCGTCTATAAGGTAGCTGTACTTCAGTAAGGTACCTTCTGCAGATATGCTAACTTACTAATACTGTGCCCTAAAACTCTTTACAGTTTTTGCTACTAGTTCGTACTGCGCTACTGAAGATGCCTTGGATGCACAGGTAGACTGCACACGGTCTCTCATGTTGCCTCGTGCGCTCTCGTGTTCCTATCGCTAATTGCTTTCCACGCATTGCACGAGTCTCAAAACCACATTGCCGAGCATTCGAGGTCGTGTGTGCCAAAATAATTAATCTGGACCCTATTGCTGACTATTGTTAAAGCAGTCGGATATCAGTTAAATGCTCTGAGCGAATAGGAACGGATTTGCCACGCTGAGTGTGTCGGATGATTCTGCGGGGTCAAAGCGACGGAAACTGAATGTCGCGTTCCACCGCGTGGTGGCTATTGAAGGCGGCGAGGAACTTCGGACGTCGCAGGAAATCCGGCAGAGTTCAGAAACTTAGTAACCCTGCGGAACGGCACCGTGTCACGAGAAAGATACGACCACCCAAGTTCATTCACTTCGACAAGTTCGTAGCGGAATTCAATAAGTCGAGGAAAGTCGAGTGTTACATTTTACGCCCTGTTCGAAGTCTGAAATGTTTTTACGACATAAATGTTTACTACAAGAGTTAATCTGTTCTTATCGTTAAAGTTTCAAACTTATCAATAAAAATAAGTCGTTTTTGGTGACCAAATAATGTAACTGTGAAAAAGTAATTTTTTTTTCAGATGGCTACTTATCCAGTTTGAGACGTTTGTATAATGCGCAAATATATTTTTGTTGCTTCTTTCTGAGGAGACTCGTCGGCTGCCCAATAGTTTCCATGCCACGAACCAGTTAAAAATATTGGGGCATAATTGCTGGAAAGGTCAATGGACATCTTGAATGTGAGGTGTCAATATCAAAGTTTGACGCGTACTTAATAAACTGTGTTGTACAATTATCAAAAAATTCATTCTTATAGAAAATAATCTGTAACGATAATTTGATGAGTACTATATAAAACGCGGAACTATTTGGGTCGTGAAATCGTAATAATATCCTTTGCCATACGTTCCAGGTTGTTAATAGTGCTCAAGTAAACAGGTACTAAATCATCAAGATATTGTAATTGTTCTCCTATGAGTCTTACAACGATGGGACAAATCATGGTACGTGTTATGTAAAGATGTTAGAACATAGCGTCTTTCGAAAACAGAAGTAGCACTATGTGTTAAAGCCGAAGGGCTATGACGACTATCTTCGGCACATTTCTTGGCTGGTAGAATTTCTCGTTTTCTATTTCTGTTTTACTGAGCCTTCACGAATTGGTTTGTAGAAACTGTTATAAGGAGCAGAAAGGGGTTCATTTATTTCTCAATCTAAATTACAAAAGTCATTTTGAGTCCACTCACAGTTTATAAAAATTTTTCGGAAATTAAGTAAAGAGAAAAAATTTCTTTAAACTTGCGACATACATAAGATTTTTCCTAACTATGTCCATTTACTGCGTGCAAGAAAAGTCTAACAAATACAAAAAATATTTCTTAATTGAATTATAGGAACTAAAATGGCTCTGAGCACTATGGGACTTAACATCTAAGGTCATCAGTCCCCTAGAACATAGAGCTACTTAAACCTAACGAACTTAAGGACATCACACATATCCATGCGCGAGGCAGGATTCGAACCTGCGACCGTAGCGGTCGCGCGGTGCCAGACTGTAGCGCCTAGAACCGCTCGGACACTTCGGCCGGCAATTATGGGAAGTGATAGTACAACAACAGCGATAACTAACTCCTTTTCACGAGCATTGGAAAGTCTTCTTTCCGAACAGCGCCTTTTACCGTTGATTATTAGTTCCATGAGCAAAATATATTGCAGTGCTTACATAAATTATTCAGTAGTACAATTCTTAAAAAAATATATAGAAAACTTTAAAGTTACGTCCGCTCCATAGCTGTATGAGTGTATCTCCATTTGAATTTTCGTTGCATCCCATCACAGGTGAATATACAGAAAAGCGGATTACCCATTTCTTTCACTCAGATTCTCTCTCGTAGAGTACGAAGGTGAGGGATTTCAGTCCGGCATAGAAAGGAGAAGTGTTTATTTGTTATCTTTTTTGGGACATTAAACTTTTCCCGATAATATTGATGTGTCACGAAAAGTGTTGTAAGGTTCTCTTTTACACTTTAATAATACAAAGATACCTCTCAGCGAACATCAAATACCACAATATCGTAAACGTAATAGGTATCGCTAGCGCCAGAAATTGTGCCACCGTCTACTACAAAGCAAAAATATTCTTTTTTTACGAAAAGAATCCTACGGTGCAAATATTCTGTGATGGCCGTAGTTACAGTTGATTTGCTGTAGCACAACATGATGACATCGGAAATGGAAAATAAACAAGCAATTTTGTAGCAGTGTCGTAGACAGAAAACATTCATTTTTATTATAAAATGTGGTATTGGAACAGGCTAGAAAGTTTCCCATCTATTAAAAATGGCATGGGCAGAGTTTTTTTGTATCGTTTATCTTCATTTTGTGTGACATGTGTTTCTAACGACATTCATCCTCCATTCACGCTCTTTTGCCTTATAATTGCGGTACACTGTGGTGGAAGTGTACCCTACCGGAACTAGCGGTTAGATCGGAGTAACACAAAACGAATAATGAAAATTCGAGCAATTTATTAAGAGCTTCGAAACTTCATTTAACAAATATGCAACAAAAACAAACCTTAAAATTTACAGTTGAATACCAGAATTTTCTCTTAATTTCAAGAAATTTAAACGGATTGACGACTGCTTTAGTAACTGACGAGTTCCCCTTGCTGACTCCGCAAAATAGCCAACGTTAAAAGCCTTTTTCACAGTTTAAACAATCCGTAACATTTGCAGTAAGACAATATTTACACTTTTTATCATGGAATAATCAAATAAAATATCCTGAAAGCTTTTTTTAAAAAAAATATGTAGTAAGAATTTGGCGTTACTTTGTTAACTAATATCGGTCACTAGCTGGCTGACTAAAACAGACACCCTTAAAATCTTTCCCTTACCTGAACAGTATTTTTAGCATATCGTTTAAATACTTTGTTCTTTACATTCAACAAGTAGCACTTCATAGGTGAATAAGTAAGCATACAAAGTAATTTCTTTGTCTATCAACAAGTAGAACTTCATGGCTGAATTAAGAAAGAACACAATACAACTCCTATTTCAAACCTTAGCGCCGGGCGGAGTGGCCGTGCGGTTCTAGGCGCTGCAGTCTGGAACCGAGCGACCGCTACGGTCGCAGGTTCGAATCCTGCCTCGGGCATGGATGTGTGTAACGTCCTTAGATTAGTTAGGTTTAATTAGTTCTAAGTTCTAGGCGACTGATGACCTCAGAAGTTAAGTCGCATAGTGCTCAGAGCCATTTCAAAACTTAGCATTGAACTGACACATTAAAGACAACATTTACTTGGAACAATTATTAAACACCTAGGCAACTTTCCTTTTCTGTTGCGAGGTCTGGTAATCGAGCAGCTGTTCCGACTGCTGCTTGTATGCCCTTCCTCACCCACACGTTCAAACAGAACTGTGGACTGTTCAGCAAATTCTTGGAAGGCAGTCGTGGAGTAAACGCCCTGGTTTACACACAGAACGGCACAGACTTTGGTGAAGTTTTCAGCTACCTTCGCAAATCAGTAACAAACAGCGCACGAAGCAAGCGTTTAGGTCACACGTTACAGATAAGAGGGTCGCTCAATAAGTTAGGCAACATTTTTTTTTTTTCTGGAAGCAGGTAGGTTTCATTCAGATTTCCAGCACACCACATCATTCTCCACTCTTTTGGGTACAAAACTGTTCTTCAACATAATTTCCACTCAGTCCGACGACCTTAAGCTACTCTACGGGCCCTGGGAGGCCAAGTATGCACACATGGTAACACTGTACTGACCTACGTCGGATGCAACGTCTTGCTGCATCAGTAACCTCCCCATCATCCACGCACTGAATCCCGCGGAGTGCATCCTTCATTAGCCAAAACGGATGGAAGTTGGAAGATGCGAAATTCTGGCCGTAGGACGGACGGGGAAGAACAGTCTAATGAAGTTTTGTGAGTCCCTCTCGGGTGCACACACTTGTGTGGGGCCTTGCATTGTCATGTAGAAGGAGAAACTCGTTTACATTTTTATGACGACGAACAAAGTGAAGTCGTCTCCTCAATTTGTTGAGAGTAGCGCATATCCTTCAGAGCTGATCGTTTCACCGTGAGGGAGGACATCAAACAGAATAACCCCTTCAGAGTTACCAGATGAGGGCGCTGTTTTAAACTTTTTCTTCGGGGAAGAGGTGGTGTGGCTCCATTACATGGATTGCTCTTTTGTTTATAGTTCGAATTGAACCCACGTTTCATCGCCTGTGCCGATCTTCCACAAAAAAATTGTCACGGCCAGCCTCCTAACGCGCAAGCAGCTCCACTTAGATGGTCCTCCGCTCCTTTTTCTGTTTTTCTGTCAGGCGGCGAGGAACTCAGCGGGCACACACCTGTGGGTCGGCACTACCAACAGAGACGTCCAGCTGTGCAGCCAGGTGTTGGACTGTGATCCGTCGGTCACCTCGAATGAGAGTGTCCGCACGTTCCAACATTGCCGGAGTCACAACTGTGTGCGGCCGGCCGGAACGCGGGAGATGGCACTGGTTTCCGCCACCTGGTTGCGATGATGACAAGCGCCTCGCCCAACGACTCGTCTTGTTTTTATTCATTGAAAAGTCTCCGTAGACATTCCGATTGCGCCTACGAAGATCTGCAAGGCTGTGGTTTCCGGCAAAATGGACTCAGTGACAGCTCTCTTTTCGGAACGCTCCTCCGTTACAGACGCCCAGTTGAAGACTACAAATAGTGCCACTACCTATCTGAACTTAGTGAAACCCTAGGGACTGAAGTGGAAATATTCCACAATGCCCTACAATACTCTTCGCATCTTTTTTCAACCAAAATTAACCTAAAAAAAGTTCCATTACTTATTGATAGTCTCTCGTACATCGTTGAAATCCACAATCGTCGTCAACCGGCGTCTGCACCTACTAAAAGTCTAGTGGCAACTCCTTCCATCCCCATATGCACTGTCCGCTAGACACCTTCTTTCACATACCGATTAGGCAAATACCCTCTCCTCATATAGTAGTGCCAACCTTCAGTCATAGTGCCACAGTTATCAAAAAACGCACCCAAAATTTCCTTTTCATGTAATTCGACGCCGTTGTATAATTCCATAGACCTCTGACAGTTGGAGCACAACCGTGAAAAGTTGGCTTCGATGAGCGATATATACAGGGCGTCCCAAAAAGCGCCCGACACATTTTATGAACGGGCATGTATCTTTTCTGCTGAGCAAGTACACATAGGTTTTAAAGTATGCATTTTAGATCCCATGTATACTAGACTATTTTTCTTGTTTTGGTGTAAGGAAACTGTCCCTTAGGCTTTTCGGTGAGCTTTGGAACATGTTGTTTATAATTTGTTGTTATTTATAGAAACAGTCACGTTATAGACAAGCAGTATCACATTTGGAGCGTCACTCCTAACTCATCAACAACTTTTACGTCCCATAGGACAAATATTTCTGCGTTCAGCTAACATAAGCCAATAGTGGAAACACTTCAACAAAAATGTCTAAAAATTTTTCGGAATAAATTATGTTCTTTACTTCACTCATATGAAACTTTATTTTTGTATCCCAGGTAGACACAGTACGTCGTAAGAGCTACAGGTGAAATTAAGTGGAATCATTTCCTCCGGACTTCATTGAAAAACGTTTATTTGTCAGCTCTTGTTTTATCCTCCCCTGTTGTGATACGAACATGACATGTATCCTGAAAACTACTGAACAAGAATATTTTTAACGATTGGGTAATCTGTCGTCTTATTTGAAATCAGTAATTAATGTCAGTCTTTTCGTTAACCATTATGTTTTTTGAACTGTTCATTTGACATAAGAATAGAAACCCGTTGCTTTGTTTCTATCGTTAACCGAACGTTTAACTCAAAGAAGAATTGCGTTATATTTTTCGATAACATGTATGGTTGATAGACTTTTTCCCGTGAGATTTGGTGAATGTTAAAGTGTGGTGCAGTGCTGTTAGTACTAAAATTGGTCTTTCATTTCAGTTTTTGGTGCAGCTTTGCAGGCAATCATCGATTGCTCCACAATTTCATTGTTTCTGTACCTCCTGTCTGGTGGTATGGTACGAAAAGCGCTCTAGAATAGCTATTACGGCGAACATCTGCAGGAACGGAACAGAGAAACCGGTTAGGACCCCGGACCGGAAACAGAACTTGAGCCATTTCAAAGTTCTGCTTGTTATCTTCACCCGCTCTGGTTTGTTCGCTTACGGTTCAAAGGAACGATGTTCCACGTCATTAGCGGGCTTAGTATATCGTTATTTTGAATAGGATGCCATTTCATTAATCATTTATGTTAATTCCTTGAAGTGGCGAACTATGTTTATTACGTCTCATCCCGCCGCTCTTCGAAAGTGTTAAAACTTCGTGCTTTTTATGTTCGCCCGCACTAATTGTCTGACAAAGTCGGGTGTGGTCGCAGCTGTAGCAGCATTTCAGCTCGATCCCTTGACTAGATACATCCCTGTTAAAGTCCATGATATTGAGTATTGTTACTTCACAGAACAAGCGCCAAAAATAGTTGCAGGAAAGTTTTCACGCACAGATATGTCAGCTTTCTGTAATCGTTATTCTGTGTACTGAGGGTGATGATAAAACAGAGTATCAATGAAGTACGGGAAGCAACATAGTTTCAGACGTTTAAGTTACTGTACGGCGATGGTGTGTAAATAAGTCAAGGAAGTATACGACGCTGTTATGATTCGAATATGAATATTAACCAGAGAGGAAGGAGGGCAAAAGCAAGGAGCGAAATATGACCCTGTGAACTATTGCGTACACGTTCAATATGACAGCTGATTCTGTGACTCTTTTAACAGAACAAGGGACTATCAACACCCAAAAAATATGGCATTCTTGTCGCACAAAGATGTGAACATTGTGGACAAAGAATCACGTGTGTTGTAGATTGCGACTGAACGGACCAAGCGGAAAAGCAGAGGTAACAGAGCATCTCCGTCAGAACATGCAATATCTTATTTAGTGGAGTGTTACGTGAATAGGTGCCGGCAAACCATCGTTAGTGTTAAACGACTATGATAGTTAACACTCAACTTTTGTACCTCAAGCCCTATAGTCATAGACGAAAAGCAAACAAATAGTACGTAGATCCAATAATCGTAGTACATCTTTCGTAGCTGTTATTACAGAAAATCCACGACAGTGCGAATACGAAATTTGACTTCCTAAAATATACAAATAGTTGCTGCACATAACGTTCCTGCGATTACACAATGAATATTTGCAGTGTGTAATCCAAGAAGGAACACTGCATGTGATATCTTTGTTCACGAAAGGAGTCCAAAGCAGCTTTGAAAACTACATAGAGATCGACTTGATGGATGCAGCACATACCATCCATGTCTACGTTATTAATGAGAAACTTAACATCGTAATCGATGTTAGGAAATAACTCGAGCTGAACAGATGAAATTGTTCAATACAGGCAATATTTTGTACTGAACCAAGGTGTATAAACGAGAAATGAGTTTAATGCAGGAATCAAACTGCCTTTAGCGATTTTGAAATGTCCTACGGGAATGTAGATAGGAAGGCTCTGTGCTCTATAATGGAAGTGAGAGGCTGGCCAAAGCACTTCCTGGGATCTCTAAAAAGTCATTGTAGAGATTCTGAGAGCAAAACAAAATTGAATGATTGCCGATAAGAGGCATTAAAAAGCCATAAAAGTCGTATCCGTTCACCAAGATTATGTGATTCTGTTTTCATAGAACAGAAATGCAAGACGGATCATTGTAAAAGAATACATATCAACATGTAGAGATATGATGATGATGAATTTATCATTTATGGAAATTAATATGATATCCAAGGGTACTCCAATTTTGGTGGGTAAGGAATAAAATATCAACGCATCAAAGCAAGAGCATTTAGTAATGGCTTTTAAACGAGCGCAAAAAACAATATCAAGTAATTACATTAATCTCGTAGGAATAGAACAGGTGTCACATTTAAGCTACCTATCGTATGTGCGATATACAGAGCAATAAAGAATAATACCAGAAAGATTGCACTGTTAAACAGCTGTACAAACAGCAGTATCCACTATATGATATGTATATAACAACTGGCATCATTTCGAAAGAACAAATAAAATATTCAGTTACCCAAAAGGAAGTTCCTGCTGAAAGTGAGTTTCACTCCAGCAGATAAACAGACCGTAATTCGTAAACAGAGGATAGAAGACACAATCTTTGCAGATACACGTTATAAATTATAAACTACAAAAATGTTGACAAATATGGGAAAACCATGTGGAGCGAAAGAAAAATGACACATTATCTCAACTCTCAATACTATGCAGCAGGGAAAGAGATACTGCGTCCACGCAGAAGATTGGTCGCAGGCTTATGTCATAACAGGCAGCCGGTTAATTCTTGGAATAAGGAAGAAGAAAACGAGGAAGAAGCACCCTTACCACGTTCAAGTAATCTACGGGAATGCATTCGAATGATGTCCTGTGCAACCTCCCTTATTTCGGCACCAGGTGGTTTTTAAGGCACAAATTAGTGCCTTGCAAGCCTTCTCGCCTTTATTACGTATACTGCACCTTCAAAACAAAATTTTTAAATGGAGTCCAGTAGCCGATGAATGGTGCAGATTGAAAGCAAGCCAGATTTTCTTCGAATCTTATAAATAATAAAATTCTTCGTCCCAAAAATTTCTTCATTTCACAAAAAAAAAAATGGTTCAAATGGCTCTAAGCACTATGGGACTTAACTTCTGAGGTCATCAGTCCCCTAGAACGCAGAACTACTAAAACCTAACTAACCTAAGGACATCACACACATCCATGCCCGAGGCAATATTCGAACCTGCGACCGTATCGGTCGCGCGGTTCCAGACTGTAGCGCCTAGAACCGCTCGGCCACCCCGGCCAGCGTCGTTTCACATTTTTGTTAAAACGAAAACAACAACTTGAGACTGTTACTGGACGACAAACGTTTTGATGGAATAATTGCAACTATAAAAATTTCATATCACACGTTGCCTAACGCAGAGTTATTGTTTTCGACAAGTCGGTCATCAGGAGAGAATCTACAGTTGTAATCGACCGAGATCGCGAAATCTGCGTAGAAAATAGGTACGTGCGTACTACCTATACTGATAAACGTTCTGACAGTCGTGAAAAGAAAAAAAAGTAAGATATAGCCGTATTATTAGAGCAGTAATATACATACACTGAGCTGTCAAAAGTCATTGGATAGCGATATGCACAAATACAGATGGCGGTAGTATCGCATACACAAGGTTTAAAAGGGCAGTGCCCTGTCGGAGCTGCCGTTTGTACTCAGGTGAATCGTGTGAAAAGTTTCCGACGTTATTATGTCCCCACGACTGCAATTAACAGGTTGTGAACGCGGAATGTTATTTTTAGCTAGAAACATGGCACATTCCATTTCGGAAATCGTTATGGAATTCAATATTTCGAGTTCCACAGGTTGAAGAGTGTGCCAAGAACACCAAATTTCAGGCATTTTTTTCACCACGGATAACACAGAGGCCGACGGTCTTCATTTAAAAACCGGGAGCAGCAGCGTTTACGTAGAATAGTCAGTGCTAACGGAAAAGCAACACTGCGTGAAATAACCTCAGAAATTAATGCGGGACGTACGACGGCGTATCCGTTAGGACAGTGTGACGAAATGAGGCGTTAATGGGCTATGGCAACAGACGCCACCGCGAATTACTTCGCTAACAGCATGACGTCGCCTGCAGAACACCTCTCCTGCCCTCGTGACCACAGCGATTGGATACTAGACGATTGGAAAACAGTGACCTGATCAGAAGTGCTGTGACCTTATCCAGCAGACATCACGGCGCCTAGAGTATCAGCAACCAAACTGACAGACTGCAGCCACGGGTTGCCCGCTTCGCACGCACACCGAAGCACTACACAACCGACAGGCAATATTGATGAACGGCCACAACAACAACAACACAGCAAAGATACCAGCGGCCACCAGGGGACACTACTGGTCCACACAAACATAAGGAAGAGGTCGCTGCAGATTCCGGAACTATTTTCACACGTCATACCACGTGATGGAAAATACTGTAGTTCCGAGGTACTCATCCACCGAAGCGCTATAAAGGCCGGCGCTCGGGCGCACATCGGCAGTTCATCGACCGCCAACAGACTTGAGTAGCTGCCGCCCCAGAAACCTGTCTTGGATATTGTCGCTGATCTCTGGATTAGGCTTGGTATATCGGAGAATTCTCTGGCAGACACTAGTAGGAAATTATTTCAGTTGTTTAGTATACTATTCTTGTATGTAGTTGTGATTCTAAGACGGATCACTGTTTTGTGTTATACTTGGAGAATTTGTTTTGGTTAATTGAACAGTCCAATGAATTATTTTCAGACTTTGATCGTTAGTTTCTTCTGGTTACGCAGACATATCAAGAAGAGACTTGATTTCAGTTGGTAAGAGGGGGTGGTGGGGTTCGAGTGTAGCGCAGTTCCCACGACATTATGGACCCAAGTTGCCAACAATTCACTGAGCAAGCTGGTGGTGGTTTCATAATGGTGTCAGCTGCGTTTACATGGAATGGAATGGAATGGAATGGGTCCTCTGGTCCAACTGAACTGAAAACTAACTAGAAACGGTTATATGCCACTACTTGGAAACCATTTGTAGCCATTAATGCACTTCATATTCCCAAACATGGCACCGAGCCATACTTGTTGGCGACTGCTTTGATGAATATTCTGGAAAATTCGAGCGAATGACCTAGTCACCAAGATCGTCCGACATTAAACCTATGGGACATATCAAGAGGTCAGTTCGTGCACAAAATCCTGCACCAGAAACTCTTTTGTAGAGGCAGCATGGTTCAGTGCTTCTGCAGGAGATTTCCAATGAGTTGAGTCCATGCCACATCTAGTTGCTGCACTACCCCCTGGAAAAGGAGATCCGACACGACGTTTGGAGATACCCTGTCACTTTTATCATTTCAATTTGGAAACCTCATTGAATAACTACTCATTCATTTCTTGGCAGCCCTTCGATAACTACAGTTCAAAATTTCCGCCATGACTAAGATTTTTTTATTTTAGTTATTTTTTTATTTTAGTTTATTTTTATAGGAGGCACCAGCGTAATGTTGTTCTAGCTGGGACATTCCAGGTATTCAGCGCTTTAATTTACTGCTGCCTCTAGTATACAGCATGCTAATCTCGAGGTTCGTACACTCGAAGAAAGCAAATCAGAGAAAGAGAGAGAATGAAACTACGTACAACGGAGGAATTACCCAAATGGGTCGGATATCAGTAGTGTGATGTCCATGTACAGACAAACAAATAATTCGAATTTCAGAAAAATTCGATGATTAAGGAGAAAAAGCTTCAAACACTGAGCAAGTGAATAACGCGTTACCCTATGTCTGCCCCTTATGCAAGCAGATTGTCGCCTTTGCATTCATTGATACACTACTGGCCATTCAAATTGCTACACTAAGACGAAATGCAGATGATAAACGGGTATTAATTGGAGAAATATATTATACTAGAACTGACATGTGATTAATTTTCACGCAATTTTGGTGCATAGATCCTAAGAAATCAGTCCCCAGAACAACCACCTCTGGCCGTAATAACGGCCTTGATACGCCTAGACATTGAGTCCAACAGAGCTTCGATGGCGTGTACAGCTAAAGCTGCCCATACAGCTTCAACACGATACCACAGTTCATGAAGAGTAGTGAGTGGCGTATTGTAACGAGCCAGTCGCTCGGCCACCATTGACCAGACGTTTTCAATTAGTGAGAGATCTGGAGAATGTGCTGGCCAGGGCAGCAACCGAACATTTTCTGTATCCATAAAGGCCCGTACAGGACCTGCAACTTGAGGTCGTGCATTATCCTGCTGAAATGTAGGGTTTCGCAGGGATCGAATAAAGGGTAGAGCGACGGGTCCTAACACATCTAAAATGTAACGTCCACTGTTAAAAGTGGCGTCAGTGCGAACAAGAGGTGACCGAGACGTGTAACCAATGGCACCCCATACCATCACGCCGGGTGATACGGTAGTATGGCCGAATACACGCTTCCAATGTGCGTTCACCGCCATGTCGACAAACACGGATGCGACCATCATGATGCTGTAAACAGAACCTGGATTCATCCGAAAAAATAACGTTTTTCCATTCGTGTACCTAGGTTCGTCGTTGAGTACACCATCGCAGGCGCTCCTGTGATGTAGCGTCAAGGGTAACCGCAGCCATGGTCTCCGAGCTGATAGTCCATGCTGCTGCAAACGTCGTCGAACTGTTCATGCAGATGGTTGTTGTCTTGCAAACGTCCCCATCTGTTCACTCAGGGACCGAGACGTGGCTGCACGATCCGTTACAGCCATGTGGATAAGATGCCTGTCTTCTCGACTCCTAGAGATACGAGGCCGTTGGGATCCAGCACGGCGTTTGGTACTACCCTCCTGAACCGACCGATTCCATATTCAGCTAACAGTCATTGGATCTCGACCACCGCGAGCAGCAATATCGTAATACGATAAACCGCAACGCCTCACAGTTCCAACGCGTCGGCGTGATTCGGTGACCCGTTTTGATTCCCTTCTTGGCAAGCCATCCCGCTCTTGTATATCAGCAAGATAATGACCGCCCGCATACGACGGGCGTTTCTATCCTTTCTTGAGGCTTGCCAAACCCCACCTAGGCCAACAAGGTTGCAGGATCTCTCCTCAATTGAGAACGTCTGGACTATTATGAGCAGGGTCCCCCAACCAGCTCGGGATTTTGACGATATAACGCTCCAATTGGACAGAATTTGGCACGATTTGACTCAGGACGACATTCAACAAGTCTGTCAATCAGTGCTGAGCTGAATAGCCGCCTGCATAAGAGCCAGGGAAGGCACTAAGCGTTTCATACTTTCACACTTTGTGAAGCTCTTACTCATTAATAAATCATCCAGGTTATCTGAAACCGTAAAAATTTGTTTGCTTGAACATGTACATTACATCTAGTTATTTCCGTCCCGTTCGGATAGATAATTCCTGTATGCTGTGGCATTTCTTTTTTTCTCCCTTCCTTATAATGTTTTTCTTCCACAAATGTGTCCATCTTCATGTGTTCTTTCTAATCGTTATTCTTCAGAATGTGCTGCGCACTGAGATTTCAGTTTCCGTAGGAGCAGATGAGGCCTGCACAAGCAGCGCAGTGAGGCAACTCTGATTTAGTGGCAGGTAGCGCGTAAAGTCAGAGACGGGCAACCATGCTGGTAGGTGCGCTGCGCGGGGCTGGCATGTGATGAGACTCATCCAATTTCCACCGTAAAAGGTAGTGTTCGCCTGTTGCTCTTGTCCGATCCGGTTAGCTGCTCCACCGTCGCCAGATAATTGAGCCGGGGCTCTAATTTTGGCCCGTGTAAAAGCCAGAAAATATAGCGGGCGGCAAGTGGAAACCCTAAAGGCGCTCAGTGCGATTCACTTCGGTCGCTGTCTAGATCCCCCAAGAGAAGCACCGTACATACCAGATTTAATCGTATCGATCTTTCTGCTTTGTTCTGTTTGTCGTTTCATTGCGGAGGTAACTTTGTGTGCAGTTGGCGGCGGAATCCTCCCCTCCTTCCTCCCACCCCCTCTGCAGAGTCCAAAAACACGGCAGTCTTTCTCCGTTTGTCGGCTTCCCCGCTCCCCTTCTAGTCTCTCTGTCTCTGCCATTTCCTAAAGAGGAAGGTGATGGGTAAACTGGAATTTACGTGTGATCGCGCGCATGCGTTTCAGTTTTTGTTGCCCAGTTGCAGAGGGGGTTGCAGGGATTATAGGAAAGTTGGCAAAGAGTACCGCCAAAGCTAGTACTATCAATGAGAGGAATGCAATGCAGAAACAGCTGAAGCTGGTGTATTTCCTGTAAGTGGAGATGAGATAACGAAGTGATAGGTGCACACAGTAGTACATAGTGATCAGCCGAAACATTATGACCACTGCCCACTGCAAGGCTGGAAGCCTCCTTGTGGCGTTGCAGGCACGCGACGCAACAAGAAAAGTATGTAACCCGAGCAACTACCCTATCGAAGATATTAGCTGCAAATAGAGAAACCCACTGACAAGGGGAGGCCACGACGTCTGGAAGGCGGATTTACTGCAAACTTCGTACACTCGTAGTACTCCATGAGGACAACAAAATGTGTAAGCAGTATTGCGTACTTCTCAAGCGTTATTGAGAAAATCGCAACATAATTTCGGTCGTCAAATATACACCTATGCGGGGTCATTTTCACCATGAAGCGGCGGTAGCCGAATGGTATGCCGGCACGGTAGCTCAGCATGTTCGGTCAGAGGGCTTAGCTACCCTCTGTAATAAGAAAACTGAGTGAACGGATCAACGAACAACCTGAAACGGTGTCATCAGGCGTCCGCCACAAACAAATTCAACGGGCCATATAGAACAAAAGGAGACCGAAAAAAAAGTGGTTAGCGTTCAAGACCCGTAATCGCTGTATAGACTCCCGTTCGTCAGGTTTTTTATTTTCAACAGTCATTTTCTTTACTATTTATATTACAATTGATATAGTTGGAAAAAATACTCGTAATCGTATGAACTATTATTAAATTTACAATGTTATTTGGCAGTCTACAAATTTTTACTATCACAAATAATATAGTATTGACAACTATCGACTACTAAACGACGAGACGCATAAAGCGATACTGAAAATGTATGCTTGTCCGCGTCTTCAAAATTGTTCGTATTTAATCGAAAGAGAACGAGAAATTGCTTCTCGTGAAGACGCTATTAAAATACACTCGATACTGAAACTTCCTGGCGGATTAAAACTGTGTGCCCGACCGAGACTCGAACTCGGGACCTTTGCCTTTCGCTGGCAAGTGCTCTAGCATCTCTCGGTCCGGCACACAGTTTTAATCTGCCAGGAAGTTTCATATCAGCGCACACTCCGCTGCAGAGTGAAAATCTCATTCTGGACACTCGATACTGTATGGCCGATTATCAGTGCCGATATTTAAGGAAATACTGCGATATGCATGGTTTGCTTCCAAATTATCGGCTGAAAGAGAGATTTTTGAAAATGTTAGCGAGGTTTGTTCATCCACGGAAGACCTCAAAAGACCTTGCGTATGCGGAAACATAGCATTTATTCAATGCAGCTGGTGCCGTTTAACTTTATGTACTGTATGTTTTTACGAAAAATATCATCCTGCAACTTGTACTCATAATGTCGAAAGCGACGATTAATTGTTCATCTTTTGAAAGCCGTCTGTGCCGGTCAAAAATTGAAGGAAACAAGTCGTTTCGTGCTCCTTCCAGGTATAAGGGATTTCTCTAATCGCGGACAAGTATATGTTTTCAGTATCACTCAATGCGTTTTGTCGTTTAGTAGTCGATAGTTAGGAATATTATTTCATTTGTGATAATAGAAATTTGTACACTGCCAAATAACATTGTGCATTTGTAAACGTTCGTTAGATTACACGTATGTTTCCAAAAAAATCAATTGTAATATAAATAGTAAAGAAACTGACTGTGTTGAAAGTAAAAAAAGAAAAAACCTGACGAACGGGACTCGATCAAGCGATTACGGGGCTTGAACGTTAGCCAATATTTCTTTTTTTTCCTTTTTGCGTTTTGGTTGGTATTGTTCGTTGCGTTTGGTCTGGGCGAACGTCACAGAAGATCCGTGCAAGATAATCGCTGACTTATTTATTCAGTTTTTTTTTAATAGAGAGAGAAAACGGTCCTCTGGCCGAACATGCTGAGCTATCGTGCCGGCACCATTAGGCTGCCGCCGATTCGTACTAAAAATAGCCATGCACAGTTATAGATTTGACGGCCGGAATTATCTTGCGATTTTCTCAATAATGTTTGAGATGTATGATCTACTGCTTACACATTTTTTTGTCCTCGTGAAGTACTAAGACTATACGAAGTTTGCAGTAAATTCGCGTTCCAGACGTCGTGGCCTACCCTTGTGAGATAAATGACCTTCCCAAAGGGCAGGTTATTATAAGGCAGAGCCTGTGAACGAGTATCTCGAAAACGGAAACGCTGCTGGAATGTTCACTGTCGTGAGAATCTACGGAGTGGTTGGACATCCACAACTCTTCAAATCCTCAAAGGACGTGTACTTGGGAGGCTTGTCCGCTCTGTAAATTAGGATAGATGGCGATATGTGGCACCTCTAACGAAACAGCACGATGCCGGGGGTTGCGCATGTATTTCGCATTTCACCACATTGTTGAACAAGCGGCTCCGCAGCAGACGACTTCCGTTTGTTCACAAGTTGGCCTGACGACATCGTCAGTTACGATTGTAATGGGCTCGGGATCACCGAGGCTGCAGCGTGTATCATTGGAAACATGTGGGATCGTCGGATGAAACATGTTTTTGCTACGTCAGGTCGATAGTCGTCTCCATAAACGCCGTCATTCAGACGGGGCTGCTCGAAAAGTGCACGACGCCACCGACGTAGGCTGATGGGAACAGTATTACGCTATGATAGACGTTCTCCTGCGCTTTCCTGGGACCTGTGGTGGTAATCGAAGACACGCTGACAGCTGTAAACCACATGCATCCCTTCATGCTTGATATCTTCCCTGACGACGCTGTCATCTTTCAGCGGTATGACTGTCCATGTCTCAAAGCTAGAATCGTGCTGTGGTGGTTCGAGGGGAATGATAGTGCAATGGCGTTAATGTCTTGTCCACCGAATCCGCCTGATGTGAACCCGATGGCCCCCATCTGGTTCCCTATCGAGTGCCATCAACACGTTCGCAGATCAATGGCCAGTTATATATGGGAATTACATAACTCGTTATAACACGCCCGGGAGTACAAATGACGGAGGTACCCTAAAACTGTTTGTCGTTTCCACCGTTTCTTAACCGTGCGCACTGCCCACACCATGTACCTGATAATCCTACGGCGGTCGTATTGTTGTGCCTCACACTGCTGCTGGCTTGCCTCAAATTATCCATCGAAATATGCAAGCGGGTTTAGGGGACCCACTAAACGTTAAAACACAACACTGTTCTACGTCTGATATGAACAACTATATTCTGAGAGATAAAATAAAGTAGCATGTTGCACTGTTTACATTCTAATTCATAAGTGTTTATCCCAATTAATGGACGATTATCAGTTCACAATATCACTGAGACGAGCGTACGCGTAGCCGACACGACGCGTGTGATTGTTCATGATGTGGAAGCCGAATGATCGCATGAAAGTTCTTACGCTCGTCACGCATACACAAGTATCTGGTACCAGTACTCCTTCACACTAATAATAATATAACACTGTTAATAAAGTTAAATTTTCAGTTCTCACATGTACGAGCGTGCACGTAACCGTCGCGGCGCAGCTGATTGTTGATAATGCGGAAACGCGATGACCGAACGCACGTCCTCACGCTCGCTACAAGACACTGGCATTTGACTGCACTCTTTTATGGTAACTAATTTCTACTGATTGACATTAGTTCATTCTGGGAGACCGAACACGGCGCAGATGATTGATGCTGTGCGACACATAACTAGAGGAATACGTTATGGGTAGCATTGCTCATTTTTAATTTACATCTTGACGCACGTTCTTCTGAATCACTTCCATATTTCATCACTTTACTGTAATGATACTTGTAGCAACACTTCAACTTCGATACTAGCAATGCTTCTTAGATGCAGAGCTACCCACAACACAACGTAATAGTTCCGTGTTCCGCACTCGACTCTACAGTCGCGGCTGCCCGCAAAGATACTCCGCAACTAACCCAGCGATATTACAATACGCTTACATCGTGCGTAGACACCTGGGGCACATAGATCCACAAATCTTCGAACGAACTGTAGACTCGGTGAGATGCAGAATCGGTGATAAATTGCGTTACAAAGATGGCCCAGAAACCTGTTAAGCAGGTGGTCATAATGTTTTGGTTCGTCAGGGTAATTTTGCACTACCACATCTAAACTGGCTGCTGCAGTTTTCGTATCAGGTGGCTTTAATGAAAAGAGTTTGCCCTAGTTAGGACGTGAGATAAATATTGAAAACCCATGAGGACCTCATGTTATTATTGTACCCAGTGTCAGACCGTGGGAACGCACGAACTAAAACCCTGATTTGACACTGATTTGTGTGGATACCGGGGAAGGTGGTAGAAATCGCAACACAAACAAAAGATTTAGAAATTCACACAAAGAGAGATATTCTGCAAGTAGCACAGAACAACGTGTACTTAACCGAGGGCAGCCTCCACTGACGCAGACACATTACAGAATGACATATAGCGATAGTATTTACCTGTAGCTACATGGGTTGAAGGGAGAACACTTCGGGGTTAGAATCCCGAGCAATGACAACAACGTTTTAGCTACATAGAGAGAGGGGGGGGGGGAGGAGAATTCGGTGGGTGTTATCGCATGGCTGGCGCTGCTGCTCCCCTGTTGTATCGCGAAATACTTGCGATCGCTGAACGACCGAAATGGCGATCAAATCCGAGAATCATTATTAGATTATGCCCCAAGTCACGAACCATTAAGCTTTACAGTATCATCGCGGAGCGTATCTGTGAAAAATAGGCGGCGGCGGAAGACGTTCCAGAATGGGGCGCCGGCCGCGGTGGTCTCGCGGTTCTAGGCACGCAGTTCGGAACCGCGCGACTGCTACAGTCGCAGGTTCGAATCCTGCCTCGGGCATGGATGTGTGTGATGTCCTTAGGTTAGTTAGGTTTAATTAGTTCTAAGTTCTAGGGGAATGATGACCTAAGATGTTAAGTCCCATTGTGCTCAGAGCCATTTGAACCATTTTTGAACCAGAATGGGGGCTGGAGCGGCGACGCTCAAGGGTTTTGATAGCTGGTCAACACCTCACACCAGTGTGTCCAGGGCTGAAGAAAATAGTACTCGTGCCAACTTGCTGGGTGGTCAAGCGGCTAGCAGTCGCCTGCTGGGCCATAGACTGTCCTAACGTGATGCAGCCTCCGCCGTTGGGACGACCAGATGTTCCGTGTTCGTGCGCGCCTCAAAACGAAGAAGACACTCCGTTTAAACGTGAATCTTTTTAACGGCCTCCGCCATTTTGAGCAGTTTATTAATTCCTCTGTAAATAATGGCAGCTCAGATCTGTTTACAAATCTCGGTTGCTCTGTACGTACGGAATTATTATTACAAGCTTTCTTTCGTTTCCATAACTAATTAGGTGCATTAATTCGCAGTTGGATCTTTAAATAGTTCGAAATAAAATTTCTATGCAAATTATGGATAGAGAAGAGGTTTGTTCCTCCACAAGAGGTCTCGAATCTGTCACCTTGTTTCCTATCATTAATTACTCTCGACTCATCCTTTTTTTTCCGGCCTCGTGCTTTCGCCCACTCGCTCGTCGCTGCACGTGGAGTTCTTGGGAGGGTTCAGAACACGATAATTTACACTTGGTGTCCCTTACATTTCGGCTCAAAATTATACTTCTTTAGAGGATTCTAAATATCGTGAGGAAACAATGTTCGGGGATGAAGATTTCAAGAGATAGGGACATACTCAGTTAGCAATGCCCGTGAAATACAAACGACTGTCTTCCACATCGATCTTGAGAAACTACACCCAGTTTGCCTCGACGTGTTCATGCTGTTTATCACAATGTAAGGTTCATGACGCTCTGTAGTAGCCGGCCGCTGTGGCCGAGAGATTCTTGGCGCTTCATTCTGGAACCGCGCTGCTGCTACGGTAGTAGGTTTCGAGTCCTCCCTCGGGCATGGATGTGTGTGATGTCCTTAGGTTAGTTAGGTTTAAGTAGTTCTACACACTGCACTAAAAGTAGAAAATAATTATTTAGATGAAAATTAATTTTTATATACCACAGTTTTAAATTGGACAAGAAAGTGTAAAACAGTTTCTATTATCTCTTTACCGATCCCTAACCCCTTAGAGATAGTCCCTTTAGAGATAGCCCAGACAGTTTTTGATTGTGCATTTTTAATAGCTATGAAAATATTTGCAAGATTTAAAACGAAAATCGTGGGGCACATCTGATACGTAACTTCTGCATCGCTAGTTCACTGCCTTACTATTACACTACTTGCTAATTCATACACGAACAGTTCACCTCGTTACTGTTATCTGTTGCATGTGCCATACGTTTAAAGTTTCAAATCCTAGAAATATTTCCATAAGTATTAAGAACTGACAGTCATAAATTTTGATTACTAACTGTACGGGGGTAGGAGTCTGTTTGGGGGGTAGGAGAAGAAATTTTTTGACTTTCTTCAAATATGTTCTACGCCATGAAATGCAAGTTTTCACGGTGGTAGTTCGTCCATATATTCTACATTCATAGTATCTCCCAAGCAGCATGTTTGTGCAGACCGCTATTGGAATACTTGGTACGTACACTACATCTGTTTGCGGTAGGTATTCGAATTACACTCTCTCTCCATTATGTCTATTCACCAATAATTTTCTCACAATCGACTCATCAATTTACACGTTTCACCAGCACTTTATGCCATCTTCTGTTTCACCGTTGCCATTCTTTCCTCTTTCCTGTCGTTAAGAAACTGAGGTAAACAGCACGCTTTCGCACCTGTGCGTATGATATGTAGATACTTCGAAACCAGCGAACACCTCCAAACGCGTGCAGCTATTTGCAGAGCGAGTGTAGCGGTCCGTGGACTCATTAAGTGGGCAGTGGAGTTAGCGCGTGTCGCACAGCTTGCTGGTGGCGGAGCGGCCGCTCGGCAAACAGGGGCAGGCGGCGATGCCGTATGCAAATGTGGCGCTGCTGCTCGCCCAGCGACCCCGCGCGTAAAATTGACAAGTGGCGGCGGTTAGCGGCTCCGCCTGTTTGAGTTGCCGCGGCGGAAGTTGTCTCGCCGGCGCGGGCGTAACTTCAACGCGCTCCTCCAGCGTGTGTTATGACCACTGTGGAACGCGCCGGCGCGGCGCTGCAGCGAGTGACCGCGTTAAAAGAAACGGCCAGCGATGAGTGCAAGGAGGAGGAGGACGACAAGATGAAGGGTGACAAGGGGAGGGGACCGCGGTGCTCTCATTTACTAAATGGTAAACACGAGGCGTGGTGAGTGTGACAGGGATCTAAAGTCGTACTGGACAGTGCAGTGCACTCCTGTGCAAAGCGATCGTCAGTGGCCCTGTCCTTTGTCTCCTAAAAGTTAATACGGCAAGAGTTCAGCTTTTCTGACACAGAGTTAGGGTCGTTTTACGACCACTGAAGTAAAAGGAAATGCCTTGTGCCTAGGGCCATCCGTCGGGTAGACCGATTGCCTGGTGCATTTTTTTATTTTTTTTTATTTGACGCTACTTCGGCGACTTGCGCTAGATGGGGATGAGATGGTGAAGGCAACACAACACCCAGTCCGTGAGCGGAGAAAATCTCCGACCCGGCCGGGAATCGAACGCGGCCCACCCGGCATGACAAGCCGGCGCGTTGACCATTCAGCCATCAAGGTGGACTTTATGACCGCTAATCGTAACCTGTGTTACATGACTGTGAGTGGTACACAATTCCTTCTAGTCACGCTGGACAATCTGCATGGGAACGCCACCAAATCAGACAACTTCTTTCGAGGTGTAGTTATACGTATGTTATCTGACCCAAAGTATCCGGAAATCCCTAGGTAATATGGACCACTGATGTCACGAGTCACTACAGTGATGTCAGTATAGGAGGTAAAGGATGTTGTATTGTAATTAGAGAAACAGTAACAGCAGAATGGGTACGCAGACCTCAATGACTCCTTAAGTGGACTACGCACTGAATTTCACCTAAATAAGAAATTCATCAGCGACTTTTTAACCCTTTCTGGAGCTACCCAAATGCTCTGGTGGTAATGTGATTGTGAAGTAGAAAAACGAAAGAACACGCATAGCTAAACCTAGAACAGGCAGACTTCATGTACTGGCAGATGGGGACCGTCGAGCACTGCTGAGGCTGGTTGTAAATCAAGTGAATTAGCGGAAGAAATCACTTCCTAATTGCTACTAGAAGTCCATTTAGCACAAAGACTGTGCGTAGGGAGATAAGAGGATTGGGCTACAGTGGTCGAAACAGCCCCTCATAAGCCGCTACATTTCAGTGGTCATTGCTAATCGACGCTTGAGGTAGTGTAAATAGTGGCGCCACTCGACAGCGGATCAAGTGGATCACTGGAAACGAATGATTCGTATTGATAAATCACGTTATACACCGTGGCAATCCGATGAAAGTGTTTGGGTTTGGCGAATGCCTGGAGACCGTTGCCTGCCATCATGTGTAACCCCGTAGTCCCGACAGTGAAATAAAGTGGAGGTGGTGTTACGGTATGTAGCGGGGGAGTTTCTCGTGGATACAGTGTGACTCCATACTGCGCTTAAGAAAACGCTAAGTGCAGAAGAATGTGAACAGCATTGTGTGCTGCAAACAGTAGAGGTACAGTTCGCAGACGATGAGTGCTTGCATCAGCAAAACAATGCCGCCTGTCATAAGGCACCAACTTTGAGGCAATGATTTGTGGACAGTAACACTCCAAAAATGGACTGAACTTCCAAAAGTCCCAAACTGAACCCAATAGGACACGTTCAGGATGAGTCAGAATGTTGACTTCGCTCCAGACCCCAGCATGCAGCACCACTACCTTCTCTGCTTTCGATTCTTGAGGAGGAGGACTTTCGGACACCTCACTGAAAGTGGCCCCATCAGAGTGCAAGCCGTCAGGTGGACTCACACACACACACACACACACACACACACACACACACACACACACACCATATATTAGTGTCCCCTGATAGATGTCCAGATATCTATGATCAGATAGTGTACATATATCCTAACACTACAGCTCCGTTCTGTCATTCTGTCACGGTTCCTTCTGGACCCAACACGCATACCATGCTGCGTATTGGCACATACGTTCCGTGTAACTGCCATGATTTCCGCCCAACTTTGGAGGGTTGCACTTAACATCTCACTTCCTGGTCGCGCCCTTGTGCCCTTCCTTTGCCTATTGTCTACGATGGGGTAGTTCTAGAGGGAGAGAAGGCTCTCTTCTGCTTGTAGCTGGTGGACCTATTTTCGCATAATTTTCCTGAATGGGTTGTGGCCTGAGCATGAATGGCTGGCTAATAGATTTAATTGTGACTACCACTTTGCTAATATCGATTTCTATTGTTTCCATTCAATTGTAGGTGCTAGCAGACAGAATTAATTAAGTCATATCCATCTTAACATGAGATATGTGTTAATAATCGAGTGAAAGCCTAATTACATTTGTTCTGCAAATTCAGTATTAGTTCTCATATATGTATCTCGAATACATAGCTCAATTACTTTACTTAGTGTACACGGCATGTTCGCCTCCATAGCGCAGGTCGAGATATAGCGCTCAGCCAGTAGGTAGGTGATGACGTGTTGCTGAAGAAAGTTTTATCCTCAGTATATGGTGTGTAAGAGGATTTGAAAGTGCAGCGTATAATTACTGGTTCCTATGCAGTGCGGTGAAGTCCTGGATTAACTTAGAAAACATAACCACAACGCCATATGGAATGACGGCGTGTGCCACTACAGACGGTGTCAATCCATCGGATTTGGAGCCGGCCGCTGTGACCGAGCGGTTTTAGGCACTTCAGTCCGGATCCGCGCTGCTGCTACGGTCGCATGTTCGAATCCTGCGTTGGGGATGGATGTGTGTGATGTCCTCAGGTTAGTCAGGTTTAAGTAGTTCTAAGTCTAGTGGACTGATGACCTCAGATGTTAAGTCCCATATTGCTCAGAGCCATTCGAACCATTTTCGGATTTGGATGTTAAGCTCTGCGACCGCCATGGCGTTTTAGATAACAACAGACTATGTAACGGCACCCCGTATCAACCTCTGCCTTCCTTTCCATAAAAAACACAAAATAGAAAGGAATACTACAGTATACAGACTATACTAGACACGATCATTCTTGATAATGGTGAAATTAGCAACGGAAAAGAAGTACGAACATGACATTTGACAATGTGGGCTCAAATGGCTCTGAGCACTATGAGACTTAACATCTATGGTCATCAGTCCACTAGAACTTAGAACTACTTAAACCTGACTAACCTAAGGACATCACACAACACCCAGTCATCATGAGGCAGAGAAAATCCCTGACCCCCACCGCGAATCGAACCCGGGAACCCGGGCGTGGAAAGCGAGAACGCTACCGAGCTGCGGACTGACATTGTGGGATCGTCCGTTGCTTTCAAAGCACATTAACGAATATGGATATCACATTTATCTTTGAGATGCAACATAACTGATTTATGGGAGTACTGTGTGAAAACTGTGAAAATCGCGCGTTTCTGTGTAGTGTTACTACTGGCTACATGTACGTGGACATGGCGAAGCAGCAGAAATAGGTATACCTCAGTGTCAATAGTTGTCCTCTCCTATTTACTCACACTGCTGCTGAAACAAAGGCGTCAGTTGATGTATGACTATCTAAAATTTACCTATCCGGAGGTCCGTTCCCGATTCCAGCCAACATCGTAAGGGCGGCTCCCAAAACAAAGCGGTGTGACTTTGGTGTACAAGTCACCTAAGCAGCATTACACAGTGAACCCTGCACCAGTTACTGACCCACTCGTTATACGCTTTATGTATTTACTGTGCGGCATTGATTTTGCGAAGTTGCCCCTCCACAGGTACATTCGATTACAGTGAATGCAAAAAAGACCGCGCGTGGTGTTTCTGTGGTTACCCAGTAAGGGATTAATAGAACAGGGTATGAAATAGAGATAACTACTAACTTCCAATCATAATACATCAAGACACTATTTTTCGAGCAAGTCTTCAGAATGTCGTGACGAAAGAAGTAACTACTCTTTGGACAACGTAGATTTGTCGGATGTTTATTAGTTGTATATCAAGTCCCTCATTGACACAAAGTGCATTAACTGGTAAATAATCTCCTGCTTGAAACGAAATACATTTGTCAAAGAGCTAGTTTGTTTTCCACCTGTATCCGGCAGTCAAACAGCTGGCCACTACGTGTACATGTACCTGGCTCTCTAAACAAGCTGGCGCTCCGACAGTTTTAGTTAGCATATTGACGTGAATGGCTTTGACAAGCAGTGTTCCATGTGTTTGCGTGCGATGATCGTTTACCTAGCCACCCCGCCACACAGCAATGGTGGAGTTGCGGCGGATGTAGGCAGGCGGCGCCTGACAGCCGGCTGTATCCCGTTTTGTAAACAGCCTGAATTGCAGGTAATGAGTCAGCGGCAGTGATTGCCGCTGCGTACCGCATGCGTTACAAATTACGGACTGCGGTACATCGCCATGTCTCGTACCTTACGTCTTTCCCAACAGACTGAAATATTCCTGATCGTCGTGCATTGTTGTATAAGATTAGATAATAAAGTTGTTTCTTAACGGCGTCGTCGTGAATCAAGAATTACATACACTTACTACATATGTTTAGGTAGACCGTGGGCGTATTATCATACTTCAAAGTATATTTCCTTGTCATCTGCATTTCAGTTACTAGATGCCTTGTAAAAGTGAATAAACCTTGATCTGAAGGCACGTCTTAACAATATGTCGAACGGTCATATTTTGTTATTAACGACAGATTTTGGAAATAGTGAGTTTACATAGTTTGTCCGCCTGTCGTACACCGATGGAAACAATTAGGGGGTCATTCAAGACACTATCAATCATTCTGTGGTTTTTGCCTCTCTTCCTTTCCCCAAATTTTGAAAATAACTGGAATATTGTCATCGCCATACAATGATTAATCGCACCTACTTACTTTCATTCTTGGTGCATAATCCCAGTTGTACAAGTATGGGGGAGCAGATCAGCTGTGTTGGATTGGAAGGAACCATACCAAAATCTCCCTATAATAATTTGGGAACACCCGCTCCTCTTGAATTTGACATACAATTAATAAACATCTGACAAATCTACATTATCCAATGAGTTACCTACTATTTTTACTTCCTTGCTCGAAAATAATGTCATGATGCAGTGTGGTTAGCAGCCAAATAGTTCAAATGGCTCTGAGCACTAAGGGGACAAATTCTGAGGTCATCTGCCCGAGGCAGGATTCGAACCTGCGACCGTAGCGGTCGCGCGGTTCCAGACTGAAGCGCCTAGAACCGCCCTCCACTCAAGCCGGCAGCAGTTAGTAGTTAGCTATATTTCGCAATTAGTTCTATTACATTCCCTCCTGGGTAACGTCAGAAACCCACCACGCAGTTTTTTTTTTTTTTTTTTTTTGTGTTCGGTGAAATTGAATTTAACTGTGAGGCCATCCCTTAAACATTGCTCCAACGATTGAGAGTTGCTGTGACAGTTAGGTGTACCACCGTTCAGTATTAGTAACACACGCGACTGATAAAGTACACAACAGTCAAAGTAATGGATCTTCACGAGTGGTCGGTGTTCGTTACCAGTGTTCACTGTGTTTAAAAAGGAAATTCGTACAATGTATTTTGTGACGTGATTTCTTGTTATCTGTAGCATTCAGTCGATGCATTACGTAGTAGATACGACGAGGATAGTGCAATGTTTAACTCCACAACGGTGGGTTTGTTTCAAAGAACGGAATATTCGTAGAACGTAGTTCGCTAATAACTTTACCGGAGGCAATCATAAGATAATGTGCGCGACTAGACCATATACGCTACAGGAATTTAAGACAATTACAGCGAATTTTGCAGACTGCACCCAAACACAGAAAATAAGTCTAAACTATCTGGAATAGTCTCCGCCGAAGTAGCTTGTATTCACATAGGTTTGTTTCCTGTGTCCAACCCACTGACAGGTTACCATACTGTGCGGAGACACTTAGTGGAGATTCATAGAGGATAGAACCCGCCGGTCTGCCGTTGTGACCGATCGGTTCTAGGCACTTCAGTCTGGAACCTCTCGGCCGATACGGTCGCAGGTTCGAATCCTGTCTAGGGCATGGATGTGTGTGATATCCTTAGGTTAGCCAGGTTTAAGTAGTTCTAAGTTCTAAGGGACTGATGACGTCAGATGTTAAGTCCCATAGTGCTCAGAGCCATTTTTAGAATCCGCCGAAAGGATGCGTGTTTATTTCTTTAATGTCATTGACAGTGACATGTTTTCGTATAGAGCTAACATCTCCCAGAGACAAGGCCAAACAACCGTAACATGACGATATTACCAAGCGGTGATCGTAATACACTCCTGGAAATGGAAAAAAGAACACATTGACACCGGTGTGTCAGACACACCATATTTGCTCCGGACACTGCGAGAGGGCTGTACAAGCAATGATCACACGCACGGCACAGCGGACACACCAGGAACCGCGGTGTTGGCCGTCGAATGGCGCTAGCTGCGCAGCATTTGTGCACCGCCGCCGTCAGTGTCAGCCAGTTTGCCGTGGCATACTGAGCTCCATCGCAGTCTTTAACACTGGTAGCATGCCGCGACAGCGTGGACGTGAACCGTATGTGCAGTTGACAGACTTTGAGCGAGGGCGTATAGTGGGTATGCGGGAGGCCGGGTGGACGTACCGCCGAATTGCTCAACACGTGGGGCGTGAGGTCTTCACAGTACATCGATGTTGTCGCCAGTGGTCGGCGGAAGGTGCACGTGCCCGTCGACCTGGAACCGGACCGCAGCGACGCACGGACGCACGCCAAGACCGTAGGATCCTACGCAGTGCCGTAGGGGACCGCACCGCCACTTCCCAGCAAATTAGGGACACTGTTGCTCCTGGGGTATCGGCGAGGACCATTCGCAACCGTCTCCATGAAGCTGGGCTACGGTCCCGCACACCGTTAGGCCGTCTTCCGCTCACGCCCCAACATCGTGCAGCCCGCCTCCAGTGGTGTCGCGACAGGCGTGAATGGAGGGACGAATGGAGACGTGTCGTCTTCAGCGATGAGAGTCGCTTCTGCCTTGGTGCCAATGATGGTCGTATGCGTGTTTGGCGCCGTGTAGGTGAGCGCCACAATCAGGACTGCATACGACCGAGGCACACAGGGCCAACACCCGGCATCATGGTGTGGCGAGCGATCTCCTACACTGGCAGTACACCTCTGGTGATCGTCGAGGGGACACTGAATAGTGCACGGTACATCCAAACCGTCATCGAACCCATCGTTCTACCATTCCTAGACCGGCAAGGGAACTTGCTGTTCCAACAGGACAATGCACGTCCGCATGTATCCCGTGCCACCCAACGTGCTCTAGAAGGTGTAAGTCAACTACCCTGGCCAGCAAGATCTCCGGATCTGTCCCCCATTGAGCATGTTTGGGACTGGATGAAGCGTCGTCTCACGCGGTCTGCACGTCCAGCACGAACGCTGGTCCAACTGAGGCGCCAGGTGGAAATGGCATGGCAAGCCGTTCCACAGGACTACATCCAGCATCTCTACGATCGTCTCCATGGGAGAATAGCAGCCTGCATTGGTGCGAAAGGTGGATATACACTGTACTAGGGCCGACATTGTGCATGCTCTGTTGCCTGTGTCTATGTGCCTGTGGTTCTGTTAGTGTGATCATGTGATGTATCTGACCCCAGGAATGTGTCAATAAAGTTTCCCCTTCCTGGGACAATGAATTCACGGTGTTCTTATTTCAATTTCCAGGAGTGTATAAAGCAGCCAACAACCCAAGAATTGTGTGTCACGTAAAATTAGCGATGTTCGAGTTTATTCTTGAATGAGAAAAGGAATGAGAGAAGGGAGGAAAGACATACAGTTGTTTATGTGAAAATGAGGCAAAAACAGTTATGAACGCATAACTATGATTAATTTCGTGAATACCACACACAACATTACTATCACATTTGTAAACAAAGCTGATGACGTCTTTGAAGAAGTGAGTTTTCTTCTTGCGTGTGAAGTGTTAGGAACATCGACGCATTTTTAAATGTAGCCTACAGTAGTTGTTTGGTAAAAATTCATACATTTCCTTATAATATTTTCATACAATAACATTTGGGCATGCAAATCAGTTTTCCTTTGCCAGTACAACATGAGTAACAGATTCAGTGATTAGTACTTTGTTTAAACTCCTTTTGAACAGACCTCCATTTTCAAATGATTATTATATTAAGTCACAATATACACTGAATAATGGGAGTACACAGACAGACTGACACACATAGAAGAAATACTCTTCTTTCACTATTTTTACCCCGAAATTCTTTTCAAATACTCATTATGATTGGTTGTACTAATCTTGATGCTTTCCTGCAATATTGCTGCATCCAACATACTTTTTCCTCTGGTGCCTGCAGCTAAGGATGGATAGATCGGACAGATCATAAAAATGCCTGCCGTGAGACTGGACCCAAGCCATGGATTTGAAAGTGGAGCAGTTTTTCCGTCTGTGCCTGATACTTCCCAAATAATGTAGCTATCTTAGACACATCTGAATGTGTGTGTTTGAAATCTTATGGGACTTAACTGCTAAGGTCATCATTCCCTAAGCTTACACACTACTAAATTATCCTAAGGACAAACACACACACCCATGCCCGAGGGAGGACTCGAACCTCCACCGGGACCAGCCGCACACTCCATGACTGCAGCACCCCCTAGACCGCTCGTCTAACCTCGCGCGGCTTAGACATATCTGAAATTGGAGCAGTGAAGTATATTAATAGTATTGTATTCAAGTCAATCGATCCGACAAATAACAATGTACCACGGTCTATCACATAGCACAACGAGTTTTTGTGCCCATCACGTCGTTGATACAATCGTTGACCATCGACGCTCCTCTTTGACGTCACAAATTCGAATTCCCGCAGTTGCTCGGCCGTTCCAAAAAAAGGCTCTGAGCACTATGGGACTCAACTGCTGTGGTCATCAGTCCCCTAGAACTTAGAACTACTTACACCTAACTAACCTAAGGACATCACACACAGCCATGCCCGAGGCAGGATTCGAACCTGCGACCGTAGCAGTCTCACGGTTCCGGACTGCGTGCCTAGAACCGCGAGACCACCGCGGCCGGCTCGACCGTGCCATCTAGGCGTTGTAGGTCAAATGAAACTGCAGAAAAGAATCATCTCTTGTGAACACAGGAACCTCCATTTCAGCTAATACAATTTTTTATTGTTTATAGCTATAGACGCTAGATCGTCTGATCATTTTGTACTCATACAATTGTGTAAGCATAATACATGTCGTTTCTCTTTCCCATAGATTGTGCGCGGATGCGCAAATGTCCCTATTATCCGCAGTTTTAGACATCCTCTAGAACAAAGGCTTAACTGAAATATATTGAAATAGATGTTTTAAATCGTTTTTTATTCATTTCAAACTCTGATACATGGGCTAATGTAAAGGAAATCTCGTGGTTTCAGAATATGTGACCAAACTTAAGTTGTTTTTCCATTGATCACTGTATAACATAAAAAGAAACGAAATTTTCAATATTTTATTGTTAAACTGTCATCAAAAATAAAAGTAACGTTCCCAGACCTTACTGCAAGGAAAATTACATTTTTTATCAAAGAAACAATATTCGAAATTAATACGGACAATTTTTCTCTAAAAAATTATGACGTACTTCTTCTGAAGTACCGTATTAGTTTCATGGAGTGAATAATTTAGCGAAGATATGCATAACCTTGCAGCACTAAAATCAGGGTTGACAAAATATTTTCTTCAAGATTTGCCTTTGCAATAGTGCAATGGTTTGGAAGCAAACTTAACCCATTGAAATGGGACCATTTCCAATATTTCTGTTGCTGTTTTTTGCGGCGCCTGTAGCTGTGTTTCACTCTGTTGTCTTAGACTATAAAGACAGCAACATTCAGTGCTTCTAAAACGGTTTTTATACGACTCTCTGTAACTTGTAAAACTTTTCGTAATAGGGATTTACAGACTAGAGTACTATTCTTGTTGCATTTTAGATGATAAATATACAAAGAGCTACGGTACCGAGCAGAATTAGTTTCATTAGATGTTACAGATAATTATTTCTTTTAAATGAACCTTTCAATCAGTATATCTCCCCTGTATTTTTCACTTATAGATAAAAACATTTCATGGATCTCTTCTTAATCTTTTGGTTTATTTTTACAAAACATTCCTTCGAGCAGCATTTCTTGCTGACTTCAAAAATCGTTGAACTGACTTTCTTAACAGTTTTTGACGAAACGTAATATTGTCCAGAATTTCTCCTCTTCTTCGCACATCTTTCTTCCGCTTTCCTTTCTGAATTTTACGTTTCGTTCTAATAGATTGTTTCTCACATTGGCTGTCCTTACTGGATGTATTATCACAATCAGTCTTCAGTTTCTGGTAGCTTCAGAGGTGATGCTATCAGAATTAAATGCCACCATAGTTCTACCTCATCACTAATAAGCAGATCTCAGCACAGTGCACACCAAACACAGGTGGTCTGTTGAAAACGGTGTTGTGCGGCACAGCATACAAATGTTTCTGGAGGGCATTTTGTCTGTGGGAGAGTAATAATATTTTGTCAACCGAAAATCTTATTAGTCCCTGTGCAAAATTTGCAGAGAACGGAAAAGCGACTTAATGGACTTAAATTCGATATTCCAGGGAACGCCTGAGTTATATTGCATATAAAAAACCTCTTGTCGATGCGGACAATCACAATAATAATTACTTTGTGGTTAAAAGTTAATGGGCGGTGTTAGTCTAGTTTTGCATTAAAAGCAACAGATATTAAAGATTATTATTGTCTACGTTATTGTTACTATCATTCGGGACGGATTGCCGCCATGTTAGCTTGAGTGCGCAGTATACTGTCGAGGGTGGGTCGTCGTTGACATCGGTAAAAGCTAAAGATGATGACATGTGGATTTACGAAATTTTCCTCACAGTGGCACATAGATCCTGATGCCATCACACTAGCAGCTAACTTAGAGCTCCGTCATTCCTGCTTCGTTTACATTAACAAAGGTCCCGTACGTAATTGATGAACGCTACCACAAAATGACGTTACGGCTGCTGTAGGACACCCCGTTCATTCGAAGCTTCGCCTCACGGCCTGATCCTTGTTAGGTGTAAAATGAATGTGCTGTCAATACTTCTCTTAAATGTAATTACAAGTACACTATGCAGCCCTTATTAAATTGAGAGATATACCACGTTAACATGGTTTAAAATTAATAATAATTAAGGCTCAATTGATAAACGGACTGTATGTCTTAACATTTAACGCAATGCAAGATGCGATGACAACGAGTTCATGCACCTTCCGAATATTCATGAAATATTCTTCAGAAAATTTGACTCAGTAATTGCGACAGAAAGTCGTAACTTAAGGAAAGTTGCAAGGAAATCTCAGACTGTATTACATGAAAATGTCGTCTTTATTGGCCACCACATTCTTAGTCCATGGAATGTGAATTACGAGGTCTGACTTCAGCAGACGAAAATTCAAACCACGCGCAAGGCTTCCGCCAGAACCCTAGATTACCGAACAGGTTAAAACAAATACCGAAAAAAAGCAAAGACGTATGCTTGATGCTTGTTGGTAGGCAGGAGCGGCAGTTTGAAACGTGTCGCCGGCGCTTGGCAGCACCTGACGTCACTCGGTCTTCGGCGAGGCCAGCGAGATGCATAGGCCCTACAACGACTTTGTGACGTCACACTAGTCCGCCACACTTTGCGAACGCTTGGCTCAGTGCAGGGCCCATGGGAAATCAATATTTACCAGAAAAGATACGTACTGAAGGTCTTAATTTTACCGTGTGCTATCGAGAACTTGCGTGAATTTAAACACGCAGTCAAGAATTATTAAACTCGCCTGAAATAGTTACTCGCTCCTCTCGGGAGACAACTGCTGGCACTCATAAAATCTGCAGTGTCACGTGGTGTGACTTACGCGCCACGGTTTATCGGGGGCCTCGGGCCCGCAGAGGGTCGGGGCTGCTATGATCTGCCCAACAGGTCTTCCGCGCATGCATCGTTTCATCCCTTTCTAACTGGTTCCAGAGGCTACAATCCTGCCTCGGAAATCCGTACCAGCCCGGGTAGTCGGGTGGTTTTAAATCCTGAAGACGATGGCAGAGACAGCCAACTGAACATGGAGTATTTTATTGGAACTGACGCGAGTTGAAAACGGAGAAGATTTTATTCAGATAAGCCGCCGCGAAAGATTCTGAAGACACTGGTTAAAGTGTTTTACAATACTCCAGTATCCACAGACGCTGATAAAATACTTCCAAACGCGTATAAAGGGTAAGGGACTTAACGGGTAGCAATTTCCTTGTCCGCGCTGTTTTCTACCCGTGGAGCTCAATTGGAAAGAGACACACTTTGAAGGGATGGTATTTCTCGAATGTCCTGTTCAATGTGGGTTGGGTTGTTTGGGGAAAGAGACCGAAATGCGAGGTCATCGGTCTCATCGGATTAGGGAAGGACGGGGAAGGAAGTCGGCCGTGCCCTTTCAAAGAAACCATCCCGGCATTTGCCTGGAGCGATTTAGTGAGATCACGGAAAACCTAAATCAGGATGGCCGGACGCGGGATTGTCTATTGTGCTTTCGACCTTAAAACTGTTGAACATGTTTGAGATTCGCTTTCAAGAGTAATTATAGCTTAGGGCGTGATGTTCCACGACTGTTCCGGAGATGGTTACTGCTATTATGGGAGGCATAAAAATATTTTATTTGGTCTTGAATGTATGCCACTTAGCTTCGAAGCATCGTCATCCGTTCACAGGAACTACTGCTGACACTTTTTTAAATTAATAATATTTGTTAGGGTTCATTGGTTTGTTCAATTACTGGTATGTATTTTGTCGGGACGTCGTCTTAGCTAAAAATTCCATTTTTGCGCACAATACTTTGACTGGCCGTCGTCTTATTCGGTTACTGGAAACACACATAACATCATTGCTCCGAGAGGCACTTTTCTGAGGTTGACTGAAGGACAAAAACCGAAATCCTCAAAATGTCACTTTTGTACTGAACTGTCTCCGATGCAACAATAAAATAAAATATTCAGGTCGACGTCAGTGTCGTAATCACGGATATACACACATCAAAAAAAGTTTTGCATCACTTCGGTTCCTTGAGTTGGGGAACGTGTACAGAAAATTGGAATACAGAAAAACATAAACATCATTTCCGTCCTTTTCATTCGTCATGAAAACCACACATTGCATAATGTACTACCATACAGCGAGACCTTCAGAGGTGGTGGTCCAGATTGCTGTACACACGGGTACCTCTAATACCCAGTAGCACGTCCTGTTGCATTGATGCATGCCTGTATTCGTCATAGCATACTATCCACTAGCTCATCAAGGTACTATTGGTCCAGATTGTCTCACTCCTCAATGGCGATTCGGCGTAAATCCCTCAGAGTGATTGGTGGGTCACTTCGTCCATAAACAGCCCTTTTCAATCTATCCCAGGCATGGTCGACAGGATTCATGTCTGGAGAACATGATGGCCACTCGATTCGAGAGATGTCGTTATCCTGAAGGAAGTCATTCACAAGATGTGTGGGAGCGCGAATTGTCTTCCATGAAGAATTCGTCGCCAATATGCTGCCGATATGATTGCATTATAGGTCTGAGGATGGCATTCACGTATCGTACAGCCGTTACGGTGCCTTCCATGAGAACCAGCGGCCCCACATAATGCCAATCCAAAACAGCATGGAACCTCCACCCTGCTGCACTCGCTGGACAGCGTGTCTAAGGCGTTCAGACTGACCAGGTTGTCTCCAAACACGTCTCCGACGATTGTCTGGTTGAAGGCATATGCGACACTTATGGATGAAGAGAACGTGATGCCAATCCTGAGCGGTCCATGTGGCATGTTGTTGGGCCCATCTGTACCACGCTGCACGGTGTCGTTGTTGCAAAGATGGTCCTCGCCATGGATGTCGGTAGTGAAGTTGCGCTTCCTGCAGACTATTTCGCACAGTTTGAGTCGTAACACGACGTTCTGTGACTGCACGAAAAGTGTTATTCAAGATAGTGGCGTTGCTGTCAGGGTTCCTCCGAGCCATAATCCGTAGGTAGCGGTCATTCATTACAGTAGTATCCCCTCGGCGAGCTGAGAAAGACATGTTATCGACAGTTCCTGTCTCTCTGTATCTCCTCCATGTCTGAACAACATCACTTTGGATCACTCAGAGACGCCTGGACACTTCCCTTGTTGAGCTCCCTTACTGGCACAAAATAACAATGCGGACACGATCGAACCGCGGTATTGACCGTCTAGGCAAGGTTCAACTGCAGACAACACGAGTCGTGTACTTACTTCCTGGCGGAATGACTGGAACTGATCGCCTGTTGGACCCCCTCCGACTAATAGGCGCTAGTCATGCATGGTTGTTTACATCTTTGAGTGGATTTAGTGACATCTCTGAACAGTCAAAGGAGCTGTGTCTGTCCACACCCAATGTCTATCTTCGGCAGTTCTGGGAATTGGGGTGAAGCAAAACTTTTTTTGATCTGTGCATTTTAAGCCAAGAAGACCTTGGTATTGGAAAGCAGCTGTGGTGGACTTTACGGTATCAGTATTCGAGTCAGACGATTCTACTATCATATCCTGTTGGAGAACCAGAAGAAGAAAATAAGAGGGATTTGCTGATAGTAACTTTCCTCACGCATCACTCTCAAGTGAAACGATAAGGAAGCATTAGCCACGGAACTCTCCACAGTGGCTTGTTGGCTATGGTCCGATGTTACAACATCGTTAAGAAAGTGCTTGTAACGACCTACTCGGAGGACAAACTAAATCAAAAGTGATCCCTAAGTTCTTGCGTTCTCAGCTGATACTCACACAACATTTATTCTGAAGTTACGTGATGGTATTCAGGTGGCACTACGGTACTTGACATATATCGCATAGTACTTTGACTACCTTACACATCTTAGCAAAAATGTAAATGATAAAATAGCATAAGTGTGTGGAAAAGAGGGTGTAGTTACACGTCGACCATAAATGCATTGGCAGATGGATGCACCTGTCATAAGTTTTCACTGCGTCCTAGTTTCTGAATGTGCACATGAAGAAATGCATGGATGTCGTTACGACACTGATTTCGCACGACGCCCTCATCAGTTACTAAACTGCAATTATCGTCGTTCTGGGCGCAAGTAGAAAGCCAATTTCCGTTTTGCAACTGTAATCTGCAGAGATAATCCCTTCTTGTATTCCCGAGTGCCTTTCATCAGCCTTATTCCCGCAGAACGAGTACTCTCTCTCTCTCTCTCTCTTTCTCTCTCTCTCACTCACTCACTCTCCCCCTATCCCTCTCATTCTTCCCTGAGCGTGTGTGTGTGTGTGTGTGTGTGTGTGTGTGTGTGTGTGTGTGTGTGTCTTCCCTGGGTCAACTTGTGCGTGCAGCCATTGTTCTCTCTCCTCATAGCTAGCGGCCTTTCGGAAAACTCGTCACGTTACACTGGTCGCCGTGTAATAGCACGACGAGCGCCCTGCTCAATATTCATGGGAGTGGAACGGCACCGGCCCTTGTATGGATTACTCCTGATACTCTGCCGCGTCCTTCCTGCCCCTTTCTGCCCATTTGCCACAACCGTAACTCTCGACATTCGGGATAGTGTAACCTGACGCCACGCTTTGCTCTAGAACAAGTGAACCACAGCTCTACGCTAATAAGTCCTATGCGTACTCCAGTGCATTTCTGGGCCGTCTGTAGCCCACTTTCCGCGTGTCTGACCCATCACACACGTTTTAATACTTGTCCGTACCCCACCGAGCACGCCTGCTCGCCACTTCTCGAGGAAACACTGGAGTTGCTCGTAGAGGAGATCGTTACGTCACGATCGGATTTGACCGCCCGGAAAATCCAGACTTACACCCGGGCTCTCCGCGGGAACAGCCGCAGTTATTTACGACAACAATCATCGGCGTCTACAGTGGAAACGGAGGCGGCGGAAAAACCGCGGGAAACTTTTGCGGACGCAAACAGCGACCGCGGTGCGCTGCGGTTCGTTACTGGTCGCGGCGCGTGAAATATTGTATTATCGGGCTGGGTGCGCGGCCGGCCGCCCTATTGTGCGCGCAGCGCGACGGGCGCCGGCACTCGTAACCGACGAAATAACGAAGCTCGATTAATGTCCGCGATAGTGCTAACGACCTGCCGCGCTTTCAACCGTAAAATAAAAACGGATGTAATTCAGAAGAGGACTTTAATTAAGCGTAATGCACACTACGTTACGGCGATTTCTCTTTCATCATTCCGGCACTATCATTCGGCAACGCGGGGCTCCATTTTCTCTCTTTTTGTAACGAACTCAGTCTGGTGGTTCCAAGAAACGGCGCGTGACGATATGCCGTTTATTGCAGAGGATCTCGATTTCTCCGACATATATATGCAATAATGTTTAGGAAATCATGCCATTAAACGTTTAATATTGGTATGTACACTGCTGGCCATTAAAATTGCTACACCAAGAAGAAATGCAAATGATAAACGGGTATTCATTGGACAAATATATTATACTAGAACAGACATGTGATTACATTTTCACTCAATTTGGGTGCTTAGATCCTGAGAAACAACCACTTCTGCCCGTAATAAATGCCTTGATACGACTGAGCATTGAGTCAAACAGAGCTTGGATGGCGTGTACAGGTACAGCTGGCCACGCAGATTCAACACGACACCACAGTTCATCAAGAGTAGTGCCTGGCGTATTGTGATGAGCCAGTTGCTCGGCCACCATAGAGCAGACGTTTCCAGTTGGTGAGAGATCTGGAGAATGTGCTGGCCAGGGCAGCAGTCGAACATGTTCTGTATCCAGAAAGGCCCGTACAGCACCTGCAACATGCGGTCGTGCATTATCCTGCTGAAATGTAGAGTTTCGCAGGGATCGAATGAAGCGTAGAGCCACGGGTCGTAACACATCTGAAATGTAACGTCAAGTTTTCAGTGTGCCGTCAGTGAGAACAAGAGGTGATCGAGACGAGTAACCAATGGCAAAAAAGAAAAAAAAAAAAAGAACATGGTTCAAATGGCTCTGAGCACTATGGGACTTAACATCTGTGGTCATCAGTCCCCTAGAACTTAGAACTACTTAAACCTAACTAACCTAAGGATATCACAAACATCCATGCCCGAGGCACGATTCGAACCTGCGACCGTAGAAGTCGCGCGGTTCCGGACTGAGCGCCTAGAACCGCGAGACCAGCGCGGCCGGCTAACCAATGGCACCCCATACAATCACGCCGGGTGATAAGCCAGTATGGTGATGTCGAATACACGCTTCCAATGTGCGTTCACCGCGATGTCGCCAAACACGGATGCGACCATCATGATGCTGCGAACAGAACCTGGATTCATCCGAAAAAAATGACGTTTTGCCATTCGTGCACACAGGTTCATCGTTGAGTACACCATCGCAGGCACTCCTGTCTGTGATGCAGCGTCAAGGGTAACCGCAGCCATGATCTCCGAGTTGATAGTACATGCTGCAGCAAACATCATCGAACTGTTCGTGCAGATGGTTGTCTTGCAAACGTCCCCATCTGTTGACTCAGGGATTGAGTCGTGGCTGCACGATCCGTTACAGCCATGCGGATAAGTTGCCTGTCATCGCGACTGTTAGTGACGCGAGGCCGTTCGGATCCAGCACGGCGTTCCGTATTACCCTCCTGAACCCACCGATTCTATATGCTGGCAACAGTGATTGGATCTCGACAAACGCGAGCAGCAATGTCGCGACACGATAAACAGCAATCGCGATAGGATACAATACGACCTTTATCATAGTCGGAAACGTGATGGTACGCATTTCTGTTCCTTACAGGAGGCATCAAACATCGTTTCACCATGGTACGCCGGTCAACTGCTGTTTGTGTATGAGAAGTCGGTTGGAAACTTTCCTCATGTCAGCCCGTTGTAGCTGTCGTCACTGGCGCCAACCTTGTGTGGATGTTCTGAAAAGAAAATCATTTGCGTATCACGGCATCTTCTTCCTGTCGGTTAAATTTCGAGTCTGTAGCATGTCATCTTCGTGGTGTAGCAATTTTAATGGCCAGTAGTGTAATCATTAATACCCTATGGAATGCCATATAAAGCACAGCATGCTTAGTTTATGTTGTTATTGGAGGCAGTGTGATTCTTCTGATGTGCTAATTATTACGTGCAGTTTTTCCCAAAACTACTCCGTAACGTAATTAGCAAAAAAAAGTTCAAATGTGTGTGAAATCTTATGGGACTTAACTGCTAAGGTCAACAGTCCCTAAGCTTACACACTACTTAAGCTAAATTATCATAAGGACGAACACACACACACCCATGCCCGAGGAAGGAGTCGAATCTACGCCGGGACCAGCCGCACAGTCCATGACTGCAGCGCTCCAGACCGCTCGGCTAATCCCACGCGGCACGTAATTAGCAACCCACTAATAAAATTATACTACCAAATCAATTCAAATTACAAGTGATACACGAAGTTATGCATGTAACTGCAACGAACTTCAATGATTGTGAATTTAACAGTGGTGCAAACTATGTGTAATTTTTCTGTGAGCTGCATCCGGCGGTTGACTGTGAGAGTGTGAGGGCCACAACGATAGTCATAATGGGGTCGTAAGACTGTTTTTAGATGAAAGGAAGAGTCCCTTGCAGGATTCAGTGGGCAACGGGTGCTGTCTCGGAAGGTGCTCTGCGCCCCGTTGATGACCACACCAGGGCAGAAGGCCGAAGTTGGCAAGTTTTAAGCTCACATTGTAAGAAGCGAAAGTAAAGCTTTCTAAAAAACGTAGGGATCTGCAAGAGGGTGGCAAGGCATGAGACACTTAGAGCGAGAGGTATCTGATGGACTCAAACAATGTTGCCAGCAATTGATGTATTAGTTTTGCAAGGGAGCCCAGGATTGGCTCCATAAAACTCTAAACATTCATGGTGGTGTCTGATTGTTCTATATCGTGTCTCCCTACCAATTTCGCGCAACGACGCTCTGAGCGTGTTTTTTAGGGAATTAACTAGTTTGAACCTGCGACCTGTTGCTGGTAAGGAGACGCCAGACCACACCTGACATGTAGAATTCAGAAAAGTTCAGTGAGACTAGCGATGATATAACCAAATACTAAATGATCTCAGCGTCAGCTCCACTGCACTCCCTGTAAAAGAATCTTAATACTAACTAAATATAGTGGAAAGGGTTCAAGGCTTTCCTATTTTTAGTTAGCTGGTAAAATAACGAAGAAAAAGCAGTTAAGTTTACCATTTATAATTTTATTCTACTCACAAAACATCGTTTATAAATTGCAATATTGATAAAAGGAAATGTTTCAATACAGGATGGTAAAAACCAACTGCGTTCAACAAAAATGTGAACGAATATTCCCTGAGTGGTTTTCCAAGTTCTACAATGGATCGAAGGATGACCTATGCCATATCACATCTATAATCTAGGTGTAAATTAAGTTTCACAAAAGAGAAAACTATCAAAATGGTCTACAGTGACCCTCAGTTATCTTTAATTACTTATCTAACCTGTCGTAAATTACAGTGGCTGATGTGGCTTCTCAATAACTATAAAACAGAAAAATCATCACGTTTCAGATCTTTACTTCAAGTGGCAAATGTGAACACCATGAGTTTTAATTAACGATCGACACTAGTATTACGCAAAAAAAGGGGGTGTAACAGATCAGACTTCTGCAGTTCTGAGTGAAACCTGATGCGCTCAAAAATGCGGCATCGCGTGCGTTCATTATCTTGTCGGTCTTCAGGCAGCGTCAGGGCGACAGCGGCCGGCGCAGCAGCCATCCAGCTCGCCGTCTCGGAAGCAACTCTCGTTTAACTTCTCCTTACTACAGTTTACCGAAGTTGGTTTAAAAAAACTATCTGGCAGTGTTTTCATCTGACCAATCAGGGTCTCAATGTTAACCTTAAGCTCCGCCTACAAAAATTCTGTCTATCCAATGAGAAACGTTATACTTTTCGTGTTGGGGCAATGTTTTTAAAGTTTGCAACGTAATACAAAAAATTCTCACGCTGAAACTTGTAGCTGGTGTGGTCCTTTTAGCGTTATCGTAAGATCTATACTGTTCTTCTGGAGGGCTCTATCTTTTAACATGGGCTGGGGGGTGGTCCTTGACGTACCTGAGACGCGAAAAAGTCTTACGCCAAAACGTGCGGGTGGTGGTCTTAGCAGTAGGCTGCCGACGTGGGTGTCCTGTCCGTCCCTTATCGTAGGGCCTTCTAGCTTAACACGGTTCTGCTCTCGGCTTCTGTTCTCGTTTCTCCCCTCGGAACTGCGTCGGTGTCAAGGTGGGAAGTTACGGCATGCATTTAGGCATTCTTGTGTTAGTCTGTGGAATTCCATTTGCTCACTCATTGCTCGTAATACTTTGGTTAATTTAATGTCACGATTTATTCAGAGCTATGTGACTGGATTTGCTTATGTCAGGGTTTTCATGGAAGGTGTTGGATTTGCCTGACACCTTACAAAACTACTCTATAGTGTCTTGAGTGTCTACGTAATGGCGTTGTCATTAGCCGAAATGTGAAAACAAGGTCATACTGAGAGAGAATTTCTTTCTGCCCCACTCGAAGAGGGAAATGTGTGTTGCTGGTTAATCTCCACAGATTCCTTAAGAGGAAGAAAGTGCTAATGTTTTTAAGAATTTTACATTGGCTAGCACATAGCAGTTGGCTGCCAAGCACCTGGTGCTGGCAGAAACAGCAAGAGTTGTAGAAGGACATATAAACACCTCGTCCAAGAGCTCCAGAGAGGGAACACTTCGCCTTAGTCTACTGTTCTCGCAGACTGTGCTTAGCTCATTGTTGTTTTGAGACTCTGTCTCAGAGTCGATCATAGTTGCTGGGCCCAAACTTGTAACCTACAGCTACCCCTTCAGCCATTCTCTGCATTTGTATTTTGGAACGAAGGCAGGCATGTGCAGCATACGCCTAGGGTGGATGTGAAGTCATTTGTTTCGAGTTAAAGAGTTTTGCTTTTCAGAATTAATTGATGCACTCAGCTAGTTGAACTCAGCATTAGCTTAGATAAGGGAATTTGTACTCATATAAAATTTTCCCAGTCTTTCCTTTAATCTGTTAGCTAATTCAGAAATCATTGATGGTTTACATGGTCACGGCTAACTCTGCATTGTAATCATCATTTCCTTTCCAATTCCACCCACCTGTGCCAAGATGCTATCGTGGGTGTTTACTAATGCATTTGAACCATTGTGTACTTCATAATTACTTGTATTATCTATTTAATGTTTGCACTTAAGGCCATGCATTTTACCAATGAACAGGAATTTATTGTGGACTTTAGTTTCATTCATTAGATGAAAAAATGGTTCAAATGGCTCTGAGCGCTATGGGACTTAACTTCTGAGGTCATCAGTCCCCTATAACTTAGAAGTACTTAAACCTAACTAACCTAAGGACATCACACACATGCATGCCCGAGGCAGGATTTGAACCAGCTACCGTAGCGGTCGCGCGGTTCCAGACTGTAGCGGCTAACATTTATTTACGAGGCAGTCCCTACTACCTTGTGTCTAATCGCCAATATCTCAAAACCATCGTGGAGCCGCTACTGCCATCTTGTGATCTCACATTTTCTTCTGGACACAGTATGACTAATATCTCTTACATATGTAGCAACTGCTCCATATAACAGTCGGCAAACACCTACGTTTAATTTGACAATATTAATAAATACGAGGCTTAGTCATAAAGTTCTGATTACCATTTCAAAAAAAGCCGTTTTATAATAACATTTGTGTTTTTTGGTAAATAAATATTCACAGCCGTGTTACCCATTGAAATACCAGTGCCACCGCACCTACGCAAACTCTTAGAGGAGCCAGAATAAAATGGTACAGCCCTTTGATAAACTGGTGTGAGCTGCACTACTTCATTTTGGCTGCTTTAGGGGCATGCTAACGTACTGTGACTCAGTATTCCAATGTGCACTGGAAAAGCAGATATTTACGTCAAAAAAAATTATAAACTTTGACTAACCCTCGCACTATAATAAACCTGTATGTTTCTGCCATGTTCATTACTCACATTCATATGTTTTGTTTCCTGATCGCTGTCACTATTTTTAGTTTAGTTTTTTTGCAGCAGCGTATTCTCAGTGACTAATGTCTGAAACTCTTATTCAATGTAGATGGTAAGACTTTCCATACCTTTGTCACGTTATGTAACGGATCATTGACGGGACACTATTCTCGCAAGTGCTGGACGCGACTGTGCATGACAGCGCCGGTTTGGCAGTGTCCATAGGATTGCGGTTAGTCTCCTTCCTGAAGATGATGGGCAGGGTTCCACTAACCTGGCTAAAGAATGGTGGCCTGGTCCTACTGGGTGATGTTCAGATCTCTGGTGTTCCCTGGTATCCTTAGGGGAAACAAAATTCGGAAAGTTCTACAGGCAGCAGTACTTTACACGTTTATTCTAAACGTCAGCAGAAAATGGCTAAATCTCAGTGATTACTTTCTGCTCTGGAAGCTGATTCACCGAAATGTCGGCATGTGGATATTATGCAGTGGAGCTGGGGGAGGCCGACGAAGTAGAGGATTCGGCCAGAGGAGGTGGTAGGGTTAAGGAGGCGAGTTGTGCCCTGTGGGGCGGAAGTGGTATGGCGAAGTCAGGAGTAGTAAGGTGGTTCTCAAGATATGTAAGGTTCAGAAGTGTTCTGCTTGTGGGAAACGTCTTATTCTCGTGCTTGTTTTCGAGGTGGATGTTGGCGTTAGCGAACATACATAGACTTTTAAGGTGGAGATCGCCTAACAGAGTGTGGAGTAACTGGCTAGCTGGGGGTCTTTTGTAACGAACGATACACTCTTGGTGAGGGTTATTAGAAGAAGGAAAAGGTGAGTTTTGGTCCAATAGAAATTGGAAATATGGAATACCCGCGTATATCCTTGCCCTCTTTGACTTTCGACAACGTTGTCTACAGAATAAAACGGTTGATCAAGGTATAGTGACTGAATGCGGTGTTTTTCGTCCAATCCGCTGATCGAAAATGGAAGCTGTTGAAGGTAGTCAGATAGCCTCAGGGCACTGAATAGTGGTGTAGAGGGAGGGACTGTTTTAACTCTATATCGAGGCTCTATGCGAGGCTGGCGACCCTTATTTGGCATTATGGTTTAGGTGTAACATGCTATAGAAATTATCCAGGTACGTCAAGAAACTTTCTAGAGGAAGTCTACTCAGCAATACGTCGTATGATTCGTTTCGTGCACTGCACGACGCTAGGAGTCCGTGGACTCCGGCCGCGATCCTGGCAGGACTTCACCAGATGTTACAGGAACTCCGCTTCACCAGATGTTACAGGAACTCCGAAAGTGCGGACGAGAAGGAACGTTTCAGTTATCTGCATGGACATTCGCCAAAGGGATGCATTCGGATCCGATCGAGCGTGAGGTAGCATATGTGTAGCTGGATGAATGGACCTCCGCAATGTTATTTACCGCACGAGTGCAAATAGATACCTAAAATGCACGTGTACATCCTTATATCCATGCGATAGCTGATGATGTAATCCGTCAAGATCACAACGCTTGACCACACAACAATCATTGCGTGGACAAATATTTTCAGCAGCAGATGACTCAGCATATGGCTTGGCCACCATGTTCTCCCAGCCTGAATAACTACCCTACTGGCTATTAAAATTGCTACACCACGAAGATGATGTGCTACAGACGGGAAATTTAACCGACAGGAAGAAGATGCTGTGATATGCATATGCTTAGCATTTCAGGGCATTCACACAAGGTTGGCGCAGGTGGCGAGACCTACGTGCTGACATGAGGAAAGTTTCCAACCGATTTCTCATACACAAAAAGCACTTGACTGGCGTTGCCTGGTGAAACGTTGTGGTGATGCCTCGTGTCAGGAGGAGAAATGCGTACCATCACGTTCCCGACTTTGATAAAGGTCGGATGTAGCCTATCGCGATTGCGGTCTATCGTAATTGCTGCTCGCGTTGGTCGAGATCCAATGATTGTCAGAATCCGTGGGATCAGGAGGGTAATACGGAACGCCGTGCTGGATCCCAACGGCCTCCTATCACTAGCAGTCGAGATGACAGGCATCTTATCCGCATGGCTGTAACGGATCTTGCAGCCATCTCGATTTCTGAGTCAACAACCATCTGCACGAACAGTTCGACGACGTTTGCTGCAGCATGGACTATCAGCTCGGAGATCATTGCTGCATCACAGACAGGAGCGCCTGCGATGGTTTACTCAACGACGTACCTGGGTGCACGAATGTCAAAACGTCATTTTTTCGGATGAATCCAGGTTCTGTTTACAGCATCATGATGGTCGCATCCGTGTTTCGCGACATCGCGGTGAACGTACATTGAAAGCTTGTATTCGTCATCGCCATACTGGGGTATCACCTGGCGTGATGGCGTGGGGTGCCATTGATTACACGTCTCGGTCACCTCTTTTTCGCATTGACGGCGCTTTGAACAGTGGACGTTACATTTCAGATGTGTTACGACCCGTGGCTCCAACCTTCATTCCATCTCTGCGAAACCCTACATTTCAGTAGGATAATGCACGACCGCATGTTGCAGGTCCTGTACGGGCCTTTCTGGATACAGAAAATGTTCGACTGCTACCCTGGGCAGCACATTCCCCAGATCTCTCACTAACTAAAAACGTCTGGTCAATGGTGGCCGAGCAACTGGCTCGTCACAATACGCCAGTCACTACTATTGATGAACTGTGGTATCGTGTTGAATCTGCATGGGCAGCTGTACCTGTACACGCCATCCAAGCTCTGTTTGACTCAGTGCTCAGTCGTATCAAGGCAGTTATTACGGCCAGAGGTGGTTGCTTCTCAGGATCTATGCACCCAAATTGCGTGAAAATGTGATCACATGTCAGTTCTAGTATAATATATTTGTCCCATAAATACCCGTGTATCATCTGCATTTCTTCTTGGTGCAGCAATTTTAATGGCCAGTAGTGAAAATATGATGCTCTCGAGTGCGTGTTGCAGCACAGAGTCGCGGTCTCCGCAAGAGAGCGGAATGGTGCATATTGGACTCGTATTCGGGACGTAGGGTTTTCGGATCATCGTCCAAAGATACGATTTAAGTTTCCCGTGGTTTTCCTGAATTAAGACGAAGGCAGGATGGTTCTTTCTTAATATAAAACGATGTGTTTTTCTTCTACATCGTTGAGCTATCCTGTCTGTCGCCTCATCTCTAATCATCCCATTTTCAATAGGACGCTAAATACTAGACTCCTTTCCTTCCTCTTCTCAGTCCTGTAGCTATGTCAGACGAAGGTTAATCGTTTCATGAGGGGGTCATAAATACTATCGTAAAGAGCAGTAGGAATCGCTGTATATGCTGCCCACAATGTTGCTATAAGCTACTGTTCAGAATAGTCGCATCCATTTCGAACGTTTCAAATGTGGAAGACGAACCACAAATAGTTTGGTCTGGGCTTGGAGTTTCATGTTTCATTTGTGCTGTCTCACAAGTTCTTCCCTCTGGGAAAGTTCAGTCGGAGTTTAAACACGACCTTTAGTATTATTATTATCCTTAAATTTGACGTGATAGAAGTGTGTACTGGCCGAGATCCGGACCCCCTTTTAGGAACAGTATGGAGTCAGAGATATTGTAGTATTTGTGATTCTTGAGTTTCTCCCGGCGTATTTGATAATCAAAATATCCACGGGTTTACTGCCGGTCTACAGTGTCCAACGGGCATTGTGGACTTTGTAGTATTTATGTTTTTTCCCTGATATGTGGATACTGGTCTAGGACCTACGATATCGCATATCGTATTTGGTGCAGTGTGGCGTGGGTGGAAATATTAGCGCTTTCCGCCACGCCTTTACCTTTAATGACATATCATTGGTAGCAAAGTGCTGACATCACATTTTCATCGTTTGTGACAGTAATTTCAGTAATATATCTGGAACTCTCCGCTGTTTCAGCGAATGGTGTCACTGAAACTCAGTACTTCGACAGTGAAGCACCCACACTTGGTGACTGAATATGAAAAATAATAGCATAATTTCCCGTCTTTCTGGGTCATTTCTCGATTGGACGTGGTTTTAGGCTGGCCAGAACTGATTACCTCACCTTACCGATGTTATTACTTCTGTTTCTGATATTTTTGGACTTTTGCAGATGTATATGAAATGGTAGTACCTGTGGAATGAAGAACGAAGCAATGTTCCTTCGAACATACTTGCCATGTCCGAAGGGACAGGCGCTGCGGTGACTACACCTGCTGTGAAAGACATGCAATGTATTTGCAGTTGCGAGTATGAACTACTTCCAACTGTATAACGGAATCGCTACAGTAAAAATTTGTGTCTGTCCGGGACTCGAACCACTTCAGCTATGCGAGTACACTTCACAGCCAGACCTAAACTTTCATACGTCATCGTTTCTGTTTCATATCTGTACTCGTACACCTCATTAACGCTATTCCCGTATAGGAGAGACATAAGTTCGCCCCGATAGCTGAGTGGTAGTCGCCTTTCGGCACTCTAGCGGCACGGACGTCTTGTTTACGTCCTCGCCGCGCAGCTCGCTCGCGGAGTTGTTTACGTGATTCTGCCGTCTTAGCGCGCTATATTTCATTCGACAGAGAATGGCTTATGCCCACCGAAAATCGACACTGAAGATTAGCTTTGCACCTGAATATGCCCGACCAAAAGCACTGGAAATCGAACAGTTTATCAGAGATGAAGTCAAGATTGACTGCAACGATCTTGTTGGCATCCACCTTTCTATAGTGAGCAGTGTGGTATACGTGAAATTGGTCAACGAAGACATATGTGAAAAAATTCTAGATGCAACTCGAAGTGGTCTTAAGTTCCGTCACTCTGATGGACACATCGGTGACGTAACTGTGGAACATGCGGGACTTGGACTGCGCACGATACGTGTTTTTGAACTCCCTTTCGAGGTGCCTTCAGAGGTAGTGGTATCTGCATTCCATCCATATGGAAAAGTGATTAGCCACACAGCTGAGAAGTGGGTTCAGTTCACTACATACCCGGTTCTCAATGGAGTACGGCAGATCCGCATAGAACTAACCAAACATGTGCCGTCCTACTTATATATTGGTGGCTGCCGTGCAATTATTATTTATGATGGACAGCCGAAGACATGCTCGGGATGTGGCAAAGAAGGACACCTCCGTTCTAGCTGTCTGCAGCGCAGAATCACACAGTTACCGCCTGGGGACCTGCCGGCCACGACCGCTCCGACGTCGCTACCGCTGACGTTTGTCGAAGCTCTCCATAGCGACCCCCGACCGCGAACACCACTGGCTCCTACTACTGGTACATCGTCGTCTCCGGTACTGCCTCAGGCTGTTGCGGACGGACCGACGCCCTTGCCTCCTCCTCCCGAAGTGTGCAGTGGTGAGCAATCTCAAGGACAGGGGATGGCCCTTGACTCCATGATTGTGCCTACCGATGCTTTTGTGCCTGAACTTCCGGATCCCCAGGCGTCTTCGGACACTGAAGATCACGTGCGCAAGCAACGGTCGCCGAAGAGACGTCGGAAACGGCGGATCGCCCCGTCTGACACATGCAGGACGCAGTCTCAAGACGATGAAGATCAAAATTATCAAGTTGTTCCCCCGAAGGACGAATCCGTGGTGGAAGCACCAACTTGCACTCCGTCGGACGTACAACCATCCTTGCATGCACCAGGCGCTGTACCTATGGACGTTGAACAACAGCTGAGCCAGGACAACTCTTCCACCACCGACGTGACACTGCCTTCGGACTCTGCTGGTACTCCACTGGACGCACACCATCCACGCACCCTTGCGTGGTATGACGATGTAGCCGACGAAACACCAACTAGTGAGACAGCCGCGAATGCCGCTGCTCCAGCCCACGACTCCTAATCGACAGGGTTACAGGATGGGGATGTGCAGCCTACTGGGACAACATTCTTGTTCGCTGCTGCTCTTCGTGCCTCCATGAGCGTCCCTGTAGTCCCAATTCTACGACAAGCTTACAGGATTGGCTCCATCAATGTCAACACCATTGGCACCCCTGTCAAACTACAATTGCTCCGTGATATGTTGAGGGCGTCGGACCTAGATGTTGCCCTTTTGCAGGAAGTTCGCCTGGCGACGTTTCCTAATGTCTATGGCTATGTTTCCTACCTCACGCCGTGTGCCGACGGTGGCAGTGGGACAGCTATTCTTTTAAAGGAAGGCATTGATGTAGATGACGTGATTTACCTACCATCGGCTAGGGGTCTTGCTGTGACTTTCCACGGTGTTCGAGTCATCAATGTTTACGCTCCCTCGGGCACGGCCAAGCGACGGGAGCGGTCGCGATTCTATTCAGAACAGATCGCTCCTTTGTTTGTCGGACGCTACGACCATATTATTCTTGGCGGCGACTTCAATTGTGTGTTATCCCAAAAGGACCAACATCCCCATTTCACCACATGCCAGGAACTCAAGCTGCTTGTGCATGAACTGAAACTCACCGATACTTGGGACCGCGTGCATGGCGATCGGCCTGGGTATACGTACGTCACCAGCCATTCAGCAAGTCGTCTTGACCGTGTCTACGTGTCCCCAGGACTCGTAACTGCCACGCTTGACGCTGAGTTATGGCCTACCGCCTTCTCCGACCATATCGCCTACATTTGCACTGTTTCGCTCCAGAGGCAGAAGGTGTGGCGCGGTCGAGGCCTGTGGAAGCTGAATGTGGCCCATCTCAAGGATCCGGAATGTAGGCAGGTCGTAGAGACGACGTGGAACAACTGTGTGAGACGCCTTCCAGCGTATCCTTCAACACTTCGGTGGTGGATCGACTGCGCTAAGCCTGCTTTACGTCGTTCTATGATGAATTACGGTCGCGATAAAATGTTATGGCACCGACATACCATGGAATACTATTTCACAATTCTCCGGGAACTCTCAAACCTTGCCCCCTCAGTTCAAAGACAGGTTGAAATTCAACGTATTAAGGCGAAGATAATTTCTCTTATGCGTCACCGCCTTGAAGGCACAGTAGTACGCGCAAGATGTCACGAATGTGTACCAGCAGAGCTCCCGTCCATGCATCATGTTATCCGAGAGAAGCAGCGGTGTCGTAGAAAGTTGATCAACGCCCTCGACATGCCAGATGGTCGTCGATTGACGTCCCAGAATGACATCGTAAGAGCCTTTGTGGATCACTACAACGAGTTCTATGCAGCAGAGGACCGGAACGTGGCGGTAATGTCTGATGTCCTCCGTTCCTTGACAGATACCCTGGACGAGTCTGCTGCGGAGATTCTCACGGCGACAATTACGGCTGATGATGTTGCCGATGCTCTTCATAAGGGTGCGGCAAACAAAGCCCCAGGTCCAGATGGGTTCCCGCTGGAGTTTTACCGCACATTTCATGACATCATGGGCTCACGCTGGCCTGCGATGTATGAAGAACTGATGAACCCTGACTTTCCTCTCCCACCCGAATTCGTAGAAGGCTTGCTTATCCCGGTCCCCAAGCCATCGGGAGGTCGAGGAGTGGAACATTATCGGCCGCTGACCATGTTAAATTGTGACTTCAAGATTTTTACCCGGATTCTTGGCGCTCGCATTAGGCGCGTCGTCCCTCAAGTTATCTCTCTGGATCAAACGTGCTTTGGAGGTGATAGTAACATTCAGACGGCACTCAGCGATTACCGTGACGTTATAGCCCTGACCATGACCTGTCGCAGTCGTGGTGCCTTAGTGACAGTGGACTTCGACCACGCCTTTGATAGAGTGAGTCATGACTTTCTCGAAAACGTACTCCGACGCATGGCCTTTCCCCACAGGTTTATACACCTCGTCTTGCGGCTTCTCCGAGGTGCCACGTCGCGGGTGCTGGTCAATGGCCGTGTGGTGGGCCCTATTAACGTCATGCGGTCGGTCCGTCAAGGATGTCCGCTGTCGATGCTGCTTTTCGCCATTGCCCTTGAGCCACTATTACACGGTTTGAGGAGCCGGTTGACAGGCATAACAATGAGGGGGACTTCTTTCATCTGCCGCGCCTATGCAGATGACTTGGTGTTCTTGGTTCTATCGGAGGATGAAGTGCGAGAGGCACTGGCGTGGATCAACCAGTACGGGGCTGCTGCGGGCAGCCGTGTGAACCTGACGAAATCTAGTGCTATGTCCGTCGGTAGAGGCCTTCCAGCTGAGAGTGTGGCACCATTGCCATTAGTGGACAAGCTCAAATGTTTGGGGATCACCTTCACGCGTGATATACAGCGCACGATCTCATTTAACTACAAACGCCTGCTTCAAGCTATCCGCACGAACGTTCGTGGCAACCTCCTGAGAGCATTGGACATGTTACAAAGGGTGGATTTTGTTAACACTCATCTAGTCTCGCGACTACCCCATTTAGCACAGATTTTACCGATGCCAAAGGCAATGGCACACAGACTTCAGGCGGCGTTCGGCTACTTTGTTAGCGCGGGTCTTATCTTCAAAGTCCGCTACGACACGCTGACACTTCCTCCTCGAGATGGCGGCCTCGGCCTTGTCAACGTCCGAGCGAGAGCAGCTGCCCTTTATGTAAGTACGATGGTTAAATCGTGGATCCGCCGCCGAAACGGATTATCGGGAAGCCTGATTGATGAAGTGGCCCCTCCCTCTCGAGTGGCACCCGTTGCAGTAGCCCATATTTCTTCCCCTCTCTCACATATCCGGACCTTTTTCATCGAATACAGTTATGTCCATGCCGACTTGCCTAGTACCAGACCCCCTATGGCACGTGATGTTTACCGAATCATGATGAGAAATCACACTCGGAATGTTGTGGAAAGGCGATATCCTACGATCGCATGGCCCGTGGTATGGCGTTCTGTACACCATATATACCTAGACACGAGCGCACGTGCGACCTGGTATTTGGTCGTTACTGGAAAATACATGACACAACTTCGTCTACATGCCATAAAAATGACAGATTCGCCGCTGTGTCCTCGCTGTCAAACGCTTGATACGGACGAACATCGACTGATGTGTGGATCTTCTGCAGAGGTGTGGCAGCTGATTCAGAAGATGCTTGCCTTTCTTCTACGTACGGCTCCCCATGCCATTACACCGAAATCTCTTCTGTTCCCAGATGAGACATACTTCCCAAGTACGAAGACCAACGCTGTGATCTGGATAAAAGGTCTCTCGATCTCTTATTTGTTCCATGAAGGTGATAAGAGTGTTCTGGATTTTTGGACATTCCTGCAAGATCGCTTTACTTTTCTCATGCACCATCCGCGATACCGTCAGTACTATGCCAATTTTTTGGGTAGTGCCTTCTTCGATCCCCCCTGCAGCTGGGGTGTCCCAGGTATGAGAAGATGACTTCAATGAGAATGTGTAATACCAGGACTCAGTCCCATGTACCGGAAAATGCAATATTCTTCGTGAAGACGTGCCTGGAACATGCCTGACTGCCTTGGGATTCGGTGTGCGTCTACCCACAAGTTGGCGGGACGCGGATGCTGCTTTGTCTGTTCTGCCAGGAGGGCGTTTTCTTTAATTCCTATTAAAAAAAAAAAAAAAATGTTACAATGCAGAGATGAGATCGATGTATGATCCGACTCCTGTTGTGTTTAATTTTTTTCTTCACCTTCACGTTTTCCAAAAGTGTTTGGGGCTTTTTTACGAAATTATTATAAATAATTCCTGAATATTTAATGTTATGTAAATATAAATGCATTCTCTGTCAGAAAAAAAAAAAAGTGGTCAGCGCGACGAATTGCCGTCTTACGGGCCCGGGTTCGATCCCCGGCTTGTGATGTCTTCATCATCATTTCATCCCCATGCGGCGAGCAAGTCGCCCACTGTGGTGTAATGTAATACGACCTGCACCAAGGCGGCCGGACCTGCCAATGACGCCAAACGCTCATTTCCATTTGCATCTTATTTGTAAGTCGCTTGCCCGGTGTCGGCCGACAAATACGAAATTGTAGTGCCTGTGTCGTGAAAAAGTATGATGCAATATTTCTTCGCACAATCATGTATGCCTGGGAATAACGTTAATGGAACGTACGAGCAGAGGTATGACACTTGGACGGCGGCATACCGAAATTTGGGTCTGGCCCTGAAGCGTGCTCACAAAACGAAAGTGGTTAAGGCCACCGTTCTCATAAAGCAGGATATTCTGGTTGGAGTCCCGGTCCGATGTCGGCACTCCATTGTACAGCTGAAGGTGGCTCGTATTCGCAACCGCGAATATAATAGAAGTAGATATCCTCTGTGTAACAAAGCAGCCCAAATCACTTAATAAAGGCAAGGCCTGCGGTCCAAATTTTATACCAGTCAGGTTACTCTCAGAGTATGCTGATAAAATAATTCCATATTTAGCAATTATATTCAACCACTCGCTCACAAAAGGATCCGTACCTAAAGACTTGAAAATTGCTCAAGTTACACCAATACGCAGAAAGGGAAGTCGGAGAAATCCGCTGAATTACAGGCCTATATCACTAACGTCGATTTGCAGTAGGGTTTTCGAACACATACTGTGTTCGAACATTATAAAGTGCCTCAAAGAAAACGATATATTGACATACAGTCAGCACGGATTCAGAAAATATCGTTCTTGTGAAACACAACTAGCTCTTTATACTCATGAAGTAATAAGTTTTATCGACAGGGGATGTCATATTGATTCCGTATTTTTATATTTCCAGAAGGCTTTCGCCACCGTTCCTCAAAAGCGTCTTCTAACCAAATTGCGTGCCCGCGGAGTATCGCCTCAGTTGTGCGACTGCATCCATGATTTCCTGACAGAAAGGTCGCAGTTCGTAGTAATAGACGGAAAGTCATCGAGTAAAACAGAACTAATATCCGGCGTTCCCCAAGGAAGTGTTGTAGGCCCTCTATTGTTCCTGATATATATATTAACGACATACGAGACAATCTGAGTAGCCGTCTTAGATTGTTTGCAGATGGTGCTGTCATTTACCGTCTTGCAAAGTCGTCAAATCGTCAAAACGACTTTTAAACTGATTTAGATAAGATATCTGTATGGAGCGAAAAGTGGCAGTTGACCCTGAATAAAGAAAAGTGCGAAGTTATTCACATGAGTACCAAAAGAAATCAGCTAAATTTCGATTACGCGGTAAGTCACACAAATCTAAGGGCTGTAAATTCAAGTAAATACTTAGGGATTACAATTAGAAATAACTTAAATTGAAACGATGACATAGATAATATTGTGGGTAGAGCGATTCATAGGCAGAACATTCAGTCTACCAAAGAGACTGCTTACACCACGCATGTCCGCCCTATTTGGAGCACTGCTGTGCGGTGTGGGATCCGCATCAGGTGGGACTGACGGGTGACATCGAAAAAGTACAAAGAAGGGCAGCTCGTTTTGTATTGTCGCGAAACAGGGGGGAGAGTGTTACAGACATGATACGTGAATTGGAGTGGCAATCATTAAAACAAAGGCGTTTTTCGTTGCGACGGGATCTTCTCATGAAATTTCAATCACCAGCTTTCTCCTCCGATTGCGAAAACATTGTGTTGGCACCCACCTACATAGGGAGAAATGATCATGACTATAAAATAAGAGAAATCTGGACTCGCACGGAAAAATTGAAGAGCTCGTTTTTCCCGCGTGCCGTTCGAGAGTGGAACAGTAGAGAAATAGCTTGAAGGTGGTTCATTGAACCCTGTGGCAGGCACTTTATTGTGAATAGCAGAGTAATCACGTAGATGTAAATGTAATTAAAGTCTGGTCAGCTTCTTTGGTGTCGCTGCAATAGAAAAAGGCATTATTTGTATAATGTCAAAAATCAAAAGATATTTGCGTCTAACTTGCGGTAGAGGTACCCTGTTATAAGTCGCGTAAACACATAGGTGCAAATTAAATTTTTAGATGCGAAAACGTTCGAGGGAGAGAGAGAGAGAGAGACAGAGGCTGAAGGTGTTGTGGATTGCGGCAGAAGTAGCGACACTCGCCGGGCTGACGTGGAATCGGCCCAGCGGGAGCCACGGCGGCCTCTGTGAGGAGCCGGAGAGCTCTCGAGAGACGCCCTGCCCGCCGCCGACAATAAGTCCTCGAGGGCTGCGCCGGCCTCCCGCAGGACGTAAAGCAGACCGGCCCGCCGCCCCCCCCCCCCCCGCCCCCCCCAACCACCGCCGACGCTGCTTACGTCACAGCCGGAGAGGCCGGCGGCGCCAAGGCGCGACGACGTGTGACCAGCGGGCGTCTGCGCTGCGCTGTGGAGTGAGACGCGGATACCGTGTCTGTCTGTGAGTGTGTGTGTGTGTGTGGGGGGGGGGGGGTGAGGGAGGGGACAGCGGACGGCTAAAGATTCCTTTTCTGAACGGTCCTGCTGAACGTCGTGAGACCAGCACTTCAAGTAAGATGAGTGCTCGTTCTCCAATGTATTAGTAACAAGTAGCCCACAATCGGTACCCACTATCGTGTGGAGTTCGAAACAAATCGGAATATTCGAATCGTATATTTTTAAACCAGTGGTGTCCAAGCCATGGCCCACTGGCCACATGCGGTGCAAAGCACGTATCACTGCGGCCCAAGACGTTAGCGTCCGACACGCCATCGGCAAAAAAAAAGTTCCAGAAAATTCCGTTTTGTAAACGAAACTTTCTGGAAAACTGAGTCGTAGGTTTAACCGGCATTCGAGCTCGGAACCTTACGTTACACGGGCGATGCCGTTACTGATTGAACGATCCAGTCGCGACTCACGACCCGCCTTCATAACTGTATTTCCGCCGGCTCCTCTTTCATACCTCACAAGCTTCACGGAAGCTCTCCTGCATACCATATTGGACTAGCACTCCTGAAAGAGAGAATATTATGGAGAAACGGCTGTTCCACAGCAACAGCTGCTTTTCTGCCGAGAGGCGGCAGAGAGGTAATGGCAGAAGTTAAGCTTGCAGGGCAGTTCGCGAGTCGTGCCTGGGTAGTTCAGTCGGTAAGAGAATCGCCTGCGGTAGGCAATATTCCTGGCTCTAGTCGAGATCCACTATACAGTTCTAACTTGACAGAAAGTTTCAGTTACTCCAGTTACAGATCTAAGTTTGGATACCGCGCACGAAGTAATGGCCGCTATCGACAAGGGATCTCAAGTTGATTCCGTATTTCTAGATTTCCGGAAAGCTTTTGACACCGTTCCTCACAAGCGACTTCTAATCAAGCTGCGGAGCTATTGGGTATCGTCTCAGTTGTGCGACTGGATTCGTGATTTCCTGTCAGGAAGGTCGCAGTTCGTAGTAATAGACGGCAAATCATCGAGTAAAACTGAAGTGATATCAGGTGTTCCCAGGGAAGCGTCCTGGGACCTCTACTGTTCCTGATCTATATAAATGACCTGGGTGACAATCTGAGCAGTTCTCTTAGACTGTTCGCAGATGATGCTGTAATTTACCGTCTAGTAAGGTCATCCGAAGACCAGTATCAGCTGCAAAGCGATTTAGAAAAGATTGCTGTATGGTGTGTCAGGTGACAGTTGACGCTAAATAACGAAAAGTGTGAGATGATCCACATGAGTTCCAAAATAAATCCGTTGGAATTCGATTACTCGATAAATAGTACAATACTCAAGGCTGTCAATTCAACTAAGTACCTGGGTGTTAAAATTACGAACAACTTCAGTTGGAAGGACCACATAGATAATATTGTCGGGAAGGCGAGCCAAAGGTTGCGTTTCATTGGCAGGACACTTAGAAGATGCAACAAGTCCACTATAGAGACAGCTTACACTACACTCGTCCGTCCTCTGTTAGAATATTGCTGCGTGGTGTGGGATCCTTACCAAGTGGGATTGACGGAGCACATCGAAAGGGTGCAAAAAAGGGCAGCTCGTTTTGTATTATCGCGTTATAGGGGAGAGAGTGTGGCAGATATGATACACGAGTTGGGATGGAAGTCATTACAGCATAGACGTTTTTCGTCGCGCCAAGACCTTTTTACGAAATTTCAGTCACCAACTTTCTCTTCCGAATGCGAAAATATTTTGTTGAGCCCCACCTACATAGGTAGGAATGATCATCAAAATAAAGTAAGAGAAATCAGAGCTCGAACAGAAAGGTTTAGGTGTTCGTTTTTCCCGCTCGCTGTTCGGGAGTGGAATAGTAGAGAGATAGTATGATTGTGGTTCGATGAACCCTCTGCCAATCACTTAAATGTGAATTGCATAGTAGTCATGTAGATGTAGACATGTAGAAAGTAAGATATATAGAAGGGTTCTGTTCGCTATAATAACAGTCAGTTCTCGGATTCCTAAGGAGAAATACGACCAGGTTAGTAAAGTACCCGAAAAAACTGAAATGGTGATTAGGAGTATGAATCACCAGCAGGACCATTACGGGAACAGGAACCTTAAACATAAGATGACTGCTACGGGAAGCCAAGCCTGTAGTCACGGCATTGCAATTCCTCAATGCACTTAGCTGCATTTGACTCCAGCGAATATTACGTCTTCGATTGTCTCTCTCTCTCTCTCTCTCTCTCTCTCTCTCTCTCTCTCTCTCTCTCTCTCCATATCGCATTACAGAAATCTCAGTTAAATCCCGTTTAGCGCATCGAATAATATTTCCATCTATATCTAGGGAAGGTTGCTATAAGTGGCCTACGTAAAGAAAATGTGTAATACAATCATCGGATATTGCAGTAAATATTTTATGTTCAGTGTAACTTGAACCTTTTCCTTTACATTTCAGTATAGTAGAAACAGAAGTGATCAATATTCACCGTTAACAAAATATTCTAAAAATAATATGCGTCGTCGGCCCAATCACAGTGAATGATTTTCTTTATTGGGCCAGGAAATGTTCGTGAATCGGTAATAATGTTATAGCTGTTAAATACTGTGCACACCTAATTTTTTTTTAATTGTAGGAGTTTTTTTGGTTGTCTAAAGCCGAAAGTTTGTGTAGAAACCAAAATGGCTGACTGTAGAAACGTGGCCTTCGAAGGTAAAAAGAAAATAAATACATTTTATTCATTATCAAAACACTTACATACTATTAGAAAACAGGTAATGAAAACCAGTACCTACATTTTGCTCGTAGTGCCCAATTTGTGTCTAAAATTGGGCAAATGTCGAAGTGGCTTATTTAAGGCAACTTGCATTGCAATGCTTCATTATACCTAACCTACCTAATCTCCGTCCTCAGCACGTAATTTTATATTCTAAATATGAAAAAATGGTGTGAACTCGTTGCACTTTTCTATGAGGACTGCAGAAATTTAATCACTGTTACGATATAAGTCGCTACAAGAACATAGTGCAAATCCCACCTCTTTTCACTGTTACTTTGTGTTTTCGTGTGACAACTCACAACTAAGATGGAGAATCTTTGGCAGCAAGGGGTACACTTAACTATCGGTAATGTGAGCCTATTCTCAGTATCCACATAGAAATCGAGTCGGCCCATCAGTAGCCTAAATATCTGTTCCGACCTCAGTCGCCTGCCCTGTCAGGTCCTGTACGACAAAAGTTATATTGATCTATGCCATAAAATGCATCTCGATCTCTTCTGTACTCCACATAATTAGCGAGGAATTGCCTATGCGCAATATTCAACAGTTTTGAGGAGTTGTCGAGTAAGTTCTTGTATAGATTGTAGTTTGTGCACGAACCCATACTCGGGAAGAGTGAGAGACTTGCCCGTATTTGAGTCCTATGTATTCGTTCGACCCAGATTGCAAGGGCATATTTCGCTGAGATGATGACTCTCTGTTGAAACTTTCATGATCTAAAACGCTCTAAGAGGGAAAAATCGCTACGGCGCCCACAGGTCCTCCGAACTGCTTCGAGGAGAGAGTCCGAAACATAAGCAGCTCAGTCATTTCCAGCCATAGTGGGCTTCTCTAGACTGATATATTGGGGAATGCGGAGATACTGACAGTTGTTCAAGTCGATTAAATATCTGGGCGTAACGTTTCAAAGCTATATGAGACGAAATGAGCATGTGAGAACTGTGGTAGGGTAGCTGAATGGTAGACTTCTGTTTATTGGGAGAGTTGTAGGAAAGAGTGAATCACCTGTAAAGGAGACCGCACATAGGACACTTGTCCGACCTATTCTTGAGTATTGCTCAAGTGTTTGGGATCCGTACCAGATCGAATTGAAGGAAGACATCGACGTAATTCAGAGGTGGGCTGCTAGATTTATTACCGGTGGGTCCAAACAATACATAAGTGTAACCGATATGGTTCGGGAACTCCAATGGATGTGGCTGAAGGGAAGGTGACGTTCTTTTCGAGAAACAGTATTGGGAAAATTTAGAGAAACGGCATTTGAAGCTGACTGCCGAACTATTTTGCTTCATTGCGCTTAAGGACCACCAAGATAAGATACGAAAATATGGGGCTCATACTGAGTCATATAGATAGCCGTTTTTCCCTCGTTCTGTTTGTGAGTGAAACAGGAAAGGAAATGATTAGTAGTGGTACAGTATACCCTGCGCCACACACCGGTCGGTGGCTTGCGGAGTATCTATGTGGATGTAGATGCAGAGCTTATAATTCAGCTCCGTCAAAGATGGGAACTTCCAGCCCTATAGAGTAAATAAAATGAGCGTATTCTATAGATGTTTGTAAGATTATTTAACGTTCCGCTAACCCATTTAGCCACAACTACGTCACCTTTAATTCTCCCTTCGGAAAAATCAAACTGTGCGTTATCATCTATCGTGGTGTTTTAAACAGTCTGTAATCGACGCAAATTCCGAAACAATTTCGAAGTCCTTCGCGAATGAAACTACTGATGAAATGTTGTTTGCTCACAAGAAATATTAGTTCAGAATCATTGCTCAAGCACTCAGGAACTATTTTCCTTCTTCATCTTCTGGTATTACATGGTTCTGTTTCAGTCTGATTGCACAGGCAGTTCGGAACAATTGTTTAAGTACTAAGTGACAACCATGTTCTCAGTCCTCATCTTCTGAGAATAATGCGCGAGGTTTTGTAGTCGTTTTGTTGTATGGGCTGGTTATTGTTGCCTTGCATGCTGCATTACTTTTTCTCGCGTCTCAGTGTTTACAGCGTCATATCTCTTGACCTATGTGGCGTTCAATGATGCATTTGCAGTACTGCCTGCGGAATATGTTGTGAATAGAGTTCATTGCAAAGAAGTAATAAATTTTGACTTCATAAACACTGAGATGAATGAAAAACTACAGCATCATGAATGAACCCGTATCTCCTGAACTATGTGTGGTACCATGATATGCTTTTGTAGGTCAGTTTAGCGGCATATATGTGACAACTGCCTGTGAAGTTCAGAGCGAATACAGTTAGAAGCACGGAAATAATACGTTTAAATATCATGCATGATGCTGCAGTTTCTCACGTATATCAGTGTTTATGAAGTCATATCTCCTGAACTCTTATAGATAGGGGTTTCTCGCTCCCGCAGCGATTGTTGCCTGTGAGTAAGGTATATGTGAAACAAGTTCGTCTGAAATCGGTTCAGTGGTTTAGGACGAGATACAGAAAACACACATACACACACACACCTTTATAATATGTATGGGTATCATCAATCAAGATGTACAGAACTCGACGACAGAAGTAGAGGTGAGGTGGTCATTGTGAGTTACTTTTGTGTCTGTTAACCACTGTCCAAAGTATGTTCCCTGTGAGTAGACTTCACAAAATTGTTGAGTGTGACGTGATCTTTTGACGAATTCCTTGACGGCTGGGCACCGCCATGGGCATTCGACGCTGAACCTGCGGTTCAAATGGCTCTGAGCACTAAGGGACTTAACATCTGAGCTCATCAGTCCCCTAGAACTTAGAACTACTTAAACATAACTAACCTAAGGACATCACACACATCTGTGCCCAAGGGAGGATTCTAACCTGCGACCGTAGCGGTCGCGCGGTTCCAGACTGAAGCGCCTAGAATCACTCGGCCACAGCGGCCGGCGATAAACCTTTGATAATGGCAGATTCTTGTGCTGTCGAAACGACAGAAATCGTTTAAAGAACTTCAACCAAATACCTCGAAACAGAACCCAACGCGAATCGAGTTTATCGCGTCTGGTCGTACTTGCCACTATGGCAGTTTCGAAGGTCACTCTTCAAGTTGGTGACAGGGATAATTCTTCAGGAATAGTGTGCTTACTGCGGAATTTTGTGGATTCTATACGCATACCCTTTATTGAAGAGGACACACATCCGGAACGGGACGTCGCACAACTTCCGTACCACCCCAGTGTAAAACGATACGACGAACCAACTGTCACTGGCGCTGGTGTGATAGGAATGCGGAACGGCGTGCACTCGCGTAATTAAAACACACTGAACGGCAAAAAAAGGTCGTATCAGAGCCGTACCGTTGCATTTATTACGCGAAATTAAGAGTAATGAGGTAAATTAATGCTGGCGGTGACAGCGTAAACCAGCCCGAGCAGGATAATGAACGATCCGCCGCCAGCAGGTACTCGCCGCAAAAACTCTCTCCTGCTACTGTCAGTGGACGGAGTGATCTGGCGCGCAGATAACGCCGGACGGCGAGAACTGTCTGTTGACAAGTTGTGCTTCAAAACTAAATTGCAGTTCATTAATCACTTGTTTAAATTTTTTTGCTTCTTCATTCGCACGTTCGCAAATTTGATGCAGCTGATATTACCTAATTGTTTACTCAGTCAAAATGTTGCGTATAAAGTCCTCCGTACACAGTGTTACTTCAGAAAATGGTTCAAAAGTCTCTGAGCACTGTGGGCCTTAACATCTGAGGTCATCAGTCTCCTAGACGTAGAACTACTTAAACCTAACTAACCTAAGAACATCACACACATCCATGCCCGAGGCAGGATTCGAACCTGCTATCTTAGCGGTCGCGCTGTTCCAGACTGAAGCGCCTAGAACCGCTCGTCCACAATGGCCGGCACGTGTTACTTAAAAAGGACGTTGCGTTTTTATTTGCATGAGAAACAATGGGTAATTTTCGTAGGATATGCATGCCCCTGTCTGGAGATGGTGCTAGGCTCACATTTAGCTATGGCTAACTAAATCGTTTGCTGACAAAATTGTTACTTCTTGCAATGCTACCTAATCGTTATTAATAGCAGTGCAATCTGAAATCGACGCTATATTTGTACTGTTCCTGTTGTCTCCAGACAGATTATTACGGTCCTTGTAGTGTTCGTGGACAAGGGATCAGAACCTTTCAGTGTAGTTCGAGGATCCTACAGTACCCAGAAATTGTCGTTTCTTCAGCTCAATCCACGATGTCGTAGCAACTATAATAATGTGAACTCTTGAAGCTGTACAGATCACTTTATTCGTGAAAATACTTGACGTTTATGTTTCGCAAAATAGCATTTTAGTTGTCAGGGTACGCAAAGTTATTTTATGGCGTAGGATTTTTTTACCTTACTTCGTGTTGTCTTTCGTTTATTAACCAATATTATACCAAGAAAGCTGTGCATACACAAGAAGCGGAACCATACATTAGCGTTCTGATGGTAATGAAGTAATCACACAGGTGCACAAAATTACATCCGGATTCATTTAATATAATGAAGAGTTGCTTTTGGGATTCAAAATAGTTTCTCTGGTTTTATGATTATACAGCCTTCCATAAGTAGTACATTTCAGCAGTTATAAGTGTTAGTCTGTTCACACTGAAATGCCGATGCAAACGTTGGATATATACCACTAGCGTTCAAAATAAGTTAACATACCAAATAACTATTTGCCTTCTTTCAGAAGAAAAGGGATATATTTAATGCCAGCACGGAGCAAGAACTGAATTTCACAGTGTATTGAAATTACATTGTTACGTCTGTTTCTTTTGCTGTGTTGTAGGGGTAGTTTCTGTCAGTCATCACGGACAACCTCGTCGTATTCCTACTGCTATTCCATTCTTAAGGTTGGTTGCTCGTCGCTGTGGACGGATCAGAAGATGCTCTCTTCTTGCGAGTCTTCACTCGCGTTGCGTACTTCTACTTTTCGTCAGAATGCTTGACACAAAGTAAGTCTTAATCCACTATAAGGATGTGGGTTTGTCTATGCCTACCCCGATGGACACCTCTGAACTTCTTGTGAACTGAGTACAAAAGTTTGTGTGTATTATGCAGTTACCAACCCTGTACTAACAGACATAGAATAAGTCTATCTTTTGGTGATTTGGTGGCTTTCTGCACGGGGTATTTTGGGATTACGTCATTCAAAAAAGCGTAAATACGCCTAGCGAATCGATACTTTTAAGTGCTAAGTAATAGTTACATCAATTTAACGCCTTTAATAGTAACCAAAGTCCCAATCCTTTAAGAGATCGGCTGGGAAGTTGACAGGGCCGTAATTGTTGCAGTAAAATTGTCTCTATGATGTTCCAATCAAGAGATTGGAGGCTGATGGGAAGACATGTTATTTAATCTTCATGGTGACCAAATGTATTTTAGATATTTTCAATACTGTATGTGTGGGAATTATCATTCTGGATAATTAATGCCATTGAATAAATATGGTACACTGTAATGGTTTTTGAGCATTTACAAGTTACCTTTCTGTTCAGTGTAACCACTGACCAAGGGATCCACTGAAATCTAAAATATGAGCACCTAAACTGTTATATAACGTCCACACACTTCACAGTTGAAAGAAATCCGTCGCGTTTACAGCCTTTCCTCGGTGCTATCCACGCGGGAACTCCCTGTCAGGCAGGGAGTCTTATCGAGGTAACGCCCTCAGACAACTTCGCCTGTTTGTAGGTAGTATGCTACCTGGCCCTTGCACCCCTAAAGTCTCTCCAATTAACTGTTTGACAGTAGGAGCTGTATTACAAACTTTTTGCGTCTTTGCAGTTCCTATAGCGTGGTTTCAATTGTCATTATGTTCTTTAAACGAATATGAAGATCAACAGCTATTATACTACCAGTGGGCTTTTTATTAATTGAAGCTGCCCTCTTTTATTTAATATCCCTATGTCCATAATAAGTTTTTCTTTGAATGTTGTACTTATCCATTTATGTTGACAAGACGTAATGGCTAGAAGCAATAAAAAATGATTTCATACAAACTATTGTATACAATTCCAGTTTCCACGCCAGTACAACAAGAAGGGACAGAATGATATGACATCTGGTAAGAGAACAGAATAAGTGCCATGGTACTAGAGGGAATTTGTCCAGTAAATAACCGAGGACGTAGGTTTCAAGTGCTACTCTGAGACGAAAAATCTGGTACAAGAGAGGAACTCGTAGCAGGCTGCGTTAAAAATTTTTTAAAAAGAAGGAAAAAAAAAGAAAACTAACTTTTACTGTAGTTTGAGAACCAATTATTGTGCTTACAACTTGCAATAGTGCCCAAAGATGGCGAGAATTTTATCATCCATCCTAGGCGTCATCGAAAATGAAACTTGATTCAGTTAGGTAACTTACACAAAAAAGTAAAATAATAGTCACCAAACACCACGTTAGTTTTGCGACAAGCCAAGACGGGACCTCTAATGTTAAGCTGGAGAGCCACGTATCGATTAGAGCGAAGGTCGTCCAGCGAGTGGTAGTGGCGGCCCATGTCGTGAGTTAAGACGCGCTGAGGGAGCCGTTGGCAAGCGCCTCAACTCCGCTACCGGCTAATGGACGCAGATGACGAGGGTAATGCACTGCTGGCGCACTCGTTTAGCACTCGCGACCGCAGATCACGGATGCTGCGGCCAGAGGCGTTTTACTGACGCATGACCGTCTGCTGTCTCTTGTCACTGTGAAATATAAGCTACAGAGTGTTATCGCTTGACAGACATATGTAGCCACTGTTACATTACATTACACCGTAAATGCTTCAGTTCGTGTCATGTCTGCATCCTTGAGAAACAAAACAGGCGTCAGTCGGGCAGTCATTTCTTTTCTTCGATAAAAACGGATACTTTGTGTTTTGTAAGATCTTTTGCAGTGAGTGATTGTCAGGGAATTTTACAACGTGCAAATAGACACAGTGTGCAAGCCCTCCACAGAGAAAGATCTTTGTATGTGTCATCTCTGTACCCTTCCACATGACGCTCATTAACAACAAACCACTTTCTAAATGATGTAAGAACAGAGAGAATACCTACGTTGACAAACACACACCAGCTGCTGTAGCCGAGCGGTTCTAGACGCTTCAATCTGCAACCGTGCTGCTCCTTAGGTTTGTCAAATGGTTCAAATGGCTCTAAGTACTATGGAAATTAACATCTGAGGTCATCAGGTTAGTTAGGTTTAAGTAATTCTAAGGCTAGGGGTAGTCTTAGAACTACTCAAACCTAACTAACCTAAGGACATAACACACATCCATGCCCGAGGCAGGATTCGAACCTGCGACCGTAGCGGTCTCTTGGTTCCAGGCTGTAGCGCCTAGAGCCGCTCGACTACTCCGGCTGGCTAACACTGCATGAAGTATCCACAGAAATCAACATGAGACGTGCGACGAATGTATCCTTCAGGACAATGCGACGAAATGTGGCGTTAATGGGCTGTGGCAGCAGGCGATCGACTCAAGTACCTTTGCTAACAGCACATCACTTGCTGTGCCTCTGCCGGCCGGGGTGGGCGAGCGGTTCTAGGCGCTACAGTCTGGAACCGCGCGACCGCTACGGTCGCAGGTTCGAATCCTGCCTCGGCCATGGATGTGTGTGATGTCCTTAGGTTAGTTAGGTTTAAGTAGTTCCGACTCTAGGGGACTGATGACCTCAGAAGTTAAGTCCCATAGTGCTCAGAGCCATTTGAACCAATTTTTGCAGTGCCTCTCCTGGGCTCGTGCAATATCGGTGGGACCGTAGATGACTGAAAAACCGTGGCCTGTTTAGATCAGTCCCGACTTCAGTGGGTAAGAGCCGATGGTAGGTTTCGACTGTGGCTCAGACCCCACGAAACGATGGAGCCAAGTTGTCAACAAGGCACTGTGCAAGCTAGTGTTGGCTCCATAGTGGTATGGGCTATTTTTATATGGAATGGACTGGGCCCTCTGGTCAAACTGAACCGATCATTGACTTAAAATGGTTATGTTCGGCTGCATGAAGACCATTTACAACCATTGATTGACTTCCTGTTCCCAAACAATGATGTTCCGTCGAACAATTCGTGCGAATGTCTTGGCCACCGATATTGTCTGACATGTATCCCATAGAACATTTATGAGGACATAATGGAGAGACCGATTCACACACATCCTGCACCAGCAACACTTTCGCAATTAGGGACGGTTATAGAGACAGTATGGCTCTATATATCTGCAGGATACTTCCAACAACTAGTTGATTCCATGCCAGGTTGAGTTGTGACACTATGCCGAGCAAAAGGAGCACCGACACGGTACTGGGAAGTAGCCCATGACTTTTTGTCACCTCAGTGTATTTTTCGTAAATAATCAAATGACCGCGGTGTACTATAAAAGTGTGATATTATGTTTTCTGTGAAAAGAGTCACGATACAAATTAAGAAAATTTAGCGCTAGGTTCTCAAGCGTTTTTTGTTTGTTTGTTTGTTTGTTATGAAGCTTCTGAGAATGTTTCGTAGTGACAAATGACAATTTGAGCGGGATCGGTATTGTAGTCTGTATCTCCTGCTTATCGTGAACAATCGTCTTATCCATTAGGTTACCTGAACACTGAACTCACCTTCAGGTCCGACCTAGAATTTCAGTATCATTGATTTTTCGTGCTATTATTTCTCCCATGCAGTATGTCAGAATAACACATTTGGGAGGAATAGATTTATTGGAGGGCAGTAGCCTACATTGCCATAAATGTAGGCATCACCTAAACTAAATTCAATGAAATGAATAGAATCAACGGGGAGGAAATTTTTGAAATGCTAAGATATGAAATAATGTCACCGACATTTGCTCAGAAATGCAGAGCTTGCAGTTTATTAAATGTGACGAGACAAATGAAGTAATATGAGGAAACGTCAGTGACATGAAGTTGATGTGGTGTTGGGTGCTTGCTCAGACAGCCAAACGGATAAGTGGAAAGCTACTCATAAGTAGAAGATCCAGGCTTTGATTGTGGCCTGTTGCACTTTTTCATTTGCCATAAAATATTCTTTACATTGTAAAAATGAAATGTTGGTATGTCATTATTAATCGGGAAACCCCATGTGAGATTGTTCGACCGCCTCGTGCGAATCTTTCTATTCGACTCCATACTGGCGACTTGTACGTCGATAAAAATGAGACGAAATGGTTAGTACAACACAGCACCTAGTCCCTCAGCGGTTAGTATCTCCGACCCGGCCTCGAATCGATCTCGCGTCCGCCTCATGGTAGTCAACCAAGCCAACCACTTTTTTTTTATCGGTTCTGCTTTCTCCCCTTCAACCTGTCCTTATGTTCCCCAGTTTTTGGCTTCCCGCCACGGCTTCTCCTCCTTTAAACAATATGTATCCTCTTGATCAACAACAGTGTTTCTGCAGCATCAAAAGGAAAGGTTGCACTTCTACAGACCTTTTTTTAGCGTGATTTCAATAAAAATAAGCATAAAATTTCGTTGAGAAAGAATTGAAATAATTTTCGCGAAAATGTAACTTCTTTTCCAATTTATCTCTGTCTCTCTTTTCCTGCAGGAAGATTCGCAGCATGTTGGCATCACTCAAAGATCGTCTTCTCGAAGATTTGCTTTCGCAGTTGATTCCCCATGCATTATTCTTGGTCGGGTTTTCTGTATCCCGACTTTCGTTGTTTGTTTTCCAGAGTCGTCTCCTGTTGTTAGTCGACCACGGTGGTATTGAAACTGGAAGTGAGGACGCTTCAGTCGGCTTATAGCGAGTTTTCATCGTGATGTTTCACGAGGACACGCTGAAACACTAGACAGTATATGCAGAACTGTCTTGAAGTAACTCGCAGTGCTATGCGTTCTCCTTCGCCACAGCTGTACTTCTTTACTGTAGCCTCACCGCGCCTTTCTGGTAACGACCACGCAACGCCAAGTGCAGTCGTGGCCACACAGCAGCAATGAGTGCGCCGGTAGCCGGAAGCTGCGCACTGCCTGTTGATATGCAGGAGCGCGAGAGATAGTTAAGCATAAAACACTCGTGTAAGAAATAAAAAAACATGAAACTGACTGTTATGTAAAACACAGGTATCATCTACACAGATTTTATAATATAAAAACAACGAACAAACCTAAATCTAATTTCAAATATTCTACTTTTCTCCATGATGTAGGTTAGAATGTAAAACAAAAGTTCATTGTAAATAACTGACTCGCCTTTCAAAAGCGTACTTTACACAGCAGGCTGCACGTTTGTGAATCGACGACGGGTGTCATTCCATTTCATTGACTTCAAACCTATTGATTCCCCCTCATGTCATTTCAGTGGATTTCCTCTGGTCAATGCAAGAGGAGAAGATGGAAAATAATACTTAACGTCCCGTCGACAACAATGTCATTAAAGACGGAGCACAAGGTCGGATGAGGTAAGGGTGGTGAAGGAAATAGGCCGTGCTCTTTCAAAGAAACCATCCCGGCATTTAATCGCGGAAAAACTAAATCAGGATGTCCGGAAGTGGGTTTGAACCGCCGTCCTCCCGAATGGTAGTGCAGATTGCTAACTACTGCACCATCTCGTTGGTTTGATGCTGATGACAGCTTTTATTTTTCCATCACTTGGTTCGGACTGCATATAATTTTTCTTCTTGAATAGATACTGTAGTTACTCCTCCTCGTAAGATAAGCTACCAAAAACATAACAACTTACTGGTTACCGATATCAAGTTCCGATGCGTAAATAAAAAGAATAAAGAAAGCCAAAATCGGAAGCTTCGCTAACCTAACTGTAATTATCTTGCCTTAGAAATGTTCTGTGTACAGTGTTGCATAGGGACAGCCGGCCGGTGTGGCCGAGCGGTTCTGGGCGCTTCATTCTGGGACCGCGCGACCGCTACGGTAGCAGGTTCGAATCCTGCCTCGGGCATGGGTGTGTGTGTGTGTGTGATGTCCTTAGGTTAGTTATGTTTAAGTATTTCTAAGTTCTAGGGGACTGATGACCTAAGAAGTTAAGTCCCATAGTGCTCAGAGCCATTTGATACATTTGTTGCATAGGGACATGTCAAAATCTGCTTTGCGTCTAGGAGAACTGACTGGTTCAAAAAAGTTTTATTCAATACAAAACTAAAATTAAAGATAGTGGATGAATTGTGATTTTTATTCTGTTTTGCGAATAAAAATTGTTACAACTCTAATTACTTATATCATCATTAAATTGACAAACTTGGTTTGTTTGTTAATATCATTTTTTTAAAATTATATCTTTAAATGTACAAGCCATACCTGCAGCAGTAACGAAGAGCTTTCGATCTTCGTCTCCTTTCCTAAACAAATGACATTAATCTGTTAAAATAAATGGGTGTAATCGACATTTTTTTAAAAAAAGGCATACACCTAATGTTTGCCTTTTAAGTAACAAATTGTACGTGCATAAAATTTAAAGGGCTGCTTACTTTTTCCGTATGCCTTAGTCAAACTATCATAACTTAGGTTGAGAACAGTGCCAGTTGATTCTTCATTTCCGTCAAATTCTTGGATTTCTTGTAATAAAATCTGACCGTTTTTGTTTCTGTTCACACCACAGATTTCGAAAACACAACCCTACATTTTCAGTTAGCCGAAACACAAGCCAGATTAAAGTACACTTTAAGACTGAACTATTGGTTAATGAAACGGGATTACAAATTTGCTGTGTGCTTAAATTAAAACAACACAATTTAAATGGCAAATGGCTCTGAGCACTATGGGACTCAACTGATGTGGTCATTAGTCCCCTAGAACTTAGAACTACTTAAACCTAACTAACCTAAAGACATCACACACATCCATGCCCGAGGCAGGATTCGAATCTGCGACCGTTGCAGTCGCACGGTTCCGGACTGCACGCCTAGAACCGCGAGACCACCGCGGCCGGCAAAAACACAATTTAGAACGGTACTTTTAAATCTCGGAGTAAAGCAATTACGCACCACAAACTATGTTTGTTATGAAGTAAACAAAACGACAGTGTTTCCAACTTAAAAACTGATGATTTCCCTGTTAGATTGGTTCACTACCAACCTCGACAAACAAATCTTTGAATAATTTTTGCATTTTTCTTCCGACACAATAGCATACAACTTTTTTGTAAGTTTCGTTCTACTCACTCCATTGTTTATAATCTATCCATTTTATGCTAGTGGTGAGACACAGTATAAGCTGCCGACAATTGCAGGACTCGTTATCTCATTAACAGAAAAACTAATTATTTGCTTATTTCTTTCCTCCTAATTTCTCTCCTCCTCCAACCCCCTACCCACCCTCTCCCCTTCTCATGCCACCCCCCCCCCCCTTTCCCGCCCTAGCCTAGCGCTCACTCGTGCCCATGATACTGCCTAACGAGGCAATAACGAACGCAAGCCACTAAATAACGTCTTCCCCATTACCCACATAATGCGACGTAAGTGTCGGGGGAGCCGGGTGGAGGAAGTGATGAGCTGTGTGGAATGTGTGGCCTCAGCATATCGCTATCTACAAGAAACATCGTAAATCAGTATTACCAGTAATGGAGCGGACTGGTATATTATAAACGGCCACTGAGGCAATATACCATATTTGCAGAAGGGATTTGCGTAATTGTCATTGCGAATGCAAGGGAAAAATTGTAAGACGCTGCAGCTAGGTTCAGTGTATTATGACGCTCCGTACACCGGACTTGATTTATTACACCACACAACGCAGAAGCAACGCCAAGCATCATAAACTTTGGAAGAGAGGGAGTCTGTCCTTTGAAAGAATTACTCTATTCTTACCCTTTCGCTTCGGCTATTGGCCACGCATTCCTGTCCCTTTTTTCCAATTATGGAACAAACTTCTCTGTCGTGCTTGTGGCGTACCGTGTTGTGCACAGTTGTAATTTTACAAGTGAACTCACCCTTTCGTTTAATTGGTGAGTGCGATGAAGATAGCGCGATCACAACAGTGCAGATTCACTCAACTTTACCCTACAAAAAAACACATTGCACAGTATCGAAGAGGTAAAAGAACGAAGAGTGTGGCGTTACATTAAAAGAATGCAATCAGATTTAACAAAAAGTGTCTCTCAGAGAACGTGATTCCTAATTAAAGCGTGTTCCACCTTTTTGTCATAGAGCCAGCATTATGCTAGCAATAATGATGAAACTTTATGAAACCATCTGAAGATCAACCTGAAAAGGTTCGAAAACCGGTTCATGAAATTAAACATAATTATTCAAAAAAGTGACTGGTTGCAGTTTTGTATAACGGAGCCAGTCGCATAACAGTGAAGCTGATAGTGCCACTATGAGGATGCGTATGTGATTCGCATTAAATACACACTTAATTGTCTTGAGCATTAGTTACTTTTAATACCGGAAGTGGTGAGTTCATGGTAGTCAAGAAGGACTTTAGGCCTGCCGCTGTATCCGAGCTGTTCTAGGCGCTTCAGTCCGGAGCCGCGCTGCTGCTACGGTCGCAGGTTCGAATCCTGCCTCGGGCATGGATGTGTGTTATGTCCCTAGGTTAGTTAGGTTTAAGTGGTTCTAAGTTCTAGGGGACTGCTGACCTCAGATGTTAAGTCCCATAGTGCTTAGAGCCAAGGACATTAAGGCGACAAACGCGCCGTTACCAACACCTCATTGATATTGAATGAGGTCGTGTAACAGGGAGACGAGATGTTGAATATTCCTCCTGCGATGCTGCAAAAAGACTTGGCAGGAATGTGACCACTCTACGTGATTCCCGGCAGCGGTGGTCACGAGAACATACTTTCGCAAGAAGACCGGGCTCCAGACGGCTAAGTGGCATTACAGAGAGGGAAGACTATCATGTTCGGTATATGGCTCTGGCTAATAGTACTGCATGTGCAGCAGCTATTTGAGCAGTAGCAGTTAGCACCACAGACACAGTGAATTGTTACAAAGCGAACACTTCAAGTAAGCTCGGAGCCAGTAGCCCATTAGCGTGCATTCCGGTGACCCTAAGCCACGGTTATTGGCGAGTTCAGACAGAGCTCATTGGAGGGGGAGGGGAGGGCAGGGGGGGAGGGAATGGGTGGAAGTCTGTTGCGCTTTGTGATGAAATATGGTTCTGCCTCGGTGCCAGTGAGCACAAATGAGAGATTACCGAAGACAACTGCTTTGTCATCCACAAGTAGCATTAACAGTCCCTTTACTGACCGATCAAGTGCGGCAGGCATGCAACTTTATCCGATAACCTGACATCCGACACCTGCACAACACGACGCCTGCAAGTTTGGACGTTTGCATTCCACATTCTGGCGGTTACACCGGTTATTAATGTACACTACCGGCCGTTAAAAATGGAACACCACGCAGATGACGTGCTAGAGACGCGAAATGTAACCGACAGGAAGAAGGTGGTGTGATATACAGATGATTAGCTTCTCAGAGCATTCACACAAAGTTGGCACCGATGGCGACACCTACAAGGTCCTGACATGACGAAAGTTTCCAACCGATTTCTGATACACGAACAGCAGTTGACCAGCGTTGCCTGGTGAAACGTTGCTATGATGCCTCGTGTAAGGAGGAGAAATGCGTACTATCACGTTTCCGACTTTGATAAATGTCGGATTGTAACCTATCGCGATTGCGGTTTATCGTATCGCGACATTGCTGCTCGCGTTGGTCGAGATCCAATGACTGTTAGCAGAATATGGAATCGGTCGGTTCAGGAGGGTAGTACCAAACGCCGTGCTGGATCCCAACAGCCTCGTATCACTAGCAGTCGAGATGACAGGTATCTTATCCACATGGCTGTAAAGGATCGTTGAGCCACGTCTCGATCTCTGAGTCAAGAGATGGGGACGTTTGCAAGACAACAACCACATGCACGAACATTTCGACGACGTTTGCAGCAGCATGGACTATCAGCTCGGAGACCATGGCTGCGGTTACCCTTGACGCTGCACCACTGACAGGAGCGCCTGCGATGGTGTACTCAACGACGAACATTGGTGCACGAATGGCAAAACGTCATCTTTTCTGATGAATCCAGGTTCTGTTTACAGCATCATTATGGTAGCATCCGTGTCTGGCGACATCCCGGTGAACGCACATTGGAAACGTGTATTCGTCATCGCCATACTGGCGTATCACCCGGCGTCATGATGTGTGGTGCCATTGGTTACACGTCTCGGTCACCTCTTGTTCACATTGACGGTACTTTGAACAGTGGACGTTACATTTCAGATGTGTTACGATCCGTGGCTCTAAACTTCATTCGATCCCTGCGAAACCGTACAGTTCAGCAGGAAAATGCACTACCGCATGTTGCATGTCCTGTACGGGCCTTTCGGTATACAGAAAATATTCGACTGCCGCCCTGGCGAGCACATTCTCCAGATCTCTCAGCAATTGAAAACGTCTGGTCAATGGTGGCCGAGCAACTGGCTCGTCACAATACGTCAGTCACTACTCTTGATCAATTGTGATATCGTGTTGAAGCTGCATGGGCAGCTGTACCTGTACACGCTATCCAAGCACTGACTCCCTGCCCAGGCGTATCAAGGCCGTTATTACGGCCAGAGGTGGTTGTTCTGGATATTGGTTTTTTAGGATCTATGCACACAAACTGCGTGAAAATGTCAGTTCTAGTATAATATATTTGTACAACGTATACCCGTTTATCATCTGCATTTCTTCTTGGTGTAGCAATTTTAACGGCCAGTAGTGTAATATTTTGTCCAGTGATCTTACGTAATAGAATGGAAGTTCTTTTTCTACACTATTGTTTCATAGCCCACCTATAGATTGTAAAAAGGTACTCCATATCTTCGACAATTTTCTTGAAATCACATCAGAAGGCCAGACGATAAGTAACCAGGACTGGGGTTTGGCTCCCTGCAGGCCCTAGTGGAGTTTGTTCCACGGGAGGCGAGCGATGCGACGCGCAGCAGCAGTCCTCGGTGCCGGGGCGGGCGTTAGTCTGCAATAACTAGTGCCCAGCGCTCGTCCGCAGAGCCTCTGGGAGCAGGAAGCAGCAGACTAGCGGATGGTCCCACAGCTCACGGCCGCGACAACCGCAGTTCAAATACGGGGCGCGCCCGATATTGAGACAGGCGCACTCCCTCCCCAAATATTGGCTCCCGCCTTGCTGCACTGCTCTGCCAAAGACGCCTGTTACGCCGCGCCGCCAACTTGGCTGCTGCTCCCACCGCCCCTCGGGTCTGATATCGGAAATTAAGGAGCCGCTATCCTGCGGAAGCTGCTCGACTAGTAGACATCCGAGTGCTCGAGTTCTCAGCCGGCCGTGGTGGCAATTTGGCGCACTGCTCTCGTGGCTTTGCCGGAAACTGCAACTAAATACATAGGATGGATTCGATGATAGTTTCACTCCTTAATTTATATAAAAGCAGAGCATTGTAATAATATTTATTGCAAAAATACTGCTTTAATTTCATGAAAACCGCAAAAGAACTGAACCGTCCTCTACTATTTAGTTGTTATGCCCTCCGAGTCCGCCATCAATTTCATCGTCACTTACCCCAGATGAGAAAACGTTGTTTCTGTAGTCTTCTTTACAATGCGTTATCAATGTGGAACACGTAAAAATACTTAAAGGAAATCTTAATAAACCTGGCTACCAGTTTGCAACGAATCTTTAAATCTTGTTATCAAGTAACGATATTGCAAAATATAGGCTCTTGTACGAGTTCGTAATCAAAGCAAATCTTTCTTTACAGGAAACTGAGCTTTTGAATTAATAAATCATGTATTGCACCTTCGTCGTGTGTAAAGTCTTAAGAAAATTCTAGGTACACATCTCTTTTGTCTGTTGACAGAGTTAGAAAGAACGCATATGAATATAAATAGAAGATTTTTATAAATTTATGCTGCACTGCTTATCAGACTTCTAGGTGTATCCTATGTGACATTCATGTAATTTACTCTTCAGATTGTATGTGATAATTTGTACTTTAATAAATTTATGTAACCTTCTATCTGAATGTCATATTTAATGTTGTATAAATTTGAAATGTTAAAAACTAAGGAATAACAAAACTAATTGTACGCTGCGTAAATGAGTGCAAACAAACTTCTTTAATTTCGTGGAATCCGCAAAAGAACGGAACTGTTATCTACTATTTAGTTATTATGCTCTCCGTGTCCGCCATCAATTTCATAGTCACGTGCCTCAGATGAGAAGATGTTGTTTCGATTGTCCTCTTCACAACGCGTCACCAATATGCAACATATAAAATACTTAAAGAAAATCTTAGTAACCCTGGCAATCAGTTTGTAACGAATCTTTAAATCTTGTTAGCTAGTAACGATAAAGCAAAATATGGACTCTTGTACGAGTTTGTAATGAAAACAAATCTTTCATGACAGGTAACTGAGCTTTTGAATTAATAGATTTTGTATTGCGCCTTCATCGTGTGTGAAGTCTTAAGAAAATTCTACGTACCCGTCTCTCTTGTCTGTTGAAAGAGTTAGAAGGTACGCATATGTATATAAAAAGAGGATTTTTTTATAATTTATCCTGCACTGCTGATCAAACTACTAGGTGTATCCTCTGTGACATTAATCTCATTTACTCTTCTGATCGCATTGTGATAATTTGTACTTTGATAAATTTATGTAACCTTGTATCTGAATGACAAATTTAATATTGTATAAACTTGAAATGTAAAAAAGTAAGGAATAACAAAACCAATTGTAAGCTGCGTAAATGAGGAAATTTCGAAAGCCAACTAAAAGGAAATGCACATGGAAAAGCTTTGCGTTAATATGGGAAATTAAATTGACTGAAGGAAAATGATAACAATATCAGTTAACATACGTAGTACACTATTAAAAAATAACTATAAAATCCGGCGGACGAGCATGACTTGAGAATAACTGACATTGATATCGTCTCGGCTCACGCAAGTGAAGAGAACGGAGCAGGAACGACCGTTAATTGAATTTATGGTGGAGAGTATGAAGAAATATAATTGGTTCGTTTCGCAAAGATTCCAACTTGACGAAAGCCAAGCTACAGTTTAGAATCTCACCAAAGTGGACCCGAAGCTATAAGGACACTGGACTGTAGCTGTCCAATAAACAACATAACCAATATCTTTGACTTCTACTGTCACTGTATGCGTAACACATTTACGCCCAAGTGATACATGCTTGTAGCCAAGAACTGGTGAGATTCATACGCTAAGGTGATAAAGTCTGTTCAGCGCTTAAGCCCTATAACAAATATACTCTGACGGGAATGAATCGCAACACGAAGCACGAATTGTGCGACATAAACGAAAGTTGCTAGGCGTATTTCTACATCTGAATGATAATGTGTGTTCGAAATTCGCACCAGTCGTTTAACAGTGGTGCTAGTATCGCCACTATGAGGTTGCAAATCAGGTTTGCCGTAAATACACACTGTAACGGTTGTGAGTGTTAGATACCTTTGAAATTGGACCTGGTGAATTGATTTTAGTAGTGAATGCCTTTAATACGACAAAGACGCCTTTCCAGCACCTCATTAAGTTCGAACGAGATCGTGTGATAAGGCTACGAGAAGCTATATGTTCCATATCCGATATTGCAGCAAAACTTGGCAGGAATGTAGCCACTATACATGATTGTTGGCAGCGGTGGTCACGGGAATGTACGGTCGCAAGAAGACTGGGCTCCGAACGGCCACGTGACATTACCGAGATAGAAGACCGTCGTGTTTAGCATATGGCTCTGGCGCATCGTACTGCGTTTCCAGTAGCAATTTCAGTCATAGTTGGCACCACAGCGACAAAGAAATCTGTTACAATCCAGTTACTTGAAGGACAGCTCCGAGCCAGCCGCCATGTAGCATGGAAACCACCGTCATTTGCTACTTCGGTGGTGTCAAGCGAGAGTTCGTTGGAGGGGAATCTTTTCTGACGACCCCTGGTTCTACCTCGGTGCTAGTGATGGTCGTGTCCGTTAGAAGGAGAGCAACTGGGGGCCTGCAGCTAACCTGTCTACATACTAGACGCCCTGGGCCTACACCTGCAGTTACGGTGTGGGGTGCGATTTCTTATGACAGCAGGAGCACTCTCGTGGCTACGATATTGCAGTGCCTGTGTTATTCTGATGACGATGCACTGCGACGACCACAGCCGTTATGCAAAAAATCACATTAATTCCTAATTGTGAATAATGACTACCATCAGCAGTAGAACGGAACGACAACAACGGGAATTGCCGGCCTTTGGTGGCCGAGCGGTTCTAGGCGCTGCAGTCTGGAACCGCGCGACCGCTACGGTCGCAGGTTCGAATCCTGCCTCGGGCATCGATGTTTGTCATGTCCTTAGGTTAGTTAGGCTTAAGTAGTTCTAAGTTCTAGGGGACTGATGACCTCAAAAGTTAAGCCCCATAGTGCTCAGAGCCATTTTTTGAACAACGGAATTTTTTGGCGGACCGGGACTCGAACCCTGATTTCCCACTTATCGCGAGCGGTCACCTTATCATTTCTTTCTTTTTTTTCTGGTTTTTTATATTTTGTTCGATACAGTTCGTTGCATTAGGTCTGGGCTGACGTCACAAGACATCCTTTCAAGTTCCTTTACTTTTTTTTTTTAATATTACAGAGGGCAAGCGGCCCTCTGAGCGAACACGCTGAACTACCAAGCAGGCACCATTTGGCTATTCACGCACGACTCACGGCTAGAACCAAAGTCCCACTCTCGCAGTTGTCCCATGCACGCTGATTCAAATTTATAAGTGAGTGTAGTGACTGGACCTGTTGTGCTGCCATTCATGAAGAGCATTACAGGGGTAGTTTTCCAACAGGATAACGCTCACCCACATACCGCTGTTGTAACTCAACATGTTCTACGGAGTGTTGACATGTTGCCTTGGCTTGGTCGATCACCAGATCTGTCTCCAAACGAGCAGATGTGGGACATATCGGAAAACAACTCCTGCGTCATCCACAACCAACATTAAGCGTCCCTGTATTGATCGACCAATGCAAGAGGAACGAAACTTCATCCCACAAACTGACATCCGGCACCTGTGCAACGCAATACATGCACGTTTCAATTCAACAGTCTGGCAGATACACCGGTTATTAATGTACCAGCATTTCACTTTTGCAGTGGCTTATCTAGCGCTAGCATTAACCTGTGATTTGCAAATTAAATATGTTACCTAGACAAACGTATTCTCGAATTTTCATTACGTTACAAGAATTATCTTTTTTCGTCGGTGTATGTGTCAAGAACGCGAGTCTGGACCAGCGGCCATTTGTGTAGACACTTAAACATTTGCCTTACTGTAGTTATCTTACAGTATATTATGCACAGTTTGAACGACGAACAGGAGCTGGCACCCAGACCAATTGTGCGAATCGGCGTATTCCTTTTGCAGAAGATGTTAACTGGACGGAAATTAATGTCCAGCAAATAGCACAATTCGTATGAGAACTGTTCGGATTTTACGTGCAAAAACGGTCACCCTTGTTGCGATTTTCGGTGCAAAAATAGTCACTCGTAAATAACTCTGGACTGGAGCGAGACTGGTTGTGTGTGAGAAATGGGTCCTGAAAATTTGGTCGTAAGTTTTTGTAACACCCTGTATAATATTATATAGCTGAAGTGTATATATGTAATAGCTAAAAAAAAATTTCTGGGGAGATAAAAATTGTGGCGGTGGATTGGTCCCTGGGGGGATGAGATCATGTATCATGTTACACTCCTGGAAATTGAAATAAAAACACCGTGAATTCATTGTCCCAGGAAGGGGAAACTTTATTGACATATTCCTGGGGTCAGATACATCACATGATCACACTGACAGAACCACAGGCACATAGACACAGGCAACAGAGCATGCACAATGTCGGCACTAGTACAGTGTATATCCACCTTTCGCAGCAATGCAGGCTGCTATTCTCCCATCGAGACGATCGTAGAGATGCTGGATGTAGTCCTGTGGAACGGCTTGCCATGCCATTTCCACCTGGCGCCTCAGTTGGACCAGCGTTCGTGCTGGACGTGCAGACCGCGTGAGACGACGCTTCATCCAGTCCCAAACATGCTCAATGTGGGACAGATCCGGAGATCTTGCTGGCCAGGGTAGTTGACTTACACCTTCTAGAGCACGTTGGGTGGCACGGGATAGATGAGGACGTGCATTGTCCTGTTGGAAAGCAAGTTCCCTTGCCGGTCTAGGAATGGTAGAACGATGGGTTCGATGACGGTTTGGATGTAACGTGCACTATTCAGTGTCCCCTCGACGATCACCAGAGGTTCCTGGTGTGTCCGCTGTGCCGTGCGTGTGATCATTGCTTGTACAGCCCTCTCGCAGTGTCCGGAGCAGGTATGGTGGGTCTGAGACACCGGTGTCAATGTATTCTTTTTTTCCATTTCCAGGAGTGTACTTTACTTGGTACCATGCCTTATATGATATGGGTACTAACAGCAAAAAGGAAGAAAGCGTCAATATGTAAAGATGTTTCTTTTCAAGTCGGTTTGAGGCCGCCAGGTAAGTCGAAAAGCTAGTTCCTTCTTTTGCATCCCTAACTTTGTCCAGGTTGTTTTCGTCGTCTTTGTGCTATGACAGGAGCATTTTTCGTTTTGGTAGTGAATATGTTTTAATTGGATTTTCTTGGTACCCTAATGGTAGGCAATTATTCTTAAAGCGTTTTTCAATAGATTGTGGCTATATGTAAATGGATGAAACACTTCTGGCTTTTATTAAATTTTAATAATCTCTGATTGGTCTACAGCACATTACAGTCGACGTGCCGCGGATAATGCACTGAGGTGAAATCCTGTAGTCAACAACTCGGCTTCTCCTTTCTCAGCTGCATGAAGAACTGCTTGTAGTACTCGCTATGCCGTGATCGTGATAATGAATGCACTTCCTTGTTAACGTATCAAAGGCATAGATTTTGGCGAACGCCTGCTGATACTCTCAGTGAAACCTAGTCGAAACCGGACAACCCCCAACGGAATTCCGACAAGCACTGAGAGCTTAGCGAGAAGCCACGGAGTTTGTTCACAGAAGAGCAGGCCTCTGTTCAAAGGCAGAGGCTGCGTAGTGGTGCAGGGCTCTAAGGGACTGGCCGGCCGGACTAGCGCAGCAGAAGCTGTTGAGCAACCACTTCCTAAAGCTTGTGTCTATGTTGGCACTGCCCAGTTAAAGGGGCATCTAGTAATGAATATACGAAGGGAAACACGAAGAACAACATAAAAACGTCTGTCACTGGTTGAAGAGGTCGTATGTCGCGCCAATAGTGTGAGAATTTCAGTCACACGGTTTTTTGCAGCAAATGTAGACGCGAAGACCGACCTTCTGTTATCAGCACTAGGTGGGGGCCATGTATTCTGAATCATTCTATTCGGTACTATGTGAATTACGCTACCACTGTTACTAACTATGTCATTCAGATATACTATTCTGAACTATTATCGATTTTTGCAGGCAGCAGATCCACAGTGTATAATGTATCGCACAATAAGCGAGATATTCAGAGTACCGTCTTGGACTTACCTGTGAACGGGCCAATTCGTTTCAATGCAATTTATTGCCACAAATTTGGCCTGTTACCTCGAAACTCTAAACAGGTCGTATATATTCACTAATCATGATGACGTACAGTGTTTCAAATTTGTATATAGTAATAAATGTTAATAGCAACCGTTTGTAATATTAATGTAAAAATAAGACAGAAGATTGGAAGTAAGAATCAAGTTTAAAAATAATTACACAAAATAAAAGGAATTTGCTCAAGTTGCCAAGTGTATAATTTCCAGCTTATATTACTACATATGTTACTAGCATATTCGGAATACCTCGAGGTTTGCCGACTAACGACAATTGAAACTACTTCTGAACCTGTTATTGCTACATTATTCCACACTGCCCGCGCTGTTATGTTGCGTGCCTCGGCAATACTAGAGTCTGTGCATACCTGTGTGGTGGGCTTAGCATTCTTTCTTTCTTTCTTTCTTTCTTTCCTTGCCAGCCCTAGTGGCCGTGCTGTTCTAGGGGCTACAGTCTGGAACCGCGTGACCGCTACGGTCGCAAGTTCGAATCCTGCCTCGGGCATGAATGTGTGAGATGTCCTTAGGTTAGTTAGGTTTAAGTAGTTCTACGTTCTAGGGGACTGATGACCACATCAGTTAAGTCCCATAGTGCTCAGAGCGATTTGAACCACCTTTATTTCCTTGTTAATAATGTTCTTCATATGCAGGGTGGTCCATTGATCGTTACCGGGCCAAATACCAGACGAAATAAGCGTCCAACGGAAAAACTACAAAGAACGAAGCTTGTCTAGTTTGAAGGGGTAAACCAGATGGCGCTATGCTTGGCCCGCTAGATGGCGCTGCCATAGGTCAAACAGATGTCAACCGCGGTTTTTTAAAATAGGAACCACCATTTTTTATTATATATTCGTGTAGTACGAAAAAAATTGAATGTTTTAGCTGGACCACTTTTTTCGCTTTGTGATAATAGAGCTACGAGAAGCTAGATGTTCCTCCTGCAATATTCCAGAAAGGCTTGGCAGGAGTGTAGCCACTGTACATGATTGCTGACAGCGGTGGTCATGAGAATGTACGATCACAAGAAGACCAGGCTCCGTACGGTCACAAGGCACTCGTTCTGCGCCTGCAGCACCAATTTAAGCAACATGTGGCACCACAGAGACACAATGAACTATTACAGATCAGTTACTTCAAGGACAGCTGCGATCTAGACGCCCTGTAGCGTGCATTCCACCGAACCCAAACCCCCGTCATTTGCGTCTTCAGTGGTGTCAAGCGAGAGCTCACTGCAGGACAGATTTCTGCCTTGGTACGAATGACGGCCATTTGTTGGTTGAGGTCTGCAACCAACGTGCCTATGGCCTAGATACACTGCACCTATAGTTAGATTTATGCTGTGGGATGCGATTTCATATGACAACTTTCGTGGTTATCTCACGTATCTTGACTGCAAAATTGTACGTCGGTCTGTCGATCCGACCTGTTGTGCTGCCATCCGTGAACAGCATCCGAGGGCATGTTTTCAAACAGAATAACGCCTGACCACATACAGCCGTTGTAACTCAAACGTTTGTACAGTGTGTTGACATGTTGCCTTGGTCTGCTCGATCACTACTGCTGTTGAGCACATATGGCACATCTTCGGACAACTCCAGCGTCATCTACAAAGAGCGTTAACCGCCCCTGTATTGACTGGCCAATGCAATAGGCTTGGAACTCCATCCCAGAAACTGACATCCGGTACCTGAGCAACACAATTCATGCGCGTCAGCTTGCTTGCATTCAACGTTCTGGAGATTACACAAGTTATTTATGTACCAACATTTCTCATTTTCAGTGGCTTATCGGGTGCTTACGTTAACCTGTGACCTCACTGTGTTAATCTGTAGCCGGTCGGTGTGGCCGTGCGGTTATAGGCGCTTCAGTCTGGAACCGCGGGACCGCTACGGTCGCAGGTTCGAATCCAGCCTCGGGCATCGATGTGTGTGATGTCCTTAGGTTAGTTAGGTTTAAGTAGTTCTAAGTTCTAGCGGACTGATGACCACAGCAGTTGAGTCCCATAGTGCTCAGAGCCATTTGAACCATTCTATTAATCTGTAAAATATGTTACCTAGACACATGCATTCTCGGAATTTCATTATTCTATATTGAGAATTTTTTTGGTGCTGTGATTTTTTCCTTCATTGTAATTTTACTAACTTCTGATTCGAACAGACAAAGCATAAGACGCTGGACCATGATGATCAGGTTGTCAATACTTACTTTAAAATTATTGACTAATTACTCGGTTAATGGTGGAACAAAATCTTGAAGGAGGCTCGGTTTAGTATAATCTCTCTCAGACGACCCTTATATACTCATCCTTAGAGAAATTCATTTCTTTCTTCCAAACGTAATTTGCTAAGGTAAGATGCTGCGATTTTGGTTTGTTTTAAATATTCAAATTCGATCTCTTTTGCGTAGCATGTCTTAGTCGTCTTACATTGAGAGGTCATTGATTAATTTTTATTGATTCGTAAAAATGATCTGTCGTAGGTGACTTTTCTTGGACTTAAAAGTTTTAATCATATTGACTTGACTTCGATTGGATAGCCTGAATGATTGTGTAGCCACACAGAGTCTCATTGTATTCTTATGAAAAAGTTCCGCTAAGATGAACTGCATTTCAATAATTACTGTCAGTGAATGTCGTCATCGTACCAACGTTTTTTTTCAGTTGAGGCATATAATATTAACTAATGCCATCTCGACAATGTCGCACCATTTATTTGGTTCAAATGGCTCTGAGCACTATGCGACTTAACTTCTGAGGTCATCAGTCGCCCAGAACGTAGAACTAATTAAAGCTAACTAACCTAAGGACATCACACACATCCATGCCCGAGGCAGGATTCGAATGTGCGACCGTAGCGGTCGCCCGGCTCCAGACTATAGAGCCTAGAACCGCACGGCCACTCCGGCCGGCACCATTTAGATATTGTGTACTGTGCCTGAGTACGTGAGGCATTTTCAACACGTCAAGTCTGTAAAATTCGGTGAGTCTATTCCACCGAGGATTAATTGTAACTAGTGTCGTCAGTTTCCATTTATTGTTATAGAAATTTCGACTGTAACTCAAAAAAACTTTCAGAAAACGACGGTGGAAAGTGATTCGCAAATATGTTCATACACGGAAGCTTTTGACGCCTAATCTAGCCAGCCGAGTTACTTATTATTCTGTAGCACGACTCGAAAGGTCGAAGAATACTGTTAGACAATGTGAACCGGAACTCCACCGATAGACTTTCAGAAGTTCTTCGGGGATACTTTTAGCGTATTTCGATATAAGGGACCCACGATCTCCGGCGGCTCATTACAGAGTTATTGCATTTCTTTTGGTAATTTTTCCTTATTTCTGTTGTACCTGTACGCACTGGAAATAGTGTACAATAGTGAAAAACATCTACGGTATGGGATACATGGTTTGTTTTCATTCGCTCACGACATCTGCTGCTGATAAAAGTAATGCCCTCCTTACCTCGCTACCTTCAAATTTTTACTCAATATCGCTGCATTCTATTGTTTTCTGTCCAGCAGTGTTACTGGTGCGTTAACAGTGATAGTAGCAGTACGGACAGGTTTACTTGTGGAGAGTCAGCCGGTGGAGAACTCGTGCATGGGCTCACTCTGAACACAATGGAAGAGCGGCACTACGCCGCTATGCCGAGCTGTTCCCGCACCGACGGCAGCCACACCACAGTACTTTTGTACCTGAGAGTTATTACATTACTCTGTGTAATGTGTTGTACTGTACGTTTTCCTGTTGTGTACTACAGACGTATTCACAGTTGGGAAGCCATACGAGTACAAACAAGGCTGACAGCACTAACAAACCGAATAAATCATAATTTCATTATTTCTCTCTAGCGAGCCACTGGAGGCCGAGGGTTCATTGTATCAAAATACACAAAAAGTATCACTGAACAAACTCTGAGAGTTTGTCGCTGGAATTCTGGATAACACTGCAGTTAATTATTCTAGTTAAGTCAGAACTTACGCTCCAACCGTCTTGTATTACGAGGGCACACTCAAACAACAGACAACATTAAACGTATTGACAATTGATAGAACTTGGAAGTTTGCCTGTGGATGCGTGTGGGTGTTCCTAACTAACATGCAAATTAGGACTAGAGCTAAGCTCTGATGCGTACCACACTATAAGGGTGCACATCACTTACACGTCTTGAGCCACCTAAACTTCACATGAATTTAATTAAGAGACTGATTATTGTTTCTCATTCCAAATAATGATAGGAATGAAGGGGAATTGTGCATTCCAGTAGAGAAAATTCTGGCCTAGAGTGTTGCAATGAGGTTTATTGACTCCAAAACAAAGATCAAAATAAAATTTAAAAATGAGTTGTGTGAGAATCATAAGCGCCACGAGTTATTGACAGTTTTACGGACAAAAATTAGTAGAGACTCTGGCAAAATCCAATAGGGGACTTATCTGAACGAAGTGACGTGAGACACCTGTATGTCACTGGTGGCGCAGTAAGATGCATATTAATTATAATCACATTTTACGTGACAGTGGTCGAACACTTTGCCGCCCTACTGCTGGTGAAAAGAAAGTGGTGCTATGTGTATCCGCTGTTGGGGCGTGAAATTGATTGACGGATTCGTTTTCAGCCGCAACAGCCTACATTACTACAAACAGTACACACGTAACGGGTAAGGCGAACTCTACATTGCGGTTTATTGGTAGAATCCTGCAGCGATGGAGTCCTTCAGCAAAGGAAATAGCTTACAATACGTTAGTTCGTCCAGTCTTGGAGTATTGTTCGTCTGTATGGGACCCTTACCAGTTTGGTCTGATTCAAGGGATTGAGAAGGTCCAAAGAAGAGCGGCAGGATTGGTGACTGGTACATTTAGCCATCCTGAGAGGGGGTGGGGGGGGGGGGGGAATATGACTTTGGCGAGCTGTGCCCTCCGCAACGCACCGTTTGGTGACTAGCGGAGTATATATGTAGATGTAGATGTAGTAACAGCAAATTTCTACGTGTAGACGACTGCTGCGATTCGTCGCCGGGTGCGCTGCGATGAGGCTGATGGCGTCCGGGATAGAGCGCTCCAAACTCGACCGCAAAACTGTACTTGTCTTTGTGACCGGACAGATAAGGCCCTATCAAACTACTCTACGACGAAGCACAGAAGAGTAAGTAATGTCTGACTCCTCTGACAATCAGGACGGCTCTCTGAGCGTTTTCTTCGCCACAGGTCGGTCAGAGCTTCTGCTCCGTTGCGCTAGTGACTAGCCAATCACGACCCAACAACAATATTTGCGCCAATCATGGCTATTAAACAAAAACGGCAAACCTACCATTACAGAATTTCGTCACCGTAGCCGCCTGTGACATCTTTCCCCGCCAGTCCCCATGGCGGCCGTAATCATGAGCTGACGTAAAGAGTCAACCTTCCAATCACAGCCATCGCGAGATGTCTGCGCGGGAAGCTCTTGGGCGTCGGACACCAATGGACTATACTAACTACATGGTCTGCGTGTGACACACACCCCGTCGAGAACGACGCCCGCTTCCGCGAAGCCCTAGCAGACAATGCCATAGGCCGTAGCATATGTCCTCTGTCCTCTCTTCTCTTTCAAAATACACCACTTTTGACAACAGCATTCACCCTCGAAAACGGTGCTCGGAGCGTCCGCTAGCCGCCGATTGCTACATCAGAATGCGAGACGAGGGCGATGTCTTGGGCACCTGTCGCACGGCCGGTGACCTTGTCCGCCCCCAGTCTGTTCAGCCGCTGGACCGGCACGGCTATAGTATACGCCCTCCGCATTCCTGTGAATCCGTCAGCTTTCTTCCCTCATCGGCCACACTCGGCAGCTGAAAACTCCACAGCAGTCGCAAGGTGGAAGTAAAAATTATTTTAAAAATATATCTCTGTCACCCATGCAAATTATTTCCTTCGCTTGTCGGTGCAGAGCTTCTGATCAAAGATTTGCATAACGAAGAATGTTCATCGTATATTAAAGGCAATTTGCAAATATGAAGAATCAAACAATAATGGAAGATGAGATGGTATGATGAGTCTTACCACCACGTAAGGGAGGGCCCGAAGTCCTGCCATTTTGCAAATGAATTTATAAACTGAAGATACTTAACATCTATAAATATAACCAAAGCCTTTATATTGTGGAATTTATCAGCAACACATTTCGATATTGGTAAACCGATAAATCCTCTGTAGCCCAAATAGCAATTTATCATGCGGCCACGACCTAATGAGACTCACCGGACAGCAGTGGGCTGTTTTTTAACTGATCCAAAGAGAGCACTATGACTGCGATGTAGCCACAAAAATAGAAATAAAGGAAATCACGTTTATGTAGCATGTGTAAGACTTTAGTAATTAAGGTTTCCAACGGTGTGGCATACCATATTTTTATTAGTGTCAAGTTTCGAAAATTTTCGTTCATTCTCAATCTATTCCACATTAGAAAGTACGAAGTTATTAACAAAACATGAAACACAACATTTTCACCGCTACGGTCGCAGGTTCGAATCCTGCCAGGGCATGGATGTGTGTGATGTCCTTAGCTTAGTTAGGTTTCAGTAGTTCTAAATTCTAGGGGACTGATGACCATAGATGTTAAGTCCCATAGTGCTCAGAGACATTTTGAACCATTTTCAAGCATTCTGAATACAACAGATTGTTTTATGTAACACCTGCGTTTGTGCTCTTTCACTGTACGTAGTAGATTTGTCTTTACATCAAATCAACATAAGAAATGTTACTTGATTGCATTAAGATTGCCTTAGTACATTTAAAAATTGATAGGTATCTTTAGTCGTTTATGGGCCTACATAAAACTTTGACAGACACCTTCTGTTGTTAATGTGTGTTCATATAGGTGATGTCGATACAGCGTGGATTTAGATCTCTGATCTAAGAGCATGAAACTTCGACGTGCCTGCAGATCCTTGTCAGAAGTCAACCCTGCCATGTTGTAATTAGGCAAAAAATGTCCACCGGTTTGTAGCTGATAAAAGAATTCTTTACTTATTTCTGGCTTTGATCTTCATGTCAATGTGCGATGAATAGGCTGCTGTGGAAGCAGAATCAAAAAGTATTTCCATTTTCCGTTCTCGTTTCAGCCATGTCGTAATTTGACAAGAAACAAAATACGAAGATACCAGAAGCAGCGGCGAGGGACGTAGGGGGGATGGGGGGGGGGGGGAGCAGACGTAAATTGAGTGGATTATCGTTGGCGGCCGAGTCCAGACGGCAGGCGCGCCGCTCCCTGCTGCTGTCACTGCGAAACCAGGGCGGCCACTGTTTGCGTTCAGCAGCGCCTCAGAGCCTCGGGAGACAGAGGCGTACAGCAACACGGCGTGTATCGACGGCGCTCACACCTTTTTGTAGAAAAAATGTGTGTACAGCATCTATACGTTCATTATTATGAAGGCTACCGTGTAACTGAACGGAAACTGACGAACAAATCTGGTTCGGGCTTCTACTATCCTGCATAGGGTCCTCCAGAATCGCAGCTACTCGCCGGGGTTGCACACTATGTCTTTTTACAACCTCTATGTTGACTGCCATTCACGGCTTCCGCGCAGATCCACAAAAACAACAGAAATACTGGGCTTATGTCTGCACAATCACAAAAAATGGTTCAAATGGCTCTGTGCACTATAGGACTTAACATCTGAGGTCATCAATGCCCCTAGAACTTAGAACTACTTACACCTAACTAACCTAAGGACATTACACTCATCCATGCCGGACGCAGGATTCGAACCTCCGACCGTAGCGGTCGCGCGGTTCCAGGCTGAAGCGCCTATAACCGCTCGGTCACACAGGCCGGCCATAATGTTAAAACTAAATATCTAGGTACTGCATTGATAAAGGACTCAGACATTGCTGCATTATTTTATAAATTGCTGATATGTTGGTGGTTAATTTCTTTCCTGAATTACTTTCAAAAAGAGCGAAAAATTATTGTATTTCAAGTCGGATCATTTGTCCATCAATTTCTCAGGCTCCTTTATCTCCTTTATATATTTCCCATTCTTCAAGTATGACTAACAACATTCCTTAAGGTGATGCCTGTAAAACTGTCATAGGATTTTAGTACTACTTGCTGTATGTTTTCTGCTTCGCAATACATGGCCAAAAGTAATTTTGTTGTTTGGGCTGATATGTTCCTTGTACATAGTTAGAAAAATGGTTCAAATGGCTCTGAGCACTATGGGACTGAACTTCTGAGTTCATCAGTACCCTAGAACTTAGAACTACTTAAACCTAACTAACCTAAGGACATCACACACATCCATGCCCAAGGCAGGATTCGAACCTGCGAACGTAACGGTCACGCGGTTCCAAACTGCAGCGCCTAGAACCTCACGGACACACAGGCCGACACATAGTTAGAAATTCCGACCAGTTTGGCCTACATAAAGGCAATCACATGTTCCACATTGTAATGCACACATCCCAGATGCATGAAACTTTTTGTTCGTAATACTATATAGTACTATTTAGAGAAATCGTGCACTAACTTCTCCGTAATACGACCATAACATTCCAATGCAAGAAACTTCTTTTTCCTTTCTTACGTGGGTTTTTTTCGCTTCTGAATTTTTTTGAGAATCTGAGTAGAAGCTAAGCTTCTCTTAACCTGTGGCGTAGTCATGGATAATGTGTACGACCTTGCTCAACATTCCTCTTCTCCGGTTCTGAATTGCCCGTTTGAGTTTTTTCAGAGTCTCACAGTAGCTGTCAGCGTTAATTGTGGTCCCAGCCATTCAGCTCCGACGACGAGGTGAAAGAAGTGGTTGATAGCTTTCTGAATATCATGGCGGCGAGCTGGTATGACATGTGATTATGTCGAAAAATAGCTAAGTGTTCAAGCTGTAAACTGATGTAAACCATTGTAGAAATAAACAGGTCTATGTACTTATAAAAAATAGGAGACCTATCGTTTGGGATTACCCTCGTACAAGCTTCGATTATGTGAAACGGAAATACGGCGTCAGTTACGTAGTCTCAAACAGGTAGCAGTAGCCACAGGTTAGGAGAAGCTTAGCTACTACACAGATTCCCAAAAAATACAGAAGCGAAAAAAACCCACGTAAGGAAGAAAAAAGAAGTTTCTTGCATTGGAACGTTATGGTCGTATTACGGAGAAGTTAGTGCACGATTTCTCTAAATAGTACTATATAGTGTTACGAACAAAAGAAAGTTTCATGCATCTGAGGTGTGTGCATTACAATGTGGAACATGTGATTGCCTTTATGTAGGCCAAACTGCTCGAAATTTCTAACTATCTACAAGGAACGTATCAGCCAAAACAAGATTACTTTTGGCCATGATCTGTGAAGCTGAAAATATACAGCAAGTGGTACTAAAATCCTATGACAGTTTTACAGGCATCACCTTAAGGAATGTTGTTAGTCATACTTGAAGAATGGGAAATATATAAAGGAGATAAAGGAGCCTGAGAAATTGATGGACAAACGATCCGACTTGAAATACAATAATTTTTCGCTCCTTTTGAAAGTAATTCAGGAAAGAAATTAGCCACCAACATATCAGCAATTTATAAAATAATGCAGCAATGTCTGAGACCTTTATCAATGCAGTACCTAGATATTTAGTTTTAACATTATGGCCGGCCGGTGTGACCGAGCGGTTTTAGGCGCTTCAGCCTGGAACCGCGCGACCGCTACGGTCGCAGGTTCTAGTTCTGCGTTGGGCATAGATGAGTGTGATGTCCTTAGGTTAATTAGGTGTGAGTAGTTGTATGTTGTAGGGCACTGATGACCTTAGATGTTAAGTCCCATAGTGCTCAGAGCTATTTGAACAGTTTTTTGAGATTGTCCTGACATAAGCCTAGTATTTCTGTTGTTTTTGTGGATCTGCGCGGAAGCCGTGAATGGCAGTCAACATAGAGGTTGTAAAAAGACATAGTGTGCAACCCCGGCGTGTAGCTGCGATTCTGGAGGACCCTATGCAGGACAGTAGAAGCCCGAACCAGATATGTTCGTCAGTTTCCGTTCAGTTACACGGTAGCCTTCATAATAATGAACGTATAGATGCTGTACACACATTTTTTTCTACAAAAAGGTGTGAGCGCCGTCGATACACGCCGTGTTGCTGTACGCCTCTGTCTCCCGAGGCTCTGAGGCGCTGCTGAACGCAAACAGTGGCCGCCCTGGTTTCGCAGTGACAGCAGCAGGGAGCGGCGCGCCTGCAGTCTGGACTCGGCCGCCAACGATAATCCACTCAATTTACGTCTGCTCCCCCCTCTGCGTCTGCCGCTGCTTCTGCTTGGCGATATTACTGGCGCCCGGCGAACTAGCTAGTGCGGCAGCGTTGAACAGAACACTGCAGTGTCGCTTGTACTGTGCCGGATGAAATGGCGCAGTGCTAAGACTTTGGATCCGCATTCAGGAGGACAGTGGTTCAAATATCCATCTCGACATCCAGATTTAGGGTTCCCGTGACTTTCCTAAATCACATAAGGTGAATGGCAGGATTCTCCTTTTGTCACTGTTCGGCCAGTTTCCCTCCCTGTCTTTGCCCAGTCCGATCTGATACTCCATCTCTAACCACATCATGGTCCACGGGACGTTAAACGCTAATCTTCTTCCTTTTCTTATTTGTGAAGTTGTACAGTACAGTACACTGTACAGTTGTGATACCTAACAACCCACTTCTTTTCTTATCCGAATACGTCAAGTATTTATTCCTCTCATTTCAATCCATTTTCCGTTTTCGGCTTCTGAGGAGAAATAGGTTTTTAATCACTTCCCCGTTGACCGTTTTGCAGATTATTTTCTCTATCATTTATTTGTCCCAGTCATGTCTCTTAGAGTGTCTGTCTTTACCTTGAATTTTCGCGAGATACCAGATGCGTCATATCAGTTGCTTCAGTTTTATTTCACTTTCCTCACAAGTTGACCTGCTTGTTCGTCTGTATTTATCAATATTAGAAACTTTTCTCGATCACTTGCACGGATGTAGTTTAAATACCTTATTTTGTAGTGAACTACCAAGCTTCCTACATGGATTAAAACATACCATGATTTGAAATTGCTTTATTGTGGCCTACTTGTTCTTAGAGAACTGCGAATATTTCCCTGATTTTCTCGTGAGTCAATTCAGCTTTTCTCTTCACCTACACTCTGAACTGTAATGAACGATTTTCTGTTCATGAATAGTCAATAGATAAATCAGATACGTCTGCGTTAACCTCATCTCTTTTGCTCTCGGTATTTATTGTATCGCTACCTTTTTGACGATAAGAAAGCCAAAACCAGATTTTCGGTTTCTCTATTTCTACACTAATTTTAAAAGCCATCAGTCTCTGCCGGTTCTTATTGCATACTCAGTCCTTTACGACAACTGACGGTTCGCAACGTCTCTATATATAATTCAAAAAAAGGAAAGAAAATTACAACCATCCGAAAGAAATTCTGAACTCTGACGAGTAGCTGTTTGTGGGAACAATTAGAAAAAGATTTTAACGTCAATTATCATACAAAATAACTTTTACATCTTGAAGGTTACATAACAACTGTCATTACGAAAGCACAGGCACTATATAATTCAGAGACGTCGTTTATTGATTACCCAGATACTCCCATTCTGCTCTACCTCCAGAGGAAGTGCTGCAGTGCGGAGTTGTTTCGTCTATAATAGAAAAATATCCGAGTACTTCTTCTGAACCGTGTGTCTTCCCTGAAGGAAACAATTAATGTTCATCGGCTACTGAAACTCGTAGAAACTAGCCGCAGTAAAGGTACCTAAAGGGTGCATCAAATATTTTATAGTTCCAGATTTTTACTGGCTATTGAACGAAAAGAAGTCGTTTTATGAAAATTCTTATATATTGTCACTACTTGGATCCAAAGTTAGTGCTATATGCGATGTAATTTTAAGTTAACACTACGGCATTCACACATAATCAGTCACTATATGGTGTACACCGTTCACCTGTTACCAGAAAATTAAGATATGAGTTGTCTGTGAAACAGAATGCTCGCTTAGTATTCCACAAATCGGTCACTTAGAGCTATCCGATCTCGTTCAGGATCTGTACAATAAGTAACACATATTTTATTAGTTAAAAAGGCACCGAGAACTGTCTGAAACCCGAAAAAGAAAACCCTGATATTTTTAGCGTTTCGTGTAACGTATACCGAAAAGACAGATTAGACGCCATATGAGAGGGAGTATTCATTGCAGTTGACCTAAATACTGTCTCTATTTAAGTTGAATTTGAGAGTGACAGTGAAGATAACTGATTACGTATATCATCATCATCAGTGTTCTGCCAAAAGGCACGTTTTCACACGGTAGTTCTGCATGCTGTCCGGTCTTCTGCCATCCTCTTCAGGTCTGCATAATTTCCTCTTCCCTTTATGTCGTCTATCATCATCTTGTATCTCCTTCTTCCTCTGTCTTCTGCCACAAGCCAATCCTTCCGAGGCATCTGCTAGCAAACACTCCCTTCTCAATGAATGTCCCAACCAGTTCTTTTTCCTTTCTCTTACAACCTCCTGCAGACATCTTCTCTCACCAACCCTTTCCAATACTCTCTCATTACTCACTCTTTCCATACAGCTTATTCTCTCCATTCTCCTCCACATCTACATCTCAAATGCTTCTAACCTTTTTTCTTCCTCTCGTCTCAGTTATATAGTGCCACACTCCAGACAAAACATTTGCCAAGACTTTTCCTTATACCTTTATCTAATTTGCCACATAAGAGTCTCCTCTTCTTGTTGAATGCCTCCTTCGCTATGATAGTTCGAGTTCTCATCTCCTGGTGACATCTCAAGTCTTCAGGTACTGTGCGTCCAAGATATTTAAATGCACTTGCACTTACTTGGCTAATGGTAGATTGTCCTATTTTAATATTGTGGAGTCTCCGTCTTGTACTGATGACCACACTCTTTGTTTTTGCTGTGTTTATTTGCATCCCATATTCCACACGAGCTTCATTCAGAGCTTTCAGCATGTTATTCACTGTCCGCCCACTTTCTGCCACTAATACTATGTCATCAGTAATTCTTATACATTCTATTCTCTTTCCACCAATACATATTCCTCTTTTGCCATATAAGCCTTTCGCAATAATCTCTTCAAGGTATGTGTTAAACAACAGTGGGAAAAGGCAACAACCTTGTCTAACACCTCGTCCAATGCTGCTTCCTTGTGACATTTCATTTTCAATCCTTATCCTTACTGTTTGGTGTAAATACAGATTCTGTAACAGTCTTCTCTCTTTCCAATCTACTCCTTTCCTCTTCAAAATATCCATCAGCTTGTTCAACTGAACTCTGTCAAAAGCTTTTTCTAAATCTATAAAAACAGCAAAGATTTCTTTACCTTTTTCCATATATATTTCCCCTATAGTACACATATCAGGTGTTGAGGTGTTGGTTATTCTCTAGTTAATTGTTGCATGTTTTTACCGTCCACCCGATTCCAGTGTAACAGTTTTAGTCATAAAAATGAAGTCTACAGCCAGTAGCGCGGAAATACCCACATCATGCAACATTAGTTGGAGGTGGCTTTAACCTACCAAGTATAGACTGGAATATTTATGGATTCTTTGTAGGGGTTCAGACACAGTCTTGCGGAAGTACTTTTGAACTTGTTTCCGCAAACCGTCCTGAGCAGTTAGACAGCCCACACGCAATGGAAATGTATTACACCTTGTAACTATAAACAGGTCTGACCTTATAGACGGCGTCGGTATAGACAGAGGGATTAGTGACTATGACGTCATCATAGCGACTACGCTTATTGAAGCAAATAAACCAACCAATAATGTTAGGAGAACATTTCTACCACTTAGACAGGGAACTGACATTATCTGGTTCCAGTCTGATGGACTACAGAAATTACGCGCAAAGTTTAAACGTGTTGAAAATCGTCCTCTGGAGACGTATGTGCCGAATAAGTGGACACATGGTGGTTTAACAACGAAATTCTAAAAATCCAAAGGAAACCGTATAACAATTACCATCGTCATGCCTTGGCAATACGTCTTGCTGAGAACCCGAGAGCCGGCCGCTGTGGATGAGCGGTTCTAGTCGCTTCAGTCCGGAACCGCGCTGCTGATATGGTCGCAGGATCGAATCCTTCCTCGGGAATGGGTGTGTGTGATGTCCTTAGGTTAGTTAGGTTTAAGTAGTTCTAAGTCTAGGGGACTGATGACCTCAGATGTTAAGTCCCATAGTGCTTAGAGCCGTTTGAAGCATTTCTTTGAGAACCCGAGAAACTTCCAGTCTGCCTAATATCACTAAGCGGACCTAAGGTTTCTACCCAGGCACTCGTTGATAAGTCTGGTGTGGCAGTTGAAGATAGCAAACTAAAGCGAAGTTTTTAAATTTCACATTTAAGAAACTGTTCACGCAGGAGACTTATAGAAACATACGGTCGTTCGACCATCGTACAGACGCCCATATGGAGGTCATAGTAATAAGCATCCCTGGCGAAGAGAAACAACCGAAAGAACTGTAAAGAAAACGACTCGCCAGGTCCGGGTGCAATCCCTACTCTGTTTCACAAACAGTACTCTACGGCATTGGTCTTTTACATAGCTTGCCGTTACTGCGAATCTCTTTCCGAGCGCCAAGCCACAAGCGAGCGTATATATATAAGCGCAGGTGACTCCTATACGTAAGAAGGTAAAATAATGGACCCGTAAAATTACAGACCAACATCCTTAACATGGGTCTGCTGCAAAATTTTTGAACTTATTCTCAGTTCAGATATACTCGTAATAAATTTCCTTGAAACGGAAAAGCTTATGGCCACGAATCAGCATGGTTATAGAAAGCATCGTTCGTGCGAAACTCAGCTTGCCCTTTTCTCACATGATATCCTGCCAACCATGGATGAAGGGCAAAACGCAAATCCCATATTCCTAGATTTGACAAGTCGCTTCACTGCAGACTGTTAACGGAGGCACGAGCACACGTAATAGCTTCCCAGATATGTGTGTGGCTCGAATACTTACTAAGTAATAGAACCCAGTACGTTGTTCTCGACGGCCATAGTTCATCAGAGACAAGGATGCTGTCAGGAGTGCACCAGGGCAGGATGACAGGACCACTATTTTTATCTACAGGGTGTACAACTTTTCTTCCGCCGTTTTTTCCCCAACATTTGAGGCTTTAATGAAACAAATTGGTTACACATGTATCACTCAAAAGTATTTTCCATCGCTGGCCACTACTTTCTCTAATCTTTCGGACAGTGAAAGAATCCCGTGTCGAAAAAATTGTTCATCTTTTCAAGTGATCCACGAATCAATCCAATTTGTGACTTCCTCATGAGATCGGAAGTGTTGGTCATCCAGGCCATGTGCCATTGATCTAAACAGGTGATAGTCAGAGAGAGCAATATCTGGAGAATACGGCGGGTGGGGTAGGACTTTTCATTTTAACGTTCCCAAGTACGTTTTGACTTGTTTTGCAACTTGGGGTCGAACGTTGTCGTGCTGGAAAGTCACTTTATCGTGCCTCCCGCTGTACTGCAGCCGTGTGTCTTTTAAGGCTATGCTCGAACGCATTAACTGCGTCCGATAACGAGCACCTGTGATGGTTTCACTTTGTTTTAGCACCTCATAGTACACGACGCCGAGCTGGCCCCACCAAATGCAGGGCATGATCTTGGAGCCGTGAATATTCGGTTTGGCCATCGACGTGGAGGCATGGCCAGGATATCTCCATGATTTTTTGCGTTTAGGATTATCGTAATGTACCCATTTTTCGACCCCGGTCACAATGCGATGCAGAAATCCCTTCCGTTTTTGGCTCTGAAGCAACTGTTTACAAACACACAAACGACGTTCAACGTCTCTTGGTTTCAGATCACACGGGACCCAAGTTCCTTCTTTCCGAATCATTCCCATGCCCTTGAGACGTTTTGAAATGGCTTGCCGTCACTCCCACTACCCGTGCCAATCCTTCTTGAGTTTGACGCGAGTCTTCACTCAGCAATGTCTTCAATTCTGCATCTTCGTAAACATTCTCTCTTCCACCATTATACCGGTCTAGGACGTTAAAATCACCGTTCTTGAAGCGTTGAAACCACTCATGACACGTTCTTTCACTAATAGCGTCCTTACCATACGTACGTGACAGCATTCGATGAGTCAGCCGCTGTTTTCTTCATATTGAAATAAAACAGTAACACCTCCCGCAAATGACGAGAATTAGGCTCGTAAATTGACATTTTCAATCAAGAACAGCTTTATGATGCAGACACAAATCGACTATTGTTTGAATGAGGTTATATTGACCGAGGTCCAAGCTAACTGCATAACGTCTGCGAACTGTTTCTTTCGACCGCTACTTACCCTTGTCGCCACCTAGCGGCAAACGGCGGAAGCAAAGTAGTACACCTTGTATATACGTAAATGATGTGGCGGACAGGGAGAGGAGAAATCTGCGGCTGTTTGCCAATGATACTATGGTGTACCGGAAGGTGTCGTCTCTGACTGAATGTAGGATGACACGACTTCGGCAAAATCTGTATTTAGTCTGATGAATGGCAACTAGTTCTAAATGCAAAAAATGTAAACACATAATGTTCGAATACAGCTTTGGTAGTGTGCTTCTGGACGCAGTCATGTGGAGTAGATGTCTGTGCGTAACGTACCAATGCGATATGAAATGGATCGAGCATGTCACGATTGTAGCAGGGAAGGCGATTGGTCTGCTTCCGTTTATTGGGACAATTTTAGGGATTGTGGTTACCAGGTCAACTGAAGGAAGACATCGAAGCAATTCAGAGGCGAGCTGCTAGATGTGTTACTGGTAAGTTCGAACCTCACGCAAATATCACGGGGATGTTTCGGAAACTTAAAAGGGTATCCCTGGAGGGAAGACGACGTTCTTTCCGAGGAACACAGTCGAGAAAATTCAGAGAACTGACTGCTAGTTACATAATTTTCAATCATTTTATCTGATTTTTTTTAGATTCTAAATTTTAATGCTTTATTAAGTTTTAATCGTTTAAGGCAGTAGGCTACAATATTGTTGTCCATTACATTTCAGGTGCTCCTGATGATAGGCCCAAGTCCCTGCAACCGTAGTAGTGTATAGCGACTTCTGTCGTGTAAGACTTTGGTCAATACAAGCATTTTACCAGTGTGGTTGATGCATAACAGCTATGAAGACCCACAAAAAAAAGTTTTTGCCAAGAACCTACTTACGAGCATATCAAATACACCACTGTAATTCTAATCGCAAAAGAAGGTATGAAATGAAATAAACTAAATAAATCATTACATTTGAACCTAGTAATCACTCACTGACTGATAAAGGAACAGCATGATGCTAAGGAAAAATGAAATCACGTAACTAAGATTTATTTTATAAAAATCTAAAATTACAATGGGAGAAAGAGCACTAACCAGGCCAACACCTCACAACACGTGTAACAAAAGTTAAAATGGTCAACTGGCGCCTTTGGTGACAGGAATGGCATTGAACCACATTTCCTGCAGTCAGAGCCTATAAATGTCACAGCATGAACTGTCAGAGACCCTCTAAGTTCTTGGGGCTTCTCCCTTCGTGTAGAGTAGACATAAGTCTGCAAATCAGTCAAGAATTAATTACTGGAGGATTGTAATGAACAACCACATATTTGAGTTGTTGTCAGGCCATTAGCTAAATGACAAGTCTTGTGAAAGATACTGAGTGTAGTGTCAGAAGAAACTACAACGGCCACACGTTGTGTGGTACAGTTGCCGACTTGGGAAGCTTATAGTGATAAGTCACATTCCCGGGCTACAGGAACACAGAGAACTTTTCGGAAGGCCTATGGAAATAAAGGATACGTTATTCTACAGAATTAATGAGGCAAAGGCCATAGACAGTAAAGATAAATAAGGTGATAGTTAATGAAGCAAGGTCCTTAGGCAATAATTATAAGACATAGAAAACATTCTGTAAGTGAAAAATAGAGAGGGATTCGTAGTGGAGCTACAACACGCCGTTAGAAGCCAATGGAAGCCTTAGAACGAATTCGGTGGCCATATAGGAAAAGACTTTTTAACCCCTCCAAACAGCCTCTAAAAGATAGCTGAAAAATAACAAACCAGTATAGCAAATAGGCGATGTGAAGCCTCAGGTGCTACGTCAAGTCAAGGTCTGGCGGGGGCTAAGGGGAAACGTGAACAAAATAGTAGGACTGAGGGTCCAGAAGGCAGCAGAGTAACGAACAGAAGCAGACATATTCAGTGTAGATAGGTGCGATAAGCAGTCGCTGACGGAGACGGTCACTGCGTAAGGCTGATTTTGCTGGGCTGGAATTAGATGCAAGGCTCTGCCGGTCCTAGATTCAAACGACAGTTTCAGTTAGGCGACGGTAAATGGACAGACATAATTTTCTCTATGCAAGAACGTGACTTTAGCGTGAAGGCACCTCAAAAACGAAGATCAACTTGTACTAAAGGTCTTTATGCGCTCATGTGAACTGAAATTTCAAATGTGAGGGAAACAAAATAGAAACCAAATTTGGCTCTTTACTCGCAACCATCACTTCCGACTATTGCTATTAGCGCTAGAATCTGCCCCAACTTCACGAATTACTCACATTTTTATATCTGCGATAGCATTAACTGTTGTGGTGTAATCCACAGAGCCTTTGTACTGGCACGTACGTCTATGCATTTCCTTTATTGTAATTGGTACAGGTCGTATTCATAGTGTCGGCGTTCGTTCACTAGCTCGATGTACAAGCGAATTTCGTCTACAGTACTTAACAATAAAAACGCAGCTCAGTGTGTCGTAACAGCATGCAGACGCGCTTTACTGAGAGAACAAGTGATAGCAGTGTAAAGCAAGCGTTTTGTATAAAGGCTCAAATTAGGAGTTTATCGACTGCGAGCATGGCAGAAGCGGCGCGCCTCGCTGAGGATTCAGTTTCGCATCCAGCGTAATCCGCGGCAGGGCGGGGCCTGTAATGTCGTTTACGATGCGAAAATGGCGACAAGGATTATCAGAAGCTTAAATTATGGCTGGCACTGGTACCGGTGCAACTGGTGTAAAGTACAATACGCACGCTTCCAGCCAGACAGAGGAGTAGGACCAGAGCTTCCACTATGTGTTCTCATGGAAACTGGACTGCTCTAAATTTGTCATAAATCTAAACCACTACAAAGACAAAAAGACTACCTGAAACTTTCCATAGAGTACCGTACTAATCTGAAAATAAGCCGCACTTTTTAACAAAATTTCACTCTCGAAAAGTATTGCTTATATCTGCTGCCGTTCACAAGCAATTGCTGTACAAAAATTAAACTCATTTGCAACAACTAGCTTCTGTAGCCTAAACTGGCGACAAGGCATTTTATTACACAACAGTGCAAACTTTTACCAGTGTTCTTTTGGCATTAACGTTTGAAACCTTCCCGTCTAATATTGGATGAACGTTTGCTTGCTGACTGAACGCTGCGTCTCTTAAAATCTTTTAACTGCTGCTCTGTCAAGACTACCTGCTGATTATTACGACGAAACATAAAATGTGTTGTCGCCGTGGCCCTCAGTCGTTACCTGAAATTATTAAGACTGATTCTTACCTTTAATTATTTATACTGGATCGCCATCTGACTGCTACAGCAAACTGTGGAATGAATATACTTACTTCTCTTTAACATAATTATAAGCTGCTGGTGGAGTTTCATAATACTTTGTGACTGGAATTCTTTAAGTTGAAGTTAATTTAGATTTGATAAAAGCTGAAGCTCAGTTTAGACTTTTCTTTTAAGATAACAATAAATTCCGTAAAGCATTTACGTGAATGATTTTGGGATAGAAAATTCTTAATGCATTTAATCTGGTAGAAGTTAACTATATTCTGAGAACGATCTTGACAAACAATTACAAGGGGCATAGTTCTTTACAAAAATTCTTAAAAACTAGCATTGCGCTACATATAGCGAGTGGCTGGCGAGCACACCGCTTCTTTCAAAGTGTTAATTCATACCTCGCTTACAGCGACCTCCTCTCATGTCTCGCTAGCTACGACTGCCTCGTCTCACATCTTACTCGCAACTGCTCGCTTCCAACGCTCAATGCTACAAAAGTGCGGTCTCGCCGCCAACAATGGTTTTTGGTGCAGACAATCCCTGCTACCATTACAGATGTATTACTGTTTCCCGCTCTTTCTCAAAATGTATCTATGCGCGGTTTCCCGCTCTTTCTCAATAATACACAATGCAATTTAATTAACAAAACAATTTAAATAAGAAACAGTTCAGATAATTACATGCTAAAACAGTTTAAATACGCCTATTACATAATTACACGTTGCGTAGGTCTAACAATATTGTTTCGTACTTTATAATGCACTTTCGGATGGGTACTGGTACGAAAACCTGGTTTATGATGACATGAACGACAATTTAGAGAGAAAAGCATCATCAAGCTAAGTAATTCAAAGTAGTTACGATGAAACCTTCAGAATTACACTTGGTCTTACGCCAAAGTAACAATCAACAGAGAGGCTGGAACGAAGTATGGACTGGACGTATGTGACGTGCGACGTTGGGTTGCTTCAGAAGAAGAATGGAAGAAGGTAGTTTCAACGAGAAAATCCTTCAGTGGATCGAAATGTTCCAGGTATCCGGAACCTGAAGCAAAGGTTCTGTTCTCCATGCACGAAAAGAGAAAAGATGGGATGCCTATCTCATGAGAAATTATCTAACTTGAGGCCTTGGAAATCACCAAAATCTTAAACGTACCATAACGAAAATTTCGTGCGAGTATTGGTTGGTATCGTCGGTTTATGCAGAGAAATGGCCTTCCTGTCCGACGGAGCACAAATAACGACAGCAGATTTCGAGGAGAAGCTTGTCAACTTACAACGTTACGCCACGCAGTTGCGAAAGAGTCATTCGTAACCTTTTCATCAGATTGGCATCGTTGACGAAACAGCAGTATTTTTTGACATGCCGAGCAATACGCCGGTAGACATAAAAGGAGCAAAAATTCTCGCATTAAGAAGAACGAGGAATGAAAGAAATAGAATGTCGGTGATGTTAGCTATTACAGGCGATGGGGGGAAAGTTACCCACTTGTGTCATTCTGAAGAAAACCTTCCGATCGACGTAGTGACCCGTTGCCGAGAAAAGGGCTGGACGACAACGCACCTGATGGTTCACTGGTTGTCTACTGTTTGGAATCGCAGACCTAGGGCACTACTAGCTAAGAGCGCCATGCTAGTTTCGGATGCTTTTAAGGGACGTTTAACTGCTGAAGTGAAAGATAAACTGGCTGCACAAAAGACAGGACTTGTCGTAATACCTCGAGGAATGACTTCAAAACTACAGGTACTAGATGTCGCCATAAACAAACCGTCCAAGTACAACCTCCGACAAACGTATTCAGTTTGGCTGCTGGAAGAAGAGCATATTCTTATGCAATCTGGTAAGATTGAGAGTCCGCCAGTGGCCCATTTCTGCAAGCCGATTGTTGCCTCATGGTCGTCATTTTTCATATTAGGTGTAGTGTGCTGACACCTGCTGCCAGGTACTCCACATCAGCGACCTCAGTAGTCATCAGACATCGTGAGAGAGCAGTATCGGGCGCTCTGTGGAACTCACGCACTTCGAACGTGGTCAGGTGATTTGGGGTCACTTGTGTCATTCGTCTGGACGTGAGATTTCCACACTCCAAACCATCCCTAGGTCCACTGTTTCCGACGTGATAGTGAAGTGGAAACGTGGACACGTACAGCACAAATGCTTTCAGGCCGACCTCGTATGTTGACTGACAGAGACCCTCGACAGTTGGAGAGGGTCGTAATGTTTAAGAGGCAGACATCTATCCAGACCATCACACAGCAATTCCAAACTGCATCAGGATCCACTGAAATTATTATGACAGGTGGAAGGTGAGAAAACTTGGATTTCATGGTGAGCGGCTGTTCATAAGCCACACATCACACCGGTAAATTGCAAACGGCGCCTCGCTTGGTGTAAGGAGCGTAAACGTTGGACAATTGAACAGTGAAAAAACGTTGTGTGGAGTGACGAATCACGGTACCCAATGTGGAGATCCGATGGCAGGGTGTGGGTATGGCGAATAACCGGTGAACGTCATCTGCCAGCGTGTGTTATGGTGTGGTCGTGTTTTTCATGGAGGAGGCGTGCTCCCCTTGTTGTTTTGCGTGGCACTATCACATCACAGGCCTGCACTGATGTTTTAAGCGCCTTCTTGCTCCTCACGATTGAAGAGTAATTCGGAGATGGCGATTGCATCATTCACATGATAGAGCACCTGGTCATAATACACGGCCTGTGGCGGAGTGGTAACACGACAATAACATCCCTGTAATGCACTGGACTGCGCAAAATCGTGACCTGAATCCTATAGGACAGCTTTGGGATGTTTTAGAACGACGACTTCGCGTCAGGTCTCACCGACCGACATCAATACCCCTACTCCCTCCGTGAAGAACGGGCTGCCATTCGCCAACAAACCTTCTAGCATCTGATTGAACGTGTGCCTGCGAGAGTGGAAGGTGTCATCAAGGCTAAGGGTGGGCCATCACCATATTGAATTCCAGCATTAGCGCCATGAACTTGTAAGTCATTTTCAGCCAGGTGTGCGAATACTTTTCACCACATAGTTTTCCTACATCCTACATGGAAGTACTAATAAATTTTTGGTAATTTTTCTCCTGTCAGCCAGTGTGCGGATTATTTTCATGCAAAATCTTTTTTTTCCCTCAAAATTTGGGTTTCGGCTTATATGTAGTGGCGGCTTATTTTCTGGCCAATACGGTACTTTTGTGTTCCTGATGCCAGTTACAGTTTCGCGTGTGTCTCACAAATGCCATACGAGAGCCTACCACAGAACTGACGCTTTGAAAGGAATATCAGCAAAGGTACAAAATTTAAGGCCTACCTCATATTATAATAATCTGTTGTAATTGGTTCTCAATTGGCAGTCGGTGTTAAGCGATCTAAATTGTGCCATGCACAATTCGTTTTCCTGTCGTTGCTGTAAAACAAATACAAATTCCAATTTATGTAAAAATGTTTAGTACAAAAATAAGATGTGTTTACAATCGAATATTCCTTTTTCGATGCAGCAATTAGTATATATTATTTCTGACGTCAACACCCCTTTTCCTCAACACACAGTAATCGTACAGGGACAATGAGGTGTCGTTAGAAATAATTTTAGCCGGCTTCTGAAACTGCGTATCGATTTTACTAAAACTTACTATTTGTGAAAAATTTTAACATAAAAGAGATTTTTAACTATCTTATGCAAAAGTGCATTATGTACGCCCAGTTTCATACCTATATTTTACGAAGTTTACTTACGAATCATGACTAAGATAATCTCTTTTCATATTATGTTATTACAAATACCGTTTTATTTGTCTTAAAGTACTTATTAACTGGATATTTTGTATACAGCATTGTCATAGATAATAACCGCGGCCACTACTTTAGTCCATTATCTCTGCCCGTCGTACATGTTGACTTTTCTAAACGAATATACTCACCGAAACGACTTACATATTTGTCACTGTCGTCTTGAATTTTGATTTATCCATTGCCGCTATGGACCAATATGGTTACATGAAGTACGAAGTGCAATTAAAGTCTCAGTCTATAAATAGAGGTTATTGGGGCCTTAATGACATAACAGTAAGAACAAACACTACGTCCTAACCTACACATTTCGCATTTACTTACGTCTTTCCATTCTATCGTATTTCTCATGCAACGTCTCTTCAACAACATTTAAATGTAAATATTACTGTCGGACGCTAGAAATTACAAGGAGTTGATGACAGTCAAATATTGTCATGAGCAGTAAATCATATTTCTTTACTTCATTTATTTTGTGTTTGTATTTGCTCTTTAATTATTTAAAACTATAAAAGTGCGAGAGTTTCGACCGAGTCTCCTGGTTCAACTGATTTCACGAAAGTTGCGTTCATTGAATTTTCGAAATATATGTGTGTCAGCAAATATGTGACAGCAGAAACTCAAGACTACTTACGCTATGAAGGTGAAGAACAGATTGCGCTTCAGCGCTTTAGATGGTAAGTTATCATTTACTTTGAAGAATGCACCAATAAAATGGGCTGTCGAATCCACAAATCCAGAGGATTCTGCGGATTGGCGTACAGAAACACAGTTACGGTATGATTGCTCTTCTAGCAGTGTGACGTCAGACTCGCAGAGGCACTTTCATCTGTCCTCCTTTAAGTTCCACTGCGATCCGCAGAGTCAGCGCCTCTCTGACTTTCGAAACCTCTCCAACCTCTTGTCGGCGTAATTACCGCCAGCTGACCTCAGCGACTTCATTGCCTTTCATTGAGGTACTAACGCAGATAACAGTCCGGTAAAGAGAGTCTTCTAGATCTTGAGATGCAGCAAGGGAGTTCGTGTTTAATAAAACACGAACACTGCCCGACCTGTAAATGACAGAACTATTCTATTTCTCTTAAGAATTATGTCACTTAACATAAGATCAGCGAAGAAAGTATTTTCAGTTCTTCCTAATTAACTACATAAAAATATCACCAAGAAAAGTTATAAAACTAGTATGCAAGGTAAACAGAAGGTAAAATTAAACATTGTCATCTTTGGACATTGTAATTTGAAACAGAAGTGACGAAGCAAGCCCCCCACTCGTAGAATACGTGTTTCTAACACTAGTACCGCTGCTTTGTTTAGCGGATGTCTTTCTGTCAACCCGAAGGTCCAGGGTTCCAATTCTGTTCTAGCATTTTTTCTGTCATTCATTAAGACCTCAATTTGTGGAAATGCTTTATTTCTGTATAAAGGATTCAATAGGGCTGGGCGAGTGAAGCACTCTGCTTCTCGCGGCTGTGGCATGTGTAGGTTTTCAATGTGTTTAAATAAATCTGAGTTCCGTGTGTACTCCAAGAAAAAATCATACGTTATGACATTAGGGAGGACGTCTTGTCCAAATAAACGGCCGCTTATAACGCCTGATCACACACTACTGCTTCAAATGTCCGTCATTCCCTCAGAGGACACCGTCTCGCAAATACACCATATTATTAATGGATTGTTTTCAAATCGTATGGGGCTCTCTGCGGAGGCACATTTCTCGGCAAATAGAAGGGACTTTCAATAATTATACATCTACATCTATATGGATACTCTGCAAATCACATTTAAGTGCCTGGCGGAGGGTTCATCGAACCACCTTCACAATTCTCTATTATTCCAATCTCTTAAAGCGCATAGAGAGATTGAACACCTATATGTTTCCGTACGAGCTCTGATTTCCCGTATTTTATTGTGGTGATCGTTCCTCCCTATGTAGGTCGGTGTCAACAAAATATTTTCGTATTTGGAGGAGAGTTGGTGATTGGAATTTCGTGAGAAGATTCCGTCGCGAAAAACGCCTTTCTTTTAATGATTTCCAGCCCAAATCCTGTATCATCTCAGTGACACTCTCTCCCATATTTCGCTATAATACAAGACGTGCTGCTTTCCTTTGAACTTTTTCGATGTACTCCGTCAGTCCTATGTGTTAAGGAGTATTCTAAAAGAGGACGGACGAGATTAGTGTAGGCAGTCTCCTTAGTAGGTCTGTTACATTTTCTAAGTGCCCTTCCAATAAAACGCAGTTTTTGGTTAGCCTTTCACACAATATTTACTAAGTGTTCCTTCCAATTTAAGCTGTTCGTAATTGTAGCAAAACACTTATTCTGAAAGCAGGTCGGTGTTATTCAGGATTCCAATACACCACATTATTCGCCACTCTTTCGGGTACAAACCCTATTTCTAAACATAACCTCCGTCCATTACAACGGCCTTACGCCACCTTACTGGGGGGGCCTGCGCGCACGGTTTGTACCAATTTACTGGTCGGCGTCGGTGCCAACGTCTTGTTGCATCAGTAACCTCTCTATTATAGTCGTACTGCATACTTCATTGTGCCAAAAACCTGGAATGTGGAAGGTGAACGATCCGCCCTGTAAGGCCGAATTTTACGACGAAGGAATTTCCAAGCTCGTCCATCGCTACGATAAGTGCCTTAATTTAAATGGCAACTATGTAGAAAAGTAGTACTTATGTGTGGCTTTCATCTGTATATAATAAAAAATTTCCAATACTTTATTTATTTTTAATTCCAAAACGTAATGTACTTTGTGGATAGCCCTAATATATGATACATAATTTCATAATAACACAAAAAATACATAAGTGGGCCACACCTGAAGGTAGATAACCTCTATCAGAGAAAAGATTCTGGGCAAAAATGATGTACTATTGGCGCCAAAATGAAGTGCGAACTGAACTCACAAAGAAAGTACCAAAAATAATTAAATTTCGCGACAGAAATTTCTCGATCTACCATCCGATACGCAGTCTGCACTCATTGAGCTAAAAGTGAAGCTTATAACTCGGGAAATAGCTACATCAACTGATGGTTCCTGTTGCGTGCTCACTACCACAAAGCAAAATTTCACAAACACATTTCAGAGAAAACTATTGCAAATAAATTAAAACCGTAACCTGTACCGATGAAGGTATGTTGAATGCGTGCTATGAGCATACCCCGTCGTGAATTTTTAGCCACATTACCTCATTTGTATCTCACCAAATGTGCGAGCTGCTGTGCTTCCGCGTCCGGTCCGTCTCATGGCTGGCCCCCACAGTGCTCTCCACACGCCAAAATCCGACCAACGTTCCTATTCCGACGCGGTGGTGGGGAGACTCACCTCACCTCACCCCCGCACCAACTTTGTAACCTACCCTTGTGCCTGTTTTCATCTTTGCCCGCTGCTCTGGCCTACCTGCCGTTATTCTTGTAATGTTGGCAATGACTGCTATTCCATTAAACTGTTCTCTTTGGTCCATGCTCCGGCTACATTTGACTTCCATTCATACCCGTGCACACCCATACAGGATGTAACAAGGAGTATACATATAAACGCCGTGTGACCTCTTTGTGAAATGATGAAAAGAAATAAACAAATGCGTCAAATATTCCCTTCACCCAGCGAAGTATTGAAGCTGCGAGCAATCAAAGGAAAACTTATATCTCGATATTGAAAACAATAATTACTTCCTACTGTAACCTGAGGCAAAACGAAAGTAACGACGAACACACTGTAGTCGTTACTTCAGTTTCCTGAGTGTAGCAGAATACAATTCAGACTTGATCGTTGCACCAAGAGGGAGGAAGTCGAACAGAATACAATAACCTTTTTGGAGTCTCAGAACTTAGTCCTCATGGCATTATCGGCTGAGCGTGCGGCTTTGAACTGTTTCGTCGGAGGTAGTGCCAGTCCCTCGACTGACGTTTTCTTTCCGGTACGAAGAGATGAACCCATGTTTCATCGCCTGTTTCGGTGTACCACAAAAAATTGTCACGATCATGGTCGTAATGCGCAAGAAATTCGGCACATACGTGGCCCTTCGTTGCTGTTTGTGCTCTTCTGTCAAGCGGCGAAGAACACAGCGGGTACACAAGTTCATTACATTATCGCTGTTCATTACGGAAAATATCCGGACGAAAGCTGAAATTGACAATTTTGTTTCTACTATTGTCATAAATGTAATCTGAAGTTTTCTGTTAACAGGTTCTTTTGTGTAAAATTTTTCGTTTGAAGTTTTGAAGATGATGTGTTGACATAATTTGTAGTATGATATGTCAGAATAAACGTGGCAGACAAACAGGTGTGGTGATGAAAAGGAGTAATTTTGGTATAGCGTATTACATTTTAAGTTTAAAGGAGACATAGGAAATTCAGAATGGTTTAGTATCGTCGAGGAGAGAGGGAAGTTGATTTGATGGGGAGAATACGTATTGGGAAAGGTGAACGTGTATGGAGAAGGAGGCAGAGTTCGGATTACCCAAGATTTCGAGGGCTTTGTAGACATTTTGAAGTGTGTGATGGGCGAACGTACAGATGTGTTTTTAAGTTTTTACAGTGTGGTGGTTCGTAGAGGGGAATAGTGATTCCGAGAATATGCTTATAGATGTTATCATGTTCACCAATTGGTAGACAACTGAAGACTGTTATTTGAATGTTTAGAAAGATTTAAATTTAAAACACTTGTTTTAGAGTGTAATTGAGTAGGAAAAATGGTTCAAATGGCTCTGAGCACTATGGGACTTAACTCCTGTGATTGTTAAACACGGTGATAAATGTAACAGATTGTGTGAGGAATCGAGTGGGTTTCCACGGCTGCAGTTGGGGACCTTTGTGGAGAATGGTGTTACGTAGATATAAATGCCTTAGTACGAATGAGCTGAGCGTACATACTGACGGAAAAAAAATCGCAACACCAAAAAATAATTAAGATAAGTCATTGCAAATGTGAAATAGTGGTACATTAATAACGGACGTAGCCGCCAGAATGTTGAATGTAAGCATACAAACGTGCTTACATTGTGTTGTACAGGTACCAGATGTCCGTTTGTGGGATGGAGTTCGATACTTGTTGCATTTGGTCGGTCAATAAAGGGGCAAATTTTTATGAGTGAGGCCGGAGTCGTCGTCCGATGATGTCCCATATGCGCTTGATTGGAGAATAATTCGGTGATCGAATAAACCAATGAAACGTGTCGATATTGTGCAGAGCATGTTAGGCCACTACAGTGGTGTGTTGGCGAGCGTTATCCTGTTGCATAACTCTCCCTGAAATGCTGTTCTTGAATGGAAGAACAACAATTAGAATTACCAGACTGGCGTATAGTTTTGCAGTCAGGGTGCGTGGGATAACAATGACAGTGCTCCTGCACTGTCATAAGGTATGGCACATTGCAGACCATAACTGCAGGTGTAAGTCCAGTGTGTCTAGACAGCTTACAGTTTGGTTGCACGTGGTCATCTGGCCTGCTCTGCTCTGCCGGGTGATACGCCAGTATGGCGATAACGAATACACGCTTCCAATGTGCGTTCACCACGATGTCGCCAAACACGGATGCGACCATCATGGTGCTGTAAACAGAACCTGGATTCATCCGAAAAAAATGATATTTTGCCATTCGTGCACCAGGTTCGTCGTTGAATACACCATCGTTGGCGCTCCTGTCTATGTTGTAGCGTCAAGGGTAACCGCAGCCATGGTCTCAGAGCTGATAGTCCATGCTGCTGCAAACGTTGTCGAACTGTTCGGGCAGATGGTTGTTGTCTTGCAAACGTCCTCACCTGTTGACTCAGGGATCGAGACGTGGCCGCACGATGCGTTACAGCCATGCGTAGAAGATGCCTGTCATCTCGACTGCTAGTGATACTAGGAAGTTGGGATTCAGCACGGCGTTCCATATTACCCTCCTGAACCCACCGATTCCATATTCTGCTAATAGTCATATGATCTCGACTAACGCGTGCACCAATGTTGCGATACGATAAACCGCAATCGCGATAGGCTACAGCCCGACCTTGATCAAAGTCGGAAACTTGATGGTACGTATTTCTCATCCTTACACAAGGCATCACAACGACGTTTCAACGCCGGTCAACTGCTGTTTGTGTATGAGAAATCGGTTGGAAACTTTCCTCATGTCAGTACGTTGTAGTTGTCGCCAGCGGCGCCAACCTTGTGTGAATGCTCTGAAAAACTAATCACTTGCATATTACAGCATCTTCTTGCTGCCGGTTAAATTTCGCTTTTGCAGCACGTCTTCTTCGTGGTGTAGCAATTTTAATGGCCAGTAGAGCACATTATCGTGACCACTACTGACAGCAGTCATGTACGGTGGCTACATTGCTGTCAGGCCTTTCTACAGTATCGTAGAAGGATCATCCAGCTTCTGGCAGCTCTACTAATCGTCCTCGTTCAAATTCCGTGAGGTGTTGATAATGGTGTATTTCTCATCTTAAAGTCATTCTGACTGACATCAACTCATCTTAAGGTTTACTAACGCTCACGAACGTTATAGCGTGTATTTAAAGCAATCCTGATTTGCATCCTCGTAGTGGCGCTAGCGTCACTCTTATATGAGTGACATCATCTTTCAGATGGAGAAACACGCCTACCAACTGTCGTTTATACCACACAACTTCCTCTTGGTGCAGCGATTTTCTTCCGTCGGTGTTTAGCATAGTAAAGGGGAATCTCTCGGCTGCTCCCGGCATGAGTGAACTTTAGCAAAGAAGGAGCTCTTGCCATGTGGCAGGCACCCAGTAACAGGCAGGGGCGGAAGGCTGGTGGGAGCGGGGCAGCAGGGCGTGGCTGGATAGGCTCCCCCCCCCCCCCTCCTTGCGCTCCCTACCACCCCCGTCACTACAGCGGGCCACCTTCCACTGTGCACTGTACGGGAGCTGCCTGCTCTCTGGCGGCGCGAACGCACCTGCAGCGCCCAGCCGGCGCTGTTGATATTCCAGACACGTCTCCAAATATTTGCCTTTCCGCCAGCTTTGTGCGCGTTCGACGGTTATTAAAATTTGCTCTCCCTTCGGCCGTGTATTGGTTATTTTTGGTACATAATTAGTGTCTGCCTGTAGTGTTTCTTGTTTGTTCTCTGTTTGTGTATTCTTTCGTTTCACTGGCGAACCTAACTGCACTGGGCACTCTACAGACTGTAATATATATTTAGCCCCGACGCTTTACTAATTACGCCTTTCCGTGCTTTCATCCCACTCTTCTCTGAGGCGAATATCTGCCAATCAAAGTCAATTTCGTTCTCTGTGTTCTTGAGCTACTGACGGTGTGCAGGAAGCCAGATTACTAAGACGATTAAATTTTTTTTTGTAAGTGCTTAGGATTCTGCAGTCATAATTAGTTAAAAGATGTCTGCGTATAGTGCCGCGTGATACAGTAAACATCTTCTCTTGGTTCTACTGGTGTACATTGTTGTCCAGGAGCCGTGCGGGATTAGCCGTGCGGTCTAGGGAGCTGCAGTCATAGACTGTGAGGCTGGTCCCGGCGGAGGTTAGAGTCCTCCCTCGGGCATGTGTGTGTGTGTGTGTGTGTGTGTGTGTGTGTGTGTGTGTTTGTCCTTAGGTTAATTTAGCTTAAGTAGTGTGTAAGCTTAGGAACTGATGACCTTAGCAGTTAAGTCCCATAAGATTCCACACACATTTTGAACATTTTGTTGCCCACGGTCCATTACATTGGGTTGGCGCATAAGTTTGTAACGTTTTTCAATTTTTTTTAATAAACGCAACAGGTACACATAACGATGATTTTCGTTATCAATTATGTATTCTCCTTCACTGTTTACACGTCTGCCAACGCTGACGTAACTTTTCGATTCCGCAACTGTAGAAACTACGTGGTTTGGATGCGGAAACCTCGTCAAGCCACGTTCGGAGCGCTGTTCCAGCCGGAAAGGAAATTCCGTGAACGTTGCTCATTAGAGAGTGGAAGAGGTGAAAATCTGAGGGCGTATGGTCAGTTAAATAATGTGGGTGCGGAACGACTTCCCATACCCAATTCCTGTACCATGTTTTTTGTCAGTCTAGTAGAATGCGGGCGTCCCAGTTGTTGACATTAAATGTCAGCAGTGTTGGTTACACGTCGTGGAAGCAATTTGTATTTCACCACACTGTCACTGTTCCGCCAAACGCATAATATTGCCTTTCGCGTGCGCGCAGGTCTTTGAACGGGGAGTTGTTCTTTCGTTTGGGCTCAACCACTCCTTTCTTTTCCTTATGTTACGATAAACACCATTTCTCGTCTCCAGTAACGACACAGGATGGGAATGGTTGGCATTATTTACGAGCCAATTGATGACGAGGAAGCAGATATGTGCATTTGGCCACCCGTTGATATTTGTGATTTTGACTTACACCATGCGGCACATATACCTCATTTTTGAAACTTCCTCATTGCATGCACATGTCGCACGACGGTAGAATGATCACAGTTAATAAAATTTTCCCGTCCAATTTCCAGCATCCACAGTTCCACTCACTGTCTCAGAACGACGAAATAACAATATTAAAACTCAAATAGCAGCGGTGAACTACAAATGAGAAATGACAATCGATAAATAAACCCATAGCAACCAGAAGACCAACATGCAAAGAAAAATGTTGCGAGCTTACGCACGAGGCTAATACTTCTCCACAATTCGGGTACTGATCATGAGATTACACAAAATTAAAACCCGTTGATGTTATTGTTTTTCTGTAGTGGCAGTGATGGAAACTTTATTAGACTCATTGTCTGTCGTGGAAGGAGGGGGGAATCTGTTGCCATGTATTGCACTTTACAGTATGAGCCATGATTGGCAGTCATCTGCGAATGTAGTGGAGACTCCTGTTTTCTCATGCGAGGCATTGGTGGCGCAGTGGCAGTTTCTCACTGCCAAAGCACCCGTCTCAGGTTCTTCGCGCAGCCTGTTGGGCTACTTACAGCACAAGAGATCAATAATATCAATGGTCTGAAAAATAATGATAATATCATGCTCAGGAGGGGCATATTGACGAAATATTATGGTTTTTGGATAACAGAATACATTCAACGGCAAAGCATACACAGAGAGCCACTGCAAGTGGCCGACACTTCGGTTTTATTCAGTGATTGTTTATTTGCATGACGTGCCACTATATCTAGCAAACTTTTTTATTACAAAACATTTGTGATTTTGGAACTTCTTCTACCTCCTTAATTTAGATCTGAAATTATGTGATTTAGTTTGTACTGACTTCTCGAATTAAGACTAATAGATTATGCGATTGTTTTCGCCGTAAATACCCTTCAGTTGATTTGTCAAGTAAATTTAGCCATTCGGTGAAATTTTGAAGAACCTTCTTACGTAACTTAATACGCAGGGCGGTTTGCAAACGAAACGAGGGAGACAGCTAATCGCGGATCATAATCGCGTGTTCATATGGCGATGTTGGCCTGATGCACGGCCCAATCCTGAGCGTTGATTTTAGTCGTTCGGACCCATTTAGACAAATGCTCATTACGTCTTTGTGACAGACTACAGACACAAACAGTACAAGACGAAAATAAAGAAAAATTACATTTGACATACTAAACTTTCCCTCTAGGACTTTCAGACGCACTTAGTGTCAGTAGTCTGCTTGAGACGTGGCCTCTGGATGACGTGCTTCCTCTACTCCAGAGCATAATGTGCCCTATAGTTAAACACACGACACACTCCCATGGCACTCGATTCTCTATACAGATGCGGATATCCGGTGGGAATTCAGGGAAATGGTGCACGCAAACATTGTAGACATCGAGAGCTGCAGTCACCGTGATAAAATGTGCCATCTACCTGGATTCCATCTCCTCCTCGTTAGAGTACACGTTTGTATATCTGTAGAATAAACAGGTGACGACTGCTCCACTGCTGTAAGTGGTTCATTTCCGGCTTGTTCAACAAGGCGAATTGCTTTATATTCTACAGAAAATTGTGCTTCGAAGAATGCATTACTGTGAAAGCGAAAGCATCTACCATTATACGTCATTACATCGTATATCAGTCAGATGTCTTTGATGTACTGCTACAAGACAGCCGTTGTAGTATATAAATAATATCATGCAATTCAGCTCCGGCCACTGTGGCCGAGCGTTCCTAGGCGCTTCAGTCTGGATCCGCGCTGCTGCTACGGTCGCAGGTTCGAATCCTGCCTCGGGCATAGATGTGTGTGATGTCCTTGGGTTAGGTAGGTTTAAGTAGTTCTAAGTCTAGGGTACTGATGACCTCAGATGTTAAGTCCCTTAGTGCTTAGAGCCATTTGAACCATTTTGTAATTCAGCTGAACTGAAGCGATCGCTGTAGGAGAACAACAGGCGTTCTGGACCATTTCTGACCACTGATAATCAGGGGTTGCTTACAGGCAGGTGCATATACACGACGGTATCATGCGCCATCCCCCCCTAAGCCACACCCCCTTCTTAGGCCATGTTATTCCCCTTCCACTACTCCCTCTCCACCTCTTCTCCTATGCCATGAATCTTCCCCTCCTCTCCCCTTTCCTAAGCCATACAATTTTTTGGAACTAGGCCAGTCAGACAGTTTCTATGCCAACACACCAATGTAACTCTCCCAATAACTGCTCAGTATCCTAACGTCCAATCGCATTTCTCATCTGCTTCTTAGGTCCACAGCCTATTTCCAGGAATTGCGCCAATCAGAGAGCTTCTAAGTCAATACATATTTATCCCAGCCTGGACTCAGTATAGTACTGCCCTATCAGCTCATCCAGTCACATTTCTCAACTCCTACTTAAGCCACACCACTTTCGTGGAAACAGGCCAGTCAGAGAGCTTCCAGTGGCAAGGATGAGTGGGGCATAACATCTCTCTCGTACTTTGGTATACAAATACTGCGTTATGAAGTCTTGTCTGATTTCCGATTTGATATGACAGAGCCTAATTCTTCTAACTTGGCATCATAGTGATACTTAAAAGAATGAGGAACAAAAAAGGCTGACATCCTAGAAACATTGCCACACTCTGGTGGGAAATTGGAGTGTTTTAGTCACTGGAAAGTACAGTACAGGCCTCTGCCGTCTAGCACAGAAATCGTGGATTTCTGGACATACGTTGACACTACCTTACTTTTTCTTTAGCCTCTCAGGGATCGGTTCTGCCAGTTTGTTACCAGAGTTCAAAATTACACGTGTGCCCTCAGATGAATATTGTGACAGAAAAAAGAGCACGTTCTCTGGAATGGCCAGTGACTTTGTGGTCACATATAGTGTAAGATGATTATCAGGGCAAGCTTGATGCTGGACGCAGAGGACTGGATTCTAAGTGCACATGACTGTTCCTCCTCTCACAAGAGAAGCCGTTACAAGAGAAGCTCTCAACTTTTGAGGCTGTTAGCAGAGTAAATGAAGAAGTAGATAGTGACGATACTGATGAAGAAGAAGGGATAGGAGAGTAAGAGATGTAACGTTCGTGTTGCTTTGTAGTGGCAGGTCCAGTTAGAGAGCATTTTTCCCCAGAAGTGACATACCATTTGGTGCGCCCCCTCCACCCATTTGTCCCTCGCCTCCCTTAGAAATCAGATGGCTTTTCTCGGATGCTTAACAATTCCTTTCAAAATAAATCTAAAACTTCTGGTTGTGGAAATCGGTTGCTGCTTCTTTTGAAATAAGTACTACATGGAAATGCCTCTTTAGCACAAATAAATTTCTAGAGATTATTTCAGTCCTAACGATTAAGAGAACTAACAGTCTGTTTCCATATCAGGTAATTTATGAAACTTATAACAGAGTTTAATGCAAAAGTTTTTATTATAAAGTGTGTCTCAAAAAGAACGCCGGATCTGAAGCTACTATAAATCGCATTTATTTATTTGAAAGACGCAAACAAAACAAGCATTCTCTTCACGAGGTGTCGGAAACCAAGTCTGGGCTGTAGGGCGAATGTTCAAACACATCCTATTTGAACTGACTCCCCCATTATTCTGTTTGCCGAGCGCAGTACGGCCGTGTTTAAACGTGGAACACTATATCGGGCATATCCCCCTCCCCCCCCTACTAATCTTACCCGCTCATACATTTCCCCATTAACTTCGTCTAACACACGTCGAATTTATTGTTCCAGTTGAAACAGATTACGAGGTTTAATCCGGTTAACTCGTCACTTAGCGTAGCAAAAAGTTACAAGGCGCCAGGTCGCAAGATCGAGTTTGGTCTCCTCGTAACCATATTAGTCTGTCTGGGAACGTTTCACGCAACAGAGCGATTCAGTCTTCTTAAGTGTGGCTCATTGTGCCGTCTTGTTGGAGTCATAAATTCTGGATGTTTATTTAATCCAAACGAGGCTAGAGGAAAGGATGAACATCACCCGCTAACGAATTCCATTCACTGTGTCAGCCCTTCATTTTTCACATTCTAAAAAGTAAGGACCGATTAAGCACTCATTTCAAATCCTACACCAAACTTGCTGACGATGCACGACATTTTCGTGAATTACTTTACGTTCTTTGATCCCCATATTCGTCAATTATGCTCGTTTACAAAGACATTAAAATGGAAGTGAGTTTCGTCTGAGAAAATAAGCACATTGTGAAACGATAGCTTTCTCGTTCCTTTTGCAGGATCAACTGCAGACATTGCTGTCGTTTTCCATGATCCGTTGATTTAAGTTCCTGTTCAACTGAAGTCTGTACAGGTGTAATGGCTAATGTTTTGTTAAGATTCCATGTATTTTTGCTGGGCGCATGCAAATTTCTTGACTACGACGGCAACATAATTTTCCTGGACTCACAGCAACAGAATCACACACAGCAAGTAAATTTTCCTGGCTTCAGTCACTTCGAAGGCGTCCCGGGCTTTGATGCCTACTGTTGAATCTTTTTTTTTTCTTTCTTTCTTTTAAGTTTATTGGTCAACCTACGAACAGTGAATTCATTTTGCGCATTGTTGTGTCTCAGAACAGTACGCGAAACTTTCATCATTCTTGTGGTGAGTTTTCACAATCAACACTCGCTGTTCCATTCTGTATCTTTCGGAGACGATACTACACTAACAATGACCTGGAAAACTTGTGCACAGTATAAAAATATAACGTCAACGATCATCGATAGCAAAACGTGTAAAAACAGTGTTGCCAAAAACAATAAATAAAATAATGGGATTTTCAAAGCCCGTTTTTTTAATTATTGTAGACACCCTTTATACACAGTGACTAGTGGTTCCGAACAGGTGGTCCGCCGACCCCCAGGGATCCGCGAGCTATGCCGGAGGGGTCCGCAAGATGCTGTTAGAATAAAAAATATATTAAATATATTTCGTATGATAAGAGATTTTTTTGTTTTGGCCGCTTCCTGCATGAGCATAGCTTTACCGGACGCTAACTTCTGCATCTAGCTTCTTCCTAGAGCCAACTGACACTAGCACACACTAGTTCAAAACTAGAATTAGATAAGGCAAATAGTTCTGCTGTATTACGTTAGATCCTCCCATTTGCAACCACATATCGGTGTGAGCAAGCATTTTCTTCCGTGTGTTTCATGAAAAACAAATTTAGGAATCGGCTCGACATGCGGTCGGATTTCAGAGTGACAGTTTCAAGTTTGGAACTTAATATTTCTGAAATAATGGACTCAAAGGTCAAATTGAACTCATCTCATTAAGAAATGAAAATTAAAACTAACTGTGTACTGATGGAGTACTCTGTTGTAACTATATTTTTTCAAATAAATAATACCTTGTACGAAATTAGTTGGCTAAATGGTTCAAATGGCTCTGAGCACTAAGGGACTTAACATCTGTGGTCATAAGTCCCCTAGAACTTAGAACTACTTAAACCTACCTAACCTAAGGACATCACACACATCCATGCCCGAGGCAGGATTCGAACCTGCGACCAAAGCGGTCACGCGGTTCAAGACTGACGCGCCTAGAACCGCACGGCCACACCGGCCGGTTGTACGAGATTAGTGTTTTCGTATTTTTCACACATTTCTACTCAATGCAATCTCAAGTGTAGTACACTCAGTTTTAATTTTTTTTCCTGTAATTTTCAGTTCATACTCAATTTTTTAAGGAGTTTGTTATACTAAACACCCAGATTTGAAGACAAACATTTTGAGCAATAATCAAAATTTTAACAATAACAATGATGGCTAAATTGAAAAAGTTTTAAGCTCAATATTTTTTCAATAATGAATATGTCAATGTTTTTTCTAAGTACCAAAAATAGAAAACGCATAAAAGACTCTTAATTTGGGTACTTTAGGTATTGTCTGTTAACGTGCCTCAGCAATGCCTCTGCGAAGTCTAGGTTACCATCGTCGCTGGCGGCGCAGTGTACCTGTGTACAGGTCGTTCAAGGCCATTGATATTGGCCTGGCTGGACAGTTTAATAAACAGCAATTATTTGGAAGTCCCAATGTGTTTCGTGGACTGCTGCTTAATTTCACTTGTGATGTACAAGCAGTGTTTGGAGGTAGTACATGGCTTACCTTGGCTGTTGTTTGGGACAATCATGCAGACTATAGTGGCCTTGAAGCATTTCCAGATGCTAATATTATTGTTTGGAAGACTTGCAGTATTGCTGAGACTACAGGACTGGTGGCTAAACAGCCTTATTGTACATTGGTTCCCAGCATGCCATTCATTTTGTCTACGAGGAATTTTGTGATATGACAAGGTACCAACCATACTCGATGAGGATGTCCTAGAGAAAATTTTGTTGGGAACCACTGCTATAGTCTAACAATGGCGAAAACTGACACTGCGTAAGTATACGATAACAGAAGTGAACACGGATCAGCAAACACGAGACACGGTCCGTACAGTAGTTTGAATGCGTCACGAACGACTGTTTCAGCGCGGGCACAGTACCGCGGAGAGAGAAGGGGCGGGGGTTAATTCTGTTAGTGCCGCAGCGGCGTGCACGCCATTGTGGAAGGCCGGTGGGTGGAAGCAACAGAGGCGGCCGCCGTCGGTAGCCGGGTGGCCGTGGTTTCTGGTCCGCTGGAACGCACGCGGCTGCCCGGACGGGACGGGCCAGGGTGGGGGCGACTTCCGCCCACGTATCCGCACGTGCTGTCAACACAGCCGGCGGCCGGCGGCGGCGGTGGCGGTGGCAGTGGCGAGCGCTCTCGCAGCCAGCGTCGCAGTTGGCCGGCCTCGCTGGTGAGCCTGCGGCAAGGTCTGGTTCGCCCGGACTGGATGCTTCAGCGGACTTGCATCACGGTCGATTTTTGCACTGAGTCGCTGGAGCGGTTTCAATAACGGTTTCAATCCGCTGCCTGGCACTGCACGAGGTACAGTGGTAAAATTTTAATTATCGCATTGAAAACATAAAATTACTGAATTTATTTTCGTTTGCTTTTGCAGGGAGATCTTTTCAGTCCCGGTATACCGGGTGATCAAAAAGTCAGTATGAATTTGAAAACTGAATACATGACGGAATAATGTAGATAGAGAGGTACAAATTGACACACATGCTTGGAATGACATGGGGTTTTATTAGAACAAAAAAATATATATACAAAAGTTCAAAAAATGTCCGACAGATGGCGCTTCATCTGATCATAATAGCAATAATTACCATAAAAAAGTAAGACAAAGCAAATATGATGTTCTTTACAGGAAATGCTCAATATGTCCACCATCATTCCTCAACAATAGCTGTAGTCGAGGAATAATGTTGTGAACAGCTCTGTAAAGCATGTTCGGAGTTACGGTGAGGCATTGGCGTCGGATGTTGTCTTTCAGCATCCCTACAGATGTCGGTCGATCACGATACACTTGCGACTGCAGGTAACCCCAAAGCCAATAATCGCACGGACTGAGGTCTGGGGACGTGGGAGGAAGACGTGTAGAGGAACACAGAGACTATCCATCAAATAATTGAGGACGCAGGTTGCATGTGCTGCTCTGAGATGTAAAGGTTGGCACAGGAGTGGAATTCGTGGCGGACCGTATCAAACCAGTCGGAAGACTGGTGACAAAAAAGAGGTCTTCTTTCTGTGAAGTCATCAGCACGTATTTGTTTATCTGTTTTTCATCGATAACGGGAGCAGCTGACGCAGGCTAAGGTGCTTGAAGGAGATACTTTGTCCGTACCCCACAAAAAAAAGGTGCCCGTCAGTGAGAAGCGTTCTCTTCGGTGGAGCAGCGGCGTGACGGAACGCTGCGGCGAAGGGATAAATGTCGGAGCGGCGCAGCCTCCATGGCGTCGCGCCTTCAGCCACTGAGTGGCCGATTGATCGGTTCTGTACCGGGGGCGCAGTGGGCACAGCGCGACGCACCGCTCTTTGGGCGCCCACCGCCGGCCGTCCCAGGAGCCCGCCGCCCTTGCGATTTTTCTTTTTCCACGGGGCTAATTGGGCGCCCCTAATGACTGCGTGCACTAATGGGAGGCGGCTAATCTCAGGCCGTGGCTGGCATTCGAATTCGCAGGACGACGCCGCCCACGCGCGCGACACGTCGCAGTTCAGAGCAAGGCCCCCTTCCTCAGGCGCAGAAAATGGTCGTTGCTAATTTCGTTATTTCCCAACCGTCCGGACTCGTTTTTCGCGGCACATCCATTTGAGGATATTTTGCCCTGGAGATGAACAAAAGACCAGCACAATAGGCACATCGTGGCGTCACACCAACAAGTCACCTTCAGAGGCCCACATCATGATTTCTGAGTCACATTGACAATATTTCGAAGTACCGACTTGGATACAGAATCAAATTATCACTCTGCATCTACATCTACATCCATACTCCGCTAGCCACCTGACGGTGTGTGGCGGAGGGTACCTTGTGTACCTCTATCTGTGCTCCCTTCTATTCCAGTCTCGTATTGTTCGTGGAAAGAAGGATTGTCGGTATGCTTCTGTGTGGGCTCTAATCTCTCTGATTTTATCCTCATGGTCTCTTCGCGAGATATACGTAGGAGGGAGCAATATACTGCTTGACTCCTCGTTGAAGGCATGTTCTCGAAACTTTAACAGAAGCTCGTACCGAGCTACTGAGCGTCTCTCCTGCATAGTCTTCCACTGGAGTTTATCTATCATCTCCTCAACGCTTTCGCGATTACCAAATGATCCTCTAACGAAGCGCGCTGCTCTCCGTTGGATCTTCTCTATCTCTTCTATCAACCTTATCTGGTACGGATCCCACACTGCTGAGCAGTATTCAAGCAGAAGGCGAACAAGCGTACTGTAACCTACTTCCTTTGTTTTCGGATTGCATTTCCTTAGGATTCTACCAATGAATCTCAGTCTGTCATCTGTTTTACCGACGATCAACTTTATGTGATCATTCCATTTTAAATCACTCCTAATCCGTTCTCCCAGATAATTTACGGAATTAACTGCTTCCCGTTGCTGACCTGCTATTTTGTAGCTAAATGATAAGGGATCTTTCTTTCTATGTATTCGCAGCACATTACAGTTGTCTACATTGAGATTCAATTGCCATTCCCTGCACCATGCGTCAATTCGCTGCAGATCCTCCTGCATTTCAGCGGAGTATGTGCTGATGTGAAACTTCCTGGCAGATCGGAACTGTGTGCCGGACCGAGACTCGAAATCGAGAAGTTTGCTTTTCATAGACAAGTGCTCTATGAATTTGGATTATTGCACCTAGGTTAATGAAATACACAGTCCCACCACAACTCTTTATTTGCTGCTGCCATCATTTTCCAAAATGTTTGAGGAGATGATATATTCTAAAATAGTGTCTCACCTGAGCAAAAACAATATCTTCAGCAAATCACAATTTGGATTTCAGAAGAGTTGTTCTACTGAGAATGCCATTTACACATTCACTCACCAAACTTTACCAGCATTTAATAATGAAATAGCTCCGGTTAGTACTTTCTGCAACATATCTAAAGCATTTACATCGTGAATCTCAACATTTTCCTAGATACATTGAAGTTTTATGGGGCTGATGGTATAGCCAACCAGTTGAAAATGCCATATCTGACCAAAAGAATGCAGAATGTTGTACTTAGTAATTCAATCAGTATAGTCCGAGCACATTACTCTGACTGTGGAAAAATCACGTATGGGGTGCCCCCCCAAGGTTCTGCCATAGGTCCACTATTGTTCTTCGTATATGTACACGATCTTCCGTGTAATATACAAATACAAAATATTAGTTCTTTTTGCATGACACTAGTATTGTAATCAATCCAAGCGTAAGTACAGAAACATAAGAAATAGTAAACAATGTTCTTGAAAATATTGTTGACTGGTTTTCCACGAATGGTCTCACCCTCACTTTTAACGATGAACAACATATTCAGTTCTGCACATCTAGGGGTACTACACCAATGACAAGTTTACACATGGTGAGGAAACTTCAAAATTCATAGGTGTTCATATTGTTGAAGATTTAAAATGGAAAAAGCACATTCTGGAACTCCAAAAACAACTTAGGTCGACCACATTTGCCCTTAGAAGCAGTGCAAATCTTGCAGCGAGGGAAAGTAGTCAGCTGACACATTTTGCATATTTCCATTCAATAATATCATATCGAGTAATGTCCTGGGATAATTCATCTTCGACAAAGAAAGACTTCACTGCCCAAAAACATATTATAAGAGCAGTGTCTGGTACACACACACGATCATTTTGTAGACATCCGTTTAAGGAGCTGGGCATTATGACTATAGCTTCACAGTATATTTATTCCCTCGTGAGATTTGTTGTAAATAATCCACCGCAGTTCACAAGGAACAATGATGTACATAATTACAATAGTAGAAGGAAAAATGACATTGAGTACTCCACATTAATGTTGTCATTAGTACAAAACTAGGTGCACAGTGCTGCAACAAAAACTTGTCATAACTTACCGAGAAATGTAAAATGTCTAACAGCAAAGTACAGTCTAAAAAAAATTTTTAATGTTCCTCCTTGTCAACTCCTTTTGTTCTATAGAAGAATTTCTATTACTGTAATATGTAACAGATGGAGGGTAGGAATTACTAACTCACATCGGTAAATGTTAGAAAAAGGAATTTATTAATCTTTAGCATGTAGCCATATTTAAAAATTAAATTGTCATGAGTACGTAACATCAGTTGATCCATATCTTTATGATTTATCGCACAAATTTTCCGTGGAACATGAAACTAATTAATTAACTAACTAACTTTACAAAACTAATGATAGCCACGGTCGGCAAGTAGACTCGAAACGTCCTAACATATACGCAGTAGTAAAAAACTAAATCTGTTGGTTTCACAATCTGGTTGCCAGCTCTCACCTCTCATTATCAGTTTACGGGCCAATGACTATACTATTTTAATTACCTGCGCGCTGTATCTCACAGGTTTCATATTCGTCGGAGGGGGGCAACGTGTACCTTTCATTGATTTCTAGCACATATACTGACGGAAAAAAAAATCGCATAAGCAAGAAGAATTTGTGCGATACAAAGGAAAGTTGGTACCTGCGTTTATACATCTGAAACATGCTTTATTTTCAACTTTCGTGCCAGTAGCATAAGAGTGGAGCAAGTAGCACCACTTTGAGAATGTACATCAGGTTTTCTTTTAATACACGCTGTAATGGTCGCGAACGTTAGATACCGTTGAGACTGGACATGGTGACTTCAAGTTAATCAAGAATGCTTTTAACGCGACAAAGACGCCATTACCGACGGCGGTCGTGGCCGAGTGGTTCTAGATACTTCAGTCCGGAACCGCCAGGCTGCTACATTCGCAGGTTCGAATTCTGCCTCGGGCATGGATGTGTGTGATGTTCTTAGGTTAGTTAGGTTTAAGTAGTTCTAAGTTCTAGAGGACTAATGACCACAGCAGTTGAGTCCCATAGTGTTCAGAGCCATTTGAACAATTTTTTTTAGTTAGGTTTAAGTAGTTCTAAGTCTAGGGGACTGATGACCTCAGATGTAAGTCTCATAATGGTTAGAGGCATCTGAACCATTTTTGAAGACCATTACCAACACGGCACTGAGTTTTAACAACATTGTGTAACGGGGCTTCTGCGACACTGGGGAAAGACTTGGCAGGAATGTAACCATTGTAAAAGACTGCTGGCAGTGGTGGTCACTATGAAGTGCGGTCGCACGAAGACCAGGCTGTGGCACTGCCGAGAGGGAAAACAATTGCATTCGGTGTATGGCTCTGAAGCATTGTACTGCATCTGCAGCACCAGATTGAAGAACAGATGGCCCCACAGTGAAACGACAAACTGTTGCAAATCGGTTACTCCGAGGACAGACCCGCGCCAGAAGGCCAGTAGCGTGCGTCCCACTGACCCCAGACTACCGTCATTTGCGACTTAAGTGGTGTCAAGCGACAGTTCATCGGAGGACAGGGTTGATGCCTGGTTGGTTTTCTTATGAAAGGTGGTTCTGCCTTGGTGATAGTTATGGCCGTGTGTTGGTTACGACGAGGCCAGTTGAGGGCCTGCAACCAACATGTCTGCATGCTACACACACTGGACCTACACCTGGACTTACGGTCTGAGATGCGATTTCATATGGCAGCAGGAACACTCACGCGGTTATCCCACGCACCTTGACTGCAAATTTGTACGTCAGTCTGGCTATTCGACCTGTCGTGCTGCCATTTATAAACAGCATACCAGGGGGTGTTTTCCAACAGGATAACGCTCGCTCACATACCGCTGTTGTAACCTAAAATTCTCTGTAGAGTGTCGACATGTTGCCCTGGCCGGCTCGATCACCAAATCTGTCCCCAATCCAGCTCATACTGGACATCATTGGACGATAACTCCTGTGTCATACACAACCTGTAGTAACCGTCCCTTTATTGACCGATCAAGTGCAGGAAGCATGGAAGTGCATCCCACAAAATAACATACGGTACCTATACAACACAATGCATGCACATTTGTAAGTCTCAATTCAACATTCTGGCGGTTACATTGGTTATTAGTGTACCATTTCACGTGTGCAATGGCTTATATCGCACTTACACTAAACTGTGATATGGAAATGTCAATCACATGTATATGTTACCTACAAAGATGTATTGCCCAAAGTTTTATTACCCTACATTAATTATTTTTGGTGTTACATTTTAAGATACTTTTACATGCTAAATGTTTTACAAAGGCAAAAACTTAATGAACGATATGTCAACCTGACGGCTAATGAGTAACGACAGGTATACATAAAATTAGAAACGGGTTTGCTGCTATCTGATAGCACCCAGTGACATGTAAATCTTACTGGTGACAACATATTTTAATGTATTTTTGCTATGAGTTATAGTAGAGGGCAAAAACTGTACAGAATACATTAATACATCGAGGTGATAATTTAGGATGTAGATTGCGAGTGCTAGTCTGAGATGAAGAGGTTGGCAAAGGAGAATAATTCGTGGTTCGCCGCATCAAACATGTCAGAAGATTGATCACTGAAAAAAGAATAAATTTTGAAATATTATGAGTTTCATGGAGACAGGACATTTAGAAGAGACATCGGAATAGAAATATGTCGGCTATTTATACAGTATATGTGCTATGCTCATTGTGGTCCAAAGAAGTGACTAGAGAAATTATAGGAAATATAATTAGTAATAATATTCCAAGAAGAATGAGCGATGCTTAGCAACAAGATATACATATTCAAATCCCCATAGGTTCTATCACAAGTTGGAGACTCCTTGACCATTTTTATAACTAACGAAAAAAGAAAAGGTTACGCTCGAGCCAAGATTCTAAAATCAGTTCAAGGGATCAAGCCTTTTGAAACTGACCGGATCAAACAGTTATCATGCACTTTCAGGAGCTGAACAGCGGGAAACACAGGCAGCTGTTAATGCAAACAGTTCACGAACTGCACGGAATCTGGAGTTGGAATGCCGCCAGTTTGTACTCCGGCACGAATCGACTGTAAAACAGGCCAGAGCTTCTCGCGGCTACTGCACCAGTACTTTATTGAAATGCGTAAGGGGCGCCGGTTTATGCAATAGAACAAGGGCTCATTAGAATAATCAGGACACCAAATGGTAGTTCTCAGTAGTCGTGCCATGTGTTAAATAATGTATCTGAAACACACTGGAGGTTACTTACTTCCAAAATACAATTCATCCAAGACTCAGCGTAAATTACCATTTACTTGGGTAATTGGTGTGTGTGTGTGTGTGTGTGTGTGTGTGTGTGTGTGTGTGTGTGAGAGAGAGAGAGAGAGAGCAGGGCTGGGGACCCTTTATCTGAGTTTTAACAACAAAGCTTTCCATGGGGCAAAATTCAGTTCCTCTTTTAACGACAAAAACATTTACGTATTGGCTTAACACACATACGATGAAATCTTTCTCCTTGTTAATATAAGAAATGACTTCGATGCAGATTCACTAAATATCTGTATATGTTTGAATTAGGCGCGTCTTGCCAGCGTCCATACTGTGTTACAATGTTAACCGGGAGACTGCAATAAAGAAACAGATATGCCGCGATTTTTCTACTAGCTCTTCAGCTATAGTTAATCGACATCTAATACACAGGAAGAAAACAAAAATACGGATACACCCTAAACACAACCCATTACCAAGCTAATACGGTGCAGGTTCCGCCCCCGGTAGCTGAGTGGTCAGCGCGACAGAATTTCAATCCCAAGGGCCCGGGTTCGATTCCCGCCTGGGTCGGAGATTTTCTCCGCTCAGACACTGGGTGTTGCGTTGTCCTGATCATCATCATCATCATCATCTCATCCCCATAGACGCGCAAGTCGCCGAAGTGGCGTCAAATCGAAAGACTTGCAGCCGCCGAACGGATTACCCGACGGGAGGCCCTAGTCACACGACATCGGACCGCATACGGTGCAGGAAACCCGTTGACATTCTTACATCACTCTTCCTGCAAAATAATGCCAATGTCAAATATGGTGGCGGAGCCGGGTGGGGATCGCGCATCCTTCTCTCCACAGTAGAAGACAAAATCTCAATAGTACTGATGTGGGGCCCTGCCCACTCGCCTCGTACAGGATGCCTATAGGATGCTGCGTTCTCGGAATGCTGTACAACAGTTCAAGAAAATTGCATTAAGTTTTTTATTACAATGAAGAAGATAGATCACAAGAACGTGTCTCAAGGGATGGGCGACTGCCAAACAATCAGTGTGTTTCTCTGTATGCTATGCAGTATAAATCTTTAAACCAGCGCCTGTTGAAACACTAATCATCCCCTCGATACAAAAGCATTTATCACATGAACACCAACAATTTTCCCACAGTCGAATTCACTTAGCTCTGATATAATAAACTCACATCTAACAGTCAACCTGTTGCCTAACGGAGCACGTGTGTTCCAAGATGTATCTTAGTGTGTTGAGTCAAATTCGTGTGTTCCAAGATTTATCCCAGTTTCTTGAATCAAACCGTATCGTAAATAACGTGAGCGGAGTCAACTTCGTGTGTTCTAAGATTTATCCCAGTGTCTTGAATCAAACTGTATCGTAAATAACATAACATGAGTGGAGGCAATATTTGCAAAAAATGCTAAATCGGACTTATGCAAAGTTTTTCTCGTAGTGTTGTGTTACATCCCGCAGCATTAAGTGAGAACATATAAACCCGACCATAACTTTCTTTTAAGAGAACTGCATAGCTAAACAGGAGGAACGATTAAGATTTGTCACAAGCGTCGGTTTAGTCATCAATACTCGTCTTGTGATTTGTAACAAATCGTACTCTCCAAGAGTACAACAACTGTCTCTAAAAAAATTTTAAAAAAGTGCTCCTTAGGGACTTAACAATACCTCAAAAATATAGGGTAAAACATAACAACTAACTAGCAACGTATTTTTCACGTTGAATTTGTACCCCTGAGAGGTAGGCTACTTTAAAGCGTACCCTCCACCGGAGCTACCAACCGAAAATCTTGGTAAAGAATAGAGCCTGCGTTCAGAACTAAAATGAAAAATCTCTTCGGGACGTTGTAAACCATTGCTCTTGCAACAGATGGCTGTGACCTCACAGTCGTGTACACGGAAAATGTTGGAAAGTATAACTATTGTCAAAGCTCAATTTCAATACCGCTGCCGTATAAAAAATAACATTATCATTTCTGCAATAACTTAATGTATGATTATTAACAAATGGTATGTTACTATTTCGCAAGAACCCGTAAATTCAGAAAGAAAGCTGATTGCTTCAATATACAGGAGAAAGCAAAATTTATTATTTTATTCATAGCTGTTATTTTCTCAATTACTGAAGTATATATTTCAGAGTACAATTCAGTCGTCAGTTGCACTGTCGTCTTCGGAAGCCTACAAAGTTAGGGATGTTATAAATCATTAGACCTTGGCCAAACATTTATGGAACGTATAAGAAGTGCATTACAAAAACTTACTTAGTACTGATTTAGCACTAGTTTCTTCACAGAAGCGCAGTGCCATGACATGTCTAAAAATTTACATATTGTATGTGACTACCATAAATACAAAGTGACAGACTGATAATTTACGGTAAATGTTTCACATTTAGCCGGCCGGTGTGGCCGAGCGGTTCTAGGTGCTTCAGTGTGGAACCGCGCGACAGCTATGGTCGCAGGTTCGAATCATGTACTCGGGCATGGTGTGTGTTATGTCCTTAGGTTAGTTATGTTTATGTAGTTCTAAGTTCTAGGGGACTGATGACCTCAGATGTTAAGTCCCATAGTGCTCAGAGCCATTTGAACCATTTTTTGTATCACATTTATGCACTTACTCTATTTGTTCTGCTGGCATCAAGGAAGATATACAAAATCATATAAGAAGTATAACTGAGGTACATAAAGAAGTCACATATAATACGAGTATATTTGAAAAACAAGGCATATGGTTCTAATATCTAAATGGAATGGGTTAATTTTCTCAATTTAGAAGAGATGCTATACAATAAAACTACTATCTATTTTTCAACGTAAGCTGATCGTTCGAAAACTCTTTTGACTTTAGGTAGGAATTTTTATATATTTCTAACTCTTCCTACAGGTTCGTTGTGTAGTCCATGTCAACTATATCCAAAATTTCCATATTAAGTAAGGAAAGAGGAAGAAGAGTGTCATTCTGCTAACCAATACTAATCAAGTTTTTGTAAATCGCTTCCTATACTTTACACAAATATATGGCCAAGGTTTAGTGATTTATATTATCCCTCATTTTAAAGGCTTGTAAAGATCGCAAATTAATCTGTTGAAACTGACAAAGTGAAATAAAAATATCTACGCATTTGTGGAATGAATTTTTTTCTGGAAGAAAGGAAAATAACTCACACTAAATCTAAAGCAAGGTATGCACCACTAAGTGTACATAAAATTGACAATGATCTGGTTTCGATATCTAGCACCGACTGTAAAGTTCCACAGATGTCTCCTCTTCTTATTCACTCTAGCTGTACGACTTGTGGTCCATTGCAGCTACTCGTCTCATTTGCTGGATGTACTTTGACAACATTTTTCCTTCCGCTCGTAAGAAAAAGAAATGTCCTTTTGTGTTATGTAAATTGAAAGTGGATGTAGGGGGGAGAGAGAGAAAGGAAACGAAAGGAATTCATGGTGTCACCTGCATAGGGACTTTCTGCGGAATCAGTGGCGACGAGTGAAAATTTTTGTCGGACCTGGATTCGAACTTGTGATCTTGTGCTTACTAGGCAGTAATATTAACCACTGCACCACCAGGACACAGAGTTTATCGTAACTGCGCGGACAACCTCGGTATGCTTCTCGACCGACTCACATTCCCACCTTGCGCCACCTATCTACAGTCCCTGTCCAAATCCCCGTTACTTCGAGATTCCCGCAGGAGGTCGAACGTGACTGTGCATTTACACATGCGCCTTTCCATGTCCGAGAGAACAGACACCACGCATTCATATAATCGTTTTGTATGTTGTATATTTTACAGTATGCGGTTCGACCAATAGTATCTGTAACCTATAACCATATCTTCTAACCTCCAGACTTACAGCTGATGGCATACGTCTGCATTGCCAACTATATCCTTGTTATACCCAAGCTATGCTTTACAACCAGGGACAACTTCTGTTCTTGCTTTTTAATACCAATTGTCCAACATAGTATAGGCATATCGCTACAGCTGCCGTTCTGTAGAATTTCTTTGTGTTAATTCCCTACTCCTTTTGCTAACTGCGTTGATGTTGTGTTGCTTCACACTTTTTTTTAGAACCTGGACTGACACGTCTACGTGAACTGTCCACGTGAAACCGCTGTCGTCTGTAGAAATCGTTATCATATAAGAGATCAGGATCGTAGCGTCAGCTTTCGTACCGATGAACTGACATTTCATGTTCGCATATTTTCTTCGCTTTACCGGTTTCAATAGATTATTCTGTCATTTTCAGAAGCCTGCAAAAGTAGGCACATTATAGGTTTTAACATACTTTGTCATTTTTGTAAGCCAACAGACTAGGCGTATTAGGAATCATTACCGCTTGCTCATACATTTATGTAAAGTGTAAGAAGTGTTTCTCAAGACATTACTCACTAGGAGAACATGGCAATTGGCATCATCTGATTTCCCAAGAACTTTGCTCCGTGGAAGGGGAGTCGAAATAATCGACCCCACGTCTCGGCTTATTTGTTGATACACGACCGTTTCTGAAAAAACGACGGTCAAAGTTTTCGGTGATTTTGGAGGTCTTTTATGTGCTTGTTACCGCACGATATCACTAGACGGATTGGTGGCTTGGTGGTTATAGTCGGGCGTTCTTAATTTTGCGCATCGTGTTCTAAACCCAGTTATTCTCTTTATTCATTTTTTAAATTGTTTTCATTTAACTATCCATTCCAGCAGAATGTTACTGCAGGAACGTTACTTATCGAATTAGCGAATACAAAGGTATTATACTATATTAATTATAAAATTACAACTGGATTTCACAATAAGTGTCATACTCCTATTATATGTATTTATTGTATAATTTATGTGTGTACGGTAAGCTGACGGCTTACAATCTTTCTCAGTTCTCATATTCCGATATTTCATTCTTATATCACATGTTGTATTCATTAGGAAGATTTTATGCATTCCCTTGAAACATTCGAAACACGGATATTTCAAATAACACGAGCACAATGCAAAGGCAGGTTTGCCACAGTTACATTTATTCGTATGAATCTCACTGGGAAAAGAAACGTCGTTAACATAGCTGAGCCTGAGTGGCTGTGCGGTTCTGGGCGCAACAGTCTGGAACCGAGCGGCCGCTACGGTCGCAGGTTCGAATCCTGCTTCGGGCGTGGATGTGTGTGGTGTCTATAGGTTAGTTAGGTTTAATTAGTTCTAAGTTCTAGGCGGCTGATGACCTCAGAAGCTAAGTCGCATAGTGCTCAGAGCCATTTGAACCATTTTTTTTAAACATAGCTGAAGATTTCGCACATTATCAATAATTTCGCGACGAACCATGCATAAAGCATCACTTTTCGGAAAACTGACCCCTTTGCAATTTATTGTGTTTCAAAACACACTAGAGGAATTCCAGCGAAAACAATTTCAAATAATTTTCTCATTCTTTCTTTCTTTAATTCATTCATCCGACAAACAATTAGTAAATGCCGGCCGCGGTGGTCTCGCGGTTCTAGGCGCGCAGTCCGGAACCGTGCGACTGCTACGGTCGCAGGTTCGAATCCTGCCTCGGGCATGGATGTGTGTGATGTCCTTAGGTTAGTTAGGTTTAAGTAGTTCTAAGTTCTAGGGGACTAATGACCACAGCAGTTGAGTCCCATAGTGCTCAGAGCCAATTAGTAAATGAATATGGAGAACGTTGTATCAGTATTCGTATATAATCTTCTGTAGGTATGGGTATACAGAGTGTGTCAAAAAGTACTCTGTAAGTTATTTTAATTAATTTCTATATCATTCCATAGTTGTGCAGTCAGTTTTAACCCATCTTGTATAAATGAAAAAAGGAGATAAAGGTAATAAACGTGTTTCGAATATGGGACGCAAAATTAAGAATCCGTGACGGCAATCGCCGTGCCACCACTTCGTCTGAAGCTTTGCTTTGGTAAAAAGCGCATAAAGAACCTTAAAAATGGTCGAGTACCTACAGATAAGCCGAGACACTTGTTCGCTTTTTTTGCCCCACCCTCCTGGCAAATCGGATTGTGGCACTTGTTGTGTTCTTCTCGTTAGTTCTGGCTTAGCAGAAACAAACTCTTCCTCCTCCTTCCTCGTTTAACAAAGAACTTTTGTATATAGTCTATGTGGAGCACTAGTGGTAAAGTGTTAGACGTGCGAAAGTGCAACAGATCTTGATTTTTAACTGCAGAAAGGTCGAACAAGCAACTACGAGCGCACGACGTGCCCGTCTGAAGCGTGCGAATCTCTCTCGGATGGTGCGGTGCCGCAGCAGAGGGCCCGCTTGCCGGCGGTCAGAGGGTAAGCCGGCCCTTGTCGGCGGGGCTTAGTGGCTAACTGCGCGCCCTCTGCGGGCCGGCAATTCAGTTAGCAGTGCTGGCTGGGGCGCCGGCCCCTGGGCTCGCGGCATTACGGCAAAGCGCTGACGGCCGGGCACGGCAGCCACTCACCGGCGCATCTAGCTCCCTCCCTCCCTGCCTCCTCCAACACCTGCCCGCAATTAACCACTCCCCGCTTATCTCACAACGCCCCAAAGAGCTGCCTGCGTTGTTAGGCACCGCCCGGAGTGGCTGTTGCATCGGAAGCCCAAGTCTCTCAGCTGTCGTCTTACTCCTACCACGGCTGCAAAACTGTCTACTTAGGTATCCATAAAGTTTTACTCCTCACGTCCAAAACAAAGTTAGATAATTAATTTTTTGCTTGTTCGCAGGTTAATGCGAATTCATTCCGCGCGACGGAATGCAACAATTTTTTTTCTCGATCAATTTCGGTAGAGAAAACGCGGAATTTGTTGTGTGATATCGTGGAATATTCAGCCCCTAAAGTTTCAAGAAGTTCCCGTAGATGGCTACACAATTGTAGCCTTCAAAAATGCTTCTGAAACGGAGGTACTTTCCAAGCGGAGAGCTGTGTCAATTTTTTTTTTGGGGGGGGGGGGCGGAGGGCGGGGGGAGGAAACTACAGTACCATACATATTAACATGCGTTTGTAGAATTCTGTGGAGACCTGACAGTGAACAAAAGCACGGTGAATCGTTGGACGAGGCTTCTGTCATCATCGCAACAAGGTCGCGCGTTCTCCCGCATGCCGGCCTGCCGCACACAGCTGTGAAATTGAAGCAACAACTACAGCGTCTTGGTCGCCACAAAAATGCAAACGAGCTTCTACTACTTCATGATAACACATGGTCTCACACAATTCTGCGCACCCGAGTGGAGCACACAAAACACCATCGAACTGATCTTCGTCATCCACCCCACAACCCTGATGGCGCACCTTCCGATTTCCATCTGTTTGGCCCAAGGAAACATGCACTGCGCGGGAAGCAGTACGTGACTGACGAGCAGGTGTTAATGCAGCAAGAAGTTGGCTCCAACATCGATCAGTGGAGTGGTGCCATGCGGGCATACATATCTTCCTGAAAAGGTGGCGTAAGGCCGTCGCACTGAACTGGGATTATGTTGAAGAATTGGGGTTTCTAGCCAAAAGAGTTGCGACTTATACGGTGTATTGGACTCCTGATTAAACCAACTTGCTTTCAGAAAAAATATGTTGCATTACTTACTTAACATCCCTCCCACAAAAAAATGGTTCAAATGGCTCTGAGCACTATGCGACTTAACTTCTGAGGTCATCAGTCGCCTAGAACTTAGAACTAATTAAACCTAACTAACCTAAGGACATCACAAACATCCATGCCGGAGGCAGGATTCGAACCTGCGACCGTAGCGGTCGCTCGGCTCCAGACTGTAGCGCCTAGAACCGCACGGCCACTCCGGCCGGCAGAATGAATTTAACAGTCCGTTCGGGAGTGTCAAATATTGCATCTCTGGTTGTAAAAGACAGAGGTAAAAAATAAATTATTTCATCCGCTTCAGGGGTAGCTTAAATGTAAGCAGTACTTATTTCTATAGAGCCACATGAACCGAAGGCCCCAAGGACTATCAGAGGTATACCACGCGCGAAATCTATCGTTTATTCCATTTTTATTCACGTTTCCTTTTACTTAAAATATTTGGCACAAAGGTGTAAAAAAGAAAAGAGTAACTTTAAATGACTCTTCTGAAGATTAACTCTTCTTTCTGGATTCTATGCTTAAATATTATTTGCTGTCTTCGGAAAACATTATCATTACTTTCTACAAAAAGAGTCTCACATTCACACACATACTAGAAAAAAAAGATAAATTCACTTTAACTCAGGAAAAAACGTCAGGCATGATTCTCTTGACTCCGGGAACTCCATTTAGTGATCATCGCAGTCTAATGATCTTAGAAACATGGGACTCAACAGCACACTTTCATTGACAAAGGTTCATCATCAATCGTTCTAATCTTTTTCTCTACAAGTTCATATTATCTTATAACGACATGTAAGGGGTCCACGGTCCTTTACTCAACATTATTGACTCTGTTTTGGTACGGGTCATGAATGCACATAAACGTCGATTATCTAGACCCAAGCGCCGGGAGTGCTGTGCCAGTGAAACAGTTTGCAGGAGTCGCGGAGTAAAAGTTGGTGGCGGCTACCGAAGCAGCGTTTGGGAGTGTTGCCCTTGTCGCAGGTAGACACTCAAGAAAATACCCATAATTACAATAATTTGTGTGAAATTGTATTTTCTATTAAGAATGAATACAAAAAAAGGGTTGTGTGAATACTATACCAAATGATTCAGCTACCCCTCCCTTTGTGCTTTTACAACCCGCAACGCTTTCAGAAACCACGCGCTAGATTTTCATATATTTTCTCTCGTTGCACACGAGCTATTAGTCCTGCAGAAGAAAATGAGCAGGATTCTCGTGTAGAAAATTTAATGTAGTTTAATTTTGTACAGAGATACGTCTTCGCTAGAGGTCGTAGTTTTCGAATAATTAAAAAAGAAAATAACGTACAAACGTGACCGTCAACGCGTTTTTCTTTAATAACTCGAAACTGTAACCTCCAACGAGAACGTATCCCAAAATAAAATTTAACTACATTGAATTTCCTATAAAAATTCCTGTTAATTTTTTTTTTTTGTGGGGCTGAAAGTGTGCACTTAGTGAGCACTTTAGCGAGCATGAAAGTCTTGCACTTGGTATTTGAAGGCATTGTGGGTCGCACAAAACCGATAGATATGCTTAACTGAAAAATGCTCTATAAACGAAAATTTCGCCAGTGTTCTCGTCTACTGCGCCGTTATTGATTTACAGTATTGGCTAGATTACAGTGTTGGACATGTACGTATCGTTATAATGTCAGGTGACGATTGATATTTAAATTTTTGCCTCTGTCGAGATTTACCGTTCTTACTGTGTAAGTCAAAAGATTGAGTGTTTCATGTTCTCTATTTAAAACGTATTCATTTGTCTGTAGCGTAAGTTCGACAATGACTTTAACCACAATAAACACTAAAATTTTAATTCACTTTAGTATGCAGCTAAAATTTCGTTGTAAGATCTCTATTTTCTAGTCGACTGTCCTTAGACATTATCCACGGTCACGAACTTGACAGCCCAACAATAGAAGTGAAGCACGAAGAAGTGGAGGAGGAAAGGGAATGAAACTTCACGGGTGGAGAAGGTGTGTGATGTTACTGCAGTGATGGCAAAATCGAGTCAGATTTACAAAGTGCTTGAGATTATAAATCCACTTATCAGTACGATGTTGCACACCCTCTGGCCACGAAGCATGCATAAATTCTGTGGGGGATGGTGTCATAAAGACTTCGTATCCGCTCGTAAGGGAAGCTGTCCCACAACTGTTGTAACTGATCTTTGATGATCTGGATACAGACACTGGACAGAATTGGAGTTGACGTCCGAGATGGTGCCACACGATTTGCTGGGGACAGAAGTGAGGGTCCTACTGCCAACGTAAGTACCTCAACAGGAAGTACAGTTCGTAGAGGTACGTGCCTGCTGAGGACTGGTCACCAAGATACTGTCGCATGAGAGATAACACACGAGGAAGCAGGGTGCCCGTGACGTAACGTTGTGCTGTCAGAATACTTTAATCGCTGCCGACCATGAGCTGACGTCATTCCCAGTGATACATAATGGGAGGTCTGCAACTCACAAATAACGTAAATGTGGGCTGTATAAAATTTATTGCAATGTATTTCCAATTTTTCTATTTGACTGACAGAGAGGACAGCCAACTCTCGGTTTCGTGAGCACTTTCTCAACAAAGACGGTGAAACTTCATATGTCAACTACCGCAGAGTATCTCAAGACTGAAAAACACACTCTTCTCAAGCCCACTTTACTTAATATTCACATTTTGCATATAGTTTACAAGGACCTCTAAATCAGGATTAATTATAAGGACTTGCTGATTTATCAGCTCGTACTATAGTTTAGACGGTTTTCTGATTTGTAGAATCTCCTTTCAATGATGTCGAAATTATGTTGTCATAGCACTGGCACGTGCACATATTTTAAATAACTCTTTTTGATCATTATTATTGCTTTAGTTCAATGTGTACTAGTGGCTTTTACTGTATCTTTGTTTTTTTTTTCAGCTCATAGCCTCTGTTTACAAGTTAGTAAAGTCTTTATTACACGCTAACCTGTTAAAATACCTACATTAAGCGATCCTTACAACGCTTATTAGTTTTCAAGTGTTTGTATGGTAGAATTAAATCAGCCTTTTTTACGAGCCACAAGCACGTGTTGAGCGTAAGATTTCAACTCTTAAACATGCGCTGGGACACATCGCTACCTTCTGGGTCAGCGGTCTACACTCCTTGGTATCACAATCTGAGCACAACTCACTTACCTTGCGTTTCAGCAAACTCTCGTCCGGCTGGTCCCGGCGGAGGTTCGATTCCTCCCTCGGGCATGGGTGTGCGTGTTTGTCCTTAGGATAATTTAAAATTAAGTGGTGTGTAACCTTAGGGACTGTTGACCTTAGCAGTTAAGTCCCATAAGGTTTCACACACATTTGATTTGAAGCTCTCGTCCTGCTGCGAACCTCGTCTCAGCATACTGAAAAGTTAAAGGAACTGCCGCTACTCTATCGGCCCATGGAGCCATCATTAGCTTTTAATAAAGAAGAATTCTTTAGCTGCCTTTTACTAGCCACTGCTCCCCCTCCTGTACACGTAATTTTATTTACATACTTGAATGGACGTTCAGGATCTGATCCAAAGTATAATTTTCTTTTTATATAATTAAGTTAATCACTTTGTATGGTTTTGTAAAGTTTTACGTATGCTAGCGTTCCTACTTCGTTCACTGTGTAGCCGTGATCAATTCACTTCAAATTATCAGTGTATTAGTTGCTGTGCGTCGCATAAATTATGTACTTTTTGCGATGTAACACTGTTCAATCTTCCTTCACGATGGCATGTGGTTTTTTGGTGCTTAACTGTTGTTCATTCGCTTTTAGCAAAACTTTTACACTTTTCTGATGCTCAAGTACAGTACATATGCATCTAAAAAACTTTTTATATTTTTTACTTATTTATTGTATAACATCTTTTTCGTCCGATCCTTATTTGACGTCGGCTTACGTATCATTTAATCGTGTGTAAAGCTTCTGAAAATGACAGATTAATTTGTAGAAATCGATAAAGCGATTTTTTATTTTTGGCTAACGACTGATTTTTGGTGAAACTGACCGACACCGCAGTTGTTGAACTTCAGCTGTGAACATGATCAGCAGTTCTGCCTTGCTATATTTTTAATAGTATTTCGTTACTGAACAAAGACACATTGAGGCCCGCATGGTTCACCAGTGTTCAGTATATGTATAACAAAAGAAAATCCTAGCCACATTTGCTATCACGCTTGGGATCCCTCAATAGCAGTCATGCGCTTCAGGCTTAGCTTTCAGTGTTCTCATCGTTTCATCGTTGTTTATTTTGATAAGCGCTTCTAGGAGCTTCACTGTGGAACCGCGCGACCGCTACGGTCGCAGGTTCGAATCCAGCCTCGGGCATGGATGTGTGTGATGTCCTTAGGTTAGTTCTAGGGGGGTGATGGCCTCAGAAGTTAAGTCCCATAGTACTCAGAGACATTTGAACTATTTGTGTGTGTGTGTGTGTGTGTGTGTGTGTGTGTGTGTGTGTGTGTGTGTATTTTTTAAATCTAATTGTATGCTGGCCAGCATCAGTAAAGAGAGTGCCTCTAACGCATGTGTTTCTTGCAGATTTAATATCTTCCTTCTCGTTCTACACACGTGACTACCAATTTGCCGAGAGTTATCGTGCTACGCCAGTAACTCACTTCTTGCTTTTGGCCGCACAGTAAGACCAAAGGATAGAATAGTTCTCCGTGATGTGATAAATCATAGGAACCAGTCTTGGACGTTTTGACAAGGGAAAAAAGAGCAGTGTCTTTCGTACCGCAGCATAACCCAACATCTATCATTTTCCATACCGATGGGTATATCGAATGTACATCATAAACTTGCCGAGCCCTCAGGTCCCAAGGCTGTGTCCTTAGCAGTTCCGACTAAAGTCGAAAACGCAGTATTTTAGACGATGGAGAATGCTGAGCACGACATCTTTTTTAATCACAATGCTGGAACAATTAAAGAAAAAGTGTTTCGGAAGGTCTATTCAGCCCAGATTTTCCCATTCTTCGTGTATGAAAATAAAGACCACTTAAGAAACTTCCTGGGAGATTAAAACTTGGTGCCGAACTCGGAACTTAATTTATGGAAAAATATTCGCACATCATATTGCCAATAAAAATATATTTGAGTCAGTTAATTAGGCAGTAGGTGGATAGATACTTCAAATGTTTTGTGTTAACGTTAGAAATGGTGACCTCCACGATTATAAAGAAGCCAGTGATAGGGATAATCTTTTTCTTTCTTATATGTAAAGCCACAATGAATTTCAAAGAAATAATTTTCCTGCGTAAGATTAGTTTCTATTTCAAATAAAAACTTTACCCGATTTGCGTTAAGTGATGTGGCCCCACAGCCTGTTGCGTTATGCAGTGACATGCACACAGGAGTGTGGTAGACGACGTGCTTATAAGCTCAGTAATGCCCTCCGCCACACACCGTTGGGTGGCTTGCGGAGTATAAATGTAGATGTAATGCTTGTGTGACTTGGCTTGTTAATACCCAAGGGGGCGAAATTTGCTAGTCGCTACTGACACCACACAAAGAGGGTTCTCCAGAAACAAAACTGTTTCCCTGGTACTATACAAAAGAAGCGGACCTTAGGGCCTCGGAAAACCTGTTCGCGATACGACATCGCAGCTTGCTAGTGCAAGGTGAACCAAACGTCCTTTAACATTTGAAAATTCAACACTTCACGGAATAATGTAGGTAGAGAGGTAAACAATTGGCACAAGTGCTTGAAATGCCATGGTATTTTATTGAAACAAGAAAGAGCAAAAATGAGCAATAGATGATACCTCATATGATAGAAAAGCAATAACTACTATAACAATTGATTTTTAGCAAAAACGATGTTCTTTATAACAAATGCTCTATAGACCAATACACAGTAGGAACAATACTGTCAACAGTCAACAGTCATTTCGTATATAAAATTCTTTATGGTGTAATTGATAATATTTTAGGTCTGTAACTTTATTAAAAGTTGTTATAGTTCTTAAAACAACTAAAAAACAAGATAATAAGTTAGCTGAAGGTAAGATGGAACCTGGATTTCCTTGGTGGGAAGCGAGTCCGCTACAGGCGCAGGTGTTTCCCTGTGCAGCCGTAGTTTATAAATTTTCCGGGGTATGAGCCGCGCGTACAGTTTCAGGTCTCTTTTCCTCCGAGTCTTCTGCCTAGTGCGCTTTTCAACTTTTATTGGTAAACGCCCTTGAGATATCCTACTAACCTGAGAGGTCTCATCCCGAACTGAATTTCCGAGACCTTAAGGCCCCCTTCTAAATTTTCATGACATTCTTGTTGCCAATATGCTCTCACGCGTGCTTCGCTGTAACGTCCTCATCGGCTACTTCACCGCTGCTACAAATACACGACAGAAGATTCAGAAGTGGTACGTAATCACATATGTTACGGATGGCACAGCCTTCTGCCCATATTTGAGATATCGATATTCTGCTTCTGGTTTACTTCTGATGACACCCAGAGAATTCTTGCTTTTCTTATGTCGTTAACAGGTGTGTGCGCTTCATACGCCGCAACTCTGTAAGTCATTAGTACATCTTTCGAGCTAACGTGTAACGAGTAACGTCTTATCTGGTGACCCCAAAGGGCTCAACGGCGCTGGCACAGTCGTGTATGAAGTTTTCGATGTTGGAAGAACAATGTGACAAGATTTTCATATCTAGTTCTGTTCAATGATTACGATGTCAATCTCCACTTTAGAAATAATATAATCAAACTGCAGTCATTAGCACATAATCAGTTCTCTTCGCCAAGGCTTACCAGTGCACTGAAATATGCCTGTTATAAATTAGGATATTTGGAGGGCCATCCGCGACAGTTTATATCTTACTGAATTTTGTAAGAAAGTTTAAGTAAGTTTAAATAGTATGTAAATCTAGCGACCGATGACCTCAGCAGTTTGGTCCCTTAGGAATTCGCACACATTTGAACATTTTATCTGGGTAGTGTAAGAAAACGTTATTGTTTAAGCATTTACCTACAGATTATGATTATTGTAATGATTATGTATCATAATGATGACTTACTTATCATTTTCAGCTAACAAAAGACGCTTATATGAAACTGTAAACCAATAAAACAAGACAAAAATAACAGAAACTGGATGTAAAATAACAATTTCAAACATAAAACAAATATAAGTAACATAAATAACTAGAACAACAATAAATGTTTACATATTTTTAATTAGGTATGTTGAAAATACTCTGACACCACACTGTGTACAACTTATTTTCCGAAAATAATATTTCAGAAGCCACCTTTATAATACATGCAGGTATGGAGTTTGAAAGCTTTTTCTGTTGTAACAGAAGTTTTCATTTCTTAAAATGAAGTAATGGTGGTGGAGTATTTGGCGGAATTTCAGATTATTACAAAATTTGGCTATATATAATTTTCAAGGCCTTTCATTACCTATCAACTTTCATACGAGAAATATTTTTTGTATACCTTCACTTCAAAGATATCCTCTCCAAACCCAATACGCCAAATTATCTTTCGGTGTGTGTTTTGCCCCTTAAAAGTGAAAAGGGACACAAAGAAAACAGTACGTTTGGCACTATTTTTCTAATGTAAGTAGAGGATACATGAGACTCCAGACTTTCAGTGATCTGAATTAAAGCCTTCATGGCACAGATTCTTTCACTAAAGTTTCACTACAGCCACATTACATCATATGCATAAATATAAGTAACCCGTTATGCCAATGTAAATTTAATAACTAATGGTTAATAGTGCAAAAACAGAAAAACTGATAAACATATTTCATTCTAATGCAATGAAATGATGCCCGGAAGTGATCCATTGTTTCCTTGCCATACAACATCTACAGTTTCACACTTTATTTTACTCCAAGATTCCCACCGACTGTTTGTAGATCGACCGCCACCACATTACAGGATAATGACCTACACTGTAGACAATAGTGACAGATAGCACAGTAAGCATGCAACATGACCATGATACCGTCTACATCATGACACAATCATCATTTGTCATACGAGGAATTTAACTCACATCGCATTGAAGCCTTTCCAGACTTCTCTACGTACTGTAATTGTCAGTTCAAGACCGAACTGTCTGTTTCCTAATGTAAGCTCATCTTCTATTATGTAATGGTCTAGCTCGTCGCTAGATGAATCATCGTTCAGTTAATTGTCTTCCGCCATCTTCTATCGCTTAATGCACAAATAGTCGCTTTTCATTCGGATTTCAGTTTCATTCATTGCGATATCTTCAGTTATTTTTACGCAGTTAACTGTGTTCTTAGTCCATGCTCCTTTATTCACCCGTTGGATAATTCTCACTTTTTGGGTGGCTGACAGTCTCACATATTAGAGGCTTCATCTCATTGTCGTGGCTTAGGCTCCTAGTACACATTGTTTACAGACTTTTGCATTGAGAAGTATTAGAGATATAGTTTTGTGTTTGGAATTCAGTGTCCAAAATGCTTTTCTATAACAACTCGAATTTGTCAGATAGTTCAGTAACGTCATTGGTAATTTCCATCTTCTTTTAGACACATGGATTACACGTAATTTGTTTTTCTCAATCCTGTTCTGATACGGGCTTTTGCCCTTCACATTCTCGAGTAAGTTCTTCTACAACTGAAGTGAGCAAAAGAACATCAGTTACAAGGGCATTATGATTCAGATGAGATATGTTGATTCATAGTGCCAATTTGGTAATATATATCACAAATTTATATCCGTACAGGTATCGGCGTAAAATGCAAAATTGTAAACTTTGGCAACCGACGGCTGACTGTGTGACGTTGCAGCAGAGTTTCACCGTGCAAATGGTTCAAATTTCTCTAAGCACTATGGGACTTAACATCTGAAGTCATCAGTCCCCTTAACTTAGAAGTACTTAAACCTAACTAACCTAAGGACATCACACACATCCATGTTCGAGGCAGGATTCGAACCTGCGACCATAGCAGCAGCGTGGTTCCGGACTGAAGCGCCTAGAACCGCTCGGCCACAGTGGCCGGGTTCACAGCACAGTTGACAAGGATAGTAAATAGGAGACTTGTCAATACCAGGGCATAAAGTTTCTGCGAAATTCCATGTGCTCACTTGGACAATAAATATGCCTCGCTGACAGGCGAATGAACAATACACGCAGATGTCAGCATTTGAGAGAGGAGGCATCTTTAGGCTCAAAGAAGCCGTTTGGCGTAATCGGCGAATCGCTCGATATTTGAATAAGAGCGATGCCACTGTTCGGCGATGTTAGCAGGAATGAATGAAATGTGACTGGACACAGCATCAGGAAGGAAGCTGTCGACGTAGAGACGCGACATAACGAGAGGGCCGAGCAGTCGTCAGAGAGGCACTCAGAGCCCCAGATTCATCATTATCATTTATCCGACGTGCAACTGGCGCTTCAGTGTCCACAAATACCGTGAATAAGCGGCTCACACAAAGGGGGGCAGAGCTCACGGCATCCTCCACGCGGCCTACCATTGGCCCCTGTACCAACAAGGATGAAAGTGGAGTAGGGCATATTCGGCATGGAATCTCATACAACTGCCTTCAGGGATGAATTCGGTTTAGAACTGAGCCTCGATGACCAGCGAAGACGTGTCTGGAGACGCGCTGCAGGACGGTGGAATACAAACCTGTCACCCTCCATACGACCCGATAACCTGGAGTGATGTTGTGGGGTACCATTTCCTTTCACATCAGGACCGCTTCGGTTATCATTCCGTGGCACCCCTAGAGCACAGCGGCACATCGTGTTACTGTACGCCCAGTTTTGTTGCCCTTCAAGGAAATCCTTCCCTCGCGCGGAGTGACCGCGCGGTTAGAGGCGCCATGTTCGGAATTGCGCAGCCTCCACCGCCGGAGGTTCGAGTCCTTCCTCGTGCATGGGTATGTGCGTTGTCCTCAGAGAAAGTTAGTTTAAGTAATGTGTAAGTGTAGGGACCGATGACTTCAGCAGGTTGGCCCATTAGGAATTCACAAACATTTAAAAAAAAAAAAATCAAATGGCTCTGAGCACTATGGGACTCAACTGCTGTGGTTATCAGTCCCCTAGAACTTAGAACTACTTAAACCTAACCAAACTAAGGACATCACACACATCCATGCCCGAGGCAGGATTCGAACCTGCGACCGTAGCAGTCGCACGGTTCCGGACTGCGCGCCTAGAACCGCGAGACCACCGCGGCCGGCCATTTTTTTTTTTTAAGCCTCACTCTCTTAATTTAATCTAAATTAAACAGTACTTCATTACAGATGTTATCTAACTGGTTAATATGATACATTACCTTGTAGAAAGGTTGTCAAAAGATTTTCTTTCGTAGATAGCTCTAGTTCTTGGTTCCTGGAACAGGCGGTACAGCTGCTTCTACATGTAAAATGCTGGGAGAAGAAGCGCAGCGGTAGCGTAAACGGACTATGACTTGCAAATTACTCTATCCCCGGGCAATTCTAGAATTTTGTAGGCTGTGCAGTAATTTCGCTGCAGTAGAGGAACGTTCACGGCACCCTGCATTTTATTATCTGGGCCACCAGTGGAATTTCTGCAATGAAACGCGGGTGCATATCTTCACGGAGCGGCGAGGCGGTGGCGTCAGAAGGACGCATAACGCGCTCCCGGCGCGCCCTTAACGCATTTAATCAAGTTACTCGAGCCGTAAACAAAGCAGCCGAGATTCGTTGTCGCGCCGCGGGGAGCCTCCCCGGGCGCCGAAGCAGCGCAGGGTCTGGCTCGGCGCGCCGCCACCTGCATCTTCTCGCGTCCGTGGCGACGTGGCGGGCTCAGCTAGCGCCCGAGTCCTCACTCTGCTGTTCTCAGTTTCCACGCCATTACACTGATTGCTACCGCATCTCGGCCTCCTGCCCTTCTGCTCGGCTGCAGATATTTTTCTTTTCCTCGTTTCTGCACCCGCGGCAAGAATCGTTCGTCACCGGCCGTCTTCCATTGTTTCGCCTTTTCTTTCTCTTAGGCGCCACCGGAGCGATATCCAGGTTTCGAAGAGAGCTTAAACTTTACCCGGAAAGTTACTCGTGTAAATGTATCCCTTGCTTCACCGCTCCCTCGAATTAAAAGACAACAACATCGTTGGCCTCGCTGCGTTTTCTCGATGGCCGGTAGCAGAGAATAATCGCTTGTCCGTAGAGTCGATAATTTCGTGGGTACACTGCTAACCGTAAAGAGAAAAAAATAGATTTTTATTTTAAATTTTTCAGATAGAAATAAACGGTTGCACGATGGAAGCATTAACACTGCGACAGCAGCGGAACTACCGGACGCATCATGGCTGGAAATACGGCTGTTGTATAAGTACTATTGGAGAAATGGCGTCGTTTCTTACAGCAGCGCCAATAGATAGAATTACAGTCAAAAACAAATATACAGGATGAATATTTGCCGGCCGGAGTGACCGAGCGGTTCTAGGCGCTTCAGTCTGGATTCGGACGACTGCTACGGTCGCAGGTTCGAATCCTGCCTCGGGCATGGAAGCGTGTGATGTCCTTAGGTTAGTTAGGTTTAAGTAGTTCTAAGTTCTAGGGGATGTTAAGCCCCACAGTGCGCAGAGCCATTTGAATAATTTTTGAATATTTATTTATTTATTAACTCGTCAAGTTCCGTAGGACCAAATTGAGGAGCAAATCTCCAAGGTCATGGAAGGTGTCAGTACATGAAATTACAATATAAAAGTAATAACAGATAAAAATAAAAGTTCATCAACCTTAAAAAGGCAGTCCATAAGTTTAAGTAAACGCTATTAGGAATAAAAATCAGATTAATTTTTCAAGAAACTCTTCGACAGAATAGAAGGAGTGACCCATGAGGAAACTCTTCACACCTTTTTGCACAGGAATTAAGATTCAAATGGCTCTGAGCACCATGGGACTTAACATCTGAGGTCATCAGTCCCCTAGAACTTAGAATTACTTAAACCTAACTAACCTAAGGACATCACACACATCCATGCCCGAGGCAGGATTCGAACCTGAGACCGCAGTGGTCGCGCGGCTCCAGACTGTAGCGCCTAGAACCGCTCGGCCACTCGGGCCGGCTCAAGAGTTAAGGAAGTCTGATCCAGATGCAGGTTTGATTTCTGCCGATTATTAACCGAGCGAAAGTTGCTTATCCTTGGGAATAAACTAATATTGTTAACTAGAAACGACAATAAGGAATATACGTAATGAGAGGCCAATGTCAAAATACCCAGACTCGTGAACAGAGGTCGACAATAGGTTCGTGAACTCACACCTCTTATTGCCCGAACCTCCCGTTTCTGAAGTAAAAATAAATAAAAGCGACAACCTATAGGGATGGATTCATGACTGGAAATGCAGAAAAAATTTCCTATGAACGTGTGTCTGGAAAGGTATCGTTGTCACATAGATGGCGATGACGAATGACAGTTCCTCTGACCACCTGCCGTGTGTTCCTTGTGTGTTTCAGGATGTGTGATAGACGCAGTGTTCTGTAAGCACCTGCATGGTTCGGTATTCATGTCGGGAACAAGCCCAGATTGTGTTTGTGTACGGCCAAGCAGATGGAAATGGTCTAGAGGCAGCACGGCTGTACCAAAACAAGTACCCTTACAGACACCAACGGCATCACATAACATTTAGAACCATTTTTGGGCGTTTGTGTTATCATGGGTCCTTTCAGACTGACGAATATGCAGAGAGGCGGCGGACTGTGCGTAGACTAGGTGTGGAGGACCGGGTTCTACAGGATATTGAGACAAAGTTTAGTACAAGCTCCAAGAAAGTGGCCCGCCAACATGGGATAAGCCAAAGTACGATTATGTGTATCCTCCATGACAGCTGCTAGTATCCCTATCACCTGCAACACACAGGGAACGCACGGCACATGTCAGAGCAACTGTCATTCGTCAGTGCCATCTACCGTGACTTCCGGACACACGTTTTTCCTCCATTCCCAATCAGGTATCTGTCGCTGCAGTCTGTCGGTTTTATTAATGTTCACCCTGTGTGTGTCCTTTCTGACACGCCCAGGAGAACAGACTTCTCCAATAATCTCTTCTGTCCAGACGCATACATACGCTCGAACTTAAACGGGAATTAGCGAATGTTGAGAGTATAGAAGCTTAATGGGCGGGTACACTACGTTAGCAGTGTCAAGAAAGGATGATAATTTTCATCAGCCTGAGACCTGGTCCAATGACCGAAGCGGCTGTGGCAGCCGATCATGTGAAGAGTTAAATCAGGATTCGAGTCATGTTACGGCGCAAATTTTCAACTTTCTCCACTGATTTGTTTCAGTGCCCGCTAGCAGTCGCTGTTGGTCTTTCCTTCCACAGATATCTGTTTGTGAATATAGAAACAGCTGAGGGGTTGGGTTGGGTTGTTTGGAATAAGAGACCAAACAGCGAGGCCATCGGTCTCATCGGATTAGGGAAGGACGGGGAAGGAAGTCGGCCGTGCCCTTTGAAAGGAACCATCCCAGCATTTGCCTGGAGCGATTTAGGGAAATCACGGAAAACCTAAATCAGCATTGCCGGACACGGGTTTGAACCGTTATCCTCCCGAATGCGAGTCCAGTGTGCTAACCACTGCGCCACCTCGCTCGGTGAAACAGCTGAGGTTTCAGACGAGTATACATCTCTAGGTTGTCAACTTTTAACAAGTGGACCGTGGAATATTTCAAACACTGCTTAGTAGACCTCAAAATACACACACACACACACACACACACACACAAGAGACAGAGAGAGAGAGAGAGATGGGGCTGGCATAACTCTCTACTGGGAATGGCACACAGTAAACTTCCCCTGATCCGTAGCACGATTTGTGGGATGATGTATGCTATGCATGAAACCCTACTTAAAAGAAACAACAGGTCAGTACTGTGTGATCACAGTACAGAGCTAACTAATTATTAATTATTTGGATTAGAAACAGGCAGAGGCTAACTGGAGTTGGCGACCTAGTGTGGGAAACAGACAAACCAAACAGTATAACCCCGGCGGCTTCCTTTGAAGTGTTATGGAAGATAGGAGACCTGGCGCTGAAATTAGGGATACGTTTGTACTAGGATCCCTACTGGAACATGCGCTAAGCCAGTCACAAATACTGATGCTCCCAATGCAAGATCCAGTAAACGGAACAGGTAAAATTATAATATTTAAAACTGGTTATTAAATATTTTGGCTGATGGAAAGATTAGTAACCGATTTGGAAACAACGAAAGATGGAAGACTTATAAAATAAGTTGTGGCATTTAATGTCCGACTGTGACATAGTTTTATGTTGCTGAACATAAGAAGGGACTTCGTGGAGGGGCGGATCACATGTGGTACCAGAGTAATTAACATATTAATTCTCAAAGAGAAGCAATTGTCACTCTTTATCACGCATTCACCTGATGCACAAATCATCCAATTAGTAATTCTGTGTCTTTGTTTCATGTTTGCGTACTGGCTGATGAAATGACCTCGTTACTGTGTTATTTATTCTACTTCCCAGACGAAGTCCAATTAAGTAAATTCCTTCCATACCCATACTCGAGTACGTGAGTGAAAAGCTATGCAGATCGAAGTTACTTTGGATGCGAACTGTGACGAAGGGAAAAAAATCCGTTAGAGAAACAAATCTGTTTATTTTCGACATATTACATGGGGAGAGCAATGTTCGCACGATGGAAAATTACTTGTATCCGTACGAACGGCTCCACTGGGACGTGTACTTTCACTCACAGAGGCGGAACTGCCCAGTGCCCATTGCAGATTCTCCTACGTCAACAGAGCGTAGAAAAAAAATCCACTTCGAAAACTGCAATAGCTATCAGCGAGTGGATGTGGTGATAGATCAAGCGCCCGGATGGGCGATGACATCCAAGTTCATAGATGCTGTGAAGTTTTTAATTCACCACACGCCGCACTTTATTTCTATGCATACCTGGCAGTGTTTGGCATCGCGGCAGGCAGAAACTCGAGCAGAGCGATGAATAATGTAAAGCCAACATTTCCTCGGGCGGCCGTTTCTTTGTCGGCCGTCGTCGGCGCCGTATACTATTTGATAAGAAGCGCCCCACGGGCTGTGACATTATCGTTACATTCGCAAGCTCTGTCGCTTAATAGCCGGAATAAATCACGCGTTTGCAGCAGCAGTGCGTTTGTACGACGTAATCAGCAATGCGTTTACGATGAAGAAAAGATCGCTCTACACTTGCCGTATTGTACTGAGTGCTGGGTCATTGTAAGGTAATTGCGATGTGATTTTAACTGTCACCTTTCTTGAGTCCCACGTATGCAATATGGCGATAATTTCGTTAAGGAGATACGGTTTTCTTGTTAAAAGAAAAAAGAAACTATTGTTTCTCGTAAGCGGGGACAATACATAAATGACAAAACGGCTAATGTTCCGAATGTAAAATGACCAGAAAATAGCCCAGGAACTGTGATGATACACATGTTGTTGCGGAATCTAGGCGACACCATATGACGTAACACTGAAAACAGATGACTAAATATTGTTCGCGAAAAACCTTTACACGGAAATCCAGCACTAATAAGCACCAAAAGCCGCTAGATACGTAATTATCAACAGTTTCACAAGGGATTTCCTTCATAAAGGAAGAAAGCAACATTAGGGTTTAATTTCCCGTTGAGAGCTAGGGTATCAGGGACGAGATATCTTGGTACATTTATATCGGCTTAGAGAGTTGCAGAGGCGTCAGTATCTCAAAAAGTGTACACACCAGTGTGGAGTCACTAAGAGAAAAGTAATGCCACGCAAATTGTTCAAAATGGTTCAAATGGCTCTGAGCACTATGGGACTTAACATCTATGGTAATCAGTCCCCTAGAACTACTTAAACCTAACTAACCTAAGGATAGCACACAACACCCAGCCATCACGAGGCAGAGATAATCGCTGACCCCGCAGGGAATCGAACCCGGGAACTCGTGCGTGGGAAGCTAGAACGCTACCGCACGACCACGAGATGCGGGCACGAAAATTGTAATTTCGGTATCATAATAAGTTGATTTTCCTTAAATGCCATAAGTACTCAAAACTATATCCGTCGGACCTCACTAAAAGTCCATTCGAAACCATGAATATGATAATATAAAGCACTTTTTCTTGAACTGGAATATTTTATGACGGTCATTTCTCAGACTTACCGACGGTTGACGTCGGATTACTAATATCAAGCATTATTCCAGATTTATGATAACATTAATGACTTCCAGTGGAGTATGCGCTGATACCAAATTTCCTGGCAGATTAAAATTGTGTGCCTGACCGAGAATCGAACTCGGGGCCTTTGCCTTTCGCGGGCAAGTACTCTACCAACTGAGATGCCCAAGCACAACTCAGGCCTCGTCTTCACAGCTTTACTTCTGCCAATATCTCGTCTCCTACCTTCCAAACTTTACAGAAGCTCTCCTCGCTTACGAGTTCATTTACCTTTTATATCCTTGTACTTCTCAGCTTTCCATTCTTTGCTTAGTACTGGTTTTCCATCTGCGCTCTTGATATTAACCCAGCTTGCATCTCTTTCCTCCAAAGGCCTCTCCAATTCTCCCGTGGGCGCTATCTATCTTTCCCCTAGTTATACATGCTTCTATGTATTTAGATTTTTCCTCCATCCGTTCTTGCTTATCCATTTTGCGCTCAGTTTCATTTTTTAGACTTCTATATTCCCTTTCTCCCACTTCATTTTTATATTTCCTCCTTTTTATCAATTAAGTTCAATATATCCATGGCATACAACGTCTTTTCGTTTTACAAGTTTCGTCCCCCACACGTCTTCTACTACATTTCTTTCCTCTGTATCAGCCAGTCATTGCCTAATGCTCCCTCTGAAACTCTCAACATCCTCAGGTTCCTTCAACTTATCCAGGCACCATCTCCGTAATTTCCTATCTTTTTGCAAGTTCTTCAGTGATATTCTGCAGTTCATAACCAATAGAGTACGACCGGAGTCCACACCTAGCCCAGGGAATACCTTACAGTTTAAAATCTGGTTCCGAAATTCAGTCTTGCCGTTATGTAATCAGTCTGAAATCTTCCAGTGTGCCCAAGTGTCTTTCACGTATACAGATGCAATTAAAAAGGTTAAAAGTACCGTGTCTGCTGAAATTATGTTAGTATTTTACCAGAAATTTACTGATTGTATCTAGTACAAACGCACTACCATTGCTACAGAGACAGCCAAGTGTCGTATTATCTGTAGAGACAGGCTAGTTACAGTAAGATTGTTAGAATGTGCAGATGAAGATCTTTGCGATATTTACTTTGTAGCTGTGGATATTTTTACTGCGTTTTATTGTGAAGAACAACAGTATATAGCGCACCTTGGGCAGCGATTGTAGCCTTTGCAAAAGTTGATGAGCCGTCAGGAATGTACTGCCTAAATATTGGCCACCAGGATCTTGACACACAAAAATTATTGTTAGAATATTACTACTGTGTTATTATCTCTTATGGGCTAAAATTCTCTTTAATTCTTCTTAGGCTAATTCTGTTTGTGTGACCATGTAGATATCTTTAAGGGGTAGCGTACTTGCGCCGATTAATTGCAAAAATGCTGATATCTTATGACACGAATGAACGACTATAATTGGATGAAAATTTCAAACAAAGAATAGTTCCAATTTTGTTACAACTTACACTATGTGATCAAAAGTATCCGGACACTAGGCTGAAAATGACTTGCCGGACGGTGTGGCCGTGCGGTCTAGGCGCTTTAATCTGGAACCGCGTGACCGCTCCGTTCGCATGTTCGAATCCTGCCTCGGGCATGGATGTCTGTAATGTCCTTGGGTTAGTTAGGTTTAAGTAGTTCTAAGTTGACCACAGATGTTAAGTCCCATAGTGCTCAGAGCCATTTGAACCATATTCTGAAAATGACTTACAAGGTCGTGGCGCCCTTCATCGGTAATGCTGGAATTCAGTATGGTGTTGGCCCCCTCTTACCTTGCTGACAGCTTCCACTCTCGCAGGCATACGTTCAGTCAGGTGCTGGACGGTTTTATGGGGAATGGCAGTAGATTCTTAGCGGAGGGCTGAACTGAGGAGAGGTATCGATGTCGGTTCGTGAGGCCAGGCACGAAGTCGGCGTTCCAAAATATCAGAAAAGTATTCTATAGGATTCAGGTCAGGTCTCTGTGCAGGCTAGTCCATTACAGGGATGTTCTTGTCCTATAAGCGCTCCGCCACAGGTCGTGCATTATGTCAGGTGCTCGATCGTGTTGAAAGATGCAATCGCCATCCCCGAATTGCTCTTCATTAACGGGAAGCAAGAAGGTGCTCAAAACATCAATGTAGGCCTGTGCTGTAATAGTGCCACGGAAAACAACAACGGGTGCAAGCCCCCTCTATGAAAAACACGACCACACCATAACACCACCGCGTCAGAATTTTTCTGTTGTCACTACACACTCTGGCAGATGACGTTCACCGGGAATTCACATACCCACACCCTGCCATCGGATCGCCCCATTGTGTACCGTGATATGTTACTCCACACAACGTTTTTCCACTGTTCAATCGTCCAATGTTTACGCTCCTTACACAAAGCGAGGCGTCATTTGGCATTTACCAGCGTGGTGAGTGGCTTATGAGCAGCCATTCGACAATGAAATCCAAGTTTTCTCACCTCCCGCCTTTATGTCATATTACTTTCAGTGGATCCTGATGCAGTTCGGAATTCCTGTGTGATGGTCTGGATAGATGTCTGCCTATTACACATTACGACCCTCTCGAACTGTCGCCGGTGACTGTCAGTCAACAGACGAGGTTGGCCTGTACACTTTTGTACTGTACGTGTCCCTTCATGTTTCCACTTTACTATCATATCGGAAACAATTGACCTAGGGATGTCTAGGAGTGTGGAAATCGCGTGTACAGACGTATGACACAAGTGATACCCAATCACCTGAACGCGTTCGAAAACAGTGAGTTCCGCGGAGCGCCCCATTCTGTTCTCTCACGATGTCTATTGACTATTGAGGTCGCTGATATGGGTTACCTAGCAGTAGGTAGCAGCACAATGCACCTAATATGAAAAATGTATGTTTTTGGAGGTGTCCGGATACTTTTGATCACATAGTGTATGTTTAAAGACTGAGACTGACATTAAATTTAAATATTTGAATACAGCTACAAGGACCTAAATTTTCTGTTATTCAGAATATCCGTATAAGAATATCCGTATAAGGGTTTCCATTGGTAATTATATATATTGATAGGGTAGTTAAGCGCTATACATATGTCCTTTCAGGTCTTTAATGTAGTTTGATCACAATTTTTAAAAAAATTCATTCCTACTGCTATGAGTTTGATGAAACAACATACTCCTGCCTTATTACAAAAGCGCTATTTGTTTAGCGCATCGCAGAACAAATAGTATCCCTACTTAACAAGAAACGTAGAGCTGATTAGAGGATAGCGTATATATTCTGAATATTTATAACTTTTAGTCGATATTATGTATAACAGAATGTGCAAACTGCGGCAGCGTTTCCGCACTGCATACTGATATCGTCATGTTGGCACTGAATGAAATTACTCTGTACTGCTGCCTAATTAATTCGAGTTTTGAACAGTATTCGTTGCAACGTCGAAATTCAGTGCGTGAAAAACGCATAAGACTGGTCCAGTGATAAAGGCGCGCCATTTCAAAAAAAAAAAAAAAAAAAAAAAAATACAATTACGCTGTACATGTTCCCCTGGAGAGCGATATGCGTCTGTTATTCGTGTAGACTTTTTATTTCTGTTTCTCCGCTACAGAGGACAGTAAAAACACACCGTATGTACCATTCATTACTCTTTATTGGAACTGTGTGTGCTGTTTCATTAATTGACAAGGAGAAATAAAATACGTGCATGACAATGATCACCCACAATGTTTTACAGGAATACCTACGTTCAAATTACTTCTCAGTAAAGGACCGTGTCGCGTACAAAAGTCTGAAAATTATGCAGTGAGTTCTACGACTACTTCCAAAGAAAATTCATTTCATCTGTTGTGACCATAAAACAATGTTTAACATTTTGGGTCTCGAATTTTGTATCTAATTCAGTTTAAAAGACTTAAAATCTGTAGGAAGCAGGTAGGATTAGCATTTATCGTCGGGTAGACGACGAGGTAATTTGAGATGAAGTACAAGCTCTATTTATGGCAGGATGGGTACGGAAATCGGGTGAATCCTTTTCTCAAACTAATCATCTCGGAATTTAGGAATACCACAGGTTTTGCACCGCCGTCCTCCTGAATACGATTCCAGTGTCTTACTAATCAGGTACCACGCTGAGTTCTTAAAAATCTGGACCTAGCCCGCGCTGGGATATACAGTAATCAGAGGAGAAATGGGTTAGTTTTGCGATTCCTTCTATTATGCAAGAATACGTATAGTAAAAAAAAGAAATGTGTGTTAAAGGAATACGATAAGCCTTTCGCACTGTATCAAGCAGCGAGCTTGTTCTCATTATTCTTCAATAAGACAAATCGATTTTTGGGAAGCGTTCTGTACATTATTGTGTTGGCCATTGATGAATAAAATACGTGCGTCCAAAAGTGAACTGTGTTTTTGAGATGAGATTATCTTAATCAGTTGAATTAAGTGTCACGTAGACGAGGAGAGGTGACAGGACACCATATAACGCCGCAGCAGTAGTGTATCGAACTATCAAGAGATCGATGTTATCCATGTAAATGTAAATGTCGTGTGACTAGGTCTCCCGTCGGGTAGACCGTTCGCCGGGTGCAAGTCTTTCGATTTGACGCCACTTCGGTGACTTTCGTGTCGATGGGTATGAAATGATGGTGATTGGGACAACACCCAGTCCCTGAGAGGAGAAAATCTCCTACCCAGACGGGAATCTAACCCGGGCCCTTAGGATTGACATTCTGTCGCTCTGACCACTTTTTTAAAAATTTTTTTCTCTGCTTAGTAGGCAGATGTGTTGAACATTTTTTTATCAAGACGCTCTATCCATCTTTTTTGTTTTTTGGGTGTTTTTCATTGTCTTTTTTTGTTTTTTTATTTTTTAAATTGTAAATTATTTCCTCTGCAAACCTACTCTTTTTGTTATATATGGACAAAGGCGTCTTTCAGTTACGACAAACAAAATTAGAATGTACATCCGTAGCAACAACAGAATAAGAGTTCCTTCTGAACTATGAAATAGAATTTGAAACTAATAGTGTGATGATAGATAATAAAGAAAGAAAAATGTAACCAAATCCCGCACGCCATTCCATGTGCATGGCCCATCGGCGTACAGAGTCCATGTTCCAAATTGGTACAACATATCGCAGCGTGTGGAGCCCCATGAAGGCGGTCATCCTCTGCCCGGTACTCTCCAACTGTGAGGGGGGGGGGGGGGGTTATCGAAGACACTGCGCAAATAGTTCACAAATAGTTCACAAATAGTTGTCGGTATCGGGGTGTACACTCAAGTGTGCTATGACTGTCCTGGAGAAATTGCCAGTAATCAAGCACCATCTTCTCATCATATCGAAAGAGGTAGTATATGGACATGCCTTTAAACCATGTGAGTGCGTGAGTCTTCGCAGGTGGGAAATAAGTATCCTCTGGACAAAGGAGGAGCCGTGGCTCAATTGTGCGAGGCGCGATACGTAGGTAGCAGGCGAGGATCTTTTGCACTAGCAGCCATACCTCTAACGCCGATCCACATGTGAAACGGTGTTCGTCAGTATCCACGAGGTGGCAACGTGGGCAAGGGGGGAATCCGTCATCCCAGTAGCGTGCAGTCTTTGTCGTGTTAGAACCTTCCCGTTCACCACCTGGTACCACGCAGCTCGTACCCTCGTGGGGAGGAACGGCTTCTGGACCGCTCTCCACACTGCAGGCCATAGGGTCGTAGGCCTCTTCCTCTCGATCACAGTGCGAGGGATGGACCTTAGCAGCAGTCTGTAAACGTCTCTCGCCTTGGGAGTGCGAGTGTTGGGAAGGTCTGGGTGAGCGCAACTATACTCAAGAATAAATGCCGAGAAGTGCGAGAGTAAGGGTGTAATGTGCGCAACCGTGACAGGTGGCAGAAGAGACGCCGGCAGCAATTCCTCTAACAGACGTCCCGTAAGGGAAGCATCTGTGTGGGTCCACAATTTCATCATTGTGCACAAGTATAATGCTGTAGCCCTCGCTCGTACATTTATAAGTCCCAGTCCGCCATCAAGCGGAGGGAGAATGAGTGTTTCGTAGCGGACTTTGAATAGGTGTCCGGCGGTAAGGTAATATCCAAACGCTGCTTGCAGTCTGTGCGCCATCGCTGTCGATATCGGTAGGACCTGGGCCATGTGGATCATCTTAGTCGCCACGTGAAGGTTGAGATATTCCACACCCTGTAGGAGGTCCATCCGTCGAAGTAAGTTCCGGCGAACTTCTGTGCGTATTGCCTGTAGTAATCGTGCATAGTTAATGGCAGCCGTGCGGCGCACATCCTGTGTAAATGTTATGCCCAAGAACCGGATCTTGTTAACTAGTGGGAGTGGAGCTAAAGCGTCATCCTGTAAACCTCTCCCAATGGGCATCGCTGCCGACTTGGCCACATTCATGAGGCTGCCCGCTGCCAATCCATAGCCATTGATCCATTGTAACACTGAGCGTACTTCGTCACCAGATCGGACAAGTAATAGAAGGTCATCAGCATAGATCCTCCAGTGAAACGTGTGATCCCTCAATGACATGACCGAGAGCCTGTTTTTCAACCCTCCGACAAGTGGTTCGAGTGCGATCGCGTAAAGGATCATGGAGAAAGGCAGCCGTAGGCACAATAAGAGAGTCTACGGCCATGCTATCGTCATGTATGTTGTTATCCGTCGACGGGGGCGGCGGAATCGGAATTGAATCCGTAGCTTGTGGAACGGGTGTGTCATCATCGCCCTGTATTGGAGGATGGAGCCGCGATCCAACAGTGGTCGGCTGTCGTGGTGAAGTGGTAGCTGTCGTGAGGGCTGCTGCATAAGTCACGGGAAGCAGCGTCGGCTGCGATGGCAGGTCCGCGTCAGCCGGCGGCAGTTGAGTGATTCGACGTTGCATACATTCTGATCTGAGGTGTCCCTCCTTCCCACAACCAGAGTAGGTCTTCGGTTGCCCATCGTAGATGACGATGGCACGGCAGTCACCGATATTCAGATAAGGTACATGTCTTTTAAGTTCTATTCGGACCTGGCGGACTCCGTTCAGAACAGGATATGTCTGGCATTACGTCCATTTTTCCGCAACATAATCATGGACGGTGCCGTAGGGGCGCAGCGCTGCCACCGCGTCCTCCGCCGGTAGTTCGAAACGAAGTTCGAAAATTCTGATCGTGCGAAGTCCTATGCCAGAATAATCGACGTGCACAGCCCCCACATTGCCATCGCCATGGCAGAAACGGAGGCCCTGTTTCGTGTCCCGAAGGATCCGTTCACATGTTGCGTCGTTGATGATCTTGACATATACGATGCTACTCACAATGGACAAGTGAATGCCGAGAATGTCAGTCGCCGGGATTTTAACTTCTTATCGTAGAAATCGTTCGACTTCGAGTGCTTTGGGCCGTGCAAATTCGCTGCGGAACGTAAATTTGAGCGTCGATTTTCTGTATTGGTGCGCCATAGTGATCTATATGCTGAGTACGGCACGCGCGAAACGGCCGAGTACGATGTAAACAAACACAAGCGCTCGCTCCGCGGCAGGAACACAAACAGTGCGTCCTCACCGCAGCACAGCCAAAGGCCAACTACCACTCAGCTACCGGGGGCGGACAATGTTATCCATAGTTAATCTAAATAACTTGTTAGACGACAGCAGTAGCAGTGTAATCTCCACCGCTGTCTACAGACCAGTGCCGATTCGAGAACATTTTTCTGCTCAGACAACAAGCCATTTTACGTCTCCTCTTCTTTTCCATTTTTACGCAAAAGCACTCTTCCCCTCACCTTTCCTCCCCTCCCTCCCTTCTCCCTCCCTCCCTCCCTCCCACCTTACCTACCTACCTACGTTATACATTAATTGGCGTTACTTAATCTCGTGGTAAGACCTTTAAAAATCTAAATCTGGTGAAGGTGGAAATATATTGCTTTCGCTGCTAATTATGCTACACGTTGTGTATAAGGTTTTGCACTAGGGGCTAGCCTCTCGGTTTGTCGCCCCAAGCTGTATGCTTGGGCCATAAACCGGCTGTGCTATAGTCGGTTCTTTTGATAATCGATGGGTAACACTGCAAAGAGAAACAACCAGCCGTAGTTCAGACCAGAAAGTAGGAATTGATTTTTGATAGAGCTAAGTGTAAGTAACGTTTGAGATGATTTACTGCATGTTTTACTGCATGTTTTGCTGCATGAACAGCAAAAAAAAAAAAAATAGTAACCGATAAACCTTTTTTCTTTCATCATTTTATGGAGTTGTTTTCTTAAGAGTTTTAAATTATGTCTGAAGTTTATTGGAAGTCTTTACGTGCTCTTATTCTCTAATACTGGATGAATACAGTCTGGGTATTTTACGCTCCTTGTATCACACTACCTCAAGACATACAGGGTGTTACAAAAAAGTACGGCCAAACTTTCAGGAAGCATTCCTCACACACAAAGAAAGAAAATATGTTATGTGGACACGTGTCTGGAAACGCTTACTTTCCATGTTAGAGCTCATGTTATTACTTCTCTTCAAATCACATTAATCATGGAATGGAAACACACAGCAACAGAACATACCAGCGTGACTTCAAACACTTTGTTACAGGAAATTTTCAAAATGTCCTCAGTTAGCGAGGGTAAATGTATCCACCCTCCGTCGCATGGAATCCCTGATGCGCTGACGCATCCCTGCAGAATGCCGTATTGTATCACAGCCGTCCACAATACGAGAACGAAGAATCTCTACATTTAGTACCGGGGTTGCGTACCAAAATGCCCTCATAAATGAAAGTCAAGAGGGTTGACATCAGGAGAGCGTGGAGGCCATGGAATTGGTCCACGGTTGTTGAGAAGCGTACGAACACTTAGACTGAAATGTGCAGGAGCTCCATCGTGCATGAACCACATGTTGTGTCGTACGTCTAAAGGCACATGTTGTAGCAGCACAGGTAGAGTATCCCCTATGAAATCATGATAACGTGCTCCATTGAGCGTAGGTGGAAGAACATGGGGCCCAATCAAGACATCACCAACAATGCCTGCGCAAACGTTCACAGAAAATCTGTGTTGATAACGTTATTGCCACAATTGCGTGCGGACGCTCGTTAGCCCATACATGTTGATTGTGAAAATTTACAATTTGACCGCGTTGAGATGAAGCCTCAACCGTAAAGAGAACATTTGCACTGAAATGAGGATTGACACATTGTTGGATGAAACATTCGCAGAAGTGTACCCGTGGAGGCCAATCAGCTGCTGATAGTGCCTGCACACGCTGTACATGGTACGGAAACAACTGGTTCTCCCCTAGCACTCTCCATACAGTGACTTGGTCAACGTTACCTTGTACAGCAGCAACTTCTCTGACGCTGACATTAGGGTTACCGGCAACTGCACAAAGAATTGCCTCGTCCATTGCAGATGTCCTCGTCATTCTAGGTCTTCCTCAGTCGCAAGTCATGAGCTGGAATGTTCCGTGCTCCCTAAGACGCCGATCAATTGCTTCGAACGACTTCCTGTCAGGACACCTTCGTTCTGGAAATCTGTCTCGATACAAATGTGCCGCGCAACGGCTATTGCCCAGTGCTAATCCATACATCAAATGGGCATCTGCCAACTTCGCATTTGTAAACATTGCACTCACTGCAAAACCACGATTGTGATGAACACTAACCTGTTGATGCTACGTACTGATGTGCTTGATGCTAGTAGTGTAGAACAATTAGTCGCATTTCAACACAAGCACCGAAATCAACATTACCTTCCTTCATTTGGGCCAACTGGCGGTGAATTGAGGAAGTACAGTACATACTGAAGAAAGTAAAATGAGCTCTAACATGAAAATTAAGCGTTTCCGGACAGACGTCCACATAACATCTTTTCTTTATTTGTGTGTGAGGAATGTTTCCTGAAAGTTTGGCCGCACCTTTTTGTAACACCCTGTATAGTCAGTTTGTAACTAAGATATTTATCTTTCTGAAAGATACTTATCTTTATGAAATCATTTTAATTTTTTTAATTCACCCAATTATTGTATGAAATACTGAAAATCAAACTTTTTGCCCTTGTAAGCCGTTAGATAGGCAACCTCTCTCTGGGAGTGTGCAGCGTGAACCGTGTTGGCCGTTTGGTATCAGAGTTGCTAAGCTGAGAGCATAAAGTCTTCTGATAGATGTTTTGTGATTTATTTTGGGTTATGACACTGCCTGTGTTTATATGCTAATAAAATTTCTATGAACAATCTTATAAGCAGACTCTTCGGGAAGCCATCGTACTCATTTTAATCAGGCGGCCGCTGTGGCCGAGCTGTTCTAGGCGCTTCAGTCCGGAACCGCGACGCTGCTACGGTCGCGGGTTCAAATCCTGCCTCGGGCATGGATGTGTGTTATGTTCGTAGGTTAGTTAGCTTTAAGTAGTTCTAAGTCTAGGGGACTGTTGACCTGAGATATTAAGTCCCATAGAGCTTAGAACCATTTGAACCCTTTTAATCACAAGAATAACTATGATTGTTTATTTTAGCTATTTCAGTTGTAAATTCTGTAATGTCTGCAATTCTACCCAGAGTCTTAATACTTTTATTTTACCTGAAGTATTGTGCTGACGTATGCTGGAAACTGTCAGTGTGAACGTCTAACATTCTGCGTAGTGTCTGTTTGTTCTGTATCATGTCTCCCTACCATTTTCGCGCAACGACGCTCTGAGCGTGTTTTTTAGGGAATTGACTAGTTTGAACCTGGGACCTGTTGCTGGTAAGGAGACGCCAGACCACACATGACATGTAGAATTCAGAAGAGTTCAGTGAGACTAGCGATGATATAACCAAATAATTAATGATTTCAGCGTCAGCTCCACTACACTCCCTATAAAAGAATCTTGATACTAACTAAATTTAGTGGAAGGGGTTCAAGGCTTCCCTATTTTTAGTTAGCTGGTAAAATAACGTCGAAAAAGCAGTTAAGTTTGCCATTGGAAGTTTTATTCTACTCACAAAACATTGTTTATAAATTGCACTATTGATAAAAGGAAATGTTTTAATACAGGATGGTAAAAACCAACTGCGTTCAACAAAAATGTGAACGAATATTCCCTGAGTGGGTTTACAAGATCTACAGTGGATCGAAGGATGACCTATGCCATATCACATCTATAATCTAAGTTTAAATTAAGTTTCATAAAAGAGAAAACTATTAAAATGATCTGCAGTGACCTTCAATTATCTTTAATTACTTATCTAACTTGTCATAAATTACAGTAACTGATGTGGCTTCTCAATAACTACACTCCTGGAAATGGAAAAAAGAACACATTGACACCGGTGTGTCAGACCCACCATACTTGCTCCGGACACTGCGAGAGGGCTGTACAAGCAATGATCACACGCACAGCACAGCGGACACACCAGGAACCGCGGTGTTGGCCGTCGAATGGCGCTAGCTGCGCAGCATTTGTGCACCGCCGCCGTCAGTGTCAGCCAGTTTGCAGTGGCATACGGAGCTCCATCGCAGTCTTTAACACTGGTAGCATGCCGCGACAGCGTGCACGTGAACCGTATGTGCAGTTCACGGACTTTGAGCGAGGGCGTATAGTGGGCATGCGGGAGGCCGGGTGGACGTACCGCACGTGGGGCGTGAGGTCTCCACAGTACATCGATGTTGTCGCCAGTGGTCGGCGGAAGGTGCACGTGCCCGTCGACCAGGGACCGGACCGCAGCGACGCACGGATGCACGCCAACACCGTAGGATCCTACGCAGTGCCGTAGGGGACCGCACCGCCACTTCCCAGCAAATTAGGGACACTGTTGCTCCTGGGGTATCGGCGAGGACCATTCGCAACCGTCTCCATGAAGCTGGGCTACGGTGCCGCACACCTTTAGGCCGTCTTCCGCTCACGCCCCAACATCGTGCAGCCCGCCTCCAGTGGTGTCGCGACAGGCGTGAATGGAGGGACGAATGGAGACGTGTCGTCTTCAGCGACGAGAGTCGCTTCTGCCTTGGTGCCAATGATGGTCGTATGCGTGTTTGGCGCCGTGCAGGTGAGCGCCACAATCAGGACTGCATACGACCGAGGCACACAGGGCCAACACCCGGCATCATGGTGTGGGGAGCGATCTCGTACACTGGCCGTACACCTCTGGTGATCGTCGAGGGGACACTGAATAGTGCACGGTACATCCAAACCGTCATCGACCCCATCGTTCTACCATTCCTAGACCGGCAAGGGAACTTGCTGTTCCAACAGGACAATGCACGTCCGCATGTATCCCGTGCCACCCAACGTTCTCTAGAAGGTGTAAGTCAACTGCCCTGGCCAGCAAGATCTCCGGATCTGTCCCGCATTGAGCATGTTTGGGACTGGATGAAGCGTCGTCTCACTCGGTCTGCACGTCTAGCACGAACGCTGGTCCAACTGAGGCGCCAGGTGGAAATGGCATGGCAAGCCGTTCCACAGGACTACATCCAGCATCTCTACGAACGTCTCCATTGGAGAATAGCAGCCTGCATTGCTGCAAAATGTGGATATACACTGTACTAGAGCCGACATTGTGCATGCTCTGTTGCCTGTGTCTATGTGCCTGTGGTTCTGTCAGTGTGATCATGTGATGTATCTGACCCCAGGAATGTTTCAATAAAGTTTCCCCTTCCTAGGACAATGAATTCACGGTGTTCTTATTTCAATTTCCAGGAGTGTATATAACAGAAAAATCATCGCGTTTCAGATTTTTACTTCAAGTGGCAAATGTGAACACCATGAGCTTTAATTGACGATCGACAGTAGTTTTACGCAAAAAGGGAGTGTAACAGATGAGACTTCTGCAGTTCTGAGTGAAGCTTTATGCGCTGTTAAGCGGCATCGCGTGCGTTCATTACCTTGTCGGTGTTCGTCAGGGGGCGGCGAGCAGCACAGCTCCGCTCACCTCGCTGTCTCTGAAGCAACTCTTCTAACTTCTCCTTACTACAATTTACCGAAGTTGGTTTAAAAAAACTATCTGGCTGTGTTTTCATCTGACCAATCAGTCCTAACGTAACAGAGACGCGAAAAAGTCTTACACTAAAACTTGCGGGTGGCGTGGCCCTTTTTGTGTTATTGTAAGATCTATACTGTTTTTCTGGAAGGCTCTAGCTTTTAACATGGGCTGGGGGGTGGTCCTTGACGTACCTGAGACGCGAAAATGTCTCTCGCTAAAACGTGCGGCTGGGGTTGTCCTAGTGGTTAGCTGGCGGTGCGGGTGTCCAGTCCGACCCTTATCGTAGGGCCTTATAGCTTAACACGGTTCTGCTCTCGGCTTCTGTTCTCGTTTCTCCCCTCGGAACTGCGTCTGTCTCACGGTGGGAAGGTATGACATGCATTTAGGCATTCTTCTGTTAGTCTGTGGTATTCCATTTGATCACTTGTTACTCGTATTACTTTGGTTAATTTAATTTCACGATTTATTCGGAGCTATGTGACATACTACTGGATTCGCTTATCATGCCAGGGTTTTCATGGAAAGTGTTGGATTTGCCTGACACCTTACAAACCCTTCAGCCCAAATCCAACTGATCGTAAACCACACCCATTCGCATAAAACCAGGATGGGTCGGCTAAGGCAGCGAATAAAATGCATGACTCGCGCTCGGGACCAGTGGGGTTCTGATCCCCGTCCGGCCTGTGGTAATTTGGTTTTCTGTGATTTGTCGAAACCACTTACGGCGAATGTTGGAATTTTACCTTTGATACGGTCCCTGTGTTTTTCCTATCCCATTCTTGTGTTTCGTCTTTAATTTATTATTACAGTTGCGACGGATTCAAACATCCTCACCACCACCATCATCTTCAATTCAGAGTGTAGCCTTAATTCTTCTGTTCCGCTCACAAACGTCTCTCCTGCCTATGAAACATTTGAGGAAGCGCATGCCTGTTGCTTCTGTCCTACATATTGTACGTTTGCGAGTCTGCTCGCAACCGACACATTTCTACACGAGGGTATCACATGGTTACGATATTATTGCAGAATCAAGGAAAACTTTAAAATCCTATCTTCTTAAAATGTGGATCCTAGGGTTCTAAGATAGATCAAGGAACTTGTTACTTTGTTCTCCATTAATCCTGCGTAATGACGATACTGGTAGAAATCAGGAAAAAGAAATCAGGCTTATATGCAAGCGCACTGACAGTAACTTACCGCGCACGCCATCTTTACCCCGTTATCTCTTTGCCTTTACGGCAACATCGATAGCTTTTCCAAGGAACATTTCCTATATTTGGTTCATCTCTGAAAAGTCCAGTAGTTCTTGCAGTATTCTGCTTCACTTTGTTTGCTTCCTCCGTTCAGCCGTCGTCCACGGACACATTCACAGCGGCGGAGAACGCGGTAGGTAATAAATCGCACGCTTCTCGCGTGATGGCACAATAGTGAGGACTCGACGCCCTTCTTTTGTTTCTGCGAGGAAATTTATTCGCAGGGATCCCAGCAGCGGTTGATTGCCCTGAGGCAGGGTGTTCTGTTCGCTTCCAAGATAGCACGCAACGCGAGACGACGGAGGAGCGCAATTGCAGTCCAGGTCATCCGATGCCGGCGACTGCCCGATAAGAAGGCGTTACGTTGCAGCATGGTGGCGACGTAAGGGTGCAATTTTTTGAGCACAAAAAGTGAACAGGGGGAACTTTGGAGCAATTACTTTGCCACTATTTTCCTGTATCCCGCAATTTTAACTTAGCTCATTGTATCCTGAATTTACTCTTTTGTACACTTGTTACGTCTGGTTGTTTTTAAGTTATTCAAGTGCTTATTACTTTCCTACTACCGCTCCAGCATCCCGCATTTGTAACTACGCTTATAATATCCTTAATTTATTCTTTTCTACAGTTGTTATTGCAGTTTGTTTTTTAAGTTATTTATGTACTTATTGTCTCCACTTGATGGACAGTCGCTCATCATCTAGCCTAATTTCAGGATAGAGAGGATGACTGGATCAGCGCACCATATGATCAACTGTTGGTCCGGTTCACAGGCTTGCCTGATTGTTGTTTTTAGGCTGTACTATCTAGACAACTGACGTGTTGGCTGACCGCCTCTGCCGCAGAAACACAACACGCAAATAATTAAATTATTTACAGTCGCAGAATAAAGTTTGTATGATCCATTAGCAAATAGCAGGAAGGACACTGAATCAGCTGACAACCGTGACAAAAAAGGGTATCTGGCCACAGAATTAAAGAGAAAACAGCCAACTTACTGATGTATATTTACTTATAATTGCTGTATCTTGCCACAACCGGCACAAACTACCAACCAAATTGGATAGTGATCGAATGACACTCTTGTCGCACCGAAGACACTTTAATCATTAAGTAATTGTGGGATGTCTGTCTACGAATCTTGTAAATTTCGTTCTGCACTGTTTTCGTAATACACTGGCTGTCTCTACTAAATCGTCAGGACCATTTTCTCTGGCGTTTCAGCAGATATTTCCAATTTCGATTTTGGGTTGTGTAGCTGGAGTCAGCACAAACAAACCCAGCTCAAATGGTTCAAATGGCTCTGAGCACTATGCGACTTAACTTCTGAGGTCATCAGTCGCCTAGAACGTAGAACTAATTAAACCTAACTAACCTAAGGACATCACACACATCCATGCCCGAGGCAGGATTCAAACTTGCGACTGTAGCGGTCGCTCGGTTCCACACTGCAGCGCCTAGAACCGCACGGACACTCTGGCCGGCTAACCCAGCTCATCACGCATGTAATGCACACCCAGTGTCGACGGAAAACGTCGGTTATTTCCCATTACAAACAAACAGCGGAAATTTATGCGCCCATTCGGTAGAGCGGTCGAAGATTGGTCTAGAGCGATATTCATTTTATCAATACTTATTAACAGGGACAGTAAAACTGAAAGAATAAGCAGTGCACCCTACTCCATCAGCGACAGCGCTTCCCAGGGCCGCGTTGAATGCTGCCACCAACCATTCTTCGCTGCAAAGTCGCTGCTGGGCTATTGTTTATTCCTTGTATTTCACTATCCCCGTTAATACATCATGAAAAGAATATCGTCCTACACTGATCAGCCAGAATATTATGACCACCTACCTAAATACCGGTATGTCCACCTTTTGCAACGATAACAGCGGGGACGCGTCGCGGCACGGAAGCAGTGAGTCCTTGGTAGCTCGCTGGAGGGAGTTGACACCGCATCTGCACACACAAGTCACGTAATTCCCGTAAATTCCAGGGAGGAGAGCGATGAGTTCTGACGCCCGTTCAGTCACATCCCAGATGTCTTAGATCGGGTTGAGAAATGGCTAGTTGGCGGGGGGGGGGGGGAGGGGGGGTTGACCACGTCAATTGTAACTCGCCACACTCGATGCACTCCTTCGCGCTTCTGACCTTGTGACATGGCGCATTATCTTGCTGAAAATGACACTGCCGTCGGGAAATATGATCGTCATGAAAGGGTGTACGTGATATGCAAGCAGTGTAAGGTACTACTTGGCGTCACGGTACCTTACAGGAGTTCCATTGGACTCACGGATGTCCACATGAATGTTCTCCAGAGGGTAATGGAACCGCCGCCAAGTTATCTCCGTCCCGCAGTAGAGGTGGCAAGGATCCGTTCCCGTGGAACACGACGGATTAGCTCCCTCCTATCGGCAGGGTGAAGAAGGAATAAGGATTCATCAGACCGTGAAACGCTCTACCACTGCACCAACGTCCACTGCCCATGGACACGTGCCGATTTCAGTCGTAGTTGCTGATGTCGTGGTGTTAACATTGCCACATGCATGAGTCGCCGGCTGCGTAGGCCAATCGTTAGGAGTATTCGGTGCACTGTGTGTTCAGACACAATTGTACTCTGCCCAGCCTTTCCGCCGCAGTTCGCCCCTATCCTGTTTTATAAATCTGTCCAGCCTACGACGTCCGACGCCTGTAATGAGGTGCGGCCGTGCAATCCTACGACGTCTGGACGTGATTTCACCTTGGTTTCGTCACGTGTTGAAGACGCGCCTTGAAAACGAACACCTGACAAGTAGTGCAGTTTCCGAAATGCTCATGCCGAGCCTCTGGGCTATCACAACCTGTCCTCGGCCAAACTAAGATAGATCGCGCGCCTTCCCCATTCTACACACAGACAGCGCGCTGTCTGGTACTACATGCATCTTGAGTCTGTCTGACTAGCAGTCATTCCTCACCAGGTGACGCTGCTATCGCCTGGACTGGTTTATATCGATAGTAGGTCGATCATAACGTTCTGGCTGATCAGTGTACACCAATGTGGGACCTCTTTGTCGAACGGGCACGTAAAATACCGATGTAAACATAATTTGGTTTGTTACGGGAAACAAGCCAAAGCTTTCGGTTGATAGTGGGCATCGCATAGAAGATAGACGAGCGGAAATTGATTGAGCTGACTCTAGCTACACAATGAAAATACGAAATTGCAGATATCTGGGGAAACTCCAGATAAAAAGTGCCTGACGGTCTATAATACAGAGTGATCCATCTAAAACAGGCCAACGCAAACATTTATAAAAGAATAAATATGCTGAGGCACAGTTTTCACTAAGTTGTAGGGGACAATGTGACGCCTTTCCTGACGTTCGAAAGTAGTTTTATCGCTAATAATCGCCGAATTACAACTTTGTTTTAGTTCTAATATAAGTATTTTCCTTCTTTCTGTGGCATTTAAAAGAAACTGCTGGTAAAACCCTTCGTTTCTTGGAGCACGACCTCATATCCCGAAAGGTTTACCACCAGCTTTGTCATCCGGTTGTGAAAGCCTTCATTCATTGATTCAAAAGAAGCTTCTAAGACAACTTCAGGTCATAACAGGTTTGGCACTTGAAAAAATGGTATAAAGATAACAGCGGCGTGCCGTAGTGGCCGAGCGGCTCTAGGCGCTAAAGTCTGGAACCGCGCGACCGATGCAGTTTCGAATCATCTCTCGGGTACGGATATGTGTGATGTCCTTAGGTTAGTTAGGTTTAAGTAGGTCTAAGTTCTAGGGGACTGATGACCACAGAAGTTAAGTCCCATAGTGCTCAGAGCCATTTGAACCACAGATAACAGCGCTGCGAACCACTGTCTCGCCTTCAGGAGAAGAGGTTCCACAAAAGTCTGCCCTCTCATATCAAATGTAGCCGCGCGGAATTAGCCGAGCGGTCAGAGGCGCTGGCGCTGTGGACATGGACAGTGCGGCTGGTCCCGGCGGAGGTTCGAGTCCTCCCTCGGGCATGGGTGTGTGTGTTTGTCCTTAGGATAGTTTAGGTTAAGTAGTGTGTAAGCTTAGGGACTGATAACCTTAGCAGTTAAGTCCCATAATATTTCACACACACACATATCAAATGTAAGCAAGCACGTAACTCATACACGGTTCGTGCGTTTATTATTCCGGCTGCCATACCAAGTGTTCGAGTTGTTGACCTTGAGCATTGCTACAAGCTGTAAAATAGTTCTGGAGAAACAATACAGCAGGTTGAATTTCATTTTGAGTTAATGGCAGCATAGGCCCATGTTGTAAGGCATTTCATGCCTTCGGGACTCATCAGTGTTTCCTAATAGACCTCTTGTTTTAATTTTCGCCGCAGAGAAAAGTATAGTAACGTTCAGTTTGGAAAGCGTGGAGACCATTTTGCTTTTCCAGAATGACCGCTCCAAGAATCTCCAAATTCTGTCTTAACGTGATCTGTCATCACATGTTCAGAATGAGACGCCCGTCATGTTGGTACCACAGTGATTGGCTTATGTCCAGTGAGACGTCTTGGAGTAACTTCGGCAGCAGCGGATCTTAAGAACTCGATATTCCTTACTGTATTTAGTTTCCCTTCAATAAACCACAGCCCTGAGATCCCATGAAACTGCTGATGCACCGAAATGTGAAGAGGACGAAATGCGATACAATGTAATGCTCGCAAAACACTCGTTTGGGTGATACTTCTCGTACTTCCGAGGTGCCTCTTAGTGCCATTCGCGTTGTGTGTTACTGCTGCTAAAACTTTAGTTTCGTTTCTTTTATCAGGTGCTCTTCTTTTTCTTTGGCGTGTTTTCTTCCACACTCTTCCAGTTTCTAGACTTTACTTATAGTGTTTGCAAAGGCAAATCGTGAGTGCTTGCCACGGAAAAATGTATATATTTCCATTATGGAAACAAACGGTGTCGTAATTCAGTGACTATAAATGAGAGAAATTACTTGCGAAAGTCAGGAAATCAGTCATTTGGTGCACTTTAACTTAACGAAAATCGTACCTCGATATATTTATTCATTCTGAGTGGCCTGTCTTAGCTGCGACACCATATATATACAGGGTGTTCCAAAAAGGTACGGCCAAACTTTCAGGAAACATTCCTCACACACAAATAAAGAAAAGATGTTATGCGGACATATGTCCGGAAACGCTTAATTTTCATGTTAGAGCTCATTTTACTTTCGTCAGTATGTACTGTACTTCCTCGATTCACCGCCAGTTGGCCCAATTGAAGGAAGGAAATGTTGATTTCGGCGCTTGTGTTGACATGCAACTCATTGCTCTACAGTACTAGCATCAAGCACATCAGTACGTAGCATCAACAGGTCAGTGTTCATCACGAACGTGGTTTTGCAGTCAGTGCAATGTTTACAAATGCGAAGTTCGCAGATTCCCATTTGATGTATGGATTAGCACGGGGCAATAGCAGTGGCGCGGTACGTTTGTATCGAGACAGATTTCCAGAACGAAGGTGTCCTGACAGGAAGACGTTCGAAGCAATTGATCGGCATCTTAGGGATCACGGAACATTCCAGCTTATGACTCGCGACTGAGGAAGACCTAGAATGACGAGGACACCTGCAATGGACGAGCCAATTCTTCATGCAGTTGACGATAACCCTCATGTCAGCGTCAGAGAAGTTGCTGCTGTACAACGTAACGTTGACCACGCCACTGTATGGACAGTGCTACGGGAGAACCAGTTGTTTCCGTACCATGTACAGCGTGTCCAGGCACTATCAGCAGCTGATTGGCCTCCACGGGTACACTTCTGCAAATGGTTCATCCAACAATGTGTCAATCCTCATTTCAGTGCAAATGTTCTCTTTACGGATGAGGCTTCATTCCAACGCGATCAAATGGTAAATTTTCACAATCAACATGTATGGGCTGACGAGAATCCACACGCAATTGTGCAATAACGTCATCAACACAGATTTTCTGTGAACGTTTGGGCAGGCATTGTTGATGATGTCTTGATTGGGCCCCATGTTCTTCCACCTACGCTCAATGGAGCACGTTATCATGATTTCATACGGGATACTCTACCTGTGCTGCTAGAACATGTGCCTTTACAAGTACGAAACATGTGGTTCATGCACGATGGAGCTCCTGCACATTTCAGTCGAAGTGTTCTTAAGCTTCTCAACAACAGATTCGGTGACCGATGGATTGGTAGAGGCCGACCAATACCATGGCCTCCACGCTCTCCTGACCTCAACCCTCTTGACTGTCATTTATGGGGGCATTTGAAAGCTCTTGTCTATGCAACCCCGGTACCAAATGTAGAGACTCTTCGTGGTCGTATTGTGATATAATACGCCATTCTCCAGGTCTGCATCAGGGATTCCATGCGACGGAGGGTGGATGCATGTATCGTAGCTAACGGAAGACATTTTGAACATTTCCTGTAACAAAGTGTTTGAAGTCACGCTGGTAGGTTATGTTGCTGTGTTTTTCCATTCCATGATTAATGTGATTTGAAGAGAAGTAATAAAATGAGCTCTAACATGGAAAGTAAGCGTTTCCGGACATATGCCCACGTAACATATTTTCTTTCTTCGTGTGTGAGGAAGTGAGGAATGTTTCCTGAAAGTTTGGCCTTACCTTTTTGTAACACCCTGTATATAGGGTCAGGTTGCAGACGCTTGCGTGTATTTCAAAGAAAACCACAGAAAATCTAATGGTTGGGCTGTGATTTGAACCATCGTCTTCCTGAATGTGAGTGAAGTGTCTTACACTGTGTGCCACTTAGCTCGGAGCCTACAGTTTTAAATTTTTATATGTTTTTTTTTTTCCTGAGGCCGAGGAGAGAAACCTTGCCAGCATGTACCTAGACTGGTGTGAAAAAATGTATGTTGGAAAATTATTCTGAATAAAGGGCAATAAGCCTCTAAATTGTAATTTCGGGTACGAAAGGTGAATTTTTTGTGAATGTGAACGGGAAACGCGCGTTTCTCAGGTTAAGTACTTACCCTTACAAAGATTTGTTCTGCTCTATTCTGCGTAAGCCATGGCCTTATTTATCTGCTGGGGAGCTAGGTCCTACGTATGAGTCTTACAATATGGACTGTGATCGTTAAAGCAAATGAAAGTATATCATTTAACATGAAGTAATTTCGTGATGATTACTGTACACTGTGAAAAAGGAATCCACTCGAATCCACCAATACCGTTAGTGATATTTCCTGTATAATTGAAATACAAATTTAAACATATTCGTTGATTACTTACCTTTATTGATCATCTTCCAGCAAGATAGTATTCCCTTTAGCACTCTAAAATCCGTTACGTACCAACCGCCTGGAAAACAGTGATTGCTGACTGCTTGGAATACTTAAATAAAAACCATATAACTCTAACTAAATCTCGGTGTTGAAGGAATAGAAAAAATCTATTTTCGCCGCTAAATTTAGAGATTAACTGTGTGCTTATGAAAATAACAAGTAGGTATATTAAAGTATAAAACTAATTAACTTTCTTTAGACGATAGAATATATCTCGTCATCATTGTACTCGCTTTCTAGCACTGTGTTACTGGTTTATAAAGCACCAATTCGTGCACGTTTACCAGGAAACCTCCGTAAAGCGTACAGAAACTTCTGTTCAAATGCAGTTTAATTATCTTCTTTTCTTCAGCAGAAGTAATTACTCGTAGGAGGCGAAATCCTTAAGAGACAATCTACGTGGACTTAAACTGCAAATATAGCTGATATTATTAAAGCAGCAAAGACCGTCTTAATTCTAAGGAAAGATATTACCGCCTAAAAGGGATCTTCAGTGTGGTAACAATAAACGTGAGAAGGAAATTTTATTTATCTCTTAATTTTAATGTCGGTCAAAAAGGACTCGAGCCACTCTCGTCACAGAAATATAAAGCTTACTTCTCGGCAGTCTGGTGTATTTCAGGAAATTATTGCCATACTTATAAGGACGAGCATTGGAGTTTAGGGTCCTCATTTCTGTTATATAAAGAGTGGCCACGAACAGTCTGGCAAGCTCGTAAGAGTGTTGCAGGGGAGGTTGTTCTGAAAAATAATTGTTAAGAAAAAAATGCCATGGGTTGCGCCGTTTCCGAGTTATTTAGCACTGACGATAGCCAATCAGGTCGTAGCGAGCGCAAATTCAGGCAACCTGCCAGAGACGGTGTTCTTCGTTTTGTTTCCTCAAACCGAACAAACGGATCTTTTGGTCATCTAGCTTGAATTTATCACTTCCGAAAAAAGCATTTGAACGAGTGGTAACTTTAAAGACCCACAGATGTCTGTGTATTACTGCATGTAGCGCGTTCAAGAAAGTGAATTTGACCGTGCGGCTCCATAATTGGTCAACTGCAGTGTTAATAACTCGGAAATGGCGCAATTTAACGAATTTTTTTTCTTAACAATTATTTTGCAGCACGACGTCCCCTGCAACACCCTTACAAACTTCTCGTACTGTTTCTAACCATCTGTTATGTATTACAGTGACTGTGCCCAAAAATTGAACCCATTGGTTTACTTTTGTCACAGACAGTGGAACCTACATTTCATACCCATCATGGGCAAATAGAAAGTCCTCGCGATTCTTAAATACAGTGCGATCTCTTTGTGCAACATCACATCGAACCTCTTCGTCTTATTCTTTCTCTGGGTAGCAGTGACCTAAATTTATTCTGACTGACTCTCGGAGCAAAATAATCTTCATTTATACCTATTTATCATCACAGTGCATCTGTCGCAAATGCTGTCTCCATGTACAGAAAGGATCTAAAATTGGAGACCTCCAACATAACAGCAGCTCAGGTAACACATTTATAAATTTACATTTGTGTCTTTAGTGATCTCAGTTCTCAGATCTCTGTCGTTTGCTCGCCACGCCCGTTCATTTCTTCCTCATTCCTCTGTCTCTTCTTCTCGCTTCTCTTCACCCTCTCGATTCATTGTTTTAATCTCTCTACCAGCTAATCCACACCGCTGCACTTGACATTACACGATCAGTTGAACTTCATCTATGCACGAAAAATGCAAAAGCTACTCAGAAAAGCCTTTGATAAGCTTTTCGGTTTTGTGCATTCGCGAACATGTGTTTTGTCATTGCCAAAACAGTTTAGTCTTCCTGGGATTTGTGGATAATCCAGATTTCACGTTCTGGTGGTAATATTATTGGAATAAAAGCTGTTCTCGTTGAGTACATTTTGTTGGCGGCTCTTTTCATTTATTTTTCACGACAGCGGCGTTCCTACCCTTGCTGGTAACTCTCACAAAGGTTTTAGAGTGTGTCAGAACATGTTCGAAATAAATTTTTTTCCCGTTAGGAATCAGTATATTTATAACTACTTAATTTATTATTTCAATCCTGAAGTACACTGAAAACTGGGGCTGTGGACACGGACTTTAATTTTCATTAAGTGAAAAATGTTAATGTCTGTATAAATGCATAGAAAACTCCTCCCACAAGTTTCAACGCCGTAAAATAAAATCATGAAATAATTTACAGTCCCAGGAGACTACCCGTGTTTACAAATCCATTTTATAGCACAGTGTTTCAACGTCTGAGCTATGAGTGATGGGCACAGGTTTCTTCGTTAAAACCGTAAGTTTCCGTTTCTGACAAAGGCTGTTAAATCAAACTTTTAAATGTTCTACACAAACATGGACTCCACAAGCGGCTATGCAGCGGAAAGTACATGTTATCGATCCCAGCACGACGGTGCACGGTAGCAGTATGTTCCAAAAAGCCGCTCGTGAAAATGAGATTTTTCTGCCTATCTATTGATCACAGAGATAAGGTGTCAAGTGTTCGGGGATTTTGACTGCTACATTTACCAGTCAGTTGTACACATCAAAAATGGCATTGGTAATTACTGCACAAACAGCTCTGTCCATGACCATGCAACAAGAGATAGACTCAACTTACATTCACCAAGAAAAAATACACATAAAACACAAAACAGCATTTTCTACCAAGGAATAAAACTGTACAATAAATTACCAAAAGAGATTAAAGAAATTGCAAAAATACACTTCTTTAAAGATGCATCTAAAAAGTACCTGTTATGCAAATACATTTTATACATTGAAGGATTGATTAGCTAAATCAGAGTAGGGATTTGATAAAAAATGTTATACAAATAACTAATAATAATTATTAGTATAAAATATCCAACATTCCACACAACATCTTCACTTTGTTTTTTCCTTCTTTTTTTCCTTTCTAGAAATACTTAGCCTCAAGCTATGCAAGGCACAATACCAACACCTCTTCCTCTTTCTGAGCTCAACATCTCACTCATTAAGGAGGGATGCTGACTCAGTTTTTCAGGATAGCAAATGGAAAGGTGCGGTACAGAAAATGGCCCAGATTTCACCAGCGCGCGCGCGCGCGCGCGCGTGTGTGTGTGTGTGTGTGTGTGTGTGTGTGTGTGTGTGTGTGTGTGTGTGTCTGTAGTAATTGAAGTGTTATGAAACAATGTGTGTATAGTGTTTGCAGTGACTGATAGGGAGATATGAGTGAACAGTGTGGCATTACATTATAGCTCTAGTCGTCTTGACAGCCACTTCTATGTTTTCTATTCATGTCAAGTCGTCAAATTTTTTACCATATGTTCTTAAAATGGCGTTCTCTGGAAACAAGGAAATTTTTCTTGATATCATTATCCGAGATCCAAGGGTTCAAAGTTATCGTACTTATCCATATAAAATATGCACGTATTATCCAGCCTGAGGACTAAATGTAGTTTTAACTGACGTAGTAAACACATGACGACGGTTTTGGGGTCATAGATAGGGTTCTGAGATGATCAAACTGTGTTCTAGTCGCCATTTATAGACAAATAAAACATTATGACGCACTGTCTATACATAATGGGCACTTAACACCTATGCAGGCCGTCTTGACCTGCAAATTATTTAACGGTGCACATGACAAAAATTGTGTCCCACGTAATTCTTCGTACTTGCAATTGAAACACCGCGTTGTTTGGCGTACAGTGATTTTAGCCTAAATACGTTGTGTATTTTTATGTAAAATAGTGCAAACTGAACGTGTGGTGGATGGGAGACGACCTTTAGTTAACCATATACATTACGCCTCTCTTTCTAGAAACACCGCAACTGTCTCCCACTGTGAGAAGTAAGATTCAAATTTGACTCAAATATGCCAACAACCTTCATCTGTGTTGTTGCAGTAGCGTGGCGCTCTGCTACGTCACCCTGGAGCTCGGCTGCGCTTCCAACAGCGGGGTGTCAACATATGTGAAAAAAAGGGCACAGCTCAGAAGTTCAAGTGTGGTGTATAGTGGGTTAATGGCGTTACATTGCATTAAATTTTACCACAATTCCATCCAACGCCACCGTAGTCCGGTCACACTATGGGAAGTTCGCTGCGATCTCCAGGACGCTTCAACACTTCTGTAAAAATATCGTGGGTCAGCAACCTCAATGAATCTGATGATACACCTTTCAAGCGCAGTGCGTCCGCAATTTTTGCTGTGGTGTACAAGGTGGAACCACTAGCGACCGTTCAAAACCATTGGACCAAATTTGAACATGACACGAAGCTGCAAATGTTGCTTATGCCTTTTCCTTACTGTTCTGTGGCCTCCTGCGGCGTCCACCTTCGTTAAGTTTTACCTGTGCAGACAGAACCCCTAACCAGAGTCATACGCAGGATAGGCTACTGCCCATGCTGCTAGCAGACCCTCCAGAATCGGATGTATGTCGAAGGGGTTGCCTATCTAAATGGGCCTAGGGCTTCGTCGCAGTTTTTCTGTGTTGGGTACATTTTTAATGTTCACAACAGAGGCAAATGGGTAGCACCGGGGACGTTGGAGGGTGTGGAGGTCTTTAAGAACCCTTTGTCCTTGAACTGCCGTTTGTTTCACTGTCACAACCCTCCGCGATCACGCCACAGGGAGGCGTGAAACAGGAGGGCTGAAAAACCATAATCACTTTTTAATGCTTCGGCTCGCGTCCAAATTATGTCAAATGGTTTTGAATGTTCCCTAGTGGTTCCAAACTGTACATCGGAGCAAATACTGCAGTCGCACTGCACTCCAAATAAATGTAATTGCCCGCGAAAGGCAAATGTCCCGAGTTCGAGTCTCGGTCCGGCACACAGTTTTAATCTGCAAGGAAGTTTCAAATGTAATCATGTTCAATGGGTTTGCTAGCCCACAATGTCCTTAGAGAAGGTTGAAGCGTCCAGGAGATGTCAGCAGTATCAAGATCATTTTCCTGCTTCTCATCACACTGCGAAATGTTGTTTTCGGCGGCGAAATGTGTGGGGATCGAGGCCCCCATGGACGTACTTTAGGCCACCCCCTAAGGTGAGCTGTGTCTGACATGTTTCCCTCCACCACCCATATTGTCATCGTGATTTCAACGATAGGCGTCGCGGTTGTGACCTGTACCGCAGAGGCGTCATAATGAGGGTTGAAACTTAGGGAAGAGAGGCTGGGAGTACCTTCCCGTTGTGTGACACGTTCGCGGTGGCGCTGGACAGAATTATGGTAAAATTTGGTGCCAATGTGAAATCATTAACCACCTTACACCTCATTGGAACTTCTGAGATGTTGTCTTTATTTCGCGTGTGACTACACCTTGCTGTTCGAAGCGTTGTCGAGCCCAGGTGTGAGGTCGTTTAGCATCGTTAAGAGGATTGTTGTAGGCATCTTTGAGCCACACTTCAGACTTACGCGTCACAATGAGAGACCATTATAGCGTTTCCAAAAAACTGCGCAATGCAGTATCCATACATATTTGTTGCTTAAATGTGTCAAAGTATGTAAATGTGTCGAACTATATAAATAAACTGTCAAACTTTGCTGATCTACGCTGCTTTAACAGGGAAAAGAAGGAAACTGGCTGAAGAATGTTCCTGCACGAGCTCGAAAGAGGGGAATACATCGCTCTTTAAAATACTCTGACGTAGCCGCTGTACATGATTGCTGACAGCGATGGTCATGAGAACGCACGGTCTCAAAGAAATCGGTCTCCGGACGGCTCCCTGCCACTGCCGACAGGGAAGGCCATCATGTTTGGCGTGTTGCACTGGCACATCGTACTGCATATGTAGCAGCAATGTGAGCACCAGTTGGCACCACAGTCATACAAAGAACTATTACAGATCAGTTACTTCAGGAACAGTTACGAGCCACACGCCCTGTAGCTTGCATTCCATTGACGCCAAACCACTGCCATTTGCGAGTTGAGTTTTCCCAAGCGAGAGCTTATTGGTGGTCTGTTGTGTTCTGGTGCAAGCTGGTTTTGGCTCGTGCAAGTGATAGCCGTCTGTTAGGTAGGAGGAGGCCAGATCACGGTCTGCAACCAAACAGTCTGCGTGCTGGACACGCTGGACCTACACCTGGAGTTACGGTCTGGAGTGCGATTTGATATGGATGGATGTGGATGGATGGAGAGAGTTGTATGGGCGCACGACGGGAAGGTCTTCAGCGCCCGCTCAGTAACAAATTAAGACGGGTGTCAAGACAATACTCAGAACAGTAAGATAAAATAGAACGTAAAACACGGAGAACAAGCTAGGAAAAATATGTGCCTACCCACACCGAAGCGTGGGACGGAGCATGCCATCAGCAGTAAAACACGGACAACATGGGAAGAAAGTGGTAGAGGGAGCTAAAACAAGTGGCTGGCTGACCGCAAGGAAAAAAGGGAGGAGCCAGCCACTCTGCAATACACTAAAACCTCCAGCCTAAAAGTTTAGGCCAGAGTCCAGACACATCACAAAACTTTAAAAACCTAGACACACACGTCTCATCATTAGCTGAAACACAGGGCAGATCCCCATCGACTCGTGCTTCCACCCTTGCATCACGGTATAAAATGCAGTCTGTTAAAATGTGGCGGACAGAGATGTGCACACCACGAGCATCACAAAAATGGGGGATCCTCTCGCCGTAATAGAAAACTATAAGTGAGAGGACAGTGCCCAATCCGAAGACGCGTGAGGGTCACTTCTTCCTGCCTGAGCACCCGGCAGGAGGAACGCCACGGCCGAGTGGTTGACTTTATCAACCGCAGTTTATTGGCCGTCACCGCCAGCCATTCGTCCTCCCACAACTCCATGCGCTTTCTGTGGAGTGCAGCAATGACAGACTGCAAGGGAATAGGACACTGGACCACATCCTGCTCTCTGCAGGCCTCCTTGCCAGCCCGATCAGCCTCTTCAATGACCCATATTTCTACATGACCAGGCGCCCGGCAGAAGGACACCTCCTCACCCCGCCGTTGGAGCAAGTACAGTTGGTCATATATCAGCTGGACCATCTCCTCAGTTGGGTACAGATTCTGCAATGATTGTAAGGCACTAAGAGAATCGGAGCAGAGGAGAAATCCATTGCCCCGAACACGATTCATCCGCTCCATTGCCTTCAGGATCGCATGGAGCTCCGCTGCGAAAACGGTATATTCATCAGGGATGGCGGCTGGAGCACTCTCGTAGCTATCCTACACACCCTGATCGCACATTTGCCTGTCAGTCAGGTGATTCGACCTGTTGTGCTCCCATTCATGAACAGTATTCCAGGGGGTGTTTTCCAACATGTCTAACCCTAGCCCACACACTGCAGTTGTAACCCAAAATGTTCTGCAGAGTGTCCATTTGTTGCCTTTGTTGCTCGATCACCAGATCTGTCACCAATCGAGCACATACGAGACATCATCAGACACAACTCCAGATCATCCGCAAACAGCATAAATTGTGCCTGTATTGGCAGACCTATTGGTACAGACATGGAACTCCATCCCACAAACTGACAACTGGCACCTGTACAAAAAAATTCATGCATGTTTGCATGCCTGCATTAAACGTTATGGCGTTCCCCAGCGAAGCGTCCTGGGACCTCTACTGTTCCTGATCTATATAAATGACATGGGTGACAATATGAGCAGTTCTCTTAGGTTGTTCGCAGATGATGCTGTAATTTACCGTCTAGTAAGGTCATCCGAAGACCAGTATCAGCTGCAAAGCGATTTAGAAAAGATTGCTGTATGGTGTGTCAGGTGGCAGTTGACGCTAAATAACGAAAAGTGTGAGATGATCCACATGAGTTCCAAAAGAAATCCGTTGGAATTCGATTACTCGATAAATAGTACAATTCTCAAGGCTGTCAATTCATCTAAGTACCTGGGTGTTAAAATTACGAACAACTTCAGTTGGAAGGACCACATAGATAATATTGTCGGGAAGGCGAGCCAAAGGTTGCGTTTCATTGGCAGGACACTTAGAAGATGCAACAAGTCCACTAAAGAGACAGCTTACACTACACTCGTTCGTCCTCTGTTAGAATATTGCTGCGCGGTGTGGGATCCTTAGCAGGTGGGATTGACGGAGGACATCGAAAGGGTGCAAAAAAGGGCAGCTCGTTTTGTATTATCGCGTTATAGGGGAGAGAGTGTGGCAGATATGATACACAAGTTGGGATGGAAGTCATTACAGCATAGACGTTTTTCGTCGCGGCGAGACCTTTTTACGAAATTTCAGTCACCAACTTTCTCTTCCGAATGCGAAAATATTTTGTTGAGCCCAACCTACATAGGTAGGAATGATCATCAAAATAAAATAAGAGAAATCAGAGCTCGAACAGAAAGGTTTAGGTGTTCGTTTTTCCCGCTCGCTGTTCGGGAGTGGAATAGTAGAGAGATAGTATGATTGTGGTTCGGTGAACCCTCTGCCAAGCACTTAAATGTGAATTGCAGAGTAGTCATGTAGATGTAGATGTAGATACACCGGTGGTTAATGTGCCAGAATTTCACATCTGCAATGGCTTAGTAGCACTTACATTAACCTGTGATCTTGCAATGTTAATCAATTAAATATGTTACCTAGACAAATGTATTCCCGAAATTTCGTTATTGTACATTAATAAGATTTTGCTGTTACGATTTTTTCCATCCATGGACTGTTTACCGGTCACGAAAGCTAGAACTGGTGCTCCCTCCCACATATAGAATTTGTTTGATGTACCATTACTTTGTTTGGATGTTGCTCGCAGGTTCATACGTATCAAATTTTATCTCGCTTACACTAATATAATCTAAGAATGGCCTAAAGGGTTAAAACTGTAGAACCTGTTTAAACCTTTAAGTATTAGTACTAAGAAGAATGGTGTGGATATAGACCGTTTAGGTTCTGCAATTGATATAGCCACAACGACGGAAGTTTTTAAAGCAGCAATAGAACAATTTAGTGGTCTGAAAAAAGTAGTAGAACACATAAGCTTGCAAATATTTTTTTTAAAAATCCTAAGGAATCTCATCTACCAAGAACAATACAACCTACGCAAACGTCAGATGCATAACGATAAAACGATTGTTTAACTTTAAATATTTGGGTGAGTAGATTACAGCCGACGAGACAGATAAAGAAATCTTGAAGCAAGAGCCAGAAAAATTAAAATAGCTTTCCGAATCTCAAAAAAATTTACAACAAAAACACGTATCTACAAAAACCAACATCCAGCATTACATCTCTGTCATAAAACCAGGTGTCAACATGCATCCGAACTGTCTTAACCTCTCTGAGAGACGTTTACTAGCGAAATTATAAAGAAAAAAGAAAATAATTTTGCGTAGTATGCTGCTTCCAATATATAAAGACCATATCTACAGGAAAGGACCGAAACAGGAAATATATTCTAAAACAGAAAGTGAAAATGGTTGAGTTGGGTGTTTACGGTCACGTAAGAAGCAGAAGTCATTCATAACGGACTACACGAATCTTCAATATCTGCGAATCAAAATCGGACAAAATTGTGAGGTTGTACGTGAACGCCAAAAAATATCTATAAAAACAGTGTGTATAACAGGAACAGAGACAGAACCGAGACATCATCAAAACAGCTTTAGTGACGTCTGAAACTTGCGGAGATAAGAAACGAACAACTGATGCCAAATAGGCAGATGGATGCCTTTTTAGACACAGTAAATTGAAAAACAACATCGAGCTTCAACAAAAAATAATAATGTCATAATGGCTGTAAGGTTTTCGTGGTTCCTATATGGCGGATTAACGATATAAATAAGTATATAATAATAATAGCAACAATATAGTTGTGGCGTAGCACTATTATACAGGCTCAAATTATCCCCGCAGTTAGAGACGAAAGAAAATAGGATTCTCATATAATGCAGTGGGTGACACACTACGTCTTTCTATGCTTTCCCTAGATCATTTTAAGCAGTACTTGGATAGGTCAATGAACAAGGTGACACACAGTTTCGTTACTCTTGCCCACCTTGCACGACCTACGCGTCAACATCAGCTCTCCTTCCTTTCTGTTTGTTAAAACTTGCAGGTGATCGTCGATTAGTCGCTGAAAGCTGAGTGTTGCTTGCGCTGAAGAGGAGAACACGACAAGTGTCATAATTGTATTTGCCAGATAATTCGCTCAGTGGCAGAGAAGTCAAAAAAAGTGAACAAGCATCTCGGCTTATTGGTAGGTACTCGACAATTTCTGAAGAAACGATTGTTAAAATTTTGGACGTTATTTAAGTGTCTCTTTTTGGACGTAATTTAAATGTCTTTTATCGCGCGATTAGCTCAGCCTCGTTGGTGGCCTCTAACCTTTGGGTCTCGTGTTCGAAATCCGATTATTGCTTTTATCTAGCCATGCCCGTAGAAGCTTACTACACAAACGCTTCTTAAGAAGTTAGGGGATACAAAGTTTACTATCACTATAAAATTAGGGCTGGGTTTCACAATAAGTGTCATACATTTATTGCATAATATACGTGTGTATTGTATTTTGAGGTGTTACACTCTTTTTAAATTCTCATATTCGTATATTTCATTCTTATATCAATTCTTAATTCTGATAGTTCATTCTTCTGAAACTGTGGGGCATTCTCTTGGATGATACCGATCGTAGACTCATTCGAAACACCATGAGCATCGCGTGAAGGCAGATTTGCCACAGCAACGTTTCTTCGCATGAATCCCTCTCGGGAAAGAAACGGCGTTGACATTGATGAAGATTTAACGCTTTGGCAATAATGTCGCGGAAAACCACGCATAACGGATCAGTATTCCGAAAACTGGCGCTTACAACTGATTATGAACCAAGGTACACTACACAAAGTTCACCGAAAACAAATTCAAACAAATTTTCCGTTCATTTGTTGTCCTTTATTGTTGTTTTCTTTTATGAGGACAACTTTATTTCAGTATGCATTAGAAAACATCGATAACATAATCGTGTATAGACATAGGTAGATAAATGGAAAACAACAAGAAAAATAATAATGGGGGTTTGACCACGAGGCGCTAAAATGTGTTACCGTGACACTAGCCACTATGGCTGTCATTTTCTAGAAAAGGATGGAATATCTACATGTTCGCTTGTTTTGACTGCTCTTCCATTGATTGAAGTTTCTGGGAAATCGGGCTATGGTACTTGCGGTCTTCTCCTCGTCTGCTGTGTTTGAACTTTCCTCCCTGTGCTGTGCTGTCCTGTCCTGGGCGGTGACACAATTTTCGTAGACAGACATAGGGTAAAACAAAACTCCCAAGCAGAAGGGAAATGTCACATTTGGATGCCGATAAATTGTTCTCTGCAATAAATGTAACCTACAGTTATTTATCTTTCAATATGAATTATTGTCTATTAATAAGCAGAATAAAGAAAGAGCCCTAAGGAATCTTGTATGCAGATTTTTTTTTCCGGGGACCGTGTTCACATAGAAGTGGCTGTCATTGTAAAAACGATTGCTGGAGATGACGAAGAGATATCGTGCCCGGCTGACTTGTTCCCAACCATTATTACCATCACAGAATTGCACGAGGCCAGCGCTTTGTTCCAGACGGCGGTTAAGCGGGTCAGATAGCGGCGCGCGAATTTCGGCGCGCGATCGTTGATATTAAATATTCCGGCGCGGGGCTGTAAATTCATAAAATTCCAGTAGAGGGCACGGCGGGCGCGCAGCCCGCGGCGCCGATATTCGCCTTCTGAGCCCTTCCCGCACTGCTCTGCCCTACTCTTTCCGGACGTGCCGCTCAGACCACGAAGCGCAGCGGACGAGACAGCGGATGAGATCCAGCATTTAACTGTCGGTCACGCGCATTGTGATAAAATTTACGATGACATAAGCTGCAAGCAAGACACTAGTCTGAAAACAAAAACTTTCCTCAACAGAAATGTGTAGAAAGTAACCACCAAATAGGGGCCTACTCACGCTTTTATCTCCTTTAATTTCGTACCATGTTTGGAGACAGAATAACAACCCTGTGGGAACCAATACTTAATCCCAATCATCTATCGTGCACCTTCCATTTTCTTGCAAGTGGGCAGACCAGACGGTTTTAGAAATCTCAGTTCCTTTCAGTTAAATCCCAGAGAGGTGGGAGTTCCAAGGAGCAGGGCGAAAGTCAGTACACACGGTCAAATCGATGCCGTGACAGTGACATTGTCCTCTTGTTTTACTTCTCACGGAAAGATTTAAGCGTTCGTTTTTCGCTCAAGTGGCTCTGAGCACTATGGGACTTAATTGCTGAGGTCATCAGTCCCCTAGAACTAAAAACTACTTAAACCTAACTAACCTACGGACATCACACGCATCCGTGCCAGAGGCAAGATTCGAACCTGCGACCGTAGCAGCAGCGCGGTTCCGGACTGAAGCGCCTAGAACCGCTCGGCCAAAACGGCCAGCCTTAGTTTCTCCCACGTGCTGTTCGAGAGGGGAACGGTAGAAAAATTCCTCGACGGTGGTTCGATGAACCGTCAGGCAGGCACTTAATTGTGAGTTACACAGTAATCATGTAGATGTGGATGCATCTAGGTTAGTACGCTCTGAAACTAGTTGGCTACAGTTGTGGTTATTATTTTTGTAAATTGAGTGAGCTACTGCAACACCGTATGTTGTTAACCTTGAAGTGATAATCAACTTTAGATCGTAGGCATTCTACCAACAAGAAAGAACTTAAGCTTAGTAAACCAGTGACATGCTTACTATCGAGTTAATGTTCGCCTGGACTTAAGACTTAGTGGTATTCACAACACGGAAACAGTAATAACGAAATATTACTTATTGTACGTATAGTAGTAAGTATATAGCACTCAATTTGTAGGTGATCATGGGGTACACTAGTACGTTATAACTAACTATTTATTCGATAACTGTTTATTGTGACATGGGGGTCCAAGTAGGAGGGGAATTCAGTAAGTAGTGCAACAAATTTTCTTCCTCGGCCAGTTTAGGCTGAAAATATGCTCAATTTGCTGTGGGACATCCTGTAATTTCCCACTTCAGCTCCTTCAGTTTCATGACTGTGGCTACGCTATACGTAGGCTTCAAAATGGGGTCTGTAACGGAGGCGCGTTTCCAAGCAGAGAGGTGTCACTAAGTTTCTTTCGGCGGAAAACCAGAGCATTGCAGATATTCAGAGGCACAATTACTGTTTTCTTTGTTGTGAATACCACAAAGTACACTTAGCTCGATAGTAAGTATATAATTGGTGTACTAAGCTTCAGTTCTTTCTTGTTCGTAGAATGTCTACGTTCTAAAGTTGATTATGACTTCTAGGTTAACAACATACGATGTTACAGTAGCTCACTCAATTTACAAAAATAATAACCACAACTATAGCCAACTAGTTTCAGAGAATACTAACCTAGATGCATCCACATCTACATGATTACTGTGCAATTCACAATTAAGTGCCTGGCTGGGGGTTCATCGAACCACCTTCAAGGAATTTCTCTGCCGTTTGCACAATGACTACGAAGACCTCACAGTACCAAAAGCATGGTAAGTCGTTGGGCTAGGCGTCTGCCTTTATCAAGATGAGGTCTCGCAAACCTGTCCTGTCTCCCGCTTGCCTGCCGGTCTCACATAGTTGTAACTCTTGAAATGTTGGAACGTGCGGACACTCTCATTCGAGGTGATCGGCGGATTACAAACAAACACCTCGCTGCGCAACTGGATCGTACTGTTGCTAGTGATGACATTCTCATCCACCAATTGGGATAGCTGAAGGTGTGTGCCTGTTAGGTTCCTCGCCCTCCGATTTACATTTGTTAGGCTCAATGATGGATGCACTCCGCGGGAAGCAGTACGTGGATGATGGGTAGGTTATTGATGCAGCAAGATATTCGAACTGTTCAAAATGGCTCTAAGCACTATGGGACTTATCTTCTGAGGTCATCAGTCCCCTTAGTACTACTTAAACCTAACTAACTTAAGGACATCACACACATCCATGGCCGAGGCAGGATTCGAACCTGCGACCGTAGTGGTCACGCGGTTGCAGACTGTAGCGCCTAGAATCGCTCGGTCACTCTGGCCGGCGCAAGATGTTCGCTGCGACGTAGAGTAGGAGAGTGATACCATGCGAGCACACAAGACCTCCCAGTAACGTGCCGTAAGGCCGTCACATTGAACGGTTATTCGGTTAATATGATGAAAATGTGGGTTTTGTGGCCAGAAGAGTGGAAAGTGGAAAATAATATGATGAACTTTAATCTTCAATGAAACCAAACTGATTATAGAAAAAAAATGTGTTCCATTACTTATTGAACACTCTTCGTATAACGTACTCTTTGTTACTTAATCTGTTTTTTGTGACGAATATAGCAAGACCTGTCGTTATATCACTGTTGAATTACTTTAAACCAACTATACATGGTGAACATAAATAAAACTGATTAACTACAGGAGCGGATGCCTGGCTGGAAATAAAGGAAAAAAGGTCCAATAACTATGTGCCCCAAAATGCATCGTTGCTACAGTAGATGACGCTGAAGATTGACAGTTCCTCTGACCACGTGCCGTGTATTCCTTGAGTGTGACACGCTGTGAAACTGACGCATTGTACTGTAAGCATCAGAATCGTCCAGTATTTATGTTGGTAACAAGCCGAGATGGCGTTTGATTGCGGCCAAGCAGATGGAAACGTCGAGAGGCAACACGGCTAAAGTAAAACAAGTACCCTCACAGACGCTAATCAGCATCACACAACATTTCAAGACCTTTTTAGGCGTTTGTGTTACCGTGGGTCCTTTCAGACAGACGAACGTGCAGGGAGTGGCTACACAAGGTTACGAGGACCAGATTCTCCAGGATATTGAGAGGAAGCCTAGTACAGGCTCCAGACAAGTGGCCACCAACATAGCGCAAGCCGGCCGCTGTGGCCGAGTGGTTCTAGGCGCTTCAGTCCGGAACTGCGCTACAGCTACGGTCACACGTTCCTGCCTCGGGCATGGATGTGTGTGACGTCGTTGGGTTTACGTAGTTCTAAGTCTAGGGGACTGAGGACCTCAGGTGTTAAGTCCCATAGTGCTTAGACCAATTTGAACCATTTTTTGAGCATAGCGCAAGCTGATTATGTGTATCCTACATGACAGCTGCTACTATTCCTATCACCTGTAATCTCATGATCACCACTATGAACATCTGTTGTGACGTGGATGCGATGCATCTCTTTACTGTGTTCCGGGACGATTTGTTGTCTTTGCACGCACACCGTCAATTTACGGACACATGTTCATAGGGCGTGTTTTCCTCCATTTTCAGCCAGGAATCCGTAGCTGCAGTTTGTTGTATTAATGTTCACCCTGTATAATCCGCTTGTGGTCGCTAAACAAAAGGTTCTCGGTTTATTTGGCGTGTCAAAGTTGGATAAAATTCGAGGCTTTTGATACTTGCCTTGATCATTGTCGGCAGCAGATAAGACAGACTGCTCATACTTGGTGAGACTGCCACTTTCATACCCACAGGACGGCATCAGACTGGTTCGACCACTTTGCGAAGACCGCACGGAAGTGGCGTGCACTGACGTGGCGCCCTTTACGTGCATTGATTTTATTTGCACTCTCTGTCCAGCTTTGCTCGCAGCGCCGGTCTTCGCATCAGGTGGTATGCTGCGAGAAGTCTTCCTCTGTGCCCTTTCTTTATCGAGTACACGCCTACATGCGTTGCTAGGTGCAAAGCCAGTTTCTCTGATGATGTTGTTGCCACATTGTCTAATTGCAACTGCTTCCCTGGTCACAGACGCCCACTGACTAGGTCGATGTGTGACCGAGTATTCTCGTTTGTTCAAACAAAATCTTGCGCTTATATAGCAGAATGTGCTCATCCACCAATGAAAACTCGTTACTACCCACCTCCGTTTCCTTCCTGCTCACTGTTGCTGGTACTCTGCCGCGTCTCTAGCACTACATTCCCTCAACACTACACTTAGATACCCTCTGCTTCCTCTCGCAACGAAATTTTAATCTCCTTCCCATACACGATTAGGAAATCCGCCTGATATACGTGCATACCCTTCCTACCAGATCTAGGAGATACCTGCTACCCACCCCTTGTAGGGGTTCGTTTCCCCTCCTGTCCTCTCCACTCACATCCTAAATCTTGGTTCGGAACTGCATCTCTCTCCACTCTTTCCCCATCCCTCCTCGAAACATCCACCCGCACAAACACCCTCCTACACACTACCTTTCATTGCTACTTTCTCATGATACCCTTCGCCCTGGCAATGTACATCCACTCGTCTTCAGTTATCCTTCAGTTATCTCTTTTAACCAGTCTTACATCAGCCTTCCCGTTTTACTTTATACAATTGCCTATAAGTTTTTATATCTTCGTGTGCGATACTTATTTTCCATTCATCTGTGTCTATATTTTAATTAATCACCGACTCAACCTTCCATATTTTAAATTATGCACCTGAAGATCAATCTTTTTATAGTACAAAACGTTTCTTTTGTCAACCGCCATGTCTAACTTTTACATTTTTTTTTCCTTTTGTGTGGCTGAAGAGCGGCAATTTGTATGCACCGACAGCCCACCCTCTAGCCACATGGACTGGGGGGAACGAGGATGAAATAACAATCAACAAAAAACAAACCACCGCTGCTTTATCCAAAGCCCTGTATTAAACGTGACACTGACACTCAGTCCTTCATGGCAAACCATCCTGGGCTTACATTTTCACAAGGTAATACCCGCCTGCGCCGGCCGGTGCGGCTTAGCGGTTCTAGGTGCTTCAGTCTGTAACCGTGCGACCGCTACGGTCGCAGGTTCGAATCCTGCCACGGTCATAGATGTGTGTCATGTCCTTAGGTTAGTTAGGTTTAAGTAGTTCTAAGTTCTAGGGGACTGAGGACCTCAGCTGTGAAGTCCCATAGTGCTCAGAGCCATTTGAAGCAATACCCGCCTGCACACTGCGAGAATTTCCACCGCTTGTCTTCGCGCTTGCAAAACCCTCCGTTGGCCAGCCCAAATTGAAATCGTTTGGAGCATTACGGGCAGAGCCCTCAAACCAGGTCACCATTTTGACGTCTAACGTGCCAGTTGGACAGAATTTGGCTTGATATCCCTCAGGAGCACATCCAACGACTTTATGAAGCAGTGTCAAGCCAGGTAACTGCTTCCGTAAGGGCCAGAGGTGGAGCAACGCGTTACTGATTAGCTAGATTTGAAGAAATCATCCGATTTTTCTGATTTTTGTGAATCAAACTCGATTAGTGCAAAATGCTTCAAATCCCTTCAGTAGTTGCTGGGATTAACCTTCACATACACACAGAAAAACTCAGCGGGGGCATAACAATGTGTATAGAGACGTGGTAGGTACTGTCGGTAAATTTCTGAGGATCTTCACAAACTGTGCTGTTGTATATGAACAATCGCATTATTAGGGAATTGTTGCCAGGTGCAGAAACACCTGCAAAAAGTAGGCTTGATGAATAGACTCGTAGCTGATCTTAACTTAGACCAATGTATGTAAATATCCGAAAATATTCAAACTTCCTTGATATTGTTCGATTAAATCATTTCCAATCAGTCACTGTACTCTATCAAAATCCTAAATCGGAGGGCAACGATTATAACCACAGTTATGGGAGTGAGCAGCTGGTGTACTGAGATTCACTGAAAGAATGTCAACTTCGTCCATGGAGAAAATCAGTTACAAGTTTTTCGATTTTCTTTCTCTGTATAGGATGCTTGCCAAGTTGGATGAACAGAGAACAGAGAGAAGATCCAAGTAAGAGTTATTCGACTCGTCATAAGTTTTTTTAATCAGCGCCAAAGTTTCAAAAGAACAAAATCAGAGAGAAAAATTAATATTAACGTTGTTCCAGTCCATTTATAGACGGGCATTATAAAACGTGATAGTGTTAATATACCTATGCCTATGTGTTTGTCATCAGTCCGTCGTCTACTCGGAAATTGGGGTAATTACAAACTTTCTACATGCAGTTCACTGTTGCGGCATTATTACAGCACAGATGTAATGGTTTGTGTGATTTACCACAACAGGATATTATTCGTGCCATAAATGAATGTAAATTAAAGAAACATCATGGGTTCTCGGTTCTCTACAGTAACAGCACGCACGTCCCGGTCCAAGAAACTAACACGGCTAACACAAAAATGGAACCTATAAAATACGAGTAGATCAATCAGCGTTCCTGATAGCAAAATATGAAAATAAAAATATAGAATAATCGGATTGTGTATATAAGAATGCATACGACGAACTTTCCATCATTGCAACAATCTTCTGTCGTGGTTGGATTCGGGAATTATCGTATTTTCTACCTGTATTGTTTACTTCGAATGCTCCGGTGAGAAACTGTGATGAAATATTGAATATGCAGAAAATTTTCTTGCACATCATGAGACTTCGGAACGTAGCGTTGAGAGACAGAAAGTTATTTCGCATGGGCGGTATAACTTTTTTTTGCTTTTATCTCATCTGGGATCGTTGCGTTCAAACTTACGCCTCCCTTAAAAGCATTTTCTAATACCTGTTATAAAAGCTTTTCTCTGTGTTACGTTGATTCCATCGCTCCACTGTCTTTGGTTCCTTTAGACGTCCTTGTGGTCTCTTCAGCTCACAAAAAATTATCTCTTTTTTCTTTCTGTCAAATATGATCATGGGCGTGACTCCATCTGTGCAATATTTTTTTTGTGCAACGTGACTATTGTTTCGAAGAGCAGGCAAAACACAGCTTTCACTGCACCGCTGTAGTAATCAGACATGCTAAAACGAGTACTTAAATAGCTAGGTTCATCTGCAAGCATTACAAAGCCATTTAATACTCTACGTTACTCTTTTCACCGCTGAATACAGCGAGGACAAAAATGATGATACAGGGCATTTGTATCACTAAGTCATGAAACGCCTAAGAACCGATAGTAGAAAAAATGGACACTCTTGTTCGGTTAAAAGTCCAATTTCGTTACATACTTATTGAAGTATACATATTTTAAACACATATGCTGTTTAGTTTTATTGTAGAGGACACGTAGATTCAGCACTCTCGACAGCTGCATCGCGAAACATTCAGTTGACCTCGTTAAACTATCACGTGGACAAGAGAAGCGCTTCTGTCTTTCAAAAACAACCTACCCATCGGTGCCATCGCGTTCTCGTGTTTCACAGATCGTGTAAAATTTCCATGGACACTGAACGCACGCGTCTATGTTTGCAGACAAAATGAATGCCACTCTATGTTGGTTTTTTATGGAGTTCACATTTCTGGGAGCTCTAACAGTGTCTAATTGTGTCTAATTTTCTGACAGTGCATCTTCCCATTGACACTCAATGTTATTATACGGCCCTGAATTTTGTAAATTTCGTTACGGGCTTCCAGCACCTGTTTTGGTTTCACTGATTTTCAGTGCACGCTTCTTTACGTGCAGGTGTGTACCTGCACGTAAAAAAAGCAACGCTAATAAACTTAAGTAGTTCGCTGTCAGGCACACATATATATAACTCTGTGTCATTGTATATACTTTGTTCTCTTATCCCGGGACTTTATTGTAGAATACCTTTCCATAGTTCTTCTCGAGTCTCGTTCTTGATGAACGACTCGTTGTTTCATAATAACAGAATATTACAGAATTTTTCCATTATTTGCGTTTGCTTGATCTTGTTGTAGCTGAGAGGACGGGTCTGCTTTCTCCGTAGTCGTGTTACTTTTATACATAACTTTTTCTGCGCGGTAATTAAGTTCTAGTGAAGTGAAACAGGAAAATCATCACTGCCTTAACGAGGAACCAAATCCTCACATTTATCTTGTTATCGTTGATGTCGTATGTTAATTGTTCTATCTGAGCAGTACTATAGATTTAACATTAATTATTGGTTTCACTGATATAAACTCTACGCATCTAAAATACATGTAGCCAGACTTCTTCGTTCTTAGTCTTGACTCTGCAAAGCAACGTAACAGTCGAATAAAGTATGAGAAGCGAGCATATCTTAGTGTAGATGATATGCTAGTGAGAAAGCGTCAATTTTCAAAGATGTCGAAATACCAACGATTCGTTCTCCTAGAGTTCTATGTACTAGCCTTGCTAATGACGCCAGAAAGCGGAGAGTGATTTTTTCCCTCTGTGCAACAGCGGGAACACTTGCAGCTGCGTCACAGGCTATCAATTACACCGTAATTGAACACTCAGAGACTAAGCGAAAACGGGCAAGGCGCAATACAGACGACTTTCGTCCGGGTGACAATCTTGCAACCGCCGTAAGCGTTTCCGGTTGACCCGAAGGAGAGGGACTTTGACGAAGCATCAGCAGATTTTGCGTTCGTAGGCTGACGAGAGTCACTGTCGCACTATATGACTTTCGCTGCAGTGTTTTTCTAGCATACGAAGAGGAAATAAATTGTAAATTTGTGGTAAGATCTTATGGGACCAAACTGATTAGGTCTTCGGTACCTAAACGTACACACTACTTAATCTAACTTAAACTAACGACAACACATACACCCACGCTCGAGGGAGGACTCGAACCTTCGACGGGGGCAGCCGCGCGGACCGTGACAAGACGCCTCGGACCGTGCGGCTACCCAACGGAGCACGAAGAGGACTTTTCCTCTCTTTGTGGTTACTAAATTTTCTACTCCTCATCTTCTTCTTCTGTGCCTTCACCGGGGGTCTGCATGTTAATCAGTATTTGACCATGTTAGTGGTATTGTGTGGTCGGATGCCCTTCTTGTAATCACCCCTTTTCCCTCTGGGACGGAAATTGTCTAGCCCATCTGTCTGCTCTAGTGTTATTCATATGAAAGTGTGAGAACATTTTGGAAATATTTGAGAGACGTGTAACAGAGACGAGACTGGGTTACCAGACCGGTATTCACCTACTCACATGTGGGAAACCGCCTAAAACCCCATCCAGGCTGGTCGGGACAGCTCTTATCGTTCATGCTCCAGGTGGACACGAAGCGGCGTGCTAACGCGTACGGCTCCCCGCGCAGGTTAAATGTTGTTACACCTTGATGTATATACACTGGTGTCCAAAATTATAGGCTAAAAACCAAAATTTTGCAAGGTTGCGACTATTTTGTCACAAAACAGTAAAATCAGGTGACAGTAAAATAGAAACAATATAAGAATACAGATCATAAACAACTGCAACATGCATAACGATAGACAAAAATGTTTTTCGTTTTTCCAACTTACCGGATTTACAGACACATTCCGACAGCTGGTTAATGCGTTCAGTATGGGACGTGACCACCGCTGGCAGCAATACAGACCTGAAAAACGAAGGGGCATTCTGTGAGTGACGCCACCAATCTCATCTTGAGGCAGTGACGCCCTTTTTTCCTGCAGCGGTGCTCGCAAGTCCTGGAGAATGGTTGGTGGATGCCGACGTAATGCAATCCTCATCCCTAGCGCATCCCAGACGTGCTCTATGGGATTCAAATCGAGAGAGCGGGCAAGACCACGCCATGCGTGCAATATCTTCCCTTTCCAGGAAAACATCAACCACCCGTGCTCTATGAAGTCGAGCATTGTCGTCCAACAATACGTCTGAGCCCACAGAACCTCGTAACAACCGCACGTGAGGTCCCAAATCTCTTCACGATAACTGACAGCAGTTAGACCCGGCCGAGTTAACCGTACAGTTTCATGAAGACGTTTCGATTGGTCAGCATAGTCCCTGCCCACACCATTAGGGATCATCCTCAATGTCAGTGTCTTTCCACAATAGCTGAGTCCCGAAATCGAGATCCACGTCCCTCCAGATGCGAATTCGTCGAGAATCACTATCCAGACCAGATCGGGACTCATCCGTGAAAAGACCATTGGCCAACAGTTCGACCGTCCAGGTGGCATGTTGGCGGCTCCATTCTAGACGTTCTCTTGTGTGAAGACACGTCAGAAGTGTACATACAGCAGGTCTCCGACAGTAAAGGCCACTCTGTCGAAGACTTCTGTCCACCGTTTGCCTCGATACAACACGACAAACGCCAGGTGCCTTGCAGTACTAAGGCGGTACCGTCATGCCTTACAGCCACATAACGGTTCTCTGTTTCTGATGTTACACATGGTCGGCTCCGACCTGGTCTTCAGGACAGTTTCGATCTCTCTAAACTGCCGCCACATCCGAAACACAACTATTCACATTAACCCATCGGACCTCGTCAATTTCCGACTGTCCTGCTTACATTCTTCCCATGACCCTCCACCGCAGAGAGGGAGTCTTCTCTGTGCCCACTGCATCGTCTGTGACTGCGTACACAGCGATTGTGGATGTGGGACTAACCGGCAAACACTATCCCGCCTGATATCTGCCCTGAATCATTGTTGGCATGGATCGTATGGACATTTGTTGACAGTCCTTATGATATATCGTGAATTAGACACAGGACGGGGAAATAGTGGTTTGGTGCTTCAATTTTGGACACCAGTGTATTATACCTGATGTGTCATGGACAAAATTAATATTTCAGAAAGGATTCGGGATTTTATATACCAAATATTTTGAAAGTAAGATATCCACAAAGATATTGAAGAAGTTATGAATTTCATCAACTAAACGTCAATGTTTCAGCTACGTTCGACTGTTCTTGAAAAGACGCGAGCAAAAATATTTCATTCCTTAGTTTTCGCAATGAAACTGTTTCCACACGCAAAAGTGATCATTGTCCACAGTGTTGCTAAGGAATCGTCACGAGACATCGTTTTACATGAAACTTCCTGGCAGATTAAAACTGTGTGATGTGCCGAGACTCGAGCTCAGTTGGTAGAGCACTTGCCCGCGAAAGGCAAAGGTCCCGAATTCGAGTCTCGGTCCAGCACACTGTCTTAATCTGCCAGGAAGTTTCGTATCAGCGCACACTCCGCTGCAGAGTGAAAATCTCGTTAACGTTTTACATGTTATCTCAGCGGCAACGATGAAAGCGCCCTCGATTGTCAAAGCCAATTCTTTTCTCAGCTGTTCCTGCGAAAAATTAACGACTGTTGTATCATTGAACATGTCTTTTCCATAGCTCACAAATACATTTAAAAGGATAATTTTTAAAAATACACTGTGTCTTCATGGTCTTGGTACATAAAGAGTTAGAAATATAAACCAAAATACTATGAAAATTGGTGAACAATTAACTATTAATTGCCTGTGCAATTTGTGCGTTAGTGAAATGTTCGTGGCACAGTTTATGCAAAGCTCTGTCTGTCTGGTCTCAACATTATCCTTTACTGAATATGCTGAACTATTAAATATGGACATACTATGTACCAGTGTCAGATGACGCTTACATTTAACAGGCTACAATCGGAGTACTTATACACTCCTGGAAATGGAAAAAAGAACACATTGACACCGGTGTGTCAGACCCACCATACTTGCTCCGGACACTGCGAGAGGGCTGCACAAGCAATGATCACACGCACGGCACAGCGGACACACCAGGAACCGCGGTGTTGGCCGTCGAATGGCGCTAGCTGCGCAGCATTTGTGCACCGCCGCCGTCAGTGTCAGCCAGTTTGCCGTGGCATACGGAGCTCCATCGCAGTCTTTAACACTGGTAGCATTCCGCGACAGCGTGGACGTGAACCGTATGTGCAGTTGACGGACTTTGAGCGAGGGCGTATAGTGGGCATGCGGGAGGCCGGGTGGACGTACCGCCGAATTTCTCAACACGTGGGGCGTGAGGTCTCCACAGTACATCGATGTTGTCGCCAGTGGTCGGCGGAAGGTGCACGTGCCCGTCGACCTGGGACCGGACCGCAGCGACGCACGGATGCACGCCAAGAACGTAGGATCCTACGCAGTGCCGTAGGGGACCGCACCGCCACTTCCCAGCAAATTAGGGACACTGTTGCTCCTGGGGTATCGGCGAGGACCATTCGCAACCGTCTCCATGAAGCTGGGCTACGGTCCCGCACACCGTTCGGCCGTCTTCCGCTCACGCCCCAACATCGTGCAGCCCGCCTCCAGTGGTGTCGCGACAGGCGTGAATGGAGGGACGAATGGACACGTGTCGTCTTCAGCGATGAGAGTCGCTTCTGCCTTGGTGCCAATGATGGTCGTATGCGTGTTTGGCGCCGTGCAGGTGAGCGCCACAATCAGGACTGCATAAGACCGAGTCACACAAGGCCAACACCCGGCATCATGGTGTGGGGAGCGATCTCCTACACTGGCCGTACACCTCTGGTGATCGTCGAGGGGACACTGAATAGTGCACGGTACATCCAAACCGTCATCGACCCCATCGTTCTACCATTCCTAGACCGGCAAGGGAACTTGCTGTTCCAACAGGACAATGCACGTCCGCATGTATCCCGTGCCACCCAACGTGCTCTAGAAGGTGTAAGTCAACTACCCTGGCCAGCAAGATCTCCGGATCTGTCCCCCATTGAACATGTTTGGGACTGGATGAAGCGTCGTCTCACGCGGTCTGCACGTCCAGCACGAACGCTGGTCCAACTGAGGCGCCAGCTGGAAATGGCATGACAAGCCGTTCCACAGGACTACATCCAGCATCTCTACGATCGTCTCCATGGGAGAATAGCAGCCTGCATTGCTGCGAAAGGTGGATATACACTGTACTAGAGCCGACATTGTGCATGCACTGTTGCCTGTGTCTATGTGCCTGTGGTTCTGTCAGTGTGATCATGTGATGTATCTGACCCCAGGAATGTGTCAATAAAGTTTCCCCTTCCTGGGACAATGAATTCACGGTGTTCTTATTTCAATTTCCAGGAGTGTATGACGAAACTTTTCCTTCCTACACTGACATAAATGGCCTTTTATAGTTTCGATTTTTTTTTATTAGCAGTTCTTGGCAGTTGGCTTACGACTCTTTTTAACTGCTTAGGACTTGTGGAGGACCACCTTTACAAAATAACACAAATAGGACAGAGACAATTGTCACTTGCTGTTCCATCGAATACTAAGAACGCCTGCTGTCGATAGCTGAGAACAAAAGACAGACATCACAGCTCATCGAATTTCAGATCGATCCAACGAGGAATGAGCAATGAACTGTATCCATACGTCTCACTGCACATCAAACAGAACACATCGTCGGAAAACTGGCAGAACGAAAACGCTGCGCATCATCGCGTTATGCTGCTCCTAAGCCAATATTGTACATTACGTCATTGCAAAACCAGTTAATCTCAGTATAGAGTAGAATTACCAAAACAAATTGATGTATGAATTTCAAGTTGTTGTTGGGGGGGGGGGGTATATTTTTTATATCGCTAGAATTTACTGGCTCGCTTTACATCTAGTGTTTTAGTCAGTGACAGAATATACGACCTCAATGTTTGATGAATAAAATCTCGGATTATAACCAAATATTCAATTTTTTAAATCATTACATTCTAAATACTACATGATTCCGCAAACAGAATCTTCGCGTCTTCTCTTGCGATCACATTGGTGGTGAGAACGTAACGTCATAATAAATGTTGGCCAACGGAAACTGATTTCTGATATTGCATATTTTGCCACTTAACAGTAGTAAGAACATGCAGAAGTGTAAAATAAATTTACTCGATTTCCGTAACATAAGATTAGTATAAGGAAATGGAATCATAACGAAGTTATGAGAACTTAGTGGTCATGTATGAAATTGAGCTGAAAGAAGTCATCAGCAAAAGGTAGCAGCTAATAAATGGCCCCAGATGCTTCCGCTATTACAAACGGTCAGTAATGATAAAAGTGTTACTATTAATCAGGCCATTAACTTTTGTCTCTTTATTCGCGTTATGACTCTAAAGTATCTCAAAGTAGCTCTATTAGTCGGAAAATGCACATTTCAGAGTTTGTTGTACAGCTTACGTCACTCACTGTGACATATTTTCTTTTTGTATGAGTGTAAGAGTGACACACCTCACTGTATTAACCTCCAATAAATTTCTCTCATCCAGCAAGGAACTTAGGCGTCATGGTGGATGATCATTCAACCTGAGCTAAACACACAGCTGCAGTTTTCCAGAAGGCTATACCTTATTTCAACGAAGTAGATCAATATTTCTCGTGGAGTACAAAAACAAACTCGTACATTCACTAGCTCTCCAGATTCACGCTTCCAGTGACTCTATTCTAGTAGGACTACAGTAACGGAGCCCACTTGCTCAGAGCTGTAAGACTTTCAAATTGGACATCTTCTCGATCACGTCTGACCTCTCTACGTACAATTTATGGTTCATACCGACAGAGTGTGAACTACGGTTATGCTAGAGCCAAGATAGCCCCTGAGTGTCGGCAACCCATACACACAGAGGATGAGGTTGTCTATGTCCAATGGCATACTGAAAGCACAATTGTAAACACCGGCTATTTACATACAAGATAATGGAAACAGACAGTCCAAACACTACTTCCTGCAGGAGGAGTTCGAGCCACGGCATGCAGGAAGTGTCACTACGCCAAAACTTGATTGGCTGGAGACAGATTTTTTGTGGGCTAGAACCAGATAGTTCGTGGCCTGTTATAGTGCAAGGCGTCACGTAATACTTGTAACTGACTACATTAACGTAGAAAAACTGAAACAGAAGTAATATAGCTCATCAACTTACATACAGTATAAAAAGACTAACAAATATGGGTATCAGAACAGTTATGCGAGTGATGAATCGACAGGCGACATGCGAGACGTGAATTGTCTCGTGCAATAAATTATCAACGGGACCCTCTGCCCAAGGACGTTGGGTACGAGGACACATTACGAGGAAATCCATGAGCAGCGCCGTCGAGGGGTCAAGTACCTCCAACACCAGTCTTTCATATCTTCTTTTTCTCTTCTTAAAAATTAATTTTATATAATGTTCCATTAAAACTTCAAGAAGTAATCACAGTGAAGACAAAAGATCTCTACACAACCACACCTCCACGTGGTGCTGCATGGGCAACGGTGCCCGCGGCCTGAGCTGCGTAATCAAATTTCCTTGCGTGGTGGGAGCCGTGAGTACTGTCTAAGTGGACCGCGAGGAACACTAAAGGCCAGGAAAAAATTTATCAGATGGCGGGATCTAGTTGTATAAATGCAGCTATGAAAAGAAATTGCAGCCTTGTTCGTAATTACACTTTTGTTATAATCAATTTTTAAATTATTTTATCTATGATGGTTGGAGAACACAGAGGCCATTTATGGAAACATCAATGAAGAAAAAATCTATAACCGGCCACACTTTTTGAACGAGTGATTTCTTTTACCGTAACCATTTTTCGGCCTAGACCCACCGTCTTATGGCATCGAGAACTGCTCGTACAGATTTAGCATTTTTGTCCTACACTAGGACAGAATATGTTGTAAACCACAGAAACGAGAATATTATGTTAAACAGGGTGTACAAAAAGTCCGGGAACACTTTCAATTATTTATTGGACAAGAACCAAACATTGTACAGATACCATACATATATCATTTTGAAGAGAAACCCTGAAAGTTTTTTTTTTTCATGTATACCGCCACAGCGTAGTTTGGTAATTTACCGATGTGAGCGCTAGTCGCACACACAAGGGAGGTCAGGTGCGGAGTGAGCTGTTTCATGAAATGTGCTCCCCGATCACCAGATCTCACCCCGTGTGCCCTTTTCTGTGCGGGCACTTTAAAGATCTGGCTGGTGTATGTACTGCCTCTACCACGTGATGTAGTACGGCTCCGAGAGAGAATACGGGAAGCGAGTGCCACAGTCGACGATGCCATGCTGGGACGGGTATGGCATGAATTCGATTACCGTATTGACGTCTGCCGGGTCACTCATGGGACGCACATCGAATGTTTGTAAAAAAAACTTCACAGTTTCACTTCAAAATGCAATACGTATGATATCTGTACAATGTTTAGTTCTTGTGCAACAAATAATTGAAAGTGTTCCCGGACTTATGTACACCTTGCAGTATAGGAGACAAAATGTAAAATTTGTAGGAGAAATCCTCGCTGCCGTAGAACGATTGATCAAGGCCGGAAAACAGTTACAGTGAAGTACATCTTTCATTCAAAAAGTGTGGCTGTTTGCAGTTTTGTTCTTCAGTTTTTCTTTAATTTCTACAAATTAGATGAAGTCAAGAGGGTTAGTAGAAACTGAGATACAAAAGATTACATGAAGATTCTAATCTGGACAGGATAAGTAAATTAATTACTAAATAAAATTTTTGGTAGGACAATAGGTGCCACATTACTGAGAAATTTAATTTAACTTGGAATAATACCTATCCTATAACATAAATATTTCGGTATTTTATAGACTGAATGGATAGCAACAAATCCTTTAGATAGTGGGAAAAGCAAACACCAGAGTCAGATTTATAGGAAGAATCTTAAGGAAATGTAGCTCATCCGCGAAAGAAGCGGCTTAAAAGGCGCTTGTTCGCCCGATTCTTGAGTATTGTTCATCTGTTGAGGATCCCTATCATGTAGGACTGATGGAGGAGATAGAGAAGATCCAACGAAAAGCGGCGAAGTTCGTCACGGTATCGTTTATCTCGAGTGAGAGCGTTACGGAAATGCTAAACAAACTCCACTGGCAAGCATTACAAGAGAGGCGTTGTGAATCACGGAGAGATTTACTATTGAAATTTCAGGACGGCTCATTTCAGAAGGAGTCGGAGAACATAATACCTTCCCCCCATCCCCTCCACATACATTTTGCGTATTGACCACGAGGAGAAAATTTGAGAAATTAGAGCCAATACAGAGGCTAGCCGACAATCATTCTTCCCACGCACTATTTGCGAGTGGAACTGGGTTGAAGGGATCAGATAGCGGTACCGAAAGTACCCTCTGCAACACACCATTAGGTGGCTTGCGAAGTATGATGTAGATGTAGATGGTTTCCTCATTAAGAAATTTAGCATATCTCGAAGTTTGGACTAGTGATTAAAATGAACACTGTGGCTACAAATAACGAAAAGAATAGGAAGTCAGTCACAAGGAAATACATCGATAGTTTAAATAATGGTGTGCGTCAAAGGAATAGTGCAGTAAAATCGTACGTAATTAAAGCTCACACATTTACAATAAAATCTGAGTGAGACGTACTGGCAGAATATACTGTTCGCGGGAAACAAAGTTTGGCACTGTCACAAAAGGTAGGAGCTTGAAAATTGTGACATCAACTCCGGAGCAGCAGGGGAAGAGAGTTTTAATTCTCTTTCGCGAGACGCATTTTCACTCAGCCGCCATTAGGGTGGTCGTATTGGGAAAGTTACACGAGCTGCCGATATTTTGTCTCGTGACAAATGCGGCGGACAGACCACTCCATCCGCGAGCCTGCCACATATTGCCGGTCGCTATTAAAGCAGAAGCGAGTGCCCCACCCCCGCCCTCCACCCCCGCGCTGTGAGGTGCTGGCGGTGGTTGCGGGAGCGCGCTGCCGCCGGCCACTGGCTCGCGAGGGTAATATTCGAGGCGACGCCGCTCCATTTGTCTTCCCTGAAGTACCAATTATATACACATCCCGCTGAAAGCGGTCGCCGCCACCACTTCCGCGCTGTCCTTTTCCGCATCGCAATATTCCGACGAATTTTAATAAGACTCCGCGCACTTTAAATTATCCTCGTGTATTAATTGCTTTTTCGTGTGCTTTATCATAGCACTTAACTTCACCCCTCGTTCCTATATTTTCAGCAACTGTATTCTAAAATCACTGTGAAATATACCTAAGAGAATTGAAGACTGGAATTGTAAAACGCTAAAAATGCCAAAATCGGATGTCTTCGTTCTTTTTTTTATATTTTTTTATTATTTTTTATCCACGTGCAAACCTCAGAGTATGTCACGGCCAATAACTTGAGACAGGCTGAAAATACCAAAGATGGCTGCTTGTACTTTAAATACCTCCACTGGATTTATCAATCTGTACGTCCCTTTGTTTGTGAAATGAGGAAAGCTGAATTTGTCGAGCATGTTTGACCCCGGTAGTAATCATTTTGTAACCTCAAGAGCAAAGGAATTAAAGTTGTTAGCTGCCAGTGAGCATTGATTTATATCAATTGGGAAAGTTGAATATCTGTGCCTCACCGGATTTTGAAGCCGGGTCTCGTGCCTACTAGGCAGGCGGTCTGACAACTGCACCGTGTGTTTAACGTCCCTCTGGCCGATGTGGCCGAGCGGTTCTAGGCGCTTCAGTCCGGAACCGCGCTGCTGCTACGGTCGCAGGTTCGAATCCTGCCTCGGGCATGCATGTGTGTGATGTCCTTAGGTTGGTTAGATTGAAATATTTCTAAGTCTAGGGGACTGATGACCTCCGATGTTAAGTCCCATAGTGCTCAGAGCCATTTTAACGTCACGTCCACAACTAGTTCATTAGAGACGGAAGACTAGCTTGGATTATGGAAGGATGGAGAACGAAAGTGGCCGTGCCTTTTCGAAGGAACCATTCCAGTATTTGCCTGAAGCGATAAAGAGAAATGACGGAAAACCTAAATCAGGACGGCAGGACGCGGGGGTTGATACGTCGTCCCCCCTAATGCGAGTCCAGTGTGCTAACCACTCACTACACTACCCTAAAACACCTCTCAGACTCAAATTCTCAATCTGTATCACACATTACTGATGTAGTGTCCGTGCTTATGTGTTGATTCACAGTCACTGCAGGAACAGATTCTTATCTATTCTTTCAGACACGCCCGAAAAACACACCACATGCACAGGGTGCATTAGAAAGAATCATCCAATTTTAAAAAAATCGTAACTATTATGCTATTTGAGATATGTGCGTGAACAATGTACTGTTGCAAAGACTAAATTCTCGAGTTTTACATGGTTCCCAATATGTTGCCCAAAATTTAATGTGTTTTGTGCAATTTCACGGGAAAAAGGTGTATGATCCATTTTTCTTTGCCGGGAACCCCGTTACAGGAAGCACATATCTCGATATGCTTGAGAACTTCCTTTTTACACATTTGAAGACTGGTTCGAACGACTTCGTTTACACATGAGGTTGGGGCACCGCCACATGGGCATCTGGAAGTGTTGGAATTTTTAAACCAAAGAATTACTGAGCTATGGATCAGTCGCACTGCACCAAATAATTCAAACTTACATTACAGTCCTGACTATGTGGTCATTTCTTGTGGGGGTTTATAAAACGCTCTGTTTATGTGCCTCCGCTACCAACAATGAATCAACTGAGACATCGCATAACAACAGCTGCGGAAGCTGTAACTCAAGACATGCTCGCTGGAGTGTGGGAAGCATGCGGATACCGCGTTGACCTATGCCGTGCATCTCAAAGGGGGCATATCAAACACCTATTAAAAGGTATGGAAAAAACTTTTTGAGTTTCCCGTTCATCGAAAAACAAAATTCGTTGTATATGTTTATCAGTTTCAAAAATATAGATGTGGCAAATCGGGTGATTCTTTTTGATACACCCTGTATATAGTCAGGGGGACGACAGGTAGTCATTCCTTCGGTACAGATGTACACCGAGCTCGAACTACTGCGGGAGTCGACGAAATGCCGCGATTAATGAGACTAACTGACAGGGACGCTACATCAGTATCGTGTGGTATGAGTTGACAGTCTGGATCCGACAGGAGGCGTGCAGGGTAGTTCGTGCGGTTGTGGTGACCACTGCGTTCGGATGACGTAGTGGCCAGCGCACCTGCTTAGTAAGAAGGTAACACGATTTCAAATTTTAACTTGCCACGTTGATGTAAACAATGCCCATACCTTTGCGTCTTGATTCATAGCGACGGCAGGATCAAAACGGTGCCTCTTATAGCCTGTTTATTGCTCACTATCCTTTAAGCAACAAGCAATGGTACATATTACTCCATTAAAGTTATTTTTGACGTCAGTCATACGTGTTAAGTGCTTTATGATAGCAAGGAAAGCCAATAATTGAAACATAAAGAAGAATACTGAGCTAAGAATTCAGGGGAAGCCGTATGTACCAAACAAAAGAACGGCTGTTGCTCAGAAAGGTTCTTTTATCTTTGACGTACTATGACCTATAGTTATATTTTATCCTTGACAAGGTTTATCTCTGCTGTTACGTGAAATCCAGACCACGCCCACTTTCCACGGTATTTAGGCCGTTCTTCGACGTCCGACTCGTCAGTCGCCAAGACGCAGCACAACCAGGAGCACCTCCGAAGACGTCCAACGTAGCTTTGGACGAAGCATCAGGGATAGAAGAGTTCCATAGACCACGGCCATACAACCCGGAAGAATTCTCGGCAGTTGAAACATTCGGTCGTGAAAGCCTTCATTGTATGATCAGAAAGAACCACCACAATGTGATGTACACTGGTGTGCTAAATTTAAGGACGAAAGTAACTTTCGCAGCCACCAAAACGATCACGTTTGACAAAGCTGCACGTGCCCTCAAATGGAGAGAGGTTATTATCGAACATGATTGTTTTGGTGCTCCATGCGTTACGGTGTGGCGAGGCATAATGTCGCGTGGCCGTACTGACTTCCAAATTCTTGGACATTGTGCACTCATTGGTCAACGCTATTATGGCACTGTACCCTTCCACATGGGCGTCTGTTTAAGGGTGCATTGTGCCTTGAGTACATTTCTGTGGGTGACTTTACGGAGTGCATCGAACGGCACAGGTGTAGGAGCTCTTGGAAGGAGAGGATATTCGACAAATGGACTGGCCTGTGCGATCTAACATCCCAAAGATGTTCGGGCTCACATCTGGTTCCTCTTCGTCGAAATGTCTTGGCTCAAACTCATCTAGGAGTTGAACCGCACGTATCGTATTACACGCCCTAAATTAGACGCTTGTGACCCGTTGGTTAAATTGTGTGGCTGATGGCAAGTTTGTGAGATTGTATGAACCATACAATGTTAATATAACATATAACAACAGTGATAATAATATCGGGAGCTAAATTAACGACCCTATAAATTATGTAGGACATACAGTTAAAATTTGGTTAGAGTAATGTTTATTCAGAAAGCAAACTAATAGCGAAAGTGGTCGTATTTAGTATTACTATTACACTCCAGCGCATATGAATTTGACACATTTCTATCATTCACAATGTCATCGCGAATTCATCGCGAATTACAAGTTTGATACTCCACCTCGTTAACTATGCGAAAAGTTAGAGTTCACACCAGGCGCGCAGCTGCTGACCGTTCAGAGACTAAGTCCCACCACATCACACAACGCGGCATTTTCTAAGTCGTTTCACTTCCCAGCTGGCTAAAAACGGACTGTCAGCTTTCACGTCTCAATCCGAACTGTCCCTTTGTTCTCTCCAGCCGAACTGTACTCTTTGATGCCTAGACCAGAACCGTCTGCTTTCGCGTCTACACCAGCACTGTCCCTCTGCCCGTCCCAGGCGCGTTTCCTCTCACGCCGAATATCCTTGGTCAACTGACTAGAGCAGCTCCCTTTCCTAAGGCCGTCCATCTGATTGGCTACTGCTTGTTCTACATTATTTTACATTTCAACACATATAAATAATCAAAGCTTGACCACTTTCACTTTCTAAATAAAGTAACAATAATATCCATTGTTAAATTTTTTTGTATAAAACCAATACAATTTCATTCTTAACTTTGAATGTCACGGCCAGTAGCCTTGCACCAATGTGCTTTCTGATAAATAAATAAAGAACAAAAGTAACTATTATGCATTAAAATTTACGACAAATATTCTGTTACTTAATGATTCAATAAGGTATTATGCTGTCATCGTTCAACGTGCTTTGTGTGGAGGAAACGATGATCTGATTCTTAAGTGAAAATTCTGATAATTTGAATTTGCTGTATCTTTTATACAAATAAAGTCACAGAGTTGGTATTTACAACGTTTGTCATTTTAATAGCGCTCTTCTATAAGCAATGTTGATCGTTAATATCTACCAGAGCGTTCAGACTTTAGCATTCAGGCCTTTGTTACGAAACTTGTTAATTTCGCTTTAACATTAAGTCCTAAACTATTATAGATGTGATCAATATTCAAGTTTTGTTGGGATCAGCATGAAAATTTATGGAGAAATGCAGATTAAAATTACTGTGGCTACATTCCCTGCACTCCTACAGAATTAAATAGTTTCCATAAATGTTTCCCTTTACAGCCAATCTTAGGTCCACCGTATTTAACACTGCTATGCCTCCTCGGCCCCAAAAGCCTTCTACTGGGTGTCCCTACGACGTAGGTTCTCGTCTGTCTCACTCGCACTCTACAGCGCGTAGGCCTCAACAGACAACAGACGCCTGTGAGTTTTCACTATCTCGTGGTGAATCTGAGCCCTTTCTCGCATCCCATCCTGGAAGACAGAATTCGTTTCACAATTCCTGAAGGCTAACTCTTTCGGCCATGTACTTAAATGAGAGCGAAATGTTCGTTCAGTCACACCTGTCCGTTCTCCCGACGTAAATTTCGAGCACGTATGAGATGCATCAGGGAGAGGTATTAGAGCACTTCCACAAGCACCAGAGGCTATGCAACAATTGTCAGCCGCGCTGGTGGAGAAACGGAACAGCCTAACACAACAAGTTCTTACCAGCCTTGCGGCCAGCACGGGAGCACGTTTGTGAGCGTGCAGGGCCGTCCCTGGTGACCACACACTCTTCAGAACCATGACCCGCCTTTCGTTACGTCCAGGGAACTGTCGTCAAACGCTGCGAGTTCAGTGTAATTATTGCCATTGAATAAAAAGTGTCGTTTCTGTTCGTCTTACTGTGTTTTCCATTCAATTATCTTCTTTACCACACTGTAGCAATTCATTCTATGCATGGTCCAAGTTTCACTGAGCTATCTTACTTGGCAGTGACACATCATTCGGAAATTACTTTCGTCCTCAAGTTTTGCACAGCAATGTACACTGATGTAATTATGATTCAATTGCGTGTTGTGCGCCATAATGAAATAAAACAAAATAGTTTGTAAATTTATGGCGCAAACTACATGTTCTTTCAATACTAGAAAATATTGCTTGCTTTCCATTGACAACAGATTTAAGTGCTGAAGAAAGAAGAAACTATTAGCCATGGTCGATAATACTTTTTTGAAATTTCTCATAATGAGAGATAAGAAAGACTGATTCATAATTTTTTGAGTAAATTTAATTCCTGATTACCGATTTCAACACTTAAGACTGCCATCTTCTAACTTGTTGAAATACGTCCCGTTCCATCATGATTGTATGGCAGGAACCATAATCACATTCTAGTGGATGTTATGTAGCACAAACCTGCGTGGAATGGAATGTGCTACGTAATATTATCCTCTAGAATATCAATACGGTACTTGTGAAACTATTGTAATGGAACAGGACGTATAACAACAGTCTTAAAAGTTGAAACCGGTAATCAGGAATAAATAGCACTTAATGCAGTCCGTGCTATTAAATTTTCTCCAATGTCAGTACCCTATTTTTTGTCACACCTCAGAATAAATGAGGATGTGATGCTGTGCACTTTCAATGATTCATCCACATCTGCATCTACATACATACTTCGCAAGCTATTATACAGTGCGTGGCGCAGGACACCCTTCACGACTACTACTCGTTTTCTTTCCTGTTCCACTTGCAGCAGAAGGATCGTTCTGGAGTCACTTCCTTAGAAGTGATGTATAAAACTGTGTTCAAATGTGTGTGAAATCTTATGGGACTTAACTGCTAAGGTCATCAGTCACTAAGCTTATACACCACTTAACCTAAATTATCCTAAGGACAAACTGCTAAGGTCATCAGTCCCTAAGCTTATACACCACTTAACCTAAATTATCCTAAGGACAAACACACACACCCATGCGAGAGGGAGAACTCGAGCCTCTGCCGGGATCAGTCGCAGACGTGAAGTATATCTTTACCTAAATTTTAATTAACATGCATTTTTTTTATCTAGACTTGCAACACTTTTGAAAGATTTGTTTTCTTGCAGACGTTACAAGGTATATGCAATTATCATAACTTGCTTTCTTTGGAATGAAATTATTTGTAACGCGAATCTATCATAATTCTTCCCTATTTTTTTTACTTTCCACATTGCGCACTATCAGGTTTCCCATTTCCAGTCTACAATTGTTGAGGTTGTAATGATAATGTTGGGTATTTTATTTTCTCCATATCGTATCAAATTAACCTGTTGTTATTGTAGCAGAACCTTCACATTATTTTAAGGTCCTCTAGCAGGAACAGTTTCTCGAAAGCTATCTCCATATATAAATCTTGCCTCTATGTGTCTATCATTCTGCAGTGGAGAAATGTACGCTGTTGTGGAGCTACTTAACGGATGACACCTGAATGTTGGACCGTGACTAGAACCTGAAGCGTCGGGTGGTAGAGACGGAGTGTGAGCTCGGATAGGACAAAGACAAGTAAACGGAGGAACTATCCTCGCATTCGCCTTTATCAGCTTAGAGATGAAACGAAATACCTAAAACTATTGGGACGCGCAGGGAACTGAATCCCGCTCCTCTGAAATGAGAGTCATGTCTATAAATGACTCTTCTGAAGGCATTGCTCACAAAGAAACGAACATGAGGCGTTGTGACATTGAGGCTGGTAGATACAGAGCAAGTATTAGGGTTGGACGAGGGTAAGGTGGGGAAAATGGCAGTGCCATTCCAGCATTCAATCTTCCCGATGGAGGGAAACCACAGGAAAAGTCTATCTGTACGGCCGAAAGGAAGTTAAAATGAATGAAAGATAAAACCTATAATGAAGAGAAAGAAACCGGTAGCATCCGATTGCACGACTGTTGGTGCAAATCTTGGGAACGTTGCATCCTAGAAGTATGTAAGTCTAATACTAAGAACCGATATCAAACGAGACGAATGCTTAATGTCAGCATTAAGGAACTCGAATGGAAACCTTAGAAGTGTTTTAAAGGGTATGAGGAAGTGCAATGCATCACTAAAAGAAGTCATGTGCAAGGGCTAGTATACCCAAGGCAAAACCAATCGGAATATGAATAAATTGGAACAATAGATATGATTATTTCAATATTGCAGCAAAGTCTGCAGAACGATGGAGCGTTGGCGACCATTGGTTCAAGTGCACAGTGATTATTTGTTTGCGAAAAGGACATTCGTGCGATTCTGAAGAACTGCCGAACTGAATGCAAAGCTCTGACAAAAAAAGAAATGTGTAAATATGGCGTCCGCTACGGTCGCAGGTTCGAATCCTGCCTCGGGCATGGATGTGTGTGATGTCCTTAGGTTAGTTAGGTTTAAGTAGTTCTAAGTTCTAGGGGACTGATGACCTCTGATAGTAAGTCCCATAGTGCTCAGAGCCATTTGATCCATTTTTTTTTTTTTTTTTTTTTTTTTTTGTAAATATGACGTCGACATGAGAACCTCAAAATGGTGGAAATGGTGGTCACAGGAGTCGGGGCTACAGTCCATATTCATCACGCATGTATTCATTGCCAACAATAACAGAGAACAGAAGTAATGAACGACACTGTGAAGCAACACCTGAGACACCTATACCAATGGTAATAGCAGAAGAAGCGAGTAGGACGTGTGAGAGCTAAAGAGCAAGTGACGGTTGTCACAGCAAAGCAACGGCCGTTACATAAATAAGAGTAAAATAAAAACAATAAAAGAATTGGAAGACGTCCACAACATGCATGTAAATACTGCTGTTTCATTAAGAACTTATAGACGAAATTTTAAAGTTAGTGTTCTAACTGTCGTCCAAGGGACAACCTTTACTTCGGAATGAAGCTGTATGCAGAGCACTCGCATAAAATTCGCCTACATTCGCAGCATTGAAAAATGCGAAATTTTCTTAAGGGGTTACAGTTTCTGTTGGTAAAATTGTAAAGCTACACGCCATTAATGAGTTTATTGCTGGTTACTAAAGAAAATGTCTTTAATGTCTTATCAGCTAAGATTATGATGCTTCCTCAGTTGGACTGTTAGCTTTCAATCACACGCACTCCAGACCGATCAAATATACAATGCGTAACAAACGTTCGTGAAATTTTGACTGCGAGAATACGTCTAAATACGTAGCTTGTTTCGTCAGTTACGTGAAAGAAGGAAGTCTTTAAACGGCGTGTTGGTTCAAAATGCTAATGTTTGCTACGCTCTGAATGTGCAAGTGACACAATTTATTTTTGTTCGCTTCTCCTGTCCGCATTTTTCGGCGACAAGGAAACTGCGCATTCCTGATGTATATAAATGGCGCGTTATGCTGCCATCTCTGGTCCTACGGTCTCTGTTGTTTCCAATATGACATCTCCTCACCAACGTACATGTTACTGATTGCTGATAAATGAGTAATGAATCGCTGTAATTTACCGCTTTATGAAAATCGCATATATGTAATGCAGTTAATGGCACGATGTTCAGTAGAATTGGATATTAAATTGACAGACGCCGGTTTCGTTAATACAGGGCGCACATTCAGTATTTATTGGAATAGAATAGCTGACCGTTTATTTTTATTATGAATCACACTGAATGCAACGTACTATGCCGTCACAGTTTAATCCCTTGCACATTTTCTTCTTTCCACAACACTGTTTGTATAAATGACATTTCAAATAAAGTTATTTCTTGTTTAAGAGCACACTGGATACTTCCCCTTCTAACTGTTCCTTCTAAACGGTACCCTTGCATCTCACTCTGTTCACTTTCAACCAGCTTGCGAACATATTATCAACTTTTTATCATCTTTTGCAACTCACTACATTTCTTGCACAATAGTAACTAACCTGTCTCAGAAAATCCCATTACTTTCTTTCGACTTCAGTCGACTACACCTGTCCTTCAACTGTCTGCGCTGAAATTATATCACATTCGACAGGGAGAATAAGTTATTAATGTCCATTATTGTAACTCTTTATGCATCTGACGCATCATGCCACCATCAACACAACAGACCCCATTATTCGTCCCTGCTTTTCATTGTCGTTCAACTGTTTCCATCTCTCTGTTCCTCTGATTTTACGTTAATATTAATTTCTCTGGGCATACTACTGAAATTAGAAAACTTGTATACATGTGCAACATTTTCATGCACACATGAAGTGTATGTATTTCAAATAACAAAATTAATATTAATTAAAATACGTCAAAAAATAAAGACGCAAAGAAAAATATTATCTCATTGTGTGAATTAGCAAGGATATCCAAGACTGTATTCATTACTTCTAGACTGCGATGACGAAATTCAAACACGTTGACTTGGGTGATATCTACGATATGGAACTACAGTTAATGGACGGACTTCTCAATCGATCAGTGATATGATATAGAGAACTGTTGTTCGAAAAAAATATTGTATGTAGATTTAGAAATTTTATTTCGTATAGGTTTTCTATTAATCGAGAGCAATTAAATCGTCAAATTTTCTAGAAAAACGATGGGATTCACGTTAATGTGGAGTATGTGCAGAAATATGTCTCCTCGTTTCAGGAATGGACATGGAACTCTGGACCATGTGTGCGATAGAGATCCTTTATCATCAAATTTTACGTGATTTCCTAAGAATCATTAGGTCTTCCAATCTGATTTTCGTGTGTACTGTCTAATGACATTCCGCACTATAAGGTTAACTTCGAAACTAAGTGAAAACGCCCACGTCAGATCTAAAATTTACAGCAGAACATTTTCAGTGCCATCCAAACTGCGCTTCTGGATTTGAAAAGTGAGACCATTGCAGCCATGAGAAACCGTGAGGCAATTCTGGTCGTGCGACCATAGTTTTATGCGTTTGTACACGACTATACGGATTGTTAGTCTGGTTGGGAAATTACCTGAGAAATTAGTCTTGCGTTGTGAGAAGATGACGTCTCTGTGCTGTACAAATGTACTTCATGTAAGGAAGAGTTCCATAGTAGAATTACAAAGCTGCCGCATGTTGTGCATGCTCTGTTTTCGATTGCGAGAGCATACAACATGCGGTTCTTCTGGCTTCTGATGTGCACTTACGAAACATTATTGCATTCACTCGCAGCACCCATCCTATTAAGTGCCTGATGCTTGAATTCGCCCTTACAGGTTCAACTGACAACATCCAGCATCTTCCTTTTGTGACTATAATCCCTAACGTCTACACCAACGCCAATACTCCGCAAGCCACCTGGGGGGGGGGGGGATGCTTCTGGTACCACTAACTGACTGGTACCGCCCTTCTCTTTTCCATTCCCTAATGGCACGTGGTAACAATGACTGTCGGTAAGCTTCTGTATTAGCTCTAACTTGTTGAATTTCCTCTTCATCGTGATTTCGCGAGATGTGTACGGGAGAAAGTAATATGTTGCCTGACTCTTCCAGGAAAGTATTCCTCGAAATTTCAATATTGAATATCTCCGTGATGCACAACGCTTCTCTTCCAGTATCTGCCACTGGTGTTCGTTGAGCACATCTACAACTCTCTCACTCTGACGAAACGATCCGGTGACTTCTGTCAGTCCAACCCAGTAAGGGCCCCTTAAAGGTGAACCGTACTCAAGAATCGGTCGAACTTGCTCTAAGTCATGTCTTTCGTGGATGAGTTACATTTCCTTAAGATTCTCCCCATGACTCTCAGACTGGCCTCTGTTTATCCTGCTATTTGTTTTATGTGGTCATTCCACTTAAGGGCGCGCAACACACCATCTTTGCTTCTCGTGAATCGAAGGATTAGACACAATGATGGAGAATTTATAAGAGTACCTCTATCAAGTGACTAAGCCATTTTTTACGTGATGTCTATCAGAAGGGCTGGTCCACCAACGTATAAGGGGAAGGAAAGAAAAATATTGGGATCAGTTGTTAGTGGTTTCCCCGTTCTCAGGCAAACAGAGATTTTAAAATTATTAGGGTTTTAAATCCTGACGGCTAGGTGGTTGCTAGGGAGCAACGGATGGAGTCTGAAAGAGCTGGGCGGATTTATGTGCCGATTATAGCCTTGAATTCGCTGTGAGAAATAGTTGAACGCCTCTGCTGATATGGGCGTTGCCTGCACAGTTATAACCTCGGGTTTTTTGGTACCAGTTCTACACAAATTTAATTCGTCACTAAGTTTCGGTCAGATTCTTTGTGAGAAATAATCAAGTGGAAACAAGTCACTTTAATATACGAGGGTTATTCCGAAAGTAAGGAACGATCGGTCGGGAAAAGGAAACTACAGTGAAAAACCAAAACTGTTTTATTTCCAAAAGATAGCTACACCTACCAGCTACTTCTCTACAAAGGCGCCGCTCCGACTTGGACTTCTGTCACAGCGTTGTACCAATTTCCCAATACCCTCGTCATTCCGACAATTTTCTACGCTGGACTGCAGCTCCTTGTCCGTGCCAAAGTGTTGTCTTCATAGCCAGCGGTTGATTCGAGCCGAGCCGGAAGTTAGGGGCAGCGAAGTCCGGGCTGTATGGTGGGTGATCAAACACTTCTCGCAGGAGCTTTCTCATTGCCCCAGCAGCGTGCGTCGGAGAACTGTCCTGTAGAATAAACTGCATAAGAGTCATGTTACGCGAGATTGCGTGAAATCAGGAGAGGCCTCACGGTCAGCACTCATACTTGGCGGGTGATACCGAAGTTCTAGACGTCTTTTACGCTTTCTCTGTGCGCTCAGAACTGAGAAGAGGGACGTGACTGTATCTACCGGCATAGACACTGCCGAACGCATATGTTTAAAGCTGTATCGGGACTTTCACTGTGGTTTCCATCTAGCGACCGATCATTCCATACTTTACGAATAGCCCTCTTCTATGTGATAGCTAAGTTAAATGGTCAGTAACGAAAGGTCAGTTACTGAAAGTTGTTTAAACGAAAGTAATCTCGAGTTATGCAGCCAGGAGCAAAAACCCTCCGTCCCAATCAAGCAGATGCTTTTATAAAGTCAAACCCACTGTAATTCTCATTAACATCTTTCAAATATCTTTTGAAACGTTTCCCAAAAGCTTTGTAAAGTGATCTAAAATATTTTTCGTGCTTCCTGTTTGAAATCATTTCAGCATTCATTATAAATGGGTGTTTTGTGATTTCATACCATAACATTTAAATACTCTGATTCCATGTAACATTTGAGAGCTCTTTGTCGTACTTAATTCTCAAGTCAGAGATCATACACATGTCCGTAAGTCCGTAAGCCTACTCTTTTGTAGTACATAAACTGTAGTATCAGTTTTATTCAGTTACATTTGCTGCTTTTAGTGTTGCGGTTTCCACAAACGATATAGTAGTGTTTCACGGGAACAAATTGCTTAACGTATACGGAGCTAAATTATGAGGTAATGAATTTTCTGTAACAATTTGCTTACCATGTGTTGTTTCGTTTCATTACCCTTAATGAATTACCTAAACCTGATTGCTGATTTTTTCGACATACCTTGCGTTCCCAATTTTCATTTCAATTATTGGAAATAAACCATATTTAGCAACTATTAACGACGATGCTTTGACGCTAAGAAACCAAGTTACCTTTGACGTTGAGTGCTTTTCAGCTTTACTGTCTTCATTGCTTAAGTGTACTTAGTGTTCGTCATGGTACATACCAAATACTAAAGGTATCCTTCTTATTTTACACATATTGTTATGGAAAGTTTGCCGAGTTGTTTTCATGATATGTTTTATCATGAATTTACTTTCAGCGTTCACCCTTGGACACTTAAGCCCTACAGAAACACAAAGAGGTTCGTATGGGTATCCTTTCTGCTGTATAGAACTCGTAAAATGTTACAGAATAATTATCAGCTGCCCGTTTACAATCTGAATTTTGCTTAGGCACGTATCGATGAAACGCAGTAGTTACCTACAGAATATTCCAATAAGTAAATACACCACAGTGTAACAGAGCTGCAGTCCACACAATACTATAGTATATCACTCATATATTTAGCCTGAAAACCAGATAAATACAACTCGGCCCAAAAAGCCGAAATACGAGAGGTCGGTAAAGCTTTTTAAGAGATGATATCCTATATTCTGAATATATTTTAAAAAGATTCCAAACCGCTGAACAACGCCATTCTAAAGTGTACTAAAAAGCCACAGAGAGAGAAAGTGAAAATACGTATTGAAGTTTGAATGATGAAAAAACGCCAAAAAACACACTTCAATCTTGCTTTGGAAACACGATCCCCTTTGTACGAGATACAAACAGTATACGACGAGAGATTTAAAAGAGCGGACTGCGTTTGCTTTACATCTCTTTATGAGAACGTAGCATAACTCTACCAATTCACTGGTTCCAGGTGTCTTTGTATTTCCCCACTATTGCTGTCCGACACTACTGCACGATATAGGCCTACAGGTAAGCGAGTCCCATGGGGAGACGGAAGTCTCAAAACGCAGCAAAGGGAAGTAGTTTGGATAATCATAGCCGAAAATTCCATCAAATCGAGGTCTAACTCAGTTAGAGCGATTAAAAAATTTATAACTGCCATACCCCATGTGGATTTCATCATACATAAATTGTGAGCCAGCTTCAGTGAACTTGTCGGAGTAACATTAGGCGCTATAAATATCATTTTCTTCCCATGCAAACCAAAACACTCGTTATTTACGATACTTAATCTGAGGTTATCAACCATTTTCTACTTATTAGGCAATCCTTCATCAAAGTGATTTATTAATTTTAGAAATAATAATGAATTTTTTTGAACATGCAGTCTGTAAAATCCAAAATTCTTCAATTACTGAGAGATGGTTGCATGTCGTGTAAGCCAAAAGTCAATAAAAATAAATAAGAATAAGAGGTGAACATCTGTGGTCGTATAGAACCCCGGCAAGAAAACTAACACAAGTAAAAAAAGAGAAAAAAATAAAAACCGGCCGTTTTTAGTTTTTGTCAATGAAAAATACATGTGAAGTGTCCCAACGTGCATGAAAAACGTCACATCTCTATCTAGCAATCGGTCCACTTCAGGACAGTCACGTCAGTTTCGTTGTACGCTACCTCATGATTGCCCAGATAAGAACACAGTCACTTCAGCGTTGCTATTGGCAGGTGTACATGGGTCATTCAAGAAGTGCGGCAAATTCTGAGTTGTGAAACTTTTCACACGTAATTTATATTAACACGTTGATTATTACAATGTCTGTATTTTACGTTACAATGTCCTTCATACAGACATGCATTTCTGACGGAACAAACACTCTTTTGACTATTACCGCTGTTGTAAATATTACGAAATTTCGTGCGTTGCAGTGCACGACAAAAAAATTGAAATTTCTGCTGTAAAGAAAGTTCAAATTCGATCCCCTTTCCCGGTAAAAAGTATTCCTACATTGCATAAGCCAATTTATGATTTTACGTATTCATAAATTGTGTTCCTTAATGTGTACCTAATTGATGTTCCTCATTAAACTGTAATAAATTTGATAAATTTCAATGTTGCAGTTTGTATTATCCTGATTCAACAATTGCAAGTTATTTTCCTTTTTTTATTTTAACTTAATTACCAGTTTTGTCTGATGGTTCGAATATCGTATTAAATTACAGAATGTAGGAAAGAAAATACACTGACGGAAAAAATCGTAACACCGAAAAAGAGTTGCGCGACATAAATGTATTTCTACATCTGAAAGATGATATCTGATCAAATTTCGCGCTAATCACGTAAGAATGGTGCCAGTAGTGCAGCTACGAGTATGCAAATCAGGTTTGCTTTAAATACACACTGTAACAGACGTGAGAATGAATTACCTATGAGACTGAACGTGGTAAATTATGTTGGTCAAGTATGCCTTTAAGACAACAAAGACGCCATTATCAACAACTCATTGAGTTTGAACGAGGTCGTGTAACAGGGCTGCGAGAGGCTGGATGTCCTTGCTACAATACTGGAGGAAAACTTGGGAGGAATGTAGCCATTGTACATGATTCCCTGCAACGGTGGGCACGAGAATGTACGGCCGCAAGAAGACCGGCCTCTGGCCGGCCACGTGGCACAACCGAGAGCGAAGACTGTCGTGTTGGATTTATGGCTCTCGCGCGTCGTACTGCATCTGCAGCAGTAATTTGGTCAGCACTTGGCACCCCACTGACATAACGAACTGTTACAAATTGAATACTTGAAGGACAGCTCCAATCGTGACGATCTGTACTGTACGTTCTGTTGACCCTATTTGAAACTTCAGTGGTGTGTAACGCCTCTCGGTGTTAATAAACCAAAATAGCTCCCAAATTAGCTCCCATGCCCTCGAAATATGAATTCAGAAAATGTCCCAAGCTCCTCCACAAGTAGTAATTTACGAAATAGAAATAAGAGACAAATAGAGGGAAATCTATACTAGAAAAATAATAGAAAAAAAAGAAGTTTAATCATAAATTTTGGAAGCATGGGAGGGGAGAAAACGATAGAAATGGTTAAATTATTAGTTATTCTTACATATGAGAAAATCAATGTTATACACTCCTGGAAATGGAAAAAAGAACACATTGACACCGGTGTGTCAGACCCACCATACTTGCTCCGGACACTGCGAGAGGGCTGTACAAGCAATGATCACACGCACGGCACAGCGGACACACCAGGAACCGCGGTGTTGGCCGTCGAATGGCGCTAGCTGCGCAGCATTTGTGCACCGCCGCCGTCAGTGTCAGCCAGTTTGCCGTGGCATACAGAGCTCCATCGCAGTCTTTAACACTGGCAGCATGCCGCGACAGCGTGGACGTGAACCGTATGTTCAGTTGACGGACTTTGAGCGAGTGCGTATAGTGGGCATGCGGGAGGCCGGGTGGACGTACCGCCGAATTGCTCAACACGTGGGGCGTGAGGTCTCCACAGTACATCGATGTTGTCGCCAGTGGTCGGCGGAAGGTGCACGTCCCCGTCGACCTGGGACCGGACCGCAGCGACGCACGGATGCACGCCAAGACCGTAGGATCCTACGCAGTGCCGTAGGGGTCCGCACCGCCACTTCCCAGCAAATTAGGGACACTGTTGCTCCTGGGGTATCGGCGAGGACCATTCGCAACCGTCTCCATGAAGCTGGGCTACGGTCCCGCACACCGTTAGGCCGTCTTCCGCTCACGCCCCAACATCGTGCAGCCCGCCTCCAGTGGTGTCGCGACAGGCGTGAATGGAGGGACGAACGGAGACGTGTCGTCTTCAGCGATGAGAGTCGCTTCTGCCTTGGTGCCAATGATGGTCGTATGCGTGTTAGGCGCCGTGCACGTGAGCGCCACAATCAGGACTGCATACGACCGAGGCACACAGGGCCAACACCCGGCATCATGGTGTGGGGAGCGATCTCCTACACTGGCCGTACACCTCTGGTGATCGTCGAGGGGACACTGAATAGTGCACGGTACATCCAAACCGTCATCGAACCCATCGTTCTACCATTCCTAGACCGGCAAGGGAACTTGCTGTTCCAACAGGACAATGCACGTCCGCATGTATCCCGTGCCACCCAACGTGCTCTAGAAGGTGTAAGTCAACTACCCTGGCCAGCAAGATCTCCGGATCTGTCCCCCATTGAGCATGTTTGGGACTGGATGAAGCGTCGTCTCACGCGGTCTGCACGTCCAGCACGAACGCTGGTCCAACTGAGGCGGCAGGTGGAAATGGCATGGCAAGCCGTTCCACAGGACTACATCCAGCATCTCTACGATCGTCTCCATGGGAGAATAGCAGCCTGCATTGCTGCGAAAGGTGGATATACACTGTACTAGTGCCGACATTGTGCATGCTCTGTTGCCTGTGTCTATGTGCCTGTGGTTCTGTCAGTGTGATCGTGTGATGTATCTGACCCCAGGAATGTGTCAATAAAGTTTCCCCTTCCTGGGACAATGAATTCACGGTGTTCTTATTTCAATTTCCAGGAGTGTATTCACAGAACGTAGGTCTTGAATACCAAAGATAGCGTTTACTAAAGTATAAATAATACAATGCAATTATGATACTCCAGTCTCTATCCTCTAGCCTGTTCGAAGTCAATTAGGATGTACAGCTTTAGGGAGCAACAGGAGCTTTATTAAACCAGCTCGCTTGCGAAGCGTCATATTAGAGGAACGGGGAAGTGATCAATAATCTCTCTGATTTTAACGTCATTTCGTGTGAAGATTTAAATATTTAACGGAATTAACGATTTTTGGACAGATTTGGACTTTGTATTGTGATAGTGGAAAGGCTTTACTTGACGCGACTACTAATCATAGTTCGTGACAGTTGATGGATATTAAACGGGAACAATCTTTTTATCGACAGTGACAGAACATTGTTTAGTATCTCTGATATTGACGGGATTCCAGATTAGACACTTATTCAAAGAACCCCTTTGAATGCGACCTTGTGAATGAACTGATTTATTAATAATTATTGTTAAATAAAATAACGTGTTAATTTGAAACTGACTATTCGTCTTGAACTGTACTTCGATTTAGGTTCATAAATAATTAGGTTACGTGATTTTCACCAAGAATAAACTGCAGTCTAGTAACTGAAACAAGTGAACGATAATCTATTGAAAACGCTAGTATTAATTTACTTATGGTATTTTTCCTTCAGAACTGGGAAGACAATACGTGTAGTGACTCACTGGGGTTAATTTAAGAACTAGCCAGGATAAAACAAAACCCCTCAATACCAGTCAATGTATAGATAAATTAACATTCCTACTTTCATGCAAGATACGGAAGTCGGGATAGAAAAAAGGGTCGCTACAGGTGTCAAGCGAGAACTCATCGGAAGACTGGGTGGAAGTCTGTTGTGTTTTCTGATGAATGATGATTGTGTCTCGGTGCCAGTGATGCCTGTGTGTTGGCTAGAAAGGGACCAGTTGAGGGCCTGCAAACAACCTGTCTGGGTGCTAGACGCGCTGGACCTACACCTCGAGCTACGGTTTGGGGTGCGATTTCGTATGACAGCAGGAGCACTCTCGTTGTTATCCCACGGTCCCTGACTGAAAGTGTGTGCGTCGGTCTGCTGATTCGATCTGCTGAGTCCTGAGAGTTCGCGACAGACCCTTCAGTTTACGCGAGCTTGCTGACTATAGTTCTCATGCCCCGTTTGAGAATGGTTGTTCAAACGTTCACAAATAGTGTCTTGAATCATCATTCCATCACACAAGCCGAGGCCACATTATGCATTTTTCTGGATGTAAAGTTGTTAATTATTATTTCGTGATCAAGGCGTCGCTACGTCGCGTATTCAGCTGCACGACGTAACTCCATAGATAAAATACCCTTGACCAATGTTCAGAATGCGTCGTGATTTTGGTGTAAAGTTATTGCTGTTCACATTTAAATTATCACTAATTCACTTGGCACTTTTATGCTATCAGGATAATCAGTTAATTTTACGAATACGCTTTAAATGTCCATGAAATGATGCAGGCTACACGGAGAATTAAAGTTGACTTAAGGTTTATTTTTCTTCGTAATTATTGTCTATCCCTACGCTGACACACACACCGATATGTCATTTAGGGAATTATGTCCGTTAACATCAGGTATCCTGACTTTGACGATAACTTCTGATAACACGGGGAAATTGTAATCTCTTCGTGATTGCCTTTAGATGTGGCCTACTCAAGTCTAGTATTCAAGTTTATGTCGGCGCTCAGTCTCCTTCTGTGTCCTTTGTGTTCATGACTATTAAGTATCACGAAGGCTAAGTCCCATCACATATCAGTAATCACACGATTCACTTTTCTGTCACATACATCATTCATGAACAGCATTCCAGGGATTTTTTTTTTCAACAGGATAACGCTCTCCCACATACCACTGTTATAACCCAACATGCAGTACTGAGTTTCAACATGTTGTCTTGGCCTGCTCGATCACCAGATGTGTCTCCAATGGAGCACCAATGGGACAGCAGTTAACGATAACTTCAGCGCCGCGTGGGTTTAGCCGAGCGATCTGGGCGCTGCAGTCATGGACTGTGCGGCTGGTCCCGGGGGAGGTTCGAGTCCTCCCTCGGGCATGGCTGTGTGTATTTGTCCTTAGGATACTTTAGGTTAAGTAGTGTGTAAGCTTAGGGACTGATGACCTTCGCAGTTAAGTCCCATAAGATTTCACACACATTTGATTTTTGATAACTTCAGCGTCATCCACAAAGAGCATTAACCGTTCCTCTATTGACCGCTTACGTGCAACGGGCGTGGAAGTCCATCCCACAAACTGACATCCGGCACTGGTGAAACACAACGCATGCACGTTTGCAGTTGCAATAGCTTAGCTCGCTCTTACATTAACCTGTGATCTTGCAATGATAATAACACAAATATGTTACCTAGACAATTGTATTCCCGTAGCTTCCTTACTCTACATTAATTATTTTTCGTTGATGCGATTTTTTTTTCGTCTGTGTATTATATAGGGTGTGGAATAATGACAACAGAAAGCGATAAGAAAAACAAAAAAAATTTACAATATCAAGAAAAGTTACACAACTCAAACGAATAATTAATAATTACCTGATAATATATCAGGCAACGGCCTTGCCGCAGTGGATACACCGGTTCCCGTGAGATCGCCGAAATTCAGTGCTGCCGGCCGTGGTCGGCACTTGGATGGGTGACCATCCTGGCCGCCATGCGCTGTTGCCATTTTTCGGGGTGCACTCAGCCTCGTGATGCCAGTTGAGGAGCTACTCGACCGAATAGTAGCGGCTCCGGTCAAGAATACCATCATTACGACCGGGAGAGCGGTGTGCTGACCCCACGCCCCTCCTATCCACGTCCTCCACTGAGGATGACCCGGCGGCCGGATGGTCCCGGTAGGCCACTCGTGGCCTGCAGACGGAGTGCTGAGTAAATAAATAAATAAGTGATAACACCTCATGTTCGACGAGTGCAGATCTATATGTCCATATTGTTGTTGTATAGGCTGTAATGGAACTTCTGCTTAAATTACGTACTTAAAATTTAAAGGGTGTTTATACTATTTCGATATAAGTTTTACGTAATTCTTTAAGTCGATTTTTACCGAATACTGCATTTTTGAGTTGTGTCACTGTTGTTGCGGGGATGTAATGTGACGTTAACTGCGTAGTATGTTACTGCGTGATGCGGTCCTCTTTATTGTTGTAGCTGAAATACGTGCGTGCCCTGTTCGGCTAGTGCAGGCCAGGCCGTTTCTGAAACATGTGGCGATGTACGTGCAGATCGGCGGCAGGCGTGTTCACGGCCGCCCCAGAAAGACTCCGGCGCGACGGACCAGATGATGCACTGCGCTCGATATTGTCTTTGCCCTAGTTGAGCGGAAAATTTAAAGGGAGCGCCCATTAGCATAGAAACGACTCGATCGCGTGGCTTCCGTAATGCATCGTCAGTCTTGTTCTTACGCGCGGGTAGCGCCCCCTGCGTCGGAGTCTGATTTAAGCTGGCCACGCGGGCCGTGCCGCCTAACGGCCTCCCCGAAAGCTTCCCAGCTGCCCCGGGGAGAACCCTCATCATTACGAGCTTTCTGTATTCATTAGCTCCCGTTCACGACCGTCACTGAAGTGAAATCTTGCGCTTCTCTGTGGCACGGTCTACAGACACTTCGTAAGTGAAGACTGGCCAGTGACATATCGTTTGAACCACGCAGAGTCAATGATAAAACAAGAATATGGCCCAACTGACTTGTTCAGATTTTTCAATATTTTCGCGAATCACTTCGGCAGTGTAAAAGAACAGACTATTCTACAGTGTACCAACCCTTGCCCTTGTGGGTTTACACTGTTTAGCCCGTAATCTTATTTTGGACGAAGTTTCTGTCCTAATAACAAGAAAAGAAATTGAAAAAACTAACATCCGATGTGTCATACTGGCGAAGATAAAGGAGTAACCGGTTTTCCATTCCTTTGACGGCAAATAGCTCTGTAAGAAAGGAGTTGTACTTCCAATCGGTCATAGCGCCCAAAGCCGTCTATATCGCATATTTAAGTTAACTGACTAGAATTATCCAGGTATTGACACGCTAACCAGTCTCAAGAAGTATTTTTTCATCGGCTTTACTCTCATAAAGTACGATAATTTTATTCACGAGCCACGTCACTAATAACCAATTCATAAGCGGACTTAAAATTTACGTATATAGTAAATAATGTTAAACTAAGCAAAGTTATGTGCAGTTTTCTCAGACTGTCTTCCGCTTCTATGCGAATGTAACACTATAGTATTTTGATTTCACAGTTGATTCTCAGTTACAAGTTTCCCATTTTTTCCAATCCATATGACTATATATATATATATATATATATATATATATATATATATATATATATATATATATGTGTGTGTGTGTGAGTGTGAGTTGTTGTGGTCTTCAGTCCAGATACTGTTTTGATGCAGCTCTCCATGCTACTCCATCCTGTGCAAGCTTCTTCATCTCCCAGTACCTACTGCAGTCTACATCCTCCTTAATCTGCTTAGTGTACTCATCTCTTGGTCTCCCTCTACAATTTTTACTCTCCACGCTGCCTTCCAGTACTAAATTGGTGATCCCTTATTCCCTCAGAACATGTACCACCAACCGATCTCTTCTTCTAGTCAAATTGTGCCACAAACTCCTCTTCTCCACAATTCTATTCGATACCTCCTCATTAGTTATGTGATCTACCCATCTAATCTTCAGCATTCTTCTGTAGCACATTTCACAAACTTCTATTCTCTTCTTGTCCAAACTATTTATCGTCCACGTTTCACTTCCATACAAGGCTACACTCCATACAAATACTTTCAGAAACGACTTCCTGACACTTAAATCTATACTCGATGTTAACAAATTTATCTTCTTCAGAAACGCTTTCCTTGCCATTGCCAGTCTACATTTTATATCCTCTCTACTTCGACCATCATCAGTTATTTTGCTCCCCAAATAGCAAAACTCATTTACTACTTTAAGCGTCTCATTTCCTAACCTAATTCCCGCACCACCACATTGTCCATTCCGTTCAGCTGCTCTTCCATGTCCTTTCCTGTCTCTGACAGAATTACACTGACATCGGCGAACCTCAAAGGTTTTATTTCTTCTCCATGTATTTTAATACCTACTCCGAATATTTTAAAAACAGCTGTTCGTGTATGAGAAATCGGTTGGAAACTTTCCTCATGTCAGCATGTCGTAGGGGTGTCGCCACCTGCGCCAACCTCGTGTGAATGCTCTGAAAGGGTAATCATTTGCATATCACAGCATCTTTTTCCTGTCTGTTAAATTACGCGTCTGTAGCACGTCATCTTCGTGGTGTAGCAATTCTAATGGCCAGTAGTGTACTTTAAAGATCAATATAAGCACATTCGTTTCTAGTATGGAGAAGCTGGTTTCCGTACGTACACTATAACGCGATATGTATCGGTATAATGAAGACCGTTAAGTCGGTAAATTGTTCTGCGTGCGGTGACTGGAGTGGTCGACGCAGGACAGCTGCTTGAGCGGGGCGATGGCAACTAGCCAGGACGCACCGGCTGTTGGGTGCCATCGACGTAACGGAGGGCCGTGTTCATTAGCAGCCGTGCACGCGCCATGTAGCCGGCGCTGCACTGTCTTTCGGTACACGGGCCAGAGTCGCCCTAGTTCCGCTGGAGCGGCCATCAAATCCGCCCGGCCGGCCACGGCGCCGCGCCTGCGCACAGCAGCCTCCATCACGTCCATCTGCGCGTCCGTTCCTCATCGGCTGCAGCAGCAGCAGTGGTGGGGCTATTGATACGGCCGCTCCGGGATGCCTGCCAAGCAGCCAGCTGGCTAGCTCCAGGAGAGACTGACAATTGCCTGCCCTGCCGGCCGCAGGCTGCGCTGCCCGAGACTCCCAAGTACAGCCGTCTCGGACCGCCGAACAGTCTGGACAAGTTTCCCTCCCCTCGGCAGGCCACTGTTTGCTCTAGACATTAGCGCTGCAACCCCTACCATCTCTCCCGACTCAGGCGGGAGACTCCCGATTTTCCAATTTTTCTCCCACCTCCCGATTATCCCAATATTTCTCCCGATTTTTAGCTAATTAATGGCAAACCTAGGACATTTTTTTTTTTTGAAAACATTGCATATCAGCTTTTGGGCCAATGGTAGGAAGTTCTTCACTCATTAGTCTTTTTTTTCGATATACTTATCGAAATTTGTAAGACCCGCCAAGTTAGCCGAGAGCGCTAATCCGCTGCTTCCTGGACTCTTGTAGGCGCGCCGGCCCCGGACAACACGGACTCAAAGGAAGGCCTCGGCACTTGTTGGTGACGTCACGTCAGCTAGGCACGGCGAACGTAGGCAGAAACGCCTGGGCGTGCTGATCTCTATAAATCTCTCTCTCTCTCTCTCTCTCTCTCTCTTTTTTGGACAAATTGTTTGGTATTGTTTTGGATTCTACAGTTTTGTTTAGATGAAAGACTTCCTTACTATCGTAAAGCTACAAGCTACAAATGAAGATCATAGTTCTGTATTACTGAATCCTGTCGAAACAATCGTGGATCAATATGAGAAGATGCTTTGCCCCATTGCAAGCTTCGGAAATTTTACATTCAAAAAACTGTATTTACTTGATCCATTTTGCTATCGAAACTTACCCCAACCCCCTTACAATGAACTGGTTTCCTTTATTTATTTATTTGTTTTCGTTTGACATCGTCACTGAAAATGTGAACTAATTTACATGCGTAAATGTCCAACTGTTGCCAGTCATTGAATTACAGTCGTTTTCAACGAAAGGAATTCTAAACAGGAAACAAAATAGCTTCATACATCGAAAATACTGCTGAGCTTAAACTTTTTTAAACATGCACATTAGAAAAGACAAATATTCCTCTCTTGCAACTGAAAGGAGAACCTTAATAAGATCAAAAAAAATTTATTTGATAAAACAAGTGTCTCTCTTTTGCTTCTTCTTCTGTCCCCCACTCCCTCCCCAACGTGAAAAATCGCAAGATATTTCATTAACATTCAGTGCTCCTCACCCCATAGTCAATCAAGATACCTAAAGAAGAGCACCAATATGTTTACAGTTTCTTGTAAAAGCAACCCAGTACAAGCGTAACTTCCTCAAATTTACAAATAAGGTACAGAAGCACGAATTCTGTTGCTGCTGGACCATGAAGTAGTTTTTGTATGTCAACCCTTAAAACAGGTGAAAATTTAAGTTCAGGAGTACACTATTTGTTAAGGAGTGTAATGAACTGCACAATTAATTGATTGCAGAAATCTCTCAGAACAATGTGTGTTGGTCAACTACCGCCAATAGTTTCACATTTTCCTGTGTCAGAGAGGGAGACACCACCGTTATGAGTATGTCTGCAACAGACCTGGTGTTCGCCGTGCCTAGCTGACGTGACGTCACGAACAAGCGCCGAGGCCTTCCTTTGAGTCGGTGTTGCCCCGGATCGAATCCGCTCGAGGCTTAACAACGAAGGCCCGTGTGCCGGCCAGCCTGGCTGTGGTTTTTAGGCGGTTTTCCACATCCCACTAGATGAATACCGGGCTGGTCCCCACGTCCCGCCTCAGTTACACGGCTCGGAGACATCTGCACACATTCGCACTATTCTATGGATTACACTAGACACAGACATTTGGGGTCCACTAATTCAGTTCCGGAGGGTACGGGGTGGCGGCAGGAAGGGCATCCGGCCAAGCCTTAAATTAACCTTGCCAAATCCGATTAACCATGCCGACCCTGCGTCATTGCGGGAAAAAGGCACAAGCAAAAGAAAAAAAGATCGTATCGAAATTTATAAAAATCAGAAAGTCGTGCGCGACCACTATATCGACTGTTGTTTTTCCTCTTACAGGCGCATTTCGTAGAAATATACTCGTATTTCTCAGTGTGATGCTCTGTTTGGATTTTTGTTCATGTGTTGCCATTGTACTTAAGAGAGGTCGCTTATTGTTCATTGTTCTTATAATCGGTACAAATCTTTAAGAGTGGACGGTTATGAGTGTTATTTTGTTTCTTAAATTCCTGAATGGCTTTATTTTCGTGTAAGCGTTTATTTCACTTGTATCTTATTTGTCGTATTCGTAATATTTTCATTCGGTGATTTAGTTTTCGTTGTGGCAAAAAAATACGTGAAACTGTTTTCTTAAAGCAATACGGCGAACAGTTTCCGTGCGTTATGGCGTGTAGAAAAGGTCCGTTTGTTTGCGTTTAGTACTCTTTGCGGGTGTGACATTTGTATATAAGATGCTAGAAAGAGCACTTAGAAACAAAAATGCACTCATAAGATATTAAGAATAGCAATAAAGACCAAAAAAGGAATCCGATGTTAAAAGTGGAAATCATGGGGTGCTAAATGCTGTTTTACAACAATCAAACCTTTTTACTTTAAATCAAAAAGCATCCCAACCTAGAGTCGATTACCTGAGCTACGCTACAGGTAAAACTCATGGAACCAACGTTTTGGGTAATTTTACTGTTTTCATTTTTTTTATTGTCATTGTATAACTTTGTGATGTCATAGTGAAAGATTCACATCATTTCTCTCGAAACTATATTGAAAATAAGCCGTAGTATTTGATGATTCGTTGCCCCCGATTTTGAAAATAGAATCTCCCTGTACTTTGTTTTTGAAGATTGACAGGTATCGCAATGTGTCTCAGAGAAGTACGACAGACGATAGAATCCTCAAAACCTTCTAAATGGAAAAAGTTTATTTCACAGAAATCTACCGTATTTTTTAAGTCAGTCCGTTTTAGGTCATTGCTGATACCTAAGCTTTAACAGTTTAGCGCATATAAAAAAAAATTACTGCTTTTCAAAATGAAATTTTTAGTTCGGTGATTATCTACTTATTCATCATGAATTACCACACAAGGAACTACCTCCGCATGGCTACTAAGCGAAAGTGAAGAATAATGTTTTAAGATATCTCTTCGTTGCAGTATTTGAAAATTTTATCAAGAGTGACTGCTGGTGCGGAACCGCTTGGAAAGCAGGAAGTTTCATATACTCTACAGTATTATTTGTTTTGTTCAAAAATATTCAAATGCATGTGACTTCTTAGGGTTCAAACTGCTGAGGTCATCGGTCCCTAGACTTACACACTACTTAAACTACTTAAACTAATTTATGCTAAGTACGACACACACATCCATGCCCGAAGGAGGACTCGAACCTCCGACGGGAGGGACCGCGCAATCCGTGTCATGGCGCCCCTAACCACGCGGAATTTGTTTTGTTTACCCGTTTTCCTCTTATAAGGTCATCACCTGCTCTTTCATTTTTTAACTCTTTTTCCTATTCATCTAATAAAGGAAACTAATATGAACGTGTGAATGATTTTCCATTTACAGGTGGTTAGTTAATACGCACCATAATTGTTACTTTACAAGTAAGTGAATGATACGCTTCCTTCTCCATCCTTGTCCATTTGAGCTAAAGCCCATCTGTACCGACCTTGATGTGGATGGGAAGTTAATCTTTAACCTTGCTTTCTTTTCTTGTCCTCCTCTTATCAAGCGATGACTCAAAATTAAACCACGCACAACTGTTAAAATCTACATTACAATCTCAATAATGATAATGATAACAATAACACTGTGTTAGAAGATTATAAATTACGTCGAAGAAAACCATCCGCTGAGAATCAGTCAGCAGGCATTCAGAGAATATCGTCCTTGTGCAGCTACCTCTTTATTCTCACGAAGTAATGAGAGCTATCAACAGGAGGCCACAAATTGATTTCATATTTCTAGATTTCCAGAAGTCTTTCGATTTCGTTCCTCTCAAGTAGCTTCCAAACATATTGCGTACGTCTAGAGAATGTCCTGTCAGAGACGTCACGATTCTTAGTAACTGACAGAAAGTCATCAAATAAAACGGAAGTGATATGTGCCATTACGCAAGGAAGTGTTACAGACGCTTTGCTGTTCTAATTTACATAAACAATTTATGAGAGAATCTGAGCAGCCATCTTAGAGCGTTTGTGGATTATGTCGTCATTTACTGTAGGTTTATCAGAAGATCAAAACCAGCTGCAAAATTATTTGGAGGAAAAAATCTGTATGGTGCGAAAAGTGGAAACTGATCCAAGATAATGGAACGAGTGAGGCCATCCACGTAAGCACTGAAAAGAATCCATTAAATTTCGATGAAAGAATAAATCGCGTAAATCTAAAGGCTTTCAATTCACCTAAACACCTAGGGATAAAAATTACGAATAAGTGAAATTGGGACGGTCACATAGATGGTCTTGTTTGGAAGGCAAACCGAAGACTGCGTCTTTTGGCAGAATACTGAGAAGACGCAACAAATCCACTAAAGAGGTTGCTAGGGTGTTGCTGTGTGGTATGGGATCCTTACCAGATAGGATTGACGGAGGACATCAAAAAGGTCCAAAGAAAAGTTTGCTCGTTTTGAATTATCGCGAAATGGGAGGACGAGTGTCAGGCATATGATATGCGAGTTCCGATGGCAGTAACTAAAATAAAGGTGTGATTCTTGAACTTCTCCCGGCGTATTTGATAGTCAAAATATCCACGGGTGTACTGCCGGTCTACAGTGTCCAACGGGCACAATATTTCGGCGATCATACATGTTGCCATCATCAGGTGAACTGACGGACTGAGCTCCTGTGAACGTGCCGGTACGGAGATCCGTACGCTATGGCTGCTCAGGGGGAACTGGGTTCGGTCGCGGCGGCGTCCGATTTAAGTACCCTCCGCCCGCGGCGTACTCCCTCCGCCGTCCGCGCCCCGGTCACGCTGTGGAACAGATTGCGACGGCGTCTGGGATGACGTCGGTGTGATGGCTCTGTCCGCCGTGGTCGTCACAACTATACCTTTGCTCGATTTACTCTTGATTAATAAAGGTGTTTTTCGTTGCAGTGACAACTCTTCACGAAATTTCGATCACCAACTCTCTCCTCATAATTTAAAATATCTTTCTGACGCCCACCACCATAGAAAGATATGATCATCGTAATAAAATAAGAGAAGTCAGAGCCAGGACGGAAAGATTTGTGTGTTCATTTTTCCCGTGCGCTGTTGGAGATTGGAACGGTAGAGAAATAATGTGAGAATTTTTTACCAACCCTCTGTCAGGCACTAACAGAGAACTGCAGAGTAGTTACGTATATATAGATGTAGATAGTAATAATGCCAGTAGCATTCCCGGAAATTCGAACTGAAAACTGAAGACCTGCCATGGGGGCAGCATCGTCTTGTTTACACACGAAAAATAGGTAGGAGCGGCAGTGACAGACATAAAGTTACTGAAGGTAACTAGACCGCTCACGGTGCTATAGTTGCGTTCCCATCTTGAAGCCGCCATTTGCATGGCAACGTCGTGTTTGCAAGTCAGTGACGTCAAATATCTTATAAACTTTGCATACACAGTGACTTAACATATGCAAATGAAGTTCAGTAAGGACTCTGTCAGAAGCAGGTGTGAAAATGAAATGGCTAGTTCAAATTACATTGGAGATTACAGTTATTCAAGTATAAGCTAGTTTAAGAAAAATAGATGAAATTGTGGTGAGGAAGGTAGATAAAATTGTTCAAAACAAAAATAAATTAAAGAAAAATGCGTGCCAAAGACAGACGCAGAGGATGGGGCAGGAAGTATTAAACTAGAACCGAAAGTGAAAAATGAAGTGAATTATCTGCTACTTCTTAAGTTTCATGTAACTATCTTGATCGATAACTTGCCGCAATTTCGCTCCTGCATGTAAGAAACAAACCGTACGTTCTTGAATAGGTATCTTTTGATATAGACCTAATACAGAAAACGAGAAAACTACATTCATTTAAGACAGACTTGATTACTGAGTGGAAACTGGGAAGTAAACAACCTTTTATTTTGTTCTTCTGTTTCCTCTCCTTGTCCCTCACACCCTTCAAATCACTAGACAGGTATTAATATTCGTCCCTGCGAATGGTAGCTTCACTTCGGAAACATTTGCTTCACTTCCACGCTGGCAGAGAGACACAGCATACTCTTCAGTGTGCTTGTAAGTGGAACGCTGTTACTTGCTGATTACCCCCCCCCCCCCCTCCACCGTTACCACGCAAAACCACAGCACAACAATTATACTTTGACGGACACTTTTAACAAGACTCCTGACACTAAAATTTTTGTCAGTCGACTGTCAACTTTATAGATATAGGCCTACTTGAAGAAATGCGTAATACACACTGTGCTGTCTTATGAAATATTTATTCACAACCGGTTTCGATCATGGTCTATCTTCACAGTGTGAAACGTCCCCTTACAACAATTATACAAGACTGTGCTTAAACTGACAAACAGTATTTTTTTAGCGCAACGCAATCTGACTTTCAATAATCCCTACGAGAGAATGGCCCTGACTAACATTAACCTATACCTTTCGCAAATCACTTACCACACCAAAAATCTTCGTTACTCGAACTACTGCAATACAGCGAGCGCCACTACTGCCAGCTAAATAAAAGATTCAAACTACGGAAGGCACTAACTACTGATAGGTATAGTTAGCAAATGAAAGATTTTAATAGAGAACAAACAGTGTATTTACCTTAATAGTCAAAATATATATGGTAGTTCATGACATCCAGTCTTACAAATTTCAAAACTCCGCCATCTCTCTCCCTACATCCACCACTGCTGGCGGCTCACCTCCAACTGTGCAACGCTACGCGCTGTTAACATCCAGCTGCCCAACACTACAATGGCAGACAACAATGCAAACCAGCCACAGACTGCACACAGCACAGCCAGTGATTTTCATACAGAGCGCTACGTGGCGGCGGCGTTACCAATAAAAATAACCTAAACAGCCTACTTAAAAGTGATATTGCAAAAATGGAAACGAAGTGAAAACTACGAATGTCAAGGCAAATTACATTTCCATGAGAATTATTAATCGGAAAAATTAAGTGTACATGACTGTTTATATTTCCTTTTTCGGTGATTTTCACCAAAGGATCGGTTTGTTTTTATCGTGTGACACTGTGTTACGTAACATTATAATAGTAACAAGTGACTGTTCTATTACATAATATTGTATTAGAACGAAGTAAAAAAATGGGCAAAAATAAATGCATAAAATTAACAAGAAATACAAATGGAAAAAATGGGGAAGGAGAAAAGCAAAAGAGTACTTAGAGTGATAATATTTTTATACATATTATCTGCTTCTATAGTATTTCTTTTATTGTAATTTGAATGAATGCGTATCCCTCCGTGACTGTACTTTAGTGTACACATATTTTGGAACTTGTTCTTTGACAGTGCCTTGTAGCTTCTTTGACCAACATTTGTGTGTTCGCTACGATCGCAAGTTCGAATCGTACCTGGGACATGGATATCTGTGATGTCCTTAGGTTAGTTAGGTTTAAGTAGTTCTAAGTTCTAGGGAATTGATGACCTGAGATGTTAAGTCCCACAGTGCTCAGAGCCATTTTTTTGAACTTGTGTGTTAACCTGCTGTGTGTTGTTGTGCCCGAGCACTGGTGTTGTGCACTTACTGCTGTTACATGTTTTCGTGTTTTCAAATGTTTTCTGCTTGCTTAAGCAGATATTACGGCGTTAAACGTAATTTTATGACGTTTTCAAGTCAGCAACGGCGTATACTTTTCTGGTTAAGTAGCATTTATGACATGAGAAATTGTCATAATAGATATTTTTCGTAAGTACGTTAAATTTTTCCGACTAATAATTCTCAATAAAATGTAATTTGCTTTGATATTCACAAATTTTTGTGCTGGTACTGTGAAGATGCTTCATGATCGTAACCGATTGCGAATAAATATATTGTAAGACAGCATAGTGTGAATCATGCATTTCTCCAAGGACCCCTGATACACTTTGATAAATGTTTTACCGTGTGACGCGTTTCCATCTGCGTTTCTTCTATATAAATCACTGGTCGCTGCAAGTCAGGTGTTTAATGCTCTCCTTGAAATTTAACGTTGTTGTTGTTGTCTTCAGTCCTGAGACTGGTTTGATGCAGCTCTCCATGCTACTCTATCCTGTGCAAGCTGCTTCATCTCCCAGTACCTACTGCAACCTACATCCTTCTGAATCTGCTTAGTGTACTCATCTCTCGGTCTCCCTCTACGATTTTTACCCTCCACGCTGCCCTCCAATGCTAAATTTGTGATCCCTTGATGCCTCAGAACATGTCCTACCAACCGATCCCTTCTTCTAGTCAAGTTGTGCCACAAACTTCTCTTCTCCCCAATCCTATTCAATACCTCCTCATTAGTTACGTGATCTATCCACCTTATCTTCAGTATTCTTCTGTAGCACCACATTTCGAAAGCTTCTATTCTCTTCTTGTCCAAACTAGTTATCGTCCATGTTTCACTTCCATACATGGCTACACTCCAAACAAATACTTTCAGAAACGACTTCCTGATACATAAATCTATATTCGATGTTAACAAATTTCTCTTCTTCACAAACGCTTTCCTTGCCATTGCCAGTCTACATTTTATATCCTCTCTACTTCGACAATCATCAGTTATTTTACTTCCTAAATAGCAAAACTCCTTTACTACTTTAAGTGTCTCATTTCCTAATCTAATTCCCTCAGCATCACCCGATTTAATTTGACTACATTCCATTATCCTCGTTTTGCTTTTGTTAATGTTCATCTTATATCCTCCTTTCAAGACACTGTCCATTCCGTTCAACTGCTCTTCCAAGTCCTTTGCCGTCTCTGACTGAATTACAATGTCATCGGTGAACCTCAATATTTTTACTTCTTCTCCATGAATTTTAATACCAACTCCAAATTTTTCTTTTGCTTCCTTTACAGCTTGCTCAATATACAGATTGAATAACATCGGGGAGAGGCTACAACCCTGTCTCACTCCTTTCCCGACCACTGCTTCCCTTTGATGCCCCTCGACTCTTATGACTGCCATCTGGTTTCTGTACCAATTGTAAATAGTCTTTCGCTCCCTGTATTTTACCCCTGCCACCTTTAGAATCTGAAAAAGTGTATTCCAGTCAACATTGTCAAAAGCTTTCTCTAAGTCTACAAATGCTAGAAACGTAGGTTTGCCTTTTCATACAACTTTATTAAAATCAAGAGTACATAAGGTTGTCAGCCTAACAACGTGCCACGTATAAAATTAATTACTGTTCCATTGCAACGTGACATCAGAACAGGTCAATAATGACCAGGAGATAAGGTACCGGCCAACATATGACAATGGATTTACACACACGGAACAGAAGTAGAAGCCACAACTGTTGACCTTTTCCTGTCTTCCATGAAACGAAATGGAATTTACTTCTCTCTTATGTAACAGTATTATTTTATTAGGCTTTGCTTCTCCCCTCGAACAAAACAACCTAGTCAACCTCCTTTCTTACTTCACAAAACAATTTAGCTACGAAAGTAGAAAAGGAAAATTAACATTCTACGTACGATCTTTGGTATACCTCTGTCAGAATTGTTTTCGAGGTATTATTCTACAATGATTCTTGAGATTTTTGAGCGTTTGTAGGATAATTTTGCGTAAGCTTCAGGGATGTACAAGCAGCTGATGCTTGGTCAAATTTCGATTATGCGTGGTTGTGCAACCGTTCAAGCATCTGTGTGCTTGAAAGGGTGTACGAAGTATAAGGAGACTTGCTTTAGCATTTGTCAGTGATTTGATTTAATTTTTATTTGATCCTGCTAATTTACTTTATGCGCAAAGGCTGTACTGTAATGTAGGGCAAGCCAAAGAATAGAGTATTATATGGAGAAAGAGAGAAGAAAACTATAGTACTATGAGACCGCGAATATTTACTATGGGAATAATATTTTCGTTTATTTAGCCGCTATGTACTCCATACATCACGCTTTCTCTTTTGGTTTTTTCTTAACGCAAGCCAAAAGGCTGCCAAAGCCAGCGAATCATCGTCTGAGCTCGACATTTTCTGGTAAACAAACTGATGCTTTTGCAGGCGTACTTGAACCGTGTGGAGATGCGAGGATTTTGTGCACGCTTGCTCAGGCACGTTTGCGCAAGCGTGTTTATGAAGTACACAGTTACGTGTATGGTACATACAGAGAGAGACTGGGCAAAACTCGTTAGACCGTAGATAATATCCACAATCTGCTGCCATTACCTTGCTAGAATTGCGCGGGAACAACTGTCGCCTACTGACTACAACAAGACATGCATTTGACAGTCAGATTGTAACAGAAAGACTAGCTTAGTATTCAGCATATGAGCAATATACATTTAATGTGATGTAAATTAAATACTGTTGCATGTTAACATGCAACGTCAGTAATGAACAGGAGGAAAGGGAGCGGTCTACACATGACAACGGCTGTAAACACACGGAACAGAAGTATAAGCCACACCTGCTGACCTTCTCCTGTCTTCCATGAAACGAAATGAAATTTGCTTCTCTCTTATGTAACTGCGTTATTTTATTGGGCTTTTCTTCTTACCTCGAACAAAACTACCCCGGCCAACCTCCAATTTTACTTCACAAAACAATTTAGCCACCTAAGTAGGTAAGGAAAATTAAGATACTACAAGCTCTCTTATATATACTCAGTATATGTTTTTTTTTTTCGAGAATGGTTCTTGACATTTTTGAACGTTTGTAGCATAATTTTTCGCAAGCATCAGGGCTATACATGCAGCTTTATGCTTGGTCGAATTTCGATTACACATGGTTGTGCAAGCGTTCAAGCACGTGTATGCGTGAGCGTGTGTACCAAGAACAGGGAGGCTTGTTTTATCTTTGTCAGTGATTTGATTTAACTTTTATTTCATCCTACTAAATTAAATTATGTACAGTTCAGTGTATTAGCCATCTCTTACAGCGTTCCAGAAAAATGCTAATTGACTAGGGAAAAATAATTCATTTGTATTATTTTAGACGCTGTCAACCGATTCCAGAGTTTCCTTCTTGGAATTCATTGTTGAAGTTAGTAGCCTCTGAGCTTTACATAGTTTTTGCCCTTGCCAGCTAATACATTTTAGATGAGATCATTGTGGCTCTAGAATATATCTCTTATACCAGAAAGATGTAGGAAACATCTTGTGCTAACATGTTTATAAACTCTAAATCATGAAAGCATGATAAAACAATTTCATAGTAACTGCTTTCCGAAAACGAAGTTGCTGTTATTACAGATACTCCCATTTTCATTCCATTAGCAACTGAACATAAAAGGATTATGATCCAGGTTTCCTTAATTGCCATTTAAAATCAGAAAATGTAATTCAAATAATGGTAAAAAAATAATTTGGTGACAGCGAACTGACAGCTGGAGGTTTATAATCTTCAGTGCTATTTATCTAACTACACGCGAAAACATGTCAGATACGTGAAATGTTTTGTAGACAACAGTACCCAGAAATTTTCGAAGTCGTATTATTTTCTTCCCAATATAAGAAATCTATGGACATGGTATGTTACAGACTGAAACAGTTTTGCAAAAGTCTTCAAACAATAATCAAATTCCAGAAAACACTGCCAACATACGAATCGAAAGAGACACGTGATAAAAAATAATTTAAAAAATTTCGTCGCAGCTGATCAGCCAATCACTTGCGATTTCACCACTGACTACTCTATTTCCGTATACAGGCTCTCTGTTCTGTCTAAGATAAATGATGTCTGCGACTACAGGCATCCGGCCGCAAAGTATAATAAAAACAAACTTACCGTAACATGAGTACAGAAGTGCCCGTACAAGACGGGGTGAACGCTAAGGAAAGGAATAATCAAGTATTACGAGCAGCGTTGGGCGAATTACTGTTTTTGTGTATTAACGTACAGCAACTCCATATTCAGGTCTCTACGAGACTGCCACGACAAATGGTCTTTGTTGAATTGCAGCATGGTTCATTTATAGGAGGTCATTAACGGCTGTAATCCTCGAAACTGGTGTTACTGCGAGTCTCTCTTGACTGTACGGCCGACGAGACGGAAAAGCTAGAGTAATATTACTCAAAGACATTGATGTACGAACCCCTTCAGAGAAAATGTCTCAATTTACGTGATCAAAAGTTTCCTCTTTACGATAGTAGGACGCGAAAATTATTACAATTACCAACTGGAATCAGCTGAACTCCGTGCAAAAGTAGGTACTCATCTACAGCTGAACACAGGATTTTCGTTGTTTTCTCGAACGTACGTACAACTGGTGGCATGAAGCGTACACCGTTCCTCGCCACTTCGCGGATCTTCTTAGGTATTCTGAGCGTAAATACGACGCCTATCTTCAGAGCTATCCCTTCTGTTTACACAAAAGTAGTCAGCAGAAAACTTTCCTAGTTAGAAGGCGGGCAAAGTTTTATTAGGCTCACCGAGTAGGAAGCAATTAGTCTTAAAGTTTATCCCGGGAAATCTCCTCACCGTCAGGTCTGAAGTTGGAGAATTCTTGCTTGCTATCGCTTCTTGTGTGTCTGCCGATCCATTTCTGTTCCATATTGTATGAGGCTCCTTTGTTTTGCTTCACATTAAAGTGTATGGGGCAACTTGGGAAGACCGCGTTTACCCACAAGAAGTGATCCTGATACCGAATCCATATAGATGTCAGCACTGAGGTACAGATTTTTTCTGGACGTGAGAGGATGTTCTGCTTATTTCTGTTCTGTCATAAGCCTTCATCCATTTATTCTTATTTAGTTTTCATTCGAGCTATTTGTATCGCATTATGCTGGTAATTGTATTTTAATGTGAGATGGCAGATGATGCCTACAGGTTCCTTCGAATTAGGTTTAGCATTTCCAGTGCGCCACCGATGGATTGATAACCGCTTTTAATTAACAGCATCAATATTTCATAGTTTTCCCCTTAATGCTAGGGAAATAAATAAACATTCTCATCTTGCCACGTGGGTTCAAAATGGTTCAAATGGCTCTGAGCACTATGGTACTCAACATCTGTGGTCATTAGTCCCCTAGAACTTAGAAATACTGAAACCTAACTAACCTAAGGACATCACACACATCCATGCCCGAGGCAGAATTCGAACCTGCGACCGTAGCAGTCGCGCGGTTCCGGACTGAGCGCCTAGAACCGCTCGGCCACAACGGCCGGCCTGACACGTGGGCCTTTTACTTATTTTAAATTAGTTGCAGGGACAACAGTTTCGGTAAACAAGCGTGTTACACCATTAGTAAAACTTAAACTGCTGCGTGGTGATGTGTTCTGTTCTTATATTTTACATACATCTCGCTGCAGTTTATATCATTCTTCTTACTCAGAATACCGATATACGGTTAACTGATGTTGCACTGCGAAAGATGACAGTGGGCCTGATTTTTCGCTGAAGTGTCATTCACTAGTACGGCAGGGAGAGCGGTTTGCTGACCACATTCCACTCCATATACGCATCCAGTGACCCTGTGGGCTCAGGATGACATGGCGGCCGGTCGCTGCCGTTGGGACTTCCAACACTGTTCGTATGAGTTTAGTTTCGTTTAGTTATTCACTAGTGCTATATCCTCTTTGATTGTGATAGTAACTTGTAGCCTGACGGCCTTATTAAGCGAACACCAGTTAACTAAGTAAATTAATACTGCGTAACAACAACAAAAAATTTTTGCTCTTCGTTTGTAAATACATATCATATATCAAGGAAAAATTACTAGCGCTAGATAAAGTCGGGCAAAGTAATCGGCCATGAACGCTCTAAAGGAACAATACCAGCCTTTGCTTGAACTCATTCAGGGAACAACGCTTTATATTGTGGGCAACCACAGCTGTAAGAATGCAGATCATCTTTCGCAAATCTTATTTTCAGTATGGATTACTATTTCACTACAGTTTATACGATTGCAATACTGTTTACAGTACTGTCCATTTCATGGCCCTGCACTATAATTGCGGTAATTTTCCTTTTGGTGAGTATGTTATCTGCTCTTTAGTTGGGTTGATATAGTTTCATTGTATAATTCCCCGTTTTTTTATTTTTATTTTATAGAAATGAGCCGTTGGCCATGGTCATCTCTTCCATTCCGCCACTTATTTTTACTACCGTTTCTCTTAAGGACATCTTAATAGAATTTGACAAATTGAAGAGGACGTCCGGTAGCTGCTACGTTTCCCTATGAATAATTTGAATATGAGTATTCTGCTCACTGCGTACCCGATCGCCTTAAGGTTTATTGTCTATTTCTTCTATTTAGCGTCTAAACATCATTCAGTTTACATACTGATTTCACTGGACTGCTTATCAAAAAGTTTTGAAGTTTTCCTCGAATATCTCTCTGTTTTTTTTCTTTTTATTTGTTTTATTCACATGTACAGTCGTAAACAAAACGAGTGAGACCCCTCGCCTTTTCGTTATGCTGATCCGCACAGCTTTAAAGTCTGATACACAGCATAACAGACAAGTAGACGAAATCCTACCAAAATACAGGGTGATTCAAAAAGAATACCACAACTTTATGAATTTAAAACTCTGCAACGACAAAAGGCAGAGCTAAGCACTATCTGTCGGCGAATTAAGGGAGCTATAAAGTTTCATTTAGTTGTACATTTGTTCACTTGAGGCGCTGCTGACTAGGCGTCAGCGTCAATTGATGCTAAGATGGCGACCGCTCAACAGAAAGCTTTTTGTGTTATTGAGTACGGCAGAAGTGAATCGACGACAGTTGTTCTGCGTGCATTTCGAACGAAGTATGGTGTTAAACCTCCTGATAGGTGGTGTGTTAAACGTTGGTATAAACAGTTTACAGAGAATGGTGTTTGTGCCAAGGGGAAAGCTCTGGACGGCCGAGAACGAGTGATGAAAATGTAGCACGCATCCAACAAGTATTTGTTCGCAGCTCAGGAAAATCGACTCGCAGAGCTAGCAGAGAGCTGCAAATTCCACTATCAACTGTATGGAGAGTGCTACGAAAAATGTTAGTTATGAAACCTTATCGTATGAAATTGGTTCAAGCACTGTCTGCAGCTGATAAGATTAAAAGAATCGATTTCTGTGATTTCATCCTTGATCAAATGGAAACAGATGAATCTTTCGTTTCAAAGATTGTGTTTAGTGATGAAGCAACTTTCCACACTAACGGGAAAGTCAACCGTCACAATGTCTGTATATGGGGCACTGAGAATCCGCTGGAAACAACTCAGTATGAACGTGACTCGCCTAAGGTGAACGTTTTCTGCGCCATTTCAGCCAATAAAGTTTTTGGTCCCTTTTTCTTCGAAGGTGCTACTGTAACTGGACTACAGTATCTGGAGATGTTAAAGAATTGGCTGTTCCCTCAGCTCGAACAAGAAGCACAACAATTCATATTTCAGCAATATGGAGCGCCACCACATTGGCACTTACCTGTCCGTAACTACCTGAACGTCAACTACCCGAGGCGATGGATCGGCCGCCAGGCAGCCCGTGACAGAGCACTTCGTCACTGGCCTCCAAGAAGCCCTGATCTTAACCCCTGCAATTTTTTCTTTTTGGGGGTATGTTAAGGATATGGTGATTCGGCCACCTCTCCCACCCACCATTGATGATTTGAAACGAGAAATAACAGCAGCTATCCAAACTGTTACGCCTGATATGCTACAGAGAGTGTGGAACGAGTTGGAGTATCGGTTGATATTGCTCAAGTGTCTGGAGGGGGCCATATTGAACATCTCTGAACTTGTTTTTGAGTGAAAAAAACCTTTTTAAATACTCTTTGTAATGATGTATAACAGAAGGTTATATTATGTTCCTTTCATTAAATACACATTTTTAAAGTTGTGGTATTCTTTTTGAATCACCCTGTACAATGCACAGGGTGAGATTTAAAAACCATCCGAACTATGTCAGAGTCTATTCAATCATGTGTAAGACTATATTAATGCTGATTAGTGTGTTAAGCACAACACGTAAATATAAGATATAAATGAAAGAAGAAACGCTAATTAGTATGAAATATACAAATAAAAATGAATTTCAGCTTATCGAGATAACATAACTGTTTTAGTAATACAAAGTACACCAGATCGAAACGAATTAACAAAATAATATGCGCATTCGGCCGCGAAACGGTCTGTGTCAACGTTAAGACCAGTCAAACTGGATTACCGTTGCTGACCTACCATGAAAGTGTGCAAATTTAGCAATGTCTGAAGATTCGTAACGAAATTCAGTTAAAAATCATTCAGTGCCACACTTAAGTCAATTCAGTTATTGACAGAAGAGGAAAAAGTGGGCGGTAACAAGAATGAAATTCTACGAGAGTTTCACATCAACATCCACAGGGCGCCGGTACAGAACAAAGGCAGCAATAAGAAGTACTGGGGGCGGGAGAATTTCTTAAAACCGCTTCGCAAAAGTCCCATGATCAAACCATCTGAGTTGGTGGCGAATACAGTTTATCTTCACTAGACTGTATATATTATCATTATACTTTTTTTCTTACAGAGGCTAACCAGCTCTCTGACTGGACACGCTGAACTACCGTGCAGGCGTTCTAGGTGCTTCAATCACGAACCGCGTGGCTGCTTCAGTCGCAGGTTGGAATTCTACCACGGGCATTGGTGTGTGTGACGTCCTTAGGTTAGGTGGGTTTAAGTAGTTCTAAGTCTACTGGACTGATGATCTAAGCACTTTGGTCGCGTAGTTCTTAGAGCCATTTTTTGTCCTTTCGCGCAAATTTTCTTTATATAAACGGCCGTATCTTTAGACTGCGTTGACATAGAAGCTCACTTTTTTACACCACCAAGGGACCATATACCGCAGGAAGTGTGATACTTTTCCGCTTATTATGTCTACCTGTACGCGAAATAAACAGGTTTTAGGGTTGGGTAGACAGATAGACAGTCAAGAATGTGAGACTAGTAGGGTTCTATTTTTACCAGTTTAGGTGACGAAAATAGCTACTACAGTTACTGAAGATGAGGGCCGCATAAATAATTACCCCTACTCATTATTCGAAGTGTTCTAGTTGCAGTCGATACATCAGCATATTACTCGTAGTTACACTTTCGATCCAAATCACGTTAACAGGAATGCAGATAAAATCCATTTGCTTATACACGTGGTAATTCAGATTCCAATATTAGTGCCACCGCGTTTTAGAAGTGCTAGCATTCCCATTGCTAGCTAGCTTAAGAAAGACTTCGGTTAATGAACGTTTTCTGGCTGTGGCGAGTCTAATGGAGAATTCTAAACCTTATATAACACGTTTGGCAGCTTTGTAGCCGTTTATTTCCTGGGGGTGATGCAGAATTATCGTACTAAATTTACTCGCTAATAACAGTATTTTGTTATTTCGATTTACATCCCGAATGATTGTCACATAAGCGGTGACAAAAACATGAATTTTGTACCTTTATGAGTCCAGAAAGCTCTATGCAACAGAAACTGCATATCATTTTGCCATTTTCATTGCGAAATTGCCGACTTATTGATGTCTGGGGTAATAATAGAGGACTGTTTGCCTGGGTTGTCTGCTAGCGTAGTGAAAGGTGTAAGCTACTGCAAGGGAGGTCTGGCTTGTTTTCGGTTCTAATCTCGATGGAGGCAGATAGACTATCAGTAAAGCAATTTCAAGAAATTATCGCGCCCCCAACACGTTTTATTGCTATCTTCATTCTGTACCAGCGCCCTGTGGATGTCAATATGAATTCACTTAAGTGTGGCACTGAATGATTTTTAACTGAATTTCGTAATGAATCTTCACGCATTGCTAAATTTGCACACTTTCATGATAGGTCAGCAACGGTAATCCAATACGACTGGTCTTAACGTTGACACAGACTGTTTCGCGGCCGAATGCGCATATTATTTTGCTAATTCGTTACGATCTGGGGTACTTTGTATTACTAAAACAGTTATGTTATCTCAATAAGCTGAAATTCATTTTTATTCGTATATTTCATACTAATTATCGTTTCTTCTTTCATTTATATCTTATATTTACGTGTTGTGCTTAACACACTAATCAGCATTAATATAGTCTTACACATGATTGAAAAGAGTCTCACATAGATCGGATAGTTTTTAAATCTCATGCCTGTGCACAGTATGATGGTAGCACTTCGTCTACTTGTCTGTTATGCTGTGTAGCAGACTTTAAAGCTGTGCGAATCAGGATAACGAAAAGGCGAGGGGTCTCGCTCGTTTTGTCCACGACAGTACTTGATGATGCAACTTTGGTTTCGAAACAAATTGTGCTAGTAAAAGTTATTCAACAGCTGCTGCGGTTTAGTTTAACGAGAGTGATTCAGGGAAAGTACATAAAAACTACACGTGGTTAGTAGGACAGTGATATCAATCCTGTCCTCCCCAAATATGACGTCGGTGTATTAACATCTGCGACGCTCCCCTCAGTTTGTTCCGCAGCGGTCTGAGATTGCGAGAACATTTCCAGTTATAGTAGTCGCTCTGCGCAGCACAATCTCGGTTTTATCTCTTTCTTTCTATCTCTAGAGAAATGTCGACAGTAAACGAGTCTCTTACTCTCTCGTGTGTTTTGAATTTTCAGTGTCAGGCCGCAGGAGGTCTGGGTTATAACGTTTCTTCGGGCCTAGCGTTTTTTCGACGGTGAGAGTTTCTCATCTGGCATGTCGTGTTTTGTAGCTTCTACTTTACGAATTCTTCTGGTAGAACCGACAGAAATTTCCGTTAAGACAGTTACCTGGACTTTGCGAAGTTCAGCAGACTGCCTTGCGCTTCGCACTTCATGCGGAAGCTTTTTGCTTGAAATGACGTCTAACGACAAACTTAGTTTTGATGTCAAGCTACTCGCCTGAAGATCAGAAAACACAGTAAGAAGCTTTTGCCAAGAGCGCTGTTCTAATTGCCGTTATTCCATCGAAGGATAGGCATTTTCTGGTGTCCTTAGATTACATAAGACCGGAATGGCTGCTTTCAGAAGAACACGTCTGATTTCGTTCCACACCCGATATTGTGATCCGTCTCGAGGGACCACAAGTACTTCTTTCTTCGCGCTTTCTTTAAAATACTGTACCATATACTTTTCAGCCGTCTCCTTAGTTATGACGTCATAAGGTAATAAACAGAGGACCACTGCTTCCATGATGCAAGTTTATACATATTTATTTGTTTCAAGAGACAAAGGAATTAACGACAACAGCTGCCAGCGGGCATTGAGTTATATCAATGGAGCAAGTTGAAAATTTTTGGCAGACCAGGATTCGAACCCAGGTATCGTGCTAGCTACGCAGACGCGCTGGCCATTACGCCATTCAGGCATAGTGGTCACCACAACCGCGTGGACTACCCTAGCACGCCTCCCATTACACCCAAACTCTCAACTTATACCACACACTGCTGATGTAAATCAATGCCCTCTGGCAGCTAATGTCTTTGGTTCTCTTCTGTCTCGATTCATAGTGACTGCTGGATCAAAACGGTGTATGTTCTTTCGGAAAGAACGGACACAACATATATTACTTATTTATTTATTTGGATTCCGACATTTAGCTTGTTAGAAAACACTTGAATTTACATTATGTCTTTTTGTGAGGCACAGGAACTGACGAACACAATATGAAATTAATACAGCAGTTTTTCGAAGGACTTTTTGACCAGTTAAAAGTACATGTGTTGATTGAAACAACATGGAAACAGTAATTATATGATAAGTGCAGTATGGAAGTGCAGATTTATTGAAACAGTTATTTGACTTAATAACAAAAGAAAAGTGAACAGGCAACTCTACATCATTAATAAGTAGTAGTCATGGAATTGCTTCATACTATGATTAACAGAGTTTACAATGAGATTGGATGAAGTATTCCAATAACTGCTAATATAATTCTACATACTTCTACTATTCTATCCTGTAAGACCGTATAAATGTAAGAAAACCGTAGTTAATATCGAGGATACTAAAAGTGAGCAATTTCTACTTTCAGTCAGTACAACTGTTGCAGAAACGGTCGTCTATTTCTTCCCATTTCACGATGCAAGTTTCGCGTTGAGGAAAACAGTAAAACTTCCTCAACGTGGTTATGACGTAGGCCTACTGGTCTTTCTGCTTTGGCCGTTTTACTATTTATTAAACTGACGAATAAGAGAGTTTCTAATCCAGGAGTGATTGGAAATCACTGCAGCGAGCGCACAGGAGATCCACAGAATAGGATTTCGAAGAGAATACATACATTCTGACCATTTTTCCGTCTTCTGCAGTGGCCGCTGTAACGGCGCAAAGACATCTCATAGAACAGCTACACGTTTTACGTCATTCAAACTTCCCAGTCACGGCAAAAAAATGTCTCTCGATTTGTAGTGTTTGTAAATTATTTTATTACTTAGTACCTGTTGTCCGCAGCTCGTGGCCTTGCGGTAGCGTTCTCGCTTCCTGCGCACGGAGTCCCTGGTTCGATTCCCGGTGGCGTCAGGGATTTTTCCCTGCCTCGAGATGACTGGATGTTGTTGTGTTGTCTTCAACGTCAGCGTTGATCCCCGTTACGGTCAGAGGAAGGCATAGCAAACGACCTCCGCTACGACCCTGCCTAGTCAGCGGTGCGGGTCTCCCGCATCGTTCCCTACGCTCCTCGGAGTATGGGCCATCATCATCACTACCTTTTACCTGCAGTTACCCTTGCACATTAATAGTTTTGCTCTGATGAGTGATGTTGAGTAAGTAAGCTGCTGTGCGTGCAATAACATTAGCTGCACTCACATGTCTGCCTGTTTACATTGCATATGTGCCCCTGACCCCATCCAAGTTGCCCCCACGCACGAAGGGTCGGCAGGCACAGCGTCACTGCCCAGCAGTGCACACAGAGGGTCATGGGCAAGACCACGCGTCTACACATCATGCATTGGAAGTAGTCATGCACGGCACAACATGTACATTGTGCAACAAATGGTGCATAAGTATGAATTAAACACACTCAAGATTGTATATGCATTGTTTATTGTTTTCATTATTTCGCATTGTATCATATAGCACATATCAACCAAAAGAATCATTTTCAATAATATGATAAAGATCAAAATTCATAAGAGTAAATAGCTTTTTCAAAGGGTAAATATTCTCCTATAAATCCGGTAATAGTCTTCAAATCAGTAAATATCTTGTACTACACATTTTCGAAAGTATCCTATGTTCTTATGTTCTTCCTCAGGGTTCAAGCTATCACCATACAAAATTTCGTCTAAATAGGGTAGGCGGTATGATCGTGAGAACTTAACAGAGTAACTTTCGCAGCCATAATGTTAGTATGGATAAAACTTTCAATTGCTATGTCTTTTCTCCGTGATCTGATTTTGATGAACTAAATCCTGTACGGTGCCCAACGTTATACTCAAGGTACCTACAAAAACACCGCTCATCTAGTAGTTTTGGAGAAGTATCTTCAGACAGGTAGATATGACAGTTTTATAGTTTATTATTGGTCCAGACAAGAAGAAACTGAAATGAGTTCACTGACGACGATGGCGGAGATGGTCAACGAAAGCTCGAGGATTTTATTCGAGTTGACGCGGCTTGAAAACCGAGAACGTTTTATTCATAAACGAATACCGTTTGTAATACTACTCTCAACAACTAAACAGTTATACCTGCATCAGATAATACCGATAAACTATATGTAACGTCATGTAAGTTCAGGTGTTCCTAGCAAGTCAACTTCTCATCCTGATTGTTTTTCTTTTCCCCAGGTGTTACTGTCACAAGCCGTAGACACTTCTCTCGGCATCAATATTCCGAAGCCAAATTATTAATAATTTGCGTTTGACCTTATTTTAGAACTTTGTTTCCTTTATTTTCTTGTCAGCGGGGGCGCGTGAAAGTGACTCAAAATAACTTTTATTTGCTAATGCAATTTCAGTAAATATTCCAAACGGTAATATACTTCGAAAAACTGAGTAAATGAAAGCTCGGGAATTGTTTTTGTAACTTACATCATCAGGTACGAGGGTCCGCATTGGTCTCTGTAATAAATCGCGATGTCACTTTCCGACAGATATTCCGTCCATCGGATTTGTTGTAAAACTCAAATAGGAATGTGCGACCGACGGAGGATTACAGAAAGTCGCGGAACCCGACGTGGTCTCTTCCTTCAGTTGCTTAGTTGTTCCTTTAGCACTGAAGGCCCAACCGCCTGAAGGGGAGACATTTCCTTTCCTTTGCGGCAGCCCTTCAGAGAACGAACGGTAGAACACGTTACCTTTGATGCCAGACGCCCGTTTCGGGACACAAAAAAACGACGCGGTCTTATTCTACCTTCCGGCAAGCTCAAATCGTTTCTCGGACTCTTAATAGCAGCAATTACTCGCAACATTGCCTCTTACCCAACTTTTAATTTCATTTATCAAAACTGTTCAGAGCTTATTGCGGGCTAAATGAAGCTATTTTAGATTGCTGTTTGAGATAAATGGGAAAGTTAATAGTTTTCGAAAGTCCATTCCGAGAAATGCCTGTTAATCAATGAGAACGAGTTGCGAAAGTCCTTTTTAATATCAGCAATGCTGTTACGAGAGAAATTAGTGAAGAGAGTGACATTTGTTATTGAAGAGGTTTGTACAGATAAAAAATAAACAATTAATAAGTTTTCATAATTCCCCGTTCAACTGGCAGCAGATGATCACGCATCCAGAAGACCAGCCGCGCGTGAACATGCAATTCGGTATCTACTGTTAAGATTTAAGGAAGAAATCTGTAATGAGTTTGTTAAAATGAACGGCGCAAAAGTGAATTTGGTTTACAATAATCGATGAGTACTTGAAAGATGTGAATACTGAGTAAAATTGTAGCCAACAGAGTAAGTCACTTATTCTAAATATTTGAATGTCATGCACTTGCCACGTCGAATCCTGTATCATCTCGTTAAGTTTCCCACCGTATTCACGCACACGGAAAGCCTTCTTGCGTTCTACTCGTCTCCTCAACCTGATACCACAAACCACTTCGTATCTGTTATCTTCTATAACCCAGGTCTAGAGTAGTAGGTACGTGAATTCCGCCCCTCTTTGTCTCCCTCCGTCTTAATCGTCCCCATTCCCAGACCACGATATCTGTCATGACATCTATCCTCGATCTAATCTAAGATACACTCACCTCCATCCTTCTCTTACTTTGATTTTCCTGGACTGTTTCGAATCACTGCCCGACCTTCGTCGAGTTACACTTACTCTATTTCATTCTAATCAGCTACGTTTCAATTTACTATGTCCCATCCTCCTCTCTCACCACCCCAGCTCTATCCCATGTGATCCACTCTGGACCACACGCCAAGTTATCGCATCTCTTCCTGTTAACGTGATCAATAGTTATTACCTTACATTGTCATTTAGCCGGCTTCACTACGTCGATAGGGAAAAACGCTGTTAGAATCAATCGGAGACACTTTGCAGTGTATTGCAGAAACCCTCCTCTCGTAGTTAAATATAATTCCCAGACACACTGCCCCTAAGTGCAACGGCGTTGTAAAATAATTACAGCCCCACTACTCCATGTATAAGGAAAAGTGTACCAAAGATTTGTTTTCAGCTCGTTGAATATATAGAGACACTTACAAAAAATAAATATTCACATAACATTGAACATTTATTGTACAGTAAGAATTTAACTTTTAAATAATTCACTTTTCATTAAAGAAATAAACCTATAACAGTAACAGTAACAGTTCAGCTGATTCTTAACCTAGAAAGGAAATTCTTTGTTCTGATATCGGACACCCTTCTATCGTTTTCTTTATATACAACTTTGCGCCTTGCAGTACGCTTTGAAAGTAATTTCAATTTGCTTTTCTTTCTTTAAAATGTCCGATTTCCACATTAACTGCCTCTGGATACCCTGCAGCTCTCTGTTGGCTATTTTTACGAGGCATATTCCGAAAGTAAGGTCCGACCTGTCGTGAATTGGAAACAACAGAGAAAATCATAGGTGGTTTATTTGGAATAGTTAGCCACATCTTCCAGCAACGTCTCTACATTGTCGACGCTCCGTCTGGCACATTTGTCGTAGCGTTGTGCCAACTTTATAATACCCTCGTCATAGAAGGCAGCCGCCTGCACTTTTCGCTGATTCTCTACGCTGATGTGCGGTTCGTTGTCTGTGTCGAAACGTTGACTTCATGGCCAATGGATCGTCAGCAGGGATGAAGACCAGAGGGAGCAAACCCCGGTCTGTATGGAGAGCGACGTAACACTTGTCATCGAAAACGCTGCAGGGGCGTCCTCATTGCCCCTTCAAATTGCGGCGGAGAACTGCCATGAAGAAGGAAATGCATGACAGTTATGTTGTGTGGGCTGCATCAAATCAGGCGAAATTTCTCAAAGCCACTCGTACTCGGCGGGAGACACTGTTTTCTAGGCAGCTTTACGAGATCACTGTGCGCTCAGAGCTGGAAAGACAGACGTGGCGCTATCAACAGGCATATTAGGGACACTGCCCAACACACCTACGCAAAGCTTTATCGGATTTTCACTATGGTTTCCATTTCGCCATCAATCGGACCTTAGTTTCGGAATACGCCTCGTATAAACATTGAAAGCGCTCCGTTTCATGGCATCGCTCAAAGAGAACTCCTTCGTATAGTTGAATCATTTCACAACATTTAATTTTCAAGCCGTTACAAATTAAAAGACAAAAAAAGCTAAGGAATCTTGTTTATAATGTGATCTCATACATTCGTATTTATTCTCTTTGCGTAACTTGTTAATAGTTGGAACAGAAAAATACAAAAAAAAACAATCACACAACAGCTATGAACTATTTCAGCACAGAGTATGACCTGAGAAACTCTCGAGACTACCTCCAAAGCCCTTTAGTTCATCCATCCGTAACAAGATCATTCTGCTCGTGACATGCTGGTTCTACCATCTTCACAGTTCCATGAGAATTGAAAAACTGTAAACAGTAGTATCATACAGCTTTAATATGGTCACTATTACTTTAATACTTTACTTTAATTCTTTAACACTATTACTTTAATACTTTTTCTGATGTAAGCTAAATCCATTTCTAAAATATATCAGGCTGATAAGCGATTATTAATAGAACTGACTAGTGCTTTAACTCTTTTTACACTCTTCCGGCGCCTTCCAAGTGTTTCAAATAATGGCATAAAACGAAAGTAGCATAGCCACCTTTCACCATCTATATGAATCCCACAGATCGAGGTTGCGCAAGGGTAAGTCAGTGGACTCTTGTTTGGGAGGATGAACATTCAAATCCCCGTCCACTCATCCAGATGTAGGTTTTCTTTGACATTCCTGAGTTGCTAAGTTAAATGGCGGTATGGCTTCTCGGAATAAAAACGCGCATTTTTACCCATCCTTCCCTAGTCCTAGATTGTGCACTGTCTCTAACGACTTCGTCGTCGACACGACATTAAACATTAATCTTCCATACATGAACCCATCGTATAGAGGACTGAGGCCATTTTAAATGGCAAAGGCATCGACCGAGTATCTTATGCGCTTGCTCTGTTTCGTCCATTCTGTGCTCCCTTATAATATTACTACGTCTGGAAATGTCTGCAGTTTGTGCAATCCACATGGAGAAAAAAATACAACTCTTTAAAAGCACATACTTTGCAGAATATTAATTATTTCTGAAGGGTCGTACATGCGAATCAACATAAGCCCGCACTCTAATTAATTAAATATTATCCTGCTACGTTTACGTCTCGCATCTCCGTAGCAGACAGATGAGATGAGAATTATGTAGCAGTCAGATGCGCAGCGAAGCGTTACGAACTGCAGGGGAGGTGGTGCGGCACTCTGGGCATCAGGGCCGGAGGGAGGGCTTTCGGCCGCATTGTGTCGGCCAGGGTTTGTCCCGCCGCATACACACAGGACTAACCGCAGCGTGAAAGCAAAGCTGCGCCCGCCTCCTGCGAGTCTGGCTGCCTGCGAATGTCGGCGTGGCCACGGCCAAAAACCGATGCATTCTTCACTGACGGCTGCAGTAACTGTCGGTGATATCGTATCGACACGAAGCGGTTTCAGGTGAAATACATCGAGGTGACAAAAGTCATGGGTTACCGCCAAATATCATATCGCACCTCCTTTTTCCCGGCGTAGTCCAGCAACTCGGCGTGGCATGGACTCAACAGATCGTTGGAAATCCCCTGCAGAAATATTGAGTCATGTTACCTTTATATCCGTCCGTAACTACAAAAGTGTTGGCGGTGCAACATTTTTGCACCAACTGACCTCTCCACTGCGTCCCATAAATTTTTGGTGGGAATGACGTTGGCCGATCTAGGAGGCCAAATCATCAGCTCAATTTGTCCAGAATGTTCTTCAAACCAGTCGTGAACAATTGTGGCCGGTGACATTGTGCATTGTCATCCATTAAAATTTAAGCGTTTGTTTGGGAACACGAAATCCTTGAATGACCGTAGACAGTCTGCAAGCAGGCGTAAATAACCATTTTCAGTCAATGATCGGTTCAGCTGGACCAGAGGGCCCAATCTATTTCATATAAACACAGCCCGCACCAGTATGGAGCCACCACCAGCTTGCACAGTGACGTGTTGACAACTTGTATCGACGGCTTCGTGGGGTTTTCGCCACACTCGAACACTACCATCAGCTCTTACCAAATGAAATCGGGACTCATTTTACCAGACCGCTGTTGGGGTGCTACCGCTATTGGCACGACTTCAGGAGACATGCGCTGCAGGCTATGTCGTGCCGTTAACAAAGACATTCGCGTCGGTCTTCTGTTTCCATAGCCCATTAATGTTAAATGTCGGCATGTTCGTCATACGTCCCATGTTGATTTCCACGGTTATGTCACACAGTTTTGGCTGTCTGTTAGCACTGAAAACTCTACGCAAACGCCACAGCTTCCGGTCCTTCAGAAAATGCTGTCGGCCACCGCGTTGTCCGTGGTGAAAGGTAATACCTGGTATTTGATATTTTCGGCGTGTCCTTGACACTGCGGATCTCGGCATATTGAATTCCCTAACGATTTCCGTCACTTCAAAAAGTCACAGCTGCAAAATACTAACGCGAATTCTTTACAGACGAATGGAAAACTTGGTAGAAACCGACCTCGGGAAAGATCAGTTTGGATTCCGTAGAAATGGTGAAACACGTGAGCCAATACTGACCCTACGACTTATCTTAGAAGAAAGATTAAGGAAAGGCAAACCTACGTTTCTAGCATTTGTAGACTTACAGAAAGCTTTTGACAATGTTGACTGGAATACTCTCTTTCAAATTCTGAAGGTGGCAGGGGTAAAATACAGGGACCGAAAGGTTATTTACAATTTTTAGAGAAAGCAGACGTCAGTTATAAGGGTCGAGGGTCATGAAAGGGAAGCAGCGGTTGGGAAGAGAGTGAGACAGGGTTGTAGCCTCTCCCCTACGTTATTCAATCTGTATGTTGAGCAAGCAGTAAAGGAAACAAAAGGAAAGTTCAGAGTAGGCATTAAAATCCATGGAGATGAAATAAAAACTTTGAAGTTCGCCGATGACATTGTAATTCTATCAGAGACAGCAAAGGACTTGGAAGAGCAGTTGAACGGAATGGAAAGTGTCATGAAAGGAGGGTATAAGATGAACATCAAAAGCAAAACGAGGATAATGGAATGTAGTAGGATTAAGTCGGGTGATACTGCGGGAATTAGGAAATGACACTTAAAGTAGTAAAGGAGTTTTGCTACTTGGGAAGGAAAATAACTGATGATGGTCGAAGTAGAGAATATATAAAATGTAGACTGGCAATGGCAAGGAAAACGTTTCTGAAGAAGAGAAACTTGATAACATCGAATATTGATTTATGTGTCAGGAAGTCGTTTCTGAAAGTATTTGTATGGAGTGTAGCCATGTATGGAAGTGAAACATGGACGATAAATAGGTTAGACAAGAAGAGAATAGAAGCTTTCGAAATGTAGTTCTACAGAAGAATGCTGATGATTAGATGGGTAGATCACATAACTAATGAGGAGGTATTGAATAGAATTGGGGAGGAGTTTGTGGCACAATTTGACTAGAAGAAGGGATGGTTTGGTAGGACATGTTCTGAGGCATCAAGGGATCACCAATTTAGTATTGAAGGGCAGCTTCGAGGGTAAAAATCGTAGAGGGAGACCAAGAGATGAATACACTAGGCTGATTCAGAAGGATGTAGGCTGGGAGATGAAGAAGCTTGGACAGGATAGACTAGCATGGAGAGCTGCATCAAACCAGTCGCGGTACTGAATACCACAACAATAGCAACAACAAAGATTTCCGAAATGGAATGTCCCATGCTTCCATCCCCAACTAAAATTCCCTGTTCATAGTCTGATGGTTCCCCTCATGCGGCCATAACCACGTCGGAAACCGTTACACATACTCGAAAATCACCTGAGTACAAATGACGGCTCCGCCAATACTCCGCCCTTTTATAACTTGCATGTTCTGTCAACTCAGTGTACTCCGATATACATTCATATTCTCTTTTGATATCTGATACCTCCATAACAAAGCGGATTTCCTCGGAAATGTGAAAAAATTCGCCCTGTCATTGGTAGCTGTCTCATCCCGCACGCTTGGGCTCAATTGGCTTGCAGTTTCATATTTAAAACAGTATTTATGTAGTGCTATGAAGACAAAGCTAGAGGCCATCTTCCGGCTGTATGTGGAAGTTCAGGCATACAAACCGGTCAATACTTTCGTTAAGTATCAGATCCGAAGACACCTCTGTGAAAGTTTATACTCATACGACGAACGTCGCGTTCACAAACACAAATTTTTCAATGTACGAGGCATGTTCAGAAACTTAGTGCAATGAGCCCATAACTATACTGACGTCGTAGTGTCCTGTTACGTCAAAGATGTCGCTAAGAAATCCTCCTAGTGCGAACCACGTGCTGTTATTCGCTTCCTACTAGCCTGAGGAATCTACCGAAATTTTTTCGTGAATCAAAACTGTTTACAGCGAAGGTTTAACGAACAGAACGAATATGTTTAATTCGTGTAGTGAGTTTAGTGGAAGCAGAACAAATGCTCATGACGACCAGAGGAGGGGAAGACGTTCTGTTTTGACTGATGGGTTGGTGCAAAATAATCGAGAAAACTCTTCGTAAGCCTAGTGACAGTACATGAAATTTCTGCGAGTTTTCCACAACTCTCCAGGACTCTCCTAGACATTCACAGAAACGCTGGGACTCCAGAAATTGTTTGCAAGATGTGTCCCAAAACAGATGACAGAGAAGCACAAGAAAATCGGGTCAGTAGCGCTCGCAAGTTGCTTGAGTGACTTGAACTAGAAGGTGAGGATTTTCTGAGCACTATTATGAGTGGGGATGAAGCGTTGGTGCCTCATTACATGCCCGTGACAGAAGTACAGTGGCGTCACACCAACTCCTCATCTGCCAAGAAATTCGAAACCACAATTTCGGGAAACAAATATTCTGCAGCCAACATTGGAACCGCGTAGTTCAACCCTACCGTTTTGCAAGCGAACTAAGATGATTCAGAACAGATCATAAGCAATTGATGAATATCTTAACATAATCTACATTACGATTCGACATCGTAGGATTCTACCAACTTCCTACGTAATTATAAATTATAAATTTTAGTCTCCTGCAAATGTGAAAAACCCGCAACTGCTCCTATTATACACAATTGCCATAAACTAATTAGCCAAAGCATTTTGACCACTGCACATCGCGACGTTGGATGCCGCCTGGTGCCGTTGCAGGCATGTGATGCAATATCAGAAGTATGTAAGCGGAGCAGAATAGACAGGGATTCACCCTAGCAAAGATATGGGCTGCTAATGGGGAAATCAGTTGAGAGAAGTGACTTTGATAAAGGGCAAATTATTATTACGCAGAACCAATGAGCGAGTATATCGAAAACGGTGAAGCTGGTGGAGAGTTCACGAGCTACTGTCATGAGCGTCTACGGAATCTGGTAGGACAATGAAACTACCACTAAAAGCTAAAGATCGGACGTCCACGACTGTTCACAGAACATGGGGTTTGGAGGCTTGTCTGCATTGTAAAATAGGGTAAATGGTGATCTATGACATCTCTGCCGAAAGAGCACATTGCTGGTGCACGCACAAGTGCTTCGAGGCACATCGTTCATCGTACATTGTTGAACATTGTGCTCTGCAGCAGACTTCCCCACCTATTCACATATTGACCCAACGACATCGTCAGTTACGATTGCAGTGGGCATTGGACCATCGGTATTCGACCCTCGATCAATGGATACGTGTCGGTACTTAGGGCGAGTTACATTTCTTTCTACACTAGGTCGATGGTCGGCTAACGGCCTTGCCGCACTGGTAACGCCGGTTCCCATCAGATCACCGAAGTTAAGCACTGTCGGGCTGAGTTAGCTCTTGGATGGGTGACCATCCGGTCTGCCAAGCGCTGCTGCCAAGCGGGGTGCACTCAGCCCTTGTGAGGCAAACGGAGGAGCTACTTGACTGAGAAGTAGCGGCTCCGGTATCGTAAACTGACACACGACCGTGAGAGTGGTGTGCTGACCACGTGATCCCCCATATCCGCACCAGTGACGCATGTGGGCTAAGGATGACACGGCGGCCGGTTGTTGCCGCTGGGTCTTCCAAGGTCTGTTCGGATGGAGTTTGGTTTTTAGGTCGATGGTCGTCTCCACAGATTCCGTCATCGAGGTGAACGCCGGTTCGAAACGTTCAGTGCACCACAGACGCAGGCTGGCTGGAGCAGCATTATGCTATGGGAGACGCATGGGACCTGTGGTAGTAACCGAAGACATGCTGGCAGTTGCAGACCACCTGCATCACTTAGTGCTTGATGTCTTCCCCGACGGCGATGTCATCTTTCAGCAATATAATTGGCCATCTCTCGGAGATAGTATCGTGCTGCCGTGGTTTGAGGAGCATTATAGTGAACTCACGTTTATTTCCCTCCAACCATAAACGCGTGATATAAATCCTATGTATCCTAAATGGGTTGCTTTAGAGCACCATCACCGCGTACGCAAATGAGCGGCCTGTTATAGACGTCTGCGTAGACATCTAATGCCACATACCTGGACAAAGCTACCAACAATCTGTCGGATCCCTGATACGTAGAATCAGTGATGTATTTCGTTCCAAAGACGGACAAACAAGCTATTAAGTAGATGGTCTTAATGTTTTGGCTGATCAGTGTACGCTTGTAGTACACAATTTCTTCTGCTGCTTCGTACAGACCTTACAGTGTCAGCTTCAACAAATAATTTAAAACACAATTTCCACAAAGTGAGTAGCAGACATATCATACCCTAAACTTGGAAGAAGCAGTTATTAACTACTGTAGTACAAGATGCGTCTGAAAAATTCAGTGAGTGGTCTCAGAAAGTAAATGAAACAAGAGTTACAAACAAAATACCTTTACTGGCCTTCATAGTGATTACCAATAGCTACAACATACTCTTACATCAGCTGTAAAACTGTTGGAAACTGTCAGCAGAAGTTTTTCTGCAAACTCTCGACTCATCGTGGTCAAGCGTTGTTGGCTATCCCTAAGATTACAGGACTTGACACCTGGTACTACCAGTACGATCCGAAGACCAAGCTACAGTCAAAGGCATTGTTTTCATCATTTTCCCCACCTCCCTCGGGCACAAACTCTTGATGGATCAAGTGCTTGATGTCGAAAAAGGTCATCAACATTGTCTTGACCTTGAATTTTCGCCGCCGACCACTTATGCGATATTCCAACATTACAGGATTGTTTATCGTGCTCATCTGGATTAATTTACATGTTTATACATTTAGAGCAAGCTGATTTACATCGTAACAGACAGAAATTCTGTCTCAGTCATCGTGTAGCCTTCTACAGTCACTCAACATCGATTCCTTTCCGTGTGGTTTCAGTCTGCGACGCACCGCTGCTCCGTGTGGGTGAATTTTGGACAAAGTCGAGGGATCCTTCGCGAAGTCCCAGTGCGACTAGCTGTAGCACAGGAAGCAGAAGGAAAGAGACGACAGGAGGCAACCAGTATACATCAGCGAAACGCGACCCACCCAGCAGCTGAAATAAGATTAGGGCGTGTGGGAACTGGAAGCGACAGGGCAGGCGGAGTCGCGGATGGCTCTTGAGAAGCCTCCCGAGCGTCCGTGGCCCACTGTAATGGAGCAATATCCGCGGACCACGCGCCGTAACGGCCCCTGGCCGCGTTCGCATATGCAGCCCGCGAAACGCGCGTCAATCGCCGGCAGCACACAGCTGCGGTTTCTCGCGGCGCAATCGACTCTCACGATCGCCACAGTAGCGTACTTCCTTTGTGTGTACTCACTGCTGCGTGATGCACCCGAAATGGAGGGCGTAGAATCTCGGACACGAACGTGCCTGACCCTCGCCGCAGCGCCAGTTACAACGTGACCTCATGTCCATTGAATGCCAGAGCCTTCGAAATGACCGCTCATAACGATTATCACAGCAGCAACTGCGTCTGGAAAAGTCACAGATAACCAGCAATATAGTTTACATATACTTACAACAAGTAACATCTCAAAAGTGCAACTATTGTCCGCATGTGCGAAAAGTTCGCTCATGAATTGTCATCACCTTGCGATGTCTATGTTCAAATGGGTCAAATGGCTCTGAGCACTATGGGACTTAACATCTTAGGTCATCAGTCACCTAGAACTTAGAACTACTTAAACTTAACTAACCTAAGGGCATCACACACATCCATGCAGGATTCTAACGATTCGAACCTACGACTGTAGCAGTCCCGCGGTTCCGGACTGTAGCGCCTAGAAACGCACGGCCATCGCAGCCGGCGTTGTCTATGTAATTTCTGGAAAGTTTAAATAGATTTCAGCAGTTACACACAGGGTGGGCCAAAAGACAGAAGGGGGTTATAACTGTGAATAATGTTTTATTTATTCTTTTCTCTTTTCTTTTGTTTCAGATTCTGACATAGGAAGGACGAGACTTGGTCTTTTAAGTCTGTGAAATATCGACGAAAACTAGAGAAAAATAAAAAATCTATTCACAGTTATAAGCACTTCGTGGTTTTTAGCCCACCCCGTGTAACACGGTTTTTGTTGTGCCTATGAACGTACCTAAAATATAACCTGCAACTACTGTGTTGTCAGCATATCTGGCGCCCAAGCGAATGTCCGAGAGTTACTCTCATGTTGTTTATTGCCTCGAACTACTCGAGTGTTCATGCGTTTCTATTTGGTATTCATTTTGCAATGATGTTTCTATTCAATTTGCCGGCCGGGGTGGCCGAGCGGTTCTAGGCGCTACAGTCTGGAACTGTGCGACCGCTACGGTCGCAGGTTCGAATCCTGCCTCGGGCATGGATATGTGTGATGTTCTTAGGTTACTTAGGTTTAAGTAGTTCTAAGTTCTAGGGTACTGATGACTTCAGAAGTTAAGTCCCATAGTGCTCAGAGCCATTTGAACCATTTTGAACTTGTTTAAATCTATTTTATTAACACCTTACGTCCGTGGACCCCCATAAGAATATCAAAGAATAACTTGATACAGAGTACGGTGTCAAGTGCTATCTGACGTAACACCCCCCCTCCCCATGACCCATGGACCTTGCCGTTGGTGAGGAGCCTTGTGTGCCTCAGCGATACAGATAGCCGTGCCGTAGGTGCAACCACAACGGAGGGGTATCTGTTGAGAGGCCAAACGAACGTGTGTTTCCTGAAGAGGGACAGCAGCCTTTTCAGTAATTGCTGGGCCAACAGTCTGGATGATTGACTGATCTGGCCTTGTAACACTAACCAAAATGGCCTCGCTGTTCTGGTACTGCGAACGGCTGAAAGCAAGGGGAAACTACAGCCGTAATTTTTCCCGAGGGCATGCAGCTTTACTGTATGGCATGGACAGCTGCATCAAACCAGTCTCAGGACTGAAGACCACAAGAACAACATATACCACTTGAGACGTTGCTCTCACATTCTGATGATGCGCCAAGCCCGCAGTACGTTAATAAAGAAGTTTTAACAAGTGTACTCTTCCTGTTATCAGCCTGAAGCGACAACGACATCGCCATGTATTTAGTTTGCGTGTATACAAAAATAGTTTTGCCTGCGGCCGGATAGTTTACTACCAGCAAAAAATGCAACTCCGAGTTCAGCTTCGCTATCCGACGGACATACTACCATCTACAGTGAGACATGCCCTCACTCCGTAAGCCAGTGAGGACAGCTGTGGAATTCAACGCAGAACACTGGCACAACGTCTGGGGTCTCTCCGGCAATGTCGGCCAAATAGCATCGATCAAATCGCTCTGAACTTGGGTAGAAATATCCGTAGAAAAACGGTTTTTAGGAAGTCGAGGTAAGAGCAGTCTACATAATATCAAATTAACATTACCATGAGAAAGCCCAAAGTTATCAGAATCCTAATTCTGCTCTAGCGGATTGCAGAATAACCATGCTTTTATTGAGTATGCTTTTAGCAAGTGGTGGTCAATAGTCTCGTCGCTGGTCAGGATCCACGTAACTAGTGCATGCACTTGTGCTGTTCTTTAGTGTGTGCTACATCAGCTATTTTGCACGTGCCGGTGTGGAAACTTTTCAAAATACGATATCTCGTAAACGACTCCCACTAGAATCCTGCAACAAACACCATCCTACTTTACCCTACTTTTTAGTTTGTTGATGTCAACAGGCATTGTTTCATTTATAGACGTGTGTGTTTTCACATAAAAATATACTTTCTAAGTTTATTACAATCTGTTGACTGGCTAACAGCGCGAGCCGTTGACTGACAATCCATTTTATAGAAACCGCACATCAATAGCAATTCCCTTTTCCGCAATATCTTCGGTGTAACTTTCAGATAATTCACCCTGCATATTCCTTCACCGTATGTAGCGAAACGATCCTAAAGATAAAATTTTGATTCGAACTCCCTCCGCCACACATCTTAAGGTGGCCGGTGGAGCTAGATTTCAATGAAAATAAATATACACTACTGGCCTTTAAAATTGCTACACCACGAAGATTACGGGCTACAAACGCGAAATTTAACCGACAGGAAGAAGATGATGTGATATGCAAATGACTAGCTTTTCAGAGCATTCACACAATCTTGGCGCCGGTGGCGACACCTACAACGTGCTGACATGAGGAAAGTTTCCAACCGATTTCTCATACACAAACAGCAGTTGACCGGCTGCGTCTGGTGAAACGTTGTTGTGATGCCTCGTGTAAGGAGGAGAAATGCGTACCATCACGTTTCCGACTTTGATAATGGTCGGATTGTAGCCTATTGCGATTGCGGTTTATCGAATCGCGACATTGCTGTTCGCGTTGGTCGAGATCCAATGACTGTTAGCAGAATATGGAATCGGTGGGTTCAGGAGGGTAATACGGAACGCCGTGCTGGATTCCAACGGCCTTCTGTCACTATCAGTCGAGATGACAGGCATCTTATCCGCATGGCTGTAACGGATCGTGCAGCCACGTCTCGATCCCTGAGTCAACAGATGGGGACGTCTGCGAGTCAAGAACCATCTGCACGAACAGTTCGACGACGTTTGCAGCAGCATGGACTATCAGCTCGGAGACCGTGGCTCTGGTTACCCTTGACGCTGCATCACCGACAGGAGCGCCTGCGATAGTGTGATCAACTACGAACCTTGGTGCACGAATGGCAAAATGTCATTCATGGGGTGCCATTGGTTACACATCTAGGTCACCTCTTGTTCGCATTGACGGCACTTTGAACGGTGGACGTTACATTTCAGATGTGTTACGACTCGTGGCCCTGTCCTTCATTCGAGCCATGCGAAACGCTACATTTCAGCAGGATAATGCACGATCGCATGCTACAGGTCCTGTACGGGCCTTTCTGGATACAGAAAATGTTCGACTGCTGCTCTGGCCAGCACATTCTCCAGATCTCTCACCAATTAAACACGCTGAGCATCTGGCTCGTCACAATAGGCCCGTCAGTACTCTTGATGAACTGTGGTATCGTGTTGCAGCTGCATGGGCTGTTGTACCTATACACGCCATCCAAGCTCTGTTTGACTCAATGCCCAGGCGTATCAAGGCCGTTATTAAGGCCAGAGGTGGTTGCTCTGGGCACTTATTTCTCAGGATCTGGGCACCCAAATTGCGTGAAAACGTAATCATATGTCAGTTCCAGTATAATATATTATTACAATGAATACTTGTTTATCATCTGCATTTCTTCTTGGTGTAGCAATTTTAATGGCCAGTAGTGTAGAATACGTCTGTAACTGATTCACTGTTAGCGACTCAAGAAGTGAACTCATTTTCGAGGAAACAGGATACCAGTTCTTGCCGAGCCACCCAGATTTGGCTCTTCCGTAATTTTCCTGAACTGCCTCGTGTGGCTGACGGGACAGTTGTTTCGGAAAGCCTGCCCGTACTCGTCCAATCACAACTTGTGCCCCGACGCTAGTCATTTCGTCTTCGACAGGTCCTGCAGGTCCCCCACGGAGAACATCATTCACAGCAGCTGTCCCCTCTCCGTGTCCCCGTAAGTGGGCCGGTGTCGTCCATCTCATGCTAATGGGAAGAGTTGCTGCTTTGCTGGAAACTGGTCAGCGCCGCATGAATTATGCAGCGGGCGGAATATTTCAGCCATTAAAACGGGACCCCGGCCGTGGCGGGAGTCTATCCTCGCGAGGGCCCAACTTAGGCCCGGGGCCGGGTGCTGGGTGCCGGGTGCCGACAGCTCCTCGGGCCAGTAATTACTGATCCGCCGGCGAGGAGCGGCGCTCGGCGAGGCCGGCCGGCTGGCTGGCTGAATATTCATGCGTGCCGCGGCCGGCGTCAGCGGGAAGAAAGCCACGCCGTGCACGCAGCAGTCGCGCTGTTTGTCGGAAAACACGCACACAGTCACCAAATCTTCACCGTAATGATCGATGGCCAAAAAAAAAAAAAAAAAACAGAAAAAAGACAGTTTTTACCCTACCACAGAAACATTGGTATCTAAAAGTTCCCGAATTTGAATTTTGTGCTCAAATAGTTAGGGTACTGTATTACTGCTACCTTTATACCCATACACCCCTCTTGAATCGGAGTGGAAAGTGGTTCGATTGACATGAGTGCTATGGTTAACTGTCGGTCAGAATTTCTCCATTTCGTGTTTCCATGAGTTTGAGATTTTTGACTTTTGTTTTCAGGGAGATAGGACGTCAAACGGGCCGTCTTGGAGCAGGAGAGACACCACAGGACATTTTAATTTCCACTGTCTATGCTTTTACGAATAAATTGATAAAACTTTGTCAGCATGACCAGGAAGGATTCAGTATTCACAATCATAGCAGTGAAAGTTCAAAAAAAATTATTATTTTTTACATGTGAAAGTTTATCATTTTTTCACTTCTGTTGGCGGCGTTTGTTGCTATAGGTACACATTTCTTCACAAGTAAGAGAGATTCTTCGATGAATTTTGCAAAGCATACAAACCATACATACAGGGGTGTGAAACTCTATAAATTATTTAATTTATGAAAAAATGAATGTGCTGTTACATTTTAAACTTCATGTTTACAAAAGCTCAAATTAATAGTTAATTCTCAATTTTTACCACAGTTTTTAATATATTTGGAAAATTCTAGGGTTGCATACACCTGTAAGTATGGTTTGTATACTGTGCAAAATTCATCGAAGAATATCCCTTACTTACGAAGAAAAGTGTACCTATAGCAACAAATGCAGCCAATGGTAAGTGAAAAAAAGGTGAAATACAAATGCAAAAAAAATATTTTCTTATATTTTTGAACTTCCACCATTATAAGTGTAAATCCTGAATCCTTTCTGGTCATTCTGACAAAGTTTTATAAATTTATTTTTAAAAGTATAGACTGTGGAAATTAAAATTTCCTGTAGTGTCTCTCCTGCTCAACGTCGTCCCGTTTGACTTCCTACCCCCCATAAACCTTAGAAAACAACTGTAGGAACGAACGACATGTTGAAGTTCACTCTTGGAAACTAACTTACAATGGTATAAGCGTGTTAAAAATGAGCGAATATCGAGTGATGGTGACGACCGTCCCGACCGCCGTCAACTTGCATCATAACAGAAAATATTCAGAAGCTGAGAGATTTGATTGTCAACATTGTAGATTGAACTTCATACACATCTGCAACTCTCAAAGAATAATTTATAACACACACTGTGTTGACAAATGTCATGGGATGCTTCCTAATATGGTGTCGAACCTCCTTTAGCCCGGCATAGCGCAGAAACTAAACGTGGCATAGACTCAATGAGTCGTTGGAGGTCTCCTGCGGCAATATTGAGCCATGCTGCCTCCATGGCGGTCAGTAATTGCGAAATTATTTCCACTGATTATGTGCACGATCTGACCTTTAGATTACATCACATAAATGTTTGATGTGATTCGTGATGGCCGATCTGTGTAGGCAAATCAGTCGCTCGAGTTGTCCAGAATGTTCTTCAAACCAATCACAAACAGTTGTAGTCCGGTGACATGGCGTATTGCCATTCATAATAATTCCATCGTTGTATGGGACCATGAACATGATGAATGTCTGCAAATGGTCACCAAGTAGCTGAACATAACCATTTCCAGTCAATGATAGGTTCATTTGGACCAGAAGACACAGACCATTCCATGTAAACACGGCCACACCATTATGGGGCCACCACCAGCCCTCTCAGTGCGTTGTTCACAATTTGGGACGATGGCTTTGTGGAATCTGCACCACACTCGAACCCTACCATCAGCTCTTACCTGCTGAAACTGAGACCTGTCTGACTGGACCACGGTTTTCCAGTATCCTGGGGCCCAACCGACATGGTCACGAGTCCAGGAGACCATCTGCAGGCGATGTCATGCTGTTAGCAAAGGCACTCGTGTCGGCCGTCTGCTACTATAGCCCTTTAACGCCAGATTGCCTCGCTCTGTCCTAACGGATACGTTCTGCGTCCCACATACGGTTATTTCACGCTGGGTTGCTAACAACTCTACTGGGTTGCTAACAACTCTACTCAAACGCCGTTGCTCTCGGTCGTCAAGTGAAGGTTGTTCACCATTGTGCTGTCCGTGGTGCGACGTAATGACTGAAATTAGGTATTCTGGCCACACTCTTGACAATGTTGATCTCGTAATACCGAATTCCCTACCGATTTCCAAGATGAAATGTCCCTTGCGTCTTGCTCCAACTACCATTCCGCTTTCAAAGACTATCAATTCCCTTCGTGCGGCCATAATAAATTCTGAAGCGTTTTCGCACGAGTCACAGCTCCGACAATGCTCTACCCTTTTATACCTTGCGTACGCAATACTACCTCCATCTGTATAGGTGCATATCGCTATCCCATGACTTTTGTCACCCGCGGTATATGAATTTATTTTGTAACGTGAATTGTGCCACGACTGGTTTAAGACGATGAGAAGCAATACCGTGTGGTATTCTGCAGGGAACGTAAGGAAGTGCTTGAAGACGATGAGTCAAACTTCTTTTCATAGCGTGGGTGTTACTGATAACAAAATTTAGGCATATACGACCGTGAATCCAAGCAGCAGATCTCGCATTGGAAACTACCTTCTTAATTTAGGCCAAAAAGATCTGCAAATAAAGACATTGTTGACATACGAGTATTAGTTGACGGCATTGCTCATAAAGAGTTCGTCTCTCCTGGTCAGGTGGTCAGGACAGTCCTGTTATAATGTTCTGAGATGTTGGAGGGATTACGGTACGAAAAAACGTCCTCAGTATCGTTCGAAAGACTGCGTACTCTGCCCTGACAAAGAACAACCACATTCGGCCTACATTATTAAGGAATTCTTAACTAAAAGCAAATTGACAAAGATGTAGCTCCGTGTGACTTCTTCTACCCCAAGATGAAAATCAAGTTAAATGGGTGAAGATTTCAAGCAGAGGAGAAATCAAACGAAATCACAAAGGGCACGAAACACGTTAACAAAGAAAGATTTGCAGGATGTATTGTGTCTCACTGTTCAGAGGCACAAAACGCGTGGGTGTTTTCAGCTCATTAATAAATTCAAATAAGTAGGAGGCCGAGTTGATAGGAGCTGAAGGAGTCCAGGTTGCAATAATATGCGGTACGGCACCCTGTTAGAGAGAAGGATTATTATTCAAGAAACACATAGTGCAATGAAAATTACTTATCTTCAGTAGTTTGTAGGACTGTAGCTGCGACTAACTAATTACAACATATTCTCAGGGACTAAGCCTGATGGCCCCTCCTCAGTGAATCACTGCAAACAAGTTTGGCTGAGGGCCGATTATGAAAGTCAGTCTGCCTAGGTTGAAATCTAGCTAAGAAGTGAACGAGCCACACTCCAGTTCCGTCAAGCTGCACAGCCCGCTAGAGTGCGCTGTGCTTGGCAGACGACGGGCTGCCAACCTTGCGTTGGCACGGCGCTTGTAGTAGTATCTGTGGCAATGATACTATAGGATGCATTTCAAAAGTGACAGAAACATTTGTGTTAGTCTCTTCGCTACCGAGGGGACCAATCTGAAGATGTTCGTGGAGAATAACATCTAGGTAACACGTAAAACATTTGATTAATATGCTTCTGGAACTTTAGGAGACCAACTCATATCTTTACATGTTCAGGGTGAAAGTAAGTCCAGTGAAATGAAATGATAGTATGGTATTGTTGCCTGGGATGCCCCATTCGGGTTCGACCGCCAGGTGCAAGTCTCATTTCATTCGGTGCCACACAGGGTGACTTGCGACCGGTGATGAGGATGGAATGATACTGAGGACAACACAACACCCAGTCCCCGAGCGAAGAAAATGTCCAGCCGGTAATCGAACCAGGCTCCTGTGCATGGGAGGCAAACACGTTACCACCCAGCTAAGCAGGTGTACAGTAAGTCCAGTTATGGTCTGGAATGCATTCTGTTCAAAAATTTCCTTGACGAAGAACTTTACATATATACTTCTGCCGTACGCATGACGGATCGAGGCTTTGCGAAAGGTACAGGAAACCGAAAGGCAATTCTGACTTTGCGCTTGATATTGGAAACAAGACTGAAGACAAATCAAGATATGCTCATAGCATTTTGCGACATAAAAAAAGTTTTCCACAACGTTAAATGGTCCAAGATGTTCGAAATTCTGAGAAAAACTGGTGTAAACTACACTGAAAGACGGGTGATTACAGTACGTGCAAGAACCAAAAGGAAACAACAGAAGTGCAGAAATAAATGGTTCAAGAGTGGGTTTAAAATTCAGGGTGAAAGGACATCAATGATAACATTCGCTGATGACGTTGCCGTCCTTAGTGGAGATGGAGAGTTACAGAATCTATTGAATGCAATGAACAGTCCAGTAAGTATAGATTATGCATTGAGAGTAAGCTGGAAAAAGACAGAAGTAATGAGAAGTAGCAGAGATGAGAATAGCGACAAACATCATAATTTGTGACGACGGTGTAGACGAAGTTAAGGAATCCTGCTACTTGGGAAGCAAACTAACCCATGATGGACGAAGCAAAGAGCACACAGAAAACAGGTAACGCAGCAAAGTGGGCATCCGTTTTGCCAAGAGAAGTCTACTCCTGTCAAACATAAGCCTGAATTAGAGGAGGAAATTTGTGGGAACGTGCATTTGGAGCAGAGAATTTTATGGCAGTGAAACATGGACGATGGGAAAAGCGGAACGAAAGACAGTGGAAGAGTTAGAGATGTAGTTATATGGAAGAATTTTGAAAGTCACGTCCACTGATAAGGTAAGAAATGAGGAGTCTCTCCACAGAATCGGGGAAGAAAGTATCATACGGAAAACACTGACAAGAAGAAGGGACTGGATGATGCGTTAAGTATTAAGACATCAGGGATTAATCTCCATGCTAGAGGGAACTGTAGAGGCTAAAAACTATTGGGGAAGATAGAGACTGAAATACAGCCAACAAATAATTGAGGGCGCAGGGTGAAGTGCTAGTGTGAAATGAAGAGATTGGGGCAAGAGAGGAATTCGTGGCGGCCCACATCAAACGAGTCAGAATCGTGATGACTCAAATATTATTATAGCGTAGCAGGCAAGTTCTGCCGCAGCCGGTTCTAATGCTGATCTAAGCCCCGTCGTTCAAGTTGGCAGATCGACTCGTGTTTCAACCATTAGGACCTGAATGAATCGGGAGCAACAGCGGCAGTTGAACGTTTAATGTTGAGCGCAATCATTACGGATAAATGTTAAGGTTCTTAAGTAAAAACATACGTTCGATTAACATATGCAGTGTGTTTCAGGAGAAATCATAAACAATTGGGAGGTGGTACATTCGATTAAATATTTCGTATAACTTATGTCTAACTTTTATTGGTCACGGAGTTATAAGTGTTCGAATGTAACCCAAACATATACTCACAGAAGATTTTAAGACAGATGATTATGTAAACATTTGATGTTAATGAATTCCAGCTCAAAATTCAAACTGGAAGAACATAGCCCTTTTTGTAGTCAAAGGAACCTCTTCCAACACTGCTGGAAGCTCGTTTTCAAGGAGCCTAGAAAACGGGGCCCTCTAAGACGATGTGGTAACCCAACACGCCACATCAATTGACCGCCTGTCATACCACGAGACACATTTATTTAGAAGTGTTGCGAAAAATGTGTCCCCAGAAAGTCATGTGGGTTTTCGTCGGACCGCCTATATGAGTTTCGATGTCGTCAAGAGTTAAACTGACGTCATAAGTAAATAGTATTCCAGTCGGCTTATTCCGTTCCTTCTCGAAGGTGTTAAATCCGCGAGAATAGAGGCCATGCACATCTAATGTTCTCCATATTCTTGTATATAGAACATCTTACATACAGAAATTATGCGTGTGCTGGTTGAAGAACTACGTCCTACCAGCTTAATAATGTCTTGTTCTTCAACTACACTCTGCCCATTTACCCGTTCAGGCGAAATATGGCTGCTAGTCACCGTGCCGGTCTTAGCAGTTTATTCTAAACACTCCTAAATATTTTTGATTCAAGGAAAGACGACGTACCATTTTCGGACATATTATAAACTATTATTTTTTATTTTTGACTCAGTCATTTTTTATAATACAGTCATAACCGGTTTCGGCCTCCAAACGCCATCTTCAAATGCTTTGGCGGCCTTTGCTGAACAAGTGTTCATGCGTTGTCACCTCTTGGGTCTTGTACTCTGCAGTTAAGAAGTCGGCTACTATGTTCTGTACAAGCCAGCAGCGTTTCCATTAAAAAACGCGTATAAAAATACCAAATTGCCATTCTCAGTATTTGTAAACACGTGCGGCACACTTGAACGATGCAGCAGAATTGATCACAAATCACAAACACAATTAAAAAATTTAAATTATGTAATCTCATGCGCAGCTTAAAACATGAACTTTAAAACAAATGTGACTGTGGATAATCAGACTCATAGCAACTGGGGTATGAAATATTACTTTATGTTAAGGCCTTATTTTTCTTGTAATTTTCGGAGGAAACCGTATCTCACGCGTATGTGTGCTTCATTTTCTTTGAATACGTAAAAGTTTTTCGTAAATCTCCGTAACTCAAGAATCGTATAGTGTAAAAGCAGTCCCAAAGAAAATTAAAGATGTAAAATCTGCCTGTAGATGAAACAAGATATATTCAAAACTGTCTTTTGTCTGTCTCTTCGTATGAGCACAGCTTTGCAGGTTTTTCTCATCTCTTTTGTTCCTCATCCTGCCTTAGCCAGCAGACGCATATTGTCATTGGATGTTTGCAGCTGTTATTCCAAGAATTAAATATGAATCAGATGTAAAATTCATTTGTTATTATTATTATCATCATAAGTTGACCCATTGTGGATATTTACGCGTTTTTGTAGAAATTAACCATGTTTCAGATCGTTTTTGGCTGAAATAGCGAAGTCGGCAGAGGACTGGAAGAGACGTAATAGCGTAACGTGCATTGCGCTCAGACATTAATTTGTTACTGCATTTAGGCAATCGTGGCCCGTACAAGAAATTATTGTGAATGCTTCGGTCATTCGTCTTTGATCAATGGTTCCGGCGGTCTTCGATCCCGTCAGATATCGACCCCACTAAACAATGTTGACAGATGGTTGTTGACAGAAATTGGTTCACGTGTTTGTTAGTGCCGTATGTACAACCTGTACCGAACTCAATTCGACGTCGTACCACGCGCAGTAGCGGTGCGTTAATAAGGCCACACTCCCACCATCTAAATTATGTGTAGCTCTCCCTCCTTCTGGCAATAGATGCGTTATTGTTGAAGAATGTAATTTGTGTCAGTTACTATTCAGTTAAACTGATCGCCACACTTACTTATTTTCAATCTAAGGTAAAACTAATTTCTATTGAGAGCAACGCGACAGTTCCAACACACGAAACGAAAACTTATCTTTGAACCAGCTATTCTCTCTAACCAAAATTGTAATAATTGGACGCATGTTATATGGAACGGTTTATTCCATTTAATCTACACTACCATCTCCTAAAATATTTTCTACTCCTCCTTAAATACCCTTTTTGCAGTAGAATAATAAAAAATACGTGATTGTCGCCATAAAGAATTTTAATTTTTGCTTCCATGCTAGATGATATATCAGGTAGTAATAACCGTTTGAATATTAGTTGTTTCCTGTATCTTTTTCACTTGCATATTGATTCACGGAAAAGAATGACTGTTTGTGTGCCTCTGGACGCCCCTTAATCTCCCATATACTGTTCTCGTAATGACTGCGCAACCTGTACGATGATTGTCGAACTGTCATCCTCGAATGCCAGTTCTCTAAATTTATCCAACAGGGAATCTGCGAGAACAACTACGCCTTTCATCAAAAGATTCACGTTTGGGTTCTCTGAGCATCTCCGTTACATTTTCGCATGTTTCCTTTGCGTATGTACTGCGCTTTCGCAGAAACCACCCATTTAATTTACATCTTCCATCCGCTTTCCCTACTACTGAATTTCGTAGCGCTTCTTAATATTTCCCTTAAATATTTATGCACACTGATGCTCCCCGAAAGTCCATTTCTGAACATCGAAAATTTAAAGCTGGATGTTCATAAAAAAATTCTGAACAGGTCTTGCTCTGAAATTTACCCCAAAACTGTTCAACATGGTCCCCTGGAAACTTAATTTGATTGAAATACTGATACTTTGGATTTAGTAATGATTCCGAAAGATTTGCGGTTGAACACGAACTACAAAAACTGCGTAAAAAGCTATCGTTGTGTATTAAGCCGTGACATACAGGTCTAGCTTGAGCAGGTCAAGCGTGCTTTCCATTTGTAACATACAGTGCATGGACAATCAGATAATCTGTGACCTGTCGTGGTGGAGAGGCTGAATTCCAGCGACGCTGCTTCAGCAACGTAGATCATCTCGTAGTCCTACCTGTAATACTATGAAAACTGTAAGGATGACAGCAGCAAAAGTGCTGTGGAGCTAAGTACTGTTGTCCATGAAAGAAACACAGTGTAGGAAAATCAAGTCATTTCTATAAACTCTGATATAAATATGATCAGGTGAGGGACTCGTGGTCGGAAGTCTAGTGGCTTCAAATGGCTCTGAGCACTATGGGACTTAACATCTGTGGCCATCAGTCCCCTAGAACTTAGAACTACTTAAACCTAATTAACCTAAGGACATCACACACAGCCATGCCCGAGGCAGGATTCGAACCTGCGACCGTAGCAGTCGCGCGGTTCCGGACTGAGCGCCTGAACCGCTAGACCACCGCGGCCGGCGAAGTCTAGTAAATGGGAAGTTTGTAAAGTAACGAATTCTCCAAAAACGCTGCAAAGCATTACAGTGATCCAAAGGCAAAGTGAGTCACTCCTACTGCGAAAATGCAATACACCAGACTCACAGTGTTCAATACCCTAAATTTACATCGTCACACAATCGATCTTCAGAATAGTATTACAGAGCTGGTTACCATGATTTTACGAGAGACAGAGATATAATAAGTCATTTGTATATAAGATTGGATGAACAAAAACCGGATACTGGTTTCCACGTGCTCAGCTAAAACTGGGCCGAACAGCGAGCGGGAAAAACGAACACCTAAACCTTTCTGTTCGAGCTCTTATTTCTCTTATTTTATTTTGATGATCATTCCTACCTATGTAGGTTGGGCTCAACAAAATATTTTCGCATTCGGAAGAGAAAGTTGGTGACTGAAATTTCGTAAAAAGGTCTCGCCGCGACGAAAAACGTCTATGCTGTAATGACTTCCATCCCAACTCGTGTATCATATCTGCGACACTCTCTCCCCTATAACGCGATAATACAAAACGTGCTGCCCTTTTTTTGCACCCTTTCGATGTCCTCCGTCAATCCCACCTGGTAAGGATCCCACACCGCGCAGCAATATTCTAACAGAGGACGAACGAGTGTAGTGTAAGCTGTCTCTTTAGTGGACTTGTTGCATCTGCTAAGTGTCCTGCCAATGAAACGCAACCTTTGGCTCATTATCCATGTGGTCCTTCCAACTGAAGTTGTTCGTAATTTTAACACCCAGGTACTTAGATGAATTGACAGCCTTGAGAATTGTACTATTTATCGAGTAATCGAATTCCAACGGATTTCTTTTGGAACTCATGTGGATCATCTCACACTTTTCGTTATTTAGCGTCAGCTGCCACCTGACACACCATACAGCAATCTTTTCTAAATCGCTTTGCAGCTGATACTGGTCTTCGGATGACCTTACTAGACGGTAAATTACAGCATCATCTGCGAACAGTCTAAGAGAGCTGCTCAGATTGTCACCCAGGTCATTTATATAGATCAGGAACAGTAGAGGTCCCAGGACGCTTCCCTGGGGAACACCTGATATCAATTCAGTAGTTACTGTAACGTTTGCGTTCTGTCAAGTGCTACGTTAAGTAATCAAACATTTTCATTGAACCACTTCCTTTTGTTCATTATGACAGCATCTAGAAGCAGTACTTAGCGTGGTTCTATATGGATCAAGATCACGAGAACTGTCTGAAAGATCCAAGCACTAGAAGCATTATAACAGAGGTAAAATTAGTGTTCGCATTTTACATAGCCAATCAAATATAATGAAAAATAGGACAAAGTATCAGTGAGGCGACGAATCAGCCTCTACATCTACATCTACATCCATACTGCGCAAGCCACCTGACGGTGTGTGGCGGAGGGTACCCTGAGTACCTCTATCGATTCTCCCTACTATTCCAGTCTCGTATTGTTCGTGGAAAGAAAGATTGTCGGTATGCTTCTGTGAGGGCTCTAATCTCTCTGATTTTATCATCATGGTCTCTTCGCGAGATATACGTAGGAGGGAGCCATATACTGCTTGACTCTTCGCTGAAGGTATGTTCTCGAAACTTTAACAAAAGCCCGTTCCGAGCTACTGAGCGTCTCTCCTGCAAAGTCTTCCACTGGAGTTTATCTATCATCTCCGTAACGCTTTCGCGATTACTGAATGATCCTGTAACGAAGCGCGCTGCTCTCCGTTGGATCTTCTCTATCTTTTCTATCAACCCTATCTGGTACGGATCCCACACTGCTGAGCAGTATTCAAGCAGTGGACGAACAAGCGTACTGTAACCTACTTCCTTTGTTTTCGGATTGCATTTCCTTAGGATTCTTCCAATGAATCTCAGTCTGGCATCTGCTTTACCGACGATCAACTTTTATATGATCATTCCATTTTAAATCACTCCTAATCCGTACTCCCAGATAATTTATGGAATTAACTGCAGTTGCTGACCTGCTATTTTATAGCTAAATGATAAGAGATCTATCTTTCTATGTATTCACAGCACATTACACTTGTCTACATTGAGATTCAATTGCCATTCCCTGCACCATGCGCTAATTCGCTGCAGATCCTCCTGCATTTCAGTACAATTTTTTATTGTTACAACCTCTCGATACCCCAAAGCATCATCTGCGAAAAGCCTCAGTGAACTTCCCATGTCATCCACAAAGTCATTTATGTATATTGTGAATAGAAACGATCGTATGACACTCCCCTGCGGCACACCTGAAATCACTGTTACTTCGGAATGCTTCTCTCCATTGAGAATGACATGCTGCATTCTGTTATCTAGGAACTCCTCAATCCAATCACACAATTGGTCTGATAGTCCATATGCTCTTACTTTGTTCATTAAACGACTGTGGGGAACTGTATCGAACGTCTTGCGGAAGTCAAGAAACACGGCATCTACCTGTTAACCCGTGTCTATGGCCCTCTGAGTCTCGTGGACGAATAGCGCGAGCTGGGTTTCACTACCGTCTTTTTCGAAACCCATGCTGATCCCTACAGAGTAGATTTCTAGTCTCCAGAAAAGTCATTATACTCGAACATAATACGTGTTCCAAAATTCTATAACTGATCGACGTTAGAGAGTTAGAGAGTTATAGTTCTGCACATCTGTTCGACGTCCTTTCTTGAAAACGGGGATTACCTGTGCCCTTTTCCAGTCCTTTGGAACGCTACGCTCTTCTAGAGCCCTACGGTACACCGCTGCAAGGAGAAGGGGGGCAAGTTCCTTCTGTATAGCTTTTCATGATATCCGTTTGTGGCTACTTGTGCGTGAAATCCCGTGGTCTCCTGACTGCAAAGAATTTTCCGCAACAGTTAATCTATTTCTTCTCTTCTACAGTTTTTGTTGTATTCTTCTATTCATTTTTCGAACGTTCCTTTAGAATAACCAAGAGACACATCCCGTCAACTGCACTTAATTCTATAAACTACTGTTTTTCTTCTATCGGTTTGTGAGCATCTTCGGCCGAGTTTAGGTGTTCCTGTATCTACTGGTGCGTTTGTAGATTACAGCGGTATTCTGTTTATCGAGGATCTTTCCTGTGCGACCTTTAATGAATGGTAGGAAAACCTTGGGTTTCAATAAGAAATTTATGCGACCACTGTATAATAACCCGGAATATTTTAATAATAAGAGTAGAGACTGTACTTCATATACCGGAGGAGAAAAAATAGAATTATATCAGCAGTGTGTGGAGTTCAAGCCATCAGATGGAAATGACCAACCGATACTGAAGAAAGAAATGATAGGCACAGATACCAGCACTCTTAGAAGCAGAGCACTGTCACTACGAAACATAATACGTTGATGTCGCTAAGCAAACTCAGGAACAGAAGGCATTTTCAACGTATCGAAATAGATATACGAGAATGCCTCATCAGTAAACGTAACATTTTCTTAATTATTATCATGTCTTCATTACATGATAAAACTTCGACCGCAATAGAGTAATGAAGGAAGGAAAATAGTTTAACGTCCCGTCGACATAGAGCTCAATCTCGGATTAAGTAAGGATAGACATGGAAATCGGTCTTGTCTTTTCAAAGGAATTGTTCCAGCATTTGCCTTCAGCGATTTAGGGAAATCACAGTAAACGTAAATCTGGCTGGCTGGACGGGGATTTGAACCGTCGTACTACCGGATGCGAGTCCAGAGTGCTAACCACCGCACCAAAAATGAATGCTATATGTGTTTCATCATTTGGCAGTAATGTTTCAACAATTTTCATTTTGTATACGAAAACAAATCAGTGACGTACAGCATATTTTCGAATCTGTAATTCACGTGAGGCTCTGATTTCTGATTATTTCACAGCTTCCAACGTTTCAACCGAAGTAAGAATATGACGGCTTGTAATACATCAATAATGTATCATGTATTCTTAAACCTGTTATACCCTTCCTTGATCTTGGTATTCAAAGGTACTTTCTCCGTACGTTACATGGAATTACCTTTGAGATATTCTGATGACAGAACATACAACAGCTAGTCTGATTACTGCTTTACGGTACAACAGCTGTCGTGGAAAATGTAATAGGTCAAAGAGCAAATTTGGTATGAGTTTCACATCTCTATTCTAAGTTTTTGACGTGTAAGAGACTTCTCTGCTTACTACGTGCTGATATCTGCGTTAAGTATAACCCGTACTTGTTTAATTCTCCTCACGCCGTCCTGCAGTTCTCAGCACGATTCCTGAATTTCTCCCTCGCTGTTACTGGTAAGCAGGAGTCCCTATACCTAAGAAAACAATAAGATTCTTTGTGTACTTCTGTGCATTAGGGTCACTAGCAAATCCTGCAAAAAGGAAAGATGTGAATTTCGTATCAGTCTCAAATCTCTGTTTTTAAATTTTGAGCTCCCTGTACACTAACAAAAGGAACATCTGTGCTTGCTACATGTTAATATCTGAACTACAAGAAGCCCGTCTTTTATAGTTCTCTCCCTGGTCTACTCTTTAAAATAGTTGTGTTCCTGAACGAGCTGGTGTTTGACAGAGGGCAAAGAGTACTGTTGTACGCCTGGTAACTTTCTATAACTTAATGTAATTACTGATGATATGTGAACTAGAATAAGTTTACTTTGAATGCGAAATTTTTAGTTTAGTCCTGACCTTTAAATATACATACATCTGGAACGGCGCAGTACTTATACTGCTATGTACCAATATAATGCAAGAAGCCACTTAACTGTAAATGTTCCGTTACTATCATTGAATAAATAAATTTAGTTTTCGAACTTTTCTCTCAGATACTGCCAAAAGTTGCCATAAAAATTGCAACACAAAAGAAAAACATGTTATGTTACGTCTTTTTTCAGTGACGCTACATGACGATATATGAGTACTTGTACCAATGCGGAACAGACATTTTCCTTGGTGTAACGTGGTTCTCTAGAACGCGTAGGTGACAAAAGTCACGAGATACCTCCTTATGTCGTGCCGGACCCCCTTTTGCATGGCGTAGTGCAGCATCTGGACGTGACACGCACTGAACAAGTCGTTGGAAGTCACCTACAGAAATACTGAGCAATGCTTCCTCTTTAGCCGTCCATATTTGCGAAAGTGTTGCCAGTGCAGGATTTTTTGCACGAACTGACCTCTTCATTATGCCGCATAAAAGTTCGATGGGATGACGTAGCGTGATCTGGGTGGCCATATCAATAGCTCGAATGGTCCTGACTGTTCCTCAAACCAATCATGAACAGCTGTGGTCCGGTGAGATGTTTGGGAACACGTAGTCCATGAATGGCTGCAAATAGTCTCCAGATGGCCGAACATAACCATTTCCAGTCAATGATCGGTTCAGTTGCCCCAGATGACCCAGCCTGTTTCATGTAAATGCTGACCTCACCATTATGGAGCCAACACCATTTCCGGGTTCCCGGGTTCGATTCCCGGCGGGGTCAGGGATTCTCTCTGCCTCGTGATGACTGGCTGTTGTGTGATTTCCTTAGGTTAGTTAGGTTTAAGTAGTTCTAAGTTCTGGGGGACTGATGACCATAGATGCTAAGTCCCATAGTGCTCAGAGCCATACCAACACCATTTCGCACAATGTCTTGTTGACATCTTGGGTCCATGGCTTCGTGAGAGCTCTAATCCTCTCGTACCCTATCATCAGCTCTTACAACTGAAATTGGGACTCGTGACCCGGCCACAGTTTTCCTGTCGCCTAGGGTCTTACCGATATGTTCACGAGCAAAGGCACTCGCGTCAGTAGTCTGTTGCCATAGTCCACTAACTCCAGATTTCGCCGCACGTCCCACATTGATTTCTGTCGTTATTTCACGCTGTGTTGCTTGTCTGTTAGCATTGACAACTCTTCGCAAACGCCGCTGCTCTCGGTCGTAGAGCGTTGGCAGTCGGCTACTGAGTTGTCCGTGATGAAAGGTAGCCCCTGAAATCTGGTATTTTCTTGCAGCCGCAAATACGTTGAAAACCTGCGCATGAATCATATGAGTAGAAATGATAACTCCGCCAATGCACTACCCTTTTATACCTTGTGTATGCGACAGTACCGCCATCTGTATGTGTGCATATTTCTATCCCATAACCTGTGTGTGTTACTTACACTGTAATTCAGTCATTAGTAACCAAGTTTCCGTCTTTTACATTGGGCTCTCTAGCGAAGAACCTTCAATGCGTTTACACGAAACATTGAAATTTTCGCGTTCGTTACTCTCTGACATCACCAACAGAAGTGTCGTATTGGTGAATACAATGGAATGGTATGAGGGCGGACTTGAGTTTCAAATACCCATCCGTTCGCCCAGATGCAGAGTTTTCTTCGATTTCCTGAAGTTAACGCACGTAATTTCGGGATGAACCGGTACAAAAAGTTATGCCGCACTTTCTTTCCCCGTTCTTCACCTTCGTTATTAATTTCTACGACGCCAACTGAGCCTTAAATTCATGATTTTCTTTCATTTCCTGATAACGTCGATATTGTCGGGAATTTAAACTCTCTCCTCTACTGGCAGTAATGAGGGCATCGATTCGTTCGACATGCGAAGAAGAGCAGCGGGGCAGAAGATGAGCCTCTGCCTCTTGCCTAAAACCGCAGGGCAACATTTTGCACGGTTACATCAGATGCAATAAGCTCGCTTCGTGCTGCGGTATCGGAAACTATCTGCGCTGTAATAACTAATTAATGCCATGTTCCTGAGCGACGGAACTCCCACGGCGCCCTTATTAACACTCGGAACTGTTACGGAATTTCGTTTACATTGGCTCGTTGTAATGTAAGACTGACTACTTCCTAAGTGTCGGCAAGATAAGAAGATAAAGGTTATTTTCACTGTTTGTGGAATGCGCTAGCCCAAGAAAAGTTACAGGGCATTTTGAAAATTTTGTCCGTACCATTTTTCACATATCGCTTACATTATAGCAGCTTTACAGTTTCTGTTTTGTAGTTAGTAGATGAGATTCCTTTTCCGACATAACTTGCTGACCATTCGATAACCGACTACCTGTAAATGGAATAAGTTTTCTTTTAAAAGGTGAAGGAACAGGAGTTTCTTAATTCTGTAGGCAAATAGGTGAGCTCAAAAAGTTGTCTCCCTTTTATTCTGGAATCTTATTCGCGAGAAGCCTAAGTGGCTATTCACATTTTCTCCATTAAACACTTCTGGAAATCATAGGGTGATTTTTAGTAACAAGACCAAAGTCTTTTTTCTCTCTCAGCGTTTCTCTGCGTCATTCACAGCGTTGGGAAAATCACTAAATCTGTACATGGCATTCAATCTCTCTTTATTGTTAATTGTTACAAAAACACAAAATAACTAATTAGCAGCAGTGTTAGAACAAACACATTCATCGACTCACTAAATCGAGTTGGTTTACTTAGAACTAGAAAACTGGAGACTTCACTGATACTTCGTTATCTCATGTAATATTTTACATGGGGCTGTATTACGTCATAAATCAAAATTGTTCAATTGTCGAAGACAATTATTCACTATAGTTAAGTCTGTTCTAGAGATTTGTCTATTAGCCTTGTACAGCTTCTTTCATTAGAGATTATTTGCTCATTAAATCAATTCGCATAACGTAAAGAGCCATTTTCCATGTGCGAAGGAATTGTGAATCAGGCACCAAGGAACACGATACCTGCGCTCTCATGGTAGGAAATCTGTAGCAAGATTTCTCTACGTAACAGTTAAACGCAAATACAATGGTTCTTGTTGGCTATGGAAGGGCAGTTATGCCACTTACATGTAAAGGTTTTGTTTGTGTCTAAGCACTGAATGGGATTTCTTTATGAAATTTGGATGTTACCTGCAGAAAGGCTACTATTTAAGGTAAGAACTGGGATGAGGGCTTGTAGAGTTTTTGTTATTGGTAACTCTATAAGAAAAAGACAAAAGGTGCTAGCGGGCGCCGACCCATAGCCTCCCCCTCCCAAACAACACCCTAGCGAACCGCTGCGCCTACCTTAATCCTCACCATACCAAAATACTATAATCTAATCAGTTACTTTATATTTTAAAATTTTGAAAAAGTATTTATCGTTTTAAATTAATTCTTCCGCCACATTCCACAAAAGTTATATTTTTTTTCAGTTAAACCTAAGCTAAAAATTTAAGTCTTAGTAGCAGATGTTGCTTCTTCCTAGTGAATGTCCTACACAGTATTTTCGATTTCGGGACCTTACACGTCAGTATATCTTTAAAATGTATACCATGAGTAAAAGTCAACAACAACTAACGAAATTTGCATTTTATAAATAATTTTTAGTGTGGAAATAAAGTAACCATCCCACCATCCCCACCCCTGTTGGTAGTACACCTGATATTGCTAAGTGTGTGATAAAAGATATTTTTTAGCTTCTAAACGCTACTTACACATCAGTTTCTCTTCAAAAAGCGTGTTGTTAATATAAGTCAACAAAAATTAACGAATTCTGTTTTGTTTTTTTCATTTTCTCCGGAGGGCATAAAATACATCCCCTCCCCCCTTCGTAAAGCGCGTTACTAAAGATATGTTTGTATTGTCAGGGTTAACGCTGATGGCCGTGGACTTTATCGACATCAGTGGCGTCACGGGCACGATTCCCAGCCTAATATCGAAGAAAATTTCTTCGGATCAAGCTAGCTACCTTGATTCGGGTGGCAGACACTGCTTTAGCCACCTCTGCTACTGTGGCAGCAGTTAGTGTAGCACAGAAACTATGTTCAGTTCTGTGCAGCCAATGTTTTAGGGTCAAAATTATGGCAGAGCATCCTAAGTTGAGAATTTTGAAATTTAGAAACTGAAGATTTGATGTGGACATTTAGTGTTTCACTGAAACAAACAACATACATCATTATAACAACAACTCGAGGTGATGACAGTAATTCAGACTGACGACAGTCAGTCTCAGTGCTTAGATTGCAAAGGCTCATAAAATTTTGCACTCTATGAAGTATCGCTGTTGTAAAATGAGATAAACATAGAGGACCCTGGCAGTGAGTTCCTCTTCAGTATCTGTCTGGGATTTGATACAGCAACTACTTCGTGTGACGCAGTAGAAAAAAATTCACCATGGACACATCAGAGACGTTTCAATAGTGTTCGTCACGGTAGTGCCGCAGGCAGTAGACGAAGGCCTACCTCACACTTATCGCTTATTCAGGACCTAGTACCACTAGAAATATTCACTTCCAATAATTTTTTCTTTGTCTGAAATTACTGACTTCAGGATCCTCTACTTTACGATAATTTGTGTGTGATAGGTTGGCTACAGAGTAGTATACGAGTTTTGTTATATGGACAACAAAACAACGGAGGCCAGAAGTGGATACGAAATGCAGACCGTGAACAAGATCTTTTCTGGAAAAAAGCAATATTTTAATATACGTTGTCACGTCACAATAACACGACCATCTGTCTAAATAAGATAACGACGGCACTGTCTTCCGCGACCCCCGCAGCACTTTACATTTACTCCACTGCTAGAGCTACCACCAGCTGTTTGTGGTTATTGCGCGCTGACCTCGAACATTAATGTAAATGGATCGCACAGGGTGACTGACGAAGGAAGAACAGGCTTCAGATGTTTACTACGGACAAGCTATAAAAGCCTGAACAAGGACGTTTTGCCGCGCTCATCTGCTGGACGAGAGAGTCGGTGAAGTTGTTGCAGGTGGCGACAGGAATGTGGGACCATTCCGACTTCAGTACCGTCGCCACCTGTGATAGGTTTCACGATTTAGGATCCATCGCGCCAACCCATCGCTCGATTGGGTTTTAAATCCGAGGGTTTGGTGGTGTGTGGAGTAGAACAAGCTCGTCCGGGTTTTATTCGAACCACGCACGTACACTGCGAGTTACACCTCCATTGGCCTACTGGCAGAGGCAGTAGTTCCCAGGAAAAACAAACTTCAGGGAGGGATGCACATGGTCTGTAAGGATAGATGAATACTTGTGTTGACCCAGAGAGCCTTCCAAAATGAGATCACTCAGGGAACGACACGAGAAGATTTCCCGGACCACAACGCTCCCTCCTCCGGCCTGGACATTTCAAGCCGTACACGCCGATGGAGCATAAAACGTGAGTCATCTGAAAAGGCCACCTGTCGCAACTCAGTGGACGTCCCGTTGCGGTACGGGAGTGCAAATTTCGTCCTTCGTCACTGATGAACAGCACCAGTGTATCAACCAGCCGCCTGCTGCGGAGGTGCATAGACAGCAACGTTCGATGACGTGAGGCAGAGGAGACACTGCGTATACAGGGTGTTACAAAAAGGTACGGCCAAACTTTCAGGAAACATTCCTCACAAACAAATAAAGAAGAGATGTTATGTGGACACGTGTCCGCTAACGCTTAATTTCCATGTTAGAGCTTATTTTAGTTTCGCCAGTATGTACTGTACTGCCTCGATTCACCGCCAGCTGGACCAGTTGAAGGAAGGTAATGTTGACTTCGGTGCTTGTGTTGACATGCGACTCTTTGCTCTACAGTACTAGCATTAAGCACATCAGTAGGTAGCATCAACAGGTTAGTGTTCATCACGAACGTGGTTTTGCAGTCAGTGCAATGTTTACAAATGCGGAGTTGGCAGATGCCCATTTGATGTACGGATTAACACGGGGCAATAGCCGTGGCGTGGTACTTTTGTATCGAGACAGATTTCCAGAACGAAGGTGTCCTGACAGGAAGACGTTCGAAGCAATTGATCGGCATCTTAGGGATCACGGAACATTCCAGCTTATGACTCGCGACTGAGGAAGTTGCGTCAGAGAAGTTGCTGCTGTACAACGTAACGTTGACCACGCCACTGTATGGAGAGTGCTACGGGAGAACCAGTTGTTTCCGTACCATGTACAGCGTGTGCAGGCACTATCAGCAGCTGATTGGCATCCACGGGTACACTTCTGCGAATGGTTCATCCAACAATGTGTCAATCCTCATTTCAGTGCAAATGTTCTCTTTACGGATGAGGCTTCATTCCAACGTGATCAAGTTGTAAATTTTCACAATCAACATGTGTCGGCTAACGAGAATCCGTACACAATTGTCCAATCACGTCATCAACACAGATGTCCGTGAACGTTTGGGCAGGCATTGTTGGTGATGTGTTGATTGAGCACCATGTTCTTCCACCTACGCTCAATGGAGCACGTTATCATGATTTCATACGGGATACTCTACCTGTGCTGCTAGAACATGTGCCTTTACAAGAACGACACAACATGTGGTTCATGCAAGATGGAGCTCCTGCAAATTTCAGTCGAAGTGTTCGTACGCTTCTCAACAACAAATTCGGTGACCGATGGATTGGTAGAGGCGGACCAATTCCGTGGCCTCCACGCTCTCCTGACCTCAACCCCCTTGACTTTCATTTATGGGGGCATTTGAAAGCTCTTGTCTACGCAACCCCGGTACCAAATGTAGAGACTCTTCGTGCTCGTATTGTAAGTAGGCTCTGTATGAAAATCATTGGCTGTGCTGTGTGTAGTCTGAGGCTAGTTTGCATTGTTGTCTGCCATTGTAGTGTTGGGTAGTTGGCTGTTAACAGCGCGTAGCGTTGCGCAGATGGAGGTGAGCCGCCAGCAGTGGTGGATGTGGGGAGAGAGATGGCGGAGTTTTTAAATTTGTAAGACTGGATGCCATGAACTGCTATATATATTATGACTTTTGAACACTATTGAGGTAAATACATTGTTTGTTCTCTATCAAAATCTTTCATTTGCTAACTAAAAATGGTTCAAATGGTTCTGAGCAGTATGGGACTCAACTGCTGTGGTCATTAGACCCCTAGAACGTAGAACTACTTAAACCTAACTAACCTAAGGACATCACACACATCCATGCCCGAGACAGGATTCGAACCTGCGACCGTAGCAGTCGCACGGTTCCGGACTGCGCGCCTAGAACCGCGAGACCACCGCGGCCGGCATTTGCTAACTATGCCTATCAGTAGTTAGTGCCTTCTATAGTTTGAATCTTTTATTTAGCTGGCAGTAGTGGCGCTCGCTGTATTGCAGTAGCTTGAGAAACAAAGATTTTTGTGAGGTAAGTGATTTGTGAAATGTATAGGTTAATGTTAGTCAGGGCCATTCTTTTGTAGCGATTTTTGAAAGTCAGATTGCGTTGCGCTAAAAAATTGTGTGTCAGTTTAAACACAGTCATGTACAATTGTTCAAAGGAGACGATTCAGTACTGTGCACGGCTGTGATACAATACGCCATTCTCCAGGGCTGCATCAGTGCATCAGGGATTCCATGCGACGGAAGGTGGATGCATTTATCCTCGCTAACGGAGGACATTTTGAACATTTCCTGTAACAAAGTCTTTGAAGTCACGCTGGTACGTTCTGTTGCTGTGTGTTTCCATTCCACGATTAATGTGATTTGAGGAGAAGTAATAAAACGAGCTCTAACATGGAAAGTAAGCGTTTCCGGACACGTGTCCACATATTTTCTTTCTTTGTGTGTGAGGAATGTATCCTGAAAGTTTGGCCGTACCTTTTTGTAACACCCTGTATTCCCTTGGTTCATCTGGGCGACCAGTTGCTCAAAAGTTGCACGTTTCTTCGCCACTACACATCTCCACAGACGTCGTTTACAATTGTCTTCTATGGTTCGTGATGCACCAGAGTTGCCTCGGTTCAGGTTTTCGGTAGCGACATGTTGTCGTGTTTGGCACACTTTAACGACGCCGGCATGCGAATGGTTTACAATTTTAGCCGTTTCGGAAATGCTTGCACCGTTGGCCCGAAAGCCAATAATCATGTCCTCTTAGACGTCAGATCAATAGCGCCGTTTCCAGTATACGGGAACGACTGCGCTGTCTTCCGCGACCCCCGGCGCACTTTACATTTCCTCCCCTGCTAGTGCTGCCACGTGCCCTCTGTTAGTGTTTATTGCACGCTGACCCAGAAAATTAATGTGACTGGACTTCAGTGGGGGTTTGACGAATAAAAAACAGCCTTCAGTTGTTTATCAACGACAAGGTACAAAAGATAGAAATATATTACTCCTGTCGCTGGACAGATGAAAGCTCAAAGTTTTGACACAGTTGCGACGTTATTTGTTTGTAACAACATGGCGACTAGATGACATTTCTTGCGTTGGAATTTGTGTGAAGTCAGTCCATCCTTCAAGGTTAACTACAGCCGGAAGTCGCTACTGCTGAAGCATACTGGCATACAAAATTCTTGTAAAATGGTTGCATATGGAAAGGAAAGACGTCTGATAAAAATTTAGAGCGTATCCGAAACGCATTTACTCGGAGACGTCGAAGTCCACAAGATAGGCAGGCCACAAAGTTAAACTTCCTCAAACAACGGTGTGGCGTATTCTGGAACGACGCCTGCATATAAAGGCGTAAAAATTGCAGTTACTGCAACAGTTGCCTCCCGGCGATGATAACTCTAGGTACAAATTTTGTACTTCACTTCTCCAGGATATGGCAGAGGACACTTAATCCGAGCTGGCCGCTATTTCCAAACGGTTCTAGGTGCTTCAGTCGGAACAGCGTTGCTGCTACGGTCGCAGGTTCGAATCCTGCCTCGGGAATGAATGTGTGTGATGTCGTTAGGTGCGTTACGTTTCAGTAGTTCTAAGTCTAGGGGACTGATGACGTCAGATGTTAAGTCCCATAGTGCTTAGAGCCATTTGAACCAACACTTAATCCGAACGACTTCTCTTTTCTGACCAATCGACGTTTTATCTACAGGGTAAAGTACACCGCCATAATGTAAGAATTTGGGGCTCACAAATACTCGGACAACGCATGACGCTTAAGGAAAGTGTATGGTATAGTCTGTGCGAATATAAAACTTTGAAGCTTCCCCAATCCAGTGACATGAGCCATGTGTTTCTACCTTTCATAGTTTGTCTGTAATAAACAACTGTTCCTTCTTTTCGAAATATGCAGTATTTTATCTCACCCACTCTCCTATACTCTGGATCGTTGAGCACCTCATAGACAACTATTGTCAGATACTGCATTTACCTGTGATGATTTTCCAGAGACTTAATTTTAACACCAGTGTTATCTTCAAACCAGTGTTTATGTGTCGTCAACGGCGAACTTGTCACAATGTTCGAGTACAATGACTTTTCTCGAGACTAGAATTCTACTCTTTAGGAATCAGCATGGGTCTCGAAAAAGACGGTCGTGTGAAACCCAGCTCGCGCCGTTCGTCCACGAGACTCAGAGGGCCATAGACACGGGTTCACAGGTAGATGCTGTATTTCTTGACTTCCTCAAGGCGTTCGATACAGTTCCCCACAGTCGTGTAATGAACGTGGACTATCAGACCAATTGTGTGTCTGGAATGAGGAGTTCCTAGATAACAGAACGCAGCATGTCATTCTCAATGGAGAGAAGCATTCCGAAGTAACAGTGATTTCAGGTGTGCCGCAGGGGAGTGTCATAGGACCGTTGCTATTCACAATATACATAAATGACCTTGTGGATGACATGGGAAGTTCACTGAGGCTTTTTGCAGATGATGCTCTGGGCTATCGAGAGGTTGTAACAATAAAAAATTGTACTGAAATGCAGGAGTATCTGCAGCGAATTGACGCATGGTGCAGGGAATGGCAATTGAATGTCAATGTAGACAAGTGTAATATGCTGTGAATACATAGAAAGATAGATCTCTTATCATTTAGCTACAAAATAGCAGGTCAGCAACTGGAAGCAGTTAATTCCATAAATTATCTGGGAGTACGGATTAGGAGTGATTTAAAATGGAATGATCATATAAAAGTTGATCGTCGGTAAAGCAGATGCCAGACTGAGATTCATTGGTAGAATCCTAAGGAAATGCAATCCGAAAACAAAGGAAGTAGGTTACAGTACGCTTGTTCGCTTTCTGCTTGAATACTGCTCAGCAGTGTGGGATCCGTACCAGATAGGGTTGATAGAAGAGATAGAGAAGATCCAACGGAGAGCAGCGCGCTTCATTACAGGATCATTTGGTAATCGCGAAAGCGTTACGGAGATGATAGATAAACTCCAGTGGAAGACTCTGCAGGAGAGACGCTCAGTAACTCGGTACGGGCTTTTGTTAAAGTTTCGAGAACATACCTTCACCGAAGAGTCAAGCAGTATATTGCTCCCTCCTACGTATATCTCGCGAAGAGACCATGAGGATAAAATCAGAGAGATTAGAGCCCATACAGAGGCATACCGACGATCTTTATTTCCACTAACAATACGAGACTGGAATAGAACCGACAGAGATACTCAAGGTTACCTCCGCCACACACCGTCAGGTGGCTTGCGGAGTAAGGATGGAGATGTAGATGTAGAAGTGCGTTCCCTCGTATGCAACCGCAAAAGCAATACATAGGCTACTGTGTGGCAGTAGTGAGCTTTCCTTTTGGGCAGCTCGCACGCTGGGATGCCGCCCCTCCGCAGCTAGGACGGCAGCGCCTGCTAGTTGCTCACGGCACGGCGCCGCGGCGTGACGCGGGTTGCCGCCGCAGCCTGCGAGCTGTTCGCAACTCGCCCAGAGCGCCGCATCGTGCTGCCGAGTTCTGCCAACTTGCAGCTCCTAATTACGGACGTGTCGCCGGAACACACCCTCTCCTCGCGCTCCTGCCCTGTCGGAGGACTTAATAAGCGCTTCTTACACGCCTGCAGGCCGCGCGCCCCTAGAGGGCGCAACCTGTGGGCTCGAATAGTTTCCACTTGTACCACTCGTGTTCCAGGGGTAGTCAGTTCATTAATTTTCACGTCCAAGAAAATCAAGCTGCGACCGTTAAGTGTAGTGTCAGTCCTTCTCTACATACTCAGCCGTCAATGAGAGACATTTTATCCGATGATGGGTGACTTGGCGTAGACCTCAGCTGTAGAAGTCTGCGTTTTAGTTGTTCAGAAAACTAGCTCTCCACCTACATCTACATTTATATTCCGCAAGCCACCCAACGGTGTGTGGCGGAGGGCTTTTTAAGTGCCACTGTCATTACCTCCATTTCCTCTTCCAGTCGCGTATGGTTCGCGGGAAGAACGACTTCCCGAAAGCCTCCGTGCGCGCTCGAATCTCTCTGATTGTACATTCGTGATCTCCTGGGGAGGTATAAGTAGGGGGAAGCAATATATTCGATACCTCATCCAGAAATGCACTCTCTCGAAACATGGACAGCAAGCTACACCGCGATTCAGAGCGCCTCTCTTGCAGAGCTTGCCACTTGAGTTTGCTAAACATCTCCGTAACGCTATCACCCTTACCAAATAACCCTGTGACAAAACGCCAAAACGCGCCGCTCTTCTTTGGATCTTCTCTATCTCCTGTGTCAACCCGACGTGGTAAGGTTCCCACACTGTGAGCAATACTCAAGCATAGGTCTGACGAGTGTTTTGTAAGCCATCTCCTTTGTTGATGGACTACATTTTCTAAGGACTCTACAAATGAATCTCAACCTGGTACCCGCCTTACCAACAATTAGTTTTATGTGATCCTTCCACTTCAAATCGTTCCGTACGCAAACTCCCAGATATTTCACAGAAGTAACTGTTACCTGTGTAGATCATATCATCGTCATCCTAGAAAAGCTTATCACGTAACGGTTAAAGAAGTCATCTGAACTGAGTCTCTGTACGCCCATGTTTGTACAAGATATCTGAGGAACACAGGTTGCTCAGTTGAAAATGTAGGTTTAAAAACACCTTCAGCCGACTATATCTTGAATAAAATTCATTTATGTCACCTGTTACGGCGTTTCATTACTCCATCTTCAGGCCGCTGTGTAAAGACGACAACAATAATGACAGGGTAAACTACATCAACAACTGTGTGTTGTAAAATTCAAGAACTCAGTTATATACAGTGATAATATATAAAAGCACTCCGTCTTCAGGCCACGAGTGGCCTACGGGGACCATCCGACTGCCGTGTCATCCTTCGGGGAGGATGCGAATTGGAGGGACGTGGGGTCAGCACACCGCTTTCCCGGTCGTTATGACGGTATTCTTGACCGAAGCCGCTACTGTTCGGTCGAGTAGCTCCTCAATTGGTATCACGAAGCTGAGTGCATGCCGAAAAATGGCAACAGCGCATGGCGGCCAGGATGGTCACCCATCCAAGTGCCGACCACGCCGGACAGCGCTTAACTTCGGTGATCTCACGGAACCGGTGTATCCACTGCGCCAAAGACATTGCCCATTGATAATACAGTAAACGTTTAACAAAAAGTGTACAAGGTGTGACATCATAGTCAATGATAAACTAAGAAATAAACGAGAGAACAGTTGCACACTGTATGGAATAATCTCTGGAACATTATATATATACGCTGTACACCAGTAAAGTGCATCCATTAGTCGGAGGTCAAAATTACACGTCATTCTTACACATTCTTGTAGAAATAGTAAACAGCCTGTCAGTTACAAAATGGAAGGTTTATGAAAACTTCTTTACCATGGTTTCAACCTTTAAAAATACGCCGTTTTCAGAAGGAAATATTGACAACGTAAACAACTTAACAGTGAAAGCGTAGGTACAATAAAAAAAATGGCTCTGAGGACTATGGGACTTACCTTATGAGGTCATCAGTCCCCTAGAACTTATACTTAAACATAACTAACCTAAGGACATCACACACATCCATGCACGAGTCAGGATTCGAACCTGCCACCGTAGCGGTCGCGCGGTGCGAGACTGTAATGCCTAGAACCGTTTGGCCAACCCGGCCGGCGGGTGCAATCATATCTTGTTACAAATACAAAACTTACTCAGACTTACTGGATCGCATGTGGTGGCAGAGGTATGTTAAAATATAGCCAAAAAGCTTCAGTCAAGTAAAATTTCATCCCGATTAATAATAAAACATGTACAACCTGTTCGTTACAATTTGCAATTTTCTCACCAATGTACAGTCACGCACGCAACGCTTGGGCTAAGAAAAGAGCTTCAGGCAAGGGTGAACGCTAGTAGTTTTTTTGCATGAAGGGTGCGCAATAATGATTGAAATTTTTATCACGCTGAACTTGCTCAATACGTTAATGTTATTACAACAAAAACCAGGTCATATTTAACTGTATACATACTTAAAATTAATAAAATGCCAACTAATAATAAGTTACCATCAAGAAAGGTCATTTTGCAACGTATTGGCTATTTACTATGACTACAAGATTTCATCCTACATTTGCTGCTGTAGCCATGTACAAAACTTTATCGTTGTAAGATTACTGACGTTTGACTCACATACGAGGGTTGCAACTTTAATACGTTCAGAGTAGTCACCAGCATTGTGTATGACCCGTTGTCAGCGATGTGGAAGTCGTAGGATACTCCTAGCAGTGCCAGTTGTGTTGACAGTTCGAGCGGCGCGGTCTATTTCCAGACGAATTTGTAGCAGATCTGAAGCGAATGCCGTGAAGTGTTTTCTTCAGTTTAGAAACCGAGATGCATTACATGCATTGACATAAAATGATAGTGCACTGAAAATGGCTGGTTTCTAGCTGAAATCTAGATCTGCCAATAAAATTTAAAAAGGATGACTGATAGCTGAAATCTATTATTTACAAATCAATATAACAGTCGCTGAGTACAACAGCTTTCTGAATGGAAGGTAACCTGAAAAAGCTGCATTGTTCTTGAGGCCTACCTTGTATTTTCCATAGGCACCAGGAAAACAAGACTAGAAATATTAAGGCATGTACGGAGCCGTGTAGTCATTAACTTTCGCACCCCCTACACGAATGGAATTGAAAAGTGTTTAGCTAATAACTGTGCGAAGTGAATTCCACAACGCAGTTAATAGTGTTTCGCAAAACTATATTATATGTAAATGTGGATCTATACGTGTGCGTCCTTTGAGAAACGCCTAGATTACTTACCAGTTCATTGACACACATCTTGAATAGCACCATTCGTATTTGGCTTCTTTACATACACTTCACACTACTTTCAGCGAAAACAACCGCAATCGTAGAGACAATTGACGTAACATAAATGCCTGTACAATGGAGCCCATTTCCGATACTCGAGTGGACACTGTTGGAAGTAATAGCGGCAGTGGAAGTATCTGAAACGATAAAAGATGAACAAGTTGCGTAGCGCTCGGCGGGAAGGCAAAGAACTGCGGACATCTCGGCTGTGCGGATTCTTTTATAGGCCACAAGCAGTCTCCAGTTGTGGAGAGCTACTTGGTGCATATCGAGCATAAAAGGCGGCTCGCAGTCGGTCCCTGGGCGGCGCCGAGCTGCCGGCAGAAGCACCCGCTGCCTAAATTGCAGGAGAGCCCTGCTGTGTGCCGGCTCCCGGCTCCTGGCCGTACGCGACGCGCTCTGCCTCTGCCCTGTCTCTGCCTCGGCCTCCTCTGTCTTCTGCAAGATTACCCACAGGACGGGCCCCAAGTTGGCCGTCCCCGGGGCCGCGCAATTACTCCCGCTGAAATGATCGTAATGGCCGCGTTTTGTTCCCAACCGCAACTAAATGCAACCAGCCCAGCCTGCGGTTCTCCCTGACGAGACACTGCGCGGCTCTACAATTTGCTACCCGACTCCTTCGAGTCCTTCATTCCAAGAACGAAAGGGCGAGCGGAAAATTCCTTGGCCCGCTGCACGTATGGCCGTCCATTCGGTATCACTGATATACTATTCTTGCTACGTCACGAATAACTCATGTTGAGAATAATTTTAATTTTATAATTTGCAAGCTCCCAACGACTGGTATTTAGATCGTAAATGTCGTTAATTCTACCCTGTCGGTGGCAGGCTGAGAAGGGAGTTTGCTTAATTTTATCAGGACGGATTACTTTCATTCATTTTTATGTAAGCCTGCTGTGGAGAAGGATCTTATGCACACTTTTTCTCTCTCGGTAGCGTAACCTTCCCTGACCATTCTGCCCGCTGTAGAATTGACGTTTAGGCCCATCAAAGTTCAGAATACAATCTTATCGATTCAATTTGAAGTCGCGACGGATAACGCAATTGTAATTTTGGGGATGGTCAGAGAAAACTACAACCTGCACGAATCTAGTCGTGTGCCAATAATTTAAGTAAAGGGGCAGCGTGATTGATATGATTCTCTTTCCTTAGGTATGGTTTAAATGAGAAAGACGAGAACGGAACTTACTTCGAAAAACAAATTTAATTTTATTTTAACCAACATTAGACAAAGTTACGAAGTTTCTTCTTAACAATCTTTTGAATACACATTAACTATGGACAAAGATTATTTAACTATGCAAATAGATTATTTCTCCTTTGAATTACAAACCGTGTTGCCTTTGATTTGCATCGTCCTGTGGGGGGAAGGAAAATCTTGGAGAGCACGTGGTCACTACTACTATGCTGATACATGCACATGCACTAAGTTATCACTGAAATGCTAATATCGGAACTATTTCTCCGTGCAGATTTTCTATGTACAGCGGCTGGCATCGAGCAGGACTCGTGGCTGGTATCTCCAGGGCGAATTGCTTGAATACGAAACGATTCATCTTAGAAAAGCTACCCTCGTCACTGAATTTTCAATAAGTTGTTAAACATCAACACACGCTAGCATAAATGTTCAGCAATCGCAAAACTGGCTACTACTCCCTCTATTAGCTTTCTCGGCGGTTGCAGTTTGAAACTGTGCACCAAGTGGAGGGTCGTAACGGAAATCTCGAACGGACAATATTATTCTTATATCGGATAAATTGAACAAAAATCAATAAATGGTTCTTAATTCATCAATCGCGAAAAAGCCTCTGATAAATAAATTGTTAACATTAAACATATTTAAACATTCAAATACCTTTGTTCTGATTTCGACGCAGCGTTATGAAGGAACGTTTGGTCGCTTACTAGTCTTCCAAAAAACTCGCCGTAACCGTTGTGCGGCTCTTTCTTCCGAGCAGCGGGAGGCCCATGACCAACCTCTAGTAAGAAAACTTTTTTTTTTTTTTAGGCTTTCGCACCTCTGGTCGAACCATCCTGTTCCTGCTCTTTGGCTTCCACTGACTGTGTTGAAGTTGGTAGAAGATTCTGAGACCCACTACATATCTGGTTTGTCTGCTACCACACTCAAAACATTCACATCTGACCACGTACTTTAAGGAGAGGTGGGGAAATGTAAATAGGGACACAGGACGTGCATATTGTAACGAGAATAAAAGACTTTGATCCATAATTGTTTCCTCGCATTCGGGAGGACGACGGTTCAATCCCGCGTCCGGCCTTCCTGATTTAGGTTTTCCGTGATTTCCCCAAATCACTCCAGGCAAATGCCGGGACGGTTCCTCTGAAAGGGCACGGCCGGCTTCCTTCCCCATCCTTCCCTAATCCGATGAGACCGATGACCACGCTGTCTGGTCTCCTTCCCCAAACAACCAACCAACCATAATTGTTTCTACATACATGTAATTTGGGGCTGAGATTATTTCACTGTTCATTAATTATCTAAAGTAATTGAATTTACGCTCATAATATCTATCAGCTGATAGCAACATAACACTGATTTTAACTATGTAACGAAACCTATTGTGACGTTACAAATTTTCTGAACAAGCAATGTTCGTGTGTCTCATTCGAATGTAGCACTGCAATACCGTGCCACCAACAAAATTTCCAACTAAATTCATCGAAATTTATACGAAACTATGTGGTTCTAGAGACCTTTTCAAGTCTCAGTCATCTGTGATCTATATATTCAGACTTAAGCGATGATTGGCAATTTTTACCGAGGTCGGGATTCGAACGTAGGTATCCCGCTTACTAGGCAGATGCGCTAGCCACTAGGTATTTAGCTGAATTTACGACTTTTAGATTAGAATGATTTATCGTGTAACCGAAGTTTAACGAAATCCTTTTAGCACTCATGTGGATGACCTCACCATTTTCGTTATTTAGGGTCAACTACCACTTTTCACACCATTCAGATATTTTGTCTAAATCATTTTGCAATTTGTTTTGATCTTCTGATGACTTTATTAGTCGATAAACGACAGCGTCATCTGCAAACACCCGAAGACAGTTGCTCACATTGTCTCCCAAATCGTTTATATAGATAAGGAACAGCAAAGAGCCTATAATACTACCTTGGGGAACTCCTGAAATCACTTCTGTTTTTCTCGATGACTTTCCGTCAATTACTACGAACTGTGACCTCTCTGACAGGAAATCGCAAATCCAGTCATATAACTGAGACGATATTCCATAAGGACGCAATTTCACTACGAGTCGCTTGTGTGGTACAGTGTAAGAAGCCTTCGGGAAACCCATGAATACGGAATCGATCTGAAATCCCTCGTCAATAGCACTCAGCACTTCATGTGAATAAAGAGCTAGTTGTGTTTCACAGACGATGTTTTCTAAACCCATGTTGACTGTGTGTCAATAGACCGTTTCCTTCGAGTTAATTCATAATGTTCGAACACAATATATGTTCTAAAATCCTGCTGCATATCGACGTTAACGATATGGGCCTGTAATTTAGTGGATTACTCCTACTACCTTTCTTGAATATTGGTGTGACCTGTGCAACTTTCCAGTCTTTGGGTACGGATCTTTCGTCGAGCGAACGGTTGTATATGATTGTTAAGTATGGAGCTAATGCATCAGCGTACTCCGAAATGAACCTAATTGGTATACAGTCTGGACCAGGAGACTTGGTTTTATTAAGTGATTTGAGCTGCTTCACTACTCCGAGGATATTTACTTCTACGTTACTCATGTTGGCAGCTGTCCTCGATTCGAATTCTGGAATATTTACTTCGTCTTCTTTTGTGAAGGCATTTCGGAAGTCTATGTTTAGTAAATCTGCTTTGGCAGCACTGTCTTTGATAATATCTACATTGTTATCGCGCAGAGAAGGCACTGATTGTTTCTTGTGGCTAACATACTTCACATACGAGTAGAATCGCTTTAGATTTTCTGCCAGGTGTCGAGACAAAGTTTCGTTGTGGAAACAGTTATAGGCATCTCGTATTGAACTAACTGAATTTCACTTGCCCGAGAGTTTATCGCCAATGATGTGTGTAATACAATACGAACTCTTGAAACTTCCTGGCAGATTAAACTGTGTGCCGGACCGAGACTGGAACTCCGGACCTTTGCCTTATGTGAAGTTTGGAAGGCAGGAGACACGGTACTGGCAGAAGTATCTGTGAGGACGGGGCGTGAGTCGTGCTTGGGTAGCTCAGATGGTAGAGCACTTTCCCTCAAAAGGCAAAGGTCTTCAGTTCGAGTTTCGGTCCTGCACACTAAACTGCCACGAAGATTCATATCCACGCACACTCATTCTGGAATACGAACTCTTATCATTGGATACCTTGCAACCACTAAACCAAAACTGGTGGATATTACGCAAGTGGTCCGGTGTGACTGATAACTGACCCTTAAGATAAATCAGTGGAATGTAGTGCATATAAACAAGCATAAAGATCCTTATTGTTCAGTCACACTGTTGGCGATCAACCATTGGATATAGTAAAGCTGGAAAACATCGATGAGTATGGAGTCGGAGTTATGTAAAATGAAAAGATTAAATAAAAATAGTGGTAGGAAAAGCAGACGCCACACTGAGATTCATTTGAAGTAGCCTTAGAAAATGTAATTATGTAATTGATCCACGGAATACTCAACTTACAGATCCTTGTCGTTCAGCCGAGTCTTGAGTATTCCTGGTCAATGTGAGACCCTTACCAGGTAGGATTAATAAAGGAGATTGAGGAGGTCCAAAGAAGAGCGGCACGTGTCGTCAGTGTTTTGTTGGACAGCGTCACGCAGAATGCATAAGACTCCAGTGGCAGATGCTACAATAGAAACGTTTGCATCATGGGGAAGTTTACTGTGAACGTCCAGAAATTACGAGAAAATCTGGGAAATTCGACCTCGTACGCAGGCTTAACTACGTACGATCTTCCTGCACAAAATTTGTGTTTCTATGAAGAAGGAAGGGGAGGAGATGGCGATATAGATGTAGAATTAAATGAAAAAATACGCTTTTTTAATATTATCCGAGTGTTCAGATCAGTTATAGATAGTTAGATAGTTACATGTTCCACAGATCATTTCTTTTGTGAAACTTAGTTCTTTTTCTTTAAGTTATACGAGTATCTGTACAGACGGCACCTGACGGCAGTGAGAACCTTGTCAGTATGTTCCTTTAGAATAGTTGCAGCTGTTTTCACCAAGGCATAGACTGTTTTAATTGAGCTTTTCAAATGCGAAGTTAACTTTATTTTTCACAGCCTCGTCGTTATACTTTTTTCTGTAAACTTCACATGCTGCATCACTTCTGATCGTTAATATGGTTCCAGAATGACTGTTTCACCCTGCAGTAGAGAGTGCACTGTTCTGAAATATTCAAGCAGGTTAAAGACGTGTATCGCACTGGGAAACGAATCCAGAATCTTACCTTACGTGGGTAATGTTCTTACCAACCCAGTGACTGGGACACAAATCCAGAATTTTCCCTTTCGTGGGTAATGCTCTTGCCGACGCTGGGCTTTCCACACACGATTCACGACCCGCTGTCACAGCTATACTTCCGCCACCACCCCTCCCCTATCCTCCAAACTTCACACAGAAGTGACTTGCTGGAGAAGAACTCTCCGAGGAAAAAGATATCACGGAGAAGTGGCTGAGCCACAGTTTAAAGGACTGTTTCCACAGTGAAGTTTGGAAGGCAGGAGAGAGGCGGAGGCAGAAGTAAATTTGTGAGGGATAGCTCAGCTGATAAGGGCATTGCTTGTAAAAGGCTAGGTGAAGGGTTAGAGTCCCGGCACAGCACATCATTTAACCCTATCAGATCCACTAGCTACAAATGTGTACATCAATTTTTAGAACGTATTAGCTGCAACAGAAGCATTTTTCCTCAATAGAAACATCATGTACACATCTGTGAATGGCCAATATTTTCATCATGCACAACTGCTCCCACCTGTTGTGCGTCACTGTAAAAATATGTTAATGTAGCAATGCACAACAGCTTGCGAACGCTAGAATTCATGGAAGTGAGTAATTAAACTCTACTGTATAACTGAATGTTATTACTGTTTTTTCCTTGGTAATTATTGAATTACCAGTGTATTTAATACAACAGTGAATATTTCAAAATTAGTTATTAGTCCAAAAAAGAAGCCAAGTGTGCAAAGTATGTATCGAAAACGGGTACTTATATTTGTATAAATCTTTCATCTGAAATCATTAAAAAAATTACATAAGAACAATAAAGCACAAAGAACGATTTTCCTTCCTCCAGAAAATATTCGGGTCTGAAAGGATTAATCTTCTAGTGGGGGTAGAAGATTGTCTTGAGGTTTGTTCTAAATTTCGTCGGCGTGGCAACCCTACGGTAGCTTTACATTCGATGTGGATTTCTCCTCACACAGGAACGACGCGCCCTCAGATCTGGCGCAGAACAGCCGCAAAAGGAAGGCGAGACGTGAGGAAGCAGTGACCTTACTTGCGTGCGTGGCGCAGTTTGCTCGCACGCGGCCGTTAATTATGAGCCGGAGCCCCCTGTGACGCGGCCAACTTTTCTGGCGGCGCGTGTGTTGTGTTGGCCGGGGTATTTGATTACGTGCTGCGCTCAGCCTGCCGGGCTCAGACAGGCTTAGACAGGCGTGGTTCGTCGACGCACCGCAGACGCTTTTCGCTACAGTGGCTGCTCGATACAAAGGATCGTGCGTGCCTACTCACGGAAATTACAGCTGCCGGTCCAGCGTGAACTTCTGCTGACTGAAATCTACAGGGAGCAAAGTAAGCATATACAAATATGAATTTAGTACTGTGTTGCGCAACCTCTGGCCGATGGTAGCGCCAAATACACAAAAAGCATCATTCCATGAAACAAAACAAGAGTATCCATCCGTCCACTGAATTCAGTGAGAACAGAACGTTAAGCCGTTCTCAAGCAGGACGGGAAAACGCACGTGGGCCTGAACTGGACGATTTTTGTGATGTCACATTGTGAAATTTCACGTTTCGTGGAATTCCGAAGCACGAAAGGCAGAATAAGGCGCGTCAGATTTTAGTTTCGTGGAGAGAACCCTAGCTAGTGAGAGGCAGAACCTCAAGAGGCGGCATTTTGGATAACGTCGTCTGCAGGTCAAGCTCGTATTTGGTGGATTAGTATTATCACTTACATTCAGTGAACAAATGGCTTTTTTTAAAACAGTAACGGCTACAGATATCTTGAAAAAGCGTGGATTTTTGTACTGTTTGATATAATACAATATCAGGTAATGACAACATTGTAGTTAAACCCTTTACAACTTGCTGTTAGTAACATAAAAGACATAGCTTTAACTATCGTGTCAGTTGTGATGTTGTAGATAAAGAGGCAGTCTCTGAACTTAAATATTTTTCATTCATCTTCGCTTTTTATTAAGGTTCTGGGGCTTTAGTTTAGCAGACCTATGTTCTGCAGTGTTCGATGTTACGTACACACAAGGAGGTACTCCATTCAGGAGTGATTTGTTCGATTTGGTGGTGTAACGTTCTCTGGAAGCACGCATCCAAAGTGGAAGTTAAAAGAACATTTCGATGTATAATGCTCACTGTAACAAATAATTTATATGTATTTATGTTATCTGAATTTCAAAAGGACACTTAATTTCGTGAGGAAAAAGATAATTATGAAATTCGCTATTATAAATCATTATTCAAAGAGTGTGAAATACTATCTGTGGCGGAGGATGTGAAAACCACCACAGAAGAAACGATATGTAATTAAAAATTACAAAGACTGTATAAGAATTAGTTAAGGTATAAATAGGCAATATATTGTAATAGAATAGATTGTCTTCTGCATAGAGTAAATATCTCTGGAGTGAGCATTGCGTTCTGCGCATGTTGTCAACGTTAAACCAGGATTGTTACGTGTTTTCGGAACTTCACTGTGCGTGTGCGCTTTCTGCAGAGTTTGAAGTTTATAATATCAAGAGTTTTTGTTGTGTTTTCGCCGTTTGTAGGTAGTGTAACAGCGATGGTGAATTACTTTTGTTGCTACGGATGCAAAGAAAAATATGTGAAAGAAGGGATAGTAACTTTTCGTGGGTACTATGTTTAAAAACTTCGAGACGTATTATAATTAAAGCTCGATTCTGTAGACCTATTTTTCTACGATTTTATGACTATACAATAAATATTACGGCTCGTACAAAAGCTTACAAACAATCACTTCCTCTCGTAAATTTGCTAGCGGAACAGGAAAGGGAATGGTTAGTTGTTTCAGCAAATACTGTCTTCCCTGCATCAGTGACTTGTCGATTATGTATATACATTGGAAAGACGGGTCACAGATAAATTCAATAGAGTGGGAGTCTGTAATTGTCTTCGTATAATATGTGTGTCCAAATCTCTTCGTTTACTATAAAGTTACAGCAGGAGACCATTTAAGTGTGTCTAGGGACATTGAGAATGAATATATGTGATTTATATTTAAGTTTCCCGAAGGATGAACAACGAGTAAAGATGTGGTTCCAGAAAATAAGGAGGAGTAATTTTGTCCCCACAAAATATTCCAAAGTATGTTCAAAACACTTTGAAGACGAATGTTTACACAGAGAAAAATTTGGAGGTGTGTGCTGAAGGTAGATATTATATCAACTCTTTTTAATTTTCCATACCAATTTCTGCATTCAGCTTAAATACATTTCCTACGCAAATCAAATAAAAAACACAACAGTGTAGCTAATCAACACAACAGTGTAGCTAATCAAAGTACACATTCATCTTCTTTGGTGTATTTTGCCTTCAAATTATTTTCTTCGCCATTTGATTAAGAAGCGTAAAATATTAGTACCCATGTCCCCAAACTATATCATTTGTGTCACTTTCCACTTCCCTTAATGGTGTTATACGGGTTGAGTGTTACATGACCAACTGTGCTTGCTTTACAGTACATTTATTCCCCGATCGCCTTTTATCCCCCTTCTTACTCAGTCTACCATTTATTTAATAAACTGGGAGCAAGTACGTAAAATCCGTTAAACAAACACTTCAGAGTGTCACTTAGTAAGAAAAATTGTGCTTTAGGTCACAAAAACGAGAAAATAAATACGCAGAAATAGCAGAAAAAAGGACGAATTAGCAGGGATATAATCACTAATGTGTGGAAAATTTGGTGTTTTTCGGACACTTGCAAAAGTACTAGCGTATTGTCAAGTCATTTTGCAAGACTATCACTGCAAAAATATTCGTCAGGCTCTGTAATACTATAAAGTGGCGTATCATACCGAAAACTACCAAAAATCGAGTGCACCTGAACTGTGACACCTGTTGCAAAGAAGGAGAATGCAGTATCACTTGGCCTTAAAAGTTACGTAGCTGTTTTCTGCCCGGCATCAAATGGATAGTGTTAAAATATCTGCGCAACATATATAAATAATCCACGACACGTACGAAAAGAATCCGTCTGTATTAGGAATGTAGTGACATTCGAAATATACAGCGCGCTATACGGACACACTCACGACGTCCCGAGAGCACGTGACCTGGCCGGCAGTGTATGTTGACAACACAAAATCTGTTCTGCGCATGTGAATGCTCACTCCAGAGATATTTACTCCATGCTCTTCTACACGGACTGAATGGGAGAGAAAACCGTGACGTTGCATTAGACACTTAGGTAGTCTTCATTTGTCATAAGGCGATGATCGACGCCATTTGTAGCTGGGATTGTAAAAGGGGTGTAAAGATTTTAATTGTTTCTGTTAATTTATATTTAGCTAGTAAAATCTGTTTGTCACAATTACTGCAAAGTTTGCACCGGACATTACCCATTTTATTTAAGAAATTTCAGCATTTTATTGGATATCGCTGGCGGTGCGGAGCTGCGCCGCGAGCGAGCAGTCTGCAGCAGCGGCAGATTTAAATATACGATCGCAATGACGACCACATCCTAAAAATGGTACACGTAGAGGTGAAGGAAAATAATAAAGTGTTTCTTTTCACAGCTTTCCAGACGCAGAATAAAAAGAGATAGTAGATTTTATCTTGTGCATTCACAGGTGGATACAAGCTGCAGCTTTTGTAAATTTTCATTCAAAAAAGTGATAAATTGTGAACATTTCATAAAGTGTATTTAAAAGTGGATAATTTTCATGAGAGCTTAGCAATATAAAAAAAAGAAAACATTTTTATATAGTAAAGATAATCTTATGCTTCAAAGCTAGTCGGTGTAAATCCAGTTAAACAAAAATTCACTGCAACGTGAAAACGTTTACTAAGTTCGATGGACAATAATATTTTCATACTTGCACAAACAGCTCAAGTACTTGAATAAAAGTAAAACTTGAATCATCATTTTGGAATATTATTTATCTGAAACAGAATAGTTCATACGTAAAGTAATAATCACAGATTAAAAATTTATTGCAACCTTTCATTCATTATGTCCATCCACGTATATGTTAAGTCCAGTCTCAACGGTTTCGCAATCAAATTAAACGCGAAATGCAAAAAAGTTTAAAACCAAACGGTCAACTCCCGCGTAATTAAAACAGACAGAATCGCATTAAAGTGGCAGTGCCAGGAAGAACAGACCCTGGATTGTAACATGCTTGTCCACGTCACTGGGTGAGTCCCTCACATTCAGTACAGTGTATAGGGTAGGTGTGGGTAAAAGTACGTATGGGGCAGGAATACGCATCAAGCTTTCAGGTCCGTAAAGCAGTGGTTCATCACTCTCCCACTAGGCAGCGCATACGTCATCTCCTCAGTTCTATTCTGGAACCTCATTGCAGCCGGGTACTTAGAGCTGGAGAAAAGTCAGTAAGCCACTTTTGTACCTTTGTACCTAAAATTTGTCTAGTTTGGACTGAATGTTAGGTGACAATAATCTATTTAAATATCGGATAAACTTGGTAGCGAAACCTACAAGCTTCCAATATGCTCTTTGCCCTTCATGACCTTAGGTCTGTGTTCTGCCTCTAACTTGCTGAAATGTCGAAACATTACGCAGGGCAAATAGGGTAGAAGCTCGTAGTGGCTACCTTCGTCATCTCATAATGTAATCCGGGAAGTGGAGTTCTCGGAAAAAAAGATGGTAGATGAGAAGAAAAAGAAAGCATTTGCTAGGTGTAGTAAAAAGAAGTAGAAATTTTCTACTGTAAAAGAAGAAAACAAAAAAACTTCAAAGGAACCATCTATTTCGTCGTCTTCTCGGAATCGCATAAAAAACTCTTTTGCATAACAGCAGCTCTGACCTGGAAACGAATTTCTCACAGAGGACGAACTGAAACAGAATACAATTCTGTTATAAGGACAGGAGAATTCACAGTTGTAAAAGTCCACGGAAAAACCAAACGTTCGTTTCGCTTCTGCGTCTTTAAAGTGATTCATTTTTCAGTTACGGCTACGATGGAATTTTTTACAAGCATCTCCAGGTAACATCGAGATTTCAGGAGACAAACGAGGAATGTTACATCGAATGAAAGACATTTGTCAAAAAAATTGCTCTAAGCCCTATCGGACTTAACATCTGAGGATATCAGTCCTCTAGACCTAGAACTACTTATACCTAACTAACCTAAGGACATCACACACATCCATGCCAGAGGCAGGATTCGAACCTGCGACCGTAGCAGTAGCGCGGTTCCGGACTGAAGCGCCTAGACATTTGTCAAAAACTAACAAAACCAATTAATAATTGCTCTTAAAAATTTATCAGTATAGTTTTCATAAAATCTCTGGCTTCCCATTCTACTAGAAGTATCGTTAAAATGTAAGTTTGGATATATTTAAATGTGTTAAAGTTCCTTAATTTCAAAATGGGTTTCACTGTCCGTAGTAGTTCCATCAGTTTCCAAACTTAGAACCTGTAGCTCTTGCTAGTTACCTAATTCCAATTTGTAATACTACGGTGCAAAAAGCGCTGTTACTAATTATGAAGAATTTATGTTCATGTGATGTTTTTAAAAATTATTTGCTGTTAATTCGTTTTTCCATGTATTTATTTGTAATCTCTTTTTTTTATTTTTTTCATTTTGGGTTAAAAGAAAATACTGGATACTCTTGCCCCATGCCTGCCTACTGTTACCCCACAGCATGGGATAAGATTATGCAAAATTATTTTTAGGAGATTTTTTTTTATTATGCCTTATTATGTGATAATTTGATGGCAATGAAACTTTTACACGTTTTTTCCAAAATGTCAAAATAGGTGTCGCATTTGTAATTGATAAAAAAAAATTATGAAATAGTATATACTGCAACAGTCACTTGTTACTAATATATTATTAAGACGACACGTTTCGGCAGCATGGTGAATTTGCAGTTACTTTGCCATTTTAATTAATATGTAAAAATGTAAAAGTAACTCTAAATGTACCTGATTACAGCAGCATGTTGCCGGATTGCATGTTACCGAAAATATTAGTAACAAGTGACTGTTACAGTTTATATTATTTCTTAAAGATCTTACTGTACAGTCGTAGCCCTTAAATAAGAACACAATAACATGGATAATTTTAAGTGACATAATATTTCTCCAAGTTTTTAAAGACAATTTAATAGAACCAGAAGCGCAGGCTTTAGCCACATCCAACCTACTACAAACCGAAAAATGTGGCTAGCATATGGACAAGAAAGCAAACGTTCGTTCAAATATACACACATAAAAGAAAGTTTTGCATCACCCCGGTTCCTAGAATTCCTGAAGATAGGATGGCCGGGGTGGCCGAGCGGTTCCAGGCGCTACAGTCTGGAACCGCGCGACCGCTACGGTCGCAGGTTCGAATCCTGCCTCGGGCATTGATGTGTGTCATGTCCTTAGGTTAGTTAGGTATAAGTAGTTCTAGGTCTAGATGACTGATGGCCTCAGATGTTAAGTCCCATAGTGCTCAGAGCCATTTAAACCTGAAGATAGACGTTGACTGTGGGTATTGTATCACGGACTAGTGCTCAGAGCCATTTAAACCTGAAGATAGACGTTGACTGTGGGTATTGTATCACGGACTCAGTCCCTTTGAATATTCAAGTGTCACTAAACTCGCCCAAAGATGTAAACAACCATGCCCGAGCAGCGCCTATTAGACGGATGAATTCCGACTGCCAATCAGTTCTAATCCTTCCAGCAGGGAGGAGGTAAACGGCTCTTGTTGTCAGTAGTTCGACCATGCCTAGACGGTCAATACCGCGGTTCCATCGCATCCGCATTGTTACTTTGTACCAGGAAGAGCTCTCAACAAGGGAAGTGACCAGGCGTCTCGGAGTGAACCAAAGCGATATTGTTCGGACTGGGAGGAGATACAGAGATACAGGAACTGTCGATGACATGCCTCGCTTAGGGCCCCAATGGCTACTACTGCAGTGGATGACCGCTACTACGGTTTATGGCTCTGAGGAACCCCGACAGCAACGCCACCATGTTGAGCAATGCTTTTCGTGCAGTCACAGACAACGTGTTACGACTCAAACCGTGAGCAGTAGGCTGCATGATGCGCAACTTCACCCCCGACATCCATGGCGAGGTCCATCTTTGCAACCACGACACCATGCAGCGCGTTACGGATGGGCCCAACAACATGTCGAATGGACCGCTCATGACTGTCACATATACCTTCAACCAGACAATCGTTAGAGACGTGGATGGAGGCAACCCGGTCAGGCTGAACGCCTTAGACACACTGTATAGTGAGTGCAACAAGGTGGAAGTTCCCTGCTGTTTTGGGGTTCCATTATGTGGTGCCGATGTACGCCGCTGGTGGTAATGGAAGACGCCGTAACTGCTGTGGATACGTGAATGCCATCCTCCGACTGATACTCCAAGCATATCGGCGTCATACTGGCGAGGCACTCGTCTTCATGGACGACAATTCGCGCCCCCATCGCGCACGTCTTTTAAATGACTTTATTCGAGATAAAGAGATCGCTCAACTAGAATGGCCAGACATGAACCCTCTCCAACATGCCAGGGATAGATTGAAAACGGCTTTTTATGGACGACGTGACCCACCAACCACTCTAAGGGATCTACGCCGAATCGCCGTTGAGGAGTGGGATAATCTGGACCAACAGCGCCTTTATGAACTTGTGGATAGTCTGCCATGACGAATACAGGCATGCATCAGTGCAAGAGGACGTGCTAGTGGGTATTTGAGGTATAGGTGTGTGCTGAAATCTGGACCACCACACCTGAAGGTCTCGCTGTATGGTGGTACAACATGCAATGTGTGGTTTTCATTAACAATGAAAAGGGCGGAAATGATGTTTTGATCTGTATTCCAATTTTCTCTACAGTTTCCAGAACTCTCCGAACCAAGGTGATGCAAAACTTCTTTTTGATGTGTATATTAATTGCAAGAGCAGCTGTGTTTGTAATATGTTACAAATAACAGGTGCAGCGTCCCTCTACCAACACTTATTTGTCAAGTCCATCGACGTGTTCAGAAGCTCCCTTGTGAATTCAGTGTTACCGTGGCTATAATTTGTATTACAGATATACAGTATACCAACAGCTGTTGCTGGACAGCGTTGCGATTGCTAATGAATTTAGGAGGACCTTCTGTATGATGTACCAGCTCCTTACTCAGGCTATCGCTCTCTCTCTCTCTCTCTCTCTCTCTCTCTCTCTCTCTCTCTCTCTCTCTCTCTCTCTCTCTTATATACAAGACCAGAAGTTCATCAGCTATGTTCTGTGGCTCACAGAGGGAAAATCTCAGACGTGACGTAACTGTTCAGCTCATGTTTGGCAGATCGCTTTTGTATCTTCCGTCTTTGACAAAACTGTCCCTAAAATTATGACTCTCAATCGTCTCAGAATCGACGGGATCGATATCTAATTAAAAGTAAGCATTTTCATCGTCATATTTGGGGGAATACAGAAATACAAGTCGCTGAGGAATGAAATAAATAGGAAGTGCAGGGAAGCAAAGACGAAATGGCTGTATGAAAAATGCGAAGAATTCGAAAAAGAAATGATTGCCGGGAGGGCTGAGTCAGTATATAGGAAAGTCAAAACATTAAAAGATATTAAAAGGTGGTAACATTAAGAGTGCATTGGGAATTCCACTGTTAAATGCACTGGAGAGAGCGGAAAGGTGGAAAAAGTACATTGAAGGCCTCTATAAGGAAAAAGATATGTCTGATGTTATAGAAGGAGAAACAGAAGTCGATTTAAAAGTTGAATCCAGTATTAGAATCAAAATCTAAAAGAGCTTTGGATGACTTAAGATCAAATAAGGCAGAAGGGATAGATACCATGGCATCATAATTTCTAAAATCATTGCGGAAAGAGGCAACAAAGTCACTATTCATGTTCATGTGTAGAAAGTATGAGTTTGGCAACATACCATATGACTTTCGGAGTAATATAATCGACACATTTCCGAAGACTACGAAAGTTGACAAGTGTAATAATTGTCGCACAGTCAGCTTAACAGCTCATGCATCCAAATTGCTGACAAGAACAGTATACAGAAGAATGGAAAAGAAAATTTAGGATGTGTTAGAAGTCTATCAGTTTGGCTTTAGGAAAGGTAAAGGCACCAGAGAGGCAATTCTGACGTTGCACTTGATAATGGAAGCAACACTAAAAAAATCAGGACACGTTCATATGACATGTCGACCTGAAAAAGCGAAATGGTGCAAAATGTTCAAAAGTCTGAGAAAAATAGGGGTAAACTATAGGGAGAGACGGTAATATATAATATTCGGTCTAGAACCGCGCAACCGCTACGGTCGCTGGTTCGAATCATGCCTCGGGCATGGATGTGTGTGATATCCTTAGGTTAGTTACGTTTAAGTACTTCTAAGTTCTAGGGGACTGATGACCACAGCAGTTAAGTCCCATAGTGCGCAGAGCCATTTGAACCATTTTTTAAGAGTGGACGACCAAGAACGAAGTGCTCGTATTAAAAAAGGTGTAAGACCTGTAGCCTTTCGCCCCTACTGTTCAATCTGTGCATCTAGGAACCACTGATGGAAATAAAAGAAAATTTCAGGAGCGGAATTTAAATTCACGGTGAAAGCATATCAATGATACGATTCGTTGATAATATTGTTATCCTGAGTGAAAGTGAAGAAGAATTAAACGTTCTGCTGAATGGAATAATCAATCCAATGGGTATAGAATATGGACTGAGAGTAAATCGGAGGAAAACGAAAGTAATGAGGAGCAGCAGAAATGAAAACAGCGAGATATTTGCCATCAGGATTGATGGTCGCGAAGTAGATGAAGTTAAGAAATTCTGCTACCTAGGCAGCAAAATGACCAATGACGGACGGAGCGAGGAGGTTATCAAAAGCAGACTAGCAATGGCGAAAAGGGCATTCCTGGCCAAAAGAAGTCTGCCTCAATTTGAGGAAGAAATTTCTGAGAATGTACGTTTGGAGCACAGCATTGTATGGTAGTGAAACATGGACTGTTAGAAAATCGGAACAGAAGACAATCTAAGAATTTGAGATGAGGGGCTAAATACGAATGTTGAAAATTAGGTGGACAGGTAAGGTAAGGAATGAGGAGATTCTACGCAGAATCGGACAGGAAAAGAATATGTTGAAAGCACTGACAAGGAGAAGGGACATAATGATGGGACATCTCTTAAGACATCAGGGAATGACTGCCATAGTACTAGTAGGGGCTGTAAAGGGCAAAAACTGCAGAGGAAGGCAGAAATTGGAATACACCCAGCAAATAATTGAGAACGTAGGTGGAAAGTGCACTCTGGGATGAAGAGGTTGGCACAGGAGAGAAATTCGTGGCGGGCCGTATCAAACGAGTCAGAAGACTGCTGACTCATAAAAATATGGGGCCGCAAAACGCTTAATATCCAAGAATCAAGAGAAACGCTTTTACGACTGCAGCATTTGTATCCATAAAGTTAACGCCATGCGCCGAATGTGGCACTGGCCAAGGGGCTACGTTGGGGAGCCGAGCACCTGTGTTTGAGTCCTAAGAGCGTTCTTTAGAATTTTTTGCTTGCGTTTTTTTCTATGTATCGGAGATGGTGAGAAAGGGTGGTTTACAAGGTAAATTAATCAATAGATACATGAAAGGGTAGGTAAATAAGCTTGTCGAACAACTTCTTTCGTGAAGATCTAAAAGTTTAATCCTGGTTACTTTCACTGTTACATAATCATCATATTACTTCGAACAACTGGATGTGCCGTACTTATGGTACAAACATTCAAAGGAAATAGATTCGCGGCACCAAGTACGTCTAATGAATGCACTCCTATTTATTTTTTGGAAATGAGCTCTGTTGCGTACCTCACACACGATTACTTTGCTTGGAAACTCGGAGATGAAAGTTAGTCATGAATATTGGTCGTTATTGCGTCCTCGTGTTTGTGCAGTTTCCACTACCTTTCCAGGAGCGAATTTCAATTATTAAGCTTCTAAATAAAATTTGGCGATAAAAATAAATACCACACGGCTGCAGTTTCGCGTTGTTACCTTCACCACGCAAGTCAGTTGATCCTCGTCGTCTGTAAAGCTTTTATCATGACAGTTTTTAGTTTGTGACCTCAGGAATCCAATACGAGAGAAAACTTGTTATCTGCAATATACAGTTTTAAAAGGTTCTCAAGAGGGTTTTTGATAGTTTAATATCAGTTTCGCGGTTTTGGAGCATGTGAGGTAAGCATATTTAACGAATCAGATAAACGACTCAGCTCTTACAAGGAAAAAAACTGCAGAATGCCTGTAGGGATCGGACGCAAGTCCCCCATTCCCTAACCAGGTGACTTGACAACTCGGACAGCGCAGCATTTGGTTAAGCGTGCAGACTTTTGATACCGTGTATTTATAGATTCCATACGTGATGATGAGAAGCGTTTAGTTCTTAATCATCTATCGACTATCTACCCCCGCGGCTTGACCTTAAATGGATTATTTTCTTAAAAATAGCGGGTGGAGGAGGGGAGGATATTTTCAGTGGTCCACAAGCGATCTGCCTACCATGATAAGCCGAATCAGTTGGCTATATGTGACGCCTTCTCCTCGACAGTAGTAAATTGTAAAGTACTGGTGTTCGATCCCCAGTAAGTCCTAGGATTTATATCTGGCAGAGTTTAGTTCTATCTGCTCTGGGAAAGGAGAAAAATGTCGACTTGCGCCGTGGTTTGGAGTGGGCATAACGCTCAGATTTGCCCATAATTCAATGGAAAACCTCCCCTACGGCACACAAACGCCAAAAACATGTTCCCTCGCTCTCTACAACCAAACAATTAATCTTGTAGAAAAAATGAACAGAGCCTTTCTGTATCAAATTTACTGTAGTGTAATTTTGTACTGGCATACGTTTACTCTGGAGGCCACGGTTTTCGAGTTATTCAAGAAAAACCCCTTTGAAGGTCATTTTTGAACGTTTTTCTTGAACAGTTCGAAACCTACGGCCTCTAGAGAAATTGTTTCCCCAGGCAAAAAATTTAACTTCATTAAATTTCGTACGAAAAGATGCCCTTCATTTCTTCTGTAGGACTAATAGTTGTGTGTAGCGAGCGAGAGAATATGAAAATCTTGCATATGGTATTTGAAGGCGTTGCAGGTTTCATAAAACGCAGCGATAGCGTTCAGCTGAATCATTTTTTATAGTTTTTATATACAAAAAGTGAGGTTAACAGATTACGTCGTCTCGATATTTGAGTATTTTACTTACGTTCCGTGACGAAACTTTAAAGGGAAACTTAGTTTTGTTTGAGACCTAATTTTGACTGCTGTCACGTTGGTATTAATTTGGATTCAGTTCTTCATTATAATGACAGCACACGAAATAATCCAAAAATGTAACTATCCTGTTTTTTATTCATCTGGAGTTCGTGACACAACGCCGTCCTCGGCATGTTTGGGCTTTATGCAAGTGCAAAATCTTAACTTAATGTGCGACATGAGGCTCATTCTCAGTTTATCGGAATCGTTTAGCCATATCAGAGTCTCATTCCACAGAATCTTATATTATTATGCATTCATTTTATCGTCTACACTTACCTAACGCACCAGCATGCTCTATGTCTAGTGTTAAGTTTACATGGATGTTTACACTTCTCTCTGACTGAGCCGGCCGCAGTGGCCGAGCGGTTCTAGGCGCTACAGTCTGTAACCGCGCGACCGCTACGGACGCAGGTTCGAATCCTGCCTCGGGCATGGATGTGTGTAATGTCGTTAGGTTTGTTAGGTTTAAGTAGTTCTAAGTTCTAGGGGACTGATGACCTCAGAAGTTAAGTCCCATAGTGCTCAGAGCCATTTTGAACCATTTTCTCTGACTGAATTGAACTCTGCTTATAATACACCGACCGTGCGAAAAATTTTGAGACAGTTTTTATTCCAGGCGTGTAAGCGATGGCAGTGTTGTATCTACGATCGCAGCTTTAACCAACAACATGAAACAACACATGTTCGTTCGACCAGGTAGTTGTGAGCAGGCATTGTTGGCAGCGTTAAGTCGAGGACGTGCGACCGTAGCGCGTCAATGTTGTTGTGTCACAAATCTCGATGGAGCAACACCTCTAAATCAAGTGTTCAAGGTTCGTTTCATATGAGGCCTTCTCCGTGTCAGTGACAGAGTAGATAAGCGACGCACATCTGCTTCTACATGGAATCAAACCGGACTGTCAAGGACGTTCTGCAGCAGAAAAAAAAGAGTGTGCAAAGTTTGTCCCGCACACACGAACTCTTGCCGCGATTTGACTGAATTGCAGATGATTATTTTCTTGAGAAGATCATCACGGGTGACTAGACTTGATTTTATTAATACGAACTTACCACACAACGACAAAGTCGAGAAATTTACACGAAGGGTCAACTTTTCGATGACAAATCAAATAGCTCTGAGCACTATGGGACTCAACGTCTGAGGTCATCAGTCCCCTAGAACTTAGAACTACTTAAACCTAACTAACCTAAGGACATCACACACATTCGAGGCAGGATTTGAACCTGCGACCGTAGCGGTCGCTCGGTCCCAGACTGAAGCGCCTAGAACCGCTCGGCCACACCGCCTGGCTTTTCGATGACATAACCGCCATCCAAGCCAGACTGACGCAGCAGTTGAACAAAATTCCAAATCAGGACTTTTTTGACAGTTTCGCAAGATTGTAAAAATATTTTTTGCTTTGTACTACTCAAGCGTTGGGGGAGGGGCGGGGGAGGAGGGATAGCGGCAAAGTATGGGATCCACCATCTTATCTTTTATCTGTTTTTTATTAATCCAGTCTCGAAACTTTTTGGACTGACGTAATCAAGGTTTGTCAGATAACAGCATTACGTTTCTGCTGGATGAAACAATCTTGTGATAACACTATTGTTTGGAATTTGTTCATTACGCTGAAGGTAGGAGCTTATCAAGCGAGATGTTTGATGGTTGGCATATTGTACTCAGGTTTCGGAGGTGACAGTGCCAACCCCTAGCCGACGATTCTGATATATGTTTTCCGTGGTTTTCTATAACTCGATTAACGAGTAGAGTGAAGAATTTCCGTAAAAAAGAACTCGGCGAGTTTCTTTTCCTTTCTTTGACCTGTTTTAACTGTGCTTCGTATTTGATGATTTCATCGTTCGTATACACACTCTATATAATATCGTTTTGGTTTAACCAAATTCAATACATAACACAGGACTTATATAGAATGCAGTAAATATCGAAACATTTCAAGACTGATCCACAGGAACCGAAAAGTAATTATGAGTAATTTCAATTAAATTTATTACTGTACTTAATCTATACAAATGGTTGTCACAGTCACAGCTGTTTCAAAGATAACTTAAAAGTGTCAGATGTATCTGGTATTCAAGAGAAAAAAACCATATAATCATATAAATACTTATGAATCAACATGGTAAGAGTGATCACAAACATTAAGTTGCACAATATGTGTAGTTTTTGTAACATACGTTGCTGGTGAAACTTCACACAGGCTGCCTTAAATTAAAATGATGGTCAAGTATTGCATTACCACCGTTCGGTAGCCAGTTTTTCAGATTGCGATGGATAGCTCCGAGATGTGCAAAGTTTATAAAAGTAAAGTAACGTAGGATATGTTTGCCTTTTTCTGGAGAGCAGAGCTGGATTTTAGGTTTCCTATCCCTAGGAAGCTGGTTTATTTAGTTTTTCCACAGACAGGAATCCATTTATTCCTGAATGTTTATTTAGGTTTCCTAGAGACAGGAATTCGTTTATTCCTGAGTGTAGGTTACCACAAAACAGTAATTTATCTAGCATTAGTCTGCTTATGATTGCCCAGACGACAGAAACGGATGGAAGTCACTTATGTCAGCAATTATCCTTAGGGCTTACTAGATTTGGTGGTAGAAGAACTTGGGACGTGAACTGTCACTGCACCACCCCTCTACGCGGTATACATGGTGACTGGAACCAGACACGACACTCCGAAATTACGGAGGAAAATACTGCTGCCCTCACTTGTTCAGTGCTTCGCCATTTGTCTTCATTCAGACTGATTGTTGGTCTGTAACTGCTCGGCGCTAGCGAGGCCATGGCAGGGTGCTGCGCGCCGAGTTCACGCGTTGTCCGTCGCGCCAGTGGGGCGCTGGTGTTCCCGCGGCCGACGAAGCGGCGCGGTGGTGGCGAGAGCGCGAACTGCTACCCGCTCCGATGAATTTTTAAGGAAATCGCGTTTTTATGATTATTTCACTTCGGACTGTTATCTGCGAGGCGCGACCCATTCGTTTCCATTAGCGATTCCTTTTGGAAACATAATTCTATTTGCTTTCCTACTTCGCTTCATTAACTTGTGCTGGAAGTTCAGATTACTTCCTTTTTCAGTAATAATGAAGAATGTGGGCCGTAATGGAATGAAATTTCTTTTATTGGTGATGAGAATATTTCTAAAAAAGTTATTTGTATCTTGCCGCTGTATTAATGCCCAATTTTGGTAGGTATTCGTTTTCCTGTGCCTGGTACTTTCGCTTCGTAATTATTCGAGGAAATTTGTGTTTTATCGTGTCATAGTTAAATGTAAACAGCATGTACTTAAAGTATAAGGTTAGCTAAGTTGATAATTATCTTCTGTTACATGTAGAATAACTGCGTCAGCTATGTCTAGTGCAATATGCACTCTGTTATCGCGTCAGTATCTGCAGCTCTCTTCGACATTACAGGTAATTCGTTCTAGGTGCACGTGTAGAAGCAATGCGTTACTTGTGTTTCCATAGGGCTTCAGTTACTGTTATTTCTTTAATCTCCCATTCCACTCAAAGATAGGGTGGTGATGGTGGTGGTGGTGGTGGTGGTTAGTGTTTAACGTCCCGTCGACAACGAGGTCATTAGAGACGGAGCGCAAGCTCGGGTTAGGGAAGGATTGGGAAGGAAATCCGCCATGCCCTTTCAAAGAAACCATCCCGGCATTTGCCTGAAACGATTTAGGGAAATCACGGAAAACCTAAATCAGGATGGCCGGAGACGGGATTGAACCGTCGTCCTCCCGAATGCAAGTCCAGTGTGCTAACCACTGCGCCACCTCGGTCGGTCAAAGTTTGGGAAAAATTACACTTAATTGTTCTCGTTGGCACACTCATGTCTGTTCTATACACTCTGGACTCGAAGACTGAATAAGAGAAAAGACCTATTACAGGTGCATCCTGATAACCAAATGACCGGATAAGATCACAAATAACAAAGCCTGCAAACGAAGGTAATGACGAGAAAATTTGTGGAACTCTACTGTAGAAAGCAGAGTGTAGATCATTGGCCGAGCATAATGAAGATGTGAGAGTTGAACAATATAGGTGTGTGGCAATGAAATAAGAAATAGAGGAGGATCACTACAGATGTGATGAGCGCAGTTCATGAAGCAGTAGGTAGAAAGACATGAGGAATGGAGATGTGCTGCAACTACACTGCTGTCAGGCAATCTTCTGATTAGACACTACAGCATTCGTCTCTCATATTGTGCTGAGTACTACGGTGGTCAGAATACTGTCAATACTGGACGTAATAAGAAAGGAAACTGGTTTTGTCCTGTCACGTGCCGTCATACATTAACAAAACTGAAGAAGATATGCGGCTGGCCCTGGCAGAGGTTCGAGACCTCCCTCGGGCATGGGTGTGTGTGTGTGTGTGTTTGTCCTTAGGATAATTTAGGTTAAGTAGTGTTTAAGCTTAGGGACTGATGACCTTAGCAGTTAAGTACCATAATATTTCACATACATTTGAACATTTTTTAAAGAAGATAGACACATTTTCATTTGATAAACACAAACTAAAAAATAAATAAAAAACCTTACAGAAGAGTCCAATGTAAACACTTCAGTTTGTTTTTACTGCCATCTTACATAACACATTGTTTGTGAACCAATAGGCTCTCCTCATAATTGGAAACACCGTTTGGAAAGCGGGTTGCTATACTCTTTACCAAACTGTCCAAATAAACCTGTAGGATATTGTCCCACTCCTCCAGAGCGGCATCTGTTCTGCTGTCTAAGGTTTCTGATGGGACAGGACGATTGCAAACCGCTCGTTTTAGTGTGGGCCATGCTTACTCAATGCAACTAAGACCGGGAGGATATGGAGGCTATTCCATCCGACTGATTCTATGCTCCACTATGAAGATGTTCACAAAGCTGTGACGATGGGGGCATGAACTGTCGTCCATTAGCGTGAACCACACTCTAAAATGCTCACCAAATGGAGCCAAATTCGTGCAAGAATGTCGTTCCGATACATCACATCAGCCATCCTTCCATGTACTGGTGCAAGGGGTGTCCTGCGTCCATACGTGATTGTACACCAAAATGTGACTGAGGCATTTTCGATAAGGGTGGCGGTCTGTGGTAGTTACGGTGAAAACGTTCTCCTCGTTGCCTCTACACAAATATCAGTGCTGTCCGGCTACTAACAACCCTACCACAAGAAAGGTCAAAAATTAATTATGATTGTAGTTTTGCTCAAGCTGCTAAATATTGCATTTCCGGGCAACAACAAAGTTATATTATGTGGCAGGTTTCATTAGAACACAGTTAATAAAGTCATTTCTTGAAATAATGGCTAAACTAGGCACTCATCTTTTCGTGTTTCCCACGCAGGTCTCGTTGTGAACTCATGGCTCAATCGTCGAAAATATAGGTAGCGATGATTCCAAGCTCGGATGCAAAGAGGCCTAGGTGTTATTCTGCGATATTCACTAGTTTTATAGATGTGTTTCATAAACCATTCTTGAAGATTAAACTTTTGCAAGTTAGGACAACGGTAATGTAAAAAAAGGTAATCAGCACTCCGAATTTAAGTTACACTTCTTTTTTTATTACTTTTGTTGCAATATCACGTAACTTGTTCCAAAACATCACTTCACAATATAAAACATACTTGAAAATATCTTCTTCACTGTTAAAGTTCACATTTCATAAACTGACTACAATTTGCGTCTTTTTAACATGACGACCAAAGCTTGCTCTCTAATAATCGCTTACGCGCCCAAAAATCAGAGTTACAAGTACGTCAATGATCATAGTGACAAAAGAAAGAATACACACAACAATAATATCATTGCAATATATACATATCGATGTATCGAAGTACCTCTACGTTAATGAAATCAAATCAGAATGTTGTCACAGAAATATGTTAACTATTTTACAGAAACACAGTAGAACATTGCTGGTATCGAGAGGTTGAGGTGAGGTGCCGTAATGGTTACGTAATTCAAGTACCATTACAGGCTGAAGATTGATATGAATCTCATCACCAAAGAGCGTTGTATCCCACTGTTACCTAGTCCACAATGAGTGGTTTCTTGCCCATCTAACACGACTTCCACGCCTATACCAACTTAGAGGAGGGGTCTTGAGGCTGCGTGTGACGCAGGAGCCTACTAAGTATCGTTCGTGTTGACTCCTGTGTTCCTGTAGCTGTTTGTAACTGTCGCATAGACGTGTAGCATCGCATTCAGGGTTATATACAGACATCCGTGCTGCACACCTGTTGTTTTTCTACCGCGGCCACTTATGTGACAATCCTCAGCGGACACTATCAGTACAAGCTTGTTCCAGACCCTAGAGAAGTCACTTTTGCTCACAGCGACATTCGCTGCGACGTCCACCTGTCTCATTCTGTGCTCCATAGGAGTGACTATATTGAGCCTCTGACCGTACGCTGTTCACTCTGAAGTAACACAGCTCTCGGAATGAGAGCACAACTGCTGCAATGTTTACAGGTGACACGGTAGCCACAGACGGCACATACTACCCCTCACGTTAGAAACATGAACCGTTTCCGCTAGAATTACATTATAAACAAACGAGTGTACTGTTATGGTAACGTATTTATGGGTCACAATTTTAGGTATTAAAGCTTCGACAATACGTAACATTTACTTTGACCTCTTTATTTAGCGAATAGCTTCAACTCTTGTATACAAGGTGAACCCAAACTCCACCCTCGCAATTTCAGCGATTATTTGAGGATAATATGTGAGTATTTTGATGTAAGGCCGTGGTCTCCGGTGGCTCGTTACACAGTAATTGCTCATCGTTTCCCTTCTTACCGCCATTTATCGTGCTATCTGCATTGCGCAGAAAGTACGTATCTACAACGCAACGAAAATGTCGGCAGTGTGCGGTGTGCGTCTTATCTGACAACCTATATTTTTTTTTTTTTCCTTTTCACCCTCAATCTTTTGTTCAGTATTGCACGGCTCTCTCTCGAGTTCGTGTTTCCGGCAGTGTTAACTGTACGTTGATAGAGATTCACTGCAGTGTTGGTAGGATTACTGCTGGAAAATTCTCCAAAATTCATCTCTTGTATGGTTTCACTCAATGGAAGGGAAGAGTGGTACAACGCCGCTACGTAGAATTGTTCACGCAACGACGGCAACCGAATTACATAACTTTTGCTACTTAACGCAGGCGCCTACGAGAGATAGGATCTTTTGTGTTATGTGCTGTGCGCTTGGGTGTTTTGCGTATTACGGGATTTATCACTTTTGCGAAGGTACCTGTATTTTCAGAGAAACAAAGATAATTGGTGGAACAAACCGAATATTTCGTAATTAGTTTATTACTCTAACGAGCGATGGGAGACCAGGGCCCCTCATCCCAATATGCTCAGAAAATATCTGTGAATAAGTTCCGAATTTTTGTCTCTGGAGTTCGGGTTCCTCTTATATTTATTTACAACTAAACCTCATTGCTACGTCATTCCTCACCAGCCAAAGACAATTCTACGTACACTTAAATAACTGTCAACTTAATGGATGTCGGCAGAATACAGGGTGTTTATAAATTAGCTATACAAAAGTAACCTTTAATTCTGAAACATGATTGCGGGGAGGTGCAAACTGACTGATTTTAAGGATGCGGAATGGCTTCGTGAGATGAAATGGCAACGGATTTAGGAACAATTAAAATTTATTTCCTCATTAAAAGTAACACACACACACACACACACATTCACAGATGTTCAGGTAAAACACAGTTACTTAGAATGCTGGCTGTTGAATCACGACACGTGGTACGTTATACAACGCAACAAGTGAACCGACACGTATGGGGGCAAGTCAGCTACATTACTGGATACACTTTGTCAAGATCACACAAATTACGTTCAATTTAGAAGTAAATTTCCCTACTCCACATGAAGCTCACTGGGTCAGAGCGCTACTGCCTTTAAGGGTCAGTTTCAGATAAGAAAGCTCATTTTCGAAATTCCGTACAACTCAATAATTTTGCAAATAAATTTACCAAATGTGAACACATCTACTCCGCGATGAAACTGAGGATTCAGTTCGACAACGAGAGCTGTCTACGGTGAATTGGAGCCTCGTGTTTTGCAAAGAAACGCACGTAATGTAGGAGAGTACGGGCTACTAAGTCCGTGGGAATTAAAAACAAGCTGGACGGCAAATTAAATAAAATTTAATGGAAGCGTTCTACAAAGAACAAGACATATTCACATACGATACACTAAACTAACTAAAACTGTACACCACGTGGCGGCAGCGCTCGTCCACGCCATGTTGCTGTTGCACAAAAGATCTCATCGAATAAACTGAGTACTAATTAAATTAACACCGTTCCCTGACTGAACTGGGTGGTACCGCATGATTATCTGTGCCACACACCAGAGTGACTACCGAAAACTCAAACAAAACAAACTCTTACACATTTCAACTTACGAACTGGAGGTACTACTCAGAACATCCATCACCGGCGTCCTAGGGAAGAATAAAACTAGGCTGCTCCGTCGCAGGGGTTTACGCAGCAACTCGGAAGGGCTCACAGAGCGTAAGCGGTTTCTGCCTGTACCAACCTCACAGACGATGCTCACCAGTGGCCGCTAATACCTCCCTGACCCAACGTAGCCTTATTCAAAGCTCTACACAAAGGTTGGCTAAACCAAGGAAACCACCTGGCAACTAAGAAATCTCGAATTGCCAGCTGCAGACAAACTACACATTCATACTAGCAGGCGACAGTGGGCACGGGAAAGATATGCCACAAATGCAAGATCATGGTTTACAAAAATACATACAGAACATAGTTTGAAACTGAGAAATTCCGCTGTAATATCACGCTCTCTCTTGTCCATCTTTCTCCCGAAGTATAATCGTACCGAACATTTGAGTCGTTAATAATTGTACCGAAACCGAGGACTACTTTCGAAGATCACATGGAGATGTCTCAAGCGGACGCGTCTCATTAGGTCCGCCAGATCCTGCGCGGCAGCTGTCAGCGTCAGATGAAAACTTACCACTCCGTTACCAAACTTGTCATTCCGTTATCAAATATGGTACGCCGTGGGGTGATGCCGATAATACCACAATTTTCACACAAAACCCATATCGCGTTTTGTTTGTCACTTTATCCTAAAGCTTCCAACAGACGTACTTTCCAGGGTTTGAACGATAGACGTTTCCATAATACCTTCCGCACTGCAACATTGATCGTACTCAATTCTAAGCTAGAATATCCCACTGATTTACTCGGACTACGAATGTAAGAGTGGTGAGCCGGCCGCGGTGGTCTCGCGGTTCTAGGCGCGCAGTCCGGAACCGTGCGACTGCTACGGTCGCAGGTTCGAATCCTGCCTCGGGCATGGATGTGTGTGATGTCCTTAGGTTAGTTAGGTTTAAGTAGTTCTAAGTTCTAGGGGACTAATGACCACAGCAGTTGAGTCCCATAGTGCTCAGAGCCATTTTTTTAAGAGTGGTGAACGTGTTCAGTTGCCACGTCAGAGAATGTAGGCCAACTATGATCCGGCGTTCTATGTGATAGACTGCTAGTTTCGGGGAAACGGTTGAACCAGCTAAGAACAAAATGAGATTTCCACTCTGCAGTGGAGTGTGCGTTGATATGAAACTTTCTGGAAGATTAAAACTGTGTGCCGGACCGAGACTCGAACTCGAGCACTTTCCCGCGAAAGCCAAAGGTCCCGAGTTCGAGTCTCGGTCCGGCACACAGTTTCAATCTGCCAGAAAGTTTCAACTAATAACAGTTTGTCTTTTAGATGGTGGCTTGCGATATTTAGTTCTGAATTGTCTATGAACTGTACTAGCATATTTTGATTCGTGAAAACATAAACAATGCTACACATGGTCTGCACCGTTATACACTGAGGTGGCAAAGTTGATGGCACAGCGATGTGCACGTGTACCAATGACTGTAGTATCACGTACAAATGGTTGTATCACGTACAAATGTAATATCACGTACAAATGGTTGACAACACAAAAGATCTATTATACGGTAAATCGTTACATTTATTGACTTCTTCCTTGCATTCTTCCATTAATAGTATTCCACACTGAGCGTATTAAAAAAAATGGTCGAAATGGCTCTGAGCACTATGGGACTTAACATCTGAGGTCATCAGTCCCCTAGAACTTAGAACTACTTAAACCTAACTAACCTAAGGACATCACACACATCCATGTCCGAGACAGGATTCGCACCTGCGACCGTAGCTTTCGCGCGGTTTCAGACTGAAGCGCCTAGAACCGCTCGACCTATCACGTACGCAAAGTATAACAGGACAGTGCAGTGGCGCAGCTGTCATTTCTACTTGATTGATTCCTGTAAAAAGGTTTCCAACGTGATTACGGAAGCACGACCGGAATTAACAGACTTTGAACGCAGGATGGTAGTTGGAGATAGTTGCATGCGACATTTCATTTCGGAAATCGTTAGAGAATTCAATATTCCGATATCCATAGCGTCAAAAGTGCGCCAGGAATACCAAATTTCAGGATTCACCTCTCACCACAGACAACACTCAACGAGTGAAAGCAGAGGCGTTTTCGAGGAGTTTTCAGTGCCAAAAGACAACAAACACTGCGTGAAAGAACAGCAGAAATCAACGTGGGACGTACGACGAACATATCCTTTAGGACAGTGCTGCGAAATTTGGCGTTAATGGTCTATGGCAGCAGACGACCAACGCAAGTGCCTTTGTTAACAGCACGACATCGACTGCAGCACCTCTATTGGGCTCGTGACCCTAGTGATTGGATCCTACTCACTGGCCTGATCAGATAAGTCCCGGTTTCAGTTGATAAGAGCTGATGGTACGGACCGACAGATCCCACAAAGCCACGGACCCAAGTTGCCAACATGGCACTGTGAAAGCTGGTGGTGCCTCCATAATGATGTGGGTTGTTTTTACATGGAATGGACGGGATCCTCTGGTCCAACTGAACCGATAATTGACTGGAAATGGTTATGTTCGGCTACTTGGAGACCATTTGCAGCCATTCATGGAATTCATGTTCCCAAAAAACGATGAAATTTTTTTCGTTGCACTGCTCCTTCACACCTGGACACAGTTCTTCACGACTGCTATGAAGGACACTCTGGACGTTTCCAGCGGATGATTTAATGACTCAGATCGCCAGGCATGAATCCCATCGAAAATTTATGGGAAATAATCGACAGGTCAGTTCGTGGACAAAATTCTGCACTGGCAAAACTTTCGCAATTATGGACAGCTATAGAGGCAACTTGGCTCAGTATTTTTTGCAGAGACTTCCAACGACTTGTTGAATCCATTCCACGTCGAACTGCTGCACTACGTCGGGCAAAAGGAGATCCGACACGATATTACAAAGTATGCAGTAACTTTTGTCACCTCTGTGTATGACTGCTTGATAACCGTTGAAATCCGCCCATGCCAGCATTGGGCGGGAACAAAACATGAAAACGTACTGCGTTCAGTGCTGTATCAACCATTTCTGTAAGTTATTTACCCTTTTTACAATTAAAGGTAAGTGTTCTTAACTAATTTACATCACCTTGCATTCGGGTGTCAGCAACACAACAAATTTGTACGTCTGGCTGGTACATCAACGCTAGAGCTACGCCAAGCGCCGGCGATCTACGCACGTCATCGCCGGCTGATGTTGCGAGCGCGTAATCCACGCGCCGCACTTCCCGTATGAAAGCTGACAGCGGTTCGTTTTACACTAATGAGTTGCAGCTCTATGCAAATAGCACGACTTTGCGAAACCACGCCCCACCGGCGTAGGCCCATCGCCGTACGACCGCATGTACGGACCATTGATTGTTATTGAACGGCGTGTCAAGCGCCGAACGCACGGCTGTTTTTAGTTTGGCCACCAACGGGTCTGCAGCCGCCGAAAACGAGCCTGTTAGGTTAAATGGCCAATTCAGACAGGAAGGATCCGCTTGAAATTCCGTTCGGACGGTCGTGATTGCTGACACAATTCCCGAAATTGATAACTGCCTGCGTGCACCTCATGTTTACCACACGTGTATTGGACATTAGTCCGTTCGGATGTCCTTTTCTGTGCTCTTCTGCTGATGTAAATTCTGATTTTTGTTATTCACATTTTGAATATGTAATTGTGAACTGCTCATGTAGTTAATGGATATATGTTTCTTCAGTTATTGTGTGTCTGTTAACGGTATCCGATCCACATTGAGGACGAAAAATAAACACCAATACAATGGCCCATAAAAATAATTTCGATTCGTATTTTTTTTTCCCCAATCAGAGTTCTTTGCGTGGACGATCATCTATATGACGTCTAACAGCAAAGTTGTCTCATTACTTTACAAGTGATCTAAGGCTGGGTGTGTTGTACTGTTTTATTATTGGCTTTTTTATGTTCTGAAGAATGCTTAAATTTTAGCAACTTCTGATGTTCAGCCTGTTGCTTCGGAATTTTTTAGTATGGAATTCAAAATCATGTATCCATATGGTTACTATTGGTTGCGGAGTAACACATAGTCACACTGCGCCACTATTCCTTATGTATGCTAGATAATCTTTTCAATATGAACGATTCTGTTGCTATTCAGTAAATAATGCAATTGTTGTGGACAATACGTATGGCATTATAACGTTTTGAAGTGCAACCATTCATAAATAGTCGACGAAAACATAGCAGTTTACATGTATTATAATGCCCTTCACGTTCTATTACAGGGGTATACCTGATATCTGACTTTATCTTACAACAAGAAGGTAACGAGCTCTTTATCTTATTGCGTTGCAGTAATATTTTGTGAGGATTAGTTATAAATTCGTTGTACAGTGGCCGAGAAAATTATTATCTGCATTAAATAGTATCTACGAATACAGCACTGAATTCTTTTTAATACGTAATTTGATTTTATTTCTTTTTACTTAAATAGACTGATTCTATGCTCAAGCCGAAGTTACTGATTAGCTTCAGCTTGTGTGGTTGCGTTTGAAATAACCAAGTACTGAAAATTAGTCTAGGCCGCGTGACCTAATAAAATCACCGAACTTCAAAGTAAGAAAACTAAGTGCAAGTTCTGATAAATGGTAGTACAAGAAATTTCTAGTAAAAATTAAAATAAGTTAACTGCATTGCTCAAATACACTCTAGCTCCCACAAGAACAATCACAGTGGGCACATTTAACTTTAATTCTTCAGTATAATAAAAAGGTGGAAAATTATGTAATGAAAGTTAAATAATTCTTTTCAATTATTATTATTCCAATTACAACAAGAAACTTACATTCACATGTACCAAAGATGCAATCTCATTCATAGCAAAGACAATTATGAATGAGTCATTGTAGTACATGGAAAGAACATGAAAACTAAAACAATCGAGGGGCGCTGCCTCCTTAATTTGTTGCTAGTCTTAGGCAAACATGCAACTGTTGTCAGACACATTTATTTTCATTATATACGCGTAAAATTACTTTAAAAAATGGAAACACTTTCTTAAAATACTAAGTGGTTCATAAATGGGGGGACTGTTTCGTTTATGACGTTTTATTATTTAATTTCATGGAATCCAATTTTTGTGCGATGTTTTGTTCCTTACATAGCGCCTCTTTAAGAAAATACTCTGTACATATGAAGTACTTTTGTCAGTACAGATGACTGTTCACATCTATTCATGGTATAGCACTGGTCTTTTACTAGTATAATCACACACGTAATGTTTAAACGAGTCTGCCGACAGGGCATAAGGGGTAGGGGCTGCCTTTAGTTCAGAGCTGTGTTTTGCACCATACCTTAGCTGCCACACAGAAAAAGTCTTCATACATGTTTTCTAAGAGTATTTTAATTGTGTGCTGTAACGTTCTTGATCGCCTATAACAGTACCTCTTAACGAAACCGATAGCCATCTGACAAAATAAAATAGTTCAAATGGCTCTGAGCACTATGGGACTTAACATCTGTAGTCATCAGTCCCCTAGAACTTAGAACTAATTAAACCTAACTAACCTAAGGACACCACACACATCCATGCCCGAGGCAGGATTCGAACATGCGACCGTAGCGGTCACGCGGTTCCAGACTGTAGCGCCCAGAACCGCACGGCCACACCGACCGGCTTGACAAAATAACAGTGACTATAGTTTAAAGAACATTTTCTTTATTGGTCCTGTTCCAGCCGATAAAGTGAGAAATATGTAACAGTTACTGTCTTTGAAAAGTCTCCTTTTTTTTCCATAGCAGCTGGCAGCCGATAGCGGTACAATATGATCTTCTCTCTAGCTGTATATATATAAAGAAGAAAGCCCTTTTTTTTGTTCGCTTATAATGCATACAGATGTAAATTTTTATTCCAGTCTTGGTGAAATTTTCGACACTTTGCCTTCAAGGCAAGACGAAGATCACTGTCCACAAAAGATTTCGTGATGTGACTTTAAATATACATTTATCTAATATATAAAGGGAAAAGGTTGTTGTCAAAAAACTCTAAAAGTTCTTGAACGAATTGCTTCAAATTTCTACACGACCCCCTAACGATCATTAAGATGGACTATATAAAGTAGTTGCCCTATTTACTTCAAACTTCTTGGCCTGTTTGCTTCAAATTTCTACATTCAGGTGAAACAATGGAGAAAATTAATGAAAAATCAAATGCCTGAGAAACAAAATATGTTGTGATAAACCGACTGTAATTTTTTTATCGCGAGAATAAATTAGAGCAGCAATACCCGTGTTGGAGATAGACCGCGGGACGAGTGGAAGCTCGAGAATTTGACAGGAACATGACTGCAAATTCTTATTTATTGATTACTTGCCGTTGTTACAAATAACGTATACCCCAGAAGATATTTTAGTTCGTGTTTCACAGTTATTTTTATTATTAAAATGCACAGTGTCATACAAAAGCTATGGCAGGTCGTGAATATAGTGCCGACAAAGGTCGCGATATCGCGGGGCAATCAAAAGATTGTATACAACACGATACTTCTCGAACCGTGACGTAAAATATTCCACCAGTTTGGGTCAGGCTCTACTTGAAACAGTGATACCTGAGCTAAAACAATAGAAGACGAGTTCTCCGAAAAGACAATGAGCTACTTATCGCAAAGTGTAAAATGGATGTCGCTACTAAACATCTTTTCATACAGAGAAAAAATGAAGTTTGCGAGAATATACTCGAAGAAATGAATTAAAGTTGCTAATAGGCGCAGGGCCATTCACTTTAGGTGACAGATATTAAATATGCCAGGAAATACCGGGCACTGTAGCTACTTTACTGTAATTATCTACGAGCTTTAGGGAGCTACCCACTGAAACTATTACATTTATACAGGGTGTCACAGCTATCTTGTCCACCCAAAATATCTCTGGAACAGTAACGGCAATTGGAAAACGATTTTCACCGGTATCAATGTAGGGCTGGGGCCCATGAATGTACATATTTGGAAACATTCTAAAACGAAAGCATATGTGTTTTTTAACACAAACTTATGTTTTTTAAAATGTACCTGCTATATTTTTTCTTCAGCAATCCATAGCATGACAAAGCACATACACAATGGCGTTGATTGCATCGCAATATTCCCATTACATCCCGAGATATTGAGACGCGAAGTTGACGCTTGAAACATCCGACATGAGCTGCTAGCGCACGTCCTGAGGCTGAGGCGTGAAACCCATGCTGGCCGTAATCGCACAGACCGGATTATTCGTTTCGGATCTCTTGATAAGTATGGAGGTGTGATTACACATGTCAATCACATCGCGATTATGGGTAGCATGGGGTTCACGCCTGAGCCTCAGGAGCGCTAAGAGCGCATGTCGGGTGTTTCAAGCGTTGACTTCGCGTCTCAGTATCTCGGGATGTAATAGGAATATTGCGATGCAATCAACGCCACTGTGTATGTGCTTTGTCATGCTATGGATTTCTGAAGAAAAAATATAGGAGGTCCATTTAAAGAAAAATAAGTTTTTGTTAAAAAACACATATGCTTTCGTTTTAGAATGTTTCCAAATATGTACATACATGGGCTCCAGCCCTACATTGATACCGGTGAAAGTCGTTTTCCAATAGCTGTTATTGTTCCAGAGATATTTTGGGTGGACAAGATAGCTGGGACAACCTGTATGTTACGTCTGCCCTTTCAGACAAGTCCGAAACAATAGACACCATTTTGATCATGCAGCCACTATGAATCAAGATACAAAGAAATTAAACACATTAGCCGCCAGTGTGTACTGATTTATATCAAGGGGCAACGTTGATAATTTGTGTCAGACCGGGATTTGAACCCATGTCTCCTACTTATCAGGCAGACGCAGACGCGCAGACCATTACGCCATCCGGATACAGTGGTCACCACAACCACATGAACGACTCCTGCCAGACGATAATTCTCAAGTTATACCACACACTACTGATGTAGTGCCACTTCTCATTAGCATCATTACTCGCGGCGTCTTGCTGATTCCCGTCAGAGTTTGAGTTCGGTGTGCATCAGCACTTAACTGGCCGTCATCATCTTATTTACGTATATGCAGTGTCTGTCCTTTCAAACATGTTGTTGACTCAACATTATGTAGGCATGTAACATAGGGAAGCCTGACCACAATTCATAATTGCTTTACGTGACACATTGTGGAATAATTGCTTTACGTGACACATTGATTGTACAGTACTTCGGTAGGTGAAAATGAAAAGACTGCAGGCTAGAAATGTCACTGGAAAGGGGAATCTCCTACAGGTACCTCAGAACTTGAAGCCTGCAGAAAAATCGCGTGTAGAGGACCGTGAAATTAACGTGTCTGCAAAACTGTAGTTGTTTCCCACCATCAGTATGTTTACAAAACGAGAGTAATTATTTAAATTAAAATATAATCTAGTGAAGTGCATTTTCATTTGCTTGTCGATCTCAACGTAAGGAACAAGAGTTGCAATAACGTTTTAATTTAGGACCGATAGCTTATTTAATAATTACGTAATTTATTTCTCACTGCGGTATTTTACCGGCTTTAATACCGGGAAGCCAACGCAGTAGCTATACGGCGAAGTGGCAGCCTCCCAAATGAAACGTAAAAGAAGATGTAAAACAAACTAACACGGCGTAACATTTTCAGTAATTAGGTTTGTTTCCCTGAAAAATCGGCTGCAGGAAGCTATAGCCACACAACGGACTCTAACATTCTGTGTATGTTGTTGAAAGCACCTCTGTTTAACTACTTCTGTTATGTGTCTCGTGGTATTTTATGCAACACAGTACCTAACATCATCCACATGGACCTAACCGTACAAAATGAGTGCGATACTGTCGTACTACTTTTCTGTTAAAACGCTTTTTAATACAACTCATCCCGGACATGTATCAAACGTTTTCCATCTTGTATAATAAAATTCTATCATTTGTAGAATAAATTTTACAACGCATTCTTCTTCATCTCGATCACAGTCCCTAACAGTCTGGAAACAAAGGCTCGAGACATCGACGACTTTTAAATTTAAACAATTAAATGTGTTTTCTAAACAAACCGATACTGACAAATGTCTAAAATTTTTCGGACACTCTCTGTTCACCGTCACCGACTTTTCTTTTCCTCTGGGAAAGCAGATATCCCGTCGGAGATGAAAACTGGCAACGGCCAACTGTTAGACTGCGCTGAGGAAAGGAATGGCCGACATTGGAAGTTGATGTTGTGATCAAAATTCGATGTTCTGCAAGATATGAAGGTATCATTATCATTACCATTGCCTGCTTCGATCGAAGCAGTCTGTCCCTTCTTTCTCTCTCTGTTTCAGTGCCCATGTCTAGCTTTGATGCCGGCCGGTGTGGCCAAGCGGTTCTAGGCGCGTCTGTCTGCGCGTCCTGCCTCGAGCATGGATGTGTGTGATGTCCTTAGGTTAGTTAGGTTTAAGTAGTTCTAAGTTCTAGGGTACTGATGACCTAAGATGTTAAGTCCCATAGTGCTCAGCGCCATTTGAACCATTTTTAGCTTTGATGCATCAAGTGCAGTGCGTCAGTTGTATATTCTAAATAATGAAAACTGTATTCTTGGGTAAGGAAGACATCCAGAACCATTTCTGACCTCACTAAAAATTTCCCTTCACTCGCAATAAAGGGCCCCGTTATATGTGGTGCTTACAATAAAGAAGTAGACTATAAATTTGAGAGGAGCGGTGTACAGTTTTCGTCTCGAATTCAGATTTAGTTATTACTTGTTTTACTTATATTGAACAACATCGAGGTGGCCCCGTCATAAACTAGGCTGAGTTCATTCCCATCCTTACCCAATCAGAGCTCATGCTCCATATCTAATGTTCTCGTTGTCAGTGTAACATTAAAACGTAATTTCACGTGAGACGCGGACCCAGGGCGAAGCCAAAAGGGGGGTTGGAAGCGGGGGGGGGGGGGGGGGGTGCATCTCCCACCCCTTCTACCTATCACGTAAATGAAATTACACACGACCTAGTTGTCGTGTAGTGAAATTGAAAGATACTTAGATTTTGTATCAAACGAAGGAAAAGGGATACGCGCTATCGATAGTCAAAAAGGCCAACGACAGATTTATACTATGTGTATACCCATAGCACTATCTGCTATCGCCCCTCCCTGCTTTAGCCAAGTACAACTGCTGTACGTTTTTAGCCTTGCTTGAGCTCCGCTGGTGTATTCCTAATCAGTTCAATTCTTGAATGAGATTTTCACTCTGCTACAGAGTGAAAATCTCATTCTGGAAACATCCCCCAGGCTGTGGCTAAGCCATGTCCCCGCATTTTCCTTTCTTTCAGGAGTGCTAGTTCTGCAAGGTTCGCAGGAGAGCTTCTGTAAAGTTTGGAAGGTAGGAGACGAGATACTGGCAGAAGTAAAGCTGTGAGTATGGGGCGTGAGTCGTGCTTCGGTAGCTCGGATGGTAGAGCACTTGCCCGCGAAAGGCAAAGGTCCCGAGTTCGAGTCTCGGTCGGGCACACAGTTTTAATCTGCCAGGAAGTTTCAGTTCAATTCTTACTTGCAATTAAATTTAATGTAAGTAATGATTGTTTTTGTGTTGTGTGCTGTTGTGATACACTGCCTAATTATGGATAAGTTTGTAGCAAGAAGGAAGAGGAAAACCGATGCTGATTCGTCCGCTAGCGTAGATAAGTTAAAAACATGTACAAACCAGTATAATAACGTAATAACCTGTCTATGGCAGTTTAACATTAGGACTAGAGGAACCATTTGGAAACTGGTAGAACTTGGGAGTTGGAATATGTCAGTATTTCACAAGCCAACGTAGCGGTAAATATCATTACAAATAACGTTAAAGTAAAATAAATCCATAAAACTACACCTGGATTTGTCTGTGTCGCACAGAAATCGTGTTTATCAACAAAACTATGTTCAAACTCGAATGGTTGCATTTCTTTAAAAAAATTGCTCCATCTTCTATCATTAGCAGCCCGCATGGCAAAATATCGCCAATATGGTCATCCAGGCGGCACACGGTCATTTCCGTCGCGGAACTAGGGAAGCGGCTTGTGGAGAGCGGAAGGAATATGTGACGGCAGCACATTCCACAGTTCCTTTGTTTCCAGAAGATTTTTTCAGCAGACTGTATGAATTCATCCCAGCCGACTGTTCCCTGCATCCCCGACTCCCTCCCCCCCCTTTTCTGTCCAAAGTCTATTTACGCTTTTGTCATACTATAACAACTGAAGCCAGCAATTCTATGCACAATTAATCTTAAAATATGCATGCATTCATACACTATCAAATGACCAAACATCACAATTAAAGGAAAAAACATACACTGTCATAATCCAGCCTTCTGTTTTGATGCATTTTGTTTTATTTTAAAACAATGTACAACAACCAATTTTTCCAGATTCTCTACGGACTGGGGTAGCTTTTGCACGTTGAGGCACAGAGGTGGCAATGCTTGGGTTTGGGAGACGAAGTGGTTTGAATCCATTCGCCAGCAACCTTGAAGGTGGTTTTCTTTGATTTCCCATTTTCAATTTAGACAAATGCCGGGTTTGATCCATTACTGGATGCCACGGCCAGTACTTTCTGAATTCCTTTCTTTCCTGACTGATTTCAATTCCCTTAAAGACGCAACGTCTCTGCTTAAATGAAAAGAACTACATTGGAGGAAAGCCGAATACCTCTTTGGAGACTCCCGGCAGTAAAACCCACAAGATAAATGAATTACAATCGAAGTTCTTCTCATTTAGGCTCATGTATTTGGCTGCCTGGACTTTCTTTAATGCAGAAAATGATCATTCTACATTGCAAGAAGTAATAGAAGCATACTTAAATGAGAAAACTGGGGAAAGTGTGAGGTTGAAAATTCCAGATACTTTGCACTTCCTCCACCACAAACTGTTCTAGGTTCTCTATCGACCAGAGATCTGTTTGTTCCAAAAGCCTTGCAGGTAATAATCACGGAGTCCCGAAAAACTCGCACTCGTCCATTCCTAATCACTTCCGCAGCTCATATCCAGACTGAAAGAAGAAGAATATAAAAGGATCTTGGAGGGTGGAGGGAGTCTGGAGCATGAGTACTTCATAGCGGTTTGCCAAACTACAGCACTCCAAAGTAACGGGTTTATATGTAGTGGTTCAAATGGCTTTGAGCACTATTCGACTTAACTTCTGAGTTCATCAGTCGCCTAGAACATAGAACTACTTAAACCTAACTAACCTAAGGACATCACACACATCTATGCCCGAGGCAGGATTCGAACCTGCTTCCAGACTGTAGCGCCTAGAACCGCACGACCACCCCGGCCGGCACTGGCTTATAACGACACGCCCCAGGATATTACTGAACTTACTTAATTTCTAATAGTTTATAAATTTTATAGGTAAGAATGTTTGACATTCACTGGTTGACAAGATTATTTCTCATTAGCAGCATATAAAAATATGCAGTACTAATTTATGCTTACACAGTTGAGAATCCCTGGTATATGACCACAGTATCCATCTTATACGTTAAAATTAAGTTATTTAGAAGTAAGCAACTTTCAATTAGGGGTTCTTTCTCATCAATATGAGTGTCACAAGGATCAGAAAATATCAGGCGATAGAAAGTCTATCAACAGAGCTCCGAAATTTACATTAGTTTAGCTGTAATTGGCTCTAAAGTTTGGACCAGGTGCAATCTTTAATTAACACCATAATTTAAACTAATTACGTTTGGGTTAATGCAAATCCTTAACAACAATCGGAAACACAGATCTTTAGTTTGGAATTTCTTCCGAATTGACCTGTCAGCTAGACATACAAAATTTTAAAACAGTAATAACTTTTGATTGCCTTCATTTCTGACGAAACTAATTAGCTCGTTGCTACCAGTACAAGAAACTGAATGATCTGAATAATGAAATTTTGTAGGGGTAATTTGTTTCTACCATTTTGATAATATGCATACTATGTACTTAATATAGGAACTTAATCGTCGGAATTTTGAAAAGAAAGTTTGCGAAAGTTGTATAGACCATACATACGGAACAGCTTGGTGCTTTGTTACAACATCCGTATCTGGTGGTACTGATGTAGCTTTCTGCAGTTCCCCTAAATCACTTCAAGAGAATACTCGGACAATTCTCACAGTAGGCCACGGCGGATTCCCTTTCCTTTGTCAAACTGAACTGTAAAACCTGGATGTCGGCGAGACGTTGCACTGTTACCTTCCTATCTCCCTTACATCTTTGCTTCCTATGGATGGTTCCTTGCAGAGAAGTCAAATAGATGTACAACTCGCGCCGGAAGAACAGGTATATAGAAACAGTTAAGACTGACGTGTGGATACAAAGACAGCTAAAATATGACGTAAAACAAATAGAGCAAAACTTAAGCAGTGTCTGAGAAGAACAGAAATTTAATTTCCCTGCTTAGATAATACGAAACCATGTGAAAAACCCTCTTGCTTGACGCTCAGTGAGTTGCAAGATTCCGTCTGATAAGTACAATTCAGGCTTTGATGAGCATTCGGTAAAAACTAAAAACATCCCATTTCTGAACGCACTTTCGCACTGTGACAAGCGCCGTGTGAAACAGCTTTTGCGAGTACACGTCGGCGATTTTCAACATTCAGCTGCACATTAAAACCGCTAATGTGCTGGAAACCGAATTCCAATCGGATTTGTAGCTTTAATGAGAAGCGGTAAGCTATGAAAGCATTGAATGGAATGACTGAATTCATTCCAAATTCTCTTTATGTACATTTTGTATGTTTATTTTTGACAAATACAACATGTGTTGGTCATAGTGAACCAAAATATTGCCCCGAAGTGAGACTACTTGCTGTGGACTATGTTTTTCGTATGGTCTTAGTAACTGCTCAATATAAATACGTAAATAAGTTTCTTGTCTCGAGGTGTTAGATTGTAGTAACTTATTTTGATACGTATTGCAAATCAATTTATCCTACAGTATAAACATGAATAAACACACGGAAAATTTTATCTGCTTCCTTTTTCGTAACCCACATTAAATCTTATTTTAAGTTATTGTGCTTCCTCTTATTATAATAAAACACTGGTGTTTCACAGCACTATGCACTATCGCCAGCTCCCGCAACGTATTATCCGTTCTATAATACTTTTCCTTTCATCAACTCTTGACACATGGTTCGGTAAAAGAGTTCGTAGTTGCATTTTTTGTCTAATTAGATATCGTTTAAAAGGTTTCGCTGCACGTTTAAAGAAAGTTGCAATTAACTGATTTGAAAGTATGTTGTCTACATGCGGATCCATTTTCATGTGGCAGGTTGGCTTTCATGATAATAATATATTCCTGCAGGAACTGAGGCAGTTCATTCTAACTTAAAAATTTCATAGTTTGGATTGTGTTTCCGTTATGGAACTAAAATTTATATTTGCTGCCAATGGTGCTGCCAGTACATCCGTGGATTATTTTTTCAAGAATATTGCCCTTTCCTTGGGGTCTAGCCTTCGGAAAAAATTATCTGGAAGAGGACTTCTTTTTCCAGTTTAGTGATTTATCTACTTGTCCCTCTCTTACGCATGCCAGGAGTTTACCGATCGCTTTCCACATTACTGTACATGCACGAAAATTACCACACAATACGTTAGATCATACGTTCACTACCAAAGTATTGTATGTGCTTTTTCTGTTCTTTTCAGTCTTACATTAATTACCGTCTCTCACAAACTATTCCGCCATTTTCTGCTTTACAACTATGCAAATGACAATAAATTATCATTTGACCGAGAATAAGTTTTATTTATGAACATAATGTTAGCTTGAATGAAATACTAAATGGTTTTAAAGCTGTGCGTAGTACCCAGAAACGAGGCTGTAACAGTGCACCAGTAAACTGTCCAAGCATACCCGCTACAGAAATGCATCTTTTCGTTGTCCTCCTTTTCTCCTAGTCTATCCGAAGGTCCTTAGCTTTACGTTTCCGAATTATATGAACTGCTCGACAGGTTAGCACGGCACATATTCTTGAATACAAGGTTACGTTTATAGATAACCGATTTCCAACGTATAAAGGGTGGTCCATTGATAGTGACCGGGCCAAATATCTCTGTAATAGTCACAAACGTATAAGTACGTGGTATCAGTAACATTCCTCCAGTGCGGACGGTATTTGCTTCGTGATACATTACCCGTTTTAAAATGGAACGTTTACCAATTGCGGAAAAGATCGATATCGTGTTGATGTATGGTTATTGTGATCAATATGCCCAACGGGCATGTGCTATGTATGCTGTTCGGTATCCTGGACGACATCATCCAAGTGTCCGGACTGTTCGCCGGATAGTTACGTTATTTAAGGAAAAAGGAAGTGTTCAGCCACATGTGAAACGTCAACCACGATCTGCAACAATTGATGATGCCCAAGACTGTGTTTTAGCTGCTGTTGCAGCTAATCCGCACATCAGTAGCAGGCAAATTGAGTGAGAATCGGGAATCTCAAAAACGTCGGTGTTGAGAATGCTACATCAACATCGATTGCACCCGTACCATATTTCTGTGCACCAGGAATTGCATGGCGACGACTTTGAACGTCGTGTACAGTTCTGCCACTGGGCACAAGAGAATATCGTTACACGTGTTGCCAAGTGCACTGAAGTTGACAGACATCATTTTGAGTATTTATTGCATTAATGTGCTATTTACAGGTAATCACGCTGTAACAGCATACGTCCTCAGAAATGATAAATTCACGAAGGTACGTGCATCACATTGGAACAACCGAAATAAAATGTTCTGTATTTTAATTTTAAAAAAAACCTAACTGTTACCAACTGTTCGTCTAAAATTGTGAGCCATACGTTTGTGACTATTACAACGCCATCTATCCCAAAACTAAAGTGGTCCAACTAAAACATTCATTTTTGTTTACGTACTACACGAATATGTAATAAAAAATGGGGGTTCCTATTTTTTTAAAAAAATGCTGTTGATATCAGTTTGACCTATGACGGCGCCATCTCGCGGGACAATCATAGCGCCATCTGGTTTCCCCCTTCAAGCTAGACAAGTTTCGTTCTTTGTAGTTTTTTGGTTTGACGCTTATTGCCGGCCGCGGTGGTCTAGCGGTTCTAGGCACTCAGTCCGGAACCGCGCGACTGCTACGGTCGCAGGTTCGAATCCTGTATACATTGTTAATGTGCTCCACAGACAGGTTACTGTTCTACATTATGCACTGCAGGGGGAAAAACCCGCGTTTCTATAGCCGAGGGAACTTTGGCGAGCGACAGCGACGCAGTGGTAAACAACTCTAATCCTAGTGGAGAAAGCAGTTTTCATCTACAGCGTCTTCCCGGGTAGGGGAGCAACGGTAGTGGCGTAAAATCGTTCATCACCAGATAATGAGCCAGAATTCTAGATAATAAAATCGATCTCGTGCATTCTCTTGGACTGAGGTCATAGGGTTCTCTTGGTAAACCGTTTCCAGGGGTCGCAGGGGAGGGGGAGTGTAAAATGGGCCGCTTGTACCGGGTTGACACTCACATGAGTATTTGAATAGATCCCTACAACCAACCAGCTAGTCACATTTCAAACTGTACAAGAATGTAACTTTTAGTAAGTAAATATGAGGACGCTGCAGTTCCGACTGAGAAAGGTTAGGGTGAGCTCCACTCACGATCTGAGTATCGCCTACCCCATGCAGCTGTGTGGGTGTCGGGAAAGATATCGCATATCGTCATTAGTGCCACGTTTGCCTATGGTTGATTCCAGCAGGTATTGGAAGAGTAACAATGTACAGAGCAGAAGATGGAAGGCAGGAATGTAGCATTTCCGACGAAATGCTTACGAGGAATGATGAGGAAGAACCTACCACTATGTAACTGAAAGCCGGCCGGAATGTTCGAGCGGTTCTAAGCGCTTCAGTCTGGAACCACGCGACGGCTACGGTCGCAGGTTCGAATCATGCCTCGGGCATGGATGTGTGTGATGTGCTTAGGTTAGTTAGGTTTCAGTAGTTGTAAGTTCTAGGGGACTGATGACCACAGAAGTTAAGTCCCATAGTGCTCAGAGCCATTTGATCGAATATAACTGAAAATTTATTCAAGGCGAACGTCGGCTTCCATACTCCTAATGCGAAAGTGAAACTGATCTGCCGTTCTTAACCGACGCCTAGGGAGGAATCATTATGGATGTGTCACAGAGATGAAATTTTCCAACTCTCATCCACGTGTAGATTTCTCACAATTTCAATAAATCACTTGTTGTGAATGCAGTCGAAGATTCCTTCGAAAGGACAATGGAACCCGATCTTCTGCTTTGCCTTTGATGACGTAGTCACCGTGGGACGTAAAAGTATTCGCATTAAAAGCAGTATTCATCCAATTCAGACAAAAATAAAGGTCAGACAAAAATAAAGAAACCGCCAATGCAATTCTGTCGGTGCTTACAGACAGAACCTGTAACAACAACATTCACTAACAATACTGGCCTTCGCATTGAATTTTGAAGGTTAGTTTTTAGGCAACTAATGAAGAAATAACATCCATTAGCAATTAAAGTTACGTATCATTAGATGAATTACAAACAAAGGGACACTAAACACACACACGCATTTAGATGAGTGCGAAAGAGATCGTGAAACGTACTTTATCAACGGTATTTCGATTCACAAGATGCTAATTACCAGGACAGACACTGATCGCTGGAAATAAATTAAAGTTCAAGCATTTCCCCGAAATGTATGCCTCAGATAAACGAGAAAGGTAAACAGTACAGCTCCTGGCTCGATTCTCCGCTGTGTCTCATTAGTAGGGGTAAATCTCGTTATATGCGATAGTTACGTTCCGCGAAATCGTCGCGCATCCCGGATTCGTGTAAATCGAGAGACATTTTGTATCTAAAAATATGGGATTAGGTTCTCATTTACTCACATAATTAGTTTAAAAGAGAGTTTCTTTTTTTACCAGGAATAGCCGTTACCACCTATGTGAAACTCATTTCGTTGCAAAATTTACACGGAAACACACGACAATACGCTAAAACCATTATTCCATCTTCAATGAACTCTCAGTCCACAAGTTTGCTGTTTTCACAATCTTTTAGTGCTGTAGGAGTTGGAGAGAGTGGCAAGTCACAAGGGATTTTAATTTACAGTCCCCTGCAGCATTCCCACCAAAAGGAAGGGTGCTTCACGTCTTGGAAGCCTTAAACCCAGGTGCTACTAGACTTTCGTTTCCAAAATAAGCCCGTTTCACAGAGGTTGCAAACCTGCTTCGCAGTAAGGTCTTTTCCTGTGACATTGTTTTTAAAGTATTTTTCAAATCTTCGGCTTCAACATCGTCTGCTGCAGCTACCTCTCCAGTCATTTTAATGTTGTGAAAGCTAAACTGATACTTGAAGCTTTCAAACCATCCTGAGGTGCCCGAGAAAGGTGTTGGAGCGACATCTTCTTTCGATAAATTTGCATGAAGCTCAAAACTTTATCTCGAATAGCAGCTCCAGATAGAGGCATGTGCTGTTTGTGTGGTGCTCAATCCCATATCTTAGCATTTTTCCCATTCTTTCCATCACCTCCGGCCGAGATTTGCTCACTGTACTCACACTTCAGTTAGTTGAACAGTGAGAAGTTTTCGAATTGATTCCGCATTGTCACGAAGAGTTCTCACAGTGGATTTACCAGTCCCAAAGCACAGTAATGTCAACTATACATTCTCCTTTCCCTTGGCGATTCAAAACTTTGTTTCTAATGAATATGACCTTCGTAGACACGTCTTTCACTCGAGAGACATGGTTTCTTTCCTCTTACCCGAAAGTTTAAATACAACACCTGTCAAACCCAACTTCACTGCTCTACTGACAAGAACTCAAGATTCATGTCCCGACAAACATGAAAGAAGATGAGCATTGAGATACGCTAACGCATTACTGCTTCCGTGTACCGCTAACAGGCAGCACTGGAGTTACAACTAAAATCGCGTGCATGGGAAAACCCGGATAACGAATCGACGCATGCCTCTAACTGACCCCGTGGCAATTCACGATGACGCTCCCGACTCCGTAGACCAGGAGCGTATGTCGCATCTGTCTTCCAGCATCGTGTCAATTGTTCTGTTGATCACATAACTTAGTTCGATGAGTGGCACAACGGGAGCCAAAAATCGTTATTAGACTCATCACCAGAGAAACAATATCTCTGTGAGTATGACATCGGCCGCGCGGAGTGGCCGTACGGTTTGCGGCGCCATGTCACGGATTGCGCGTCGTGGTCTTACGATGATCAGCGGTTGGTCGAAACGGGTTATGCATTTTGATTGCATTCTAAGGCAATAAAACCAGAATGAATCTATCACCCTCCCACGTTGTTTTGCAACTTCCTGGCAGATACAAAGTCTATGCACGACCGGAACTCGAATTCGGAACCTTGCCCTTCACGAGCAGTGCTCTTACCCTTTGTACTACGATTCAAGACCCGCCCTCAGTTTCACTTCTGCCAGTCTCTCTCTCACGTATTCCGTACTTCCAAAACTCCTACAGTCCTTGTCGGACCAGCGCACCTGAATCAAGAGATACTGCGGAGATAATTTAACCACGGGACAGAGCCTATTTCCAAAATGAGTTATTCACTTTTGTAGCGGAGTATGCACTATTTTGAAACTTCCCAACAGGTTATCACTGTTCCCGGTACCGGGGATCGAAACCGGAAGTTTGCCCAGGGCAAAGTACTGGGACTCAACACGAACTTGCTTTGCTTGATTTTTCACGTTCATTATTTATAGCCATCGCTGCTCGGGGCCTCTTTATATTAATAACAGCATTTTTTGCTTAACGTCTTACTCTCTCCAATACCGACGTCGTACACACTTTGCACAATCGAAAGCGATAGTTTCGAAGTTTCAGATAGTAAATCAAAAGTTACGAGAAGTCAGCTTTCGGTTCTATAACATTTAATGTTATTCTTCATCTGACGTCTATATAACTGTTAAATAGCTCCTGATGATATAACACTTGTACATGTAAATGTCTATAAGGAAGGAGATAAAATTTGTTCCCATCTGTGCAGTGGACATTTTTGTGTACTAATTTTGGACGTCATATCTCATTAGTGTCTTCCACTTATTCGAACACCAGAGTAATTTCTGAAACAAGCCATGGCTGCTTCATTCAGCCATACATGGCTAACTGAAATAATCCCTCCGCTCCTAATGACAACGCCGTTCACCGCCTCTGTGCTTAAAATGGTCTAAAATGTAGTAAGCAGATTCAGATAGATGTAGCCTGCAATAGCTATTCAGCGCTGAAGAGATTTGCACAGGATAGACTTGCGTAGAGAGATGCATCAAACCAGGATTTCAGACTCTATATAGGCTAGTAAAAGAGTAATTCCTGGTGACCCAATGCTGAGAATATGCAACATCTTCTTGTATATTTTTAGTGTTTCTTTTGATTTAGCTAGATGTTTAAGGAGAGTTGGAACGCCCTATCTCGACAACGTTACAATGTTAAATTGAGTGACTTTGCGTCCCTGTATTTCAGGAACTACTGTAGCCATTGACGTGAGCGTTTACAGGATATTAAAGTTTATGTTCTGAGTCTACTGAACTACAATAATTGCATTTCAGCCACTGCTTTCGGAAATACCATTTTTTAATTACATGTTAAAATGTTGTGTACTTTTTTGTACGTTATCCTAAATAATTTTAATTATACATAACATCATGTTCTTCTTTTAGTTCAGCATACTCAGGATATGTATGTTATTACTATCTGAAAATTTGAATACTCTACACGAAGTGGTTTCTGAGAGATAGCGAAAAATGCAACAGGAAATGTAAATTTCCAGGAACGGCTTCTAAAGTTTCAAAAGACTGTAACTCAATATGTTGTTGTTGTCTTCAGTCCTGAGACTGGTTTGATGCAGCTCTCCATGCTACTCTATCCTGTGCAAGCTGCTTCATCTCCCAGTACCTACTGCAAACTATATCCTTCTAAATCTGCTTAGTGTACTCATCTCTCGGTCTCCCTCTACGATTTTTACCTTCCACGCTGCCCTCCAATGCTAAATTTGTGATCCCTTGATGCCTCAAAACATGTCCTACCAACCGATCCCTTCTTCTAGTCAAGTTGTGCCACAAACTTCTCTTCTCCCCAATCCTATTCAATACCTCCTCATTAGATACGTGGTCTATCCACCTTATCTTCAGTATTCTTCTGTAGCACCACATTTCGAAAGCTTCTATTCTCTTCTTGTCCAAACTAGTTATCGTCCATGTTTCACTTCCATACATGGCTACACTCCAAACAAATACTTTCAGAAACGACTTCCTGATACATAAATCTATATTCGATGTTAACAAATTTCTCTTCTTCAGAAACGCTTTCCTTGCCATTGCCAGTCTACATTTTATATCCTCTCTACTTCGACCATCATCAGTTATTTTACTTCCTAAATAGCAAAACTCCTTTACTACTTTAAGTGTCTCATTTCCCAATCTAATTCCCTCAGCATCACCCGATTTAATTTGACTACATTCCATTATCTCTCCTGATAACGACATCCTCCTGAGTAGTCCCCGCCCGGAGATCCGAATGGGGGACTATTTTACCTCCGGAATATTTTACCCAAGAGGATGCCATCATCATTTAATCATACAGTAAAGCTGCATGTCCTCGGGAAAAATTACGGCTGTAGTTTCCCCTTGCTTTCAGCCGTTCGCAGTACCAGCACAGCAAGGCCGTTTTGGTTAATGTTGCAAGGCCAGATCAGTCAATCATCGAGACTGTTGCCCCTGCAACTACTGAAAAGGCTGCTGCCCCTCTTCAGGAACCACACGTTTGTCTGGCCTCTCAACAGATACCCCTCCGTTGTGGTTGCACCTACGGTACGGCCATCTGTATCGATGAGGCACGCAAGCCTCCCCACCAATGGCAAGGTCCATGGTTCATGGGGGGGTAACTCAATATATGCTTTCTTTTTTATTTTTGGTCACTCAGAAGCACCCTGCACCATACTGTATATCATCCTCATTCTTTTTCCAAGTTTTTTTCTTCTTTCCTTCCTTAGTGGCCAACTGTGCTGCATAATTTGCTTCATCAATGCTAACCTTGTCCATCTGTCCAAGTTGTCTGATGTAGTTTGCCCCAGGATTAATTCCCATATACTGCAGCATTTTCATTCTACCAATGTTGCCATCATTAAAAGCAATAACAGCATCACTGACCCCCAACATTAGTGTCTCCACTCCAACAAAAACAGTGTTTTGTAAGCGAGTCCATATAAGATTATTGAACGACTGACTCACTGGCATGTTGACTACGACCACGAAGGCACTTCTTCAGTAATGCACGATTTTCCAGGTCTCTGTAAATAGGTTTTATGATATCCATGACTGCTGCTGGGACGGAATGTTTGTGGCTTATCAACTGTTTGAGTACTGGGAATTGCGGTAATTGCACTATGAATCAGGTTCAGGAGGGCAAAGGTGGTGTTCTGGTTTTTCATCAGTTGACAGTCTGTGAAAGAAGGTAGCCCATACTGCGTGCTTCATTGTCAACACGAATCCTCAGTGTTATTTCTAATGGCCATCCCATAATACTGCTGTAGTTCATCAATCATTTTATCTGTCATCCTGCCTCTTATGGTTTTACCATCAGAAAGTTTCTTGTCTCTCAAACTTTCTTTCTACTATCTCAACCTGGTGCCCATCCTCATCTGGACATGACAAACACATTCCAGTTTTGTGATAATCTTCTAACCATAAGGCTGAGCGGCTACTACTCTGTTATATGCTTTTAAGTCTCCATCAACTAAGAACTTGGTGTAACACACTCCCCTTTCGCACAGATCGACTAAAAATTTCAATAGCTGCAGAGGCTTCCATACCGCCACTTGTTCCTTCATAATTTCTGTTACAGATATGCCCTTCTTCATTTCCTGATTTACACTTATTACAATGTTTGGTTAAAATCTGGAAATCTTTTACCTTTCCAGTATCTACATTGGTCATTGTAGCAACAAAATTCTTAGAACGGTTAGTCGCATTCCTGCCAAGTGCCATCAAAAGCTACTGGTATGCCAGACATACCATTATTTATTTCAACAGGTTTGATTTGCAGCCCCCTTCATTGACTCACATGCAAGAGATTTCACAGCAGCCAATAGCTCTCAATCCATAAAACCATCTAACATTTACTTCAAAATAATTATCTTTACACTTATAAGAATTCCAAAATAAAGGAGTATATTTACAACTGGCACAATTAATGATAAGTTTCCTGGTTAGTCCATTTAATACTTCACTGTCTTCATGTAAACTAACTGGCCCTCCACAGATTTTACAACACACACATTCACCTAACAGCTTTGTAAGGATATGTAAATCTATCAGAATATAACCTAACCTACCATTTACATCACTTTCGTTTTGAAAAAACTGTGTATCACAACGTTGTATTTTAATCTTCGAAGCACTAATGGGTGTTTTTCTAGATACTAACAAGTTTGCCTGCATATCATTGTCTGAAACTTCACATGCCACATGTTGAACGCAGTGTTTCCCTTTACTCGAAAATGTATTACCATGAAACCTACGTTTCTTAAAAACACTTCGTTTTGGTGTCATACTTTACTTTTTGAGATATTTACCAACCAATTTGTCACTTTTCCTCGGAAAAACGCCAGCACTTCGACATGCAACGGGTGTTTATACTACGAAACGATACGACACTGTTTTTGACAGTGCTACCAATACAAACACGTAATTTAACCTTTATAGACACAGCAATCCACAGCCCTCTGTATAAAAAATTACCGATTTTATTAGATTTTGAAGAAATGCACATAAAAATTTTAACGTTTTCAACAGGTGTAGATTATATTTAAAAAAATAAAATACTTTCCACTTGAGTGTATATTTTGATTAGGAAAATTGCAGATTTTATAATGAGATAAATATCCAAAAACGTGAAAAAAAATTTCTGTTCTAACTCCTCTTAAAGAGTTCTTCCTATCTACGAACAACAAAGCTACGAATGTTAATTTCATTCTCAGTAATGGTCGATTTTCGTGTTTTCAGAACTGTTAAACGACATAAAAATAATATTTTTTGCTTAACTTGCTGTTTCTTACATAGAAGGGATGCTATCGGTCGTGCACTACGATAGCGAACCCCAGCGCCGCTCGACGGCACGTGAGCGCAGCCGGAACTGGCGAGTTCGGCCGTACGCCGCTAGATGGTAGTCGCCGTCGCCGTGTTATGTATAATTACTCATTCGGTGTGCCATGCCTGCCTAGTATACATTGCATATCTCTTAGAAATTCTTTGGAAAAACTAACCTACAGCTGCTGACAGTTTCCCAATATGTGATAGTGCGCCAGATGAACTGAATATAAAGAAACCTTGCTCTTGCACTCTTGTACGCACGGTCTTTATAAGAGCAACACCAAGTCGTAACATTTTGGGAATGATGAAAGATACGAGTATTAGTTTGAAAAGGATTGGCGTAGTATTGTAACTAAAACAATGAACATGCCTTTGCCTTCTATACAACTGCTGCATACGTAAATCGGTACCCAGTGCTGTGTCTTTCCAAGCTGAAGAACGTCATTCTGTATTAAGGGAATTCAGAGTAACAGTTTAAAATCCGCAGTTCTTTACATCCTGTGGCTATAGACTCCTATTGACTAGAAGTGTCAGTCAACGAGTAAGTCACAGAATCTTAGCTGAAACAAGCACAAAAGAGATCATACAATTTTGAAGAACAATTGATATCCTCTAAGGCAAGAAATTTTACAAATGATGAAAGCTATTTAGTGACTACAACCATTTCATTAGTCTGACACCCAGTATATGTTTCTACTTTTAGTTAAGTCCTTATGTAAACTGTACATTATGTAAAATCTTTCAATATGCCTAAGGCGTCAGATAGTTCAGACACCGTAGTCACCGATCACCCTACGTCATTTTGTGCACCATCGCAATATTTTCACCTGTGCTTACATTTTCTGAACGTTGTTCATCTCAATAATCTTGACGAGATTCGGCTGCCTAATATTACACGGGGGAAAATAAAATAACAGATTCTTTCTAAACCCTTATCAACATTAAAACTCCGTCTGTGTGGCAGAAGCATTAATTTCCTCACTGTGTTTATACGTCTTTGTAATCGTTCCTCGCTTTAGCAGTTAATATGGCTGAGTTTAATAACGTCAGTATCAGCAACATTTTTTGTGCCAGGTGCCGGCCGCGGTGGTCTCGCGGTTCTAGGCGCGCAGTTAAGTAGGTTTAAGTAGTTGTAAGTTCTAGGGGACTGATGACCACAGCAGTTGAGTCCCATAGTGCTCAGAGCCATTTGAACGAATATAACTGAAAATTTATTCAAGGTGAACGTCGGCTTCCATACTCTTAATGCGAAAGTGAAACTGATCTGCCGTTCTTAACCGACGCCTAGGGAGGAATCATTATGGATGTGTCACAGAGATGAAATTTTCCAACTCTCATCCACGTGTAGATTTCTCACAATTTCCATAAATCACTTGTTGTGAATGCAGTCGAAGATGCCTTCGAAAGGACAATGGAACCCGATCTTCTGCTTCGCCTTTGATGACGTAGTCACCGTGGGACGTAAAAGTATTCGCATTAAAAGCAGCATACATCCAATTCAGACTTTTTTTTGTGCCAGGTAATGTGCATTGAGGGTGACAACATCACAACATACCTGGAGTGCGGACCTAAGTTTTCTCGTGTGAAACCTAAAACATGCAGAATAAGTTATCCCATTGGTGGTGTAGACAGCCTTAATGCATTATTTCGTAATGTGTAGCCGCTAGAGATCTGATAGTGCACATATGTTTCGGCCATACATGCAACTAAAAACTAACTATCTAGTCTTCTTCTTCTTTTGCTTTTATCACGTACCTACACGGCTGTGCATGGTTATCATGGAATTTGTCATTGTTAATGCTAGACGGAGGTCTGACGCCCCTCCTACCGCCAAACTTTAACACTCTACCCCACCCCAGAGACGGAATTTGTGAACCACAACTGTCTTTGCGTATAGTATTATCACCGTTACCACGAATGTGAGGCGTTCCCAGGAAGAAAGGAAACAACATATTTAGCGAAATGCCCAAATACATATTTCAAACGTACTCGGGCACGCCACAATTTCTTACGTAATCACGATTATGTTCAAATCGCGAGCTGAAGGGGTTTTACAATCCCACATCACACGTAGTTGCCGCCAGTTACTTTTACCATTCCCGCGTAGCATCTTTCACCTCTATAAGATTTGATAAATATTCGCGCCTAGGATTCCTCAGAAAACAATGAGATCACTTGCATGCTCTTTGACAGTATGGTCAGAATACAGCAACGAAAACAAGTGCAGAAGCTCTCGACAGTTTTCTAAACTGTGTGCGGCTGAGCACCCTCATTCGACTACTGCCTCTCGTTTTGTTTCAAAGGGCCCGTCGATGTCTCTTGAAAGGTCTCGTCGTATCCGTCAATATTTGTGTTTCATCTGGAATCAAAAAGCCAATCTGCAGAATATGTTGTTAATCCCAAAGGAAGGTCGCCATGGTGATATATTTCACACACTGTTCCGTATTATGTAGCCCCTCTCCTCCTCCCGATGGAGCACAAGTGTGCCATCACTGCATCGACTGTCACTGCGTTTCCGGTATGTAATGCGTCACGCACGCTTTACATCCCGTTTCAACAGTGTGGAGTAATACGGAACCTTACCACTTATAACGGAGGCAAAATGCTGAACCCCTTTTGTGCTCCTTTTACAGGTGAAAATTTTTTCAAAAGATCGTCAAAATATCTAAAATAACTAGACTGACACATCTCTCCTTCAGAAAGACGGGATAGTTCCCAGTTTTGAATTCAGAGACCCGTTTCCGCAGTTAGCGTCAGGCACCAAAGAGATACAAAACTGATACCAAAGCACTGTAGCAGACGACATTCCCTAACATTGATACATTGATCAAACATAATGAGGTATCTCGAAGAGAATTCCGAAAAAACCGATGATGTGAAACCCGTGTCAGACTTATCTCGCATGACATACTGATATCTTCGGAACAAGGCAGTCTGGTAGGTGCAATATTTCCTGGTTTCCGAAAAGCATCCGACGCAGTACGACAACTACGGTTATTGCTAAAAGTACGATCATCTGGTGCATCAAGTGAAAATTGTGACTGCATTGAGGGTTTCTTGGTAGGGAGGACGCAGCATGTTATTTTGGATGGAGAGTCATTGTCAGATGAAGAAGTAACTTCGGGTGTGTCCCAGGGCAGTGATTTTGGACCCTTGCTGTTAATGTTGTGTAGTAATGACTTTGCGGACAACATTAATTGTAATTCCAGACTTTTTGCAGATGACGCAATTATCTACAATAAAGTACTGTCTGACATAAGCTGCTAAAATATTCAGCCATATCTTCATAAAATTTCATAGTGCTGCAGAGACTGGCAAATTTATTTGAATGTTCAGAAATATAAAACTGTGCACTTCACAAAACGAAAAAAACGTAGTATACTGTGACAATGACATCAGTGAGTCACAGTTAGAAACGGCAAAGTGATACAAATACTTGGGTGTAACACATCATAGGGATGCGAAACGAAATGATGATATGCGATCTGTCATGGTTGAAGCAAATGGTAGACTTTGGTTTATTGGTAGAACACTGGAGAAGTGCAATCAGTCTGCACAGGAGATTGCTTACAAATCAATCGTGAAACCCGTCCGAGAATATTGCTCAAGTATGTGGGTCCTGCACCAAGTAGGACTAACAGGGGACATTGAACGGATATGGAGAAGGGGAACACGAATGTTAGAGGTTTATCTACGATAATGATGGAAGGTGAGGAAATGAATGAAAATTTGTGCCACAGTTTCGGTTCGAACCCAGATCTCCTAGCTTAATACACAGGAATGCTAACCATTACAGCACCACAGCACTACGGCTAACATTGCTGATGGACCATCCAAGTCCAGTGTGGGCGAGCGGTTCTACGCACTGCAGTCTGGAACCGCGCTGCTGCTACGGTCGCAGGTTCGAAACCTCCCTCGGGTACGGATGTATGTCATGTCCTTAGGTTAGTTAGGTTTAAGTAGTTCTAAGTTCTAGGGGACTGATGACCTCAGATGTTAAGTCCCATAGTGCCCAGAGCCATTTGAACCATTTTTTGTACCACGTTCAGAGCCCTCACCAACACAAACTTCAATTCACGTCTTCTGCTATTTTCCCTTTCGAAGATCGTCTCTATTGCCATGTGGGGAGGGGACAGGACTTGATTAGTCCGTGCCGCCATTTTACCCATAGTGATGTGGTGGTGTAATCGTTAGCATACCTGCCTAATAAGCAAGGAAACTCTGGTTCAAGTCCAGGCCATTGCGCAAATTTTAATTCATTTCTTCAGCGTCCATTATTATCGTAGATAAAGACGAGACTCAAATGTCTCGAGAAAAAATTTAATTATGTCAGAGGTTTTGTTGAGCCGTGTTAGAGTGTCAAAGAGATGTTGAAGACACCGATCTGGCCGCCTCTTGAAGGTAGATATAAACTACAAAAAAAATTGTTCAAATGGCTCTGAGCACTATGGGACTGAACATCTGAGGTCATCAGTCCCCTAGAACTTAGAACTACTCAAACCTAACTAACCTAAGGACATCACACACATCCATGCCGGAGGCAGGATTCGAACCTGTGACCGTAGCAGTCCCGCGGTTCCGGACTGTAGCGCCTAGAACCGCACGGCCACCGCGGCCGGCTATAAACTACACCGAGAAAGTCTGATAACACAGTTTCAAGAACCACCTATAAATGATTACGCTGGGGATATAGTACAACTCCCTACGTCTCACTCACTCAAGGATCGGGGAGGGCAAACGACAATACTCACAGCGCGCACAGGGGCATTCAGTCATTCTTCCCGCGCCCCATACGTGAATGGAGCGGGAAGAAAGTCTAATAATCCTCTGCCATGCACTTCACTGTGGTTTGTAGAGTATAGATGTAGTTGTAGATGATTTTACTTACAAATGAAACCATGACGAGTTACGTTGAGACTGGTGGCAGTAGAGAAGTTCGTAATGGGGTCGGGAGAGAGAGAGAAAGAGAGAGAGAGAGAGAGGAGAGAGAGAGAGAGAGAGAGAGAGCTTCTGCCACGCGAGCAGGCCGTCAGACTACCGGCCAGTGTAATTATTGATGAACATTAGCGAGATTGGCGTCTGCTCGCTGATGCGACGGGCGCCGCTGTCACGGCTGTCCTAACAGCCGATTACTCGGGCTGCCGTGTCCTCTGAGTTTCCGCGTGTCGGGAGCGGGCTTAGCGCTCTCGCACCTTTCATCTCGCGCTTTCACAGCTGCTGCGTCTGCCCCTGACGGGGCAATAACCACCGGCTCATTCTGTCGTTGCCTCATAAGCAAGCTTATAAAGACGTTTTAACGCTGTTACCGCGCACGCGCAGCCCCAGCCGAAGCAGCTAACGCAAGATAATGCGCTGCCACCCTGCCTGAGGGCAACCAGTTCGAATTACTTGTAAATTACGCTCTAGCGTCTGTCACTCGTGACACTCAATTCACTTTCATCGTGTACCACTATTTGCGCCATCCTCTTCTTGCATCTTTCACGAATGATCTGTGGGAATATTTTTGGCTTCACCATTATGGTCATTTCTTTAAATTTACCTGTTGTTTCGTTCAGATTGGAAAAGAAACTACAAAACTACAAATGAATTTAAAATGAAATTTTCACTCTGCAATGTAGTGTGCGCTGTTATGAAAGTTCCTGGCAGATTAAAACGGTATGCCAGACCGAGACGCTAACTCGGGACCTTTGCCTTTCGCAGGCAAGTGCTTACCATCTTTTTTTTCTTTATTAAACAAGCAAATAACCACATAAGCCCAAAAACAAAATAATGAAGTACTGGAACTGTTTCAACACGAATTGTATCTCACAACAGACTGAAGAACACATGTCAATGTACTTAGTGCCATTTTTAAGCTTACAAAACAAAACACAGCAAAAATTTTAAACTGACAATAGCATCTTCAGTCCATTCAAAGACATAGAATCAAAACGCAAACATATTAAAGAGAATTACTACTCCTGGAAATTGAAATAAGAACACCGTGAATTCATTGTCCCAGGAAGGGGAAACTTTATTGACACATTCCTGGGGTCAGATACATCACATGATCACACTGACAGAACCACACGCACATAGACACAGGCAACAGAGCATGCAAAATGTCGGCACTAGTACAGTGTATATCCACCTTTCGCAGCAATGCAGGCTGCTATTCTCCCAAGGAGACGATCGTAGAGATGCTGGATGTAGTCCTGTGGAACGGCTTGCCATGCCATTTCCACCTGGCGCCTCAGTTGGACCAGCGTTCGTGCTGGACGTGCAGACCGCGTGAGACGACGCTTCATCCAGTCCCAAACATGCTCAATGGGGGACAGATCCGGAGATCTTGCTGGCCAGGGTAGTTGACTTACACCTTCTAGAGCACGTTGGGTGGCACGGGATACATGCGGACGTGCATTGTCCTGTTGGAACAGCAAGTTCCCTTGCCGGTCTAGGAATGGTAGAACGATGGGTTCGATGACGGTTTGGATGTACCGTGCACTATTCAGTGTCCCCTCGACGATCACCAGAGGTGTACGGCCAGTGTAGGAGATCGCTCCCCACACCATGATGCCGGGTGTTGGCCCTGTGTGCCTCGGTCGTATGGAGTCCTGATTGTGGCGCTCACCTGCACGGCGCCAAACACGCATATGACCATCATTGGCACCAAAGCAGGTCGACGGGCACGTGCACCTTCCGCCGACCACTGGCGACAACATCGATGTACTGTGGAGACCTCACGCCCCACGTGTTGAGCAATTCTGCGGTACGTCCACCCGGCCTCCCGCATGCCCACTATACGCCCTCGCTCAAAGTCCGTCAACTGCACATACGGTTCACGTCCACGCTGTCGCGGCATGCTACCAGTGTTAAAGACTGTGATGGAGCTCCGTATGCCACGGCAAACTGGCTGACACTGACGGCGGCGGTGCACAAATGCTGCGCAGCTAGCGCCATTCGACGGCCAACACCGCGGTTCCTGGTGTGTCCGCTGTGCCGTGCGTGTGATCATTGCTTGTACAGCCCTCTCGCTGTGTCCGGAGCAAGTATGGTGGGTCTGACACACCGGTGTCAATGTGTTCTTTTTTCCATTTCCAGGAGTGTATATATATATATATGACTGTCTTAACGAGAATTGCAGTTCTGTCAATTGATTCACAACCGTCCAGACTCTTCACAGGAAGTCATTTGCAGCATACAAACGAATAACGAGACATGCACAGGCAACATAAATTAAGGAAAACGTCAAATAGAGTTAATAACACCGTTGAGAAGTCGGGAGCAGTCCTGGGAACAGCTGTAACCCCTTATTCGTTGTGTATTTTGTCCGCTACATCGTCGTTCATGTGATTTGTGTCGTTACCGGCGTCGAGAATTACCCTACGCCTTGTTTATCAAAAATTATGTGTAATATGTTACCAAACATCGTCCTGAAATTTGTGTAACGTTTCATCTTCCAACGTGGCACGTTCTCATATAAGCTTGGAAACTAATCAGATTATATTCACTATTGTGGATGCTGGTATATGTCACACACTGCCCCAACAGCCACATCACGGTGGTGTTCTTGGTAGCGGGAAAATGTTTCGGGTCCGGCCAGAGCAGGATGTCGGTGCAGTACCATCTGAGCTACCCAAGCACGACTCACGACCCGTCCTCACAGCTTGCAAGGTAGGAGACGAGGTACTAGTGGAATTAAAGTTGTGAGGACGGGTCGTGACTCGTGCTTGGGTAGCTCAGATGGTAGAGCACTTGCCCGTGAAAGGCAAAGGTCCCGAGTTGGTGTCTCAGTCCGGCATACCGTTTCAATCTGCCAGGAAGTTTCAATTTAAAACTGATTTAACAAAAATCGGAGCACTCTTGCCTCCGATCATTTCTTAAAGGAACTGGATTTCTGTCTTGGAAAATAATATTTTTCTAATCTTTTACTTTGGAAGCTTGAATGGTGACAATGCACGCGTATGTGAGAATGAAATCGTGTTACTCTTGACGAAAAATACAGGGTATTTCAAAAATGACTTTACAACTTTGAAAATTCATGAAAATTAATTTATAGTACCTACAGAGGTGACTGTAGTGTCAATTTGTACGGAAATACATCAAGTTTTGTCTCGCATAGTTCGCTAGTACCGAATCGACCCGTAAGGAGCGCTAGAGGTAGTCGAGTTAAAGATGGCTGCCTTCACTGGACCCGAGTGTGTCTGCTGTGTTTTTTGTTTTGAAGATTCGAAGTCGGCGACAACAGTTCAGCGTCATTTCCATACCAAGTTCGCTCAAGGTCCTCCTAGTAGCCCTACAGTTTATGAGCGAAGTAAATGTTTTGCACAAACAGAGTGTTCGGTAAGACATGGGAAATCATCGGGTAGTCGAAGCACATCTGACGACGTCGTTGAGCGAATTTTGTCAACAGCACTACGAAATCGACATATCGCGAACTGCAAATCCAACATACGATTGTCTGACATGTGTTGAGAAACCATTTGCCTTTGAAACTGTACAGATTGGCGATCATAGAAGCAATAAAAGACTCTGATGAAATTGCTCGCAAGAACTTCTGTGCGGGTATGTGAAATCGATTACGCGAGGATGAACATTTCTTGGAGAAAATCATCTTTCCTGACGAGCCGACTTTTCACCTATGTGACAAGATTAACACACATAACTGTAAGATTTGGGGCAGGGAAAGTCCACATAAAACATTGCAACATGTTCATGATAGCCCTAGACTGAACGTTTTTGGTGCACTGAGCAAGTACAAAGTGTACGGTCCCTTTTTTTCCGTGAGACAACCATCAGTGGTAAGTCTACCTGGCTATGTTACAACAACTTTTGATCCCACAGATCGATGAGGATGGCCAAGAACGACATGTGTACTTCATGCAAGATGGTGCACCACTCCACTGCTTGACTGACGTCCGGGATTTTCTCAGTGACCACTTTCCAGGTCAATGGATTGGCCGAGATGCGCTTACAGCAAGGCCCTCGCGTTCCACAGACTTGATACCACTCTTTTTTTTTATTGTGGTTCATCAAGGATATCGTGTTTGTACGTCCTGTGCCTGCTTCTCTACCTGAACTTAGAGCAAGAATTTACGCCACCACTGAGCATGTTAGATCTGAAATGCTTCTGCGAGTTTGGGAAGAAACTGACATCCGACGCGATGCGTGCAGGATAACCAACGGAAGCCACATGCAACACCGTAAGTTCAAAAATGTGAGTAAATTCCTAAGGGACCAAACTGCTGAGGTCACCGGTCCCTAGATTTACACACTACTTAAATGGTTCAAATAGCTCTGAGCACTATGCGACTTAACGTCTGAGGTCACCAGTCGCCTAGAACTTAGAACTAATTAAACCTAACTAACCTAAGGACATCACACACATCCAAACCCGAGGCAAGATTCGAACCTGCGACCGTAGCGTTCGCTCGGCTCCAGACTGTAGCGCCTAGAACCGCACGGCCACTCCGGCCAGCACACGCTTCTTAAACTAACTTAAACTAACTTGTGCTAAGAACAACACACAGACCCATGCCCGAGGGAGGACTCGAACCTCTGGCTGGAGGGATCGCGCAATCCGTCACATGGCGCCTCAAACCGCGCGGCCACTCCACGCGACACATCTTTAGTTAAAGGTAAAAAAGTATTTGATGTGTTTCCCTACAAAATAATACTAAACCCAGCTCTATATCTTCTTTCAATAAATTTATATGAATTTTTGAAATTGTCAAGTACTTTTTGAAACAACCTGTAATATGTCTTTAATAATTTGTAATAAGTTGGAAGTTTGTGCTGTAACTGGCGTCTTAAACGGGATGTCTTTTGGCGTCGGCTAATACTTTAAATATTGGTGAGTGAAATCATTAGATCTTACAGATAATTTTGAATCTAGGGCAGCCCAACCTAAAGCAATTGTACGTAACTGATTGGCCGATTCATAGAGTGCAATAGGTGTTTACATACAGCCATTAAACTGTTAAAATATAAAACTGAATCAAAAGTCCAACAGTCCGCAGTAACTGTATTTATTTAAGTCGATTCAAGACTCAGACAACCGGTTTCGTAAGTTTTAAGTTTCATCTCATGGTGTATTTCTGTACAAAATTTTTTTAGCGATTAATGCTTTGATACTGGGGAAATGAAGCTATCTCAGATATCTTAAAGACCTGTTAAAAAGGAGGAATTTATATCCATATAATTAGGAAACTAGGAGTGGATCATATACATCGTACAAAGAACGGTCTCTATGTATGTAATAAATAAGATTTGTAATTTCGTACCAAAAGGTGGTTACTTACAGTGCTTTCCTATATGGTAGTTAACTAATACAGAATGCCACAGAGTAGCAGTTGGCGTGCCTAGGCCAAGTTCTCAGCATTTTTCAGTTGATAAAAACCATCATCAATGATGAATATCCAATCTTTAAAAGTTAAGGAATGGAATTAGGAATCACAGACCGATCCTTGACTAAAAACAGTGAGGCAGTAACTAAAATGAAAAAGAGATGGGAACAGTGCCCATGTAAAGTGTAACAACTACCAAAAACTTGACTGACCTTTGTTAAAATCACGTACTGTTACCACTTTACGAATTAAAAGACGTTCCCATGGGTCGATGTGAAACTATGGAAGATGCCCCTCGTAGCTTTTACCAGGAAAATATTGGGTTCTCGAGTGATTGAAGAATAAAAATAAAGTTAGTAATGAAAACTAATAAAATTAATGTATTGAAATAGACTGAAAATTATAAAACGTGTTTTAGGGGCCACAAATGATCGGAAGGAATAAGATTATACTGAAGTTTGAGAGGCATCTTACGCCGCTTGACATAAGCGCACAGGGACATATTTTAATCAGTAACGTGATGACAGTTCGTGATTTTAACATAGGTCAGTCCCGTTTTGGCAGTTGTCCCACGTAACATGGGCACTGTTTCCATCTCTTTTTCATTTTAGTTACTGCCTCACTGTTTTTCAGCCATGGATCAGTTTCTGGTTCCTTATTCCAATCCTTCGCTTTTATTGACTGGATTTTCATCACTGATCACGGTTTTTACCGATTGAATCAGTCTGAGAACTTTGCCTAGCCATGCCAACTGTTTCTCTGTGGCATTTTCTAATAGCTACCCATACCATATGGAACAGCACTGTAGGTAACCATCTTTTGGTATGAAATTACAAATTTTATTTATTAAATACATATTGGTTCGTTCTTTGTGGGGCGTATGTGATACGCACCTAGTCTAATAAGTAGATGAATATATTTTCTTCCTTGTTAAAAATAGTTTAAGATCTCTCAGATAACTTCATTTCCATTTACCGAAATTTTAATGCATAAAAATTTTCTGTGCATATATACACCACAATATGCAACGTAAAAACCTGGAAACCGATTATGTGAGTCTCTGATCGACTTAAATATACACAACGGCGGACTATTAGACCTTTCATTCAGTTATATATTTTAATAATTTTAACACCTGTTATGCTACATGAGTTGGTCAGTTACATGTATTAGACCTTAATCCTATCGCGAACGGGTATTACTTTGGTAGAACCAAAGATGACAATAGCCGCCCCATTTCAACTATCTAGAGCCGTACGAGTCGTGACTGCATTATCTGGTCTCAACTGATTGCGCCCGCGGCTATCTGAACTGTCCTCTTAACTTGCAATAACAAAACTAGTTGGTCTGGCAGGCTTACGTAGTGGCAGGCCTTTAAAAGCTATTCACTCTGTGGTGACCGACGAACTCAATTAGACATATCGAGAGAACGCCCTGGAATTGGTTTCCTCCTTTTCTTCCGCGCACCTTCTCCCACTTCCTCCCGCGGAGAACGTTAACGGTTTTCTCTCGGAGAAACCTCCCGCTAAGATCCCACAAACGAGATTACCGGTAACGAAATTCGGCGGCCGAAGTTGTTGCCGGAGCGTCGGTAGACGGGCGTGACTCGAAGGCGCGATTGGTTTGCGCCCCTCGCCACACAAATTACCAACCGACTGATGTCCTCGCTCCTGCGTCACCTCCTTGCCGATAGGCGAATCGCGCCAGGTGGGCGGGGTAAAGGATTGTGAATATACTTTGCGTAGCCGTCTCGCATAACTTGCTACTATGTCCCTCTGATATTTTTAGCTTCACTACCGTCCAAACGGTTGATAAAGTTAAGTTCATTAACTAGCTACTTACTTAGTTTCAGTGTCAATAAAATTCTTCTGGGTTAGAGACCGCATTGTCATTTAGCATTGTCAGTTAGCAACACAACCTGAGGAAGGCGTCTTGCAACAGACGCCGAAACGTTGGAATTTTATAAATGACAATGCGGTCTCTAACCCAGAAGAATTTTATTGACATTGACAACGGCCGCGGAAGCCTACGGTTACATTTACTTACTTAGTTACTTAGCTAGTTAGCTACATGTTTCATGGATCAATATGCACGATAGATCGTAATGATGTGATACGAATCATTTTAGATTCACATTGCAAAATAATTTCTATATACGGTTAGATTCTGAATATTTCTAAGTCCTCTTTTTAAAAAATAAAAAAAAAACAAGATATACAGATGTCAATAATTCCTACCCACCACATTTTACATATTATAGTAATAGAAATTCTTCTACGGAATAGAAAGAGACTACAAGGAGAAACTTTCTCAGTTTGTTTTCAAATTTTACTCTGCTGTCTGTCAGACGTTTTATATCACTGAGAAAGAGATTAAAACTTTTCGTTGCAGCGTTGTGCTAAGGACAACATTAATGTATAGAACTGGATGTCAGTTTTCCTTCTTGTTCTGTAATTATGTGCATCAGTGTTCCATTTTGAACTATAGTGGATTATTTACGATACAGTTCGTCAAGGAATAAATATACTGTGTACCAGTAGTCTGAAAGCCCAACTCCTTAAACAGATGTCTACAAGATGATCGTGGCTGAGCGCCACATATTCTTTCTTACAGCATATTTTTGCTCAATGATGAGTTACCCAGAACATTGTACTATGTGACATTCCATGTGAAGATATGTCAACTTACTGATTTGTCTCTCCCCAGGATTTGCTATGCTTCTAAGCGGTAATGTGCCAGACATAAGTTGTTTTAGGCATTCCAAAATCCGTTTACCCCACATGAACCATGTACCTTGCCGTTGGTGGGGAGGCTTGCGTGCTTCAGCGATACTGATGACCGTACCGTAGGTGCGACAACAACGGAGGAGTATATGTTGAGAGGCCAGACTAATGTGTGGTTCCTGAAGAGGGGCAGCAGCCTTTTCAGTAGTTGCAGGGGCAACAGTCTGGATGATTGACTGATCTGGCCTTTGTAACACTAACCAAAACGGCCTTGCTGAGCTGGTACTGCGAACGGCCGAAAGCAAGGGGAAACTACAGCCGTAATTTTTCCCGAGGGCATGCAGACTTACTTTTTTTCCAATTTCAGTTCTCATCATCATGGACCAGTAAGAATATTGAAGTTTCCACCCTATTTAATATTTACTCGTCATATGTTACACCTTGCTACAGAAGAATGCTGAAGATTAGATGGGTAGATCACATAACTAATGAGGAGGTATTGAATAGAATTGCGGAGAAGAGGAGTTTGTGGCACAACTTTACAAGAACAAGGGACCGGTTGGTAGGACATGTTCTGAGGCATCAAGGGATCACAAATTTAGCATTGGACGGCAGCGTGGAGACTAAAAATCGTAGAGGGAGACCAAGAGATGAATACACTAAGCAGATTCAGAAGGATGTAGGTTGCAGTAAGTACTGGGAGATGAAGAAACTTGCACGGGATAGAGTAGCATGGAGAGTTGCATCAAACCAGTCTCAGGACTGAAGACCACAACGACAACAACAATGTTACACTTATTATTGGTGAAGTACCCCTAGATGTGCAGAACTCAATACGTTACGTCTTTTTAAAATTGAGGATCAGACCGTTCGCAGAAAAATAGTCAAAGACACTTTTAAGAATTTTGTTTACCATTTCTTCTGTTTCTCTACTTACTCTAGAATACTAGTGGCACCTACAAAAGAAGAAATTCTACTTGATTGAACCTTGGGGAAACGCATACGTGATTTGTCCCCAGTTAGAATAATTTCCCTGGAATATATTACTAAGTAAAACTTTCTGCATTCTTCTGTTTAGATATGACATGATCCACTGATTTTCTGTACGATCAGTCTTACAAAATGTCAATTTATGTAGGAGAACACTGTGATTCACGCAGTCAGACGCCTTAATAAGGCTTTAGTCCCTTTAAACAACAAACCAACCAACCTTGGAGACGTCGCAGAAAATACCAGCGGGCACTATTTTATTGTTTAGCGCTTGTAAAATCTGGAGAGTGAACATATAAATGGCATTCGCAGTAGAGCAATCGATCTGAAACCCAAACTGTGATTTACTAAGGATACTATTGCTAATAGGGTGAGATACTATTGAAGACTACATCACCTGCTTAAAAATTCTCAAAATGATGTCAGCAGAGAAACAGGTTGGTAGTCATTGATACCTCTCGTATTCTTTCTTAAAGAGGGTTTTAATAACGGAATATTTTAGTCTCAGTGGAAAAATGCGTTTAGTTAGTGACGCATTAAATATTTCTGATAAGACTCGGTTTATTACAAATGGTTCAAATGGCTCTCAGCACTATGGGACTTAACATCTGAGGTCATCAGCCTCCTAGACTTAGAACTACTTAAATTTAACTAACCTAAGGAACCCACACAGATCCTTGCCCGGGGCAGGATTCGAACCGGCGACCGTAGTAGCAACGCGGTTCTGGACTGAAGCCCCTAGAACCGCTCGGCCACAGCGGCAGGCTAGGTTTATTACAGGGGAGAAAATCTTTTAGTACTTTATTGGAAAACCAGATGAGATGACTGTCTCATAACTGTGTCTCGACGCTGCCCAAAATACTTCCAGTCATTATGGAGAGGTAAAACTGATGTATGTGGTACTCAGGAGTCACAAGCTCGCTTATGAAACAGAAAATTACGCCTGCTGCTAACTGCAGAAAAATTTTACGTTGTAGAAACGCGCCCGATACGTCATTAAATTCCGTACATCTCAAAGATTTGTTGCACTTTTTTGGAGTTCGAAAACACTTCGCGATGTGACACTGTTTTTGTTTAAGTTAATTACGTTCTTACGTAATGATAGCGACGCCAGAGGAGAAATTGTTTTTTTATGATGAAGTACCCAGGAAGCTACTACAGTGTTCAAATGGAATTGCAAACTACGTGAGGCAAGTAGCGATTATTGTTATGGTTTCAAAATATGTGCTAGCCAGGATAAAACCGATCGGAAAAATAGTGCGTCATAGACTTGGCTCAAATGGCTCTGAGCACTATGGGACTTAACATCTATGGTCATCAGTCCCCTAGAACTTAGAACTACTTAAACCTAATTAACCTAAGGACATCACACAACACCTACTTATCACGAGGCAGAGAAAGTCCCTGACCCCGCCGGGAATCGAATCCGGGAACCCGCGTGTGTGAAGCGAGAACGCTACCGCACGACCACGAGCTGCGAACATGTCGTGGACTTACTAAAATCCATTCTGAATAAGGAATGCACTTTGTTTCTTGGCAACTGATACTCCTCCGTAACCTATCCTTAAAAAGGCGCTAGGAAATATATGTTACCTGGACGGTACGCAGCAATAGGTGAAATAAGCCAAAAATAAACATCAAAGAAAGGACCGTGTTTATGTAAAAGCTGTAAAAATTTGTTGGCTCTTAAATGGGATGACAGTAGTGACGCATATGTGATATCAATGAAACACTTAAGTGAATGGATGTTTGAGCACCTAGACACACCGTTTAGAAGAACAATGAACACCAAATGCATCCCTGAATACGGAATTTCGAGATTTGTGGTAACGTCTTATGCGACCAAACTGCAGAGGTCATCGGTCCCCAAGCTTACGCACTACTTAATCAAACTTAAATCAACTTAGGCTAAGGACAACACACACACACACACACACACACACACACACACACACACACACACACACACACACACACACACACACACATACATACATCCATGCATGCCCGAGGCGGGACTCGAACCTCTAACGGGGGGAGCCGCGCGGACCCCGACAAAACGCCTAAGTCTGCGCGACTACCCCTCGCGGCTGTCCCCGAATACAAGGGAATGTGTAGAACTGAACATCAAAATTACATATTGGCCTGTTCCACAGTCATGAGAAAATTCCTGAATGGATGACGATTTTGTTTCTTACATGTCACAAATGATTCCATTCAATACGTACATCAGCCATAAAACGATATACAGTGAAAGCTAAGACATATATGTTGATGACCGAGTGAATATAGCAGAGATAATTTTAAAAGATTTTCAGTTACTAGGCGATTACATCTGCCATAATGCTGTCGAAACTACCATGCCATGCAGGACTGCTAATTTTTAGAGTTATGGTTACTTTTGTATTAGAAATTCGTTCAATAGAAGCATTTCTTCCCGCAATTAGATTATTTTGTTGATAGTATCTCCTTTCCGGCGTCGTTATTACGTTCCTTCTCAAGAAGCCATACATGAGGACACCCATGGAGATTATAATTTCTATTAACGTATTGTTTATGCATAATAGTTGTATTTTGAAATATTGTTTAAAATTTTGTATTAAAAAGTATACAGGGTGATTCAGATGCTCCTACTTATTGGTTTTATGCAATCTACAACGCCTTCAAAACCATCTGCATGATTTTCAAACTCTCGTTCGCTACACACTCGAACTATTAGTTCTACAGAAAAAATTAATAGCACGTTTTTATAGGAAATTTAATACAGTAAATTTTATACTGGGTTACGTTTTCACTGGATGCCACGATTTCAAGGTATTCAAGAAAATCGCGTTTGAAGCACACTTTTTACGTTTTAATCTAATAATTCGAAAATTGTAGCCTCTAGCTAAAATGTATCCCAGTACAAAATTTAACTATTTGCTACAAATAGATTCTGTTCATTTTTTTGGGTAGGACTAATAGTTTGCGTGTAGCGAGCGAGAAAATATGAAAAAAAATGGTTCAAATGGCTCTGAGCACTATGGGACTCAACTGCTGTGGTAATCAGTCCCCTAGAACTAAAAACTACTTAAACCTAACTAACCTAAGGACATCACACACATCCATGCCCGAGGCAGGATTCCAACCTGCGACCGTAGCAGTCGCACGGTTCCGGACTGCGCGCCTAGAACCGCGAGACCACCGCGGCGGCGAAAATATGAAAAGTTGCATGTGGTATTTAAAGGCGTTTGCGAGTTGCATAAAACCTACAGATGGGGCAACTCAGACATTCCTTATATAAAAAACGAACAGGAATGAAATTAGCCTAGACGTCAACAAGACAAAAATAGCGTGAAGAAAAAGTCAACATATAGTTACACAACGGATAACGGCATGTCGGCTTGTATTCCAATTGTCTCGCGCATCACGTTAGCCCGTTTACGGCGCGTCGTCTCCACCCGCTTGGGCACGGATTCCATCGAACTAAACAGTACGGCAAGTGGTTACCGAAATGTTGAATATGAGCCAGCCATTGTGAGTTTTCCGAGGGACACGAGGTCACCGAGCAGAACTTCATTTATGAGCCTATGTAAAATACAGGGTGTTTCAAAAATGACCGGTATATTTGAAACGGCAATAAAAACTAAACGAGCAGCGATAGAAATACACCGTTTGTTGCAATATGCTTGGGATGACAGTACATTTTCAGGCGGACAAACTTTCGAAATTACAGTAGTTACAATTTTCAACAACAGATGGCGCTGCAAGTGATGTGAAAGATATAGAAGACAACGCAGTCTGTGGGTGCGCCATTCTGTACGTCGTCTTTCTGCTGTAAGCGTGTGCTGTTCACAACGTGCAAGTGTGCTGTGGACAACATGGTTTATTCCTTAGAACAGAGGATTTTTCTGGTGTTGGGATTCCACCGCCTAGAACACAGTGTTGTTGCAACAAGACGAAGTTTTCAACGGAGGTTTAATGTAACCGAAGGACCGAAAAGCGATACAATAAAGGATCTGTTTGAAAAATTTCAACGGACTGGGAACGTGACGGATGAACGTGCTGGAAAGGTAGGGCGACCGCATACGGCAACCACAGAGGGCAACGCGCAGCTAGTGCAGCAGGTGATCCAACAGCGGCCTCGGGTTTCTGTTCGCTGTGTTGCAGCTGCGGTCCAAATGACGCCAACGTCCACGTATCGTCTCATGCGCCAGAGTTTACACCTCTATCCATACAAAATTCAAACGCGGCAACCCCTCAGCACCGCTACCATTGCTGCAGGAGAGCCATTCGCTAACGATATAGTGCACAGGATTGATGACGGCGATATGCACGTGGGCAGCATTTGGTTTACTGACGAAGCTTATTTTTACCTGGACGGCTTCGTCAATAAACAGAACTGGCGCATATGGGGAACCGAAAAGCCCCATGTTGCAGTCCCATCGTCCCTGCATCCTCAAAAAGTACTGGTCTGGGCCGCCATTTCTTCCAAAGGAATCATTGGCCCATTTTTCAGATCCGAAACGATTACTGCATCACGCTATCTGGACATTCTTCGTGAATTTGTGGCGGTACAAACTGCCTTAGACGGCACTGCGAACACCTCGTGGTTTATGCAAGATGGTGCCCGGCCACATCGCACGGCCGACGTCTTTAATTTCCTGAATGAATATTTCGATGATCGTGTGATTGCTTTGGGCTATCCGAAACATACAGGACGCGGCGTGGATTGGCCTCCCTATTCGCCAGACATGAACTTCTGTGACTTCTTTCTGTGGGGACACTTGAAAGACTAGGTGTACCGCCAGAATCCAGAAACAATTGAACAGCTGAAGGAGTACATCTCATCTTCATGTGAAGCCATTCCGCCGGACACATTGTCAAAGGTTTCGGGTAATTTCATTCAGAGACTACGCCATATTATTGCTACGCCTGGTGGATATGTGGAAATAATCGTACTATAGAGTTTCCCAGACCGCAGCGCCATCTGTTGTTGACAATTGTAACTACTGTAAATTTGAAAGTTTGTCTGCCTCAAAATGTACTGTTGTCCCAAGCATATTGCAACAAACGGTGTATTTCTATCGCTGCTCGTTTAGTTTGTATTGCCGTTTCAAATATACCGGTCATTTTTGAAACACCCTGTATGAGGAGTTAATATATTCAGATAGTTTCATATGAAGAAGTAAACGTCTTATCGATGCTGTTGCGAACTCGAGGCCATCGAAAAACGGGTGGTACGAAAGGGAATATCGATTTGGGAACTGCAACAGGTACAAATCGTTTCTCAGTTAGGTGTCATTAATATTTTTATAGCGCAAAATTCTTTCACGATTAAATTTTAAAATCTGTTCTTATATTTGTGGGGCGATATTGCTTTATACTGGTGTATAGATAAGCCCAAATATAATGACCATTGCCCTGCTGAGACCGAATGCCGGCTGGTGGGGTTAGGGGCATGTGACGTGGTAAGGAAAGTAAATATGTGGTGCAGAGAAGAATGGGGAATCATTTAAGCGACGATACGCGCCGCAAACGGAGAAATCCAGACATAGGTTACTTTGGCAAAGGGCAGATTGCTATGGATCGGCACCCAGGAGCGAGCATCTCGGAAAGGTGGCCGGCTGTTGGCGTGCTACTGTCGTGAGCATATACGGGAAGTACTGAGGATGGTGAGACCCCGAGTAGGCGTCAGGGTGGTGGTCTGTCCGCGGCAGATCTGACGACAGAGTCCAGTGCTGGTGCAGGCAACAGTGTTGCAGAAAACCTCATTCAGCATATATTGTTGAACGCACGACAGTAGACGACCCCCATCATTCCAAATGCTGACGTAAAGAAGTTGTCAGTTACAATTTCAGTGACCAAGGACCCTAGACTGATCAATGGAAACGTGTCGCCTAGTCGGTTGAATCAAACTTTTTGTTACACGAGCTCATTGATCATTTCCAGATTCGCTGTCATTTGGGTGAATGGGTGCTCGTACTATGCACGGGGCTACAGATACAGGCCAATGTGTCCAGTTTTGTGCTATGGGGTCTTTCAACATGGCTTCCATAGGACTTGAGGTAGTAATCGAAGGCATCCTGGCAACTGTGGACGGTATGCACATTGATGCTATCCTCCTGCATCCTTTCTTGCTTGATGTCTTCCCTGACACCGATGGCATCTTCCAACAGGATTACTGTCCATCTCACAAGGTCCGAATCGTTCTGCAGTACGCATCTTCAGGTTTTCCTTCTACACTGTTTTAAGAAGTCACACTGATGTACTGGCCACCAAATTAGCCTAATTTTACCCAATGGAACACATCTGTGCCTACAAACAACTGGCGCGTAATTTATGGGAATTACGTGACCTCAGCTTAGACATCTGATGCCACATACGTCTGACAACGTACCAAGGACTGTCGAATCCTTGCAACGTAGAATATTTGTGGTACTGCGCTGCGGAGATGGACCACTGCGCTATTAAACATGTGGCCATAATGTTTTGGCTCATCAACGTATATGTATATCAATGCATTTATGTAATGTAGCAGGAATGTTACCTCCGCATCGCCTATAGGAGGAGAGTCAAGGCCTAACAATTTATGTGAATCATACCTTCTTAGGTGACTAGCCACACAACCATCATCTAGATCCTTTAATTCTCGTGTTTTAACTATTACATATCGTTAACAAAAATAAGTGCCTATAATTTCCTATAGCTTTTTTGATACCGACTCCTTTTAACAACAGATAATATTGCAACTTGATGCCTGCCTGTGTGGGCGAGCGGTTCTAGGCGCTTCAGTCTGGAACCGCGCGACCGCTAAGGCCGCATGTTTGAATTCTGCTTCAGGCGTGGATGTGTGTGATGTCCTTCGGTTGGTTAGGTTTAAGTAGTTCTAAGTTCTAGGTGACTTATGACTTCAGATGTTAAGTCCCATAGTGCTCAGAGCCATTTGAACCATCTTTTGCAGCTTGATTCATATAGACAAATATTATGAACTACAAAAATTGTGGTCCACTGCCGAAATCACAGTCTTAATCGATCGTAATCAACAAGATGCGTGGAAATTCCTTGAAATATATATACAACTACAACTTCACAGCCATCATTTTGTTATAAATAATCTCGTTGTATGATATTCTGGAGTGAAAATAAATGGTTTCACGGTAATATTTCGTTGTAGTTTTAATCATTACATTAGAGGACATTGATTTCAGTAACCCATTAATTCTTGTCATATCCTTTTTTAACAAAACAACCTCACTACAATTTCTAGGATGCCTGTTATCCCATCTGATTGTAGTTGAACGTAATTTTTTATAACATACTGTAGTAGACAACAATTTTCTGCTTAATAATATTTTTCATTTCATTTTTTTGCAGGTAAGTCGATGTATAGTGATTGACGCGCTCTCCATGCTGCTACGAGCTGACGAGTTTCTTAGTAAGGTAAACATTCATTAAATTAAATTAAATTTATTCTACTGAGTTTTTAGACCTAGAGTGACGTTTCTCCCGAAATTAGGAATAATCCCGTTGGCACTGATGTCCGCAGCTCGTGGTCTAGTGGCTAGCGTTGCTGCCTCTGGATCACGTGGTCCCGGGTTCGGTTCCCAGCCGGGTTTGGGATTTTCTCTGCCCGAGGACTGGGTGTTTGTGTTGTCATCATCATCATCATCATCATCATCATCCTCATCATCATCATCATCATCATCATCATTCGCGTAGCGGTGTGGCGACAGGAAGAGCATCCGGCCTCCCGTCAAATTAACCTTGCCAAATCCGACCATAACCCCGCTGACACTGCGCTACTGTTCGACAAAGGCACGAGGAAAAGGAGGAGGGAATCGCTTTAGCACTGAAAAGCAAACAACAAAATAAGATAGATAACTTTCAACTGATTGGCCGAAGACTGTTACGAGAACATATTGTGGCTTTATGTGATGGATTGTTAATATAAGTTCTAAATGAATTTACAAATATGTATTTTAATGCAATGAACGACAGTTACTCGAAACTGTTCCATATTTGTAATAAATATTGTTGCAAGACTTTTTCAATACTGAATACAGAACTGTTCTAAATAACAAGCAAGCATTTGTATTTTCTAGAATAAATTTCAGTCGTCAGTGGCACAGATATTTATTTTTCTCTTCACCGATTTCTGTGATAGTTTTATTTCGTTTTACCGGTTTGTATTTTTTTATTTTCTGAAACTCAGTACTGTACAGGAATAACACATTACATTTCGTTCTTCAGAAAACTAAAATAACTGACAGACACAAAGCAGCTGTAGTTCACGCTCCACAAATACAGCTCGTCTGTCAAGTATTTACTGCTAAGCAGTGGGCACGCTTGTATTTGTTGACACTGGAGGGATGCGAGCGTCGAGGAACTGCAAACGACAGCCACAGCCCGTTTCAAAACATCGTAGATATCGTTTGCTTGTGAGTCTGTAACAGCAGTGTATTAATTGTCACTATGCTTTCCAACGGAATATTGTAAACATTGTGAAATTTGGCGGTGTGCTGTAACTCTGTAGCAGATATTAATTGACGCGTGGAATACCGAATCCTAGAGTACACGGGAACTTTACCTACAGCTCTCAGCGCGTGACTGCTAACATCTCTAGCCCCCAGAGTATGTGTCGCTTCGCCACCATCGGCATAGGTGCATCAGATACATTAGCTAAATTTTGTAAATATTGACAGCACAGTAACAAGTTTCTCACAAGTTTCTGCAGAAATTTGCGAGGAATAAGCTCTCTACACTGACCTTATTTGTAAGAGCAGATTATGCGAAGAACAAACAATGCTCTTCTAACAGTATGTTTGCCCAGAAGTGTACTGACAGCGTCACCCCCGGTATTCTGAAGGAATACAGACTTGAAAAGAAATATGACTTATTGACTTATTGATTCTAAATAGACATTTCATGTTACGCTACAAAAGTTTGGTCTCGAATTCATTGCATCCGTACCCGTCTTATTAGAAATTTAATTATATTTGTGTTATTCTGGCCAGTTTTACACGGGTTTTCAGAAGCTGTGAATGGTGTAGTTGAGACGCAGTGTGATTTATTTCTACATTTTTTCCGTATCGCTTAAAGTGAGCTCAGCGCTAGCGCTGCACGCTGAAAAACTGTTTCCAGAACGTGTGTAGCCTAATAGATATTGCAAACTCATCTGAATTGTGTGCAACTTAATAAACATGAGTAAACATAGCTCTCGTAAAGGATATGGTTAATTTTCAGACCACTACCTTATCAGAAACAGATAATATTCGCGTATATTTACATGTCTTTCATAAGATGTGTATTAATTTGTAAAATATGTATAAAATTTTCACAAGTTTACATTCTTCAACATAATTTCACTCTAGTTCTGCGGGATCAGCTTCAGCATTTAACCTTTTTCGATATAGTTTACTAACTTTCCTTCCATAATGTCTTACGGTATAATTTTTTCGAGTATCTCATCAGTTCAAGCCTCCATTTTCAAAAAGTGTGATACAAATTATTTCTGGTTGAAATTGGAAAACGTCCTGTTGAAATCTGGACAAAAAAACCTTGTGCACTGTGTGTTCCTCTTCATTATATTCATTCTTTCAGGGAATGTGTGTAAATGATATGTCCGTCTTGCAAATGAACAGCGCAGTTCACGAAAAATAATGTACGTAAAGGATCATTACAATTTATTTTGATCCAGAAATGCGTCCATTCTTTAAAAACACTTATTTTCGATAACTTTCATCAACCATCGAATGTTACCTACTAATAAATTACATTTAAGATGAAGTTAAAAGTATTTATTAATGGCGATCTTTTTCTACATGACTGACGAATATCTTCGCAGAACCACCTAATTTGTATATAACGCAAGTTCTATGTATGTAATATCTAGATCCCAATCTTCCTCACCTAAGTAATGCGAGCTGAGTAAGCAACTGCCGTAAATTGTCTTCTATTGCCGCTGCTAAGCTACAATAACTTAGAGATTCTCTTACCCTCTTTCACCTAAATACCCATATGTTTACATGTTTTCCATAAGTTGTGCGTTAGTTGAAGCTAGGAATAAAACGTAACAAATGATATTCTCTCGGAAAATATGTAATGGTTGAAAATAAAAATATGTAATCAGATTAAATCGATATAACGGTTCCTAATTCGTGGAAACATCTGCTTTGGATCCACCTTTCAATTTATGGATTTAGAATCTGTCGTTTCATGAAGAACATTTTGACGTTAACATGGTGTAGGTATCTGGAAAAGAAACGACCACAGAAAAGGTGCAATAATTGCTTAGAACTACAGTAAATGGTAACCTGTTACAGGTCCTTTACCGAAATACTGATTATTACAGGGAGAACGGAAATACGATTTTGAAGGCGGTAAGTTATATAATAAGGTCAAAGTAAAGTATTGATTTAGACATGCATCCAATTTTCAGTGAAACAACAGTCATAAACAGAATTGCACAACAATAACCAAGTGTGTAAAGGTTTCATAGTGATCCTTTACTTAATCCAGAAATATATTTTTCTTCACAAAAAGTACGTGTAGGTCCTCTAAGAAAGTTTTCGTGTAGTTTTACGATCGTAGCAATGATCACAACACGAGCAGTTATTTGTTCTTGCATTTACCGTGTTTTACGTAGTGGAAAGTCAATGCAAGTGAGTGGTGGAAATATTAGATTTACACCACATGCTACTACATGGGTAGGACGTGTAGAGTGTTTTTACGTTTTTAAAGGGAAATGCCAAGTCCTGTGTCCTAAAGAATTTTTTTTCCGGTAACTTCGTCAGCTCATGCTGCCGGATATCTCTTATTCTGACAGTGACACCTGTAAAACACTTCATTTAACAGAGCAAATTGACTAATTGGCGATGACATCGCCCCACAGGTTTACAGAGAATGTATTAAAATTTCTGATACGGTCTCTGAACTGACTTCAACCTTCAATGTTATTTGATTCACGGTATTTGTTCATTACTCGATGTTTAAAAGCAATCTTTTCAGTAAACAGATGCACGGAACTACACTATCCATCGCCGAAACACTCCTTCCCCTCATTCCCTTCCGCCCTTCCGATCTGTGTTATTGGCAGCCCGAAAAATATTTTCTTGCCACAGGACTTGATTGTCAGCCTTGTTTCATTGTTTGCCGCTAACGGTTTCAGAATTTCTTTCATTTTTTATTTATAGCTCCATTGCTAATGGCAAAAATTCGAATGAAATCTGAATGCAAACATCACATCTACATGGAAAACGAGAAACATGTATGAAATTCCTACCACTGGCGATGTTTCAACGGATTAAAATGGAACATATATCGTAATGAAAACAACACATTCTCGTAGTTTATTTACGTCGCTCAGACCCCTCACGTCAGTCTCATTACAATTTTGACGTCTTTGCATTCATGAAAATGTTTTTTGAACGGCGTGCAATGTCCTGCTCAGACCACGTTACCACACTCACAGCGACATTCCTGCTGCTCGTATACTTCACAGCCGCCAACAGTAGTAGAGGCTTACCAACTGTCGAACATCTACCTTGATGGTCATGCATGATGTTATTTAATCAGGTAGTTGTGCACGTTGCCTGAAATTCGTCATAGCTTTTTATGCCTTCAATGATACGTTTTGAACTTATTCATGCACTGGAGGAAGGGTCTTACAACATCAGTATTTCGCGGAAATTTTACATGTCTCATTTAGTTATTAAAACACTCTCACATTCAAATTCGAGAATGTTTTCCATAACCTACATGAGAGTTATGAAAGGTTCCACTGTTTTCTTGTGAACCAGGAAGATCATTCCATTAAAAAATCCATAAAGATTGATAATCTGAATTTGTTAAGATGTGTGACATTGTTTAAAAACTTGTTACCACAACTAGTCACCCTTAACTTGTAGTCTCGTTTGATTCAGACATCATAAAAAAGATGGAAGACTACGATTTTGTTTTCGATTACATACGAATTCATTAGAGTTGGTGCACAAGTTCGCATTGCGATGGATTGGTTATAAAATATGGAACCCCACTTTCAAAGAGCAAACGTTGGTATTTGTCACATAAAATTTAGGAAACCAGGGATAATATAAATCTGGATGGTTGGACTGACATTTGAACTAACGTTCTTACTTCCTCGAGTCCACTGCTTCAATCACGGCATCAACTCGCTATCTACGACAGAGAGGCGCGAATGCTAGCTGTTGGTTTCATCGAGATTTGTGCATATGTATCACAGTGGTGTATTTCAACTTGTATCTTTACATGCTCTGCAAACCGTCGAGGAGATCTTCAGAAATAATTTTAACTTATTTACTTTTCGACTAAAACACGTTTCTGTTTCACGGTTGATTACGATTTGACAAAAATCTTAACAGGCACCTGAAAACAGACCTTCAGCTATTGAGGTGGACATTTCCGTTGATTATTTACTTATTTTTCTTTATTTTTTGCATACATTTTTTACCTGACACCTAGAGTCTAGAAAAGGTCGTACATTCTGCGATTCCCATGTTGCAAAGTAAATCTCGACTCACATTTAGTTTGTAGCTTTTTATGAAAACTTTAAAACTTATTATAAATGAGAAGTAAGAAAGATTCTAATTAATTATGTTAGTTGATTTTAAGAAGAGAAAATGAAGAAGACTTGGAATATAGAAGTTGCAGAGTGCCCTGCACCTATGCACTCCAGGTACAGAGAGAGGCCCTGGAAAAAAATCCAGGCCTTTGCCCCTTGACAGCATGTTTTTCCTACTGATTAGACTGTTATAACACTTAGTGGTGCGGTACAGAGTCTTCCAAATATTGGACTCTCTCCCACAGAGCTAAGGCCTGCTTCTAAGTTGTACACCTTTTATGTTTCCTTTGCGGGTACAGTATCTGAGCACGACCTTATTTCTATTTTTATTATGTACATACTCTTCGGTGTAGCGTTCTGTGTGTTTCCATTCATTTTCAGTCTCAGAAGATACCTCTGTATTCAGCTGTCCTTACCACAGGGACCGAGCAAGGTGGCGCAGTGGTTAGCACACTGGACTCGCATTCGGGAGGACGAAGGTTCAATCCCGTCTCCGGCCATCCTGATTTAGGTTTTCCGTGATTTCCCTAAATCGTTTCAGGCAAATGCCGGAATGGTTCCTTTGAAAGGGCACGGCCGATTTCCTTCCCAATCCTTCCCTACACCGAGCTTGCGCTCCGTCTCTAATGACCTCGTTGTCGTCGGGACGTTAAACACTAACCACCACCACCAATACCACAGGGATTATGCAGCGTGCAACACTTTCAAAGAACACGCCAAAAATTTTCTACATCTACATCTACATGGATACTCTGCAAACCACATTTAAGCGCCTGGCAGAGGGTTCATTCAACCACCTTCACAATTCTCTATTATTCCAACCTCGTATAGCGCTCGGAAAGAATGTACACCTATATCTTTCCGTACGAGCTCTGATTTCCCTTATTTTATCGTTGTGATCATTCCGCCATGTGTAGGTCGGTGTAAACAAAATATTTTCGCATTCGGAGGAGAAACTTGGTGATAATTTCGTGAGAAGATTCCGTCGCAACGAAAAAACACCTTTCTTTTAATAATTTCTAGCCCAAATCCTGTATCATTTCTGTGACACTCTCTCCCATATGTCGCGATAATACAAAACGTGCTGCCTTTCTTTGAACTTTTTCGTTGTACTCCGTCAGTTCTACCTGGTAAGGATCCCACATCGCGCAGCGGTATTCTAAAAGAGGACGGACAAGCGTAGTGTACGCGGTCTCCTTAGTAGATCTGTTACATTTTCTAAGTGTCCTGCCATTAAAACGCAGCGTTTGGTTACCCCATCCCCACAACATTTTCTATGTGGTCTTTCCAATTTAAGTTGTTCGTAATTGTGATACCTAGGTATTTAGTTGAATTTACGGCTTTTAGATGAGACTGATTTATTGTGTAACTGAAGTTTAACGAGTTCCTTTTAGTACTCATGTGGATGATCTCACACTTTTCGTTATTTAGGGTCAACTACCACTTTTCGCACCATTCAGATATTTTTTCTAAATCGTTTTGCAGTTTGTTTTGACCTTCTGCTGTCTTTATTATCCGATAAACGACAGCGTCATCTGAAAACAACCGAAGACGGCTACTCAGATTGCCTCCCAAATCGTTTATGTAGATAAGGAACAGCAAAGGGCCTGCAACACTACCTTGGGGAACGCCTGAAATCACTTCTGTTTTACTCGACGACTTTCCGTCAATTACTACGAACTGTGACCTCTCTGACAGGAAATCGCAAATCCAGCCACATAACTGAGACTATATTCCATAAGGACGCAATTTCACTACGAGCCGCTTGTGTGGTACAGTGTAAGAAGCCTTCGGGAAACCCAGGAATACGGAATCGATCTGAAATCCCTCGTCAATAGCACTCAGCACTTCACGTGAATAAAGAGCTAGTTGTGTTTCACAAGAACGATGCTTTCTAAGCCCATGTTGACTGTGTGTCAATAGACCAGTTTCTTCGAGGTAATTCATAATGTTCGAACGCAATATACACTCCTGGAAATGGAAAAAAGAACACATTGACACCGGTGTGTCAGACCCACCATACTTGCTCTGGACACTGCGAGAGGGCTGTACAAGCAATGATCACACGCACGGCACAGCTGACACACCAGGAACCGCGGTGTTGGCCGTCGAATGGCGCTAGCTGCGCAGCATTTGTGCACCGCCGCCGTCAGTGTCAGCCAGTTTGCCGTGGCATACGGAGCTCCATCGCAGTCTTTTAACACTGATAGCATGCCGCGACAGCGTGGACGTGAACCGTATGTGCAGCTGACGGACTTTGAGCGAGGGCGCATAGTGGGCATGCGGGAGGCCGGGTGGACGTACCGCCGAATTGCTCAACACGTGGGGCGTGAGGTCTCCACAGTACATCGATGTTGTCGCCAGTGGTCGGCGGAAGGTGCACGTGCCCGTCGACCTGGGACCGGACCGCAGCGACCCACGGATGCACGCCAAGACCGTAGGATCCTACGCAGTTCCGTAGGGGACCGCACCGCCACTTCCCAGCAAATTAGGGACACTGTTGCTCCAGGGGTATCGGCGAGGACCATTCGCAACCGTCTCCATGAAGCTGGGCTACGGTGCCGCACACCGTTAGGCCGTCTTCCGCTTACGCCCCAACATCGTGCAGCCCGCCTCCAGTGGTGTCGCGACAGGCGTGAATGGAGGGACGAATGGAGACGTGTCGTCTTCAGCGATGAGAGTCGCTTCTGCCTTGGTGCCAATGATGGTCGTATGCGTGTTTGGCGCCGTGCAGGTGAGCGCCACAATCAGTACTGCATACGACCGAGGCACACAGGGCCAACACCCGGCATCATGGTGTGGGGAGCGATCTCCTACACTGGCCGTACACCTCTGGTGATCGTCGAGGGGACACTGAATAGTGCACGGTACATCCAAACCGTCATCGAACCCATCGTTCTACCATTCCTAGACCGGCAAGGGAACTTGCTGTTCCAACAAGACAATGCACGTGCGCATGTATCCCGTGCCACCCAACGTGCTCTAGAAGGTGTAAGTCAACTACCCTGGCCAGCAAGATCTCCGGATCTGTCCCCCATTGAGCATGTTTGGGACTGGATGAAGCGTCGTCTCACGCGGTCTGCACGTCCAGCACGAACGCTGGTCCAACTGAGGCGCCAGGTGGAAATGGCATGGCCAGCCGTTCCACAGGACTACATCCAGCATCTCTACGATCGTCTCCATGGGAGAATAGCAGCCTGCATTGCTGCGAAAGGGGGATATACAGTGTACTAGTGCCGACATTGTGAATGCTCTGTTGCCTGTGACTATGTGCCTGTGGTTCTGTCAGTGTGATCATGTGATGTATCTGACCCCAGGAATTTGTCAATAAAGTTTCCCCTTCCTGGGACAATGAATTCACGGTGTTCTTATTTCAATTTCCAGGAGTGTATGTTCTAAAATCCTGCTGCATATCGACGTTAACAATATGGGCCTGTAATTTAGTGGATTACTCCTACTACCTTTCATGAATGTTGGTGTGACCTGTGCAACTTTCCAGTCTTTGGGTACAGATCTTTCGTCGAGCGAACGGTTGTATATGATTGTTAAGTATGGAGCTAATGCATCAGCATACTCCGAAAGGCGCAAACTGTTAGCCCTACGGAAAAAAAATGAACATGAACTTTTTGTAGTAAATTTAATGTAGTTAAATTTTGTACTGGGATTGTCGCTAGAGGTCACAGTTTCCCAATTATTCAAGAAAAACGTAAAAGTGATCTTCAGATGATTTTTTTTAATAGTGGCGTCCAGTGAAAATATGTGCCAGTGCAAAATTTAACTACATTAAATTTTCTACAAAGATGTCCTGTTCATTTTTTTCTTTAGGGCTAATACGAGGGCTGTCCAGAAAGTAAGATACGATTGGTCGCGAAATGAAAATCACGGTGAAAATCAGAAATGTTTCATTTGTAACAGTTAGCTACACCTTTCAGCTACTACTCTACGTAGTCGCCGTTCTGACTCAGACATTCGTCGTAGAGTTGTACCAACTTTTCAATGCTCTCATCATAGAAGGCAGCCGCCGGTGCTTTCCGCCAATTCTCTACGCTGGCCTAAAGCTCGTTGTCTGTGCCAAAATGTTGTCTTCATAGCCAGCGGTTCGTTTGAGCAGACAATTACGGGCTGTATTGTGGGTAACCAAACATTTCCAATTGAAACGATACTGGAACATCTTCATTGCCCCTGCAGAATGAGGCTGAGAATTCTCTTGAAGAAGAAACCGCACGACAGTTATGTAATGTTGGTTGCATAGCTTCAGGGGAAAATTCTCACCAGGCCCTCGTACTTGGCGGGAGACACTATTTTCTATAACATTTTTACGCGCTCACTAAGAGCTCAGGAATGAAAAGAGCGACATAATTCTGCCTAGAGTCATACTAGACACACTGCGCAACACGTCTTTGCAAAGCTTTATCAGATTTTCATAGTCGTTTCCATTTCGCGTTCGATCGTAACTTACTTTCAGGACAGCCCTCGTAGTTTGGGTGTAGCGAGTGAGAGAAAAGGAAAATCTTGCTAGTGGTATTTGAAGACATTGCGAGCTGCATAAAACCCAGGGTTAGCAGCAGCTCAACCACCCTGTATGTCGCAAAACAATCCTGCGTATGGAGGCAGGAAACCCTTCAGACGTAATTGCCCAGCTAGTGCATCAGACACTATGTAGCTTGCTTTTGACAGGCATCAAGGCTGTTAGAGAGCAGGTTCGGACTCTTGCGAATAGTGATTCTAATTTGCCCTAGTGAGCTTCTTTGTCATTGTGTGATCCGCGGAGCATCAGAAGCTCCACAAGTCGGCAAGTTAAGTACTGAGCTGACACCCGCCCTCCGCACTGGCAGTTAATCTCGGCCGTAAGCGGATGACCGCGGCGGCGGCAGCTGCGTGTCGCTCGGTCGTGCCTCCTGTTGTTTCCCCGGCGCTGACAAAGGCTGCAGGCCCTGCATTATACAGCGGCGCAGCGGCGCGCCGCCGTCCTCCGGGGAATTGCAGGTTGGCGCTGCTTGGCAGATTGCTCCCGCGGACGACATTGTCCCGTCCATCGCGGCCTCTGGGGCGAGGCCGCGTCGCGCGCTGTCGCCGGGCCCGCACGTCTCTCCGACACCGCAGAGACCAGCATTCCTGTTTTTCACCACAAGCGCCTCGCATTTGCATTCTTTTTTTCCGAGTGCTTTCTGTTATTTTGCAGTGCGGTACACGGTACGTCGTCTCGCGGACGAAAGCACGCCACCGAGACGTAATCCCCTGTTGTTTACGAGGGCCACACTGCGAAACACATTGTACAGCCTGCATAGACTAACAGAGTCGCAGCAGACTGCCGTCAGAATTTAATTTTCTTCTATGGAAAGACGTCGCAGCTAGTTCCGTACTCTGACTACACTTAAAACTTTGCTGCTCATACGCCATCCTCATTTTTTCAGTCTGAAATAAAGGTGCTCCTTTATGGCATGCTTGAAGTGTCTGTGCAGTTTGTTAAACCTACACAATATGTAACATACATACACTCTATTGTTGTCGTCTTCAGTCCAGAGAGTGGTTTGATGCAGCTCTCCATGCTACTCTATCCTGTGGAAGCTGCTTCATCTCACAGTACTTAATGTAACCTACATCCTTCTGAATCTGCTTAGTGTATTCATCTCTTGGTCTCCCTCTACGGTTTTTACCCTCCACACTGTCCTCCAATACTAAATTAGTGATCCCTTTGAGCCTCAGAACATGTCCTACCAACCACTCTCTTCTTCTAGTCAATTTGTGCTACAAATTTCTCTTCTCCTCAATTCTATTCAATACGTTCTCATTAGTTATGTCATCTAACCATCTAATCTTCAGCATTCTTCTGTAGCACCACATTTCGAAAGCTTCTATCCTCTTCTTGTCTAAACTATTTATAGTCCACGTTTCACTTCCATACATGGCTACACTCCATACAAATACTTGCAGAAACGACTTCCAGACACTTAAATCTATACTCGATGTTAACAAATTTCATTTTCTTCAGAAACGCGTTCCTAGCCATTGCCATCATTTTATATCCTCTATACTTCGACCATCATCAGTTACTTTGCTCCCTAAATAGCGAAACTCATTTACTATTTTAAGCGTGTCATTTCCTAATCTAATTCCCTCAACATCAACCGATTTAATTCGACTACATTCCATTATCCTCGTTTTGCTTTTGTTGATGTTCATCTTATATCCTCCTTTCAAGACACTGTCCATTCCGTTCAGCTGCTCTTCCAAAAAAATGGCTCTGAGCACTATGGGACTTAACATCTATGGTCATCAGTCCCCTAGAGCTTAGAACTACTTAAACCTAACTAACCTAAGGACATCACACAACACCCAGCAATCACGAGGCAGAGAAAATCCCTGACCCCGCCGGGAATCGAACCCGGGAACCCGGTCGAAGGAAGCGAGAACGCTACCGCACGACCACGAGATGCGGGCAGCTGCTCTTCCAGGTCCTTTGTTGTTGTCTCTGAGAGAATTACAATGTCATTGACGAACCTCAAAGTTTTTACTTCTTCTCCATGGACTTTAATACCTACTCCGAATTTTTCTTTTGTTTCCTTCACTGCTTGCTCATATACAGATTGAATAACATCGGGGAGAGGCTACAATTGTCTCACTCCCTCCCCAACCGCTGCTTCCATTTCATGCCCCTCGACTCTTATAACTGTCATCTGATTTCTGTAAAAATTGTAAATAGCTTTTCGCTCCCTGTATTTTACCCCTGCTACCTTCAGAATATGAAAGAGAGTATTCTAATCAACATTGTCAAAAGTTTTCTCTAAGTCTACAAATGCTAGAAATGTAGGTTTACCTTTCCTTAATCTTTCTTCTAAGATAAGTCGTAGGGTCAGTATTGCCTCACGTGTTTCAACATTTCTACGGAATCCAAATTGATCTTCCCCGCCGGCCGTGGTGGTCTCGTGGTTCTAGGCGCTCAGTCGGCAAAAGCGTGATTGCTACGGTCGCAGGTTCGAATCCTGCCTCGGGCATGGATGTGTGTGATGTCCTTAGGTTAGTTAGGTTTAATTAGTTCTAAGTTCTAGGCGACTGATGACCACAGATGTTAAGTCGCATAGTGCTCGGAGCCATTTGAACCATTTTTTTTATCTTCCCCGAGGTCGGCTTCTACCAGTTTTTCCATCCGTCTGTAAAGAATTCGTATTAGTATTTTGCAGCCGTGGCTTATTAAACTGATAGTTCGGTACTTTTCACATTTGTCAATGCCTGCTTTCTTTTGGATTGGAATTATTATATTCTTCTTGAAGTCTGAGGGTATTTCGCCTGTCTCATACACCTTGCTCACCAGATGGTAGAGTTTTGTCAGGGCTGGCTTTCCCAAGGCTATCAGTAGTTCTAATGGAATGTTGTCTACTCCCGGGGCCTTGTTTCGATTTAGATCTTTCAGTGCTCTGTCAAACTCTTGACTGTAAGAAAAAAAAAAGAACAACGCTCCATGGAGGAATTATCCGAATGGGACGGAAATCGGTAGATGTGTGTACGTGTGCAGACGGACAAATGATTACAATTACCGAAAAATTGTATGATTTACCAAAGAGAAATATCTTCACGACTTGAGGAACTCAATAACGTTTTGGTCCACTTCTGGCCCTTTTCAAACAATTGTTTGGGATGGAATTGATGTACAGAGCTACTAGCTGTCCTTCTGAGGGATATCGAGCCAAATTCTGTCCAACTATCGCGTTAGGTCGTCAATATCCCGAGCTTATGGGTGGGTTCTGCTGATAATGCTCCACACATTCTCTACGGGGGGAGAGATCCGGCGACACTATGGGACTTAACATCTGAGTTCATCAGTCCCCTGGAAAATAACTGTTTGCAGATGATGCTGTCATTTACCGTCTTGTGAAGTCATCAGATGATCAAAACGACTAGCAAAATGATTTAGATAAGATATCTGTATGGTGCGAAAAGTGGCAGTTGTCCATGAATAAGTAAAAGTGTGAGGTTATTCGCATGAGTACTAAAATAAATCAACTAAATTTCTATTACGCGATAATTCACACAAATCTGAAGGCTCTCAATTCAAGTAAATACGTAGGGATTACAATTACAAATAACCTAAATTGCAACGATCACAGAATAATGTTGTAGGTAGAGCAAACAAAACACCGCGATTCATTGGCAGAACACTTAGAAGGTGCAACAGGTCTACTAGAGAGACTGCTTACACCACGCTTGTCCGCCCTTTTCTGGAGTATTGCTGTGCGCTGTGGGAACCGTATCATGTGGGACTGACGGATGTCATCGAAAAAGTACAAAGAAGGGCAGATCGTTTTGTATTATCGAGAAATAGGAGTGGCAGTCATTAAAACAAAGGCGTTTTTCGTTGAGACGGGACCTTCTCATGAAATTTCAATCACCATTTTTCTCCTGTGATTGCGAAAACATTCTGTTGCCACCCATCTATATAGGTAGAAATGATCTTCACGATAAAATAAGAGAAATCAGGGCTCGCACGGAAAAATTTAAGTGCTCGTTTTTCCCGCGTGCCATTCGAGAATGGAAGGGTAGAGAGACAGCTTGAAAGTAGTTCATTGAACCCTCTGCCAGGAACTTTTGTGTGAATAGTAGAGTAATCACGTAGATGTAGATGTAAAACTACTTAAAACTAACTAACCTAACGAAATCACACACATCTATGGCCAGCCGCGGTGGTCTCGCGGTTTTAGGCTCGCAGTCCGGAACCGTGCGACTGCTACGGTCGCAGATTCGAATCCTGCCTCGGGCATGGATGTGTTTGATGTCCTTAGCTTACTTAGGTTTAAGTTGTTCTAAGTTATAGGGGACTGATGACCACAGCAGTTGAGTCCCATAGTACTCAGAGCCATTTGAACCACATCTATGCCTGAGGCAGGATTCGAACCTGCGACCGTAGCGGTAGTGCGGTTCCAGACTGAAACGCCTAGAACCGCTCGGCGACAGCGGCCGGCTTGTTGGTCCAGGCACGGTTTGGCAAGCAGTAGAAACTCTCGATAAGTGCGAGTGGGTATTGTCTTGCCGAAATGTAAGCCCAGAATGACTTGCCATGTAGGGCAACTAAACTTTGCGAAGATCATCATCGAACACCGTTGTGCTGTGAGGGTGGCGGGCATGTCAACCAAAGGGGTCCTGCTGTGAAATGAACATGATTCGTGGTTGTCAAGCCGTATGGCAGGCGACAGTCAGGTTGATATCCCACCACTGTCCGGGGTGTCTCCAGGTATCTCTTCGCTCTGGAGTCTCATTGAATGATGAAGAATTGTCTTAAGTGATTTGTTCCGTATCGAACTGAGCACTATGTCCAGAGACAAGGTGTCTGAAGACAACCCGGATACCGGTGGGATAACAACGTGACTGTCGCCAGTCATACAGTCAGACAACATTTCAGCAAGACAATGCCCGCCTGCATACATCTAGAGGTTCTAGTGCCTGTCTTCGTCAATGCTAAATCTTATCTCGACCAGCAAGACCGCCGGGTCTGTCCACAATCGAGGACGCTTGGAGCATTATGGTCAGGGCCCCCCAAGAAGCTCGGGATTTTGACGATCTAACGCACCAATTGGACAGAATTTGGAACAATATCTCGCAGGAAGACATGCAACAACTCACTCAATGCCAAGCCGGGGTGGCCATACACAGAATATATAAGTGCGGCCGATGAGCGACTGTTCCATCGACGTGGCAGTTTTATTTACATATAACTAGAAGGATATTAGTAAAGAGATCCCGTCATCCAGAGAAATAAGCGCTTCATTTTGCAAGAAAACAAATCTCCTTTCTCCTTTGTTAGTCTAGTATATCGAGGTGTAGAGACGTGTGATAGTTCTTTCGAATTCCAAAGAATACATTTACTGCTACGCAGCTACGCTCAAACTCAGTGACAACGTGGGATTTTCGTTAGATAGTGTATGCAGTCATATGCCAGCTTAGAAGCGTCAAATGACTGTTGTTTGTGGCAGTGGTTCAGTGTTAAATTAATTGTAGTATAGGCGTATGAAATAGTCTAAAATTTTCATTACACTGTTCTTTCTCTTCGTTCTTAATACTATAATTCTCATATTTTTAAACTGCAGCTTCCTGTTCAGTTCTGTAAGTCAGCTTTCCGTTCATTTATACACGATTCATCAATTTGATTTACTTTTTGTAGGTTGTTGTTAAAGCCTGTAACAAACATATTTAAAGAGGAATGGGTATAAAGTTCTCGGCCTGGCCTAAGGATGGCAAGATGTCATTGAAATTTTGTTTTTCTTATGGTTAACACACGTCGTACAGTAATGCTGATCAAGTATCAACCTGGTCTGCGAGACACTCCTTTGTACAGCGACTTTTTAAAATAGTTGTGTTGTGCGCGATTCATTCAAGTGGATGAACTAGAAAACCGCGCGCTCATTTAATTCTTTATGCAGAACAGAAATTTGTCTAAAGCTGAAACCAAATCTAACTTTGCTTCTCTTCAGTGAGCTGCAGTTTTTTCCGTAAAAAAAAAGACCTCCATAGCTAAAAGGTCAGTAAGTGCGAATGTCAGCGGGGAGACACGGGTTCAGCTGCCAGTATTGTCACTGAAGTTACCTTCGTTGTGGGAAAGCAAGTGGTTGCACTGAGCAACAGACAGGCAGTTTAGGTGCACTGCGAGCAAAAGTGGCTGCAACTTTTGGAAGGGTAAGCTGATAGCATTCATGCCTCTCCAAACTGCATCCAATGTCGTCGTTGGCAGAGGATGATATGATGGCAAGTCGCCATCGCGTGATCTTCAGGGGGTTTTTCTTCTTTTGTTGTTACCTCATTCCTCCCAGCCCATACGACCGGGGGAAGTCTGTCAACGGTACACATCCACTGTTGATTCACAGAGATTTAAAAATATATAAAAATTATTTTCACATAGTAAAAGCTTTTGAAGTGTGTAAGATTTGTAAATTAAGTGTCTCGTAAAATATAATGCTGGTTCTTTTGTAATTTCAAAAAATAAAACTGATGGCTTCTACTAATATTTGCCATTGTTTTCTAGTTTTGAGGAAGACGTAACCAGTGGATGATGACGATTTTTGTGTGAGGGTGTGAAGGAAGAATGACGGATAGAAACGCTGAGTATGTGGAATTCTAACACAACTGTTGGCAAGGGAGGCAGAAGAATGAGGAGGGGAAAAAAAAGGGAAGTCTCTTCAGTATGGAAGCAATTTCCGGTTGGATTTAGTGGTCAGGTAAGGAGATATGGCTGAAGTTCCGCTGGAATAGGATGGGGAGGATTGTGCAAAAGTGTAAGGTTGGGTGGCTGTGTCGGTGTGAGCGAGGTACAGAGCAAGGATTGGCAATCATAGATGATACGATTGGTTGCTTGTGTCAATTTTGCATGAAATGTAGTAAATTCGAATGTCTTGAGCGCTGGGCTGCAGAAAGGGGGAATTAATAAGGCGATATAAGGGTGGAGGGGATCGTAGACGGATGACAGCAATATTACAGTCACTGAGAAAACAAGAGAACTCCTTGCCGAGATATGGGGTATCGTCTCAGTTGTGCGACTGGATTCGTGATTTCCTGTCAGGAAGGTCGCAGTTCGTAGTAATAGACGGCAAATCATCGAGTAAAACAGAAGTGATATCAGGTGTTCCCCAGGGAAGCGTCCTGGGACCTCTGCTGTTACTGATCTATGTAAATGACCTGGGTGACAATCTGAGCAGTTCTCTTTGGTTGTTCGCAGATGATGCTGTAATTTACCGTCTAGTAAGGTCATCCGAAGACCAGTATCAGTTGCAAAGCGATTTAGAAAAGATTGCTGTATGGTGTGTCAGGTGGCGGTTGACGCTAAATAACGAAAAGTGTGAGGTGATCCACATGAGTTCCAAAAGAAATCCGTTCGAATTCTATTACTCGATAAATAGTACAATTCTCAATGCTGTCAGTTCAACTAAGTACCTGGGTGTTAAAATTACGAGCAACTTCAGTTGGAAAGACCACATAGATAATATTGTGGGGAAGGCGAGCCAAAGGTTGCGTTTCATTGGTAGGACACTTAGAAGATGCAACAAGTCCACTAAAGAGACAGCTTACACTACACTCGTTCGTACTCTGTTAGAATATTGCTGCGCGGTGTGGGATCCTTACCAGGTGGGATTGACGGAGGACATCAAAAGGGTGCAAAAAAGGGCAGTTCGTTTTGTGTTATCACGTAATAGGGGAGAGAGTGTGGCACATATGATACGCGAATTGGGATGGAAGTTATTACAGCAAAGACGTTTTTCGTCGCGGCGAGATCTTTTTACGAAATTTCAGTCACCAGCTTTCTCTTCCGAATACGAAAATATTTTGTTGAGCCCAGCCTACATATGTAGGAATGATCATCAAAATAAAATAAGAGAAATCAGAGCTCGAACAGAAAGGTTTAGGTGTTCGTTTTTCCCGCGCGCTGTTAGGGAGTGGAATAGTAGAGAGATAGTATGATTGTGGTTCGATGAACCCTCTGCCAAGCACTTAAATGTGAATTGCAGAGTAGTCATGTAGATAGCAAATAAAACTCTCAAGAAAGTTTATGATTGGTGAATGAGTAATAAAGTGACATTGAACATAAAGAAAACTAATGTCATGAATTTCAGTTTGAAGAGGAAAAATGACAATGTTAAATTAAATGTAGATGACACCTCTATAGACTTTGTAACAGATGCAAAATTTCCCTTTCCTTTCTCCCTAGCCCCTCTTCAGTTTACAAAGTTTCATTGTAATGGGATGAATGGTATACGAACGCAATAAATACGATCAAATACACATTTATATTTACAAGTCAGATTTAACTACGGAATGCCCGTAGTGACGCCACATAACGGTGGAGAACGTGTGCGATATCTATTAATGTTCTGTGTGATATTGTACTTTAACCGTTTGCGTATCGTATTGATTCTTGCAAACAGGATGTCATCAGTATGTTATGCCCTTAGAATCCTATCATCAGTGTGTAACATGCAGTGTCTTTTAGTTACATATTATTCATGTGTATACTCTATTCTTAGCTATGGACTTCTTTTTTGGGAAACAAATGTACAAAATATGAACACAATTTTCAAACTCCAAAAAAGAGCCATAAGAATAATAACCAAAAATACTAGTCGAGCTCATTGTAAAGATCTGTTCAGAACACTGGGAAATTTAACTGCTCCATGTGAATACATTTACCACTCAGTTGTACACATGAAAAGTAACATTTGTAATTACTGCACAAGCAGCTCTGTCCATGACCATTCAACAAAAGATAGCCTAAACTTACATTTACCAAGAAAAATAAACATAAAACTCAAAACATCATTTTCTACCAAGGAATAAAACTGTACGATAAATTATCAAAAGAGAGTAAAGAAATTGCCAAAATACACTTCTTTAAAAAGGCAGCTAAAAAGTACCTGTTATGCAATACATTTTATACATTGAAGAATTACTTAGCTAAAGCAGAGTAGCGATTTGATAAAAAATGTTATACAAATATATAATAATAATAATAATGATTATAAAATATCCAACATTACACGTAACACCATCACTTTATGTTTTTTTCCTTCTTTTTTTCCTTTCTAGAAGTACTTAATCACAAGCTATGCAATACTAACACCTCTTGCTCTTTCTGAGCTCAAAATCTCATACATTATGGAGGGATACAGACTCAATTTTTCAGCGTAGCAAATGGGAAGTTGCGGTACAGATAATGGCCCAGAGATCATCAGTGTGTGTGTGTGTGTGTGTGTGTGTGTGTGTGTGTGTGTGTGTGTGTGTGTGTGTGTAGTGAGTGAAGTGTTATGAAACAATGTGTGTATAGTGTTTGCAGTGACTGATAGTGAGATATGAGTGAACAATGTGGAATTAAATTATTTAATAAGTTATTTGTAAAAAAGGTATTGTACACCAGGAGTAAATCTAATGATTGTCTCTAACTAGAACTCTGTTAATATATCTGTATACGAATTAGCTTATTTTAAATTAATCTAAATTTGTAAATACTTTGACGTATCCTATATCTTTGTAAAAAGAGATCTGCGGGTGAATTAAGCTACTACAACTATTACATATGTAGGCGAGGCGGAGTGTATAGTGTTCAAGAATTTGGAGGAAGTGACTCATAGTTGCAAAGTCAGGTCTCCCCCCCCCCCTTTTTTCCGTTCATCGTCAGTCCAAGAACTTATCATGTTGCCTTTTGACCCTGGCCTGCCTTCGTTGTGTTTCGTGAACGCAGTTCCAGTGACATTGAGCGTTAACGACCTCGCCACGGGAAGTACTTTGTATAGCTGTGTTTAGGAGAAAGTGTCGTTTACCCGGTCGCAGCCGACAGCCTTCCACCGTGCAGTGCTCGTAATAGGATCCTCGCGGGGAGCCGGTTGCTTTGTGTGGCGGCTTCTCTGTCAGGAGAAATACCCCCCCCCCCCCCCCCTTCGCCACAGCTCCCGCCCTTCGCGCCACGGGCGGCGGCTCGCTCCGTTCTTCGGTAGTCACGCTTTGTAACACGGTGCGGTATAACTGGCAGTGGTGAGGCGCGCTCCATCGCCATCGCATCGCATTCCGTGCGCCACTAATGTACTTGTTTGCTGGATCGGACCTGCCTCAGATGTGTGTTTACGCTGTTTATTAACATTAATTCAGTGCTGATCGCTGTATGATTCGATGGATCAGCGGTTCTTTTTGTTCTTCTGTGATGAAAGCAGTCGAACAGATTGCAACCGTTTCTCGCTCCATCAGATATCCTGCTTCCTACGCTCGAGAAATGCGTACACAATCAGGCCTCCACATCCTGACAAGTGAAGACTGTGAACCAGCTGGTTCTTTTGAAAAGTTCTCGACCACAGAAAAAGTTACGTTTGTCTTGCTGTACTTAGTTTTTTTGTTATGTTGGCGCTTCTGCGCCCGAACTCCAAACGAACACATCTTTGAGAAGGACAGTGTACGAAGGTATTTGGTCAACAGAGAAAGTGTAGGGTGTAAAGTACAAATCGTTGCATGACCTACTCGTACAGCGTTAAACGCGGCGTGCTAGCTTGCGAGACTGGCAGGTGAGCCAGACCCGGATAGAATCTGCGTGGTGGATTAACGGCCGTGAGTTGATACAACGGCTAGACTGAGCGTGATTTTTAGGTGGTTTCCCACGCTAGGTTCGGCAAACGCTGGGCTGGTACCAAATTTCGCAGCAGAGAATACGATACGCAAACGCACTACTTTGAGATTCCCACTGTACGTTGAACGTAATTATGCATCCGAACTGAAAGGTGGTGGACTTATTGCACATCGAAATGAACAAATTATGTGAATGGGTGGTGTCTGTTGTTTCGGATGAAGTTATCCATTTTCAGGTGGGTTGATATATCAGCAGCAATGAGGCTATGTGCCATATTTCAAGTTTCACGGAAGTACCACACAGTGCAACATCGAAAAAAAATGGTTCAAATGCCTCGAAGCACTATGAGACTTAATATCTGAGGTTATCAGTCCCCTACACTGCGAACTACTTAATCCTAACTAACCTAAGGACATCTCACACATCCATGCCCGAGGCAGGATTCGAACCTACGACCGCTGCAGCAGCGCGGTTCCAGACGGAAGCGCCTAGAACCGCTCGACCACAGCGGCCTGTCAACATTGAAAAAAAAATCCAACAACGATAAAACACCCTAGCTGAAGACTATCAAAATCTGCATTCGTCTGATGCATTGCGCTATATTTACGTAATACATGCAGATGTCGGTTTGTTTCAAAGATCCAACGATCGATGACTTTGAATTTCAGACATACATAGAAGCTTGCCAGAAACTTCTTTTCCTAGAAAATGACCAACATTTAGAAATTTTGTTGATGGAAACCTCCGTCATCAGTCATCCGCGATAGGTAAGACAATATTCGCTATCATTTTGACCACATGTTCCCATCCAATGCTAGTTATCTCCGGAAAAGGACTTGACCGAAGACAAACTGGACCGCTCTCGTACTGGTAGCAACGATAATACAATTTACAATTCCATTTTCGACAACATTTTCAGTGAACCTATGATAGAAATCGAAGACGTATGCTTAATCAACAACGACACAACTCTCATTCAGCTTGGCATGGTTGCGCGCCAACTTTCTTCGTATGACTTTTATGATCAAGATTTATTGAGACAACAATAATTCAATACTGAAGACTTGCGTACATTTGTCGAAGTAGATAAATGATTCTTAGATGCCGCTCAAAAATTGGCCTACAACATAACTAAAAATTCCGCGCCTAGTGGTGTAGGCAGCCTCGTTTTCTTTGATCACCGGCAATGGAGAAACGTTTTTCCTTAGATTTCTATTAGTTCAAATTCGCTCTGAAAATAGAACTCCTTTAGACCCTGCGTCGTTAGGTATTGCGGCTACATTATTCGATAGTGGATGCCAACCCTAATGATATAGGCGGCCTCGTTTTCCTTGATTAACGGCAATGGAGAGACGTTATTCCTTAGTTTCCTATTAACTCAAATTCGTCCTCAAAATAGAACTCCTGTGGCCCTTGCGTCTTAGATATTGGGCTACGGTGGATGAACAGCGCATGCTGCAATCAAATTGCCATTGAATACACAATTTACCGAAGCTCAGATATGTAATATTTTGACAAGTTCTGCCTTGAGGAAAGTGCTGCAAACTTGCAGACTGGTTGTCTGGGACCAATACACCATGACCCGTAAGAAATCGTTCGGAGCGCTTGATCGACGTCTTCAGGATTTACGAGCAAATGCAAACCCGTTCGATGGAGCTCTTATTTTATTAGCAGGTGACTTGTGACAGATTGCAGCGATCATACCAAAATTAACACCAGCTGATGAAATCAACATTTGTCTGAAAACATCGCATCTTTCGAGGCATGTATAGAAACACTACAAGACTAACATGCGCGTATATCTGCTGCACAGTGCATCATCCGTATTTTCTGAACATTTAAAGTACCACCTGATGCCGAAGCAAAAAATATTTCACTTCTTTTGAACTTTTGTATAATTCGTCCACAGATCTAACAATTAATTCAGAACGTCTTCCGACGAATTAAGGCAAACGTCTTGCCACAGTGGATACACCGGTTCCCGTGAAATCACCGAAGTGAAGCGCTATCGGGCGTGGCCGGCACTTGGATGGGTGACCATCCAACCGCCATGCGCTGCTGCCATTTTTAGGGGTGCACTCAGCCTCGTGATGCCAATTGAGGAGCTACTCGACCGAATAGTAGCGGCTCCGGTCAAAGAAAACCATCATAACGACCGGGAGAGCGGTGTGCTGACCACACGATCCTCCTATCTGCTTCCTCAGCTGAGGATGACACTACGGTCGGATGGTTCTCGATGGGCCACTTGTAGCCTGACGACGGAGTGCTTTTTTCCAACGAATTTCCACCAACTGATATATTCATTTATGTACTCCAAAATCTTAAGTTCTCAGGAATGTAGGAAAACATTCTGCTGGTGAGTGTATGGTGTGTAACGGGATGGACTTACAATATAATGAAATTGATTTTTTGCCATTACAGCAGTTGCTAAGTTTTGCAATCTCTTTGAAAAATAAGCTCATAAGCCATTCTCTTCTGGAGGAAGTAATTAGTACGCATTGTCAAGATACGTTTTTAGTAGTGGTTTAAGTACTTTTTTCCTCATACATTTTCACGGTATTTTGAACTTTAATCAAAGTACACTAATGTTCAGAAAAAAAGAATACCTGGAACCCCTAGAGATAGGACATTTATATTCACAGGACATTTACATTAGTATGTTTTGCAGAAATGATTAGCGTTTGACTCGTGTCGGCCAGTGGGTTCAGGTTCAACACTGATATCACTAAGCAGCTCCACCAACCGGTAAAATGTGCCTATGGCTCTTGTTTTCGCTATAAACCGAAGGTAATGGATCTGTGCTACTTGAGCAAACGTGCAGACATATGCGGAAACTATACCGTCAAATTAGTGAGTTAGAAAGAGGGCACATTACCGGAATGAGACAATGTGATGTATCCATCTGGGAAATGTCTACTCGTGTGGAGTGTGTGTGCAGAATGGTTCACGAAGGCCATAGATCTGCGTCCTCCTCGGCTCTGGCGAAGTAGTGAAACAGTGTAACACATCGTACACTATTAAGTGTGACAGCCCGTTGCCGTTTATTCACGGTATGGATTACGTGCGCGGCGTCCGCTTGTCCGCCTACCTTTTAAGAATATTGAGAAACATGCTAGACGGCAGTGGTGTATGGAACGATGTCACTAGGGAGAGGAATGGCATCATAGAGTGTTTCTGGACAAATACAGGTTCTGTTTGTTTGAAAAAAATGGCTGCATTTTGGTTCGCCGCAGACAAGGTGAGCAGCATCGTAGTGACCGCATTCGCATGAGACACAGCGCCACCTCATGGCCCTGCGGTGTGGGATGCTATTGGGTACAACCTCAGTTGATGAATGTCTAGATCACTGTGACCAGTGTGATGTACTTGAATGACATCCTGCGATTCGTAGACATCCCTTTCCGCACAACATCCCAGATGCTATTTTCCAGCAAGGCAATGTATGACCACATATTGCTTCATGATCACGAAACTTCTTGGCATCATAACCTTTTGCCGTGGCCCGCCAGATCACCGATTTGCCGCCAATCGAAAAATTTGTAGGAGATGGCGAAACGACGGGTGCAGAGCTCTGACCCAATGCCAACCACCACAGATGATTTTTGCAACCAGATGAATGCAGTATGGCTGGTTGTGCCACAGGACGTCGTCTTTGCCTTATACGCACCGATGTCATCACACATGGAAGAAGTTATCAGGGCTCATGGTGGACCCTCTGCCTACTAGGCTACAGGACACATGCTGAACCGAGGTGACTGAAATGCTAATCATATCTGCAGAACACACTAATGTATGTGTCCTGTGAATATGCACGTCCTATCTCTAATAATTCAAGGTGTTCTGTTTTGTCTGAACGTGAGTGTACATACAAAATCGATTGATCATCAGAACAGCAGCAGCACCGTCACGTACGGGTTGTTTCATCAAAACATCATAGGAATTTAATTAGGTAAACATTGGATGATTTGAATTTTGTTCCCCCAAAGCTAAGCAAAAACAATGGCTCAAATGGCTCTAAGCACTGTTGGACTTAACTTCTGAGGTCATCAGTCCCCAAGACTTAGAACTACTTAAACCTAACTAACCTGAGAACATCACACACATCCATGCCCGAGACAGGATTCGAACCTGCAACCGTAGCAGCTGCGTGGTTCCGGACTGAACCACCTACAACCACTCGGCCACAGCGGCCGGTTCAAGCTAAGCATTTCCAAAATTAAAAACAACAGACACGTTCGGAAATAAAAGATTAAATGCGTACTTCGATAATCCTGCTGTGTATTCAGAGTTACCAGTACCTTACTGTAACTTACTGTGTTCAAAATGCATACAAGAACATGGTTGAAACCCGCTTTTCTGACTTTCTGGAACATGTCTACCTTATGATTCATTCGACAACCCGATTTGCTGCGGTATGTTGCCCACCACTTGGAGAAATTGTAGATATCTTTCTTTGCTATTAGCTTTGAGGTGAAGTTATGTTTTTGGAAGATCCGGCAGTCATTTCAGACTATTCTTTTATCGTATGTAAGACAGAATACCTGGAAGAAATGTCCTCGTCACATGTGGAATTGGAATAGTCGAAGAAAATTGCAGATTAAAAAAGACACAAAGAACATAAGGTAAGTTATTGTCTTCATAAAACAGAAGGTACTAGTTCTCCCTGTAGTTACACTCTGTACTTCGCAGTTCTCTTAAAGACACGGTGGCTACATTCTGAAAAATATAAAAATACATGAACGTAAACTCCACTCAAGGATTAGCCCTGTTCTGACCGGCTGCAAGGCAGTACGAGGAGCGACCTATGCTATATGATTGTGAGGCATGTGATCAGCATGTGGGCAGTTCCTCCAGCCGTTACTGCCAGTAGGTGTACCGTGATGATTCCGCTGCTTCTTGCTTCATGCAGCTCCTATTTGGTGTCACGAGGGTCAGTGGACTCTGCTGCAGACCTCCCTATCACAGAAAGAAATATGAGGTTGTAACAGGAATCGAAACCCGGCCCTGCCATAGCAAAGACAGTAACCGTACAGCTATGGAGGCGATCGGGTAATAAAACTAGATTCGGACGTAATTTCAGATTTCTGTGCATTTCCAAACAACAGCCCATACAGTGACGGCAAAAGGGCAACAGGAAGAAGGAGTTGTGCGACATTAACGAGAGTTCGTAGGAGTGTTTCTTCATCTGAAAGGTGATGTCTGTTCGAGTGGAGCTATTAGTGTCACTACGAGAACGTAGATCAGGTTTGTTTTACATACACGCTGTAGCTATCGTGAGCGTGACTTACCTTTGAGACTGGACGTGGCGAGTTGGCGTTAGTCCGGAAAGCATTTAAGGCGACGAAAATGCTATTATCAATAGTTCACTGAGTCCGAACGAAGTCGTGTAATAGGGCTATGAGAAGTTGGATGTTCCTTCTGCGATACTGGAGAAAAACTTAGGAGGAATGTAGCCATCGTACGTCATTGCCTGCAGCGATGGTCACGAGAACTTACGGTTTCAAAGAGACCGGACTCTGGACTGCCACCTGGCACTGCCGACAGGGAAGACCGTCGTGTTCAACGTATGGCTCTGGCGTATCATACTGTATCTGCAGCAGCAGTTTCAGCAGCAGAGCACCATAATGACGCAATGAACTGGATCAAATCGGTTTCTTCAAAGACACCTCCGAGTCAGAAGATGTGTTGCGTACATTCCACTAACCGCAAACCACCACCATTTGCGACTTCAGTGTTGTCAAGAGAGAACGTAGATGGTCTATGAGCTACGTGTCTGCGTGTTAGACACACTGGACCTACACCTAGAGTTATGGTGTGGGGTGCGTTTCGTATGGCTGCAGGAACACTCTCTTGGTTAACCGACACAACCTGACTGTACGGCAATCTGATGTCCACCTGTTGTGCTGCCATTAACCAATAGCATTTTAGGGGAAATTTTCCACCAGGATAACACTAGCATCATCCCGCTGCTGAAAACCAACATGCTGTACATTATGTCGATATGGTTCTTTGTCCGCTATATCAGAAGATCTATCTCCAGTAACATATGGGGCATCATCGGACTACACCAGCTTCATCCACAAACAGCATTAACCGTCCCTATACAGACCGACCAAGTACAACAGCAATTGAATTCCACCCTACAAACTAGCATTCGGCAGTTGTGCAGCACAATGTGCATGCTTGAATTCCACGTTCTGGGAGCTACACCAGTTATTGTTGTACCGGCATTTTAAATTTTTAATGACTTATCTCGAGCTTACATTAACTTGTAGTCCTGCAATGTTAATCACTTACATACACCACTGGCCATTAAAATTGCTAAACCACGAAGATGACGTGTTACAGACGCGAAATTTAACCAACAGGATAAAGATGCTGTGATATGCCAATGATCAGCTTTTCAGAGCATTCACACGATGTTGGCGTCGGTGGCGACACCTACAACGTGCTGACATGAGGAAAGTTTCCAACCCATTTCTAATACACAAACAGCAGTCGACCGGCGTTGCCTGGTGAAACGTTGTTGTGATGCCTCGTGTAAGGAGCAGAAATGCGTACCATCACGTTTCCGACTTTGATAAAGAACGGATTGTAGCCTATCGCGATTCCGCTTTATCGTATCGCGACATTGCTGCTCGCGTTAGTCGAGTTTCAATGACTGTTAGCAGAATATGGAATCGGTGGGTCAGAAGGGTAATACGGAATGCCGTACTGGATCCCAACAGCCTCGTATCACAAGCAGTCGAGATGACAGGAATCTTATCCGCATGGCTGTAACGGATCGTGCAGGCACGTCTCGATACCTGAGTCAACAGATGGGGACGTTTGTAACACAATAAACATCTGCACAAACATTTCGACGACGTTTGCAGCAGCATCGACCATCAGCTCGGAGACCACGGCTGCAGGTACCCTTGACGCTGCATCACAGACAGGAGCGCCTGTGTACTCAACGAAGAACCTGGTTGCACGAAAGGCAAAACGTCATTTTTTCGGATGAATACAAATTCTGTTTACAGCATGGTGGTCGCATCCGCGTTTGGTGACATCATGGTGAACGTACATTGGAAGCGTGTATTCGTCATCGCCATACTGGCGTATCACCTGGCATGATGGTATGGGGTGCCATTGGTTACACGTCTGGGTCACCTCTTGTTCTCATTGACGGCACTTTGAACAGTGGACGTTACACTTAAGATGTGTTACAACCAGTGGCTCTATCCTTCATTCGATCCATGCGAAACCCTACATCTCAGCAGGATAATGCACGACCGCATGTTGCAGGTCCTGTACGGGCCTTTCTGGATACGGAAAATGTTCGACTGCTGTTCTGGCCAGCACATTCTCCATATGTCTCACCAATTGAAAACGTCTGGTTAATGGTGGTCGAGCAACTGGATCGTCACAATACGCCAGTCACTACTCTTGATGAACTGTGGTATCGTGTTGAAGCTGCATGGGCAGTTGTACCTCTACACGCCATCCAAGCTCTGTTTGACTCAATGCCCAGGCGTATCAAGGCCGTTATTACGGCCAGAGGTGGTTGTTCTGGGTACAGATTTCTCAGGATCTATGCACCCAAATTGCATAAAAAAATAATCACACGTCAGTTGTAGTGTAATATATTTGTACAATGAATACCCGTTTATCATCTGCATTTCTTCTTGGTGTAACAATTTTAATGACCAGTAGTGTATGTTTCCTAGACAAATTTTGTTACTCTGCATTACTTATTTTTTGGTGTTGCGATTTTTTTGCCGTCAATGTATTATACTTCAGCCCACGTGCTAGTTATGAGTGATTGTGGGTTCGTTTGCATTTTTTCGCCTCATGAGATCATCGACATAGCAGAATTCCTCACGCGCGTTGCCCATTCTCCTCTCGCGCGTGTTATTTTTTGCCCGTAATCACATAGCTGCCTACTGTATTTTGCGTCGCGCTAGCTGGTGATTGATTGCTCGGTGGGACGGCCTGCAGGCTGTACCGCCTGATGGAAGCGCAATTTAAAGTATGTCGCCTGGCTGCCAGGGCCGGAAGAGTGAGTGACAGCACTGTGGCACGAAACCAGTGGTGAGGACACAGGCTCCACCGTGGCGTCTCATCAAAAGGAACCAGTCGATGAGTACAGGAGTGCCGTGCCTGTCCGGCAGCGAGTTTCAAATACAGACCATGCTTGAAAATGACAGCCAGTGTAATACGATGTGTAATTACTGAAAAAGAATGACCTTTTGTTTATCTGCTGCAGCAAGTGTAAGAACAAAACGAAAAATAAAAGACCCTTTCGTCGTTAATTCATTTCAGTGTGTGCAGATCTTGTGACAAGACAAACATTAAATCTGTATTCTACATTTGTCTGAATGTGGTGCATTTTGCCTTTCTCAGTGTTGTGTTGGCAGAACAGCCAACACCGTGTTACGAATGGAGGCCGAAATGCACGTGTTTTAGCTCACGCAGGCTGGCGTGAGGAGGGAAGAACTATACTGATGTGTGGTCTGGAACACGACAAGGAATTCGAATTCAGAAAGCAGACGTAATTACTTTTGTACTTAACTTTAATCCATTAATGATGAACGTCGCTCTTGATGGTACATGAGTCACAATATTATCTGTTCACATAGTACTTATAGTAACTGAATATGGCGCCTTGCTAGGTCGTAGCAAATGACGTAGCTGAAAGCTATGCTAAGCGGTCGTCTCGACAAATGAGAGCGTATGTAGGCAGTGAACCATCACTAGCAAAGTCGGCTGTACAACTGGGGCGAATGCTAGACTAGACTACTCCGACGTATACTAACGGACCGCGGCCGATTTATAGGCTACCACCTAGCAAGTGTGGTGTCTGGCGGTGACACCACACTCCGTACAAATAATTACGCTATCGAGTTTAACTTTCAGAACATTGATATCTTCAGCGTGATCTGATGAACACTGAGCATAAAGCAACAGACAAAAAGGTCTAAAATCAAAGGGTCAGGGCTTGGGAATTGTGATAGCTCTACCAATACGTCGTCTAGTAAATAAATTGCCCAGTAACATGTCTAACTTCAACATCATTTAGCTAAAAAAAGAGAGCGTTGGTTCATGGTCAGATAATTAACGTATTACATACAGCTCCAGCGTATCGCCATAATTTCTGTCATACTGGGCTCTAAATGCGGAAATTAACCACGTTTTGTATCTGATACATTTAAGAAAATATCACTTGCCTTAGGATATGTTCGTTATCCTTCAAGCGCGAAAGTCGCTCTTCAGGAAATTGAATGCATAATGGTCAGTTAAATGGTTGAATCGACGCGGAACGCTACGGATAGGGGTGGAGATATATAACCTGTGTACTGTCCTTCTAAGGATTATCGATTACTGGAGACTTTGCGAAGAGATTTTTATTGTGAACGTTGCAAAGCCATCAGCTGTCGTTCGATTTCTCATCACTCGTTCCAGGACGGTCTTACCTCTTCCGTCCTCCATACTCAAATTAAAGCCTACATATCTCCAAAATTCAAAACTGATTTCAGTCGTGTCTTGACAACCAATAAAGCTCAAGGCGAAGGATGAAGCGGCAGTCAGTCCACAGGCCGACTTCCTGCAGAAACAAAAATCCCGTCACTATCTTAAATTCAAGATTTCCTATGTAACGACACCGCCAAAAATCAGAATGTGCGGAGCAGGGAAGTCTGCCGAGGTTTCATTCCTGTTTCACTCCGATTTTATTGGATATGAACAGCTGAAATTTGGTTTTGGAAATATCAAATCAGGTTAACAATAATCAGACATATATGCGTCAAATTTCATAAACCTGAGACATCAAAAAAAAAAAAAAAAAGAAAAAAAGACAGCGAAATGTCTTCTAAGATCGGCTATAAACTAGGTAACGTATGTAGCGAAATACATTAATACAACGGTTGGAAGTCGTAGCTAGTCAGTATGTATGTTCGTTACTCTCCAGTGCATTAAACTAATACAGTAAATTGTTGGCTCTCTAATATGTCGCCTACATCAAATCTCAACCTGACTGCATATCTGTGTGTACTATATTAAGCTTTATTTTCGACGGAATTTGCATCCATAGCCGTTCCCTGCAGGAAAAACTGAGATGGCATACACGCCATGAATAAGAACATCTACTGTTTCGCAAACTGCAACAGAGCTATACATTTTATACAGCCTCTCCGTCAAAGCAAGGCTATAGCAAATTCAGCCATACGACAAATGGCAATAATCTTATAAACGAATTTAGAGTAGGATTTTCGTATGCGTAATGAAATTGTCAGTTTTGCTTCGAGAAATCCCAGTATGTGTTTGATCGTACGTCTTTAGCCAGGGGTCGGTCAGAGACTAAACGAAAAGGAAGAAACCTTGTGACGTCTGGTTCTTTAGTATTTATGGATCTTAGCGCTCAGACGTATAAGTAATAATTCTATTTGTTACAGACATATACGTACAAGAACGTGGCGGGCAACATGCTCAGAGAGCTATGACACACATACAACGGCGCAACCAAAAAATACAGAACTTTTTTATTTTGTTATCAATTTCTTAACAAACAGCCTTCAATTCCCTTCACTGTACTCTCCACTAGCTCTAATAAAGTTGTCTCATCTTTTATTCCATTCTGCGGAACACTTTTTAAATTCTTCTTCTGTGGAGCTTGACAGGGCCTTTGTGGTTTTTTCCCTCGCCTCAGCAACGTCGGCAAAATATATGCCTTTCATATCTCTTTTCATTCGGGGAAATAAGAGAAAGTAACAACGGGAGGGGCCAGATGGATAGGGAGGATGGTGCATAGGGATCATGCCATTTTTGAACAAACATTAGCGCACACACAGAGCTGAGTGACACGGGGCAGTATCGATGTGGAAAATCCAGTCGGCCAACACCCACAATGTGAACTTCTGCTGCCGCAAATTGTTGCGGAGTCTTTCCAAAGCACACAGGATTAGATGTGTACCCTGTGTAACAAAGTCAGTGTTTTCACGTTTAGCTTCACTTGACGAGCCTTTTGGGACGAAACGAATTTGACTTAATTGTTGCTTCGATTTTGGGTCGTAACTGTTGCACGATGATTTGTCACCTGTAATGACTCTAGAAAAAATTTGTATCGTTCCGGAGCGAATGTTCAAAGCTCAGCAAGCTTCCACGTGATATCGTTTTTGTTCATCATGCAGCCGTCGTGACGCGAATTTGCCAGCTATCCTTTTCATCCCACAAGTTCTTCAGTAGTTCGTCGTCGATTTTCCTGGATGAGTTCGCTGATTTTTTCAACATTTTCATCGCCTCGGGCCGTGGAAGGGCGATCTGGCGAGGTTTGTCATGAAGTGAAGTTTCACCTCTTTGAAAGCACTCACACACTTAGTTTTCCCTATTGCATCGTCCTTGTGGGCTGTTTTTAACACCTCAAGCACACTGCAATCTTTTACGAACAAGAAGCAATACTTCATAGCCGCCCGCTGCTCACGAGAATCAGCCATAACAAAAACAGTAAGCACACAAAATGTGTCACTTAAAATGCCCGCAAACCGAACGGAACCTTTTTCAGTGACAATGCTTGATATACTGACTCGCGAATGGTAGCTCTATGCACTTCTGGAGGCAGAGTACGGCAGTACAAAATCTCCTCCCACTAGAACATCAATTCTGTTCCTTTCGTGTGCCTCTCGTATGGTTAATAATGGCCAGAAGTTTTCGCAGCCAGAGATCCATTTATTATATCTTTCTAAATATTTGTACGCAGCATGCGTACGATAAAAGATGGTTCAAATGGCTCTGAGCACTATGGGACTTAACATCTACTGTCATCAGTCCCCTAGAACTTAGAACTACTTAAACCTAACTAACCTAAGGACAGCACACAACACCCAACCATCACGACGATAAAAGAACAACGGCATTTAGGTTACAGTCGCAGACACTCTGAGTCACTTTGATCAAGACTGTCTGAAAAGCAGCCGAAAAGTGGGCTAAAATTTTATTGTGCCTCCTGAACGTGGTCATACACACAGAAAATTTTATTTGAATGTGCGGTACTAAGTTTGAGGAAGTTAAGGGTTGAATCTATATTTCAATTGACTGTGCCACATAGAACGGGTACATCGATGAAAGAATGTTTATATATATTGTTCACATGTCACTACCTCAGTCAACAGTTCTGAGGTTCTCTTTCCCATATATGTAGCACACTTTTCTGTACCGTGTTTCACATCAGTAACTCATATTGTTTGACAACGTTTTTGTTCCCTCTTGACATGTCGTTCGCGAAAGTTTTACGAGAGAAGTCGATTATATACTCGCTTATTTATGTATCTGAGTTTAATTAATGTTGCCACTATTACTATTACTATTACTATTGGTTACAGAGACATGCAAGAGTTACGGATTCTCGGAATTTTAAAAGCAACGCTTCGTCTTATAAACGATTCTTTTTTTGTAGGGTATAGTGTATCCAGCCCCCTATCTTTCCGCAGCCTACAAGACCAATTATTCAAGAAATATCTTTTTTTTTCTAATTGTGGCAGGGTCTTTCATCATGATGAATATGTGGTAATAATCAATTATGGCCAGCTAGAGTGTATCACAAGATACATGGTGTTCCAGCACTCTCAGAGAGATAGAGATGGCATATGCATTAACACACTGAACTCGTTTTCCGCGGGAAGAACCTCAGTTCTCTGTCTGGCCACAAAGAATTAGGTTTTCCGTTCTTCCCCGCATCATAAAGGTGAAGACCACAACGGATTTTCTGACCCGACTTGTGTGTAGTCCATAACAACACAAGCCTTGTCTCATATCTTCTAATGATAATGTTTGTGGTATGTTAAACACTAGCCAACCCACTTTCTGTTTCATCGTGACGAAGCCACATCTCCTCAATATCCTCTCACTGACTCACAACCTGGTGTTTGGTTCTACATTTGAGAACAGGTGTGACTGTTTCTTCACAAATAGCTATTTAAGGCATCGTCAGGGCATCTGACAGATATCACTAACTGGAATATTTTTTATTTGCTAATACTACCCTCAAACAATGTAAAAGCCGTTCATCTAGTCACGCACACGACATTAAATTGGTTTTTCGATGAGCTGTTGCTACATCAGGAATTAATAGGTTTCACATCTTCATCTCTCCATACAAATGCACTAAGATTATTCTTAATCTTAGCAAGTGTTTGATATACACTCTCCCACTCTCAGTTCACGATGACTGTCGGGTATCTGATGGAAGAAACATCGCCCATACTTCTCGATTTAAAACTTTCCGAGACAACCTCATGGAACTCTGTGCGACTGTTTCCACTCACCGTAATCATGGCTGACTTCTCCTCTTTCCTTTTATGTATCATAATGTTCTCCGCAGAATTCCTTGCCAGTACATGTCATATGTGTGAAAGTTATTGACGAGAGATACATCGGGGTGAGAAGTCATGGGATACCTTCTAATATCGTGTCGGACCTACTTTTTCCCATCGTAGTGCTGGAGCTCGATATGTTACTAACCCAACACGTCGTTGGAAGTCTCCTGCAGAAATATTAAGCCATGTTGCCTCTATAGCTGCTTCATGTCGGGCAGTCTGGGTCGCTAAATCATTCGCTCGAAGTGTCCAGAATGTTCTTCAAACCAATCAAATGGTTCAAATGGCTCTGAGCTCTATGGGACTCATCTCCTGAGGTCATCAGTCCCCTAGAACTTAGAACTACTTAAACCTAACTAACCTAACATCACACACATCCATGCCCGAGGCAGGATTCGAACCTGCAACCGTAGTGCCAAACCAATCGCGAACAATTGTGGCCCGGTGATAATTCCATCGTTGTTTGCAACATAAGTCCATGAATGCTGTAAATGGTCTCCAAGAAGCCGTACATAACCATTTCCAGTCAATAACAGATTTCGTTGGATCAGAGGACCCAGTCCATTCCACATAAGCACAGCCCACATCATTAAGGAGCCACCAATTTCTTGCATAGGCCTTGTTGACAACTTGGCTCTACGGCTTCGTGGCGGCTACGCAGCACTTGAACACTGTCGTCAGCTCTTACCAACTGAAATCAGGACTTATGTGATCAGGCCACCGTTATCCAGTCACCTAGGATCCAATTGATATGATCACGAGCCCAGGCGAGGCGCTGCAGGTGATGTCGTGCTGTTAGCAAAGATGCTAGTATCGCTCGTCTGCTTCCATAGACCATTAACACCAGATTTCACAGCACTGTCCTAACGGACACGTTCATCGTGCGTCCCACATTGATGTCTGCGGTAATTTCACGCAGAGTTGCTTATCTGTTAGCACTGACAACTCTACGAAAACGGGGCTGCTCTCGGTCGTTACGTGAAGGCCGTCGGCTACTGCGTTGTCTGTTGTGGGAGGTAATGTGTGAATTGTGGTATTTTCGGCACACTCTTGACGCTATGGTTCTCGGAATATTGAATTCCCTAACGATTTCCAAAATGGAATATCCAAAACGTCCAACTCCATCCACCATCCCGCGTTCAAAGTCTATTAATTCGACGCGGGCGGCCGTAATCACATCGAAAACCTTTTCACGTGAACCACCTGAGTAACAATGACAGCTCCGCCAATGCACTGCCATTTCATACCTTGTGTACGCGATACTACATCCATCTGCATGTGTCCGTAAGTAATTATCGCTATCCTACCTCAGTGTATGCTCCAAGCAATGCGGTATCTGACGCACACATTTATGAAATTCCGTGATCAGCACCCATGCCATCTCCGTATTAGCGATTCTATGGCCGCCACGCAGGGCCCCTTTGTAGGATCCAGACTGCGCCGTCACTCAGCTTGTATTAACAGCCACTACTCGCCGCGAGCACCGGATCTCGGCGTGCGTGCTTGTAAATGGAAATGAGGCAGCTAACTGCGCGCGACACATGTCATAACGCACTTAGCCTTCAGCCGCCGCCACGTCAGATACAGAATGCGAAATCCTGAGCGAGACCTGCTCAAACGGCAGGCAACGTCTCATTAATTACCTCCAGGTTCAAGACCTAGGTCAAAAAGATATCATCAGGTATAGACGTCTAAAACCACCCAGCATACGAATTCTGTCGTTGTACTCTTCACTACCAATCTTCCTGTAATAAAGAAGTACTAGTACTGCCAATTCGCCGCAACAAGGGACTGGTTTTTTGGAACTTTTCTATTCATTTCATATCTCACTTATCAATGCCCGTGTGTAAAGAATGTGAATTTGGCTTCATCATGTTGAATCACCACAGGTTAAGTAACGTGTAGTCTTACAGCACTAAACTGCAACCATCTTCAACAAGTTATTTTCTCTCTCACTCGTTTTTTTCTTTTTTTGAGTATGCGTATTAATGCTTCATAACATGAATGGTTTCATGTGGTTTACCGATTTCAAAATCTTCGGCCTAAAAGGCCTCGAAAGCCTCTAAGCGAACCGACCGACCGCCGTGTCATCCTCAACGACAGGCATAACTGAATGCGGATTGGAGTGGCATGTGGTTAGCACACAGTTCTCTCAGCCGTCTTCAGCTTTCGTGACCGGAGCCGCTACTTTTCAATCAAGTAGCTCCTCAATTTGCCGCATAAGACCTGAGTGCACCCTACTTTCCAATGACGCTAAGCAGACCCGGACGGACACCCATCCAATTGGTAGCCAAGCTCGACAGTGCTTAACTTCGGTGATTCGACATGGACTGGTGCTGGAATAGCTACAAGACCTTTGGCACTGATTTCAAAACTTGTTCTATATATCATGCCGTGGTAGATTAATGATGAAAGAATACATCCGTAAGTGAAAGATTTGGATAGGGTGGATAGTAATCGTGTAACCAGAAAGATAAATCAGGAATTTATGTTGCATAAATTTGATTTTTCCTGTGTGAAGGAACGATGACCGAAACGCAGTGTTCAAAAAACAGTATAATAGTGTTAAATAATACGTAACGGTCTTCAGTAGCTCAGTGAACTATATGTTATAATTTGCCTTAGTTTTCGTAGTACAAACATTTTTTTTTTTGCACCTATGGGGTGGTCATGGTGCTAAATTAGTAACGCCAATAATCAAATTTACCTGAAAATGCAGAACAAAGAGATATAAATAACTTGTTGAAAAAGTACTCATGTATTACGAACCATATTATGTTGCGAGGAAGAGAAGAAAGACAGTGTTCTATTGTACGTACTAGTGTGCGTGCAGTTGCAGCGTCAATAACAATAGAGTTGGAGTGGTATTTTAAAGTGCAGGTCCCTAATACAGGATTAGTGACAGTCGAATATCCGTTCGGCTTTCCAAATTTAAATTTTCCATGGCTTTCGTGAATAACACTTTGGGCGAATGTGAGTGTCGCTTTCGGAAAGACACCACTGATTCCCCCTCCCCCCTCCCCCCTCCCCGTCCTCCCCCCACCGCCCTGACCCCGTCCCTATCCTTGTCCAACCTTAGCTTAGCCGGCGCGGTTAGCCGAGCGGTCTGCCGCACGGCTTTCCGAAGCAGGAAGTAGCGTCTGGTCCCCGGCACGAATCCGCCCGGGGGTCTTGTGTCGAGGTCCGGTGAGCCGGCCAGTCTGTGGATGCTTTTTAGGCGGTTTTCCACCTGCCTCGGCGAATGCGCGCTGGTTCTCCTTATTTCGCCTCAGCTACACTATGTCGGCGATTGCTGCGCAAACAAGTTCTCCACGTACGCGTACACACCACCATTACTCTACACTCTACACTACACTCGTCTGGTAAGAGACGTTGCCCCCCCCCCCCGGGGGGGGGGGGGGAAGGTACACCGGGGACCGAGCCGCACAATAACCCTGGTGTAACATAACATAACATAACCTTAGCTTGTGCAGCCATTCCTTGGACCTCGTCGCCAACGGCTCGACAGCTCCTAATCCTCATTCCTTCTTCCTTTTTACAGTATTTGTAGATGCTGGGAAGAGTAATAATTAAACGTTATGTATAACATTGAATATATCTACAACTACATCTACATTTATACTCCGCAAGCCACCCAACGGTGTGTGGCGGAGGGCACTTTACGTGCCACTGTCATTACCTCCCTTTTCTGTTCCAGTCGCGTATGGTTCGGGGGAAGAACGACTGCCGGAAAGCCTCCGTGCGCGCTCGAATCTCTCTAATTTCACATTCGTGATCTCTTCGGAAGGTATAACTAGGTGGAAGCAATATATTCGATACCTCATCCAGAAACGCACCCCCTCGAAACCTGGACAGCAAGCTACACCGCGATGCAGAGCGCCTCTCTTGCAGAGTCTGCCACTTGACTTTTGCTAAACATCTCCGTAACGCTATCACGCTTACCAAATAACCCTGTGACGAAACGCGCCGCTCTTCTTTGGATCTTCTCTGCCTCCTCCGATCTGGTACGCATCCCACACTGATCAGCAATACTCAAGTAAGGGTCGGACGAGCGTTTTGTAAGCCACCTCCTTTGTTGATGGACTACATTTTCTGAGGACTCTCCCGATGAATCTCAACCTGGTACCCGCCTTGCCAATAATTAATTTTATATGATCATTCCACTTCAAATCGTTCCGCACGCATACTCCCAGATATTTTACAGAAGTAACTGCTACCAGTGTTTGTTCCGCTATCATATAATCATACAATAAAGGATTCTTCTTTCTATGTATTCCCAATACATTACATTTGTCTATGTTAAGGAGGTCAGTTGCCACTCCCTGCACCAAGTGCCTATCCGCTGCAGATCTTCCTGCATTTCGCTACAATTTTCTAATGCTGCAACTTCTCTGTATACTACAGCATCATCCGCGAAAAGCCGCATGGAACTTCCAACACTATCTACTAGGTCATTTATATATATTGTGAAAAGCAATGGTCCCATAACACTCCCCTGTGACACGCCAGAGGTTACTGTAACGTCTGTAGACCTTTCTCCATTGAGAACAACATGCTATGTTCTGTCTGCTAAAAACTCTGCAATCCAGCCACACAGCTGGTCTGATATTCCGTAGGCTCTTACTTCGTTTATCAGGCGACGGTGCGGAACTGTATCGAACGCCTTCCGGAAGTCAAGGAAAATAGCATGTACCTGGGAGCCTGTATCTAAAATTTTCTGGGTCTCATGAACAAATAAAGCGAGTTGGGTCTCACACGACCGCTGTTTCCGGAATCCATGTTGATTCTAGAGAGTAGATTCTGGGTTTCCAAAAACGACATGATAACGCGAGGAAAAAACATGTTCTAAAATTCTACAACAGATCGATGTCAGAGATATAGGTCTACAGTTTTGCACATCTGCTCAACGACCCTTCTTGAAGACTGGGACTACCTGTGCTCTTTTCCAAAAGAATATTAAAGTCTAATTTTGTTTTTCAGAGCGATGATCATTTGTCACGCCATACTGGTCGTGTCAGACCATTCACAATCGAATAGTTACGCAGCGGGGCGTGGTCAGGGGTGTGGAAGGATGTATCAATGTCTGTCATACAATATTTGCTTCTAATGGTAACTTAAAGGCATAGGCAAACGAAGAGAGGACGTCAGGAGAGGAACTACCGTGTGCCATCTGAGATGAAAGTAATAAAACTGAGAAATACATGACTTTCATAACTGGAACTAAAAGACAAGTGAAAATTTAGGAGCAGTGGTATGTGGTAGTATGACAGTACATGCAAAAGAGTGTTATACTGCATTCAAAATTTCTTTACTAAATTAAATCAACAGTTTTACTTTTTGCCATTTATGATCCTAGACACTATTTCTTCATAGTTCACCACTTGCGTATCTGTAGGATCTATTGCGGAACTTCATACCTAGTTGCGCTTCTACTCTTTGTGTACTCTGGAAACTAAACTGAGATACACGTTTCACATTCAGATAGTCTACTAACCACTTCTGGAATCTAAAAATACGACTAATTGAGCCACAACCCGCAAATTGCAAACGTGACGTCGTTATTAGCTGTCTTTATTGCCGCTTCTATGAAATTATACCTCTGCATCCAAATCCAGTAATAAAGTAAATCTTTGCAACGCACTGCAACATTCACGTCATGTAAATCGTTATTCCTCTGCATCTGAGCTGCAAATGGCATTACTTGCCAAATACCACACACAGCATTTCCAATTGGCTGTAGCAACAGAGGTTTCGCTGTTTGGCATGTGAACCCAATTAATTTTAATCGCTGTTCTGTGGAGATAATGCGTTTGATTTGAGGCTCAGCTTCGTTAATTGCGTCAGGTATACGTTCCGCTGTTATGAGTAATAGATTTTACGCGGGGTCATACCGGCTTCCGCATTTCATTGGAATAAAGGACTGTTCACAAAAGCTGTCGCTTGACAGAGAGACTGGAGCAGAAATTAGCGTGCACCAGTGAGCACAATGCCTTCTTTGAACATAGCCGTTTATTTGTTACTGGTTACTGGTCGAACTAAGTTGAGCCTCTTATGCACTTCACTTTATGAACAACACAGGAGACCAATGGAACTTTTACTCCTCTTTTGTTGCATTTTTTGTGCATTTTAAATCTCACAGTATCCATATTAATCGGGAATTAGGTTTATCTGTTGCTCAAGTATCAAATGTTAATTGGTTCGCAGCGCTCCATCATTCAGCTTAGGTTGTAATTCACGTATATCTGAAACATCCGACAGATAAATTATATACAGTATGTTGAACTGAGTTTAGAAGGGAAGTTCGTAATATTTTCAGTTGTTTCTTTGACTTGTGTTGCAGCCTTTAAGTATCGACTGGTAATTTTCATTTTCAATTAATTGTATGCTTACAGAGCATTAAAATAGTAATGTTAAAATTACGAGCTCAATCGAGATATTAGTTTTTGGTAACCCGCGCTGTTCTAACACACTTCAGTCTGCGATGAAAAAATATTTTAGTTACAGCGAGTGTCTCGTGAGTTCGTAATTATCGTTCGTCAATCTAGAATTCTTTAAATTCGGCGAGACAGTAGACAGTAGGCAGAAGAATAGACATCTGAGAATTTTCCGTACTGCAAATGACGAAGAATACTAAGCATTATCCCTCATAGCTGTTTTATGTGAGTGGATACAAAACGGCCTAGCAAAGGTATGTGGACAATGAATCCTTTTTTACGTATGCTATGCTATATCTCTTACAATATCTCTGCAACATGTCACAAATTTGGTTTGGTGGCGTCGTAGGATTCTGTGGCTGATTTCCCCATAACCCTTCAATGACTAAACATCACTACATGACTACCTTTTACCAGCGTATATAAGGATAACCATCCCTTAGCCAATATTTTTCACGTTTAGTGGCTGAAATTGTCCTTCATAGTGGCAGAAGTGATGATAATTACAACATAGTTGAGCAGTTGGCATCATTATTCTTGTGCATTGTCAGATTACTAAGAATTCATGGACGGTGTGGTTGTATCATGGTATTATAGGAATTGTAACGCATGTGAATACTGGTTGGGGCAGAACTTTTATCCAGTGTGGAAGCTATGTTAAGGACAAAAATGATTGTGATGTTATTCTTCAACTTCTCCCTGCGTATTTCTTGCTCGAACAGTCCACGGGTGTACTGCCAGTCCATAGTGTCCAACGGGCACATTATTTCGGCGATCAGACATGTCGCCATCACTTGAAACGAACACGACCTATTTTATTTCAAATCTGTTCCCTCAACGACTTTGTTCTCCGTTAAACATCGACCTTCCTTGTTTGCTTCCCATCAGAATTATAAGTTTCGTTTGATTGCCGTGAACTGCCAGTTTAACATCATAAAATCTAAAATACGTTTTATTTAGATCAGTTATTCTAGAGGTTATTTTTTTCATAAAGTACGTTGTGCGGTAATTTTTAGTTAGAGATAAACGAACTCAAGTTCTGATCTCAGATAATGTATACTGACGCTGTGTAGTTGTAGCTATTCTCAGTTACTGATAAACTGCTATCTGAAGGGACAAAGAAGGCTGAAAAAGTGAGATAATGCCATTGTACTAGGTAATTGAAACGTAGCTCATGATAGTACAGATATGATTAAGTTTTTCTGCATTCTATGAGGGACTGCCAAAAATTTCACCGGTATTTCGAGTTTTATATCGAAACTGAATATTTAATATTTTAATTCCTTATCGATAAGTCATTTTTCCCAACCGTTGCCCTGTTAAACTGTGTCGCTCAGTGTCAATGGACATTTAGTTTAACAACAGACTCTGTCTAAAGTCGACTCATTAAACAGAAAACCGTTGAGTTTACAGTCTGAGTATACTGCGTAAATTAATTGTTGTCAGTGCAAACTGATAAATAACGAATATTGATAGTAATTTTAATGTACAGTGAGGTAAAGATCGTATCCCAAAGTCTTTTTGTTATCTTAACATTAACTTCGACGTTTGACAGTGAGGAGAGAGATTGAAAGCTGTCCTCATGACATAAAATCATAAAGTACACTTGCTCTGTCTCTCTGCGTACGTGTTAATAGTGGTTTTATGAAATATGGGCAGTTGATGATTGTGTGGGGACCACATTCATTTACTTCTACGAAAAACTCCACAATTCGTGACTGTGGTGCACACGCAGAATTTGGAATAAATCGCAACTAGAGCTCAACGCTCATTGTTTGTGACGTTGTTTTTTTCTGCGGCTTCGATGTCGTTACTTCTGTGCAGCTATCGCTGGGGCATAATTTATAAATGCACGAATAAGTTTACTTTTTCCAATGTCCATTGATTATTTATACCAATGACTGACATCCTCTGAATGTGTAATGGTTGATTAGAGTAGGCAAAAGGGGTTACAGATATATAAAAATAAGACTGACGGAAAGTGCAAAATGGCGAAAAAACGAATGATAACTGAAGAAAACTTCTCGAGAAAGATCGCTAACAAAGCATTTTATTTCATTTCTGAACAACCTTAGCTTGTGAAAGTTTCTTCAGTTATCACATACCGCAGATCCTTCCCAGACTAACAATGACAGGTATCCATAAAAGCAAGAATGGCTAGAGGATAAATGAATGCTGTAGTAGCAGGTAGGATAGGTAGTTGCCACATTCGGAAAATTAAAGAAACATTTGATGGAAAGAAGAGCATCTGTATGAATATCAAGAGCTTAGCTGCCAGTACTAAGCAAAGAACGAAAGTCTGCAAAATGGAAGGAATACATAGAAGGTCTATAAAAGAGAAATGAAGTAGAAGACAGTATTATGAAAAGCAAAGAAGTAGTTGATGAAGAGCGGACGAAAGATACAATACTGCGAGGAGAATTTGACAGAGCACTGAAATACCAAAGCCTATACTTACCCTATATATTTCTCCATCCTCATTGTTCTTCTGGGACAACTTTTAGTGTTTCTGATCCTGTTTAATGTGAGTTAAAGGCTAAGATGCTTGACTAACTCAGTAACTATCGTTCTTGGTCAGTTTATCTAGACGATAAAAAATTAGCTACTAATAGTTCTTCCAGTAAAATTTCTCGCCAAGTGCAGTGCAATGGTTTCATTCACACCTGACATTTCGCCGTCAGTGCGTCACATCCGGCACCATACAGTCACAGTGCAGGCGGGTAGTATAAGTCGCCCCCCAGGGCCAGGTATTAGATCCTATACTGTTTACATTGTATGTTAATGATGTGTCATCAGCTTTGTACTGCTGCACATACGACATGTACGCTGATGACCTACAGTTTTGTGTAAGTTCAAAACCAGTAAATCTGAAGACAGCTATCGACAATCTAAGAACCAATCCCGTGTGCAGTGTCAAAATGGGCGCTGCATACAGGGTTAAAGCTCACCCCGTCTAAAACCCAAGGGGTACTGGTTGGTTATTCTAGGCTCATTAGCCCGAAATATTTGGAATCCCTACCATCGTTAACGCAAAATGGGACAAATAGCGACTTCAGCAAAGAGTCTAGGAGTAATAATATATGAAAATCTATATCGCACTGAGTACATAACTACAATGTGCAGGTATGCATCAACGTCTTTCCATGTCCTACAAAAATATAAAAAGCCGTTCCCTCTTGACCTGTAAAAGAAACTTGTACTAATACTTGTGCTTCGTTATTGATGACAGCGATGTTATCCTTCAAGGTATTTCTCATGAAAGCTGACGGTTACTGGAACTGGTTATGAATGCCTGTTTTCGTTAAATCTGTGATTTTCGACTCCCTGATTTCAGCCTCATTTGCACGGCTACCTAGGCTGCGTGCAGACAAATACAGATATTTCCATACCATCTGTCTTCTCTACTGTCTTATCAACGTAAACTGTCCCTCGTATCTCTCCTCGCCCTTAACGCTCTTGTCTGAATGGGTCAGAAACACCTGTTCCAATAAGAGTAAAATCGTTTCTGTCCGGCTCCATCGTTCCGCCACTTTCTCGAATTCCTTTTTTGTAGCAGGAACCCGACTCTGCAATAAACTACCGCATTATATTAGAGAACTGAATAACATCTCCGGCCCTGGAAGACAGTCAGTGATAACCACTAAAGCACCAATAACCAATACTATTGTCCCTTTACGCACTCGTTAACCTTGTAAATACTTCTTTCCAACCTGGTGTTCCTTATTTCCCAGCATTCTTAGCTGGTGCAATCCCCTTAAATTTTCTTTCCTCATAACTCGCTATATCAGAAAAGTCTATTTTGTCCACCCATAAATTCTTTTTGCATCTGCCAGTATCATTACTGTTATTTTTGTTGTTATTATTGTCATTATTCTTGTCATTATTATCACATTAGTGGCAGCAGCAACAGTAGTATAATTACTGTCAGTATTAAATTACTATTTCATAGTCGGTATTGTTCATATAAAAAGTGTTATTACTTAGGTAACTGCGATGTAAAAAAAGATATTATGTGTGTGAAACCCTATTCCAGTGTAAGAGAGGGGCCTATGAACCTAATCAGATCAGGTTAAATAAATAAATGAAATAAATAGAATTTGTCTGTGCCTAACTGCTTTAATTTTTGTTGAAATTAATAGTATTCTCGATTTGCTTTGATATCTTAAGTGCAATTTATGAGGTCGTTTCCATTTTGTTAAGAAGACTAACGCTCAATTTACGTAATACCCAACACACGTGCTCTCAAGAAAATATACAAACCAAAGTGCAGCTTACTGCTTATAAATTAAAATTCCTACACGGAGCGTACTCTGAACTTGAGCCAACATTCTCTTGCGTCATTCAGTGTTGATAGAAGCCCTTGATATGTTGTTAATTTTGCGCCATATGACTAATATCAAGCCAAATACTAGGGAGAACTGGTCACGTAATGTTACTGAATGTATGGATCATTTATGAAGCTGGTAAGAACACTGCCACCTACCAGAGGACGTAATGCAGGAAGTGGAAGGAATGAATGAAATTACAGAAGTCCGAATTTATTCATAATGTTACAGTGAAAGGATTAAGAAATGATCCCGATAAGCTGTATACCTTTTGCAGTGGCTCATTACCGAGAAACGAAAACACTGAAGTTATTTCTGCGACTGTGTGGTTTTTACCACAGTAACTATTTCTGCGAATCGTTATTTATACGGACCTAAATACTTTAAAATATCGCAGATTAGTACTCAGATAACTGCAAACATTTCATCTGGAAATTAGATGTAGGAAGTACTACATGGAGTATTGGACAGTGAATGACATTTACTGTTTGGTACAATGCCTGAAGAGACACGGTAGAAGGTTTAGAGATTAATATTATTAAGGCTGACATGGAAAACAGGACCATTGTAAAAATACCCCAATATTACCAAACATTGGGAAGGAAATTCCACAAAGATACTTTACTTAAGTTCTATAAGGTTGTGGCTCTACCAGCACTGCCATGTGAATGCAGGAACTGGACTATTAAGAAGAGAAATGAAAAGAGCATAGAAGCACACGAACCGTATTTCCTTAGATTCATGACTGGATAAACTACTTTGTGGATAAAGAGAGAAATGATGATATTCGAGCTGAACTAAATGTGCGAAGTATAACTGACAAATCGATGGAAAGAACATATTCACGACATGCAACATGCAAGTATCACTGAAGTCATAAAATAATGTGAACCAAAAGGCAAAAGGTCTTTAGGAAGACCAAAGAAGAGATCAGTTAACCAATTTTGAAGATGATGATCGGACCAAAAGGTCAAATCCTTGACGTAGATGATGTTAGCAGGGCGTTTCATTTCGCAGGACGGATAAACAAATGGGCTATTGTAAAGTGTGATGGTGAGCGAAATACGCATAGGTACATACTTGATTATCACTTGGCATAAGGGCATGTAGGATCGTAGAAGAGAGTTTTAGCATTGTCGCGAAAAGTGTCAAGGTGACGAAAAAGATCCTAGAGAATTTGTTGTATACCTTGATGTATCCTACATTTAAAATGTTATGTAGTCCAAGACGCAGCGACACGGCGAAGTTATCAAGGTTGATTGTAGTGTTACTTGTCGCTTTGGCGAAGTATGCTAATTTGTGCACACTGAGTTGTTTGAAACCAACTTCAGTAGTTTTTTTATGTCACTCTGATGATGTCTGTATTCATTTTTCCCGTCAGCGAATAAGAAACATTATCAACACCTTGATTTATGTCGTAGCGTGAGGTCATAATTTGAAGTGCAGCTAGTGTCAAAGTTCCAGTGTGGGATGTAATTATCGTATGGCAGCGAATCTTGGTAGATATTCTAATGCGTTAATCGAAAACACATTTACGCTGGAAAAAATTAGTTGCAGTTTTGGCCCCCAGGTGCAAATCTGAAACAGTGTGTGCAAGAAAGACGTATAGAAATGTTTTCACATGTAATGGATGACGAAGGCATAATGTTGGTTTTGTTACTAACCGCTGCTTCTACAATTTGTTGACTATGAGCACCAGAGACGAGGTGCTGTACAGAGCAAAAATTAGCTCGTGGTGGCCAAAGTAGAAACTATTTTTTTTCCAGCGTAAATCGGTTCCGGATTAATTTAGCTGCATATCTACCACGTTTAGTTGTCATACGATAATTGCAGTCCCCACAGGGCGCCAGAGAGCAGTTGCACTTTAATTATATCCATCCAGTACAAGAAGTCACACGGCACGTCAGAGTACTGAGGGAGACTCGCCCTTGCGCTGGCGGTGTCCTCTACACCGTCTGAGGAGGTGTTTAACGCGGTACTTAACTCCCGAGAGCTTGATTAGGTGGCTGCGGCGTAAACCCCGCACGTCTCGTATTAACTGCCGGAAGAGGCGGCTGTCTCGACTCCTCCACTCCTCACATCTGAGACAGAGGTGTCTGGCGCAAAGCCAGGCAGCCGGTCGGGCCGGGCTGTCTTTGTGAAGAGGCGGCGGCTCTGCGTCTCACCGCCGCAGTCTCATCCCGCTCTGTCCATTCTGCTCCACAGAGTCTCGTGGGTTGCTATAGTCTGCGATCGGAATGATTGAGAATGAATTTTTCAGTGCGCACCATAATTAAAATTTCCTGGGACGCTTATTCAGGAAAACTGTCTAACAACCCTACCTTAACGAAGGTCAAAAATTAATTATGATTGTAGTGTTGCTTACGTAGCTAAATATTGCATTTTCGGGCAACAACGAAGTTATATTATGTGGCAGGTATCATTAGAGCACAGTTAATAAAGTCATTTCTTGAAATAATGGATAAACTAGGTACTCATCTTTTCGGGTTTCCCACGCTGGTCTCGTTGTGAACTCATGGCTCAGTCGTCGAAAATCTAGGTAATGATGATTCCAAGCTAGGGTGCAAAGAGGCCTTGGTGTTATTCTGCGATATTCAAAAGTTTTATAGATGTGTTTCATAAACCATTCTTGAAAATTAAACTTTGGCAAGTTAGGTCAATCGTGATGTAAAAAAAGTAATCAGCACTCCGAATTTAAGTCACACTTCTTTTTTATTACTTTTGTTGCAATATCACGTAACTCGTTCCAAAACATCACTTCACAATATAAAACATACTTGAAAATATCTTCTTCACTGTTAAAGTTCACATTTCATAAATTGACTGCAATTTGCGTCTTTTTAACATGACAACCAAAGCTTGACTCTCTAATAATCGCTTACGAGCCCAAAAATCGGAGTTACAAGTACTTCAATGATCATAGTGACAAAAGATAGAATACACATAAGAATAATACCATTGTAATATATACATATCGATGTATCGAAGTACCTCTACATTAATGAAATCACATCTGAATGTTGTCACAGAAATATGTTAGCTATTTTATAGAAACACAGTAGAATATTGCTGGTATCGAGAGGCTGAGGTGAGGTGCAGTAATGGTTACGTAATTCAAGTACCATTACAACTGGTACCACACTAGAGGCACCGCAAGCCCAAAGTGTGGTATGGTTTCCATTTTATATATACGCTCTAAGACAAGAAGAAAAAAGGCGCACCACGAACGAATTATCCGAATGGAATGGAAATCGATAGATTTGACCAATTACAATTAAATACACTCCTGGAAATGGAAAAAAGAACACATTGACACCGGTGTGTCAGACCCACCATACTTGCTCCGTACACTGCGAGAGGGCTGTACAAGCAATGATCACACGCACGGCACAGCGGACACACCAGGAACCGCGGTGTTGGCCGTCGAATGGCGCTAGCTGCGCAGCATTTGTGCACCGCCGCCGTCAGTGTCAGCCAGTTTGCCGTGGCATACGGAGCTCCATCGCAGTCTTTAACGCTGGTAGCATGCCGCGACAGCGTGGACGTGAACCGTATGTGCAGTTGACGGACTTTGAGCGAGGGCGTATAGTGGGCATGCGGGAGGCCGGGTGGACGTACCGCCGAATTGCTCAACACGTGGGGCGTGAGGTCTCCACAGTACATCGATGTTGTCGCCAGTGGTCGGCGGAAGGTGCACGTGCCCGTCGACCTGGGACCGGACCGCAGCGACGCACGGATGCACGCCAAGACCGTAGGATCCTACACAGTCCCGTAGGGGACCGCACCGCCACTTCCCAGCAAATTAGGGACACTGTTGCTCCTGGGGTATCGGCGAGGACCATTCGCAACCGTCTCCATGAAGCTGGGCTACGGTCCCGCACACCGTTAGGCCGTCTTCCGCTCACGCCCCAACATCGTGCAGCCCGCCTCCAGTGGTGTCGCGACAGGCGTGAATGGAGGGACGAATGGAGACGTGTCGTCTTCAGCGATGAGAGTCGCTTCTGCCTCGGTGCCAATGATGGTCGTATGCGTGTTTGGCGCCTTGCAGGTGAGTGCCACAATCAGGACTGCATAAGACCGAGGCACACAGGGCCAACACCCGGCATCATGGTGTGGGGAGGGATCTCCTACACTGGCCGTACACCTCTGGTTATCGTCGAGGGGACACTGAATAGTGCACGGTACATCCAAACCGTCATTGAACCCATCGTTCTACCATTCCTAGACCGGCAAGGGAACTTGCTGTTCCAACAAGACAATGCACGTGCGCATGTATCCCGTGCCACCCAACGTGCTCTAGAAGGTGTAAGTCAACTACCCTGGCCAGCAACATCTCCGGATCTGTCCCCCATTGAGCATGTTTGGGGCTGGATGAAGCGTTGTCTCACGCGGTCTGCACGTCCAACACGAACGCTGGTCCAACTGAGGCGCCAGGTGGAAATGGCATGGCAAGCCGTTCCACAGGACTACATCCAGCATCTCTACGATCGTCTCCATGGGAGAATAGCAGCCTGCATTGCTGCGAAAGGTGGATATACACTGTACTAGTGCCGACATTGTGCATGCTCTGTTGCCTGTGTCTATGTGCCTGTGGTTCTGTCAGTGTGATCATGTGATGTATCTGACCCCAGGAATGTGTCAATAAAGTTTCCCCTTCCTGGGACAATGAATTCACGGTGTTCTTATTTCAATTTCCAGGAGTGTAAATACTCCTGGCTGCATACAGGCGTTGATATAAGTCAACGGGGACAGTTGAAAATGTGTGCCACGACCGGGACTCGAACCCGGGATCTCCTGCTAACATGGGAGACACTCTATCCATCTGTGCCACCGAGGACAGAGAGAGCAGTGCGACTGCAGGGACTTACCTCTGGCCCGCCTCCCGTGAGACCCACACTCGCAATTTATTGTCCCGCACTATATTCGTAGTGCCCCTACCCATTATACTCATTACTCGCGGCTTTACTCCCGATTGCCGTAAGAGTATGGCCTCTGTTTAGGCATCCGCACAGAAGAAGATGGTCAAATAGCCAGTGAGCCTTATGGTATCTGTTCTTTCGGATATGTCTGACAGAACAGATACCATCTTCATATATACATTGATTTGACCAATATGTACAAAAAAAGAAACGATTAAAATTTCAGAAAAGCTGCCGATTTATTCAAGATAAAGAGGTTCACAAATTGAGCGAGTTAATAATGTGTTTGACTACTTGTAGCCTTGTGCAAGCAGTTACTCGGCTTGGCGTTGATTGATAGAGTTGTTGGATGTTCTCCTGAGGGATATTGTGACAAATTGCATCGAACTGGCACGCTAAATCGTCAAATTCCCTAGCTGATTGGGTGGCCCTGACCTTAATTCTGCACAAGTTCTCAACGGTAGAGAGATCCTGCGATATTGGTGGCGAAGGTGGGGTTTGGCAAGCACGAAGAGAAGCAGTAGAAACTCTACATCTACATACATACTCCGGAATCCACCATAAGGTGCGTGGCGGAGGGTACCTCGTACCACAAATAGCATCTTCTCTCCCTGTTCCACTCCCAAACAGAACGAGGGAAAAATGACTGCCTATATGCCTCTGTACGAGCCCTAATCTCTCTTATCTTATCTTTGTGGTCTTACCGCGAAATGTAAGTTGGCGGCACTAAAATTGTACTGCAGTCAGCCTCAAATGCTGGTTCTTTAAATTTTCTCAGTGGCGATTCACGAAGAGAACGCCTCCTTTCCTCCAGAGACTCCCACCCGAGTTCCTGAAGCATTTCCGTAACACTCGCGTGATGATCAAACCTACTAGTAATAAATCTAGCAGCCCGCCTCTGAATTGCTTCTATGTCCTCCCTCAATCCGACCTGATAGGGATCCCAAACGCTCGAGCAGTACACAAGAACAGGTCGTATTAGTGTTTTATAAGTGGTCTCCTTTACAGATGAACCACATCTTCCCAAAATTCTACCAATGAACCGAAGACGACTATCCGCCTTCCCCACAACTGCCATTACATGTTTGTCCCACTTCATATCGCTCTGCAATGTTACGCCCAAATACTTAATCGACGTGACTGTGTCAAGCGCTACACTACTAATGGAGTATTCAAACATTACGGGATTCTTTTTCCTATTCATGTGCATTAATTTATATTTATCTATATTTACAGTTAGCTGCCATTCTTTACACCAATCACAAATCCTGTCCAAGTCATCTTGTATCCTCCTACAGTCACTCAACGACGACACCTTCCCGTACACCACAGCATCATCAGCAAACAGGCGCACATTGTTATCCACCCTATCCAAAACATCATTTATGTAGATAATTGGGCGAGCACTATCTTGCTGAAATATAAGCGCAGAACGTCTTTCCATGAGTGGCAACAAAACAGGTCATGGAATGGCGTCGACGTGCTGTTGTATTCCAAGGGTGCCGCGGATGACAACCAAGCGGTCCAGCTATGAAAAGAAATAGCACCCAAGACCATCACTCCTGGTTCTCAGGCCATATGGCGGGCAACACTCGAGTTGGTATACCACACCGTCCGGGACAACTCCAGAAACGTCTTCTGCCTGGTGTCTCATTGACTTCAGTAGAATTGTCTTCAGTGATGAACATCGCTTCTAAGTGAACACCGAGGAGCAGCGAAGGCATGTCTGGAGACGCATCACACAGCAGTGTGATACCAAACTGACTTTCGCCCGTCACACGACCCCTACAACCAGGAGTTATAGTCTGGGGTGCCATATCATTCCATAGCAGGCCTACTTTGGTTACCATCCGCAGCATCCTTACAGCACAGCGGTTCGTCGACGATATTCTATGGCGTGTTTTATTGCCCTTCAATGCAAGCCATCCTTGGCTCACATTTCAGCATGATATAGCCCGCTCGCAGGGGGTGAGAGTTTCTACTGCTTGTCTTCGCGTGTACGAAACCGTACTTTGGCCACCAAGGTCGCCGGATTTCTCCCCAGTTCAGAACATTTGCAGCATTATGAGCCGCGCGGGATTAGCCGAGCGGTGTGAGGAGCTGCAGTCATGGACTGTACGGCTGCTGCCGACGGAGGTTCGAGTGCTCCCCCGGGCATGGGTGTGTGTGTTTGTCCTTAGGATAATTTAGGTTAAGTAGTGTGTAAGCTTAGGGACTGATGACCTTAGCATTTAAGTCCCATAAGATTTCACTCACATTTGAACATTTCAGCATTATGAGCAGGAATCTCTAACCAACTCATAATTTTGTCAATGTAAAGCGCCAGTTGGACAGAATTTCGCACGATATCCCTCACCAGGATATTGAACAACTGCGTCAATCAATGCCAACCCGAGTAGCTGCTTGCATAAGGGCCTGAGATAGCCCAAGGCATTATCGGCTTACTCAAGTTGTTAAGCTCTTTCTCTTGAATAAATAAAAAAAATGGCTCTAAGCACTATGAGACTTAACGTCTGAGGTCATCAGTCCCCTAGAACTTAGAACTACTTAAACCGAACTAACCTAAGGACATCACACACATCCATGCCCGAGGCAGGTGAATAAATCATCAAATTTTTGTGACATCATTTGTTTATGTGTACATGTACATCACATCTACCGATTTTCGTCCCATTCGGATAATTCCATTTTGTTGGGCGTCGTTTCTTTTTTTTCTTAGAGTGTTCACTAATTATCTGCTTTTGTATATCAACGGCTGACCTCCACTGGATGTGTAGAGCACGAATGAAACAAACAATAGGGAATACAGACGCCAATGAGCGAGATTGACAGTAAGTAGAAAATGGCAAGGCACGAAAGGTTTGAGTATGAATGCAAATCCTGTAGAAGCGTCCATAATTACGGGAAAGCTAGATGCAGTCAGTAGGAAAATTAATGAGATCTTCGAAGAAAGAAAGAAAATGTTTGAATTGTGAACGAAAACAGCGCTGATTGCTGGTAAAACTTGGTTTTAATTGACCGTAATACTGGTTTCACGACTTAGAGCCGCATCTCCACGGTGCAGCTTACCTATTTAAGAACTGAAATATAGTTATAAACCGGACTGCAAATTTGTGCTTTTATATAAATATCATTTGAAGACTCACACTCACAAAAATTATCACATTAATATATTATAGACGAACCCAATGTTCTCAGTTAAGGTACGGCCATTCTGAAAATATTGCCAATATTTAAAACGAATGGACGAACGAAGCATATTTGAGAAGATGGTCCGTAGAACATCCTCAAATAATTTCGCCTGGTATATCGAACAGTTATTCTGATCATTCATTGTATATGCAAGTATCGGTTAGAAAAAGAAATAGTGCTGTATGCAAAACAGATTTAGAAGATGTGGCTGCCGGCCGCGGTGACCGAGCGGTTCAAGGCACTTCAGTCCGGAAACGCGCGACTGCTACGGTCGCAGGTTCGAATCCTGCCTCGGGTCCGGCCGGGGTGGCCGAGCGGTTCTAGGCGCTACAGTTTGGAACCGCGCGACCGCTATGGTCTCGGGTTCGAATCCTGCCTCGGGCATGTATGTGTGTGATGTCCTTAGGTTAGTTAGGTTTAAGTAGTTCTAAGTTCTAGGGGACTGATGACCTCAGATGTAAAGTCCCATAGTACTCAGAGCCATTTGAACCATTTTGAAGATGTTGCTCACAATGTTGTTTTGGTGACGCCACCTTCGTAACTATCTCCAAGCCGCGTACCTATCTTAGACCCGACACAGAAGGTGCAACTTCCGAAAATAGGGCTTGCTTTACCGGCTGCCAGAGAAACACTGACTGCCCATGTAAATAACAAATATCATGTGAACGCTACGTCGCGATGCAGGCATGTCTACGTGCGCTATGGAAATGCCGTGTGGCAAGGGCCTCCCGTCGGTTAGACCGGTCGCCTGGTGCAAATTTTTCAAGTTGACCCCACTTCGGCGACTTGCGTGTCGATGAGGATGATGATAAGGACAAAACAACACCCAGTCCTTGAGCGGAGAAAATCTCCGACGCAGCCGGGAATCGAACCCGGGCTGTTAGGTATGACAATCCGTCGCGCAGACCACTCAACTACGAGCGGCGAACAAGAGCGCTATGTCACACCCTGACAGTATATGAACCGTACAAGCAATTAAAGTTTGTTAAAATATCATGATGTTTTGAGTCCAATTGACTACTGAACGTGTTTTGTAAACTATCGTTTTTGTATTTAAAAACTTCCGCTTCATCCAATAGATTAAAAACCGGACATTTTTCTTTTCTATGGAGGATTACAAGATTTTCAGCGAGACTTGTGATACTATGCCCATGTTTCTGTATGTGCAAAGTTAATGCAGATTTAAAATTTGTTAAATTGATACGTTCCTGGAATATTTTACTGAAGGACCAACCATTTCGCCCTATGTACTTTTTGAAGAGGGGTGGGAGGAGGCGATCATTGCATTTGATACAGTTTGTCAACAAAATAAATATTGCACTGTTCCGCTCTTTCATCAACAAAATAAAACATGTAAACGCGACACTTCCTTGAGACTCTACTGCTTATATATTGATTTAAGATTAAACTTCAAACAAATTAAATACATTCCACGAACAGTCATGAACAAAAGAGAAAGAGCAAAATTTCGTTCGGCAATGCATACGAAATTAATCCAGAGGCTACATTTTTAAACTGACAACATTTTATTGCAGTCTCTTACATCAAATAAACAGGCGTATCCAAAAAACACTGCTAATTACAAAAACTGTTACAAACATGCAGATATCACATTAGGCCAACAGCGGCCGCCTGCTGTATCGTGTACACTCTGATCACAGGTTGGTTCAGGAAACGTATAAAACAAGACACGATTGGTTGGTTGTTTGGGGAAGGAGACCAGACAGCGTGGTCATCGGTCTCATCGGATTAAGGAAGGATGGGGAAGGAAGTCGGCCGTGTCCTTTCAGAGGAACCATCCCGGCATTTGCCTGGAGTGATTTAGGGAAATCACGGAAAACCTAAATCAGGATGGCCGGACGCGGGATTGAACCGTCGTCCTCCCGAATGCGAGTCCAGTGTCGAACCACTGCGCCACCTCGCTCGGTAAACAAGACACGAGCTTACATGTAACAACAAACTTAATGATATCACAAGCCCACAACTCGCCCCGATCTTGGGACTGTGCAACACAATGACAGTAACTATAATTAATAAAATACTTTCATAAAGAAGAAAACCTTAAAAACTTCAATTAAAATATACGTGACGTGAGTTACTGGCGCTGCGAAATTACAGAGCAGTTACTTCAATTGAAAAAGGCAACACACTCTAGCAACAGCTGTCCAATAACAGTCAGTGAACGGTTGCTGTGATAAGCTAATGGGCCAATGATTGCAAATTTAAGCTTGCTAAAGGAGAGTATGTTTTGATGAATTAGGTCCATTTAACAAAAATAAATAAAATGGAAATCACACCAAAGCTTTAAAAGGAACTTTGACAGACATGTGAAAATTGAACACCTATTTTTGAAAAGCAACCAGAGAATTGACGTACCAGATTCACATATCCTAATAAAACTCAGTACTATTAGGAAGAGAGCAAAATACATCAAACACTTAAGGCATAGGCAACGCACAAAGTGTTACAGATTCGCAGATGCTCACCCATATCATGCCGAGCCAAAGTTCAGTTCTGTTCAGCCACATCGAAGAACTTATCCATCAACGCACAACGCCCTCCCAGTGTGACAGCAACTGAAGGCGCTTAGCATGGATCATATCCCACTTTAGCGAGCCACAAAACTGCCGCCGCCCAGTACGGTTACAACGCTCGGCTCGACCCGCTGCAACGAGGAACTTCGTTCACGACGAGCGCTGTCACCGTGTAAGCCCGTACGGGACGGCTTAATAACGCGTCACAACACAGCTCGCCTTACACTGCTGCCTACTACAAGTTTTAGAGTATACTTCGATACCACACCACCTCGTGGCTGCCGTAAACTCAGCTTCGACGAAGCAGTGCAACCTGCTCGGTGATAAGCAACCAGGTTCACTTGCCGTTCACCACTGTGTCCATCGATCCGCGTTTTCCTCCTTCAAGCTTTGGCGCTGTATTCTCTCAACACCTCGCGGCAAGCGGTACGTTGTGTGCCGATAGTAAGACTCTATATAGTTGACTACGAACCACCTCAGTATTAAGAAGTCAGATAGCAAAAGGGGAAGCAATATAAACACTGAAGCTGCAAGGAAACTGGTATAGACATGCGTATTCAAATACAGAGTAATGTAAACAGGTAGGATAAGAAAATGGCTCAAATGGTTCTGAGCACTATGGGACTCAACTTCTGAGGTCATCAGTCCCCTACAACTTAGAATTACTTAAACCTAACTAACCTAAGGACATCACACACATCCATGCCCGAGGCAGGATTCGAACCTGTGACTGTAGCAGCAGCGCGGTTCCGGACTGAAACGCTTAGAACCGTTCGGCTACAGCGGCCGGCTTTACAAGTGTCAGCGCACGGAACATGTCCCATCAGGAAATGGTTAATTCCTCTTGTGGGGTCGATGTATTTCAGTCTTACACTTTCTCGTATACTAGTGGAAAATAGAGTAGACACGTCGTCCCTTGTCTGTGAAGTCCCTGGCCTAGAACTGCTCGGCCACTTCGGCCGGCCAGGCAGGATAAGGCGCTGAGGTCGGCAACGCCTATATAAGACAACAAAGGTCTGGCAAAGTTGTTAGATCGGTACTTTTCCTACAATGGCGGGTTATCAAGATTTAAGTGAGTGTGAATGTGGTGTTCATCTGCGCACGAGTGATGGGACACAGCATCTCCGAGGTAGCGATGAAGTGGGGATTTTCCCGTACCAACATTCCATGACTGTACCGTTAATATCAGGAACCCGATAAAACATAAAATCTCCGACATCGCTGCGCTTGGAAAAATATCCTGCAAGAATGGGACCAACGACGACGGAAGAGAATCGTTCAACGTGACAGAAGTGCAACCCTTCCGCAAATTGCTGCAGATTTGAATATTGGGCCACCAACAAATGTCGGCCTGCGGACCATTCAATGAAACATAATCGATATGGGCTTTCGGGGCCGAAGGCTCACTCGTGTATCCCTAATGACTGCACGACACTAGCACACTGGACTCGCATTCGGGAGTACGACGGTTCAATCCCGTCTCCGGCCATCCTGATTTAGGTTTTCCGTGACTTCCCTAAATCGTTTCAGGCAAATGCTGGGATGGTTCCTTTGAAAGGGCACGGCCGATTTCCTTCCCAATCCTTCCCTAACCCGAGCTTGCTCTCCGTCTCTAATGACCTCGTTATCGACGGACGTTAAAAACTAACCACCACCACCACTGCACGACACAAAGTTTTGCGCCTCGCCTGCGCCCGCTAACACCGATATTGGACTGTTGATGACTGGGAACATGTTGCCTGGTCGAACGAGTATCGTTGCAAACTGTATCGAGCGGATGGACGTGTACCGGTATGGAGAGAACCTCATGAATCGATGGGCCCTGCATGTGAACAGGGGACTGTTCAACCTGGTACAGCCTCTGTAATGGTGTGGAGCGTGTGCATTTGGAGTGCACGTCTGGTGCGTCTGGATACGACTCTGACAGGTGACACGTACGTTCGCATCCTGTCTGATCGCCTTCAGCCATTTAGTCCCATTGTACACTCCGACTGACTTGGGCAATTCCACCAGAACAATGTGACACGCCAAACTTCCAGAATTGCTATAGAGTGGCTCTAGGAACACTCTTCTGAGTTTAAACACTTCCTCTGTCCGCCAAGCTCCCTAGACATGAACATTATTGAACATATCTGGGATGGCTTGCAACGTGCTGTTTAGAAGAGATCTCAATCCAGTCGTACTCTTACGGATTTATGGACAGCCCTGCTGCATTCGTGGTGTCATTTCCCTCCAGCACTACTTCAGACATTAGTCGAGTCCATGCCACGTGGTGTTGCGGCACTTCTGCGTGCTCGCGGGGCCCTCCACGATATCAGGCAGGTGGACCCGTTTCTTTGGCTCTTCAGTGTAGGAGAACTATACAAGAGAAATGTATTTAAAGGCAGTATCAGAGAGGTTGAAATGGCTCTGAGCGCTATGGGACCTAACATCTGAGGTTATTAGTCGCCTAGAACTTAGAACCACTTAAACCTAACTAACCTAAGGACTTCACACACACCCATGCCCGAGGAAGGATTCGAATCTGCGCCCGTAGCAGTCTCGCGGTTCCGGACTGATGCGCCTAGAACTGCTCGGCCACCAAGGCCGGCTTAGGAAAGGAAGATGTAGTAAATGAAAATGGTATGGGTCGTGTGATGCTGCGAAAAGAATTTGACAGACAACTATAAGACCTAAGGCGAAACAAGGCACCTGGAGCAGACAACATTCCCTCAGAATCACTGAGATTCTTGCAGGCACCATCCATGACAAAACTATTCCACCTGGTATACAAGATATATCAGAGAGGCAAAAAACTCTCAGAAATAGAGGAAAATACCCCAAAACAGCACCCAACATTGTTTTTGATGTTTTAAAGAATAGTAAACAGTAAAATATTACGCAACAAAATCATGTAATATCTACTTTGTAATGTTATGCACTATGTAAATTATACTTTTAGTAAATATAAGTGGAAATTATTATGAAAATAAACAAATAGCTGTCAAAATCCGACCTCATGTAAAAATAATCCAAACAACACAAGACATACTTAGGAAAAGATATTAAATCAGGGGAAGAGTTACATGTCTTGGTTTTTAAAAAAATATACAGAATGTCTTTAAAAATACACAGAATGTGTATCAGAATTAAATTGTTTATTGGCAAAAGTCGCAGATGTATATGTTCTTTTCTGCCCCTGGAGAACCAACATGTGGTGACAACGAGGACATTAGGCACATGACCCAAAGTTCCCGTTTAGAACTCTCCGAAAAAACCTAACACAAAACATACATCAGGCATGTCGTCTTTGGATAAGAGAACTCCCGAGCGAAGCGTCAACTCAGATGTTCCAGAGGACACCCTGGTTTTACCTTCACTTAGGCCTTGTTTGACATTTTTCTCACAACATTCACTGCGTGATTCTTTGAAATTTTTCTCAATAACGTTTATGCTTTTACCTGAGCACGTTCCCTTTGATTGGAGGCACTGTTGTTGATTCACGTCGCTGACCACTATTAGTCTTGCGTGCTTTTGTGTTCAGCTTCCTTGGCTTCTTTACCTTCTACCAATTCGTGTTTATAAATCGTAGATGTGATTGTAGACCTGCAGGCCTTTTGCCCCTATTTGCCTCTTTTTGATATTTGGAATAGGAGTGATGTCAAATGAGCTGTACTTGGAAGATGTGGAACCTTGAAGATCCTCAAATGTAACAGATGTCAGAGAAGCACCCAGGCCAGCCGAAGATGTTGATTTATTTCAGTCGAAATCTGCGATAACTTGTGTTTGGTCCACATCACAATATTTTCTTTTGTCTGGAAAGCTACGATTTCCTACTGTTCGTTACTTTGACACAGCTCCATAAAAATTGAAATACTTTTTGTTTGCCTCTTCCCTGTATTGTGCGTCTGAAACGAGCTTCTTGTTCAAGGAGCATATGCCTTTTGCTTCAAATACATTGACTGCTATTGGAGCTGTTTGCTATCTAATATAGGCTTTGCACATAAGAGATCAGTTTCATCGAATGCCATGACAGCATGATCAATGTACTTTAACCTCCTTCTGATTTCCTGGCTGTAGTAAACTTTGAGAGAACCCATGAAAGTTTTATGCAAAGATTGTAGTTTTGTGAGGAGTGAGTAGTAGCGACACAATGATAACATGATTTGTTTTTGTTAACTCGATCTGATCAGTATTCTGTATGTAGCTGAAGTCACCATTCAAGAGTGACATCACAGATTCCTTTGCTGATTTGCATTCACCGTGAAGGGTGAGCCGCAATGATTGTTCATGCTGGAGCTCCTTTCCCAACTGTAGACTCCTGTTTTTCGCCAGAAAATTTACTGAAGGGGACATGAATGAACCACGACCAACAATCCTTATAAAAGCCCCACGTTCTCCTCATATTAAGGCGGCTATCTGTTTTTTACCCTTAAGGTCAATGATTTTTATTAATTCAGTTGTACCACAGTAATGCAACTCTCATCTGTGCGTCATCCGCAGAACGAGGTCTCGTGCAAAAGTGGGTCTCCACGGTGGCACTACAAGTAGAGACAGTCGCTGCCAGACGCGCCAACGAGGCGGAGACGTCGGCGCAGACACGCTCCCACGTGCTTCCTTATGCCGCCGTAGCCGGAAAGTTATTTATGTCCGAACACAGTGCCGCTCAGCCCAGTCTCTGTGTAATCAGCGACCACTTGTAATCATCGCTTATGACGACGTTGCAGTCTTAGCACAAATCCGGATGCGTGCTAAACGAACAGTTTTTCAGAACTTTACGTCAAGCTGTAGACAACTGTACTCCGATGTGAAACTATCACTCTGCAGTGAACGTATGCTAAATGTTACAAGGGTCATCGACAGCATGAAATACATGCCATCTGTGGGGACAATAATTATTTCCAAAGATAAGTAACTGCCATTCTCAAATAAATTGTTAATAATCCGCTCGGCCTCCTCCTGAAGTAATTCAGACTTCCTACAATGCACCACTCCATCAACATTGTAAATTCTTCCAGAAGATTTTGAAATTCCGCTGTGTTTTCGTTGACGAACCCAAGAACCACGCTGTAGAATATTCGTGAGGGCTTTCTTTCTGACAGTTTGATTCTGTGGCGTTTAAGAAAAAGATAACCTACTCTTTTCCAGCAATTTCGTCTTCGAAAGGGTGCTCAATGTAATTTCTCTCTGCCAACTGTAAAGTCATTTTTCGGAAGACGTTACGAATAAGCCCAAAAAAAGAAGCTTTACTACCAAGACAGTACTAAACCAGCTCTCGTCCTAGATCTTTACACAAAGTTGTAGGCCAGCCACTTCTTGCTTTTGCTGCTATCTCTCAGGTACATCGTACTTTGTTTTGGACAACCTCATAAACGCAATTTTTGGAAGATTACAGTGGCCTCCTTCCAATCCATCTTCTTTTGAAACCGCATCAACCGCTTCAGTCATTTTAGACGGGCTCGTCTTTCTGTGATCAATATTTACCATAACCGGTATCTACAAGACGATTCCAAGAGAATAAGAGTGTCTACCAAACAGACAGACTTTAAAATGAAACAATAAGCAAATGTAGTCGGTCCAGTTTACGCAACTATAGCCTAATTTTTGTTAATCAAATAAAATGTTTAATCAAAACATATAGATGAAACAGTTTGATCAAATTATTAATTCTGCGCGGCGGATCTCTCCTCGACTGAGAACGTTTGGTGCGTATTAGAAGGGCCCTCCAACCGGATCGAGATTTTGACGATCTAACGCGCTAATTGGACAAAATCTGGCACCATATCCCTCGCCAGGTCAGCCATTAACTCTGTCAGTGCTAGGCCGAATAACTGCTTGTATACGGGCCAGCTCTTGAATGAATCATCCACTTTTTCTGAATTTGTAATCATTTGTTTCTACATGTATATCACACCTAACGATTTCCGTCCTATTCGGATAATTCCTTTGTGGTGCACCGCTTGTGTTTTTATTATTATTATTATTATTATTATTATTATTATTTTATTCGGAATCGCGCAAGACGCAAGAGAAACTTGGTAGTTGCTACCGTAGCTTCTAATTTTTTCCTGAACTCTCTCGACGACGACATTCTCTTTTTTAGTACAATAGCCACCGCCACTTGTACGTTTAACTTTCGTACAGACACATCACATTTATATGGCAGCTATTCCATGTGAAAATCGTAATCTGGCCTTCTTGAAACAGTACCCGACAGCCAGTAATTGATACAGTAAACATTTGCGTATTAACGATAATGCAGCGCAACAGACTCCCTGAATTGTTGCGCCCGGTAACGCAGCTGTAGAGCCCGTGCGCCTACATTACACAGATTTGTTAAATCCCAAAAATAATAGCTCTAATGCCGCATACGTGGTAACAAAACACACCTCCCACACATTGTGTAACTGAGGCATTATCCGCCTGTGCGGCGGCTTTCACGTTATTAATTTAATCGAAGCAACTCGTAAATTCAGGGCAGGTGTCCTCTGACATGCTATGCTACGACTCGATGGTATTTTACAAAAGCTTTACTCCGTAATTGATGCAATTTTGAACAACTATATGAGCAGTCTCTTACATTCTGTAATTCCTAACTGCTGACTTCGTCACAATCGAACTGCATGCTATCGTAACCCCTGTGAACGGTAAAACATTAAAAGAATGGCAAACCTTCGTGGAAAGCGTTAAGCAATTGACACGAAAGCAGAGCATGTCATTGCCACGATAATGCTGCACAGACTACCGTAACGGAATGGACGACAACGCAGTCCCTTTCTGTGATTGGAGGTAGTAGGGAGCAACTTAGAATGGCCTCCGTGTGTTTCACAAAGCGAATGCAGAGAGGTTCCTTTGCGAAACAAGCGGCACATTTCATTCTCCATCCTTGTTTATAACTACGTACATGTTCTGAAAACCACTGCGAGCAGCATGGCAATTTTAACGGCGCTTGTTCCTATCTCTTCTGTTTATGGAGCGCAGGAAGAATAATTGGCTGGACATCTGCGAGAGTCATTTCAAAAGTTCTGCACACTGTAAGATAAGATAGAAGAAAATAATTTATTTTACAAAATAATCCCCATTCTTGCTTCTGGCAGCTTTCCAACATTTTGGCAACTTCTATAGTAGGGATAGATCACCTTCATTCTTGTGCTGCATGATTATTCTGGTAACCGCACTGGAAACTTCGTGAATTATATCTAAACGTTTTCGACGGAGGAGTCATAGTCTGGTGGGCTCATATGAGGATAGTATGGTTGGTGGGGAAGTATTTTCCATGCTTATTGTCGAGCGTTTCTCCAACTGGTCGGAAAATATGCCTTCTTCTAGTATCGTGCAAAATGAGGACACCAGCTTCAAGCATCTCATGCCTTCTTAGGCGAAATGTCGGGCGCAAAACATTTTGCAGAAAAAACTTGTAGTACGCGTCTGTTACAGATTTCCCCTGTGCTGATCTTATTTGTGACTATGACATCATTCATGTCATGCGGGAATATCGTCATCAGTTTCACCTCTGTTTGTTGGCGGCTTGGACAGTCAGAACTTTTCGATTGTGATGACCGAGATCTGAGTTCTAGCTCAAAATCTCGTTCCAGGTTTCATCAAGTGCAACAGTCAAGAAACTATTTTCCTTCTGTTCGATAACGCTGAAGCAATTCTTCTGCGATTCTTTTTGTGACTTGCTTTCTGACAGCAGTTTTTCTCATATTTAAATTTACAGTTATGGTTCAGTAAACTGACATTTTGACGTCATGTGCAGTATCCTCACATGTTTTCCGTCGATATTCTCTGAAGATGTCATCAACAATAACCTGAACGGTGTAGTCTGTTGCAGTTATTGGCATTCTACTTGTTGGGACATTGTCGGAAACGAGCAGACCACCGTGATTTGTTGTTACGATCCTCTAAACTATCCCCACACACCCTTCTGAAAGCGTTGTAAATTTCCGTTGGTTTCATACCACACAGGGATTCGATTTTGACGTAGGAACTCTGGTCATTATATTCAATCAGACCTGACTCGGTTTCAGCTTCCGTTTTAAAACTGAATTACTAACGACATAGCTACGCGATCCAGCGACCGTCACGCCTAAAGTCTCGCTCACAACTGACACGAATTTCAGCTGCATCACGCCACCGTAACGGTCGTGTATGTGCGGGGTGGAGGACTCCTGAAGTGACCCTCGTATGAACACGCTGTACGGCATATAGAGGGCCACAGACAATTACTACATTCCTCGTTTAAAGCTGGCTCTTAAAACTCAGGAGCCTACCAATTCAGTATTTTTAGCAGCTCAGTGACGCTCTCCCATGGATCAAACAAACGTGCTGCTCTTCTTTGCACACGTTCAGTACCCACTATTAGTCCTATTTCGTATGGGTCCAAAATACTTCAATTTGTTAGGATGGGCAGCACGGGTGTTTTGTAAGCAATCTCTCCTGTCGACTGACTGCAGTTCCTTAGTATCTTACAAATGAACCGTCATTACTTATAAGTGAGTTTACGTGATCGTTCCATTCATATCCCCACATACTGTCACACTCAGATATTTGTATCAATTCACTGGTTCCAATTATGGCTCATTTATATTGTAGTCTTAGGGTACTCCGGTTTTTCATTTTGTGAAGTGCACCATTTTACACGTCTGTACAATCAAAGCAAGTTGCCAATCTCTGCACGACTTTAAAATCTTATCAAGCTCTGACTGAGCATTTGTGCGGAATGTTATGGGCAACACGTCTTTAGATACAGCTGTATCATGTGCAAAAAGTCTGAAACTGTTATTAACATTGTCTACCATGTCACTGATATACATTGATCAGGCAGAACATTATGACCACCGACCTATTATCGATATAAAACCGTCCAAGTAATAGCAGCCTAACCTGGGGCGAGGAATGGCTACTAGTCAGACACACCCTCGGTGCATGCAGCATCAGTGATTGTGCTGTCCGTGTACAGAATAGGGAAGGCGTGCGATCTATCTGAGTTTGACCGGGTGCAGATTCTGATGGCCCGGAGGCTCGGCACGAGCATTTCGGAAACTGCGCAACTTGTCGGGTTTTCGACGAGTGCTGTGGTGAGTGTCTTCAACACGTATCAAGGCGAAGCCATGTCCAGACGTGAGGTTGGGCGGCCAACCCTCTTTACAGATGTCGAACGTAGTAGGCTGGGCAGACTGGTAAAACAGGACAGGCGGCGAACTGTAACGGAACTGACATCAGACTTTAACGCTGGGTAGAGTACAAGTGTGTCTGAACACACAGTGCACCGAACACTCTTAACAAAGGACCTCCGCAGCTGACGATCCTTGCATGTGTCGATGTTAACACGACATCGGCAACTACGACTGAAATACACACGAGGATCGGCACAGGACGCAGTGGTAGATCGTTCCATGGCATGATGGATCCCGATACCTTCTTCATCACGTAGATGGGAGGGCACGAATCCGTTGTCTTCCAGTGGAACAGCTCCTTCACACCTGTGCTTCGGGGCGGAGACAAGCTGGAGGCTACTCCATTACGCTCTGGGGAACATTCTCGTGCGCATACATGGGCCCAGTGGAGCTCGTGCAAGCCACCATGACGGCTAAGGAGTATCGTACACTGGTTGCAGACCACGTACACCCCTTCATGACGGTCATGATTCTCTACGGCGGTGACAATTTTCACAACATAATGCGTCATATCACAACGCCAGGTCTTTGATGGAGCGGTTCGGGGAACACAGTGGCGAGTTCCTGGTCACTTGCTGGCCCTCCAACTCGCCATATATGAACCCGATCCAACACGTCTGGGATGTGCTTGAATGTGACGTCAGAGCTTACCTACCATCCTCTGGGAATTTACGGGAATTAGACGTGTGTGCAGATTTGGTGCCAACTCCCTCCAGCAACCTACCCAGGCCTCATCGTTTCCGTGTCACGACACGTCGCCGCTGTTATCCGTGCCAAAGGTGGTCATACGTGCTGTTAGGTAGGTGGTCATAATGTTCTGGCTGATCAGTGTACAATATGAACAGCAGGAGTCCCAGCAGATTACCCTGAGGCATACTGTAAGTTACTTCTACGTCTGTTGGTGACTTTCCATCCGAGATAATGAGCTGCATTCTCGCTACCAAGAACCTTCTTTCACCTCACAAAAGTCGTTTGATGCGTACGATAGTACTAGCGATAGCAAGCGTAGTTGTGATACTGAGTCAAATTCTTATCAGAATTCAAGAAAATACTGCATCTGTCTGAAAGCCTCGTTCCATAACTTTATGGATATCACCGTGTTAGGAAAGTGCGACTTGGGTTTCGCATGACCGATGTTTCCGAATTCCTTGCTCTTTGGTGTGCAGGAGATCCTCCTGCCCCAGATATTTCAGATATATTTAGCTCACAGTGACGTCTAAAACTCAACATTAGATAAACATCAAGGATTTGGACGATAGTTCTGTGGATCACTTCTGCTAGGCTTCTTGCAGACGGTTGTGACTTGATTAAAAAAGGGCAAACTAAGCCTCAGATTCTATATAGAATCTGACAGGTTATAGCCCTGGAGCCATGTTCAGCTTCAGAAATTTCAACTGTTTATGAAACCCACTGATATTAATATTAATATCACTCATCTTCGAAGTGGTGTGACTATATTGGGGCAATATCTCTGAATTTTTCTTTTTGAAGGAACATTTGGAAATTGGTTTCAGTATTTTTGTTTGACACTAATTTTGGTGCCACCACGAGCATTTACATACGACCTAAATTTCATTGGATTTCGTGAGACGTATTTGGAAAAGATTCTCTTACGTTGGCCGTTGAATGCGTGATCCATCTTTACAGTCAGATGGGTTGATTTAAACATCCATCTATCTGTAGCCTTACGCTTTGTTTTGCACCTCTTATACAGCAGTCTCTGTTTGTTTACCACGGAGGATTATCATCTTATCGAAGATAATTGTCCTGTAATAAATTAAAACCTAGCTGCTTAATTTTAAGGTGCAGTATTTCGTATGCACCACGAAAAATACGTTTCTGTATGGCCGTTCCCTGGAAGTTCCCCGCTTTTGCAAGTCTGCGTGAACTGTACTACCGCAACATATCGTCAGTTTTTTCCTTCCCTATATTCTTTGTGAATAGCAAAATATTACAAAAATCTAGCCATTGAGGAATCGCAGACCTTTTCCGTCTTCTGTCGCGGCTTTTATGAATATTGAAGAAGTTATTACAGGGTTTCCTCCTCCGTGTTTCACGAAGTCGCTTTACGGGTCTAGAGCGCCTGCAGCAGGGTTCGCCTAGTCGTTCGTCGTAGATTATAACTTCTAGTTAATTAAGTAGGATGTAAATTTTTTAATCTCTCTATTACGTGTATGAATAATGGCGAGGTGCAGTTGTGTAACTTGCAACAAATTCTAGAAAGTTATTCTGCATAACAGCCATTTCTCGTAGTAGTAAATATGCCCTCAACGTGTCTAGTTTTAATCTTACCTTATTACTACATGGTAGCAGACTATTAACTTCTTTTTGTGTTGCATAAATACATTTTTCTTAAAAATATCCTAAATTCTTCTTATATCTATACTAAGTTAGTACTCCTTGTGTAATAATCACAATATCGACAGGATACAGCTGATTCATTTTCCCTGGTATGTAGAATAATGGGAAAATCTACGTAAGGCATTGAAGGTAGCATTAAGATAATGACATCCAAAGTAATTTACTCATATTTTAAGCTGAATAGACGTGAAAAACGTTCTAAACTGAGAAACCTGTCCCATTCCAATGTAAAATGACTAGTCTGCAAACACTGTACAAGTCAGTCAAGCTTATCAAATATTCGACTGTTGAAAACGATCTATGCCCGTTCCAAATATTATCTACAGTGTGTGTTTTGCATCTATAAAGAAATAATTGTTCTTAATTTTTGTACTTTGAACATTGCAGCCCAGTCAGCAATCGTAATAATCTAATATATAAGAAACTATCAGCCTCAATTGCGGTAATGAAACCTACCTTTACCTAGGTTTCAGCCAAAATAATTGAGCCTTCTTCAGAAGATATACCTGAATCTATGGTTTGTCTAAGAGGGCATTGTCTAGAAATAAAACTAAAACAGCCTGAATAGGCGTAGTTCCCGAGGCCCTCCGTCTGCCACGATTCGCTCAACAAACTCTGTCTTCCGCGTTGTGATGTGACTTAGCGGATGATGATTTTTCGGTTTCCTTGTACGCGATATAAAATTTCGAACGGTGCCTCTTGAAAAGCCAAGCACTTCAGCTACCATGGTTAAGAAACCACCTACTATACGAGGGGTAAGATAGATACTGCCTACAGGAAAATTAAAGAGACCATTGGAGAAAAGAGAGCCACTTGTATGAATATCAAGAGCTCAGATGGAAACCGAGTTCTAAGCAAAGCGGGGAAAGCGGAAAGGCGGAAGGAGTATATAGACGGTCTATACAAGGGCGATGTACTTGAGGACAATATTATGGAAATAGAAGACGATGTAGATGAAGATGAAATGGGAGATACGATACTGTGTGAAGAGTTTGAGAGAGCACTGAAAGATCTAAGTCGAAACAAGGCCCCGGGAGTAGACAACATTCCACTGGAACTACTGACGGCCTTGGGAGAGCCAGTCATGACAAAACTCTACCATCTGGTAAGCAAGATGTATGAGACAGGCGAAATACCCTCAGACTTCAAGAAGAATATAATAATTTCAATTCCAAAGAAAGCAGGTGTTGACAGATGTGAAAATCACCGAACTATCAGTTTAATAAGTCACAGCTGCAAAATACTAACGCGAATTCTTTACAGACGAATGGAAAAACTGGTAGAAGCCGACCTCGGGGAATATCAGTTTGGATTCCGCAGAAATGTTGGAACACGTGAGGCAATACTGACCCTACGACTTATCTTAGAAAATAGATTAAGGAGAGGCAAACCTACATTTCTAGCATTTGTAGGCTTAGAGATAGCTTTTGACAATGTTGACTGGAATACTCTTTTTCACATTCTGAAGGTAGCAGGGGTAAAATACAGGGAGCGAAAGGCTATTTACAATTTGTACAGAAACCAGATGGCACTTATAAGAGTCGAGGGGCATGAAAGGGAAGCAGCGGTTGGTAAGGGAGTGAGACAGGGTTGTAGTCCCTCCCCGATGGTATTCAAGCTGTATATTGAGCAAGCAGTAAAGGAAACAAAAGAAATATTCGGAGTAGGTATTAAAATCCATGGAGAAGAAATAAAAACGTTGAGATTCGCCGATGACGTTGTAATTCTGTCAGAGACAGCAAAGGACTTGGAAGAGTTGTTGAACGGAATGGACAGTGTCTTGAAAGGAGGATATAAGATGAACATCAACAAAACCAAAACGAGGATAATGGAATGTAGTCGAATTAAGTCGGGTGATGCTGAGGGAATTAGATAAGGAAATGAGACACTTAAAGTAGTAAATGAGTTTTGTTATTTGGGGAGCAAAATAACTGATGATGGTCGAAGTAGAGAGGATATAAAATGTAGACTGGCAATGGCAAGGAAAGTGTTTCTGAAGAAGAGAAATTTGTTAACATATAGTATAGATTTAAGTGCCAGGAAGTCGTTTCTGCAAGTATTTGTGTGGTGTGTAGCCATGTATGGAAGTAAAACATGGACGATAAATAGTTTGGACAAGAAGAGAATAGAAGCTTTTGAAATGTGGTGCTACAGAAGAATGCTGAAGTTTAGATGCGTAGATCACATAACTAATGAGGAAGTACTGAACTTGACTACAAGAAGGGACCGGTTGGTAGGACATGTTCTGAGGCATCAAGGGAGTACAAATTTAGCATTGGAGGGCAGCGTGGAGGGTAAAAATCGTAGAGGGAGACCAAGAGATGAATACACTAAGCAGATTCAGAAGGACGTAGGTTGCAGTATGTACTAGGCTCAAACGAAGAAGCTAGCACAGGATCGAGTAGCATGGAGAGCTGCATCAAACTAGTCTCAGGACTGAAGACCGCAACAACAACGCACACAGAACACTGTTCTGTCCAAGACTGACACCTGCGACGTATTGAGGACAATGCACAGGTGTGGCTTTGTTGGTCAAATACTACACCACGAAGTGCAGGTTCGACTGACATGCGCGTTTATTTACAAATACGGATTTATCACGGTGTTTCCATATTTTTGTCCAGCCCTTGCAATCAGTAAGGAGAGTGAGAAACTTGAATCACATACCTTAACATTGTTCATTGACGTGATACGGTTATGTCATGAAACTAAATTCTGAAACCAATTACTCGGTTTTCCTTATTTCATTGTCCGAAATGATACTCTTTTGTTGTATTTATCTCTTTGGGATTTGAACGTTGTTTCAAATTGTTTCCATGAATTTATGCACTTCTTACACAAAAAAATTTAAAAAATCGTACATTTGCAATTTTATCCCTCCATACATTACAATAGTAATGATTTACAAACAACGAGAAACGCTATTTTAAAGTCGGAATACAGGTTATACCGCTTTTATGCAAAGCATATTACTTTTCTTATACCCATGTCTGCTTCGGCATGGTGTTGTACCATCACCTGTTTCTTTCGTGGGCTGTAAAAAGAGATGTGAATTGTCTACACAACGTATTACCTCAATCCTTATAAAAGTTACTAGACAGCGAACCGACAGACATACTCACACGATCGTAGTTTATAGTCTCGAGAATGATATGAAAGTTTAACGGCGATGTCCTAGTCCTTGAGTCTATTATTTACGTCGTTTTAAGAAGGCGTCCTTACCATTTGATAAACGCTTGCGTTTGAATCCCACTGTGTTAAACTTAAGAATACACCGCTGTTCCGTTAGCTGTAAGCAGACGCTACTTATAAAAGTGGTGATCTTGGCATTATTGACCCATTGGTGAGGGGCGGAGGAGGGTGTTAAATCGAGAGGGGAGGGGGAAGGGGGGAGAGACACAGGAGCAAACGGCAACAATATTGGATTACACCGGTTCCCTGCGCGTTGTCATATCGGTATCAAACCCTGTTAATCAATCAGTGAAGGAGATTACGGGTCCTTGTGCTAAATCCGTAGCGTGGCACAAAGGCGGCTTCTGTTAGGTGGAGAACCAGCTGGTGCTTCGTGTTAGCCTGCAGCCATTGTGCGTGTATTGCATATTAAAGGGAACTCTGCTTCAGTTCTTCCACAGAACTTTTATTTTATACTCGTACAGCCATCATCTGATCCTGCTGTCAGAAGCGCAGCATGTGCAGTACGTACGTTTCATTATCAGCACCATCAGAAGAGGTTCTTTCTGTACCCAGTGGCTGGATGCGGTGGTATTCAGAAGCGGCAAGAACAGCTGTTTGGCTTCAGTCCTTCGACAAAATTGTGTAGATAACTTTCGGAAAATGTTAATTGTTTGTATGCTACCATCTTTGTCGCATAGTAGTGCTCGAGCAGTTTTTAGTATAGTGCACGCACTTTTTCTTGAACCATCGAAGTTCTTGTAGGGATCTGGAAGCTTCTTCAAAAGTAAAAGTGATATATAAAAGGAAAGAAGGCGTGATTATTTGAATTAATCGAAAATGAACTTGTCTTCTGCATTTTCCTGCTCAGTGTTCGTACATGTTCCTCCAAGATGGCTACTGAGTGTAGTGCACTACAACATTGGCTGATAGCAAATGTTGATAGGAACTGCAGAAAAAATACTATCGGTCCGAAAGTTACCGATTTCTGCCATCGGTGAGTACGAGTGCCTGAACCGCTTATTGTGCATGAGGTTGGGGACAGGGGGGGGGGGGGGGGGGGGCAGAGCTGGACAGTGGTCAGAAACCAGGCACTCACTTGTCGGAATAGATAATTTGGTACTGGCACAGATTCGCAGGGAGGTGACAAAAATCATGGGACAGCAATATGCACTTACACAGATGCCGGTAATAACGCGTACACAAGGTATAAAAGGGCAGTGCATTGGTCGAGCTGTCATTTGTACTCAGCCGATCCGTTTGAAAAGGCTTACGACGTCAGTAAGGCCGGCCGGCGAGAATTAACAGACTTTGAACGCGGAGTGGTAGTTGGAACTAGATGCATAGGATGTTTCATTTCGGAAATCGTTTGGCAGTTCAGTATTCCGAGATACACAGTGTCAAGACCGTACCGAGAACACCAAATTTCAGGCATTAACTCTCGCCATGGACAACGCAGTGGCCGATGGCTTTCACTTAACAACCTAGAGCGGTGGCGTTTGCGTATCAGGCAAGCAACACCGCATGAACTAATCGTGGAAATTAGTGTCGGACGTACGACCAACTTATCCATTAAGAGAGTGCGCCGAGATTTGGCGTTAATGGGACATGGCAACAGACGACCGATGCGAGTGCCTTTGTTTACAGCACGACATCGCCTGTAGCCCCTTTCTCTGGTTCGTGGCCATATTGGTTAAACCTTAGCCTGCTGAAGTACCGTGGCCTGGTCAGACGATTCCCGATATCAGTTGGTAAGAGCTGATGGTAAGGCTCGAGTGTGGCCAGACCCCACAAAGCCATGGACGCAACTTGTCATCGAGGCACTGTCCAAGTTTTTGGTGGCTCCGTAATGGTGTGGGCTGTGTTTTCATGGAATCGACTGGGTCCTCTGGATGTTCGGTTACTTGGAGACCATTTGGAGCTATTCATGGACGTCATGTTCCCAAACAACCACGGAATGCACAATGCACCATGTCATCGGGCCTCAGTTTTTCATAATTGGTTTGAATTACATTCTGATCTATTTGAGCGAATAGTTTGGGTGCCCAGATCCACGACATGAATCCCACAAACATTTATGGGTCATAATCGAGAGGTCAGTTCGTGCACAAAATACTGCACCGGCGACACTTTTGCAATTATGGATGGCTGTAGATGCAGCATGGTTCAGTACTCCTGCAGGGGACTTCCAACGGCGTATTGAGTCCATGCCACGTCAGACTGCTGCACTACGCCTCGTAAAGGGTGGTCCGACACGATATTAGGAGCTGTCCCACGACCCTTGTCACTTCATTGTAGACTTTCATGCATGCACACTAACATAAATTACTAGATGTAGAACACGCATACATTAACACAAGACATACCCCTCAAATGTCAGCTGAAGTTTCACGATGCTTGTACGAGATCTTACAATTTTCAATGTGGTGACGTTTGTAAACGGCCAGGAACAGTACGAACACAGACGAATCAACAACTTTGTCTGCAAATATATAAGTAAATTAAACAAATAAAATATCACAATATAGCCGATATTTTACTATGAAATAGACATATTCATCGACTGAAAGATTAGAGACATTATTCGTCTGATTGGTTCATACTGACTTAATCTTCATGGATGAAACGCGTGTGAAAAATTAAAAACTACTTTTATATATAAATTAATACAGTATTTGATATAAGTGCGTAATTGATCACGATCTATGTCAATTTGAATACAATCGATACAGAATTTGTCTGTTAAATTTGCTCCTGGCGGAATGCTCTTTGATCAGAGCTCTATTGAAATTTTTAACCCCTGTGATTCCAAAAAAGCGTTAAACGTATGCAGAACAGTTTCGTGCATAATGAATGCAATAGAAACAGTTGGTTTATAATTTAAATAATCGGGTATAGTTTACTGAAGCATAGTCGATACAACACCTTGCAACAGACCCTTTGATCCTAATAAAACTTGATATTAGGAATTCTATTTTTATTACACACAAGACATGTATTTAACAACAACTCAATATTGCTCATTGCTTGCTGATTCCGTGTATATTATACAATCCTTCTGAAATTGTATTAATATATTCCTGTAAGAAATCTATATTTCAAATCTTGAAACCATATAAATTCAGTACCCAGTGCTTGAAACCTACTCTTTTGGCTAATTAGAATATCGTACCGTGTATTGAAAAGGAACCTTTTACACAGTTACAGAATTCAGTTAAGTGATGTTTCAAAACTGAAGTTCATACAACTAATGTTAGACGACAAAAGATAATATTTTAAACATTCAGTGAGACTCAAGTGAATTAATATTAATGAAATATTAATCCCAATATTATAATCTCTGTTAATTTGGAAATATGGATGTCTGACAAAATTGAAGATCAGTTTTGGAATCAACGTAACAATTGCGTTAGGGTAAGACACTTACTCATCTTATCACAGCCATATTTTAAACATTCAGTGAGACTCAAGTGAATTAATATTAATGAAATATTAATCCCAATATTATAATCTCTGTTAATTTGGAAATATGGATGTCTGACAAAATTGAAGATCAGTTTTGGAATTAACGTAACAATTGCGTTAGGGTAAGACACTTACTCATCTTATCACAGCCATATTTTAAACATTCAGTGAGACTCAAGTGAATTAATATTAATGAAATATTAATCCCAATCTTATAATCTCTGTTAATTTGGAAATATGGATGTCTCACAAAATTGAAGATCAGTTTTGGAATCAACGTAACAATTGCGTTAGGGTAAGACACTTACTCATCTTTTCACAGCCATTCGAAAGTTTGTAAAAATTACATTTATTTCGTTTTGCTAAAATGGTAAAACGAATCGTGGAAGGAATAACTGACTCAAATATTATTCCCACCACATTTGTATACATTCCAACTAATTTAATATTCAAATAACTATCTCTCTTATGTTGAAAGTATTATAAATTAAAATAGTGCTTGCCACAAGGCAACTTAATTACCATGCGAAGTACATATTTGTACTTTGGTTTTGTAATCTCACGTCCCTTAAAGTGCTGGGAAGATGCAAGTCTGTACATGTACTTTTAAGTGACGCCACAGACCGTTTTAACTGGGTTGACTGGCAGAGCATTTGATTGTTTATAGACTTAAAAGTGTTAGATAACGCCCCCAAACCCATCCAGGTCTCTGATCGATATGATACAAAACAGTACTCACAATGTTGCTGGAGATTTATAAATAAATTAATACATCTATTTCAATAAAGGAACCAGATTTTGTAGTATTAACTCTAAGATATTGAATCGTAACAAACCGACTGAAATAATATTATTCCAAGTGTGTAGCATAATTAAGTGAGTTACCGCACATACTATAACTACAATTCAGTCTTACTGTCATTTTGAGTATTTTAAACCACCATTTTTAAGTATACATGAATGCAGTCAATCATTAAGTTCACAGTGAAACAAATGAGAATTCATAATTATTTCATTAATTTAATATATATGTAAAACTTTAATTGCTTATTTTGATGTGGTTTTATTTTGTTTCTTTTGAGTTACAAATAGTACAGTTAATTAGTACTCTACTTTTCTTGTGCAGTTTGGCATCATAAGTCACATTTAAGATTTTGAAATTATATTATTATAAATTAATTTCTCACGATTTTGACATCAGGATCTACTAATCATTATTTTACAAACGACGTGATTTTAAAATGTGTATAGCGAGCAAAAATGCATGAGCAGTTTACAGAATATTATACTATTACTTAAAACCTTAAGAAATATATATCTAAAAATAGATGTAATATTAAAGCATTCTGCTGTCTAGTTTCTAAAAGGACTGCGTTGAGACTGCATTGGAGCAGACATGTTGTTTAACGAATGTGAAGAACATGTGTGCCACCATCGAGCGCCATTTCAATTTGCTAGCGCAGAAACGTAGTTCATACCCCAATCACTTGTTTATGTTTTGATCGCTTGGCAGTAGCCTGAGTTTAAAATGTTCTATGATTATGTATTTCACTAAACATAAAATTTAATTGACTATAAAGCCAAATAAGCGACATACAATATTCTTTTCTTCGTTCACGCAACCGCATAAGTGCTGACAGACATTCCAAATTAAGTAATTACGCAAAATTGCAAAACTTTGTGACAGTGTGCTGTATAATTTTCTAACAAATATTTACGGATGTGCTCGGAAAATTAAAGATTCATATTTAAGATTGTTTCTCCGACTTTTGTTCGCTGAATGGATGACGCTGGAAATTATAAATCAATTCGTGTTATCAACCAAGAACTTCATAAGGCAATTGATGTGTCTGTGTAAGAATGTACAGCTTGTAGAATACATGTAACCTAGTCCTTGTTGATGAACGTCTTGTATGGTCTGGATGGTTCATTTTTGTGATTAAAAAACATATATTATTTCTAATTAAAATCATTGAGTGCAAAATGTACCCATTCAACGACAAGGAATAAAGGTATGCTAATTAAACAAATTTCACTGATTCACTGGTGCTGACGGTGAATAATATTCTATTTGTAAAGGTTCCTGGAGGTAGCTTCTGTTTGAGGTCGCGAATATGAATCTGTCATCTGCCCCCACAGCCTGAAATCAGATGTCTTCCGATCATGGTGCATAATAAGAGAGCTAGACAGAAAGAATGGACTTTAAAACCGCGTCACAAGAAACGTCAGTAGAGAAGATGTTGTTGTTGTTGTTGTGGTCTTCAGTGCTGAGACTGGTTTGATGCAGCTCTCCATGCTACTCTATCCTGTGCAAGCTTCTTCATCTCCCAGTACCTAGTGCAACCTACATCCTTCTGAATCTGCTTAGTGTATTCGTCTCTTGGTCTCCCTCTACGATTTTTACCCTCCACACTGCCCTCCAATACTAAACTGGTGATCCCTTGATGCCTCAGAACATGTCCTACCAACCGATCCCTTCTTCTGGTCAAGTTGTGCCACAAACTTTTCTTCTACCCAACCCTATTCAATACTTCCTCATTAGTTATGTGATCTACCCATCTAATCTTCAGCATTTTTCTGTAGCACCACATTTCGAAAGCTTCTATTCTCTTCTTGTCTAAACTATTTATCGTCCATGTTTCACTTCCATACATGGCTACACTCCATACAAATACTTTCAGAAATGACTTCCTGATACCTAAATCTGTACTCGATGTGAACAAATTTCTCTTCTTCAGAATCGCTTTCCTTGCCATTGCCAGTCTACATTTTATATCCTCTCTACTTCGACCATAATCAGTTATTTTGCTCCCCAAATAGCAAAACTCCTTTACTACTTTAAGTGTCTCATTTCCTAATCTAATTCCCTCAGCATCACCTGACTTAATTTGACTACATTCCATTATCCTCGTTTTGCTTTTGTTGATGTTCATCTTATATCCTCCTTTCAAGACACTGTCCATTCCATTCCACTGCTTTTCCAGGTCCTTTGCTGTCTCAGACAGAATTACAATGTCATCGGCGAACCTCAAAGTTTTATTTCTTCTACATGGATTTTAATACCGAATTTTTCTTTTGTTTCCTTTACTGCTTGCTCAATATACAGATTGAATAACATCGGGGTGAGGCTACAACCCTGCCTTACTCCCTTCCCAACAACTGCTTCCCTTTCATGTCCCTCGACTCTTATAACTGCCATCTGGTTTCTGTACAAATTGTAAATAGCCTTTCGCTCCCTGTATTTTACCCCTGCCACCTTCAGAATTTGAAAGAGAGTATTCCAGTCAACATTGTCAAAAGCTTTTTCTAAGTCTACAAATGCTAGAAGCGTAGGTTTGCCTTTCCTTAATCTTTCTTCTAAGATAAGTCGTAAGGTCAGTATTGCCTCACGTGTTCCAATATTTCTACGGAATCCAAACTGATCTTCCCCGAGGTCGGCTTCTACTAGTTTTTCCATTCGTCTGTAAAGAATTCGTGTTAGTATTTTGCAGCTATGGCTTATTAAACTGATTGTTCGGTAATTTTCACATCTGTCAACACCTGCTTTCTTTGGAATTGAAATTATTGTATTCTTCTTGAAGTCTGAGGGTATTTCGCCTGTCTCATACATCTTGCTTACCAGATGGTAGAGTTTTGTCAGGACTGGCTCTCCCAAGGCCGCCAGTAGTTCCAATGGAATGTTGTCTACTCCGGGGCCCTTGTTTCGACTCAGGTCTTTCAGTGCTCTGTCAAACTCAGCATGCAGTATCATTTCTTCCATTCTCCCCAGTTTCAAGATGTTAGAGAGTCGAATGCCAGCGCAGGAGTAATTGTAAGACACTGTAGATACTGTATCCAATCAACGGAAAAATGCTCCTGTCGGAGCGCAGAAATATGCATATTTTCCTGATGATTTAAAAGACTGACTGAAAAGTGAGGTATCGGCTGCCTGAATCTACTTTCCTCAGAACCTTTAAAAATTTTCCCAAAAATTCTAACATGCGAATATATTCGCTTCGCGCTTTGTTTATGTGCAACTCACCTCAGGCTCCAGCAAGCTTTCCTATCTGTAACTTTCTAACACCGAATAATCGATTTCTTCAAATCCATCCTTTCTCGATTACTCATTCGCCCATCTCCTTGTCATTATCTCTTTGTGTCCCTCTGTCATTGTCTCCTGTGTCACAGCCAGAAGCACCTTCGTTCCGTCATACTACTACCGTCTCCTCTCTCTCACACTGTCTCCCTCTTACTCCCTCTTACTGCTGCTATCTCATTCCTTCCTTTCTGTTGCTGCTGTCTCTTCTCAATGTCACTGTCTCCCCATGCCTCGTTGTCATTGCCATATATTCTGTCTCTTATTATCGCTGGCTGTCACCCGCCTCCACATTCTCCTTCTCTTTATTCGTCTCCCACTTCCGCAGTCTCCTTCACTCCTTTCCTATCACTGTCTGCCACTATCAACTATATTCTACTGCCACTGTGTCCCTATCTCTCTCTCACACTACCATTGTCTCTTTCGTTGTTTCTAAAACATAACCACTGTCTACTATCGCGCATTATTTATTACTTTTCAGTCTCTTCGCCACTGCCACCGTCTTCTACGTTCTCAGCATAAAAAAGCGAGAATATGTTGGCATGCCAAAATTTTTGGAAAAATTTTTAAAGGTTCTGAGGCAGGTAGAGTGAGGCAGCTGATACCCAACTTTCCAGTCAGAGTATTTTAAACAAACAGGAAAACATTCACGTTTTTTGTGCTCCAACAGGAATATTTTTCCACTGGTTCTCCTCTGTACCCTGCTGCAGCAGGGCATGTAACTCATTAGGATAGAAATGTATTGGTCAGTGAAATTGAGATAGCCTTCTTCTGTGAAACTGAAATATCGAAAAGCTAATTTTACACATCAAACCGGATTTTACGTGCAGAAAAACTTTGTATGTGCTTCAATATTACAACATGGCGTCCTCAGACGATAACGGAGACACTTTTCAGAACATTTCTCAGTGCTACGTCACTTCATTAACGACGTTTTCGCTTATCATCGGATTTTAAGTGCGTACTTTAGGTGAATGTGTGGATTAACTTCGAACTTCTATATCTCGGAAAGAGATAATGATATGAAAAAAAAATTTCAAGTTTGATCGAGATCTGGATCTTAGGAATACATCTCAAAAATTACAGACATTTGCTGTGTATATCCGTCTCGGAATCCGCAGCTGGATTTTGGTACACAAAAAAAAAGTTTTTGGTGCGTTTCTCGATAACGGCTGGATATTTTTGAAAACAGGTGAGATTGCTTCTGCAGATAAATGCCTGGAGAAGCTAAATTTTGAGTGATTTGCAGTGGTTATTCATTATTTATATTTCGCCTGATACCGGATTTTACATGCAGAAGTAGGGTATATTGGAAACGGATAAAGATATCAAGAAATTATTCAAAGTTGTTCGAGATCAGGAGCTGTAGAATGTATCGTAAAAATTTCAGTTATTTGGTGTCCCCATCCGTCCTGGGATCCTCGGCTGGGTTTTGACCCGCTAGTGACGGCGAAAATATAGTAAAACAAAATCCTTTTGTGGGATTTTCCGATGAGCAGCCATGAACTAATGGTGCCTCGATAAATCCCATCAGGCCTCAAGCCCATCGTAGACCACACAAAGAAAACTATAGAGTACATTTGCTTAAGCAGGAGGCAGTGTGTAATATTAATACTTTGTCTCTGTACTGTACGATAGTGACACTAAGACGAACCTTCTTTTGGGTACACAAATTATCCCTAGCGAAAGGGATATCCGAAACACTTGACCCTACCTTTCTGTTACCGATAAAATCCGAGGTATGAGCACCGGAAAACCCCGTTTTTATGCGCAGCGTTTTGGAACATATTAGGTACGCATATAAATAGCAATTAAATATCTGCCTGTTGGCAATGAACCAAGAGTTTATTCTGTAGAGCATTTTTGTCTAAACCATGACCTGAATTACCGTCCAAGGGCTTCCTTCCCCGCGGCTGTGTACGCTCTCACATCTCCATTAACGGATACCGTATTCACAAAGCGCAATCAAGTGACCGAAGGTTGCCGTCCCTACTGTACGGAGCGCTTGCACGGCTGCGTCATACGGTTAGCACTAGCCGGTAGTGGATCCATGGCCTCGGTTACTCTCCCCTAATCGGGCAGCTTGTCGGGTACCGCCGCGGGACTACGCCCTCCCGCTCGCCTGCGGCATCCGATATCTGTGGCGCGCGGCCGTTCGTTCGTGTTACACGGGCTTAATAAGTGTCCAGATAGGCCGCGCCGAACTCGGGCCAAGTTGCGCTCGACCCGGCGTGCTCAGGTATCAGAGCGCGCACGCCCGGCTGCTAGCTGGCTGGCTGCTGCCGCCTGGGGCGAGAATTCCGGTCGCCTAATCGGCGCATCGTTAGACACGTGGCCAGACCGGTGCACGCGCAGTGGGCACCGTACATAAATACCGCCCCTAATTGCACACTTAAGTGCGAACTGGGTCGCGCACTGTAATCTAACTCTACACGGAATCCGCTACACTGTTTCCTTTTGTCGTATTCGCCACGTACCTGCGATTTACTTCGTTTCCCTTGTTCATTAAGAAGACCACTGAAAATGTTCCGAATTCTTCTTGCATTAAGTTGGTGCTTAAGGTTGTAGGGTTTTTCTTTTGCATGTCGGTATTCCGGTAGGTACCGATTGTCTATCGACTGTCATTTTTCGTTTGTAGTTCACTGTTGCTATTTGAGTTTACATATTGACATTTTGTCATTTGGAGGTAGTGAGTGGAGCTGTGCACGCTAGAAAACTGAATGCCAAGTGGAGAAACCGGAACATTTACGACGTGTTCTTCTGTTTGAGTTCAGCAGAGGGGTGACAGCAGTGGAAGCAGGCAGGAACATCTGCGCCGTGTATGGGAATAACGACACTGGACGAAGCACAGAAACCATTACAACAACTTAAAGTCGCGGTTTCATTGTGAACCACTATTTTATGTACTTTTATCAGATGTTGGTGGCACTCGGTGTGTTGCCTGAGATTAAAAGTATACAGAAACAGTAATAGGTAAAACGAAAAACAAGAAATGCAATTGGTTTAGAGGCAAAGTTTGTATCACATGACCAAACCGAAAAATGAATAAATAAACCGACAGTTCGCGCGTGACGGAAGATAAAGACAGTGAGTGGCAGAAGGCGTTTTGGCCCAACTTTCAGAACGAGAATTGGTTTCGGCACTGTCGATATGCCTGAAGGCGGTGACTCGGAGAGGGCATAGTGTGGCTGTCTGTAGCTCTCTTTTATATCCCCGCAGATAACAAAAAATTAAAAAGACTTCTGTGTGTACTTGGGTACTGTCACCTCCAACAACATTTTTTCGATATCCTTAATCAAAAACAGAATAATGGGTATGTCCATGTTACGTATGACATACCATCTATTTACACTGGCCACTGACACTGAAGAAATTGTCTTCCAAAGGGTTTCTCTTTTCTTTGTCTCACACGCGTAGGACTCGTGTAGCTCATAATCCACCATCACAAATGTAATGTTTAATGCATCATCATAAACATAAAAACACAGTAAAATGATATTTTGAAGATAACCTGCTCGTCCGTAGTTTCGTAATTGACTCAAAATTCAAAGAGGTATATTCCGTCTGTGCAATTAAATGAAATGCAGTTGCCATACGCTTTCGCTTCTTTTAGGTGTTAAGCGTCTTCAGTGTCCTATAATACATGTGTTCTTTTATACACATGATAAATATATTATGTAGCAGTTACAATACGTTACTATGTTACACTTTGTCATGTTTTTCTCTCGTTTTTCAGATCACAAGCAACTTTTATAGCACAAATTTCGTGATGTTAAATTATCGTTTAGAGTTACGATATCCAGTGTTGTTCGACCGTATGTGTGGTCCTTTAGATGTGTTTATTCTCTCGTCATGCTCCAGCTGGCCGATTCACGGCGTTTTTTTTACCCCAATTTATTATAACACATCACTACATATACTGGAGTATCGATTTTTCTCGTCCCAGAAGCTAGGAATCAGCATCGGGCTCACTTGGCAGAATCTTTACCTTTGCATTTTAAACTCTCTTACCATTCTGTGTTCCACTTCTCTCTGAGGGTTGATTTAATAATGTGTAAGAGAGCTGTAACTGATAATCACGTGTGTTCCCTCGCTACGTCGTAGACAGCTTCTTTGGCTAGCATTTTTTACTGTTACATTGTCAAAGTTCTGATGTATTTAATGAACGTAATAGAGAAAACCATCAAATCCTGCTACTGTTTTTATGAATCATCATCGTAGCTGACAAACTTCACTTAACAGTATGTACTAAAGAAAAAGCGTTTATGAGACGTAGTGCTTCCCATTTAATGAATGAAACTTAGAAAACTACCAACTCTGGCTACTTCACCCAACTGATAAATTTAATATACAACATGTACGAGTAGTAAACAAAGAAAAAGGTTTCGGACACGTGATGGCCTCCGTACCATAGAACCCTAATCACAGCGTACCTTGTGAGACACAGAGAGCCTAAATTTGAGCTCATTTCGACTACTCCTTGAGAATAATAACTATCAGCTGTTTATATTGGATGCACCACATCTGACCATGCTTTCTAGTGTGACCCGTTGACTGTTGCATCCTCGTCCTGGCACCCTGGTCCTGATGTTGCCTTGTTCTGTAAGCCACATCGGGTGAATCGCTTTTAAGGCAGTTTCGAAGCTAGAACGACGAATATTGGTATTTGTTTTCTCGATCAGAAATAATCAAATACTTGCTTCAGTATTTTTCGAAATTCAATCCCTAAGAGGATGAAATAGAACATGTAATGTTTTATGAAAATATTTCAGTACGAAAGTGTTTTTGAAGCTAAATCTACGAAAATTTGAATTATGCGTCTCAATTAGAAGTAAAAAATTACGTATTTCAGTGTGTTTGAATGTTCAGCTTCTGAGGGGTTGACTCATCATTGCCCAGCCCAAACCGCTAAGGATAGAAACTTGAAATTTGGAGAGGGTGTTGTTCTGTAAGCGTCTCTTAGTAAGTGACTGTTCGAACTTCCATCCTCAAGGGGTTGAAGTAGGGTATGGAAGTTTTTCGAAAATATGACGCTATTAAGACAATTTTGAAGCTAGAACTACGAAAATTGGTATTTGACTTCTCAGTCAGGAATAAAAAAAATTTGCTTCACCATTTTTGAAAATTCAACCACTAGGGGAGTGAAACAGTGGGCAAAAGTTTATTTTGAAAATAATTCATTATTAAAGTATTACTAAAGCATTTTTGAAACTACTTCTATTAAAACTGATATTTGACTTCTCCGTTGGAAAATTATAAAAAGTACATATCTCAGCGTTTTTGGAAATTCAGCCCTAAAGGGAGTAAGATATGAGACGAAATTTTTTAAGAAATTATTTCGCTATATTAAAACACAATTATAGCTAAAACTATGTTAACTGGTATTTGACTTCTGCAGAAATATCTGTTAGGGGATGAAAGGTGTTATGGAAAGCTCATCACTAGAACTGAAAAAGCAAGATTAACAAAGAATTCTGACTCCAGGTAACAGAATAGCTTTATGGCCACTCGTGCATTCAGAAAATGCCTTAATTAGCGTGAAAGTTTAGAAGATTCGATTTGTGAGCAACATAAAAATTCGATTAAAGGAAACAGAATTAAAATCTGGGTACACCTTATAGTCAACGCGAGCGAAGCAGCGAACACTAATGGGGTCTAAGTCAAAGGTTCTAGTCAAACTGGCACGTGGACTGAGTAAAGCTTTTTTCATGTTAACTTCACCTGTGAAGTGTTTGTTGTTGCAACTAATACACAACATGTTACGAGTATATTCTCCTTTTATAGGTGAATATCAATATTTGCTAGGGTTTACACGTAATTGTCATCCACGCTGTATTTTTGTATCTTCTTCAGGGCAGCTGATACTTTACCGGTATTCCTAAAAAGAGCACCAAAACAAATTCTGTGGGACGCTATTTTATCATGGAGAAGTAATTGCATACACTTACTGTCCATTAAGTATTACAAAATGTTTACAAAAATGTAACGGTTTATGGTTGGCTTGACGACTCTCAGAGAAATCCATCGTAGAAATAACTTGTACCATCATCTGTACGACCGATTAGCCTCATATGAGCAAGAATCGAGTGGGAACGAATTACAGCATTACAAATATTATGCAATTTCACTTACAGTAAATTTAATTTGTTGCGTCTTTGTTGCTGCTTCTCCGTCCGCGGCGTTACATCCGGAATCCCACGATTCTGTTTCTATGTCGGTACCCACAGAGACAAGCGTGTGAAGTCGCGGGAATTGTATGAGTGGTTAAACTGCAGATGTTATGCATTTATAACTCGTAGAAAACGCTGTCGTTAATTTATGCGGTAGTTGGCGCCATATTCAGAGCCGTAATTTGGGTGTTACCTCTGCGGCGCGATTTGTTAAAACGTACTTAACTGCGACGTCGACAAATGATTATGTGCGTGACGACAGCGGCGTTTGAGTTTAATCGCGCGCATGTATTTGTCAGAATTAGCGCTGTTTGCGTATGACGCGAGCACTGGCCCACATCAAGCAGACCCTTTATTTTCGTGCACTGTAATTCGCGAATGGCCTAGTTTACAGCTGCCGACGAGTGACCAGCCATTTTAAGCAGCCGCGGGGCTGTTCTGCTTCAGCCAGAGTGCCGTGTACTTCTTCGTGTTTTATTCTTATACAGTGATGCAGCTCAATGCTGATGGTAGCCACTATCTTATGTATTTCTTATCAGAGTACAACAGCTACATTTTCTCATGCGATTGTTCCGATATACACTGAACTAACAAAAGTCACAGGAAAGCGATATGCGCATATACAGATGGCGCACCGCAGATACAGAGGCGGCCGTGGTGGTCGCGCGGTTCTAGGCACTTCAGCCTGGAACCGCGCGACCGCTACGGTCGCAGGTTCGAAACCTCCCTATGGCATGGATGTGTGTGATGTCCTTAGGTTAGTTAGGTTTAAGTAGTTCTAAGTTCTAGGCGACAGATGACCTCAGATGTTAAGTTCCATAGTGCTCAGAGCCATTTGAACCATTTTTGAACCATATACAGTGTATAAAAGGGAAGTGCATTGGCGTAGTTGTCATTTGTACTCAGGTGATTAATGTGAAAGGGTTTACGACATGATTGTGACCGCAATCGTTAGGGAATTCAATATTCCCCTAACCGAAGTGTCGGGAGTATTCCGAATATACCAGATTTCAGGCGTTACCTCTCACCACGGACAACGCAGTGGCCGACGGCCTTCACTTAACGACCGAGAGCAGCTACGTCTGCATTGAGCTGTTAGTGGTGAAAGACAAGCAACACTGCGTGAAATAGTCGCAGAAATTAATGAGGGACGTAGCATGGACGTATCTGTTAGGGCAGAGTGACGAAATTTGATGTTAATGGGCTGTGGAAGCAGACGAACGAATCGAGTGCCTTTGCTAATAGCACGACATCGCCTGCAGCGGCTTTACTGGGTTCGTGACCATGTCTGATGGATCCCAGACGACTGGAGAAACGTGATCTGGTCAGATAAGTCCTGATTTCAGGTGGTAAAAACTTTTGGTAGGGTCCGAGTGTGCTACAGATCACACGAAACCATGGACTCAAGTTACCAATAAGGCACTGTGTAGGCTAGTGGTTGTTATGTAATGGTGTAGGTTGTGTCTACATGATATAGACTGGGTCCTCGGGTCCAACTGAACCTGACATAGACTCTAATAGTTATGTTCGGCTCTTTGGAGACAATTTGCAGCTAATCATTTAGCTCAAGTTTCCCAAACAACGATGCGCCATGTCACGGGGCAACAATTGTTTGAGATTGGTTTGAAAAATATACTACTGGCCATTAAAAATGCTACACCACGAGGATGACGTGCTACGGATGTGAAATTTACCGACAGGAAGAAGATGCTGTGATATGCAAATAATTAGCTTTTCAGAGCATTCACACAAGGTTGGCGCCGGTGGCGACACCTACAACGTGCTGACATGAGGAAAGTTTCCAACCGATTTCTCATACATAAACAGCAGCTGACCGGCGTTGCATGGTGAAATGTTGTTGTAATGCCTCGTGTAAGGAGGAGAAATGCGTACCATCACGTTTCCGACTTTGATAAAGGTCGGATTGTAGCCTATCGCGATTGCGGTTAATCGTATCGCGACATTGCTGCTCACGTTGGTCGAGATCCAATGACTCTTGGGAGAATATGGAATCGGTGGGTTGAGAGGGTAATACGGAACGCCGTGCTGGATCCCAACGGCCTCGAATCACTATCAGATGAGATGACAGGCATCTTATCCGCATAGCTGTAACGGATCGTGCAGCCTCGTCTCGAACCCTGAGTCAACAGATGGGGACGTTTGCAAGACAACAACCATCTGCACGAACAGTTCGACGTGGTTTGCAGCAGCATGGACTATCATCTCGGAGACAATGGCTGCGCTTACCCTTGACGCTGCATCACAGACAGGAGCGCATGCGATGGTGTGATCAACGACGAACCTTGGTGCACGAATGGCAATATGTAATTCATGGGGTGCCATTGGTTACACATCTCGGCCACCTCTTGGTCGCATTGACGGCACTTTGAACAGTGGACGTTGCATATCAGATGTGTTACGAGCCGTGGCTCTACCCTTCATTCGATCCCTGCGAAACCCTACATTTCAGCAGGATAATGCACGACCGCATGTTGCAGGTGCTGTACAGGCCTTTCTGGATACATAAAATGTTCGACTGCTGCCTCGGCCAGCACATTCTCCAGATCTATCACCAATTCAAAACGTCTAGGCAATGGGGGCCGAGCAACTGGCTCGTCACAATACACCAGTCACTACTCTTGATGAACTGTGGTATCGTGTTGAAGCTGCATGGGCAGCTGTACCTGTACACGCCATCCAAGCTCCGTTTGACTCAATTCCCAGGCGCATCAATGCCGTTATTACGGCCAGAGGTAGTTGTTCTGGGTACTGATTTCTCAGGATCTATGCACCCAAATTACGTGAAAATGTAATCACATGTCAGTTCTAGCATAATATATTTGTCCAATGAATACCAGTTTATCATCTTCATTTCTTCTTGGTGTAGCAATTTTAATGGCCAGTAGTGTTTACTGACATTTCGAGCGAATATGGTCAGCCTTATCGCCCGACATGAATCCCTTCGAACATATATGGGACATAATCGAGAAGTCAGTTCGCGCACAAAATCCTTCACCATCAATAATTTCGCATTATGGACGGCTATAGAGGCAGCATGGCTCAATGTTTCTGCAAGGGACTTCCAACTACTCGTTGCGTCCATGCCATGTCAAGTTGCTGCTCTACGCTTGGGAAAAGGTGTTTCGACACGATATTAAAAGTTATCCCATGACTTTCGTCACCTCAATGAAAAGGTATCGTTATTTTGGTGATTTCAGGTGAATTTTGTTCTGTAAGTAAATATCTGTTACTAGGTGTTCTCGTGGCATACTTTGAGGATGTTTAGTTGAAACAGCATACGAGTCTACACCTCTTGCTTCTGCACACTTTAGCTTGGTGCTTCCATCGGGCCACGTATTACCATTCTGAAGGATAGAAATAATAGTGGAGATCGGTAATATATTTTAAAGGGCAATCTGAAATTAATTGCGTGACAGAATATTCAATAATCATTCATATATCTCTGAGAACCAAATTTTGGATACTCGCAAACTTTTATTCTAATGTTCCTAAGTATTCAGCAGCTGAAGTACCTTTACTCGAGTTCTGTTACAGTGAGAGTCTGTAAAATGGTCCACGAGGAAAAACACTTCGTTGTTGTTGTTATCGGTGATACGCAATAAATAACCGCTAAGCCCACGAGTGCAAGTTCTAGAAAGAGGATAGACCGTACTAAACGTCGTTTTCTAACCGAGTAGTAATAATCCAACTGTTCCTAATTCAATAAGATGTTTTTATTTCTTTCTGGAAGCAAATTCAGGAACATTTGCGTGGTAATGGGATTTCGATCGTTACACATTATCTAGATCTCTTGAACAAATGAGTCAGCAGCGACACTCTGTATGTACAATTTCAGGATTATAAATCTCTGTCATTCGCCTGCTGCTAAGTCTTGCATAGGAAGGCGGACAATAGAAAGTTTGCTATGTTAATATGATTTAGGGTTTTCCCTTAGATCGCCCTCGGGCACCTACCACTCAAAGGAGGTGTGTAGGCAAACCTTCTTAGTGACATGGAAAACGCCGTCAAAAATCGTCACCTCCAGCCACTGAAAATGACTATGACCATTCAACTTGCTTTACTGAGCGCATTAATTCTACATGCAACTATTCTGAATATGAAAATTAAGAGGTGCTGACTACCGAAGACGAATTAGTGTTAGTCTCCAGATAATCTAAGCTATATTCTGATATCTAAAACCAAGTTTCACGATTGAACCTTAACAGTACATAAGTTTTACTTATAAGTGTTTTTCTACAACTGTTCTCAGATCCGTTGTAAATTTTGGGTTCATCGACATAATCAGCAGCAACAGCATTATTACCAACCAGTTATCACTCACTGCTGTGTAAAGGTTTCTTTCATGCCTTTCCGTTCATTAAGGCCTTCAGGCTTTCGCGTCCGAGTACACCCTGCTTGTTTCTTAATATCGTCAGTCCGTCTCTCATTAGATCTTTCTCTTGGTCTTCTTCATCACTGAATCTCCTTATGCCATCTCCCATCATTTTGATTCGCTATATGCCCAGCGCGTCTTCATTTCACATTGAGGTTTAAAACATTCTTCGGATCGATGGCAGCTTTAATTTTAACAGTCACTAACACATCCTCAACTCCTGTCTTTCCTCTTATCTATTGTTTGCATTCCTGTTCGTTCTAGTTGTACGGAACATATATATTTCCATAGCTTCGGCACTTGGTTTCAACGATATCTTGAAATTTTTAAATATCATTACATTCAGCTAGCAACGAATCTGACCATTGGTTTTTGAAAGTATTCTTTACAGCATTTTAACAGAATTAGGTGTGTTTTCTTATATGTTAGTTATTTTTCACTGCAACTATTTTATTTTCGTATCATTCTAAACCTCAATGACAATTTGAGTATTTCCTCAAATCGCCTATGCGCTGTTGTTCCTGATATTCCCATTATTATTAGTACTAGTTGTAGTAGTAGTAGCAGTAGTATTGCTGCTTTGTTAACGTCATAGGATCAGTCACAAGCTCATGAAAGTACAATTTTTAAGGGCGTAAAAGATGTCGTCCTGGTTCTAGCCTCACTATGTAAAAATAATACAAAAATTAATAACACTGTCGGAGCTCGCGGAAAGCATCTCTGCTGTGAATTGTTCGACGTAGATAACAGAAAATACCGATTTCAATAAACATCGCTCACACTTGGTATCACGTGCAACAAAAAATTTGTTGTCTATTTAGATCGCAATTCAACAATTCTTCAAGAGCGGCCTTGGCGGTCAGTATCTGTATCACGTTGTGTACATTGGTAATTCGACAGTTTGGATATTAACCACATTGTACTGTAACATATTTCGTCAACTGTGAGTGTGCGCATTCTTCCTAATTACATGGTTTACCTCTGTTGACTGGACGCCATTTGGGCCGTTTACGTGTACCACATTTCAGAGGACTGTTGTGTTGCGTCCATATTTCTTTTTCCTGTGTGTGTTGATGATCCTGCAGATTTTATGGGTCGCCATCCAAGAGTTTCATACCCACTTCAAGCATCTCCAGTACCAGAATATCCGGAGCTTTTAGAACAACGTCCACAGAGGCACTGTGTGTGGTAATAGGGGTGTGTCCCACTGATATCACTATTCTTCCCCGAGCAGCGAAGTACTGCTTAAAGAAAGGTAGGCCAGACAAAATACAAGACGTATCTGGACACAACATAATAGACCGAAGAAAGCTTAACATATGGCGGAATGAGACACGGCAGGAGGAATGGGACGAGGACTAAAATAGATCGACTCCACAAGAGGAATTACCCATTTCCTGATGGGAAATGGCCCGTGCGCTATCCATCTCCATCGTGTAGGTCTAAAAGAAACTGACACTTGTGAATGTGGTGAACATGACATCGCTGAACGTGTAGTTCTCCACTACAACACATCAACACACCTAAGACCGGATGTAGAATTACAAGACCTAGGAAACACAATAACAGATCAGAACAACTGGCACACACTGAACAGACTAGCAGGTGACGTGTCTCAAACCTTTCACGAAGCTTACACTTAAAATAGACCATATTTAAGAACACTACAAACCGCAACACAAGCACGACAACAAAACAGGTAGCACAAAACACACACAGAAACAGATACAGAAAGTGAACGTGACATTCAAATATTAATGTAATTATTCATACAAGGTCAAAAAACCAATGTGATATAACAGAACCTAACAATAGAACAAATAAAATAGTATAAAAACTGTGTAGTTAGCATTAGATTAGGATTAACTCACAAGACAACTATCATGTAAAGCAAAAGATATCAGCTGTAAAACTAACTACTTGTAAAGCTGTAAGCTGTTTCAGTGACGACAAACTCGAAGTTCTCCCGAGCTCTCGTCACTGAAACAGCTACAATTTCGGGGACGAATTTTCTCTTTCACTAACTTCCCTCACACCTTTTTTTTACTATTTGTGTTCTCTTTAATCATTATTTATTTATGTTTTCCAATCTTTCTATTTTATTTTATATCTTGTATTTATATTAACAGAGAACAAGAATGAAATTCTAATTCTTAATACACTGTCAAGTAGCAATTGTATTAGTAATAATACTGCCCACGAACTGTTATACAGACAGTGTGCTAAGTATAGCAAATAAATAAAACAAAATAAATCTCCAGCATATAAGGTTTGGAGCCAATCTTGTTTTTGCATAGGCAGTACTGGACGTACTGGGATGTTGAATTTGTTTATGTGATTGGGATGTGACATGTAGATGTGGACTGGGCGCGTGAATGTGACATTAATTAGTGGAAACCCAGATGTACGCCCGGCGATAAGGTTGGGAAGAGTCCGTGACAACAAATGTGGCGCTGTCCCTTACTGTGGCGAAACTAGTGGGGTCCGTGTTGCGCAGGGCTGTGAGAAATTAACGGCAGCAGCTTGCTCTGCGGTGTTTGTGCGCCGCTCTCTCGGGACCCGCGGTCGGCCAACAGCTGCGGGGCAATTAAGATAGACTCTGTTCAGCTATTGTTACAACACCCGGGGGTACTGGGAAGTTGCGCCATACAAGCCGCCAAATGGTACAGTGAGGACGAACGTTGGCGACAAGTCATTGCAGTCAAGGTGATCGGAATCCACCGTCGATTACAGTGGGTGGTGAGTTATACCAGTTGTTTCACGGTTCCTACTACACGCTTCGATAGGTTGTAGTGGAGACTTAGTAGATCAAGTTTCGATATGGATCTCAGGTTCACAACTGTAAGCTTTGGATATAAAATAAGTTTGAAGTTCGAATTACTTTCAAATGTCCTGCTTCACGGCACGGTAAGTAATGGTAACGATGCACAACGCATTTATCAACAACTTTTCCGGGTCACCTCAGACCAACACATACGATTTTCGTCCGACTCGAAACTAGCTGCGAGAAACTAGGAGGGTTGGCTGTGGTGCTTTAGGGACGCACACCAGGGTTTATCAGCAGTATGTATGAATGCGTCCATCGCAGATGCACCTTATGCAGTTCCTGCAGAGCACATAGGTGAGAGCTCATTGTCTCCACCGTGTGGTACCGCCATTAATAGGGATTCTGGAACGCTCTTACGCAAAGTGATTTAACAAAATGGGGGCAAACGTCAGGGAACGATTCCTGTGGGGATAAGAAGCCGGAAATGTGTTCCAATTTGAGGGTGGAGATCAGTGATGATGAAGTTTTCTTGCGTTATCAGCCGATTCAGCCGACAATGTTTCAAATGGCTCTGAGCACTATGGAACTTAAATGCTGAGGTCATTAGTCCCCTAAAACTTAGAACTACTTAAACTTAACTAACCTAAGGACATCACACACATCGATGCCCGAGGCAGGATTCGAACCTGTGACCGTAGCGGACGCGCGGTTCCATATTGTAGCGCCTAGAACCACTCGGCCACTCCGGCCGGCCCTGCGGCAATGTTTTGACAAGCTTCCTACTCATCAACACCCCCGCCCCCATCGGAGATCCGCGTCCTCCCTCGGTCATGGGTGTGAGTGTTGTCCTTAGCGTAACTTCGTGAGACGCCCTGCTAAACCTGCAGCGCAGGACAGGTAGCTTAAATTGTGAAAAGGGGCGAAAATTAGCGGCTGTCAGTTACACTCGAACATACAACTTTATTTATTTGACCAAACATTACAAGAGCCAAGAAGATTAAAAAAACACACAGCATTAATTTTTAGAACTTAATAACCGCCTGAATACGCCCTACAATCTCATGCCTTAATGGCAAGACCACTTTAATTAAACATTGGCTGAAAGCCAATAACTTAAAACTCGAACCGAAATTTAAAAGCCAGAAGGCCTTATCTTAAATCAGTTCTTTAATTAGGCTGAAGGCCCAAACAATCTTACGCCTTCAGGGCAAAACAGCCTTAATTTAAAAATCGGCTAAAAGCCATACAAATACAAACAATATGAACAAATAAGAAAAGGAAGTACACGCAATGGCGCTCAGAAGTTTCTGAGGGTCGGCCTGGAATTCTACACTAACGGTCGTTTATGTGAGACAGGCAGTTGGCCGAACCATTCTCGATCCGACGACAATCCAACCAACAGACAGTCAACGGACCCACCGAAAATGTAATTTCAACTCCACCCGACCAGCACACAACGGGGAGTTCAATGAAACAACGTAGAAAGTACTGGGGCCCACAACCAATGATACATTGAGCTGTCAACCTAAACAACGGGTGCTGGACAGCTACAACACGGTGAGGAAATACACTGCCTGAATTTATGTCAACGGTCAGGGCAGGTAACCAGAACGTTAACGGCCACTAAGCAGAAGATTTCGTTGGTGCACTTCAATTCAAAATTACCAAGCACATTTAAACTCCACCGGAGGGTGGCTAAAATTTGCCCACTCGCCGGGCCATCTCCGGAAACGTCTTCGCTGGTCATCGCCCGCAGGACTCGTCATACACAATTCTACTCCAGTAAATGATATTCCAGGCCGAAGACTTGTCTGGAGACAGGTGGCGCCCTTGAGCTGCTATTTCCGCCGGTAGGAACAAATGCATCTATGCACAGAAAAATCAAACAATTTAAGAGTCGCAATCTTGGAACCCCATACAATCTGTTTGTAAGTTTGGAAGCTCTTCCGGAATGCACGTGAATTTCTTATATTGAACAGGATATGCAATTATACACGTCGAAACGACGAGATACATAGCGTAGTATTTGTAAATGATCCTGTCCAAAACGCTTCACACGAACTCATGGGACAAAGTATAAAATGCTAAACAAAGAAAGCAAAAACTTTCTTCCACTTCATATGCACCCCTCGTTTGTTTTTTCCTTTTTTTTTAAAAAAAAAAAAAAAAAAGGTGCGGCGCTGATAAGATTTATCTTGAGAGATACTTTATGTGATCAAAGGTCTCCAGACACATGTCTGAAAATGACTTACAAGTATCGTGGCGCCCTCCATCGGTAATGCTGCATTTAATATAATGTAGGCCCACCCTTAACGTCCATTACAGCTTCCACTCTCGCAGGCATATGTTCAATCAGGTGCTGGTAGGTTTCTTGGGGTTGGCAACCCATTCTTCACGGAGTGCTGCACTGAGGAGAAGTATCGACGTCCGTTGGTGAGGCCTGGCACTAAGTCGGCGTTCCAAAACATCCCAAAGGTATTCTATAAGATTCAGTTCAGGGACTCTGTGAAGGTGCTCGATAGTGTTGAAAGATGCAATCGTCATCCCCTAATTGCTCTTCGACAATGAGAAGCAAGAAGGATCTTAAAACATCGATCGATGTAGGCATGTGCTGTGATAGCGCCACGCAAAACAGCAAGGGGTGCAAGCCCCCTCCATAAAAAACACGACCACACCATAACACCAGCGACTCCAAATTTAACTGTTGGCACTCCACACACTGGCAAATGAGATTCACCGGGCATACTCCATACCCACACGCAGTCATCGGATCGCCACATTGTGTACCGTGATTCGTCACTCCACACAACGTTCTCCCACTGTTCAATCGTCCAATGTTCTCCTTACACCAAGCTAGGCGTCGTTTGGCATTTACTGGCGTGATATACGGCTTATGAGCACCAGCTCGTTCATGAAATCCAAGTTTTCTCATCTCCCGCCTAACTGTCATAGTACTTTCAGTGGATCCTGATGCAGTTTGGAATTTCTGTGTGATGGTGTGGATCGATGTCTGCCTATTGCACATTGCGACGCTCTTCAACTGTCGGAGGTCTCTGTCAGTCAACAGACGAGGTCGGCCTGTACGCTTTTCTACTGTACGTGTCCCTTCACGTTTCCACTTCACTATCACATCGGAAACAGTGGACCTAGTGATGCTTAGGAGTGTGGAAATCACGCGTACAGCGTATGACGTGACACCCAGTCACCTGACCACGTTTGAAGTCCGTGAGTTCCGCGGAGAACCCCTTTCTGCTCTCTCGCGATGTCTGATGGCTACTGAGGTCGCTGATATGGAGTACCTGTCAGTAGGTGGCAGGACAATACACCTAATATGAAAAACGTATGTTTTGGGGGGTGTCCGGATACTTTTGATCACATAGCGTGCTTGTACTATATTTGAATACGTGTCGATGGTTAGAAAGACAGTGGTGTCCGTGTCCTCTATAGTAAGTGAACGAGTGAAATATCTTGAAGTATGATCCACGATTCTTATCTATCAAAAACTGTTTTGTCTCCTTTATTCCAATTATCTTTTCCACGATCGTATCGTTCACATGGTTTTGTTTGTACGTAGCGATTTTAAGAATCATAAGTCGCAGATTGCACGCATAGTTGACCCGAAGCAGTCGCAACGGAGCTGCATTGTGCAAGATCCTGCTTAGTTGGAATTACTTCGCTATTATTTTAAAAGAAATCAGGGCCGCCTAGTGAGTGCGACTTGACGCCGGACATTGAAAAATGAGCGAGAGAAAGGAACGGGGCATGACAGGTAGCTATGACTAATGACAGCGCAGCCTCCACTGCTACAAGGCAACTCGCCCTCTTGGGTCATTTCTTCACGTTGCGCGTGTCTAATTTCGGCCCACCTGTTAAAAGTTCTAAACTCGGACACTAAAAAGAGTATACTCCTACAATTATGGAGATGACAACTACCGACAGCTCGAACATATCTCCGTCTCTAATGATCTTGTTGTCGACGGAACGTTAAAATATGAATCTCCCCCTCCTCGAATGTATCATATTGGAAACTGAGAAAATTATTTTCGTAGATTTCGCAACAGAAGTCTGATTCCTCACTCGCAGTTGTTCTAGTCTAGACTAACCAACTACAGAACATTACGCAGGTACTCAAATTATACCGCTCACTCGGTCCCCCTTTTCTTTCTTTTTGTATTGGGTACCCACTGTTAACTTACATCTCGAGGACATAAGTTCAAATCTTTACTCGTAACCACGGTAGACTATTCACGCTGTTTTCGTCGCTTCTCTTCTAAAGTCACTTTGTAAGTAATTAAATACCTTATATTACAAAGTGGAAGTGAAATCGTGTGCCGGTGAACTACTGCCCTACAATTGAGCTTTGCCGTCTTCTTCACAGAAAGAAAGAGGAAATTTGGTTTAGCATATCTGACTATTAACGTTGTATACATATAAAACGTATTTAATGATCTACTATATAAAACAGTATTTCATTATCGAAAATACTGTGTGTGTGCTTTTGTCTTTTGTTTACATAAATCTCCAGAAAGAACTATTGTGAACGAATATGATAGAGTGTTTTATTGTATATAGATCTGACATTAAAACCGCGCCTATCTTCTAAGCTTTTAGATAATGTGGTCTATCGGAATGTGCTCAACAAATAACACTTATGAGCGTAACTATAGTTTCTGATTAATTAACGACAGAGCCTCTCTAAGCGAGCGCTTTAGTATTTCTTAGGTGAACATTTAATAAGTATTTCAAGTAAGATAATTAAGCATACTTTCACAGGACAGTAATTAATCTTCTTTCAAAAATATAAAAACAATAATTAATCTTTGCTTGACGTTAATATCCTACCCCCTTTCTGTCTCCAATTTTAGACTAGCCAGCTACAGAACATTACGCACGTACTCAAATTATACCGCTCTCTCGGTCCCCCCCCCCCCTCTTTTTCCTTTTTTATTGGGTGCCCCACTGTTAACTTACTTCTCGAGCTATCGGTTATCTTGGCAACCAAAGTTTCAAAGTCAGAAATACATCTGTATTGGCAAACTATATTTTTAAAAATTAGTGCTTATAGATATCGGCAGAAACAAACTAAATTCATTACTACAATCAAAAATAAGTAAACAATTTGGGTAAATATTTTAGTCCTATTCAAAAAGTTGCAAAGTTGAAGATCGTATATAAAAAAATAAGCAGGATTTGATACATAAAGTCAAAGAGCATAAAAGTTAACTAAAACAGTTTGTAACTGAAAGTAAATCTCGCGCTAAAAAATTTACGGCATCCTAGTGTATACTGCTAGCCAACGGTTCTGTTATGAATTATGTGTAACAAACTATGCATTTTAAGAAAAACAACCTTGAGAAAAAATTAATTCACTTACATTCCTTGAAGGCTTAAAATTAACTCGTAATTATGGTCTGTGTCAATGCCTGCAGGAAAGAAAGTACCTATTATTTTTTTTCCATTTATACGGAATACACTTCCGCCATCTGTTTAAGTAGTCTTACAACAACATCAAGTAGTGATGTTATGAAAGATTTAAGAATAAAAAACGTGGAATATGATGAAGGATAATATAAAGACGGAAATGGAAAATTTTCAAGGCTGAGGGTATGAGAGACTAACTGCATAGAGGTATGAAGCTAGAAATAAAGAAAGAAAGTCTGAAGAGGTTGGGAAAGATTTAGGAATAAAAAACGTGGTATATTATAAAGGACACTAGGAAGACGGAAATGAATACTCTAAATTTTCAAGACTGAGGGTATGTGACACTAGCTGTATAGAGATATGACGTTAGAAATAAAGAAACAAAGGCTGAAGAGGCATGCTGAGAAGCTAATTGTAAATTGGCAGAAAACAAGCAAAGAAGAGGAAAAGGGAGATAGAGACTGAAGTTTTGTGAACGTCGAGGTGATAAGTGACGGCTCTCCATCTCACAATGGGAAGCCCCGACTTTCGGACGACGGGTTTACTTCAAACTTCGTAAACTTTCAGTAGTCGGTTAGGATAACATACTGCGCAAGTAGTAAGACGTAATAGTTAGGCGATTTCGAGAAAACCACAAGAGAAATTTTATGCGTCCATGATGTACCAGTGCGTTGCGAAACTGAGCACTACCTGGCGGCGGTTATGTGGGGAAGGTTCATGATTCGTAATCGGTGGATCACTCTATCGAGTACTGCCCATTTTTTTTAAATTTATATTTTTTCAACACATGTCATATCATTTCGTACATTCTACATTTGAAAGATAATTTGATGAAATACACGTGTATTTCCATGAGCTTTTATTGAATTTCCAATTCTGTTTGGCTGTTTACTAATTTTCATTATTACAGTAAATATTATGTGATTTATTTCTATAAGCAAGTCAAAAACTGTATCAAGCACCTTGAAGCTTGTTCATATTTGATTGAAAACGAACGAAAAATTGTTTCTCGTGAAGATGCTATTAAAAAAAAAAAAGTGTGCGAGTGTGTGAAATCTTATAAGACTTAACTGCTAAGGTCATCAGTCCGTAAGCTTACACACGACTTAACCTAAACTATGCTAAGTACAAACACACACACCCATGCCCCAGGGAGGACTCGAACCTCCGCAGGGACCAGCCGCGCAGTCCATGACTGCAGCGCCCCACACCGCTAATCCCGCGCGGCGAAGATGCTATTCAAATATATTCAATCATACATTGCCAACTGTCAGCACCGAAATTTTCGAAAATGTTGCGTTACGTTGTCAACAAGCTTCGTTTATCCTTAGAAACTCTGAAGATTTCTTGAACACGCGAAAAAATTACTTTCATTCGATGTAGCAGATGCCGCTTTAATTTATGTTTTCTGTGTCTCTATGAAAAATATCATCCTGTAAGTTGTAATGTCGAAAGCACATTGTAGTATTGAACAAAGCTATTTACTCCTTTATTTATCGATATTTGACTTGGGTTTTCCAAGTCCGTCAAGCCTGGCTCTTGTCCTTGACCCCCGTGTCAGCAGGTCGAAGAAATGTTCAAAATGTTCAAATGTGTGAAATCTTATGGGACCCAACTGCCAAGGTCATCAGTCCCTAAGCTTACACACTACTTAACCTAAATTATCCTAAGGAGAAACACACACACACCCATGCCCGAGGGAGGACTCGAACCTCCGCCGGGACCAGCCGCACAGGTCGAAGAGTCGGGTGCAAACTAGTTCTCGGCACCTCACCCGACTGTAGGTATAAGGGATTTCGGAAATCACGATAAGCATACATTTTTAGGAATGCTTTATACCTTTGGTCGGTTACTTTCAGATGATAATAAATATTTGTTGCGCTAGTTAAAATCAGCAAATAAGCAAACAACATTGGAAATTCAATAAATATTAATGTAAACACACGTCTTTCCATCATATTAGCTTTCAAATGTAATATGTACACCTGATCTAGTCGATTTCATCTACACTCCTGGAAATGGAAAAAAGAACACATTGACACCGGTGTGTCGGACCCACCATACTTGCTCCGGACACTGCGAGAGGGCTGTACAAGCAATGATCACACGCACGGCACAGCGGACACACCAGGAACCGCGGTGTTGGCCGTCGAATGGCGCTAGCTGCGCGGCATTTGTGCACCGCCGCCGTCAGTGTCAGCCAGTTTGCCGTGGCATACGGAGCTCCATCGCAGTCTTTAACACTGGTAGCATGCCGCGACAGCGTGGACGTGAACCGTATGTGCAGTTGACGGACTTTGAGCGAGGGCGTATAGTGGGCATGCCGGAGGCCAGGTGGACGTACCGCCGAATTGCTCAACACGTGGGGCGTGAGGTCTCCACAGTACATCGATGTTGTCGCCAGTGGTCGGCGGAAGGTGCACGTGACCGTCGACCTGGGACCGGACCGCAGCGACGCACGGATGCACGCCAAGACCGTAGGATCCTACGCAGTTCCGTAGGGGACCGCACCGCCACTTCCCAGCAAATTAGGGACACTGTTGCTCCTGGGGTATCGGCGAGGACCATTCGCAACCGTCTCCATGAAGCTGGGCTACGGTCCCGCACACCGTTAGGCCGTCTTCCGCTCACGCCCCAACATCGTGCAGCCCGCCTCCAGTGGTGTCGCGAAAGGCGTGAATGGAGGGACGAATGGAGACGTGTCGTCTTCAGCGATGAGAGTCGCTTCTGCCTTGGTGCCAATGATGGTCGTATGCGTGTTTGGCGCCGTGCAGGTGAGCGCCACAATCAGGACTGCATACGACCGAGGCACACAGGGCCAACACCCGGCATCATGGTGTGGGGAGCGATCTCCTACACTGGCCGTACACCTCTGGTGATCATCGAGGGGACACTGAATAGTGCACGGTACATGCAAACCGTCATCGAACCCATCGTTCTACCATTCCTAGACCGGCAAGGGAACTTGCTGTTCCAACAGGACAATGCACGTCCGCATGTATCCCGTGCCACCCAACGTGCTCTAGAAGGTGTAAGTCAACTACCCTGGCCAGCAAGATCTCCGGATCTGTCCCCCATTGAGCATGTTTGGGACTGGATGAAGCGTCGTCTCACGCGGTCTGCACGTCCAGCATGAACGCTGGTCCAACTGAGACGCCAGGTGGAAATGGCATGGCAAGCCGTTCCACAGGACTACATCCAGCATCTCTACAATCGTCTCCATGGGAGAATAGCAGCCTGCATTGCTGCGAAAGGTGGATATACACTGTACTAGTGCCGACATTGTGCATGCTCTGTTGCCTGTGTCTATGTGCCTGTGGTTCTGTCAGTGTGATCATGTGATGTATCTGACCCCAGGAATGTGTCAATAAAGTTTTCCCTTCCTGGGACAATGAATTCACGGTGTTCTTATTTCAATTTCCAGGAGTGTATCTTACCACCCGTCTCACCGCAAGAGCCGGTAATATCAGTCACAGAAAGCAAAAGTGTTAGCGTCAAAGAGCGAATATGTTTCGATGGGTGTATCTAGACACACTGGACTCGCATTCTGATGGACGACGTCTCAAACCAGCGTCCGACCATCCTGATTTAGGTTTTCCGCGATTTCTATAAATCTCTTCAGGCAAATGCCGGGAAGGCTGCTTTGGAAAGGCAAGCCAATTCTTACCCCATCCTTACCTGATATGAGCTTGTGCGCTGTCTCTAATGACCTCGTTATCGACGGAACGTTAAACACTTATCTCCTCCTCCTGGGTGTGTCTAGAACCTGAAACTGAACAAGGGTGTACGTGGGTATACGTTATACGACCACAGGTGTGCTAGGAGTATACTTCAGCTTGTCCCATGACTTGGCAAAGGGTCTAAATACAGGGCCACCTCAGAGGATCGCTTATTCTATTTTCTCGCTGTTCTCATTTCTGCTACTTCTCACTACTTTCGCCGTTCTTCGATTTGCTCTCACTCCATGTTCTGTTCTCGTTAGACAGTTCAAATGGCTCTGAGCACTTTGGGACTTAACATCTGAAGTCATCAGATTGGGATTTGGGGGGGGGGGGGGCAGGGCGGTGGAGGAGTGTACCACGTTATAAATCCACACCAGCTGCCAAAATACACTACTGGTCATTAAAATTGCTACACCACGAAGATGACTTTCCACAAGCGCGAAATTTAACCGACAGGAAGAAGACGCTGTGATATGCAAATGATCAGCTTTTCAGAGCATTCACACGAGGTTGGCGCCGGCGGCGACACCTATAACGTGCTCACATGAGGAAAGTTTGAAACAGATTTGTCATACACAAACAGCAGTTGACCGGCGTTGCCTATTGAAACGTTGTTGTGATGCCACGTGTAAGGAGTAGAAATGCGTACCATCACGTTTCCGACTTTGATAAAGGTCGGACTGTAGCCTATCGCGATTGCGGTTTATCGTATAACGACATTGCTGCTCGCGTTGGTCGAGATCCAATAACTGTTACCAGAATATGGAACCTGTGGGTTCAGGAGGGTAATAGGGAACGCCGTGCTAGATCCCAACGGCCTCGTATCACTAGCAGTCGAGATGACAGGCATCGTATTCGCATGGCTGTAACGGATCGTGCAGCCACGTCTCGATCCCTGACTCAACAGATGAGGACGTTTGCAAGACAACAACCATCTGCAGGAACAGTTCAAAAATGGTTCAAATGGCTCTGAGCACTATGGGTCTTAACATCTGAAGTCATCAGTCCCCTAGAACTTAGAACTACTTAAACCTAACTAACGGAAGGACATCATACACATCCATGCCCGAGGCAGGATTCGAGCCTGCCACCGTAGCAGTCACGCGGTTCCGGACTGAAGCGCCTAGAACCGCTCGGTCACCGCGGCCGGCGTTAGACTGTTCATTCCATTCAATGCATCCCGTAATTTTTTTCACTTCCACTGAAGACAGCAATTTCATCAGCAAATCTTATCACCGAGATCCTGTCACCTTGAAATTTAATCCCGCTTTTGAAGCTTCCTTTTATTTCCGTCATTGCTTCTTCGAAGTACGGACTGAACGGAAATTGGAAGACTTCATCCGTGTCTTACACACTTTTTAATCCGAGTGTTTTCTTCTTGGTTTCCAGTCTTATTATTACCTCTGGGTTGTTTTACATATTGTATATTACCGTCTTTTCCTACAGCCAACCCCTACTTTTCTCAGAATTTCTAACATCTTGCAACGTTTCTTGTTTTTTCTTCAGCCTTGCTTCCATTATCAACCACAACGTCAGAGCTGCCTTTAACTTTCCTAAAGACTAACTGGTCGTGATTTAGCAGATCATTGATGTTCTTTTCCATTCTTCTATCTATTATCTAGTCAGGAACTTGGTTTCAAATGGTTCAAACCGAGCGAGGTAGCGAAGTGGTTAGACACTGGACTGACAGTCGGGAGGACGACGGTTCAATCTCGCGTCCGGCCATCCTGATTTTGGTTTTCTGTGATTTCCCTAAAATCGCTCCAGGCAAATGCCGGGATGGTTTCTTTCAAAGGGCAAGCCTACTTCCATCCCCGTCCTTCCCTAATCCGACGAGACCGATGACCTCTCTGTCTGGTCTCCTTCCCCAAAACAACCCAACCCAACTCAAATGGTTCAAATGGCTCTGAGCGATGAGGTCATCAGTCGCCTAGAACTTATAACTAATTAAACCTAACTAACCTAAGGAACATCACACACATCCATGCCCGAGGTAGAATTCGAACCTGCGACCGTAGCGGTCGCACGGTTCCAGACTGTAGCGCCTAGAACCGCACGGCCACTCCGGCCGGCAACTTGGTTTCCTCAGTTTTTAAGCTGCCTGTGCGATAGTTCTCTCACTTGGCGGCCCTTGCAACCTTCGGAATTGTGTACGATGATCTATAAGTATGGTACGTCCTGTATATTTCAGTATGTCATTGACACAAAGGAAATGAACTTTCCGTGTTAATCTCAAATGATAGTAACGAAGAGGGAGCGAATTTTGCAATATCTGGGGCGTAGTATTGACCCTTGAATGAAGAAAAACTGCCCCTTTAGTGGGCGGCTGTATTTATTGTACTAGGTGGTGTAGTCGCCTTTCTTGCGGTAATAATTGTTGGCGAAGTAAGACGGAGGCTGGCGGCGGAGAACAGCTGTCACACGCACGCGGCGCGGCTGCTCGGTATGCGGCCCGGCGCTGCTGGGCTCCTGCGCCCCCGGCGCCACGGCTGCTCCGCCCCCACCGCCCCCGCTGCTCTTGAATTCCGCCTGCGCTCATTATCCATTCCCCTTGATCGCCGCCGCGTGACGGCCACCCGCTCCATCACCGGCACCGGCGACGTTCGGTCCGCCCACCTCCGCCCCCCTGTGCCGATAGCATAGGCCGATACCCCGGCCGGGTCGATGCTCGCACCGCTGCCGCCCCCGACTCATATATCGCGTGTCGGGCCTTCGTGAGGGATACATAAAAGTTCGTTGCCATCTGGGGCTCCGGCCACTGAAAAACCTCCACGTCGCGTTAGCGCGCAATACGCTTCAAAGTAACTGGTAAAGGGAAGCGACAGTATTTTACACATCGATTCTCGCTCGTACGAATAACAACTTACCTCCATTATTAACTTACGCGATGTTCTCGATTAGTATGGACAGGCTGTAGCCCTGCCACGCGAATTTCATTGTTAATTGCTTTGTTTATGATTGCCGTGAAATAAAATGAATACGCGATAGTTACCTTCCAATTTTACATCGAAATTTAAATGAATAAATGGCTAAATCCGACGAAACGATGTCATAGGGTTTTGGGTTTATGAGCTGTATGTTATACTGACTGCAGTTTGGGTTTCTTGTGGCTCTGTGATGCTCACACAGCCTCTGAAAGATAAAAGTATTGTGTGATAGTAATGTATTGGTACATCAGTATTATTTAGCGGCCCCTACTTGTCGGTTATACGCCACCCGCAGCACCTTCAAACACGATCCGCGAGATTTTCACATTCTCTCGCTCGATCACTATGCACAAACTATCAGTCCGAAGGAAAAAATGTACAAGATCTTTTAGTAGGAAATTTGACGTAGTTAAATTTTCTTCTGGGACCCGTTTTTGCTAGAGGCCATTGTTCTCGAATTATGCAAGAAAAACGTACAAAACTGGCCTTCAGGCGCGATTTTCGTCAATAATTCGAAAACAGTGGCCACGAGAAAAAATGTATCTCGGTACAAAATTTAACTACATTAAATTTCCTACAAAAAGATCCTGTTCATTTTTTTTTCTGTAGGACTAATAGTTTGCGCTTAGCGACCGAGAGAATATTAAAATCTCACACATAGTTTTTGAAGGCGTTGCGGGTTGCACAAGACCCATAGGTAGGGACAGCTGAAACGCCCTAAGTAACGGCAGAAAGACCGAGTTACAGCCGGCTAACTGGAACATTTACTCGTCATGTTGTAGATACAATACAATGATACATTCCCTGGAGGACCAAGTGCTTACAAGACCCCTAAATCGAACGTGGTGCTGAGCGCATAGAGAAGGGGTTCAGATGCAATCAAGTGGCTCATAAGCACTTGAGACGAAAACTTAGTCACCACCAGTTGACAGCTAATACCATGTGACTTCGAATCTAGCCCTGCTAATAGCTGAAATTGGACAAGGAAGAGTCCGCAAGTTTCTTCGTGTGGATGCCATATCCAGACATGCATCTACATCCACAGCTGCATCTACATATATTCTCCGCAAACCGGTGCGTGACGGAGGCTAACCTGTACCACTATTAGTCATTTCCTTTTCTGTTCCACTTGCAAAGAGAACGAGGGGAAAAAGACTGTCTATATGGCTCCATATGAGCCTTAACTTCCCGTATCTTATCTTCGGGGTCGATAAGCGAAATGTACGTTGGCGGCAGTATAATCGTTCTGCACCTCCAAATGCCGATTCTCTAAATTTTCTCAATATTATCCCTCGAAAAGAATGTCGCCATCCCTCCGGGGATTCCATTTGAGTTCCCGAAGCATCTCCGTAACATTTACATGTTGTTCGAAACTACGGGTAACAAAATTAGCAGCCTGTCCCTGAATTGCTTCGATGTCTTCCATTGACCCGACCTGTTGCACATTCCAAACACTCGAGCAGTACCAAAGAACAGGTCGCAACACCATCCTAACTGCTTTTACATATGAACTACACGTTTCCAAGATTCTCCCAATAAACCGTATTCCCATCATCAGCCTCCCGACAACAATCCTCACATGCTCGATCTATTTCATTGCGCCTTGCAGCGTTACGCTTAGATATTTAAACGACGTGACTATATCGAGCAGGACACTATTAAAGCTGTTTCAGAAGACTTCGGACATTTTTTCCTACTCATTAGCATTAACTTACATTTTCCTACATTTAGATCTAGCTGCCATTCATCAAATCAATTACAAATTTTGTCCACTTCGTCTCGTATCCTCCAACAGTCACGCAACTTCGACACCTTACCATATAGCACAGCTTCATCAGCAAATAACCGCAGACCGGTGCCCACCCCACCCGCCAAATCATTTATGTATATACAGAACAATTCCGGTCTATCACATTTCCCTGGGGCACTCCTGACGATACCCTTCCCACTGACGAACATGTTTTTTGCTGGAGTATCTTGTCGTTTTTGGAAACCCAGAATCTACTATGTAGGAATCAACATGGATTCCGGAAACAGCGATCGTGTGAGACCCAACTCGCTTTATTTGTTCATGAAACCCAGAAAATATTAGATACAGGCTCCCAGGTAGACGCTATTTTTCTTGACTTCCGGAAGGCGTTCGATACAGTTCCGCACTGTCGCCTGATAAACAAAGTAAGAGTTACGGAATATCAGACCAGCTGTGTGGCTGGATTGAAGAGTTTTTAGCATGTTGTTGTCAATGGAGACGTCTACAGACGTTAAAGTAACCTCTGGCGTGCCACAGGGGAGTGTTATGGGACCATTGCTTTTCACAATATTTATAAATGACGTAGTAGATAGTGTCGGAAGTTCCATGCAACTTTTCGCGGATGATGCTGTAGTATACAGAGAAGTTGCAGCATTAGAAAATTGCAGCGAAATGCAGGAAGATGTCCAGCGGATAGGCACTTGGTGCAGGGAGTGGCAACTGACCCTTAACATAGACAAATGTAATGTATTGCGAATATATAGAAAGAAGGATCCTTTATTGTATGATAATATGATAGCGGAACAAACACTGGTAGCAGTTACTTCTGTAAAATACCTGGGGGTATGCATGCGGAACGATTTGAAGTGGAATGATCATATAGAATTAATTGTTGGTAAGGCGGGTTCCAGGTTGAGATTCATTGGGAGAGTCCTTAGAAAATGTAGTCCATTAACAAAGGAGGTGGCTTACAAAACACTCGTTCGACCTATACTTGAGTATTGCTCATCAGTGTGGGATCCGTACCAGATCGGATTGACGGAGGAGATAGAAAAGATCCAAAGAAGAGCGGCGCGTTTCGTCACAGGGTTATTTGGTAACCGTGATAGCGTTACGGAGATGTTTAACAAACTCGAGTGGCAGACTCTGCAAGAGAGGCGCTCTGCATCGCGATGTAGCTTGCTCGCCAGATTTCGAGAGGGTGCGTTTCTGGATGAGGTATCGAATATATTGCTTCCCCCTACTTATACCTCCCGAGGAGATCACGAATGTAAAATTAGAGAAATTAGAGCGCGCACGGAGGCTTTCAGACTGTCGTTCTTCCCGCGAAACATACGCGACTGGAACAGGAAAGAGAGATAATGACAGTGGCACGTAAAGTGCCCTCCGCCACACCCAGTTGGGTGGCTTGCAGAGTATAAATGTAGATGTAGATGTAGACGAACTCTTGCCGTCGAGGACAATATACAGGATTCTATTTCGTAATAGAATAATAATTTCTTCGAGTCGCTCACGTACCTGGGAACCTACTCCGTATGCGCCTTCATGCGTTAACAGCCTGCAGTGGGACACCGTGTCAAATGCTTGTCTGAAATCAAGAAATACGGAATTCGCCTATCACCCTTTATCGATACTTCGTAGTGCATTGTGGAGAAAAGCGCAAGCTGAGTTTTGCAGGAGCGATGCTTTCTAAATCCGTCCTGATTCGTGGACAGAAGCTTTTCGCTCTCAAGGAAATTTTTGATATTCGAATAAAGGATATGTTCAAGAATTCTGCAGCAAACCGATGTTGACAATATTGATGTGTATTTTTGTGGGTCCATTGTTCCGCCCTTCTAATAATATACTAGTAAATGAGTCACCTTTCTTGCAGTCGCTTGGGACTTCGCGCTGGGCGAGAGATTTGGGGTAAATGCAAGCCAAGTGAGAGGCCAGTGCCGTAGAGAACTCTTTGTAGACTGGGGTAAATGCAAGCCAAGTGAGAGGCCAGTGCCGTAGAGAACTCTTTGTAGACCAGAACTGGGAGTCCATCCGGACCTGGCGACTTATTTGTTTCCATCTCTTTCAGTTGTTGTTTGTTCATTGATAATTACACCCACAGAACATCTAAATCGCTAGTGAGTTCACTGCCCCGTTCCACCCGCTGTCGCAAATAGTCCCAGATATTTTCTTGTGCATCAAGAACGTGTCATTCAGCCAGTCTTCCGGATACGATAGGGTGTCTGCATTAGCTGCTGTCATTTTGGAAGATCCACATAGCTGTTGTCATCTTAGAAGATCCACAGCATACTCATCTACGTCTACATGGCTACTCTGCAGATCACACTTAAATGCGTGTTTAGCGTTCCACCTTCACAATAATTCTCTGTTATTCCACTCTCGAACAGCGCGCGGGAAGAAAGATCGCCTACATCTTTCCGTGCGAGCTTTGAATTGCCTTATTTTGTTATCAAGACCGTTTCTACCTATGTAGGCTGACATCAGCAAAATAGTTTCGCACTTGATGGAGAAGGTTTGTGATTAAAATTTCATGACAAGAACCCGCGGTAACGAGGAACGCGTTTGCTTTATTGATGTGCACCCCAAATCCTGTATCATTTGCGCGAAACTTTCTCCCCTATATGTCTATAACACAAAACGTGCTGCCCTCTTTGAACTTTCTCGATGTTCTCCGTTAATCCCACCTGGTAAAGATCCCACACCACCCAGCAGTACTCCAAGAGAGGACGGACAAGCGTAGTGTAGGCAGTCTCTTTAGTAAAAGTTTTACATCTTCTAAGGGTACTGCCAGTAAAACGCTGTCTATGGTTCGACTTCCACACAACATTTTCTGTGTGTTCCTTCCAATTTAACTTGTTCTTAATTGTAATTCCTAGGTATTTTGTTGAATTTACGGTTTGTAGAATTGATTTATCGTGTAACCGAAGTATAACGGATTCCTTTAAGAACTCATGTTGATGACCTCACATTTTTCATTATTTAGGGTCAATTGTCGATTTTTGCACCATACAGATATCTTATTTAAATCGTATTGCAAACTGTTTTTGTTCGTCTGATGACTTTAAAAGGTGGTAGACGACAGCATCATCTGCAAACAACCTAAGACGGCTGCTCAGATTGTCTCCCAAATCGTTTACACAATTAAAGAACAACAGAGGGTCTAGAACACTACCTTGGGGAACTCGGTGACTTTCCGTCAGTTACTACGAACCCTTCTGACGGGAAATCACGAATCCAGCCGCGTAACTGAGACAATATTGCGTAAGCACACAATATGAGTACAGAATAAAGATGTGAAATAAAGGGCAACACTTCATCACTGAGAATATAGAAATATAAACATCCTGAGAACTGTTCAAGCTGGTGGAGGTTCTGTAGTAGTGTGGTTTACCTATGCCAGTTGGTTACTGGCTATTGGCTTTATCAGAATGGGCCGCCCTCGTAACTGGAGACATAGTATTCCACGATACAAATGAGTAAGTTAGTGCGACTCATACGTAGCCAAGTGTGTGGTATAAGAAACTCCTGACTTGGGACGGTGTTTTCTGTGTACCTTGCTTAAATACATACTTGATACGACATATGTGCGTTATCACGAGTATATCGTAATCACGTTGAACGATGCAGTCTACAACGTGTTTAACATCATTTATGTGTAAATATAGCTGCATGCGACTACTTTTAGATTCGTGAATACAATAGTAATAAAAATTTAATACACTTTTTATAAACAAAAAGTCTCTTTATAATAACAGGAAACTTTAACAGCTTTCTTTTAAATTTATCTTTACTATATGTCAGACATTGTATTCAATTATCTGAATAATAAGATATTTTTCTGGTAACAATACCTAACTTTTAATGAGGTAAATACAAAATTTTAATAACGAGTAACGGTCAGTTTTTAATATTGTAATTGCCGATCTTATTACTCATTCTGGACTGTAATGGATTATTCATTAGAGAAAGAAAATCTGCAATGAATGATCAATCACAGATTTTCTTTCTAAAAAAATGAGTTAACTCAGAAAATGAATCTACATAATTGTTTCTTTTGAGATTTGTGGTGGCTCAAAGTGCAGAAGTGAATAAATTGAGATATTCAAGAAGCACCGTAATGTGTTTTTTCTGTGTAAAGTGTCATCAAAATAGACATTCAAAGCTTTTCAATACGCAGCTCTCGTTATTAACTCTTACCCATGTACTAAATTTAGCATTAGTGTAGAAGGCTTTGATGAGCAGGACTTATTATCCGGTATTCATCTTTTTTAAAAGACAGACCATTTACAGAAAGTCGATAAACGAAAGTTTTTAGGCTTATATGCGTATTGAGAGTGATTTCAAGACCCATGTCGTAATTATCAACAAGAGATTAATATATTCGTTGTGAATGAAATCAAAGGATATTTACATATTCGAGAAACAATAGTACCTACCAGATTGAATGTTGCAGAACTTCATTACGATTTCTCGCAAGAAAAAGAAATCATATCTTTGTATATTTGTAGAATTATCAACTACATATTCTTTTCTTTCGTTTAGCAGAACGTGAGCCATTTATCATGAACGCAATTAATTCTATATTATCTCCGTTTCGGTAACTCGTTGTAGCACAGAAATGAAAACTGTCTCAAGTTTACCTTCCGGTACTAATACAGCGGTTATATTAATCCAAATTTTTGTCACTGCATCTGTAATTTGATCTAAGTGAACAAACAAATTATTCAGTATCTCAGCTTATGACAAATGTAATCAAACTGTAGACAGACGATTTAATCTTTCATCATCATTGGCGCAAAATCTGTATGTTGCTGTGTGAGACGTGAAATGTAAGATGATGAACTGTAATTATTGAGTAAGCGGACAGGCGCAGCAAGCGCGTCATTCCTAACATTCCTTGATCTGGTTTATTTCGGATTTCAAGCGCCTTCAAGGACAAATTATTGGGTACTGACTTTAGGGGAGTAAAATGTAACACATTTAAGGTGGTGAAAGCAGACTTTCCCCCTTTAAGGGATTAACAAGGCTATTTCTACGCATACAAAAGTTTGGCTTGGGATCTGCGGATTTCCTGCGTTATTTCTCACACCAACTTAAAAAAAACTCACGTTTTGTCACATGTAGCTGAGAGATGAAAATCGCCCATATTAACGTGACCAAGACTTATTTCAACATGTGATAAATGTATTAATAAGGAACAGACAGAGATGTATTTTGTTAAAACTTCGCGGACTATAAGTACCGAGTATATTTCCTTCCTGTAGCTACCTGCTTATTTTGATGTAGTGTAAACATCGGAAACAGACGAAAAGTGGTAAATCGAAGACAAACTAAATGAAGTGAAATGTTGGTGCCCACCTTAAAAGGAATGTAAAGACCCCCAATCACCGTGATAGTGATTACTGGCCCTAATCATATGACAAATGGCTTAACATATCGATTCGGACCACATTTCACTCCAGAATAAGTCAGTAGGCAGACTTTCGTCATTCTGTACGGACAACGATAAAACTATACCTTCCACTGTTTATCGAAAAGAAGTGTGAGATTTTTCCTCAAAAACTATTTGAAGGACTATGAACACATTTATTTCTCTTTTGGAAAGTTCAGGGGGAATTTAAATAAATAAGCTGAATTATGACGATGAAGTACCTGGAAAGCGTAACCTTTAGTCTCAGACGGAAATTTAACCTCGTTCCAACTGATCGAAAGCATAGCTAAATGCTTTAAAAAACCGTTCTCCGACCAAAGTATTTAGTAAAGCATGTTGGTGGTTCAGTACTTGCCACGTCTTCTGAATGCATCTGCAGCTGGATGTCTGCTTTCAGTGGATGAGAGTGCCGCAGTTATCACATACAAGAAACAGAAGACAGCTCAGTCCAATGTATCAAGATTTTAAAAAATAAATGTTTTTCTCAGCAGCGTAACGGCATGAAGCACAAAGTTCTGAAACTAACATGATACTGCTACGCAAATCTTCAAGACAGCTTTAGACACATAACTACTAATTTAGCTACACTTCAGAATTTAGAAAGTATTACACACGGTAATATTTCAGTTCAGTACGATTTCAAGAGGGATAGAGTAAACGCACATTTAAGGGACTTCCTGATAGTTAATAAATACTATTAATTTTTAACAAGTTTTACACAAAGAGAATATACGTCAAATGCTCTTGGAATCACAAGCTTTAGAACACTGCTTCCATAAAAATAACAATAATAATGATAATAATAATGGAAGTAGTTATATGTCAGTGATAATCACTGGGGATCTATAATTTCGAGGCTTTTCCATAAATATCTGCAATGAAAAATACTCCAGTTAAAATAAAATATCGATGAAAACATATATTTGTAGTGAATAAGCTTTGCGTACCATCCTACTCGTAGTGGCAAAGGCATAAATGGAGCAGCGAGCAAAGTAAGTGTTGCATTTCCGGTTCATTGTCATTATTTTGCCACGGACTGTTTTCTGTGTAGAGCTTTGTCGAGAATCCCGTAGTGTGACAAATTCACTTGGGCAGGTATGCTATCTGGACATGTCGCAATCTGTGAATCTTAACAGACTGGTTCATTTTTTTACCGAAACCACACTCTCTGAGTGTCTGCAGCATTTCGGGGATTATTGGTGGTCAGCAGGGAACGCCAGTTTATGTGACTGCCACATTTCCCGGCACATCGCTGCAGTCGTTTTTATATGTAGGTGGTAATTTGTGCAGCACTTTGGAATCAACTAGGTTATATTTTCATATTTCTCTCTTGCGTCTGTATTGGCTCCCTAACTATGAGAATGCAAGTGTCGTAATATTTTTCTGTAGTTTGTGTGTGTGTGTGTGTGTGTGTGTGTGTGTGTGTGTGTGTGTGTGTGTGTGTATGTGTATGTGTGTGAGTGTGTGTGTGTATGTGTGTGTGTGCGCAAAACGTAAAGGGAGAAAAAAATTCTGAAATTCCTGGAGGGAAACTGAGCTGTAAGTGCTATTTTGAATCATCTGTCATAGAATATCTACACTGACGGAAAAAAAGTTGAAACGTCAAAAAGGAGTTGTGCGACATGAACGTCTGAAAGATTACGTCTATTCATATTTCGCAGCCGGCAGGAGTGGCCTAGCGGTTCTAGGCGCTACAGTCTGGAACCGCGCGACCGCTACGGTCGCAGGTTCGAATCCTGCCTTGGGCATGGGTGTGTATGATGTCCTTAGGTTAGTTACGTTTAAATAGTTCTAAGTTCTAGGGGACTGATGACCTCAGAAGTTATGTCCCATAGTGCTCAGAGCCATTTCATATTTCGCGCCAGTCGCATAAGCGTGGCGCTAGTGCGTCACTGTGAGAATACAAATCTGGTTTGCTTTAAATGCACACTGTAACGGTCGCGAGCCGTAGTTACCTTTGAGATTGGACGTTGAGCTGATGTTGGTAAAGAATGCCTTTATGGCGACAAAAATCTAAAACTCCTCCCGAACACGCTATGAAGGCCCAAAGGTACCGACCGGCCGCCGTGTCATTCTCAGTCCACAGGCGTCACCGGATGCGTATATCGAGGGGCATGTGGTCAGCATACCGCTCTCCCGCTCGTATGTCAGTTTCCGCGATCGGAGCCGCTACTTCTCAATCAAGTAGCTCCTCAGTTTGCCTCATAAGGGCTGAGTGCACCCCGCTTTGCAGAAGCGCTCGGCAGACCGGATGGTCACCCATCCAAGTGTTAGCACAGCACGACAGCGCTTATCTTCAGTGATCTGATGGAAACCGGTGTTACCAATGCGGAAAGGCCGTTGACTTATGGCGACAAAGACGTCATTATCAACACCTCAAGGAGTTTGAACGAGTTCGCGCAGTAGGGCTACGAGAAGCTGATCCTTCTGCAATACTGCAGCGGCGGGCAAGAGAATGTTCGATCGCGAAAAGACCGCGCTCCGAAGGGCCACGTAGCACTACCGAGAGGGAAGACCATCGTGTTCGGCGTATAGCTGTGGCGCATCGTACTGCACCTGTAGCTGCAATTTGAGCAGCAGTCAGCACCACAGAGACACAGAACGAACTGTTAGAAATCGGTTACATCAAGGACAGCCCCGAGCTAGGCGCCCCGTGGTGTGCATTCCACTGTCCCCTGACCACCGCCACTTGCGTCTCCCATGGTTTGTAGTGAGAGCTCGTTGGAGGGCACGATGGAGGTCTGTAGTGTTTTCTGATGAAAGGTGGCTCTACCTCAGTGCCAGTGATGCCTGAGTATCGGTTAGCAGGAGGCCAATAGAACACCTGCGACCGAACTGTCTGCGTAGTAAGCACTCTGGACCACCACTTGGAGTTATTATCAAATGACTCTGAGAATTATGGGACTTAACATCTGAGGTCATCAGTCCCTTAGAACTTACAACTACGTAAACCCAACAAACCTAAGGACATCACACACATCCATGCCCGAGGCAGGATTCGAACCTGCGACCGTAGCGGTCGCGCGATTCCAGTCTAAAGCGCCTAGAACCGTTAGGCCACACCGGCTGGCTTGGAGTTATTATCAGGTGTGCAATTTAGAATCACAGCAAGAACACTCTCGTGGTTATTTTCGCGCCCTGCCTGCAAATTTGTACGTCAGTTCGACCTGTTCTCCTACCGTCATCGACAGCTTTCCAGGGGGTGTTTTCCAACAGGATACCCCTCGACAACATACGGCTGTTGTAACCCAACTTTCTCTACAGGGTGTCGACATGTTGCTTTGGCCTGCTCGATCACCAGATTTGTCTCCTATCGTGCACAGACAGGATATCAACGGACGGCACCTCCAGTGTCATCCGCAACTTGTGCAACAGTCGTGGAACTCCGTCCCACAAAGTGACATCCGGCAGCTGTACAACTCAGTGCATGCACGTTTTCATGCTTGCACTCAACATTCTGGCGGTTACATCGGTTATTAACGTACCAACGTTTCACATTTTCAATGGATTATCTCGCACTTCTTTTAACCTGTGATCTTGCAATTTTAATCTGTTAAATATGTTACCTAACAAACCTCTGCATTAATTATTTTTTGGCGTTGCGATTTTTTCCCGTCAGTGTGCTTGGTTCTGTTTTTAGAGCATCATCAAAACGTAGCTCCTCCTCAACCAGAGTAACAAAGTATCTAGAACAATAACCTTCTGAAATATGTTATGGTCTGAACCTGCATATCGGAACAAAATAAATTCGGTGTTCTGCTCACGTTGTCATTTAGGCGCTTGTCTTAACGACTCAGTAGTCTATACTTCTAGCCAATTGAACAACCATTAGCTCTGCAACGACGGCGGTATTTACTCCACTACCTACATCTGCACACGTACTCCACTAGCCATCTTACGGTGTGTGACTGAGGGTACTTTGTGTACCGCTATCAATTCCAAGCTTTTCTTTTCCAGTCACGAACGGTTCGTGGGAAGAACGATTGCTGGTAAGCCTTCGAGTGAGCTTGAACCTCTCTTTTTACCTTCATGGCCTTTCGCAAGCTACACGTTGGAGGAAGCAACCTATTGGTTGAATCTTCTATGAACACGCACTCTGGAGCTTTGACAGGAAACCACACCGCTTTGCAGAATGTCTCTCTTACAGCGTCTGGTACTACAGTCAGCAGACCATCTCCGTGATGCTTTCGCGCTTTCTACTGAACTTGTAATGAAACACGCTGCTCTTCTTTACGGATCCCAGACTGACGAGAAATATTCAAGTATAGATCGAACAAGTGTCTTGTAACCCACCTTTTTCCACTGTGGACTACACTTCCCGAGGATTCTCACAGTGACTTTCAGTCTGGCATGTGCCATGCATGCGATTAGTTTTATGCTGGTCGTTCCTCTTTAACTCATTCCGTACGCATGCTCCTTGATATTTTGTGGATGTGTCTGATCCCACTGATGGTTCTGCAGTAGTGTAATCATACAATAAAGGGTTTTTCTGTCTATGTATGCGCATTCCTTTACATTTGTTTATGTGAGGGTCAGATGCCACTCCCTGCACCAAGCGTCCATCCACTGCAGCTCTTCCTGCATTTCGCTTCAGTTTTCTAGCGTTGCGACTTCTCTGTGTACAACAGCATCATCCACGAAAACTCTCATGGTATTTCTGACGTCATCTGCTAGATCATTTACATATATTGTGAAAATGATCTTCGTGGTGTGCCTAAAATTTCGGTGAATGATGTCATATCGGAACGGCAACTTGGCGCATGTGTGCGTACATGCTCTTGGGTCTTCAGAGATTGGAGGAGAATAGATACACGACATGCACTGCATGTGGCTGGTCGTATAAACAGACTGGGACCGGTTGAACGTAGTCAGTGTGAGAGGAAGTGCCACAGCGCAATGGAGCAACATGTAAACATCAAGTTCTGCTACAAATTGGGGAAGACTGCAAAGAAGACACGTGGCATGTTGGTGCAGATGTACGGGAGGGAATCCGTGAGCAGAAAATCTGTTTTCGAATGGTTTAAACGCTTCCGTGAAGGGAAGGAAAGAGCTGAGGATGAGTCACGTTCAGGTCGGCCATCGACAAGCAGAACCCCAGAAAAGATCGATAAAGTGCGACAAATGCTGGCACAAGATTGGCAGCGGAGTCTTAGATTGATTGCGGAGGAATTGGACATTAATAAGGACACAGTGCAAACCATCGTCCGCGATGATTTGGGTAAGCGGAAGATCTGCTCCCGATTTGTGCCGCACAAGCTCACAGACGAGCAGAAAGCAAAACCGGTGGAAACCTCTGGTGATTTCATTCCCATGTGTGACCAGGGTCCATTACTTCTCAACACCATCGTCACGGGAGATGAGACCTCGAGTAACAGTTCGATCTTGGATCAGAACAGCAATCGATGTCATGGTGTTCACCGTCCTCCCTGCGACCAAACAAAAAGCCGTCTGCAAAAATCCAAGGTGAAAACGCTGTTGATCGCCTTCTCGACAACAACGGCATCCTTCACAAGGAATTTGTTCCTTCAGGTCAAACCATTAATGTTGTATTTTACCAGTCCGTTTTGAACCGATTGCTACAGCGTATCCGGGGAGTTCGGCCAGAGCTGCACAGGACTGGAAAATGGATGCTGCCCCATGACAACGAAAACTGCGCGATCCGTGTGCGCCAATCCCTGGCGCCGAAGACGGCAACTGTTCTTGAACACCCTCTGCACTCTCCTGATCTGGCTCCTGCGGACTTTTCCTGTTTCCCCTCTTCAACGCGGCGGCCATAAAAGGTGAACGCCGCGTGCACGTGAATGCCATCAAAGATCGTGTGACACCCGTTCTGCGACCGATCCCACAGAAGGCCTTTGCTGATAGTTTCCAGAAGCTGTACCAACGTTGTCAAAGTGTGTTGTAGCGGGTGGCGACTGTTTTGAAGGGCAATACAGAACATTAGTTTGATATCATTTGTTTTGTTTGTTGTCTGATAGCATTCACAGAACTTTTTGGACACACCACGTACATATGCAGACTGAAGCCACGAATGAAAATTTGTACCAAATCCGGGATTTGAAGCCGGGATTCGAGTCCCAGAGTTGGTAAAAAATTTCATTCATCGCTTCAGACTCCATATATGCATCATAGATGTTTGAGGCTTTCAAATGTCTCTGGAACGATGTACACTACTGGCCATTAAAATTGCTACACCACGAAGATGACATGCTACAGACGCGAAATTTAACCGAAAGGAAGACGATGCTGTGATATGCAAATGATTAGCTCTTCAGAGCATTCACACAAGGTTGGCCCCGGTGGCGACACCTACAACGTACTGCCATGAGAAAAGTTTCCAACAATTTCTCATACACAGCCGCGTGGGTTTAGCCGAGCGGTCTAGGGCACTGCAGTAATGGACTGTGCGGCTGGTCCCGGCGGAGGTTCGAGTCCTCCCTCGGGCATGGGTGTGTGTGTGTTTCGCCTTCGGATAATTTCGGTTAAGTAATGTATAAGCATAGGGACTGATGACCTTAGCAGTTAAGTCCCATAAGATTTCACACACATTCGAACATTCTCATACATAAACAGCAGTTGACCGGCGTTGCCTAGTGAAACGACTTTGATAAAGGTCGGATTGTAGCCTATAGCGATTGCGATTTATCGTATCTCGACATTGCTGTTCGAGTTGATCAAGATCCAATGACTGTTAGCAGAATATGGAATCGGTGGGTTCAGGAGGGTAATACCGAACGCCGTGCTGGATCCCAACGGCCTCGTATCTCTAGCAGTCGAGATGACAGGCATTTTATCCGCATGGCTGTAACGGATCGCGCAGCCACGTCTCGATCCCTGAGTCAATAGATGGGGACGTTTGCAAGACAACAACCATCTGCACGAACAGTTAGACCACGTTTGCAGCAGCATGGACTATCAGTTCGGAGACCATGGATGCGGTTACCTTGACGCTGATTCACAAACAGGAGCGCCTGCGATGATGTACTCAACGACGAACTTGGGTGTACGAATGATAAAACGTCATTTCAGATGTGTTACGACCCGTGGCTCTACCCTTCATTCGATCCCTGCGAAACCCTACATTTCAGTAGGATAATGCACGGCCGCATGTTGCAGGTCCGACACGGGCCTTTCTGGATACAGAAAACGTTCGACTGTTGCCCTGGCCAGCACATTCTCCAGATATTTCACCAATTGAAAACGTCTGGTCAATGGTGGCCGAGCAACTGTTTCGTCACAATACGCCAGTCACTATTCTTCATGAATTGTGATATCGTGTTGAAGCTGCATGGGCAGATGTACCTGTACACGCCATCCAAGCTCTGTTTGACCCAATGCCCAGGCGTTCAAGGCCGTTATTACGGCTTATCATCTGCATTTTTTCTTGGTGTAGCAATTTTAATGGCCAGTAGTGTAGTTTCATTTGATATATGACAAGGAATCGTCCTATAACACTCCCTTGGGGTACACGCATAGCTACTTTTATGTCTGGAGATTTCTCTCCGTTGAGAATGGCAGGCTGTGTTCTGTTTACGAGAAGCTCTTCTGTCCAGTCTCTACGCTCATATTTTGTTTATAAGGCGCCAGTACGGAACTGTATCGAGCGCCTATCACAAGTCAGGGAACACAGCAGGAACTTGGGCGAACAGTGCGAGCTGGGTTTCACACCATGAGTCATACAGAAGAGATCTTCGGTCTCCATCAATGTCATAGTTCGCGAACATAAAAAATATTCCATAATTCTACAGCAGACCGACGTCAGGTATGTAGACCTGTAGTTTTGTGCGTGTGTACGACGACCCTTCTTGAAAATGAGAACTACCGATGCTTTCTCCCGATCACTATGTTCGCTTCGCTACTCTACCGAGCCACTTTACACTGCTACTAGACGAGGAGCGAACTCTTTCGCGTGCTCTTACGTGGAATCTAACTGGAATCCCGTTACCTCCAGTGACTTTTCCTCTGCTGAACGATTTTAGTTGCTTTTCTATCTCGTCGCCATTTATTTCGAAGTCTGTCATTTTGACGTTCGTGAAACTACTTTAAGTAAGAACCAGAATACGATCGTCCTCAGTGAAACTACCCTGAAAAAAGACGTTTAGTATTTCGCCCCTCCATCTGTGATCCTCCGTTTTGATACCATTATGCTTACAGAGTTTCTGTGCAGGTGGCTTCGAACCGTTTACTGATTTAACACAGAACAAAACATCTTAGGGTTTTCCGTCAAGTCGGTGGATATAATTTTACTTTCGAATTCGTTGAACGCCTCACACATGGCACACCTTACGCTAATCGTGGCTTCGTTCAGTTTTTGTTTTTATGTAAGGCTTCGTTTACGTTTAAATTCACACTGAAGCGTCGGCCGCGGTGTTCTCGCGGTTCTAGGCGCGCAGTCCAGAACCGCGCGACTGCTACAGTAGCAGGTTCGAATCGTGCCTCGGGCATGGATGTATGTGATGTCCTTAGGTTAGTTAGGTTTAAGTACACTCCTGGAAATTGAAATAAGAACACCGTGAATTCATTGTCCCAGGAAGGGGAAACTTTATTGACACATTCCTGAGGTCAGATTCATCACATGATCACACTGACAGAACCACAGGCACATAGACACAGGCAACAGAGCATGCACAATGTCGGCACTAGTACAGTGTATATCCACCTTTCGCAGCAATGCAGGCTGCTATTCTCCCATGGAGACGATCGTAGAGATGCTGGATGTAGTCCTGTGGAACGGCTTGCCATGCCATTTCCACCTGGCGCCTCAGTTGGATCAGCGTTCGTGCTGGACGTGCAGACCGCGTGAGAAGACGCTTCATCCAGTCCCAAACATGCTCAATGGGGGACAGATCCGGAGATCTTGCTGGCCAGGGTAGTTGACTTACACCTTCTAGAGCACGTTGGGTGGCACGGGATACATGCGGACGTGCATTGTCCTGTTGGAACAGCAAGTTCTCTACCCTAATTGGTAGAACGATGGGTTCGATGACGGTTTGGATGTACCGTGCACTATTCAGTGTCCCCTCGACGATCACCAGAGGTGTACGGCCAGTGTAGGAGATCGCTTCCCACACCATGATGCCGGGTGTTGGCCCTGTGTGCCTCGGTCGTATGCAGTCCTGATTGTGGCGCTCACCTGCACGGCGCCAAACACGCATACGACCATCATTGGCACCAAGGCAGAAGCGACTCTCATCGCTGAAGACGACACGTCTCCATTCGTCCCTCCATTCACGCCTGTCGCGACACCACTGGAGGCGGGCTGCACGATGTTGGGGCGTGAGCGGAAGACGGCCTAACGGTGTGCGGGACCGTAGCCCAGCTTCATGGAGACGGTTGCGAATGGTCCTCGCCGATACCCCAGGAGCAAGTGTCCCTAATTTGCTGGGAAGTGGCGGTGCGGTTCCCTACGGCACTGCGTAGGATCCTACGGTCTTGGCGTGCATCCGTGCGTCGCTGCGGTCCGGTCCCAGGTCGACGGGCACGTGCACCTTCCGCCGACCACTGGCGACAACATCGATGTACTGTGGAGACCTCACGCCCCACGTGTTGAGCAATTCGGCGGTACGTCCACCCGGCCTCCCGCATGCCCACTATACGCCTCGCTCAAAGTCCGTCAACTGCACATACGGTTCACGTCCACACTGTCGCGTCATGCTACCAGTGTTAAAGACTGCGATGGAGCTCCGTATGCCACGGCAAACTGGCTGACACTGACGGCGGCGGTGCACAAATGCTGCACAGCTAGCGCCATTCGACGGCCAACACCGCGGTTCCTGGTGTGTCCGCTGTGCCGTGCGTGTGATCATTGCTTGTACAGCCCTCTCGCAGTGTCCGCAGCAAGTATGGTGGGTCTGACACACCGGTGTCAATGTGTTCTTTCTTCCATTTCCAGGAGTGTTTTTTCAGCAGTGGAGATGAATGTTTCGTGTTGATCACTCAGATAATTTGATATCTGTTTTTTGTCGCTCTTAATAAGCAGAAATATCTTCCCACCTTTATTTGTATTCCTATTTACATAAGTAGTCTGTGATGCAGTAACGGCCTTACGATTGCTCATTTGCTGTTCTACCCTAATTGAGTCGATAAAATTCGGGGTTGTTGGTGACGATGAGATCTAATACGATTTTTTCACGAGTTGGTTCTCTGTGCTCAAGCAATTTTCGGATAGGACATCTAAAACAATTTCACATGATTTCCTGTTTCTACTTATCATCCTTAATCACATGAGTCTCACAGTCTATGGTGATAAGTTGAAATCTCCACTTGCAGGTTGACAATTATTGAACTATATGAAAAAAAACGTAAATTGGTTACAAACTAGGGCATGCGCATATTTTATTCCGCATTTAAAAGTCACTACAGATATTCCGATTCGCGCTTATGACATGTTCGATATGCCTGCCATCATTCGCGATGATGTGGCGCAAACAAATAGCAAAATTGTGCGTAACCCACTAAAGTGTCGGAACATCGATGTTGTCGATGACCTACTGAATCGCTGTTTTCAGTTCATCAATGGTTTTGGACCTATTGCTGTACACCTTATCTTTAAAAGAAGTCGCATGTGTTCAGATCCGGGGAATGTGGCGGCCAATCTAGGTCCATGCCAGTGGCCTCTGGGTACCCCAGATCCAGAATGCGGTAGCCAAACTCCTCCTCCAGGACATCAAAGACTCTCCTGCTTCGATAGGGTCGAGCTCCGTCTTGTAGGAACCACATCTTGTCGATTCCAGCGTCACTTTGGATAATGGGGACGAAATCATCTTCCAAAACCTTGAAGTACTCTTCGCTAGTTACCTTGCCCTCAAAGATTATCGCACCGATTATTCCGTGACTAGACATTGCACACCTCATAGTTACCAGTTGAGGGTGAAGAGACTTCTTGATCGTGAAGTACGGATTCTCAGTCCCTCAAATCAGCCAGTTTTGCTTATTGACGAACCTATCCAAATGAAAGTTGGCTTCATCGCCAAACCAAACCATGCTCATGTGCATGCGCACACTGATTCCGATCATGCCCCACGGCCAAACGTGCAGTTAGTTCAACAATTGTCGCCCTCTATCACTGCAGCATGACCATGAAACTTACGAAAAATATTCTTCGAGTACCCCCTCAAATGTTGCCTCACTGCTGCTCCTGAGGAAGGGTGTCTGCAAAACCGTCCGATGACCATGTTTGATCCAGTTTTAACACTTACCGCCACCCACATTGTTTTGCATTCAGAATCTGTACTAATCGCAACAGATATTATATTTCACTGCTATAATCACGCCATTATAGGCATTCAGCCTGTCTTTGCGATATACATTTCAGTCATAATTGCGAATTTCTTTGTTGTTAACGTCTGGCGCCAGCAAGCTTAGTCTGTCTAGTACTGTGGGCATTGTTGAGCGAGAGTGATAATGGAACATGTCCACACGCGCCCCTGCAGTTAACAAATACTACTTTATCATTTTCTTTCTCCGATATGCCATGGCGAATGCTACTCTGCAAAACTGATTTTTTTTTCAGGCCTAAGGAAGGACCTCCCTGTCCTAAAAGTCCGCATGTGGAAGCTACACATGTTTCGGTAATCTAGAGGTTGTGTCTTGAGTGTAGTGCATTCCTGAGCTATTAAGAATTGTCCTACAATCCTTCATCCGATAATGGACAAACACTCAATTAACGTAGAAAATTAATTCCAAGAAACCTCCACGAATCTCGAATGTTATTTTCAGATAATTTTATTCCGACCTTCTGATACAGAATTCAAGATGTCACGTCCCATTGTACCAGTTTCTGGCACTCTTTCCTGTTTCATTCGCGTTCCATACACTAATGGGACGAGAAAAAGCCCTAATAACTGGTACAATGTTACCTAGAGGTTGTTACGTGCGCTCTTCATGTACTGAAGAGTGTTAGGCAGAGTATAGCTGTAGATGAATATGTAGGTACTTATTTGTAAAGATAATGAAATAAAATGTAGTATAAGCAGTATCTTCCAAATATAGCCAGTCAGTAGCAATATCAACTGATTCATAAGTTAAGCTACAGGTAAAAACCAATAATTCAGCAAATATTCTCAGTAGCGTGGAGCGAGTTATGTACAATATATGTGGCATTTTTTCACAGGAAAGTTTTTCCCAGTATAGTTAATTTTTCATCGGAATTTGGCGCTTCCATTGAATAAGCAGTTTCATAATGTTTTGCAGCTCTCATCACAAGGGCGAATACAGGCTCGTGTCGCTCGCAGCAAAGTCTGGTTGATCGATGTTCAGTCACGTACTATATGAAGAGCGACAGCGAGCAATTCTCTTTAATAGCGGCGAGCGGCAGCTACAGAGTCACACGCCGCTGAGCACTGCATCCACACTGGCAATAAATCTTTTCATTATTAAATGAAATGCCATGTCTTTCAGGACAGTGCTATGTAAAGCGCGACGCGCTACCCTTAATAATCTGAAAACGGTTGTGTTGCTTTTGGTTTACGAACTATATGGAAAATTCATGGCTACACATCTTCGCTCAAAACCAGATGTGACTAATTACGTGCATTGTGACCATTAAACGGGAACGTAGACGTGCGGGAAAATTGTCTTCTCTATTGTTCAGCACACAGAAATGCCAACAGATCATTGGAAATAAACTCCTTATCGTAAATGAAATATAAACGCTCCAGGAGTACACGCGTATCCGTGCAGTGGGAATAACACTGCAAAGCAACATTATATTTTCCTTTCTTTTGGGCTGAAGCCTATATAGCCATCCCTCAGAGTTTTCTAGTTTTTACAGGGTTAGGTTAAATGTCTGAAAAATTTAATTATTAGTTTTAAAGTTAACATGTTATATTGATGAAGGGGAGCTGGTATATTAGTTGTCAATAGTTAAGGAGATTTGATTAGCTGTTGTACGAAATCAGTTTGCTGGTTTAGCTACAGTTTATATGCGAAAAAAACTGTAATTGCCCTCTGTTGCTATTACTCAATCACATTCAGAGTAAGGATTATCCAAAACGTGTACGTGATGAAGATGGCTGACAACGCTCTCTACCGTTGGGCTTACCAGCGTTTGATACGTGCAGTAGAACTCTTCTCAATTAATTACCGTGTTTCTAATGACTGGAGGACTTAAAGGCAAGTGAAGTGCTTAAAAACAGACCAACAGACAGAAAATCCGTGAGAATGAGAGTTAAAATTAGTGACTGGTAACAACATATAAACATTACACACTTTTCTGTTACCACTTGTACTGAAACATTCATCCATGAATTCTATAATAGTGCGAAAATTACGAAGACAGACATGACTCCTTCTTGCGTAGTAACACCCCATTATACCTACGAAGTACATAAATTGTATATATACTTGCAGGGCAAATGTAATAAATTTCTGCTGACATTATTTTCATTTTTTTTGTACTGTTTGAAAAACACAATAAACAAACAGTTTGGGTAACAAACGACTCTGAAATATCATATAGAGGTAAACTGAAAATAAATCAGTTATGAAAGACAGTCAGCGCAGTTATGGAATTTCACTACAGAAAATACTCCGAAGTGCTGAAGAATATCATGAAATCGGCTAAAACAACTGCTTACACCAAGAGGATACCAACATCTCAGAATAAAATTAAAACTATGTGGACACTTGTAAATGAAGGATCACGGCAGAAATGGGAACGCAACATACTACACCTCTTGTCTCAGAGAATGAAACAGTTAGTGATCCTCCAGATGTGTGTAAAATATTTAATAATGCTTCCAGTCAACATTTCAAAGTGAAAATAAAGTTTTATTCGTCCAGGCGAGTACGCAGAACTTTTAAAAGCTGGTTTTCCCGGATCAGTTATATCACATGAAAAAGGCGAGAACAAAACTGATCATTTAGTAAACCAATGAACCGTAAAAACCCAATATTATGAAATATCAAATTGTCAAACAAACATGGGTTCTAAAACGCATGCCTTAAGAGCTATGAACATTTGTTCAGTAAAAGGGATGTATTTCACAGTAGCAAAGAGGACTTATGGTCTGCGCTTTAGATCCCATGTTTACTGAATTTTTTTTCTTGTTTTGGTCCATACTACCTCCTTCCAAAAGATGGAAAGCAAATAACTTGCAGTAGAAGAGATCCACCGTCAGAGGTATCACAACGATTTTCCCTTGTAACTTGCGACTCGGCGTTTTCAGACATGGGTCCCTTACCTAAACTTGATACATTAACCCTTCTCCATTATTCTTGAAAGTTTGTGATACCATCATCGGATCATCCTGTGTAAGTAAAACACTGTGCCGGCCACTGATGTCGGTGGTGGAGACTACTGTCGAAAGGTCGAACATTTTATTCGAAGTGACGCGGCTTGCAAACTGAGACTTTATTGAAGCATGCCACTGGGAAATTCTCGGACGAAGCATTTAATGTTATATCTTCGTTGCCTCGTTAAATCATTTAATTTATTTGGTACACTGTGACATCTTTATGTACAGTATTTAGAAGTAATACCTAATTTGTTTGGTAGATGCAGATTCTTTGTCTCGTAATACACCGGAAGACACGAATAACATCTTAAAAAGACGGAGAAATTGGCTGGGAACAGGAAGCCTAGATTGTTTGCAATTAAAAGTTATGAAACGTAGGAAGCTTGTGATTTCTTGCGTAACAATTCGAATGTTTTACCAAGAGCCCCCCATCGTCATTTTAAATTAGTATTTTTCATTGGCTCGCTCATTTAACATTTTACTAATAACAATAATGATTTCAGCAACTAGTCATTTATAAGTTACAAATGTTCTCCGAAAACTTAATTTAATATTCTCCGAATGTGCAGTACAATTACGTTCTACAGTTGCCAACAGTCAAAGGAAACAACTTTAAATCTCGCAGTTCACTTAGGGGTAACGCGGTACCCGATTTTACCAAAGTGACTATACTTCATATGCCAGATTCCGTATTCAGCCGTCTTCTCACTGCATGTGCTTTGCAGTTTAAGGATGCTAGTACAAGGATGTCTGTGAGGTAGCTTGAGTGGCTCAGCTGTATTGATCATTGTTTTGTCAGATCGACTGTACCGAAATGTTATTTCAGTTATCCTGTGATTCCAGTAACTTTTGAATTCTTCATTTTCTACGTCAGTGAGAGGACGATGTATGTAGAATAAAGCCTTTCATAGTTTGATACTACTGTCCCTACTTTATACAGATCATTTTTGCAGCCACATCATGTCTTTTCAAATATTGTATGGGTGTCAGGGCTTTACGTCTAGGTATAATGTGTATAATGGTTTCCTTCTGAACTCCACACTTACTACAAGTATCATCTGCTTCTTGCCCTTTCAAGACATACTTCCGGGGTGTCCTCCTCGAAAGACATGACCTTGTATCGCACTCACAAATCATTCTGTTTGTGTAATCAAATAAGTGTGGCATCCAGTTGTTAGGTGCTTGCAAATCGATATGATCGTGGCTGAGATCGTTCACATCTTTGTTGTATAGCTCTTTTCTGATGCAACCTGTCACCTATTATTATTACTTTAGACCTTCCAACTTTTACAGATATTTTTGGCTTATTGGATGCTGAGTAATTAATGTTCACAGTTACTGATGCTCTGTGGACTGATGTGCTGTTGTGAAACTATTGCTTGATATTTCAGAGTTGCTTTGCGGGATGCTCTCACTTTCTGCTACCCCCTGTCCCAACAAGCTTTAATTTCATAAAGTAGCTATACGTCCGTCCGCCTTATTTTTCTGCAGTGAATGGCGCCTTCTGCTCTCTCACTCCATTGAAATAGTCATTAAAGAACATCGAATAGTTCGTACGAGCTTTATTTTTTCCCAAAATACGGTACACAGCGGCGATTTTGTCTGTATTTCAAGCATACAGTCAGAGTCTCAAAAAACAGTCTGGACGAGAATATCTTTTAAGAATCATGCTTTACAAGTTATTATCGCAAGTAATTCAATAATAGTGGTAAGAATGACTTACAAGACAGTAAAATAATTTATTGACAGTTCACTTTTACAGTGTTTCATGGACATTTCATTTTTACAATATTTACATTGGATATTCATTTTTACATTATTTTTATTGACATTTCATTTTTTGCCATTTTTGCTCTGACATTTAAACTAAATAACTTCTACATATACGTCTTGCAACTTTACCTCTCTGCTCAAAAGATTTAGATTTAAATAAATGATATGTTTTGTAGATAAAATAATGTTTGAGGAGCAGTTTTATAAGCTTCACAAAATACATTTCTTCCTCAAATTTATTTACTGCATAAAGATCGTCACTGTTTTTAAATAAGGAACTTCTCAGTAATTATAGTGAAGTGTTTTTGGGTGAGATAATTTCAAGAACTTTCATAAGCTGCTATATGCCTTAGCAGAGGCAAAAATATGCGGTCAGAGGAAATTTCCTTATGTCCTTGAGAATACTATGATACTTTTCCACTAGCTCCAAAAGCTCATCCAAGAGAACTGTTACGTTTTCACTATTTAATGTATCAGAAACTTCAGATCAGCAGCTGAAGTTTCTAACTGCAGTTTTCATCTTTTGGGTCCCACACTAAGTTGCTTTATATGCTTTTTCAATAGCACATTCTCCGCGTGTACTCCGTCATGTTGGGTTTCCAGATATTTTGAACGTGGAAGACAGTAATTGTGGTCATCACGAGCAGGTATACTAGGCACTATAAGAAGGAAATTATACCATAAGATTACAATAACCTTACTGCATAAAGAATAGAAATTATCGTGATCCGAAGTGTCTCTAGACTTACCTAAATGGGGAACTGAGGAGTCTAGTTGTATTTCCCCAGAATATGGTAGTTAAGTCTCTCGAAACTGTCACTATCACAGTTTCATTTTGAAGTATTGCACTTTGTAGATAATGGTAAAAACAACGTAAGTGCCGGGTTCCAGATAAGTATCTTATGTGTTCATTATAATACAATTCCATGGTCAAAATATGCTAACAAACTGTTACAAGGAAAAGCAGTTGTTTTGTCAAATAATCATAATCATGGAATTCCATCAGTTCCTAATGTGCACCCTTCTGTAACAGGAACTTTTGTAATGAAGTCCTGTACACCTTTATCTGTTTTTTTTTTTTTTTTAAGAAATACCGTCAAGACACTACTTACCTTGCTGTTAGAGGATTTGGTTGTGAAGTGTGATGGGTAAAATTATGTGTACAAAGGCAAAACGTGCAGCTCTATACTGGAACTAAAAAGTTGCCTCGGACAGTGGACATGAAAATAAGTGTTTGTACTAACATTTAACTCAGAAATAACTTTTCGTTGTGGACATTCCTAAATAATGAAATAATTATTACAAAGGGAAGGAATTCCAGTATTACATAAACATGTAAAAACATAAAAATTGTGGCTGTTAACCATATTGGACATGTATTCCACACTTTGAATGGATTACACTTCTTTTTATCTCCACTACCGAGGCAATTTTTTACTTCAAGTATAGCGCTGCAAGTTTCGTCTTTTTCATCAGCATTATATCAACCATTGTCAAGAAAGAAGAAATGAAAATATTTTTATCACAGTCACTCACACGCACGTACGCACGCACGCACACACACACACACACACACACACACACACACACACGATATGAAAGAAAGAGCATTTCTTATGTTGAGCACCACGAGATAGTTGCAGGCTTGACCATTTGAAGAATTTCTCACGTGGCATCCAAGTGTCTCCAGTCAGGAACATTGTGTGTTAAGCCAGAGAAACAAGTTGAGATCAAACAGCAAGACGATACATGCGGAGTTATTGCATATTTTAATGTCAGTCACAAATAAACTTACATAAATGCAACACTGGTTGGAAGAGTTAAGTTGTAATCTTTTGCAAGTAAATATACACTAGCTAACTTAAAAGAGAACTAGAACAATTTTTTTTTCTTATGAATATAAATTAGACAAGTTACAGCAGAAAAAAACTGAAGCGTAATGGTGCGTCCATCTTCATCAAAAAAACTATGAATTTAGGGATATCAGTATTCAAGTGTAGAAACATTTCTTGTAGTTGAAGCGATTTTGCAGCCATTTCGGAAATTAATAACAGTGCTCCTCCTAGTGCTGGGGTGAAGCAAATGCTGCAGCCTATCTGTAACTAGACCACAGCCCACCAGGGGCTAAACACAGCAGACTTTATGTTACCTGTCAGTGTACCAACCCACTAGTGATAACAAATAATTAAGCCGAGAGTCTTGAAAAATTGATAATAATGCTCCTAAAGCATAAAAATTTTAGATTTATGATATTTGGTAACATTACCATGAAAATGAAGTGAGGACTAAAACTGTGAATTACGTGACAGACACACTAAAGTCACTTAACTTCTACTGTTCAAGTGATGAACCCAGGAGGCTTAAAGTGTCAGTGGATAATATAATTTACAGTTGTCAGTTAAATGAAACTGAATCTGGTTGTGTATAACTTGGAATTTCAGAATATGTAGGCACCCTCTAAGCTAAAAAAACATGAACTGGAAGGATAATCAGACTGTTGAAAAACTGTATCAATTAGAAACCAATTTAAATCTCAAGCTGTGACGAAATACTCTCTTATGCCATGTGACCTAGTGAGTCAGCCAAGAACATTTGCGCTTGCCCTACAGAAAAGTAGCACTCTATATTCTCTTGAGTAATTCATTTATTGTACAAACTGAGAAATAGTGTAAGTAAAATACTAGTAGACACCAAATTTTGATTTGACTACTTAAACTTTGCTTACTGAATTTTTGTGGGTCAACTCTCCTGATTTAAAAAAAAATGCTTTCAAATGGCAACAGCGTGGTTGGAGATATAAGAGCACTTACTCCAATAATGTGATGTAAAGAGCATTTTAATCACCTTAACATTTTGACACTCTTTAGCCTGTATGTACAGCTAGAACGACAATATTAAAGACACTATCAATAATTTTGTCTGAAGAATGTCTACATTTGATCGTCACACAATCGGGCAACGCATTGCATTGTGTATTATAGAGTTGATTTAAAATTGTCTTCGCTGTGAGATTCAAATAAACAGCGTGCCATACAATAAAAGAGTATGAGAAATAAGATTTCAATGATATGTATTTCTCAGTTTTTGTTACCACACTCTAAGCTGTAATACTATAGTTATTAAATGGCAACCCTGGAAGTATCATTCGTTTCTTTCGCTGTATACGAGAAATATTTACAGTAATGTAAGTATAATGTTTGAAAGTGAATAAAAAAACTAACTTGAAAACAACTGCATAAGTAGTATTTTTTATGTGGTTGAAAATAAATAATATAGCAACTTCACAGCAATAAAATAATAATCCTTTAATTTTTCATTTTTACGCCTTTTTATTGTCCTTGAAACACAGTGGATGAATAAAACAAAATGCAGTGTTTGCGTAAGACAGATTTCCAAAAGAACCCAAATTGCAGATCGCAAATACGGAAAAACGTCAAGACGAGCTTCAGACCTGAGTAAGATGACAATGAGCTTGGTATGCGATTGTCTTATGACTGTCTCCCTCCGCTTGAAAGATTCTGATTAACACAGATGGTTCATTCTACAGATAAAATATTGCTTAAGGAGAAGTATCACAAATTTAACGAAATGGTTTTCTTCCCTAAACTCTGTTGCCGTAAACAGATGGAGGCAGTTTACAAGAAAAGGAACCCATTAACAATTATAACATTCCTGTTTGCTATCTTAACAAAACATTCCTCTCCTATATAACTGAATTCTTATTACTCTTGAAAACCTCAGAAATTTGAAGAACTTTAATAATATCTGTAGTAGGATATATTAAGCTGCTTTTTACATCCTTCACTATGATCGAACCAGTTTTGTTGACATCACTTTAAAGATAAAGTCAGCTAAATTATCAGTACAGTGAATTGTTTGTTTCTTACCAAACAATGCTTCCAATTACATATTCAGTTACATATTTCGAGCATATGCTAAGGAAAGAATAATCTGATACGTAACAATGGTTTAAAGCCATTGAGCTCACGTTATTAAAAAGAGGATGTGGTGGTAGAGTGACAGGAGGCAGCATATCTAAATTGAATTCTAGAAAATTTACGTGTTGAGAACCATCTACTTGAGGAATTACCATTGCCTGTATTGTGACCTAAACTGAACAGCATTTGGGTTATTCCTGCTTCCACCTCCTGTACATGAGCTGAAGAAAAAAAGCTCTAATTAGTTCTGGCTTGTTCTTCAAGATAAAATAAAGTTTATTTCTGCATTATCCTGCCGCATATACGGTTCAGAAAAATTTTATGTTCATAAAATTTAGAATTTATCCACGCAGAGTCTTTTTTATTTTGACGCAATAACAGGATTTGCATCAGAGAGCCTTACAGATTAGAAATAATTAATGCAGTCATCAGTTCTTTTACAGACTGTGACCGTATGCCCTTTGTAAATCAGTGTCATAATGCCTTTGCCTGGGGGACGACAAGAATAAACCAAGCCAGATACATTATCTAACACTTTTATGTGTTTTATTGTTGCCTCACACTCACAAAATTCCTTAAAACCTAATTTTATTTTCATTTCCTGAAATGATATCATCTAATAAAGTATAATTATTCTGCAAGCACACTGCGTGATAGGCTGAGCAAGTGACCTGTGTCAGACGTACAAAACACCTTTTCTCATTATTCTAAGAATCTAAAAACCAACATTGTGCTACACGCTCATCACACTTTATACCTAATTTTGCTATTAAAGACCTATTTGCAGCAGTACCAGCACAAACTACATTTACTACAGTTATATCAGTTTCTTCCAATTTTTTCAGGTATATTTGTGACAGATGTAGTTTTACGTTGACAGATAGTGAATTAACTAAACAATAACCTACACGAATTTTCTGTTTAATGCTGTAACCATAAACACAAAAGCCTCTTTTGTAACGTCAGTATCATCACTTCTTATTCCACTCCCTCCTAAAGTTACATAATCTGTTATTTTTTTTCATTGCAAACATATTAACGTTGCAAAGACTTGATTTCTACTAGCCTTTACTTCAGTGATAATTCTTGCAAAACTTCTCTCTGCGAAACCTGGGTAGTCAAGCACAGTCATACTCCACTAGCGAAGTGTTCTTGGGCGAGGTAATTTCACGAACTTTATCAAATATCTGTATGCCTGAGCAGAAAAAAAATTTTGCGTCATACCTAATATCCTTATTGGATGAGAACATTGTTATACGTTACCAATGGCTTGAAGTTCTAAAAGTCCTTTAATGGATCTATGAAATTTTCATTATTTAGCATAGTATCAGGAATTGAATCACGTAGTGTTTTTCTCAAGTCACTCGATAAAATTTATAATTGCACTATTTTTCCCTTGTGTCAAGTTTCATTTGCTTCGTCTCCGTCTTCATAGAACATTCTCGGCTAGAATTTTATCATATTTCACTTTCAACTTTTTTGGACTTGGAAGGCTGTAGTTATGATCACCATTAACAGAGTAATTAGAGACTGAAACATAGAATAATCACCATACGACTACAATAATTTTACAGTATAAAACTAACGTTGAGAAATATTCCTAGATTATAAGTTCTAAAATGTTTTCTAACATATGATCAGCTCTGGAATTTTTCACTATAACATTAACAGTTAAGCTACTGATATTATATAATATTAAAAGATATGATAATATATAAAACAGTAAAATTATAAACTTAAATTTCAGGTTTGCTATATGCTCCCGGTGACGTGTTAAGAGTATTATCTTCCAGATTGCTTACAGTTCGCTTTCTAGGTGCTGGTCGTAAGATTTTATCCTTTTTTTCGTAAATGTTATGAAAAATTAAACACAGTTGCGATTGCCATTGGCAAAGGACACATCTGATTTAAAAAAATATATGGTTCAAATGGCTCTGAGCACTAGGGGACTTAACATCTATAGTCATCAGTCCCCTAGAACTTAGAACTACTTAAACCTAACTAACCTAAGGACATCACACAACACCCAGTCATAACGAGGCAGAGGAAATTCCTGACCTCGCCGGGAATCGAACCCGGGAACCTGGACGCGGGAAGCGAGAACGCTACCGCACGACCACGAGCTGCGGACACATCTGATCATTCGTGTTCTAATGGTACATATATTTAAATTCAAAGTGAGTTGAGCAGGCATAGTTGATTGTACAGTTGGAAACCATTTTCCTGCTTCATGTTTGCTGCCCATCTCTTTGTTATCTCCTTATCTTTCCAAGGAAGCCCATAGAAGTTGTTAAGTTAATTACGTTTCAGCACTTACTATAATGTTGTTCTGTCAATTCGATTTGTGCAACTGGATGCTCAACACACTCAGGCACGTTTAATTAATATTTCGGTAAACAAACTACAAAGAAAAATTGAACGATTCATCAAATAAAGCAGTTCACTTTCCACACAGACAAACCATAGGCTGGTTCCACTTAGTGTTTTGACCACCACGAAAGTGGCGACCCAGTTAACGTTGGTTGCCACAAGGAGCACTGTATTTGTGTGTTAGCCATTCTGTGAAACTTGAACTCGTATCCCAGTTTCCTTTCTAACATGAGATAGGCAGACAGCCTCCAGTTGGTTTTGGTTGGTGGATGAGATTCTCCGTAAAATACCTCGTTTTTTCATCTGGATTCTTCGAAATTTGTTTTTGAGCTGCTAGTGAGACACGTCAGCATTGAAACTGCGTTTGTGATGTGTTTTACTTTACCGATTTATTTAGGTTCCAAAATAAAGTAATTATTCTTATATACGCTGAAGAGCCAAAGACACTGGTACACCTGCCTAGCATCGTCTAGGACCCCCGAGAGCACGTAGAAGTGTCACAACACGACGTGGCATGGACCGAACTAATGTCTGAAGTAGTGCTAGAGGGAGTTGACACCATGAATCCTGCAGGACTGTCCATTAATCCGTAAGAGTACGAGGCGAGTCTGCGGAGTTTGGTGGCCAGCGGAAGTGTTTCAACTCGTAAGATTTACTGGAGCCACTATTTAGCAATTCCGGGCATGTGGGATGTTGCATTGTCCTGTTGGAATTGCCCAAGTTCGTCGTAATGCACAGTGGACATGAATGGATGCAGGTGATCAGACTGGATGCTTGCGTACGTGTCGTCTGTCAGAGTCGTATCTAGACGTATCAGGGGTCCCGTATCACTCCAACTGCATACGTCTCACACCATTACAGAGCCTCCGCCAACTTGAACAGTCCCTTGATAACATGCAGCGTCCATAGCTTCACGAGGTTGTCTCCATACCCGTATACGTCCATCCGCTCGATACAATTTGAAACGAGACTCGTGAGACCGGGCAAGATGTTTCCAGTCGTCGAAAGTCCAGGTGAGGCGTAAAGGTTTGTGTCGTGCAGCCATCAAGGGTACACAAGTGGTCCTTCGGCTGCGAAAGCCCATTCCGATGATGTTTCGTTGAATGGTTCGCACCCCCACGCTTTTTGACGGCCCAGCATTGAAATCTTCGGCAATTTGCGGAAGGGTTGCACTTCTGCCACGTTGAAGGATTTTCTTCAGTCGTCGTTGGTCCCGAACTTGCAGGAACTTTTTCCCGCCGCAGCGACGTCGGAGATTTGCTGTTTTACTGGATTCCTGATGGTCACGGTACACTGGTGAAATGGTCGTACGGGAATATCGCCACATCATCGCTGCCACGGAGATGCTGTGTTCCATCGCTCGTGCATCGACTATAGCATCACGTTCAAACTCACTTAAATCTTGATAACCTGCCATTGTAGAAGCAGTAACCGATATAATAACTGCGCCAGACACTTGTATACTTATAGTGGCGTTGCCGACCACAGCGCCGTGTTCTGTTTGTATATCTCTGTATTTGAATACGCGTGCCTGTACCAGTTTCTTTAGCGCTTCAGTATATGTACCCTTTGTTTTATGGTGTTATTAATCAGTTGTCTCCCTCGAAGAAGTGTTAAATACTTACGGGTGTTGTATTCAAAGGTACAATTATGTTAACACCACTGATCTCAAATCTATTTCGAAGACTAGAAGCGATGGATTTCTTGCTGAGGAGAAGCCTCACTGTGCTGGTTCGCTGATTTCTTATGCGACAGTAATATTGTGTTAAGTTGGCTTTGAAGCGAAGGAAGATACAAATTTAGCGTCGACGACGAGCTGATGATAAACTGAGTATCAGCTGATATTGAGGAAAAAGTCTGGCCGTACACAATACAAACAAACCATCTTGTCTTTCGCCTTATGTAGTTTATGGGGAGCAGGGCAAAATTAATCTGGATGGCCCATCAGGAACTTGGAACTTTACCCTCTCTAATGCGAGCCCAGTGGCTTATCCACTGCAACACGTCTCTCGCTAGGTCGGCTGTTAACAACTTGTTCAGTCACTTCCTTTGTAGATATTGTTGAGAGCGCTTCATATCCTTCTTCTTAGTTGCAAGTTTTTATTACACTGATCCAGTACACTATCTGATCAAAAGTGGTCAAATGGTTCAATTGGCTCTGAGCACTACGGGAAGACAGGTCATCAGTCCCCTAGAACTTAGAGCTACTTAAACCTAACTAACCTAAGGACATCACACACATCCATACCCGAGGCAGGATTCGAACCTGCGACCGTAGCAGTCCCGCAGTTCCAGACTGAAGCGCCTAGAACGCTCGGCCACCAGCGGCCGACTGATCAAAAGTATCCGAATTCACGTACATAATACGGAACTGACCACGAGATGTCACGAGAGTCAGACCCCTCAGAACAAAAGGAAGCGAGGAGCCATGTACTGTCAGTAGAGAAGCAGCAACAGCAGAACTGTTCCTTCGAGCAAGCACAGTGACTTGGAACGTGACCTGGTCATTGGATGCCACCTGAGTAACAAGCCCTTAAGGAACACTTCAGTCGTTCTAAAGCTGCCCAAGACGGCTGTTGGGCGATATGACTTGAAGTGGAAACATGAAGGAACAATCACAGTTAAATCATGACCAGGCAGACTTCATGAACTAACGGACAGGGACAGTCGAACAACGCAGAGGATGGTTGTAAAAAAAATCACATGAAATCAGCCGAAGAATTCACTTGTGAATTTCAGAACCTACCAGCAGTCTAGCTAACACAATGGCCGTGCACAGGGAGCTACAAGGAATGGAATAGTATGGTGGAGCAGCTCCTCATAAGCCACACATTTCTGCCGTCGGTGCTAAGCAACGTGATGAGCAACACTCCTGGCCGGCTGGAGAGGACTGAATTGGAGTAATGAATCACATTATACCGAATGAAAATCCGAGAGAAGGATTTGTTTAGGTTCGGCAAATGCCTGGCAAATGACACCTCTTATCATGTTTATTGCTAACAGTAAAGTACAGGGGTAAGGGGAAAACTTTTCGTGGTTCGGGTGTGGTCAGTGGCGTAGCTAAGTACACTACTAGTCATTAAAATTGCTACACCAAGAAGAAATGCACATGATAAACGGGTATTCATTGGACAAATATATTATACTAGAACTGACATGTGATTACATTTTCACGCAATTTGGGTTCTTAGATCCTGAGAAACCAGGACCCAGAACAACCACCTCTGGTCGTAATAACGGCCTTGATACGCCTGGGCATTGAGTCAAACAGAGCTTGGATGGTGTGTATTGGTACAGCTGCCCATGCAGCTCCAACACGATACCACAGTTCATAAAGAGTAGTGACTGGTGAATTGTGACGAGCCAGTTGCTCGGCCACCATTGACCAGACGTTTTCAATTGGTGAGAGATCTGGAGATTGTGCTCGCCAGGACAGCAGTCAAACATTTTCTGTATCCAGAAAGGCCCGTACAGGAGCTGCAACATGCGGTCGTGCATTATCTTGCTGAAATGTAGGGTTTCGCAGGGATCGAATGAAGCATAGAGCCATGGGTTGTAACACATCTGAAATGTAACGTCCACTGTTCAAAGTGCCGTCAATGCGAACAAGGGGAGACCGCGACGTGTCCGCCAGTATGGCGATGACGAATACACGCTTCCAGTGTGCGTTCACCGCGATGTCGCCAAACACGGATGCGACCATCATTATGCTGTAAACAAAACCTGCATTATTCACGCATATATCAATGTCGCATCCCACCCGCCTTGCATGATCACGTTATAGGAACGCACAAAATAAGAACGCTGAAAAGCATATGCATCCTTGTATGTATGTATGTATACATGTATTAAACCGAGGACCTAGAAACGCCGCACAAGCTTCTTTCCACCGTAGCCCTCAGTGGCTCACAACCCCACAACAGGCCACAGCAATCCACCCATAGCACCGCCGCCAAATCCTGCAGCTTAGCTCCAGATCAGTTGTGTTGGGTTCATACTGTGATGATACAGTATCAAACGTAAAAACGCAGCATTATTTGTATGACGTGCTCGATGCTGTGAAAATGATTGTTTTTCATGTTTTTACTATACTTATTTACCTCTGTAGTATAAGACGATGGACATAGTCCAGATAAAGAGGATTTGGTTTTTCATTTCTGCCTTAAAAATTAAATTGTTATATTTTCTTGATTTAAACAACTTTTATGAACCGGAACAGTCTTTCATAAAACATCGATAATCAAGAATTTGTATTTGTAATGCAAACAGGAATTTCGCGTCCAATATGTAATTAGAATCAAGAAGACTTCCATTATTCATCAAAAATGATGATGAGTTTTATAATTACGAGATGTAGGTATTTCAAATTGAACGAGAAAAAAATGTCATTGGGGAGATCCGAAGCAGCACGAATATCCGCTTGTTGGTCATTGTCCACTATGCTACCAACTGCGCTACACGGTCAATGCTGATTTCTTTATCCATCGCAGTATATACAGCACTGGGAAAACTTCAAAGCCGATTATCTCCGTAAATTTATGAAAAACGTTAAGAACAGCCTGTTTCTCGACACTTTTTAACTGTGTTATGCGCGCGTGCTTCACTACGAAACAGAAAGCAGCGTCAGACATTTTCATAGTGCGCATTAACAGGGCAACAATCAGAGTTCAACGCTGCAGAGGTTGTGACTGAAATAACAACTACGTAGATAAAGCGTGATTAAGAAAAACATTGATAGCTATCAGTATATTCGAATATCTTAAAATTTCATTTAACGTAACTTAGTAATAAGATGTCTAGTACATAAGTTGGACCTACGACCAAGAACGTAACAACACCAGTGTACGTGTGCTACGGCTACTGACCAATCACCGCGTTTGTGTTTGCTTACATCAGGTTCATTCTTATGATAAACGGATTATAGTTGTTTGATAACTGAAGAAATTTGTGGACTCTCTTTCTCCCTGAATATAGATCCATAGCTGCCTGCAAAATGAGGAGCCAGCACACGAGTTCTCGCTCACTCTGTCCGACTACATCGCAAAGATCACCTACTCGCTGATTCCCAGCCTTTCCGCAACAGACGTTTGAAAATCAGCTGTAACGAAATGCGCAGACATTACTGGAGAATGTTCATTTTTCACTAAATGTTTTAAGCATATACGGAATTAGGGCCGACATAACAAACGGAAAAACGCACACGAACAGAATCTACGTAAATCTCCGGATTTCCACTGCGCTGCGCTGCCAGACCAGAAATTGTTCTTAAACCACCCTGTACAGCTGTTGGAAACGATCTCCTGAGAAAGGCCACTTCCCCCACCACAAACGCTACTCCCGTTTCAGTTTACAGACAGACATCAGGGGTGGTGTTACATGAAGTTAGCGTAGTATCTCCTCGGAGTTAAACAATTATATTTCCCCAGTTTATTTTGCAGTGGCGTGCTGACAATGTGATAATTCCCTGACGTAATTAATTTTAGAAAGACTTGGGCAGGGCAAGTAAACAAAGACTGTATTTAGACAATATTGTCGGCAAATGGTTCAAAAATGGTTCAAGTGGCTCTGAGCACTATGGGACTTAACATCTGAGGTCACCAGTCCCCTAGAACTTAGAACTACTTAAACCTAACTAACCTAAGGACATCACACATATCCATGCCCGAGGCTGTCGGAAAATATTAAGCACCAGACTTTGAAGTCAGGGCAGCCAAAGATTGGATATACCATATTGGAAATGTAAGATCGCTTCAGCTATAAGACCTTTGTTTACAGGCACAACCGGCTTCGCAGCATTTTAGGTGCATCATCAGGTTCGACCTGTACAGTTTGGTAGACAAAGATTCATGTAAAGTAGCAAGTAAACAAAACTTAAATGAAAATAGTATATACCGGATGTACATGCAATTCAAACCATGTTCAGATCGAAAACAAGAGAGTGACATCAAGCAGCGTTCATAATCAGCAAATTTTCGATGAGTAGCGGACATCATAATTAAATCACATACAACGCTCCCGTGATACCTAAAAGGGAGGAAACCAACAAGACGAAATTCCTAATAAGGGACCACCAGGTAGGTAAAATACTTAATCATTTCCACTCACCATACGCCGAAATGATCAAAGCATAGACAGCATATGATCATCTACGGAGCATGTGAAAACTGAGCAGCTAACGGTCACCCTTTTGCCTAAAACAGATTAAAAATCTCATTGGTCAGGGTCCGGTTATTCAGTCAGAATTTATAGTTAATCTCCCCAAAAATATCCAGCATAAAACTATCTTAAGGCCTAGCACGCAGCTGACATGAAGTAAATAACGGGACTGATTCATATGGCTCTGAGCACTATGGGACTTAACATCTGAGGTTATCTGTCCCCTAGAACTTAGAACTACTTAAACCTAACTAACCTAAGGACATCACATACATCCAAGCCCGAGGCAGGATTCGAACCTGCGGCCGTAGGGGTCGCGCGGTTCCAGACGGTAGCGCCTAGAACCGCTCGGCCATCCCGGCCGGCCGTATGGGACTGCATATCGTCTCGTACGTAAACTGCTCAGTAGGCAGAAAGCAAAGCATTGCGAGGCTAGATCACAGGAAGCTGGATTTACTAACAGCAAGCGCGCGCAATGAATTGTGTACTTAACAGGCGGCGTGTCAGGACGCAAGTGCCAAATGGCGACAGCAATAGAGCGGGGTCATGTGGAGTGCACATGCACATCGACAAATAACTAGACACGCGGAATGATAGCTCAGCTGACTGGAACGCTGGGTAATCTCTTATAATATGTGTAAAACACGAAATTCCGTAAAAAACTACACTCCTGGAAATTGAAATAAGAACACCGAGAATTCATTGTCCCAGGAAGGGGAAACTTTATTGACACATTCCTGGGGTCAGGTACATCACATGATCACACTGACATAACCACAGGCACATAGACACAGGCAACAGAGCATGCACAATGTCGGCACTAGTACACTGTATATCCACCTTTCGCAGCAATGCAGGCTGCTATTCTCCCATGGAGACGATCGTAGAGATGCTGGATGTAGTCCTGTGGAACGGCTTGCCATGCCATTTCCACCTGGCGCCTCAGTTGGACCAGCGTTCGAGCTGGACGTGCAGACCGCGTGAAACGACGCTTCATCCGGTCCCAAACATGCTCAATGGGGGACAGATCCGGAGATCTTGCTGGCCAGAGTAGTTGACTTACACCTTCTAGAGCACGTTGGGTGGCACGGGATACATGCGGACGTGCATTGTTCTGTTGGAACAGCAAGTTCCCTTGCCGGTCTAGGAATGGTAGAACGATGGGTTCGATGACGGTTTGGATGTACCGTGCACTATTCAGTGTCCCCTCGACGATCACCAGAGGTGTACGGCCAGTGTAGGAGATCTCTCCCCACACCACGATGCCGGGTGTTGGCCCTGTGTGCCTCGGTCGTATGCAGTCCTCATTGTGGCGCTCACCTGCACGGCGCCAAACACGCATACGACCATCATTGGCACCAAGGCAGAAGCGACTCTCATCGCTGAAGACGACACGTCTCCATTCGTCCCTCCATTTACGCCTGTCGCGACACCACTGGAGGCGGGCTGCACGATGTTGGGGCGTGAGCGGAAGACGGCCTAACGGTGTGCGGGACCGTAGCCCAGCTTCATGGAGACGGTTGCGAATGGTCCTCGCCGATACCCCAGGAGCAACAGTGTCCCTAATTTGCTGGGAAGTGCCGGTGCGGTCCCCTACGGCACTGCGTAGGGTCCTACGGTCTTGGCGTGCATCCGTGCGTCGCTGCGGTCCGGTCCCAGGTCGACGGGCATGTGCACCTTCCACCGACCACTGGCGACAACATCGATGTACTGTGGAGACCTCACGCCCCACGTGTTGAGCAATTAGGCGGTACGTCCACCCGGCCTCCCGCATGCCCACTATACGCCCTCGCTCAAAGTCCGTCAACTGCACATACGGTTCACGTCCACGCTGTCGCGGCATGCTACCAGTGTTAAAGCCTGCGATGGAGCTCCGTATGCCACGGCAAACTGGCTGACACTGACGGCGGCGGTGCAAAAATGCTGCGCAGCTAGCGCCATTCGACGGCCAACACCGCGGTTCCTGGTGTGTCCGCTGTGCCGTGCGTGTGATCATTGCTTGTACAGCCCTCTCGCAGTGTCCGGAGCAAGTATGGTGGGTCCGACACACCGGTGTCAATGTGTTCTTTTTTCCATTTCCAGGAGTGTATTATTAGTGTCAATGTTATGAAAGGTGGAACATGGAAAAATAGTGTGGTAATGGTCGCAAATTTTAAATACCGGGTGGTTGAAATTAAACTTACCCTATTTTACACGTTATCATACGGAAACTAATTACCGTACGAGGACCAAACTTGCTTGCATTAATATCAAGGTCATGGAGAAGAGAAATAATGCAGAATCAATTCACTTGAAACAATTTTAATGTGTTGCTACGGTACGTCATTACATACTGGTACCATTAATGCTACAAAAGGGGCTCAGTATGGCGCCCATCAGTGTTCAGAATGGTCTGAAAGCGCAGGATTGCATTCTGCACAGCAGAAAGAAGCATGTTCGTAGGTATGCTGGCTACTTGTCTTGACAAGCTGCACTTCAGATCGGCATATGTGTGAATGTTCTCCTGGTAAATCCTGCTCTTCAGTTAGCCCCACAACCAGAAATCACAGCGAGTGAGATCAGATGATCGTGCTGGTCAAGAATTTGGAAACGATCGTCTGATAGTTCGCACGTTTCCAACTGTGTTTCGGAGAAGCAGGTGAACTTCATGAGCGATGTGCTCAATGCGTCTCTCTCCTGTAGGGCCGGTATGACATGCTGGCGAAGCATACAGCAGTAACGCTGGCACGTCTTTTGTCCTTGAGCGCTAGACCGTTAAAAAAAGAATGGGCCAATGATGAACGTAGCTGTGAAATCACACCATACGGTGACACATGCACTGTGACTGGAGGTGAAGATCCCCGTACTCAGCAATTCTGTGTGTTCACCCCTGCCGTCAGGGAAAAATGAGCCTCGTCTGTTCCTAGGATGGTCCAGGCCAGCCCTCGTCAACTTCAGTCCTTGCGAGAAAGTGGAGAGCGAAGTCTACACGTCGCTGTGCGTCCTGCGGTGCAAGCTGCTGTACGACATGGATCTTATACGGATACCATTTGAGTATGGTGACAAGCACCTTCCGTACAGTGGACCACGGGATGTTCAACTGTCGTGACTCAGTACTCGCACTGCCTGATGATCGGCAATGACGCGCAGTGTTGTCTCCCATAGCAACAGCGATTTCATCAGCCACCTGTGGTGCAACGGTCGTCGGCCTCTTCCTGAAGCGACGGACACTTCTCCACGTGATTCGAACTTCTTTAACATGCTCCGCACAACAGTTGGAGAAAGAGGACCCTCCAATAATCTGTTCAGCCGGTGATATTCTCGAAGTGAAGGTGTAGCATTACTGTTGTTTTGACAATAGAGCTTCACTAGTAATGTCCTGCTCCTTTTGACCAAGCTCACGTTGACACGTCAACGAGAGCATTGCGACTGGTGAAGAGTATGAGACTAAAGCCTAGTTTACACTACGACACTAGGTTGCAGGCAACTGCGCTACCGGCCACTGCGCATGCGCGCCGCGCGTTTACGCAACTCGTTGGTGAAACTAAACACTTTCGGCGTGTTTCAACTTTGGCGACATTAGTTGCATGAGTTTTCCGGTTATGTGTATTCATAGAGTGTAGACAAACTGAAATATGAAGTGAGGGATGGAGAATAATGTTCGCATTTTGGATATCTATGCTTTTCATTCGTGTTTCTGGGATTTCAGTGATGCCGATTACAGAAACACATTACTGCTCCTGAGATCGTCATGTGCGATCAGAAAATAGCTCGTTTGACAGTATCTGAGCTGCAGGGAAAATTTTATTGGGTCAGGAGCACATACACAACTGAATTCAGAAAAATACAAGCGAGTAATTGTAGATGTGGCAATGCTCTCATCTACAAAACCAAAATCCCATCGTTCGATTTGGCCGACTCTTTGTTAAGAAATATTGTTGACAGGAAGGAAGGCAACAAAAATCAAGAAGCTGCATTCTTTATTCAATATTTATCTATTTAAAACGTCGCAGCACTGATCCCCATTCACATATGTTAGAATTTTGAAATATTGCCACTGTACAGATCTATTTTCAAGAGAGTAGTTTACTAACCATTCTCTTCTTAATGCGCTCTACTTTGAATAATTATTGGTGTTAATGGTAATAATTATTACTGTTAATGTTACTAATTATTGGTGTTAATGAAAAAGTGTCATCACCAACTAAAACCATCTTATAACATGCCGAGTGTTCTCGATTGTAATGCACGAGATATGATATGTAATTTCAGTTCTGGCAAAAGTGCTTCGTGCACTACGGTATCTTTACTCCTTATCGCATAATTAACTCTGCTTAGAAGAAACGTGACCAGTTCTGGTGACATTCCAAGATAATTGAAAGAACTTCTTGAGTCTTCGAGTATAAATTATTTCAGCAAGATGGTGAGCAACCGAGCTGATGTCTGTTCTTCATCCAGTCACGAATCGAAACACGTTTCTTATTTTTTTTCTTATGCGTCGGTTCCACTCAACTAGATCTAACTCCATCACAACTCGTGCGACGTGCAGCTGCCAAAGTTTCATTTCAGACACGACTCAGATACCCTCAAAACGACGAAACTGAAGTGTATACTGGTGGCGCCGTGTCTACAGACAAATATGAAACCATCTGCGTGCAACTCATTCCACCCAACGCATGGCGCAACCCGATGTCGTGTAAACTAGGGTTAAGAAATGCGATGACTGATCGCAGCACCTGGTGGCCATAGTTGGAACTGGACGGTGGCGCTATGACGCCTGGAAATCATTAACCCCATACTCTGGTCATTAACGCTACCAAGTCTGGTACTCGTACTGTGATTATTTTCCGTGTTATAACGTGTTAAACGGGGAACGTTTAATATAGCCATCTGGCAGTTGCTATATAGAATTCATTTTGCAACCACTAATGCGTTGTTTTTCCATCCTGTACCTTTTACAACACAGGCATTTAACAATAGCGTTTTCCGAAATTGCGTTTTTACACAGAAGAGGTTACCCAGCGTTCCATTTAGCTGAGCTCTCATTCCACTTGTCTAGTTTTCCGCGATGCGCGTGCGCGTTTCATATGACCCTGCTCTCTCCATGTCGCCATCTGGCGCTTCCGCAGTTACGCCCCGACACGCTATTCTTTACTGCACAGTGCCGTGCACGGTCCTGCTGTCGGTAAGTCCAGCCCCCTACTATCTGGCATCACAATGCGTTTTCTGCCGAATGAGCTGTTTAGGTACGAGATGATATTCGGTCCAGTTACTTACTTCATGCCAGTTGCGTGCTATCTCTTAATAGTTTTAAGCTGGATATTTTTGGGATAATTAACTACAAATTCTGACTGAATAACTGATTCCTTACCAATATGTTTTTCAATCCCTTTTAGGGACATGGGTGACCGTTAGCTATCAAATTTTTGCATTATTCCTTAGATGATCGTGTGCGGTCTGTACTTTGATCACCCTTTCGACATATGTGGACGTCGCTAGCTCAGGAAATACTGTTACTCATGGTGAGTGGAATTTATTAGGAATTTCTTCTTATTGGTTTCCTTTAAAATTGCTACACCACGAAGATGACGTGCTACAGACGCGAAATTTAACCGACAGGAAGAAGATGCTGTGCTTTGCAAATGATTAGCACTTCATAGCATTCATACAAAGTTGGCGCGGTGGCGGCACCCACAATGTGCTGACATCAGGAAACTTCCCAACCGATTTCTCATACACAAACAGCAGTTGACCGGCGTTGCCTGGTGAAACGTTGTTGTGATGCCTCGTGTAAGAAGGAGAAATGCGTACCATCACTTTGAGAAAGGTCGGATTGTAGCCTATCACGATTGCGGTTGATCATAACGCGACATTCCTGCTCGCGTTGGTCGAGATCCGATGACTGTTAGCAGAATATGTAATCGGTAGGTTCAGAAGGGTAATACGGAACGCCGTGCTGGATCCCAACGGCCTCGTATCACTAGCAGTCGAGATGACAGGCATCTTATCCACATGGCTGCCACGGATCGTGCAGCCACGTCTCGATTCCTGGGTAAACAGATGGGGACGTTTGCAAGACAACAACCATCTGCACGAACAGGTAGACGACGTTTGCAGCAGCATGGACTAACAGCTCGGAGACAATGGCTGCTGTTACCCTTGACGCTGCATCACAGACAGGAGCGTCTGCGATGGTGTACTCATCGACGAACCTGGGTGCACGAATGGCAAAACGTCATTTGTTTGGATGAATCCACGTTCTGTTTACAGCATCATGATGGTCGCATCCGTGTTTGGCGACATCGCGGTGAACGCACATTGGAAGCGTGTATTCGTCATCGCCATACTGGCGTATTACCCGGCTTGATGGTATGGGGTGCCACTGGTTACACGTCTGGGTAACCTCTTGTTCGCATTGACGGCACTTTGAACAGTGGACATTACATTTCGGATGTTTTATGACCCGTGGCTCTACCCTTCATTCGATCCATGCCAAACCCTACATTTCAGCAGGATAATGCACGACTGCATGTTGCACGGTCCTGTACAGGCCTTCCGGGATACAGAAAATGTTCGACGGCTACCTTGGCCAGCACATTCTCCAGATCTCTCATCAACTGAAAACGTCTGGTCAATGGTGGCCGAGCAACTGGCTCGTCACAATACGGCAGTCACTACTCTTGATGAACTGTGGTATCGCGTTGAAGCTGCATGGGCAGCTGTACCAATACACGCCAACCAAGCTCTGTCTGACTCAATGCCCAGTCGTATCAAGGCCGTTATTACGGCCGGAGGTGTGTGTTCTGGGTACTGTTTTCTCAGGATCTATGCACCCAAATTGCGTGAAAATGTAATCACACGTCAGTTCTAGTATAATATATTTGTTCAATGAATACCCGTTCATCATCTGCATTTATTCTTGGAGTAGCAATTTTAGTGGCCAGTAGTGTATTATGAGAGGCAATTTTATCTTGACGTCCGCTACTCAGCAAAAATTTGCTGATTATGAACTCTGAATCATCTCACTCTGATTTGACTTGTGATAATGTTTATCCCTTACACATTTTTTTCATTTTTGTTGTGTTTTCTTGTTTCCTTACCTGAGCCTTTCTACCAGTTAGTACAGACTTCGCTTGATGATGCAGCTGAAATACTACGAAACCGGTCGCGTCTATAAACGAAGGACTTGCATCTAAAGTGGCCTTATGTATTCAGAATTTTAAACAGCTGAGTCTTCTGTCGTTATTTCTTATTCTCCTACTTCCGCAGTAAATTTCAGAAATTCCACATGTAAACACCTACTTTCCTGTTCGTACTCTACGAGGCCTAACAATGATGGATGGATTCCATTGCTCTCGCTCCGCGCGCACATCAGCAGTCACCTTTTCCTTAGATTGCCTAACGCTGCAGTGCCATTTAGGCGATTGCGTTGATGGCCGCGTGAAACGTCACACGATGACAATTAAGACCGTGGCCGGGAAAGCTGCGGCACGCAGACATCGGGGACGGGAGCAGGTGTCTCGTTGCTCTCTCTGCCCCATCCATCAACTCGCGTCACGCGCTTCCGGGCACCGGCCGGCGTGCGCTGCGTGCGTCCCGGCAGCTGCGGCGCTCTCCGCTTTCGCGAAACTTCCCTAAAGCCGTCGGCACACGTACCGTGAATCCGAACGTTGAGCGTTGAGGGTGCCGAGTTTGTGACGTCACAGCATGGAATAGCACGCTCGGGAGTCTTTCCGAACGTGCAGAGGAATATCTGGTATGTCAGATATTCTGAGCGTGCGTCTGAGCGTTGACCAATGAGATGGCACAATGCCACCTACGTCACAAGCACGCCGTCTCCCTTCAGTACAGAGTTGTGAGGCGCCATATTGGCATCCATTTCAAGCCTGTATGTATATATGCCGTTCCGAGCACCAGCAAATCGAGAATCTCTGCAAAACCCGTTGTTAACTGTGTGATTCGTTCCAATAAAATAATGAGAAACATCATATGCGTGGCAAAAGAATTATTGTAACTTGCGTATAATGAGAGTAGGCTATTGGAAGGCAGCGACTCACTGAACATCCACCCAAAACGCATTGTTCTTGCAACATTTGTTATAATTAAATTTCAGTTAGTAACATGTCTACGATTAATGTTTTTAGCAAGCGCTAACATACTATGATTAGAAGTAAAATGTGAAATGCTGGTTTAGCGTAGTGAATAGCGTCAATGTCCACGGAAGGGTTCATTTTGTTGGGGCGGTGGCTCGCGTCCTGACACAACCAATTTTTTTTTTTCTTAACATTCGCGTTTTTATTAGGTTCCGATTCTTTATTACCGGTTTAATACAAGTGTAGACCGTAATATTTGATGTTATATAAATACAAGTTCACCTTTTTCTGGGAGATGGCTTTGTTCGATTGGCTTAATCGAAAGGACAGCTTGCGCTATTTGTTTAAAGATATCTTACTCCTTCTTCTTTTACGCTTCGTAATTCACATGTTGCAAAGATTCTGCTACTGGGTAGGAACAGTGATCAAGTAAGACTGACCTTGGGGTTTTACTAAAATGTGGGAATCATGAAATAATGTTTATCTTATGCGGAGAGGTATTCCAAATTTGTAACGCACTGTTTGTAAAGGAACTTTTATAAGCCTGTGTCCTTATTGGTTGGACATGGTACTTTCCTTTTCGTGGACGATGGAAGAAATGTGCGTTTTAATAGAGCTAACGTGGCAATGTTACGCGCCCATTGAGTAAACAGTGTGACTTACGAACCAGAAACATCCCTCAACTGTCGCTGGAGTGCGTTGCGATCGCGTATACCACGTTTGGGCCCACGTACCGTATGCGCAAGTCGCAGCGTTCCTGAGCGTTCAGCAGCACGTTGGACTTGGCACGCTCAACGTTACCGTTCGACAGCACGGTCCGTGTGCCGAAGGGCTTAAGCGTGGACCAACGTGACGAAGGCGGACCACCGGCCTGATAGCTGATGCGCAAAACGCCACGCACCAACAATGAATGAACTCTGCGGCGCAGAAATCGCACTTCTATTCCCTGGAACAACAAGCAAGAGGGAGTTCAGAGGCGGGCTGCTAGATTTGTTACTGGTAGGTTTGATCATCACGCGAGTGTTGCGGAAATGCTCCAGGAGCTCGGGTGGGAGTCTCTGGAGGAAAGGAGGCGTTCTTTTCGTGAATTGCTACTGGGGAAATTTAGAGAACCAGCATTTGAGACTGACTGCACTACAATTTTATTGCTGCCAACTTATATTTCACGGAAAGACCACAGAGATAATAGGGATAAGGGCTCGTACAGAGGCATATAAGCAGTCATTTTTCCCTCGTTCTGTTTGGGAGTGGAACAGGGAGACAAGATGGTAGTTGTGGTACGAGGTACCCTCCGCCACGCACCGTATGATGGATTGTGGAGTATTTACGTTGACGTAGATGTAGATGTAGATGAACAATAAAAATGGAAGATCAAGAGAGAAGTGGTCGGATTAAAAAGAACGTAACGCAAAGGTTCAATCTTGCGCCTCCACTATTCAATCAGTAGGGAACAACAGGGATACATGGGCTAGATGTTTTCAAATCCCCATAGCAAACTCTAATACAGTAAAACCACAGGGAAATATACATACAGTGAGTAGAAAAAGTATTCGCCTAGCTGCATATCTTTTAGTAATCAAAGTCTGTGTAACATGAAAAGAAATATACACAAAATCTAAAGAGCCAGTCGTGTAAGAAGTACCTCGGCGAGTCGTTTTTGTTGAAAAACAAGGAAAGAAATACACCCAAATCGACAGCAAGGTTAACGAAATAGAAAATGTAATACAAGAGCTAGTTCATAAAGCATTTTTTTAAAATTTGTATTTGATACAACACAAGATAATTATACAAATGCAAACAAAGACAAGCGAAGCAACTCAAATCGCTTGATACGGGCAAGTCTTCAGGTCCAGATTGTATACCGATTAGGTTCCTTTCAGATTACGCTGATACTATAGCTCCCTACTTAGCACTCATATACAATCGCTCGCTCACCGATAGATCTGTACCTACAGATTGGAAAATTGCGCAGGTCGCACCAGTGTTCAAGAAGGGTAGTAGGAGTAATCCATTTAACTACAGACCTATATCATTGACGTCGGTTTGCAGTAGGGTTTTGGAGCATACACTGTATTCAAACATTATGAATCACCTCGAAGGGAACGATCTATTGACACGTAATCAGCACGGCTTCAGAAAACATCGCTCTTGTGCAACGCAGCTAGCTCTATATTCGCACGAAGTAATGGCCGCTATCGACAGGGGATCTCAAGTTGATTCCGTATTTCTAGATTTCCGGAAAGCTTTTGACACCGTTCCTCACAAGCGACTTCTAATCAAGCTGCGGAGCTATGGGGTATCGTCTCAGTTGTGCGACTGGATTCGTGATTTCCTGTCAGGAAGGTCGCAGTTCGTAGTAATAGACGGCAAATCATCGAGTAAAACTGAAGTGATATCAGGTGTTCCCCAGGGAAGCGTCCTGGGACCTCTACTGTTCCTGATCTATATAAATGACCTGGGTGACAATCTGAGCAGTTCTCTTAGGTTGTTCGCAGATGATACTGTAATTTACCGTCTAGTAAGGTCATCCGAAGACCAGTATCAGCTGCAAAGCGATTTAGAAAAGATTGCTGTATGGTGTGTCAGGAGGCAGTTGACGCTAAATAACGAAAAGTGTGAGATGATCCACATGAGTTCCAAAAGAAATCCGTTGGAATTCGATTACTCGATAAATAGTACAATTCTCAAGGCTGTCAATTCAACTAAGTACCTGGGTGTTAAAATTACGAACAACTTCAGTTGGAAGGACCACATAGATAATATTGTCGGGAAGGCGAGCCAAAGGTTGCGTTTCATTGGCAGGACACTTAGAAGATGCAACAAGTCCACTAAAGAGACAGCTTACACTACACTCGTTCGTCCTCTGTTAGAATACTGCTGCGCGGTGTGGGATCCTTACCAGGTGGGATTGACGGAGGACATCGAAAGGGTGCAAAAAAGGGCAGCTCGTTTTGTATTATCCCGTTATAGGGGAGAGAGTGTGGCAGATATGATACACGAGTTGGGATGGAAGTCATTACAGCATAGACGTTTTTCGTCGCGGCGAGACCTTTTTACGAAATTTCAGTCACCAACTTTCTCTTCCGAATGCGAAAATATTTTGTTGAGCCCAACCTACATAGGTAGGAATGATCATCAAAATAAAATAAGAGAAATCAGAGCTCGAACAGAAAAGTTTAGGTGTTCGTTTTTCCCGCTCTCTGTTCGGGAGTGGAATAGTAGAGAGATAGTATGATTGTGGTTCGATGAACCCTCTGCCAAGCACTTAAATGTGAATTGCAGAGTAGTCATGTAGATGTAGATGTAGATACATCAACTCAAAACAAGCACTGATACACACAATAACCCACCACGTTATCTAATTGCCGGCCAGTGTGGCCGAGCGTTTCTAGGCGCTTCAGTCTGGAACGGCGCGAATCCTGCATCGGGCATGGATGTGTGTCATGTCCTTAGATTAGTTAGATTTAAGTAGTTTTCTAAGTTCTATGGGACTGATGACCTCCGATTTTAAGTCCCATAGTGCTCAGAGCCTTATCTAACTAGTGGGTCCTTTTATTATAGAATAGCAAAAGCAGCTTACACTTAAATTCGTTACTGGCACAAGCTATGGACAAGGTTAATCTGTCTTGTTAACTACGCTAAGACTAATCTACTCTGCAGCGTTACAGTTGTGCCGGATGATCTACAAACCTAGTTTTTTGTGGCCTGCTCACCGAGCTCATCCCGCTGAGCGTGTCCCTCGCACGGCTGGCCATTTTACTTAAAAATCGCTGCAGTCCCTACCTGTGTCTGTCCGTCATCTGAACAGGCCGAAATTCTGCGCGAAGTGATTAAACTGTAACGCTTACCCACAGCACACACTAGAGTCAACCGTGCACGGCCGCACTCTATCGTCTGTTGTGGTTCTGAGCGGCGCCCATACAGTGCAATTAGCGCCGTGGGCCGTAAGGGTTGTGAGATGACGCTGATCGAAAGGAAACTTATTCTGCGCTTACATCACACTTTGACCGATGCAGACGTCAGATTTATCATGAGGGAAATGAAGAAACCTAAAATCAGCTCTCCTAAGTTGGCTGGGGAGTTAGAGTCTAGGGGAGAGAAGGTATGTGCCAACACAATCCGAAATACCTTCATAAGGTATGGGTATCACCGCCGGGTAGCGCGCAAGAAATTTTGGGTCAGTGAACAGAATCGAAAGAAACGTCTTCATTTTGAGATGGAACATAGGTTCAAAAAGGAAGATTTCTAGAGTTGAGTAATATTTTCTGATGAGAGTAAATATAACGTATTCGGGTCGGATGGTAGGCGAATGGTGTGGCGTAAGAAGAATGTGGACATGTTGCCACGCAATCTTGTGTCAACGGTGGTTAAACACAGCGGTGGCTCCCTGATGGCATGGGGCTGTATGACTGCTGCAGGTGTTGGAAAATTACGTTTAATACAAGGTACAGTGGATCACCATATGTGTATCAACATTTTAAAGAGCAATCTGAATCCTAGCGCCGAAAAATTAGGTCTGCAACTAAATTACATTTTTCAACAAGAACACGACGCAAAGCATACGGCTCTAAACACAAGACTGTGGCTCCTGTACAATTCCCCAAAACAACTTAACACCCCTCGTCAGAGCCCAGATATTAATCCTATTCAACACCTTTGGAAAGTACTGGAAGATAGAATCAGGAGAAGACCTAAAAGAGGCACTTCAAGATGAATGGGACAAAATTCCATCGTCTCTGGCGGCAAACATGGTCAAGTCGATGCCCAGACGACTACAACCAGTAATAGCTGCAAAGGGAAACCAGATTAAATATTAATTTTTGTAATTGACATCGTATTTTCAGACCGTAAATTAAAAAATATTAGTGGACGAATACTTTTTGGAGTAGCCCTTGAGCAAATTCTCCATTTTATCAAATTTTTTATCGCTATGGATATATTTATTTCCTTGTCCATCAACGACTTACCAAGATTCGTTGCAAATGACTGGATGTTCACGTTTTATATTCCCTTCCTTTCACGTCACATATACTTAGTTTTTTAAAAAAATTACAAGTAGACGAATACTTTTTGGACTCACTGTATATTTCTTTATATATTTGCAAAAAACAAACAAAGGCTTCCTATAAGACGTTACACTAAATTTCAAACTAACTGCGAATTATGTGACACTTGCCCATCTCTCCCGTTACGGCCAGACACACAAATGGCCTGCTAGCAAAACACTTTAAAAACAAAGATGAAGTCGTATTAAGACACTATATAATAATCTCAACATGTTTTTGTTGAACTGCTTGTTACAGGTAAATATTGTAGAGCAAATTATAGGAAACCATACAAGTCGTTCTTCATTGGCTACGCCCAGATAGGAACATTGACCCATTGCACTTTTTTTAATCACAACCGGTTTTTATATTTCGCTCTAGGGTTTTCTTCGGAATATTAAACTCTATGGTACCTTTTATGACTTAGTAACTATCATTTCTTACTGAATTAAAGCAATATGAAGTCTCCTCTGCATCTGCCTATAGTAGACCCAATCTTCGTAACATACTTAGTTATCACGCGTAAAACAAGTGAATTCTTCTGGAAACTAAAATATAAATAAAGTTTTAAGGTGCGGGTAACTACACCAAAGATGGTATGGCCATCTCTCCAAATTGGCAGAGTAGTAGGAGAATCACAGCCGTTGGCCATCTCCACTGCATGGCAATCTGTCCTTGGTTTATCCTACATCAAAGAAGCAGTATCGGAACATCGTTCAGGATGCGATTACAATTCAGGGGAAATGCTTCAAACGTTCTCAGTTGGAGAGAGATCTGGCAACCTCGTTGGCCAAGATAGCGTCTGGGAAGCACGAAAAGCACGAGAAACTCTCGCGCGGGCCTTATCTTGCTGAAATGGAAGCCCAAGATGGCTTGCCATGAAGGGCAATAAAACGAGGCGTAGAATATTGTCGACGTACCACTGTGTTGCTGCGAATGACAACCAAAAGGGTCTACCTATCAAAAGAATTGGGACCCGGACCAACAGACCTGTTTGTCGGGCCGCATGGTGAGAGTCAGTCACGCCGGTATTCAACCACTCTGCGGGCGTCTCCAGACACGTGTTCGGCCTGGAACCTCGTTGACTGGAGTAAAATTGTCTTTATTGGTGAATCCCGTTTCGAACTGAGCTCGTATGATCAGCAAAGCAGTTGCTTCTGCTTGTCTTCGTGATGGCAAAGCCTACCAGTGTCATTGCACAGAATTGTCAACGATATCACTCAGGAGGACATCCAACAACTCTGTCAATCAATGACAAGCCGAATAAGTACTTGCATAAGGACCAAAGGTGGATAAACATGTTATTGACTTGCTCAGTTTGGAAGTTCTTTCTCGTCAATAAATCCTCCAGTTGAAACTTCCTGGCAGATTAAATCCTTCAGTTTTTTTCTGAAAGTGTAATCATTTGTTTATTTGTACATCACATCTACCTATTTCCGTCCCATTCTGATGAAGTAATGCTTTTTCATGAGTGTGTGTGTGTGTGTGTGTGTGTGTGTGTGTGTGTGTGTGTGTGCGTGTCCTAGAGTTATTTGGCAAATGAAAAGAAGAAGGAACAGGATCGTCAACTAATAACTTCCATGGCTCGAGACGGATCATTAGAGGGTGAAAACTATTGGGGGGGGGGGGGGGGGGTACAGAGATTTGCATATATCCAACAAATAGTCGAGGACGTTGTGGGTAAATGGCTCTCTCAAATAAATAGGTTGGCACAGGGGAGCAAATTGTGGGGGGCCGCGTTAGACCAGTCAGGAGACAGACGACCAGAAAGAAAACACCGACGAGTGGTCTCGGAATCCTATTTTCAGCCAGTGGTGGGCAGGCTTGCGTGCCTCAGCGGTACAGATAGCTGTACCATAGGTGCAACCACAAGGGAGGAGCATCTGTTGAGAGACTAGAGAAACGTGTGATTCCTGAAGAGGGGCAGCAGCCTTTTCACTAGTTACAGTTGCAACTGTCTGGATGATTGACTGATCTGGCCTTGCAACATTAACCAAAACGGCCTTGCTGTGCTGGTACTGCAAACGGCTGTAATCAAGGGGAAACAACAGCCGTGATTCTTCCCGAGGGCATGCAGCTCTACTGTACGGTTAAATGATGATGGCATCCACTTGGATAAAATATTCCAGAGGTAAAATAGTCCCCCAACAGGATCTCTGGGAGGGGACGTCGTTATCAGGAAACATAGAACTGGCGTTCTAAGGTCCGGAGCATGGAATGTCAAATACCTTAACAGGGAGGTAGGGTAGAAAATTTAAAAAGGGAAACGGGTAGGTTAAAGTTATAGTGAGAATTAGTTAAGTTCAGTGGTAGGAGGAGAAAGACTTCTGGTCAGGTGACTACAGTGTTTTAAATACAAAATCAGATAGGGGTAATGCAGGAGTAGGTTGAATAATGAGTAAAAAAATAGCAAAGCGGATAAGTTACTATGAACAGCATAGTGAACTCATTATTGTAGCGAAGATTGAAACGAAGCCTACGCCCTCCACAGTAGTACATGTTTAGATGCCAACTAGCTCCGCAGATGAGGAGGAGATTGAGGAAATGTATGATGAGATTAAAGAAATTATATGGAAAGTTAAGGGAGCCAAAAATTTGGTAGTCATTGGGGACTGGAATTCGGCAGCAGGAAAAGGAAGAGAAGGAATAGTAGTATGTGAATATGGACTGGGGGAAAAGAATGAAAGAGGAAGGCACCTGGTAGAATTTGGCACGGAGCATAATTTAATCACAGCTAACGCTAGGTTTAAGAATAATGAGAAAAGGTTGTAAACGTGGAAGAGAAATGGAGACACCAGAAGGATTGACATTGATATAGAATGGTTAGACAGAGATTTAGGAGACAGATTTTAAATAGTAAGACATTTCCAGGGGCAGATGTGGACTCTGACCACAATTTATTGGTTATGAGCTGCAGATTATAACTGAAAAAACTGCAAAAAGGCAGGAATTTAAGATGATGGGGCTTGGATTGACTGAAACAACCGAAGGTTGTAGAGGATTTCAGCAGGAGCATAAGGGAACGATTGACAAGAACAGCAGAAAGAAATATAGAAGAAGAATGGGTAGGTTTGAGAGATGAAATAGTGGAGGCAGCAGAGAATCAAGTAGGTAAAAACACAAGGGCTAGTAGAAATCATAGGGTAACACGGGAGACATTGAATTTAATCGATGAAAGGAAAAAATATAAAAATTCAATAAATGAAAGGCAACAGAAACGTATAAAACATGAGATTGACAGGAAGTGCAAAATGATTAAGCAGGGATGGGTAGAGGACAAATGTAAGGATGTAGAGGCATATAACACAGGGGGTTTTCATCTTATTTCTCCCAGGGTAAAGTTCAAATCTATGACAGTATTAGGTAATTTACTGATAGAAAAACCCACTTCCTAGTATTACAAAAGAAGTAAGAATAATAATAATGAACGAGAGAGGAATGGGTAAAAAAAACTAAAAGAATAAAACGGAATTGTCACTCCTATCAAAATGTATGACTGCTTGCGTTCGCAACCATGTCAGTTATCAACTAAGACGACACTACTTTACAGCTTTGGTACTGTACGTAACATCTCGTTTTGCGCTGGACTCTGGTACCGAATGGGTCATCGGTTTACTGGAGCTATTTCCCAATAGTAATTTGGTTTCGTATCCTGCCCTAAAGTTAACAGATTTCTGATATTCCTTTCCTGCATGGCGCATTACCTTCTGTCTTCGGTACCCTGTAACTAGTCAACCACAACTCTTTTGGTTGTTTTTGAAGTATTGGGCACATTGTATTCAGGAAGCTAAATATCGCCTCGTGACACGATGCCTTGCAGACATGATTCCCTGAGCTGCTGTCTCCATTCTACCATCAAGGGCCCGCATCTCGTGGTCGTGCGGTAGCGTTCTCGCTTCCCACGCTCGGGTTCCCGGGTTCGATTCCCGACGGGGTCAGGGATTTTCTCTGCCTCGTGACGTCTGGGTGTTGTGTGATGTCCTTAGGTTAGTTAGGTTTAAGTAGTTCTACGTTCTAGGGGACTGATGACCATAGATGTTAAGCCCCAAAGTGCTCAGAGCCATTTGAACCATCAAGGTTCCATGGAATAGACGGACGAGTAGGACAGACACTAAGACAAAAAAAGACGCATCACGAAGGAATTATCCGAATGGGACGGAAATCAGTAGGTATGATCTACATGTACAGACAAACGACCAGCTACAGCCTCAGAAAAATTGGATGATTTATTCAGGAGAAAGAGCTTCACAAATTGAGCACCTCAACCATGCGTTGGTCCACCTCTGGCCCTTATGCAAGCAGTTTTTCGGCTTGGAGTTGACTGACAGAGTCGTTGGACGTCCAGCTGAGGGATATCGTGCCAAATTCTGTTCATCTCGCGCGTTAGATCGTAAAAATCTCGAGCTGCTTGGAGAGCCCAGCCGTAAGGCTTCAAACTTTCTCAATTGGGGAGAGATCCGGCGACCTTGCTGACAGAGGGAGGGTTTGGCAAACACGAAGACAAGCATTAGGAACTCTCTCTGGACATTATGTCGCTCAAATGTAAGCCCAGGCTTGCTTATTCTGAAGAACGACAAAGCGGAGTGTCTGTTGAACTGTATCTCCTTTTGCTGTGTCGTCCCGTCTGTAAGATGCTCCTTTCTTTTAATCTCAAATACGTATTGCGGGGATAGGTCATAAACCTGTTTTCGAGGCCTTGTTCAAGAGTCTGAGGCTTCAGGTTCAACGTTGTGGAACATTTCGTGACATTGGGAAATTCAAAGATCATATTACTCTCAGAAACACTGAGACACTACAACCGGCAAATTATCAGTACCTACGTATATGTCTACTGCGATTCATAAGCCGTCAGCACTCTTCCTTACTTACGATAAACAATACCCACAATAGATCTAAGGCGCTGCAGTCATGGACTGTGCGGTCCCGGCGGAGGTTCGAATCCTCCCTCGAGCATGGGTGTGTGTATTTGTCCTTAGCATAATTTAGGTTAAGTAGTGTGTAAGATTAGGGACTGATGACGTTAGCAGTTAAGTCCCATAAGATTTCACATACATTTGAACATTTTTGAACACAACAGTTACACCTAATTAGGAAAAGGCGTAGATGAGTTATGATTGTGGTGTTCTTTGCGAACGCCTTAAACATGCCGATGTGGCTTCTGTGGAGATCTACGTATTGAACCGTATAAAAACATGAGAAATAGTAATAGGAAAAGATAAATGAACTGTGTTTCGAAGCATAGCAGTATTAGCATCTCAGAAGTGTTCAAATGGCTCTGAGCACTATGGGACTCAACTGCTGTGGTCATCGCTCCCCTAGAACTTAGAACTACTTAAACCTAACTAACCGAAGGACATCACACACATCCATGCCCGAGGCAGGATTCGAACCTGCGACCGTAGCAGTCGCACGGTTCCGGACTACGCGCCTAGAACCGCGAGACCACCGCGGCCGGCCTCAGAAGTGTAATACTAGGTATATCTACAGGAAGCTGTATGGTACCTACATGTGACTCACTGAGCGTTCGGCATTAGTCACAGGAGGAACATGAATAGCAGGACGGTCGTCTGGTGACACTGAGCGGCAACAGATGGACTGAATTCAATTTCAGTATAGTCTGGCACCAAGAGTGTCAATTTCACCCACCTTGTAAATGATAAGGGCAATAGATGATCGTATAAACCTGACGGTTACACTGGATGATTTTTGAAGAATACAGACAAACTGCAGGTGAGATTTCCTGTCAGGAGAAGGAAATAATAAGACCTAATGAGCATATGTCTGGAAGTACACTGGCGTACAAAGTAACTTTCGCATGATGTGCCACTGCAGTGCATGGTTGGTAACGTGGTCCCATAGTAGTGTGTCAGGACTCCAACAAGTTTAATCTTTGCATAGTTGCCACCATCTTTCACATAAACGCATGCTTACTTCCTTTCAGAAATCTTGTGATGACTCCTTGTACGTAAAGACATTGCTGTAGAAGCCATGTAACATGACCTTGCCTTTGTTCTGTCATAAAATTCAGCAACTTGGAAAGTGGGAAAGGCGATGGTGTCCCTCTCATGAAAACTTTCTAGTTCTCCAACTGAAGAAATCTTGTCACAAGGGCGATAAGGAGTTCCTGTGGTGAGACGTTTCATTCTTCCAACAGCCCTGTTGCAAGTTGTGGATGGTCGTTGGTGAATGTGGACACGCTGCAACACGTCTTCCCAACATATCCCGTACGGGCTTGGAGGTCTTTAAAGCTGCGAAACTGATACGCCAGTCCAATCGCCGAGTATCCTTTTGTTTCAAGAGCAGCTCTGCGTCCATTGTTCCATGCGGTCGCGCTTTGTCAGGGCCAAATGCATCCCTGAAAAGACGCACATGAGCAAGGGGTTCCAGTCACACCAACGTTGGCTTGTGAGTGTAGCGTGTTCAGAGATGTAGAGGTCAGATCGTCGATGAAACATTAAGCCTCCAACACCATAACACCTGGACCACCAAAACGAACATGTTCGATAATGTTCTTGAGTGCCTGCCCTCACCTCTCGCCATATGAGGGTACGTTCGGAATCACTACTCAGCCTGAAGCCATTTGTTATTCCCCATAAACTCGAACTGCATTGCAGAGGCTTTCCGACTTTATTGCAACGGCACCTCAGTATATATACACATCATAGATGTTTCAGACTTGAAGAGAACTCTGGAACCAAGTAGTTTTATTTGATTACAGCACCTATGCTTGCGTTTCAGGCGGGATCTCCTGTTTCATTCGATGCTGAGGTGTTGTTCCTGTCCATTTGGAGAGCCTCTGCAATGCTGTTCGAGTTTATGGAGAATGCCATGTGGGCTGAGGCGTGAATGGGAATTTGGACAGAGGAGGGGGCATGTTAGGATATTCCGTGCAGTTGTGCAAAGCCACTCTGCCAAAGTGATGTAGCGGTTAGTGCATCTTACAGGTGAGGTGATCCAGATTCGAATCCTGGTCTAGGTATAAATTTTCATTTGCTGCTTCAGTCTGCATGTACAGGATGTTCTGAAATTCCCGTTCCAAACTTCTAGGGCTTGTAGAGGGGAGTGAGTACATGATATCTGGGTTTGTAACTCGTATCAGGGGACGTGTCGTTTCCGTATTACAGCCGTTTTTAAATACGTTTGCTATGTAGGTGTGCAACAGGGTAGTCACGATGAGGGGTTGTAACGTCGTATCAGCTGATGTTACTTAACGCCTATCCTATCTTTCTGAACTAGTTAAAGCCACATTCACGTGTCTGTGATTGTTAGAGCAACATGGCTGAGTTCACGTTTGCACAATACACCGACATGACCCTTCTGAATGGCGAAGCCCACGGTAATCGAAGAGCTGCTCGTCGTCCACACCAAAATCGCTGGTTGGTTGTTTGGTTGATTCGGGGGAGAAGACCAAACGGCGTGGTCATCGGTCCCATCGGATTAGGGAAGGATTGGGGTCCGCATCTCGTGGTCGTGCGGTAGCGTTCTCGCTTCCCACGCCCGGTTCCCGGGTTCGATTCCCGGCGGGGTCAGGGATTTTCTCTGCCTCGTGATGACTGGGTGTTGTGTGTTGTCCTTAGGTTAGTTAGGTTTAAGTAGAAGGAAGTGGGCCGTGCCCTTCAAAAGGAACCGTCCCGGAATTTGCCATATCAAGATCGATCTCCACAACGTCCGACTCCATCGCATATCCTTTTCGCCACAATTACGCAACGGGTTCGAGAGAGGGTACCTTCACCGTGTCTGTGGTACTTCAAGGAGACGCCTCACGCCCGAGTTGCAGGTGGCTGTGCTGCTTAAAGTGGGAGAGAACCTGTCAACTACACTACTGGCCATTAAAAGTGCTACACCACGAAGATTACGTGCTACAGACGCGAAATTTAACCGACAAGAACAAGATGCTGTGATATGCAAATGATTAGCTTTTCAGAGCATTCACACAAGGCTGGCGCCGGTGGCGGCACCTCCAACGTGCTGACAAGAGGAAAGTTTCCGACCTATTTCTCATACACAAACCAAAGTTGGCCGGCGTTGCCTGCTGAAATGTTGTTTGTGATGCCTCGTGTAAGGAGGAGAAAAGAGTACCATCACGTTTCCGACTATGGTCAAGATCAGATTGTAGCCTATCGCGATTGCGGTTTATCGTATAGCGACATTGCTGCTCGCGTTGGTCGAGATCCAATGACTGTTGGCAGCATATGGAGTCGTTGGGTTCAGGAAGGCAATAAGGAACGCCGTGCTGGATCCCAACGGCCTCGTATCACTAGCAGTCGAGTTGACAGGCATCTTATCCGCATGGCTGTAACCGATCGTGCAGCCACGTCTCGATCCCTGAATCAACAGATGGGGACGTTTGCAAGACAACAACTATCTGCACGAACAGGCCGACGACGTTTGTAGCAGCATGGACTAACAGCTCGGAGACCATGGGTGCGGTTACCCTCGACGCTGCATCACAGACAGGAGCGCCTGCGATGGTGTACTCAACGACGAACCAGGGTGCACGAATGGCAAAACGTAATTTTTTCGGATGAATCCAGACTCTGTTTACAGCATCATGATGGCCGCATCCGTGTTTTACGTCATCGAGCTGAACGCACATTGTGAGCGTGTATTCGTCATCGCCATACTGGCGTGTCACTCGACGTGACGGTATGGGGTGCCATTGGTTACAAGTCTCGGTCACCTCTTGTTCACATTGACCGCACTTTGAACAGGGGACGCTACATTTCAGATGTGTTACGACCAGTCGCTATACCGTTGATTCGACCCCTGCGGAACCCTTCATTTCAGCAGGATAATGCACGACCGCATGTTGCAGGTCCTGTACGGGCCTTTCTGGCTACAGAAAATGTTCGACTGCCACCCTGGCCAGCACATTCTCCATATCTCTCGTCAACTGAAAACGTCTGGTCAATGGTAGCCGAGCAACTCGCTCGTCACAATACGCCAGTCACTACTCTTGATTAACTGTGGTATCGTGTTGAAATTGCATGGGAAGCTGTACCTATACACGTCATCCAAGATCTGTTTGACTCAATGGCCAGGCGTATCAAGGCCGTTATTACGGCCAGAGGTGGTTGTTCTGGTTACTGATTTCTCAGGATCTATGCACCCAAATTGCGTAAAAATGTAATCACATGTCAGTTGCAGTATAATATATTTGTCCAATGAATACCCGTTTATCATCTGCATTTCTTCTTGGTGTAGCAATTTCAGTCGGCATTAGTGAAGTATCCGACCAATAGCTTTCGCTATTGATAAGTGAAACCGTAAAACAAGTGGTGTAATGGGTCACGTCTAATCAATTACTTGTAATGGGGTCGCGTTACTAACATTTTTTCAAATGGTTGTACTACGGAAACGGTACGTCTCCGGACATTGGATCGGATTCAAAATATTATCTACTCACTCCCATCTACAAGCTGTGGAATTTTGTAAAGAGAATTTCGGAGTACCCTGTAATGGTACTGTTGATTTGTGACCATCGTGTGAAAGGAATGCCGTCTGGGGGTGTACAGCTCGAATGTGGTGTGCAGAATGCTGAAGGTACGAATAAAGTTGCCTTTAGGATAGAAAGCATGCATGTCTAGACTTGCAGACCTTGTATTGTTCGGTTTCATCCTGTCGTGGGAAACTAAACGCAACGGTGTGGATGAAAATTTTTTTAGTATAGTGTGGCGGAATTTCTCGTGAACTGAGCCGTGCGGGCAACACAGTACTCCGTCGCAGAGTACGCGTGGGGGATAGGGTGAACCCGTCAAGTGGTAGTCGAGGTGTGAAGTGAGGGATTAGCCGCTCGGAGGCGTCGCTGGGAAGCCAGTGGTCCGGAGGGCGTGCGTGCGTGTGGCCGGCGGGCGGCGGACACCGGGCCGGCTGGCCGCGCATGAGCGGCGGCGGCGGTGGTGGCGGCAGCGGAGGCGGAGGTGCAGGCGCCAGTGTTGGTCGGGCGGCGGAGCGCGCGCCGCCCCACGTGGTCAGCTGTGTCGCTGCCGCCGACGCCGACGCCGACGCGCAAGCCGCTCGCCGCAGCGGACGCCGTCGCGACGCCAGCCTGCCGGCCGCCGCCGCCGGCACCATGCGCCCACAGTGATGGTCGACCCGCTCAAGGTCTTCTGGGTGTTGACCAACAGCACCTACCTGGGTACGGCGCGTCCTAGCGTGTGTCTGCATGCGAACACTACACCAATCAATTTTTACAATAAATAGGGTGAGACCTTCTCACATCAGTTGTGTATTGGCAAGCAAAAGTTACTGGTAATCTGACTACTTCAAGAATAGTCACAAGACAGACATCATACCACCGGCCTACGAAATAAAGACATCACCTCTAATTTTTAACGTTTGTTATTTCTTCATAACAGCACCCACAAGTTCATGAAATTTGTTGGTATAACTATTTCTTAGATCGTACCTAATATTATGGAATAAAGTTGCGTGTAAAATTGGGACGCTTTTTCTTCTACTCTTTGGGCAGGTCGAGAGGAGTAGCTCTACAAAAATAATGCTACTCTTGCCAGAAATGCGTGTCGCGACAAAAATAATATTGGGATACTTTTTCTTCTACTTTTCGGGCAGGTAGAGTGGAGTAGCTCCAGAGAAATAATGCTAATCTCGCCAGAAATGTGTGTCGCGTCGAAAATAATCTTGATCAATGAAGTATTTGCCGGCCAGAATGGCCGAGCGGTTCTAGGTGCTACAGTCTAGAGCCGCGCGACCGCTAAGGTCGCAGGTTCGAATCCTGCCTTGGACATGGATGTCTGTGATGTCCTTAGGTTAGTTAGATTTAAGTAGTTCTAGGGGACTGACGACCTCAGATGTTAAGTCCCATAGTTCAGAGCCATTTTTTGAAGTGTTTCCAAGAAGGCAGTTCCAATGAAACGAAGTGAAACTCCTGTCCAAGCTGATCAAGTTTTTCTTATTTAGGGCCCTCTGCAGATACTGACACGATTATTAGAAAAATGCACCAGAACAGCTGCTTATAATAATTAATATTTATTAACGACAGACTGTTTCGACATTATCGCCACTGTCATGTACCTGCGAATACAATTTTTGTGAGACCGTGTATAACTGTGACTGTGACTGTATTGCACTCATGATTGTAATGATGTGACGTCCATATTACGTTGTTCGTGAAATGTCTCATAACTGTCAGTGTTTCGATTAGACGGCAAATGACGTAAATGTACTAAAAATAATAGGTTTGTCATGGTTTGACAGTAGTTCGACAGTTCTACTCTAACGGCGTTATTTGTTTGTAATGGTTATATAATCAACAGCGATATTATTTTACTGACTACATTTTGTCACGATTGTCTTTGGTTATTCCATATGATATTTCCGATTTAGATGCATGTAAAATTGGGATGCTTTTTCTTCTACTTCCGCGGCAGGTAGAGTGGATTAGGTCCAGAAAAATAATGCTACTCTCACCAGAAACGTGTCTCGCGTCGAAAATAATCTTGATCAATGAAGTATTTCCACACAGGCAGTTCCAATGAAACGGAATGAAACTTCTGTTCATGCTGATGAAGTTTTTTTCTTATTTAGGGCACTCAGCATAATACATGTCAGATAGCGACATGATTATTAGAAAAATGCACCAGAACAGCTGCTCATAATAATTAATATTTATTAACGACGGACTGTTTCGGCATTTAAAGCCATTTTCAAGTATCTCCGAATACAATTTTTGTGAGACCGTGTATAAATGTGACTGTGACTGTATTGCACTCATGACTGTAATGATGTGACGTCCATATTACGTCGTTAGTGAAATGTCTCATAACTGTTAGTGTTTTGATTAGATGGTAAATGACGTAAATATACTAAAAATAATAGGTTTGTTATTATTTGACAGTAGTTTGACAGTTCTACTCTAACGGCGTTATATGTTTGTGATGGTTATATAATCGACAGCGATATTATTTTACTGACTAAATTTTGTCACGATTATCTTTGATTGTTGCGTATAATATTTCCGATTTAGGTGTACGTAAAGTTGGGATGCTTTTTCTTCTACTTTCGCGGCAGGTAGAGTGGAGTAGCTCCAGAAAAATAATGCTACTCTCCCCAGAAATGTGAGTCGCGTCGAAAATAATCTTGATCAATGAAGTATTTCCACGAATTGAAACTGCTGTCCAAGCTGATGAAGTTTTTTTCTTATTTAGGGCCCTCAGCATAATATATGTGAGATACCGACTTGATTTTTAAACAAATTCACCAGAACGGCTCCTTATAAAAATTCATATTTATTAACGACAGACTGTTTCGACATTATCGCCATTGTCAAATACGTCCGAATACAATTTTTGTGAGACCGTGTATAAATGTGACTGTGACTGTATTGCACCCATGACTGTAATGATGTGACGTCCATATTACGTCGTTCGTCAAATATCTCATAACTGTCAGTGTTTTGATTAGACGGCAAATGACGTAAATATACTAAAAATAATGGGATTGTTATGGTTTGTCAGTAGTTGACAGTTCTACTCTAACGGCGTTATATGTTTGTAATGGTTATATAATCAACAGCGATATTATTTTACTGACTAAATTTTGTCACGATTATCTTTGGTTGTTGCATATGATATTTCCGATTTAGGCGCATGTAAAATTTTGATGTTTTTCTTGTACTTTCGCGGCCGGTAGAATGGAGTAGCTCCAGAAAAATAATGCTACTCTCGCCAGAAATGTGAGTCGCGTCGAAAATAATCTTGATCAATGAAGTATTTCCATACAGGCAGTTCCAATGCAACGCAGTGAAACTTCTGTCGAATCTGATGAACTTTTTTTCTTTTTTAAGGCACTCAGCATAATATGTCAGATAGTGACATGATTATTGGAAAAATGCATCAGAACAGCTGCTTATAATAATCGATATTTATTAATGACAGTCTGTTTCGGCATTATCGCCATTGTCTAGTATCTGCGAATACAAGTTTTGTGAAACCGTGTATAAACGTGACTGTGACTGTATTGAACTCGTGTCTATAATGATGTGACGTCCTTATTACGTCGTTCGTCAAATATCTCATAACTGTCAGTGTTTTGATTAGACGGCAAATGACGTAAATATACCAAAAATAATAGGATTGTTATGGTTTGTCAGTAGTTGACAGTTCTACTCTAACGGCGTTATATGCCTACAGTGGCGATATAATCAACAACGATATTATTTTATTGACTAAATTTTATCACGATTATCTGGTTGTTGCATACGATATTTCCGATTTAGCCTTTTTCGCGTTGCAAAAGATCAATAAAGTATTTGAGTTAGTACTTGTATCTAAATTCTGTATGCTCTTTTAGTATTTCTTGAGGATATTTTCTCGTATATATATATAGACTTCCAATTCTGCAAGAACGAATATTTGTGTTTGAATTCTGTGTCCTCATTTAATAATTGTTGTGTGTATTTTCTCGTGTGCATATAAATTTCCAGTTCTTCAAGAATGAAAATTGGACACAGTCTGTCTTTAATTAATATTAGTTATTATAAGCAGCTGTTCTGGTGCATCTACCTGATAATATGATGAACTTCGCTTTGCTGAATATGCAAGCCATTTACAATACTTCCTTCGTGAAACATTTGCATTGCCCTATTGTTACTAATTAATTTCTAGGTGTACAGCCATTTTGACGAAATTTTTGTTACTGATTGACACTATATTAATTTGAAATCCTGTATAGAGAGCCGTTTTGGGACAGATACTATCCATTTCATTCCCTTATCATCGGTAATGCCAAGTTTCAGCGTACTGTAAGTTTCCCACTGTGAAAACGTATTTGAAGGAAGCATGCTTCCCACATAGTACCAAAAGCATCAGACCTTGCAGCTAATACATAAACTCATAGAGATACCAAGGTACCAGTCGAGAAACTTATCTTCACATTTTTCAAGGACGCATAACATTGCTTTTTCAATATCTAACTACATCAAAATTTAAGTCGTATTGATTTTTAATATTGTTATGTTGTGCGAAATAGTTCACGTATGAATAGTACTATATCTGCGCTATTCCTTCGTTCGTTATATCTTCCTTATCTCCCAACACTTCACACACGCCCTTCCCCCCCCCCCCCCCCCCCCCCCCTCCCCGTGACACCAGTTTTCACAGTACAACCTGCCACTTGTGTTTCTGTACTGCTGGCACTAACCATTCTAAATACTGTTCTGAAAACTATTTTCTAACTAGTTAGTTACGTGTGTGGTTATTATTTGTTACTAACCATTCCAGATAACATTCTGAAAAGCATTTGTTAACAGGTTGGTCATGTGTGTGGATATTATTTGTTTATAGTTTAGTGCAGAGCAAAATCACATCAAACTATAATTTTTTATTTTTTCAACAATTTTGAACTGAAATTGTAAGGTCTGCTGTAGTTTGAAGAAACTGAACTACTATCAATAAATAGCACTGTTTGTATTATTTTAGCGTCACCCAGTAAACCCTTCGATTCTTTAAAGAATCGAAATCGAAGCTTGACCCGTCTGATTACTTTACAAATGAGTTTCTGTGTTAAAGATTTCACCTTAACCAGTTATTCGATAAAAGTTCAGAAAAGGTTTCACATTATTCATTAAGTCTGTTAAAAGTCGGCAAATGCTCTCATTTTCAAATACTGGGCAAATAATGTGTGGGGATGCGCGTCCTGGTTTACGCTGCCTCAGTTTTGAACGGCAGTACTTGTCGTGCTTTGTTAAACCTTTAACCTCTTAATGAGTGTATTATGACAGCATTTTAAATTTTTAAATTCGGTCAATAACAGTATTAACTGTGGAAAATTAAATTTTTGTTCCCCCTGAATGCCTTTAGACAGACCACCTGCAACTCTGACTGAGTAACCATGCCCCAGGTTAGCCTTTTACATAGTGCATCAATTGATATTCGCCAGGACTGCTTGGTTACTACCGTCGATATATTATAAAAATCACAGACCGACTTGCCACACAAAAGATACACCTTTAAAAAGGATAATTATGATTTACTTAAGAACATTTCTTTTCTGTTATGATTTTTTAAAATAATGTTTTTCATTTGTTAACATCTGCAGGTCTCTATTCTTATTAGTTAAAGAGGAACTGAATGAAACTGAATCATTAATAAATAGACCAGAAAGCAAATAATTAAACCTGAGATGTTTTCTTCCATTATGGAAGTGGAATATTGGTCTCGAAGATCGGAATTTGACCTACAAATTTCGATGTTTCGTAGACGCTGTATTAAAATATGCCAGACGCGTCTGCAGAAGTTTCAACATACAAATCTAATTATTTTCGGTGACGCTTAGCAGCAAGATAGGTAGGTTATGCTAGCGGAAACCATAGAGAAAAATTGTAATACCTGTATGTCATCTGGCAATATAGCCTGCTACCAAACGCGTCGCTGTTCATTAATAAACTGATAAAAAGTGACTAGTTATAGGTGGCTTATGTATCTGGCATGTATCATAATTAGCAAATATGAAAAACAATAATAAGTGTTAGGCTTCAAAAAGTATTTGTACAGCATTAAATAATTATTAGCAGAGTCATTTAGATAAAGGGATATTGAATCTCATAGATGACTTTGAACTCTCTACTTAAACTAACCATGTGCAGCAGAAGAATTAGGTCTGGTGTGTGTACTCCGCAGGGGACGGAAGATCCATTCACATGAGTTGTGAAATTAAGATGAAGGACAGCAGGAGCATACGAGGGGGAGGGGGTTAAAAAAAAACCGGAATAACCCTGCCATGGGCGGAGCTTGTGTAGTACGCATTCCTGCCGCTAGCCATGCATAGCGCAAGTCATTGCCAGTTCAGTACCACCTGTGTTGTTGTTGACATGGCCTGTTTTCTTCATCTTCCGTGATTGTTTCTGCTAGCGTTCTTTTGCTCTCGTTTCGTTTTTTATGATGGTAAGTTTAAGTGAACAACTGCACCTGTGAAATTTTGTTTTCTACTCGGTAAAAACGCTGCTGAAATTGTTTTAGTGTTGAAAACAGCGTACCAAGATGACGCTGTAGGAAAAAAGTCAAGTGTAGTCGATTTAAAAGTGGTGACAAGTCGATTGATAACAAACATCATTCTGGACGTGCATCAACTGCTCGAATCGACGAAAACATGGAAAAAATTCGAGAGCTTGTGTTCAGAGACCGTCGACAGACAACTGATTTACTGTCAGAGATTAGTGGGTTAACTAGGAGCTCGGTTCAGTGTATTTTGACGGAAGTTGCTGCCAAGTTTGTTCCTTGGGCTCTGACTGACAATCGAAGGGAACATCGAGTTGAAACATGTCATGCTTTGAAATAACGGCTTGAAGGTGATCTAGATTTTCTGTCAAAGGTCATTAGTGGTGATAAGTCTGTGCTATGGTTGCGACCCAGGAGCAAAGAAGCAGTCAAGCCACTGGAAGACGTCATCGCCACTCCGTCCAAAAAAAAGGTCGTCAAGTCAAATCAAACATCAAAATAATGCCGATTTGCCTTTTTGATGCCAAGGGCGTAGTTCACGCAGAGTTCTTTCACTCAGATCAGACCTTCAATCAAACCTTTTATTTGGAAGTTTTAAGAAGATTTTGTAACAGTGGTCGTGAAAAAAGACCTGATTTGTGGCAGACAGGAGACTGGTTGTTCCACCATTACAACGCATTTACACACACATCCATCTCTGTTACACAGTTTTCGCTAAAACGTGCGTGGTTCCGCTGCCCCATGCACCTTACTCGCCTGACCAGGCTCCGTGCAAATTTTTCTTATTTCCGTGCATAAAAACGGGAAAGAAATGACATCGATTTTACAACATTGAAAAAGTCAAGAAAAAAACAACGGAGGAGATGTCAACCATTTCTAAAGATGACTACAAAAAAATGTTTCGAACAGAGGAAGCAACAGTGGAACAAATGTTTTGCTGATACTGGAGAGTATTTTGTAGGGGATGAGGTTGTTTCGTAAACAATTTGAAAATATATAGGTCTTAAAAAATAATTCCCGTTTTTTGGGTACCCCCTCGTATAGCCTGATTCAAGGCAAAGTCTAAGAAGCACTGAAGTTTTTGTCCCAAAAGCTACAATAGCTTGTCTTTTCCAGTCTACTAGGATAGACAGTTCAGAGTAGAGTTGACTTTAATGGCGAAGATTATATTTTATTATTCGTACTATGTCCAAGTGGATGAGCACAACATATTTGCAAAGCGGAGGAGATTAATGAGAGGAGATTAGTGTTGAACCTCCCGTCGACAAGGAGGTCATTAGGGACTTGTGAAGCCCTATTAAGAATAATCATTACTTATAGTTAGATCGATTTCACTTAGTGCAGGCATTATTCGCAAACATAACAACTAAGAAGTAATATAACTTATTGTTTCCGTTAGCGCATAGATTTAAGCGTCAGTTTACTTTATTAAATGAGCATGTTGCTTTGAGGCAGAGGATAAGTTTCGGAAGTGATAAGTAACTACCAAGACATATTTGGTCAGCAGCGATTATCAAGCCCATGTCTTAGGCAAGTGTAGCGAAAGAAGAATTTTCTTAACCATGTGAATTTATATGGACAAGCAGTTTCCGGATGTTACTTTTAAATAATAAATTTGCAAATTCCGGGAACGCTTTTGCGAAAAAGTTGAAAATTAATTATAATAATTCTTTAGTTCGAATTACAGTTTCATTGACGCTGAACTGAACCAAGAGTTTTGTGAAGACGCTCCTGTCATCGGGTGTCCTAAGTGAAGGAAGGAATGAGTGAAGAAAGGTTAGAGTTGGTCACATTTTGGCATATATGTTACGGTGGTGAACAGGTTCTGCTGCATAGCAAGAAATTCGGCTGTAGGCTTGTTGAAGGATGCAGAGGAGCGTTTCTTTGAAACTGTTAGGAAAGTTATGGAAAACTTAAGTAATAAGACCTCCTCCCCATTCAGTGATGACTGTCTCTGCAGTTTAGATGCCTACAGACATTAACATCGATGTGAGATGGCGCACCGTAGTTTTCAAACCACATATTTTCATGGACATGAGGTGCAATCTCCAGCACCTGTGACAGTATGTCTCTAATTAACGACACCCGACGGGCACCACACCGACGGATTTGCAACAAATAACGCTCTTTTTATTAGATTTATACAGTCAACATGTTTGATATTCTTCGCTGGTGATGTGGGGCGAGTGGAGAGTATGAATTTTCAGCGCTCCATATATGGGCTCAGTCATAATCATTTAGTGCCATTGCTAGCACGCATCGTCTATTATATGAGTTATGATTATGGCTCCAGGAGCATTCTCCACATTCTAATATTTGTAATGTGAATGTCACGGGTAAACTGATAGGTGCTTATTGGCTAATCTTCTCCCACACGATTCAGTACCATTTCCTCAAATTCTCTGTGACGCGTATGACACAACTTCTTGTAATGTTCTATCCATGTCCAGCGATTTTCCCCCATTATGATGGCAACTGTTGCCAACGTTTGCTCTGTATAGTCGTGCGGCTTTCCAGGCACTACTACTTGCTGCACCATAAATTAAATGCAAGCTCCTGCAACGAATAATGTTCCATATTTGACAAAAGGTCATGAATCGAAAACAGTTTGCAAACGCGTGGCTCACAAACACTTCTCATCCAGGACCTCGTAACACGAGAAATATTCATTCCCTTGGTTCCGTATTGGCTGCATACTCACCAGTCATATACAACCATTCACTCGTCCAAAGATCCGTACCTAAAGACTCGAAAGTTACACAACTCACATCAGTACCCAAAAAAGGAAATAGGAGTGATCCGCAGAATTATAGATCGATATGACTAACTTGGATTTGCAGTAGAGATTTGGAACATATACTGTATTCGGACATTATGAATTACCTTGAAGAAAATAATTTATTGACAAACAGTCAACACGGACTCACAAAATATCGTTCTTCTGAAACACAACTAGCTCTTTATTCTCACGAAATAATGAGTGCTATCGACAGGGGATGTCAAATTGATGCCATATTTTTAGATTTCCAGAAAACTTTTGACATCATTCCTCACGAGCGACTTCTAATCAAATTGCGTGCCAATGGATAATCGTCGCAGTTGTGCGACTGGATTTGTGATTCCGTGCCAGAGGAGTCACAGTTCGTAGTATTTGACAAAAAGTTGTCGACTTTAAGTGGCTCTAACCACTATGGAACTTAACATCTGAGTTCATCAGTCCCCCAAACTTAGATCTGCTTAAACCTAACTAACCTAAGGACATCAAACACAACCACGCCCGAGGCAGGACTCGAACCTACGACCGTAGCAACCGCGTGGCTCCGGACTAAAGAGCCTAAAACCGCTCGGCCACATCGGCCGGCATTTGTCGAGTAAAACAGAAATAATATATGGTGTTCCCCAAGGAAGTGTAATGGGCTCTCTACTGTTCCTGATGAACGTAAACGATTCACGACGTAATCTGAGCAGCCCTCTTTCATTGTTTGCAGATGATACTGTCGTTTGCCGTCCTGAAAATCTAACAGATGATCAAAACTAATTACAAAATGATTTATACAAGATATCTGTATTGCGTGAAAAGAGGCAATTGACTCTAAATAATGAAAAATGTGAAGTCATCCACACGAGTTCTAAAAGAAATGTCCTAAATTTCGGTTATACGATAAAACACATCAAGCTAAAGACTGTAAATTCAACTAAATACTTAGAGATTATAATTACTAATAACTTAAATCGGAACGAACACATAGATAATTTTGTGAGGAAAGCAAACTAAAGACATCGATTTACTGGCAGGACGCTTAGAAAATGCAGCAGATCTATTATAAATACTGGTTCAAGCACTAAGCTTGGCTGCTCTCTTATGGAGTGTTGCTGTACGGTGTGGGATCCTCATCAGATACGACTGACGGAGGATATCGAAAATGTTCAGAGAAGGCCAGCTCGTTTTGTATTATCGCGAAATTTTATCGCGGGGAATACGTGCCACGGACATGATACGCAAATGGTGTTTCCAGTCATTAAAAATGCATTTTTCGTTGCGGCAGGCTCTTCTCATGATATTTCAGTCACCAGATTTCTCCTCAGGCTGTGAAAATATTTTGTGGGCGCCGGTCATCATAATAAAATAAGAGAAATCAGAGCTCTTATGGAAAGATATAAGTGTTCGTTTGTCCCACCCGCTATACGAGAGTGGAACGACTAAGAAATAGTGTGATGCTGGTTTGATGAACTCTCTGTCAGTTGTAATTGTGAACTGCAGATGCAGATGTATCTCAGAAGTGTGGAACCCTCTAACGTATGTATAATTTAGGCCCCGAAGAGTTAGGGACAACGCGTATTAGCTGTTTTCGTCGAATACTTCGCATAATAACCACACATAAAAAATATCGAATCAAAACACCTCCAGCCGTCTAAATTTCCGGTTGTTATTTTATTTGAGCAACCAGTTTCAACGCTATATTGCGGCATCTCAAGCCCCCTGACCGACATTTAGGAAGAATCCCACCTCTGGTCCAGTGAAAACAGATGCCAGCATTCGATGACTGATACCCGCAAATTTCTTCTTAATACTTGGATCATCACTGGCCGAGTTAGCATGTGCTGATCGAAGGGATACCTGGGTTAAGAAGAAATCTGCGGATACCAGTCACTGATTGCTGGCCCTTATTTTGACTGGACCAGAGGTGGTATTCTTCCCATACGTCTGTCAGGGGGCCTAAGGAAGGCGTAATGTAGCGCAGAAACTGGTTGCTCAAACGAAATAACAACTGGAAATTTAGGCGACTGAAGATGTTTTGATTCGACGTTTTATATTTAAAAGCCGAGATCCCGCAACAGTCTGTATGAAGACGGACAACCGCTACGTTACTATAAGAAGCATTAGCCTTGGGTCAGATGTATACAGACAGCTTGTTTTGTAGTGGTTTCAACTTTGAATGACACAGGAAGAGAAAGGGGTAACGATGTAGGATTATCTACGCACTAAGGATGCTTGTTTTGTAGTGGTTTCAACTTTGAATGACACAGGAAGAGAAAGGGATAACGATGTAGGATTATCTACGCACTAAGGATGCGCTAGTAGTGTCTTATTCGTGGATGTACAGCAGAAGAAAAAACTGTTTAGTGTTAACGTCCCATCGACATCAAGGAACTCCAGCTCACAAGAACGTGGATGGTCAGAAGAGTGCGATATTGATTTCACTGAAGAAACTGTTCGTACATTGGTCTGTAATTCCGTAGGGAAAATCTTCATGTCAATGGCCAGCCGATGATTCCAACCGTGCTTTTCCTGAATGTAAGACATTTTTTCTTAGTAATTCCACCACCAAGGGCGATGAGACGAATGAAGATTCGAAGCACTATCAAACATCTGGCTCAGCTCTTGACGACTGATTAAGAAAGTATAAGTTCGTCCTTTTGTAGAGTATTCCGCAAGTGGCGGACATTCTTTTATGACTTCCTCGAGTGCGAAAAATGAGTAAAGTGGAAGAAAAATCACTGAGAAATTAGAAAACTTGGCAGCCATCGTGACAACTCGGTGAATAGCGCAAAAGGCGCCTGACTTACTAATGAGAAGACGGATGGAACGAAGTTATGTGCCGGAGGACACGGCCCCGGAAAGGAAGCAAGTTCCGGCTGAGGTGAGGCCCTCTCTGACACGGACAGCGTTTCTGGACTTGCCACTGGCAGGCGCGAACTTGGCGATGAGTTTCGCCATAAATAGCGAAAGAAAAACAACGAGGTGGCAGAAATGCAGGCACACCTTCTTTTGGCTCCCGCTTTCAGGGCACAGAACGACCTCTCCTCTCCTGCAGAAAGAACACGTGATATTCGCTCTCCACGGACGGAGAAATGTTTTTGTTATCTCTCTCTCTCTCTCTCTCTCTCTCTCTCTCTCTCTCTCTCTCTCTCTCTTTCTCTTTTGATTAGCCATGCCTGAAATAAAGTGTTCCGGAACGAGTTCTGAAATTAACTTCAAATTCGCTCTGGGTATGCAGTTCCCACAAAGGCGGATATTACGGCCGGTTTCTTGCTCGTACAGCAGTAACACGGTTAGCCTTATCCCTTCCGAAGCTGCTGCGAGGGCAAGAGCGGAATTAAATACCGACATTCGCGCCATAAAAATAGTTTATGCGTTTTTCTGGTAAGCTGCGAAATCAGTTGTGAGTTTGGCGAGCGCTGTTTGCAGACGAGAAGGTTTAGGCCCGAGGAGGGACGGCGAATAGTAATTCAGCACAAAAACAAAAACTGCATGCCCGAAATTTAATGGACTAGATAGTTATACATTTTCTGCGATATATTCTAAAATCTTGTTGGCGTCATCTCTGGTAATCCATCGACACAATAGAACAGCAGCCGCACATGAGATATCTGAATAATTACAGTTAAAACCAACAACTGTACTGTAATCCAACGTCGTTTATTCGAAACAGGCTACCAGCTTCAACGCCAAAAAGCGCCATTTTCAGGCCGCAAGAGTAATCTGCCATCAACGTACGAACGATAATAACAAAGACCAGTGGAGTATTAAAACGGAAACGTACAACTTATTAAGCATGTTACGCTATCATGTGCAGTCGAGTGCAGAAGGGCCAAAATCATACGGATTCCACACCTTCGTAGCAATAACAAGTCCACAATAGGTCTTGTTAATGCTACAATGATACGGGATCCAGCTGACTTTGGACCTGCTACACTCGACGGCACAAGTTGTACTGTTTCCGTTTGAAGACTGCTATGAGCGAGCAGTTTTCTATGGGTTTATCCATATGCTCCGCCAGAACGAGGTGTAACATGCTGCAAGCAAATTGTTCGCGTTGAGGCTGCGTACGAACTCCGCCGTTGACCGTCTTCTGGCAAGACAAAATAATGCCTTGTCGAGTTATTCAAATGGGAGCCCGATGTTTCTTAGTGTCTACATCTTCATCTACACCATTACTCTGCAATTTACAATCAAGGGCCTGGCAGAGTGTTCATTGAATCACTTCAACTACCGTTCTACTCTAGAACAGCGCGCGGAAAAGACGAACACTTAAGTCTTTCCATTTCGCAATACTATAAAACGAGCTGCCGTTTTTTGAACTTTTTCGAAGTCCTCCGTCAAACCTATCTGAAGCGGGTCCCACAGTCCTCCAAAAGAGTGCAAACATCAGTAGTATAAGCAATATCTTTAGTAGTTCTGTTACATTTTCTGAGTTTTCTTCCAATAAATCTCAGTCTTTGGTTTGATTCCCCACAAAACTGTCTATGTGATCATTCCAGTTTAAGTTATTCGTAATTCTCATTTCTAAGTACTTAGTTGAATTTACAGTCTTTATATTTGTGTATTGATGCCGCCTCTGTCCGCCATCCGTCAATTTTCGTAGGAATTGTCTGCTCAGTTGCAGAACGTACAACATAAGGCTCTCATAGTTACACAGCAACCCTATTACAGTCGGCTTCATCTTTCGGAATACACGATGGACGCACGATTACTCACTTGGTGAGCTGGCGAAATACTCCGGAATTCGATATTTTTGCCGCAAACCTTTACTTTCGTTCGCAACCTACTTAATTCGTACCATTATCTCAATTACTACATATTTGACTGCTTTCGGTTATCATTATTTACCTAATATGTATTCAGCAAGATCAGAAATAAGCTCAGTTTGATCGAATATAAATCGGTGGCAACGTGATAAATTGTAAAGCTAGTTTTATAGGAAGTGAAATAAGCGTCGTTAGAGAACTAGTGATCAAGTTTGATCGATATTAGGTGCTATGCTCGGTAATCTTTTAGTTCCTTACAACTCGTGCATTGGTTGTCCACTGACTGCAAAATGCTGGAGTGTTGTACAGAAATGATTGCTTACCCCGCTCTCATTAAAATACGTCAGTGGATATCTGGTAGTCCAGTGCAGACACAGGTTGGTCGCCCTGCTTGTGAGAAACCAACGGAGTTCGCCTTGCGTATTCAGTAAAGCCACAAATGTAGCTGCTAACTGTGTTGTTATCCGCTCTATACTCTCCAGAAATGTTCTTTAGCCTTTACAAATTAGGTTTCTTATACATAATTCTGGAATTCTATCACCACAACTCGTTACATAACTCACACGCCAATGTTGGACGTAGTGTAAAACTATAGAATACTGACATTTGTTGACGAGAGAGGCTGAGTCTAAGACGTGTAAAAGGTAAAAAAAATCAGTGCACAATCCCAATTTGTTATCTTGTTACAATATTTCAAGAGACTGAAACAGGAGACATTTCTTTCTGACTGCATAGTATATTTTGAATCTTATGAATTTTCTCAGTCTCCATGATACCATCTAAGATGACTACTCTGTCATGGAATGACTTCACGGAAGGCAGCTTGAAAGAACAAACCATTAAAGTATTTGCAAGTACACATAGAAGTAATAAATACGGCTACATACTGTAAAATACTCCGAGGAAGTCTTCTACAGAATAAAAGGAGTGGCAAATTTAAGCATTTTAACTTCAAAATGTATATCTATATCACTCATATGACCTTTTTTCGTTATTTCGTTGTAAGCCTTTAGAAAATTTAACCTTCTTAATAGCAAGTCCACTTTTGGACAGTTATTAAATGATTTTTGTCCAAGTTTCAATTATTTTTATGCCATGTTGTTACTGAATTAATTGTAGAATTCCTTTTTAATCCATCCATACTATGAGGAATCCATTACTTAAAGCGACGTTAGAGTAACAGGAGGTGTTTACGTTACGAACAGATACTGTGTGATGACTCTTTCTGGTATAAGACTATTCTTTATTAATGTAAATAGGTATCAATGAATATGCAAAAGAGCGAAGAGGAAAGAAGAATTCGTGTGTAGTGCTTTTTTTTTGGGGGGGGGGGAGTTAGGGGAAAGGGGCAGGAGGAATCGTTGGTCTTGTGACTAGCTTGATGCAGCGCGCTGAGACTTCCTCTTCTGTGCCAACCTCTTCATTTCAGACTACCACTTACATCCAAGGTCCTCATTTATTTGTTGGATGTGTTCCAAGCTTGGTCATCCCCAGCAATTTTTGCCGTCCATGGCTGCCTGTAGTACCATGGACGCTAATCCCTCATATCTTAACACGTGTTCTATCATTGTGTCTCTTTTTCTAGTCAATGTTTTCCACACATTCCTTTGCCCTGTGGGTTCAATGGGTGTCCTTCTCATCTATTACCCTAACAGTCTAGAACGCGGGGTCTATAGCTACTAGAAAATGCCAACGCGTCCATTGTTGTTAATAATGTCATGCAAGGGCCGTGTAGTCAGCTGAAGTACACCCACTGTTTTTAATAATGTCATACTATAGCCATATAGTCAGCTGAAATGCCCTGTATCTTCGCTAGTTGCTACAGAGTTTCAGATGTTTGCTATTTAATTCAAGACAGTGACGCCCAACATATTGTTAAAGAGTAATATACTCTGAAAAGGAAACGACTGATTTGCATTTTTCCTCTACCCCAGCAATTGATCCGTCTCTAATGTTCTTGCTGTCGAAGAGACGTAAATCGTCAATCATCCTTCCTTACTCTTACGAATTCTACGGTAAAATAATGTTTCCCAGCAATGCTGTCAACATCGTTGAGATTTTTTGTCAATAATTACCATACTCGGTGCTCAAATACTGACCGGGACTTCTGTCTACAATCTTCAGCGATAAAAATGTCTGACTCAGCCATCGTGGGAGGGCGCTAGCCCAGATTGAAAGGCATAGAGAGAAATAAAAGACAAGATTAACTTTTCATCGTTCTTGTGCGACTGGCTAGTTCAGTGGAAAGAACACTGGCAGCTAAAGGCTGGTATCCGGCTTTCTTTCTAACTTATCACAAGTCATTAGTAAAGAGTACTTACACTGGACCCCTGATGGTCATTCCGTACCAAATTAAACAAGGTCACGCCCCGCAGTTCCCCTTCTCTCCCTCAAATGCTTCAAATGGCTCTGAGTACTATGGGACTCAACATATGAGGTCATCAGTCGCCTAGACTTAGAACTACTTAAACCTAACTAACCTAAGGACATCACACACATCCATGTCCGAGGCAGGATTTGAACCTGTGACCGTAGCAGCAGCGCAGTTCCGCACTGAAGAGCCTAAAATCGTTGGACCACAGCGGCCGGTGCTCCTCTCCCTCATCCCTTATTTAACACTATTGCTGTCTGTCATGTGAGTGTGACATAAATAAGTCATGAGCAGGAAAGAAGAAGCGATTTTTCCTCTGTAGACGTCACATTTTTTATACCTCTCCTGTTCTGGTCTTCAACGACCGGAAGTAACACTTATAAATAAAAACAGTCATTTTTGTAGGTCACTTAAAAGATCTTTTCTTTCTTGTTGATAATCACGAACCTTTTTTTCTGTAAAGTAGAGGTCCTTATTGCTACAATTGGACTTTCACTACTACCACTGAAGAAATTTTTTTTTCATTTGGTACACGTAGTAAATAAGTGGTGTATTACGAATAAAACAGAGCACATGGTAGCTGATAACAGATCATAATAACCCATCATAGCCGCCGTAAACAACACATTCAGATTATTGAGGAAAAAAGGTAAAGTACAGTACAAATACGCTAATTGACTGTACCGATATCGCGACGTTAATCTTCTGATTATGCAACGGCTTCCATAAGTTAAATGTTAAACAGAACTTAGATATGGTACTGCCGCTAGACAAACGGTACACCGTATGCTACACAAATTCTCCGTGGGATATAGACGTTGAGTTATATGTACTGGTTACAGTTTCTTAAAAAGTTCACGAAGATTCTTTTTATGATAAACGTATCAGTGATATTAGAGGTCATTGGTTTTTCAGTTTGCTCTGTCTGTCTCACGAATAAATTGAATCCTTCTGCAGCAAGGATATGATGGGAGTAATGTTTCAGCGTTTGTCGTACGGTAATTTAATTGTGCCAACTTGGCGTTACACTAAAACAACGAGAAGGCAGAAAGTGGTAGTAATTTACCAACGGCATAAGAAAGATTTCTGTGTTGACAAACCTACCCAGAAGAAAGTAGACTGGAGCAGATGTGTGTCGTCATTGAGTGAAACATTTACCTACGATCCTTCGGCTATTCGATTAACTGTCATGTGCATCAGATTCGTTCAATCATGAAACAGTCACAGCACACTATTGTTTCGAGAAAGCATATTGTTTGGCTTTACCATTTGTATTCTAGATCTTTCTCTCGCTGTCTGTGTCTGCCATTAGATGGTAGTCACACAAACAGTCATTTTCATAACACTGCATTTCTACCGCGTGCTCATTCACTAAGTCACAGTTATCACTTTTCTATTCGACTTACTGATGTTGTAAATTGGAAATTTGTGGTAAGTTCCTATGGGACCAAACTGCTGAAGTCATCTGTTCGTAGGCTTACACACTACTTAATCTAACTTAAACTAACTTACGGTAAGGACAACACACACACTCATGCCCGAGGAAGGACTCGAAACTCCGACAGGGGGATCCGCGCTAACCGAGGCAAGGTGTCTTAGACTGCGTGGCTACCCCGCGCGGGTACTGACGTTCTGTAGAGGTGAGGAGAAATATATTTTGCGTATAGACCTATTGTAAAGATTAACCACCATATTCAAATAATGAAGCCGAATTATAAAACACCTCTTAGTCGAATGCTAAAACTAACAGGAAAAAGGATTTATGAAATTAAGCGCCTTTGATCTTTGAAGAGACTGGCGATCTTGATAGGTCAGCGCGTCTACGCAACATTATGCTTTCCCATACCATAATTCCCGGACTAACAGAACAGTCATGTTCTAAGTGTCCCTGGATGCCGTTTTCCCACCTCTCGCCGTATGAGGGGATGTAATGGACCCAGGAACATGAAGAACATGATCGATTTACTGGTCCAGGTTAAGGTGTGGGGAGGCATAATGTTGCATGGGCGCGTTGACCTCCAAATAGTTGAACACGGCACACTCACCAGTCAACGTTACTGTGACACTGTAGCCCGTCCCACGAGCGTCTTTTTCAAGGATGCGTTCGGCCTTGACTTTATTTTTATGGACGACAAAGCGCGGCCGTATCGAACTGCGCAGATATGGGATCTCTTGGAACGCATGGGTATTGGACGAATGGATTGGCCTGCCCATTTGCCTGACTTGAATGCCACAGAGCACGTGTGGGGTCTGTCAGCGAGACGTACTGCAACACGTCCGTTATGGACCAACAACCATCCAGAACTTGTAACAGCGCCCTCTCACAGGAACTCCTTACCACCATTGTAGCCAGAATGGGAGCAATTTACGAAACGTGCATTACCGTCCTTGGTGATCAGACACTCTATTGAGAACCATGTCCCGCGTTTTGTAATGGCCAGGGGTTAAATCGAATGCAATTATTGTCTTTGAGTGAAAGTGTCATTCCTATTCGTCTCATTCCGCAGTTCTTTCAGCTACCTTCCGTATGGCTGTTCTATGTATGTATGGTCCAAGTTTCATGTCCGCAGCTGGTGGTCTCACGGTCGCCTTCTCGCTTCCCGAGTACGGGGTCCCGGTTTCGATTCCCGGCGGGGTCTGGGATTTTCACCTAAGTCGGATGACTGGGTGTTTTGTGTTGTCCTCCTTATTTCGTCATCATTCATGACAGTGGCGATATTGGACTGAGCAAAGGTTGGGAATTTGTACGGGCGCTGTTAACCGTCCAGTTTAGCGCCCCACATACCAAACATTATCATCATCATCATCATCATCATCATCATCCAAGTTTCGTCGAGATTTGTTATTTGGTAGTGTCACACGATGTGTCAGTTACTTCCATACTGACGTTTTACAACAGTTTATAACATCACAGTATTGTAGTAACTTTTTCATACATGTCCCATCTATACGTACAGATGTGTAGTTCTTTTTACTAGAAACTAGAGAAGTACTAGAACCATATTCAAATAATTAGTTGTAACCAAAATTAATAATTCTATTTAGAAAGTGCTCTGACTGGTGAAATTAATTATACCCTAGTGTGTTAAAGAGGAGGCCTCGTTTCTAATATGTTTTCACATTCAGTGCAGAGTAGGAAAAAACTGCAAAAAAAATGGTTCAAATGGCTCTGAGCACTATGGGACTTAACATCTGTGGTCATCAGTCCCCTAGAACTTACAAATACGTAAACCTAACTAACCTAAGGACATCACACACATCCATGCCCGAGGCAGGATTCGAACCTGCGACCGTAGCAGTCACGCGGTTCCGGACTGAGCGCCTTAACCGCAAGACCACCGTGGCTGGCGAAAAAACTGCAAAATGCACCCAAACATTTTCAGCGAACAGTGGAATGTTAAATCTAAAGGAACGTAATTCAATGCAAGTGGAGAAACTGGTGAGTGAGTTTAAAAGCTTGTGTAATTATTTGTTGATGACTGGGTGTTGTGTGATGTCCTTAGTTTAGTTAGGTTTAAGTCGTTCTAAGTTCTAGGGGACTGATTACCACAGATGTTGAGCCCCATAGTGCTCAAAGACATTTGAACCATTTGGATCCCGTAAATTATCTTACAGGAAGGGTACCAGTGTGGCTTTCTTTGCACGATTCAACAAAGTTTCTTCGCACGGCAAGGTGAAGCTGTTCACTAGAAACTAACAATTCTGTGTGGCGAAGGCAAGCTAAGCAGGTGTACATTTAAGTGGAAGTAAGTTCAACGTTCCGATTTGGACAGGGATTTTGGGGGGGGAGGAGGGGGGGGGGGGGGAAGGTGGATGATGAAGTGGTGTGGCCTTCAAGGAGTTATCCTGTCACTCAACTTAAATGATAGATAAATCGAACAACAGTTTCTGAAACACTATGCCACCTGGCTCGGTATTAGTAAGGTGGGAACGAGTACTCACTCAGTTACCCATATGTACGAAATGGAATCGGCTAGGGCCACGTTCAAAAAACACACTGTGTAACGCTGCACATTGGTAACCGAATAGAAGTACTACAGCGCATACTGTACACTACCTTCTGTACTTCCTGACTGAGAGGCTGACGCGAGTCCATCACGTCCAGACTAATTTGCCAACACCACAGTTTCTCAGCAATAGGTTGTTACTATGTCCTCCAGAGTAAGTGTGACAGAAGTGCTGGGACCTGGTTTGTGTACAGCATTTCTGACGTAATTATCGCCAGCGTCACGGTGATGTTCTTTAACTCAACCCACCGCCCCTATCCCCGCCTCTTCCTCCAGCCAGTTGCCTGTATTCCTAGGAAATGTCTTTATTGTATCGTATTTGCTGTTTTTACTGTCCTGCGCCACAACGTACTACATCAAGCGAAACCAGACTTTATTTATGGCCTCCCTTGTATTCGCTGTATCACTCCAGTTGTTTATCAATAGATTGTTTATCTTGAATTAGTCAACTGAACAATGTATTGTTCCCCATTTCGAAGCTTGTTAGTTTAGCGAAGTTACACTATTGACCATCTCTGCATTCATCTCAAGTGATTACGGGAACCACAAGTTTAGTGTACAGAAAGAAATCTGAACCTTTTCGTTGCACATATTAGCCCAGTGTCTTCGCCATTGCGTCAACATGACCGCTCCAACAGTGTGAAGCAACTAATGAAGTTGCAATTTCTCAGGATAGAACTCCCGAAAATTGTAAAACTGAAAGGGCTTCGAATGAAATTCACTGCAGAAAAGTTGAAAAAAAAAACCAACAAAAAGAGTTAAGTCAGTCCGCTTAGCCAACACCTATCTTAAGTTCCAAGCACTTTCTTAAGATTTTGGTATGTTTCGATGACTCGCATCCAGTATACCACAATGTATATCTTCACGTAGGATAGACAGAGGAAGTTGTACTAAAAGGTGAAATAATGATGACGTTAGTAGAAAGTGTTAAGTCGTGTCAGGTATAGTCAACCTCTGTTTGAATCACACCTTTAGCATAATGTGCACTTTTAGTTGCACGAGACAGAAAGAAGGGGCGTTCAGCTCAATGTTATGCAAAAGTCTGTGCTAGGAGGACACTAAATTACGCTTCAGAGATAAGCCTCCGGTTCCACGAAGGCCGTATCGCCGGCCAGCGGCGATAGAAAAATAATTACACAGCTCGTGTATCTTTGCTGGCAGCTCGGCCGTAGGAGCTGAGCGAGCTGGGTGTTAGCGGAGCTCCGGAAGCTGTAGACAACTGCGCACCCCCCCCACCCACCTCCACCCCCTAATCTGGGGCACAGCACCCCCGAGTCGCATCCATTATTTAATCCAGCGGCCGGCGGCGGCTCCCACTTCCCTCCAGAATTGTGGCTTTGCTGGCCGCGCGAAGAAGCGCTCGTCGCTAGACCCCAGCGTCTAATGGCACTTTCGACGGCCACAACCTTTGACGTACTCAAGTCTTCAAAGAGACCCGTGACACACAGACACACATACACAGTCACAGTCAAACGCATGCATGCATATCCAAAGCAGTACTGCAGTGTACGTCCGAACAACACAGGCACTGCAATATCGTATGTATTGTGTTTTGTGCGATTACTGGGGCCGTACTGTAGTTATGCAAAGTAGGAGCGCTCCCGGCGGAATATGTGCGGGATAAACTTTAACTGACACGTAGTTCAACACATCTATGTGGAACTTTCTACAGTACCTGCTTTCTTGTGAGGCTTCATCACCATCATGTGTAGTGGTGTGTGCAGGAAGAGGATATTAGAAAGGGTTATGACTCTTACAGACCATACTTCTCATATTCCCTCGTTCTACGAGTTCTAAAGTTAAAAGTGGGATGAGGGAAAATTAGAACTAATATGGTGTCAAAAACATCTCCCCCTGTACCCTTTCCGCGTTACTGATTCGTTGGCGTGGCTAGCAACGAAGTCCTTAGCTGCACCGTAGAAAATGCATTATATACAGCAAGAACCGTTGACAATTACACTATCGAGGTATGTTGTTATCTCTCGGCACGTGGACCAGAGCGTAAGCTTGCATGTGCCTTTCTGAGAGTACACAGTACAGTTAGCTCTCGTTGGTCTGATTTGGTGTTCAGATGATTCTTTCATTTACTTTACAGGCGGCTTTCGATATGGCATTTACAGTGTCATCATATCAGTTCGCACTTGACAACCCATCATTAACCTCTGACAACGTTAAACTTACTCCGCAGTCTGACTCTGAATACCATGCGCTACAGACTGGCCACCGTGTCTTCCTCTACCAAAGCCGTCACTGGGGCGGTTTGGAGAGGTATATGTTCACCACACCTCTCTCACAGACACTGTTAGTTTTCCGATGCTTGCTCCTACTTCCCCTTCAAGCACTTCCTCTATTGAAACTTCCTGGCAGATTAAAACTGTGTGCCCGACCGAGACTCGAACTCGGGACCTTTGCCTTTCGCGGGCAAGTGCTCTACCAACTGAGCTACCGAAGCACGACTCACGTCCGGTACTCACAGCTTTACTTCTGCCAGTATCCGTCTCCTACCTTCCAAACTTTACAGAAGCTCTTCTGCGAAACTTGCAGAACTAGCACTCCTGAAAGAAAGGATATTGCGGAGACATGGCTTAGCCACAGCCTGGGGGATGTTTCCAGAATGAGATTTTCACTCTGCAGCGGAGTGTGCGCTGATATGAAACTTCCTGGCAGATTAAAACTGTGTGCCCGACCGAGACTCGAACTCGGGACCTTTGCCTTTCGCGGGCAAGTGCTCTACCAACTGAGCTACCGAAGCACGACTCACGTCCGGTACTCACAGCTTTACTTCTGCCAGTATCCGTCTCCTACCTTCCAAACTTTACAGAAGCTCTTCTGCCGGCGCACCCACTTCCCTCTTCCCACTAAGGAAATATCCCTTACAGCGATCGAGCCAGGTCCTACTCAAGGCAGTTAAGACACATTACCCCCCCCCCCCCCCCCCCCGTTACGAACGTCATCTCCAGAGTGCTGTTTGTGGCTGTGCTCTACAAATTCACTGCAATTAACATGACTTTAACCTCTGGGAAAACTTAGTGAATATGGAAGAAACTTACTCTACCACACGTAACCCTGTAGCTGCGCCGGCCGGAGTGTCCGAGCGGTTCTAGGCGCTACAGTCGGGAACCGCACGCCCGCTATAGTCGCAGGTTCGAATCCTGCCTCGGGCATGAATGTGTGAGATGTCCTTAGGTTAGTTAGGTTTAAGTAGTTCTAAGTTCTAGGGGACTGATGACCTCAGAAGTTAAGTCCCATAGTGCTCAGAGCCATTATGATTAGATTAGTTTTTCGTTCCATAGATCCATGCTGAGGTGATCCTCGTGGATGTGGAACATGACAACTTTTTTTTTTTTTAAAGCTGGAATAACAATACTAATAGTATGAATATATACAATACATCATTTGTCTCTATTAAAAAATTTGTCAATGGAGTAGAAGGGGTTGGTCACTAGTAAGTCTTTCAGGCTCCTTTTAAATTGATCTTTATTTGTAACTAAATTTTTTATGTTTGCTGGCAAATTACTGAAGATGAGTGTTCCTGAGTAGTGGACCCCTTTTTGAACTAAAGTAAGTGCTTTTAAGTCTTCGTGCAGATAATTTTTGTTCCTGGTATTGTATGTATGAACTGAGCTGTTTGTTGGAAAAAGAGATATACTATTTAGGACAAATTTCATTAAGGAGTAAGTATACTGAGAGGCAGTGGTTAGTATACCCAGTTCTTTGAAGAGGTTTCTACATGACGTCCGTGAATTTACTCCACAAATAATACATATTACCCGCTTTTGGACTCTGAAAACGTTTCTTTGACTTGAAGAGTTACCCCAAAATACACTCCTGGAAATTGAAATAAGAACACCGTGAATTCATTGTCCCAGGAAGGGGAAACTTTATTGACACATTCCTGGGGTCAGATACATCACATGATCACACTGACAGAACCACAGGGACATAGACACAGGCAACAGAGCATGCACAATGTCGGCACTAGTACAGTGTATATCCACCTTTCGCAGCAATGCAGGCTGCTATTCTCCCATGGCGACGATCGTAGAGATGCTGGATGTAGTCCTGTGGAACGGCTTGCCATGCCATTTCCACCTGGCGCCTCAGTTGGACCAGCGTTCGTGCTGGACGTGCAGACCGCGTGAGACGACGCTTCATCCAGTCCCAAACATGCTCAATGGGGGACAGATCCGGAGATCTTGCTGGCCAGGGTAGTTGACTTACACCTTCTAGAGCACGTTGGGTGGCACGGGATACATGCGGACGTGCATTGTCCTGTTGGGACAGGTCTAGGAATGGTAGAACGATGGGTTCGATGACGGTTTGGATGTACCGTGCACTATTCAGTGTCCCCTCGACGATCACCAGAGGTGTACGGCCAGTGTAGGAGATCGCTCCCCACACCATGATGCCGAGTGTTGGCCCTGTGTGCCTCGGTCGTATGCAGTCCTGATTGTGGCGCTCACCTGCACGGCGCCAAACACGCATACGACCATCATTGGAACCAAGGCAGAAGCGACTCTCATCGCTGAAGACGACACGTCTCCATTCGTCCCTCCATTCACGCCTGTCGCGACACCACTGGAGGCGGGCTGCACGATGTTGGGGCGTGAGCGGAAGACGGCCTAACGGTGTGCGGGACCGTAGCCCAGGTTCATGGAGACGGTTGCGAATGGTCCTCGCCGATTCCCCAGGAGCAACAGTGTCCCTAATTTGCTGGGAAGTGGCGGTGCGGTCCCCTACGGCACTGCGTAGGATCCTACGGTCTTGGCGTGCATCCGTGCGTCGCTGCGGCCCGGTCCCAGGTCGACGGGCACGTGCACCTTCCGCAGACCACTGGCGACAACATCGATGTACTATGGAGACCTCACGCCCCACGTGTTGAGCAATTCGGCTGTACGTCCACCCGGCCTCCCGCATGCCCACTATACGCCCTCGCTCAAAGTCCGTCAACTGCACATACGGTTCACGTCGACGCTGTCGCGGCATGAAACCAGTGTTAAAGACTGCGATGGAGCTCCGTATGCCACGGCAAACTGCCTAACACTGACGGCGGCGGTGCACAAATGCTGCGCAGCTAGCGCCATTCGACGGCCAACACCGCGGTTCCTGGCGTGTTCGCTGTGACGTGGGTGTGATCATTGCTTGTACAGCCCTCTCGCAGTGTCCGGAGCAAGTATGGTGGGTCTGACACACCGGTGTCAATGTGTTCTTTTTTCCATTTCCAGGAGTGTATTATACCATCTGACATTATGGAATGAAAGTAGGCAAAGTATGCAAGCTTTTTCATTTTTATGTCGCCTATGTCTGCTAACACTCGAATTGCAAATGCAGATTTGTTAAGGCGTTTCTGCAGTTCTGTGGAGTGCTCCTCCCAACTGAATTCATTATCAAGTTGTAATCCCAGGAATTTAAGACTGTCAACCTCTTCTATCTGCTCTTCTTCATACTTTATGCATATGCTGGGTGGAAACCTCTTACAGGTTCTGAATTGCATGTAGTGAGTCTTTTCAAAGATTAATGTCAATGAGTTGGCTTTAAACCGTTTATTAATATCCATGAAAATATCATTAGTAGATCTTTCTAGAACTACACTCGACATACTATTTATTGCAATACTTGTGTCATCTGCAAACAAAACGAACTCTGCTTCTGGCAGTGTAACTGGTGAGAGATCAGGCCCTAAGATGGATCCTTGTGGGACACCACATGTAATTTCTTCCCATTCTGATGATGACTGATGACTTAATTCACTAGTCCCTTGTACTGACACCCTTTGTTTCCTGTTAGCGAGGTATGACTTGAACCATTTTGCAGTACTGCCAGCGACACCATAGAATTCTCATTTGTTTAAAAGGATGTTGTGGTTCACACAATCAAATGCCTTTGAAAAATCACAGAAAATACCTGCTGCTTGTAATTTCTTATTTAATGAATTAAGTACATTTTCACTGTAGGTGTAAATAGACTTGTCGATATCAGAACCCTTCAGAAATCCAAACTGTGTTCTTGATAATATGTTATTTGTGGTCAGATGGTTGAGAAGCTGCCTGTACATTACTTTTTCTAAAATTTTTGAGAATGCTGGCAAAAGTGAAATCGGTCTGTAATTTGATGGTATCTCTTTATCCCCTTTCTTGAATAGAGGCTTAACATCTGCATATTTTAGCCAGTCAGGAAATGTCCCAGTTATAATTGACTGGTTACATAAGTAACTAAGAAAACTAAGAATTGTACTAAACTCACAAGAACATGCCTTAATTAACTTTGTTGATATTTCATCGTAACCACTAGAATGCTTTGTTTTCAAAGATTTTACTATGGAAGTTATTTCTTTTGGTGGAGTGAGTTACATATTCATGTAGCTGAAGCTATTTGTAAAGGCTAGTTTCAGATATTCAAGGGCATTATTTACTGATCCTGACAATCCCATTCTATCAGTAACAGATACAAAGTACTTGTTAAATAGATTTGCCACACTATGTCCATCGGTTACTAATGTGTCATCTACGTTTAATGCTATTTGCTCCAGTTCCTTTCTGGTTCTACCAGTCTCCTCTTCCACTATAGGCCATATTGTTTTTATTTTTTCCCTGACATAACGTAGTAGAAGCTTTGTTTCCATTGTTTGTAGCATTAGAGTCAAAAAACACAAATCTCCCCATTCCTCTCCTGGGTTTTCATCATGATTATACAGTTATCTGACTTTAAGATATTTAAATTAAATAACAATACTGACAACAATGCTCAGAGCCATTTGAACCATTTGAACCTGTAGCTGCCACAGTAAGCCAGTGATCGGATGAGAGGGAGGCAAGGGCAAACCGCATACAGTATTGTGCTGTTCAAACCATGCTTCATGTTGACTAGCACATTATATAATTAGGCAGAAATGTTTTTCATCTCTAAAATTTAGTTCAGTAGCAGAAGTGATGGTGAAGAACCATACTTCACTGCGTGAAGCCCTTTTTATACACATATCCAATGATGTACATCTTTAATAATTTATCTTGCTCCTGTTACTGTAAAAGCGTTTTCAGTTTAGGACCAAGGGATCATGCACACTCACAGAAAAAAAATTGGTACACCATTTTAGAGGTTTCCGATTCACTAAAGCTTTATCGTTGCAGCAGTTCATATGAAGTACATGAAATGATTACATTTACAGATCAAGAGCACAAGCGGTTCTGAGGTGCCAGGTATCGATCCATACAGGAACATCCACATTAATACGTGGTGGTGTAGCCTACACAGGCAGCAATGCATGCTGGTACCCAGTCGATCGTACAGATGGCGAACACTGTGCTCTGATATGTAATACTCCACGCCTGCTCGATCTGTTCACGTAGTTCTGTAAGAGTTCTTAGCTGACGAGTCGCACAGTCCGTTCTCGTCCCATCATATCCCACTCTTGCTCGGCTGAAGAAAATTCCGGCGATTGTGCTGGCAAAGGAAGTTGCTGGACGTCTTGCAGAACCCGTTGACTTTCACAGGAAGTGTTATTCCGGTTCGAATAACACATAAGCTTCCTGTTGCAAGAACGGCAGAAGAATGGTCCTAACAACATTCTGCACATACAGAGCGCTGGTATGCGTCCCTTCCAGGAACATCAAAGGTAAACCAGAGCCGTAGTTTATCGCAGACCGACCAGAAGGCAGTGGCCCCAATGTGCCTTGGACGAAAGTACCCTCAGTTCAACGATATGTTATAAGCCGTTTCATTTTGTACAAGATTCCTCGTAGTATTTTACAGTATGTTGCTGTATTGCACTACTCCGATTATAACATGCAAATACTTTCATGGTTTGTTCCTTTGAGTTGCAACGGTGAACTATGCAGGTAGGAACTCGTCCCACGACAGAGTAATCATCTTAAGTGGTGTCACACAACCTGAGAAATTTCATAAAATACAAAACACTCTATGCCGTCATAAAAAAAATGTTCAAAAACAGATGTCTCCTCTTTCACTCTCTTGAAATATTTTAAGAACGTGACAAATTTGGTCTGCCCACTGACTGCCTTTTGCACATTTTAGAAATTAAGCCTGTCCTGTTAAGAAATGGCAGCATTCTGTATTTCAAAACTATGGTCAGCATCAACGTGTGAGTTAGACAACGAATTGTGGTAATACATTTCCTGAAATGTGTGTAAGAAATCCCGATTGTAAAGGCTAAAGAACATTTCGAGAGACTGTAGAGTGGGTATTGAATACGGAATATGGAATATCCAAGGTGAATTCCGTTGGCTTATCGACATCAGGGCAACAGACCTGCGATTGCACCAGATATCCAGATGTGTATTTTCATGAGATAGGGAAACAATCATTTTTGTACAGTACTTCAGCACTTGAAGGAAACTTTAAGCACTCTTCGCACAGTGCACCCCTCTAGAAACTTCGTTGCTTCTGTATGAAATTGCAGTACCACACATGTGAGCACAAACCGCGGCTGGGATTGAGCTAAATTCGCCCCACACACGATACGGCCCGGACCTAACGTTTCGTACCACTCGCTATTGGAACCAACAATGAAAGCTCGTCGTGCTCGTTGCTCTGGCACTGCCGGAGCTAAAATATTTTCGCCAACATCTGAGAACTAAAAACAGTAATTGTTACCTTACATAATTGTGTATACTGTTGAAACGGGCGAAATAAATTATAACGCCTGAAAGTTTTGACTACATATTAGGTCCTTTTTAAGTTTAATAGTTATTAATTAGAAGAGAAAAAAATCTGAAAGCACTATTTTCGCCCGATCCTAACAGATAAATACATAGATAAAAATTCATGATAACAGTTAATAAATACCTATTACAGTCATTCATTTGTAAAATCCTGCATCGTACGAGGGACAGTTGATATATTGGGTTGCGTTGATTTTGGGGAAGAGACCAAACGCCGAGGTCATCGGTCTCATCGGATTACGGAAGGATGGGAAAGGAAGTCGGCCGTGACCTGTCAAAGGAACCATACCGGAATTTGCCAGAAGCGATATAGGGAAATCACGGAAAACCTAGATCAGGATGGCCGGACGCGGGGTTAAAACGTCGTCCTCCCGAATGCGAGTCCAGTTTGTTAACCACTGCGCCACGTCGCTCGGTGGGGGAAAGTTGAGAAATTCTCCGTTTTCCAGCTCAGAATGCTAGTATTTTTGTTTTCTGACCATGAGATTTGTTCCTGAAGAACGATTCTTAGCAGCAAACGAAATACGTGTATACGACTGTCTGAATTTCTTCTTTGCGCTCAAAACCGTTATGCGACCACAAATTTCATTAGAAGTTGAAGGAAATCCTGCCTGCAGGATTAAAGACTGCTTCAGCTAGTTTATAAATTTTCTTTAACTTCAGATGAGTGGAACATACAGGAATGCACATTTGCAAAGAAGCATATTCTTCTTGTCTTAGAAATAAAAACTAATCAAGCCTTTCACTGATGAGCCAAACATTAAAACTACCTGCTTAAGAGCGTGTTAGACCCTAGTTTCAAACGCAACACATCAGCGCTTCAGTGTGGCATTGATTGCACAAGTACTTAGTCGTGTCCGGAGGTATGCTGTACCAGACGCCTACGCACATTTCACGTGAACCCAGTAAATTACGGGACGGTGGCTTGTGGACGCGAAGCTAACTCTGCGATAACCTACCAGATGTGTCCCACCTGGTTCAAATCAGGCCGGGCTGGTGGCCAACACTTGAAAGTCGTTTCACTTTCATGTTTCTCAAAGCACTATACCCCAATTCCGGTCTTGTGACACCAACAGTTATGCTGAAGGAATATTATGTCACGGTCCAAGAAGACATCAATGGTGATGGGATGTGTGCAGTTCGGAATATTGTTCACCTAGCCCACAGATGTCGTGGTGTCTTCGATTGCTGTCACAGGTTCCATGGACACCCCATGAATACTATAATACTGGACCCACTAACATGACAGTATCACGCAACACTGGAAGCCCCTCAGCTGAAAAGTGCAATTCGGGCTCACGCCGAGGCATCTCTTTAGTTCATCGGCTGATCGCGAACTCCTGACTTACCTTGTTCTAGCATTATCGATTACTACCGTCGACGCATTGAGAAACTCATTTTGAAACTATCGAGTATATTCTTGAACTGAATACGCATTTTATTTCGAATTGTGAGCAGAACGGCGATGTCTGAGCATTTGGCTTCGCGCTTAAGCCTTAACGACGGACGGCTGAAGGCACCACTAAAGATTGGGACGTCTGCCAACACTACTAGTAACCCAAAAGAATAAAAGAAACACTTCTATTTATATGACAATGATATGCCGATGACATCTTAGATCATAACTAACAGCGAGATGTGTGTGGCAACGTTACAGTTCCCTGTAGGCAACCGTAAATAGTGAAATGGCGGACTGTGTAACTTCTCAGTTTTGCAGATAACGACTCAGCAATCAAAACTGGAGATTTATGGAAAACTGTAACATATTTGTAGCATGAAAATGAGAATAATACAGTTAATGACAGTGATAGTTGAGAGAGAACTAGTTACTCTCTCACCTCTTTGTCGTATATGGAAAATTATTAAAGATTTTGTTAAGTTACTTACTCATCTATTTTTCATCTACAGGATATTATTAAAAATTTTGTTACAACCTGATGCATCTTGAGCGAGACTCTAGAAAGTTAATAGCCTGAGCAGACGTTGATGGAGCCTGGTAGGGCCCAAAAGCATGAGGTACTTTTATGCTTCTTAGCTCTTAGAAACAGCATGTCTGAAGTTGAAAACAATTAGTGGCGAGCTCATCCCTCAGTAAATTTTACCCTCAGTAAATTTTACCGGACAGGTCCACAGCCATACAGGGCAGACAGGGCAGCTCCTCCTCAAGACAGGTCTCCAGCAGAACAATGCCAAGCTACCTGCAGTGGCACTAGCAGAAGGCTGGGCTGGGGGCGACAGACTGTAGGAACGCACCCACACAGTGGAGTTGTAAACGGGGCATTGTGTGCAGAGCCATATGTAGTAAAAATTCACAAGTTTTTGTGTTCGATGATACTGCAAATAGGCCTGTGAATCACTTCCATCGACAGCCTCAGTTGTATAAGAAACTCCAGCGCCAGAGAAACGTTTGGAAATAGACTCTTTATTACAACTCATAGCTAGTACTAACAAGCTCCAAGGCACAGGCGATTTAGATAAAGATCTTTAAGATTGTATCTGTTCGATTGTTGGCATGGGAAGTGACACAACTTTGGAGAAAATCATCTTCCTCCTCTGCGAAAACTAAAAAAAGTCAGTAGTTGGGAGTTTCTTTTTTTCAGAAATTCATCTTTCTTAGCTCTTGCCCTGGTTCGACATGAGTTTGCACTGTCATGTGGGAGGGCTCAAGACAGGGTGAAGGTGGTGAAGTTCGTGCAATTTGCGGGAAAACGGATTTTTTTTTTTCTGAGAGGTGCGAGGCACTTGGGTGCTGGACTTTGGTCTGGTAAGTGGACTTCTGGTCGATGCTCTGGCATGTGTGGTTGGTGCTTGGTACCTGTCCTAAGACTGACTTCACTTGTGAGTAATTTAGACTGTGGTGAAGTTCATACTGTACCGACAGTGTGACTTCAAACGTCTCAGACTACTTGTTTGCCAAGGGCACACTTATTCATTTTTGACGTTTGGTATCCTTGTGCACTTGTCATATAAGTGAGCCAAACTGCTCCTTGGTACGACCAGCGAACGGGTGTGTCAGACACGGAAATCTGCTGTGATTTCAGGGCTCTGGTAGATAGTAAATTTCGTCCGTATGCCTGATCGCTAGACCGTGAGTATTTGCATTTCTTTCGTGGCCGCAATCGATTCGCAGGTGCTGCCTCACGTCTCGCTTCCGCCGCACACATCTCGCCAGCTGCAAGTTACATCGCCGCCCGAAGCAAATAGCGTAAATTACTGCCGCTCTGGCATTGTCAGGGCGTACAGATCTCAATCGCCGCTTGCTCTCAGATGCATCTATATAAAGAAACTTCTGTAGATTTGATCACTCAGAGTCTGCTCAGCGTCAGATCAATTCAGGTTGCGTTATCCACATTTTTAGGGCCAGAGTCTTTGGCTCACTTCTGCAAAGCAGGATCCTTGTCCATTATACTCTTACACCAATTGTTTGTTGTTTAGGTATTCAGGCAATAACTTGTTTAGCATAATTTATGTCTGCTTTTCTGTTAAAAAATAAATGTTGTTAGAACTCTAAAACTTCTGCCTATATTCTCAATCATTTATAACACCCCACAGGGTAATCTTCCATAGTAAAGTTACAACTTTTGTAGTCACTCAGAAAGATCTTCATTAAGTTCTGTTATAATTATTACTCAGTATTACGTATGATTCACTGATGGTAGGTATTTCAAAAATTAGCATTCTTCAATCACCTTTTCCATAATAAATTCCGTTTCATTTACCCAAGTTAAAGATAATATGCACCCTACAGTGACCAATCTATAGATTATAATCGCTCTCCGCGATCTCTTACTACAACTTCCTCTGGCCTTGTGTTCTAGCACTCTGCAACCGATTTACAAACCATACGTCTAACAAACGTAATGCAAAGACAAAGATAATAGTTATATCTGAACGATTAACAGCAAAATTAATCTGCGAAACACAATGACTTTCATCACACTTCGGTTATAGCTTTTGTCAGAAAAGTTTTTAATCAATTACTATCGGTTGTTTTACATGGATGTTTTCAGATCTTTATTTTATCGCCACTTTTTGGTTGAATTTCTTGGTTGTAAATATATCTCGAATTTCAGGGTAATAATTTCAATCTTGAATAACTGACGTCATAAAACAGATTAGCTAATTCGTTTGACAATTTTTAAGTAAAATTACACAAAGAATTTAATTTTAGAGTTACTAATAAGAGCACTACCAATAACGCACAAGACCCAATAGCTATTATTTAAATACTTATAATTTCGTAACTGGATTAGGCCGACAGAAACACTATCATACGTTAAAAAGTGATACCATTCCACCGAAAAGTAGAAAAGGAAAGGTATCACGCGTTTCGAAAATTAATACTGAACTGTCCGACGGACCACATCAAGGCAACACGAACTGAGCTCTCCAACACGCTACAACATTAGTTACGTGACAAGATAACTGAAAACGTATGTACTGAACTCTATCTACTTGATAAGCGCTTGTCGTCAGCTGCTTCATTCAGCTTTAATCACCGATCGTCACTATCACTGTAAGCATTCTATGCCCTTTTTCCATGAAATACTGAATATTCTTTTTCAAAAACTTTCTCCTCACGTAACGTGTTTTTAAGATGTCGTATTCAACTGCCAATCAACACTGACTGTTAGTTAGTCCTCTATTACGCTTGTGAACAGAGTCGTGAAACAAAATTTTAATCTTAGTGAACAAGTTTTCATCTCCGTAATAAAATATTCCAGACTGTTCCTCCCAGATTCTCCAATATCGGATTTCCTTATCTAAAGCTCCTATGCCTCTAATAAGAATGCCCTAGCGCTATACAACTGACTGGCGACCAAGTGCACCACAAGTTGGGTTAAACACAGAGTCAAGGATCTCATTCACAACGCGTGCAGCGCGCTCATGCATCTTTGTGCCAATACAGTAAGGGTTAAATGCCTGCAATGCAGAAAACATATGAAAACCTTACAACAAAGTGTGCGGTTTGTCAGCGTTTTCATCTGTGGTCACAGATTTTGGACTCCCTTCACGATGTGTCCGCATTTAATTCAGGTGACCTTATCTTAACTCTTAAAAATGAGGGTGCAGAATCCTTATAAACGTTCACAAACCTTTGTTTAATTACCTTTGGTGACAAACGGTGCAAAACACAGAATTCTACAACGGTACATTACTCCAGCTTACCTATTTGAACATAACCCGCACGGCACGATTTCTTTAAAGAATCCTATAAACCGAACTATTCCACAGATGAAATCAACACTAACCTTACATTACTGCGCAGAATGCCCCGAAGCCGAAGTTAGGAAGACATAAATCCGTTGGTGACCGAGCGAGGACACACAACGGTCGATTTCATTCGCCATCCTTCCTTGTCATCGACGGGACGTTAAACGCAGACTCAGATCTTCTATCTTTCCGTAGATGGTGAAACCTTCCCGTCTCCTCTATATCTCTTTTATCACCCAACCTTCCCTTTTACAATAACCTATGAAACCTTCCCTTAGGATTCTATCTCTTGCTTAATAATGACAAATGAAATCTTCCCTTTGAAATTAATTCTCTTTCTCAATCTTCGCATACAAATTTAAGTGCTTCTTATTAAAAGTGATTTTCTGATTATTTCGACGAAACATAGAATGTGTCGTCGTCGTGGCCATCGGTCGTTACCTGTAATAACCCAAAACTGTTCCTTACCTTTTTTTACTGTTACTCGATCGCCATCTGACTGCTACATCGAACTGCGACTTGAATATACTTACTCTGTTTTACGATACTATATTCGCTGCTGGTGGGCTGTCATAATAAGTGGCTGTATTTATTACCAAAGCTGACGTTATTCTTTAATAGCAAAGCTGACTTATTCTTTAATTAATTTGACTGAAGTTACGTAATTCATAGTTAAATTTTTTCTTGACAACAATAAAATTTTGCCAAGCTCTACGTTGATGGTTTTTGGGGTGGATTATAATCTTTAATGCAATATTGCTGTGGCAAAAATTAATTATATTCTGAATGCAATGATTTTACTAACGTTCAAATGGGACTTACTTTTTACAATAATCTTAGCACTAGCATTGCGCAAACATAACTTCAGTAGTCTTGAGTTTCTCAAAAACATTATTCAATAATATTAGTTCCTTTTATAATAATAGTTAGCTGATGTCTCTGTACATACATTTATAATCTCTTGTAAATCATAGCTGGTGGCTTACTACTGACTTCCTACGAACGCTGAAGTGCGGTCTCTCCCGCCAACAATGCTTTCTGGTGTAGACAATCCCTGCTACCACTACAAACTGTATCAATGCGCGGTCTTTCCCGCTATTTTCTTAAAATGTATCCATACGCTGTCTCTCCCACCCTTTTTAAAATTATATCAATGTGCGGTCTCTCCAGCCAACAATACTTTGGTGCAGACATTCCCTGCTACCACAATTATTTCCAACATGACAAATATTCAGAATGAGATTTTCACTCTACAGCGGAGTGTGCGCTGATATGAAACTTACTGGCAGATTAAAACTGTGTGCCGGACCGAGACTCGAACTCGGGACCTTTGCCTTTCGCGGGCAAATGCTCTACCAATTGAGCTACCCAAGCACGACTCACGCTCCCTCCTCACAGTTTTACTTCTGCCAGTACCTCGCCTCCTACCTTCCAAACTTAACAGAAGCTCTCCTGCGTGAGTCGTGAGTCGTGCTTGGGTAGCTCAGTTGGTAGAGCACTTGCCCGCGAAAGGCAAAGGTCCCGAGTTCGAGTCTCGGTCCGGCACACAGTTTTAATCTGCCAGGAAGTTTCATGACAAATATTAATTATTTCTACTTAATCCTATTAATAAAATATAAACGTCTTTCATAAATTGTGTTTCGACAATAGACAACAGAATTATACACGTCGTACAATGGTTATGTTTCCACTTTAATTTTGCTGCTATTACGTTGTGCACATTTAAGCTGCGTCGTGACGCTCAAGCATTGAACAAATGGACGTACAGAATTCAGGTGCTCAAGCAGCAGACGCAGTAGATGCCGTTCGTAGGACCTCTGCCACCGATCACTTCGAACACGTTTCTCTGCACGGAAGAGAAGACGTGGAGCGACGAACGTGTCCTCTGCCGTTCACCGCAGCACACCAGTGTAGAACAGTGTGTGTTAAAGGTGTGGGGGCGCGAGGACGGGAACGCGCAGGCCAACTTCACGGGCATGGCGCGCCTCGCTTTTGAAATGTGACCACCAGCAGCGCTGGAATAATTTTCACTATTTTAGGATTTCCGTGTGAGTCCACCGTTAATTATACCCGGGCGACTCGGCGCATTAGGAAGCTCGGTCGGCCTAAACTCTCGCCGACCACTCCATAGAGCTGTCGCGCCCTCGGAAGGAGGAGGGGGGGGATTATCTGCAGCCAGCTACTAGACTCGTCCTCCCGGTTACCTGGGTCCACCTCAGCTTCTGGGCGGCGGTGATCATCTCCACCCTCGCCCAACCTCTTCATTTCGTGGTTTGGTGCAGCTTCATCGTCGCGTGCAACTCAAGGGCTATAATTAGTAGAAGGTTTATCAGTGCAGTCGTTTTGCCTGACCTCTTTTTCTTCCTCACTCCCTCCATATCTGTTATTGCCACTCGTTCTTATTTCCTTATTTGTTCTTTTGCCGTTTGACGCAAGGCTTCTTTTTGCATTACAGTTGCCGAGCGTAGTGGCTCAGCAGAACTCTTTTTCGCTGCTGCAGACGTGCTCTCTCCATTCCGTTGTCAGGGTTGCTTTGTTGTGGGTGCATTGTTCACCAAATGCTGGCGACTGTGCAAAGACGCGGCGTTCCCGCCGATATGAAATATTAATAGTCCCATTTTAAGAAACCTTCCCCCTGAAAAAAATTGATTTTTGCACTTCTTACAGTCTGATAGCTTCGCTCGGTTCAAATGGCTCTGATCACTATGGGAGGTCATCAGTCCCCTAGAACTTAGAACTACTCAAACCTAACTAACCTAAGGACATCACACACATCCATGCCCGAGGCAGGATTCGAATCTGTGACCGTAGCGGTCGCGCGGTTCCAGACTGTAGTGCCTAGAACCGCTCGGTCACTCCAACCGGCGCTTCGCTCGGTAAGGGACTTAATTTCTTTTCTTTATTCGTCAATAGTTACTACGCTGCATCGAATTAAGTAAAACTTTGCACGCTATTTTAAAGAATATGAAGAGATAAAAACGCATTGTATAAACTGTGCGTGTGGTTGATTTTAGCTCACACATGGCAATATACACTGAAGAGCCAAAGAAACTGGTACACCTGCCTAACATCGTGTAGGGCCCCGGGATGGGCACGCAGAAGTGCCGCAAAGCGATGGTACATTGACTCGACTGATGTCTAAATTAGTTCAAAATGGCTCTGTGCACTATGGAACTTAACATCTATGGTCATCCGTCCCCTAGAACTTATAACTACTTAAACCTAACTAACCTAAGGACATCACACAACACCCAGTCATCACTAGGCAGAGAAAATCCCTGACCCTACCGGGAATCGAACCCGGGAACCCGGGGGCGGGAAGCGAGAACGCTACCGCGCGACCACGATCTGCGGACTGGGAGTATGGGAGGGAACTGACACCATGCATCCTGCAGGGCTCTCCAAAAATACGAGGATTTATCGCTGCCTCGGAGATTCTGTGTCCCGTCGCTCGTACGCCGACTATAACACCATGTTAAAACACGCTTGAATCTTGATAACCTGCCGTTGCAGCGGTAACTGATCTAACAACTGCGCCAGACACGGCTAATATAGGCATTGCCGACCGCAACGCCATATTCTGCCTGTTTACATATCTCTGTATTTGAATACGCATGACTATACGAGTTTCTACTGCGCTTCAGTGTTCATAGTGTAGATAAGATGTCATATTTTATTTACAATTGATAGCAGAACGATATTTTATATCCGAAAGACGTTCGTGCACGATACACCCATTTTCGTCATTGCGAATCGGGAATGATGTGGTAAGAACAATGGTGATATTTCAGGAACAATTCAAGATATCGAATCAAAGGTTTTTGCAAATGATATCACGCAAAGAAGCACATAGATAGAACGATACATAATCGAAATCTTTTATTCACTGAGATATGGAAGGAACCGGTCCGTAGTACAGAGAGGTTGGCGGCTCAGGATGCTTACACGCGTCCATAGCACCGTAGGAAAACTTAAGCTGCCCATGTATACACGTCCACAGTAGAAAAATAGTTAAGGTTTACTTTTGGGAGATGTGAGGGACAAAACTCCTTTCAGCCAACAGATTTTTAATTTCCATAGGTTTCATATCCAAATTAAGGCGAATATATTTGAACAGTCTTTAGCTAATTTCCTTCTCCGTTCTTAATCTATCCTATTTGATACTCTTTACTCCAAAGATCCTATCGTCGACGAGACATTAAACTTTATAAATCATCCATTCTGCCTTTTTTTCATTTTAATTATTAGAATGCAAGCGAAACAACATTTCATCCGTTGTCTTTTCTTGCATGTGTAAAGATGCATACGAAGGATGTTCGAAATATTCTGTGTCTTATAAAGAAAACTCAAGAGGTTATGTAAATCAGTACAGTCCAGTAACTTACAAGTACTGTTAACAGGCCTACACACGACAAAGCATGATTTTCAGTCTTAGTGATTTTTATTATATGGGCACTAGGCCGTAGTCTAAGGCATATTTCTGTGCACAACGTTTCGTCTCCTGCTGCTGGAGACATCAGCACAAACCTGTAAGATGCAGAAGGCCCAGCTGTTCGAACATAACCGCGCAACTGTCAGCTCGCGACATTACCACGCCGACGTCTTTTCCTTCATTTAACACTTACCTAATTTCTGTCTGTCTTTTCTGCTAAAGTTGATTTTAATTTCTATAGCCTCTCTATAGATCCATTCATCGAATGACTAGAAATAGATAAAATTATAATATCGAGATATTTAATAACAGTTCGGAAACGTAGTGCATAGAAATAAACCTTAGACCATGGTTTAATTCCCGTATAATAAAACAGAAAAGATGAGAGACTGAAATCAGACGAGAACTAAATGAAGACAAAGACGTCTTTCTGACAACGTCACGACCCGACTGTTGCGCAGTTCTCTACAGATACGAGTTCGGCGTTCGGAGCTTAAGTTTGAAAATACTAACTGCGTTTTTATAGTCTCTGATGATGGCTTCACCTTATGGAGTCAAAACGCTAGACACAGAAACATTGTTCGCAATAGATTAACGCCCGTGTACCGAAAGTCACCTTGGATGTAAATACCGACTGTGAAAGACTGCACTGGAAAATTAGATTTCTTAGACTGTGCAAAATAACACCTGCCTTTCCTTCAACCTCATCTTTTGACGTCAGTCATTGCCCACATAACGATTACATTATAAAAATTAAGAACGTTAAAGGCGTCTGGAAGTAATTGGCTCTAGAAACCATATCGAGGCCTCAAACCCTGGATGCCGTAGGTGGTGGAACATGCCGGCCCTCTCTACTCTATCCTGTCATCTTTTAATTTTCCTCTTAAAAGTCAAATATTATAATTTCCGCTTTCACATTTATGTACATTTTACGTCTAATAAGTATAAGTAAAAGCTGCATTATATAAACAATAAGAGGAAGAAAAGAGAAAATGAAAAGAGTCCGTTCCCACGTTGTAGGGACGGTCAACGGTGCACGTGTTGGTTTTTATGGGGATGACCTTTAGCTATGCACACTACCAGATGCAGCAGCTAAGAGACCTCAACTTCCGACGCAGCCGGCCACAAATATACAGGGGGGAAAAAAAGACAGTTCTTAAAATTATTGTCTCGTGAATTTTTATTGAGCATCGTTTAAACAGACTCGTCAGACGTTGTTGTTACATTTTCTGACGTACATGTGAAATAATTTTTACTGTTTTCTGTAGAGAACACGCACAGTAAGTACACATATATAACTCACATCTGTAGAGGAATCGAGATGCAAACCGAGAACCACTGCATAGCGAGGCAGATAATTTGTTTCAAGACATGATTTCTGCTTCATAATACCGAAAGGATGAGTTTTCTTCGCACAGTTTGCAAGATTATTAAATAATATAGTGTAACTGTATATTAAACTTCGGTGAAGGGCTGAAAAGCGTTATGACTAATAGCACACACACACACACACACACACACACACACTCTCTCTCTCTCTCTCTCTCTCTCTCTCTCTCTCTCTCTCTCTCTCTGTGTGTGTGTGTGTGTGTGTGTGTGTGTGTGTGTGTGTAGCGTGTGTGTGTGTGTGTGTGTGTGTGTGTGTGTGTGTGTGTGTGTGTGTGTGTGTGTGTGTGTGTGTGTTTGTTAGAGAGAGAGAGACAGTCAGTTCTGTTTACAATATTGCTTGAAGACGGTGCGTAACGTTACATGTTATCGGCCCGCCGATCACGCGTTGGCTCGTGTTCTGTTTGTTTGTACTAGTGTGTACTGGAGGCGCAGAGAAGAACCAGAAGCGCTTCGCACTCGTGCGCATCCTTGATTTATGCGCGCATGTGAAATTCGAGGGCGCGACTGTTGTGTACGTTACCGCCGTCGCCACAAATGGGAAATTTCAGCGGCCGGTGAGCGTGTTTGGAGATTTATGCGGGCCACCGCTGGCCGCCGATACGTGCGCCTCGCCGTGTCGATGGCGCGCCAGATGCGTTGCAGAAGGACAGATCAGAAGAGGCGCCGATTCATCCTCGCCGAAGCGCCTCTGTGTAATGCCAATCTCGACCTTTCACTGGCGCCCCGTTTGCTCCAGCCATCGCGCGAAATCTTTGACTTCGGGCCGGCCTTTATTCAATTATTTGTTCCTTTCTGAAGCGTTGGTGAGAGCCCTGTGCAACAGGCCGCAGTCTTTTCAGTCCTGAAGGCTTTCTGATTCGAGCGTCACAAGACGACTATGCGGAATTCTTTATTACTTTCAGAGCCGTGCGATAAGAAGGTCTGTGAGATCGTGCGTGTGTGTGTGTTTGTTTGTGTTCTCAAGCTCTTCGGTGCTTTCAGCGTACAGAGACTGCAAGCGTTCAAGGCGATGTGAATAATGCGCCCAGTACGTTTCCTAGGAACAAGCACACGGTTTAGTGAAGAACTTCAGCAAACATATTCAGTAGGTTGTAAACTAATTTTTGTTCACAACTTGCGATTTTGGTTTCAGGTACTTAGAGGCAACTTAAGGACGGCGAAGGTAGCGATATGAAACTTTCAGACCAAATACGTGATGGGAGAAATTTTAAAATGTATAATCTGATTGAAAACGATTCTTCGACTCTGCGGCGCTGTGTCTCGTGTTTAGAACTTTTCTGGTGGATTAAAATCTTATGCCGAACTGGCACGAGTAACCTTTCATGGGAAATGTTCTTACCGAGTGAGCTAGCCGGGAGCGACTCACAACCGGCTCTCACAGCTTCATTTCTCTCTCCTAATTTGCTAACTTCACAGGAGAACTGGCCCATCACGGTAGGCACATAATACTTCTCCTTTTGTCTCTATTTTTAGGTTTTTGTATCTAAATCGGTAAAAACGGAACACTTACAGGATCACATTGTCGTCCATCTATCCGTCTGTCTATGCAACTGTTAAAAACGGATTTTCGCAGGCACGGGTAGACGTATCAAGGTGAAATTTGTGTCATATGATTCCTTGGCGGTGTAAAGTATTGAATCTTCTAATTCAATGCAGTCACATATTTCAATACTCGCAAACTCACTCATTACATTCTATTACGTACTTTTCGTTTAGAGTGAAGAAATTTTGCGAGAAGTAAGGTTCTGCACTAAAACCAAAGGAAAAATTCGAGAACTGTAAATTTCTAATTATATGACACTGATTTATTTTATTTTATTTTATTTTTTTTTTTTTCATTTGATATCTGACTGTCGGTCTGTCCATCCATGTGTTAAGACCCCTTTTTCTCGGGACTGTGCGGACGTCTCAAATTGAAATTTATGTCACATACTAAATACTAAGATCAATAGTCCGTTAGCGGTATAATACACTTTAACTTCTAAGATTATGCTTTTTCAGCGTTCCTCTGTCTCCCTGTGGCATGATCATGTGGGTGGGGTATGGATGCGACATTGAAACATGCTTGAATAAAACGGCAAATGATCCCTCTAAAACTCCTCAGCTTCGGAAAAGCCTCCGTGTCACCCTTTATTGAGGATTTTAAAAATGTATCTGTATAGACACGACCCATGAAAAAAGAGTATCAGGCGCCTACAGGCAGGCTACACTGCTGCTCTTGCGCCTGAGAGTAAGCCATCCAGAAACGCAGAGTGTGGAGTGGGTTGCTTGTCTGCCAGCGCCTAGGACGTCGTCACTGCTTCTGTCTGTTCTCGCCAATATGAATGAATGGACCGAAGTTCTGGTACGAAGAAAAAGCCAACAACATCACAGAACCACCTACGCTTTGAAATACAGCCTCCACACACTGCTGGTTAAAAGCCGCATTTGGCTGCCGGTGCACTCGACGCTTTCATTCACTAGCAAAGTAGCAAAATCGCGACTAATCGGACCACACTACACGCTTCCAGGCAGCTATTGTTTAGTTCTTTGTTTATTGGCCCAATGAAGACTTGCAGCTTCATGTTCTGTGGCGAGCCACGGCCTTTTACGAGGTATCTACCTTCAGATGTCCATTTCGGAATATCGAAATTAAAAGTGCTATTACTTATTCCACTTTTCTCTTCCTAGTGACATTTAAATGTGCGGCATCTGACTATTTGTTACAAATTTTTGGGTGGTAGAGCAACAGGTCTATTATCTATAACGCTTTACCAAAAAAAAACACAAATAAGTGGCAGTGCCTCGGAAATAATTCATATTTAATAATGCATCTTATACAAATAAAAATCTATACGCAAATCAACCAACGACAGGTATCCATCGTTCAGTACCCTCCAATTTTATTATCTGCGTAGAGCAAAGTTATTCTTTAACGAAAGAGTGATTTTTGAAATGTATAAACACCTTGAACATTATGTGGAGAAAGTGCACCGGCCTAGGACCGCCTGTTGACCCACGCCAATTAGTCTTTATAAAGTAACTACACAGCCATTTGTCTGCCGCTCAGACGTTCTGACATTCTGAAAATTGTTTCCAGCTCTTTGCATAACAGCGAGAAATCAGTGTTCCGTTAGGTATTTAGCAGAGGGGTGAGAGCTCTGTTCTCGTTGGCGTATTTAATCCAGTTTCGTCTCTGCAGGAGAACGCTTGACGTGAGCAAATATGGGTAGGTTGTTAAGAGCGGATTTGCACAATTACCTTCGCGGCTCTCAGAAGAAATGCTATTCTGGCAACTCTGCATTATTTCGCCCTTTCTTGTTCTCAAGTTTGAAGTTAACAGTAGCTCTTACAGTCATTCTTCCGTCCGTTATGAGAAGGTTTTCAGGACATTAGTGGCGTGAATTGTATCGCAGAAAGCTTTTCGTGATTCTGAGAGAAGGAATTTAATGCGAAAGTGAAGTACCTAGCGGCATTATCTTGCAAACGTTTTGATGTAGAAATCCGCCGTACTGACTAAACCGTTTCAGATCTCTACCGCTAAGCATAAAAATATTCGAGAGAATAAAGCAACAAAGCAGCAAGTTCCGTCTATAATGTCGTCAAATACAGACTCGTATACAAAGAGATACGATAGGATCTCTCACTGCACTACCACTAGAATCTAAAACCAACACGCTGTATTTCAGTTTGTAGCCATACGTAAAAATAACGTAGAATTCTGCGTAATAGAGGAAGCACAGTACTTTATAACGTCAAAAAAAAAAAAAAAAAGACAGTGAAAGAGAAGGAAAAAGCACACACAAAACATCGGACCAAGTACTAGTGTAAACAAAAACTCTTACAGAAAGAATAAATTCTCGAAACGCGTCGTACCAAGTACGAGTATGAAAAAATACGTAACTGGCACACCGTTTCATTTTTTAAATTATGAATATTTCTGTTATTACACGCAGTGCACGTATTTATCTGCTTCGCTACAAAGAATTTTGTATTCCTTCTGTGTATGCATATTCTTTCATATTGGAAGAAACACTGATAACTACACTGATGTCTTTCTAAACAAAATCAGATTTCGAATGATTGAACACAATTTTTGCGAGCTCTTAATACACATAGCACCAGCATGAAACGTACGTCTTCATCATGACGCCAGCATAGTCACTTTTGTTGGCACGAAGACAACAGGAGAACGAAGACGGTACTAAATCACGATGATCGATGAATGGGTTATGATGCTAACATTTTGTTATCGCACAGTTAGGCTAACAGGACAATGTTACGGGATGATAAGGCATAGAATGAGGAGATTCTACACATAATCGGCGAGGAAAGGAATATATGGAAAACATCGACAAGAGGAAGGGACAGGATGATAGGGCATTTGTTAAGACATCAGGGATTAGCTTCAGTGGTACTAGAGGGAGCTGTAGAGCGTAAAAACTCTAGAGGACGACCGAGTTATGGAATGCATCGAGCAGATAATTGAGGACGTAGGTTGCAAGTGTTAGTCCGAGTTAAAAAGGCAGGCACAGGATAGCAATTCGTGGCAGGGCGCATAAATCAGTCAGGTATGTATACAGATGACTGAAAAAAATGAAAAAAAAAAGAAAACTATTTCACCTAAGTGAGCGAGAAAGAAAACAGTGGGACAACATGATGTACACTAGGCGGCACAAGAGGCCTATTTACGTGCCAGAACAATTTTGTGCAGCGGCTACCTTTTGGAACAGTAAGTGGAAGAGAGCGAGGTCTTTAAGTTCAAACTCAGCCAACAATACAGATACGAAGTCAGTCACAGGTCTCGAGCAGAGACCAACAGGATAGATACGAGGGTCACTCCAAAAAATATGCACACTATTTTTGTAAAAATATAGTTTTCATTCTGCATGTGTGAAAGTTTTACAGTGTGTAGGTAAATCCTTCCCGCTTGTTTCCAAACTTCGTTCAATCTGTTCCCGTGAGTGGCGCCGTCGCAGCATATCTTCAAGATGGCTGCTACACTTGACGTTCGTCAGAAGCAACGTGCCGTCATAGAATTCCTGTGCTGTGAAAACGAGACAGTGGAAACATCCACAAGAGGTTGAAAGAGGTGTGTGGAGATGCTGCTGTTGATCGCAGTAACGTTAGTCGGTGGGCAAGCAGGTTACGTGATGAAAGCGGGCACGGCAATATTGAGGATTGTCCTCTCAGCGGCAGGCCTCGTACTGCACGCACTCCAGACAGTGTGCTGAGAGTTAACGAATTGGTGACTGCTGACAGACGCATCACAGTGAACGAATTGTCACACTACGTTGGGATAGGGTTAGGATGTGTTTGGAGAATACTGAAAGCGTTGGCGTTAAAAAAGGTTTGTGCCAGGTAGGTTCTCAGGATGTTGACAGTGGCTCACATAGAAACAAGGAAAACGGTATGCAGCGAACTTTTGGAACATTACTAGAATAGTGGAGATGAATTTCTTGGAAGAATTGTGACAGGTGATGAAACAAGGCTCCATCATTTTTCACCAGTGACGAAGAGGCAATCAATGGAGTGACGTCACGCAAATTCACCCAAGAAAAAAAAATTCGAAACAACACCTACTGCTGGAAAAGTTATGGCTACGGTGTTTTTAGATTCCGAAGGACTCTTGCTTGTGGACATTATGCCAAGTGGAACCACCATAAATTCTGATGCATATGTGACACTGAAGAAACATCAAGCTCGACTGAGTCGTGTTCGACCACATCAGCAAAAGCAGGATGTTTTGCTGTTGCACGACAATGCATGCCCACATGTCAGTCAAAAAACCATGAAAGCCATCACAAAACTTGGATGTACAACACTGAAACACCCGCCTTACAGTCCTGACCTGGCTCCATGTGACTATCATCTCTTTGGGAAACTAAAAAACGCTCTTCGTGGAACAAGGTTTGAAGATGATGACTCCCTTGTGCACGCTGCCAAACAGTGGCTCCAACAGGTTGGTCCAGAATTTTACCGTGTGGGTGTACAGGCGCTGGTTCCAAGATGGCGTAAGGCAGTTGCGAGGGATGGAAATTATGCGGAGAAATGAAAATACTGTTCCTAACCGCCAAAAAGTCCAACCAAACAGGATAGTAAGTTTAAGACTACGCTTGATTTCCGCGGTTTCCACATTAGTTCTTGGCGCTTTTGATCGATGAACGAAAATAAGCGAACGGTGTGAGAGTGCCGTTGTGGGGCGGCGGGTGGAATAATAGAATAAACGTTTTGTATTTATGCTGTTTTCCGTTCTCAACACTGGCTCTCTAACTGCAATATTGGCAACCAGAAAGTGATTAGCAAAACGTGAAGCCTGTAATTAGAATTCCTAGTGCCCACTTCATGAGAAATACATTTATAGCTACAGCTTATAGCTCTGAGAAATTAGAAGATTGTCTGGGATTCGTAATCAAAAACCATGTTCTCTAAAATGTTCACTATATTCTGAAAATCGCAGACCAAAAAGAATCCACACAATCCAACTACCAGAGCAGTTCAGAGTCTAATGCGCTGATGCAACTATAACTGTTCAAATTAAATGTTTAAGTGAATGCTCGCCAAAATTTGATGATAATTTTCATCAAACGCCACACTAATAATGGTAGAATGTCTGTCCTGCGGCAGCACGTGAAAATACGACATACGCAAACTAAAGATAGATCATTAACGTCATCCCAAAATTAACACTCACTCGAAAACGATTTCATGGTTACACGTATCCCGAGTAACTTATTACTGCATCCGAGGCTGTTTATATCAACGATACCCAAGCGACGCGACTCGCGAAACAGGTGGTGCGCTAATCAGCGTCTGGAGAGAACTGGGGACTACCTTCCACGCGCAGCATTCTTACATATAAAGCCGCGGTGCGGACGGCTAAGGGAACGCCTGATCAAATATGCTCTCCCGACTAGCCCCTGGGCTAGTAATGCACCACTTTAAGTTATCGAATAAATCATTGCTTCCTTTGCTGATGGCCGATGAACCTCTCAATTTAAATGTGCAATCAGGACACAGGTAAGTAATCATAATAGAAAGTCTGACATGGCTAACTCAAATATTTTGGGCGACAGAATTAATTTAATTACACAACACGCAGTAGACGAGCTCTGAACTTGCCCTTTGGAGATATGCTATCGCTATAGCTTTATAGTTATTCAGTTTAAACTTCTCACATCTTCATGATTATAGCGGATCTCCTTTCTACTTAAATTTAAACATCCTAGCTTTATTTATTCGCCTACTTAATCTATCTTGCTTCCTTAATTTCTAAGACAAAGACCAGAAAATCATGAATTTCAACTAAAATTTTAATTTGTGAGATCCAGAATACCGTTTCTACTAAATTATTACGGAAAAGGAATCTAAATAAATTTTTTTAAGTTTCTAGCTCTTTTCTGTTGCGCCAACGATTTTTACAGAAAAAGTCCAAATTTCGAAAATGGTTAAAATTATTGAACTGATATTCAACACATATTGATTTAGTCTTACTCCTGACATGATAGAAGCGTTTCAGGTTATTTACTTGATTTTTAAACTATTGCGCAACATTTATGACGTCAGTGCTAGTTACAGCGGACTGTCTGACACACAATGATGTGAATTTTATAAGGCGTGAGTAGGTTGCTTCCCTACACCGTCATGCAAGGTTCCGCAATGTAAGTCACCACTCCCCTTTGAAATTGGCAAAGCAGGGCACAGAGCCAGTACGAGCATGTGGGTGCGCCCTTAGTAAGCCTTGGTCCTTTGCCTGCGGTCGTTTCTGGGTCGCCCGGCGAGCAGGACCCTGCGGAGGTCGACGTCGCGCGTGTCCTATCTTGGGGAGATTAGTTTGCGCCTCCCTCGCCGCAGTTCATCACCTAAAAGCTGTAAAATATTTCGCAGCACGCAGCGCAGCAAGTGGAGCGCGATGGGCTCCCTCCGCCCCTAGTAGGCAGGCCTGGAGCCATAATGTCTTCACGCAGTGGTGCGTCGCTGCACCTCGCTCGCATTGTCTCGCCGCGCCGCCCCTCCCTTGTGCGTGCCCTGTCGCGTTGCAGCTGTTGTCTAGCGAATGTAACGCTCCGTAGGCTCGGCCATTGTGCAGCTTCCGGCTGGGTGCCTTCTGTTCGGTGACCGACTAAACCTATCAGTCCTCGTCAAGACGTTTCCAGAAATTAACCCCGTACGTAAGGTTATTATTTATGTTTCCGATTCCGGCTAAATGCAGTTAACTTGTAATTTTATTGTGGTAAGTGCTACAGCTATCTTTTCGTATTCGTAATACTGAACCAAAGGTAAATACTCCACAAACAAATTACTTTCCAGACTTACACAACGAGGCGAGGTCAATAAGTAAGACAACACTTTTTTTTCTCGGCCAATTTCAGTTGAAATATTATGAAATTTGTTATGACATATCATCAAATACTTCCACTTCAGCCACTGTAGTTTCATGAACTTCCAATACGAGGCGCCACTTTACAAAATATACACTCCTGGAAATTGAAATAAGAACACCGTGAATCATTGTCCCAGGAAGGGGAAACTTTATTGACACATTCCTGGGGTCAGATACATCACATGATCACACTGACAGAACCACAGGCACATAGACACAGGCAACAGAGCATGCACAATGTCGGCACTAGTACAGTGTATATCCACCTTTCGCAGCAATGCAGGCTGCTATTCTCCCATGGAGACGATCGTAGAGATGCTGGATGTAGTAATGTGGAACGGCTTGCCATGCCATTTCCACCTGGCGCCTCAGTTGGACCAGCGTTCGAGCTGGACGTGCAGACCGCGTGAGACGACGCTTCATCCAGTCCCAAACATGCTCAATGGGGGACAGATCCGGAGATCTTGCTGGCCAGGGTAGTTGACTTACACCTTCTAGAGCATGTTGGGTGGCACGGGATACATGCGGACGTGCATTGTCCTGTTGGAACAGCAAGTACCCTTGCCGGTCTAGGAATGGTAGAACGATGGGTTCGATGACGGTTTGGATGTACCGTGCACTATTCAGTGTCCCCTCGACGATCACCAGAGGTGTACGGCCAGTGTAGGAGATCGCTCCCCACACCATGATGCCGGGTGTTGGCCCTGTGTGCCTCGGTCGTATACAGTCCTGATTGTGGCGCTCACCTGCACGGCGCCAAACACGCATACGACCATCATTGGCACCAAGGCAGAAGCGACTCTCATCGCTGAAGACGACAGGTCTCCATTCGTCCCTCCATTCGTCCCTGTCGCGACACCACTGGAGGCGGGCTGCACGATGTTGGGGCGTGAGCGGAAGACGGCCTAACGGTGTGCGGGACCGTAGCCCAGCTTCATGGAGACGGTTGCGAATGGTCCTCGCCGATACCCCAGGAGCAACGGTGTCCCTAATTTGCTGGGAAGTGGCGGTGCGGTCCCCTACGGCACTGCGTAGGATCCTACGGTCTTGGCGTGCATCCGTGCGTCGCTGCGGTCCGGTCCCAGGTCGACGGGCACGTGCACCTTCCGCCGACCACTGGCGACAACATCGATGTACTGTGGAGACCTCACGCCCCACGTGTTGAGCAATTCGGTGGTACGTCCACCCGGCCTCCCGCATACCCACTATACGCCCTCGCTCAAAGTCCGTCAACTGCACATACGGTTCACGTCCACGCTGTCGCGGCATGCTACCAGTGTTAAAGACTGCGATGGAGCTCCGTATGCCACGGCAAACTGGCTGACACTGACGGCGGCGGTGCACAAATGCTGCGCAGCTAGCGCCATTCGACGGCCAACACCGCGGTTCCTGGTGTGTCCGCTGTGCCGTGCGTGTGATCATTGCTTGTACAGCCCTCTCGCAGTGTCCGGAGCAAGTATGGTGGGTCTGACACACCGGTGTCAATGTGTTCTTTTTTCCATTTCCAGGAGTGTATTAAAAAGAATCATCCAATTTGGCACGTATGTATTTCTGAAACTAATAAACATATGCAATGACTTTTGGTTTTTGATAAACGGGAAACAAAAAAAAATTCATAACTTTTCATAGATGTTCAATAAGTCCCCCTTGAAATGCACAGCATATATCAATGCGGTATTCAGAGTGTTCCCATACTGCACCGAGCATGTCTTGAGTTACATCTTCCGCATCTGCTGTTAAGTGATGCCGCCCGCGGTGGTCTCGCGGTTCTAGGCGCGCAGTCCGGAACCGTGCGACTGCTACGGTCGCAGGTTCGAATCCTGCCTCGGGCATGGATGTGTGTGATGTCCTTAGGTTAGTTAGGTTTAAGTAGTTCTAAGTTCTAGGGGACTGATAACCACGGCAGTTGAGTCCCATAGTGCTCAGAGCCATTTGTTAAGTGATGTCTGTGTTCATTCATTGTTGTTGGTAAGGAGGCACATAAACAGAGACTTTTATAAATTCTCACAAGAAATAATCACGTACGATCAGGTCCTGTGACCTTGGAGGCTGACTCATTTGGTCCAGTGCGACCGATCCATCGTTCTTTAATCCTTTGATTTAAAAATTTGCGCATTTGCAGATGTCAGTGTGGCGGTACCCCATTCTCTTGTTAAATGAAGTCGTTCGAATCAGTCTCCAACTGTGTAAAAAGTAAGTTCTTATGCATATCGAGATATGTGCTTCCTGTAACAGTGTTCTCGGCAAAGAAAAATGGGCCATACATCTTTTCCTGTGAGACTCCACAAAACACCTTTAGTTTTGGAGAGTCTCTCTCATGTTGTACAACTTCATGTGGCTGTTTCTTACTCCGTATTCTTACATTGTCGGTTCACCTATCGATTTAAATGGAATGTTGCCTCGTCACTAAATACTAAGCGTGGCAGAAAACTGTCATCGTCCATCTTGCCAAGAATGAAATTACAGAACTGCTGTGGTGTGCATACTGTAAGACCTTCAGTACACAGACCATCAGATTATTTGACTTGTCGCTCTAATGAAGTAGGCGAGTGTCAGCAATATGTCTCGTGGTCTTATTGTGGCGTGTTTATCTTCTGCCGTTAGGTCAGACGATAGAAATGCCACTTGCACGCTTAGAGTAGCAGATTGACGGTGACCAAATTTAAAAAGAACTTGATTAATTTTCACACACATTTATTAAAATAATAAAAAGTATAGACATTACATAACTTGATTCTGGATGCTATTTACAATTGACAATCTGTAGTTCCTTTGGTCTTGGTATGTTAATCATATTCTCACATATCTCTGATACTTGACAAAGTGTCTATACATTTCTCTTCATGCCTATGTACAGGATTATGATAATCTTCTTAGGTGCTGACTGAAACTTGACTATAGACTGGTACAGACTGGTGCAAGCAAATGCAGACTGACTGATCGGAGGTCTGTACACTCATTATAATACCTTGCGCATTCAGGTATCACTGCGCGAGTGTGATCTGCGAGGAGAAAAGATTCCACGTTAGCAGCAATCTCATTGGCTGCGTTACATATTATTACGCTGATCGGCGGAAGCAGAATTTGGTCCGTCTCTAAGGCAGCGCCATCTCGTAGTGCGGAGACGGACGAGCGCTGCGCCTGCGCTGTTTTCCTTAGCGGGGCGCGCTCTAGTGGGAAAGTTGTGTACGCGCTGATGGCTCTGAGCACCATGGGATTTAACTTCTAAGGTCATCAGTCCCCTAGAACTTAGAACTACTTAAACCTAACTAACCTAGGGACATCACACACATCCATGCCCGAGGCAGGATCCGAACCTGCGACCGTAGCGGTCGCATGGTTCCAGACTGTAGCGCCTAGAACCACACGGCCACATTAGTACGCGCTGACTACGCGTAACTATGTACACAACAACTCCACACGTTGTTGTTTGTCACCTTCACGAAGAACTTGTAGTAGTTGAATATTGTATTGTCTCATGAGTAAACGTCGACGCAACACACGCCAGACGGACATGGGGGGCATGTTGCTCTGTCAAGCTGCATGACGAATGTGTTTCTGCGGACTCCTTGCGAAACTATGGCGGATGCGTTCGACGTCTGCGTCAGACACTCGGGGACGGCCCGGCGATTTGCCTTTACACAGACAACCTGTTTCGCGAAATCGTTCACCCCATCGTCTAATGATCTGTGGGGTAGGAGGATCCACACCATACCCAGTACGAAAGTCACGATGAACAGTTATTACTGACCTGAATGGTGCAAAACATAGAAAACAAAACGTTTTCTGTTGTCTCGACATCACTTTTAGTAGAACTGAAGTGGGCTCACACTGCTGCTACCTAACGCGAACCATGTAAAACTGGAGAGTTTGCTCTTTCCAACAGTACAATTTTCACACACATATCTCAAATAACAGTCATGATTTTTTTTTTTTTTAAACCGGGTGATTCTTTTTGATCCATCTTGCATATAGCCTTCAAAATGGCGTCTGTAACGGAGGTGCGTATCAGACAGACAGCTGTCATTGAGTTTCTTTTGGCGAGGGAACCAGAGCATCGCAGATATTTAGAGGCCCTTGAAATTCTCTACGAAGGCCTGGCAGCGAACAAAAGCACGGTGAGTCGTTAGGCGAGCCGTCTGTCATCGTGGCAACAAGGTCGTGCATGCCGTGACTCCTGCAATGTTGGAACTTGCAGAAACACCCATTCTAGGTGATCGACGACAGATCAGTCACATCTGCTCATCTGGACGTCTCTGTTCATAGTGCTGACATACTCGTTCACTAGTTTGTGTACTTAAAGGTATGTGCCTACTAGCTTCCTTGCCGCCTAACTCCTCCCGTACAACGGTACCGACCGGCCGCCGTGTCATTCTCAGTCTATAAGCGTCACTGAATGCGGATATGGAGGGACATGTGATCACCACACCGCTCCCCTGGCCGTATGTCAGTTTCCAAGACCGGACCCGCCACTTATCAATCAAGTAGCTCCTGAGATTGCCTCACAAGGGCTGAGTGCACCTCGCTTGCCTACAGCGCCTGGCTGACCGGATGGGCACCCATCCAAGTGCTAGCCCAGTCCGACAGCGCTTAATTTCGGTAATCTGACGGGAACCGGTGTTACCAGTAAAACTGAAAAACTGGCTTGAGCGTGGTCGTCACCAGAAAAATGCAAACGAATTTCTCCATGACAACGCGAGGTCTCACTCATGTCTGCGAACCAGAGAGAAGCTGACAAAACTTCATTGGTCTATTCTTCCTCATCCACCCTACAACCCACATCTCGCACTTTCCGATTCCGATTAGTTTGGCCCAATGAAGGATGTACTTCTGGCCGGGTTCATAATCCGGGAGTGGAACATGCGATGGTTCGGTGAGGATTTGGTCAACCAAATCGTGGTACTCCATGGGCGTTCTTCAAGGTGGCACTGCCAAAGTACATACGACCGTTTGGGCTAATCAGGTCCATCTCATGGTGCAATGTTTGTTGCTTAATGGTGGCGCTGTATTCCAAGACGAGAAGGCACCTTTTCACGCAACTCACAGCAGGGATGGTTTTGTGAGCACGGGGATGAATTCTTACGTCTCCCCTGAGCACCATACTCACCAGATTATACGACCGTTTGGGCTAATCAGGTCCATCTCATGGTGCAATGTTTGTTGCTCAATGGTGGCGCTGTATTCCAAGACGAAAAGGCACCTGAATAGTTTCGTTTGACTGCTTTAACAGATTAGGTCGCAGCAGCAAACTATTAAATTTATAACGGCTTTTGCTTGTATAACTGTTTATTTTGATCTTGAAGTTCAGTAATAGGCTGAAATTACGACCATTCTGGTCTCCTCCGGAAGCGATTACCAACTGCGATTCCCAGTAACCGATACCGCTGTCGCACGCTAGTCCTGTAGCACTCAATCCAAAGATAGCCAATAAGCAACGGAAGGATAGATGGAGACGTGCGAGTCTGAACATCAAGCCTTCTCGTGTTCCAAAACTTTTCACAACATTTCAGAGAATGAGAGCTTGTAGCTCAATTGATGGCGACCAGTCTGTCTGATGAGGTAGGAGCAGGCGACATTCGGATTCCGGGTAAAACCGCTCCCCCCCCCCCCCCCTTTGCCCCCTTCTCTATTTACTTCAGACTCATCCTTAACAATACAGGTACGGTTAACGCCGTTTGTGATTGACGCTGCAGTTGTCGTCCGACGATATCCCATATGTGCTCGATTGGAGACAGATCTGGTGATCGAGCAGGCCAAAGCAACATGTCGACACTCTGTAGAGCATATTGGGCTACAACAGTGGTATGTGGGAGAGAATTATCCTGTTGGAAGATATATCCTGGAATGCTGTTCATGGTTGGCAGTCGAATTACCAGACTGAGGTACAGATTTATAGTCAGGGTGCATGAGTTAACCACGAGTCTCCTGCTGTCATACGAAATCACACCACAGGCCATAACTCAAGGTGTACGTCCAGTGCGTCAAGGACGCTGGTAGGTTGGTTGTAGACTCTCGACTGGCCTCATAGGCACAGAGGCGGATCCAGCTTTCATCAGAAAACACAACAGACCTCCCCCCTGCTCTCCAATGAACTCTCGCTTGACACTGTTGAACTCACAAGTGGCGGTGATTTGGGGTCAATGGAATACGCGCTACAGGGCACCTGGTTCGAAGCTTTCCATGAAGTAACTGATTAGTAACAGCTCGTTCTATCACTGTAGTGACAAATGCTGCTCATATTGCTACTGCAGATGGAGTACAATGGTCCAGAGTCATACACCGAATACGATGGTCTTCCCCTTCGGTAGTGCCACGTGGCCGTCCGAGAACGGTCTTTTTGTGACCGTATATTCGCATGACCACCGCTACCAGCGATCATATACAGTGAATGCAATCCTGCCTAGTCCTTGTGTAAAATCGCAGATTCATCATCCAGCTTCTTGTAGCCCTATTACACGACCTCGTCCAAATTCAGTAAGGCCGGCCGTTGTAGCCGAGCGGTTTTAAGCGCTTCAGTCCGGAACCGCGCTGCTGCTACGGTCGCAGGTTCGAATCCTGCCTCTGGCATGGATGTGTGTGATGTCCTTAGGTTAGTTAGGATTAAGTAGTTCTAAGTCTAGGGGACTGATGACCTCAGATGTTAAGTCCCATAGTGCTCAGAGCCATTTGAACCATTTGCATTCAGTGAGGTCTTGATGATGGCGTCTTTGTCACCTTAAAGGCATTCTTGACTAACATCAACTCATCACGTCCAATCTCAAAGATGACTAACGCTCATGACTGTTACAGCGTCTATTTAATACAAACGTGGTGCTACTCTTACGCGATTGGCGCCAAATTTGTATAGACGTCACTTGTCAGATGTAAAAACAAGCATACCAACTTTTGTTTACTTCGCACAACTCGTTCTTGGTACTGCGATTTTTTTCGTCAGTATATATTTTGTTTCGATGTGTAGCTTACGTACGCAGTTTTCATTACGTTACGGGTTAAAGCAGTCGGCCGGTATCGGCAGTTTCAGTCTTTCCCCTTTCACTGCCTGGTATAGAACTTTCCACCTTGCTCTATCAGCAGCAGCACTGGAGGTCGATGTGACTACACACGGACTCACAGCCCAGACTCGGTAAACACTCGCTACTCCCGTGGGAGGCGTTGTGACTGGGAGCTGCTGTAGAGCAGAGGGGCTGGACGTGAGTGTAGAATTACGCCAGGGCAGCGTGCACATGTCAGGGGCGACAGACCCGTGGGGCAGTCCAGTCAAAACGCCGATTGGCGGTTGCGCTTCAAGTGTATAATTCAATAAATGTTCGTGTCATACAGGTGTTTCGATTATGAGCCCATGAAACGCGACAAAAATGAACCTCTAAATTTTGATGTAATGCACGCTGAATGGCCTGGATAAGACTCCTCTCTATAGAGTTTGAGAGAGTCACCTTACAAGTCGTCAGAAACAAAAATCAATGACGTATGTAAAGTAGGAAACTGTCGTATTTAACAACTCTGAATTTTTTTCTACTGTCCTGCGATAGCTGCACCAGCTATTTACAGCCCGCAACATGATGCCAAATCTTAATATCCTACGCTACTAGGCTTCGATTCATAAATGACAGAGAGGAAGATTGAAAGAAAGAAAGAACTGAGAATAGTCTGAATGCGAATATTTGGCGTAAGCTGAATAATGTTTCCCCGAATACGAATATAGCGGATTGGACAATCTGTGAATATCTAGGGATGAGGATATTGTGTATCACCCAGAAATAGTTTCCCTTTCATACACTGAAGTTAATTTAAAAGATCTTCTAGATTACAAACACTTTCTACAGGCTGTATTCGGAAGAGTAAGAAGAGTGGAGAGTGGATCGTATTGGTATGTTCGTGTAAAAAGAGAATTTATTGAACATTATATGTATGGCTGTACGTTTAACGTTAGCACATACAGATCGAATTCCCATCGATGGGCGAAGTAATCCTTTAGTTTTTAATGTTATTTACAGGTTTACTATTGATTCTTGATCATCATTCATAGGTCTTGGTTGTCCCACGAGCACGTGCTTGTTCCAAACCACTTACATACTTGTCTTCGCTGCTTCGTAATGGGTTCTTGTTTTCCGCACGCCATTCCAAAAAAAAATATCCAATGAAACTGTTTCAAAAAGGTTGCCGTCGGTTTTCTTTTATATTCTTCTCCAGCCGAACAGCCGTCAGGCTCTAACCACTTCGCAGTCGGCGATGTGTTGAGCCCACCCTCCGTGTGCTGACTTTGCCATTTTTATCGTAGATGATGCTTTTAGAAGGAAACATATACATAGTCTTGACTTCGCTCCCTATTCCTAGAAGGCCATATTTCGGCTATACGACAACTCAGTAACATCTGATATTCCCATATTTTGAGTATTTTCATTCACTAATTTCATACAGAATAATGTTCTGGGTAACTTATCTTTAAGAAAGTAAATCTTCCTCGCTTAAAAACGTCCCTTAAGAGTAAAATATGGTGCACATCCACGAAAATCTTGTAGATGTTTAAAACGTTTGGTATTCTGACTACTGCTTCACAGTGGATTTATTCCCTCATTACGTTTGTTGTAAATAATCTACTCTGGTTCAAAAGGAACAATGATGTACATAATTACAATACCAGAAGGAAAAATGAGACTCATTACTGCACATTAGCGTTGCCTTTAGCACAAAAAGGAGTGAACAAAGCTGCAACAAAAATTTTTGATGGCTTGCCCAGGGATATAAAGTAAAATTAAAAAAAAAAACTAAATAAGTTTCTCCTTTACAACTCGTTCTATGCTGTAGAAAAATTTATATTACTGTAACGTTTATACGGTTGTGGATAGGAATTGCTAACTCACATTTGTAAATATTTAAAAAACTACTTCATAAATGTTCAGCATGTACCCATTGGTAAAAATTAAGTTGTGGTATATACGTAAAACGACTCGTTCCACATAATTATGATTTACTGTGAAAATGACGCACAGAACATGAAACCAACTAACTAACTAACCAATAATGACAAATTTGACACGATACTTATGTTCGTTGGCAACAATTTCGATGGAACTTATTCTAGTCTTTTTTTTTTTGGGGGGGGGGGGGGGGGGGCGGGGGGGTGTTAGGATGTATGAGTACAAAGTCTACTGCGCAAATGTGAGAATAGAAGCCGAAATGTATTCATCACTGTCGTCATGATTTCTCTCCCAACGACTTTAACACTATTCGAAAAGAGAAGAAATCTTTATTGACATTCTGTGGAGTGCTTAGCTTTGAAAGTTTAATTTAAGCTATGTTTATTAGGCGAGGCAGTAGCAGAAAGATATATCTCCAGATGGGGAACTGCTATGTTCACACGGCTAGAAGTTACGTACCAATGGACAAAGGGATTGTGTACCTTTCTATTCAGTCATATTTTAAATGTAATTACCTACTCGAAGTTCATTAACACGCCTGTTTGCCCATATCGAATAATTACTCAACGTTTCGAGATGCTACCAAACAGAAGTCCATGACACAGTAAATTTCTTCTGTCCTCGTAAAAAAAATAAAAAAAGCCACATAACTCTCCACAAAAATTAATCTATTCTTATATGTTGGTGTGAAATGGCGTACCCATTTGTAAGGCGCGAGGGTTAAACGACCGTCATGGCATACAGAATCATGTTTTCCGTACCTAACGCTTAAGTCACTGCTGAGGTGAGACGTCCGCAAAGAACTCTTCATGCAAGTCCAATATCAATTTGCACTCCTACAGCTGCGCGGCGCATTCATCTACGCTACGAGACAACTCCAAAACGTAAGTTACACATTATTATGGTAGGCCAAGTAACTTTTATTGACTGCCACACAACACCTCAGATACATGGCATACTTTTTCAACATATTCACCACGTCTCTGGGAACGACGACCGGAACACTGTAAGTAAGATTTCAGTATCACTGCTGAAAACATTTATTGATTATTATGACAGCTCTTTCGGATGATTTTCATCTTCAAATACGTCTATGTTGTCCTGACATACACTATGTGATCAAAAGTATCCGGACACCCTCAACAACATACGTTTTTCATATTAGGTGCATTGTGCTGCCACGTATTGCCAGGTACTCCGTATACGCGATTTCGGTAGTCATTAGACGTGGTGAGAGAGCAGAGTGGGGCGCTGCGCGGAACTGACGGACCACGAACGTGGCCAGGTGATTGGGTGTCACTTGTGTCATACGTCCGTGCGTGAGATTTCCACACTTCTAAACATCCCTAGGTCCACTGTTTCAGATGTGATAATGAAGTGGAAACGTGAAGGGACACGTACAGCACAATACCGTACAGGCTGACCTCGTCTGTTGATTGACAGAGACAGCCGACAGTTATAGGCAGACATCTATCCACACCATCGCACAGGAATTCCAGACTGCATCAGGATCCACTGCAAGTACTATGACAGCTAGGTGGGAGGTGAGAAAACTTGGATTTCATGGCCTAGCGGCTGCTCATAAGCTACACAAGATGCCGGTAAATGCCAAACGACGCCTCGCTTGGTGTAAGGAGCGTAAACATTGGACGACTGAACAGTGGAAAAATGTTGTGAGGAGTGACGAATGACAGTGCACAATGTAGCGATCCGATGACAGGGTGGGGGTATGCCGACTACCCGGTGAACGTCATCTACCAGCGTGTGTAGTGTCAACAGTATAATTCGGAGGCGGTGCTGTTTTGGGTGTGGTCGTGTTTTTCATGGAGGGGGCTTGCAAATGGCTCAAATGGCGCTGAGCACTATGGGACTTAACTTCTGAGGTCATCAGTCCCCTAGAACGTAGAAGTACTTAAACCTGACTAACCTAAGGACATCACACACATCCATGCCCGAGGCAGGATTCGAACCTGCGACCGTTGCACTATAACAACACAGTCTACATTAATGTTTTAAGCACCTTCTTGTTTCTCACTGTTTTAGAGCACTTCGGGGTTGGCGATTGCATCTTTCAACACGATCGAGCACCTGTTCTTAGCCGGCCGAAGTGGCCGTGCGGTTCTAGGCGCTGCAGTCTGGAACCGCGAGACCGCTACGGTCGCAGGTTCGAATCCTGCCTCGGGCATGGATGTGTGTGATGACCTTAGGTTAATTAGGTTTAACTAGTTCTAGGGGACTAATGACCTCAGCAGTTGAGTCCCACAGTGCTCAGAACCATTTTGAACCTGTTCTTAATGCACGGCCTGTGGCGGAGTGGTTACACGACAATAACATCACTATAATGGACTGGCCTGCACAGAGCCCTCACCGGAATCCTATAGAACACCTTTAGGATGTTTTGGAACATCGACTTTGTGCCAGGCCTCACCGACCGACATCGATACCTCTCCTCAGTGCAGCACTCCGTGAAGAATGGGCTTCTATTCCTCAATAAACCTTCCAGCACGTGATTGAACGTATGCCTGCGAGAGTGGAAGCCGTCATCAAGGCTAAGGGTGGGCCAACACCAAATTGAATTCCGGCTTAACTGTCTGCAACGCCACTAACTTGTAAGTCATTTTCAGCCAGTTGTCAGAATACTTTTGATCACATAGTGTATAAATAACGTCAGGTGCGGCTGTGTCTAGTACCTGTTCTCGTTAGATTTCACGTGAAATTCTAAAATATCGATATCACGCTGAATATAACGAGAACACTCATCAGATACAGTCACACCAGATGTTATACATGCGTCGGACAACATATACGTACTTGAAAATGAAAATGCTCCGAAACGGCTGCCGTAATAATCAATAGATGTTTTAAGCAGTGATACTGGATCCTTACTTACAGTGTTGTTTCGAGACATATATATCACTGCAGACCCAATCATCAAGAAACGGCCGGAATTTGCTACTAATCGTTCAGTTGCTCGACTATAGATATCTGCTCCAGATCTACTCCTTGGTCTCAGAGACATTCCACAATTTCTGCTGTGTGATGGTCCTCCTCGTAGGAAAATCTCTTCCACCCTCCCCGCCCTCTTCTCCAGATATTCTTTCAGCCTATCTAAAAGACGGAATCCGTATGGTGCAAGGTATAGACTTCCTGGTCAGTATGATCCACATCTTTGTGGCCTTGATCAAGTTGTTGGAAGCACTGTGGATAAACACAAGACTGGATTTGGTGTATATGCTGCCAGAAATTCGCGGCGAATCTGTGTGAAGTTTACACGTTTTGCCCTCAAGAATCGTACTGCGCCGCACACTTCAACTTTATAGAGGATCTTTGCAGCTGCCGCGACATTCCAGATCTGTGCGTGCAGGACAATCGTAACATGTACTCTTTTCGGACAATGCGCCTCTCTTCTTGCGCAACAGCCTTAGCCTTGGACGACATATGTAAATTACTCTCTCACTTAACTGTTCGTAGAGTCTTCTGCACGGCGTATTTTAGACCTTCACTACTGTACACCTCGCTCCCGTGAGCACGGCAGGGCAAACATCAGCAGCAAGCTTTTGGTACGCATGCTTCACTCCGACCGATTGTATGTGCATTGTGTATTGAATCGGAGATCTAGAAACAACGGAGGGGCTTCGTCCCCTCCGCAGCCCTCAGTGATTCACAACCCCACAACAGGCTACAGCAGTCTACTCACCCCACCACCGCCCAACACCGCACCCAGGGTTGTTGTGTTATTGTTCTGGTCGGCTCCCGGCCCCCTGTGAACTCCCCTCGCCCCCATCTCCCCCCTCACCCTGCCCCTCCCCCTTCTCCCTTCCCCCTTTCTCCCCCTCCCCTCGGGAACGTCTCATACCGGACAAGTGTAGCCCCAAATGTTTGCGTGGTAGAGTAATCATGGTGTTTGCGTACGTGGAGACAGTGTTTGCACAGCAATCGCCAACACAGTGTAACTAGGCGGAATAAGGGGAACCAGGCCGCATTCGCCGAGGCAGATCCACAGGCCATCAGGCCATCCACAGGCTGGCCAGCACACCGGACGTCGACGCTAATCCACCTGGCGTCTCCAGTGACGGCTCTCGAAATCGATGTAGCGCCCTGCCACCTATATGGTCTTTTCCCCCCATGAGTCTTCTGACTGGTTTGATTCAATCCGCCATACTTCCTCTCATAGGCCAACCTCTTCAGAGTAGCACTTACACACAAAGTCCCCGATGTTTCGCTGAGTATGATATAATCTCTGTGTTCCCCTACAGTTTTTATCCTCTACAATACCTCTAGTACCATGACACTATTTCCTGATATCTCAACATTTGCCCAATCATGCTTTTTCCTCTTCTAGTCTGTGTTTTCCATCATTCCGGTTAAATTACTTGATGACTGAAACTTCAGAAATTGATATGTAATGTTATTCACGTAAGTAGGAAAAGGGACCCAGTATTGTCGTATTACACCGTCATCGACTTACCCCTGGGGCCTTACGGACACGTCAAGTGTCCAATCAGTGCGATTTAAGGTCAGATGACCAAATAAATCTCCAAGTGGTGAAGGCAGATCGCCTTATTGAGATGTACCGAAAAAGCCTCAAGGAAGTATAAAGAAACCGTTTGCAAAAGTTTTAGTAACCAGATCTTGAGTACTGTTCGTCAGTTTTGGATCGGAAAGAATGAGGGGAGAATACGAAAGAACCGCACAATTCGCCACACGGTTTCTTAGTCTCCACGAGAAGGTCACTGAAACACCTGATAATGTCACTGGGGAATACTACAAAAAAATTTGTGCATAATAATTGTCTATTGAAATTTCTGGAACGTACTTTCCCAGAGGAGTCAAGAAACATGTTACATGAAACTTTGTGGCCGGTTAAAAATGTGTGACGAACCTGGAGGTGATCCCGAAACCTCACCTTACGTGAGCAACGATCTTACATAGTGAGCAGTCCAGGAGAGACGATAAGATAATTTCCCGCAAAAGCCAACGTTCTGTGTTGGAGTAGCGATTCAGCACGCGGTTTTAATCTGCCAGAAAGTTGCGTAAGAGACCACACTCTGCAGCAGAGTGAGAATTTTATTCTAGGAAAGTATTATTTGCTTCCGCATGTATCTCGCGTAATAACGCAAACGATGAAATTTGACATCCTGCGTTAAAGCCTTTACCGAGATCACACACAATCCGCGAAAGCAATACGAAGGGGAAAAAAATGTTACTGTCATATCACGTACACTCAGCCGCATTATGTACCTATATCAGCCTTCTCGAGTTGTAATGATACGATGGAGGAGGGAGGGGGGGGGGGAGGTAATACCAGCCAATCTCCTTGTTGGACCACATGTGGACGTTCTTTTACACCTTCTAAGAATTAAATGATCTGCTGAACGTAATGAACAGTCTAATGAGTACACAGTATGGTTTGAGAGTAAATCGGAGAAAGACGAAGGTAATGAGAAGTAGTAGAAATGAGAACAGCGAGAAACTTAACATCAGGATTGATGGTCACGAAGTCAATGAAGTTAAGGAATTCTGCTACCTAGGCAGTAAAATAACCAATGACGGACGGAGCAAGGGAAGACATCAAAAGCAGACTCGCTATGGCAAAAAAGGCATTTCTGGCCAAGAGAAGTCTACTAATATCAAATACCGGCCTTAATTTGAGGAAGAAATTTCTGAGGATGTACGTCTGGAGTACAGCATTGTATGGTAGTGAAACATGGACTGGGGGAAATACGGAACAGAAGACAATCGAAGCATTTGAGATGTGGTGCTATAGACGAATGTTGAAAATTAGGTGGACTGATAAGGTAAGGAATGAGGAGGTTCTACGCAGAATCGGAGAGGAAAGGAATATATGGAAAACACTGACAAGTAGAAGGGACAGGATGATAGGACATGTGCTAAGACATGAGGGAATGACTTCCATGGTACTAGAGGGAGCTGTAGAGGGCAAAAACTGTAGAGGAAGACAGAGATTGGAATACGTCAAGCAAATAATTGAGGACGTAGGTTGCAAGTGCTACTCTGGGATGAAGAGGTTAGCACAGGAAAGGAATTCGTGGCGGGCCGCATCAAACCAGTCAGTAGACTGACGACAAAACAAAAAAAAGAGGTATTCTGTGAAAAGTATAAAAATATCACCTTTGAGATTTCGCAACACCGTTTGCCTCCATTTTCGGCTGTCAATGACAGTTCATTTACCGGAGGACCTTCCACTTTGTCAAAGAACCTGTTGCTAAACATTCACAGTATTGTTAACGTTGATCCTTTAAATTGTGGCCTGGTAGTCGAGAGGTGTGGGTTTGTACAAACTGACAAAACTGTAAGGGCACCGACGATTACAATGCTATTTGGCTTCAGTAGCTTGCAGCATCTGGTCTGCACACAGAAGGAGTTCAGAACACAAGTAGACTAGCCGACGTGCATAAGCAACGAGCTGGCGAATAGAGGCTCAGTGAGTTCGCAACGCCGCAACGCTGGCCCCTAAATGCGGTCTCACTACACCACAAGCGACCCCTGTACGACTACAGCGCTTCCCTTTGTCCCAGGCTTAGTGGTGTAGTCATTATCAAAAGTTCCAAATGTTCCTAGGACAAAGCGTCCACTGCTTTCGCTGAAATAGTATGCGCACCAACGGTTGGATTTTTAGCAGTTTTGCAAGCAGTAACTTATTTCCAAAGCTGTTAAGGATCTTGTAAATTATGAAGTTCATCACAATGTGAGTGGATCGCTACTACATGAAAACGATTCGGCAGGAGGATTTTCCCAAAACTATTGGGAAATTTACTGAATATGGAACACAAAGCCCGCGGCACAGCACGCATTCATATCTTTTGTTATGTAAACAGTACATAACTCTTCGGGAGCTGTAGAATGCGATAAAAATAGCCATGTTGCTTTAAAAAAATTGGCCAAGTGCTAGTGGGACTCGCGCACTGAGGAATTACGTACAAACTTAATTCCCTAGAAACCGAGAATCTCAACGATTTTTGTCTGTTATCGATATCGATACTGGCAAGATATTGGTCCCGGGAATTCGAAAATGGTGTCAAAATATATACAGTAGTTCCTCATCCTTGCACGGACATACGAAAAGAAGCGAGTAGGGCATTTGAGTTTATATATGTAGCAAGAGAAGATTTATTAAAACTTTTTTTTATTTACTTACTTAAGCTTGACTACAGCTTACATTTTATATTTGCATGCAGTACTCTTCGTCTATTGTGCTTTTGAGTGATGGTGAATGCACTGTGTGTTCAAATAGCAAAAGATATTTTTTATGCTATATATTCACAATTCAATAATTTTTCGATTTTTTACTTTACTTCTATTGTGAAACCTTCCTTTCTGCTGAATGTCACCATTCTAGGTCAACGGGAAGTACCTTTCGATTTTGATGAGTGAGTTTGTGAGTATCAAAACGTTCGACATAAATGATCGAATCTTTTGGATGCATTCATTCAGAAGCTTAAATTTCTTACACCGCGAAGGGACCATAGATTTTAGTATGTGCTACAAATTTGAGCTTGATACGCCAATCTGTTCCAGAGAAAGGCGGGTTTTAAAATATGGAGAGACAGAAGAATAAAAAATTCCAAAAAAAATGTTTTTCGTGTGATACAATTACAGATTAACAATTTTAGGATTTTTCTCCTTGGTTCTAGTGACAATGTTTCTTCCCGAATTTCAAAATTCTAAATAAAAGAGAAGAACCCTATAGGTTTTGATGACCGAGTTCTGGAGTATCTAAACATGTGACGTAAATGACCGTATCTTTTGACTGAAGTGACAGTAGCTTAAAATTTTTACACCTCCAAGAAATGATAGATCTTAATATGTGACGTATATTTTAACTTGGTACGTTTACCCATTCTTGAGGAAAACGTTTCTTAACAATCGGATAGGAAGTCAAACAGACAGACGGGCAATAAAATAACCCTTAAGGGTTTCGTTTTTCCAGAATGATGTACTGAACCCTAAAAACAGTTGTGTACGTAATAAAGTTGGTGCAAAATACTCCTTCGCATCCTAACACTTGTCGAAATCCGTTCATGAAATACTAAAGCTGTCTGTGTTATGTGGCACACGGTGTACTCGCATACGTGTCCTGAAATTGTTCTCTCCTGTATACACCCGCTTAAATCGTCCGAAGTCTTTTCTAAATCATCGTGACGGTTTCTGACTCTGCTCGTCCTTAGGTTTGAGGTCATCGTTCTTCTCGAATAAGAGCCAGAGATTAGTCAAAACCTTCGTATCCTTAGAGAGAACTCAACGTAACGAAAACGTTTCTTACTCAAGTGAACAAAAATTAACGGTGTAATCCATATACCGTATACCGACACGCTGCATACTTAAGCGTCAGCAATGGTCCCAGTTAATCACACAGGGATGAAGTCTACTGCAACTCAAATTTTTATGTATTATGTGTAACAAACACATGTATCACTCATGTCACTATCTAACAGGAATGTGAAATGTCGAAATTCGGTTTCACCATTGTTTCTGTATTTTTTTTCTCACGAGAATGTAAGAATTTTATTTAAATTCGTAGGACTGTAGAACTGTGAACGAAGCGACGTCGAGAACGTAAATTCTTGGAAGCTATCCGTTTTATTGTATTAATTTTTTATGTAACGCTAGAGAAATTAACATCCTTAGCCTCAAGGAGTATGTCAAAATGAAATTACTTTCTCCTATTTTGTACGTATAGCTACTTGACCGCGAATAAAACGCAATGATTTAGAATACAAAGAATCAGATAAATTATGCTGAGTAGTTCTTGAAACAAATGAGCAGTGTATTCGGGTTCTTACGCGAATGAGACAGCGGTACAAGGCTAAGTCAGTGTTGGCTACACTAAACTATTAGCAAGTAGCCCGTCTTTATTTGACCGTTCACTGGAAATTTTTGGCCCAGGAGTTTCCTAGTTGCGTAACACAAAACTTACGCCGAGATGAAAAGAACTGTTGCAGTTATTTTGTAGAAAAACAACCGAGATTAGTGAATCATTTTTAACCCAAAAAGTTACGCCTCAGTTGTAGACGTCACTTCCTGCAGTGAACGTCATACTGAATTTGTTCAGGTTCAGCACCTTACTTACACAGCAGAGTCTTTTTAAAAACTATGCTGTGAGTAAATTCAGAACAAAATCTTCAGTTTTTAAAATTTTTTAGTGGGCAGAAAGTATTCACGTTTCGTTCTACAAATTACGGGAAACGTATTGATGTTGCTAAGAGGGCTAAAAGATATTTTCATGTGCTGGCCCCTTCCCAACACATCAACGCCTCTTCGAAAAGTATGTTGCTAACATATGTCAACAACATTAAACGAATTTATTTTTCTTAAGTTGTTTTTGTTTGTACATAAGATACTCCGCTCCCTCCGTTGGTAATGCGCGTTATAAATAATGTGTTGATATTGCTAAGGTTAAAACGTACGCCTGTATTCCAATCGATGCAATTAACAGAGCGCCGACCCGAGAGCACCATACGTTGACAAAAAAATATGTTGATGATGTTTCTCCATAATGTATGCAGAGTTTATATCACTGTATATTTGTCGCACAGGTGTTTTAATGCCATTCGGTATGGAGATAACTTCGTCGGTGAATAATACTAATGAAATTACCGGCCTAGCTTCATAGCATGGCGGCTTCCCACATTCAATTAGGTGCACGCCAGGAGGTATCAATGCTCAGTTACACGATTCACAAACATTTCGAACACTTGCTCACAATTTCTCATAACACTAGACGCAAACATACGGGCTACCCAAAATTCCGACCGGCGGGGGAGTAGGTGGTTGGGGTGGGGGGGGGGGGGGGGGGCGGAGATGCAAGTGCGCAAAGCGAATATTTATCTGCTTCTTTTATATAAATATACAGGATGTTTCAAAAGTACACCAACAAATATCAAAGGGGTGTAGAAGGTATCTTTAGGAACACAAATAACAAAGGGGTGTAGAAGGTATCTTTAGGAACAAGATGAAGACGGAAAGCCGTGTCCGGAAACGTCATCCGACAACACTGTAGGTCGTCGAAGTTAGAGGCGCCGGCGCCCGCTGCTACGTCTCCCCTCCGGCAACAGGCGTGACGTTGTACGCGGGCAGGACGACCTGTGGTTTTTGATATCGTGTTGTAATGGCGATCGATTGCCATGATCGCCAGTGGAGCAGATGGAACTAGCTGCTGCATCGACAAGCCTTGTCCCCTATGAATGCGACGCTCTGTTGGCATTGTGGTCGACCGTGCCGGACACGGGCTTCTATTCTCAGTGTATTGTCTCTCGGAAACCTCTATACAATCTACGATGTTTTGCGGTATAGTATATAGGATGTAACAAACAGAGAAGGACGGCGTTGAAATTACGGGGACGAACGTCGTCCTACGCGGCAGCCATCGTCGTCAACTCCGCTGGAGTGTGCGGCAGTCGGCCGCGTTACATGACGAAGGGCGGCCATTCCGATACGTCGGTGCCTTTATTGAATTTAAAGGACAGGAATCATGAATGCGAGGTAACGATAGCGAACCATACGTGTAGGCACTGTGGCAGGCATCAGACAACAGGATCCAAGGAATATACACTACTGGCCATTAAAATTGCTACACCAACAAGAAATGCAGATGATAAACGGGTATTCATTGGACAAATATATTAGAGAAATCAGTACCCAGAACAACCACCTCTGGCCATAATAATGGCCTTGATACGCCTAGGCATTGAATCAAACAGAGCTTGGATGGCGAGTACAGGTACAGCTGCCCATGCAGCTTCAACACAATACCGCAGTTCATCAAGAGTAGTGACTGGCGTATTGTGACGAACCAGTTGCTCGGCCATCATTGGCCAGACGTTTTCAGTTGGTGAGAGATCTGGAGAATGTGCTGGCCCGTACAGGACCTGCAACATGCGATGGTGCATTATCCTGCTGAAATGTAGGGTTTCGCAGGGATCGAATGAAGGGTAGAGCCACGGGTCGAAACACATCTGAAATTTAACGTCCACTGTTCAAATTGCCGTCAATGCGAACAAGAGGTGACCGAGACGTGTAACCAATGGCACCCCATACCATCACTCCGGGTGATACGCCAGTATGGCGATGACGAATACACGCTTCCAATGTGCGTTGACGGCGATGTCACCAAACACGGATGCGAGCATGATTATGCTGTAAACAGAACCAGGATTCATTCGAAAAAATGTTTTGCCATTCGTGCACCCAGGTTCGTCGTTGAGTACACCACCGCAGGCGCTCCTGTCTGTGATGCAGCGTCAAGGGTAACCGCAGCCACGATCTCCGAGCGGATAGCCGATGCTGCTGCAAACGTCGTCGAACTGTTCGTGCAGATGGTTGTTGTCTTACAAACGTCCCCCATATGGTGACTCAGGGATCGAGACGTGGCTGCATGATCCGTTACAGCCATGCGGATAATATGCCTGTGATCTCGACTGCTAGTGATACGAGGCCGTTGGGATCCAGCACGACGTTCCGTATTACCCTCCTGAAACCACCGATTCCATATTCCTCTAACAGTCATTCGATCTCCACCAACGCGAGCAGCAATGTCGCGATACGATAAACCGCAATCGCGATGGGTTACAATCCGACATTTATCAAAGTGGGAAACGTGATGGTACGCATTTCTTCTCCTTACACGAGGCATCACAACGACGTTTCACCAGGCAACGCCGTTCAACTACTGTTTGTGTATGAGAAATCGGATGGAAACTTTCCTGATGTCAGCACGTTGTAGGTGTCGCCACCAGCGCCAACCTTGTTTGAATGCTCTGAAAAGTTAATCATTTGCATATCACAGCATCTTCTTCCTGTCGGTTAAATTTCGCGTCTGTAGCACGTCATCTTCGTGGTGTAGTAATTTTAATGGCCAGTAGTGTACATTACCATTTAATACGTTGGTGCAGGAAATTAAACACATTGTACAAAGTAAGCAACAGACGATACAAACGTTAAACACTAAAAGTTCCAGTCCGATTGAGACTGTTTCTCCACTTGTTTAAATTACTTTATCGGATCGCTGGCACACAGCGCAACAATGCTTGCACCGCCTACGAATTAAATACAATTATAGTAGGTGCTCAGAATACCTGTATCCAGCGTCGCAGCACGCTGACATCTGCGTATCATCGGCTGCCGCACTCGCTCAAAGATACCGGGCATGGTGCGAACAACATCACATGCTGTATGTAACCTCGCCACAAGATCTTCTGCCGGGTCCGTCGTGGTTTCATGCACCACATGCTTCAGATGGCTCCACGGGAAGAAGTCCAGCAGGTTGAGGTCAGGCGACGGAGGCGGCCACTTTACGGAACGATCTCGACCAATCCAGCTATCCCCCAACATACGTCCGATTTAGGTTCTGGCAGCTCGACTGAAATGTATAGGCGTCCCATCGTGCTGGAAATACCTAGACCTCCTCCAGTAATTCCGAAAGCATTTCCCGGATGATCATTGTGTAGCTGTCACCTGTTTGTCGAGGGGAAGCATTTAGGGGCCAGTCACCATGCCAGCCCATACATAGATGGTGAACTTTCCCTGATGACGTCGTCCGTCGGTGGCCTGGTGGTTCACCTCCGCCCACACACGGCAATTATGGGCGTTGAACACACACCGGTGAACAAAACAGAGGTGTATAGCATAACGCTGCAGGAACCACTGTCCGAGCCCCACACGATGAGAAACACACAGGCCGACAGCGCCTACGTCTTCTGAAAATGGAATGGAAGCCTTCCCTCCTCATGTAGCGCCCGCCAAGCCGCTGAGTGGGCGCTTTGCATTGCGGATGCTACAGCACGGGTGCTTGAGGATGTGTCTCCAACCAGTTTCCCCTGCAAGTCGTGACATTTGTACGCTTCGCGTGCGACCCCTGTCGTGTCGACAGCCTGTGAAACCATCTGGAAGCTTGGTGAGGAGCGGCTGATGACAATTGGTTCAAATGGCTCTGAGTAAGCTGTAAGCTTGGTGAGGAGCGGCTGATGACAATTGGTTCAAATGGCTCTGAGTAAGCTGTAAGCTTGGTGAGGAGCGGCTGATGACAATTGGATCAAATGGCTCTGAGTCTATGGGACTTAACATCTGAGGTCATCAGCCCCCTAGGACTTAGGACTACTTAAACTTAACTAACCTAAGGACATCCCACACATCCATGCCCGAGGCAGGATTCGAACCTGCAACCGTAGCGGTCGCACGGTTCCAGACTGAGGTGCCTAGAAACGCTCGGCCACAGCAGCCGGCGACAATTGGGATACCGTCGTCCATAGATGCGTGATGCTGCGTGTCCATAACCTCTGGCCTCACCATAAGCATGTTGGGCTGCTCGGCCCAGGTGAACGCCTCGAAGATGCGGCTCACGAGCACGCAACAAACTACGACTTTGTGCTGTGTTTCTACTGCAAATGTGGGTCGTTCCCCGCTGCCGCTGCCGCTGCTAGCAGCCTCTACTGTGTTGACGTGGTAGGTGCGGCGTGTAACGTCCGGGCAGCTGTCAGGTACACTGCGAGACATTCTGCCCGCGGTCTGTCAGCGTACAGTCATGCCCGCTGCCGTATGGGAGGCATAGCGGCGGGCGCCAGTGCCTATAACGCCCACGCACTGTGGGGTCATTGGATGACGTTTCTGGACAAAGGGTTCCTATCCACATTTCGTTCCTCAACACACTTTCTACATCCCTCCGAAGTATGCGGTGTAATTTTGAAATATCCTGTATTTTGCGTCTATTTGTTATGAATTCGGAAGTTGCAATGACTATGTGGTCACTGATCTCTGAATCCGCCAAGATGCTTCGTTTTTGCTCGAGATTATTTGTTGTTAAGAGGTCAAATATGTATTCGCAACCATTTACATTTCCAGTAGTCTCCTGATCTAATTTATCAAACTAATTTTCGCCAATGTATCAAAAATAGATTGGTACGATGGTCAAGTTTTCTTCGAACAGTTCAGAACTGAATCATCTGCCGTACATATGAAGACCGAAGCTAAGAATGAAAATTTGTACCAAGGGCGGGATTCGAAGCTGCGCCTCCTGCTCAGTAGGCAGACACGCTAACCAATACGCCACCCTGTCACAGTGGCTTTCCATGGCACAGTGGCTTTGCAAAGTGCCTGGTGGCTTGGTGGTTAGCGCGTCTGCCTACTGAGCAGGAGACCGAAGTTCGAAGCCGGCCCCTGTGCCCGAGCGGTATAAGGCGCTTCAGTCCGGAACCGCGCTGCTGTTATGAATAACGCTCCGCCGCAATCCTTTAAAAACCCACGTTCTTTTTAGGTTCAGAGGCGTTCTCAGTCAGATCTTTGGGCATCAACTCCATGTCACTCGTCGTCGGTCTCGGATAATTTCCGACGAGTTTGTTTCTCCCACTTGCAGTGCTGCTGTCGAAGTTTGTACTTTACACTGCAGCTAGTGTTTGATACTTCTGTTAGCTCTCCACCTCACAGCTCAGACACTCACTTCTGTGTGGCAACCAATTGCATCCTTTGCTTCTTCTAACATTTAGAATTAGTCTTCAGTGCAGTATTTAGCTTGATTGCAAATAAATAGCGCTATTCAGTTCCCTGAGTTCCGCGAGTCTTCTGCTGCGAGTATTCTATTGAGCCTCATAACACGTACTTCTCGTAGGTGCCCTGTAACATTGTTTGGCGCCGATCCAAGAAAGCAGCCTACCATCACTGCAGTCGCTCCTAACGGCTTGGGAATTGTGTTCCTCTTCCCTATCTTAGGACATAGCAACTACACATTCTGCTGTCATTGCATTTTAGTCATATGTGTGCAATTTGTAGATATGATGTTCCCATATTCCTCATGCCAGTGACCGGACTAGTCTTTAAGTTCGATATGTCCATATGGAAAGTTGCACTAAAGTTATACACATCCAACAGCCACCACATAGGCACACCATTCTTCACTTCTAGGAACTGGCTTTTTCTTTAATGTACTAACACCATTCTTCGTGTACAGGAATGGTTTCTTTTACAGAAAATTTTGAAAATAATATCACATAAGAAATTTCCTGGTAGATTAAAACTCGAGCCTGGAACGTTCTCTTTCCCAGGCAATACTCTTACCGCCTGCACTATGCATGTGCTTAGGCCTTTCAGTGCTCTGTCACATTCTTCTTGCGATATAGTATCTCCCGTCTTATCTTCACATACTTCCTCTTCCCTTTCTACAAAACTGTGCTAAAGTTTGTTTGCTCTCTATGGACCATCCGCATCAGGCCCGTTCAAGATACCGCTCTATGTAGCAGCGTGATTCCGCTCTTTGCTCCGGCTCAGCGAGCGAGAGCGCGGTGCACTTCACAGTGGCAGGCAAGCGGCTCTGTGCAAAGCTGGTTTATTTTCTTTTGTGGAAGACTGTGATGTCCTAAATACACAGAAGCGCCGAAGTAACTGGTATACCTGCCTGATCTCGTGTAGGGCTCCGGCGAGCACTCTCAAGTGCAGCAACACGACGTGGCATGGACTCGAGTAACGTCTGAAGTAGTGCTCAAGGCACTGACACCGTGGATCCTGCAGGGCTGTCCATAAATCCGTAAGAGTACGACTGGATTGAGATCTCTCATGAACAGGGCATTGCAAGGCATCCCAGATATGCTCAATAGTGTTCATATATGGGGAGCTTGGTGGCCAGCGGAAGTATTTAAACTCAGAAGAGTGTTCCTGGAGGCACTCTGTAGAAATTGTGGACGTGGGGGGGGTGTCGCATTGTCCTGCTGGAATTGCCAAAGTCCGTCGGAATACACAATGGATGAAGGTGATCAGACAGGAGGCTTACGTAAGTGTCAGTAGTGTCTATACCTATCAGAGATCCCATGTCACTCCAACTGCACACGCTCCACACCATTACAGAGCCTCCGCCAGCTTGAACAGTTCTCTGCTGACATACAGGATCCATGGACTCATAAGGATGTTTCCACACCCGTACACGTCCATCCGCTCGATACAATCTGAAACGAGACTCGTCCGACCAGGCAATATGTTTATAATCATCAACAGTCCAATGTCGGTGTTGACGGGCCCAAGCGTGGCGTAAATCTTTGTATCGTGCAGTCTTCAAGAGTACACTAGTGGACCTTCGACCCCGAAAGCCCATATCGATGATGTTTCGTTAATTGTTCGCACGTTGACTTTGGTGATGGCTCAGCATTGAAATCGGCAGCAATTCACAGAAGGGTTACACTTGTTTTACGTTGAACGATTCTCTTCAGTCGTCGTTGATGTCGTTCTTGAAGGAACATTTTCCGGCAACTGCGATGTTGGAGATTGATGTTTTACCGGATTCCTAGTATTCGCAGTAAACTCTTGAAATGGTCTTACGGGCAAATCCCCGATTCATCGCTACCTCGGACATGCTGCGTCCCATAGCTGGTGCACCGACTATAACACCTCGTCCACATTCACTTAAATCTTGATAATCTGCCATTGTAGCAGCAGTAACTGATACAACAACTGCGCCAGGCACTTGTTGTCGTATATAGGTGTTTCCGGTCGCAGTGCCATAGTCTGCCTTTTTACATATCTCTGTATTTGAATACGCAGTTTTCTTTGGCGCTTCAGTGTATAATAAATTCACCTCCAGCAAACGGCTTCAGCTTCACAGCTACCTGAGAGAAATTCTGTAGCTAATTCTCACAGTTGAGTCTCTTTCAGGATGAACAACATCCTGTAAATAATATAAAAGTTTTTTTATCAGACAATATCAGTAGAAAGAGCTCTCAAAACCGACATGGTAATTGTTGAAACGAAGCAATGTCTTGTTCCTTCCAGTGCCACCATATTACGAACAAAGCTTAATAAGAAGTGGTAAGCTGCTTCGTTTGAAAAGCTGGCTTCCAGGTCAAGAGTTATGGCCTGTCGTTCGCCGTCGACATAGTTGTTGTACTCCGCCGCGTCATTTACTTCATTTGAATTTCTTTATACGCTTTAAAACCTTGTGACACACTCGACACTTTACACACCCATCGTGTTCAGTAAAAATATACAGATGCTCCCATGTCGAGGACCTGCTGTTGAAGCTGCTTGCTGCTTCTGCCACGGCTAAAAGCGCTGGCGGCTGGGAGCGGTGGCTGACACGGTCCGCGCACTGCTCTTTCCGCTGCTCTCGCCTGTCGCTCTCTTTACCTCTCTCGGATCCGCTATTCCGATCGGCTCTGCTGAAGCGCCCTGCTCTGTGCATTCCTTCCACCTTTAAGCTTTCCCTTCTTTGCTTGGTACTGCCTTGCCATCTGAACTCTTGATGTTCAATCACCTGTTCATCTTTCCTCCAAAGCCGGCCGCGGTGGTCTCGCGGTTCTAGGCGCGCAGTCCGGAACCGTGCGACTGGTACGGTCGCAGGTTCGAATCCTGCCTCGGGCATGGATGTGTGTGATGTCCTTAGGTTAGTTAGGTTTAAGTAGTTCTAATTTCTAGGGGACTAATGACCACAGCAGTTGGGTCCCATAGTGCTCAGAGCCATTTGAACCATTTTTTCCTCCAAAGGACCCTTTTATTTTTCCTTTAGGTGGCATCTATATTTCCCTTAGTCATGGTTGTTCCTACAGCCTTGAATTAGTCCTCTAGTGATTACTGCTTAGCCTTTTTTGCGTTTCCTGTGAACATTTTTAGACGTCTGTATTCCCTTCACCAGCTTTATTTGCTGCCGTTGATATTTTCTCTTCCCATACTCCAATTCAGTATCTCGCGTGTTATCCGAGGATTTCTGCTTGGCCTTGTCCTTTTACTTGGGTCATACTCTATTGCCTTCACTATTCATATTTTAAAGCTACCAATTGGCCTTCTATTGAATTCGTTTCCTCTTTTCAGTCCAACGTTGCCTATGTTCCCTCTGAAGCACACAACAGCCCCTAGTTCATTCAGTTCATGCAAGTTCTGAAGCGTCCCCTTAGAAAAATTATAAATTACTTTGCTGGTAAACTTCTACGTTATTTGATACAGAGACAGCTGACTAAAAGTGAACGTACTCAGACATTTCTCTCTTTACTTATTCTGATCATCAATAAACTGACACACAATATTTTTAACGCAACGCAATCTGACTTTCAATAATCGCTACAAAAGAATGGCCCTGACTAACAATAACCTATACCTTTCATGAATCACTCACCCCACAAAAATCTTCATTACTCGAACTACTGCAACACAGCGAGCTCCAATACTGCCAGCCAAATAAAAGATTCTAACTACGGAAGGCACTAACTACTGATGGGCATAGTTAGCAAATGAAAGATTTTGATAGAGAACAATGTATTTACCTTATATCAGTTCATGATAAACAGTCTTATAAATTTCCTCTTTCTAACGGACACGCATCCATATCGTCGTCTCTCAAAACTCTGGCATCTCTGTCCCCACATCCACCACTGCTGGCGACTCACCTCCAACTGCGCAACGATACGCGCTGTTAACATCCAACTGCCCAACACTACAATAGCGAATATTCCAACAATGCCAACCAGCCACAGACTGCACACAGCACAGTGAGTGATTTTCATACAGAGCGCTACATGGCGTTACCAACATAAAAACCTAGACAGCCTACTTACAGTTCCATCTCCTCAAATTCCTTTTCTGCATTTTTTGTTTTAATCTCCAGTTCATAACCAATAAATAATGATCTTTCTCCACATCTACCCCTGGAAACGTCTTCAGTTTAATATCTGGTTTCCATATCTATATAATCAGTCTGAAATCTTCAAGAGTCTCCGCGTCTCTTCACGAATACAGCCATCTTTCACGATTCTTAATCGAAGTGTTAGCTATGATTAAATTATGCTGTGTGCAAAATTCAACCAGGTGGCTCCCTCTTTCACTGTCTTCCCCCAGTCCATATTCTTCTACTGTTTCTCCTTCTCTTCCATTTTCTACTACCGAATTCCAGTCATCCATCACCATTAAACTGTCGTCTCCCTTAACTAACTGAAAAATTTCCTATATCTCATCATACATTCTTGCAGTCTTTTTCATCATCTGCGGATCTAGTTAGCATATAATCTTCAACTACTGTGGTAGATTGGATTCGTATCCATCTTGTCTACAATAATGCGTGCACTGTGCTATTCATAGCGGCTTACCCACCTTACCATTTTCTAATTGATTATTGGGCCTACTCCCCCATTAGCCCAGTTTGATTTTGTGCTCCCTGTACTGATCTGACCAGTGGTTCTGTTCTTGCTGCCACCGTGTTTCACTACTTATCATTATATCTAACTTCAGCCTATACATTCTCCTTTTGAAATTCTGTATGCTATCTATCCGATTAAGGGAGCTGACATTCCGTGCTTCGACTGGTAGAACGCCTGTTTTGGTTTTCGTGATGACGACGTCTTCCTGAGTAGTCCCTGCCTGGAATTCCTAACGGGGATAATTTTACCTCCGGAATATTTTGTCGAAGAGGTCACAATCATCATTTAACCATACAGCGAAGCCCATGCCCTTAGAAAAAAATAAAGGCTGTAGTTCCCCTTGCTTTCAGCCGTTCTCAATATCAGCAGAGCAAGGCCATGTTGGGTAATATCACAAGGCCAGATAACTCAGTCATTCAGGCTGTTTCCCCTCACCTACTTAAAAGACTGCTGCCATTTCTTCAAGGCTGTGGGTTAGTCTGGTGACTCCACAGGTACCCCGCCGTCGTAGCTGCACATACGATAGGCTATGTGCATCGTCTAGAAGCGCGGAAACCACGCCAGCTAGGCAAGGTCTCTGTTTATGGATGGGAACGAGTGAGGGGCGTAGCCCTCCAAGGACTGCGCCATAACGAGTAACCGCCAGGAGGAAAGAGGAATGGGTATCGCTACTGATACTTGACGCATCTGTCAATATAGATACTCCTGAACGTTCACATACAAATACGTTCAGATCGTGTCTAGGAAAAATAGACCCTGGCTCTCGTTCCCCACTTACAGTTGCAGCATTAACCAGTGTTCTAACACGACTGGATACACATTTCTACTAAAAGCTCTCTCAGCCAAAAAAAAATGGATCTAGGGTCCATATAGCCCGCATCTCTTGGTCATGCGGTAGCGTTCTCGCTTCCCACGCCCGGGTTCCCGGGTTCGATTCCTGGCGGGGTCAGGGATTTTCTCTGTCTCGTGATGGCTGAGTGTTGTGTGATGTCCTTAGGTTAGTTAGGTTTAAGTAGTTCTAAGTTCTAGAGGACTGATGACCATAGATGTTAAGTCCCATAGTACTCAGAGCCATTTTTAGGGTCCATATATCGTTTAGGATCAACGCAAGACATTTATTTTATGGGTTTTACATCTGATCTCGTAGAGTCACGTTGTTGGATCCCCATATCAGAATGTTTTTCCTGTTGATCTTCCAAGGTAAGTGAAACATCTCTCCACAACTCTTTACAAATCGTCCCCCCCCCCCCCCCCCCAAACCATCCTCCTCTATGCATCCGCTGTCGTTCTCACAACCTTTCAGACTGACATCGAAGGAGGAGAAAGACTATCGAATTCCCGTCCAAATGCCTTTATAGTCACAACAATACTCTCTCGAAGAAGATGCGCAACACCTCGTTCTCCAACAGAAACGTCGACTCTTCAACCTCGTTAAACTTCCCCTGTGAGGTGGTAATAAGATCATTAGCTGTGGTGAGAATATAGCCTCTTAAAATATTTCGATCCTCCTAACTGCTGTTCCTGTGCAGAATTTACTTCAGCGTGCATCCATTAATTCATGTAGCACAAAACAACGGAAGCCTCTACATGTACGTCGAGGTTTCAGTAAGCAGCTTATGAAAGCGAGGTATAAAATACTCAAATATTTTCCTCTAATACCTCTGCTGCTAATGAATGATGCGGAAAATCACAGGGCACTGTCGTCTTTAGTTCAAAATATACTGCATTCGTCACCCAAATGAAACGATACTTTTTTAAAAAAATCCATACGGACGATTGTGTTCCAACGTTTAAGCGATACTACGGAGATTAAAGCTCCCCATTACACGGAGCGCTAGCTCGACGCCATGGTTGCTCTCGTGATCCTGGTTTGGAGTGCATCGACTTATGCCTCGATGTATTGTCTCTCTGCAGCTGCCACGGAAGAATTTAATTAAACATTTTTTGCCTGCGAGTAATCCACGTTTTATCAAAACGCGGAGATACTTTACTGTCATTTTAATAGCCCCCTCCCTGTGAGGTTTTCGCTGTTATTAAACTACGCGCGTCGGCTGAAAGCCACTATGAAGCGTGTACTACCACGTTTCAGCCAATTTCATTAATCAGCCTCTTAATGTTAGCCCCTACTGTTTGGTTATTCGCACCAGCTATACAATGCAGTCTTGTTCGCTAACACGGAGCAAAGATTGAGGGTATAACCTCCTGTACAAATCATAGCCATTGTGAAAACTTCAAAACTCAAATGAAATTTTCTTATTTTTTGTAGACTATTCTTTATTGAATAGTATATACACAAATTCCACCAGGGACAAGAGAATTTCTATATTAATTATTATTTACGACGTACATACGTATTAATCTGCCTGGGTGTCTGACTCTAATGACTAATGGCTCTAATCCTTAGACGCATGGTATGTTCATAAAAGTGAACGTTGCTCCGTAGGGCACATTTCTAGTAGTTTTCTACAGGAAATGGCGGCCACTGACAAACCGAACATTTTGATGATCAACTTTTCTAATAGTTTTCTGCAGGAAATGGCGGTTACTGACAAAACGAACATTTAGTGACCAACTTGAAGACTTTGCTGCTTATGTTCCGTACATAAATACTTAACGTTAATTTAACTGTGATTACTGTTCTTAAAGTAGGTTAAAATGAACGTAATTGACAAAATGTTGATCTTCTAATGATGACTCTGAATTGTTGTCTATTCACGCCATTGTAGTTCGGGTTTTCACAGATTGCTCTAATTGAATGTCAGGATGATTCTCAGCTGTAAGTTACAACCGATACCTTCATTATTATCTGCATCTTACACGATAGTATTATTATTAAGGAATGTATTTACTGTTATTTATTTTTCGTAATAACATGTTCCACGTTAACGTCGGAATGTTGCCATTTTACTGAAGAATAAATACTTCTTTACATGCTGAAGTAACCTGAAGCATATTTTTGACTATATCTGGATCTCGTCACCAGTTACGAATCCAGAAAGATTGCCAACTGTGCTCTCAGAATCCTGCTGGAAAAGCATTACGCTGTGTATGACCGTAACTGATGCCGTCACGAGCTGCTCTCTTCTTTTTTCAGTTACAAATCTCAACCATCGAATTTAGGACAGTTATTGATGCAGGCATTGAAATATCACTAGATAACTATGCGGAAGATGTCGAGGTGAGTCATTTCTAACTATTTCTGAAGATAAACGATTTTTTGTAATTTATTTAAGAAGGAAATTAGATTATGAAGTGAGACACTAAATGTAGTACATGAGTTTCGCTATTTGGGAAGCAAAATAAGCGACGATGACCGAATTAGCAAGTATATTGGCACGGATCTGCTATAGCACGAAAAGCGCTTCTGAAAAAGATAAATTCATTGGCATGGAATGTAACATTAAATGTTACGAAGTGTTTTTTGATAAGTATTTTATACACTCCTGGAAATTGAAATAGGAACACCGTGAATTCATTGTCCCAGGAAGGGAAAACTTTATTGACACATTCCTGGGGTCAGATACATCACATGATCACACTGACAGAACCACAGGCACATAGACACAGGCAACAGAGCATGCACAATGTCGGCACTAGTACAGTGTATATCCACCTTTCGCAGCAATGCAGGCTGCTATTCTCCCATGGAGACGATCCTAGAGATGCTGGATGTAGTCCTGTGGAACGGCTTGCCATGCCATTTCCACCTGGCGCCTCAGTTGGACCAGCGTTCGTGCTGGACGTGCAGACCGCGTGAGACGACGCTTCATCCAGTCCCAAACATGCTCAATGGGGGACAGATCCGGAGATCTTGCTGGCCAGGGTAGTTGACTTACACCTTCTAGAGCACGTTGGGTGGCACGGGATACATGCGGACGTGCATTGTCCTGTTGGAACAGCAAGTTCCCTTGCCAGTCTAGGAATGGTAGAACGATGGGTTCGATGACGGTTTGGATGTACCGTGCACTATTCAGTGTCCCCTCGACGATCACCGGAGGTGTACGGCCAGTGTAGGAGATCGCTCCCCACACCATGATGCCGGGTGTTGGCCCTGTGTGCCTCGGTCGTATGCAGTCCTGATTGTGGCGCTCACCTGCACGGCGCCAAACACGCATACGACCATCATTGGCACCAAGGCAGAAGCGACTCTCATCGCTGAAGACGACACGTCTCCATTCGTCCCTCCATTCACGCCTGACGCGACACCACTGGAGGGGGGGGCTGCACGATGTTGGGACGTGAGCGGAAGACGGCCTAACGGTGTGCGGGACCGTAGCCCAGCTTCATGGAGACGGTTGCGAATGGTCCTCGCCGATACACCAGGAGCAACAGTGTCCCTAATTTGCTGGGAAGTGGCGGTGCGGTCCCCTACTGCACTGCGTAGGATCCTACGGTCTTGGTGTGCATCCGTGCGTCGCTGCGGTCCGGTCCCAGGTCGACTGGCACGTGCACCTTCCGCCGACCACTGGCGACAACATCGATGTACTGTGGAGACCTCACGCCCCACGTGTTGAGCAATTCGGCGGTACGTCCACCCGGCCTCCCGCATGCCCACTATACGCCCTCGCTCAAAGGTCGTCAACTGCACATACGGTTCACGTCCACGCTGTCGCGGCATGCTACCAGTGTTAAAGACTGCGATGGAGCTCCGTATGCCACGGCAAACTGGCTGACACTGACGGCGGCGGTGCACAATTGCTGCGCAGCTAGCGCCATTCGACGGCCAACACCGCGGTTCCTGGTGTGTCCGCTGTGCCATGCGTGTGATCATTGCTTGTACAGCCCTCTCGCAGTGTCCGGAGCAAGTATGGTGGGTCTGACACACCGGTGTCAATGTGTTCTTTTTTCCATTTCCAGGAGTGTATGTCGTGCTACAGGAGAACGCTGAAAACTGGAGTGGATAAATCGCATTGCCAATGGGGAGGTGAAGAGGTACTGAACCTAATTTGCAAAATAGAATTCAGGACGCATCGTGACACGTCAAACCTGCAACATGCGGTCATGCATTATCCTGCTGAAATGTAGGGTTTCGCAGGGAACGAGTGAAGGGTAGAGCCACGGGTCGTAACACGTCTGAAATGTAACGTCCACTGTTCAAACTGCTGTCAGTGCGAACAAGAGGTGACCGAGACGTGTAACCAATGGCTCCCCATATCATCACGCCGGGTAATAATCCAGCATGGCGATGGCGAATACACGCTTCCATTGTTCGATGACCGCGATGTCGCCAAACACGGATACGACCATCATGATGCTGTAAACACAACCTGGATTCATCCGAAAAAATGACGTTTTGCCATTGGTGCACCCAGTTTCGTCGTTGAGTACACCATCGCAGGCGCTCCTCTCTGTGATGCAGCGTCAAGGGAAACCGCAGCCACGGTCTCCCAGTTGATAGTCCATGTTGCTGCAAACGTCGTACATATGGTTGTTGTCTCGCGAACGTCCCCGTCTGTTGACTCAGAGATCGAGACGTGGCTGCACGATCCGTTACAGCCATGCGGATAAGATGCCTGTGGTGATACGAGGGCGTTGAGATCCAGCACGGCGTTCCGTATTACCCTCCTGAACCCACCGATTCCATATTCTCCTAACAGTCATTCGATCTCCACCAACGCGAGCAGAAATGTCGCGATACGATTAACCGCAATCGCGATAGGTTACAATCCGACCTTTATCAAAGTCGGAAAAGTGATGGTACGCATTTCTCCTCCTTACACGAGGCATCACAACGACGTTTCACCAGGCAACGCCGGTCAACTGCTGTTTGTGTATGAGAAATCAGTTGTAAACTTTCCTCATGTCAGCACGTTGTAGGTGTCGCCACCGGCACCAACCTTGTTTGATTGCTCTGAAAAGCTAATCATTTGCATATCACAGCATCTCCTTCCTGTCGATTAAATTTCGTGTCTGTAGCATGTCATCTTCGTGGTGTAGCAATTTTAATGGCCAGTAGTGTAGATATTTTGGCTAAAAAGGCCACCCAGGATAAATAGACTAATCACTGTGGAATCTCTGCTTCCGATTTCCTACGAGAAGTTACACCTTCAGTCAGAGAAATGTGGAACAACGAATGCCAGCAGAAGTCTTCCGGGTCTAGGGGACTTTCTAACTCACAAATTTGCTCTTCGCTACCAGCGCGTTGCTTATATGACGACGATAGATATTCATTGTAGACCTGTCTGTCTACTACTGTCAAACATAATAATAGAAAAATCACAAAGAATAATAATAGCAATACCACAAAGAATGTGTGTACAACTTACCCGTACCATTAGATTTTTATTGCTAATACTTGGGAAAGGAAACAGCTCCACGACGTAGGGAAGGCCTGTAGTTAGCAAACAGGTGAGTCTCATGCGCGGCAGCTGATCTGCTATCACGAGTCAACACTGTTCGGCATAATTTTGAGGTACAGCCGAATCGTTTCGTGGTTTCAATCGCTGTTCGACTGCGTTATTGCATCACTGAAAACGTATCATTTAATTGGGACGCTTCACTGTTTACGTTTCGATGAGTTTGAACAATATCGGTTTCGAATGCGCTCCCAATTGGCGGAAACGCAGCGTGCGATAACTGCAATTTTTTTTTGCCCTCTTCTCTGACGAACCCATTGTCGATAATGGCCGGTGTTGCAGTGTGCATGAAGCTGCAAAATTTATTGTCCTTTATTAGGGAAGGAAAGTACTTACCTGTTTAACTGCGATGTTGGCAACATTCGTTCGGTTATTATTTTGGGTGGCTGCTGGCTGTAACTCAGGCAATATTAAGTTTTTTGCTCATGAACATACTTGAAATGCATACGCATCGGTAACTTTATTTTTTGTCTGCTGGTTTTCGCCGTTTTATTGCACACAAACGTAAATGTTTCATGTTTTTGCTCGCTGTTAATCTGAAAAAATGCCGAATATATTTGCCGACATATTTTAAAAACATGGGATTAAAAATTATATTCCCAGTAAGCAATAGTGAAGAATACCTATACATCTCTCTGTGTTGGCAAGGCCACTGCATCCTGAGCAGTAATAAAAACTAATTTTCACCTATCAGCTGTAATCGGAATGTGGCCGTACCACATAAATCACCGGGACTTCCAGCAGATGAAATAAGATGAAGAGAATGGCGCGATAAAATGCTAACAGGACACAAAGTGACGCTAATCCCTAAGGCCAGAATACGATAAAGAATCGTTGAAAACTTGAGTAGGCGTCAGCCTATAGTTACCAGATGCTAGAATAAGCTGGATTCATCGTGGCGAACCTATACTGTGTGACAGTGGCCTCTTACATTTAACGTAAAACAGTGGCGCAGTTGTTAAGATACTAGGCTAATAATAATCTGGAACAGAGGAACTCAAATCGCCTACCGCCTTCTGGCCTTCCAGATTTATATTTGCCTCAGTCGCTTAAAGCAAATTCCTGGAAAAAAATGGAAGAATCAGATGCCAGGCTAATTTTTATTGGAAGACTCTTACGAAATATAATTCATCCAAGAAAGAAGTGGCTTACAAAACATACATTGCCGGCCGCGGTGGCCGTGCGGTTCTGGCCCTGCAGTCCGGAACCGCGCGGCTGCTACGGTCGCAGGTTCGAATCCTGCCTCGTGCATGGATGTGTGTGATGTCCTTAGGTTAGTTAGGTTTAAGTACTTCTAAGTTCTAGGGGACTTATAACCTAAGATGTTGAGTCCCATAGTGCTCAGAGCCAGCCAAAACATACATTCGACAGTTTTTTGAGTGCCGCTCATGAGTCTGGGGTGCTTACCAATTAGGTTTAACAATAAAGATAGAGAAGATTCAACGTAGAACAGCACGTACGACCTCCACTGGCAATCGCAACAAGAGAGGTATTTTGTATCACGGAGAAGATTACTGTTGAAATTCCGAGTAAGCGCACATTCGAAGAATAATTTGGGAACTTATTTCCTCCCGCCTATGTCTCGCGACATGAACGCAATGAGAATATCCGAAAAAATTAGAGCTAAACAAAGGTTTACCTTCCACACGCCATTCGCGTTTAGAACAGGCACAGGGACAGGGGTTAATTTTTAGATCTAGTTTTAGTTGCGTCTTCTCAAACGGACATGAACGATTTCCTATCCCAACCTTGTCCTGCCTGAAACTGTGCACTAGGTCTTCATTGTCGATGGAACGGTAAACCCTAAACTTATTTATTCTGTCATGAATAGTCTCTAAGACAAAAAGAAGACGCACCAACAAATGATTACAGTTTCAGGAAAACTGGATGATTTTTTTAAGAGAAAGAGCTTCACAAACAACAAGTTAATAACGCGTTGGTCCATTTCTGGCCCTTATGCAAGCACTTATTCTCTTTGACATTGATTAATAGAGTTGTTGGATGCCCTCCTGAGAGATATCCCGCCAACTTCTGTCCAATTGGCACGTTAGATCGTCTGAATCCCGAGATAGTTGGAGGGCCTTGCCTATAATGCTCCACACTTTCTGCAGTGTGGAGAGATGCGGCGACCTTGCTGGCCTGGGTAGGGTTTGGTTCAAATGGCTCTGAGCACTATGAGACTTAACATCTTAGGTCATCAGTCCCCTAGAACTTGGAAATACTTAAACCTAACTAACCTAAGGAAATCACACAACACCCAGCCATCACGAGGCAGAGAAAATCCCTTATCCCGCCGGGAATCGAACCCGGGGTTGGTAGGGTTTAAAAAGCACGAAGACGACTGGTAGAAACACTCGCCAGTTGCTCACGCACATTATCTTGCTGAAATGACATGAAGAGCAAATCTTCGGCCTTGACTCTCACTGACTGATGTAGAATTGTCTGTAGTGATGAGTCACTTTTCGAACTGAGCCTCGATGACCAGCGAAGACGTGTCTGGAGACGGCTTGGGCTCCAGTGGGATACCAACCTGACTGGCGCCCAGCAGCTATGGCTGATGGTCTGTGGGCCATTTTCATAGGAGGACTGCTTTGGTTGTCATCCGCGGCATCCTTGAAGCACAGCGGTCCGTCAACGATATACTACACATCGATTTTTTGCCCTTCATGGCAAGACATCCTTGGACTTACATTTCAGCAAGATAATGCCTCTCCTCACCCTGTCCTTCCTTCCACGAACCCTCAGGCGACAGATGGTACTACTTGTCTCCATGCTTGCGAAATCCAACCTTTGGCAACAAGGTTGCTGGAGCCCTCCCCACATGAGGACCTTTGGAGCACTACGGGCCGGGCCTTTCAGCCAGTGATGGATTTTGACGATATAACGGGCCAGTCGGACAGGATTTGTCACGATGGGCTGATGGTTGATAGAAGAGATAGAGAAGATCCAACGGAGAGCAGCGCGCTTCATTACAGGATCATTTAGTAATTGCGTTACGGAGATGATAAACTCCAGTGGAAGACTTTACAGGAGAGACGCTCAGCTTTTGTTGAAGTTTCGAGAACATACCTTCACCGAGGAGTCAAGCAGTATATTGCTCCCTCCTACGTATATCTCGCGAAGAAACCGTGAGGATAAAATCAGAGAGATTAGAGCCCACACATGGGCATACCGACAATCTTTCTTTCCAAGAACAATACGAGACTGGAATAGAAGGGAGAACTGATAGAGGTACTCAGAGAACCTTCCTCCACACTCCGTCAGGTGGCTTGCGGAGTATGGGTGTAGATGTAGATGTAGATATCCCTCAGAACGACAACTGACAACTCTACAAATATATGTCAAGCCGGAAACTGTGTGCATAAGGGCGAGAGATTGACCAATGTGTATTGAGTTTCTTCGTTTGTGAAACTGATCGTCTTGAATAAATCACCCAATTTTTCTTAAATTGTAATCGTTTGTGTGTCTCTACAATTACATCACATTTACCGATTTCATTCCCAGTCGGGTTATTCCTTCGCGGTGCATCGTGTTCTTTCTTTTTTTTAGCTTTTTTTTATTTTATTGGATGAACTCTGTAAAGATGTTATCAAATCAACCATAGTAGTATTGGTAGGCGCCACATGCGATCATACGACCACAGTCAAAGTAAATTAAAATAGTTGGTAGTTCTATAGGTGGCAGTCTTACGACATAGATATCAAAGTATTTTCTCGTAATTTTTATATTGCTTAGAAATAATAACTGCAGATAATTCTCCATGTAGCTTTCGTATGAAAACAAGTGGAAACCTTTGTTATGTTAATACGCAGCAGTTACTGTAATAATTGTCACACGATATAAATAACTTTTGACTTCATCCTGTAAGACTGTAGTTATACTCTCCGTTCAACCAACTGTGATTACTTTTTCAGATACATGCACCATGAATCATTGAAAGTGAGTTTTGGAGTGGTAAATAGTGTTATTTTCTTTGCATTTTGTATTTTCGAATTCGAGTTTGTACCTTCGTATCATTGTCTCTGCACTGACAGTACTTTAAGTGTTACTGTTTATGCGCTCTGCACGGCCAATGATTTCTTGTAAATACGGATCGCACGGTTACGAACTGCCTGAGAGTTGGAGCAAGAACCTACAGACGATGAACAGGGCTGAAGAGGATATTAAACACTAGGAGCATTACGCGTACTTAGCCCATTTGTACAGGTTGAACAGAATAACTCATTTCTACATTTTGCGCTTGATAAAATTTCCTCCCTTGGTCCGATTGTTGGTCAGCTTTATTTTGGTGCATTCATCTTACCTTTCTGATGGGTTAGGAACATTTATTTTGATACCTAACCTGTCAAAACATCGTGAAGTCGAATGGTTATCGCAAAGTTGTCGACAAATTATGATATTATTATTGTTATTATGTTATTATTATACTGGTGTCCACAATTAAAGCAACAACCGCTATTTCGCTGTCCTGCGTCTAATTCACTATATAATCATACCAATTGTCAACCAGATGTCTGTACATTCGTGTTCTGCACGGAAGATGGCATCCCGGTCAACTGACAACCATGCCAACTAACACGTCAGGCCACCTGTGAAACGATATTGTGTTCGCCGGATAGCCCCTCATCCACAGTCACTCTTTACACAGTCACTGACGGTGGAGTATGGCGCAGAGAAGATGCCTACCAGACTCTCTGTGATGGAGGGCCTTAGAAAGAAAGGGAGCAGAACAGTCGCAAACTGATTTGTCCCCATGACTTAATGTGAATCGTTGTGTTTTTCCTTGGATGTGGCGACAGTTTGTAGAGACCAAAACTGTATCCCGAAGACCAGGGCAGAGCCGATCACGTGTGACATCAGACAGAAGGGGACCGCTTTTTGACTGTAAGGGCAAGACGGTACCGCCTTAGACTCGCATTTGTGCTCGTAGCATCCACTGCACGTATTGTAGTGACGTCAAGAGTGTGCAGAAAGCTTCGGCAGATTGGTCTTCGTTGTCGAAGACCTGCTGTGTGTCTACCTCTGACGCGTCTTCACAGAACTGAACATCTAGAGTGGAACAATCAACATGCCACCTGGATGGTCGAAGAGTGGGCCAATGTTGTTTTCACAGATGAGTCCCGATTTTGTCTGGAGAGTCATTCTCGGTGGATTCGCACCTGGAGAGAACGTGGAACACGATTTCGGGACCCAAAGATTGTAAAAAGAGACAGATATCGCGGAGGATCTCTGATGGTGTGGCCAGGGATTATGTTTACCACTCGAACCTCTCTTCATGAAATTCTACAGGTGGATGGTCAAGGTTTAACTGCTGTCAGGTATCGTGACAAGATCTTGGGACTTCATATGCTGTTACTGCGAGGTGCTGTGCGCCCAGACTTCATATTGATGCACGATAATGCTCGAAGCCATAGAGTACTGGTGATTTATGTGTTCTTGGGAACGGAAGATGTCGCACGCTTGACGTGGTCTGCTTGCTCTCCCTGTTTGAAACAAATAGATCGTGTCTGGGATGCACTAAGGAGACGGCTTGCATCACGTCAGCATCCACTAATCACTCTCCAAGGCTGCGAGCAGCTCTGCAGGAAGAATGGGCGTTATTGCCCCTACATGAGATTGATGACGTCAGTCACAGTATGCCCCGTTGTTGTCAGACCTTTACTGCTGTCAGAGGCGGTCACACCCCATACTGAGCACATTAACCGGTTGTCGGAATGTGTGCTAATCCGTTAAGTTGGAAAAAAAGTAGAACATATTTGTCTACCATTACGCGTGTTGCAGTTCTTTACGTTCTGTATTATTTACATTGTTTCTACTTCACTATCTCGTGTTTATACTGTTTTGTGGCAAAATAAAAGCAACCTTGCCGACTTTCCGTTTGTTGCTTTAATTTTTGACACCAGTATATATTACGTTTTTATATACAGGGTGGTCCATTGATCGTGACCGGACCAAATATCTCACGAAATAAGCGTCAAATGAAAAAACTAAAAAGAACGAAACTTGTCTAGCTTGAAGGGTGAAACCAGATGCCGCTGTGGTTGGCCCGCTAGATGGCGCTGCCATAGGTCAAACGGATATCAACAGCTTTTTTTTTTTTTTTTTTTTTTAATAGGAACCCCCATTTTTATTGCATATTCGTGTAGTGCGTACAGAAATAGGAATGTTTCAGTTGGACCACTTTTTTCGCTTTGTGATATATGGCGCTGTAATAGTCACAAACATATGGCTCACAGTGTTAGACGAACAGTTACTAACAGGTAGGTTTTTTTAATTAAAATATAGAACGGAGGTATGTTTGAACATTTTATTTCGGTTGTTCCTATGTGATACGTGAACCTTTGTGAACTTATAATTTCTGAGAACGCATGCTGTTACAGCGTGATTACCTGTAAATACCACATTAATGCAATAATTGCTCAAAATGATGTCTGACAACCTCAATGCATTTGGCAATACGTGTAACGACATTTCTCTCAACAGCGAGTAGTTCGCCTCCCGTAATGTTCGCACATGCATTCACAATGCGCTGACGCATGTTGTCAGCCGTTATCGGTGGATCACGATAGCAATTATCCTTCAACTTTCCCCAAAGAAAGAAATCCGGGGACGTCAGATCCGGTGAACGTGCGGGCCATGGTATGGTGCTTCGACGACCAATCCACCTGTCATGAAACATGCTATTCAGTAGCGCTTCAACCGCACGCGAGCACGTGCCGGACATCCACCATGTTGGAAGTACATCGCCATTCTATCAAGCAGGGAAACATCTTGTAGTAACGTCGGTACAACATTACGTAGGAAATCAGCACCCATTGCACCATTTAGATTGCCATCGATAAAATGGGGGCCAATTATCCTTCCCCCCCATAATGCCGCACCATACATTAACCCGCCAAGGTCGCTGATGTTCCATGTGTCGCAGCCATCGTGGATTTGCCGTTGCCCAGTAGTGCATATTATGCCGGTTTACGTTACCGCTGTCGGTGAATGACGTTACGTCACTAAATAGAACGCGTAAGTAGGCTGTTTAGGTTTTCTTATTGGTAACGCCGCTTAGCGCTCGGTATGAAAAATCACTGGCTGTGCTATGCGCAGTCTGTGTTTAGTTTGCATTGTTGTCTGCCATTGTAGTGTTGGGCAGCGGCAGCTGGATGCTAACAGCGCGTAGCGTTGCGCAGTTGGAGGTGAGCCGCCAGCAGTGGTGGACGTGGGGAGAGAGATGGCGGGGTTTTGAAATTTGTAAGAATTTGTGTTATGAACTGCTATATATATTATGACTAGTGAGGTAAATACATTGTTTGTTCTCTATTAAAATCTTTCATTTGCTAACTATGCTTATCAGTAGTTAGTACCTTCAGTAGTTTGAATCTTTTATTTAGCTGGCAGTAGTGGCGCTCGCTGTATTGCAGTAGCTTGAGTAACGAAGATTTTTGTGAGGTAAGTGATTTGTGAAACGTGTAGGTTATTGTTAGTCAGGGCCATTCTTTCGTAGGAATTTTTGAAAGTCAGATTGCGTTGCGCTAAAAATATTGTGTGTCAGTTTAAGCACAGTCTTGTATAAATTGTTCTAAGGGGGCGTTTCAAACGCGTGCAAAAAATCTGTCACTGTCCCGTAATTTCTCTTGTGCCCAGTCGACATGCAATTCCTGGTGCATCGAAATATGGTAGGGTGCAATCGATGTTGGTGTAGCATTCTCAACACCAACGTTTTTGAGATTCCCGATTCTCACGCAGTTTGTCTGCTACTGATGTGCGGATTAGCCGCGACAGCAGCTAAAACACCTACTTGGGCATCATCGTTTGTTGCAGGTCGTGGTTGACGTTTCACATGTGGCTGAACACTTCCTGTTTCTTTAAATAACGTAACTATCTGGCGAACGGTCCGGACACTTGGATGATGTCGTCCAGGATACCGAGCAGCATACATAGCACACGCCCGTTGGGCATTTTGATCACAATAGCCATACATCAACACGATATCGAGCTTTTCCGCAATTGGTAAAGGGTGTATTTTAACACGGGTAATGTATCACGAAGCAAATACAGTCCGCAATGGAGGAATGTTACGTGATATCATGTACTTATACGTTTGTGACTATTACAGCGCCTTCTATCACAAAGCGAAGAAAGTGGTGCAACTAAAACATGTATATTTCTTTACGTACTACAAGAATATGTAATAAAAAATAGGGGTTCCTATTTTTAAAAAACGCAGTTGATATCCGTTTGACCTATGGCAGCGCCATCTAGCGGGCCAAACATTGCGCCGTCTGGTTTCCCCCTTCAAGCTAGACGAGTTTCGTTCTTTCTGGTTTTTTCGTTTGACGCTTATTTCGTGATATATTTGGCCCGGTCACTATCAAAGGACCACCCTGTATATTTTACGAACTGTGATGTGTAGAAGATCGGTACGCAAGCAACATGCAGATTTGTCAACGCTGGATAGATTAGGAAGAGAGATAGTTCCCTAGGTGCTCAGAATGTAAATAAAGAGGTCCACCGTTCATGGACTTTTTGCTTCGTGTGTATCGAGGGAGGTATCTTCTAAATGAAGAAAGGAAGGACGGCGTTTAACGTCTCGTCGACGATAAGAACAAGATCTAGTCCGACAAGGATGGGGAAAGAAATCAGACTTGTCCTCTTAAAAGAAAACAAGTCAGCACTCACCTTTATGCGTAGTGATAGTTGACAAAGCCTAATCTCGATTGCCGTACAGCAATTTGAACACCTGTGCATAACCAGTGCAGTAACCTTTTTACTATCTCGTCAGTACCTGTAGGCAACTTGTTTTCAGGAAGCTGGAGCCACAAAAGCTAGATGCCATGACCAGCTGAAATTTGCAGTGCCACTTATACAGCCACAACTGCGGCCTCCATTAAGACCTCTACTAAGATTCGGAGGAACTACTCCGCGGCTGTTGTTCGGCGCTTGACGCGTGTGTTTCTCCTTGTGTTCCAGTGACGAAATTCATCCGCATCGGCATCGCGGATAAGAATGACAACCCGCCGTACTTCGACAAGGCGCTGTACGAGGCAGAGGTGGACGAGAACGAGGACATCCAGCACACGGTGCTCACCGTCACCGCCAAGGACCACGACGAGTGTGAGTAGCGCTGGCCGCGCCGCCGGGCTGCTGCGCTCCTCCTGCCTCCTTCCTGCAGCGTGCTGCGCTCCTCCTGCCTCCTTCCTGCAGCGTGCTGCGCTCCTCCTCCCTCCTTCCTGCAGCGTGCTGCTCTCCTCCTGCCTCCTTCCTGCAGCGTGCTTCTCTCCTCCTCCCTCCTTCCTGCAGCGTGCTGCTCTCCTCCTGCCTCCTTCCTGCAGCGTGCTGCTCTCCTCCTCCCTCCTTCCTGCAGCGTGCTGCTCTCCTCCTCCCTCCTTCCTGCAGCGTGCTGATCTCCTCCTGCCTCCTTCCTGCAGCGTGCTGCTCTCCTCCTCCAGCACGACGTCCTAGTTGCGTCCTTCACGTTCTGCTGCACCTCTCTGAACAATTTGTCAGAGGCGGACACTCATAATCCTCATCGTACCAAATAATAACTTACGCAGTGCAGATCCGACGCATCAGGCTCACACAGATGGTACTCAATTGACTTGTCTCTTGTCCTCTTTTTCACGTTAGTCCCCTGGTGACATAATTGGGATTGGTTTCCAGTACGTGCATCATTTTCTTACCTGTTTAGCCCCCCATAGAGTCACTTGGTTTCTTTTCTAAAAGTAGTTCACTAACACGTTCAGAATTCGTACTAGAGGCAAGATAAATTTCACTATCATATGTCAAAGATGTGTCGTTTACGTTGCTTACTGATTCTCAGACAGACGATACAAAACGTCTTGTAGTTCAAGTAGCAGAGCGGAAAGAAAACAGAGGTACTGGCGCGCTAAGAGAAAGGAATGAAATAACAGTTATCAGATACCTACAGAATTCGGCTTGCAATACTTCACTTGTATTTAGTGTTCTTTACAGTAAATCCTTATAAATTAATAGCAGACAGTTCCCTGTCGCAATATCATGTGTGATCCCTTATAAATATGTTTACAACTATTGAAAACCATCACCAGTTTATCTATTTTATAGTAGAAATTGACGCAGTTTTTCACTTTTCTGGTCCAAGTTAATCTCTCTACGTACCTGCCACTCCATACGATCTCAGTAATCTGTGGTATATCATCTGCTATTTACTCTTGAACTGCTTTCTCCACTACCAGATTAATTTGCTTTTAATACCTCAGCAGGTATCCCTACAACCTGGTCCTTCTTCTACGTTCCTGTTGACGTCTTATGCCAACCACCACTAATTTTTTATACGTTTCTCCGCCTTGTGCTTCAGTGCTATTTTGTACAACTGGCGTATAGTATCAAAACCTTTTCCCACTTATGGATCCATATCTATCTACAGTATATGTCACTCGCTGAAAAAAGAACAACAGTCGCCTCCTGTATTGGTCTCCTACCTAAATCTTTCTTGAAACACCTGTTTTTCGTGTGCGCACGTCCAACATAACATAACTGATCTAGTCTTCTTTTTCTTCTCCTGTTTCTCTAGGGGCACGACGTTGTTGTATATCTGTTTTGGCGGCTGAGTGACATCTGGTGACCGGATGCCCTTCCTGACTTGTCCCCGGGATGGACTCCGTGTTCCCCATCTGTCTCCATATAGTGTAGATTCGTTGTGAAGTGTAATACCGTTCCCTAAGAGTTTCCTTAATGTGTATTAGAGGCGCAACACGGCTACCTAGTTGGATGTGGGAGACCACCAAAAAAACCACATACAGGTTGGCCGCCACCCCAGTCCTTGTTGTTAATCTACGAAACGGATTGGATCAGCGGCTGTCTCGCCTCTCCGTATTTTTTTTAAGCAGAATGAAAATAGGAACGCGGCCAGCATTCGAATCTACAACCTTCAATGTTAACAAAAAAAAAAGCTCGTGGTGCAACTTTGGTTATCAATAATGCAGCTGCGACGTGAGTTATGGACACGCACCACGGAAAATTTGAAAAATGTTTCTGGTACTTTGGCTTCCGTACGATTGTACAGTGCCGTTCGTTTCAGAATTTCAAAAATCGAGGACTGTCTTCTCACCGTCACCAAGCAAGTACTGGACGGCGTAGGCGCTTATCCATGTCACAAATTCGTTTTTGCTCTCGGAAAATACACATCATCCGGGAAAAGAAGCGACTGTGCCGTTATCCGGTCTGGAATCAGGTGTGCGAGGAAAGCCAGCATCTGCCATATCAAATCCAAACACCCTTCTGTGATCCGCGTCGCGAGGTGTAGCCGCGCGGTCTGTGACGTCTTGTACGGTTCGCGCGGCTCCCCCCGTCGGTGGTTCGAGTCCTCCCTCGGGCATGGGTGTGTATATTGTTCTTAGCGTAATTTAGTTTAAGTTAGATTAGGTAGTGTTACATTACGTTACATTTATCGTTTCCCATGGACCCCTTGGAGAGGAGTCTCTGGGATGTGGAAAGAGAGTGTAAGCTTAGGGACCGATGACCTAGTAGTTTGGTCCCATAAGACCTGTACCACAAATTTCCAAATTTTTGTGATCCGCAGACAACTCAAGTAACACACAGTGGAGAGTCCGCGAGGTAAATTTGATGTCGACGAGATGACACACCTGCTTCTAGGACTGTTGATATTTTTAAAAATGTAGTGAATGTGATATATCGATATTGTAAATGTGTCATCACTGATTGTCGATGTATCGGATGAAAATGTGGACATATCGATATATCGAGGAAAAAGTATCGATGTGCCGGTTTATAAAAATATCGGCTGCGTATTGTAAATGTACTGCCGATTTTAGAGCTTTAGAGCTGTATTGATGTATTATTAGATTTTCTGTACATTAACAAGCTGGCAACCTGCCTATACCCCTTAGAGCAACAATTTAAAAGAAAAGAATGCCCGTTCACGCTTGGCGATAGCCACACTTACAATGGTAGCCGCATGTAAGTGACAGAATAAAAAGTTCCGACGAGTATCGGTAATCTTGTTATTCCATTCACACCGCCACCCCATAGTGCAATCGGACGATTTCTTTTGTGCCACATATATTTGCTTCACACAATCAGAGAGAAGGGCTGGACGTGAAGAAAGCTCGAATCCTTCACACCAGGAAAGTAAAAATATGTTCTACTACCGTTTCAAAAGAACGATTTCAAATTTTTACCGAAAAAACTCTGAAAAAATATAATATAAAAGAAAAATATCGGCGCTCGATACTGCCATTTTTATATCGATATATCGAAGACTAAAATGTCGCCAACCTATATCGATAATTATCTACAGCCCTACCTGCTTCCTGTAACAGTTATGTACCAAACGGACTGACCGTCTATATAAAGAGTAGCGGCACTCACCGCCTGCCACACAACACGCCATTCTACAGACATCAAAAAAAATTTTGCATCATACCGGTTCCCAGAACTCCTGAAGATAAACGTTGACTGTGGATATTGTGTCGCAGACACAGTCGCTTTGACTGTTCAGAGATGTCACTAAACCCGCCCAAAGGTGTAAACATCCATGCATAAGCGGCGCTTTTTAGACGCAGGTGGTCCGACAACCTATAAGCTCCATTTATTCCACCAGAAAGGAGATACACGGCTCGTGTTGTCTGCAGTTCCATCAAGCCTAGAAGGTCAGTACCGCGTCCGAATTGTTACTTTGGAAGGGCTCTCAACAAGGTAAATATAAAGGCGTCTCGGAGTGAACCAAAGCGATGTTGTTCGGAAATGGAGGAGATACAAAGAGACAGGAACTGTCGATAACATGCCTGGCTCAGGCCGCCCAAGGGCTACTACTGGAGTGGATAACCGCCACATATGGATTATGGCTCGTAGGAACCATGACGGCAACGCCACCATGTTGCATAATGTTTTTCGTGCAGTCACAGGACGTCTTGTTATGACTCAAACTGTATTCAATAGGCTGCATGATGCGCAACTTTACTCCCGACACCAATGGCGAGGTCCATCTTTGCAACTACGACACCATGCAGCCCGGTACAGATGGGCCCAACAACATGCCGAATGGACCGCTGAGGGTTGACATTACGTTTTCTTCACCGATGAGTGTCACATATGCCTTCAACCAGACAATCGTCGGAGACGTGTTTGGAGGCAACCCAGTCAGGCTGAGCGCCTTGCACACACTGTACAGCGAGTGCAGCAAGGTGGAGGTTCCCTGCTGTCTTGGGGTGGCATATGTGGGCCCGACGTACTCCGCTGGTGGTCATGGAATGTGCCATACCGGCTGTACGATACGTGAATGCCTTCCTCCGACCGATAGTGCGACCATATCTGCAGCATATTGGCGAGGCATTCGTCTTCAAGGACAACAATGCGCCCACATCGGGCACATCTTGTGAATGACTTCCTTCAGGATAACGACATCGCTCGACTAGAGTGGCCAGCGTGTTTTCCACACATCAACCCTATCGAACATGCCTGGGATAGGCTGAAAAGGGTTGTTTATGGACGATGAAGAAAAGGTTACAGGAGAATATGGGCTTGGGATAAGGAATGAAAGAGGAGAAAGACTAATTGAGTTCTGTAACAAGTTTCAGCTAGTAATAGCGAAACCTTGTTCAAGAATCACAAGAGGAGGAGGTATACTTGGAAAAGGCCGGGAGATACGGAAAGATTTCAATTAGATAACATCATGGTCAGACAGAGATTCCGAAATCAGATACTGGATTGTAAGGCGTACCCAGGAGCAGATATAGACTCAGATCACAATATAGTAGTGATGAAGAGTAGGCTGAAGTTCAAGACATTAGTCAGGAAGAATCAATACGCAAAGAAGTGGGATACGGAAGTACTAAGGAATGACGAGATACGTTTGAAGTTCTCTAACGCTATAGATACAGCAATAAGGAATAGCGCAGTAGGAATTACAGTTGAAGAGGAATGGACATCTGTAAAAAGGGTCATCACAGAAGTTGGGAAGGAAAACATAGGTACAAAGAAGGTAGCTGCGATGAAACCATGGGTAACAGAAGAAATACTTCAGTTGATTGATTAAAGGAGGAAGTACAAACATGTTCCGGGAAAATCAGGAATACAGAAATACAAGTCACTGAGGAATGAAATAAATAGGAAGTGCAGGGAAGCTAAGACGAAATGGCTGCAGGAAAAATGTGAAGACATCGAGAAAGATATGATTGTCGGAAGGACAGACTCAGCATACAGGAAAGTCAAAACAACCTTTGGTGACATTAAAAGCAACGGTTGTAACATTAAGAGTGCAACGGGGATTCCACTGTTAAATGCAGAGGAGAGAGCAGATAGGTGGAAAGAATACATTGAAAGCCTCTATGAGGGTGAAGATTTGTCTGATGCGATAGAAGAAGAAACAGGAGTCGATTTAGAAGAGATAGGGGATCCAGTATTACAATCGGAATTTAAAAGAGCTTTGGAGGACTTACGGTCAAATAAGGCAGAAGGGATAGATAACATTCCATCAGAATTTCTAAAATCATTGGGGGAAGTGGCAACAAAACGACTATTCTCGTTGGTGTGTAGAATATATGAGTCTGGGGACATACCATCTGACTTTCGGAAAAGCATCATCCACACAATTCCGAAGACGGCAAGAGCTGACAAGTGCGAAAATTATCGCACAATCAGCTTAACAGCTCATGCATTGAAGCTGCTTACAAGAATAATATACAGAAGAATGGAAAAGAAAATTGAGAATGCGTTAGGTGACGATCAGTTTGGCTTTAGGAAAAGTAAAGGGACGAGAGAGGCAATTCTGACGTTACGGCTAATAATGGAAGCAAGGCTCAAGAAAAATCAAGACACGTTTATAGGGTGTGTCGACCTGGAAAAAGCGTTCGACAATATAAAATGGTGCAAGCTGTTCGAGATTCTGAAAAAAGTAAGTGTAAGCTATAGGCAGAGACGGGTCATATACAATATGTACAACAACCAAGAGGGAATAATAAGAGTGGACGATCAAGAACGAAGTGCTCGTATTAAGAAGGGTGTAAGACAAGGCTGTAGCCTTTCGCCCCTACTCTTCAATCTGTACATCTAGGAAGCAATGATGGAAATAAAAGAAAGGTTCAGGAGTGGAATTAAAATACAAGGTGAAAGCATATCAATGATACGATTCGCTGATGACATTGCTATCCTGAGTGAAAGTGAAGAAGAATTAAATGATCTGCTGAACGGAATGAACAGTCTAATGAGTACACAGTATGGTTTGAGAGTAAATCGGAGAGAGACGAAGGTAATGAGAAGTAGTAGAAATGAGAACAGCGAGAAACTTAACATCAGGATTGATGGTCACGAAGTCAATGAAGTTAAGTAATTCTGCTACCTAGGCAGTAAAATAACCAATGACGGGCGGAGCAAGGAGGACATCAAAAGCAGACTCGCTATGGCAAAAAAGGCATTTCTGGCCAAGAGAAGTCTACTAATATCAAATACCGGCCTTAATTTGAGGAAGAAACATCTGAGGATGTACGTCTGGACTACAACATTGTATGGTAGTGAAACATGGACTGTGGGAAAACCGGAACAGAAGAGAATAGAAGCATTTGAGATGTGGTGCTGTAGACGAATGTTGAAAATTAGGTGGACTGATAAGGTAAGGAATGAGGAGGTGATAAGGAGACACTGATAATGAGAAGGGACAGGATGATAGGAAATCTGCTAAGACATGAGGGAATGACTTCCATGGTACTAGAGGGAGCTGTAGAGGGCAAAAACTGTGAAGGAAGACAGAGATTGGAATACGTCAAGCAAATAATTGAAGACGTAGGTTGCAAGCGCTACTCTGAGATGAAGAGGTTAGCACAGGAAAGGAATTCGTGGCGGGCCGCACCAAACCAGTCAGTAGACTGATGACCAAAAAAAAAAAAATGGACGATCCGATTCACCAACCACTCTGAGGGATCTATGCCGAATGGCTGTTGAGAAGTGGGACAATCTGGACCAACACTGCCTTGATGAAGTTGTGGATAGTATACCACGACGAATACAGGCATGCATCAGTGCAAGAGGACGTGCTACTGGGTATTACAGAACCGGTATGTACAGCAATCTGGACCATCACCACTGAAGGTCTCGTTGTGTGGTGGTACAACATGCAATGCGTGGTTTTCATGAGCAATAAAATGGGCGAACATGATGTTTATGTTGAACTCTCGGAACCGAGGTGATGCAAAACATTTTTTGATGTGTGGATATGGGATATTGCCTTCAGTCACGTTCTGCGCCCTATTCCGTTTCAGGTTGTATACACAGCCCCCACCGATGTCAAGCGCGTGGGCAATAGTGCAGTGCGAATGTAACTTACAAGAGCCCGTTGAGTGCGAGGTCGCCAAAGGCCAATGCTGTTTACGGCATTTGGTGCCCTACATATTGTGAGCCACGCAACCAGTGTCGGCTGCTAATGGCAATAGGGAGCGTGACTGGAGATGTCCATTGGTGAGCACAGCATGAAGCTACGGAGCGTAGTTGAAATGCCTAGTCGACGAGTGGCTGACAACAATCCTACAGTGCTAGTGGTGTTTATACATATCAGATCAATGGCAACAATAAACACAGCAAACCTTGTATTATATCTGCAACAACAGTTGCCGAAGTTGACATGTCGTCGGAAAGGAAACCAAGGAATTTCACAGTGTGGCAGATTCAGCTTTTGCAAGATGAGCCCGCGAGGTGTCTGTCTTCACCGCAAAAATGTCGCACAAACCGGTCCGATCTCTCGCGTCCCAGCCTGCCGAACACAGTTTTGATTCCTGCAGTGTCAGAATGTCGGACATTCTCATCTGAGGTGATCAACAGATCGGAACCAACATATTGCTACTCCACTGGATGTCTCTGTTGGCATTACTAACACACTTGTCCAGCAGTTGGGGTACTCAAAGGTTTGTGGCCTCTGGGTTTGTCGTCACCTAAAGGAAGACGATAAAGAGCAACGAAGTACCATCTGTGCTGAACTTCCCGCGCGAAACGAAGGTGAACGGCCGGCCGGAGTGGACCAGCGGTTCTTGGCGCTGCAGTCTGTAACCGCGCGACTGCTACGGTCGCAGGTTCGAATCCTGCCTCGGGCGCGGATGTGTGTGATGTCCTTAGGTTGGTTAGGTTTAAGTTGTTCTAAGTTCTAGGGGACTGATGACCTCAGAAGTTAACCCATAGTGCTCAAGGCCATTTGAACTATTTTTCGAAGGTAAACGTGACAATTTCTTGTCGAACATCGATGAAACTCAGGTTCATCAAAATTGTGCAAATGGCTCTGAGCACTAGGGGTCTTCTGAGGTCATCAGGCCCCTAGAACTTAGAACTACTTAAACCTAACTAACCTAAGGACATCACACACATCCATGCTAGGCAGGATTCGAACCTGCGACCGTAGCGGTCGCGCGGTTACAGACTGCAGCGCCAAGAACCGCTGGTCCACTCCGGCCGGCTAGGTTCACCACTTAGAACAGGAAACAACGCGGCAATCTGTGTAATGCCCCCACACTAACTCTCCTCTGAAGAAAATTTCAGTACCCTACGACACAGCCAATAAAGTCATGATGAAAAATAGGCTTTTGTAGCCAATAGGAAATAAAGTGCTATAGTTAAATCCTGAATAAAACTAACCTGCTTTGAAAAAGAAAGAAAATGTGTTGCACTGCTTACTAAACACTGCTCGTAGAATGGCGCCAATTATCCGCCCATTCTTCCTCGGCTAATTTCAGTATCCGCATCTTGAAATCGCAGGGCGGTAGGCTGGCGTTCATTACAGGGCCAGAAACACTACGTCAGCTGGCCAACCTTTTCACTAGTAGAGTATTTCGACACGAGCCGGTGCTGTAGCCGTAAAATCTGCTGGGTTTTAGGAAGGAGCAGCCCTGGGTGATGGCCTGTGCTTCGCAAGACAGCCGGCCTTTTGTGCCGGCTCCCCCAGCAGCTTCCTTTCTTTCCATTCGCCTTTGACTGCCGCCGCGCCTGCCACCTTCCGGCGACTCCTTTAAACGGCATATCGTAAAATGCTGCATTAAGCCGTCTGGGAGAATGCTTTTAAGGAGTTTATGGCGCCTCGATAATAGATTTCGGTTTCCGATGACTGAAATAATATATCGGGCGCTAGCTGCCGGCGGCGGAATGGGCTTCGATTTTTGCCGCGCGCCTCTGTTGTGCGCTGCACTCCTGTCTCTCATTACGACCGCGAGGGGCGCTGCAGTCGCGGCTGCCGCGCCCGATAAGGCACCGCTGCCGTTTACGACGCTATACTGACACGTGGCGGGCAAATAGAAAGTACATTTTTTTTACACATGTTTTCTTAATCAGACACATTTATAGCTGAAACATTTTAACTTGGATTCCGCTGTTCCATTACGTTGCTGATTGGTTCTCCTTTTCTACATTGAGATGCCGATAATCGTTTCTGATTATTGTTGTCTGAGAACTTTGTTTGGGAGTCTGAAATGAAAGGGATCACATCAGCTAAACTATGACCTTTTTTTAAAAAAAAAAAAAACATTGTCTTCCTTTTAACCTTGGCAAATGTAGTGAAAAAAAAAATGACCGTCCTATCGCACTATTGGGCGGGAGACTCCATCTCTGGTGCTGCTAAGGTCGCAGGTTCGAATCCTGCCTCGGGCATGGACGTGTGTGATGTCCTTAGGTTAGTTAGGTTTAAGTAGTTCTAAGTCTAGGGGACTGATGACCTCAGATGTTAAGTCTCATTGTGCTCAGAGCCATTTGAACCATTTGAACCCCATCTGTCGTTGTTGGCCGTCCAGTGCAAGTCTTTTTATTTGACGCCTATTGTTGCGTTGTGGCCACCCCTGCTCAATAGCATTCCGACCTCGTCAATGAGATATTTACGCACATTGTTTTCAAGCAGAGAGTACCAAGCTAATTGCCGTGGGAAATGTCCCAGATTTTAAAAACTACTTTCAGAATGACCATTGAATGAATTTTTTTTAAAAAAAACATGGGCATTCTTCACAGCAGTTAATCTTTACACTCTGCCTGAAAACAATGTGCCTAAATATCTCAATGGCAGGGTCGAAATTTTGTAGAGCAGGGCCGGCCGCGGTGGTCTCGCGGTTCTAGTCGCGCAGTCCGGAACCGTGCGACTGCTACGGTCGGAGGTTCGAATCCTGCCTCGGGCATGGATGTGTGTGATGTCCTTAGGTTAGGCTAACCGTTTTGCGTCCGACGTTCACAGGTCAACACGTCACCTGCTGTCCAAGGGAAAATAAGCATTAGTGGCTTGCCTTTTTGTCACATAAACTTGAAGGTACTAACCAAACGAAAAACATACTACTCCTAATTGCTGTGCTTATTAGCCTGCATATGAAGTAAATACTTATGAAATGTTGTTCGGTATACTGCACTTAGTCACCAATAAAAGTACTGCACTTGCACCACTAACACCGTGTACATTCACAAGGTAGTAAAAACTCATTTCTGATTTAGTGTAGGGGGTTTAGGCTTCAAAAACATACCGTCTTTTTAAATGTGTGAAGAAAATTACTGCAGCTCTTCCTCAAGTCAACGTTATAGAAAAAAACATGCATATTTATTCAAAAATCGAACGCCACTTCGGTCTACTTCCTTACAAAAAAAAATGGTTCAAATGGCTCTGAGCACTATGGGACTCAACTGCTGTGGTCATTAGTCCCCTAGAACTTACAACTACTTAAACCTTAACCTAAGGACATCACACACATCCATGCCCGAGGCAGGATTCGAACCTGCGACCGTAGCAGTCGCACTGTTCCGGACTGCGCGCCTAGAACCGCGAGACCACCGCGGCCGGCTACTTCCTTACAAGTTCATTATTTAGTTCAGATTGATATTGCCGGCCAAAGTTCCACAACAGTTGCAAAGGATTCAGCAATTCTGCAGTTGGAGCTGCTGGAAGTGCAGGAAGACGAAGAACTCAAATGAAATGGTTGTTCATCTATTCAGTAATTGAAGAAAGTTCCAGAAAAATAGTAACTCACCAAAGTAGAGTAAGCCAAGAGTCTGACCTCAGTTTCCGAGACGACTTGTGTACGTGTGGATCACTGTACTGAACACTCATTATCTTTAGATCTAAATATCAATTTGGTTCAAATGGCTCTGAGCACTCAACTGCTGAGGTCATTAGTCCCCTAGAACTTAGAACTAGTTAAACCTAACTAACCTAAGGACATCACACACAACCATGCCCGAGGCAGGATTCGAACCTGCGAGCGTAGCGGTCTCGCGGTTCCAGACTGCAGCGCCTATAACCGCACGGCCACTTTGGCCGGCAATATCAATCTGAACTAAATAATGAACTTGTAAGGAAGTAGACCGAAGTGGCGTTCGATTTTTGAATAAATATGCATGTTTTTTCTATAAAATAACAAACAAATTACAAAACTGGCTACAGGCCTTTATTGTACATCGTTAAGGGTGTAGTATGTATTTTTTAAGTAAAAACCTTGCACCCATAGGGCGCTACGCGACGTCGACGAATGACCTTCGCGAAGTGCGAAAACGGTTGGTGCGAGCTCTGAACTCCACAAATTTCAACATAGAACAAAATTACCAAAACTGTTTTGAAACTGATAATATTGTCTAACGTACAACTCAGGGATATTTAAAAAAGGATTTTTAACAAAATGGCAGCACTCGAAAATAAAAGTCAGTTTTTTCGAGAGAAAATTCGTTATAAGAACTAGCCCCAGAAATCGAAATTCAAATATATCACAAAAATCGTAGGTGCTGAAGTAGAAGAAATGAACAGGTATAATGTAATTGCATAGATATATAATGAGTTACAGCTCCCACCAACTTGAAAAATAGTTTTGAAAATACAAGCTTTTTAAAGTTTCAACTTGCGTTTTTTAGTATTGAAACTGAACAAGCGTTGAATCGGTAATGCCAGCAGCTGCCTTTCTTTTTTTTTTTCGCCGATATCGAAACGTTCTCACTTTGATGAAATTATATCAATTAACTGGCTTCCGCTTACCAATAGGAGTCTTTTTTTTGCATGATTAAGATTATTTTTCGAACCATTTCTATCCGTACAAATACGTCTGTTTGCCGTTTTGAAGCAGTCACGTTTTACTCTGTCCAAAAAGCAAGCGAAATGAAGCGGGACTAGCACGTGTTTTCAGACTGTTTACCATAAAACAAGTCATACATATATGTCGTTCTAAATTACACTGTGTCCGGATGGCCCACTGGTCAGTGCATCTGCGGGAGACCCGCGTTCGGATCCCGGTCCGTAAAAAATTTTCAACTTTGCCCAATCAATGTCCACTCTTAGCCAATGTCTGTAATTCCTTTCTGTATTAATAGACAACTCACACAGCAAAGAGAAATCTTAATGAGAATAGTAATTGATGCTTTTGCCTTCTGTGATGCTATCCGAAATTGGTAGCACCCCTGTTCCGTCGGTAGCTGTTATAGCACTACATCGGTTGCTTTCGGGCGCTCTGATCCACCAGACCCTCATGCAGTAACCGCGGTTTTAACGTATTTCGACATTTACGGCGCACTTTATACGAATGAATCTTAAAAACAAAGCCTCTAAGGAACACTTCAAGCCAATAAAAAGTTAGGCTAAAGAAGAAAATTTTCTAACCCGGTCTTCTCCGTAAGTGAACTTGTGCAGACTTGCACTTTCAGCTAGGTTTCAAACAGCTCACAACGAAACTCAGCACACGAACATGCAAATGAGAAAAGGAACTTCTTATTTCTTGTTGTGCAATAAAATAAAAAAAATTTCTTCATTAATGGTGACTACTAGTCTCTTCGTATGAGTCCATAAGTTTGCGGTTTACATTGCTAAGGTTAGTGGTCAACTCTGCTATAGAGGAGCACGCAAACGGCTCTATGTTTTGTTCACTCGTTTTTTGTTAGTGAATATATTCCTTGCGTTTAAAAAGCCAACGCAGTTGTTTCTTCCTACAATTTCCTCCCAATGAACGGTCGCGGCAGCGTAAAGGCTCTATTAATTACTTTTTTAATTCTTCGAAAATTAAATGTATGCACAGCCTGATGTGTACACAGATGTAGAAATGTGTTTCTCATAGCAGCCATTGTGACTGGTAGCAGATACACGAAGCGGCAAGGTAGTTAATTAAATTACACGGTGCAGTAGGCAAATATAATACTCACCATTAAAATTGCTACACCACAAAGAAGACGTGCTACAGACGCGAAATTTAATCGATAGGAAGAAGATGCTATGATATGCAAATGGTAAGCTTTTCAGAGCATTCACACAAGGTTTGCGCCAGTGGCAACACCTACAACGTGCTGACACCAGGAAAGTTTCCAACCGATTTCTCATACACAAACAGCAGTTGAACGGCGTTGCCTAGTGAAACGTTGTTGTGATGCCTCGCGTAAGAAGGAGAAATACGTACCATCACGTTTCAGACTTTGATAATGGAAGGATTGTAGCCTATCGCGATTGCGGTTTATCGTATCGCGACATTACTGCTCGCGTTCGTCGAGATCCAATGACTGTTAGCAGAATATGGAATCTGTGGGTTCAGGAGGGTAATACGGAACGCCGTGCTGGATCCCAACGGCCTCGTATCACTAGCAGTCAAGATGACAGCCGTCTTATCCGAATGGCTGTAACGGATCGTGCAGCCACGTCTCGATCCCTGAGTCAACAGATGGGGACGTTTGCAAGACAACAACCATCTGAAAGAACAGTTCGACGACGTTTGCAGCAGCATGGACTATTGGCTCGGAGACGCTGCATCACAGACAGGAGCGCCTGCGATGGTGTACTCAACGACGAACCTGGGTGCACAGAATAGCAAAACGTCATTTTCTCGGATGAATCTAGGTTCTGTTTACAGCATCATGATGGTCGCATCCGTGTTTGGCGACATCGCAGTGAACGTATATTGGAAGCGTGTATTCGTCATCGCCATACTGGCGTATCACCCGGCGTGATGATATGGGGAGCCATTGGTTACACGTCTCGGTAACCTCTTGTTCGCATTGACGGCACTTTGAACAGTGGACGTTACATTTCAGATGTGTTACGACCCTTGGCCCTACCCTTCATTCGATCCCTGCGAAACCCTACATTTCAGCAGGATAATGGACGACGACATGTTGTAGGTCCTGTACAGGCCTTTCTGGATACAGTAAATGTTCGACTGCTGTCTTGGGCAGCACATTCTCCAGATCTCTCACCAACTGAAAACGTCTGGTCAATGGTGGCCGAGCAACTGGCTCGTCACAATACGCCAGTCACTACTCTTTATGAACTGTGGTATCGTGTTGAAGCTGCATGGGCAGCTGTAGCTGTACACGCCATCCAAGGTCTGTTTGACTCAATGCCCAGGCGTATGAAGGCCGCTATTACGGCCAGAGGTGGTTGTCCTGGGTACTGATTTCTCAGGATCTATGCACTCAAATTGCATGAAAATGTAATCACATCCAATTAATACCCGTTTATCACCTGCATTTCTTCTTGGTGTAGCAGTTTTAGTGGTCATTAGTGTAGAACCAGATTGGAATACATCACAGTATCAACTGTAACGTTGACAGAACCGACTGCGGACCTTTGGTGCAGAGCCGGGTGGAGGGTCTGAATCAGAGGCTCAGACGGTTTTGCGACCGTATTGGCTGCAGATTCCTAGACTTGCGCCATAGGGTGGTGGGGTTTCGGGTTCCGCTGAATAGGTCAGGAGTTCACTACACTCAGCTGGCGGCTACACGGGTAGCGGAGGCTGTGTGGCGTGGACTGGGCGGTTTTTTAGGTTAGAAGGCCTCGGGAAAGTGCGGGATGGGCTGCAATGTCAAAGAGTGCTTGGCAATTACAGGACGTGCTTGGATCAAGGAACAGTCGGAATTTTAGTTGTAAATTGTTGTAGTTGCGCTGGAAAAGTCCCTGAGCTTCAAGCGCTAATAGAAAGCACAGAAGCCGATATCGTTATAGGTACAGAAAGCTGGCTAAAGCCTGAAATAAGTTCTGCAGAAATTTTTACGAAGTCTCAGACGGTGTTCAGGAAAGATAGATTAGGCAGAATTGGTGGTGGAGTGTTTGTGTCTGTCAGTAGTGGTTTATCTTGTAGTGAAGTCGAAGTAGATACTCCGTGCGAATTGGTGTGGGTGGAGGTTATACTTAACAGCCGAATTAAGTTAATAATTGGCTCCTTCTACCGACCCCCAGACTCCGATGATACAGTTGCGGAACAGTTCAGAGAAAGTTTGAGTCTCGTAACAAATAAATACCCCACTCATACGGTTATAGTTGGTGGGGACTTCAACATACCCTCGGTATGTTGGCAAAAATACTTGTTCAAAACCGGTGGTAGGCAGAAAACGTCTTCCGAGATTGTCCTAAATGCATTCTTCGAAAATTATTTCGAGCAGTTAGTCCACGAACCCACGCGAATTGTAAATGGTTGCGAAAACACACTTGACCTCTTGGCCACAAACAATCCAGAGCTGATAGAGAGCATCATGACTGATACAGGGATTAGTGATCACAAGGTCATTGTAGCTAGTCTCAATACCATTTCTTCCAAATCCATCAGAAACAAACGCAAAATAATTTTATTTAAAAAAGCGGATAAAGTGCCACTAGAAGCCTTCCTAAAAGACAATTTCCATTCCTTCCGAACTGACTATGCGAATGTAGACGAGATGTGGCTCAAATTCAAAGATATAGTAGCAACAGCAATTGAGATATTCATACCTCATAAATTGGTAAGAGATGGAACGGATCCCCCGTGGTACACAAAAAAGGTCCGAACGCTGTTGCAGAGGCAACGGAAAAAGCATGCGAAGTTCAGAAGAACGCGAAATCCTGAAGATGGGCTAAAATTTACAGACGCGCGAAATTTGGCACGTACTTCGATGCGAGATGCCTTTAATAGGTTCCACAACGAAACATTGTCTCGAAATTTGGTAGAAAATCCGAAGAAATTCTGGTCGTATGTAAAGTACACAAGCGGCAAGACGCAGTCAATACCTTCGCTGCGCAGTGCCGATGGTACTGTTATCGACGACTGTGAAGCTAAAGCGGAGTTATTGAACGCAGTTTTCCGAAATTCCTTCACCAGGGAAGACGAATGGAATATTCCAGAATTTGAAACACGAACATCTGCTAGCATGAGTTTCTTAGAAGTAGATACCTTAGGGGTTGCGAAGCAACTCAAATCGCTTGATACGGGCAAGTCTTCAGGTCCAGATTGTATACCGATTAGGTTCCTTTCAGATTACGCTAGGTTCCTTTCAGATTACGCTGATACTATAGCTCCCTGCTTAGCACTCATATACAACCGCTCGCTCACCGATAGATCTGTACCTACAGATTGGAAAATTGCGCAGGTCGCACCAGTGTTCAAGAAGGGTAGTAGGAGTAATCCATTTAACTACAGACCTATATCATTGACGTCGGTTTGCAGTAGGGTTTTGGAGCATATACTGTATTCAAACATTATGAATCACCTCGAAGGGAACGATCTATTGACACGAAATCAGCATGGCTTCAGAAAACATCGCTCTTGTGCAACGCAGCTAGCTCTTTATTCGCACGAAGTAATGGCCGCTATCGATAGGGGATCTCAAGTTGATTCCGTATTTCTAGATTTCCGGAAAGCTTTCGACAACGTTTCTCACAAGCGACTTCTAATCAAGCTGCGGAGCTATGGGGTATCGTCTCAGTTGTGCGACTGGATTCGTGATTTCCTGTCAGGAAGGTCGCAGTTCGTAGTAATAGACGGCAAATCATCGAGTAAAACTGAAGTGATATCAGGTGTTCCCCAGGGAAGCGTCCTGGGACCTCTACTGTTCCTGATCTATATAAATGACCTGGGTGACAATCTGAGCAGTTCTCTTAGACTGTTCGCAGATGATGCTGTAATTTACCGTCTAGTAAGGTCATCCGAAGACCAGTATCAGTTGCAAAGCGATTTAGAAAAGATTGCTGTATGGTGTGTCAGGTGGCAGTTGACGCTAAATAACGAAAAGTGTGAGATGATCCACATGAGTTCCAAAAGAAATCCATTGGAATTCGATTACTCGATAAATAGTACAATTCTCAAGGCTGTCAATTCAACTAAGTACCTGGGTGTTAAAATTACGAACAACTTCAGCTGGAAGGACCACATAGATAATATTGTCGGGAAGGCGAGCCAAAGGTTGCGTTTCATTGGCAGGACACTTAGAAGATGCAACAAGTCCACTAAAGAGACAGCTTACACTACACTCGTTCGTCCTCTGTTGGAATATTGCTGCGCGGTGTGGGATCCTTACCAGGTGGGATTGACGGAGGACATCGAGAGGGTGCAAAGAGGGGCAGCTCGTTTTGTATTATGGCGTTATAGGGGAGAGAGTGTGGCAGATATGATACACGAGTTGGGATGGAAGTCATTACAGCATAGACGTTTTTCGTCGCGGCGAGACCTTTTTACGAAATTTCAGTCACCAACTTTCTCTTCCGAATGCGAAAATATTTTGTTGAGCCCAACCTACATAGGTAGGAATGATCATCAAAATAAAATAAGAGAAATCAGAGCTCGAACAGAAAGGTTTAGGTGTTCGTTTTTCCCGCTCGCTGTTCGGGAGTGGAATAGTAGAGAGATGGTATGATTGCGGTTCGATGAACCCTCTGCCAAGCACTTAAATGTGAATTGCAGAGTAGTCATGTAGATGTAGATGTAGATGTAGATGTGAACGCAAAAGAATGGAAGTACCGCCGCGGTGAGCTAGAATAAGGCGTTCGTATTCGCGTTCAGGTTACTGCGTTGTCACAGAAAAGGACGGAGATAAAATGTGTAGTACCTTCGAGGGAGAGTAGCACTATACTTACTCTCCCGGAACGTGTTCCTGCGAGGCAGCTCTGCACGAGAATCTAAATACTGCCGAATTGGGCTGGCAGCGTATTTGCGCGAATCTCGGCTAGGCGGGCGCCGGCTGGATTGAGCGCGCCAGCTCCGCCTCCGCCCCCACCTCCGGCCCCACTGGGAGTCAGATTACGCCGCCCGCTGCCGGCGCGTCGCCAATCCGCCGCTAGGCGCCCGTCCGGCCGGCCTACAGCAGACGCAGACGCAGCCCGCTCGGCTGTAGAGCGCGCGCCGCTGCGGGCGACAGTTTATCTGCCCGTCTGCCAGGGACAGCCCGCAGGTGGCGCGCGACGCGGCTGGACAGGCCTCACTGACATCAAGGCCGCCGCCGCGTGCCGGACACTCCGGCTAATGATATTACGACACACGGTCATTGCCCGTGGCGGTTTACGAGGGCCAGTCTTAGAGGTCGGGCGTGGCCAACCGGACGATACGGCGGCCGTTTTTCTGCCAAACTGCGGTCGGGACTTTTGAATGGCCAGTAATGGAGTAGTGGAGTACACACTCACCGAATCAAAAGCACAAGACAATATGGCGAAATCATTCGTTAAATGCCTTTCTTTACAACTATAATATACTCATAGTAGCCTACTACGTACAGCACAGGAAAATTTGATACAGTGGCTGTAAAAATTAGTCGCTACTTGCATTTATCTCCTGTAAAGTTCGTTTGCTAGACATATTGCAATGAAAGCAACGTAAATAAAAAAATATAGTGTATAGCATTTGTTTTGTATCGGAAGTACGTAACGCTAAAGATTTAACATACATGTATTACGCCAAATGAATGGAAGTCGAAAGCAGTTGTTTAATTGTGACATGCAAAAAGTGTGAGACGTATTAGTACTTCTTGTCACTTCTTCAAACGTTTTGTATGTCACAAGTAAACAATTGCTTACGACTTTCTTTCACCTCTCGTAGATAACAAACGAAAAAGATTACAAAAATCAGGTAATGTTAAATGTGGTCTACTGTAATAACGACCAAAAATAACAAGAAAACTACCGTATCCCTTCTACTCCACAATAAGAAGGCCTATTAAAGACTGCCTTCAAGAGTACCTACAATTATTTACTACGAATAATGTTTCAGCAACCACGACTACTGGGGAAAACGTGCTTACAACTTGCCTGCGTCAACAGTCAGGCAATAATACTGAAACCAAAATAATGCCTAGTGTTCTGATTCGGAACGAAATAAAGTTTGACGCTATAAAGTCGAATGAGCATGGTACAACAATTACAGGAACTTTCCGCTTCCAGCAAGAACTGTCAGATATTGGCTTCAAAAAAGCTTGTGATGCTACCACTATGCATGCAAACGCTAATTACGTACTAAAAACGCCAAAGCTAATCAACCAATCACGGGCAACTTCACCTATGGCCACTCTCTCTATCTCTCTCTCTCTCTCTCTCTCTCTCTCTCTCTCTCTGTATACAGCAACGACCTATATAAACAACATAGACTGGCTATGGCACCGCCATCTTTAAAGCAACTTGAAAACTAAGCCGCCATGTCTTTTACCGTCAAGGTGCAACCTACACGTCGTCTGCTAATACTGAATGTTGTTATTGTTTACTACGCATGGTGTAAAAAAAAAAGCCGATCTGCACTGACAATCTGATTTCTCTACTTTAAAACATATAGCGATGTAGGCTAAAGGAAATGAAACACACTTCTGACATCGATTAATTGAAAAGTTTACTACGAAATGTTGCAGGTCATTTCGCTGCAATGCCATATAGATTAGGTCAAAAACAATTTTAAATAGTTCAGTAGGTCCAAAAACGAACAATTGACAGCGCAGGACCTTTCATTGTCCCTTAAACAATAAAAGTCTGTATATATTTGCCGAATATTCTTCCCTCTTTCTTCCATTGGCCTGGTTTTTGCACAAATGGTGTAACCTACAATTAAAATACTATTTTAACAGCGTCCTGACTAGAAAAGAGTAATGTGACTCTTCTCCAAATTCAGCTGGCACCATTAGATGGTCAAAATCGAGTAAATAAATTCGGCCTGTCACCCAACATTCTGAGCAATTTCACACACAACTACAGAAGGAAGTTCTTCTTCCATATTAAGGTTTGACAGTCCCTGAAAACCCTTTCTGCCACTGTTAACAATTTGAATACACCCTTTGAAGCAGTGTAAAAACTATTTTTGATACATTTTACTGCAATGAAACCTGTTTTCCATAAGTTTTCTCCAATTTACGGAGGTACTGCTGCAATAAATTAAGTTTCAAACTTGCTGTTAAACTATTAAGAAAGAAAACAAAAGCCAACAGGAATTTTCCACTCTTATTAATCCTAGTGACCACAAACACTAGGGCCTCTTTTGCTATTTGGCTATCATCACTTTCCTCACATCCTTGCCCTAAGTCAACATAACCCCAGACCTTATTACAATCCCTTTTCTTAAGAGCCACCGCATTCAACATAAGTGCAGGTAAAATAGGTTCTGAACGACGTTGAACCTCATCTGGTATTTTTTTAAGCTATCTTCTGTAAATCTAGCACTGCCATTTACTGTAGTTGCGCACCTGCAAAGTGTTTGAGGATGGGATAATTTAACTTCCTCAAATAATTATAAGCTGTGGAGGAGTAAAAATTGAGTGTAAGGGCACTGTCGATGACAGAATTGTTGGATGTCTTCCTAAGGGAAATCGTTCCAAATTCTATCGAACTGGCGCATTAGATCGCCAACATCCCGAGCTGATTGGAGGATCGTGCCCGATACTGCTCCAAATGTTCTGAATTAGGGAGAGGTCGGACGACCTTTCTGGCCAAGGTAGGGTTTGGCAAGTACGAAGACAAGCCGTAGAAACTCTCGCCGTGTGCGAGCAGGCATTACCTTTCTGAAATGTAAGCCCAGGATGACAACAAAATGGGGCATAGAATATCCTCGACGTACCGCTGTGTAAGGGTGCCGTGAGTAACAACCAAAGGGATCCTGCTGTGAATAGAAATGGCACCCCAGACCATCACCTCTGGCTGTCAGTCCGTATGGAGGAAAACAGGTAGTTTGGTATCCCACCACTGTGTGGGACACATCCAGACATATCGATATTCAGTTCGAAATGGCACTCATCATTGAAGACGATTCTACTCGATTCAATGATATTCCAAGCCGAAGCTGCCTCTGGATACGCCCTGCGCAGTGGTGGCATATCAACCTGACTGTCTGGAATGCCATTTCTTTTCATAGCAGAACCACTTTGGTTGTCATCTGGGGCACCCTTACAGTACAGCAGTACGTCGACGCTACTCTACGCTCCGTGTGGTTGACCTTCGTGATAAGCGATCCCGGTCTGACATTTCATCAAAATAATACCCGCCCGCACACGGCGAACGTTTCTATTGCTTGTCTTCGCGCTTGCCAAACCCTACTTTGGTCATCAAGGTCGCCGTATCTCTTCACTTGACAACATTTGGAGCGCCATGGGCAGAGCGCTCCAACCATCTCGGGACTTTGACGATGTAACATGGCGAACGATTAAAACATGGCAGAGAGAGTGAGATCCATCTGATAAGGGTCGCGGAGTACACTCTTTCTTTCCTGATGTATACGAAAGACCACAACTGAAACAAGTCGACTGTAGCCAGGGGATGGTCCATTTCCTGACAAGGCACGGACCGTATCCGGTACATTTAAACCGTATGGGACTAACTAACGATGAATTGGCTCGGAGCACTATGGGACTCAACTGCTGTGGTCATCAGTCCCCTAAAACTTAGAACTACTTAAACCTAACTAACCTAAGGACATCACACACATCCATGCCCGAGGCAGGATTCGAACCTGCGACCGTAGCAGTCACACGGTTGCGGACTGCGCGCCTAGAACCGCGAGACCACCGCGGCCGGCTAACGATGAATTATGCGTATGCAAAGACACTGGGACAGCACATGTCACGCTGCTGTGCAACTCGCTAGCACAAGTGAGACCTATACAGAACGACAATGACATCGCCAGAATAATACGTAATCCCGATGAGTGGAACACAATAAATAGCGTAGCCGATATTCTACCGAACACTCTGCACGAAGAATACAAGCGCCAAAACCCACATGGAAGGAGGCGTAGACAATCACAAACAAACCACATGGGAGCACGCAAACGCGACCACAGATTCCGAAACCGAGGAAGGAACACTAAGTGAACATGACTCAGAAGGGATCAACATGCAAGGGACCAAAACCAACAATGTATGACACTGCGTGCCACAACACAGTCACAAACAACACAACAATCACATAACAAATAAACACCAGCACCACATACTAAGACTGCAGTAATAAGGTAATGTCGCTTGGGAGGAGAAGAATCGCAAAACTTTTATTCCGAGGCTCCTCCTACTCACTGACATCCTGCACAGTGTATAAAGTATACTGCACACAAACAGTAATGTACTTCTCGTCTTATTGTGTGCAGACAGAAGTATATTCTCGTCTCTATTCAAAGCTATTATCAATGAATTTCATATATCAGAAATGTATTAAGGCCCCTGGAGTAGACAACATTCCATTGGAACTACTGACGGCCTTGGGAGAGCCAGTCCTGACAAAACTCTACCATCTGGTGAGCAAGATGTACGAGACAGGCGAAATACCCTCAGACTTCAAGAAGAATATAATAATTCCAATCCCAAAGAAAGCAGGTGTTGACAGATGTGAAAATTACCGAAATATCAGTTTAATAAGTCACAGCTGCAAAATACTAACGCGAGTTCTTTACAGACGAATGGAAAAACTAGTAGAAGCCGATCTCGGGGAAGATCAGTTTGGATTCCGCAGAAATGTTGGAACACGTGAGGCAATACTGACCCTACGACTTACCTTAGAAGAAAGATTAAGGAAGGGCAAACCTACGTTTCTAGCATTTGTAGACTTAGAGAAAGCTTTTGACAATGTTGAATGGAATACTCTCTTTCAAATTCTGAAGGTGGCAGGGGTAAAATACAGGGAGCGAAAGGCTATTTACAATTTGTACAGAAACCAGATGGCAGTTATAAGAGTCGAGGGGCAGAAAAGGGAAGCAGTGGTTGGGATGGGAGTGAGACAGGGTTGTAGCCTCTCCCCGATGTTATTCAATCTGTACATTGAGCAAGCAGTGAAGGAAACAAAAGAAAAATTCAGAGTAGGATTAAAATCCATGGAGAAGAAATAAAAACTTTTAGGTTCGCCGATGACATTGTAATTCTGTCAGATACAGCAAAGGACTTGGAAGAGCAGTTGAATGGAATGGACAGTGTCTTGAAAGGAGGATATAAGATGAACATTAACAAAAGCAAAACGAGGATAATGGAATGTAGTCGAATTAAGGCGGGTGATGCTGAGGGAATTAGATTAGGAAGTGAGACACTTAAAGTAGTAAATGAGTTTTGCTATGTGGGGAGCAAAATAACTGATGATGGTCGAAGTAGAGAGGATATAAAATGTAGACTAGCAATGGCAAGGAAAGCGTTTCTGAAGAAGAGAAGTTTGTTAACATCGAGTATAGATTTAAGTGTCAGGAAGTCATTTCTGAAAGTATTTGTATGGAGTGTAGCCATGTATGGAAGTGAATCATGGACGATAAATAGTTTGGACAAGAAGAGAATAGAAGCTTTCGAAATGTGGTGCTACAGAAGAATGCTGAGGATTAGATGGGTAGATCACATAACTAATGAGAAGGTATTGAATCGGATTGGGGAGAAGAGAAGTTTGTAGCATAACTTGACCAGAAGAAGGGATCGGTTGGTAGGACATGTTCTGAGGCATCAAGGGATCACCAATTTAGTATTGGAGGGCAGCGTGGAGGGTACAAATCGTAGAGGGAGACCAAGAGATGACTACACTAAGCAGATTCAGAAGGATCAGGTTGCAGTAGGTACTGGGAGATGAAGAAGCTTGCACAGGAGAGAGTAACATGGAGAGCTGCATCAAACCAGTTTCAGGACTGAAGACCACAACAACAACATTAAGTTATTTAAGGAATAATTCATTCAAATAGCAATGAAGTATATTCTGTTTCAACTAACAAGTCACAAACATAAGTGTATTTCTCATGTGAAGCTAAAATTCATGTATTCCATGTATGAAGTGCTCAAACAGCATTTAATCTGTATTATCTGTGTAAACATACACAGCGCCAACCATTTCAGATGAGAATAGATAGAGGTTGTACCGAGCCCTTCTCATCTGGAATAGAAATAGGCCATTACTAACCGCATGCTCTCTCTATATTACAAATTATTCTTAACCATGTTCATTGTGTTACATTTTCTTTTTTCATTTTCCTTTGACATTTGCGTTGTATAATTTATATTCTCAACAACTAGGTAGTAACAAATTATATGGAACCATTTTAACAAATGTTAAGCATTCAATTCGCTGTAACCTCAGAGAATTCTTTATATATTATGTTCTTTATATTATTTAAAAAAAGTATTAACAACTGTATAGCAATAAGATTGTAACAATGAGAAATCTTTGCTATTATAGATTCAGAAGCATCCGACCCACCTTACATTTCAAGACAGTGGATTACACTGTACTGTTAATGAAATGAAATAAATAAATGATCTAATGCGCCAGTTGGACAGGATTTGGCACGATATCCCTCAGGAGGATATCCAAACACTCCTTCAATCAATGCCAAGCCGAATAACTGCTTGCGTAAGGGTAGAGGTGGACCAGCGTATTATTGACTTGTTCAGTTTGTGAAGCTATTTCTCTTCAACAGATCATCAAATTTTTCTGATACTATCATCATTTGTTTGTACCTGTTCACGACACCTACCGATTTCCGTCGCATTCGGTTAATTCCTTCGTGGTGTGTAGTTCTCATTTTCATTCCTCTAGATTATAGCTTGGACAACTTGGAGCAGCGAGTGAAATGTAGCAATCAGCATGCCCATATTCTCGTAGTTCTACAGGATCTAATCATGAAAGTGTGGCTTAAGATGCATACCAGAGAAACTTGTGGAATCTCTTTCTCGTAGAACTGAGATCGTTATCAAGGTGTTACATGGTATTAGCGTGATGTCTCCAGTGGGCTACTACCATTTTTTCCAGTGAGCTTACCCCACTGAGTGATGCACATTATCTCGACAGCAAGCAGGATGCATCGCACTGTATTGTTCAAAAATGGCTCTGACCACTATGGGACTTAAAATCTGAGGTCATCAGTCCCCTAGAACTTAGAACTACTTAAACCTAACATCACACACATCCATGCCCAAGGCAGGATTCGAACCTGCGACCGTAGCAGTCGCACGGTTCCGGACTGAAGCGCCTAGAACCGGCCACCGCGGCTGGCTCACTGTATGGTTTCAGTGTCTTCATACTCTTCCACCCGGGTATTCTGCCGCACCCCGTTAAGACCAGACGTCCTTTCTTCAGGCTTCGAGCGTCCACTGGTTGTGCTCCTTGGCCCATGTTAATCTCTCAACCCCGCAACATGTGATGTATTTCTTAGCGAGGAGGACGTCTGAAGTGATATGACTCCTCACTGATTATTGTCGTCCAACATGGTATAGGTGAGGGATTTACTGGTTTACTGCGGTGCTGTCCGTATGTTCGCTGTTACAGTCCGTGACAGTCAGCGGCGGCTCCTGTCAATAACACGTCTCCACGCATGCAGTTATCTCTGCAGGCAGCAGTTTCCCCAGTCGTGAAATTCGCGGTACATCAGGTCGACACGTTGGTACTAGAAATGCCAATGCCGGGTTGGGCTACCTTGGAGAGGTCGACTGTAAGTCGACAGTGATCAAATGTGTACATACCGCGCTTCTTGGCGGTCCAAGACTCGACTGTCACACAGGCGACCCGTACAACAAGGTCTGACTACAGCCCAGTCGCGCGTCACGTCAAATTATTCCATTTTCTACACCCAAAGGAACGCTCACTCTCTCCATCACAGCAGTTGTCTTTTAATTCACAAGTTCAAGTACGCATGCAACTTAACCAAATATTCAGTCACTCATCGAAGAATCTGGTATGTGTTTTCACCAAATACAGTCGACATTCCCCATCTTTTAAGTTGAACCGTTAATCTAACTGTTCCATTACTTAAACTTTCTCCTATTTCAACGTATATCACAATATGTTTTAATAATAAAGTACGATTTAAAAATGTAACAAAATATTTTTATTCAACATCCACCATTAGTGCATGGTGAATGCCGACATTTGCAGTTGTGTGTAAGAAATATTCATATTTAGCAAATATTTCGGACCTGCTGAAGGATTACGTGAATCTTGAAATTCTCCACAGGTGACTGTGTGAATCTTGACTTTCTACAATTTCGGTCTTTCACGCTGTAATCTTTCTATAAAAATTTTGTTTGCATGTGAGAAAACTGAATATACTGATTTCAAAAACTTGCCCCTCATGAAACATGTACTTCAGGTATCGTATTCAAAACTGAGCAAAACTAACTATTGGTTGGCCATGTGTTGGGCATGTGAACAGTGACGTGAAATAAAACTTTAAACTTCGTAAAATGCAGAATTTGAAATAAAAAAATGAGTATACTCTAATACCACAAGAAACTAACTACATGCTCAATAAAAACTATATAAATAAAACTAATTACTGTAAGGTGTCGTGGTCTCCTGACCTTCATTTCTTACATATTCCGTCCTCACAATCGTACTCTGCACATCAAGACGCTTCATTCGAACCCAAACTCGACAAGGTAGAGTCAATGTTATATGAATTCATGTAAGCGATATGCAAATCTAATAAGTAAATCGCAAGTGCGTACCGAGGTTGAAAAAAGTCGAGGCTGGCGTACACAACATGACAGCCACGGGAATTTTCGTTCTAAAGAGGAAACCAGCCCGCTGGGAAGACCGTCCCTTCAGAGGGCTGGGTCAACAACATACCTACTTCGGCCAAAGCGACCACCCAGAGAGAAAACAACTTTTGCCAGAGCGAAGGGATAACGGCCCCTGTGTTCGACTTAAAAGCAAATTCCGCTACATTGTGTGGACCCAGAAGACGTATTTTTCACGGACCGACTGCGCGTAGTTACAGAGTTCTCACAGGAGGACAGTACACGCCTAATGGATATGCTACAGATTTTTGCAATGGTCGCCTTAAATGAAACGCCATTCTCCCATTTAAAAGAGCAAACCTGATTGGCGGAATATTTCTGACGCAAAGAATCAGAGGAATGAGGAAAGGCAACTTTTCCAGAAAAAGGGGCCATTCCGTTGTCACTCTTGGAGCGCGAGCACGTAACGGGAGAGAGTGCGCTTGTACATGTACGCAAAGAGCGAGGAACAAAGTTTCTCCTCAGTACTTCACTGGGAGAGCACCTCTGTCGTTAGCGAATCGGAGGGACACACTACATTGAGTCGCTCACGATTAAGTGTTGTTCACTGTGTTGGCCGCCACACTTGTTGTGCGGTGTGAACACGGACAGAGTACTAGTTAAACGCCTGTGAGCGAGTAGTGAGTGGCATCGCGCTGGACTGGTTATCTGACCGGTGTACCACGCCAATAGTTAGACTAGGGGCGGATAGGAGTCCTTGACTTCATCAAGGCGTAGGGAGAGTTTGATTGGCGAAGGTCAATAAAGATAGAAAGAGATAGTTGCGTTATTTGTCAGCAGCGAGCAACGTACGCAGCAGTCATCGCAGCTCACGGTACTGTGCGCTTCAGCGTATGCGAGCCCCATCTGTCCTCCCTAACAGTGCACTCCACTACATTTCTCACGCGACAGCCTTGACTGTACCTTGAAAAATTATTCAAGTTGTGTAGGTGCGGCTATCAGCCATTCTGCTGAGTAACAAAATGGAGCAAAGAACCTTTCAATACTTTGTAAAATAATAGCATTCCTATCCATAAGAGGCAATTTACTGTTCCGAAAAGAACCCAGAAATTCATTAATTTTCTTATAAGAAAAAGTTTCACTTGATTAACTAGGATTTTTTTGTGCAATAAATAATATTTTTCGTTCGTTTAATGTTTTTCTTACACTGACTAGCAATACTCCTGTTCCCAAGTATCCCACTAGTTATGTAAGAATATAGAATATTTTTGTGTCTTTTCCTTACAGCAGACGACTCCAGAAGATATTTGTTGCTGAATGTTTTTCAAGCAGTTCTTGTTGGTACATTAGGAGCGTCTGTCTGACTTCTGTAGTAGTGTGAGGTGGAAATTGTTTCTTGCAGGAGCCAAAGGGTACTTGTTGGATCAATCCATTGCGCAGCTTGACAGAATAAAACCCACACACTCACAGTACCAAAGTGAACTGTGAACGTTGCGTTACATGAAATGCGGTGGAATATCTACAACAATAAATTACTGCTCTACTTGGAAGAAAATAGCTGTTTGAAGTAACCAATACTGTTCACAGAGAATTAATTTGCTTGCTAACACGACACCTGGCAATCCCGGTTATATACAATTTGCTCAAGAATGCAAGTTGATGTCTGCCTTGAAATACACTCCTGGAAATGGAAAAAAGAACACATTGACACCGGTGTGTCAGACCCACCATACTTGCTCCGGACACTGCGAGAGGGCTGTACAAGCAATGATCACACGCACGGCACAGCGGACACACCAGGAACCGCGGTGTTGGCCGTCGAATGGCGCTAGCTGCGCAGCATTTGTGCACCGCCGCCGTCAATGTCAGCCAGTTTGCCGTGGCATACGGAGCTCCATCGCAGTCTTTAACACTGGTAGCATGCCGCGACAGCGTGGACGTGAACCGTATGTGCAGTTGACGGACTTTGAGCGAGGGCGTATAGTGGGCATGCGGGAGGCTGGGTGGACGTACCGCCGAATTGCTCAACACGTGGGGCGTGAGGTCTCCACAGTACATCGATGTTGTCGCCAGTGGTCGGCGGAAGGTGCACGTGCCCGTCGATCTGGGACCGGACCGCAGCGACGCACGGATGCACGCCAAGACCGTAGGATCCTACGCAGTGCCGTAGGGGACCGCACCGCCACTTCCCAGCAAATTAGGGACACTTTTGCTCCTGGGGTATCGGCGAGGACCATTCGCAACCGTCTCCATGAAACTGGGCTACGGTCCCGCACACCGTTAGGCCGTCTTCCGCTCACGTCCCAACATCGTACAGCCCGCCTCCAGTGGTGTCGCGACAGGTGTGAATGGAGGGACGAATGGAGACGTGTCGTCTTCAGCGATAAGATTCGCTTCTGCCTTGGTGCCAATGTCGGTCGTATGCGTGTTTGGCGCCGTGCTGGTGAGCGCCACAATCAGGACTGCATACGACCGAGGCACACAGGGCCAACACCCGGCATCATGGTGTGGGGAGCGATCTCCTACACTGGCCGTACACCTCTGGTGATCGTCGAGGGGACACTGAATAGTGCACGGTACATCCAAACCGTCATCGAACCCATCGTTCTACCATTCCTAGACCGGCAAGGGAACTTGCTTTTCCAACAGGACAATGCACGTCCGCATGTATCCCGTGCCACCCAACGTGCTCTAGAAGGTGTAAGTCAACTACCCTGGCCAGCAAGATCTCCGGATCTGTCCCCCATTGAGCATGTTTGGCACTGGAAGAAGCGTCGTCTCACGCGGTCTGCACGTCCAGCACGAACGCTGGTCCAACTGAGGCGCCAGGTGGAAATGGCATGGCAAGCCGTTCCACAGGACTACATCCAGCATCTCTACGATCGTCTCCATGGGAGAATAGCAGCCTGCATTGCTGCGAAAGGTGGATATACACTGTACTAGTGCCTACATTGTGCATGCTCTGTTGCCTGTGTCTATGTGCCTGTGGTTCTGTCAGTGTGATCATGTGATGTATCTGACCCCAGGAATGTGTCAATAAAGTTTCCCCTTCCTGGGACAATGAATTCACGGTGTTCTTATTTCAATTTCCAGGAGTGTAAAAGTGACTTAACTCAACTATTGCTCAGCACGCTGTGTTAGTGTATTAATGTTGACGTTCACGAAATCAAATAAGAATCAGCAGGTGTAGCATAAATAATCTCCTGTAAATTTGTTTGTCAGAAACAATCTGTGACTTCGTGTGACCTAAGATGCAATGCACACCGGACAAAAATTTAAAACTACAATGAATCACAGTGGTGTGTCCTACTTTAAAGAAAATCGTTTTAAGAAATCAAACTCTGATTATTAACAAAAAAACTGCATATCATAAGAAAACTCTAACAATTATAAAACTCTGTCATTACAAAAATTACAAACATACTTTTACAATTTCTCCGAAATCCTCACCATCAGCATGAATAACAAGAAAGTATTATAAACGTTTTTTCGTCTCATACTAATAACAAACTTACTTAATTATACGATTGACGTTATACGGTCTTATTTATTGCCACAATTTGAACTGTTATGACACTTTAAACTGCATAAGAGACCCTTGGTTTTACAACTGCATATACTCGTGGATCACTTATCTTTGCAATGACAGCGTGTATAGCATTTCCCTCCACTTTCTCGAAGTGACTGTAGCTGCTTCTCTCAGTGACATTTCTTGGCAAGAAATTTCATCCATGGAAAGTGACTTTTCAGCACAAATTACGAGCTGATTGCGTGTTTAATTTTTGCGAGAGGGTATCTTTCCTGTTTGCTAATTCATAAAAGCCGGCGTCTTCTATTCCATCAAAACTGCCGACACGTTTCGGGCGTCTTTACGGCCACGATCGACATCAGGGACTTGTATTCTTTCGGTATCACCTGCTTCAGCAAGAGGAAATTTCATTTTTGAGATTCGTAACATTTTCATTGGCAACAGTAGAAGATTCTCTTTCGTGGCATCTCTTTTTCATGAAAATAAGCTCGTGTTATTCACTTAGTGCTTAATATGAAGACTTTCTGGGTCGCAGCTCCTCTTCAATACTTTTCTTTGGAATATGTTTTCGGTCTGTCCATTGCTGAAATTTTCTTCGAAGACATTAACAATTTCTTCGAATTGCTTTTCATTTTAAATATTTGCGATGTGTTCGTCAGATAAAGATGACGATGCTATGCCTTTTTTTTTGTTTTAACGCCAACTATGGTTTCATAAGGGCTTTGGCGTGTTCCTTCGTGGTGTATAGTGCTCTTGGGAAATTAAACAAAGGGAAAAGTCATCTGACGATGTACTGTATCGCTATTGTTCATCCATGCTGATAACTTTGCTCTATACCCCGCTGACACTTTCAATGGAAGCTTTTGTTTGACTATGACGAAGCTTTCCGTGAATTATCTTAACATTTTTCCACATAATACATAGTTCGGATATGGTGATTACAGAATTACACCATTATCTGGCTGTAATATATCTGTTGTACCAGATGTCAAAAATGTGTCAAGACAGTGATACGCTACTTCTTCAGCTGTCTTAGTTTTCAGAGATCGTAGCCGGACAAACTTCGTTAAATGAACTCAGCACACCAATATGAACTTACATTCGCCATCTCTTGTGTGACTGAAGGTCTATCAGATAGACTTGACATCTTAAGGTTAATTCGGAACTGACCACTGGTTTCACAACAGTACCTTTTGCACAATCTGACACTGTTTACAAAAATACGAATATAAGTTTACAACTTCATAGTGCTATTTTTGTATTTAACTTCCAATTCATTAATCATACGACTTCTTCCCCCATGGCCTGTCCTGATGTGAGTTTCAGATAGAATACTGAAAAATTTATCCTGGTAACGTAATACTGTATTTTCGTTTCTCTTGGTTTTAAGGGTAATACTAATCTTTCTTAATCATTAATTTTTAAAACGTCAGAAAGTTTTAATCGTCTATTAGATAGTTACATGTTCCATAGATCTGTAATCCATGGTGTACTATAATTGTTTTAGAGATGCAGTTTGAGTTCAGAAAGTATTTTAGAGTACTTTTACTGAGAAAATTAAAAACAATTGTTCTTTCATTTGTTCACAAAAAGCTGCACACACCAGCAAACCTTGCATAAGAGTGACAAACAACGTGTTCCCGAATATGACAAATATACTGACTAGAAAATAATCGAAAGACCAAGCGTTTATGCGACGTAAACGAAAGTTGACAGGCATGTTTCAACATCTCAAAGAAGATGTCCGTTTAAATATCACGCCAACTGCATAAGAGTAGTGCAATTAGCGCCACTTGGAAGATGAAAATCAGGTCTACCTTAAATACACAGTGTTAAGGTTGTGAGCGTTAGTTACCTTTGAGACTGGACGTGGTTAGTTGGTGTTAGTCAAGAATGCCTTCAAGGCGACGAAGACGGCATTATCAACCTCTCACTGAGTACGAACAAGGTCGTTTAATAAGGCTACGAGAAGCTGGATGTTCCTTCTACGCCACTGCGGAAAGACGTGGCAGTAATGTAACCACTGTAAGTGATTGCTGGCAGCGGTGGTCAAGAAGACCAGGCTCCACACGGCCACGTGACATTACATAGAAGGAAGGCCATAATGTTCGGCGTATGGCTCTGGCGAGTCGAACCACATCTGCACCAGTAGTCTGAGAAGCAGCTGACACCACAGTGACACAGCGAACAAAGTGGTTACTTCGACGACAGTTCCCAGCGAGACGCTCTGTAGCGTACATTCCACTGACCCCAAACCAGCGTCATTTTCGACTTCAGTGGTGTCAAGCGAGAGCTTATTGTAGGGCAGGGTGGACGTCTTTTGTGTTTTTGCGATGAAAACTGGTTCTGCCTCGGTGCCAGTGATGGCCGTGTGAGATTTAGGAGGAGGCTGATTGAGGGCCTGTAACGAGTCTGTTTGCGTACTAGACTCACAGGACCTACATCTGGAGTTATGGTCTGGGTTGCAATTTCGTATGACAGCAGGAGCACTGTCGCGTTTATCCCACGCACTCTCAGTGCAAATCTGTACGACAGTCTGGTGACTCGACCAGTCGTGCTGCCATTCTATGGGGTGTTTTCCAACAGGATAACGCTGGCCCATATACCGACGATGTAACCCAACATGCTGTACAGGCTGTCGATAAGCTGCCTTGGCATGCTCGAACACCGGATCTGTCTCCAATCGAGCACATATAGGACACCATCGGACGCCACCTCCAGTGTCACCCACAAACAGCATTAACAGTCCCTGTATTGACCGGCCTGGTGCAACAGGCGTGGAACTCCATTGCACAAAGTGATATCCGGCATCTGTTCAACACAATGCATGCACGTTTACGTGCTTGCATGCAACATTCCGGCCGATATACCGGTTACTAATGAACCAGCATTGCACATTTACAGTGGCTTTACTCCCGTTTACCTTGTAAGTAGGCTGTTTAAGTTTTTTTATTGGTAACGCCGCCGCCACGTAGCGCTCTGTATTAAAATCACTGGCTGTACCGTGTGCAGTCGGTGGCTGGTTGGCATTGTTGTAATACTCGCCATTGTAGTGTTGGGCAGCGGCAGCTGGATGCTAACAGCGCGTAGCGTTGCGCAGTTGGAGGTGAGCCGCCAGCGGTGGTGGACGTGGGGAGAGAGATGGCGGAGTTTTGAAATTTGTAAGAATTGGTGTCACGAACTGATATATATATATTATGACTATTAAGGTAAATACATTGTTTGTTCTGTATTAAAATCTTTCATTTGCTAACTATGCCTATCAGTAGTTAGTGCCTTCAGTAGTTTGAATCTTTTATTTAGCTGGCAGTAGTGGCGCTCGCTGTATTGCAGTAGCTTGAGTAACGAAGATTTTACTGAGGTAAGTGATTTGTGAAACGTATAGGTTAATGTTAGTCAGGGCCATTCTTTCGTAGGGATTTTTGGAAGTCAGATTGCGTTGCGTTAAAACCTATTGTGTGTCAGTTTAAGCACAGTCATGTATAATTTTTCTAAGGGGACGTTTCAACCTTAACCCGAGATCATGAAATGTTAATCACTTACATATGTTAACTACACATATGTTTTCATGAAATTTCTTTGCTCTACATTAACTATCTTTTGGCGTTATCTTTTGTTTTCCGTCAGTGTAGATGCCACATGATGTCAATCTAGGCAGAACAAAGGATTTGGAGACAGTGTGTCGCCTCTGTCTTGACATCGGCTCCTCGTTTCGTCCTCCACCAAAGTGTATCTGCGCTTGTCGATATACACCGGTGATGGTCTGAATGTAAAAGGCTATAACCAAATATTCGGTCATTCACTAACGTTTTTGGTATGTTTTGAGATTCACCAAAAATGTCTGCATTCCCCAACTTCGGTCTTTCGCTGTATAATTTACATTCTTCATGTCACAACTTAGCTATGGGGGCACACAGTAAGACATTGGATTCGTTTTGGAATAGAGGGGACCTAAAGTTTCCTCCAAACGATACGGTAAAAGATGGACTTTTATTTTGACATGGCTTCATATCATCATCACAATAAACTAAAGGCTATGCCTTGTCGATTTAGCCACGTTCCTCTCTCCATTTATTTATTTATTTATTTATTTATTTATTGTTCCGTCGGACCACATTAAGGAGAAGTCTCCATAGTCATGGAACGAGTCAGTACATGAAATTGTAACACGATTGTAGAAACAGATAAAATGAAATATAAGAAACACATTCAGTTGTAGATTGTACAAACAGATAAAATGAAATATAAGAAACATATTCAGGCGACAAGTCGTTAATTTAAATAAAGAAAATCAAAAATGTAACACTGGAATTTGTTTAATTTTTTGGCTCTTCCAGGAGCTCCTCGACAGAATAGAAGGAGTGAGCCATGAGGAAACTCTTTAGTTTAGACTTAAAAGTGTTTGGGCTACTGCTAAGATTGACATCCTCTTCAATTGTTCATACGATTTTATCCCCATATCTTCTTTGATGTTATTAAAATACGTTTGGCCTCCCTCTTGGTTTTTCCCTAAAACTTTTCCTTCAAATACATTCTTTAGGAACTGGTTGTGTCTCATTATGTACCCTATCATTTTTGATTTTCTTCTTCCTGTATAATTTAGCAGTGTTCTTTTCTCATTCACTTCCCTTAAGACCTGTTCATTACTTTTTCTATCTACCCTGCTTGTTTTCATCATTCTTCTCTATTTCCACATTTCCATTGCTACCAGCCTCTTTTTCTCTGCCTTTCCCAAAGTTCACGCTTCACATCCGTGTGTTAAGACACTCCAGACAAAAGTTTCGGCAGACTTTTTCCTGCTTTCTAGGCTTATACAGGGTGTTACAAAAAGGTACGGCCAAACTTTCAGGAAACATTCCTCACACACAAAGAAAGAAAATATGTTATGTGGTTAAGTGGACTTGTGTCCGGAAACACTTACTTTCCATGTTAGAGCTCATTTTATTACTTCTCTTCAAATCACATTAATCACGTGGAATGGAAACACACTGCTACTGAACGTACCAGCGTGACTTCAAACACTTTGTTACAGGAAATGTTCAAAATGTCCTCCGTTAACGAGGATACATGCATCCACCCTCCGTCGCATGGAATCCCTGATGTGCTGATGCAGCTCTGGAGAATGGCGTATTGTATCACAATACGAGCACGAAGAGTCTCTACATTTGGTACTGGGGTTGCGTAGATAAGAGGTTTCAAATGCCCCGAATAAATGAAAGTCAAGAGGGTCGAGGTCAGGAGAGCGTGGAGGCCATGGAATTGGTTCGCCTCTAGCAATCCATCGGTCATCAAATCTGTTGTTGAGAAACGTACGAACACTTCAACTGAAATGTGCAGGAGCTCCAGCATGCATGAACCACATGTTGTGTCGTACTTGTAAAGGCACATGTTCTAGCAGCACAGGTAGAGTATCCCGTATGAGATCATGATAACGTGCTCCATTGAGCGTAGGTGGAAGAATAAAATGAGCTCTAACATGGAAAGTAAGCGTTTCTGGACACATGTCCACATAACATCTTTTCTTTATTTGTGTGTGAGGAATGTTTCCTGAAAGTTTGGCCGTACCTTTTTCTAACACCGTGTATAATTGTCTGTTAGTAAATTCCCTTTATTTGGGAAATCTTGCTTTGCCAAGGCTATTCTTCTTTTTACATCTGTGATACATTTATTGTCGTCAGTGATTGTGCTTCTCAAATAACCTTCTCTAAAACATCATCTTCTAGTTTCATATTAACTTCACCATGGCTTCCTATACGACCACAAAAAATGCGTTAACGTCTCTCAACAGTATGAGGCGGCTTATGCAGAGTTGTGAGGCACAGGAACGCAAATGTTATAGGTGAATACACTGTTAATGAACTCGCTTTTTAGAGCTTGGACTCGTAACACAAGGGATTGTGCCAACGGGATCCTAGCTGTATCTCAGCTGTGTACATCTGTACGCAATTAGAGACATTACCTGGAAAAATTTTTGCTTAATAGAACACGCACTCCTCACATCTGACTTCCACTCGAAATTAAATTGCTGCAAAACTGCAGAGGAAGCCTCCGTCGCTGGACTTAGCAGATGGAGCTAGGTTTCCAAGCCGCGCGTATAGTGCTTTTTTAAGCAGACTGTTCCATCCAGTCCTGCAGTTGCTCTCCACCTCTGGTCTCCCGCAGCCACATTCCGGCTCGTCATGCGTGAGCCGAGCTGACTTTATCTAGGATTTTGCCGTCGGTAGAAGCATTATTAAAACTAGCGACAATCTGTCATGACGCATCTGTGCATAGCGGACGTTATTACGACACAAATTGTAAGCAGAGAATGAGAGCCATATGTAGTTTTTTGTAACTATCAAAATATGAGCTGGATTGCAGTTTATTCAATTGCAAAAGAGTTAGAGTTGGTGCAAATCATAACTGTGAAAAGTGTACCGCAATACACTACTAGCCATTAAAACTGCTACACCACGAAGATGAAATGCTACAGACGAGAAATTTAACCGACAGGAAGAAGATGCTGTGATATGCAAATGATTAGCTTTTCAGAGCATTCACACAAGGTTGGCACCAGTGGCGACACCTACAACATGCTGACACGAGGAAAGTTTCCAACCGATTTTACATACACAAACAGCAGTTTAACGGCGTTGCCTGGTGAAACGTTGTCGTGTAAGGAGGAGAAATGCGTACCATCACGTTTCCGACTTTGATAAAGATCGGATTGTAGCCTATCGCGATTGCGGTTTATCGTATTGCGACATTGCTGCTCACGTTTGTCCAGATGAAATGACTGTTGGCAGAATATGGAATCGGTGGGTTCAGAAGGGTAATACGGAGCGCCGTGCTGGATCCCAATGACCTCGTATCACTAGCAGTCGAGATGACAGGCATCTTATCCGCGTGGCTGTAACGGACAGTGCTGCCACGTCTAGATCAATAAGAACGACCATCTGCACGAACAGTTCGACGACGTTTGCAGCAGCATGCACTATCAACTCGGAGACCATGGCTGCGGTTAACCATGACGCTGCATGGCAGACAGGAGCGCCTGCGATGGTGAACTGAACGACGAACCTCGATGCACAAATGGCAAAACGTCATTTTTTCGTATGAATCCAGGTTCTGTTTACAGCATCACGATGGTCGCTTTACATTGCGGTGAACGCACATTGGAAGCGTGTATTCGTCATCGCCATACTGCCACATCACCCGCCGTGAGGCTATGGCGTGCCACTGGTTACGCGTTTCGGTCACCTCTTGTTCGCATTGGCGGCACTTTGAATAGTGGACGTTACATATCAGATGTAATACGGCCCGTGGCTCTACCCTTGATTCGATCCCTGCAAAACCCTACATTTCAGCAGGATAATGCACGACCGCATGTTGCAGTTCCTGTACATTTCTTTCTATTTACAGAACATGTTCGACTGCTGCCCTGACCAGTACCTTCTCCAGATCCCTCACCAATTGAAAACGTCTGGTCAATGTTGGCCGAGCAACTCACTCGTCGAAATACGCCAGTCACTACTCTTGATGAACTGTGGTATCGTGTTGAAGCTGCATGGGCAGCTGTAGCTGTACACGCCATCCAAGGTCTGTTTGACTCAATGCCCAGGCGTATCAAGGCCGTTATTACGGCCAGAGGTGGTTGTTCTCGGTACTGATTTCTCAGGATCTATGCACTCAAATTGCGTGAAAATGTAATCACATGTCAGTTCTAGTATAATATATTTGTCCATTGAATAACCGTTTATCATCTGCATTTCTTCTTGGTGTAGCAGTTTTAATAGGCAATAGTGTAGCTCCAAGTATAACATGCAGAAAATGTTTTCTGAGGTGAGCCGATAACTATTCTCGTACATCAGCCTACACATGCAATGTGCACACCGCGCTGCTTTATTGTACGTGGTTGGACCTAGCGAGGTGGCGCATTACATTCGGGAGGTGACGGCTCAAACGCGCGTCCGGCCACCCACATATAGGTTTTCCGTGATTTCCCTAAACCGCTCCTGGCAAATGCCGATATGGTTCCTTTGAAAGGGTACGGCCGATCTCCTTCCCCATCCTTGACACAATCCAAGCTTGAGCTCTGTCTTTAATGACCTCGATGTCGACGGAACATAAAACCTAAATTCTTTCCTTGTTCCTTTGTACATGGTTGACTGCAGTTTTCAAAATTTGAGTATGTATAGGACACCGCTACTTTGTTCTGTATTGCTAAAGCGACAGTTGGATCTCCGTAATGTCCTAACACAAGAGCTCCACTCGATGTCTAGGGTGTTTAATATACGAGCTGAGCGCTGTCTCCTGTGCTAAGCGGAAACCAATACCGCCGTAAGCGGGTCTCATGACTCGGACAGAGCGAAATGGCATGTCGGTATACTGTGTGTGTGTGTGTGTGTGTGTGTGTGTGTGTGTGTGTGTGTGTGTGTGTGTGCTGTGTGCTGTGTGCGTGTGTGGTTTCCATTCACAACGGTATACATGAAGAATCAACGACGGTTGCTTGTGTTGAACTACAGTACTGGCCATTAAAATTACTACACAAAGAAGAAACGCAGATGATAAACGGGTATTCCTTGGACAAATATATTATACTAGAACTGACATGTGATTACATTTTCAAGCAATTTGGGTGCATAGATTCTGAGAAATCAGAATCCAGAACAACCACCTCTGGCCGTAATAACGACATTGATACGCCTGGACATTGAGTCAAACAGAGCTTGGATGGCGTGTACAGGTGCAGCTGTCCATGCAGCTTCAACACGATACCACAGTTCATCAAGGGTAGTGACTGGCGTATTGTGACGAGCCAGTTGCTCGGCCACCATTGACCAGACGTTTTCAATTAGTAAAATATCTGGAGAATGTGCTGGCCAGGGCAGCAGTCGAACATTTTCTGTATCCACAAAGGCCCGTACAGGACCTGCAACATGCGGTCATGCATTATCTTGCTGAAATGTACAGGTTCGTCGAGTAGACCATTGCAAGCGCTCCTGTCTGTGATGCAGTGTCAAGGGTAAGCGAAGCCATGGTCTCCAAGCTGCTGCAAACGTCGTCAAACTGTTCGTGCAGATGGTTGTTGTCTTGCAAACGTCCCCATCTGTTCACTCAGGGACCGAGACGTGGCTGCACGATCCGTTACAGCCATGCAGATAAGATGCCTGTCATCTCGACTGCTAGAGATACGAGGCCGTTGGGATCCAGCACGGTGTTCCGTATCATCCACCTGAATCAACCGATTCCATATGCTGCTAACAGTAATTCGATCTCGACCAACGCGAGCATCCATGTCGCGATACGGTAAACCGCAATCGCGATAGGCTACAATCCGACCTTCATCAGAGTCGGAAACGTGATCTTACGCATTTCTCCTCCTTACACGAGGCATCGCAACAACGTTTCACCAGGCAACGCTGGTTAACTGCTGTTTGTGTGTGAGAAATCGGTTGGAAACTTTCCTCATGTTAGCACGTTGTAGGTGTCGCCAACCTTGTGTTAATGCTCTGAAAAGCTAATTATTTGCATATCACAGAATTTTCTTCCTGTCGGTTAAATTTCACGTCTTTAGCACATCATCTTCGTGGTGTAACAATTTTAATGGCCAGTAGTCTATATATGAAAAGGGTCAACAACTAACGAAAAATCCTATGGTTGTTTTACGCAGGCCAGTGCAAGAGCACCCTCTGCCAATATGTCTGTGACACTATTTTAAGCTGCTTTGAAAGAATAGTTGATTGGCCTCCTCGTTCCTCATATTTGGTTTGGTTTTTATGTTTAGATGACTTAAAACACAAGATTAACTCAAACACTTCACAATTCCTCGAAGTGTTACACAAGATATTTCAAAAATTTCGGCTACCGAGATGTGACGGTGTGTCCAAAAGGTGTCTGTTTTCTTCTTGCGCAGAGGGACTGTAAAAAAAACGAGCCTAATTTAGTCATATTGCGTCTCAATGTATGCTCATCTCAGGTGAGGCGCGCCGGGCTGCCGCGCAGCCACTGCCGACGGCACTACACGGTCCAGTCACATTAGTATCGTCTACAAAGTCCTTTCTGTGGTTATAACAAGGGGAGTAAGTAGAAGAGCAGAAAAGATTGTAGGCGAGTACAAGGCAGGTGTTAGAGCTGGGAGGCCTACAGTTGACCATGTCTTTACAGTACGTATGATGCTGGAGAATACGAAAGTGGTGTAAGATGAGAACATCTCTTTATAGACTTTAAACAGGCCTATGACCGAGTTAAAAGGTCTGTACTGTGGGAAACAATGCAGACATTCAAATGTCCTAAGACGCTAATAAAATTAACTAAGATGACCCTGGAAAACAGCAAAAGCCAGGCTGAGGTTCAAGAATGTCGAAGAATTTTCAGCATTGCAGCGCGTCAGCAATCGTAATTATCTAAATAAATTATGAATAATCCGCCTCGATTGCAAAAATTCCCGATGTTTACCCAGGTTTCAACGTGGATAACCACGCCTTCTTCAGAACAAAATAAAAAACAGCTTGCCTAAATGGGCATAGTCAATTCATTTTAGAATTTGCCTATGCCCATTTAGGCAAGCTGTTTTTTATTTTGTTCTGAAGAAGGCGTGGTTATCCACGTTGAAACCTGGGTAAACACCGGGAATTTTCGCAATCGAGGCGGATTATTCATAATTTATTCAAGAATGTCTGTCGAGATCGTTCCCAACGGAAGAAGCACTAAGATAGGGAGACGCACTATCCCCAGTACTATTCAACCTGATACTAGAGAATGCATTAAAATCAATAACGACAAACCCAGGAGGCAATATTTACAATATACTTCTGCAAATCTTAGCCTATGCAGATGATGTAGTAATAAGTGCTATAAGTACGGCGGCGCTCACATCGGCTTTCTAAATTAGAGAGACAAAATCTAAGTATATGATAACTGAGAGAGTTAGAATAAACACAGATGATCTACACTTAGAAGGGTACAACTTTGAAAGAGTAGATAGCTTTATTTGTCTTGACGCAGTAATAACATCAGAAAACGAAGTGGAGGCAGATATAACAAATCGAATTAAGGCTGCCGACAGATAATATGGAGCACCATATATCATGCTCGTAAGTAAGAACCTACTCCGCCACCGGTAGGTGAGTGGTCAGCGCGACAGACTGTCAATCCTAAGGGCCCGGGTTCGATTCTCCGCTGGGTCGGAGATTTTCTCCACTCAGGGACTGGCTGTTGTGCTGTCCTAATCATCATTTCATCCCCATCAACACGCAAGTCCCCGAAATGGCGTTAAATCGAAAGAGTTGCACCCGGCGAACGATCTACCCGACGGCAGACCCTAGTCACACGACATTTTAGTAGGAAACTAAAGCTGACACTGTGCAAACCAGTGATCAAACCAGTTCTTAAGTACGGCAGCGAAGTACAGGTACAGATGGAGGCTTTGGAGAAGATGCTAAATATATAGGAAAGAAAAGTGCTGATGAATATTTTTGGTCCTGTAAAAGAAGGTGAGATAAGGAGAATTGGGACTAATCATGAAATAAGGGCTCTGAACAAAGAACCTGATTTGGTAACCTCTGTTACGACTTCTGCGCCTCATGTTAGCGGTAGACACAGTGCTGCGCCAAAGATGGACACAGCGGAGTTTTACAATTATTCATTGAGCTCTCTTTACAATTTCTCCCTCGTCGTTGCTGCCCAGTCCTAAGGATTCAACCGCCTGGCTGCTGCTGTGTACATTCTCCGACAGTGCGCGCAACGCGCGCGCCGCTGATCACACTCGGAAGCCTCAGGCCACCAGTGCTCTGCTGAAGCCAGGATGCCCTGTGGTTGAGATGAACTCGTCGCCGCCCAGCGCCCCACTACGGGCACGCCCAGGGAGCCGCGTCGCCGTGAGGTCAGCTGCCGCCGCCTGCTGCACCGGCGGCTGGGAAGCCGTCAGTCGCGATGTCCGCGAGGTCCCGTCATGGCCGGACCACGCGCCTTGGGCCAGGTTGCTGTGAGGTCCGGGCGTCAGTCCCCGGCGGCGCCTGTGACCAAGACCACGCTGCGGCCGGTCTTGCTGGAAGTTCGGCCATGGTGCCGACCGAACTCGAGCCGACCTCCAGAGCTGAAGTTGACATCTGGCGGCGAACGGATGACTCCTGCGAGCTGGAACAGACTTCCAGAATCGTCACCTACGAAGACTGAACATTCGGACACGGACCACGTCCGTTCTCAGATCCGAACTGCTTCCTAATGGCTTCTGTCCGTTGCTGCCTGCCCTCCACTATTTATATCCAGCAGGAGGACGTTTTTTACCCTCGGTGGCAGCTTTTTGTTGTTATTCCCACAGTATATTGCAGCGTAACTTAGAGTGCTGGCCTCACTTCTCCTTAATCAGCACTCTCCAGGCTTCGCTCGGCACTTGCTCTGTGTGCGTCCTTGTGTCAGTCTTCAAGGCTATCTGTGCCTGCCTATTTCGCAACGCCTCAGTCGCCGGGGTGCCTCTGTTTCGTCATTCTCCATTGCGTGAAGCAACGCTTACTACATGTGGTTGCAAGACCTCAATCAAAATGGGAAGGCTAAGATGGTTAGGACATGTCCAGCGTATGACAGAAGAAAGGCTCCCGAAGAAGATGACGATGGGACATCCTGGTGGTAGAAGAAGGAGAGGACGGCCGTATGCGAGATGGCTGGAAGATGTAGAAGCCGGCCTGAGAGCAGTGGGAGTGAGGAAGTGGCGCAGGGGTGCTGAAGACCGAGACAATTGGAAATCTATGATTGAGGAGGTCAAAGTTCTCAGAGGACCGTAGTGTCATGGAGTCACTCAGTCAGTCACATTAATATGACTACCGCCTACGTACGACGTCAACGTGCAATAACCACTCACAGACGGCAGGTGGCAGCACTAGAAGTCAAATGTATATTAATCGCGTTGGAGGACGCCGAAAACAGTGCAATCATTGTCATAATGCGTAAACGAAGCGATTTATATGACGGCCAAAAGGGCATGGTCGTTAGCTTTCGGGCCAAGCGTGAAAGCGTTTCCCAAATGGCCAAGGTTGAAAACCGATCGCTTGCCACCTTGGTTCAAGTATACTGTGCATGGCAAAATGGCGCTATACAAAACCGGCGCCGGGGCAACTGTGGTGCACCTTTGGCCATAGATGATAGGGGTGACAACGGCTGAGGAGGTGTGCACGTGCGAATATACACTACTGGCCATTAGAATTGCAACACAACAAGAAATGCAGATCATAAATGGGTACTCATTGGACAAATATATTATACTAGAACTGACATGTGATTACATTTTCACGCAATTTGAATGCATAGATCCTGAGAAATCAGTACCCACAAAATCACCTCTGGCCGTAATAACGGTCTTGATATGCCTGGGCATTGAGTCAAACAGAGCTTGGATGGCGTGTACAGCTACAGCTGCCCATGCAGCTTCAACCCGATCACAGCTCATCAAGAGTAGTGACTGGCTTATTGTGACGAGCCAGTTGCTCGGCCATCATTGACCAGACATTTTCAATTGGTGAGAGACCTGCAGAATGTGCTGGCCAGGGCAGTCGAACATTTTCTGTATCCAGAAAGGCCCGTACAGAACCTGCAACATGCGGTCGTGCATTATCCTGCTGAAATGTAGGGTTTCGCAGGCATCGAATGAAGGGTAGAACCACAGGTCGTAACACATGTGAAATGTAACGTCCACCGTTCAAAGTGCCGTCAATGCAAACAAGAGGTAAGCGATACGTGTAACCAATGGCACCCCATACCATCACGCTGGATGATACGCCAGTATGGCGATAACGAATACACGCTTCCAGTGTACGTTCACAGCGATGTCGCCAAACACAGATGCGACCATCATGATGCTATAAACAGCACCTGGATTCATACGAAAAAAATGACGTTTTGCCATTCGTGCACCGAGTTTCGTCGTTGAGTACACCATCGCTGCCCCTCCCGTCTGTGATGTACCGTCAAGAGTAACCGCAGCCATGGTCTCCGAGCTGATAGTCCATGGTGCTGCAAACGCCGGCGAACTGTTCGAGCCGGCCGCAGAGGCCTAGCGGTTCTAGTCGATTGAGTGTGGAACCGCGCGACCGCTCCGGTCGCGGGGTCGAATCCTGCCTCCGGCAAGGATATGTATGATGTCATTAGGTTAGTTAGGTTTAAGTAGTACTAAGTTCTAGGGGACTGATGATCGCAGATGTTAAGTCCCATAGTGCTTAGAGCCATTTGAACCATTTAATTTGAACAGTTCGACCAGATGGTTGTTGTCTTGCAAACGTCCCCATCTGTTGGCTCAGGGTTCGAGACGTGGCTGCACGATCCGTTAAAGCCATGCGGCTAAGATGCCTGTCATCTCGCCTGCTAATGATACGAGGCCGTTGAGATCCAGCACGGCGTTCCGTATTACCCTCCTCAACCCACCGATTCAATATTCTGCTAACAGTCATTGGATCTCGACCAACGCGAGCAGCAATGTCGCGATACGATAAACCGCAATCGCTATAGGCTACAATCCGACCTTTATCAAAATCGGAAACGTGATGGTACGCATTTTTCCCCTTTACACGAGGCATCACAACAACGTTTCACCAAGCAACGCCGGTCATCTGCTGTTTATGTATGAGAAATCGGTTGGAAACTTCCCTCATGTCAGCACGTTTTAGGTGTCGCCACCAGCGCCAACCTTGTGTGAATGGTCTGAAAAGCTAATCGTTGCATATCACAGCATCTTCTTCCTGTCGGTTAAATTTCGCGTCTGTAGCATGTCATCTTCGTGGTGTAGCAATTTTAATGGGCAGTAGTGTATGTGCAAATGTTAAGCAACGGACCATCTAAATGAACCAAGAGACTACCAATAGTGTCTCATCAACGACCGTTTAGCGAACGTTGCTGCGTATGGACCTCCACAGCAGGTGCCTATTTGACGCATGCATTCTGGATGCTGTTTATCAGGGGCGAAGGCTGGAATTTCCTCGGCAGTACCGCAACTGGACTTCCTTTGAGTTTCGACACGTAGCCTTTTCAGGTGACAGACGGCCGTTGGCGTGTACGGCGTGAAACGTTTGAAAGCAAACAGTTGTCGGGTGGGTCCAGACCGGAGGATTGAGCGTTATGGTCTAGGGAATGTTTTGTTGTCATTCCCTGAGTGATCTCGTCACTAAAGGAGGCACAATGGATGAACAGAAGTATGCATCTATCCTTGGGGACACATCCACCCCTACATGCAGTTAGTTTTCCTCTGCACGGTAGCATCTATCAGGAGGACAATGCAGCGTGTCACACAGCTTGCAGTGTACGAACGTGGTTCGAATAGCTCCAGGATGAGATTACCGTACTCCCAGGATTTAATCCCAATCGAGAATCTGTGGAACCACCTCGATCCGGCTGTTCGCACCACAGATCCTCAACGAAGAAACCTAGTGCAGCTGGCCGTGGTGCTGCAGTCGGCATGGCTCCACACACCTGTTGATGCCTTCCAGAACCGCACTGACTCTCCTCATGCACGCCTCGCTACGGTCCCCGCTGCAGAGGCTGGTTATTCAGGCTTTTGACGAGTGGTCACATTAATGTGCCTGGACAGTGTGGTTGGTGAACGTCCCACGCAAGCTGCTGGCGGGCATCCGCTTGAGATGGGTTTGAAACAAATTCTAGTATTCAGCCTTACTGCACGCCTCTTTGTAGTAATTTTTACGACTTCTAGAAAATTACCTGCGCGTTAATAATCTGTCTCTTTGCTTAATATTTCCAGCACTGGGCACACATTACGTTGCGTTTCACAGACGCTACTTCCAGTTCGCTTCGCCCTGTGCTGTAATGTAGTATTGTAGTGTCAGATAGTGTTTAAACTGCTGACAGATTAAGTCTCTCTGACGCATCACGTCTCTAAAACGGAAGACGTTGCATTGTCGATAACGTTGTTAGCAATTCACCTATCCAAGTATGATTCACGACCCGCTAGTGAAACACGAGGCAAGGTAGCGGACATTCAGTATCAGATATTTTTCGTGTCTTCATTGTTAAAAGTTCCCTGGTACGTAAAAATTCTTTGACTTCTGTCCATCACGGCACAAGAAATGGCTCTAAGCACTATGGGACTTAACATCTGAGGTCATCAGTGTCCTAGACGTAGAACTACTTAAACCCTACTAACCTAAGGACATCACACGCATCCATGCCCGAGGCAGGATTCGAACCTGCGACCGTAGCAGCAGTGCGGTTCCGGACTGAAGCGCCTAGAACCGCTCGGCTACTGCGGCTGGCCACGGCACAAGACAAACAGGGAAATGTAAGAACTGCAATTAGAGTTACAATAAACATCTGTAGCAATAGTATAGCCCGCTTCAGTACGTATGAAATGAGCCGTAGTGTACCACCAAGTGCATGAGAAACAATTGTCGCACTCCACGATCAGCACGCTACCTCTTCAAATCAATGCCAAAATTATTGTTGCATGTAAGAGGGTGGTTTGATAAATCTGTTAAATTTTCCTGAAAGAGTACATATTTTTTGTTGTTCCTTAGTAGTTGATAAGCTTGATTATTCCAAGGATCGTATAAAGAATTTCAACACTGTACACAGTACAGACCGTTGTTGGCAACAGTCTGAGTTGGTTAATGTGTAGACTGCGCTGGAAAATGGAGAAAACCGACTTTCATGCTGTGATTGAACATTTTCATTTGAAGGGTTGAACTGCCACACAAATCAAAACAGAATTGAATGAAGTCCACGCGAACTCTACGCTATCATTAAGGCTATTTACTTTCGGTCTAATGGATTTAAGCGTGGTCGGCACCGGAGACGAAGAGAGCTCTGGCCCTCCAGTTGAGGTCACCACCAGGGAAACCATTGACAAAATCCACGATGTGGTAACGCAAGGCCTCTGAATAAAAATTAGTGAGATTGCTGACACTGTAGGCGTCACAACTGAGCAAGTGTACTGCCCTGCACGAAGAATTTGCTATAAAGAAGTTGTGTGCGAGGTGGGCGTCGCGATTGCTCACAGTCGATCAAAAGCGCAGCCGGTAAATGTAAATGTCGTGTGACTAGGGCCTCCCGTCGAGTAGACCGTTCGCCGGGTGCAAGTCTATCGATTTGACGCCACTTCGGCGACTTGAGCGTCGATGGGGATGAAATGACGATCATTAGGACAACACAACACCCAGTCCCTGAGCGGAGAAAATCTCCGACCCAGCCGGGAACCGAACCCGGGCCCTTAGGGTTGACATTCTGTCGCGCTGACCACTTTTTTTTAATTATTAATCTCATTTTGTTCGTTGTACCTGCTCGGGGCGGACGTCGCAAGACACCCGTTTCAGTTCGTCGTTGATCCATTAACTCTGCTTTTTATTACAGAGGGCAGCTAACCCTCTGCCCGAACACGCAGAGTTACCGTGCCGGTATCACTCAGCTACTGGGGCCGGATAAGCGCATGCGGTATAGTATTGCAGCACAATGTCTGGCAATGTTTAATCGTAATCCGCAAGACTTTTGTGCCGATTTGTGTCTGCTGTTGAAGCCTGGATCCATCATTACACACCAGTGTCAAAAGGCAGTAAAAACCCAGTAATAAAGGCTGGTGAAAGTGCACCGCAGAAGGCAAAAACCATTTTGTCAACTGCTAAGGTGATAGTCACTGTCTTTTTTTTTTATTATTCCCAAGGAATAATCCTCACAGATTACTCAGAAAAAAAGCATAACCACAACTGCACTCTGTTATGTTCCATTTTTGGACCGTCTGAAACTTGCGTTGACTTAAGAAAGACAGAAGTTGGTACGCAAAAATTGTTGATTCACCAGGATAATGCATGGGTTTTGAACTGGTTCCTCATCCACGATGTTTACCGGACTCAGTCCCACTTTTGTTCTTTCTGTACCCTAATTTGAAACATTGGCTTGCTTGGAGGAAATTTTCATGAAATGAGGAAGTGATAGTTGCAGTCAACGAGTATTTGCGAAGTTTGACTGAACCTATTTTGCCGATGGAATGAAAAAACTGGAGGATCGCTGAACAAACTGAGTATCCCGCAAAGGAGGCTATGTCGAGAACTAAAGTAAGTTGTTTACGGAACAAATTTTTTCTTTCTTTTCTACGAGACTTATCAAAGAACCCTCATAACAATACAAGTTTCTTTCAAACTATTTTAGATCATTTTTATTTATTTTTGGCTTCTTCTGCCTTTCGCTACTATACTACACAGAAATACCACCTTCCAAGTTGCGACCGTCTCCCGATGTCCATCTGTGGTAGTATCATTGGCGCCCGGATTACGTGACGACGTATTTATCATCTCCGTATTCAGTCGTTCACGGTACAAAAGGATCCGAATCACAATTTAGGTAAGTTCGTTTACACTTAATTAGATGACTTCTTGCTTCGTTTACAGATACTGCATGAAATAAATTTTCTAAACAGCTCTACTCAATGATCTCTATCTGACGCAAAGTTTGTGTTACATTAAGCCGTATGTCTGTTCCCTTAAAGGGGTTCATTAGAGGCGGAGCGCCTTCTATTGAACAGAGCGAGGGGTGGAGGGTGAGGAAAGAGTGTCGGAGAAGGAGACGGTGATAGTTTACATAATGAACCGTGAAATTGTTTGTCTGAAGTGAGGTAGAGAGCGAAATACCCGAGGGAAGACGCTGGAGAGGGGAAATGCGACTTTTGTGGAAGCGAAGAGAGGATTTCCGAAGTACACTCGGCTACAGGTAGTATGGCGGCTTTCGGAGCACAGATGTCGATATAGACGGTCGCACTGTCGCATCTGTTGGAATCTGAAGTTACAGAATGTTGGAGGACGATAAGTTTCTCTTCGTGGAATCCACAGTTAGCTTCCTGGTGACTCGCAATATCCCTGGTCGTCTAGTCTCTGTTGGATTCATTCGACGTTGTCTTGCCTTCGATTCTGGATGGTATCCCTACACGGGAACAGACCGTAATTCTTCGTAAATTTCTCGAGAAAATATTTCTACCGATCCCCTTTCGGAAGTGAGGTGACGAAGGTCATGGGCTTGCGATATGCAAATATACAGATGGCGATAGTATCACGTACACGATGTATAAAAGGGCTCTGCACTGGCGCAGCTATCATTTGTACTCATATGAGTCGTGTGAAAAGTTCCTGGCGTGATTGTGGTCGCATGTCTGGAATTAAGACTTTTGAATACGGAATGGTATAGGAGCTAGACGCAAAGGACTCTCTATTTAGGAAATCGTCAGGGAATTCAATATATCGAGATTCACAGTGTCAAGAGTGATCCGAGAACACCAAATTTCAAGCATTATCTCTCACAGGGTACAGTGCAGTGGCCGACGGTCTTCACTTAAAGATCGAGAGGAGCAACGTTTTTGTAGTTCTCAGTGCTAACAGACAAGCAACACTGCGTGAAATAGCCGCAGAAATCGTTGTGGAACGTACGACGAACGTATCCGTTAGGACAGCGCGGCGAAATCTGGCGTCAATGGGCTGTGGCAGCAGACGACCGACGTGAGTGCCTTTGCTAACAGCACGACATCGCCTGCAGCGCCTCTGCTGGGCTCATGCCCACCTCAGTTGGACCCTAGACGACTGGAAAACCATGACCTGGTCAGATGAGTCCCGATTTCAGCTGGTAAAAACTGGCGTTAAGGTTCGAGTGTGGTGCACACCCCAGGAAGCGATGGTCCCAGGTTGTCAACAAGGCATTGTGCAAGCTGGTGGTGGCTCCATAATGGTGTGGGCTGTGTTTACATAGAATGGACTGTTTTGTATCCCGCCTGGAAGGCGCGTGGGTCTGCTCCTGTGATCTGCAAAATAGGCTGAATGAAGGAAACGAGTATGAGCAGGAGAGGTGAAGCACTTCGGTACTGCATGTAAAATAAAAGCACATTTAATAGAGAACATCAGTAAATGACCGCTACTTAACTTAGGCTTGATGAGCACGTAGGTGCGAAGCTGTTCATGTATCAAAGCTAACAGTTACTATTAGTTAAACTATCACTGAAGTAACATAGGCAAAGTCTTTAACTGCTAGCCCCGTACAAAGTAGAAGCTAAGTTGCTTAGTCGCCTACTCTTGATCTATCTATCTATCTATCGCTTGCGCCTTTGTCCCGCATTGTGGGCAGGGTTGGCGTGGTTAAATCGGATTTGGCAAGTTAATTGGAAGGGGAGGCTGGATGCCCTTCCTGACGCCACCCAGAACCCTTCTGGACGGAATCAGAGTACCCCATTTGTTTGCGTCTAGTATTTGGGCATAACATTGCAGAGCGATATGAAGTGGGACAAGCATGTAATGGCAGTTGTGGGGAAGGCGGATAGTGGTCTGCGGTTCATTGGTAGAATTTTGGGAAGATGTGGTTCATCTGTAAAGGAGACCGCTTATAAAACACTAATACGACCTATCTTTCAGTGCTGCTCGAGCGTTTGGGATCCCTATCACGTCGGATTGAGGGACGACATAGAAGCAATTCAGAGGCGGGCTGCTAGATTTGTTACTGGTAGTTTTGATCATCACGCGAGTGTTAGGGGAAATGCTTCAGGAACTCGGGTGGGAGTGCCTAGAGGAAAGGAGGCGTTCTTTTCTTGAATCGCTACTGAGGAAATTTAGAGAACTAGCATTTGAGGCTGACTGCAGTACAATTTTACTGCCGGCAACTTACATTTCGCGGAAAGACCACAAAGATTAGATAAGAGATATTAGGGCCTGTACAGAGGCATATAGACAGTCATTTTTCCCTCGTTCTGTTTGGCAGTGGAACAGGGAGAGAAGATGCTAGTTGTGGTACAAGGTACCCTCCGCCACGCACCGTATGGTGGATTGCGGAGTATGTATGTAGATGTAGATACAGAAATCATGGAAAAGTGCGGATGCGTGTCAAATGTCTGTGAGTCGAGTAACTGAGGCGGGACTTGTGGATGAGCCCGGTATTCACCTAGAGGGATGTGGAAAACCGCCTAAAAACCACATCCAGGCTAGCCGGTACACTGGCCCTCGTCGTTAATCCGGCGGGCGGATTCGATCCGGAGCCGGCGCGCCTTCTCGAGTCCAGGAAGCAGCGCATTAGCGCTCTCGGGTAACCTGGAGGGTCAGTCGTCTATTCTCGATCCGCTGGGGCATAAAGCAGAGCGGCGCTCGTTGAGCTCCACAGCGTCGGCTACAGGGCGCTGTGGTCGGCGTAGTTCGTCCGCTCTCGTAGTGCCAACCTACGAGCGTGTACCTACGCTGTGGTATCGGAACTATCGATGCCACACACTGGGTCCAGTGGCTCAACTGAACGGGTCATTGACTGGAAATGCTTAAGTTCGCCTATTGGGAGACCATTTGCAGCCAATTTTTATGGATGACAATACGCATTTATGGATGGTTGTAAAGGCTGCATTGCTCAGTATTTCTGCACGGGACTTCCGACGACTTGTTGAGTACATGCCTTATCCAGTGGCTGCACTACGCCAGGTAACATGTAGTCCGACACGATATTAGGAGGCAACCCATGACTGTTGTCAGCGCAGTGTACGATGGAATTCAGCGGCCGCTTCCTTGATGTCTGGGGATAGTGTCCTCGCTACAAGCGGTTATGTCTAACAAGGGGAGGCCACGACGTTTGGAACGCAGATTTACTTCAAACTTCGTACACTCGGAGTACTCCATGAGGACAACAAAATGTATAAGCAGTAGCGCGTGCTTCTCAAGCGTTATTGAGAAAATCGCACGATAATTTCGGTCGTCAAATAAATACCTGTGCGTGGCCATTTTTCCACGAAGCGGCGGCAGCCGAGTGGAGCAGGCACGGTAGCTCAGCGTGTTCGGACAGAGGGTTAACTGCCCTCTGTAATAAAAAAAAAAACTGAGTTAATGGATCAACGATGAACTGAAACGGGTGTTTTGCGACATCCGCAGCGAGCAGATAAAACGAACGAAAACGAACAAAATGAGATTTAAAAAAAAAAAGTTTCGCGCGCCGGAATGCGACTCGAAAGGACATGGGTTCGCGCATGGGAGGATGCAGAATTTTTTCCAAATAAAAAAAAAAGCTTGTTCGGTCAGAGAGCTGGTTAGCCCCTGCAATAAAAAACTGAGTGGAAGGATCAACAAACGAACGACCAAACACAACGATCAACAACGAACAAAATGGCAAATAAGTGGTTAGCGTTCAAGCTTAGTAATCGCTGGATCGTTCGTCAACTCATTTTTATGCACAGTCATTTTCTTTACTATTTATATTACAATTGATATAATGGGGAAAATACGTGTAATCGGCTGAACGTTTACTAAATTTATAATGTTATTTGACAGTCTACAAATTTTTATCATCACAAATAATGTAATATTCATAACTATCGACTAGTAAACGACCAAACGCATAAAGTGATACTGCAAATGTATGCTTGTCCGTGTCTTCGAAATTGTTCGTATTTAATCGAAAGAGAAAGAGAAATTGCTTCTCATGAAGACGCTATTAAAATACACTCGACACTGCATGACCAATTATCAGCGCCGATATTTAAGGAAATGCTGCGTCGTGCATGGTTTGCTTCCAAATTATCGGCTGAGGGAGAGGTTTTTTAAATTGTTAACGTGCTTTGTTTTTCCACGGAAAACCTCCAAACACCTTGCGGAAACATAGCATTTATTCAATGCAGCTGGTGCCGCTTAACTATATGTTTTCCATGTTTTTAAGAAAAATACCATCCTACAACTTGTGCTCGTAATGTCTAAAGCGACGATTAACTGTGCACCTTTCGAAAGCCGTTTGTTCCGGTCAAAACTTGGAGGTAACAAGTCGTTTCGGGCTCCTTCCAGGTATAACGGATTTCTCAGTATCACTTTATGCGTTTGGTCGTTTACTACTCGATAGTTATGAATATTACATTATTTGTGATAATAAAAATTTGTAGACTGCCAAATAACATTGTAAATTTAATAATAGTTCAGCCGATTACACCTATTTTCCTATTGTATCAATTGTAATACAAATAGTAATGAAAATAACTGTTAGAAATTTAAAAAAAAAAGAAACAGACGAACGCGACTCAATGCAGCGATAACGAGGCTTGAACGCTAACCACATTTTTTTTCTTTTTTTGTTCGGTATAGTTCGTTGCATTTGGTGTGGGCTGACGTCACAAGACATTCCTTCAAGTTGACCGTTGGTTCCTTGACTCAGTTTCTTTTATTTCAGAATGCACACAGCCCGGTGACCGGACACGCTGAGCTACCGTGCCGGCATACCATTCGGCTACCGCCGCTTCATGGTAAAAGTGACCCCGCACAGGTGTATATTTGACGACCCAAATTATCTTGCGATTTTCTCAATAACGCTTGAGAAGTACGCGCAACTGCTTACACATTTTGTTGTCCTCATGGAGTACAACGAGTGTACGAAGTTTGAAGTAAATCCGCGTTACAAACGTCGTGGCCTCCCCTTGTAAATGCAAAGGCATACCCTTTCTATGACGGAAAGCTTGTGCGATCTTTACTAGAGCGCTGGTGGCGGTAGTTTCGGCCTTCCGAATCTAAATGGAATGTTTTGCGTGTAACGGTATTGCTGGGTTGCAGTACCTCCAGGGTGTCTGCTAGACGACAAGAGGGGTACTCGTATTTAGACAGCGCCTTTGCCGATACGAGAATCCGATTTTTAGCTGCTACAGCTGCGGCCGGCATGCCACAGATGCAACGAACGCCCCGTAAAGTGCGTCCGGCGGCTAAGCTGGCGATAACGAGGCGTCGTGCAGCACCACCAGTCCGGTCTACCCCACCCCATCGCGCGTCGCAGCCTATACCGGCTGTTAATGGTCCCCGCGTGGCAGCTTGACTGCCACTGTGTCATCGTTTGGCAATGCGACCCACGCTGCTGTAATTTGGCTCCGTCAGCAATGCTCGTTCACCGCTATCACGGGGACACGACCCGCTCCAGTTTTGCGCGGTCCAGCACGAAGAGTGCGCGGCCAGTGTTGTTTTACGAAGCCACCCAGGCGTGACAAAATTAGACTACCAGCTTATAACAGGGAACAGCAGTCGCTTATTTATTGCACTGCCGCAAAATGCTCATGGTGGCGCTAATTAAAATTTGACTTCTTCGTTTTCGAACAGTACTCAAAGAATCCATGCACTAAAACTAAACGTTGATGGACTTCCAGCATTTGCATTGATTTAATAAAAAAAATATTGCAAAACGTTTAAAAATAAGCATATTCTTATCGCTTATGCTCTTACTCACATTTTTTTCCTCGCAGTCTTAACAAACCCTTACCTCTTCCTTGTACTAAGAAGGCTGCACAGAGCTGCATCCACAGTCCCGAAGCTATTCTTACAGCGCTATGTACAGCCCCCTTAACGCAGCAAAGTGGATTCGTGTAGATTTGCAGTTGCTTGTATACTTCTACGATTTGTAGATGCTAGTAACTTCTACATGGCTAACACGTAACACAAGGAAACGGAAAAGCATGTAATGATTACAAATGACAATAACTATTTAATGTATAGGACTACATCAATAGCAACTATAGAGAATGTAAAAGGAAATTCGAAATTTCTATTCTTGCCCGGTGATGCGTACGCGAAAAGTTTCCTGTCACATGTGAAAACGACGGATCTCGCAGAGAACGCATTCTGCTTGTTATAATTTAATAATAATTGTCGTTTTAATATCAAAGTGCAGAGAAGCTTTCGTCAACGATACAGTCATGCATCTCCAAATGCCGGCGTCATTCATACATGACATCGGCAGTCTGAAGAAACACGATGTTTGTGTAAAGGTAAAAAATACCAACAAGCCAGGTGTATCAGCACAAAACTTTTCAAAGAATTCGCCTTTGTTCGAATGTAATCCATGGAAATCAATGTACGAAGACCTTAGGGAGCTAGCTATAAATGCCACGAACAACATTTTGGTGTGCTCTGAAAAAGAAGCTTCAAATGAAACACTACGCAATTCAAATTTTACAAAAACTGAAACAGGAACAGGTCGTCAGACGAACTAATTATGTTACAGCACGTCTGGAAGCCGAGGGAGAAGTAACTTCTGCAACATGTCTCATTTTTAGCTATACAGTAACATGTTAACCGCCACAATAGGCCAGTATGGGATACAGAAAAGCCTTCCTGCCTAAATGAACGTCAGTGTCACTCACCGAAGGTTAGTGTGCCTGTGCGATGCCAGTACAAAACACTGTGCGGTCCACTTTTCTTCACTGAGCTAAATGCTTCAAAAAACTTTTAATTAGACATGCTTGAGCTGTTCCTGATGCCACAGCTTCGTAAGGATTCCACGGGCTAGACATTTCAATAAGACGGAGAGTCGCCTCACTAGGTTATGGGGGTTCGCATATACACACATCAAAAAAAGTTTTGCATCACGTCGGTTCCTAGAATTCCGGAACCTCTACAGAAAATTGGAATAGATATCAACATAAACACCATTTCCGCCCTTTTTATTGCTCATGAAAACCACACATTCTATGTTGTACCACCATACAGCGATACCTTCAGAGGTGCTGGTCCAGATTTCTGAACACATCAGTACCTCTAATAACCAGTACTCGCCGCGGCATACTATCCTCAAGTTCATCAAGGCACTGTTGGTCCAGATTGTCCCACTCCTCAAAGGCGATTCTGCATAGGTCCCTCAGAGTGGTTGGTGAGTCACGTCGTCCATAAACAGCCCTTTTCAATCTATCCCAGGCATGTTCGATAGGGTTCATGTCTGAAGAACACGCTGGCCACTCTAGTCGAGCGATGTCGATATCCTGAAGAAAGACATGTACAAGACGTGCACGATGGGGCCGCGAATTGTCATCCATGAAGACGAATGCCTCGCCAACATCTTCCTATATGTTTGCACTATCGGTCGGAGGATGGCATTCACGTATCGTACAGCCGATACGGCGCCTTCCATGACCACCAGCGGCGTACGTCGGCTCCACATAATGCCATCCCAAAACAGCAGGGAACTTCCACCTTGCTGCACTCGCTGGACAGTGTGTCCAATGCGTTCAGGCTGACCGGATTGCCTCGCAACACGTATCCGACGATTGTCTGGTTGAAGGCATATGCAATACTCATCGGTGAAGAGAACGTAATGCCAATCATGAGCGGTCCATTCGGCATGATGTTGGGCCCATCTGTACTGCGCTACATGGTGTCGTGGTTGCAAAGATGGACCTCGCCATGGACGTCGGGAGTGATGTTGCGCATCATGCGACCTATTGCACACAGTTTAAGTCGTAACACGACGTCCTGTGGCTGCACGAAAATCATTAATCAACATGGTGCGGTTGCTCTCAGGCTTCCTCCGAGCCATAATCCACAGGTAGCGGTCATCGACTGCAGTATTAGTCCTTGAGCGGCCTGAGCGAGGCATGTCATCGACAGTTCCTGTCTCTCTGTATCTCCCGCATGTCCGAACAACATCGCTTTGGTTCACTCCGAGACTCCTGGACACTTCCTTTGTTGAGAGCCCTTGCACAAAGTAAGAAAGCGGATGCGATCGAACCGCAATATTGACCGTTTAGGCATGGTTGAACTACAGACGACACATACCTCCTTCCTGGTGGAATGACCGGAACTGATCGGCGCTGCTCATGCATGGTTGTTTACATCTTTAGGCGGGTTTAGTGGCATATCTGAACAGTCAAAGGGATACAATATCCACAGTCAATGTCGGTCTTCAGGAATTCTTGGAACCGGGGGGATGCAAAACATTTTTGAAGTGTGTATTTAGAGGAACGTGTTCGAAACCGTTGAATCTGTCACACTGAACATGGCAACAGTTCTACTGAATTTTACTAACACCTGATCTAATCCGATTATATGTTGATGAAGCAACTGGCTACCACTAGTACAATTTGGCAATTTCTGAAATTCATGTCGGCTAATGAATGCAAGCAGGTCAGTACGAATTAGTACATGTCTTCTGTGTATTGATCACCCACTTCTGAAAAAATTTTCTATCGTGATCGTAACCCTGATAGGGAAGATAATTATAATCTAAAGCCACATCGACTCCAAAGCTTTACCAGTCCTATTGTTGGCCATGACATCACAAAATGCACTGAGGGAAGATTGATTTTCAAATATGAGGGACGAGAGTGTAGCATACGGTTTAATAAAAGGGAAACGTGTAATGCTTCTGCTACAGACGAGAACAGTTTCCACACAAGCCAGTTTCGCTCGGTATGTTTGACTTTCACCGAGTAGCCGGAATACTGTGCATCGTTGAGTGACTACGGTCCCTGCGTGATGAAAGCAGGCGAAAGCTCTCTGAGCAACAAAGGGTTAATCGGCTTGCTTGTGCGGAGGAGAGCAAAGTCCTTGATTGAACACGTCTCATCTCGCACGACGAGTACGCACGACGCTTGGCAAACGATAGACTGGTAACGCTCCTTCATATCTCACGCCAGCAGTTACTATTCTAAATACTTGGTCGAAAATTATTCTCCAGCCATATAGAGAAATATCGAAGACCAGGCCTACGCGGGTAAACCTCAGATTATTTGTTTCTTTGGAATTACGTTGTTGTTGTGGCCTTCAGTCCTGAGACTGAGTCCCATAGTGCTCAGAGCCATTTTAACCATTTTGAAGATACACATATCACAGACTTTATTCATCGATAATATACATTCACCTTCACTGTTTACACTATTGGCCATTAAAATTGCTACACCAAGAAGATGATAAATGGGTATTCATTGGACAAATATATTACACTAGAACTGACGTGTGATTACATTTTCACGTAGTTTAGGTGCATAGGTCCTGAGAAATCAGTACCCAGAACAACCACCTCTGGCCTTAATAACGGCTTTGATACGAGTGGGCATTGAGTCAAACAGAGCTTGGATGGCGTGTACAGGTACTGCTGCCCATGCAGCTTCAATACGATACCACAGTTCATCAAGAGTAGTCACTGGCATATTGCGACGAGCCAGTTGCTCGGCCAACATTGACCAGACGTTTTCAGTTGGTAAAAGATCAGAAGAATGTCCTGGTCAGGGCAGCAGTGGAACGTTTCCTGTATCCAGAAAGAAATATACAGGAACTGCAACATGCGGTAGTGCATTATCCTGCTGAAATGTAGGGTTTTGCAGAGATCGGATCAAGGGTAGAGCCACTGGCCGTAACACATCTGAAATGTAACGTCCAACGGTTCAAAGTGCCGCCAATGCGAACAAGAGGTGACCGAAACGCGTAACCAGTGGCACGCCATAGCCTCACGGTGGGTGATATGGCAGTATGGCGATGACGAGTACATGCTGCCAATGTGCGTTCACCGCGATGTAATGCGACCATCATGATGATGTAAACAGAACCTGGATTCATCCTAAAAAATGACGTTTTGCGATTCGTGCACCCAGGTTCATCGTTGAGTACACCATCGCAGGCTCTCCTGTCTATCACGCAGCGTCAAGGGTAATCGCAGCCATGGTCTCCGACCTGATAACCCATTCTGCTGCAAACGTCGTAGAACTATTCGCGCAGATGGTTTTTCTCTTGCAAACGTCCTCATCTGTTGACTCAGGGATCGTGACGTGGCTGCACGATCCGTTACAGCCATGCGGATAATATGCCAGTCATCTCGACTGCTAGTGACACGAGGCCGTTGGATCCAGCACGGCGTTCCGTATTGCCCTCCTAAACCGACCGATTCCATATTCTGCTTACAGTCATTGGATAACTTCCAATGCGAGCAGCAATGTCGCGATATGGTAAACCGCAATCGCGATAGGCTGCAATCCGACTATTATGAAAGTCGGATACGTGATGGTAGGCATTTCTTCTCCTTACAGAAGGCATCACAACAACGTTTCACCAGGCAACGCCGGTCAACTGCTGTTTGTGTATGAAAAATCGGTTGGAAACTTTCCTCACGGCAGCTCATTGTAGTTGTCGCCACCGTCGCCAACCTTGTGGGAATGCCGTGAAGAGCTAATCATTTGCATATCACAGCATCTTCTTCCTGTCGGTTATGTTTCGCGTCTGTAGCACGTCATCTTCTTGGTGTAGCAATTTTAATTGCCAGTAGTGTACAACAGTCTGCCAACGCGGGGTAAGTTTTCGATTCCATGACAGTAGAGATCACGTAGTTCCGAGGCGAAGAACTCGTTGAGCCATGTTCTGAGCGCGTTTTCATCCGGAAAGGAAGTTCCTTGAAGGCTATTGGGTATAGAACAGCGTAGGTGAAAATCTAAGGGAGAAATTTCAGATGAACAAGATAAGTGTGCAATGAGTTCCCAAACCTACCTCCCGTATATTGTTTCTTGTCAGTCTAACAGAACGCGGGCTCCAGTTATCGTCGGGTAGCATCACTTCACTCTGTCTTGTTCTCGTATTGCGCCTCCAAGAAGTCTCAGTTGTTGACAGTAAATGTCAGCAGTGATGCTTCCATCTCCGGGAAGCAATTCACACTACACCACTCAATCTCTTTCACACCAGATTCATATCATTATCTTCTGCTGATGTGCGCATGTCTTTGCACTGGGAGTTGCTGCTTTGTTTGGACTCAGTCATTCCTTTCTTTTCCTTGTTGTTGTTGTGGTCTTCAGTCCTGAGACTGGTTTGATGCAGCTCTCCATGCTACTCTATCCTGTGCAAGCTTCTTCATCTCCCAGTATCTACTGCAACCTACATCCTCCTGAATCTGCTTAGTGTATTCATCTCTTGGTCTCCCTCTACGATTTTTACCCTCCACGATGCCCTCCAATACTAAATTGGTGATCCCTTGATGCCTCAGAACATGTCCTACCAACCGACCCCTTCTTCTGGTCAAGTTGTGCCACAAGCTTCTCTTCTCCCCAATCCTTTTCAATACTTCCTCATTAGTTATGTGATCTACCCATCTAATGTTAGTACAAAGACACCATTACTCGTCACCAGTTAAGATGCAGGGTAGTAATGGTGTTGTTCACGAGCCAATTAATGTCGAGCAACCAGAGATGCACGCACTTATGACCATCTGCCGATATTTGTGACTTTGTCTTAGAGCACGTGGCACCCGTAGCCTGGTTTTTTTAACCTTCCCCATAGCGTGCAAATGCAGCGAGATAGTGGAATGACCACAATTCATCACATTTGCCATTTCTCGAGAACACTAACGTGGATATTTGTGGACTGATGCTTTCAAACCATCTCCATCGGAGTCGAACGTGGACAGGTAATAATGTGAAAACGATCCTCCTTAAACCGAGAAAGTCATTTTCTTGTCGTGCTCTGTCCTATGGCACTATCCTCAACCATGGCGTAAATTTTTCTGGCTGCCTCCGCTGCTGTCACCCGCCTACTGAACGCAAGCAGAAGAATATGGGAAACGTTCCGATTTCTTCATTTGGCACTCCATTTTTCTAGCATCCACAGCACCACTCACTATCTCCATATGACAAAAGGTAAACTCAAATAGCAACAGCGAACTACGAATAAAAACTGACAATCAGTAAATAAACCGACAACAACCGGAATACTAACTTGCACAACAAAACCCCACGAACGTATGCACCAAACTGTGCACAATAGGGAAACGATGTTAGCAAAAATCTCGAAAACTTCCTGACCGATTTACTTCAGAATTTTACCTGACAAAATAAACATCTCACGGACTTATACACCAACCTGATACGCGTAATGTACAATACGAAAACATCGTTAGCAAAAATCTCGAAAACTTCTTGTTGAGCAGTTTTATTTCAAAATTTTACCTGATTAACGTTCATATGGACACAGGTCATGTACTTATTTAAAGAAAATGTACATCTTTTCAGTTCAACCATAGGGCGAGAAAAGAAATGCTTCGTTTTGCTATGCCGTAAATATGGGTGGTTTTTGTTTTCTTTCTCCAATCAGTTTCAACTACGATATTAGGGCATTTCAACAATTAGAAAAATTGTTTCTCCCATGCATGCACTATGTGATCAAAAGCATGCTGACACCCACAAAAACATACGCTTTTCGTATAAGGTGCATTGTGCTGCCACCTACTGCCAGCTACTACATGTCAGCGACCTCAGTAGTCATAAGACATCGTGAGAGAGCAGAATGGGGCGCTCCGCGGAACTCACGGACTTCAAACTTAGTCGAGTGATTGGGTGCCACCTATGTCACACGTCTGAATGCGAGATTTCTACACTCCTAAACATCCCTAGGTTCAAATGGCTCTGAGCTCTATCGGACTTAACATCTGAGGTCATCAGTCCCCTAGAACTTAGAACTACTTAAACCTAACTAACCTAAAAGAACATCACACATGTCCATACCCGAGGCAGGATTCGAACCTGCGACCGTAGAAGTAGCGTGGTTCCGGTCTGAAGCGCCTAGAATAGTTCGGCCACACGACCGGCCATACCTAGGTCCACTGTTTCCGATATGAGACTGAAGTGGAAGGCAAACGACGCCTCGCTTGCTGGAAAGAGCGTAAACATTGGACGATTGAACAGTGGAGAAACGTTGTGTGGTGTGACGAATCACGGTACACAACCTGGCGATCCGATGGCAGGGTGTGGGTATGGCGAATGCCCGGTGAACGTCATCTGCCAGCGTGTGTAGTGCCAACAGTAAAATTCGGAGGCGGTGGTCGTGTTTTTCATGGAGGGGGCTTGCACCCGTTGTTGTTTTGCGTGGCAAAATCACAGCACAGTCCTACATTGATGTTTTAAGCACCTTCTTGCTTCCTGTAGCGGAGTGTTTACAAGGCAAGATGCCCCTCCACATCCAAATCCAGTGACGCCTACCGGATAAGAAGAACACGGTGGTCGGTCGGTACCGTTGTGGCATGTTCTTTGCCAATCCTTGTGCTTCCTTCGGACGAGCTCTCTGCCACGCTGGCGTGCATGGGGACTGTGCTACGCCTCACCGCCTCACGGCTGACTTGCTTGCCGTGTCGCCACGTTGGGACGCACGCAGAGCGACAGCGTTGCTTGCGAGGCGAGCGCAATGGCCCTCGTTTGAGCGTCGCGCGTAATCTCTCAGCCTGCGGCGTCTGCTCCACCACAGCGACAACTCGCGCCCCCGCGCTTACGGCGCCCCCGCGCTTACGGCGCCGCGGTTTCCGCGCAATTAATCCCGCTTCAGCACTCGCCGGCTGAGCTCAGCCGCTCTGATCCCCATGCCGTGCGACTGCAGCCACACGTGTGCCTTTCCGAATGTTCATTAACTGAATTTTCTGACGCGAAATAGCCTCAACTGTTCCCTGCGTTACGTGGGCTCACAGCTTCGATGCTGACATTGTGCGTAGGATTAGAGGTTTCCGATGGCAGGAACCAAAATTCATTCAACCTGTTTGTTAGTATTCGGTTTCCCACAGGAGTGACAGATTTATAGCTCGTCTCTGCATTGATCTCGTCCTTTACTGCCTATTCGCGTTGTCGGTTGCAAAGGCTAGAAAGATTGCTAGGAAGTCAGGTGGCGCACGAAAAAACTGTCTCGAGTACAGACTGTTCGCTGTTTACGCACCAATTGTTTCCGGATACGAACAATTACGACAACAAATAAACAAACATGTAATGATTCGATAATAAAGAAATACACTATTGGTCAATAAAATTGATACACCACGAAGATGAAGTACTACAGACGTGAAATTTAACCGACAGGAAGAAGATACTGTGACATGCAAATGATTAGCTTCCCAGAGCATTGACACAAGGTTGGCGCCGGTGGCGACACCTCCAACGTGCTGACATGAGAAAAGATTCCAACGGATTTCTCATACACGAACAGTAGTTGACCGGCGTTGCCTGGTAAAACGTTGTTGTGATGCCTCGTGTAAGGAGGAGAAATGCGTGCCATCACATTTCCGACTTTGATAAAGGTCGGATTATAGCCTATCGCGATTGCGGATTATCGTATCGCCACTGCTGCTCGCGTTGGTCGAAATACAATGACAGTTAGCAGAATATGGAATCGGTGGGTTCAGGAAGGTAATACGCAACGCCGTGCTGGATCCCAACGGCCTCGTATCACTAGCAGTCGAGATGACAGGCATCGTATCCGCATGGCTGTAACGGATCGTGCAGCCACGTCTCGATCCCTGAGTCAACAGATGGGGACGTTTGCAAGACATCGACCATCTGCACGAACAGTTTGACGACGTTTGCAGCAGCATGGACTATCAGCTCGGAGACCATGGCTGCGGTTACGCTTGACGCTGCATCACAGACAGGAGCCCCTGCGATAGTGTACTCGACGACGAACCTGGGTGCACAGATGGTAAAACGTCATTTTTTCGGATGAATCTAGGTTCTGTTTACAGCATCATGATTCTCTCATCCGTGTTTGGCGACATCGCGGTGAACGCACATTGGAAGCGTGTATTCGTCATTGCCATACTGACGTATCATCCAGCGTGATGGTGTGGGGTGTCATTGGTTACACGTGTCGGTCACCTCTTGTTCGCACTGACGGCACTTTGGACAGTGGACGTTACATTTCAGATGTGTTACGATTTGTGGTTCTACCCTTCATTCGATCCCTGCGAAACCCTACATTTCAGCAGGATAATGGACGACGACATGTTGTAGGTCTTGTACGGGCCTTTCTGGATACAGAAAATGTTCGACTGCTGTCTTGGGCAACACATTCTCCAGATCTCTCACCAATTGAAAACGTCTGGTCAATGGTGGCCGAGCAACTGGCTCGTCACAATACGCCAGTCACTACTCTTCACGAACTGTGGTATCGTGTAGACGCTGCATGGGCAGTTGTACCGGTACATGCCATCCAAGCTCTGTTTGAGTTAATGCCCAGGCGTATCAAGGCCGTTATTACGGCCAAAGTTGGTTGTTCTGGGTAATGATTTCACAGGATTTATGCACCCAGATTGTGTGAAAATGTATTCACATGTTAGTTCTATAATATATTTGTCCAATGAATACCCGTTTATCATGGGCTTTTCTTCTTGGTGTAGCAGTTTTAATGGCCAGTGGTGTATCTACCAATAGATGACAACTGGCGAGCAGCAGTGAGCAGTCTAGCAATTGCGGCCGGTTTCTCGTTCACCACCCTGTATTTATGCAGACTGAAGCTACGAACGAAAATTTGTACCAAGGCCAAGATTTGAACCCGCGTCTCCCATGTACAAATTGTCATTCGTCGCTTCAGTCTGCATACATACATCATAAATGCTTCAGACTTGGAAAGGTTTTTGGAATCATACAGTTTCATTTGATTAAAACACATGTGCCTGGGGTACAGACGAGATCCCCGTCTCGTTCGATGCTGACGTGCTATTCCAGTACTGCAGAATAGCCTCTACAGTGCTGTACGAGCAGGAATACCGAGGGGGCCGTGGCGTGGGCAGGCATTTGGACTGAGGGGGAAAGCTTGCTAAGGCAGGCGGTGCCACTGTGCCAGCTTGACGTTGTAGTTAACGCAACGGTCAAGTGAGCAGGAAACCAGGTTCGAATTCCGGCCTTGGTTTAAAATTTCATTCTGCGCTTCAGTCTGCATATACACAACTTAGATGTTCGAGACTTGATAAGGTCTATGGAGTCGCATAGTTTCATGTGATTCAGGTACTACATATGAAAAAATTTAAACATTTTCTTTTCACCAACACTGCCCTTTTTTCTCACTAAAAGTATCAGTGCTTGAGTTGTGAAAAACTTAGTCAAGTAAAATTCTCCACCGATAGGCACTCATCCGAATGACTTGATTAAGGATTCAGCACACCCTATACCCTAAGAATCTCCACATTTCCTTTGCTCCTAAAATTACCCTATCTAGACAGCGTAATTCCGGCGCTCATTTTCTTCAGAATGTTTGATAAGCGACTTTTTGTTTACACGTATAGCACTCTAATAAATTTGTGACACTACTTTTTAATTTATTTTTTCCAAATACTAGCAAATATCCTATTTCATTGCTAAATTGCTACACGACCACGATGACGTGCTACAGAGGCGAAATTTAACAGATAGGAAGAAGATGCTGTGATATGCAAATGATTAGCTTTTCAGGGCATTCACACAAGGTTGGCGCCGGCGGTGACACCGACAACGTGCCGAAATGAGAAAGGTTTGCAACCTATTTCTCATACACAAACAGCAGTTGACCGGCGTTCCCTGGTGAAATGTTGTTGTGATGCCTCGTGTAAGGAGGAGAAATGCGTACCATCACGTTTCCGACTTTGATAAAGATCGGATTCTAGCCTATCGCGATTGCGGATTATCGTATTGCGACATTGCTGCTCGCGTTGGTCCAAATGAAATGACTGTTGGCAGAATATGGAATCAGTGGGTTCAGGAGGGTAATACGGAACGCCGTGATGGATCACAACGGCCTCGTATCACGAGCAGTCGAGATGACAGGCATCTTATCCGCATGGCTGTAACGGAAGGTGCAGACACGTCTCGATCCCTGAGTCAACAGATGGGAACGTATGCAAGACAACAACCATCTGCACGAACAGTTCAACGACGTTTGCAGCAGCATCGACTAATCTCGGAGACCATGGCTGCAGTTACCCTTGACACTGCACCACAGTCAGGAGCCTCTGCGATGGTGTACTCAACGACGAACCTGGGTGCACGAATGGCAAAACGTCATTTTTTCGGATGAATCTAGGTTCTGTTTACAGCATTATGATTGTCACATCCGTGTTTGGCGACATCGCCGTGAACGCACATTGGAAGCGTGTATTCGTCGTCGCCATACTGGCGTATCTCCTTGCGTGATGGTATGGGGTGCCATTGGTTACACGTCTCGGTCACCTTTTGCTCGCATTGACGGCACCTTGAACAGTGAACGTTACATTTCAGATGTGTTACGACCCGTGGCTCTACCCTTCATTCGATCCCTGCGAAACCCTACATTTCAGCAAGATAATGGACGACCGCATGTTGCAGGTCCTGTACAGGGCTTTCTGGATACAGCAAAAGTTCGACTTCTGCCCTGGCCAGCACTTTCTCCAGATCTCTCACCAATTGAAAACGTCTGGTCAATGGTGGCCGAGCAACTGGCTCGTCGCAATACGCCAGTCACTAATCTTGACGAACTGTGGTATCGTGTTGAAGCTGCATGGGCAGTTGTACCGGTACATACCATCCAAGCTCTGTTTGACTCAATGCCCAGGCGTATGAAGGCCGTTATTACGGCCAGAGGTGGTTGTTCTGGGTACTGATTTCTCAGGAACTGTGCATGCAAATTGCGTAGAAATGTAATCACACGTCAGTTGTAGTTTAATATATTTATCCAATGAATACCCGTTTCTCATGTGCATTTGTTCTTGGTGTAGCAATTTTACTGGCCAGTAGTGTAATAGTTTGTTTCTTTACTGAAACGAAGGATACCAAATTCCAAAAGGAAAGAAGAATTTTACACTTTGGCTTCCTTCGACCTCAGCGCCTTTATAGACGTAGTAATAGGGGGGTTTAGACAAAGATAGGGAACGAACTCGGCGCTGGCCGGTTTAAAGGAGTCATCAGCTGCCTTGCACTTCACAGCAGTTTGCTGAGTACACTTGCAGAAGCATTTGTCTGAAGTAGAGTAATGAAACGTCTCAACAGAGGAACCCGGATGGCCTAAGGGGGAAATAAACTCCGCTCCTCCTTAATGCGAGCTTGAAGTCTTCACCCGTCGCGCATTTCTAGTCCCAAGTAAAACCAAGACATCTTGCACAGAAAAAGGTATCGAAATCAGGAAAAACACCAAAATCTCAATACTGCCGAAATGAAAAATGTACTCCTCTGAAGGGGGGACCGTTCACCTGCGTCAGTGCACAACACCACAAGAATGTGTGTCTCCTCTGTGGATGCTGCCATGGGAGGACTCAGGTAGGCTCAGACATTCCTTATTCTACTGGCAGATGGTTGTGGTATTCGCATTTATACTCCGGAACCGCAGCGCCACAAAACTAACAGTCGCTGGAACACAAATTACAATAATTTTGCTGGCAATGTGTCAGCTAGAGCCGTCAGCAACCATTTCTTGGAAGCTACGTTTTCTCTCACACCTCATCACCGCTCAGTCTGTTTTCAGTGAATCGGATGACACAACTGGGAGGAAGAATATCTGAAAGTCGTATTTGTTGATGAGACATTCGGCCTTCTTATTGGTAGTCAACTGCGAACGCGGCGTCGACAAAGAGAGATGTATCTCAACCCATTTATGAGGCAGCTACACAGCAAACCAACTCCGAGATTCATGATGTGGGAACTCCACCTCTGGTGTGAAATGAAACACCAGTTCCAAACGCATAACATTGAGAATACCACCCAGCGCATTCTGTTGGTCCTAGATTATCCAGCGGGTGTGTTCTTCCAGTAATTCTGCACCTGAACACACAGATTTCAGTTTAGTTAATGAGTTTTCAAAATTCTCAACTGCTCTGGCCACCACTATGATCATATTCGTCCTCTATTAGACATTGTGAGACATTGAAAGAATTCTGGTCTAGCTTGCATTATCGGTTAACACCCAATGACGACTTGCGATAGGATCTGGAAGTTGCATTGAATACTCTTTCTCCAACATGACACACTATACCTATACAGTAATATATGCATAGGATTGCATTGCATCCTGAAAAGATAATATGTGACATTCAGATTTTTTTGGTCTACATGAGTTGTCCACATACGTATAGTGTTTGTAATTACGGTCGTATGCAGCGTATTACCTACATGAAATATTAAAAAGCTTCTTTCAACAGGGGAGGGAGCTTCAAGATGTTCATTCAACGTTTCCCATTAGTGCAATATCAGGTTTCTGCAGGCTTCCACGATGTGGACCACAAGTCGTTCATTATGTTCCGTTACGGTCTACAAACAGGAGGAAGTTGAGTGTCAGAGACAGGTTGTAGAGTGGACAGTTCAGGAATGACTCACAGAAACCAGAGTGTTGAGAGATCGCAGTCGGAATATCACAAATAGCTTCGAACGTAAATATTTTATGTAAGGTCCTGCGTGGACATTTTAAAGATATGAATTTGTCAGTAAAATTAATGTTGCGATTTGACCGTTCACCAAAAGCGAATCATGTAACCATACCCAAATGAATTCAAACATTTTTCACTGCAACATTAGTGGGATTTTGTGCAATTATGCCTTGTTTGACGAAGCGTAGCTGCATTTCTTTTACCCTGGGAGTGTTTGGTGTCATGTTCCAACGAACAGGCAATCCTTTCATCTAAAATAAATGTGGCGTTAGCATTTTGTGTTCTTATGGCATGGTATTTATTGATTTCATTAAAAAGCTAAGAACTACTACAGATTCATGTCTTCTCATCCCACAAATATCATCAAGAAATAGTGAAAAATTTAGTATGTTTGCAGCAGAACAGGCTTGCTTTCGTTGGAGCACTACTCCCTTTGAGAAAGCTACAGGTACAATTTCTGTGGCAGAAAAATTCTGCAAAATGACAAGTCCTCTTCCGTATTTTCCAATCTCAATGAAAGATCAGTGCATGGATATTCATATCGAATGAAAAGATCATGGCCAAAAAAAGTATTTTTCTGAGGAATACGTGTTTTTCGAAAGCTAAAATGTAATGTATTAGAAAAATTACACAGATTGTACGTACATAAAATTTAAAAAAAACGTATTCACATTGGCTTAAGGAACTAAATAATCGTGTGAAATTGAAAAGCTTCAAAACGCCCATCATCCAACTCTTTATAATGTGTAAAAGTTTTATGTGGTAAAATACCATTAGAAGTTGACAGTGTTTCCTAAGCCTTGTTCGTGATGTACCCGTAAAGTTTCCTCCGTATTGGAAAACTGATGAATGGCGAATATGTACACGACTGCAAAAACGACACATCTTTCTAAAAGCAGCCTATTAAGCTCTGCAGTCCTTAGGCGAATAGAATTTGCTTATGCTTAGCTTCATCAAGTTCGATGACAAATCTCGTAAGTATTTGAATCCATGATTTAACTTTCGTACTACTTTACAAGAGACTCAGAGAAGCTTTCTGTGTGATACAATCGTTGACTGTACCATTCATTACACTGCTCAGGAAACTTTGAGCATCTAATTTACAATGATAAATCCACGTCATAATATTCCAGGCGTCACTAATTACGACACTTCTAAGGAGAAAGAGGTGTTAAATTTGCATCTGGGGGCAAAAAGCAGAGCAGAGCTGTCCGAATACGTTAGCCAGTTGTGCGCTCTTTGCGCAGCACAGCCAGCTAGCGGAGTTGCACAGCCATGCATAAACGCATTTTCCTCAGCTGCTAACGCAAGAAATTTGTGTCCCCGTCGCTGCAAGGCGCCTCGTTATTATTCATATGGTTGCTAGCGGTCAGTTGGCAGCTGGCGCATCTATAAGTCTACTGTCGCAATGCACTTGAAATTATAGCTTGTATATGCAAGACCCACTCTGGTTTTAAGGGCTGTTTGCGTCTTCTCATTTTCTAGTCGTGTCAAGAAGGACTAGATTTGTGGCTCCATTAGAGTGTGATTTAATTCCCACCATTATTTACACTCTCTGGTGTATTATACCACAGACTTTAATTTGTGGAAATCTCATTATGTTTAGGATTCAGTCTACGTTTAATTAAACTTCAGACGTTAATTACTGTTTAAAATAGGAACAGTGGTACGAAAGAGCACGATGAACAAAATTCCATTAATATTTGCTCATATGAAGACCTCAGCGTGTAACGTTTTCATTACATTTTGTTTAAATCCTTCTGCTTGTAACTTAAACTGTTCGTATAGTACAATGGTAGTAAACATCCTCCCCACCAGTGGGCGTTGCAGCTTTCATGGTGGGCTATAGGCGTTGCGGGTTTTTAAAACATTTTCAATAGGTTTACATCAAATTTTGACTTGAGGTATTTGGTAAGCAATTACCAAGTCGATGAGTAAGTTCGAGGCGTTTTTGTTTTGAATGTTGGTTTCCAGTTGCTATTGGTTTATTTATCGATTGACATTTTTTTATTTGTGGTTCGCTGTTACTATTTGAGTTCACATATCGTTAATTTGTCATTTGGAGATAGTGAGTGGTCGCCAGAAAATGGAGTGTCAGGTGGACAATTCGGCACATTCCCCACATATTCTACTGCTTGATTTCAATATGGAGTGACAGCAGCGGAGGTAGCCAGAAACTTTTGCGCCGTGTATGGGGTTAATGCCATTGGACAGACCACGATAAGAAAATGATTTTCTCGTTTTAAGCAATATCGGTTTGACTTTAGTGACTCCCCACATTCACGAAGACCTTCGGATTTGATGAAGATCTTTTAAACCCATTAATCCACAATGGTCCACGTCAGTATACTGGAGAACTAGCAGATATAATGATCGGTAGCCATTCTACCATCGTGCGACATCTGCATGCAATAAACTAAACTGAAGGCCCAACGGTACCGACCGGCCGCCGTGTCATCCCCCCCCCCCCCCCTTAGGCGTCACTGGATGCGGATATGGAGGGGCATTTGGTCAGCACATGGCCCTCCTGGCCGTATGTCAGTTTTCGGGACTTGAGCCGCTACTTCTCAATCAAGTAGCTCCTCAGTTTCCCTCACAAGGGCTGAGTGCACCCCGCATACCGACAGCCGGCCGCGGTGGTCTCGCGGTTCTAGGCACGCAGTCCGGAACCGTGCGACTGCTACAGTCGCAGGTTCGAATCCTGCCTCGGGCATGGATGTGTGTGATGTCCTTAGGTTAGTTAGGTTTAAGTAGTTGTAAGTTCTAGGGGACCGATGACCACAGCAGTTGAGTCCCATAGTGCTCAGAGCCATTTGAGCATACCGGCAGTGCTCGGCACACGGGATGGTCACCCATCCAAGTGCTTGCCCAACCCCACAGCGCTTAACTTCAGTGATCTGATGGGAAACGGTGTTACCACTGCGGATAGGCCGTATTTGCTTGCAATTGGGAAGTTGAAATCGGGTGTACGGGTATCGCAAGCTCTAAGCAAACATCACAAAAGTCTGTGAGCGGGCAAATGTGCACCTATGAGGGTTCAAATGGCTCTGAGCACTATGGGACTCAACATCTTAGGTCATAAGTCCCCAGAACTTAGAACTACTTAAACCTAACTAACCTAAGGACATCACAAACATCCATGCCCGAGGCAGGATTCGAACCTGCGACCGTAGCAGTCCCGCGGTTCCGGACTGCAGCGCCAGAACCGCACGGCCACCGCGGCCGGCGCATCTATGATGCCTCGTCATCAATTGGCTCGTGAACAACACCGACTATTCCTATCTTATATCATTGCCAGTGAAGAGAAATGGTTTCTTTATGCTCTCATACGGAAAAGAAAGGAATGGCTGAGCTCGAACAAAGCAGTAACACAAAGAAGCATGAATCCACAAAAGCTAGCGTTATCCACCCTGGTGGAACAGCGACGATGTGGTGTACTAAGAAATGCTTCCACGAGGTGTAACCATGACTGCAGACATTTATTGTCAACAATTAAGACGTCTGCAACGACGAAGAAGACTGCGTGAAGTGATGCTGCTCCACGAGACACAAAAAACACTATACAGGGGTTGTGTTGGGAAGTCATTCCGCACCCACCTCATTCACCCGATCCTGCACCCTCAGATTTTCACCTTTTCCGCTCTCTCTCGAAAACGTCCAAGGAACTTCCTCTCCGGATGAAAATGCGCTCCGAACATGGCTCGACGATTTCTTCACATCAAAACCACGTGATTTCTCCAGCCGCGGAATCGAAAAGTTATCCCAGCGTTGGCAGAGTGTTGTAAATAGTGAAACAGAATATATTACTGATGACCGAAGTCTCTGTTATGTGTATCTTATGTATTCTTTAATCTTACGGAAAAACACTACGAAGTTACGCGTCAACCCATTATAACTATATGCTTTAACTTGTTGTAACGCTTATTTGTAAACTTTATAAAAGTAAAGTTGCTTCCCTACTTTATAAATTACCAGTGATGTGGAATCGGTGGGCCGTTAGAAAATTTTTTCGCTAACAGAAACACAAAAATGGGGGTTAGGTAAAAAAGGTTGACTACCCCTGGTCTAGAGCAATCTTCTTGCCTGTAAAGCCGTGATGAAAAATGGATGTTTTCGGCAAATCACAGGAGCAGTTGCTCATTTGACTCGTGCCTGGATAGAAAGGAACAGTATGCTAGTGTTGGGGAGGGCATGGACGCGGGTGTTTGGGCACAAGTGGCGACAGCAAAATACTGGGGGGAGAGAGGAAGTCATACTCTATAGGCAGCTATGGCACCCCTTAGGTATCTCCGTTGGCTGTGATAACCGATGCGTTACCAAGGAAAGGAAATCACCCTGCAGTTAGGAACTTGTGATACAGGTCTCGCCGCAGGATGAAGGCGCTCTTGGATTCTGTGCGGTCCCGAGTGTCGCATTCCGAGAACCAAACTGTGATTAATGGAGCACACTGTAGCTTTGGAACCGATAACTGCTTTCCAGTGCCTGTCGCACTACCGATTTTGACATTTATCTGAGACATTTGCAACCTATAAAAAAATAAAGTTAATAATTTCTGTTTTTTTACTCGGTTCAGTAATTCAGAAGCTACATTTACGAAGGAGTTAGGGACTCTACATTTGTTTATCCCCCACAAAAGGCACTAAAAATGCCCTGTTTATCATATTTCTGTTAAATGTTCTTCAGACTGTAACAAAGGTAGGATATCTGTTCCGTTTTTGGTTCATTTTTCAGTTCAGACTTCCAATGTTATGGCAAACGCTTTTACGGTAGCAGCCATTTTCTGTGTCTAAACGCCCAACTGCCTTGACTGTAGCGGGCTAGTTGGATTTATGTTTCTCCTGGGCCACAATAAAAGAGTTCAAAAGTGTAGTCTGGTGCTCGTTAGGACAGTAGTGTGGCAGCACGGGCACTTGTAATACGGATCGGACGCGTATCAGTGCTGCTCCTGCGCCAGTTTGGTTACGGACACGGGCGTTCTGCTCTGTGGATTCAGCTGCACGCGACAGGGCATCAGTCGCACGCGTGCCAGGAATTGATGCTGATGAGTCGTTAACGTCACATTACGGTACAGTACTGAATTGTGGTTTCGTCGATTAAAATAATTGTATTTGTGCTAAATGCGAGTTCGCGGTTAGTCGTGCCGTAATTAGCCAACCCCCTGTCCGTGTTCCTGCTGTTGCTTAATTATGCATTGCACGCCAGCCGTCTCCTGGTACTGTACGTTGACTGCAGAATATCATTGTAAACGTACTCCGCGTTTTGAATAAGCCTACATCAAAACTGTATCCTTTCGAAAAAATCAAAAATAAATACACTACTGGACATTAAAATTTCTACACCACGATGATGACGTGCTACAGACGCGAAATTTAACCGACAGGAAGAAGACACCTACAACGTGCTGACATGAGGAAAGTTTCCAAGCGATTTCTCATACACAAACAGCAGTTGACCGGCGTTGCCTCGTGAAACGTTGTTGTGATGCCTCGTGTAAGGAGGACAAATGCGTACCATCACGTTTCCGACTTCCATAAAGATCGGATTGTAGCCTATCGCGATTGCGGTTTATCGTATCGCGACATTGATGCTCCCGTTGGTCGATATCGAATGACTGTTAACAGACTATGGAATCGGTGGGTTCAAGAGGGTAATTCGGAACGCTGTGCTGGATCCCAACGGCCTCGTATCACTAGCAGTCGAGATGACAGGCGTCTTATCCGTATGGCTGTGACAGATCGTGCATCCACGTCTCGATCCCTGAAGCAGCGGATGGGGACGTTTGCAAGACAACAACCATCTGCACGAACAATTCGACGACGTTTGCAGCAGCATGGACTATCTACTCCGAGACCATGGCTGCGGTTACCCTTGACGCTGCATCACAGACAGGAGCGCCTGCGATGGTGTACTCAACGACGAACCTGGGTGCACGAATAGGAAAACGTCATTTTTTTCAGATGAATCCATCATGGTGGTCGCATCCGAGTTTGGCGATATAGCGGTGAACGCACATTGGAAGCGTGTATTCGTCATCGCCATACTGTCTTATCACCCGGCGTGATGGTATGGGGTGCTACTGGCTACACGTCTCGGTCACCTCTTGTTCGCATTGACGGCACTTTGAACAGTGGACGTTGCATTTCAGATGTGTTACGACACGTGGCTCTACCCTTCATTCGATCCCTGCGAAACCCTACATTTCAGTAGGATAATGCACAACCACATGTTGCAGGTCCTGTACAGGCCTTTCTGGATACAGTAAATGTTCGACTGCTGCCGTGGCCAGCAGATTCTCCAGATCTTTTACCAATTGAAAACGTCTGGTCAATGTTGGCCGAGCAACTGGCTCGTCGCAATACGCCAGTGACTACTCTTGATGAACTGTGGTATCGTGTTGAAGCTGCATGGACAGCTGCACCAGTACACGCCATCCAAGCTCTGTTTGACTCAAAGTCCAGTCGCATCAAGGCCGTTATTACGGCCAGTGGTGGTTGTTCTGGGTACTGATTTTTCGGGATCCATGCACCCAAATTGCGTGAAAATGCAATCAAGTGTCAGTTCTAATATAACATATTTGTCCAATGAATACCCGTTTATCATCTGCGTTTTTTTCTTGGTGTAGCAAATTTTAATGGCCAGTAGTGTAGAATGTGAGAACAGTGATTAAAGGGAATAAAACAGAAAATTTTATTAGAGAAATGCAGAGGAACAATATTAATGTTTCATGACCAATTGTACTGATGTGGGAATAAGGTGGTGGACCTGAATATGCACTGCTAAAGAGCTAAAAAGAAAAAAAATTGTGTAGAATTAATATACAAAAATGTTGATAAAAACGTGAAGGAAGCGTGACACTGACTACTACACAAAGAATTACTTTCATTTCGGTATAAGAGAGACTGTATGTAAGCTTGTTCTCAGGAAATTTGAAAGCAAATTTGAGGACCAATTTTTATTTAGTAAAGGGAAAGGAACACCAGATGAATAAGTATCATATGTCAAATGTTGTTAGAAATAAAATTGTCAAGCACTAATCAGGATATTTTGATTATTCAAGTTCCTACGAAAAAATTATAGAAATCTCCTGAGAAAATAAAAAGGAGTAAACAACAACTATGATGAGATCAGAATAATATATTTGGGAAAAGGTAATAGAAGAATATAGCTTGATAGTATGTAACTGGGAACAGAAACGAATCGAATAAAAAATTGTAGCTTTCTGTGAACTCTTTGATCTATGAGTTGTTCACACGTGGTTTGAGACTCATCATCGAAGACTATATACCCGGAAATCTCCTGTCGTTTGTATAAGATATCAAGTAGAATTATGGTAGTTGTAAAGATTCCGAAACTGTAACCAAATGACAGCGACATAGCCTGCCGAGAATGCTGATACAGGTCGTAATTTGCTGTAAAAAAACTTCTGAATAACACTGAAGCATATTAAAAGAAGATAACATGCAAGGAAAAGGGAAACTGTTGTCTGCTCACACTAGGATGTAATGCCTACTAACATTGAAGGAAATCTGAAGAAGTCAGCAAAGGATAACAATGTATCTGATGAATACAAGAAAGTCCACGACGTAATTTTGAGAACACCGGGAGAAAAGGCTGGAGAAATACAGAAGGAAGAGAATAGAAAATAATGCATTACATCGGGTCTGTTATGTAAAAGTGGATTAACTATGGAAGCTGAAGAATGCCTGATTCTTAGAAGGAAAAAGATTATATATAAAGAGGAATAAATGACCAGATTGAAGAACTAGTAAAGTAAAGTAAGGTAGAATACGTGTATAAAACAAGCAATTACACATCCAAGAAAAGTTACAAAGGCTTGCTAAACAAAAATGGAACATTATATCTGGAAAAGAACAAAAAGGTAAGAAAAGATTTGTGATTCTTGAGTTTCTCCCGGCGTATTTGATAATCAAAATATCCACGGGTGTACTGCCGGTCTATAGTGTCCAACGGGCACAATATTTCGGCGATCAAACATGTCGCCATCATCAGGTGAACTGACGGACTGAGCTCAGTCCGTCAGTTCACCTGATGGTGGCGACATGTTTGATCGCCGAAATATTGTGCCCGTTGGACACTATAGACCGGCAGTACACCCGTGGATATTTTGATTAAGAAAAGATTTGTCCAGAAATTCTTTGAAGCGGAAGATCACACACGACTAAGGGAGAACGAGTGTGGTGTAATGAGATGTACTGTGGACCAAATTTTTTGAGATGAGGAGTGTAGAAGGCTGTACAGGATGTCAGGAAGAGTAAACCATTGGCCTGTGGTAAGATGCCGGTAGAAGCACTAAATGCGAACTGAATCAGTTGCTACATTGACAGGTCTAATCAGCAAGATAAACGATGGGATATTTGGCCTGAAGATTTAGTTAAAATATTCTAGCCTCCTACTGAAGAAATACATTTGAAGATTATAGGAGAATTAGTTTTTATCACCGTACATCCATCTTACAATACATCATGGGACGACAGTTGGTACTTTATCTTTATGCAACATACTGTGAATTCTGGAGTTTGTAATGAATTACCAAAATAAATAAAATAAGACCCGTAAATACAGCTGAAGGTGTCATGTCTACTATACAAAGACTTACTTTCATATTCAGTATAAGAGAGACTGTATGTAAGCTTGTTCTCAGAAAATTTGAAAGCAAATTTGAGGACCAATTTTTATTTAGTAAAGGGAAAGGAACACCAGATGAATAAGTATCATATGTAAAATGTTACTAGAAGTCAACAGTGGTATGGACATCTGATTTGTGTACTGAGAAAAGGTATTTGGCTAAGTTTTCTGTAGTAACCTCTCGAAGATCTTGAAAGAGATGGTGTAAGCTGAAAGAACAGAAGACTGATCAAGGAACTGTACTCAAGACAAAAAGTGGTGTAAAGACATTGAGAATGAAACACATGAGACAAATACTTGAAGATGGGTCAGATGAGGGGTTGTTTGTAAACAACGGTTTTCAATATTTATGGTCAGAAATTGACGGAAAAAGCGCAAAAAAGCAAGCGGTATGACAGTAAGAAGAGAGAGAATAAAGATGATTAAGTATGTAGATGATCAAACATTGATGTTAGATTTAGAGCAACAACTGAAACTTGTGACAGGGATCTATGTAAAAATTATAAAAAATACAGAATGAAGGGAAGTGTAGAAGAAACTAAAGCGAAGAGAATCAGCAAATGTGAAGTTTCCATCAAAGTATCATTGGATGTAAGTCTTTTGGGACAAGTAAAAACTTTTTAAGTACATATAAAATATGTGCAAGAAACAAAATTAAAAATTCCCTATATAATTACCTATTTTGGAAGGTGTGAGATGTGTGGACAAAAACAAAATTAATTCCAATACAACTAAGAAAGTGACTCGTAAAGCGTTTTATCTGAAGTGTAATACTGTCTGGCACAGAATCACAGACAGTCAAAAAGAAAGAAGCAAAATTATTTGATATTTATAGCAGAGAATTAAACTTAAAGTGAAGTGGAGTAAAAGTAAAGAATACAATATGAAAATAATTGTCTTCGTGGATGACTTGATGATATGGGGTCTTGATGATATGGGGTAACAGGAAGGAGGAGATTCAGGAACAGCTGGATGCTTGGGAAGAAACTGAGAGGCAGTATGGAATGAAATTTAATGTAAACAAATGTGATTTACTGGTTACAACTAGAAAAAAAGATAGAACTACTAGCGGAATAAGAATTGGAGCTGAATAGTTGAAGGTGGAAAGTGTCAAGTATCTGGGAAGTGTGACACAGGAAAATAGAAAAAATGAGGAAGAGATCAGTGAGAGTGGCAGACAGGCAGAAGCACTCCCGCGAAGCTTTGGGGGCCTGGTTAGGAACAAAGACGTTCCACAAAAACGCAGGGGAGTAATATGCAGAAGTTGCTACATCCCAGTACTAACCGATGCATCTGAAACTTGGTTAATGAAGAAAAGGAATATAAGCAGATTACAGGCATGTTATGTGAAGTTCCTCAGAAATAGAATAGGAGCAACAAGGAGAGACAGGACGAGGGACGAGAGGGTAAGAAAAATAGTGAAAGAAGAGCCCCTGCAGAGCAAGACAGAAACATCAAGCCTAAGATGATATGGGCACTTATAAAGAGAATGGAAAACAATAGGTTTCCCAAGAAGGTACGTGAAATGGACATGAGAAGGGAAAGACTAGAAGAAGACCATGGGACAGATGGCTGAAAGATGTGGAGGAGTATGCTGAACAAAGGGGCGAGGAAATTGAACACAGAAAAATAGTGGGAAAACAGGACTAGATGGAGAAGCTTTATGTTCCAAGCAGACTCATCCTGGGACTGGAAACTGTTCAAGATCATGATGATACTATGACTTCATATTGAACTTAACTCATTTCATGAGCCAAATCTTACTTCGTTGTTTCAACGCATTTTGTTTGTCTGAGCTCTTCTCTTCTCAGGAGCACGAGTAGAGCACTCGTGTCTGCATTGCACTCATAGTTCTTGCTCCCTGCCTCTGTTCTCATGCATATATTCCGTTTGGTGTCTGCTCGCCACCGCTTTTTAATCGTGCGACACGTGCGAGGTGACATTTATACGCCTCGCTCGCTCACATCTCGCTGTTATTTCTGCCAAGCACCTGCGTTAATTTTCTCTTTCCTTTCTCCGCATGGAAAACAATATTCACATGTGAGTTTCCTCAAAATATTCTACGCACTGTGTATGTCTTTCTCTCGGAATTGTCATGAACTGAATGCGGATATGTGAACTGTTTCTTACATTGCACAATAAGTGCTGGTGCAGGAATGTAAAATCTGTCAGGCAGCTGGGATAATTCCAAATAGGAATTCCGATTCAGTAAACAATTTGCGCCTATGTTTAGTAAATGATCTACGGATAACATTGATGCTGATTTTCGTTTAGTGATCCTGAAAGAAAAAGAAACTGCAAGATCAGTTTCCCTTTTACATTTCGTATAGAGAAGTAGCAATATTCACACCTGATTATGACTCCTTTGTGATATCGTTTATCTCGACTGATAAAAGGCGTAAATGGAATGGCTCCCGACGTGTTCAGGACTTTACATTAAATCATTATCTTTCTCTTTGGCGACATTACACGTGAATAACCAGTATTTTTCAGTCTCTTTAAAAGATAAAATAATGTCCCGAACCCTATTTCATCTACTGTAAAGACATGATTTTAACTCAGGAACACAAAATACCTAATCTCAAACAATTAGGGAACGCGTAGTGGATCAGAAACTTCACGAAAGTAATAAGAAAGTACTCTTCAGGCTGCAGTCACTACCAACACTATTACCACTACATCCACATCCACATTCCCTGGCAGTGACTGCGTAGCTGTCATATTGAGTGCTGTTACAGCAGCTTCTGTATCCATTCTCATCTCCATGTGGCTTTCATCTACTTTAGACAATTCTCATTAATGTTAATTTGCTGCAGTAATATTTTTAGCATTACGGTGTCGCTACACATGCCTCACTGTGGAACAAGAAACGTTCAGTAGTCGAATCATATGGGAAATGGAATGCCCAGTTCGTCTACATTATAGTTGTTTCAAACTCGATAAACTGATCGCATCTCTTCTAAAGTAACATTGTGTGTTTCCGTTACATGTGAATTAATAATAGGGAAAAGTATGCTGTGTGTTAGGCCAGGCAGAGAATGGTGTATAAAAAGGGTGGTACAAGTTTCCCCACGATCATTCCAAGATACTTGCCCAGAAAGTGCATAACTTGGCCGACACCTCATCTGAATTACCATGATTACGATGAAAAGCGCCATGTGGCATAGCGAGTGTTAATTTGCTTGCCACTGAAGTGAGCTAAACGCCTATCAAATGCGAGTAGCTAGGGAACGGCCATTGCTTGCGGAAGCCTGCCACACGGGGTGTTCTGTTACAAGGTTACCGACGCCGCTTTGAGGGAAGTCCAATTCAGTTACCTGTCTGAGCTTAAGACACTAATCCTATGAAACAGCTGACGTGTACAGCTGCCACATAGCATATGACGCTTAGCGCTGCTGTATGCGTTAGCGAAACAGTTACGTAGTTGGAACTGCCGTTTGAGCTGGTAACCGCCAGGTATAAGCGCGCGCCCCCACTCTCTCCTATATCGGCACAAAGGCAGTCGTAGGGGATATGTCGATTTTGTCGTTGTGATTTCTTATGACAATTTCTAGAGCAGGAGTGCTATTTATGGTTGTGAAAGTCGAGAAACCAGCGAAATCAATATAGAAATTTTCTAATACTTACAACTAGCATATACAGTATACCTGGATCACTAAGTCTCTTATGGAGTATTTCTCAACAAGTTGTTAAATTCTAACCTGCCCTCCAAGATAGCAAAGATCTCATGAAAAGGACAGTGCTTAGTCATGAAAACTCTTAAAATCTCTCTTATCAGCTTTGTAAGCCAGCATTTCTCAAACTTTGTGCTAATATACAGGATGTTAGGGGTATAGATACAGATATTGTGATCATTGGTGCATTGATATGCACCAACTTGAGTGAGTAAGTTGTTTTTTCTCTGTGTCTAACAGCCCTGCCACAAATATATCACTTACTTTTCTACCTTATGGTTTCTGCACTGTCGTAATTGCACCGCGAAGTGGACTACGCCTGTCAGTATAGACTGCACTCTTGTCTGCACGCATTCACACTTCGCTTCAACACCTAGCCTGCTTTCCAGCGGAAAACCAACTTAAATGGCTTATCTGTGCCTTGCGTACTTGGAGGTACTAACCACCCTAAAAACATACCAATCGTAAGAGCTGTAATTATTAGTCTGCACATGAAGTAAATACTGATGCAATATTGTTCAATACACTATCCTCAGTCATCATCATTTGCTCATATAACTGTTGGAATAACTATAAAGTAATCAATAAACAGCAGTTACTGTGGTATGAAGTCCGTCCGTCCACTACCATGGATTACACCGAGCGACGTGGGTCAGTGCTTGGGACGCTGGAATCGTATCCTCAGGGACCAGTGTACAAATCACCATAAGGCACTTCTGAACTAGGTTTTCTGTAGTTGCCTTACATCATTTAAGGATATTCCTGGAACGGGCCTTTAGGCAAACCACAGCCTGGAACAAACACGATTTCTTGTTTTTCTCTATTCAACCAATCGTTTCAATGATTTTGCTGCACCATCATTCATTAATGTGCTGTTACTGGATAATCCATTCAGCTTTGTTATTGGCGTATGTTCGATTTCGAAATTATAAAAACAGGCAGTGCTGCTGTAAGTACAAAAGATTCCGGTTCTTTTGTGCACCCAGTACGAAGGGCGAACATACAGTAGCTGACGTTTCATGCTTATCCATTGAAAACAAAGAACAAATGATATATTTTATGCTTACAGGAATGCTACTGATTTTCGACGTTATTGCGTCTTGTATCACTTCACGTAATTCAATGTTTCTGTAGAGATGGATTGCCACAACCATTTCTGAAGATGAAATTGTGTAATTTCAAACTCGATCACGAAAATTAAATGCAAAGAATAAATCAGCTGAATGGATTATCCAATAACGCTACATTAACATCAAAAATATTAGATTCAAAATACATACAATTTTGTATTATCGTTATCAAATTCACAAAATATATTTCAACAGTAACATATACCATAACAGCAAATCTGTTAGGTCATATTACTGCATGTGTTATACAGTTCAGCTTTTAACATTACTGATTTTGTTGCTGTCTCGTATACTGCATTCAGCTAACGTCTAATATGTGTGGCTGATGATAACTGTATTTCTTATAGAAACATTTTCGCTATTGAAGTATTCCTATCGTAATTTAAGATTCAAAAAAATATGTGCACTTTAATATCATACACCAATAATAAATGGTTGCTTTAAGATTAACATACCTTGTTCAAAAGCCTTCATTTCCTTCTCTTGCTTTAAACACTTTTTTAAATAACTCAAGAAACAACATAGAAGTTAATTATCAGTTATTGCATATTTACTGCTACTAGATACATCGATGGTCAGTTTGCAGAGAAAATCCATAGTTGTCACAGAGTTGGTATGAAATTCTCAAGGATGTCAACGAGTCTGGCTTAAATAAATAACCGGCATTCATTATAATACAGATGACTGATTACACGGAACTTTTCTTTCCCACGCTGACTGTTATAAACATCACTTATTGAAAGCTTAACCATGCATGATTCTGGCATTGTCCGAATAATCTATTCAGGGTCTGAGGAGAGAAGTTTTTCACAAAACGTTGAAATACAGGAATAATAAACAGGCAATATATATATACACTTTTCGTAATTAAATTATTTTGCTTTATTATTCTCCATATATCCTTAAAATGGGGTTAATAACTGGCTCTATTCTCTGGTTGTTTTTGTATATGGACCTTTACTCGTATTTTTTGCAAAGCCCCCAAGAAATTTCTAGAAACGCACATTTTACAATCTGAAGTTACAAGAAAAGTATATATTTTCATATACAGAACACAATAACACTAGATTTTCAGAGAGCACACACCGTCAGGTGGCTTGCGGAGTATGGATGTAGACGTAGATTTCAGTATTCGAACCTCCTGGAATTCTTACGACAAGAATGATTCTGAATAAAGATATTTCTTGAGATACATTAGTTTCAAAGAAAACAATATGATGCTTATACAGAAGGAAATGAAAGCTTTTGAATAAGGTATGTTAATCTTAAAGCCACCATTTATTACTGGTGCCTGATATTTAAGTGCTCATAGTTTTTTTGAATCTTAAATTACGATAGGAATACTTCAATAACGAAAATGTTTCTATAAGAAATACAGTTATCATCAGCCACACATATCAATAAAACTTATAAAATTATAGCTTGCAAAGTAATTTAAATACTTCATGTACATATGGCATATATAACATGTATGTCAGAGGCAGAAGCAAATAAAAGAACAAAATAGTATTTACATTAAGTTTGCTATTAGAGCAAGTGGAGCTGTTCCGCCGTGCTTTCAAATGGTTCAAATGGCTCTGAGCACTATGGGACTCAACTGCTGATGTCATCAGTTCCCTAGAACTTAGAACTACTTAAACCTAACTAACCTAAGGACATCACACACATCCATGCCCGAGGCAGGATTCGAACCTGCGACAGTAGCGGTCGCGCGTTTCCAGACTGTAGTGCCTAGAACCGCTCGGCCACCCCGGCCGGCCGCCGTGTTTTGTTTCAAGCTTTTACTAGTAGACAGTTGAATGGCTATGAATAAATAGAGAAAAACAAGCAAATGTGCTTTGCTCAAGATGGAATTCTCAAATTCATGCACACACTGACGTGTATAGAGTGAGCTTCAGTAATATCAACAAACCACGGCGTCTTACTTTCCTCAAACCTTCTCCAGCTAAGCTGCTGCTCCGTCGCTAGTGATCTGGATGGCAACGAAGCATTGCATCATTTCTCACTGTAGATCCAAACGACCGACTTTACTCATATTTATGCAGCCACTTCAAAGGAAATGCTTTTAAATACGTCAGCTGCACACGTCAGTTCGTGGGAGCAGGTGCGTGCGTCAGTAGCTTTGCGCGAACGGCGCTCGTTTAATGCCTCGCAGACAGACAGGCAAAATATCGGAACTCACTGGGTTATGGAGACACGTATCCTGAAAGAAATATTTTTACAGTACCTCCTCCGCGCCAGAATACACGGTGTTTATAAATAAGTTATACAAAAAGAGGCTTCAATTGTGAAAAGAGTAAGAAACTTACAGAAATGTTTAATACAGTGCTGAATGCAGTATATGTTCAACTTTTATTCTCTGCTGGCACTCTTAGTTTGCGATGATTACGCTAGATGTCATGCGCGGATGTGTTATTCCAACAGACATCAATGAGTTGTACACTGAAGATCCAAAGAAACTGGTACACCTGCCTAATATCGTGTAGGGCCCCAGCGAGCACGTAGAAGTGCCTCAACACGACGTGGCATAGACTCGACTAATGTCTGGAGTAGTGCTTCAGTGAACTGACACCATGAATCCTGCAGGGCCGTCCGTAAATCCGTAATAGTACGAGAGGGTGGCGATCTCTTCCGAACAGCACGTTGCAAGGCATCCCAGATATGATCAGTAATATTCATGTCTGCGGAGTTTGGTAGCCAGCGGAAGTGTTTAAGTTCAGAATAGTGTTCCTGAGGCCACTCTGCAGCAGTTCTGGACGTGAGGCGTGTCGCATTGTCCAGCTGGAATTTCTCAGGTCCATCGCAATGCACAGTGGACATGAATGGATGAAGGTGATCAGACAGTATGCTTACGTACGTATCACCTGTCAGAGTCATGTCTAGACGTATCAGGAGTCCCGTATCGTTACAACTGCACACGCCCCACACCATTGCAGAGCCTCCACCAACTTAAACTGTCCCCTGCAGACATGCAGGATCCATGGATTCATGAGGTTGTCTCCACACTCGTACACGTCCAGCCGCTCGATACAATTTGAAAACGAGACTCGTCCGACCAGGCCACATTTTTTTCAGTCCAGTGTCGGTGTTGACGGGTCCAGGTGAGATGTAAAGTTCTGTGTCGTGCAGTCATCAAGGGTACACGAGTGGACCTCGGCCCCGCAGGCCCATACCGATGTTGTTTCGTTGAATGGCTCGCACGCTCACACTTGTTGATTTCCCAGAATTGAATTCTGCAGCAATTTGCGGAAGGGTTGCACTTCTGTCACGCTGAACGATTTTCTTCAGTCGTTGTTGGTCCCGTTCTTGCAGCATCTTTTTCCAGCCACATCGATGTCGAAGATTTTATGTTTCAACGGATTCCTGATACTCACGGTACGCTCGTGAAATGATCGTACGGGAAAATCCCCACTTCATAATTACCTTATAGATGTTGTGACCCATCGCTCGTGCGCCGACTGTAACACCACGTCGAAACTCACTTAAATCTTGGTAAGCTGCCATTGTAACAGCCAGTAAATGATCTAACAACTGCGTCAGACAGTTGTTGTCTTATATAGGCGTTGCCGACTGCAGCGCCGTATTCTGCATGTTTACATATCTCTGTATTTTAATACGCATGCGTACACCAGTTTCTTTGGCGCTTCAGTGTATAACATTGCAGAGCATGATAATTGAGGACTAAATATCGCAAGCCATTACCTCAAAGACAAACTGTTATTAACTGGTACAATCATTTCACCGAAAGTGGTTGTACATAACATAGAACGGCGGGTCAGGATCGGCCAGCAGTCTCTCACACAGAAATTGAACGACTTCGTCAGTCTAGCATTCGTAGTTAGGGTAAATCAAATAGCTGTGACAGCTCATAATTGAATATGCATAGTGTTACAATGTGGAAGGCTTTACGGAAACACCTGTCATTCAAACTCCACAAATTGGAACTGTTGCTAAGTTTAAGAGAAAGTGACAAAGACAAACGAGCTCAGTTTTGTGAAGAAATGTTTACCAAAATATAGACTGAAGACGATTTTATTAATATAACTGTGTTCAGTGATGAAGCCACCTACTATACGTGCGGTAAAGTGAATGACCATAACGATCGTATATGGGGTGAGCAGAAACCATGTCAAGTAATCGAACTTGTATGGGACTCATCTAAGGTAAATGTTTTCTGTGCTGTAATCTGTAACAAGATTTTCGACTCTTTCTTTTTTATGCTTGAGTGTCATCTGACGCTTCAATTACAACAGGGTATGGGAACAGAATTTATTTTTCAGCAAGACTGTGTGCTACCACATTATCACAGTGAACTTGTCGTGTAGCTCTGTAGGCATGTGCCAAATGGATTGGACGTGGCGGAACAGTATGCTGGCCACCCCAATCACGTGGCTTAAGCCCACTGGACTTCTGTGTATGGGGTTACATTAAACACAGAATATTCCCGCGCTTACGGGAAGCGTCTATAGCCTGTGACAACGGATAAAGAAAAGCAGTTGTCAACATGTCAAGACGTGTTTCATAGGTTTTTGTAGGAAATTGATTACAGATGGGACATTTGTCGTGTTGTAAACGGAAGTAGGCATATTGAACATTTATTAATAAAATGTGTAAGTATACGTAATAAAATGTTCCGGGCTATTACGCCATGGCCGAATGGATTTCACCTTAATATACGACGTTTCGTCCCCATCTGGGGAACACATTTTCAACGGGGGTCATAGCTTTTTTGAATGTTCGATTCACACCCTGGCTTGCTACCAGTGGGAACCTTTTGTATAACTAATTTATAAACAACCCATAGTTTATTATATCAAAATTATGTTAAACACACTGCAATACAGATCGAATTTCCTTGGAACAAGAATTACATCAGAACGAAATCACCCGATGTTAAGCAGAAAATACACTGAAAGTGAAACTTCGAAGTTTTCAACAACAACACAACAGTATTACTATGTATGTATGTATGTATGTGTGTGTGTGTGTGTGAGAGAGAGAGAGAGTGAGTGAGTGAGTGAGTGAGTGTGTGTGTGTGTGTGTGTGTGTGTCTGTGTGTGTGTGAAGTCCTAAGGAACCAAACTTCTTAGGTCATCGGTCCCTAGAGTTACACATTAGTTAAACTAACTTATGCTAAGAACAACACACAATCCATGCCCGAGGGAGAACTCGAACCTCTGGCGGGAGGGACCACGCAATCCGACACATGGCGTCTCAAACCGCACCGCCACTCCGCGCGGCGTACACCGTATTAGTGGCATCTAAAAATAATAATAAAAAAATAAAAAAAAAACAGGTTGATGGAGACTTATCAGTCGCTTTAGGATTGCCAGGCAGCTATTTAGCAAATATTTTATTCAGTATTTCTCAGTGCAGTTGTACCTAAATATGGAGATGTGTTCAGCAATTCCCTCACATTATAAGTATCTCATTTATCTCATTCCTTTTTAATCACTATTACTTGGCTCGGGTCGTTATGTTGTGAAGTATAAACTACCTTCCCCCCCTCTACCGTCACAATTTCGTATCACTGAACTTTCGAATCGCTAATTTGTAAATAAAAGAGGAGCTCTGTTTATTTCCGTTTGTAATTTGTTGCTTATGCACGTCTTATCAGAAACAAAATTTATGAATGTGTTAAGGATATGTCTGGATGGAGAATCATCGGCAGGAAAAGAAGCAACCTCAGTCATGCATCAGGGAAACGTGCTGGGGCACTTTCCGTTCACTTTGTGTATTAATCAGACACACCTCAGATTTTTTGCAGGTATCTGTTTTAAAGCATTGTCTGAAAAAAAGCTGTAAACACAAAGGCAGTTCCAGGTAAAATTGTGATGTGCTGCCAAGATTGACTACTTACTATAAACCTACAGAAATGTAAGACTTTTCACTTCATATAATGCAGAAGAAACGTAGTATACAATGATTACAATAACACTGAGTCATAATTGGAATCAATCAATTCATATAAATACCCTGATGTAACAATTTGTATGAATATGACTTGATAAGACATGGAATGGTCGCATAGGCTCAGCCGTAGTTAAAGCCGGCAGCAGATTTCATTCATTGGCAGCATACTGGCAAACTTTAGTCAATCTACAAGGGGCAGTGCTTACATCTCATTTGTGTGCGCCGTCTCACAAAATTGTACAAACGTGTGGGATGCATACCAGATAAGACTAACAGGGGATATTGAAAGTATACAAAGAAGGGCAGTGTAAAGAACCAAAGATTTGTTTGACTCAAGGGAGACAGTCACGGAAATTCCGCAAAACGGGAATTGGCGGACGCCTGATGCTAAACGCCAATTATCCGGCGAAAGCTTACCTTCAAAGTTTAAAGGACCAGCTTTAAGTGACTGATCTGGAGATTTACGTCAAAGACCTCTGCATATCTTTCCGGTAGCGATCGCAAAGACAAAATTAGACTGCTTGCAGCGCACAAAGAAGCGTTTAAACATTCTTCCAGCGCCACATACGCAATTCGAACGGGAAGATTCCGTAACATTTGATACGTGCCAAGTACTCTCTTTATCGTGGAACAGTGGCTGTAGCACGGCCGGATGTCTGCATTTCTGGTAGCAGATCAAGCCACATGGCGCCGTTAAGTCGGGTATTGTTCGCAATTTTGATGATAAAGAAGAGCCCATATAGTCATTGAAATAAGAAGTCTCTAATAAGTACAAGACTTTCATTGGAGAGATCTATGAGCACGAGTTTCGTGTCTGTGATGAAATGCTAAGAGTGACATGCTCGTCGGCTGAACCTGACTGGGTCAGATTGGGTGGTTAGTATCAGCTTTAATAAATGAGTCCCGCCTGGCCCATATTCTGCATGTTGTTCTAGCTTGTTCGTCTTGTTGTGAAAGACTTTGTAGACAGTTTCTACACCCCGAAGGTATGTAGCGAGAGTGTGACGCACGGAACGTAACGAACTATTTACACTAGCCGCGTATAAACCGCCCTCAACCAAACTATAAACTCATCAATGTTTGTATTTCATGTTTTTTCCACTGTATGTGTTGGGAGTAAACAGTTCTCTAAAATTTTATTTCTGCTTCAGTCAGCTGGCGTCATTAAAGATTTGGTCATAACGACGGGGTTCCTGTCGTAGCAACCGCTTGATCTGCACAGGCTGCAGCGGCCGTTAAAGGAGTCGTGCTCGCGCCTTCAGAGGTATTTGCAGAGACTAACGCCAGTGGCGACTCTCGTAAGGTCACTGCTAGTGAGGCCCGGAACACCATGGTAGACCATAAAGCCTCAAATTATAGTGATGCAGCCTCCGTATTCGATACTAAGGGTGACCCTAATCGCCTCTCGCCTTCCTCCGATCTAGAACTGCTCGATGAACTCTTCCAGTAAATAAAGCAGTTCATTTTCATCAATGAACATAAAATTTTTAAAGAGTTGTCTATACCTTTTCTGGCGTGGTTAAAACTGAGACAAATGCTTTTCCTTTTCTTACCTCTCATTGGTGTCTGATAGTTTCCTCAGAGTATATAAATTTAATCACTGCGACGGATACTCTTTCCAACAGTTCATGTACAGACATGTTCTTGCTCCTGTCTTATACCGTCATCGTCAGAGACTTGAACGGTAATTTTAGAACTTCCTCCAGCTTTGTATAGATATCTATTTTATACCGACAAAGAAAGTTTTGGACATCCCGATTAATATGATTTTTTTCTATTTTCTATATTTTCGTCAGCTTCTGGAAATAGGGCAGAGGTACACTGATCATAGTTTCAATATTGTGATAGTGTTTTTCTTCTTTAATGGAGGGAAAGACGAAGCCTTTGACATATGAATATAACACAGGTCTGCAAAAAAAATATTTTTTGCAAGTCGTTGGAAATTTGATAACTGACTTTGATGTACTTTTCAGCGCTGATTTCAAAAATGCAATCCATTTTTTTCTATCACGTTAGGTTTTCTCACAAAAAAGAGTATTTTTTAGTATGATAACAAAATTTAAGCAATTTACCACATTTTTTCCTACGTTATAAAATTTTATTTTATTTATAAATCATGTTCTAAACTACATTTCCAGTACACTTCTATTTCTGTTTAAGCTCATAAGTCCTTATAATAACACTTTTGCTTTGTGTCGAAGATTCTTTTATTGCTTTTCCGGCTGTGGACTCGTTGAGGATCACCTCTTTTTATCATCCAGCAGTAGTCCGCTATCATGTTGACGTTCCATCTTCTTTGATATCTTCTTTCCATTTCTTTGATGTGTCGCTGCAATCTTTCGCCCTGCTCATCACCAAGGTTTGCAGGGAAGAAGTCAAGATGTGAGTGGAGAAAATGAACTTTAATGCTCATGTTACAGCCCAGCTTCTTAAAGTTGTCGAGCATGTCTTCGACGATTGTCTCTTAGTTTGGATCTCTTTTGTTTCCTAGGAAACCGGTAACAGCTAATTTAAAAGATGTCCATGCTGCCTTTTCTTTTGTTTCCATTTTGTCCACAAAGTTGGGATCTGTCATTAGTTTTCTACTGTCTGGTCCAACAGAGATTCCTTCCTTTAGCTTTGACTCGGATAACCCAGGAAACTGCCCACAAAGATATCTGAAATATTCCCCTTCTTTTGGCAATACCTTAACAAATTGTTTCATCAGCCCCAGCTTAATGTGAAGTGGTGGAAGTAACACCTTTTTGGAATCCACAAGGCTTTTCCTCTCAACATTTTTAACCCCTACCAGTAAGGTTTTAGTCAAGGGCCAATCTTTTTTTAATGTAGTGTTTCTTGCTACCTCTACTGTCCCATTCACAGAAAAAGCAATGGAACTTTGTGTAGCTATTTTGTTGACCAAGCAGCATTGAAATCACTTTCAAATCACCACATAGTGTCCATTTGTGATCTTAATAGCAGAGTTTGCTTAAAACCAGTTCAAGGATTTCGTAATATTCTTTTAAATGGACCGAATACCAAACTGGTATAGAAGCATACTTACTGTCATTGTTTAGAAGTACTGCTGTAAGGCTTCTTTTTGAAGAATCAATAAAAAGTCTCCACTCATCAGGACCATATTCTATTTTGAAGCCGGCCGGAGTGGCCGAGCGGATCTAGGCGCTTCAGTCTGGAACCGCGCGACCGCTACGGTCGCACGTTCGAATCCTGCCTCGGGCATGGATGTGTGTGATGTCCTTAGGTTAGTTAGGTTTAAGTAGTTCTAAGTTCTAGGGGACTGATGACCTCACATGTTAAGTCCCACAGTGCTCAGAGCCATCTGAACCATTTCTATTTTGAAACGTGCCATAAGTCCGGGAACATCACTGCAAAACACCAGGTAACTTTCTTGAGAGAAGAAAGATACAAACTCATTTTCCCTCGATCGATACCAAGAAAAGGATGTACCCGGAGCCAACATATGTTTGTCTTTAAATGTAGATCCTAAAACCTCTGCCGATTCTTTAGAAAGGCCTAGGTCTCTAACTGCTTCGTTCAGTTCAGATTGTGAGACCGGAGTGGGATCGGTTGTGCCAGGATCGTAACAATTTCTGTCTACTTCACTATCACCTTGCTTAGCCAATGGCTCGTGATCATCTATATCATCCAAAGAATCTGGAGAAGAGGGTAATGATACTTCAGGTCTATGAGGAACAGGGCGAATGGCTGATTGAATGTTACAGTAAGAAACATCCTTTTTGTTTTTCAAATTGAAACCTCGTACGATGCAAAACAGGCACTGACACGAAAATACTGCTGTTTTCTCTTAATTACTCTTTATTTTACGTATATCTAGTCTAAAAACGGATAAATAGTTTATGGAGATCCTAAAAACCAAAATTCAAACTCACTAGAGTGCTAAAATATCGAAAAAAGGTAAAACTAAACAAGCAGTTTGCGAAATAACCGTACGTGACGCAATTTTTCACTATTTTTCCCGAAATCAGCGTTGAAAACACTATAGAAATCACTTAATAAATTTGAAACAATTTTTACGTCGCAGACCTGTCTAATTAACGTCTGTGACGAGTCACTACGACTGAAACTGTGACATTACAACACGGTGCAGCACTTTGTATTCCGCGGTCTCGTCTTGGTAACGGTTTAATGCTTTTAGATCCAATTCGTTTACTCTGAGGGGACAGAAGTCATGGCACACCTCCAAATATCGTGTCGAATTCCTATTGCCGTGCGTAGTGCAGCAGCCCGACGTGGCATGGACTCAGCAAGTCGTCGGAAGACCCCTGCAGAAATAATGAGCCGTGCTGCCTCTTTATAGACGTCCATAATTGCGAAAGTGTTGCCAGCGCAGAATTTTGAGCACGAACTGACCTCTCGATCATGTCCCATAAATGTTCGATGGCATTCATGTCGGACGACCTGGGTGGCAAAATCATTCGCCTGAACTGCCCACAATGTTCCTCGAACAAATCTCGAATGCGATGGCATGGTGCAATGTCATCCATAAAAATTCTATCGCTGTTTGGCAACATGGAGTCGATGAATGGCTGAAAAGGGTCTCCAAGTAGCCGAACACAACCATTTCCAGACGATGATATGCTCAGTTGGACCACAGGACCCGGTCTGCTTCATGTAAACACAATGCATACTACACTACTGGGCATTAAAAGTGCTACACCAAGAAGATATGCAGATGATAAACGGGTATTCATTGCACATATATATTATACTAGAACTAACATGTGACTACATTTTCACACAATTTGGGTGCATAGATCCTGAGAAATCAGTACCCAGAACAACCACCTCTGGCCGTAATAATGGTCTTGATACATCTGTGCATTGAGTCAAACAGAGCTTGGAGGGCGTGTACAGGTACAGCTGCCCATACAGCTTCAATACGATACCACAGTACATGAAGAGTAGTGACTGGCGTATTGTGACGAGCCAGTTGCTCGGCCACCATTGACCAGACGTTTTCAATTGGTGAGAAATCTGGAGAATGTGCTGGCCAGGGCAGCAGTCGAACATTTTCTGTATCCAGAAAGGACCGTACAAGACCTGCGACATGCGGTCGTCCATTATCCTGCTGAAATGTAGTGTTTCGCAGGGATCGAATGAAGAGTAGAGCCAGGGGTCGTAACACATTGAAGTGTAACGTCCACTGTTGAAAGTGCCGTCAATGCGAACAAGAGGTGACCGAGACGTGTAACCAATGGCTCCCCATACCATCACGCCGGGTGATACGCCAGTATGGTGAAGACGAACACACGCTTCCAATGTGCGTTCAGCACGATGTCGCCAAACACGTATACGACCTTCATGATGCTGTAAACAGAACCTGGATTCATCCGAAAAAACGACATTTTTCCATTCGCGCACCCAAGTTCGTCGTTGAGTACACCATCGCAGGCGCTCCTGTCTGTCATGCAGCGTCAAGGGTACCCGCAGCCATGGTCTCCGAGCTAATAGTCCATGCTGCTGCAAACGTCGTCGAAGTGTTCGTGCAGATGGTTGTTGTCTTGCAAACGTCCCCATCTGTTGACTCAGGGATCGAAACCTGGCTTCACCTTCCGTTACAGCCATGCAGATAAGATGCCTGTCATCTCGACTGCTAGTGATACGAGGCCGTTGGGATCCACCACGGCGTTCCGTATCACCCTCCTGTACCCACAGATTCCGTATTCTGTTAACAGACATTGGATCTCGAGCAACGCGAGCAGCAATGTCGCGATACGATACACCGCAATCGCGATAGGCTACAATCCGACCTTTATCAAAGTGGGGAACGTGATGGTACGCATTTATCCTCCTTACACGAGGCATCACAACAACGTTGCACCAGGCAACGCCGGTCAACTGCTGTTTGTGTATGAAAAATCGGTTGGAAACTTTCCTCGTGTCATCACATTGGAGGAGTCACCACCGGCGCCAATCTTGTGTGAATGCTATGAAAAGCTAATAATTTGCATATCACAGCATCTTCTTCCTGTCGGTTACATTTAGCGTCTGTAGCACGTCATCTTCGTGGTGTAGCAATTTTAATGGCCAGTAGTGTATTATTGGGCCACCACCAGCTTCCACAGTGCCTTGTCGATAATTTGGATCCATGGCTTCGTGGGATCTGGCCACACTCCAACCCCGCCGTCAGCTCTTACCAACTGAAATCGGGACTCACCTGACGCGGCCACGGTTTTCCATCGTCTGCGGTCCAACCGATACGGTCACGAGGCTAGGAGAGGTGCTCCAGGCAATGTGCAGTTAACAAACGGACCCCCGTCGGTCATATGCTGTCATAGCCCGTTGACGCCAAACTGCGCCGCAGTGTCCGGAGGGATACGTTCGTCGTACTTCCAACATTGATTTCTGCGGTTATTTCACGCAATGTTGCTTGTCTGTCACCACCGACAACTCTACTCAAACGCCGCTCTCCCGGTTGTTTGAGTGAAGGCCGTCTGCCACCGCGTTGTCCACGGTGAGAATTAATGCCTTAATTGTGTCATTTCCGGCACACCTTGACACTGTCTCGGAATATTGATCCCCGGACGATTTCGGAAATGGAATATCCCATACGTTTAGCACCAATTACCATCCCACATTCAAAGTCTATTAATTTCCAACAGCCGGCAGCTGAGGCCGAACAGCTTAAGTCTGGAACCGCGAGGCTGCTACGGTCGCAGGTTCGAATCCTGCCTCAGGCATGGATATGTGTGATGTCCTTAGGTTAGTTAGGTTTAACTAGTTCTAAGTCTAGGGACTGATAACCTCAGATTGTAAGTTCCATAGTGCTCATGGCCATTTGAACTATTTGAACCAATTTCCAACGTGCGGCCATAATCACGTTGTATACCTTTTAACATGAATCACCTGAGTACAATTGACAATGTATTGCCCATTCATCTTCGACCATAGATACAAGTAGACTAGCCTTGCTGTGCAGAAGCTATAGGGCAAAAAGTGGCGGGATTTCAAATCAGCGGTCTGCCATCCTATGTTTGTATCGTATTTTACCCGCATTTCTCAATTGACTGCCAAACGCTTCCAACAAAAATTACTTTTTTATTTGCGAGAAATTATGTCAGAACTACATTTGACCTGGATTTGTTCACAGTACCATTTATAAAATCTAACAAATACATCGAACGCCCCTCTGGTGGGCAGCGGGATGAAATTACTATAAACTATCAATTAGAGTCAAATGTCGTTAAAATTCTTTTAAACAGTAAGAGTGGGCTCGTGTCAAAACTTTAAATTTTGGATTCGCCGCGTTTTGAGCTCTAGTCACTTATTAAAGAAAATGGGATATGGGAATTATGTCAACTATAGGTGCCAAAATTGTCGACTTCAGGAGCAGGCCCATTTTAGAGTATCAATTTTACGTGCACTTCAATGGTTCAGTTCCTACTATTTTTACAAAAGTTTAAACTATCAGTTTAAAAAAATGATATTTTTTATGAAAGGTGAGACTTTGAAGTTTCAGAAAATAATTTTGGAGCCTACATTTATTTAATAGTATTAGAAGGCAGAAAAAAATTCTCTTCATGTGTTGACTATAGGTGCTCTTACCTTTTTATAATCTCACTTGTATATACAAAAAGGCGCGTATGTGCAGATGGCTTTAAGTTTTTCCGTTTCAGGACCTGTATCCAAAGCTGCCTTCGGTTTTCATCCTTAGTGAACCTATGAGTAGGGACTAGAAACAGTTATACTTACTTCTGTAACCGAATTATCACAGATGCTTTCCAAAATGTAATATGAGTCTGACTTTACAGGCATCACTTTCGACACTTTAATTTACGTGATACTCTATTTCAAGTGTAAGAAACATATAAAAGTCACTTCAGCAGATTTCCATAAACGCATCTGCACTATCATAAAAACACACGTAATATGTAATGTCATTTCCCCTGACAAAACGCTGAGCACAGCCATAAGCGCAACACGAAACAACCATGCTTTGCCATGCGTGCATATCGCTATTCCTTGACTGTTGTCTCCTCAGTGTAATCTGCACAAATTCTGCTTCGGTCGTTATAGTTTCGTTGCTTCAAGATTTCAGAGATTTTTGACACATTTACATATTGTCACTCAGGTGTGAGGTACATCTTCCAGTAATCATGTCGCCACGTAATTTGCAGCTTGCTTGTTGGCTGAGAAAATATCTTTTCAGACCGAAAGCTGAAACTTTTGCCCAGTATTCACAAATTTTTGGCAGTTTCTGATAAAGTGTAGTTGTAACAGGTTAGAAGATCGCATGTTACAAACATAAATACAGAAATCACGGTGATCGAACTGTCGATTCGTACATATCTCTGCCACCAAACTTAGCTCGTGCAGAGGCAGGAGAAAAACACACACACACAGAGAGAGAGAGAGAGAGAGAGAGAGAGAGAGAGAGAGAGAGAGAGTAATAATAATTAATATACAGAGCATCCTTAGTAAACTGTATGTATTCCTCGCAGTTTTTGGACTGCAAATACAGGACTGGCATTCATGATATTTTTTTTTAATTCTGTTGCGAGCGCAAAATGCAGAACAGCAGTAGCTTTACGAGCAGAATACCTTTCCTCGCGTATACCCTCTTTCCCTGCTTTTATTTTTATTCGTGTGCTGCCCGTGTTGGCCGTGTTTCTACCCGGCAGGTAGCTGCCAGGGCTGATAAACGCCTGCCCCGGCAACGTAATCCCTCGCGCGCATGCGCGTTTCTGCGCCCCTTGTTTGTTGTTTATCGCGGTTTCGCCGGCAGCCACTGCGTGCCTGCGACGCTGTTAGAAGCGATGGCCGAGTTTCGCCCGTCACGTACACGGAATGGGCGGGAGGGAAGCAGAGGTGTAGTTGGGAGCAATGTGAAGATCAGTTTCCGAAAGCATGATTAAACCGCAACTGATATAAAGTTTATTCAACTTCCTCCTTATCCGGTAATGCGTCACGCCACGATTCTCATTTATGAAAGAATTAAAATGCGTAAAATAAAAGAAACCGTTCATCTTGCTGACCGTCGATGGTATCGAAGGACCATAGATGTCCCATGTCTTTGATAATGTTCAGAAGTAAGTAATATTTCGTACGGCATTCCCTGTTCATCCATGCAAACCAGCCAGGTGTCCGTACATTGTTCGATGGAATTAGCGGAACTTATTTTTGAACAGGAGAGTCCGTTTGATACTCTTACCTCTTTGTATAGGCTGAAGTTTAATGTACTCATTGTATGAAACACCCACATCGTACACCACGATTTAGCCGTGAATTACAGCTGTAAACTACCCCTAAAAAATAAATACAGCTACACTAACAGAAAAAAATCGCAACTCGAAAGGTCTTTAATGTACAGTAATGAAATTTGATAAATACATTTGTAACGTGTTTAAGTGATTAACGTTCCAAGATCACAGGTTAATGGAAGCGCGAGATAAGCCATTGCAAATGTGAAATGCTGTTACGTTGATAACAGGTTCAACTGCCAGAATGCTGAATGCAAACATGCAAATGTGCATGCAATGTTTTGTACAGGTGCCGGATGTCAGTTTGTGGGTTGGAGTTCTAGGCGCGTTGTACTTGGTCGGTCAATACAGGGACAGTTAATGACGTTTTTTGGATGACGCCGGAGTTCGATGATCTGGAGATTGAACAGGCCGAGACAACATGTTGACACTCTGCAGAGGACGTTGGGTTACAACAGCGGTATGTGGGTGAGCGTTATCCTGTTGGAAAAGAAAGGCAGCACAACAGATCGAATCATCAGAGTTACGTAGAAATTTTCACATAGGGTGCAGGGGGTAACCACGAGAGTGGTCCTTATGTCATACGAAATCGCACCGCAGTAATAACTTCAGGGGTAACTCAAGTGTGTCTAGCACGCAGACAGGTTGTTAGCAGACCCTCAGCCGGCCGCTGTGGCCGAGCGGTTCTAGGCGCTTCAGTCCGGAACCGCGCTGCTGATACGCTCGCAGGTTCGAATCCTGCCTCGGACATGGATGTGTGTGATGTCCTTAGGTTAGTTAGGTTTAAGTAGTTCTAAGTCTAGGGGACTGATGACCTCTGGTGTTAAGTTCAAAAAATGGTTCAAATGGCTATGAGCACTATGGGACTTAACATCTGCGATCATCAGTCCCCTAGAACTTAGAACTACTTAAACCTTACTAACCTAAGGACATCACACACATCCATGTCCGAGGCAGGATTCGAACCTGCGACCGTACAGTCCCGCGGTTCCGGACTGAGCGCCTTAACCGCTAGACCAACGCGGCCGGCTGTTAAGTCCCATAGTGCTTAGAGCCCTTTGCAGGCCCTCAACTAGTCCTCTTCTAACCAACACAGCCATCACTGCCACAGAGGCAGAACCAGATTTCATCAAAAATACAACACACTGCCACCGGCCCCTCCAGTGAGCTCTCGCTTGACACCACTGAAATCGCAAGTGGAGTCAGTAGAAAGATCGGTACAGGCCGTCAGGATCGGAGCTGTGCTTGAAGTAACCGATTTGCAACAGTTCGTTGTGTCACTGTGGTCCCAACTGCTGCTCAAATTGCTGATGCAGATGCAGTACGGTGCGCCACAGTACGCCGAACACGGTGGTCTTCCCATCGATAGTGCCACGTGGCCGTACGGAGCTCGGTGTACTTGAGACGGTGCATCCTCGTAACCACCGCTGCCACCAGTCATGTATAGTTGCTAAATGCCTGCCTAGTCCTTCCGTAAAAACGCAGATTGATCATCCAGCTTCTCGTAGCCCTATTACGTGACCCCTTTCAATCTCAGCGATGTGCTGGTAATGACGTCTTTGTTGCGTAAAAGGCATTCTTGAGTAACATTAACTCGTCACTTGCAACCTCAAAGGTATCTACCGCTCACTACTGTCACAGAGTGTGTTTTTAACAAACCAGTTTTGCATCCTCATAGTGGTGCTAAATGGTGGCTAGAGGACAAATGTAAGGATTAGGGGTAAGATAGACACTGCCTACAGGAAAATTAAAGAGACCTTTGGAGGAAAGAGAATCACTTGTCTGGAAATAAACCCAGTTCTAAGCAAAAAAGGGAAAGCAGAAAGGTGGAAGGAGTATATACAGGGTCTACACAAGGGCGATTTACTTGAGGACAATATTATGGAAATGGAACAGGATGTAGATGCAGATGGAATGGGAGATACGACACTGCGTGAAGAGTTTGACAGAGCACTGAAAGACCTGAGTCGAAACAAGGCCCTGGGAGTAGACAACATTCCATTAGAACTACTGACTGCCTTGGGAGAGCCAGTCATGACAAAACTCTACCAGCTGGTGAGCAAGATGTATGAGACAAGCGAAATACCCTCAGACTTCAAGAAGACTATAATAATTCCAATCCCAAAGAAAGCAGGTGTTGACAGATGTGAAAATTACCGAAATATCAGTTTAATAAGTCACAGATGCAAAATACTAACTCTAATTCTTTACAGCCGGATGGAAAAACTGGTAGAAGCCGACCTCGGGGAAGATCAGTTTTGATTCCGTAGAAATATGGGAACACGTGAGGCAATACTGACCCTAAGACTTATTTTAGAAGCTAGATTAAGAAAAGGCAAACCTACATTTCTAGCATTTGTAGACGTAGAGACAGCTTTTGACAATGTTGACTGGAATATTCTCTTTCAAATTCTGAAGGTTGCAGGGGTAAAATACAGGGAGCGAAAGGCTGTTTACAATTTGTACAGAAACCAGATGGCTGTTGTAAGAGTCGAGGGGTATGAAAGGGAAGCAGTGGTTGGGAAGGGAGTGAGACAGGGTTGTAGCCTCTCCCCGATGTTGTTCAATCTGTACATTGTGCAAGCCGTAAAGGAAACAATAGAAAATTTCGGAGTAGGTATTAACATAAAACCTTAGAGGTTCGCCGATGACATTGTAATTCTGTCAGAGACAGTAAAGGACTTGGAAGAGCAGTTGTACAGAATGGACAGTGTCTTGAAAGGAGGATATAAGATGAACAGCAACAAAAGCAAAACGAGGAGAATGGAATGTAGTCGAATTAAGTCGGGTGATGCTGAGGGAATTAGATAAGGAAATGAGACACTTAAAGTAGTAAAGGAGTTTTGCCATTTGGTGAGCAAAATAACTGATGATGGTCGAACTAGAGAGGATATAAAATGTAGACTGGCAATGGGAAGGAAAGCGTTTCTGAAGAAGAGAAATTTGTTAACATCGAGTATAATTTTAAGTGTCAGGAAGTCATTTCTGAAAGTATTTGTGTAGAGTGTAACGATAAATAGTTGAGACAATAAGAGAATAGAAGCTTTCGAAATGTGGTGCTACAGAAGAATGCTGAAGATTAGATGGGCAGATCACATAACTAATGAGGAGGTAATGGATAGGGTTGGGGAGAAGAGGAGTTTGTGGTACAACTTGGCCAGAAGAAGGGACCGGTTGGTAGTACATGTTCTGAGGCATCAAGGGATCACCAATTTAGCACTGGAGGACAGCGTGGAGGGTAAAAATCGTTGTGGGAGACCAAGAGATGAATACACTAAGCAGATTAAGAAGGATATAGGTTGCAGTAGGTACTGGGAGATGAAGAAGCTTGCACAGGATAGAGTAGCACGGAGAGCTGCATCAAACTAGTCTCAGGACTGAAGACCACCACAACAAAAATGGTGCTACTAGCGCCACACTTACACGACTCGCACGAAATTTGAGGACATCATCTTTCCGATGTAGAAACTCTCCCACCAACTTTCGTTTATGTCGCATCACTCCTTCTTGGTGTTGTGATTTTTTTCCGCCAGTGCATATCATAGTGCAATTGAGAGGTAAACGTATTACGTTTGTCTTCTGTGGAGAATGTATTCAGCCAGACATAAGCAAATGCGACAAATTATCGGCATCCACGTCGTAACGGCAGTCCTTTTGATGCAGAGAGATTGGAGCATTGGTCGCTTTGCCGCATTTCTTAATACTCCTCATCAATGGTTGTAGATTCACTACAACGAGGCAAGTCATGTTACGTTGTGTGTTTGCATGATCGTCGACAATTTATGGGGCCACATGATCTTCATTATTGGCAACCTGTATCATTAATAGGAGAGTCACGGTTTCCCTGTGACAAGAGGATGCGAGTGTGATTGTTTGGAGACGCTCTGGTGAGCGCTGCATGAGAAATCTTCTCCAGAATGTCGACACTCTCCGGAGGCGTTCTGTTATCGTGTTGGATGACCGTACTGACCGCCATGAAGATCTTGCAGCTGTCCATGATCGACTTCCAGGCAAGAAATATGTAGAGCAGATCGAACGTGGCGGTTGCTGCATACATTAGCGACGTTGAATCTAGTTGCATGTACACTAATGGCAAGTGGCATGTAGAGAATCATCAGGAACGTCTTGTTAAGGCTGAACGTGCAGAACATGATGATCTCTAACAAGCGGAGGCCACGACTTTGCGATCACACATTTACTTAGTTTTACACCTTTAGTACGCCATTAGAAAAACATAATGTGCAAGTAGTAAAGTGCACTATTCTGGAAATTACGAGAAAAGTTTTACGCGTCTATTATGTAACTGATGTGTCTGTGCGTAGTACCGGACGTCTGAGTTCATGGTGGTCAAGTGGTGAGCTTCGAGATTCGCAGGAGGAATGTGTATGAGCCGATGGTTCTACTCCCACCCAAATTTAATTTGTGATCAATCTTTTCATCACTGGCCATACATGGCTTGCATCAAAACCATCGGAAGAAAGAGAAATTTTTCAAAATGTCAGCGAATTGTGTTTTCTCTTAGAAACTCTGAACATTCCCCGAAAATGTGAGGAAACTACATTCATTCGATTTAGTAGATGCCTATTCAATTTTATCTTTCCATGTCTGTATGATAAATACCATCCTGCAACGTGTGATGTCGAGAGCACATCCGACGAGTAATTCTACATTACTCCTGTGGTCTGGCACATTGTGACTTACTGAATTACTGAATAACGTCATTCGTACAATTATTTATTGAGATTTGACTTCGGTTTTCCATGCCTGTACCATGAAAATTTAATGAAAAATAGTACACTACTTGCCATTAAAATTGCTACACCAAGAAGCAATGCAGATGAGAAACGGGTATTCAGTGGACAAATATATTATACTAGAACTGACATGTGATTACATTTTCACGAAATTTGGGTGCATCGATCCTGAGAAATGATACCCAGAATAACCACATCTGGCCGTAATATCGGCCTTGATACTCCTGGGCATTGACTCAAACAGAGCTTGGATGGCGTGTACAGGTGCAGCTGCCCAGTTGCTCGGTCACCATTGATCAGACGTTTTCAGTTGGTGAGAGATCTGGAGAATGTGCTGGCCAGGGCAGCAGTCGAACATTTCCTGTATCCAGAAAGGCCCGTACAGGACCTGCAACGTGCGGTCGTGCATTATCCTGCTGAAATGTAGGGTTTTGCAGGGATCGAATGAAGGATAGAACCACGCGTCGTAGCACATCTGAAATGTAACGTCCACTGTTCAAAGGGCCGTCAATGCGAAGAAGAGGTGACAGAGACGTGTGACCAATGGCACTCCGTACTATCACGCCGGGTGATATGCCAGTATGGCGATGGCGAAAACTCGCTTCCAATGTGCGTTCACTGCGATGTCGCCAAACACGGATGCGACCATCATGATGCTGTAAACAGAACCTGGATTCATCCGAAATAATGACTCTTTGCCATTCGTGCACCCAGGTTCGTCATTGAGTACACCATTGCCGGCGCTCCTGTCTGTGATGCAGCGTCAAGGGTAACTGCAGCCATGGTCTGCGAGCTGATAGTGCATGCTGCTGCAAACGTCGTCGAACTGTTCGTGCAAATCGTTTTTCTCTTGCAAACGTCCCCATCTGTTGACTCAGGGATCGAGACGTGGCTTCACCTTCCGTTACAGCCATGCGGATAAGATGCCTTTCATCTCGACTGCTAGTGATACGAGACCGTTGGGATCCAGCACGGCGTTGCGTATTAACCTCCTGAACCCACCGATTCCATATTCCGCTAACAGTCATTGGATCTGGACCAACGCGAGGAGCAATGTCGCGATACGATAAACCGCAATCGCGATAGGGTACAATCCGACGTTTATCAAAGTCAGAAACGTGATGATACGCATTTCTCCTCCTTACACGAGGCATCACAACAACGTTTCACCAGGCAACGCCGGTCAACTGCTGTTTGTGTATGAGAAATCGGTTGGTAGTGCCATGTCAGCACGTTCTAAGTGTCGCCAACCTGGTATGAATGCTCTGAAAAGTTAGTCATTTGCATATCACAGCCTCTTCTTGCTGTCGGTTAAATTTCGCGTCTGTAGCACGTCATTTTCGTGGGGTAGCAATTTTAAAGGCCAGTAGTGTAGATAGTCAAATAACGTATGGAGTTCACTACAACTTCATGAAAATGTATGTGGGTTTTTTCTTTAAATTAACTCTCAAATGTCAGATAAATTAAATAATGTGACCAATGATGAAAAAATATAGATTAAAAATAAGTGTTGATAGGATTCGAACCGTTGCCTTGTCAACGATCCTCTTGCTAAACACGAACGCAAAACACGTGACCATGCTCTCTTCCTACAAAAGGCTTCTTCGCACAGGTATAGTAAACACGTAAAACTAGTCTTTCGATTTTCTTGGAATTGCCAGAATAGTGCACCTTACTGCTTGCACGTTATATTCTTTTAATGGGCTGTTGAGGGCGTACAAAGTCTTAAGTAAATTCGTAATCCTAACGTCGTGCCCTCCCCTTGTATTATAGTGCATGTGTGGGACATGATCAACATATTTGTTCATAATTGCCCTGTTGCACCATAGACTCAACAGACTCCAGCACACGCTCTCATGGAAGAGTGGAAGAGTAGAAATGGATACCGCAGACTAACCTCCACAGGCTTTATACAGATCGCAGCTACGTAAATGCCTTACTGCGACAAACTCTCACGGAGGACATATGTCACAATTTAGCTCCATCAGATTACTGACAAATTTAATTCTGGACGATAACATATACGTAGCAGTGTCATCCAGGAATATCAATGAGGGGCCACAAAAATCATCGATCCATCAGAGTGCCTCCCATAACCTCACAGAACAGATCACTAACTGCGTTACGGCCAGCACTACTGCCGCTGTACTCCGTACAGCGAGAGAAGAGCTCTGACAGCTGGCAGCACGGTTGACAGTGATCGACACGGAGGTGCAGTGGACCATCGACAGACGGTGTGGGAAACGCGCTGACAGACCTTCACCTCCCACCCACCGCCCTCACTGCAGCCAGGGCTACAGATGCGCTAGTAGTGTTTACCTCCTTACACAAACCAACACAAACAGATTTTGGACATTAGCAAGGTAGAGCAAAATGCACAAATGTTACGTGTAAAAAATCGAATGAAGGCGTTACCTTTATTTTTCGTGCGGGAGAAAGGAAATCCCAAGATTATCTTCGTCTGACTGATCATCTCTCGTCACAATCACACACTTTTCGATGCCTCCACTGCTGCTGTGCTCATCGCCTGATAGAGAAATCACAATATTTCGTTTGGATACTTTTCTTGCGGTTTCTTTTACACTGAAGAGCCAAAGAAACTGGTACACCTGCCTAACTTCGTGTATGGCCCTGGCGAGCAAGCAGAAGTGCCGCAGCACGACGTGGTATGGCCTCGACTAGAGTTTTTACTAGTGCTCGAGGGAACTATTGCAAGGCATCCCAGACAAGCTCAATAATGTTCATGTCTGGGGAGTCTGGTGGCCAGAGGAAGTCTTTAAACTCAGAAAAGTGTTCCTGAAGCCACTCTGTACTAATTCTGGACGTGTGGGGTTTCATCTTGTCCTGCTGGGATTGCCAAAGTCCGTGGGAATGCACAATGGACATTGATGGATACAGACGATGGGACACGATGCTTAGCCCGCCGGTGTCGCCCGTCGGTTCTAGGCGCTTCAGCTACGCTACGGTCACAGGTTCGAATCCTGCCTCGGACATGGATGTGTGTGATGTCCTTAGGTTCGTTACGTTTAAATAGTTCTAAGTTCTATGGGACTGATGACCTCAGATGTTAACTCCCAAAGTGCTCAGAGCCATTTGAACCCAAAGTGCTCAGTGCCATTTGAACCATTTTTGGACAGGATGCTTACATATTTTTCACCTGTCAGAGTCGTATCTAGACGTACAATGGGTCCCATGTCACTCAACCGTCCAAACTCCACAACATCACAGAGCCTCCATCAGCTTGAACAGGCCCCTGCTGATATGTAGGGTCTATAGATTCATGAGGTTGTCTCCATACCAATACACGCCCATCCGCTCGATACAATTTGACACGAGTCTCGTCCGACCAGGCAACATGCATCCAGTCATCAGCTGTCCAATGTCGGGTGAGATGTAAAGCTTTGTTTCGTGCAGTCATCAAGGGTACACGAGTGGGCCTTCGGCTCCGAAAGCCCATATCGATGATCTTTCGTTGAATGGCCTGCACGCTGACACTCGTTGATGGCCCAGCATTGAAATATGCAGCAAATTGTGGTATTATTTCTCTTCTCTCGCGTTGAACGATTCGCTTCAATCGTCGTTCGTCCCTTTCTTGGAGGATATTTTTCCGACCGCAGGGAAGTCAGAGATTTGATGTTTTACCGGATTCCTGATGTTCACGGTACATACGTGAAATGAGCGCACGGGAAAATCCCCACTTCATCGCTACCTCGGAGATGATGTGTCCCATCGCTCGTGCTCCAACACAACGTTCAAACTCACTTAAATCTTAACAACCTGCCATTGTACCAGCAGTGACCGATCTAACAACTGCGCCAGACACTTGTCTTATAAAGGCGTTGTCGACCGCAGCGCCGTGTTCTCCCTGTTTACATATTCTCTGTATTTGAATACGCATACCTGTACCACTTTCTTTGGCGCTTCTGTGTATGTTCGACCTTGTAATCTATTTGCACACATAGCACTCGACGTTCTTCCAATTTTACGGCTTTCGTCGTGCGACAGCCTCATTTACCAGCATCTCTGCGTCTCACAACGTACAGGTTTCATTATGCTCCTCAACATCTGCTTTTATTTGAGCCCAGACAAGTTTGATGGCGGTGAAATGACAGTGGCACGGTGGAAGACGTGTAACTTTGTGGGCATGGCTCTCTGCTAACGTATCAATTACATATTGCGTCTTCTGTGGTTTGTATGTTTTCATTAATGATAGAAGTTCCTGCCCACGTGACGGATTGCGTAGGACGCACGTGACCCATCTTTCGTCAATCCATTTTACATTCTGCGGTTTCACTGTAAGCAACTCACGCAGGAAGCGAGATCTCTATGGCACAGTGTCTCCGCGTTCCGTTAGTACCTTTCTTCCCATCTTTCTCCAGAAGCCAGTACTTTTTTTATTTTTTTAAACAATGGAGTGACATGTAGTACTGCCAGTGAAGAAATGGCTGTCTACTTTTTAAGTGTCCGGTCCTCGTTCCTGCTATAGCACATGTGTAAATGTTCTGATAGCGCTTTCGTAAAAGTCGTCTTAGTCGCACGATACGATCTCTTCCTTAAAATTTCAGCGTACGTTCTCTCCAAAAGTCCTCTTTTCTGCACTACGGGAAGCCATTTTTCATACACATTTCAAGAAACTCACAGAATTAGTGGAATGTACACGTACACACACACAAACTGAACTACTGACTGAAATCAGGGATCGCCTAACACTACGGCAACACTGAGGCGTTACCACAGCAACGTAAACAAAATCTCATGATCTGATTGGCCATTGTGGACGCGCGAAGCATGTGCGCCAGTGTCAGTTCAACTGTCAGAGCCGTACGAAGTACAGACATTAGAAACATGGAAGAAACAGAAGTCGCGCATTCTGGTTAACATCTGGTACAGACGCCAACTGCAGAGTATATTTGCGAGAAAAAGCAGAGGAGGCCACAGATCCCTTATTAGAGTATTCACATCAGCGTTGCTGCCGGTATCACTGTACGGGGAATGTTGATGTGGAATCGTACATCTAACAAATCCAGCCATAAGTGAACAATCCTAGCATCAGCATCCACGACATGTACATCTTCTTCGGCAGCTACAGCACCTCTCTCGAGACTTACATTGTGCAAGATAATGCAAAAAACTGTGTACCGCACTGTGTCGGAGCAGGCTGATCAACATTCCTCTGACATGAGGTACTTGCTAGGCTTCCCGACATCACGTAACTTACGTCCTGCAGGGAATATCTAAAAAGCTGTAGAGAACGATACGCAAACCTTAGACCTCGCTACGAACAATATTAATAAGTTGTGAGCTGATGTTGAGTCAACGTGGATCAGAGTGGCTCACCAAAGCCATAACGAGCAGTGGCAGTCATCAACTGCTTCACGCTATTAGACGGTAATTGAATTTCAGTTACCCATCATTGTAGATAAAGTTGTAGGTTTTGACTTGCAGTTAGAAAATTCTGAATCTTTTCACAGGTGTGATCTGCAGTGTCTTGTTAAATGCTGGAATAGGCCATAACTGATCTAGCCATCAAATGGACACTTTTAACCTTGCAATCCTTTTGTGATTAACCAAGTTATTTAGTAGGACGAGGTTTCCGTCACCAGCTTTCTTTGGGGGGGGGGGGGGGGGGGGGGAGAGGTGCAGTATCATCCCTCTCCTCATCTCAGAGTAGCATCTGTACCCAACATCCTCACTTATTTGTTGTGCACGTTGTAATCTCTGTCTTCTCGTACAATTGCTGCCCTTTACAGCCCCATCTAGTTACACGAACTTCTTCTACGATGTCTTAATACGTATGCTATCACCTTCTTTCAGTGCTTTCCTTCATATTTCTTTCCTCGCCACTTTTTCGCAAACCTCTTCATTTCTTATGTTAACTGTCCTCGTCTTTCTGTAACGCCACGTATTAAATACTTAGAGTGTCTTCTGTTCCCATTTTCCCACAGTCCATGATTCGGTCTCAAACAGTGCTGTGTTCCGGAAACATGTTCTGCGAAATTTCTATCTCAAATTACGATTTGTGTTTTATGCTAGTAGACATTAACGTGAAATGCTATCTTTACCTGCGCTAGTCCTTTTTGCACCCCCCCCCCCCCCCCACCTCCTTGCTTCTTCCAACGCAGCATAATTCCTTCACTTCGCCTATTACATGGTTCTCCCTATTTTTACATTAAGTGAGCCGCTTATCTCTTTTCTGTCGCTCCTCAATACGTTCGTCTTCATTTGTTCCATTGTTACTCCATATTGTGTACTCACGAGGAGAACGCAGCAGGTGCCATAATACGATTCCCCAGAAACTTAGTTCAGTGGAAGAGGGATCAACATAAAATGGTTCAAATGGCTCTAAGCACTACGGGACTTAACATCTAAGGTCATCAGTCCCCTAGACTTAGAACTACTTAAACGTAACTAACCTAAGGACATCACACACATGTTACGTCCCACAGTGCTGAGAGCCATTTGAACCATTTGTTAGTACTTTTTGTAGGCTTGTATTAGACGTGCCTTACGTATCATTGTAATGCGTGTGTTCCCTGTGTTGCAGCGTCCCGTATTCGATATGAGATCACGAGCGGTAACATAGGCGGATCCTTCGCTGTGAAGAACATGACGGGCGCCATCTACGTGGCGGGCCCGCTGGACTACGAGACGAGGAAGAGGGTGAGTAGTCAATTTTGCAAGCCAAGTCGCGCCGCAGTCGCCGAGCGTGCCCGCGCGAACGCCTGCCGTGCGAGGCGAAGGCACGATGGATATGCAGGGTGTTTCACTAAATGTGTTTGCCTCTGTAAGTTACGAAGTAATAGGCGACAGAAACATTTATGGTGGTAGGTCAGCATAAGAAACGTTACACTGTCTGCCGAACTATGAACATAGTTTATTGTGTTATTATCCAAAGAGTCACAGCAAAAAGGTACAATTTTTTTAATAGAACAATAGTTGTTTCTTATCATTCGCTGTAATCAGTAACACCAGCTGTGTATATATCAATTTAAATTACATTTCTATCACTTTTAGTTTGGGAGCTACAACCCTTCAAAGTTGTACATAATACATGGCTTTGTGGTAGGTGATGGATGTTCAGGCGGTGGGAAGTTTATTTAAATGAGATGTTCAAATGTGTGTCCATGTTCCTGAATGCACAATGCAATGCACCTTCTAAAGGATCTTCGGACGAGATGTAACAGCGCCGGTATCACGGAGCAACATGTGTCCTCGATGCGCCGTTTTAGATCGTCTGGGGATGTGGCCTCAGTGGCCTCAGTGACATAAACACGATCCTTTAGATATCCCCACAAAAAGAAATCTAATGGTGTTAAATCGGGCGACCTTGCGGGCCATGAATGAGGTCCGCGGCGCCCCAACCACCTTCCTGCAAACCTGTTGTTTAGCTCTTCCGCAACAGCACGTGCAGAAATGGCTGGGTGACCATCGTGCTGTACCCACATATGGACTCTAGTGTGTAGACATACATGTTCAAGGAGAGCACCCAAACTGTCGTCTATGAACAGGCGATATAACTCACCTGTCAGTTAACATGGGAGGTAGTCTGGACCAATGATTTCATCCCCAAGGATACCACACCACACATTAATAGACCATCTCCATTGACAGTCGACAGGTCGTTCTCACCGAGGATTGTCTACGGCCCAGTAGTGCACATTATGGCGATTCACTAATTTGTGAACGTGGACACACCTTCTAAAGACTCCAGCGTGAAATTACGCATGGCCCATTCACAGAATGTAACTCTCGCACGGATATCGTTTCGATGCAGCCCCTGGGTCAGTGATGGACGGTACGGGTGGATCCTGTGGCAGTGTACTATACGCCACACAGATGTGCGACTGACACCAGCGACTGCAGCAACGGCTCGTAAGCTGGCATGAAGATCGTGCTGTACTGCAGCTAAAACACCTCAGTCTCCTCACTTCTTGCCGTTCTTCGTCTGTTCCTGTGGTGCATTACCAAGCTGCCTGTTTCCTGAAGTCGTTGTTCGGTACTTAAGAATGTAATGGGTGCCGGAGCTCTTCGCCTAGGACATCTCGCGAAGTACGCCATGGCTGCTTCAGTGGCATCGTGTCGGCACTCGCTGAGCATCAGCAACATCACAACGTACTCGGTGTTCGTGTATGCCATCTTCATCTGATGCCAGTGATTGTGGTATATTGAGCCCTGTTTGTTTGTGTGGCTCGAACTGTCGGGTATACGGCCGTGTGCGGCGACAGTCGGCAGTCTAACAGCGCATCGAGGAAGCTTCTCGCTCCATGACACCGGCGACGTTACAACTCGGCCGCACCACACTTAGAAGGGCCATTGTTTAATGCGCAGCGTGCGTGGCATCTATCCCTGAAACTCTGAAGGGTTGAAGCTCCAAAAGAAAAAGTGATAGAAATGTAATTTACGTTGATGCATACACAGCTGATGTTACTGATTCCAGTGAATGATAGAAACAACTATTGTTCCATTAAAAAATTGTGTCTTTTTGCTGTAAGTCTTTGGATAATAACACAACAACCTATGTTCATAGCTCCGCCGACAGTGTAACGTTTCGTATGGTGACCTACCGCAATAAATATTTCCGTCGCCTATTACTTCGTAATTTACGGAGGAAAACAAATTTAGTGAAACACCCTGTATGTCTGTGTAAGTCAGCACAGCGTACTAAGCTCTGGCGGCTATCCTGAAAGATCTCTATTATTGTGCTATCGTTCTCGACCATGCCCCGTCACATAGCGGACAAAAGGGAGAAGACAACATTCTTGACTGAGCGCGGGCAACAGGATCGTTCATATTGGCATGTCTTGAATATCATAATATTTTTGTTTACTAGATGTTTTTAAACTGTTACTTCCTTTTGATTTAATTAAATGAGACCGGCTAAAACCTATTCCTTCAGTGTAGCCAACATAGGCTCTTTCCTTCATCCTTCTTAGGCAGCTGTGATTCCGAAAGATTCTAGATCCGCGTCAGTAGCCACAGCATACCTAGAGGTTCATCAGTTGTACAGGATGATTCTGAGCTCTACTGATAAATAATCCGATGCTCTACAGTATCGAAGAACTTTAACACGTACCGAACTGAAATTAACTCTGCGATCACACCCAATAGAGCAGGCCGCGGTGGTCTCGCGGTTCTAGGCACGCATTCCAGAACCGGTCGCAGGTTCGAATCCTGCCTCGGGCATGGATGTGTGTGATGTCCTTAGGTTTGTTAGGTTTAAGTAGTTCTAAGTTCTAGGGGACTGATGACCACAGCTGTTAAGTCCCATAGTGCTCAGAGCCATTTTTGAACACCCAATAGAGGGAAACCCGCCAACCACTGCTTCGTACTATGCCCAAAACGCCATCCGGCGTTAACAGCCGATGACATTACCGCGCATTCCTACATTATAGTCACCCCGACTACATTGTAGAAATGTTTGTAAATCTTACCGGCTGTTAACGTTGGAATTCCAGCAGGAGCCAATGTTGCTTCTTCCAGTAGGCCCTCGGCTATCCTCGCCATGCCGAGTGGAGCCAGTTGCCTTAGAACACAACCGAAAAAGCTGTGAAAAAGAGCAAGTACGGAAATAGCGGGAATGGACTCGAGTTGAGTAAATGGGTCAAAGGTATGACAGGAACTGAGAATGTTATAACAACTTCGCATATTAAACTGAAAGGGAAACGAGTGGGTCATCTAGCGAAAGAAACTGGGGAGGAACGATCCAACGAAAGTGTTAGCTCATTTCAAATTGGTAAGAAAAGGAGCTCATTTCAAATTGGTAAGAAAAAGTTAATAATTGGCAACCAATGCTGTACAATCGCAATAAAGTAATGAGATGTTCAATTGACTCTTTTATTAGAATATGTTACGCGTTTCTGGATTACACCCATCTTCAGACATCACAAACTTCAACTCCTTCCTAACCAACCAGGCGTACAGCCTTGACAACTCAAAGAAAAAGTAGGTTCGGAACGACTCATAAGATACTAGTTTTACTCCTAATGCCCTGGCTTATTTACTTGAATCATATGTCAACAGTACCAAAAGCCTTAAAAAGATCTAGAAACATGCCCGCGACACACTCACCTTTGTCAAGAGCGCAAAACACCACTTTTGTGTATTCTGCTGTGGCTGATTACGTACTTCTACCACTTCGAAAACCAGACTGTGATTCACTTAAATGGTTGTACTTATTCTAGTAATTCATTAATATGTCTTTCATAGTTCATTCTATTATGGGCCGATAATTTTATTATCTTCTGTATTACCTTTCTTTAGTAGAGGTTCAACTCTTGCCTGTTTTAAATACTGTGAGCATTTCCCTGATGCGAAGGATTCGTTTAGGATTCGTTTATTATGTTAATTAAAGGGTACAGTTTTACTGACTTTATGATTGCGGTTGGTAGCAAAATCATTGTACTTAGTGAATAATTATTTACAGGTTCTAAACTGCATGTCGTGTATTTTTTCAAAATTTAATGACAAAAAATTGGCTTGCACCCACCCACGAAAATTTCATTAGTCATCTTCCTAAGAGTATACTTGTGTTGCTATTTATTACAATGTTTCTATCACCTGCATATAGAACAAACTTGACATCTGGTAATGTCACAGATGAAAGGCCATTGATGTACGCAAGAAAAAAGTGAGGACCCTGAGTTGCAACCTTTTGGGAATCCACATGTAATTATTTTCTAGTTGGATGATGCTTGATAGATACATGCCTCTTTTCAAATGATACCCTTTGCATTCTGTCAGACATATAGGATTAGAACATTTAGCAGAAGATTCTGTTGCACTGCAATATTGTAATTTACTTAAAGGGATATTGTGATTTACATTGTAAAAATCATGTAATTTATTTCTATTGAATTAAGTACATTCTTACTGTAGATGTAGATGGCCTTCTCAATATTAGAACCCTTTAGAAAAACTGTGACTTTGACAACATAATTATTATTTGTTGTCAGATTTTTAAGCAGACGATTGTATATTTCCTTTTTAAAATTTTCGAGACTGCTGACAAAAACGAAACTTGATGGAAATTTTACGGTTCAAAATGGTTCAAATGGCTCTGAGCACTATGGGATTTAACTTCTGAGGTCACCAGTCCCCTAGAACTTAGAGCTACTTAAACCTAGCTAACCTAAGGGCAGCACAAACATCCATGCCCGAGGCAGGATTCGAACCTGCGACCGTAGCGGTCGCGCGGGTACCAGACTGTAGCTCCTAGAACCGGTCGGCCACCCCGGCCGGCAATTTTAAGGTACTTGTTTATCTTTTTTTTTGTTAAACAAATGGTTAACTTCAGCTTATTTCAACCTCTGAAGAACTGTTCCACTGATAAGTATCTGGTTACATAGATTACTTAATATGTTACTCAGCTCAGAAAAACACTCTTTAGTTAATATTATATCATAACCATCAGATTTTTTTAATTTGAAGATTTTATGGCAGACATTACAAATACTGACGTAGAGAGGTTCATATATTATTGAAGTTATTGGATTGATGCACAAGTTCGTAGCGTTTTTGCGTAGGTACAGTAAAAACAACAGATTTACATAACAGAGACTTCAGTCATCAGTAACATACTCTCCTTCACTATTTACAACAGACCGCCAACGTTGGTGCATCTCTTCGATTCCGCGGCTGCAGAAATCACGTGGTTTTTAGGGGAAGACTCGTCGAACCATGTTTGGAGCGCATTTTCATCAGGAAACTAATTTACTTGAACGTTGTTCGACAAGGAGGTAGGAATCTGAGGGCGCAAAATCAGGTGGAGAATGATTTCCTTTGTAGTGTTAGTGTGGAGTAGAGTCACTTAACTAAATCTTCCTGGTCGTTCTGGTCTGCGTCTGCTAGACGTCTCAGATGTTGACAATAAATGTCAACAGGGATGGTTACACCTCGCAGAAGCAATTCATAGTACACCACACCGACGCTGTTTCACCAGATGCATAACATCATCTTTTGTTGATATCCGTAGGTCCTTTGTACGGCGAATTTCTGCTTTTTTTAGGCTCAACCATTCCATTTTGAACCGTAAAATTTCCATCAAGTTTCGTTTTTGTCAGCAGTCTCGAAAATTTCAGCACCATTTCTCCTCACCAGTGACGATACAAAACAGGGTCGGTGAAATTCACGAGCCAAGAGAGAAGGAGCAAGCAGTGAGATGCGCATATATCCAACCGCTGATTTTTGTGATTTTGGCTTAGATCATGTAGTACCGAACACCCTATGTTTCAACCTTCCTCACTGCATGCAAATATCGCACTATGAAGGAATTATCACATTTTATCACCTATGCTATTTCTCGAGTACACTGATGTACACTAAACGAACTTGATCAAATACCGAAAGTCTTCCTGAACATGGAAAGTCACTAACGTTAAAACGATGCTCCTTAAAACGATAAAACCATTTTTTTGCTGTGCTCCGCCAACGGCATTATCCCCATACAGAGTGCAAATGTTTCTCGCTGCCTCCGCTGCTGTTACCCCTCCTATTCAACTCAAACAGAAGAATATGCCGGAAATGTTCTGGTTTCTCCACTTGGTACACTATTTTCTAGCTCCAAAGCTCCATTCACAATCTCTAAATAATAAAACGACAATATATAAACTCAATAACAGTAGTGAACTACAAATAAAAATGAGAATCCATAAATGAAACCCTACGATCGTAATAACAAGATACAAAACAAAAACGACACGAACTTACACACCAACCTAATATTTACGATGACTGGTTTGAGATACTGCATGACAGCATTAGTCAGCATGAAACTCAATCTTTTCAGTAACAGTTATAAAATGCTTGTTAAAATGATTTGCAAGACCGCAGAGTAGAAGATGACGACCCGATAGTGCAAACGTCTTTCTAGGAATGTTCAGAAACAGAATCTCGTATCTACTGGAGTGAACAAGAAGAATCACCATCTTAGAGCGTGGGGACATATTTGATGATACACTACTGGCCATTAAAATTGCTACACCACGAAGATGACGTGCTACAGACGCGAAATTTAACCGACAGGAAGAAGATAATGTGATATGCAAATGATTAGCTTTTCGGAGCATTCACACAAGGTTGGCGCCAGTGGCGACACCTACAACGTGCTGACATGAGGAAAGTTTACAACTGATTTTTCATACACAAACAGCAGTCGACCGGCGTTGCCTGGTGAAACGTTGTTGTGATACCTCGTGTAAGGAGGAGAAATGCGTACCATCACGTTTCCGCCTTTGATAAAGGTCGCATTGTAGCCTATCGCGATTGCGGTTTATCGTATCGCGACATTGCTGCTCGCGTTGGTCGAGATCCAATGACTGTTAGCAGAATACGGAATCTGTGGGTTCAGGAGGGTAATACGGGACACCGTGCTGGATCCCAACGGCCTCGTATCACTAGCAGTCGAGATGACAGGCATCTTATCCGCATGGCTGTAATGGATCGTGCAGCCACGTCTCGAACCCTGAGTCAACAGATGGGGACGTTTGCAAGACAACAACCATTTGCACGAACAGTTCGACGAAATTTGCAGCAGCTCGGAGACCATGGCTCGGGTTACCATTGACGCTGCATCACAAGACAGGAGCGCCTGCGATGGTGTACTCAATGACGAACCTGGGTGCACGAATGGCAAAGCGTCATTTTTTCGGATGAATCCAGGTCCTGTTTACAGCATCATGATGGTCGCATCCGTGTTTGGTGACATCGCGGTGAACGCATATTGGAAGCGTGTATTCGTCATCGCCATACTGGCGTATCAGCCAGCTCGATGGTATGGGGTGCCATTGGTTACACGTCTCGGTCACCTCTTGTTCACATTGACGGCACTTTTTAACAGTGGACGTTACATTTCAGATGTGTTACGACCCGTGGCTCTACCCTTCATTCGATCCCTGCGAAACTCTACATTTCAGCACGATAATGCACGACCGCATGTTGCAGGTCCTGTACGGGCCTTTCTGGATACAGAAAATGTTCGGTTGCTGCCCTGGCCAGCAAATTCCCCAGATCTCTCGCCAATTGAAAGCGTCTGGTCAATGGTGGCGGAGCGACTGTCTCGTCACAATACGCCAGTCACTAATCTTGATGAACTGTGGTACCGTGTTGAAGCTGCATGGACAGCTGTACCTGTACACGCCATCCAAGCTCTGTCTGACTCAATGCCCAGGCGCAAAAGGCCGTTATTACTGCCAGAGGTGGTTGTTCTGGGTACTGATTTCTGAGGATCTATACACTCAAATTGCGTGAAAATGTAGTCACATGTCAGTTCTAGTATAATGTATTTGTCCAATGAATACCCGTTTATCATCTGCATTTCCTCCTGGTGTAGCAATTTTAATGGCTAGTAGTGTAGAAGGAATTCGTGGCGGGCCGCATCAAACCAGTCAGTAGGCTGATGACCAAAAAAAAAAAAAAAGTGTTGAAGAAAGGGACCACGCACGCGGTAGGCCATCCCCTGTTGTTTCCGCCGCGCCCTCCCCCCGCCAGTGCTGGCAGCCTAGCCCACCCAGCAGCGACGACTTGCCGCGGCAGACGCCTGCTCCCCGCTATCTGTGCCGCCGAGGATCCTGCGCCCGTAACAGGTCTCGCCGGGCCATCAGCACGCACCGCCACACACCTCGCACGGGGCCGCTTGCCGCCGTAATGCTCCGGCAGCGACGTCGTAACGGAGCCCCACCCGCGGTCCATCTGACACGGACTTGTATTTTCGCATTTTGTGCGCTGAGCTGCTTCTGCCTGTAAATTCAGAATTTAAATGCAGATCTGTTAGTTGACGATGTACCTCGAGGCGCGCTCTTGGAGACTCGCTGTGGAGATCTTCCAAGGCATCACTGCTTTATCGATGAAACGACGCTGTCTCTAAAATACTGAAATACCTACTCCTGATATTTAAAGCTGACTATCTCAAAGCAAGAAACACTCTAGGCACTGGCGAAGTTACTATAGGTTTTTATCACATTATGCAGCTGAATTTGCCCCCTGTACAGTGAGGTGACAAAAGTCATGTGATAGCAATATGCAAATATTCAGATGGCGGTAGTATCGCGTACGCAAGGTATAGAATGGCAGTCCATTGGCGGAGCTATCATTAGTACTCAGGCGATTCATGTGAAAAGGTTTCCGATATGATATGGCACGACGGAAATTAACAGTCTCTAAACGCGGAATGGTAGCTGAAGCTGGACGCTTGGAATATTCCATTCCGGAAATTGTTAGGGAATTCAATATTCCGCGATCCGAAGTTCTGAGAGTGTGCCGAGAACATCACACTTCGGCATTACCTCTCACCAAGGACAACGCAGTGACCCATGACCTTCACTTAAGGGGAGGTTTGGCCCGAAAAAATCATGTTCTTTAAGAATTTTTTTCTCGCGATTTGTTAAAGATATGAATGTGAAATTTGGTCAAAATGTTTATTGATATTTCTTCTACAAACTGGAATTTTTCGACCGGAAATGTCGAAGAGCAAAGGCGGAAGTGCCGTCGGAACGAAACAAAATTTCGATGTAGACCATCACGAGCGGTATGTCACAGGTCAGCCGGCTCGTCTGAAATCAAAATTGAGTTGACGTTAGCGAAGTATATAAGATTCTTTAGGAGTTGTACCTCGCTTAAGTTATTTGGATCATAAGAAACAAAATGGCGGCCATTTGAAAAAATAGGGGTTTTTTTTTTTCATCGATTTTTCGTCTTCGTCGACCAAGTAAAAATATTTATAGTTGATGGGTCGGAATAAAAGTGCCACAACTCCTAGACAACTTAGTTAGCTTCGTCGGAAACAAAGAACCATGCCAATAGGATCAGTAGATTTGAAGTTACCATACCGCGCTATAAAAAAAAACGTCATTTCGAGAAAAACACGTTTGAAATTGTGACTACATATAAATACAATATTATGCAACGTACGTTCAATCTGCTACTCCGGGTCCATAAACTAGTCCTTCCTCTTCCTCATAGAGGGATTTCTGCTCGATCTGGTCCATCCTGCGCTGCTCCAGAGCCGCTCGTACGCCCGGTGAAAAGGGTTTTCGGCCGCTTGAATCCGGTGGTCGTCCGAATACTTGGCGAACTGCGTCGAGTGGAGTCCCAGGGTGACGTCCGTCGTTGTCATGGTCTTCAGAATTGCTTCGTTGAAGCTGCTCACTGCCAGGAAAGTCGCGATCTCCACAGTTTTCACACCATGAACCATGGACCTTGCCGTTGGTGAGGAGGCTTGTGTGCCTCAGCGATACAGATAGCCGTACGGTAGGTGCAACCACAATGGAGGGGTATCTGTTGAGAGGCCAGACAAACGTGTGGTTCCTGAAGAGGGGCAGCGCAGCCTTTTCAGTAGCTGACGGGGCAACAGTCTGGATGACTGACTGATCTGGTCTTGTAACAATAACCAAAATGGCCTTGCTGTGCTGGTACTGCGAACGGCTGAAAGCAAGGGGAAAGTACGGCCGTAATTTCTCCCGAGGGCAAGCAGCTTTTCTGTATGATTAAATGATTATGGCGTCCTCTTGGGTAAAATATTCCGGAGGTAAAATAGTCCCCCATTCGCATCTCCGGGCGGGGCTACTCAAGAGGATGCCGTTATCAAGAGAAAGAAAACTGGCGTTCTACGGATCGGAGCTTGGAATGTCAGATCCCTTAATCGGGCAGGTAGGTTAGAAAATTTAAAAAGGTAAATGGATAGGTTAAAGTTAGATTTAGTGGGAATTAGTGAAGTTCGATGGCAGGAGGAACAAGACTTCTGGTCAGGTGATTACAGGGTTATAAACACAAAATCAAATAGAAGTAATGCAGGAGTAGGTTTAATAATGAATAGGAAAATAGGAATGCGGGTAAGCTACTACAAACAGCATAGCGAACGCATTATTGTGGCCAAGATAGATACGAAGCCCACACCTACTACAGTAGTACAAGTTTATATGCCAACTAGCCCTGCAGATGACGAAGAAATTATTCAGATAGTGAAGGGTGACGAAAATTTATTAGTCATGGGTGACTGGAATTCGGTAGTAGGAAAAGGGAGAGAAGGAAACGTAGTAGGTGAATATGTACTGGGGCAAAGAAATGAAAGAGGAAGCCGCCTGGTAGAATTTTGCACAGAGCACAACTTAATCATACCTAACACTTGGTTCAAGAATCATAAAAGAAGGCTGTATACTTGGAAGAAGCCTGGAGATACTGACAGGTTTCAGATAAATTATATAATGGTAAGACAGAGATTTAGGAACCAGGTTTTAAATTGTAAGACATTTCCAGGTGCAGATGTGGACTCTGACCACAATCTATTGGTTATGACCTGTAGATTAAAACTGAAGAAACTTCAAAAAGGTGGGATTTTAAGGAGATGGGATCTGGATAAACTGAAAGAACCAGAGGTTGTACAGAGTTTCAGAGGGAGCATAAGGGAACAACCAACAGGAATGGGGGAAAGAAATACAGTAGAAGAAGAATGGGTAGCTTTTAGGGACGAAGTAGTGAAGGCAGCAGAGGATAAAGTAGGTAAAAAGACGAGGGCTAGTAGAAATCCTTGGGTAACAGAAGAAATACTGAATTTAACTGATGAAAGGATAAAATATAAAAATGCAGTAAATGATGCAGGCAAAAAGGAATACAGACGTCTCAAAAATGAGATCGACAGGAAGTGCAAAATGGCTAAGCAGGGATGGCTAGAGAACAAATGTAAGGATGTAGAGGCTTATCTCACTAGGGGTAAGGTAGATACTGCCTACAGGAAAATTAAAGAGACGTTTGGAGATAAGAGAACCACTTGTATGAACATCAAGAGCTCAGATGGAAACCTAGTTCTAAGCAAAGAAGGGAAAGCAGAAAGGTGGAGGGAGTATATAGAGGGTCTATACAAGGGCGATGTACTTGAGGACAATATTATGGAAATGGAAGGGGATGTAGATGAAGACAAAATGGGAGATACGATACTGCGTGAAGAGTTTGACAGAGCACTGAAAGACCTGAGTCGAAACAAGGCCCCCGGAGTAGACAACAGTCCATTAGAACTACTGACTGCCTTGGGAGAGCCAGTCATGACAAAACTCTACCAGCTGGTGAGCAAGATGTATGAGACAAGCGAAATACCCTCAGACTTCAAGAAGACTATAATAATTCCAATCCCAAAGAAAGCAGGTGTTGACAGATGTGAAAATTACCGAACTATCAGTTTAATAAGTCACAGATGCAAAATACTAACTCTAATTCTTTACAGCCGGATGGAAAAACTGGTAGAAGCCGACCTCGGGGAAGATCAGTTTTGATTCCGTAGAAATATGGGAACACGTGAGGCAATACAGACCCTAAGACTTATTTTAGAAGCTAGATTAAGAAAAGGCAAACCTACATTTCTAGCATTTGTAGACGTAGAGAAAGCTTTTGACAACGTTGACTGGAATACTCTCTTTCAAATTCTGAAGGTTGCAGGGGTAAAATACAGGGAGCGAAAGGCTATTTACAATTTGTACAGAAACCAGATGGCAGTTATAAGAGTCGAGGGACATGAAAGGGAAGCAGTGGTTGGGAAGGGAGTGAGACAGGGTTGTAGCCTGTCCCCGATGTTATTCAATCTGTATATTGAGCAAGCAGTGAAGGAAACAAAAGAAAAATATGGAGTAGATATTAAAATCCATGGAGAAGAAATAAAAACTTTGAGGTTCACCGACGACATCGGAAGTCTGTCAGAGACAGCAAGGGACTTGGAAGAGCAGTTGAACGGAATGGATAGTGTCTTGAAAGGAGGATATAAGATGAACATCAACAAAAGCAAAACGAGGATAATGGAATGTAGTCGAATTAAGTCGGATGATGCTGAGGGAATTAGATTAGGAAAGTTAAGGAGTTTAGCTATTTGGGGAGCAAAATAACTGATGATGGTCGAATTAGAGGGGATATAAAATGTAGACTGGCAATGGCAAGGAAAACGTTTCTCAAGAAGAGACATTTGTTAACATCGAGTATAGATTTAAGTGTTAGGAAGTCATTTCTGAAAGTATTTGTATGGAGTGTAGCCATGTATGTAAGTGAAACGTGGACGATAAATAGGTTAGACAAGAAGAGAATAGAAGCTTTCGAATGTAGTGCTACAGAAGAATGCTGAATATTAGATGGGTAGATCACATAACTAATGAGGAGGTATTGAATATAATTGGGGAGAACAGGAGTTTGTGGCACAACTTGACTAGAAGAAGGGATCGGTTGGTAGGACATGTTCTGAGGCATCAAGGGATCACCAATTTAGTACTGGAGGTCAGGGTGGAGGGTAAAAATCGTAGTGGGAGATCAAGAGATGACTACGCTAAGCAGATTCAGAAGGATTTAGGTTGCAGTCGGTACTGGGAGATGAAGAAGCTTGCACAGGATAGAGTAGCATGGAGAGCTGCATCAAACCAGTCTCAGGACTGAAGACCACAACAACAACACACCGAAATGCAAATGCTTGGGGCTAACTTTCAAACACACGCGGTCAAACCTTAATTTGAATTTTGTGTGTTTCTTCCCTAGCACAGGTGCAATAACACGCCCTCCGAAAGAAAAAAACTGGTGCGTGAAAAAGGCCGATTTCAGGAAGGTGCATTTTTTTGCTCAGCCGCGAATAACAAACATTTCCGTTCCGTGTTCGGAAAAACCGTTTCAGGGGTGGATTGTAAACAATTTTATGAATCCAAGAATGCAATTTTTCAAAAAATCGATTTTTTGAACCAAAAGATAGTAAACCTCTCCTTAACGGCCGAGAGCAGCGGTGTTTACATAGAACTATCACTGCTGACAGACAAAGCACATTGCGTGAAGTAACTGCATAAATCAATGTGGGACGTACGATGAATGTATCTGTACCGACAGTGAGGAGAAATTTGGCGATAATGGGCGATGGCAGCAGACGACCGAAGCGAGTGCCTTCACTAACAGCGCGACATCGTCTGCAGCACTTCTACTGGGCTCGTGACTATATCGGCTGGATCCTAGACGGCCGGATAACCGTGGCCTGGTCAAGTGATTGCCGATTTCAGCTGTTAGTGTTAGGAGCTGATGGTAGGGTTGAGTGTGGCGCCGACCCTGCAAAGCCATGGACCCAAGTTGCCAAAAAGGCACTGTCTAAGCTGGTAGTGGCTCCATAGTGGTGTGGGCTGTATTGGCATGAAATAGACTGGTCTGTCTGATCCAACTGAACCGATAATTGACTGGAAATGGCCTCGTTCGTGTCCTTGGAGACCGTTTCCAGCCATTCAAGGACTTCATGTTTCCAAACAACCATGAAATTTTTTATCGATGACAATGCGCTATGTCAGTGGACCACAGTTGTTTGCGATTGGTCTGAAGACCGTTCTGGACAGTTCTAGCGAATAATTTGGTCATCCACATCGCCCGACATGAATCCCATAGAACATTTTTGGGACATAATCGAGAGATCAATTCGTGCAAAAAATCCTGCAATGGCAACATTTCCCCAATTATGTATGGATATTGAGGCAGCATAGCGCAATTTTTCTGCAGAGGACTTCCAACGACGTGTCCACCCCAAATGGAACTGCTGTAAACGCCGGGAAAAAGGATATCAGAAGGCATCCTATGACTTTGCCATCTCAGTGTGTATCGTATATTCATCAAGACAACAAAGAAGTCGTGGTGGCTTAAGAAACGCAGTCCCTTAGGTTCCGAAATTGTTGGAGATTGGTTTCAGGAACGCTCCACACGAAGGCTCATGGCCGCAGTATTGAGAAAATTTGGCATGACATTGAGCAACATGTGCGTGCCTTAGACCCAACTCCAACCCATGAAATAAAACTCAATAAACAGGTGGTCAAAACTGCACATCAATAACCATATGTGTGCATCAGTACATATACACGACATATTCACAATGATGATCTGGTAACACGGCATTTTGCAGAAAAAATTATGTTCCCGTATCATGTTGTAATTGAGGCATTAGATAACTTTCAAGCATTTTCGAGTACTATATGCCAATTTCAGTTGACCCGAAAAAAACGAAAGGACCGTGAATGTTGTTTCAGTTTATAGCACAAAAACCATTTACCTCAGGCAAGTCCCGCATATGCTCGATTACATGACGTGGTTTCTGCTCACCCCATATCTGAGCATTATGGCGATTCACTTTACCGCAGGTATGGAAGGAGACTTCGTCAATGAGCAAAGTTGTTTCTTTTAAAAAAAAAATAAAGAAAATCGTCTTTAGCCTGCATTTTGCTAAACATTTCTACACAAGACTTAGCTCGTTTTTCTTTGTCACTGCCTCATAAGGTTTGCAGTAATTCCAGTTTGAAGAGCGTGAAAGACAGGCGTTTCCGCAAACCCTTCCGTAATGTAGCACTGTGCGTATTCAATTCCAAGCGGCCACATCTCGTTGATTCACCCTAACTACGAATGCAAGGCTGCCCAACTCGTTCAGTTGCTGTGTCGGAGACTACTGGCCGACCACGACCTGGCATCCTATGTGCTACACAACCACTATCAAGGAAATTATTGTACCAATTAATAACAGTTTGTCTTTGAGGTGGTGGCTTAAGATATCTAGTCCTGAATTGCGTCTGAACTGTAGTAGCGGATTTAGATTCTTGAAACCATAAACAACACTGTTCTACGACTACATGATATCTGTTGGAATAGCTCATTCACACGTGCCATCTAGCGGAAGCATCGGTAAGTAACATTGTCAGCAGGGAATAAAACTTGAAGATTTACTGTATTGAGTCCTACATTAAACATTTCTGGAACTTATTTACGCTTTTTGCAATTAAAGGTTACTTTTGTATAACTAATTTATAAAAACCCTGTACATTGGTGACCAACTGTACTAGGCACAGCCGTCTAGTAGCGTGTAGCATCCCTTGTGGTCTTAAAAAAGGGGGCGACGCATTGTGGCATGCACTGCACGAGACGCTGATAACGGTGGGGTTGTTGTTGTGGTCTTCAGTCCTGAGACTGGTTTGATGCAGCTCTCCATGCTACCCTATTACGGTGGGGAGCTGTGCTGATATGAAGCTGTTCAACTCCGCATATGGATCGGTTGGAGTTGGGTCTAAGTCACACACATGTTGCTCGATGTCATGCCAAATTTCCTCAATATTGCGGCCATGAGCCCTCGTGTGGAGCGTTCGTGAAACCATTCTGCACCAATTTCGGAACCTGAGGGACTGCAATGACTTGGACCCGCCAGGATAGCCGAAAGCGCTAACACGCTGCCTCCTGGACTCGGGTGGGCGCGCTGGCCCCGGATCGAATCCGCCCGGCGGATTACCGAAGAGGGCCGGTGTGCCGACCAGCATGGATGTGGTTTTTAGGCGGTTTTACACATTCCGCTAGGTGAATACCGGGCGGGTCCCCACGTTCCGCCTCAGTTACACGACTTGCAGACATCTCAACACGCTCGCACTATTCCATTAATTACACTCGACGCAGACAGTAGAGGTACACTAATTCCATCCCAGAGGGTACGGGGTGGCGGCAGGTAGGGCATCCGGCCACCCCTTTCCACTAACCTTGCCAAATCCGTTCCTAACAATGCCAACACTGCGTCAGTGGTGGACATGGCACCAGTGAAAGAAAGAAAGAAAGGGACTGTGTTGACTTGATGAAGTTCCAAGTTGACTGTGGATATTGCTAAGCAAATAAACTAATACACAGGCAATATGTTCCTGTATTGTTCTCCGCTGAGGTCGATGCAGAGGTATCAGGAGCTGCTTTCCATTCCTTGTGAACAACCCGCACACGAGAATACCAGTACATAGTGCCTGAACACAGGCCTGTCGTCAGCGGCATATAACGTCCCGTTCTATTTTCTACGTACTTGAACTCTGACGCCTGTGTGTACCAAAATGTAGCGTGATACGCCAGTTCATGCTTCGAGCACCCACTGCTGGTGTGCCTGCACCCTTGTGCCTTTGTTCTCTTTGACGTGTAGTGAAAAGTGTAACCTCCCAACAGTAAAAGAATAATTATGTATATTGCATTTACATTTATTGTAACCTCCCCAGAGTAAAAAATACCTTCCGATAGTAAAAATATAATTATTTATATCATTCACATTCAGTGTAACCTAGCAACAGTAAAAAAATAATTAAGTATATAGCATTCACATTTTAGCGTGACCAACTAACAGATAAATTTCGTAACCTACCAACAGTTTATTATTCCATAACCTCACAATAATAACGCGACTAGCCTCTCAATAAAATTGTGGCTCATTTATAGCCTTTCAATAACTGACTGTGAATTTAAACTGGTAAACTTTGGACGTCAGCAGTGCTGCGTCATGGCCCTGAAAATTCACTCTGAATAAATTGAAAACTCTTACCTCAATAAAGTCACCGGATAACGCGTATATATCTGCCCCTATAAGAAATTTTTCTGGCACAGCCCAGTGCAATGCTGGCCGATAGATTTGTCATGTATAAAAAGAACAACTGTTTTTTTGTTTTTTTTGTTGCAATAATCGGGATGACTATGGATTGGAGAAATTAGTAAATTCTTTAAATTGAGATGAATAGTTGTCAACAGTTAATTTTTATAAGAAAGATTTTTATTAAGAGATTTTTAAAACATTTACGTGGGACATGATATAACAATAACACATATGCGCAAGGCTGCTTTTACCTTATCCTACAATGCTCAGGCTCCGCCATCACTCCCCACGACTGGCCCAGCCAACCCCATACACACGACTGCTAGCCACTACTTACTCCTACTGCTACACAGTTCCTACTGCATACAACACTGCTCTCTGGCCTGAGATTTTCTTATAGCTTACATATCGCAGACAGCGCGTGAGCAATCCATCGAAATCTGCTCGAGTGCGCTAGCGACAAATTCCTTAGTCATGGACCTCTTACAACAGAGGTATGGGTACGGTCGGAGGCTTATGTACCGCATAGTGATGCAACGGTTCGAAATAGTATGACTGCTCACCCGGTGGTTTGAACGACCAACATTGAACTGGCGAGTGATTTTCTGAACTCTGGCCCGTCTATCCGTATTTATAATCGGCAATAATATACGGCGAACACTCTTATCGACAAGTTGTTGTTCACGGCAGCTGGTTCCGCCAACAGTGCACACTGTACAGGGTGTTTGAAAAACTACTCCCTAGTTTTAAGCATGAATGTAATGCGAAAAGTAATGAAAAATTACATCAATGAGTGCATATCATGAAAGAAAATTCCTTTCAGTTTTGTTTAGTGTTAGTAGACTTCAACGTGGAATCCATTCGTTGCCCTGCATACGTCGACACGATATTCCACTTCCCGCCACGTAATCACCAACAATTCAGGTGTAACTGTCCCAACCGCCGCAAAGATTCTTTCCCGTAAATGATTGATGTCTCTGATCTTTCCACTGTACACAACATTTTTTGTGTGGCCCCAAAATGAAAAGTCCAGTGGGATTAAGTCTGGCCAACGTGGTGGGCAAGTTATTGGGCAGCCCTGCCTATCCACCTTCACGGAAAGCTGGTATCAAGAGCCCGCACATGGTTACTGTAATTAGGTGGCGTGTAATCTTCTTAGAAAAACACAAGTTCCTTTTCCGCCTCAGTATCGTCCATTTGGGGAAAGACGTACTCTGTCAACATGTCACAGTAAACGTTCCCGTTCATCGTTTTTTTCTACAAAAATGAAAGGACCAATCACACGATCTTCCATCAAACCGCACCAGACATTAACTCTGGAGGAGTCACGCTGATGCTGAATAACCTCATGTGGCTGCTCAACCCTGCAGATTCTGCAGCTATGACAATTAACACACTGCGCTTTGTGTTACGGAGTACACATTGTTGCTGAGTTGCTCTGCACTGCACTGCACGCACGCCTGGACTGAACTGAGGGAACAGAGGAAAAACACAGCACTGGCGCCGTCTCACTGTCAAGCAGACATGCTAACTGCAGGGGAGCCAAACTTGGAGAGTAGATGGAAAAAACACCACAAACTAGAATAGTGTATGTCACATTGTACAGATTCTAGAACACATTAAAACTAGGGAGTTCTTTGTCAAACACACTGTACAGGGTGAGCATTAATAAGACCAGTAGACCGCAGGGACGATTTTCTGACTGAAAATGAATATGGTTGAGTGAACATGTGTCTGGGAATGGATGGTGAGCGTGCAACGACAACAAATAGTTCCGGAACGCAGTAAAGAGCTGCATCGCATCCACGTTCACACGTCGCAAAATGGAGTGCTGCGCTCTTTCGAACTTTCTGGCCTCTCTCTAAACAGAGTCACAGGCGTCGTGAACACGCTGTTGAAGGCTCTCCTCTTCAGGAACAAGTTTAGCATCCACAACGCTTTTCATATGCCCCGAGAGGTAACCATCCAGGGGGTTTAAGTCCGGAGATTATCAGGTCATGCTACAGGCCCTCTGCGTCCTATTCAACGTCTGGGGAAGATGCTTTGGATGTGTCGGCGAACTGTAATGCGGAAGTGAGGTGGTGCTCTGTGATGCAGAAACCTCATAACCTATCTTCTTGCCAAAGCCACATTCTTAAGTAGCCCAGGCAGAGTATTCCGCAGGAAAAACCAGGTACGTTCCTCGGTCGAGGCGTTGTGGAATAATAACCGGTCCAAGTATGTGGTCGCCGAGAATCCTTGACCACACATTGACGCTGAACCGATGCTGATGAGACGTCTCCACCAATCCCCGAGGATTGTCTGTAGCGCACAGGTGACGATAAAGCAGATTGAAGATGCGAGTTCTGGTAAACGTTGCTTCGTCGGTAAAGATGATTGATGCCAGAAATTCCATAATTGTGATGGTCTGGTGCAAACACCATAGACAAAATCTTTCCCGTAGAGGGAAATCCGTTGCTGTTAATCCTTGCACTCGTTACAGGTGCTAGGGATAGTAGCGGTTATCACGAAGGATACACATAATCGCGCTTTGACTTACATCATGTTAGGGGGCCACTTGCCTCGAGCTTGTACAAGGGTTCGTCCAAGTACCCTGTAGAAAACGGTCCACTACATCTGGTGTACGCATAGTTCGCAGCCTTCCTGCACGTTCGTCTGTACGAAAGGACCCATGATCAAATGGTTCAAATGGCTCTGAGCACTATGGGACTTAACATTTGACGTCATCAGTCCCCTAGAACATAGAACTACTTAAACCTAACTAACCTAAGGGCATCACACACATCCATGCCCGAGGCAGGATTCGAACCTGCTACCGTAGCAGCAGCGCGGCTCCGGACTGAAGCACCTACAACCGCTCGGCCACAACGGCTGGCAACCCAAGATCACACAAAGGCCCAAAATGGGGTTAAAATGTTGTGTGATGTGGCTTGTGTCTGTGAGGGGTCTTCTTTGGTACAGGTATGGTGCCTCTCGACCGTTTCTATCTGCTTGGCCGTACACAAACACCATCTCACCTTGTTCCCAACATGAATACCGGATAACTCTGCTGCTTATTGTACGCTGCTACAAATAATCAACTCTCGGCAATTGGTCAAAGGAACTTTCATTGCTCAGCGCCATCTACTGTGGCAACGATTCGTTTTTGGACATTTCATAGAACCTTTTTTCCTCCATTTCCTGTAAAAAAAACCGTTCCTAGAGTTTGTCGATTTTATTAATGTACACCCCATAAATTAGTGCATTCGTCATGGAAATGGAGAGTTCCATGTGTCGGGTATTGCCGATCTCGTCGGGATCAGATGCGCTGACATCGCGCGTCTTGCCCTTCCTGCGCCCGATCTCAAGATCGAAGTCTAGTGCCAATTACAAGGCCATTCCAGACACGTGACTGGCTGAATTGTCTCATTCTGTGATGACAGGATTCGCTCTCTCCAGAATTGCAGCTATGTCTGATTTAATGACCAAGTGAGATGGCGCATTGGTGGTTTGCACACTGGACTTGTATTCGGGAGGACGAGGTTTCAAATCCGCGACTGTCCATCCAGATTTAGATTTTCCAAGATATCACTAAATCGCTGAAGGAAAATGCCAGGACTGTTCGATCGAAAGTGTACGGTCGATTTCCTTCCCCGTCCTTAACCAATACGAACTTTCGCTCCTTCTCTAATGAGCCTGTTGTCGTTGGAATGTCACACCCTAATCGTCCCTTTTTTATAATGTAATTATTCGTGAATATAGTTTATTTAATCATCTTTACTTGTTATCAAAGTCTTCCGCCCATTTAGTACTTTACCTACTGGTAAACAACCCAAATTGGCATCCATGCAATGTAAGTGTATGATTGGCACAGTGAGCGATCACCTATGAGTACCGTATGTTATAGACAAATCACTGAATGCCAACGTACATCTATATTTCCTAACACGGGGTCTTCTACTAACGCTTGATAACATTCCATTACAGGCAAAGAGGAGCATGTGGCATCAGCAAGACATATTGCTGCAAACGGCCATCAGTTTAAATCTGTCTAGGAAAGGATCAAGTACAGCTGCGGTTGATACAGATACTGTGCTGGCGGTTGATACAGATACTGTGCTGGCGATCTGATGCGTCGGACAGTGCTCCAGTAGTAAAACGATGATATCTCATCGCGCTTTATCCTTTCAACAAACACCATTCATACCAATCGTCTCTACTTTCCGTTCCATAAAAAAGGCATTATTTTATTTTAGGCATGTGCACGCGCTGCTGTGAGACATATTTTCCTTTATTGATGGAATTTCGTTGTAGGGTATCTTTGTGAATCGTTGAGTGTAGTTAAAATCTGTGAGAACAGCAGATCAACTGGACACCTCACTTCTGACTAAAAAACACCAGAGGTCGTAATCGGGCGACTGAGCATGTGGAAGAATGGAGGAGATAGCCCATCAACTTAGAGGAATCACCGAAGGAAACGTGATGTCGTAATGAAAAACTGTAGTTTTTATACAGATATCACAGTTTCCTGCGAGTAACTTATTTATTATACCACCACGCGTATGTGGTTCACACCAACATCTTTCAGGTGGGAAATCACTAATACTAGACATTCAACTGCGTAACTCTCCTCCTGAAAATGATGGTGTGACCCGTCGAAGCGCGTTGTGGTATAATAAATGGCTTGTAAGAACTTTATTTGTCTTTAATTATCAGTCACAGTCGTTAAGGTGCCGGCTTTTATGGACGAAATACCGTAAGTACCTAAGAAGATCTATGGCGCCATTCGTAGCATATTTCGCTTTAGGCATGTAAGGGGGAAGTCAAGAAACATTAGTGTGCGGACGGATGCATTTAGACAGATGTCCATACCAAGTTCTTTGAAACCGGCATACTAATCTCAGAAGTTTATGCTTGGCAGCATTGTTGCGTTACTAACTATTATCACGTGGTATTAGAACAAAATATCAAAACAATCCAAATGAGCTTGACCATTTATCGGATCAGTAGACGGCCGTGGCAGCCCAGTTAACCATTTGGCGTTTTTAATTTACGTTTTACACACATTTTCACTTATATTTAGCATGTTACTGTAACTCATCATACAATTTCATCTTTTTCCACATTTAACTTATGTTTCAAGAAGCCTGTCCGTACATCAGAGATAACGCGAGAGTAATAGGGAACAGTACTCACAGTGAGATATTGTGCGAGATGGAAACCTGCACATTCCCTGCCACGTGAGAAAAAGGGAAGACGAATGGTTCAGGTGCTTGTGTGACTACCTCACCCGAGAGCAAAAGTCGACTTAAGACGCAGACGCCTTCTCGCACTGGAGGATGCTGGCTGCCGCCACTCTGCGCAGGAAGAGGAACTTTATGTGACGTGACCGAGAAGTGCACTGACGTCTGACATCCCAAGGAGCTGACAGCCAAAGCAACTTTTCCATTTCAATTCTCCTAACTTCGCCGCGCTATTTCCTTTGTGGTCTCTCCTTCCGTGAGTTTCGGAACGGAGCATCGAATCGCTAGTGCTGGCTCTACTCTTTATGTATACGTACACAACGTGCGATCGTCACACACGATTTTAATACACTACTGGCCATTAAAATTGCTACACCAGGAAAAAATGAAGATGATAAACGAGTATTCATTGGACAAATATATCATACCAGAACTGACATGTGATTACATTTTCACGCAATTTGTGTGCATAGATCCTGAGAAATAAGTACCCAGAACAACCACCTCTGGCCCTAATAATGGCCTAGATACGCCTGGGCATTGAGTCAGAGCTTGGGTGGCATGCACAGGTACAGCTGCCCATGCAGCTTCAACACGATACCACAGTTCATCAAGAGTAGTCACTGGCGTATTGTGGCGAGCCAGTTGCTCGGCCACCATTGACCAGACGTTTTCAGTTGGTGAGAGATCTGGAGAATGTGCTGGCCAGGGCAGCAGTCGAACATTTTCTGTATCCATAAAGTCCCGTACATGACCTACAACATGCGGTCGTGCATTATCCTGCTGAAATGTAGGGTTTCGCTGGGATCGAATGAAGTGTACAGCCATGGGCCGTAAAACATCTGAAATGTCACGTCCACTGTTCAAGGCGCCATCAATGCGAACAAGAGGTGACCGAGACGTGTAACCAATGGCACCCCATACCATCAAGCTAGGTGATACGCAAGTATGGCGATGACGAATACACGCTTCCAATGTGCGTTCACCGCGATGTCGCCTTCACCGCGATGTCGCCAAACACAGATACGACCATCATGATGCTGTAAACAGGACCTGGATTCATCCGAAAAAATGACGCTTTGCCATTCGTGCACCCAGGTTCGTCGTTGAGTACACCATCGCCGGCGCTCCTGTCTGTGATGCAGCGTCAAGAGTAACTGCAGCCATGGTCTCCGAGCTGATAGTCCATGCTGCTGCAAACGTCGTCGAACTGTTCGTGCAAATCGTTTTTGTCTTGCAAACGCCCCCATCTGTTGAATCAGGGATCGAGACGTGGCTGCACGATCCATTACAGCCATGCGGATAAGATGACTATCATCTCGACTCCTAGTGATACGAGGCCGTTGGGATCCAGCACGGCGTTCCGTATTACCCTCCTGAACCCTCCGATTCCATATTATGCTAATAGTCATTGGATCTCGACCAACGCGAGCAGCAATATCGCGATACGATAAACCGCAATCGCGATAGGCTACAATCCGACCTTTATCAAAGTCGGAAACGTGATGGTACGCATTTCTCCTCCTTACACGAGGCATCATAACAACGTTTGACCAGGCAAAGCCGGTAAACTGCTGTTTTTGTATGAGAAATCGGTTGGAAATTTTCCTCATGTCAGCACGTTGTATGTGTCGCCACCGGCGCCGACCTTGTGTGAATGCTCTGAAAAGCTAATCATTTGCCTATCATAGCATCTTATTCCTGTCGGTTAAATTTCGCGTCTGTAGCACGTCATCGTCGTGCTTTAGCAATTTTAATGGCCAGTAGTGTATATGTGTGGCTACCCTGACAACCTTCCATCGATTGCTCAGTTCCTTCACTTTTGTGAAATTCTTAATACAACTCACACTTTGCCGTCTTTATTGGACTAACACAACACCTCTGTGGTCTGTAATCTCATTGTAATCGTTTGGCAATGTAATACGAGAAACAGCTCTTAAAATACTCAGTGCTTCTGTACCTACCTGCTTTCTAATCCAGTCACTCATTCGCTTCCACAACTGCAATTTCATCTGTGTACACATACACATTTTATCAGCACACCGATTAAGACTTTTTGACTCGCTGCCGGGTGGAGCAGAGTTCTAAGGCATGTTGAGACTAAACTATTTGAATCACTTGGGGTGAATGTCAGGAGATTCATTAAACAGGGCTATCGTCCATTACTTTTGTCACCTGTCTCTAACGGTGCTAATATTTAGACTTTGATAACCTTAACTTCGAAGAAACAATCTCTAACTTTTATCCTCATTTTACGCTGAGCGCTGCTGCTGTATCACGTTGTGTTTATATTGTCATGACTATGGAAAGGAGACAGCACTCGTATGTAGCTTATTCTTCGCATGTAGGACATCATACGCCAAGGTGACAAAAGTCATGGGAGACCTCGTAAAATTGTGTCGGGCCGCCTAATGCCTAGGGTAGAGCAGTAGCTCGACGTGGCATGGACTCAAGAAGTCGTCGTATGAAACGTCCCGTTAGAAAAATTACGAATGACTGTGCTGGTAAACTTCTACGTTATTTGATTTTCAAACAGCTGAGCAAAACTGAACGTACTCACACATTTCTCTCTTTACTTATTCTGATCATCGCTAAACTGACACAATATTTTTAGCGCAACGCAATCTGACTTTCAATAATCGCTAAAAATGAATGACCCTGACTAACAATAACTTATACCGTTCATGAATCACTTACCTCACAAAAATCTTCGTTACTCGAACTACTGCAATACAGCGAGCGCCAATACTGCCAGCTAAATAGATTATAGCTACTGAAGGCACTAACTATTGATAGTCATAGTTAGCAATTGAAAGATTTTAATAGGGAACAAACAATGTATTTACCTTAATAATGTTCAAAAGTCGTCATATATATCTATCAATTCATTACAACCATCTTTGCACATTTCCTTTTTCTGGCAGACACACGTCCAGATCGTCCGCTTATAGTAACATCTCAAAACTCTGGCATCTCTCTCTCTCTCTCTCCACATGCACCATTATTGGCGGCTCACCTCCAACTCAGCAACGCTACGCGCTGTTCACATCCAACTGCCCAACACTACACAAGCGAATATTTCAACAATGAATCCAACCAACCACAGACTGCACACAGCGCATACAGTGATTTTCATACAGAGCACTACGCTGCGTTACCAAGATAAAAACCTGAACAGCCTACTTACAGTTAGAAGTCCCGTGCAGAAATATTGCTATGTTGCCTCTATAGTCGTCCATAATTGCTACAGTATTGCCGGTACACGATTTTGTGCACGGACTGACCTCTCGATTACGTCCCACGAATGTTCGATGGGATTTATGTCGGGCAACCTTGGTGGCCAAATCATTCACTCGAACTGTCTAGATGTTCCTCAAATCATTTGCGAACAACTGTGACCCGGAACGTGGCGCATTGTCACCCGTGAAAGTTCCGTCGTTGTTTGGGACCATGAAATCCACGAATGGCTGCAAATGCTCTACTCCAGTCAATGATCGTTTCAGTTGGGACAGAGGATCCGATTGATTCAATGTAAACACAGCCCTTACCACTTTTTGCCACCACCAGCTTCCACAGTGCCTTGTTGAGGACCTAGATCCATGGTTTCATAGGATTTGCGCCACACTTGTATCCTATTATCAGGTCTTACCAAGTGAAATCGGAACCCACCTGACCATACCACGGTTCTGCAATCGTGCAGGATCCAACCGTTTGGTCTCGACCCTAGAAAGGGTCGTGCCATTAGCAAAGGCACTCGCGTAGGTCCTCTGTTGCCACAGCCCGTTAACGTCAAATTTCGCCGCACTCTTCTAACGGATACGTTCGTCGTACGTCTCACCTTGATTTCTGCATTTATTTAACGCAATGTTGCTTGTCTGTCAGCACTGACAACTTGACGCAAATGTCGCTGCCCTCGGTCTTTGAGTGATGGCTATCGGCCACTGCGTTATCCGTGGTGAGAGGTAATGCCTGAAATTTGGAATTCTCGGCACACTCTTGACTTATGGATCTCGGAATATTGCACTCCCTTAACGATTTCCGAAATGCAATGTCCCATGCTTCTAGCTCCAACTACCATTCTGCGTTCAGAGTCTGTTAATTCCCGTGGTGCGGCCATAAGCACGTCGGAAACTTTTTCACATGAATCGCCTGAGTACAACTGGAAGCTCCGCTTATACACTGCCCTTTTATACCTTGATATTACCGCCAGCCGTATATGTGCATATCGCCATCCCATGCTTTTTTGTCTCCTAATTGTAGACTAGAGCTGGGCAGTCCGAGAACTGAGAACTGACAATTTCTCGATTCCGCAGTGGTCTGTGGGTACTTGTAAAATGACTTCCAATATTCGAATATCGCATCTGATTATAAGACCTCCCATTACACGTTTGCTGATTGGCTAGTGTCGGTACCGCTAGAGACCTGGAATAGAACAGTCAGGTGTTTTCTGTTGGCGTAACAGCTCATTGACATGTTTCCAGCTGCCTCTTACGATGAAAATTTTGTCAAAGCTTTTCACTTGGTATACCAAAATGAATGTTACACTGAAAGATGTAACTGAAAAAAGATATTGGAATTTCCTTACAAAACCAGGAGAATAAATTTGTAAATTTGAAATAAATAATAAATTTAAATGAACATTGTCTGTAATGGGTTCGTCCAAAACTTACGGACAAAGACTACATAGCAAGGAAAAAATTCTAAGCCTAAAACAAGGCTTTTATGTTTTTGTGCAAAAAGTAAAATGCTACCCGAAAAGCAAACCTGAGGAACGGAAATACCTTTGATTCATTTTCATCCATATAGATGCAGCAAATGACATGAAATCCAACATTACGGATGCAGGCACATTGGTTAAAAGTACTGGAACTGATAACGTTACAAGCTCAGCGAGCTACGTGGCTGAAGTATCAGTTGCCCCTGGCTGCTAGGCTAGGCTCGTAACCAGACAATGACGGTCCTCTACTAAAGAGAGCTCGAATTTGCCTATCAATATCATTGATGAAGCCAAGCTTAATGTCTCCATCGGACTGACAGATTGCTATCAGTACCGTAATATGCCCTGCAGAGAAGGGTCGGTGTGCAGTCTTGTGTAAAGGGACAAATATTGATGGCGATGAGCAGTTGACAACGAGGATTCTAAGAGGAGCACTGGATCCAGCACCACACAACTGATATATGTGAGAAACCTTTACAATTGAGACATGTACAAACAGACCACCTACTCACTTTATGGCCATAACTAACAAGGGAATGGTCCAGTCCGACCTGTTCAAACCTGCCCTGAAATTTTTCATCGCATGAGCAACATGGCAAGTTCATAACCAAACGATACGACCATTATGTCACATATTTTGATACTCGACAACTCACTCACTCAACAAAACCCGTACGGTACTCTTCGTTGACCTAGAATCATGAAATTTGGCAAGAAAGAAGGTTTTACAGTAGAAGTGAAGGAAAAAATGCTAAAATTATTTATTTGTAATTATATCATGCCAATAAATATTTTTGTCATTTTTTATCCATCTATCTGTCTGTTCGTCTGTTAAGACCCTTTTTTCTCTGAAACCTGTCACCGAATCAAATTCAAATTTATTTCACATATTAAGGTCTATAGCCTCTTGGCGGTGTAAAAAATTTAAGCTACTAAGTCAATGCGTCCAAAAGATTGGACTATTTAAGTCACATGTTTTGAAACTCACAACCTCACTCATCGAAACCTATAGACCTGTATTGACCTAGAATCATGAAATTCGGCAAGAAATAAACAAGGTTTCTCAGTACAAGTAAAATAAAAATCTGAAGCTTGGTACACTGTATTGTGTCATATAAAAAAATCTTTTTGCTATTTGAACATACATCGCATTCATCAACTGTCAGAAGCATAACAGTTTAACATTACTACATACAAAAATAAAATGTAGCTTACACTCGTGTTTCAGCAAGTAAATAAGAATGTTTCATTAAATCTTCTGCATCTACTTATACGAGGTGTGTCTGAAAAGTTTTAAGAATGTATCCGCTACTGGTTTGGCGGGCAGGTACACGGAGGGTGGGGAGTGAGTCATTGCCTTGTCCCTGAATGCCCTCTGACAGGAAACTACGTTTCCTTAATTCAGTTCGTTATGGCAGCTGGTTGAGTGTAGATCTGTTAGGGCTTTATGTCGGAGTCTGTCTGCGTAAAAATTGACATAAAAACGGAGCAACAAGTTTGGGAGAAATTTTGTTTTAAAACCAGGAAATCAACTTCTGAGACTTACGAACTATTAAAAACAGCTTTTGGAGATAACTGTATGAGCCAGACAAATTTTTTTGCTGGTTCAACAGATTTAAAAATGGCCGCAAATCATTTGAAGATGAACCACGGTCGGGCCGTCCTTCCACCTCAAAAACGAATCAAAATGTGAGAGTTCGCGACTTAATGAGCTTTGATCGTAGACTTACAATTAGAGAGATGGTTGATGAACTTAAGTTTCTATCAAGTTTAGTCAGTTTTAGCTGAAGATCTGAACATGCGTCGAGTGTCCCCAAAATTCATTCCAAAAGTGTTGTAAAGTGACCAGCGACAATACCAACTTGAAGTGTACGAAGAACTGCTTAATCTGATTAAAAATGACACAGATTTGTTAAATAGGGTAATTGCAGGTGACAAACTATGGGTATATGGATAGGATCCTGAAACCAAAGTGCAGTCGCCAGTGGAAGACTCCAGGTTCAGCAAGACTGAAAAAAGCACGGCAAAGTCATACGAAGGTGAAGACAATGTTCGTAATTTATTTTTCATTCTACCGGTATTGTGCATCTTGAATGTACCCCTGGAGGACAGTCAATTAACCAGGAATACTACAAATGTATCCGTGAGCGTTTGCGCAAAAAGGTGCTGAAGAAAAGACCTACTTTGTGGAAAGACAGGAGTTGGGAGCTACACCATAACAATGCTCCGATTCATCGTGCCTTCTCCAGCGTTGAATTTTTGACCAAGCTCAAAATTCCTGTGCTTCCACAACCGCCATATTCCCCTGATTTGGACCCGGCGGACTTCTACCTGTTTCCTAAACTGAAATTTTCACTGAAAGGCAAGCGATTTGACTCGATTGAAGACATCCAGGCAAATACGGAGAGCGTCCTTAACGCACTTCAGGAAAAAAATTCAAGGAATGTTTCCAAAAGTGGAGACATCGCTGGAGTCGGTGAGTTCAGTCAGAAGGGGACTATTTTGAATGAGATGCATCACAGTATCATTTAAGTACCATCATTGTACAAGCCCATTCTTAAAACTTTCCAGTCACGTCACATATAAACTGAAGTACCCTGCTCACTTCTTCTTTATCTCCAGGCTAGTGTGAGAAACTACTGTAAAGATTTCGATAAGGTCTTAGAATTACCAGGACCAATATCTCACTGAACCCTCAGTGAGTGAGTCCTACTCACACTTCACATTTTTTTTTTTAAAATACATTAAGTGTGCCTTATCAGCCAAAACTTTGACAGTGTGTTTCTTTCGGTGTATCCTTCCCGTGTGAAAAATTTCAAGGCAGGTTTCGACGTATCGGACTGGACCATTCCCTTGTAAGAAAACATCCCAGTGACCTACTTGTTGTACCATATGTGGTTAGAAGCGTTAACATCAGCACAACAAATAAGGGCCTAACCAGTGTAAATACTCATCATTTCTAGTCGGAGGTGTTCCATTCTGGCAGCATTATCACCGAGGAGATGGCTACACCAAATGACTTGGCGCTATGGTTCTGCAAGCAGCCATCACAAGTTAATATTAAATGTAAATGAATATTGAAACTTCCTGACATTAAAACAGTGTACCATACCGAGACTGGAACTCGGGACCTTCGCCTTTCGCGCAGGCAAGTGCTCTACCGACTGAACTACCCAAGCGCTATTCACCGACCCGTCCTCGCTGCTGTGACCGTCCACTTCAGATATCGCGGCGCCTACTGCATTGGTATCCCACTTTGTGTCCAACCAACACGAGGTGGCTGCATCGCAGGGCGTATATTCACCAGGAAAACCTGCGTCGTCTGTGTTGTCAACACAAATACCAGGGTTATTCGGAAAGTAAGGAACGATCGTTCGCAAAATGAAAACCACAGTGAAAATCCGATGAAGTTTTGCAAAGGTGTGTTGGTCAGTGTGTCTAGTATACCAGTCGATCGCATTACGTCGTTCTTTTTTAGTTCTGAGCACACAGGGAGAACATAAAGATACCTAGAACAGTAGTGTCTCCCGCCAAGTACGAAGGCCTGGTGAGAAATTTCGCCTGAAGCTATGCAGCCAACATTACACAACTGCCGTGCATTCTCTTCTTCAAGACAATTCTCAGCCGCATTCTGCAGGGACAATGAAGATGCTCTTTTGCACGTTTTCAATTGGAAATGTTTGAGTACCCACAATACAGCCCGTAATTGTCTTCCTCTGAGTTTCATCTCTGCTCACATGAACCGCTGGCTATGAAGACAACATTTTGGCAAAGACAACGAGCTGTAGACCAGCGTAGAGAATTGGCGGAAAGCACTGGCGGCTGCCTTCTATAACGAGGGTATTGGAAAGTTGGTACAACGCTACGACAAACGTCTAAGTGGGATCGGCGACAATGGAGATAAGTAGGAGGAAGTTGTAGCTAACTGTTGCAAATAAAACAGTTTTGATTTTCACTGTGGTTTCCATCTCGCGACCAATCGTTCCTTAGCTTCCGAATAGCCCTCGTATTTACTGGCGGCCACAACACAACACCAGGTCTCCACCAACGTCCACCAAGGACCGCTACCCGTTCGCGGAGCCTGCAGAACAACTTCAGTAGAAGTCGCAGCTAGCCCAGGAACTACTTTGATAGAGCAGGCACGTGATCGCAAATAGTTCCGGCAGATACATCGGCCAAACAGGCTTTATAAGGAGGCGCACTGCTGGCAAAGGTCAGTTCGACGCACTGCTTGGAAGTATACCGAAGTGCCACCGCGGAAGCCACGGCCGGACTCCTCTTCTAGCTGGCCGAGCTCTTACAGATGGATTTGGTATAGTCGAAGAACCCGTTGACATTGTAGAATAGTTTGATTGTGATCTCTCCCCGTGAAGAGTCGGGTCTTTTCTGTTATTATTTGCCGGCCGGCGTGGCCGAGCGGTTCTAGGGGCTTCAGTCGGGAACCGCGCGATCGCTACGGTCGCAGGTTCGAATCCTGCCTTGGGCATGTATGTATGTGATGTCCTTAGGTTAGTTGGGCTTAAGTAGTTCTAAGTTCTAGGGGACTGATGACCTCAGATGTTAAGTCCCATAGTGCTCAGAGCCATATGAACCATTTTTTGTTATTATTTGTTATTGTACATTTGTGACGATCCGCAGTTGGGATCTAGTCCGTTGTTCTTTTGGGAGATTGTATTATTGTTTCGTTTTGGTGAGTCAAATAAATTGTTTTCTGACTTGTGTTTTCCCGCATTTCTATTCTGCTAGCGCAGGTACTTCACTCACAGCACTACTTCTGCCATTACCTCATCTGCTACGTCGAAAACTTCACAGAATCTCTCCCGCGAATTTTAATCTGTCAGGAAGTTTCGTGTCAGCTCACACTCAGCTGCAGGGTGGAAATTTCACACTGAAAATGAACATTGACTGTAATGGTGCCTTCACCACCATCAGGCGCTTGAACCACCTCTTTGGACTTGGCGCTTCCCCACTGGTACGCCGCTTTCTGTCTCACTCCAGCGACAGCAGACTTCTGCCTTGGAGGTCAGCCTTTCGAGACCAGGGTGGTGCAGCCCGCTCTGCTATGCTAATGCCGGTGTCCCGGTGCCACATGCCTTTGACAATAAGGACGAGTTCCACTTCTGAGAACTGGAATTCCCTGCGAGCATTACAGCGGGCCCCCGCGCCTCTGGCACGCCCTGCCGCAAGCAGCCGCGCCGCGCATAGCAGGTACACGTGCTGTAGCGCGGGCTCCCGGCTTCAGCATTCCTCCGGTCGCTTAGGTCGCAGCCGGCTTCCGGCCGCAGCGGTCCTCCGCATGTGTCCTCACCATGCGCCAGAGGGGTGCGAAGCAGCGCTACGAGTGTTGCAACTTGAGTCGGAATGAAATGTTTGACTATGGATGCTGTTTTCATGTTATGCCACAGTAGAGACCATCCTCTCCAACCGTACACTGACTCAGCAAATGAGCACCTAAACAGCCCTCCAGGGCAGAAGTCTACTGTGGCCAGAGCGAACTAGAAGGCGGTTCGCCAATGGCGATGTGCCAAGTCCAACGACGAGGATTTAAAGCCTGCACACAGATTGATGGTGGTGAAGGATCAAATCGAGTTGGCTACTTGCAGAACAATATTGTTCTGTCGCCGGGCACAGCCATCCCCTCGTGGTTGGTGCTGCCAGACTGCAAGATGGCATCTGTTCTTTCGGACAAGTCCGAAAGAACATATGCTATTAGTGACCGTGTAGCTCTCTAGAATGAAATTAACATTAAATCAATGCCATTAGCTGCTGACGGGCGTTGATATACATCAACGGGGACAGATTAAAATGTGTGCCCCGAGTGGGACTCGAACCCGGGACGTCCTGCTTACATGGCAGACGCTCTATACATTTATTTTTTTAATCTCAATTTGTTCGCTTTCGTTGGTTGCATCTACTCGGGGCGGACGTTGCAAGACATCCGTTTAAGTTCGTTATTGATCTATTGTCCCCCCCCCCCCCCCCATGAACCATGGACCTTGCCGTTGGTGGGGAGGCTTGCGTGCCTCAGCGATACAGATGGCCGTACCGTAGGTGCAACCACAACGGAGGGGTGTCTGTTGAGAGGCCAGACAAACGTGTGGTTCCTGAAGAGGGGCAGCAGCCTTTTCAGTAGTTGCAGGGGCAACAGTCTGGATGATTGACTGATCTGGCCTTGCAACATTAACCAAAACGGCCTTGCTGTGCTGGTACTGCGAATGGCTGAAAGCAAGGGGAAAATACAGCCGTAATTTTTCCCGAGGACATGCAGCTTTACTGTATGATTAAATGATGATGGCATCCTCTTGGGTAAAATATTCCGGAGGTAAAATAGTCCCCCATTCGGATCTCCGGGCGGGGACTACTCAGGAGGATGTCGTTATCAGGAGAAAGAAAACTGGCGTTCTACGGATCGGAGCGTGGAATGTCAGATCCCTTAATCGGGCAGGTAGGTTAGAAAATTTAAAAAGGGAAATGGATAGGTTAAAGTTAGATATAGTGGGAATTAGTGAAGTTCGGTGGCAGGAGGAACAAGACTTCTGGTCAGGTGAACACAGGGTTATAAACACAAAATCAAATAGGGGTAATGCAGGAGTAGGTCTAATAATGAATAGGAAAATAGGAATGCGGGTAAGCTACTACAAACAGCATAGTGAACGCATTATTGTGGCCAAGATAGACACAAAGCCCACACCTACTACAGTAGTACAAGTTTATATGCCAACCAGCTCTGCAGATGATGAAGAAATTGAAGAAATGTACGATGAAATAAAAGAAATTATTCAGATAGTGAAGGGAGACGAAAATTTAATAGTAATGGGTGACTGGAATTCGAGTGTAGGAAAAGGGAGAGAAGGAAACATAGTAGGTGAATATCGATTGGGGCTAAGAAATGAAAGAGGAAGCCGCCTAGTAGAATTTTGCACAGAGCACAACTTAATCATAGCTAACACTTGGTTTAAGAATCATGAAAGAAGGTTGTATACGTGGAAGAACCCTGGAGATACTAAAAGGTATCAGATAGATTATATAATGGTAAGACAGAGATTTACGAACCAGGTTTTAAGTTGTAAGACATTTCCAGGGGCAGATGTGGACTCTGACCACAATCTATTGGTTATGACCTGTAGATTAAAACTGAAGAAACTGCAAAAATGTGGGAAATTAAGGAGATGGGACCTGGATAAACTGAAAGAACCAGAGGTTGTACAGAGTTTCAGGGAGAGCATAAGGGAACAATTGACAGAAACAGGGGAAACACAGTAGAAGAAGAATGGGTAGCTTTGAGAGATGAAGTAGTGAAGGCAGCAGAGGATCAAGTCGGTAAAAGGGCGAGAGCTAGTAGAAATCCTTGGGTAACAAAAGAAATATTGAATTTAATTGATGAAAGGAGAAAATATAAAAACGCAGTAAATGAAGCAGGCAAAAAGGAATACAAACGTCTCAAAAACGAGATCGACAGAAAGTGCAAAACGGCTAAGCAGGGATGGCTAGAGGACAAATGTAAGGATGTAGAAGCTTATCTCACTAGGGGTAAGATAGATACTGCCTACAGGAAAATTAAAGAGACCTTTGGAGAGAAGAGAACCACGTGTATGAATATCAAGAGCTCAGATGGCAGCCCAGTTCTAAGCAAAGAAGGGAAGGCAGAAAGGTGGAAGGAGTATATAGAAGGTTTATACAAGGGCGAGGTACTTGAGGACAATATTATGGAAATGGAAGAGGATGTAGATGAAGACGAAATGGGAGTTACGATACTGCGTGAAGAGTTTGACAGAGCACTGAAAGACCTGAGTCGAAACAAGGCCCCCGGAGTAGACAACATTCCATTAGAACTACTGACGGCCTTGGGACAGCCAGTCCTGTCAAAACTCTACCAGCTGGTGAGCAAGATGTATGAGACAGGCGAAATACCCTCAGACTTCAAGAAGAATATAATAATTCCAATCCCAAAGAAAGCAGGTGCTGACAGATGTGAAAATTACCGAACTATCAGTTTAATAAGCCACGGCTGCAAAATACTAACGCGAATTCTTTACAGACGAATGGAAAAACTGGTAGATGCAGACCTCGGGGAGGATCAGTTTGGATTCCGTCGAAATGTTGGAACACGTGAGGCAATACTGACCTTACGACTTATCTTAGAAGAAAGATTAAGAAAAGGCAAACCTACGTTTCTAGCATTTGTAGACTTAGAGAAAGCTTTTGACAATGTTGACTGGAATACTCTCTTTCAAATTCTAAAGGTGGCAGGGGTAAAATACAGGAAGCGAAATGCTATTTACAATTTATATAGAAACCAGATGGCAGTCATAAGAGTCGAGGGGTATGAAAGGGAAGTAGTGGTCGTGAAGGGAGTAAGACAGGGTTGCAGCCTCTCCCCGATGTTATTCAATCTGCATATTGAGCAAGCAGTAAAGGAAACAAAAGAAAAATTTGGAGTAGGTATTAAAATCCATGGAGAAGAAATAAAAACTTTGATATTTGCCGATGACATTGTAATTCTGTCAGAGAAAGCAAAGGACTTGGAAGAGCAGTTGAATGGAATGGACAGTGTCTTGAAAGAAGGATATAAGATGAACATCATCAAAAGCAAAACGATGATAATGGAATGTAGTCGAATTAAGTCGGGTGATGCTGAGGGAATTAGATTAGGAAATGAGACACTTAAGTAGTTAAGTAGTTTTGCTATTTGGGGAGCAAAATAACTGATGATGGTCGAATTAGAGAGGATATAAAATGTAGACTGGCAATGGCAAGGAAAGCGTTTCTGAAGAAGAGAAATTTGTTAACATCGAATATAGATTTATGTATCAGGAAGTCATTTATGAAAGTATTTGTTTGGAGTGTAGCCATGTATGGAAGTGAAACATGGACGATAACTAGTTTGGACAAGAAGAGAATAGAAGCTTTCGAAATGTGGTGCTACAGAAGAATACTGAAGATAAGGTGGATAGATCACGTAACTAATGAGGAGGTATTGAAGAGGATTGGGGAGAAGAGAAGTTTGTGGCACAACTTGACTAGAAGAAGGGATCGGTTGGTAGGACATGTTTTGAGGCATCAAGGGATCACAAATTTAGCATTGGAGGGCAGCGTGGAGGGTAAAAATCGTAGAGCGAGACCGAGAGATGAGTACACTAAGCAGATTCAGAAGGATGTAGGTTGCAGTAGGTACTGGGAGATGAAGCAGCTTGCACAGGATAGAGTAGCATGGAGAGCTGCATCAAACCAGTCTCAGGACTGAAGACAACAACAACAATTGATCTATTAACTCAGTTTCTTTTATTACAGAGGGCTGCTAACCCTCTGACCGAACAATCCATCTGAGCCACCGAGGGTACAGAGGATAGTACGATTGCAGGGATTTATCGCCGGCACGCTCCCCGTGAGACCCACAGTCTCAACGTATAGTCCATACACTAGATTCGTTGTGCCTGTGCCATTATACCCATTAATCGCGGCAGACAATCCACCGAGTCCCGTAAGAGTTCAGGCAAATCGTGTGCATTCGCACTGAAGAAAGTCATCAGCCGGTTAGCCTTAAACGATATGAAGATGGCATCTGTTCTTACGGACACGTCCGCCGCGAGTAATGGGTATAATGGCACGGGCAGTACGAATGTAGTGTATGGACTATACGTTGAGAATGTGGGTCTCATGGGGAGCGTGCCGGCGATAAATTCCTGCAGTCGCTCTGTCCTCTGTGCTCTCAGTGGCTCAGATGGATAAAGCGTCTGCCATGTAAGCAGGAGATGCAGGGTTCGAGTCCCGGTCGGATCACACATTTTCGACTATCGACGTTGATGTGTATAAACGCCCGTCAGCAGCTAATGGTCTTGATTTAATTGTAATTTCATGGAAGATCTTTGGCTCTACATGATGGGTATTTACACTGTTTACGTGCTCATGTGTTTTGCCCATGTACGGCTGTAGTGGCGTGGGATGGATGGCCTCTTTTGTGGGAGGGTTGGGTGGCGGCTGAGGGTCGTCGGTAACACATTAAAACAGCATCAATAGTAGAACATTTTCTTCAAACTCAAGCGAACATCCCTTTGGCGCGTCGTAAAGACACCTATGTGGAGGGCTGCTGAGACCAGCAGTAGACAAACGACAGCTGTGATGTGAGCGACTGGAGGAATTGGACAGGGGAGGCTGGGTTGACCTTAGACGTATCCACAATTCCAACAATTTTCTGTTTAACGTCCGCTAATGTCGTGATTACTAAAGACTATAATTTTACAATTCTGAAGTGTTTGCAGTAAACAGTCCAGCAGTTATATCGAATGAAATGAGAGAAGCCAGAAAAAAGAATAGTAGATGGCTCTGAGCACTATGAGACTTAACTTCTGAGGTCATCAGTCCCCTAGAACTTAGAACTACTTAAACCTAACTAACCTAAGGACATCATACACATCCACGCCCGACGCAGGATACGAACCTGCGACCGTAGTGATCACGCGGAGACTAGTAGAATTTGACCACAGTTTTCTGAGTCTTAATCCAGAAAGATACCAAAGAAAGTTTAGTAGATCCGGTTATGAAATAAAATTAACTCTATGAAAAATAATAAAGTCGTCTATGATAGGATAATGTGATTTTAAATGCATTGGGAACGAGAATACACTTTCCTGAATTGCCGCTTTCCAATCTAAGTCAGAACACTAACATCGGGCCAAATCATAAACGCCATTTCTGGAAGCGGCTTCCTGAAGTACATTTTCTGCGCAGTTAGACTGAGTACTTTACTCAAGTTCATAGCACTCTCGAATTCTTTCGGCCGTGGCGCTCCGATCGAAGCACTTGCTGGAGTGCTTCACTTATCCGCTCAGACAGCGACGCTCAGCTGACTTTTCCATCGAATTCTGTCTCTATTCACCTTGGATCTTCTGATTCTCGAAAGGCTAGTCATTTGTATGCCACTAGAAGATGTCTTGTCTCGACAATAATTCAACAGGAAGGAGTCCGTTACCGTAGACGTGTTGTGAGAGATGAGTCTACATATTCTTGAAACCGACAACCCGATCGCGTAGGTTTGTTGCTTTACACAAGGTGGCATTAGAGGAAATGAGTTAGTAGACGAAATAGCCAAATGGGCTACCAGCGTAAGATTTCGTACCAAAATTCAAGAGAAATATCGTACGCTGTTGGAAGAATAGTGGGTCGCAACGCCATAAAATAAGAGGCGGACGGACGTTGTGAATAAATGTATCCAAGTACGAGGTGTGTGAAAAAAGTAACCAGACAGATTTTTTTATGTAACAAAGTTTTTATTTTTTTCAAAAATAATATTGGCCCCTTCAAAGTAGTTCCCTTCAGCAGCTATACACCAGCGGAGCCGTCGTTCACAGTTTTCGTAGCAGAGCTGAAAGGCTTCAACTAGTAGGGCCTTTAACATATTGATCACGTTCTTTTGAATCTTCTCCAGAATCTCAAAATGACGTCCTTTAGAGAATTTTTCCATTTCGGGAAAAGAAAAAAGTCATAAGAACTACGATCAGGTGAATAGAGGGGGGGGGGGGGGGGCGCAACAGAGATGTCTTCTGATGTCAAAAATTCCGTAATGAAAGTTGCTATGTCACATGGGGTGTTGTCATCCACTTGTCTACAGTGTCCGACCTTACACGATTCACTAGTTTCCTGTGCCTTTCAAAAACACTGGTTGACAGTTTGTGCTGGAGGAACAAATCCTTTATGCACGATACCCCTACTGTCAAAAATTCAAATCAGCGTTGTTTTGATCTTTTATTTGCTTATTCGAGATTTTTCGGTCGAAGTAATGTCTCTGTGTGCTCCTCAGTTTGCCGCTTTGTCTTAGAATCGTACTCAAAAATCCAAGATTCACCCGCACGACTGATTCATTCATGGTCACTGACAATCCTCTCAAGAGGATTAATACACACGTTTCTTCGAGTGTCTTTCTGCTCATTTGTCAAGTTTTTCGGCACCATTTTGGCACAAACCTTTCACGTGTCCTGTACTTCGGCCAAAAATTTGATGAACGGTGAAAGCGTTTCAGTTCAACAGGCCATCCATCATCCTCATTGTTAAACGTCGGTCTGATCTCAAAAGACCACGCACACGTTCGATGTTTTCGTCGGTTTTGGTGTTGAACGTCTTCCTGTACCAGGTTCATCTTCAACGTGCTCTCGGCCTTCCAAAAATGAGTTGTTCCAGTGAAAAACGTGTCTTATTGATGAAGAATGCTTCCCATAGGCCTGTTTCAGCTTTTCAAAGATTCCACTCGAGGATTCCCCAAGTCTAATACAAAATTTAATGGCATAACGTTGCTCTAAATTCCGCTATTTCAATTTCGTAACACTCAACTAGAGTACAGCTTCACTGATAGCGTTCTCAAAAATCACATGATGGCTGTAGGAGCTGAAATTCGGACTCAGCACTTGGAAGGGATGAACACACCTGTCTACACAAGCAGAACAACACAACATTGCCAGATCGTTCGCAGTGTTGTCAGTGCCATTACTTTTGTCACACACCTCGTATAGCAGTAAAGCACTGATATGAAGGCAAAATACGCTCCAAAAAGTTCTCTAGCTCAATAGCAAGGCTGAGGTTTAACCATAGAAGTTTTAATAAACATCTTCAGTTAATTACCACGGACAGCATTGCGCGAATGCTGCGATGGCACAGAATCGAACCACCCATTCCTCCAGTGTAACACCAAGTGGAATGAAAAGACTGAGCTGCTCAAAGACATATTGAACAGTGGACAAAAACTCCCTACAAGAGTTAAAGAGCCCCTTAAACCGTTACACAAATGTCTTTGATTTTCTGAACAACATTGTCTCGTGAAAGAGTTGAAAATATTTCACGATTGCCTAAAGGATAATTAGCAGCAGTAATTATTATGTCGGAGGTTTTGTGATGTTACTGAGACTAATCTCTTTGTAACGTTTTCGTAAAATACTTTCATTCTTCCATCAGTCAGCTTACGATCCATAGCAGGCAAACCCGCAGAGATTGGATATTGGGTTGGTGCATAAGTACGTGGCGTCTTTCTATAAGTTTAATAAACACAACAGATACACTTAACAGAGACTTTAGCCATAAATAATATATTCTCCTTCACTATTTACAACAGTCTACCAACGCTGGGTTACTTATCGATCCCGCGACTGTAGAAGTCACGTAGTTTTGAGGCGAAGAAAATCGTCGAGCCTTATTCGGAGCGCATTTTCAACCGAAAAGGCAGTTCCTTGAAAGTTGTTTGATAGAGAGGTGAAAATCCGAGGGCGCAATATCATGTGAATAAGGTGGGTGCGGAATAATTTCCCAACCCAGCTCATGTATAGTGTTTGTTGTCAGTCTAGTACAGCAGTTCCCAACCTGGAGGTAATAACCCGGTGAGGGGTAAAACGAAATTTTTGGAGAGGTAAAAACAAAAGGACCATGAAATTTATTGAATCATTATTATTACCACTACTTCAAAAGACTGTAATACTGACTAGGTAAGTTACCAAAGCCACAATTTTTTCTAAATGCAAGCATTAACACATTCCATCGTGTGCTGCAGGTTACACCTTGTCAAACGAATGTATGAACAACACCCTCCTCATGTAGTCAAATCCTTACACTCATACTTTTGTATAGTTATTATTAGTGGCTGTAGTCAGACACAAGTCTTCCACTTCCTGTCAGTTGAAAAGTAAGGATTCCATCAATTAAGTATAATGTGACAGACGGCTAACCATTCTGGCTAACTACATCTCATCTGTGTAAGAAGTGACGGGACAAATTAGCATGTTGATACCAATTAAACGCGACAACTGCACTTGGAACTTAAATGAGGGATATGACAGTGATTGCAATGGTGTTTTTAAACTGAGGTGACATACGCCATGGGATAGCGATAAACACATACAGAGACGCGGTAGTGTCGCCTACGACAGGTATGAAAGGGCAGTGCGTTGGCGGAGCAGTCATTATTCAGGTGATTCATGTGGAGAGGTTTCCGACGTGATTATGATCACACGAAGGGAATTAACGCACTTTGAACGCACAATGGTAGTTGGAGCTAGACGCATGGAACATTCCATTTCGAAAATCGTCAGCGAATTAAACATTCCAAGTGCCTCTCACCGTGGACAAATCAGTGGCCGAAGGCCCTCACTCAACGACTAACAGTAGCTGCGTTTGTTTACGTAGGTAAGCAATATTGGGTAAAATAATCGCAGAAATCAGTGTGGGACGTACGATAAATGTGTCCGTTAGGACAATGCGCCGAAATGTGGAGCTAATGAGCTATGGCAGCATGTGAGCGAGACGAGTGTTTTTGCCAACAGCACGATATCGCCTGCATCGCCTACCCTGGGCACGTGACCATATTAGTTGGACCTAGACGACTAGAACACAGTGGTCTGATCAGATGAGTTCCAGTTTCAGTTGGTAAGAGCTGACAGTACGTTCGAATGTCGCGCAGACCACTTGAAGCCATGGGTCCATGTTGTCAACAAGGAATTGTGCAATTTGGTAGTGGTTCCGTAATGATATGGGCTGTGTGTACGTGGAAGGGAGTGGATCCTCTGGTCTAACTCAACAGATCATTGGTTGGAAATGGTTATGGCCGGCTACCTGGAGACCATTTGGAGCCATTCATGGATTTCATGTTCCCAAACAACGACGGAATTATTATGGATGACAATGCGCTATGTTATTTGCCTACAGTTGTTCGCGACTGATTTGTAGAACTGGACAATTCGAGATAATGATTTTTTTCCATCCAGATGGCCCGACAAGAATCCCATCGAGCATTTATGGGACAAAATTGAGAGGTCAGTTCGTGCACAAAGTCCTGCTCCGGCAACACTTTCGCAGATAAGGACGACTATAGAGGAAGCATTTCCGCAGGGGCCTTCCCACGACTTATTGAGTCCATGCGACGTCGAGTTGCTGCACTATGCCGACCAAAAGGAGATCGACGCGATATTAGGAATATCCCATGACTTTTCTGACTGGATTTCCTGCATCCCGTATTAGTGATGTGTTAAGGCGATCGAGATGCCGTCAGGGGAGACCGAGTGCTGAGGAGACACCAGGGTTGCAGTGAGGGTTGTCCCTTGCGACAGTGAACTCTCGGCCAGAGGAGCGCGGTGGAACGGTGTTTTGTATCAACAGCTGGGCACCCACCAACAGGTGCTAAGCCACGGACCACTAGTGCCGGTGGACAGTACACAGAGGTGCAGCTCCCATCTGTTCCCCCTGTCTACCTTGCAGGCCGTGTCATGCGCCCACAGGTTAATAAGAAAAACTTGTCCGGTGTTGTCAGTGATTTCAGAGAAGTGCTCCTGGCATCTCTGGGTTTGCAAAAGCATAAGCTACAACGGTAAAGGACGTCTTCAGAAAGCGTAGCCAGAACATCACCATGTTTTCCATTATTTCATGGCTAGGGGCCCACTAAGCCTACGCCTCGAGAAACGGACAAATTCTGAAGAGTCAAAGAAATTGGTACACTGGCCTAATATCGTGTACAGCCCCAGCGAGCACGCAGATGTGCAGCAATACGACATGGCATGGACTCGACTAATGTCTGAAGTGTTGCTGAAGGGAACTGACACACTGAATCCTCCAAGGTTGTCCATAAATCCATAAGAGTAGGGGGTGGGGGGGGGGGGGGGGAGATCTCTTCTGAACAGCCGGTAAAAGTGACCTAGCGGTTCTAGGCGCTACAGTCTGGAAAAGCGCGATCGCTACGGCCGCAGGTTCGAATCTTGCCTCGGGCATGGACGTGTGTGATGTCCTTTGGTTAGTTAGGTTTAAGTAGTTCTAAGTTCTTGGGGACTGATGACCTCGGATGTTAAGTCCCATAGTGCTCAGAGCCATTTGAACCATTTTTTTCTTCTGAACAGCACGTTGCAAGGCAGCCCAGATATGCTTAATAATGTTAATGTCTGGCTAGTTTGGTGGCCAGCGGAAGTGATTAAACACAGTAGAGTGTTTCCGGAGCCAGTGTGTAGCAATTCTGGACGTGTAAGGTGTCGCATTGCCCTGCTGTACAATGGACATGAATGGCTGCAGGCCAGCAGACAGGATTCTTACGTACGTGTCACCTGTCAGAGTCGTATCTAGACTATCAGGTGTCCCACATCATTCCACCTGCACACGCCCCACACCATTACAGAACCTCCACCAGCTTGAACAGTCCCCTGCTCACTTGCAGCGTCCATGGATTCACGAGGTTGTCTCCATACCCGCACACGTCCATCTGCTCAATACAACTTGAAACGAAACTCGTCCGACCAGGCAACATGTTTCCAGTAACCAACAGTCCAATGTCGGTGTTGCCGGGCCCAGGCGAGTGCAGTCGTCAAGGGCACACGAGTGGGCCTTCGGCTCCGAAAGGGTTCGCGCGCTGTCACTTGTTGATCCGCCAGCACTGAAATCTGCAGCAATTTGGGGAAAAGCTGCAATTCCGTCACGATGAACGATTCTCTTCAGCCGTCGTTGGTCCCGTTCTTGCAGGATCCATCGCTACTTCGGAGGTGCTGTGTCCCATTGCTCGTGCACCGACTATAACACTATGTGGGATTTACTTAAATCTTGGTAACCTACCATTGTAGCAGCAGTAACCGATCTAACAACTGCGGCAGACACTTGTTGTCTTATATAGGCGTTGCCGACCACAACGCCGTATTCTGCCTGTTTACATATCTCTGTATTTGAATACGCTTGCCTATACCAGTTCTGTTTCCTCACCGTGGGGAAACGCGCCAGTGGGAAAAGGACATTGGTAGATGGCCTGTGGCGTAGGTACTGAGTCCCATTTTTTAAGACTGAGAGGGGTGATAAAGCAGTTGATTGGGAGAACAGTTTTATGTAGGCGCTGTAAGGAGGATGAACAACTTACAAAAAATGTACTGTTGGCCATTGTTGGGGGTAAATCTGGTGATTGGTCAGAGCCGGCCGCGGTGGTCTCGCGGTTCTAGGCGCGCAGTCTGGAACCGTGCGACTGCTACGGTCGCAGGTTCGAATCCTGCCTCGACATGGATGTGTGTGATGTCCTTAGGTTAGTTAGGTTTAAGTAGTTCTAAGTTCTAGGGGACTAATGACCACAGCAGTTGAGTCCCATAGTGCTCAGAGCCATTTTTGATTGGTCAGAACATTTCAGGAGTTGCGTTTTTAGACGTTCAGAAGTGAGGACGCTACTGACGGAGACGGGAGAAGACAGGCTTACGGAGCGTTTACACTTGTGCGCCTTCCGCCTAGTCACTGTGAAGCTGGTAAAATTAATAGAAAGTTGAGACACACTCAAGATGAGTGGTCAAGTCCCTACAACTTATTGCGCTCCTTAAATTCCATTCCGCAACTTAACTAACAAGGACTGGCTCCTGAGGAGCGACCTGTTGCCATAGCTCTATCGCCACGTCATCAAAGAAATCTGACAAGCTCAAGGATTCCCTCAAGTGCAAATGTTTTCACTGCTCTTAAATGGGGGTGCAGGGTACAGGTGAAGTAAGTGTCGATACGGAGAAGATTGGTGCATAGAAATCATGTTTTGTAACAAGTGTCTAGCCCCCAATGTAGATAGCTTCCTTTTCTGAGAGGGAGTTACAGATATCACTCTCGATGCACTGAGTATTGATTGACCATTCCACAAAAATATTGTTAGAAATAAGCAGTGCCAATAGTCTCATTGACTCACTGGCTCGTGGTTTAATAAAACACCTACAAAAAGTAATATAATTTATCTTTCAACATTTTAAAAATGAAAGTGTTCAAAGCAAATTCTTCTTCATTCCAAGTTCAGTTATGTGCTGATGTCGATGGTGATGGGGTAGAGAGAGGCGGGAGGGGGGGGGGGGGGGGCTACTAGTAAATATGTGATTAAACCAAGTAGTAATGATGTCAGAGAAATTGGGAACCACAGTCTAGCAGAATGTGGGCGGGCGTTATCATCCACTCTTCCTGCTCGTTGTTCTTGGTTTGTGTCTGCAAGACGTCCCATTTGTTAACACACAGTTGTTAACACACAGCTCCACTCACTATATCCAAATACCAAAATGACAGCATGTAAACCCATATAGTTGGAGTCAACTACAAATGAAAAATGACGTTCGATAAATAAACCCATAGCAACCGGAATACCAACATGCAAAACAAAAACCCTGACGCAGCTAATCACTGGGGCCGTGTCGCACGAGAATGTCTCTTGATAATATACGATTTTGCCCCGTTCCATATCTTGCAAACATTTTAAAATTTTACTTTTGTGGTAGTCCGCAGTCTCACTGTGTTCTGAGAATTAAAAAAACATGGTCCAAGTGGTAAGGAAAATTGTATACCATCCACGGAAGTTCACAAAAATAGTAATGTTGGACGAATGTACCCGATTCAGCAAGAAGTGTCTACAAGCTGTAGTCATCTCAAGGTGCCTGAAAATGACCAACGATTGATATTGTCAAATTGCACGTATAATAAAAAGAATACAGCCTTCTTGGATCATGTTTTCATTGTCAAAACACGTTGAGGCTGTGGACGCCCACAAAAATAAAATTTAAAAGAATTACTGATGACCTCAACGTTTAGTGAACCAAAACTATCTAATCGTCAGTGGTCACAGATTTTTGACTCTCATATAAATTATACAACGTTTGTTTAAATAAATGAGACATGCTTGCAGTTGGATTTTATAAACAATCTGCAGCACATTTTATTTGTCCTTCCAATAGTCCAGTCATCGAAGGGCACGCTAAAGACAGGTAATCGCCCTTCCATGATTTAACAACGTTTCATTTCAATTCTGGAGCCGCATATCTTTCGCGGCGCTTCGGTCATCAGTTACCCTAATGAGGGTCATCAACTACTGACGCTGGTATAATTGGTTATGTGCTGTATGTATTCGTATTTCAATTCTTTGTATGTTGTATTTCTGTGGCGAATATGCGAAGGAGGACAGCATTTGCATAGACCAGGGGTTCCAAAACTTTTCCGCTCATGGAACGCTTTGAAAATCCTGGTACTTTGATGAAACACCTTCTTTGTTTTGAAGGTTAATAAATTTTTGAAACGTGAGAAGAATTTGTTTTATTCAGTGATTACTTCAGTTTTAATTCAAAACTAGAAACATGGAAATATTAAGACTCTTTTTAAAAAATTGATGATGATGATGATGATGATGAGTCCCATACTCCGTTTACCGAGCGTAGGGGAGCGACGCGGGAGACCCGCGCCGCCATACTAGGCAAGGTCCTAGTGGAGGTGGTTTGCCATTGCCTTCCTCCGACCGTAATGGGGATGATTGATGATGATGATGAAGACGACACAAACACCCAGTCATCACGAGGCAGGTGAAAAATCCCTGACCCCGCCGGGAATCGAACCCGGGACCCCGTGCTCGGGAAGCGAGAACGCTACCGCGAGACCACGAGCTGCCGTCAAAATGTTGAAAAAGACGCTATGATTTTAACAGTTCTTCACGGAGCACTTATTCACTCCCTGTGGAACATCAGTGTTCTGCGGAACACAGTTTGGGGAACCATAGCGTCCACGACTAAATGGATGGGGAAAATTGACCAAAATCCACATTATACTGGATGGCGTACCAGACAAACGGTCCTTAACTCAAGCTCCCCGCTACGTTTCGCATTACGCTACACGAGCAGTGACATAAATGAACCCTCTCTGCCAACAGCAGTGATACATTTCCCGAGTGGACTCAGTACCAACGGAAAAGCATTCTGTAAGTTGTCGAACTCCCTAGTACGCAGCAGACCACTCAGGATGGATATTTATGTTTAAGCTAGACGACTAATACATGAATAACTGCATATTATTATCCATCACTAAAAGGCACCGAACACACAGAGTTGGTAATAATAGACGAAAGTAAAACATGTTACCTAATTTCAATAATCTGTCCCACTGGCTGTAGTTGTTGTATTAATACATCATTTTGCATTGTATTCTTCGCTACAGGCTGCTGTAAACAATTTTGTGTGCGTTGCATTATGCTATGGCAGTTTTCATAATTATCTTCGTATCAATACTTACATGGTGCCGGCCGGTGTGGCCGAGCGGTTCTAGGCGCTACAGTCTGGAACCGCGCGACCGCTACGGTCGCAGGTTCGAATCATGCCTCGGGCATGGATGTGTGTGATGTCCATAGGTTAGTTAGGTTTAAGTGGTTTTAAGTTCTAGAGGACTGATGACCTCAGAAGTTAAGTCTCGTAGTGCTCAGAGCAATTTGAACCGTCTGAATTTACATGGTAAATACATCTCATGTATTCTTTCCGTTGCTGTACAGGATACCTGAGGATGATCAGATGATCGAAATTGGTACTTAACAATGATTTATTTCATGAGTAGCTCTTAAAAGTGAATGCGCAATAATGAAAGATACAAAATAAAGGGAGAACCCAAGTAACCACAACTAATACGGCAGATTATTGTTATTCAGAAAATTCGATCTGGCGGTAGACACCGTTGCAACGGAAGAAAATGAACTTCATCTCATTTTGTGCAGGATAACTTTCTTGCTTTTACTTATTGACACACTTCAAAATGTTAGGCTAAGGTTTCGTACTTGTATAAAATATACAACTCCTAGGCAAGCTGTGAATATCCTACCCGTGTTGATAGAGATGCTACATTTCTTATTAGGTGCCTCTTTCAAGACGGTTGTATTCCACGTGAGTTGGTGGGAAGAGACTCCTTCCGCTTTTTGTGGGAATTCGTTGTAATAAGTTGTCTTAACTTGGAACAGCTTTGGAACTAATGCGTTATTCCATATTTCAACACATTCCGTCTGTAATTTTACTTGTTTTAATATGTGAGTTGTAGCAGTAATTTTTGAAAGTGTGGCTGTCTATATTCATAGGCCTTGTCTGGCGTCGGAGTAGCTCAGTCGCTTTACTCACGATACATGAATAAATCTGCATTGAGAGTTCCATGGCGGTTTACCCAGAAAACTTAGCGTTGAATCATTAAAGGCTGTGATTAAGGTGTACGTAGGTACAGGGAAGAACTCCAGAAAAAAGGCGAATGGTGCATTCGTGAGCGCTTCGTTAAAAGTTGCTCGCTTCTTCTGTCCACCTCCAATATTCCGTCGCTCTCGTGGCACAAAAAACTTCTGCGAGCTAGAGTATCGCAATAGAGCGAAATAGTCGGCCGGACGAGCAAACGGACGATAGTATCATGGGTAACCAATCGAGCGTTGGTTGAGGACTTCCGTTACAGAGCTATACAAGGTAGTCAGAAACTTCTAAGGGTTTTGAAGTGGAGATTGTGCTGAAAAATAATAGCTAAGGAAAAAGTTAGATACACTGCGTCGTTTCCGAGTTACTTAGCATTGAATTTAGCCAATTGCTCGCGCAAATTCAAGCTCTTGCCCGCGCTAAAATGCGGTAATGCACAGACATCTGTGGATACCTAAGTTACTGCCTATTGAAATGCTGATTATCAGCTAAAATGTGCCTTTTTTTGAGAAAGATAAGCTTAAGAGAGGTATGACGTCAAACGGGCCGACTTCGAGAAGGAGAGGCACCACAGGACATTTTAATTTGCACTGTCTATACTTTTACAAATAAATTCACAAAACTTTGTCAGCATGACCAGGAAGGATTCTGGATTCACACTCATAGCAGTGGAAGTTCGAAAACACGAAAAAATAATATTTTTAAATGTAAAATTTCATGATATTTTTCTCTTACTGCCGGCTGCATTTGTTGCTATAGGTACACTTTTCTTCATAAGTAAGAGAGATTCTTCGATGAATTTTGCACAGCTTACAAACCATAATTACAGGTGTATGAAACTCTAGAATTTATTTAATCTATGGAAAAATGGGTGGGCTGTTACGTTTTAAACTTCGTGTTTGGAGAAAGCTCGAATTTTATAGTTAATTATCTCAATTTTTACCTCAGTTTTTAACAGATTTGGGAAATTCTATAGTTTCATACACCTGTAAGTATGGTTTGTCTGCTCTGCAAAATTCATCGAAGAATCTCTCTTACTTATGAAGAAAAGAGTACCTACAGCAACAAATGCAGCCAATGCCAAGTGAAACAATGATGAAATTTCACTTGTAAAAGAAATTTGTTTTGTTATGTTTTTGAACTTCCTCCGCTATGAGTGCGAATCCTGAATCCTTCCTGGTCATGCTAACAAAGTTTTATGAATTTATTTGTAAAAGTATAGACAGTGTAAATTAAAATGTCCTGTGGTGCCTCTCCTGCTCCAAGTCAGCACGTTTCACGTCCTACCCCCTTAAGCTATGTTTGTTCGTTTTGAGGAAACCAAACGAAAAACACGTTAGGTGACGCTGTCTCTGTCAACCTGCTTGATTTTACACGCACGGCGACCTCATATCGACATCATAATGCACTCTCTGGTATGGTAGCATCTGTGAAACAATGGTTTGCGGACAGTAATATGCGTAAAATGGACTGGCCTGCCTCGAGTGCCGACTTGACCTCAGTAAACACTTCTGGCCTGCGTTAGACTGACAAATTTGCTCCAGACCTGAACACCCAACCTCACTGATTTCAGCTATTGCGAAAGACTGGACTGCCATTTCCCCACAGACATTGACATGTATCACTGAAAGGCTTCACAACAGCATTCAAGCCATCATAAAGGCAAATGTTGTGCACATCTCACATTATTTTTTTTTTTACAGTGTTCTGTTTTTTATTAGTGCAGTTTACTGTAATATGAACCAATCGAAAGCGATACACAATAATATCTGCTGAAGAGTAGAACTTCGATTATTGTCTTAAAGTTTACGCTGTCTCACGGAGAAACAAGAGTCACAGTCTGGGATGTTCTGTGCTTTTGATAGGAGAGAGAGTAATGATGTCCCTCTCAACACTCGTTGCTCATTTTGAGCGATAACTTGCGGTGTTATCGAGAGGACTTGCAAACGCAGAAAAAATACAGTGTGTGTGTGTGTGTGTGTGTGTGTGTGTGTGTGTGTGTGTGTGCTGGCTGGGGTAGCCGAGCGATTCTAGGCGCTACAGTCTGGAACTGCGCGACCGCTACCGTCGCAGGTTCGAATCCTGCCTCGGGTATGGACGAGTGTGATGTCCTTAGGTTAGTTAGGTTTAAGTAGTTCTAAGTTCTAGGGGACTGATGACCTCAGAAGTTAATTCCCATAATGCTCAGAGCCATTTGAACCATTTGTGTGTGTGTGTGTGTGTGTGTGTGTGTGTGTGTGTGTGTGTGTGTGTGTGTGTGTGTGTCCATGAGAAGAAAGCTGCATTGCTCTTAAATTTGTGTTCGAGAGGAAGAAGGAAACTGAGCTTTTAGATTCGGAGGCTGAGCGAGCAGGAGCTGAGTGCATTTGCGAACTATCGCTTCACGACAGGCCGCTTAAAGAATTAGAATGTTTGCTAGTAGGAGGAGTAAAACCATAATCTCTCCTAGTTAGCCCACATTTTGATAGGAGGGCCATAACTAACTGCCGTTTCGTGTGCCCTCTTCTTTTGTTTCATGGCAGCAGAATCCAAGGCTAACTCACCCCACCTCTTTTTCAAAGTCATTCGAACATCCTGCTAACTGCGCTGGCATGCTGGCTGCTGTTACTGTTCCCCCCACCAGCAGCTTGTATCCTCCCAACAGTTAAAAATATTTATAACATTCACATTCAGTGTAACCTTATTCCGTAACCTCGCAATAATAACGTGACTAACCTCCCAATAAAAAATGTGGCTCATATATAACGTTTCAATAATTAACTGGCTGTAAATCTAAACTGGTAAATTTGGACATCAGCAACGCTGCGTCATTGCCCTGAAAAATCATTCTGAATAAATGAAAATTCTTACCTCAATGAAGTCGCCGGACAACGCGTATATATCAGCTCCTCTATGAAATTTTTTTGGCACCGCCCAGTGCAATGCTGGCCGCTAGATTTGTCATGTATAAAAAGAAACAACTGATTTTTCTTTACGTTAATCGGGATGACAATGGATAGCAGAAATTAGTGAATTCTTTAAATTCAGACGAATGATCGTCAAAGAGGTAATTTTATAAAAGCACCTTATACGTTACATTCAACAAGCTGATTCCTCTGTAGTTAGCGTATTCCATTTTGTTTCCCTTCTTCTATATTGGGCATATTATAGACAATTTACATTATTCTGGCAGTGTCTCCTTCTCCCATATCAACTGGAACAGTTTATATATCTCTAAGTGTAAGCTATCACCTCCCTCCTTGATTAATTCTGATGTTATTGTCCTCCCGTGGGGCTTTGTTGTTTCTGAGTCCTTTGATTGCGGTCTTCACGTCTTCTTCACTAACTTCCCATTCTTCTTCATCTTTCCTTTCCTCCGTAGTGTTTAGCCGGCCGCGGTGGTCTTGCGGTTCTAGGCGCGCAGTCCGGAACCGTGCGACTTCTACGGTCTCAGGTTCGAATCCTGCCTCGGGCATGGATGTGTGTGATGTCCTTAGGTTAGTTAGGTTTAAGTAGTTCTAAGTTCTAGGGGACTGATGACCACAGCAGTTGAGTCCCATAGTGCTCAGAGCAATTTGAACCATTTGAACTCCATAGTGTTTGCATGTAATATCTCAGCTTGGTCTGGGCAATTCAACAGTTCTGCAAAGTATTCTTTCCATCTTTCTACAATTCTTTCCTTGTCATTTATCAAGTTGCCGTTATTATCTCTAATGAAAAAAGTTGGGCTCTGAAATCCACGTTTCCGATTTTTTATGTATTGCAAGAATTGCCTTGAGTTCTTGTTTTGGCTCTCTGCCTCTACTTGATCTAGCAAACTGGTTGGGTATATTCTCTTCTCTGCTCTTAGGATTCGCTTTGTCTCCCTTCTTTTCTGCTCATTCTCCCTGTCAGCTAGCCACTTCTCGCCCACCTTCCTTCTCTTTTCTGTAGCCTTCTGGCATGTCTCGTTGAACCATTTCCTCTTCTTCATTATCTTGTTCCTTCCCAATATATCCTCCGCTACACTTAGTACCGTGGACTTCATTTCTTTCCACCTTTCCTCCACGTTCTCTCTTGGCTCCAGGGTCTCTAAGACCTCAAAACGGTTTTCGATTTCTATAGCATATTGTTCTTTAATGGCACTTTCTCGTAGTTTCTCAACATTCAAAGCAGGCTCTGGTATCTCCTTCTTCTTATGCATGTAGGTGAACATGAGTTTAAGCATGCACAGAATGAGGAAGTGGTCTGACGTACAGTCGGCTCCTCTATACGACTTAACGTCCATGACTGTATGGATACAGCGCTGGTCCACCAAGATGTGATCTATCTGGTTGGTGGTTCTACGATCCGGTGAACACCATGTCACCATATGTATTATCTTGTGTTCGAAGTAAGTCGAACTTACTCTCAGGTCCTTTGAGATAGCTAAGTTGGTCATCCTCTGTCCATTCTCATTGGTCTCATCGTAGAAACGGTGCCTTCCTATAGTTGGTATGTAGAATTCTGCCAACACTATCCTGATATTTCTAGTTGGTGTACTCTCAACTGTTTGTTCTAGTTGGTATGATGTAAGTGCGAGGTGCTCTTGCAACAGCTGATTTTACGTAAGTGAGCAATGAAGAACTACCGCAGACGTCGCCTTTTGTAGTCCTGAATTCAAACTCGTGCCCTAACCTAACGAGAGCCTCGTGATGTGCAACGTAGGTACTCGGTTGTAGATTACAGACGCTACTGGCAGATACAAAATTAAAAAGAATGATAGGAAGAAAAATTCGGGCGAATGTAAAGGTCAACACGACAGTGAAAATGGCTCGGCAAATTATTAGGACTAAAAGAAACAAAAAAAAACCTCGCACTGTTGCGCGTGTTCTGAATCTACGACCGCCTTCACGATAGGTCATAGCACTAACCAATGCGCTACGTTTAAATTTGTTACATTTATTGTTGTTGTTGTGGTCTTCAGTCCTGATACTGGTTTGATGCAGCTCTCCATGCTACATTTATGAATAAGATATTCCTGTAGGAATGATAAATTGCAGGCTTCAGAAATTTGGCTTCATGCAATGTCGTGCGAAACTTTTTTAATTTAAGCCGTTCTCTATGATTATAATAACTGTACGTGAATCACGTCTAGCGGAAGTCTCCAGAAGTGATTGGTTATTGCTGTGCATGATACCAGTGTATATCATTTGCATCGTTGTGGTTCAAATGGCTCTGAGCACTATGGGACTTAACATCTGTGGTCATCAGTCCCCTAGAACTTAGAACTACTTAAACCTAACTAACCAAAGGACATCACATACATCCATGCCCGGGGTAGGATTCGAACCTGCGACCGAAGCAGTCGCGCGGTTCCGGACTGCGCGCCTAGAACCGCTAGACCTAGCATCGTTGTGTGTGTGTGTGTGTGTGTGTGTGTGTGTGTGTGTGTGTGTGTGTGTGTGTTTGTTTGTTCTGGAGTTATCATGTGTGATGAAATACGACATTAAAAGACCAGATCCAGAATTCGTGATCCAAATACAAGATAGAAAGCCGGACGAGGTTAACTGACCAGTTGTGGCAGTTTGGCAAAGGCGAGCAGTTCGCGCGTGACGTTGAGCACTCTGATTAGAAGAAATCACCTCCAGCGCATGAAGTGTCAACTATCGAGTAATTTTAATCGGACTATAGTAGAACGGACGATGGTCATATTCCACGCCAAAATGAGAGAAAAGTGAGGATAATTTCGGGTTATAGAACGAAAATGCACACAAACTGCACAGTTACGACGCGCTCACGTTCCACTTTTCGAGTTTTAGGACCCCGCCGCTTACGAGTCAATTTACGTAAGAAGCGGTCCTCGCGGTCACAAAGCGGGCAGTCAAGTGAATAGCAGGCGCGTGCAGCGCGAGCGCTCGCTGCGCCGCTAACAGGCCAGACGTTAATTTCTTCCGGCCGCGGACAGAGCGAGAGAGTGAACGGTGTGGCGGTGGCGTTGGCAGCTGCGCCGGCTCCAAAATGCAAAGCAAGCCGCCCACAATGGCGGCGACGGCGGACCGTGCTTTGTAGACGCGCGCCTGCCTGCCGACGGACCGGGGACACCCATTATGCTGCGCGCGCCAGGGATATCATCAATATCCTTCAGCCGGGCCGGCTCCTATTGTGCGTGCGGCGCCGTGCCGCGGCTACGGCTTGTCTCAGCTGCAACCTGCCAAAAGATCATACCCGACCGCTGAGGCCAGCTGCTCCACTGAACTTGCCTCCGACGCCTTCATTCCTCCTCAGCCGGTGAGATCCCGCTAACCAACCGCCTGCTCTCCCAGCAGTATGTTGAAAACCCAACGCTTACAGAATTCAGTCAAATGAATGCATCGCCAACTTCTCTGTTTTGAAAGAGTGAAAATAACGGAAGAGTCATCAAAATATTAGAGCAGGGCCGGCCACGACGCGCCGTACTTCACACGTGCCAGTTGCGGGCCAAGGCCCGGCCTGTCATTCGGCTTTACTCGGTCCTTCTCGGAAGTACTCGGTGCAGCGCGCCATCAGTGCTGTTTGCCCTTGGCTATTTGTTTGTGGTATGAAGGCCGTTCATAGCTCGAGTGACGTGAGAGTCAATCAAAATCCCTTAATGGGACTAACGGAAGAGAGAATTCTTAGTTTGCATAAGCGACAGATACTGCTTATTTGCCATGAAACGACATTACAATACCATGCAGAGAGAATTTAAACATTTAGATGACAATGAAAGAACAAAAAATTACAACGATCTACAGACGGAATTCATTGTTCTGTACATCAAGAAGCATGTTGTGCCAAATTTGCAGGCATAGAACACTTGAAGAAATTGGTGGTACAACTAGTAAAATTCTTAAAGAAAATGGTTCAAATGGCTCTGAGCACTATGGGCCTTAACATATGAGGTCATCAGTCCCCTAGAACTTAGAACTACTTAAACCTAACTAACCTAAGGACATCACACACATCCATGCCCGAGGCAGGATTCGAACCTGCGACCGTGGCGGTCGCGCGGTTCCAGACTGAAGCGCCTAGAACCGCTCGGCCACTCTGGCCGGCAGAATTCCTCAAGTCGCACTCTTTTATCCATTGTCAGCTGCAGAATGTGGAGACTTCATATATTGGTGCAGAGTATGTTGCTGAAGTCGAGGGCATGATTGGATGAATTTTTCGATTTAAAATTGGCTGTTGAATTTATGAAGGAAAAAGGAGTGCAGGAACGAAAATTAGAACGTCCGGAATAGATTTCAGACTTCGCATTGACTGCACACTCCCCACAGTCATTGACGGGTAACTTCTTTCTGGTTTGATGGGGATGCATTTTAAGCAAATCCCGTTGTAGAAGGTACACATTCTGACAAAGCCAGTCTAGTTCTATAAACTCACGAACGTTAAACAAAACGAGAGTTTTGAAGAATTCATTGTGGCTTTTTGAAAATTAAAAGGGTAGTTTTATTAAGGTTTTGAGGACACGGTCAATCTTACATCTCTTTCGAGCTGTTCTGAAACCGTTTTCCGTTTCAATTCAAAGCGCGCGTTTGCATGTCCAGACGTGACTGACTGACTTGCAAGGTGAATCCAGTTTCAGTTAAAACTGTCCAGGTCGTCTACATTGCTTTCTTCAGATAGGTTTTTCAAGTCTCGATAATGAGGTTGTAAAAATGCTACAATATTTTGATTGACATATTTGTGTGAAAGAACTTTTTTTCTATTATGAAACTAAATAAGTCAGGATGACATAGCGACTTAAGCGCGAAACTGAAATTGCCTGCGTCTGTCCATATACCGACAGTCTGTACCAGATAAAGTTATGTCTTCAGCGCGCCAAACATAATTAATACAGAAAACTTGTTGTGTTTGTGATCTATGTTGTTGAGAAACGTGAAACATAAAACGAAGTCGCAAGCATTACTACTGCACTGCCATTTAAATGTTGCATGTTCTCTGTTTCCCCCTCTTCGTGCACAGACAGAGTGGCATTGCGGTGGGGGAAATGTGAAGCAAGGCTGAGCATTTTGGCGCTCAGGACCGGGCAGGCCCAAAAACAGAAATCATGGCCACTCCGGAATTAGAGTATTGAGTAATAAGGTAGAAGAGCATCTGAGCTGTTTGGAAAATTTAGAGCGCTCTGAAAAGATACACCTGTGGCTGTCTGAACACCACATAACTACAGGGTTAAATATGTTACGTTTAAAAGATTACACTATAGCAGCATACTCGTGCAGAACTAATATGGAAAAAAAATGGCTCGAAGCACTATGGGACTTTACATCTGAGGTCATCAGTCCCCTAGACTTAGAACTACTTAAACCCAACTAACTTAAGGACATCACACACATCCATGCCCGAGTCAGGATTCTAACCTGCGACCATAGAAGCAGTGCGGTTCCGGACTGAAGCGCCTAGAACCGCTCGGCCACTCCGGCCGGCGCTGTTGTATATCTTATAACTAAATGTTTCCCTGAAATGTTTAAGTCTCTTCATTATCTACGATAATGATCGAATCAGAAGAAATGAATCATAATTTGTGCTGCGGCCGGGACTCGAACCCGGGTCTTCTTGCTTGCTAGGCAGAAATCCCTGTTGGTTTTTCAACATTTTTGAACACATTCTAAGTTGATATCTGAACGGATCATAAATTGATGTTTGAATACGTGCATAGTGTACGTGATGTCTCTGCCACGGGAATTTCTGTCGCATTATAAATAAAAACTTTCCCTCGAATAAATGGAACGGGACAATACGAACTGAGCTGAATAAATCCGAACAGCGAATGATAAGCGTTGTTATAATTATTAGCGAAATCCATAGATTCAGACTACCAGAACGGAAGTAAACGACTAACAGGAATAACAGGAAAAGAAGATTACATATTATCTTCCCGCTTTATCCAGGAAAATGAAATTTTGACAGAATTTTTTTTTTTTTTTTTTTTTTTTTTTTTCAGGTCGCTACACTACTAAGGGCTAGTTATACAGTTCCCGGTTAGCAGCCGCTTAAGTTCTGTTCTCGGAATAGCGCGGAAAACTCGTTGCACGAACATGTAATAACGCCTAACTGGAGAATAAATGCGGGATAACTAAGCTGGTTATTCTGGCAGGGTTAGCGGAGTTAACCGGAGAGTAAGTTTTGACAAAGGCAGAAATAGTTACAGAATTCGTGATGACAAGATTATTTGTTATAACGAGGAAGGAGAAGAAACGGGGACATCACGCAAATTATATGGAAGAATGTGACAATTTCAAATTTATATGAAAATTTCGTATTAATGCTACTTTCTGATTTCATGCTTGAGAAACTAGAGCATATGAACGATTCCCAACATAAAACTTTTTGCTTGTAGTAGGTGTAATAGGCATTTGATATTGGTACTTCGTTAATTATGTTCTTTTATGTTATTTTTGTAAATGAGGTATATAAAAATGACCATTTGTGCCAAAACAGTCTTGTTGTTTGGCGTGTATTACAACTGCTGCAATATTAGAAAGGCCTATTACGTTTTATCTAGCAGCCAGTGACAAAATAGACGTAATCTAATCGAGAAACTAACCAGTCCTGGACACTGTTCGTATTAACAGGTTTTTTCAGTATTATACTACGACATTTTGATTTTTCATGTAGCAAAACGTTTGATTAACTTTAATGAAGTCATAGATTCTTTCGCAGAAAGGAAAGCACAACGTTTAAAGCTGTAGCAAGATTACAGAAAAAAAGTTGGGACCTAAGAACTGAAGAAATATATACTGTCTTGCTTGTCTCTTTACTGGTTTTATGTTTCCTATATTTAATTTTATGTCACACAAAACAGAAAGCTATAAACTAATAGGTAATAGAGAGAGTGCAAATTTTCTGAAGCGTTCTTACTCTCCCGGTCACAAATAATTCCACCCAGTATTAATTGTGAGGTTTTTTTTGTGGGGGGGTGGGATGTCAAACCGGCCGACTGGGAACAGGAGAGTCACCACAGGACACATTAATTTCCGCTGTCCTGAATGAAGGCTTGATGGCTTCCATTACAAAATATACGCGTTTGAGTTCAACAGAGCGAAATACAGTGACGTGCTGTAGTAGAATGCTGCGTGAAGAGGAGTGACTCTGCACTTTGGTACTAAGACCAAATAACATGTTTTGCATTTCCTCGAACATATATGCTTCATGCATCAAACTCTTCAGAGTGATGTGCGCTGAAAAATTAACATATTTTTGAAAAATCGACCTTTTAAAAAATTTTTACGTCCTTTCTCAAACGCTCGAGAGGGAGGGAGGGGGGGGGGGGCTCCACTGTCAAGTTTTTGTCCCGGTTTGGAAATGTCGTAGATTCGGGGCTGTCGTTTATGTACCCCCACAGCAAAAAATCGTAATATGTGAGGTCTGGTAACCTGGGATGCCAAAAGCAGTGAACAAGTTCTTGTTGTTCACCTCTTCCAATCGACCGTTGTGGTATGGTGGTGTGTGAGGACGACCAGTGCTCTTCCATTTGCATATCTGCAACCAACTTCCAAGAATTTTGTATGCCAATCATAAATCTGCTTGTGCAGAGGCAGGTTCTTGCTCAGTCAACGGCGGTTTGTTCGTTGCCTTTGGACACTGTATTGACTTCGAGCAAATTCCAACACAAAAAAGTATTTCTCTTGTCGTGTAGTCGCCATGTTGCTACAAACAAACAAGAGCGCAGTTGTGACAAAACTTTGAATCTTCCTCTATCCAGTGACATGCGCAATGTGGGCAATGTGGTTCTATATTTTATAATTTGTCTGAAATAAAACAACTGAAATCTGTTCTTTCTTTTTGAATCACCCGGTACAATTACTGGCGGTCACCAAGATGGCGGTGATCATTAGAGAAGCTCCTTGGTTTGGAGAACGACATCAGGACCACGGTTATACATCCTTGGGAGGTAATTGGCGGTTATTTCCAGTATTGAGGCTGGTTTTAAGCGGAAATCGTACCTTCGTAGGGGCCAAATAAAAAAAAATTTTTTTTGCTCATAAACATTCCTTGGAGAGTATTTTACTAGAGAAATATGTTTTCTAATGGCTTTTTAGCCATTATTCATTTAATTTAAGGGCAGCACATGTTGCCAAGTCCCCCTTTTGCCTTCTGTAAACTTCTTGAGCTTCAGAAATATAATTTGCTGACTTGTGAAAATATTTAGTGCTCACAGTTGGCTGCCCTGTTTGCGCACTACATCCACTTGTTCCTAGTCTTTACAGAGCCCAAATGAATCATTTAACAGTGTCATATGGTCTAGAATTCCTAAAACAGTATATGTAGGTAAAGATACGTTGAATTTGAGTGTATATGACGCAGTTCTTTCATTTAATAATGGTAATGTGGGGAGAGTTAGGTTGCTTCAAAAGTTAGACATACAACCTGGGGAAAATATGGTGATGGCATGTTCCGAATTGGACGCTGCCCTTGTGAAGAAAGCAGATTATGAAATGACTACGATAGGCAGGAAGGCAAGAATGCAGTTAGGGAATGGTAAGAGAGCCGGGGAGAATGAAGAAAATGCAGATGACTCAAGATATGGTGCAGGGATGCTCTAAGGTCACTAACAAACTATGTTCATCTTTAAAGCCGGATTCCATTTTTTTCAGGAACTTGCCATTATAGTATCGCGTACACAAGATTTAAAGGGGCAGTGCTGTGGTGGAGCTGTCATTTGTGCTCAGCTGATTCTTGTGAAGAAGTTTCCTACGTGATTTTACCACACGACGAGAATTAACAGACTCTGAACGCGAAATGCTAGTTGAAGTAAACGCATAGGACATTTCATTTCATAAATCGTTGGAGAACTCAGTATTCCTAGAGCCACAGTGTCAAGAGTGTGCCAAGAATACTCAATTTCAAACATTACCTCTCACCATGGACAATGCAATAGCCGACGGCTTTCACTGAAGGATCGAGAGCATCGGCGTTTGCGTAGAGTTATCAGTGCTAATAGACAAGCAACACTGCGTGAAATAACCGCAGAAACCAATGTGAGCCGCACAATGAACGTATCCTTTAGGACAGTGCGGCGAAATGTAACCCCTCTCCTGGGTTCGTGACCATATCTGTTGGATTCGAGGCAACTGGAAAACCATGACCTGGACATATGAGTCGTGATTTCAGTTGGTAAGAGATGATGGTAGGGTTCGAGTGTGATGCAGACCCCACGAAGCCATGGACCCAGGTAGTCAACAAGGCACTGTGCAAGCTGGTGGCTTTATAATGATGTGGGCTTTGTTTGCTTGGAATGGACTGGGTCCTCTGGTCCAACTACACAGATAATTGACTGGAAATGGCTGGAGGCCATTTGCAGCCATTCATTAATAGAATTTTTATGGATGACAATGCACCATGTCACTCGACCACAGCTGTTCGCGATCGGTTTGAAGAACACTCTGAATATTTCGAACGAATGATTTGGACACCCAGATCAAATGGTTCAAATGGCTCTAAGCACTACGGGACTTAACATCTTAGGTCATCAGTCCCCTAGAACTTATAACTACTTAAACCTAACTAACCTAAGGACATCACACACATCCATGCCCGAGGCAGGATTCGAACCTGCGACCGCAGCAGCAGCGCGGTTCCAGACTGAAACGTCTAGAACCGCTCGGCCACAAGGGCTGGCACACCCAGATCGCGTAGTATATGAATCCTATCGAACAACTATGGGACATAGTCGATAAGACAGTTCGTGCACAAAATCTTGTATCGGCAACACTTTCGCAATTGTGAACGGCAGGCTGCATGGCTCAGTATTTTTGCAGCTGACTTCCAGTGACTTGTTGAGTCCATGTCACGTTGAGTTGTTGCACTTGGCCTGGCAGGAGGTGGTCCGACACGATATTAGGAGGTATCCCATAACTTGTGTCGCCTCAGTTTATTGGTCCCTTAACCTCCTCTACGTTACCACAGATGACGTGTTAAAGACCCCATTCGTCCTATGAATGCGTTACACGCGAGGTGCCTGGTTGCTTTCGCCGCGCTGGGTGAAAATCCTATATTCTAATGATTTGAGAAACCTGCAATTTGCTACAGATGACCTCTGCGCAGACAGCAGCACGCAGGTCGTAGATCCGTTGTCTTGATGCTGGAATAAACCAGTAACAAGGAACTGATGTAATGTAACGAAGTAGTTCGTTCACTTCTTTTTCAGGAATGCCACTCGTATTTATTTTAGAAAAACATGAGAACTGCAAGAAAAAATTTTGACTGCCTTTAACAAGTCAAACGTCTTGAACATATTAAAATATAAATTTTACAATCTTTGTCTTGCGACACCAGTACTTGATTACTTGTTACGGATTCTTAACTGTTCTATACTCATTAATCTTACACAAAATTAGGATCTGACGGACTGCATTGGACACACGTATGTCCCACATGACTGCCTTTCCAATGTCATAGGTAGAACCGCTACTTCGCTTGGGAGCCCAGTCTTGGCGGAGCTCCGAATACACCCGAAGAGCTTCAACTGCCTTTTCTTTTAGCTCTTGTTTTTAGTTATGAATACAGTTCTGACATTCGAAACAAGTAGGCGATAGCTTCCTGTTTAGACTTACTTATTCCAGAATGTTAAGTAACTTAAAAGTACCGTTATTAAAATATTAATGAAGGAAAATTACCATTTTAGCGTGCAGCCTCCGAACGCATCAGCCACTCACATTGACAGACTAGAATTCTGGCGCCTTTTCCCACGAGAAAGGCACCATTCGCTACTGCAACTCACACTACTGATTGCGTCATATACATAATGCTGCAACCTCAACTAATCTGAAGAAGGAATCTGGTAACTAGGTATGATGGCTACTAAAGCCAGAAATATCGAAATGTGTGTGTGTGTGTGTGTGTGTGTGTGTGTGTGTGTGTGTGAGAGAGAGAGAGAGAGAGAGAGAGAGAGAGAGAGAGAGAGAGAGAGAGAGAGAGAGGGAGAGGGAGAGGGAGGAAGAGAGAGAAAGGGAGGGAGAGAGAGTGAGATCTAAAATAACAGTTTCCTTAAATGGGTAACTATCACATGTAAATTACAGACGTAGGATGAAAAGCAACGTGCAGTTCTTGATATTGAAGTTACGTCTTTGCAATTCGTCACAAATCGGAATAAAAATAAGTTGTAATAACTGAAGACGGAGTGTTATTATTAAGCTGCTGTAACGTAAAAGCAGCAGTCACGCTGTGTCCACAAAGAGTAAAATTTCTGATAGGACTGTTGAAATACGGTCTCACTTTTTCCCCACCAGCGAGGCGACTCTGCATTTGTTTTTTCAGTCGCATAACGAGCGCAGTTTTTTGTTGGCTAAACTCAAATTAATTGCATTTCCGCTGCTCCGAAACAAAAGTCACCGCTCCTGCCACTTTTTATTGACAGCTCCATAATGAAATAATACTTTGCTCCCGACGGGGCACTGGAGTTACGAAGGCAGCGTTAAAACTGTTTATCGTGGCGTTTCCTAAACAATGAGGGGCAGACAGAGCAGGAAAAGGACTGGTCGATCTCGTCACGCTGTTGAATCGTATTTTCGAGTACCCCCATAGAAGAGAGAGAGTTGGAATGATTTTAGAGCAAGAACATTGCGTGGAATATTCTGAAGATAACTGCATTAGCAGTTTCTCTTTGTAGTATCATGGTATCCTCAAGGGAACGACAATATTTCTTCCTCCAATTACTATATTTGTAACCACTGTATTGCTTTATCAGTCTTTGTAAACAAGTCGTATCCTAGTGCAGCGACACTCACCCAGGAGTTATGACTATTCATATCTTGGTGGTTAGGAAACTTTTCGTCTACCTGGTGAGGAGAACTAGCGGTGTACATCAGACTTTTCACGAGCATCCTGGGTCAAACCGTCTTCAGTCCGGTCCGATGTCTGTGTGTGTGTGTGTCATCAATTGAGCGAACTGATATTGTCAATAGAGATTCATCTCTTAGATGATGACATTAAGACAACTGGCTGTTGGTCAGCACTGCCGATCTCCGTCTCCTTTTCGTCCTTCCATTCAAGATACATAATGACACTACACACAGCTCGCAAAATCAATCAACAGACATCAGAATGGCGCATATACAGTGGATATTTCGTGATGAATCGGATCCGCTTGGATCTGACCCAGGGCAGCAATGTGGATTAGTTGCACTAGGCCTATTTCCAACACTCGCTGATGATTATTGTACTATAAAAATTACACTCCTGGAAATGGAAAAAAGAACACATTGACACCTGTGTGTCAGACCCACCATACTTGCTCCGGACACTGCGAGAGGGCTGTACAAGCAATGATCACACGCACGGCACAGCGGACACACCAGGAACCGCGGTGTTGGCCGTCGAATGGCGCTAGCTGCGCACCATTTGTGCACCGCCGCCGTCAGTGTCAGCCAGTTTGCCGTGGCATACGGAGCTCCATCGCAGTCTTTAACACTGGTAGCATGCCGCGACAGCGTGGAAGTGAACCGTATGTGCAGTTGACGGACTTTGAGCGAGGGCGTATAGTGGGCATGCGGGAGGCCGGGTGGACGTACCGCCGAATTGCTCAACACGTGGGGCGTGAGGTCTCCACAGTACATCGATGTTGTCGCCAGTGGTCGGCGGAAGATGCACGTGCCCGTCGACCTGGGACCGGACCGCAGCGACGCACGGATGCACGCCAAGACCGTAGGATCCTACGCAGTGCCGTAGGGGACCGCACCGCCACTTCCAAGCAAATTAGGGACACTGTTGCTCCTGGGGTATCGGCGAGGACCATTCGCAACCGTCTCCATGAAGCTGGGCTACGGTCCCGCACACCGTTAGGCCGTCTTCCGCTCACGCCCCAACATCGTGCAGCCCGCCTCCAGTGGTGTCGCGACAGGCGTCAATGGAGGGACGAATGGAGACGTGTCGTCTTCAGCGATGAGAGTCGCTTCTGCCTTGGTGCCAATGATGGTCGTATGCGTGTTTGGCGCCGTGCAGGTGAGCGCCACAATCAGGACTGCATACGACCGAGGCACAGTGGGCCAACACCCGGCATCATGGTGTGGGGAGCGATCTCCTACACTGGCCGTACACCTCTGGTGATCGTCGAGGGGACACTGAATAGTGCACGGTACATCCAAACCGTCATCGAACCCAGCGTTCTACCATTCCTAGACCGGCAAGGGAACTTGCTGTTCCAACAGGACAATGCACGTCCGCACGTATCCCGTGCCACCCAACGTGCTCTAGAAGGTGTAAGTCAACTACCCTGGCCAGCAAGATCTCCGGATCTGTCCCCCATTGAGCATGTTTGGGACCGGATGAAGCGTCGTCTCACGCGGTCTGCACGTCCAGCACGAACGCTGGGCCAACTGAGGCGCCAGGTGGAAATGGCATGGCAAGCCGTTCCACAGGACTACATCCAGCATCTCTACGATCGTCTCCATGGGAGAATAGCAGCCTGCATTGCTGCGAAAGGTGGATATACACTGTACTAGTGCCGACATTGTGCATGTTCTGTTGCCTGTGTCTATGTGCCTGTGGTTCTGTCAGTGTGATCATGTGATGTATCTGACCCCAGGAATGTGTCAATTAAGTTTCCCCTTCCTGGGACAATGAATTCACGGTGTTCTTATTTCAATTTCCAGGAGTGTATGTTTCTTTTAAAACTAACATTCGTTGTTAGAAATGAATTTATGAAAGGAAACTTGTGCTGTTGAGATGGTATAGATCATGCAACTGCTTAAAATATTTGTCAGTGATTACAGAAAACGTTAATCACTGTTGATATACTGTTTAGTGCAGTACTGGATGATCAACGATGAACATTCAGCCACTTAGGCTTAAATGAGTGGAAATAAAGAACACATACCGATCTGATTAGTTTTTACCCGGAATATGCTTTGCATATCATATTACCAATTATAAGTACATAAGAAAATATGCACGGAAGACTAAGGGTAGGATCTGTAGTCTCTAAATCGCTTAAAACACGTAAGGGATTGGAACAAGGCTGTGTTTTACCTCCAGTTTTGTTCAAAGTTTATCTAAAAATCACCTTACAGACTTGTACAAATAAAGGCAGTAAAATGGGACTTCAGTTAGAAGACCACTGTGTGTACACGCATTCATTCGCAGATGACCAGGTGGTGATTGGGACCGATGAAGATATCTCCTATACAGTTATAAAATTAACAGAATACAGCTAATGAGGACTGAAGTTGAACATCAAAAAGACAGAATACTTAACCACAGGAACACAATCAATAGACTTGAGATGTGAGTAGTATGTCTAGCAGCTAATATGACGATCTTACTCAGTGTGGGAGTGCAAAAGTGTGAGAAAATAATTTGTTTCAGATATATTATGTTCCTTTAGTATTTCCATTCATGTTCAATGACGTGATAATGAACCTCTATCCTTTGATATGGCATGCGATTAAAGCCTGCTGCCCCACAGCCAACACAAATCAAACATTCCGATGGGAATTTTTTCATCATACATTTTTTTGTCCATACTATTGCACCATCATCTCTTCCTGTAGGTGTAGGGCAACAGTAAGATCTGAACCGGTTTCTGGGCAAATGAGGAATTAACAATTTCAGTTTAATGTAGAAGGGATAATGTGTACAATTTTCTTTCGAATCACTAAAAACGCTTAGAACAAAATAGTGACAAAGCAAAGAAACATGTATTACTCTCGAGGAATCTGCTTTCGCTGCAATCAACGATTCCATTTACAAATGCAGGGTGATCCAAAAAGAATACCACAACTTTAGAAATGTGTATTTAATGAAAGTAACATAATATAACCTTCTGTTATACATTACAAAGAGTATTTAAAAAGGGTTTTTTTTACTCAAAAACAAGTTCAGAGATGTTCAATATGGCCCCCTCCAGACACTCGAGCAATATCAACCCGATACTCCAACTCGTTCCACACTCTCTGTAGCATATCAGGCGTAACAGTTTGGATAGCTGCCGTTATTTCTCGTTTCAAATCATCAATAGTGGCTGGGAGAGGTGGCCGAAACACCATATCCTTAACATACCCCTATAAGAAAAAATCGCACGGGGTAAGATCAGGGCTTCTTGGAGGCCAGTGATGAAGTGCTCTGTCACGGGCTGCCTGGCGGCCGATCCATCACCTCGGGTAGTTGACGTTCAGGTAGTTACGGACAGATAAGTGCCAATGTGGTGGCGCTCCATCCTACTGAAATATGAATTGTTGTGCTTCTTGTTCGAGCTGAGGGAACAGCCAATTCTCTAACATCTCCAGATACTGTAGTCCAGTTACAGTAGCACCTTCGAAGAAAAAGGGACCAAAAACTTTATTGGCTGAAATGGCACAGAAGACATTCACCTTAGGCGAGTCACGTTCATACTGAGTTGTTTCCCACGGATTCTCAGTGCCCCATATACAGACATTGTGATAGTTGACTTTCCCGTTAGTGTGGAAAGGTGCTTCATCACTAAACACAATCTTTGAAACGAAAGATTCATCTGTTTCCATTTGAGCAAGGATAAAATCACAGAAATCGATTCTTTTAATCTTATCAGCTGCAGACAGTGCTTGAACCAATTTCAGACGATAAGGTTTCATAACTAACCTTTTTCGCAGGACTCTCCATACAGTTGATTGTGGAATTTGCAGCTCTCTGCTAGCTCTGCGAGTCGATTTTCCTGTGCTGCGAACAAATGCTTGCTGGATGCGTGCTACATTTTCATCACTCGTTCTCGGCCGTCCAGAACTTTTCCCTTTGCACAAACACCCATTCTCTTTAAACTGTTTATACCAACGTTTAATACACCACCTATCAGGAGGTTTAACACCATACTTCGTTCGAAATGCACGCTGAACAACTGTCGTCGATTCACTTCTGCCGTACTCAATAACACAAAAAGCTTTCTGTTGAGCGGTCGCCATCTTAGCATCAACTGACGCTGACGCCTAGTCAACAGCGCCTCAAGCGAACAAATGTACAACTAAATGAAACTTTATAGCTCCCTTAATTCGCCGACAGATAGTGCTTAGCTCTGCCTTTTGTCGTTGCAGAGTTTTAAATTCCTAAAGTTGTGGTATTCTTTTTGAATCACCCTGTATTATGGATTTTATTCTACGAATAAAGTCGAAATTAAATAATACAATACCTATGGTTTTACAAATGAGTTTCCGAAGAAGAGAAGGTGCAAAGAAAAAGACAGTACTTTTATGCATTTAACGGAAATTCTAAAATCTGCTTAATTCCACATTCATATGCTAGCGGTATCATGTAATTTCGGGCTAGTATTAATGCTCATACAGCTTACGTAAATGAAACAAGATATTCACGGGAATGTATGAGTGAACCAAACTGACCGCTACATTGATGCTTTCGCACAAAATTACCTGCTAGCTTACAAGCGTTGTTGACATACCTGTTTGCTGTTATTGGACACACACACACACACACAAACAGCTCTCTGGTATTGTGCTGCCGGCGGCTGTTTCTAAACGAGACTCCAATTTAGTTCGATGGTGAGCTCGTATAACTCGGCGAAGCTTCCGCAACGTGTCTGCAGCTTTACCGCCCGCGCTATAACACCTTTATACTCAGAAGCTCATAAATTCTAAGGCTATGATATCTTTCATTAGTGAGGAGGAAAAAACCTGCTCGACATCAGCGCTAGCCTTGTTGATGACCATAAAAATAACTGCAGTGCCGAGACTTTTATAGCGTTTGAAAAACTGCGTTCTCGAATTTGATGCCACATTATACCTTTATTAACACACGCTTCCATCCGCTTTCTCCATGGTCATAACAGGTAAAGAAACATGAGAGCAAAACCTACTGGTATAAGTCTAAACGCTATGCGTTTTTTCGTCACATCCAGTCTATAGTTCTAAGCTGACTGCCATGCTCAGACCATCTCTGCTGACGTATCCTGTTACAGTGATGTTTCTACTTAATCGCTTTGCTAGGCAGCCAAAAAATTGGTATTTGTTAACGAATCGAAGAATCGAAAAAATATTTTTGAACGTCCATGAACTACAAGGCCTTTTTGTTTCACAGTTTCTGTCAAATATGTGTCGCTGTTACATTTTGTATGCACTGCAAGGGGGGGGGGGGGGGGGGGGGCATGTTGGGAGGCAGCTATACAGCTATCGAACAGTTACCTTATCACATCCCCGCGAAGGCATTTTACAGTGGAGACTTGATTAACCGGACCAATTTTGCCGTAAGTCATTGAGATAATCGAAGATCTGGATAACTAAATGTTTGAAACAAAAACGATTTTTGAACAGGTGACTCTACAAAGATAACCGACGTCGCCCACGTATGATTGTCATTTAGGTGCGCCATCATTTGGTTGTCTTTCTAGGGGTCATTTAATAGATAAAGTAAGGCGTTTATTTAAAACAACAAAAACTAAGCCGGCCTGGATTGGCCGAGCGGTTCTAGGCGCTACAGTCTGGAACCGGTTCTAGGCGCTACAGTCTGGAACCGCGCTACCGCTACGGTCGCAGGTTCGAATCCTGCCTCGGGCATGAGTATATGTGATCTCCTTAGGTTAGTTAGGTTTAAGTAGTTCTAAGTTCTAGGGGACTGATGACCTCAGAAATTAAGTCCCATAGTGCTCAGAGCCATTTGGACCATTTTTTTAACAAAAACTAATTAGCGTCTGCGCAAACTAAAGTTGTTACTCACTCTTTACCAGTTTTATATCGTGGAGCTAAACACTCTCGTCGTAAAGTTAAAGATTTTGACGGTAATGATATCCATTTAACCTGGTTTCATAGCGTTGTAGACAACGTCCAAGTCATCGTCATTTTCGCCCAGTTCTTTTTTAATAGCATCTTTAAAAGAATTCGCTCCGTCTACATCAGCCGACATTTTTTTCTCCTTGTATTATTCACGAATTACATGACTAGATTTAAATCTGTATAATCATCCGCTACATGCCACGGACGATTCATCACCACTTTTTTTAACCTCATTGCCTTTTCTCAGAGCAAAGGACCAGATATCGGTTGTCAGTTGATAGTTGTTGTAAATACCAACAATACAAAGCTTCCAGAATGACATTTTCACTCTGCAGCGGAGTGTGCGCTGATATGAAACTTCCTGGCAGATTAAAACTGTGTGCCGGAAAATTTCATTCTGGAAACATCCGCTAGGCTGTGGCTAAGCCATGTCTCCGCAATATTCTTTCTTTCAGGAGTGCTAGTTCTGCAAGGTTCGCAGGAGAGATTGACGGGGCGTGAGTCGTGCTTGGGTAGCTCAGTTGATAGAGCACTTGCCCGCGAAGGGCAAAGATCCCTCCTGGGAGGAAGTTTCATATCAGCGCACACTCCGCTGCAGAGTGAAAATGTCATTCTGGAAACATCCCCTAGGCTGTGGCTAAGCCATGTCTCCGCAGTATTCTTTCTTTCGGGAGTGCTAGTTCTGCAAGGTTCGCAGGAGAGCTTCTGTAAAGTTTGGAAGGTAGGAGACGAAGTACAGGCAGAAGTAAAGCTGCGAGGACGGGGCGTGAGTCGTGCTTGGGTAGCGCAGTTGGACGCGACACGGTAGCTCAGTCGCCGGCACGGTAGCTCAGCGTGTTCGGTCAGAGGGTTAGCTGCCCCTCTGCAATAAAAAAACTGAGTGAATGGATCAATAACGAACTTCAGGTGACGTCCGCCACGAACAATTCAAACATACAAAATGATATTAAAAAAAAAAAGTTGGTGGAGCACTTGCCCGTGCAAGGCAAAGGTCCCGAGTTCGCGTCTCGGTCCGGCACACAGTTTTAATCTGACAGGAACTTTCAATACAAAGCTTCATCCAAAAGTTCTTTTTGCGGTTTCTCCAACACTTTTCGATGTCTACTCCCGTCTTCACTATCAAGTTGGCACGTGTACTTCAAAATTGAATCGGTATTCCTCTTAATATCGCTTATTATAGAAGTAACCACACTATAGTTATTGGCTAGCTTACGTCAAGTTTCTCCGTTTTTCTTTAATGTATCAGTAAAGTTTATTTTTCTGAACGCAATAACGTCACTCTCCTGCTCTTTGACATCTTTAGCATACACACAACACGGCGCAGTGGCGCATCATTTGGCAGCTGTCTAACCCAAACGATAACGAAATGCGCGGAGCAGAAAGGCACTAAGCGCAGGCGGGTGGAAGCGTCGTGCACCCGTGGAGTAGCTAACAAAAATATTTAGTCGCGTTTGACGGTCGGGCTCATCGCGAATCCTTATAGCTAAGCCCCGGATAATCGAGCCTCCACTGCACCTATATTATGCGAAAGACTTCCTTATGGGAGTTAGTTGGCGTTCATCGTCACGTCGACGACGAGCTGATAAGAGATGGACTAATAGCTTGAAATGGACAAAAGTGGGGACAAAGTGAGCCATGCACTTTTCAAGGGTACTATCGGTGCATTCGACAGAAACAATAAAGAGAAGCCAAGGGTTACGTGGATCAGGATGGTCACACAACGATTTCAATTTGCGCCTCGCTCCCGAGTATGTCCAGCGCTTTAACCACCAAGATACTGCCAATACAGTATCTGTCTATTATTATTATTATTATTATTATTATTATTATTATTATTATTTCACTACTGTCGGCCGGTGTCGGCGAGCAGTTCTAGGCGCTTCAGTCTGGAACCGCGCGACCGCTACTGTCGCAGGTTCGAATTCTGTCTCGGGCATGGATGTGTGTGTGCTGTCCTTAGGTTAGATAGGTTTAGGTAGTTCTAAGTTCTAGGGGACTGATGACCTCAGATGTTAAGTCCCATAATGCTCAGAGCCATTTCACTACTACTTGGACTGGGAGCCATACTACGTTATACATCTGCATTTATACCTGTTGTAGATTTACCGGGTACTTAGAATTAAACTTTCCCTATTTAACATGTTATAACACGGAAATTAATTACCAAACTTGGCAGCATTAGTGGTTCAGAATATGAGGTGCATGATTTTCATGCGTCATAGCGCCACCGTCCAGTTCCAACTATGGCCACCAGGTACCGTTACCAATCACCGGATTCCTAGGCTCACACACCTGACCAGTTGCAGTGGACTTGTTGACATCTGAGCTTGAGCTTGGACAAAAGGAGCAGGGCAATACTGGTAAAGCTCTATTATCAAAACAACAGTAATGTTGCAGCTGTACTTCGAGAATATCGCTGGAAGAAAGAATAGCGGAAGGGTCCCCTTTCTGCATCTGCTGTCCGGAGCATGATGAAGAAGTTCGAATCGACTAGAGAACTGGGCGTCACTCCGGGAGAAGGGTGACTACCGGTTGCACCACAGGTGGTTGATGAAATCGCTGTTGCTAAGGCAGACAACGCGGAGCGCAATTCCCGACCGTCAGGCGGTGCGTATGCTGTGTCACGACAGTTGAACATCCCGTTGGTCCACTGTACTGAAGGTGCTTCGGACTGTTCTCCGATGGTACCCGTACGAGATCCATATCGTACAGTAGCTTGCACCACGGGACTCACAACGACGTGTTGACTTCGCTCTACACTTTCTCGCAAGGATTGAAGTTGACGAAGGCTGTCTTTTGACCATCCTATGAGGGAAGCTCATTTTTCTCTGACGGATGAGGTGGACACACGCAATTGCCGAGTGTGGGGATCTTCACCTCCAGTCACTGTGCATGAAGTTCCTCCGTATGGTGTGGCTTCACGGCTACGTTCATCATTGGCCCGTTCTTTTTTAAACTGGTGGGCGCTCAAGGACGAAGGACGTGCAGTGTGACTGGCCAGCGTTACTGCGATATGCTTCGCCAGCATGTCATACGCGCTCTACAGGAGTGAGACGCATTGAACTCAACAGTCATCCAAGATGGGGCCCACCGCACATCGCTCTTAAAGTCCACCTGCTTCTCCGAAACACATTTGGAAACGATCCAATTACGAGCCGATCTGTTCCAGATGCTTGGCCGTCACGATTCCCTGATCTCACCCCCCGTGATTTCTGTTTGTGGGACTACCTGAAGGACAGGGTTTACCAGGGGAACATTCACACTTGTGCATCTGAAGCGTAGCCAGCATGTATATGGACATGCTTCGTTCTGCTGTGCAGAATGCAATCCTGCGCTTTCAGAGTCTTGTGGATACTGATGAGCGCCATATTGAGTTCCTTTTGTAACAGTAATGGTACCGTTATGTACTGGTATGATGTATCGATGTATCGTAGCAGCTCGTTAAAAGGGTCTCAATTCGATTCTGCATTATTTCTCTTCCCCATGTCCTTGCCATTGGTGCAACCAAGTTCGTTACTCGTACGGTAATTAGTTTCTGTGTTATAACGTGTTAAATAGGGGAAGTTTAATAATAACCACCTATTATTTATCGTACAGACGGACTATTGCTTATGGGAAACACAGTTTCCAATTCCTGGGTGAAGCACCACTATGAAGTATTGCTCAATTAACTTATGAAATATGAACTTCAGAAAATTTTGCTTCAGGGAAGACAACACGTTGATAAGTTCGAAAAAAAATATACCATATACCTCATTCTATAAGTTTTTAAATTTGCCGTGATTAGAGGTGGTGTTGCTTGGAAGCTGTGGGCTATCGAAAAGCCCAGCAGCTACGGAATAGAATTTGTGGATTATTGACGTGCCTGACGTATTATTCTCCTGGAAATGCCGTATGGCTAGGGCCTCCCGTCGGGTAGACCGTTCGCCTGGTGCAAGTCTTTCGAGTTGACGCCACGTCGGCGACTTGCGTTTCGATCGGGATGAAATGACAATGATAAGGACAACCCAACACCCAGTCCCTGAGCAGAGAAAATCTCCGACCCAGCCGGGAATCGAACGCAGGCCATTAGGTATGACATTCCACAGCGCTAACCACTCAGCTTCCAGGGACGGACATTATTCTAACATGCTGTGAGTCCGCTACATCGCGCTACTAGCGGTGGTACCGTAAGGCGATTGGACACGTGTGTCGTTTTTCACTCGTGTATCAAGTTTCCATGCGCCGAAACCAGCACAGAAATAATAATAACTCAAAAAATTGCGCTCAACACGAAGGAACGTAGAGTTAGTGTAGAACACACGAAACTACATAAATAGAGCACAAAACATAGTTCCTAAAAAAGAATATATTACATTTTAATGGATTTTTCAAGCACGCGAAGTATATATGTCAGTTTGATATAAAACAAATAGCGTCTATTCAAAGTACGTACCAAGGAGCAATACAGCGATCTGTGACACTGATAGTTACGGCGTCTGTCATCTCCATTGAAAACAGATGCCACTCTTCTTGCAAAGCAGTATCCATTGTAAACATAGGGGAGCACGGTTGCAAACGGGAATATGCCTTCCGACAGCAAGCTAAACATGCTCTATGGAGTTCCATCTGGAAATCAGTCCGACCCCTCTCAATTCGTTGTACTGTTGTGTGTTGAAGATATTCGTCCACGAGACAAACCCTGTGCGTTCGTTCATCATCTTACAGAGTGGAAACCACACAATTTCCACTGACACCTGGGCATTCGTCGGAGTCCAAGATAACACATCTATAGACTGACACAGCCTCCGTTTCACCTAGAACGACACGAAGCTCTATGCGTCTACCTAAATTTATATCACCCTTCTAACGGGTACTGAATCGCCCAAAGATGGCCTTTTCAAGAATATTTTTTTATTGCATGATAGTGGGTTTTACCTTTTCGCCAAATCGGACCACTTCTGCTGTCACTTTGCCAGCTACAACGAGAATTACACGTGTGGAGAACGGTTCTTCGTTGATAGGCAGCCCTCATACCATTTGGGTTGCTTTCTGCAAACAATCAAGTGAAGTGGCGTTCTGGTTGAGGCACTTGACTCGCATTCGGAAGAGTTCGCGTTCAGATCCCCGTACCAACATGGAAATTTATATTTTCTATGGTTTTCCTAAATCGCTTAAAATGAACGCTGGCTTGGTTTGTTTCAAAAAGCCACGGCTGACTTCCTGTCCCCTTTTTGTCCAGTCCGAACTCGCACCCCTCCCTCTGCTGAAATCGTTGATTTGCAACAGAACGTTAATATGTACACTCCTGGAAATGGAAAACAGAACACATTGACACCGGTATGTCAGACCCACCATACTTGCTCCGGACACTGCGAGAGGGCTGTACAAGCAATGATCACACGCACGGCACAGCGGACACACCAGGAACCGCGGTGTTGGCCTTCAAATGCCGCTAGCTGCGCAGCATTTGTGCACCGCCGCCGTCAGTGTCAGCCAGTTTGCCGTGGCATACGGAGCTCCATCGCAGTCTTTAACACTGGTAGCATGCCGCGACAGCGTGGACGTGAACCGTATGTGCAGTTGACGGACTTTGAGCGAGGGCGTATAGTGGGCATGCGGGAGGCCGGGTGGACGTACCGCCGAATTGCTCAACACGTGGGGCGTGAGGTCTCCACAGTACATCGATGTTGTCGCCAGTGGTCGGCGGAAGGTGCACGTGCTCGTCGACCTGGGACCGGACCGTAGCGACGCACGGATGCACGCCAAGACCGTAGGATCCTACGCAGTGCCGTAGGGGACCGCACCGCCACTTCCCAGCAAAATAGGGACACTGTTGTTCCTGGGGTATCGGCGAGGACCATTCGCAACCGTCTTCATGAAGCTGGACTACAGTCCCGCACACCGTTAGGCCGTCTTCCGCTCACGCCCCAACATCGTGCAGCCCGCCTCCAGTGGTGTCGCGACAGGCGTGAATGGAGGGACGAATGGAGACGTGTCGTGGTCAGCGATGAAAGTCGCTTCTGTCTTGGTGCCAATGATGGTCGTATGCGTGTTTGGCGCCGTGCAAGTGAGCGCCACAATCAGGACTGCATACGACCGAGGCACACATGGCCAACACCCGGCATCATGGTGTGGGGAGCGATCTCCTACACTGGCCGTACACCTCTGGTGATCGTCGAGGGGACACTGAATAGTGCACGGTACATCCAGACCGTCATCGAACCCATCGTTCTACCATTCCTAGACCAGCAAGGGAACTTGTTGTTCCAACAGGACAGTGCACGTCCGCATGTATCCCGTGCCACCCAACGTGCTCTAGAAGGTGTAAGTCAACTACCCTGGCCAGCAAGATCTCCGGATCTGTCCCCCATTGAGCATGTTTGGGACTGGATGAAGCGTCGTCTCACGCGGTCTGCACGTCCAGCACGAACGCTGGTCCAACTGAGGCGCCAGGTGGAAATGCCATGGCAAGCCGTTCCACAGGACTACATCCAGCATCTCTACGATCGTCTCCATGGGAGAATAGCAGCCTGCATTGCTGCGAAAGGTGGATATACACTGTACTAGTGCCGACATTGTGCATGCTCTGTTGCCTGTGTCTATGTGCCTGTGGTTCTGTCAGTGTGATCATGTGATGTATCTGACCCCAGGAATGTGTCAATAAAGTTTCCCCTTCCTGGGACAATGAATTCACGGTGTTCTTACTTCAATTTCCAGGAGTGTATTCCTCTCGTTGCTAAGCTTCTGGGACGAGAGGTAAGTGGTATGTGCGTACGTGGCTGGTCGCCCTGTGCACTTCCCACTTTCGTGAACCCTTCTGCGTGCAGTACTTGCTAATCCCACACGTCGGATACCTCCAGAAAAAGCCGATTGTAGTTCGAAATAGGTGACGGCCCTATTCCTTTTAACGTAAAGGAGCAAATATCAGTCATTGGTGGTCAGTACAGCTCTCATTTGAACTTTTTACGCAAGGAAACTGTGCTAATTAATTGTTGCTAAATCACACGCGCCAAAGGAATTATCCTAGGATGAGATTACTGTTTAACGTCCCGTCGACATGGAGGTCATTAGAGATAAAGAACAAGCTAGAATTAGGGAAGGATGAAGAGAGGAAGTGGCCGTGCCCTTTCTAAGGAACCATCCCGGCATTTGTCTTAATCGATTTAGGAAAATCATGGAAAACCCAAATCAAGATGACTGGGCGCGTGTTTGAACTGTCGTCCTCCCGAATGCAAGTCCAATGTGCTAATCACTGCGCTACCCCTCTAGGTGAGTTATGCGAATGGAATGGAAATCGGTAGATGTGATCTACATGGACAGGCAACAAACGATTACAGTTTAGGATATATTGGATAATTTATTCAAAGAAATACCTTCACAAATTGTGAAAGTCAGTAACGCCTGTTCCACCTCTGGCATTGATTGACAGAATTGTTGGATGTTCTCCTCTCCTGAATGATATCGTGCCAAATTCTGTCCAAGGGACGCGTTAGCTCGACAAAATCCAGAGCTGATTGGAGGGCCCTGTCCATAATGCTCCAGATATTCTCAGTTGAGGAAAGATACGGCGGCCTTGCTGGCCAAGATAGGATTTGGAAAACACAAAAACAAGGAGTGTGCGGGCGGGCGGGCATTATCTTGATGAAATGTAAGCCTATTTGAAGGCTTGCCTTGAAGGGAAACAAAATGGGTCGTAGAATTGAGAACGTTTGGAGCATTATGGCAGGGCTCTCCAGACAGCTCGCGATTTTGACGATCTAAGGTGGCAGTCAGATAGAATTTGGCTTAGCAGGACAGTCAACGACTCTGTCAATCAATGCCAAGCCGAATAACAGATTACATAAGAGTCAGAGGTAGACTGACGTGTGATTGACTTGCTCAGTTTGTGAAGCTCTTTCTTTTGAGTAAATAATCCAGTTTTTCTTTAATTGCACATTTGCATCACATCTACCGATTTCTGTCCCATTAGGATTATTCCTTCGCAGTACATCGCTTCTTTGTCTTAGAGTCTATAAATAAGGACAAACATTTGTTTTGACCTGCCTTCGTAGATGACTTCATCGCAATTGGTCTGGTAAGTGACACAGCTATACACCTCAACGAAATTGGCTTTCCCAGCTGCCTCGTCTGGTTCTCTCTGCTATGCCACTAGCTGCCACTCTGCTCTCAAACTTTCAACTGTATGTTAAGTATCGATGGCAAGAGCCAATTGCAGCGAATCTACTTTATCAAGAGGTAGCTTTGTGCAGCTTTGCAGTGCTGACAATATGCTCATTTTTGTGGAAGTTCCTTTTTGTTTCCAGGAGTTGCCGGTTTCTGTGTGCTTTGCATCATTTGTGAATATATAAATGTTGAGACAGGGAATTATCTTACTAGGATACTAGCTTGGCTACAGACTTTGCTGCTAAGGTCAGCAACTGTATGCAGCACCTGCTGAAGCCCTGTGATCCATTTGTCAGTGACAGTTGTGTGTGCTTCAGCGCTGTACTATGCCCTGCCCTCTGATAACAGTACGAGCTGCGACTGGCGGCCTCGGACAACCTGAAGGAGAACTACACGACGGTGGTGATCCACGTGAAGGATGTGAACGACAACCCGCCAGCGTTCGAGCGGCCGACCTACCGCACGCAGATCACTGAGGAGGATGACCGCAACCTACCCAAGCGTGTCCTTCAGGTCCAACACTCGGCGCTCTCGCTTCTCTTGCCTTGCCTCGTCTCTTCTCGTTTATTCCTGCATACTGCACGTGGGCTTCGCATCCCGCATGTCACAGCAGGGGCACAATGAAAATTCTATTTTACAGCTCTCTCACTTCAGTCGGAATGTGCAACTCTCAAATAAGCTCCTATAGATTATTACCGTGGAAAATGATAAGCTGAATAAATCCAGATATATTCAGGCAGTCACACAATGAGAGACAACTCGCAGCAAGCCTATAACGCGACTCAAGTTCACTAAATTGTCAACACACTTCACTACTGATAACAAGTCTTTCGTCATGATCCTAACAACAGATGTTTGCGTCGATAAATTTTTGTGACAGGTTGCAGGGACATAGTTGCACAACTTTCATTTTGGTAGACCTCACAACACATGATATTCTTCGACTTTTCCAATATACTGTAATCACATGTAATAAATTTACTACAGAAAACCAGACAGAATTTCTGGAAGGGACCTGTTATACCAGTACATGAAGTGTATTTTCAGTTGTGAACATTGATTAACCATTAGTTGTATAATGGAAAGACGACGAAGAAAATTTGTGCTGGACAGGATTCGAAGCTGTATTTCTTGCTTATAGTGAGCAATCTACTTACCATTAGGCTATCTCAGCAAGACTCACCACCAGATTTAAACCTCCATGTCATCAACTATGTGTCTACAACCTGTACTCGTACATCCATTATGTAAATTTGACGACATACGGAAGTTTGTGTCTGGTTGTGAGTCCTGCTCGAATGCCTAATAAGACGGACAGAGGGGATAAGAAGGAAATACTGCTTCGAGTCCTGGTTCAGCACACATTTCCACTCTCATCATTCCATTACACAGTGATGATTGTCCATATTCGCATATTGCAGATACAGTTCATGTATTTCAAAACTGCTGTAGTCGCCTCAGTGACTTTCTTTGAGGAACAGTTCGGCATAACATAGGCAGTGCAATACTGGATTTATTCACCGACGCCAGGCAAGGGACCTTCACGTAAAATGACTCGCCTGTACGGGAATATACATAATGGATATGCAAGTACAGACTGTAGACACATGGTTGACGAAATATAGAAATTTAGGTCTGGTCGTGAGTCATGTTCGGATAGCGTAAGAGTAAGGTGACAGCTCACGATAAGCAAGAAATCTAGGTTAGAGCCCCGGTCCGGAACAAATTTTCATTGTCGCCATTCCATCATACAGCTGATTCGTTTCCAAAAAAACATTGCATCGTAATTTGGAATAAGACAGGCACTGCAGTATCGTATCGATATTGCTACGCCAGTGGCTGTCAAACACCGCCAGGCGGACCCCGAACCAGGGGTTATTGCTGCCCGCCGTTCTCGGCCGTACTTTATAAAAATATGCATATAGCAACCAGCAGCCGAAATCAAAAACGTAAATTAAATTTTAGAGCTTCTTAAGAGTGTAGTTTTCATACTCATTAACAAGCAAAAATACATTGACGTTAGTCAATTCTGTTGTTAGCTACGTAAAGTTCGCCGTTTACCTCAGGAACTGATGGGTAAGTAGCATAGCCACTCCGGGATTACTGGACGTGAGAGGGGCAATGATTCATTGTTTCTCTTTCAGTATTGCCAACTCAAGGGCGTGCGCGACTCGTACCGATCAGCTGCTCTGATATAAAGTTTGAACTGAAATAACAGAGATTCGTGAATGCGTACTACAGTCATTTTCAAATGCGGAACGTATTTGTAGCAAGGAATATGAAATTAAATAGGCTGTGCAATAGAACGCAACGAGTAAAAGAAAAACGACACTCAAAGCATTTAAAAAAACATTTGTAATCGTATCTAGAATTGCATAATTCATTTTAATATAAGTGCAGTTACTGTGATTAATCATTTAATCATCCACTCAGACAGACAATACAAAAAACACTTCGACAGGCAATGACAGTCTCGCAAACTTCTTGGTCTCTGAGGGTGGCAGCAATGTGAAATAGGGAACAGTCGACACGGAGTGTACCAAATAGTTTCGACTATTAACGATCAGTAGTTTGGAGCCGGCGGCCAATTTAACACTTCCTTGCTACAACTAGTCTGTTGAGGGCTCAGAACAAAATTAATTTATGTAGTTCACCAGTTAATAATAAACACGGTACATAGGCGATGCGAGGTGCTGTCCCACAGTGTCGGGATTGGCTCTTGAGCATGAAAGTTTGACGAGCATCGTGCACTGTTGAGTCTCAAAGCGCAAGAGTTATAAAAGACGATACTGATTCTTAGCACAGTTCTCGCTCATAATCGCCGCAATAAGTATGCAACGAAATTGATGTCATATGGCAACAACTGCCGTAAGCAAGTTCGTTTTTTTTCTTTTTTTTTTCAACCACTCTTTTCGATTCATTTCGAAACTTTGATAAAATTCCACACTTCGTCTTAACCTCCTTAACACGGAATACACAAGTGAACAAACGAAATTATCACGTCACTGCATAACAATGAAAGCAGTGCCTATGCGAAATGTATTTTAATATCTGACCAAGTAAGACTGTTAAGTTGTTTAAGTGGCTCTTAACATTCGCATATGGAACGATGTCAATAACATTGTACAGGTCGTTATTCTTGTCACGTTCTCGACAGGCTGTGACGCTGGCTGCCTTGACACCTGAAAAGGATACCAAAATAACAATTACAAATGCTCTAGATATAGACGAAATCGAAAGTCATCACCAGATTTTGTCGGTGATTTTAATGCGTTTTCACACACGTGAAATGCAGCCTTTTTATACCTCTGAGGATATAAAAAGTTAAAGGGAGATGATATCCGAACGTACCTTAGCAAACACAACACTGGATATACGCTAACACAGAAAATTTTCATCAAATGCGTCTGTTACGATATCGTTAAATGGAAAGCATTTTTCCTACGGCGAACAGGACCGACGAAAGGAGCAGTTTAGGTTCAAGCTGTTTGCACTCAAAACAATCTGTTGTTTTGCACGCTGAGCGCTAAATTAAAATCAACTTCAGGAACAAAAATATACTCTGAAAGTTTATTCTACGGAGGCTCATCAAAATGGTACATTTGCACTTAACACAGCTCGGAATGTTTGCTACTCTTATTTGTTTACTGGTTCCATTTGTACTACGCAAATTCATTTTCCTTGCAGGACCAAACTTGGTCTTTCGTATGATATGCTTCTACGGCTGAGGAAACATTGTATTCGGTGATGGCTGTTAATATAAAACGGAAACTTTCCATCGTTGTGAAGTGGTGACACTGTTTACTGTGTTGCTGTTATTTGAAATTCCAACCCAAACCACACTGTGATCTGTATTGCTTCACAGTTTTGCCGCTTATATTGCAACGAAATAAACGTCTGGTTAAATGTGAACGTTTTCTTTTAACGTGGTATGGTATAAACATTTTGTACTTCATAGCGACGTAAGATACATTTAAGGAGAGGTGTTATGAACGCAGTATGTCGCTTTTCATATAAGTAAACTACATGTATTTTTACATTATATGAATAGCCCTTAACTTGAAACTATCACCACTCGGCTATTGTTATAAAATGAACCCATACAGATTGAATGGGTATCGCGCTCTATGTTATTATCTGTCACCTTATAGCAAAATCATTCCTTGAAATAAGTGTGATCATGAAGAATCAGTGGCTTATGGTCCTATACAACTTACGGAAAAATTGACAACTATTGCGTTTAATTCTCAGCAAGATACCACAAATCTTACAAGTATTTGTATTAGTGCAGAAGTTCCTGCTGTGACAGTGCGCGTCGCTATGTCCACATTCTCTATGTCCACATTCTTGCATTGTGTCGTTGCCCCTACCCCTGCTGTTTTGAAGTTTTCTTTCAATGAATTCATTTCTTTGTTTATTTTTTAGCCACATATGCAAGCATTCTGGGTTGCTGTTGGAACCCTTCCGTTTGGACCTGCATGTCCAGAAGAGTAATATCTTGCTGCATGCATGCCATGATGCACTACATTAAATAGCACTATTTTGTTTGTTTTATTTTATTTGTTTTCCGTTTGCATGTGTTGGCTAACGTTTCCCGTAGTATGACTTGACGCTGGTGGCATCGGACAGCCTGAACGAGCAGTCGACGAGGGTGGTGATCCACGTGAATGATGTGAATGACCTGCCGCCTGTGTTCAGCACCACCCAGTACTCGGCCGTCATGCAAGAGGAGTTCCCCGGCCCGCACCCGTACCGGCTACTGCAGGTCAGCAGTGGGGTCCTGCCTGTGTCTCCATCACTACAGCCCTGTTCACTATACTTCCAGCCCAGCACTGCTACTAGGCAGTTAGTTATAGAGATGAGGAACTAACAGACAAACAACAAATACTGTAGTCCACAAATATCATGATGAAGTAGCAAACTGTGGATTGCATAAGTGGATGTCCCCAAATACCAAAGATTTTTATGCTCTGTTGGGCCACTAAAATGAGAAATTTAATGCAGACCAACACAACAGAAATTGATATGTAATGTAGTTGCATGTCAGCTTATTTCAGTGCAGAGACTGCTGGACCAATTGCCTCATGACCAGCTAGTATTTTGCTTTGAAAATGGGGAGATTAGGGACGAAGTGTTTCCTGCTGAGCTCTTTATAAGGAATCCTGTAGCCAACAGAAAAGAAAAAGTGTAAACACCAGATTTTCAATGGCAAAAAGAACATTAGTGAAATCAATTGCTTGTGGCCCTTTAACAATGAATTGTCAATTATGAACAAGTTTAGAAATGTTTAATATAATGTCATATGTAGTACATTTCAGACAAGTATCAAACTAATTATAATACATAAACCATTATCATTATAGAATACAAACTAAGTATGTTAAGTAACTGAAACAGGATTAAAAATGGACCCATGCACTGGGGACATCTGCAATGGTAGGCACCAAATGACAATCATAAAAATCTGCTTCGCAGTTCTCAATTTTAAAAGGCATTTGAAGGCAATTTTATTTGATGTGTCATATTTCAACCCTGTATAAAGATATCAGAAACTTAATTTACTAGCAAACAAAATTTAATAAAAAGCAAGTGTATAGCAATATGCAAAAATAGAAAAAAGACTTATAGGCGACACTTTAATATTTTATATGAATGCTGATGGTTCCATAGAATGATGAGAGATGTTAGGCAATAAAAGAGGTAGGTGAAGATCAGCAGTTCAGAAGAACTTTTTCTGCCAATGATTTTTGGATGAAAAAACTGAAGCTGCATTTCATTGTTGGTAGACAAGCATAAAAATAATAAGATCATATTTTAATTATTCATCTTCATAAATTCTGTCCTAGGAGCAGATTCTTCGCTGTAAGCTCAACATTTACCTTCTTTCTTCTTTTCTGACAACTCTTACAATATTTGTAGTACAAGGAATTTATCTTAATGTAATGTATTAACTATTATCTTCTTCACCTATTATACTTTCATTTATTCATACCGTCTTCTGAAGCACTCTCTATTATTCAAACTGTTCCAATTGAATATCACAAGCATATGATACTTCATGATCCTTCACAAAATGTAGCTGCATAAGATATCAGACATATAATTCTGTATTTGCAATATTTTTTTAGTTTTGGTACCTTCTCCATTTTTGTGAAATTTTCATGCCAATGTCTCGCCAGGAATGTTGTTGCATTAGTTCATTCACTCCTTCTTCATTTATGTAGCCCTTTCACTTGTTCTAGAGATTTTCCTTCTCTTCCTGCATCTTTTCTATTTTTAATTTGTTTAATAGCTGTCTCTGTTTCTTTTAACAAGATGGACAACCTTGTTAAGTGTTGCTGGTATTCATTGCTTGAAGGTGATTCTTTGTTTCATTCAGTTTTTCTATTTAGTTCTTCCACATAATGATTATTATATGAATGTCTTTAATTTTTATATGTAATTTCTCCTTCCATCATGCTCCTCACTTCAGCAGTAAAATTAACAATGACAATGCAGCAGATAGATGCAAAAAAATACACAAGTTGTCCTCAGGGAAGAAATAAGGAAAAAATATGAGGTTTTGAAAGAATTTGGTTATGCCAGAACTCTCACGAAAAACAATATGTCTGCGTAGAATAAAAAGTAATAACAGTCTGCAGAAATGAAATTTTTGAGGTCAGTTAAGTAATATAGTTCATAAGTACTTAAGATATGAAAAAAATATAACTGTCGATATTAATAAAGAATAAAATAAAATGAATATATCTTTAGAATGGTAAGCAACTGCCATCTAAACATCATGCTTTGTGAAACAACTGGCCTCAGGAGATCAGTGCCAAAGTAAATGATTTGATGGCAGGCATGTAGCTCTGGACAGTTTGATATATGAAGTAAAGGGGTGTAGTAGTTCAGTGATGGAGGAGGTGTCATCATGAAGGATGGTCCTGTCGTTTCATGACACCTTTCTGTATAAGTAGGAATTTAGGTGGCAGAAGGAAGACCAGAACTGCTTTGATGGTGTTCTCATTATTGAAACTTCCCTAAGTTGGGAAAGAATGACAAAAGTCAAACAATGAATAACCATTTGGATAGAACATATTTGCTACATGTACACATTTTCGATAAAATGCACCAAGGGCACATCAAGCTACATGTTTATGCAAAAATGATAAATATCTCACAAAATTGACTTAAAGGAAAATTTCTAAACCATTTCAGTTAGGATAACTTACAAAGCAAAATGTATTTTTAATTTCCATGTCTTGTTTTAATCTGTATCAACTCTTTTCGTAAAATTCTCATTCTTCTTTGTGTTCTTTGAAACATTATACTGTCAGCTACTAACACTGTATTCCATCTTTTAAAATATTTCTATGTTTACCACAAAAGTCTGCATTGTGCATGTAAATGTGAATTTCTGTACCCGTACAGCAGATACTTTATCTTCTTACAGGTGTGGGAGCTCAAGTATTTCTCTAATGAATAAAAAAATGAATCTCCAAAATAAATTTCCAACAGTCATTTGGAAAAGTATGATTGTTAAACTTCTTGTAGTAATTAAAATTATACAATGTGAAAGTAGCATTACAGTTTTCCATTCCTCGGTAATAAGAGGATCATGTCCAAACTACTGGAAATAAACCACATAATATTTCTAGTTAACAGAGACGTTACATGACACATATCTAATGACTAAATATACATAGTAATAATCACTAATGAATAAACATGTTCACCAAGCAGCAGAAGCATTGCATCGTTGACAGGCACAGATAAAAGAGAGAGAAAACATTTGCTGTTTGGTGGCTGGTCTTCTTTACTTGTAAATTATTTACTTTCTAACAGAACTTTCTTACTATATTCGTAGTAGTAATGATGCTTTTCCAAATCAATACCCTTCTTACTTTGAACTCAGTAGTCCAAGGATTTCATTGTGTCTACAATATGATAACTTCTGTTGACACACACAGGCCATGATCGCACATATGACACCAGTTCCCTGAGGAATTACTTCTGTGGCATGTCAAAGGTAACATCAGATTCAGATAGCATGAATAGATTCCTGAAAATTTTAGAAGTATTATGAGGTTCACATTTTTTTACATGCACTTATAGATAAATGTATTTTATTTTTCTTTCTTAAGCATTGTGCATGAAATGTAGCAGCTTTGGTTCACACTTACACAAAGCATGACAAAGTTAAACATTTAAGTCAACCTCATTTTCCACTATTTCTATACATTAGTTTTTACAGCCATCTGACAACAAAGAGCATTTTTGATTTTTTACAGCAATTACAAAAATTCTTAATTACATACACAACATGATCAAAAGTATCGGGGCACCTACCTAAAAATGACTTACAGCTTTGTGGCACCCTCCATCAGTAATGCTGGGATTCGTATGGTGTTGGCCCACCCTTGGCCTTGATGACAGCTTCCACTCTCTCAGGCATACGTTCAATCACATGCTGGAAAGTTTCTTGGGGAATGGCAGCCCATTCTTCACAGTGTGCTGCAGTGAGGAGAGGTAGTGATGTCAATGGTGAGGCCTGGCACAAAGTCGGCATTCCAAAACATCCCAAAGGTGTTTTATAGGATTCAGTTCAGGACTTTGTGCAGGCCAGTCCATTACAGGGATGTTATTTTCATGTAACCACTCCGCCACAGGCCGTGCATTATGAACAGGTGCTCAATCATGTTTAAAGATGCAATCGTCATCCCCAAATTGCTCTTCAACAGTGGGAAGCAAGAAGGTGCTTAAAACGTCAATGTAGGCCTGTCCTGCGATAGTGCCATGCAAAACAACTAGGGGTGCAAAAAAAAAAAAAAAAAAAATGGCCCCTCCATGAGAAATGACCACACCATAACACCACTACCTCCTAATTTTACTTTTTCACTACACATTCTGACAGATGGCGTTCACCGGGCATTCGCCATACCCACACCCTGCCATCGGATCGCCACATTGTGTACTGTGATTTGTCACTCCACACAATGTGTTTCCATTGTTCAATCATCCAATGTTTACACTCCTTACACCAAGCAAGGTGTCATTTGGCATTTATCGGTGTGATGTGTGGCTTATGAGCAGCCGCTCGACCGTGAAATCCAAGTTTTCTCACCTCCCATCTAACTGTCATAATACTGGCAGTGGATCCTGATGCAGTTTGGAACTCCTGTGTGATGTTATTTATAGATGTCTGCCTATTACACATTATGACCCTCTTCAACTGTGGGCAGTCTGTGTCAGTCAACATACGAAAGTGGCCTGTACTCTTTTGTGCTGTACGTATCCCTTTGCATTTCCATTTCACTATCACATTGGAAACAGTGGACGTAGGCATGTTTAGGAGTGTGGAAATCTCGCGTACAGACGTATGACACAAGTGTCACCCAATCACCTGACGACGTTCGTAGTCCATGAGTTCTGCGGAACTCCCCATTCTGCTCTCTCATGATGTCTAATGATTACTGAGGTCGGTGATGTGTTGTTCCTGGCAGTAGGTGGCAGCACAATGCACCTAATATGAAAAAAACGTGTGTTTTTGGGGGTGTCCAGATACTTTTGATCACATAGTGTATTTAAAAATATTCTGTCATTACAATGAACATAAAATATGTTTGATCATATCTGAAGTGAAGTACAAAAAAAGCTAATTTATGATAGGCACAGAGTTTCTTTAAATCACTTGCTGCTGCTGCACTGAGAAGTTGGCTGTGTAAAACATGGTTTGAATCTTACAGCTTTTTGTCATCCTGAAAGTCATTTATCAAAATGAATAAAAGATGATTAATAACAAATACTGATTTACAAAACAGAAAGAGTTGCATTATGTCTTTGCATTACTGTTTTCACTCTTCGTTACTCTAAATGTTTTGTTATTTGTCTCCAGGTGACAGCCACTGATGGGGACAGGGATCGACCACAAAATATTGTGTACTTTTTGACGGGTCAAGGTATTGACCCTGATAATCCAGCCAACAGCAAATTTGACATAAATAGGACAACTGGGGAAATATTTGTTCTCAAGGTAAAATATATCCTTAAAAAATTACATACAATATTATCATTCACTTAACTTCACAAATACTTGCTATTTACAGTGAATTCAGTGTTCAGTGCTACATTTTTTAGGTATATTAAAAGTATACAGTGCTTTTTTATTCTTAAAAGAAATGAAAATAAAAAATTTTGGCTTTACTCTCAAACTACATGTAATGCAACGGCAATTACTGAAGTTTTGAGTACAACTGATTATTTGACTAGAAAACTACATTGTGACTAACATTATAACTGGCATCAATTCATGGCTTCTGTAATGTTCACATCTTCTTATTTTATTCTTTGTGTCTGCTATTGTAACATCTGTTTTTCTTACCATCATCACTGCTGCTCCATTTGTTCCAATTGAAATAAAATTTCCTTCCAAGAACTAATTAGAAAATCCCATGAATTCCAAGCAATTTAACAATGTGTTTCAAATGCTTTTAGCAGTAATATTATTTAGCTCAACTATATACATGAAAATGTTTGCAAGCTGTCTCATGTCAGGAATTTTGTTTGTAGATAACTATCAAAGTATGGAAAAGTGTCATTTACCCCTGGAGGAACTAGATTACTGGGGGCATTGGCTTTGCGAAGATGGAGCAAGAATGGTTCCAAGACTAGTATGAGTTGAACAAAATTTTCTAGGTCTGAAGTCAAGTAAAGAGCTACAATCTTTTCTGGGACTCTTGAACTATTATAGGAAATTCATGAATGGAATCATTGATATAGCATGCCTGCTCATGCAACTATTGAAGAAAGATGCTAAATTCATGTGGTCAGAGGAATGTCAACATGCTTTCAAAGAGCTAAAAAAAGTTTTAACATCAAGTCCAGTTTTAGTGTTTTTGGATTTTTAGAAGGAGCTTGCACTATTTTTAATGCATTTATTAGTATTAAAAAATATTGTTCAACAGACTAACAATATGGGCGTTAAGGTCAGTTCATAGTAATAGACAGAAAGTTGGCAAGTAGAACACAAGTAATATCCGGTGTTTCCCAAAGAAGTGCTCTAGGCCCTCTATTGTTCCTGATCTATATTAATGACTTAGAAGACAATCTGAGTAGCCCTATTAGATTGTTTGCATGTGATGCTGTCATTTGCCAACTTATAAAGTCATCAGGTGACCAATACGAATTGCAAAATGGTTTACATGAGATATATGTATGGTGTGAAAAGTGGCAATTGATCCTGAATAAAGAAAAGTGTGAAGTTATTCACATGATTTCTAAAAGAAATTTGCTACATTTCAATTATGCATTAAGTCACACAGATCTAAAGGCTGTAAATTCAACTAAATACTTAGGGACTACAATTACAAATAACCTAAATTGGAACGATCACATAGATAATGTTGTGGGTAGAGCAAACCAAAGACTGCAATTCATTGGCAGAGCAATTAGAAGGTGCGACAGGTCTACTAAAGAGGCTGCTTACTCCCCACTTGTCCGCCCTTTTCTGGAGTATTGCTGTACGATGTGGGATCCACATGAGGTGGGGCTGACGGATGACATTGAAAAAGTTCAAATAAGGGCAGTTCGTTTTGTATTATTGTGAAATAGAGAGTTAGTGCCACTGCCCGCACGCAGCTACCACCTAGAGTGCATTCACTATCTCCTTCCCATCTTCCTAATTCCATCTACTATCCACATTGAACAATGTCCAGTCAGAGTAATTAATAACCAGAGTCTTTTACGAGGATCTGAGAGGAGCAAAGATTACAATAAACTTTCTAGTTTTCTCAGCTTGTCATGTTGAGATGGCTCCAGTTCTTCTTGTCTGGGGAGTCTGATTCTTGAAGCTGAAAATCTCACATCAAGTCCTCACAGTTGGTTCCAACTAAGTAAATTTGAAGATTCTTGTTGCAGCATATATATTTTTCCTCACATTTTAGTATATCATACAGTATTAGTAGTAGTAAGTGAAACCTACTGTGTATAACAAAGCGAAAATCCCCATTAATGCACGAGTACAAAATAAATTCCCAATCTTTGGAAGCGGTAACATCCGTCAAGTGAATTGGAGTGACAGTCATTAAAACAAATGCTTTTTTTGTTGTGATGGGATCTTCTCATGAAATTTCAATCACCAGTTTTGTCCACTGATTGTGAAAACATTCTTTTGGTAGGGAAAAATGATCATAATGATAAAATAATTGAAATCAGGGCTCGCACAGAAAAATTTAAGTGCTTGTTTTTTCCATGCACTGTTTGAGAGTGGAACGGTAGAGAGTCAGCTTGAAGATGGTTCATTGAACCCTCTGCCCATCACTTTATTGTGAATAGCAGGGTAATCACATAGATGTAGATGAGGAATCAGTGAATTCGACAGTAAAGTGATGCATAAGCCAGGGAACAAACACAGAAATGCAGATGCTTTGAGCAGAAAGACATCAATAGTACAGGTACTGCATCACGGGCTTGCTGAATGGCAAGCAGCATAAAATGTTCACAGTGACTACAAGCGATACAAAATGCAACTGCAGTCCAGCTTGTGGGACAATCCATTGTTTAAGGTGACAAGTTTAGGGCCACAAGTAGTGATGTCAGCTAAGTTGAAGGAGAAAGTCCTGAGAGAGGCACTTGACCTTGTTATCTGGTTATGGAGGGTGCAGAGCAACAAACTGAGTTGTGACTAACAGATATTGGTGAAAGGAAGATGTGGATCAGTAAGTGAGAAATTGTGTGCAGTGTGCACAACATGCACACTTGAGCCATAAACAAATAACATTGTAGAGACTCCCAGAAGTGTCAAAACCTTCTGAAATGATTTTAATGGATGTGTTAGGACCATTTAACTGGACAACAGAAAGGAACTGTACTGTGTTGACAATAATAGATCAGTTTTCTCAGTATGAGGAGATATCTGCTATGCCAAAACAACAAGCAGTTACAGTTGCTCAAGCAATTGTCAACAATTGAATTTTTAAATTTGGGGTACTGGAGATGATGATTACAGACCAAGGACAAATTTTATATTGGTTTTGATAAATGAATTATGTTGTGTGTTATGTGTGAAGAAACTGAGAACTAGTCCACTCCACTCACAATCAAATGATGCGATGGATCAGGTGCAGCGTATTTGCAGAAGCATGTTAAGCTACTATGTGAACTCACACCACAGTGACTGGGACACATATATCTCTCATTTGTCAAGTTGTCGTACAATTCAAAGTTCTGCACTAGTATGGGGTTATCTTCATACAAGGCAGTATATGGCAGGAAAATACCGACACCGTTTGCAATTATTAAGGCAATAAGGGGCAAGTATGGAGAGTTGGTCCATGATTTCATGAGAACAGTGAGAGAAATATGGAAGCAGGTACAGAAGGCAAACACAAAGGCACTGGAGAGACAAAAGGAAGCTGCGAAACACAGCATGGGTAGCATACCACATTACAGAGTAGGGCACTGGATTACGTTATCCAGCCCAAGGACACTGAAGGGTAAGATTATGAAATTTGTCATGAGATATACGGACCTTACCAAATGGTTGAGTGTGTCACCACTCAACAGTTGGCTACTGTTGCCATCAAGGTTGGTGGAAGTGCATGGTGGATGATTCCAAGGTGTTCTGGACTCGGTCCCAGGAGTGTTAAGAGCGGAGACTGAGAAAGACACAAAGAAGAAAAAAACAAGGGGTGGATGTGAGAATGTGGCTGAACTGTTTGGAAAGAGATATTTTGTTGTGTTTATGTTTCAGGCGGTAGTATGTAACATATTAAGGATCAAGGAATAAGTTTTTGTGTTAGAGCAGGGATCATTTGAATTTACTTTGTATGAGAGTGCTGACTGATGCCAGCAACCTTTGCCAGGAAAGGAGGGGGGAGGGGGGGGATGATAATCGGTGTCCTCAGGTTGCTGTACATTGAGTTCGAGGGTTGAAGGAATGCTAGTCGTTGCAGTGCTGCACCTATGTCTGGAATGGAATGGGGTGCTGCAGAATTGGCACATGGTGAGAGGAGTTCATTTCGGCAAATAAGAGGATGCTGGTTACCAACTATTAATGGGTGCTGAGTTTAGTATTTAATGATTGAGAATCCCAGAATGAATTGAAGAAGCTAGAGGAGGTATTTTCTGGGCTTCAGTGGGGAGCCAAGAGCAGGGGTATTCTCAGGGAAGTTTCTTGGGAATGTGAGAAGTTGCATAAATCTTATGAACAATCATGGGAACAGATGCAGCAAGCAATGGACATGGTGCTGCAATCACTGTTTTCATAGAAGAGGCATTGGATAGATGCTGGGCAGAGAATTTTGAAGACAGTGTTTGGAACAGCAGAGGCCAGTCACCCATTGCGATGACTGCATCTTCATTTCAGCACCATAACTGTACACCCATGTCTCATCACCTATTATGATGTTCTTAAGAAAGTTTTCATTGCCATTAACAGTGGCAAGCAGTTCCTCACACATTTCAACACGGGTATGTTTCTGACCTTCAGTCAATAAAAGAGGGGAGAGAGAACCATGGATATGATACTTGAGTTCAGATGGCAAATATTAGAACAAAGGCATTTTTCATTCTGGCATGATCTCTTCATGGAATTTCATTCACAAACTTTCTCCTCTGAATGTGAAAATATTTTGTTGACACCAACCTACAATGGGAGAAATGATCATCATAATAAAATAAGAGAAATCAGAGCTCACATTTAAGTATTTGTTTTTCCCATGCATTGTTTGAGAGCAGAATGGTAGAGAAATAGTCTAAGGCAGTTCAATAGACCTTCTGCTAGGTACTTATGTGTGAACGGCAGAATAATTATGTAGAAATAGATATCTCCCATCTCATCTTTATTTAGTTTCTCTTGCCCTTCTACAATATTCTTTTCAATTTCATTTCCCTTGTATATATTACTTCCACTTTTCAGCTTTCCCTTTTTTGCATAATATTGGCTTGTCAACAGAGCTCTTGGTGTTCATAGAGCTGCTTCCTATTTTTGTTAATTTTGCTATAAGCTGCATCTTTCTTAGCCATAGCTGTGCATGTTTCTATATCCTAGCATTTGTTCTTTAGCCATTCCTGCTTAGGCATTTTACCCTTTCTGACAGTCTTATTTTCAGATGCCTGTATTCCATTTTACCTGCTCTTCTCTTTTTATCAGTGAAGTTCAATATGTCTCATGGTATCCAAGAATTTCTCCTGGTCCTTGTCTATTTGCTTATTTGAACCTCTGTTACCTTCACTACTTCATCTCTCTAAGCTACCCTTTGATCTACATGGTGACAATTATTGAACTATGTATAAAAAATGTAAATTAGTTAAAAACTACAGCATGCATATACTTTATTCAACATGTAGACACCACTACAGATATTCAATTTAGGTTATGACATCTGACATGCCTGCCACTTTTGGCTATGATATGGCACAGATGAATAGTGAAATTCTGCATGACCTGCAGAAACATCAGAAAATCAAAGCTGTCGATGAACCCTGAATAGCTGTTTTCAGCTCATCAATGGCTTTGGGATCATTGTCTTTAATATAGCCCCACAAAAAGGAGTTGTGTGTGTTCAGATATGGAGAATATGGTGGCCAATCGAGGCCCATGCTAGTGGCCTCTGGGTGCTCCAGAGTCAGAAAGTGCTCCCCAGAGTGTCCCTTTAGGACATTAAACACTCTCCTCCTTTGATGGAGTCAAGCTCCATCGACTTCTTGATTGCAAAATTCTGATTCTCAGTCCCCCAAATGTGCCAATTTTGCTTATTGATGAACCCATCCAAATGAAAGTGGGCTTTGTCACTAATCCAAACAATATTCACATCAAAGTCCTGTTCATCAATTCTGTGGACAATAGTGTTGGTGAAAAACAGCTGCTGTACCATGGCCGTGGGGCTTAATGGCTGATGGGTTTGAATTTTGTATGAGAAGAGACACAAGTCTTCAACAGTTATTTGTCACACTGGTCTGAAACACAGTGTGTGTCTTCTCAATGTTTTCAGGCACTTTCACTCTTTATAGATGACTGACATTACCGGCACTGTCATCATGAATGGTACCCATTCTCTCAAACTTGTGAATAAAATTCTTGATTGTTAGCACACTTGGACTGGTTGTCTTCAGCTTGAACTTGGTTGCAAACTCTCTTTGAGCCACAATTGAGCTGTTATTGCTTGCATAGTAGGCCTTCACTAGAGCTATATGCTCAGGCATGTTGTACCGTGACATTTTCATGTGCAAAAGGCTGACAACAGCAAGGCATGTGCACATGCAAATACCAATTCCCGTCATGCACCACCACCAATGATGCAGCTTGAATGTCCTAACACAAACCACTCAGAATTTATGACAATTTTATTTCATATAGTTCAATAATTATCAGCCTGGACTTCTGTATTCTTGCCCATGTTTCAGTTAATTGTTGCCCAATGCTCCCTTTGAAACTCTGAACAATCTCTGGGTCTTTCAATTTATCCAGATTCCATCTTCTTAATTTCCTATCTTTCAGCAAATTCTTCAGTTTTAATCTGTAGTTCATAATCATTAAAATATGATCAGAGTCCGTATCTGATACAGGAACGGTTTTGTAGTTTAAAACCTGATTTTAAAATCTCTGTCTTAGTGTTATATAACCAGTCTGAAACTTAGCAATGTCTCCAGATCTCTTCCACTTAAACAACCTCCATTCACGATTATTAAACCAAGTGGCTCAGTTATGCTCACCACAAAATTCTACCAGGTGGGTTTCCTCATCAATCCTTCTCCCCCCAGGCCATGTTCTGCTATATTTCCTTCTCGTTCTTTTGCTACAACAGATTTATCCCATCACCATTAAATTTTCATCTATCTTAACTACGTGAATAATTTATACCTCATCATACATTCTTTCAGTCTCTTTATTATCTGTGGAGCTGTAGGCAGATAAACTTGTACTACTGTGGTGACTGTTATCTTTGTGTCTATCATGGCTGCAATAACATTGTGCTGTATCTCCGTATTTCATCCATGTATTGTTCTTCACCACCATTGTGACATCTTTTCTCCTCTGTAAAGTGCTTCTGCCCAACAAACAATAAAGGAGAAAGAGACAAAAAAATGCATGTCCAACTGTAATTAATTAGTCATCCAAGCAACTGTCATATTCAATAAAAATACAACATACAAAGTTCCTACACTAAAAAGTTTTTAATTTGCCAATATAACATAGAATTTAGCTTAGGTATTATGAGAATTCCTCTTGGCTTTTATGAACTGATCCAGCCTATGATTATTCAGACAATGTACAACTCGATTTTTTGTGAATACTAAGATGCTTCTAGCATTGTTCACCAATTATAATGCCAATGTGTGTTTTAGATCACAAGTGTAAATGGCACAATAAAAAATGTGTCACAGAGCGTTGACACAGATCATCTTCTCAGATCAAGCCTCGCCTATTTTTGGTTGAAATGATGGCATCACCAACTTTGCCTATCTGTGCACTTCTCTGTGTTGTTGTTGAAGTATTAGCATGCTAAAGCAGCAAATGCTAGATTACCCATTTCCAGAAGTAATTTTCGTTAGATGTAATAGTGAGATGCTATTTTGATATTACAACTAACCTCTGCTGTAACATGTTACAGGTACTTCTGACATCAATTATGAATTGTAATTACGTTGATTGCATTATGTCGCAACATGTAAAGTGTTGACATTTCCTGCAGCATTCATTAGATATCAGTTTTGACTTGTCCTATATCATCATGTGCTTCTCTGCACACAATTTATGATCTACAAGATAAATAAAATTACACTTACAATTACATTTCTTCTCTGATTTAGCTCTTGAGCTCCTACACTATTTAGCAGTAAAATGTGGGCTGGATTGCTTGATACTCAACCTGTAAGTTTCTTATAGAAAGTATCAGTGAACTATGGATTCAGGTGAAAAGCAAATGGCAGGTAAATTATACTTGCTTCCTGATGATCCATTTAGCGGTACTGTGTCAGAAGTTACTGTCCAGTAACATATTTGTATCCCCACAGGGTTCTCTTAATATTGCAGCTCCTGTTTGTCATTATGCCTGATAAACTTGCAGAGTAGGATGTCAGATACTAGCAGGTATATAGATTTATTTATTTATTATTATTTTTAGGTTAGTTACCCAAATATCTTTACTTTAATTTTCTTCTGAACTGGTAACTTTGAAAGTAAAATGTCATCTGAGCATTATTTTCCCTTTTGAAGCATGATCTCTGCACTTTTTAGCAGCAACATATTACTACATATTTTCAGTGCGTTGGTATGTATTTATCTGTATCTGATCTCTAAGTCTTGGAAAAAGACAGAAGCATTAGAGAGAAAAATTGATAAAACGAAATGGCTGTGGAGATTCACTGGAAACTTCTGCATAAGTTGTGATTAACAGGAGAATGTATGTGTCAACGTTGACTATTTCATGATTTCACAATGTTTTCTCCTTTATGGACATCCTGGCAACACAAAGCTTAAGGATAATATTTCTCCATTGTTAATCTTGGTTCCATTTTATTGATAAAAAGAAAGTTAATGCAAATAAGCAACACTTAAAGAAAAATCCAGAGGTTACTCTATGTGTCTCATAGTTTTGATGTCAATTTGCTTCACATCAATTGGTCAAAAAAAAAAAAAAAAAAAAAAAAAATCTGTACCAGTTCCAAAAACTGTTTGTGGTGTTGTATATCATATATACAATGTCTCCCTGTGATGTATATGACACTAGGCAGTGCATTTGTATGGAAACTACCATTTTGCTCTCCTGAACTCCCTTCTCAGAATACTTTGATTGTTTAATTCAACTCACTTTAATATCTGGAAGTTTATCTAAAAAATTAACGAAGCACAAGTAATGATGTAACAAGATACTCCCTTCTCAGAATACTTTGATTGTTTAATTCAACTCACTTTAATATCTGGAAGTTTATCTAAAAAATTAACGAAGCACAAGTAATGATGTAACAAGATACAAGTAAAGTCACTAATTGTAAGATAATAATTCAAAGTATCTTGCTTCCAAAATTTAGTGCAACAAGTTGGTCATCCTATTCTTTGCAGTCCTTTCCTATCATCATAAAGCTATAGCTAATTTTGTTATTTTATTTAATTAGTCAGTCTTTCTGACAACCAGCCCTTGCTTATATGCGCACACTCTACCTCCAGTTTCCCATTACATGTCTGATGTGTCTGACATATCTGAAAAAACATTTTTGTTTGTGATGGCATATTATATTAATGCTTGAGTTCCTAGAGTTTGATAACCCTTCTTCCTACATTTCAGACTTATTTTTCATGTTTGAAAAATTCTACAAAATCCAGCCCAAAACTAACTTCTTCTGTTATTATCATTAAGGCAAGGGTTTTCAGTGCATTGAGATCTGCCTTTGTCATCTCATACACAAAATTCTGAAATAATGTGACTATTATTATACAAATATCCTCTCAAAGAAGATTGAAATTCTTGTGAATCTGAGTTCTCAAAGTTAAGTCATTCGTATTCACAGTGCTGAACAAACAATGCAACATTTTGAAGGGATGAATGGAATGGCATAGATTTTCTGCCACATTTACTAAAAATGAGATTAATACAACTACATGACCAGTTAAATCATTATTTTGCAATGCTACTATGAGATAAAACATGCATTGTGTTAGTAAATCAAGTCAAGACTGTTTGTGATGTGTGTTTTACTTATTGCTACAAATGTATTTCTCAAATTACAAACTCACCATTGTACCATTTGGCTACACACTTGACAAATATGTGTCTTTCAGTAGTGCAGTAAAGGAAGAACTGAATATTTAAAAAAAAAAAAATATGTTTGAATATTGTCTCGTCAGAACATGTTTCTTGTAAGTGTGTCAAGGGAACACATGACTTCAATATAGGCAACTTCCCTATATTAATGTTTACTGCAGGGGATTTCAAATTTGAAGCAGTCACAGCTGTAAATCGTGATTCTTGGCAGTTATACCAATATTCTGGTTATCAGTGCAGTACAACATCTGAAAACATGGTGCAAATAACTGAATTATAAATGCAGAACAGTAATGGAAATTACTGGGTGGTCCAGTATGTAAAATGAGGGAAAGGCAACCACTCACCTATAGCAGATCAATGCACCATTCACACTAGCTTTCGAGCATTAGCTCTTTTTCTAGTGAAAGTACACTCTCTCTCTCTCTCTCTCTCTCTCTCTCTCTCTCTCTCTCTCTCTCTCTCTCTCTCACACACACACACACACACACACACACACACACACACACAGCCATAGCAAGACCCATAAATCTCTTAACTTTAATTGACGTATGAACATAGTAAGTGTTGTGCAGGTTGATAAGAAGTGACACTGTTTGACTACCATCACACAGCTTATTGTTACAATAATGGAAAGGTGCATGTTGGTGATTTATGTTACCAATAAAAAGAAATTGGTAGTTTAATTCAGCAGTGGATTACCAGTACCTAGTGACAGATTGTCTCCTTTTTGGTGTGCCTTTGCACTGCATCAGCACATGCTCAGCATTGTTATTAAAAGGTTTGGTATGGGTAATTTAAGGAGCGGCCAGATGCTCTTCCTGTCACCACTCCGTCACCCTGATGGATGGAATATTTGTAGCCCAAAAGCCTGAATGTAGTGTCAGTCATGTAAAAGTGAGCAAAAATTTTCTAAATGTTTGCAAATCATGTAACTGAGGTGGCTGGGTCACCAGCCTAGTATTCACATGGTGGGATGTAGAAAACTGCCTGAAATCACATCCAGGCTGGCCAGTGCACCATTCTGTTTATGACAAGTCCAATATCATTTGTACGATGGAATGGATGATAAATAAAATAACACTTGTTAACCCGCTCAGCAAATTTGATCTGGGGCCAGCATACATCACTAGTGCAGAAGCAGGTCTTTAAAACGTACAGTTGCATGTACTGTATGGGTTCAACACCCAGAGTATTTAGAGTAGTTTTTGCTACTTTTTGGGGCATGATGAGAAACAGCAGTGATGTTGTTATATTAATTTGAGACTTCAATTGTTTATTTATTTTGACATGAGTCATGGGTAGCACAAATTCTCTACTTCTATAATTATGTTGCAATTCCTATGCAATGCTGAGTAATCAGATGTGAGAGTGAATGCAGTGGTGTATTTGGAAGTGCAGACAGAAATAAATTGTATTTTTTTAAACCTGTTTTCAAGTGTAGAGAGTAGGAATAAATAGACATGTGTTACTTATTTTAAAGAACAAAGATCCACTGTGCACAGTTCTTTGTTTCCCACCTGATTGCTCTCTGTCTTCACACATTATGACAGCTCTGCCATCTTTCTATTAGTGCCTTGGGGCCAAAGGATCTGTGACCCAACAGAACAAATTCATGTTTATTTCTGGAAATCTCTCTGGCTTGCATTATTGCCGATACCAGGTGAATAAATCATTGATAAATAGTAAGAAGAAATTCTCTATAGGGTTCAACCATCAATTACCTATTTTCCCAGCACTTCACAAAGCCTTCCTCCTCCCCCCTCCCAAATCCGCGTGTGTGTGTGTGTGTGTGTGTGTGTGTGAGAGAGAGAGAGAGAGAGAGAGAGAGAGAGAGAGAGACATGAGCAATAATGAATTTAGTAAACTATATGCAGTACATAAAGACTCATTACATATTCGTGCATTTCTTAGCCCCTGGACAGAGACCAGCCAAATGGACGCCCTCAATGGAGGTTTACAGTATTTGCTCAAGATGAGGGTGGTGAAGGTCTTGTTGGATATGCTGATGTACAAGTCAACTTGAAAGACATTAATGACAATGCACCAGTGTTCCCTCAGGGAATTTATTTTGGAAATGTAACAGAAAATGGAACTGCAGGTAAGTCACCCAAGGGTATGTATGTTGAAAATAAAAAAATATGTGTTTTCAGTGTATTACATATTACTCATTTTCAGGAATGGTTGTCATGACAATGACTGCAGTGGATTATGATGACCCGAATGAAGGATCTAATGCCAGGCTTATATACTCCATTGAGAAGAATGTTATAGAAGAGGAAACTGGTTCTCCAATATTTGAAATAGAATCAGAGACTGGTGTAATCAAGACAGCCGTATGTTGCCTTGATCGTGAACGAACTCCAGATTATTCCATCCAGGTGGTGGCCATGGATGGAGGAGGGTTAAAAGGTATTTGATTATGTTGTTTATCCAAGAGTTTTGTGATCTTGAATGGTTGTGGAATGTAAATGATGAGCAAATAAGTAAAACCCCTAGAGTGGAAAAAGAAATATTTGAAACAAAAATGCAGCAATGTAGGCAATTAATTACTGTACCTCGTAATATGTTAATGTTGTTTGACGCAGTAGAGAGCATCCACTTACCAGCTTGAAAAGTCTTAATAGGATTCATAAACAATAAGGAAAATGTTGAATATTTACTTTTCTGAACTTTCTAAGCAGTTTCCTTGGTAGGAGAAAGAGATGTGGTGAAGGTTTAGAATGTGCTTAAAATATTTGACACAATCTTTCTCCTATTATGTCAACTGAAATTAAAGAACTCTGAAGATATTGGTTTGACTCTATGATCCAGCTTCCAGATCTATTAGACATGTCATCCACTAAAATACCATACACTCAATGTCAGTCCTCTTCCCAAGATATATAAGCTGTATCATCTTGTCAGCAACCAATAATGACTTATGTTTCCCTAGTCAGCATATTTCTCTTGCAGTTTATCACTTTTTACACCTGACTGTCTGCAGGCTCATGTCCTTTATCATTCCCATGAGTGAGCATCTGACATACCCAACCACACATCCCTACACCAATGTTCTTAGTCACAAGAGAAGCACTGTAGGAAAAGTTCTCATACACTCCACACAAGCACCACACATTTCAGCCCCTTACTGGACGTAAGTGCATACATATATACACACTTTGCTGGCCATTATAGATGCAACACTAGGAAGAATAGCAAAGAACGATATTTTATTTATGGTGTCTATACAGTATAGTAAGAAGATTATGCACGGAGGTGACAAAAGTAATGTGATAGCAGAAATGGATAACTTAGTATCATATACATAAGGTTGTAAAAGGGACACTGCATTGGTAGAGCTGTCATCTGTTCTTGAATGATTTAAGTGAAAAGGTTTCCATTGTGATTATGACTGTGACAGACTGAACATGGAATAGTAGAAGGAGCTAGATGCATAGGGCATCACATTTCTGAAATCATTAGAGAATTCAATGTTATGAGACCCACAGTGTCAAGAGTGCACTGAGAATACCAGATTTTAGGCATTACCTATCACCATGGAAAATGCAGTGGTCAATGTCCATCACTTAATGACTGAGAGCAGTGGCATTTGTGTAGATTTGTTAGTGCCAACAGACCAGTGCAGCATGAAATAACTGCAGAAACAGATGTTCAATGTATGACAAACATATCAATTTACACAGTGTACAAAGTTTGGTGTTAATGGGCTATGGCAATGCTTTTGCTAACAGCACGACATCACCTGCAGCACCTCTCCTGGGATTATGACCATATCAGTTGGACCCTAGATGACTGGAAAACCAGTGGCCTGGTCATATGAGTTGTAATTTCAGTTGGTAAGAGTTAATGGTAGGATTTGAGTGTGACACAGACTCCATGAAGCCATGGACCCAAGTTATCAACAAGATACTGTGTAAGCCGGTAGTGGCTCCATTATGGTGTGGGTTTTGTTTACACGGAATGGGCTGAGTCCTCTAGTCCAGCTGATATGATCATTGACTGGAAATGGTTATGTTGGGCTACTAAGAGACCATTTGCAGCAAACAACAATGAAATTTTTATGGTGACAATGCCCCTTGTCACAAGGCCACAGTTGTTCACAGCTAGTTTGAAGAACATGCAACTGTACTCAGGCTTGTTCGCTACCTATTTTGAACGGTTGCACTTGCACCCCTACTATTGGGTCATATATTGGCTAGCTTTTGAACAGCAGTGAATTGAACTATACACGTTCAGATTGAAACTTATTTGTTCAAAAGAAACACTTTAACCTTGTGGCCATGCATTTTTAAGTTCACAAATATATCCGATCTGTATAAATAATAATCGGTGCAATTTCTTTCACCTACACACTTTCATGTTGTTCCTTCACATACACTGGTGTCCATGCTTACACTCGCTGCACTTAGCCGCTCCCAAACTACCACCACAATGGACAACGACCAAAGACCCCAATTTTTCCGCTCATATCCACAGTCCTGAGTCGGGCCACGTGACACCACATTGTTGTTGTTGTTGTTGTTGTTGTTGTTGTTGTGGTCTTCAGTCCTGAGACTGGTTTGATGCAGCTCTCCATGCTACTCTGTCCTTTGCAAGCTTCTTCATCTCCCAGTACCTACTGCAAGTAGTCAAAATAATCCCTAAACATGGCCACAATTCGTTTACAATTTTCATAAGATTTAAATACTTATGTACATTATATAATTTTATACACATTTATCATCACAATTTTGTTATTCACTGCAATTAAAAGAAAGACAGAACACTATGCAATGGAACTACAACGCCCATCAAAACACAAAACAAGTATTTTCCAATCTATTTTGCCCAACATATTATTCCTGCTGCTGTGCTTTAAATTTAAATTACAAACTACTTGAAAGAGCTCCATATTATCCCCTGTTACCTTACAAACATGTTGGACAATTTGAGTGGATGATTTGGCCATCGAGATCACCTAACAAGAATCTCATCAAACATTTATGGTATATAATCAAGAGGTGAGTTCATGCACAAAATCCTGCTCCAGCAGCACTCCCTCAATTATGGATGGCTATAGAGGCAGCATGCCTCAGTATTTCTACAGAGGATTTCCAGTAACTTATTGAGTCCATGCCACATCAAACTCCTGCAATACACCAGGCAGAAAGAGGTCCAACACAATATTTGGGGGTATCCCAGGAGCTTTGTCACCTCATTGTATATGATTAAATTTATAGCTGATTTGGGGATATACAGAGAGCAAGATTAACTATACAGAGCTGCCACCTGTGGCAGCTAAAACAGTCCAAGCCTGGACGGGCATAATATAAAGGCATGCTTAGATGACGGGTATGGATACATCATTCTATACCGTGTCATCTTTGTGCCAGAGTTCTTCAATCAAAGTGGAGGTGAGTGGTGGCATCGCAGTCTCTCAATAACCCATGATTGTTTTAAATGGTTGAGAGATCTGGAGAATGTGCTACCCCCAGCAACAGTCGAATACCCTCTTTATTTAGGCAGATGAAGACATCAAGGTAAACATGTGGTCTTGCATTATCTTTTTAAAAGCTAAAATTATTGAGACCTTGAAGAGAAGGCACAGCCATCAGACATAACACAGCATAAACATGAAATTACTGACTATGTGGTGTGGAGTTGTCCGTATTGTGCACCTTTGTCACCCCATACCATGATGCCAGATGCTGGACCCATATGACAATGGCAAATGCAATCTGGCAGGTTTCATTCTCCATGATGGGTCCACATACCTACATCTACATAGATTTGTCCATTGTGCTGCAATATGCAGAACCAGGACTTATTTAGAAAGACAGTGTGGGTCCACTCTGGTGCCTAGTGTTTTTGTTTGAGACACCATTGTCAGTGCACAATCCTCTGTGGCCATGTCAAGGGAAGCCACATTCTGACAGTCTGTGAAGCTCTTGTCATCATCACACTGTCTGTGTGGGTTCCTGCCATGCTATAAACAAACCCATTTTTAGACTCAAGGTAAGTGATATGGCTGTACAATCATGCACAGCTGAGTGAAAAATATGTTTCTTCACTACCTCAAGTAGGTCGTTTAGATGTTGAATATGGTGTTGCAGAACCCATTGATTCCATATTTTGCATGACAGTCTGTGGATCTTTGACCAGCACAAGCAGTTATATTGCAGAATGATAAACTGCAGGTCATTATTTCAATACTGTTGAATTTCAACACATGCTGGCAGTTGAATCTCATTCTTACACAGAGCAGAGAGTTTCATCAAACAAGTCTTCAGACTGAAGGCACCAACAACAACACAATCTTTTCACAAATGAACAACATTCAAATGCAATTTCTGAATGAGTAACTCACTGTGTAATCTTTCCTTTTATACAGAATGTATGTGGCATTACTCATACCTAGTTTGTGTAGCTATGCTGAAATGCTAATATCTGCATATCCAAGCATGCAGTGCACTTCATGCCAATTTGGCATTTGTTGCACACTAACTTCATGATTTGATGATTGCCAGCAATGTATTACAGTGGAAGCATGATAGCCATCGAGCTTATTCCCAAGACAGTATATCTCCAGGTAACTTTACAAGGAAACTTCAAACTTTGTGATTGTGAATATACTTGGAATAAAATATCATAAACAATGGTACTTGTTCCCTTACTCATATCATTTAGACTCTCTTTTCCAATTTTAGTGATTCTAAACAACAAACAGGCAATCCATCACCATCCTCTTGCTGTGTACCTAACCGTAACTTACGCTAATCTGTTCTTCCTTTCTAGTAATCTATTCTCTTCCAGAATTGTCTTTGCTTTCCATTTTCTATTTGAAGTCCACATTTTTTCTTTATATTTTGCTTATTACCTGCCTCCCTTTTTGTTAGTGTCTTCCATTTTTATTCATATGTTCGTCTTTATTTTTATATTTCTCATTTTTCCCCTTGTCTCTTCCTAGCCTCCACATTTTTTTTCTTTTTTTTCCCTTCACTGTTCTCTGCAATTCTTTGTCAAGTGTCTCCATCCACATACTTTAATTATGTTATAAATGTAAACTGTGACACTTAATTAATAGTTATCCAACTGTTTAAACCCTTGCTGTGTTGGAAAATTGTAACTGAATGTTACCATTAGTTTAGCCCAAACATCCACAGCAGCAAAAAACTGATGTACTGCTATAATTCACTAAAATGAGTGGCAGTTTGCACACTAGTACTATCAAATTATACACTTGCGTGACAAGGCAGCATTAGAACAGATATGTGGCAGCACAATAAGAAAGAATCATCCCATGTACGCTTTCATGGCCGGCGTCTTCATCAGTAAACACTTCCGGGCTAAATTGCCATGGTCAATCTGTAGAACTTCTTCTCCCTGACGTTTCGTTCTCACCTCGGAAGATGTTCTCCATAGTTGAGAATGAAACGTCAGGGAGAAAAAGTTCTACAGACCGACCATGGCAAATTAGCCCGGAAGTGTTTACTGATGAACAATAAGAAAAAGTCAATAACATTCATTACTGATGGTCTGTCCCTAATAAAATGAAATTTAAGTAACCTAGCTGTCTTTTGGCAGTCTCGGATATTACCACTGTGTCTGAAAGTATTTATGCAGACACTTGTGTGACTGTTCTATTCCTCTGTAAATAGCAACTTCTAAGTTGGCAGGTAGTCTCCCGAGAAAAAACTGTTCTCCCTAGCATAATTGCAATAACTGTACTGAGCTGACTGGAAGCACTAAACTAAACTGGCAGGAGGCACTGAACTGAAATGAGTGAGTGTCCACAGTGCATCGTCTTTTCTGTCTGACGGTTGAAGTATCTCCACTAGGACTTGACAGAAACAAAGTAGTCCGCATCTCGCAGTGCTTTCTTTGGCAGCTGACAACACTATTGGTGATCAAACACACTACACTGCACTGAAAGACATTGCAGAAGCAGAAAGTGGTCCCAAATGTGGAGAAAGCTTCTCAGAACTGAGAGGTGCTGCGAAAGTGGTTGTATCTGTGTGGTGGTGGCCTGTCATAGTTCTGTTGTGTACCCCTTGAGCCATTTACACAACATGCTCTCTGAACCTTTTGTGTCTCTTGATCTGAGATTCAGAGTGACTTATACTCACTTGTGTGAAGAAATTTCTTTTAGTTGTTAGAGTTTCTTCTTTGTTTCTTCATTTTATGTGTTTCATTAAGTCACGAATTACTGTGAGCTATTTTTCACATGTACCAGTTTATTACATTGGCAAATGCACGCACTGTCTGTTACAATGTTAAACATTCACTTTCTTTTTCCTGTCATATTGCAGTTTTGAGAGGAAAAAGAAAACGATTAATTAATAATCAGGCAGATGACACCATATTAACTTAATCATGAACTAAGAATAGTTAAGTCACTCAGTGGTCTTCTCTGCCTAAAGAACAATACAAAATGTAAACTTCTCTGACAGTCTTTAACATTTTCATTTGACAAATTAATTTTATTCATACACTGCAATGACCATTTTTTTACTTCAAAAAATCTTTTGATTTTGGATTAAGAGTAACTTTTCTTTCCTACCTAAACTTGCAAGTTTTTGTGTAAATCTCAATGTTTTCCTAAACTTATAAGTTTGAATTTCAAAAGTGGCATTTTAATTGTTGTGTTGGCTGAAGAGCCAACACTGTGTTACTAGAGGAGGCCGAAATGCACGCGTTTTAGCTCACGCAGGCTTGTGTGAGGAGGGAAGAACTATATTGACGTGAGGTCTGGAACATGACAAGAAATTAGAATTCAGAAAGCGGATGTAGCTAGTTTGGTTTTTAACTTTAATCCATTAATGATGAACATCGCTCTTGACGGTACATGATTCACAATATTATCTGTTCAGATTATAGTAACTGAATATGGCGCCTTGCTAGGTCATAGCAATTGATGTAGCTGAAGGCTATGCTAAACTGCCATCTCGGCAAATGAGAGCGTATCTAGTCAGTGAACCATCGCTAGCAAGTTGGCTGTACAACTGGGGCGAGTGCTAGGGAGTCTCTCTAGACTAGACCTGCCATGTGGCGTCGCTTGGTGTGCAATCATTGATAGTGGCAACACATGGGTCCTACGTATACTAACGGACCGTGGCCGATTTAAAGGCTACCACCTAGCAAGTGTGGTGTCTAGCGGTGACACCACATTAATAACCACTTGTTTCCTGGTGATTCAAAACTAGTTGTGATAAAGATGAAATGCAAGACATTGCATCCTCTGACAGTGTTTGGGGAGAATACAATTTCAGGTTTGTAACTGAAATATTTTAACTAATATTTATCTGAAGTAAGCTGATACTGTTGGTTGTCAACATTTATCAGAAAGCTTTTCCTTTTCAGGGACTGGAACAGCGTCCATAAGAGTTAAAGATATAAATGACATGCCCCCACAGTTCACAAAAGATGAATGGTTCACTGAAGTAGATGAGACTGATGAGACAAACCTTCCTGAGACTCCTATTCTTACTGTGACTGTGCATGATGAAGATGAAACAAATAAATTCCAGTATAAGGTAACTACTGAATACAATCACATATAGTACTCATATTTGTTAAAATTCGCTTTCTTGCAAAAAATTTTAAACAGCATTAAACTTCCTCTTTTGCAGGTTCTTGAAAATAGTGGCTATGGTGCTGACAAATTTACAATGGTGAGGAATAATGATGGAACAGGTTCACTGAAAATTGTTCAACCACTTGATTATGAGGATCAGATGCAGAGCAATGGTTTTAGGTTTAGAATACAAGTCAATGATAAGGTTAGTATCTGATAAAGTATAGCAGTAGTAGTAGTAGTAGCAGCAGCAGCAGCTTTACTCATCCGTAGTTCTCTTTTTACAAAGATATAGGACATGTCAAAGTATTTACAAGTTTAGACCAATTTAAAATAAGCTAATCCATATACACATACATGTACAGATTTCTAGTTAGAGACAATCATTAGATTTACTCCTGGTATATAATATTTTTTTACAAATAACTTATTAAATAATTAATTCCACACTGTCCACTCATATCTCACTATCAGTCACTGCGCACACTATACACACATTGTTTCATAACACTTCACTCACTATACACAAACACACACACACACACACACACACACACACACACACACACACACTGGTGATCTCTGGACAATTTTATGTACCACAACTTCCCATTTGCTATCCTGAAAAACTGCGTCAGCATCCCTCTGTAATGAGTGAGATGTTGAGCTCAGATATAGGAAGAGCTGTTAGTATTGTGCAGTGCATAGCTTGGGGTAAGTTTTTCTAGAAAAGGAAAAAAGAAGGAAAAAACATAGTGTGAAGGTGTTATGTGGAATGTTGGATGTTTTCGAATCGTTATTATTATATATTTGTATAACTTTTTTTGCCAGACCTGTACTCTGTTTTATCTAAGTAATCCTTCAATGTATAAAATGTATTGCATAACAGGTACTTTTTAGCTGCCTTTTTAAATAAGTATAATTTTGCAATTTCTTTTATCTCTTTTGGTAATTTATTGTACAGTTTTATTCCTTGGTAGAAAATGCTGTTTTCAGTTTTATGTTTATTTTTTCTTGGCAAATGTAAATTGAGTCTAGCTCTTGTTCCACGGTCATGGTCAGAACTGTTTGTGCAGTAATTACCAATGTTATTTTTGATGTGTACAACTGAATTGTAAATGTATTCACATGGTTCAGTTAAAATCCCCAGTGTTTTGAACAGATCTTTACAACGAGCTCGACTACCATTTTTGGTTCTTACTCTTATGGCCCTTTTCTGGAGTTTGAAAATTGTGTTCATGTTTTGTACATTTGTTCCCCAAAAAAGAATACCATAGCTAAGAATTGAGTGTACAAATGAATAGTATGTAACTAAAAGTTTCTTAGTGTAGAGATTATGAAATTTGAGACTTTACTGGTATCAGAAAATGATTCCCATTATGATTTTCAGGGTGAAGATAATGACAATGATAAATACCATGTGGCCTACTCATGGGTTGTTGTCAGGTTAAGGGATATTAATGACAATAAACCTCAATTTGAACGTCCCAATATTGAAGTTTCAGTGTATGAAAATGCTGAACTGGGAAAAAGCTTAGAAACCTTCAAGGCAACAGACCCAGACCAAGGAGGAAAGAGCAAAGTGAAATATGCAATAGACCGCACTTCAGATCGTAAACGACAGTTTGCCATCAGTCAAGATGGTATTGTGTCAATTCAGAGGAATCTTGACAGAGAAGAAACACCACGACATCAAGTAAGTCTCTGCTGCTGTTTTTCTCTGTTGTTGTTCAGTTAAGAGTTACAACTGTTCAGTTGTTATTGATGAGTTTCTACTGACATTGAAAAAAAGTTTAGAAATGGGTTTGTACATAAACAAAAACCAACTTCAGCAATAATTAGATTTCTTTCAGACCAAAATAGCATTCATATAACACTGAAATTACAACACTTCTATGCAATACATCAGTATTTTGAAATCTATAATGATGTATCAAATCTGTTATAATCAAAGGAAAGCATCAGCAAAAGATGCATTTATGAAACTGTGACTGTAACCTACTCTTGATAACTTTTCCTGTTCACAGATCCTACTAAATAAAAAAAACAGACTCAGAAAAAACAAAAGGTTTTTTTTTTATTATGTGTGTCAGAAAAGAAGTGATTCACATTGCATCCCATCGTGTGTCTGATTTTCATATTTTGTATTTACTTGGTTGTCATGAGATCACTCCAGCTTTTATTCTCATTATCATTTAAATCCTTTTTCTCCTCACAGGTTAAAGTTCTTGCAATTGATGATGGTGTTCCCCCGAAGACAGCAACAGCTACGTTAACTGTAATTGTTCAGGACATAAATGATAATGCCCCTACATTCCTGAGAGATTATAGACCTGTACTTCCTGAACATGTTCCTCCCAGAAAAGTTGTAGAAATACTGGCAACTGATGACGATGACAGGTCAAAGAGTAATGGGCCTCCTTTTACATTCCGGATGGACCCCAATGCAGATGATGTTATACGAGCATCCTTCAAAGTCGAACATGATCAGAGTAAGTTGTACAGCACTTTGCACATCAGATAATAATAATTATTCTTAATATCAATAGCCTACTGAAAAAACATTTGCTGTTACATTTTGATATTTCTGTTTCGTTACAATAAGGGTGATAAAGGCTGGGTACTTAACTCTGCTCTGTGAAGTTTAGAAAGAATAAGAAATGCCAGGGTGATGGTGAAGCTTCTGTTCAGCTTGAGAGAGTACTTGAATTGATCAGTTGAAAATCCAAAGCTAGCATTTTTTATCTACTGGAAGATATCTAAATCTGCACTCTGTAAGCCACCTTATTGTGTGGGGTGGAAGGTACTTTTGTTACAGCTTTCTTTTTCTTCTTACCTTTTCAATTAATAAATGGTGCAGGGAAGAACAACTGTTGTTATACTTTCATCTGATCTCTAATTTATCTGATTTTCACATCATGACTATTTTGTGAGACGTGGGAGGGATTAATATGTTACTTGACTCTTCTCAGTGTGTACTCTCTCAGGATTTCAACAGTAAACCTACCCACAATTTGCAAAGCCTTTCCTGTAATGTCAGACACTGGAGATTGCTGAGTATCTCTGTAATGCATGTGCCAATACTAAATAATCCCTTCATGAAATGTGCCACTCTTGGTTGGATCTTCTCCATCTCTTGTATGACCCTAGATTGGGTAGTACATTTCTCTCACTATAACCAGTTTTATTGCAACAGCCCCAAAAAAATTGTGAAAGCCTGAAATGTGAGGAAAATTTTGATACAAAATAATAAAACTGGTTATCCCAACAAGTTTTGGAGTATAACAAATTAATATTCAACAGTTTTTCATTACATGATGTACTTCATTTTCACTTCCTTAGCACCACCACTTCATTCAAATGAAGTCAAGAACAAATTTTGTTTTACAGAATTCTTTTATCAAAAATTTTAAAATACAATTTCAAAGTCTAATCTTTTACCTATTCTGTCAGTCTCAAATTATTACCAAATATCATCTAACATACAAGAGATAAGCGAAAGGATGGTACAGATCACAGTGATTTTATCATATTGGCATTACAGTGGAACTTGTACTTCATTAGAATGTCTGTTTACCAATATTTATAAATCTGTCTTTAAAAGGTGAATTATCATTGATTGGTAATGCCCTATGATTGAAAGAAAACATCTTAGTCAATATAGAGATATTTGAAGCACTTGGGAACAAAATATAGCAAAATACTGTAGATCACAGGACAGAATTAATGGACTTACCGGTAGTTAGGGACTTATCCTTTTTCTCACATCATCAATGAAATGTCTTTGTAACAACATTTTATAATGTCTAACTTCTTAATTTATCTTCTGTACAGAACATTACACCCACAGCTCCCTATTATTATTATTTTTATTTTTTTTCCACAACATGTTGATAGCACTGTCGGATAGGATCATCCACAGAAGTTGTGGTGACATAAATATGATAGACCTTAGATAGACAAGAGTAAAAAAATAAACAAATAAAATAAATTGAAGAGCACAATTGGGACATAACCTGGATAGGAAAGAGAATACAGTGCACCAGAAATTAAGAATGGATACATGCCATTAGGGAAGGCACCACTTTCCATGTGGCGTGTCTACCGAAGTCAGCAGACCCTCTATCTAGTCCATGTGCAAAATTATCGATTTTATCACTCATTCAGCCCTTTAGTCTCTGACTGTTAAAAACATTAACGCATTCATTAATTTTTATGTCACATAACAGATTATACAATAACATATGAAAAATTACTTTTCAAGTCTTTCGAATTATGTCATTGGACAACTAGCTTATTCTACATGTTTTATTAAAAACTGAGTTATTTTGTTTCTTATGTAAAAAATATTGGCCATAAATTATGCCAAAAATGTCAACAATGCTGAAATCTGCTTTAAAGTTCTGTTCATAAACTATTTGTCACTGTTGTATTTAAAATTCTTCTTTCACATCTACATAAAGTACACTGATTGAGTGGGACAATATGAAATGTCAACATTTCATTGGATGACAAATAATTCTAGACGGCAAAAGAGAATGGTCATTTTTCAGCTTTCAGTCTTTTTTTTTTCACATAAATATCATGATCAAAATTAATATGGAAATGACTTCACAAGGTGTTAATACTTTATAGTGAGCAACAAAATATTTAGTACATGTAAGTTATTTCCTACCAATACTAACTCTTTCTCATGTCAATCCTATGGAATCATACATTTCTTAAATAAAATTCAGACATTTGAAACAAATCAAACCCCTGGTGAAATTTTCATAAACATCACTCATATAATCCAAGGCTAATGACTCAAATAATCAAACCTAATGGTCACTCAACATAATTTTTTCTAATTTCCTTATAGTCATTTTTCAGAATTTTCTACAGCATACCATCATAAACAAAAGTCCAGTGCATTACAAAACAGAGCACTAATAAGTCCCTAATATTTTATTTCTCTAACATCATTGTAAACCTAATAAACTTCACATACTCATTACTGTTCACAATACAATAAACCTTCATCTCTGCCAGCATTTCATCTCCATGTAAACCTCATCAACACACAAAATATGCCACAAAAACTCATAAAACCATTAATATGCCTCAAAGAGAAAAATTTGCTCTGCATTATAATTCTAATCACATAGGTCTGAAAAACAACACTCTCCATTACCACAACAATAACTGAACTGACATAGCTTATAAACTTCTTACTTTTCATTTTCCATGACCATTTGTTTTTCACTAAAGCACCAGATGTTTTTGTATTGCTAACACTGGCTGACTATAGTAATATTTTCTCAGTCTGACTCATTTATGAAAACAATTTAAATTTCTTTCTTTTAAATGCAAATAAACACATTTGAAATTACTGCCATGTTGGGGAATTTATGTTCAGTTAATTCCATTGTACTGAGACAGTTGAAGGATACATAGTATAATGTAATTATAAAAAGATGAATAGGTAAGTAAAAAACAAACTTTGCAGCATGCAAATTCATATTGATGAAACAATATTCACAAGTGAAAACAATCAACCACATAGACAATTTTGACAATACAATACTTATTTACAATGAACACATTACTGCACTGAAATGGTGCAGAAGTTAGATCGTACTTTATATATGTGTTTGCTTGTGTCTGTGTATGTATGTATGGATATGTGTGTGTGTGTGTGTGTGCGCGCGAGTATATACCTATCCTTTTTTCCCCCTAAGGTAAGTCTTTCCGCTCCCGGGATTGGAATGACTCCTTACCCTCTCCCTTAAAACCCACATCCTTTCATCTTTCCTTTTCCTTCCCTCTTTCCTGACGAAGCAGCCGCCGGTTGCGAAAGCTCGAAATTTTGTGTGTGTGTGTTTGTGTGTTATTTTTTTTCCCCCTACGGTAAGTCTTTCCGCTCCCGGAATTGGAATGACTCCTTACCCTCTCCCTTAAAACCCACATCCTTTCGTCTTTCCCTCTCCTTCCCTCTTTCCTGAAGAAGCAACCATTGATTGCGAAAGCTAGAAATTCTGTGTGTGTGTTTGTGTGTTTTATTCATTGTGCCTATCTACCGGTACTTTCCCACTTGGTAAGTCTTGGAATCTTTGTTATATATATAATTCTTTTCGTAACATAGTTGGTAATTACTTTTTTATTTTATGTAATAGCTCAATTGCTCGATTACATTATTATCCTACATGATTCTGTACTTTCAGATTTATAAAGCTCAGCTACAATTTTACTTTCACTCTTGTCTTAGATTCCTCCATTAACTACTTTCTCCATCGACAGATACTTAGCAATAATATTTTACTTGATTTCCTGAATGTAAATTAATGCCAAACATAATACAAAGTCTCTAGTTCATTGCTTCCTCAACATAGTTCTCCACAGTACATCAACGTCATCATCATTATTATAATTATCCTCAGCATAAAATCATAAGACATTTTCATTGGTGTGGCTGAGCAGTTCTATGGGCTTCAATAAAGAACCGCACAACCACTACGGTCGTGGGTTCAAATCCTACCTCGAGCATGGATGTGTGTGATTAGTTACGTTTAAGTAGTTCTAAGTTCTAGGGGACTGATGACCTCAGATGTTAAGTCCCATAGTGCTCAGAGCCATTTGAACATTTTCATTAATTTGCACCTTTCACAAGAGATTCTCATCTTACAATTCACCACCAAACATCATCAGTAACAATAAACTCATGACAGTAGCACAGCATTCATTTCCTCATTAGCAAGTTACAGATTCCAAATCTATCATTATGACATGCAATGTATTGTATACCAGAAAGAAAATTATACTGAAATGAATAAATGCTCAGGAATTGATTGAGACTTGCACTTCATGTAGAACATAATAAAATACAAACCATCACTTATTTACAACCAGTAGAAAAGTAACACAGCACAAGCAAAAGTAATAACTTACCACATCTAAGTGGTTTGCCCAAAAATGTATGAAAAAGTATAACTAAATAGTTATTTAAAATCATAGAAAACATTTTGTTTCTACAATATTAATTTTTTTGCATTGTGGAACAATTACATATAGGCCTAACTTCTTTCTTTTCTTTCTCTCTTTGCTGCACGTATGTTGCTTCCTACAGTGAAATTTTTTCCACTTACTCTATTATGTTCCTTCCAATGATAATTTTTATGGTTGTGATTACTATGTTCCTCCCTGTTGTGATTCTTACTGTGCCAGTTATGATTACTGAATCTTTCAAAATATGTGTGTCTGTTGTAGCTGTATTTCCCTGGTTTTTCCAACTTTGACCAAAATCGACCTAAAACTCCTTTCTCAAATTCTGCATAGGTTATGTTGTCATTAGTAGCCCAGCTTAATGCTTGACCTTCTCGAAACTTCTTGACAAACTTGATTTTCTTAGTATCAGTCACATTAGACAAAGACTGTCTCTGCAATGCTGCAGAAAATCTACAGGATGTAAACTACTTTCACCCGAAATGTTTTTCACTGGAGTGTTGTGAAACATGGTGCCAACATTGGTATTAAGATTTTGATTATCATCATCATCAAACAATTTTTCAACTTTTTTACACAAAACAGAAACATTACTTTGTAGGTTGCTAGTTTTGTTGCTACTTAATTTTACATTTTCTGTGAATTTGCTGTTACTTTTTTCACCTGTCAACAAAACTGCTTTCAACAAGTGCCAGTTTGGTATCAACATTAGTTTCCAAAGTCAAAATTTGACTACATTTTTGTCCACCATGTGTATTACCTGATGCACATTTTTGAAAGCAGTTTTGTTTTTCTCCCTCTCTTCAGTGATCTCATCTTTGACATTTTTAACTTCATTATTGAATTTGAGTCCAATTACATTGATTTTGGAGTCCACAGCTTCTACTCAAACATCTAATCTATCAATTTTTTTGATTAATATCATTTATTTGAGTTTTAGTTTTACTGACACAATCAATGGTCCTCAATAATTACCAATTTCTGTGAACTGATTGTTATTATCATTTAATTGAGCTATATTTTTCTGACACAATCAAATAATGTTCCTGTTGACTGACTGAGTTTTGTGAACTGGTCATTACTCATTTTTATTAACTGATCCTTATTGTCATTGCTCATTTTTATTAACTGATCTTTATTATCATTGCTCATTTCCCTTAACAATGACAGCATGTCATTATCATCATCTCATTGTAATTCATTCATTGGTTTTTCCTGTTTTACAAGTTCATCACTAACGTTTTCCTGTACTTGTTTCACTACGCTACGTAAGTCTCCCATGTCTATATTATTTCCTATTGATCCAAATTATTCAATGACTGTCCATGTTAATACTTATACAGTGAAACTCTTCATCAAGAAAGAAAAAAAATAAAGAAAATATTTCCAGTACTTTGTTGTTGGTTGTCGACATTCTTAATTGTTAAATTAAAAAGAAGGTCAGCATTGGCCGTAATATTGATGGTTTATTGATAGCAAAATCGATTTTCAATCACATAGTGATCATTTTCAGTGCTGTGGTGTACAAATTAAACTCATAGGCACTGGTATCTAGTTATCAGTAACCAAAACTGAGAAACGATCACAATAACTGAAACAGTTCCCCCAGTGGCCTAACCATAAAAATTCCGTTCTCTGGATCCTACGCCTCCTTTCACAATAACCTTCACCTTTTCATATTCTGCTAATCCCTGTCCCTTATAAAACTGTTACTGCAAAAACAAAGAAATTCAGTCCTTCCCAAAAGCTTCAGCTTTGGCGCTACACCCAAATTTAACTGTATTGGACTTGTCAAAAGCCTGCTCTTGTTCTCCTGGTTGCTGCAATGGAAACACATCTTCACCAGCAATCCCTCCAACCAAAGACAACCTAATTCCTGCACTGAAGCTTACCTCTCACAGTTCATAACAGACCCTTCCCAGAACCTTTCCCCTGAATCCACTTCCCTCCTCACCCCAATGACACCCCACTCTTTTACATGCTCCCCAAAATTCAGAAACCGCACAATACTGGTTGCCCCATTGTAGCTGGTTATTGTTCCCCCACAGAAAGGACTTCAGCTGTCATTGACCAATGTTTCCAACCAGTTGTCCATAATGTAGCCTCCCACGTCAAATATATCAACCATTTCCTTCATTGACTCCCTGGTTCCCTACTGGCCACTGATGACGCCATTTCTGTACATACCAATGTCCCTCATGCCAGTGATCTTGCTGCAATTAACCACTGTTCTTTGGACTCCAGACCCACTACCTCGTTCCTCGTACATATAACTTTATCATAACACATAACTACGTCTCCTCTGAAGGGAATGTGTACAAATAAAGCTGCAGCACAGCCATGGGCACCCACATGACACCATCATATGCCTACCTGTTTATGGGCCATCTTGAGGAAACCTTCCTAGCCTTCCAATACCCCAAACCCCTGGTCTTGTTTAGGCTCATTGATGATATCTTCATGATCTGGACTCAGGGCTTAGAAACCCTATCTTCATTCCTTCACAACCTCAAACCCTTCTCTCCCATCCACTTCACCTTATCCTCCTCAACCCAGTGTGCCACCTTCCTGGACTTGAACTCCACTTCTCTGTTGGTTCCAGCCACACCTCTGTCCACATTAAACCCATCAGCCATGAACAGTACCTGCATTTTGACAGCTGCCATCCCTTCCAAATCAAAAAATCCCTCTCATGTATCGGTGTATCTGCAATGACAAGAACTCCCTTTCCCAGGAAGCTGAAAGTCACGAAGGCCTTCACAGACAGACCACTATCCCCTGGACCTAGTCCACAAACAGGTTTGCTGTGTCATTTTCACACACACCCCCAATCCTCCCACCATCTCCAAAAGCCAGCTACAAAAGATTGCCCCCCCATCATCATTCAGTACCATCCCATACTGGAACAACTGAACCACATCCTTCATCAGGGGTTAGATTATGTATCATCATGCCTTGGAATGATGTATATCCTACCCAATATCCTTCCCATCCCTCCTAAAGTGGTGTTCTGCCGCCCACTCAACCTCCACAACATTATAGTCCATCTTTATGCCACTTCCAATCCCAATCTCTTGCCACAGGATCATATTCCTGTGGAAGACCCAGGTGCAAGACCTGCCCAGTCCACTCACCCAGCACTTCCTATTCCAGTCCTGTGAAAGGCTTATCTTATCCTAGCAGCCATGTTGTGTACCAGCTCTGTTGCAACCATTGCACAGCTTTCTATAATTGTATGCCTACCAACCAGCTGTCCACCAGGATGAACAGCCACTGCCAGTCTGGGGCCAACACCAAAGTAGACCACCCTGTGCCACAACATGCAGCAGAAAATAACATGACTGATTTCAATGGTTGCTTCACAACCTAGCCATGTGGATCCTCCACTCCACCACCAACTTTTCTTAACTGTGAAGATGCAAGTTATCCTTACAATACATTCTCCAGTGTGAAAATTATCCTGGCACCAATCTACAGTAATCTACTGTCCCCACATCCTCCACACAACAGTTTACACCCCCTCTGACGTATCACCTTCTCCCTTTTCATGTACCCCACACTGATTGCCCCCTGCCAATCCACAGACCTGTTCTCCCCCCCCCCCCTCCCCTCCCTCATTTTCTGCTCCCCATTATTTCCCCCCAACACCCCAACTCCTGACGCTGTGCTTTGTAGCCTCAGCAAGTTAATATCTAGTCCCTGCACTCCCTGCCAGACAGCACTCTTCTTTCCTCCCCCACCCATAACCTTTTATCCCTCCCCATTCATCATTCTGCTCCAGGTTGCTATTCACCCAACAGTCACTTCCTGGTCAGAGCTGACAGTGGTAGCAGTCATGTGTGGATGAGGTGTGCTTGCTTGTGGGAATTGGTGTGTGTTTTCTTTGCTGAAGAATGTTTAATGTGTAACAGTCTTTTAGTTGTGCCTGTCTGCAACTCAGTGGATCATCTGTACAGCAAGTAGCTATCTATCCTTTTCCTAATACTGTTGAGTGTAACAATTTGTAGGGGTAAGAAATGGAACAATCACACAGGCTCAGTTGTAGGTAAAGTATGCTTCATTGTTCGGGAACTGCAATTAGTCTACAAAGGAGAAAGTGTCCAAAACACACATGTGCAAACTGTCCTAGAACATTGCTCAATTGTGTGGACCGGTGCCAAGTAGGACTAATGGGGGATATTGAACATTTACAGAGAATGGCAGCACAAATAAACATAGGCTTTATGTATGGGAGAATGTAAAAGAGATGCTGAAAGACAAACTGGCAGACACTTGAAGGCAGACAGAAACTATCTCTTGAAAGTTTCTGGAAGCAACGTTAAGTAACCCTTTCCTTGCAGCACCTGTAGTCATTAACACTGTAACAGCCTTATGATCACTGATATTTTCCTCTGTGTTAACAAACTCTTAAAATTTATGTCTGTTAATTACTATAGGTCAAAGTCATTGCCTTAATGGGTCAGTTTGCCATCTGCTTGAAATAATTTTCAGAAAAGACATTGGGAACAATCTCACTTGAATCCCTGCTTCTGGCACGAGCCAGAGAGACTCAATATAAAGTCCATTGTACTTCTGCTAACAAGCAAGATTATTGAACTTTTACAAATTATGTGCCAATAAAAAATTCCATTCATATTATTCTTGGTACTCTCTTTAGCGTTCCATTTTACTTAGTTACTACTAATTAATAAGTGCTCATATGAGATCTTGAAGGAAATGAAACACCAGCTTTATGAATAGTGCAATAAAACTGCCAACACAAAATTATGGTTGAATACTATGATTCCTGATTAGTAAGGTACGTAATACTGATATTATTTTTTTCATGTTTACATCATCTTGCTCATGAAAGATGTCTCATTAAGTTTGCTGAATTGTATTTAAATGTATTTTGTATGTTTCATAATTATTTTGTGTTAATGTATGTTTTCATTAGATGTTACATTTCATTACTAGTTTTTCATAAACCAAAGATACTCATTGTTTCAGTAGCTTTTCGTTAAACTTTTAGGAACACTGAAAAACATTGGAGAAATCATATATGCAGAAATGTAAAGACTTACTTATAGTCTTTGTGAAGATGTTAGTACAAATTTTTGAACGGGTATATGTAAATTATCAATATGAAAATTACAGTTGTGCCCGAGCAGTGGAGGCACGTGCATCACTGGTGAATCATGCTACCTGTGCTTGGCCTGAAGAAGGGCTGTGAGGCTGTGCTTGGACTGTGGTGTAACGCTAAACAAATTGTTGTACATCATTATTACAACACTGCAAAATTGTCATGTCCTCGCATCACAGAATGGGCAGAAGAAGAAGGCAGAAACAGAGAAGAAGCATTCGACACTGCAACCCACTATGAACGTGGAACGAAAGCATGACGGAAGCATGACGAACATCTTACTCCTGTCCCCCCTCTGTACAGTAGAGGGTCATGGGCAGAGATGTATGATATCATAGCCAACTGCAGCAAGGAAGAAGTAGGCGTAGAGTCTCTGGACTCAGACGCCATTGTCCAGCTGCAGGAAGCAAGCATGGTCGATCACCATGCACTGAAGAGCGCCGTGACCACCCACATTGTTGATCCACCACATGTGGAGAAGATGACTGCACTGAAACAGTGTGAGAAGCACTCCAAGGCCCAGATCAGGGGGCTGCCTTGGATCTGTGATGAGAAGATGGTCCAAGAGGGGCTGTCACATGCTGGATTCCGGGGTGCAACTACTAAGCTGCACAACTGGACAAATAAGAAGAGACCACCACTGTACATCATCATGTGGAAATGGCAACGGATGGTATCAACATCTTTGGGATGAGGAAGCTCTTAGGCTCTCCTGTGACTGTCGAAGCTTTCCCTCTAGGCATGGACCCTAAGCCACAGTGCTTCAGGTACCAAGCTGAAGGGCATGTGGCTAAATACTGCCACAACTCGCTGTGGTGCGTAAAGTTCATTGGTGCGCACGACACCCGCAACTGTGACAGCTGAAGAGAACAGGTGCCAACTTTTGCTCATTGCGGTGGGCCACATGTTACTAACTGGCATGGCTGCCTGGCTTTCACCAGCGATGGCTGCACTGGAGAGAAGGCGCAAACCGAGAAGACGCGATAACAGTGCCGCAAGTGCCACCAAATGAAGACGCAACTGAAATGCGAGAAGAAAACTCCCACTACCATCATGCAGCCACAATACTGTGCCAGTGAAAGTGGCAATGCAGGACCTGCTGCCAGAAGTTACACAGCAGATGCCGCAAGTGCAAGAGATGTGCACCATGCTAGCGGCCACGGCAGATGAGGAAATTGCAGCCTTCAAAGCTGCCATGGACACAGATAGGACAGCTTTTAGGGCCACCCTGTCTGTAGAGACAGAGGAGGCTTGCAGCCAGCTGCAGCAATTTCATTCACAGCTGGTGCACGACATCGGTGAGGATACCACAGTTGAAGAGAAGACACCCCTTTATGAAGCAACTGGCGGAAAACCACAGCATGATGAACACGCTGAAGAAGAGCACGGGTGCCACCACAGGAATGCTAAGTCCACCAGTTCCAAGCAGCAAGCAGCTCTGCTCTGACGAGTGGGCTACCAGAGTAATTAGGACACTCAAGGGCTTGGGCTACATCATCCGCAACACAGGGAAGACTCAACCACGGCCCTCACTGAGCCTGTCAGTGCAACCAACAAGTGAGGAGTGGTGCCGCTATGTGACCACACATCTCCAAGTGCTTGGCTTCGACGCTCGCCTACCAGACACCCATGGGCGACCTGGGCCTTCCCTCACACCAAGTCGCCACTGACGCAGTGTGGCAGGGGGCTCTCACAGCCTAAACCGCAGCACATTGTGCTGCAGCACTGTCACTGACTGATCTCTTATGATGAACATATGGCTTGTAATGGTATCTGCTTGTATGATACCCGCTTCTAACTTAATCCATCCTTGTATGACCTATCGCAGTCGGCAAGACATCCGCTACTGCACTTACTACCTGACCTAACTATCGCAGAGGTTTTTTCTCCCTTGGCACTTGCCTTGGCACTTTTTCCCTCTGCCCTTCAAACCACTACCCTTTTTTTTTACTTTCAATCCAATCCTTCTCCAGATGAGCACATATAAATGGTTAACCTTAACCAGATGTGTGCAAACATCACAGTACTCACATCCTGCAACACCTCACTTTAGTGAAACTAAACCTTATGCAGAGATGGCAGCAGACCTTTGAGTTGGCCATCATGCCAGTGTGGTTGTAGAAGGGCTCAGTTGTAAATTATGTAATTTATTAATTATTTATGAATATTTGCGAACAGTAATATCCCCTAACATAAAGTCTGAAATTTTAGACTACAAAAAGTATGTGACACTCCACAAATTAATAGTTTTAATTAAAACTTGAAGTGTTGACAGTAATATATGCTTCTATAATATTAAAAATCTTATAAACAGCTCATGCATATGTAACCGGTGGCTGAATTATTGATTTGATTTTTGTTTTGGGGTCAGTGTTATGATGGGCTAATGTGAGATATGTGAGAAGAATAATATAATTTTGAAGAGATCTCAGAGTAGTGTCTTGCATCTTTAGTTATGCGCCAAGCTCCCATGACCCAGATGTCACCAGACTGAGCTAAGTAAACTACACAGGGTTTGGTGTTCATAAATGCACCACTCTACAAGTAAATTAAGCAGTTACATTAAATATGGTGTCTTGGATACAAGCTTAAAAACTTCTCAGCTCATAAAAGAATATTCTGAAAATGTGTTTAGGGCAGTAGTGGGGACATTTCAATAGTGACAAAGATTAATGATCAAGTGATAGAAGTGTTTCCGTGTCCTAGAAACAGTATGGCACAAAAATGATTTGTAATGAGAGAAACATAGAAACTTTAGCCCATTTACTGCAAATATCCTTCATCCTAAATGCAGCTCTCAAAAAAAGAAACAAAATAGAATTTAATAATAATAATAATCAGTGTAAAAATAAAATAAAATGTTTTAACTTTTGGAAGATTCTAAATTTGTAATATCAATTATGAATTTACTTTACTGGTGCATCACTAATTATAAGACTGTTGTTGATATATGATAATATTAGTCATTCAGAAGTAATTTTGAACTACGTAACTGGTAATGAATCTTAATGTCATGTATATTTCCTCAACAGAGGGTGCTAATGGTGATGGCATGGCAGTTGTCTCATCCCTTCGATCATTTGACCGAGAGCAGCAGAAAGAATATTTGATTCCAATTGTAATAAAGGATTCTGGAAATCCTGCCATGTCAGGGACCAGCACACTAACTGTTGTCATTGGAGATGTTAATGATAACAAAATGCAGCCAGGCTCCAAAGATATATTTGTATATAATTATATGGTAAGACATTCGTGTTAGAATTTAGTAGTTAGCTAATCATATGTAGAATAGACAAATGGCACAATTCCTGTATAAATGGTGTACAGTGGTTTAGTTTACAGATTATTAAATACCAAAGCTGCTTACATTTTATAAATAGAAACATAGTAATCTTTGATAATGCTCATTTTTCCAGTGAAACACCAAGCAGGGTGGTGCAGTGGTTAGCACACTGGACTCTCATTCAGGTGGATGACAGTTCAAACCCATCTCCGGCCATCCTGATTTAGGTTTTCCGTGATTTCCCTAAATTGTTTCAGGAAAATGCCAGGATGGTTTCTTTGAAAGGGCATGGCCGATTTCCTTCCCAATCCTTCCCTAATCCAAGCTTGTGCTCTGTCTCTAATGACCTCATTGTCAATGGTACATTAAACACTAATCTCCTGCTCCTCCTCCTGGCGAAACACATACTAATAACTAACTGGATTAGAGATAGCTGCTGTACTGGAGATAAAGTGCATCTGTCACCACAGTAAATGGAATAGTTTGGCATTTCACATTATCGAAGTGCCATCAGAGCTCACATCAGTCATCAGGGTGATAGTCAAGTGCTGGATGAACAAGACATGCAAAACTGGATTTTACTTGGACCAAACTGTGGGCAGTTGACACATGAGACATTTCAGTATTGCGTTTTTGAAATTTTAATAGTGTGTAGTGAGCCACACTGAGGCAAACCACTTGTCATTTCAATGCCAAACAACAACTATTTGTGAGCATCCATATTATTCAGAAACACCTCCTTACTATTTTGGTACAGAAGGGACAAATGTGCATATATTTGATCACTTACAACACCACACAGAGGTCCTTCAACAAAACAATTCACTCCTTCTTAATAGGCCAAAAATGATTTGAGAACACTCCAACACTTCATGTACATTGTACGCACTATGAGGTGTTTGGTTCCCCCCAAAATCCCTTTCCCCATCATTTCACATTATCAAAGTCACACAGAATACAGTTAGGTATCATGATCTCTTTTGAGCTCTGATTTTTGGGCAGTAATTAATAGATCGTGAATCAGAATAGCTTCCTCAGTACTGCCATAGTAGTTTTCCATTGCCATTAAGGGTAAAGTGAGTGTTACAATGGATTAGGTAGGTATGTCTAATTTAATTGATAATAAGAGTACTTAAATTTAACAAAAAAGTAAATATTTTCGTCTTCCACGTTATAGATGCTACTTGATTTTTTTAAAAAAATACATCTACAGAATAGAAAGAACTTTGATTTAGGTTTAAACTTTGCTTTGCTATTTTCAGACTTTTTGTATTATTAGGCAAATGTTCAGAGACTTTTGAGTGTAATATTGGACACCTTTTAAGCCGTTGTTAGCTTCAGTGATAAATAATGAAGGACTTCTTATAATATTGTAGTTGTGGACATTACTATTTTTTTCAAGTTGTGGTGGACTATTTATCTCGAATTTAAGTAGTGAATGTAAATATTGTTAAGGTGTAGTTAGAATGCTACACTTACTTAATAAAGTAATAAAAAGTCACATACACAGGTACATGACAATGCACACTGTACTTTTATTTTCAATGTTAATGCTTCCTTCAAAGAGAATGTGAAAGTGAGTACTAACTTTCACATGGTTTTAATTTTCTGCTCTTTGATTCTTTTGAACAGCATCTCAAGTTGGAACCATTTCAATGACTAACCAAGCCATTGAAAAGGCCCCAACTAGAGATACTGTTTGAAAGAATTGGAGTTTTCCTTTGTAGGAAGTGTTAACATGGAAGATAAAAATATGAAGTTTATGTTGTGACTCGCTGATCTTTCAACGTGCCGCCACGCAGTTACGCACATTCTTTACATCACAAATCGCCGATGTGAGAAGTATTTGCTGTTCAATGAGACCTTGCAATAGTTTCTCTAAAGTACGTTTAGTTGAACAAACATATTTCTAGGACGACACAATACATGTAAGTCACAGATCATGTAAACAAAGTAAGACGTGTGTACACTACAACAGTCAAATCAGCACTGAGTCCAAGTCCAGCAGCCGCTGGCTGGCTGGCTGGTCGCTTAGGTGGCGCGGTTGCTGCATGGTTAGTAGACAGCGCCGCATGTAAAGGACGCGCGTAACTGCATATTGGCACGTTGAAAGATCGGCGAGTCACAACAGTTTATTTTCATATATCTGTGTAATGTGGCATTTTATAGCTTTGTAAAGTGACTGCAGTTGAATTTGTGGATTATGTATCAGCTAAATAGTTAGTTCTGTCAATGTGTTCTAATCAAAGGTCCCCATTCAAGAATCTTTCCCTGATGGAGTTCCATGTGCTTTGATTTTCGATGCTACATTGGATTCTTAGACAATTTTGCTGTACTTTCACTGTCAATGCAAAGTATAGGAGGTGTCACTTCCAGTCAGTTCATACAGCAATCTTTTCAGCCAGAGCAGCCCCTTTGCTCCTTCACTTGCTGTTATTATTTCTGCTTCCATAGTGGCTGTTGCCACTGCCTTTTGTAACTGACTACCTTTTGTAACTGACTAGTCCCTGAGACTGTCCTATGACTCAGAGTTGTCACCAGCATAATTAGCATCAGTGTAGACCTCTAGACCTTCTTTGCTCTTCTAGATAATTGTGTGATCCATTGTATTCTTCAGGTATCCAAAAATTCATTTCACTGGATTCCAGTCTTAAACCGTAGGATCTTCCATGGCTGTAGCTGATTTGTTCACTGGGAAAGCATTGTCTGGATGTAAGACCATAGTCAAATACATAAGACACCATACAGCTTCAAGATTTGCAATAAGGAACTTTGGTTGTGCTCTTCTCTTTGACATTATCTTCTTTGCACCAAACTGAAGTAGAAACTCCATTAGACTCAGCCATTCCAAATCTTTCCAGAATTTTCTTAGTATAGTCCTCTTGGTTAATTGCTATCAATCCATCTACATTTTGCTGTTATCTTCATACCCAAAAAGTTATTGAAAGACTACATGAACTCTTCAGCATCTTCTCTGTTGCTACTGACAACTAAACCATCATCAACATAGATTGCAACATATAAACAGTTCTTGTTGCTCTGACAGTGGAAGATATATGGATCAGCCCCACTGTTTTTAAATCCGGCTTTCAGCATGAAGTCTATGAAACATTTGCTTCAATAATGCAGTGCCCATTCAAGAATATACAGACTTTGCTTCAGTAAACATTCACATTCAGCATCATCTTCAAAATTTCATGTTGTTCATCTTTGAGTACACCATTGAGAAAAGCTGTTTTGATGTCTGGTCTAAATGTATTTTCTCTGGAGCAGCTACTGCCAACAGGATTCAAATAACATCATAACATGCAACAGAGCCAAATGTTTCTTTATTGTCAATTCCCTGTCCCTTTGCCACAAGTCATCCCTTAAAGCAAACATTCCCATTTTCTGTTGTTTTCTTGTGTAAGACTTATCAGTTCTACACAGTCTGTGCACCACTTGAACACTCAACTAATATCCAAGTATTATTCTGTTTCAGGGTCTTCAGTTCTTCATGAATGACCTCCAGTCACTGCATTTTACAACTAGACTGCAAATCTTTGGTTTGAATCCTTGTCCCTGATGACAGGATTTTCAGCCAAGTACACATAATCTCCACCAGTCATCCATTCTGGCATCCTCTTTTCACGTCTGCTTCTTAGTTTCTCACTTAATACTTGAATTCCTCTGGAATCATGATTGCAATCATTTATATACATATTAGTTGCTGTTGTTACATATGACCTGCACCCTAGAAAATACTGAAGTCCTTGTTTCACCATTGCTCAAGCACAGCAATACAGAAAGGCCAGAAGGGGAACACTGACATCAGCTTGGCTGAAATCTAGGATGAGTGTAGAGCAGGCAGTGGGGAGCAGATACCAAATTTTGTCTGTATTGCGTACTTTGACTTTTCGTGAATGTTGACCATGTTTGGTCTGTGGTTTTGGGTCCATTTGTAGTCAGAATTGAATTGACTTTAAAACTGGACAACTACTCAACAATAGCATATATTTCTGTAGGAGACGGTTGAAGCCCAGATACAGGCCAGTGGCATACTTACGTTTTCTGTGCAGAAGTGTTGTTGCCACTCACAGTGAGGTATGATGGGAATGAAAGCTGCTGGTTCTACACAGAAAGTTAGAGAGCAGCATGAAGACGATAAGTTAGGAGGCAAGAGACGTTATAACATTCTCACATCAGTAAAGAAAACAAAATCTGCTATGTATCCAGAATAAACGGCTATGTTCTCAGGGTCCCACCAGAACCACCACATTAGAAACTGCAACATTTTTGAAAAAAAAAAACAGCCAAATATTTGTGTCACAGGAGATATAAAATGTGAAGCTGTGCTGCTAGGACGATGTTGATGATTAAAAATAGCGACACTAATTATGACAGGCTTTATAAACAAAAAGGATAGTGTAGATAAAAATTAATATAAACCGTTTCATTTTGAATCTTTTATTTCTCCTTGTATTACCAAAATGTTGACAATCAGTAAATAGTTTAAGTTTAAAATTGATAGAATGTTAACTTTTTAGGCAGATACTTTATATCAATAAAACAATGAAAGCTGGAAAATCATTGATCAATTCAAGCAGAAAATGGTAATAAATTATTTAGATAGTACTTTTCAAACTCATTAAATGCAGGAGAACAGTGTCCCTACACAAGATCATTTAATGTATTTGCAAAATCCTCATACAAAATTCCCATTTCACTCTTATTAACACTCTCTACATTGTTACTAAGTTATTTATGTGTTTCTCTTTGCTAGCTATTTCAGACACCTCTCAGTTTTCAACACTGACTACAGGGTTAGGTTCAGCTACTAAAAAAGGTTCCAATTCAGTCACATTTTTGTCTACATTTCTGGCTTTTTTTTAAACATTATCAACATTAACTTTTACTTTATTATTGTCTAGTATTAATGTCTCTATTCCAAAATCTCAATATTTGTTCTTCCCTTCACCAAGCTCTCCCAGGTCTCATTTACTGACAATCCAAATACATTTTCACTCTCCACCAAAACTAAGTTATGTTTCAAAGCAATATCCACTATTTTTTGCCAAAGGTTTGAAATTACTGATAGTTCCCCATGCTGAAATGGCATCTATTCTTCATTAACTAATGGCAAATTGTAAAATATTGTGGTTTATATGCTTGAAGAGCATTACTTTGTGTAACTTACGCTTTTAGATAATAACATTTGAACAGCTCTCGCATTCCCATCATCATTCCTGCAGCTAGGACACCATGTACAAGGTATGTTAAAAAAATTCTGGAACATTCGTCATTTCGTGCCAATGGTGTATCGAAGCGAAATGCAGTTGACATCCCTGCACACATCTGTATTTAATGTGTAACTGCCAGAAGTTTCATTGTTGTATGTCTGTTATTAAGCAACGCTGTATTGAGTATGACATTTTGTCACACATTTTCTGAATTTCAAAATGCCATAGTAAGGGGAGCAACACATCTGCATTAAATTTTGCATGAAAATCAAGAAAACCTTTACAGAGCCACACCAAATGATGGAGGAAACCTATGATAATGAGTGCTTAAATCATACTTGGTGTTATGAATGGTTCACATGATTTAAAAACGGCTGGGCATAAGTACAGATGACCCTCGTTCAATGTCCTTTGGCGTTTACATCTGATGCTCATGTCAGGTATGTCTACAAAATTGTTGTCAATTGAAGACTGACCATCAAAGATTGCAGAAGACTGTAACATTTCGGTTGGGTCATGTCATGAAATACTGACACAGCATCTTGGAATGCATTGTGTTGCCACCAAGTTTGTCCCACAGGTCATGTGTCAAGACCAGGAAGACATTCATCTCGCAATCTATGAAGAGCTTTTGGATCACGCAAATGAGGATGAGATGTTCCTTAAGAGAATCATAACTGGTGATGAGGTGTGGGTCTTGGCTATGTTGTCAAGAACAAGGTTCAATCTTCAAGTGAGTCAGAAAAGGTTCTCCAAGACCAAAGAAACCTCATCAAGTCATGTCAAATGTCAAAGCTGTGCTCATAGTTTTCTTTGGCTTTGAAGGATTAGTTCATTATGAATTCATGCCTTAGGGACAAACTGTTAATGGCACTATTGGGATGTGCTGCGATGGTGCTGTGAGAAAGTGTGAGAAGGAAATGGCCTGGAATGTGAAGAGACAATTGGTGGCTCTTGCATCATGATAACGCACCTGCACATTCATCCCTGTTGGTGCATGATTGTTGCACAAAAAACAAAATCACTATGCTGCTTTATCCTCCATACTCACCAGACCTGACTCCTGTGGACTTTTTTTATTTCCAAAGTTGAGAACACTGTTGAAAGGACAAAGATTTGCAATGATAGATGAGATAAAAGAAAATTCTCAGTCGACACTTTGTGCAGTCCAACAAGAGGCATACCAATTCATATGTTACTACATAATTAATCATATGAATGGATTGAAAACATTCAATGAAAAACTTAAGAAGCATTTACCCAAGTGCCCTTTCACTATCACAGAAAATTTCATAATTTAGCTAAAATGTTTGTTCCCACAATCCATACATACTAATCTGCATTTTTCAACAGTTTTCCTTAATAATAATAGTAACAGACTCAGACACTGAATTTTTATGAATTTATTCCATTAGTAATTGCACAGATAAAATAATTCAGCTATGACAAATTTTAAAAAATCTCTTGTCCACATATTGGCATCAGGCTGACTAAGTAAACATATTAGTTTTAGACTGTTGCTGTTTGCATTTAACATGAACAAAACTTCATACCAACTTAAAATAAATTCACAAATAATTAAATCAATGATCTGTAACTTTGTTCTTTTGTTATGGCTCTTAGGCAGTTAACATTTGTATAAAATATCAGGATGGACTGAAAATTAGGAAGGAGTCAATGCACAATATTGGAAAAATCAAGATCAGTTCTGTTTACAATAATAAAAAAAAATATTTCTCTGTTGATTATTGTTATACAGCAAAGTGAGAGTTTTTTAGAATTATTTCATCTCAGTAATTCAGATAAGTTTTAAAATTATGCATAATTTATCCAGTATTCTGGCTATCTACTACATATTGAAATAGAAACTATAAGCTTAAACTACAATTTAATAAATTTAGCAGCAGCAGTAGTAGTAGTAGTAGTAGTAGTAGTAGTAGTAGTAGTAGTGATTAGAACCTATAAAATGTTGGGTGTTCATTTCTTTCCTCTAACATAATTGTCTTTAACAGGGTCAAGCACCAGATACAGAAATTGGAAGGGTTTATGTGTATGATCTGGATGACTGGGATTTACCAGACAAAAAGTTTTACTGGGAAGGTGCTGAACATCCAAGATTTAAACTTAATGGAGATACCGGAATGATAACAATGCGTCATGGAACACAAGATGGGAGGTTAGTTAACACTAAAACTTTATGTCATCATCTGATACTATTAAAAACTACAGGACAGAGTGTAGCCAGATAAAACTGTTCATTAGGTAATTTTTAATCTGTCTCCATGATTTACTAATATTGTGAGTGCATGAGGATTTTATTCAAGAGAAAAATTATAACTTAAATATTTTTTTAGGTATAACTTGCGATTCAAAGTATATGACAGAAAACACACTCAAACAGATGTGCAGGCAAATGTGACAGTGACTGTACGAGAAATACCTCACGAAGCTGTTATAAATTCAGGGTCAGTTCGAATTGCAGGATTATCAGATGAAGATTTTGTAAGAGTTTGGGATTACAGAGTAAGTTATGTGCAAATAACATTCATGGTGTGATTATATTTCACTGAGAAAGTACATGTTAAAACTTTTTAAAATTAATTTTAGACACAGAGTCTTCAACGTAGCAAAGCTGACCGTTTCCGCGATAAACTTGCTGAACTTCTGGAAACAGAAAGAGAAAATGTAGATGTTTTCAGTGTTCAGCTCCGTAAAAAGCATCCACCAATTACAGACATCAGATTTTCTGCTCATGGATCACCTTATTACAAGCCTGTGAGACTGAATGGCCTAGTTCTAATGCACAGAGAAGAGGTACATATGATCACCTTCCTTTCCTTTTTTCCTGTTGTTAATAATTAGTTTTTGAAAATAGTTCAATCATTTTCTTTTGTGCTTTCTGTTGTAGATTGAGAAGGATGTTGGGATCAATATAACTATGGTTGGTATAGACGAGTGCCTTTATGAAAATGTTATGTGTGAAGGAAGTTGTACAAATGTGTTGGATATTAGTAACCTTCCTTACATGGTTAATGCTAATAAAACATCACTAGTTGGTGTTCGAGTAGATGTTATAGCTGAATGCACATGTGGTGCCCGAAATTTTACCAAAGGAGAAAATTGCCGGACAAGCCCTTGCTACAATGGTGGTCGTTGCATGGAGCGTAAATATGGACTGAGGTTTGTATTAAAAATTTATTTTCCATGTTTACACATAGATTTTAAATACCATTAACTTCTACAACATTATTTTGTGGTTGGTTACAGAAGTCAGAATAAATTCAGAAATTGTACCTCAAGTCTAGTTAGGTTGATACAGGGCTGAATTAGTATCTGTAGACCCCTAGGCTGGTTCAGGCCCTATCACCTCTTCCCAATACATATACCCTCATCCCCATTGTGTTCAGCTGCCCTCTGCCAAAGCACCCACCGGTCTTTCCTCTATCTCTTCTCCACTTTTTTTCCGCTACTCATTCCCCTTCCTACTTTATCTGATGGAGCCAGCTCGACTTTTTTTTTCTGGTGTTTTGAAATAGTTGACTGGTGATAAAAGTACATTTATTTTGCAGTTGCACTGTATTTCTCCTTTGTACTCAACACCATTCATCTCACATTCTTCAAAGGTATACTGATACCCTTTCCTTTCTATAAAGTTTGTTAGGGATCTCAGTATTGATGTAGCTATGTTCATGTCCAATATAGGAGTCTGTAGAATTTCACCAGTTTTGTATACATGTCCTAAGATATCTATCTAAAATACTGTGTAGAGTCCCATTTCAGCCTTTGACTTGTTGTTATACAAACTTAGAGCAATCAAATATTGTGGGACTTGCACGATGCACGATGTTATTTGGTGACAAACCTGAAAAGCGTATTTGCAACTGGCCTGCCAGGAAAACCTGAAAAGTTTTATTTTCATTCTTTATAGCTACATAGGATAGTCTTTGTAGAATCAGATTAGCATGACTAATGTGTTGTTGTTATTGTTTTGACTCAAAAATGGGTTTGTCACACAGTGAAAACAGATGAGTTTGTGAGTGACGTACTTTAGCTGCTGTCTGCATTTAGTACATTTTCACCATTTCAGATTTCTCAGTACCTGTTATAAATGTTGCTGATAACAGGTTGCCTTTAGAAATTGTTCTGCTGGTCCGGTTACTCTGTCCCACCTCTGTATATTAACTTCTTTCTCTTCTGTAGTCTGATCAGTACTTGCTGATGCTGAAATTTTAGATCACGATGACTACTTCAAGCTACTAAATAAACTCTGAACTCTCATCTGTGCTTCTATGTATTTAAAGTCTTCAAGTCTCACAATGACTGATCCCAATTATTGTAAATCACAATAGTTTAATCACACATTAACACATTGTGATATGTAATGTCTCACCCTTATATCATACGTCAAAGTTCCTTTAAACATAAAAGTGGTTCATTTGTTTTGGGTCCTCATTGACACTCTTGGTGGCCATCTTACTATAAGCCAGCCAATACACTGCCAACTTGGAGTGCCAAAGCATACATGTAACTTTGTGCAGCAGGTAAATGCCACACACTGCTGCCATTGTTGTTGCAGTGCATGTACCCTCTGTAGAAACATAGACGAGGGCATACAATATCTGCACCTTTCTTATACATTGTTTTATCTGTTGTCACAATCATCTGTAGCTGTTACAGATACCAATAGTTGACCTTGATATTTGATAAAATGCCCTGTTACACTACATATCCCTGCTCTTAAGCTAGAGGTGTCATGCATAATTGCTTATTCATATGTACCAGTATTTTCATTTCTTCAACAGGTACACAATTTACACATATCATTAGTGACTGTTACACCAGTTCATATTTAACAATATTTGATAAAAAATATTTTGTTTGTTATAAGTGTTATGTGTCATGGTTCCTTTTAGAATGAGTATTCATTCGACTCTCTTAAAATGGTAAAGATTTCGCTCAGTATGTGGGTATTGTTTGTTTGCTTAATCTCTTATCTCAGTAAAGAGACTGATTTGCTTTAACTTATTTAACTCATTTACATGTCAATTCTCTTATACCTATTTTTATTATGTTTACCTTTTTCACAGGAGTCATGTGTTTTTCTTATAAGTGCACATCAAAATTTCAAATATTCCAATGTTCATATAAATGGAAATATAAAAGATCCCCGTTGTTGTTGTAGTCTTCAGTCCTGAGACTGGTTTGATGCAGCTCTCCATGCTACTCTATCCTGTGCAAGCTTCTTCATCTCCCAGTACCTACTGCAACCTACATCCTTCTGAATCTGCTTAGTGTATTCATCTCTTGGTCTCCCTCTACGATTTTTACCCTCCACGCTGCCTTCCAATACTAAATTGGTGATCCCTTGATGCCTCAGAACTTGTCCTACCAACCGATCCCTTCTTCTGGTCAAGTTGTGCCACAAACTTCTCTTCTCCCCAATCCTATACAATACTTCCTCATTAATTATGTTATCTACCCATCTAATCCCCCCATGAACCATGGACCTTGCCGTTGGTGGGGAGGCTTGCGTGCCTCAGGAATACAGATGGCCGTACCGTACATGCAACCACAACGGAGGGGTATCTGTTGAGAGGCCAGACAAACATGTGGTTCCTGAAGAGGGGCAGCAGCCTTTTCAGTAGTTGCAGGGGAAACAGTCTGGATGATTGACTGATCTGGCCTTGCAACATTAACCAAAATGGCCTTGCTGTGCTGGTACTGCGAACGGCTGAAAGCAAGGGGAAACTACAGCCGTAATTTATCCCGAGGACATACAGCTTTACTGTATGATTAAATGATGATGACGTCCTCTTGGGTAAAATATTCCGGAGGTAAAATAGTCCCCCATTCGGATCTCCGGGCGGGGACTACTCAGGAGGACGTCGTTATCAGGAGAAAGAAAACTGGCATTCTACGGATCGGAGCATGGAATGTCAGATCCCTTAATCGGGCAGGTAGGTTAGAAAATTTAAAAAGGTAAATGGATAGGTTAAAGTTAGATGTAGTGGGAATTAGTGAAGTTCGGTGGCAGGAGGAACAAGACTTTTGGTCAGGTGAATACAGGGTTATAAATACAAAATCAAATAGGGGTAATGCAGGAGTAGGTTTAATAATGAATAGGAAAATAGGAATGCGGGTAAGCTACTACAAACAGCATAGTGAACGCATTATTGTGGCCAAGATAGACACAAAGCCCATGCCTACTACAGTAGTACGAGTTTATATGCCAACTAGCTCTGCAGATAATGAAGAAATTGATGAAATGTATGATGAGATAAAAGAAATTATTCAGGTAGTGAAGGGAGATGAAAATTTACTAGTCATGGGTGACTGGAATTCGTCAGTAGGACAAGGGAGAGAAGGAAACATAGTAGGTGAATATGGATTGGGGCTAAGAAATGAAAGAGGAAGCCGTTTGGTAGAATTTTGCACAGAGCATAACTTAATCATTGCTAACACTTGGTTCAAGAATCATAAAAGAAGGTTGTATACATGGAAGAATCCTGGAGATACTAAAAGGTATCAGATAGATTATATAATGGTAAGACAGAGATTTAGGAATCAGGTTTTAAATTGTAGGACATTTCCAGGGGCAGATGTGGACTCTGACCACAATCTATTGGTTATGACCTGTAGGTTAAAACTGAAGAAACTGCAAAAAGGTGGGAATTTAAGGACATGGGATCTGGATAAGCTGAAAGAACCAGCGGTTGTACAGAGTTTCAAGGAGAGCATAAGGGAACAATTGGCAGCAATGGGGGAAAGAAACACAGTTGAAAAAGAATGGATAGCTCTGACGGATGAAGTAGTGAAGGCAGCAGAGGATAAAGTAGGTAAAAAGACGAGGGCTGCTAGAAATCCTTGGGTAACAGAAGAAATATTGAATTTAATTGATGAAAGGAAAAAATATAAAAATGCCGTAAATGAAGCAGGCAAAAAGGAATACAAACGTCTCAAAAATGAGATCGACAGGGAGTGCAAAATGGCTAAGCAGGGATGGCTAGAGGACAAATGTAAGGATGTAGAAGCTTATCTCACTAGGGATATGATAGATACTACCTACAGGAAAATTAGAGAGACCTTTGGAGAGAAGAGAACCACGTGTATGAATATCAAGAGCTCAGATGGCAACCCAGTTCTAAGCAAAGAAGGGAAGGCAGAAAGGTGGAAGGAGTATATAGAAGGTTTATACAAGGACGATGTACTTGAGGACAATATTATGGAAATGGAAGAGGATGTAGATGAAGACAAAATGGGAGGTAAGATACTGCGTGAAGAGTCTGACAGAGCACTGAAAGACCTGAATCGAAACAAGGCCCCCGGAGTAGACAACATTCCATTAGAACTACTGATGGCCTTGGGAGAGCCAGTCATGACAAAACTCTACCAGCTGGTGAGCAAGATGTATAAGACAGGTGAAATACCCTCAGACTTCAAGAAGAATATAATAATTCCAATCCCAAAGAAAGCAGGTGCTGACAGATGTGAAAATTACCGAACTATCAGTTTAATAAGTCACAGCTGCAAAATACTAACACGAATTCTTTACAGACGAATGGAAAAACTGGTAGATGCGGACCTTGGGGAGGATCAGTTTGGATTCCGTAGGAATGTTGGAACACGTGAGGCAATACTGACCTTACGACTTATCTAAGAAGAAAGATTAAGAAAAGGCAAACCTATGTTTCTAGCTTTTGTAGACTTAGAGAAAACTTTTGACAATGTTGACTGGAATACTCTCTTTCAAATTCTGAAGATGGCAGGGGTAAAATACAGGGAGCGAAAGGCTATTTACAATTTGTACAGAAACCAGATGGCAGTCATAAGAGTCGAGGGGCATGAAAGGGAAGCAGTGGTTGGCAAAGGAGTGAGACAGGGTTGTAGCCTCTCCCCGATGTTATTCAATCTGTATATTGAGCAAGCAGTAAAGGAAACAAAAGAAAAATTTGGAGTAGGTATTAAAATTCATGGAGAAGAAATAAAAACTTTGAGGTTCACCGATGACATTGTAATTCTGTCAGAGACGGCAAAGGACTTGGAAGAGCAGTTGAACAGAATGGACAGTGTCTTGAAAAGAGGATATAAGATGAACATCAACAAAAGCAAAACGAGGATAATGGAATGTAGTCAAATTAAATCGGGTGATGCTGAGGGAATTAGATTAGGAAATGAGACACTTAAAGTAGTAAAGGAGTTTTGCTATTTAGGAAGTAAAATAACTGATGATGGTCGAAGTAGAGAGGATATAAAATGTAGACTGGCAATGGCAAGGAAAGCATTTGTGAAGAAGAGAAATTTGTTAACATCGAATATAGATTTAAGTGTCAGGAAGCCGCTTATGAAAGTATTTGTTTGGAGTGTAGAAATGTATGGAAGTGAAACATGGACGATAACTAGTTTGGACAAGAAGAGAATAGAAGCTTTCGAAATGTGGTGCTACAGAAGAATGCTGAAGATTAGATGGGTAGATCACGTAACTAATGAGGAGGTATTGAATAGGATTGGGGAGAAGAGAAGTTTGTGGCACAACTTGACTAGAAGAAGGGATCGGTTGGTAGGACATGTTTTGAGGCATCAAGGGATCACAAATTTAGCATTAGAGGGCAGCGTGGAGGTTAAAAATCGTACAGGGAGACCAAGAGATGAATACACTAAGCAGATTCAGAAGGATGTAGGTTGCAGTAGGTACTGGGAGATGAAGCAGCTTGCACAGGATAGAGTAGCATGGAGAGCTGCATCAAACCAGTCTCAGGACTGAAGACAACAACAACAACTCATCTAATCTTCAGCATTCTTCTGTAGCACCACATTTCGAAAGCTTCTATTCTCTTCTTGTACAAACTATTTATCGTCCATATTTCACTTCCATACATGGCTACACTCCATACAAATACTTTCAGAAATGACTTCCTGACACTTAAATCTATACTCGATGTTAACAAATTTCTCTTCTTCAGAAACGCTTTCCTTGCCATTGCCAGTCTACATTTTATATCCTCTCTAATTCGACCATCATCAGTTATTTTGCTCCCCAAACAGCAAAACTCCTTTACTACTTTAAGAGTCTCATTTCCTAATCTAACTCCCTCAGCATCACCCGACTTAATTCAACTACATTCCAATATTCTCGTTTTGCTTTTGTTGATGTTCATATTATATCCTCCTTTCAAGACAATGTCCATTCCATTCAACTGCTCTTCCAAGTCCTTTGCTGTCTTTGACAGAATTACAATGTCATCGGCGAACCTCAAAGTTTTTATTTCTTCTCCATGCATTTTAATACCTACTCCGAATTTTTCTTTTGTTTCCTTTACTGCTTGCTCAGTATACAGACTGAATAACGTCGGGGAGAGGCTGCAACCCTGTCTTACTCCCTTCCCAACCACTGCTTCCCTTTCATATCCGTCGACTCTTATAACTGCCGTCTGGTTTCTGTACAAATTGTAAATAGCCTACCGCTCCCTGTATTTTTCCCCTGCCACCTTTAGAATTTGAAAGAGAGTATTCCAGTCAACATTGTCAAAAGCTTTCTCTAAGTCTACAAATGCTAGAAACATAGGTTTGCCTTTCCTTAATCTTTCTTCTAGGATAAGTCGTAAGGCCAGTATTGCCTCACGTGTACCAGTATTTCTATGGAATCCAAACTGATCTTCCCCGAGGTCGGCTTCTACTAGTTTTTCCATTCGTCTGTAAAGAATTTGAGTTAGTATTTTGCAGCTGTGGCTTATTAAACTGATAGTTCGGTAATTTTCACAGCTATCAACACCTGATTTCTTTGGGATTGGAATTATTATATTCTTCTTGAAGTCTGAGGGTATTTTGCCTGTTTCATACATCTTGCTCACCAGATGGTACAGTTTCGTCAGTTCTGGCTCTCCCAAGGCTGTCAGTAGTTCCAATGGAATGTTGTCTACTCCGGGGCCCTTTTTCAACTCAGGTCTTTCAGTGCTCTGTCAAACTCTTCACACAGTATCGTATCTCCCATTTCATCTTCATCTACATCCTCTTCCATTTCCATAATATTGTCCTGAAGTACATGGCCCTTGTATAGACCCTCTATATACTCCTTCCACGTTTCTGCTTTCCCTTCTTTGCTTAGAACTGGGTTTCCACCTGAGCTCTTGATATTCATACAAGTGGTCCTCTTTTCTCCAAAGGTCTCTCTAATTTTCCTGTAGGCAGTATCTATCTTACCCCTAGAGAGATAAGCCTCTACATCCTTACATTTGTCCTCTGGCCATCCTTGCTTAGCCATTTTGCACTTCGTGTCGATCTCATTTTTGATACGTCTGTATTCCTTTTTGCCTGCTTCATTTCCTGCATTTTTATATTTTCTCCTTTCATCAATTAAATTCAATATTTCTTCTGTTACCCAAGGTTTTCTACTAGCCTTCGTCTTTTTACCTACTTGATCCTCTGCTGCCTTCACTACTTCATCTCTCAAAGCTACCCATTCTTCTTCTACTGTATTTCTTTCCCCTGTTTCTGTCAATTGTTCCCTTATGCTCTCCCTGAAACTCTGTACAACCTCTGGTTCTTTCAGTTTATCCAGGTCCCATCTCCTTAAATTCCCAACTTTTTGCAGTTTCTTCAGTTTTAATCTACAGTTCATAACCAATAGATTGTGGTCAGAGTCCACATCTGCCCCTGGAAATGTCTTACAATTTAAAACCTGGTTCTTAAATCTCTGTCTTACCATTATATAATCTATCTGATACCTTTTAGCATCTCCAGGGTTCTTCCATGTATACAACCTCCTTTCATGATTCTGAAAGCAAGTGTTAGCTTTGATTAAGTTGTGCTCTGTGCAGAATTCTACCAGGCGGCTTCCTCTTTCATTTCTTAGCCCCAATCCATATTCACCTACTACGTTTCCTTCACTCCCTTTTCCTACACTCCAATTCCAGTCACCCATGACTATTAAATCACACACTATAATTAGGAAAAACCTCTATCTTAACAAGTTGAGAAACCTCTTCCTTGACACAATCAGTTGTCATTGTATCCATTTGAATCATTTCATAAAAAGAACTGCTCATCTGCTTATTTGGATAGATTCTGTACAACCTTATTTTAATCATGTGGAAGTGCCCCATATAAAATTCCTTCAGATATGTGGTACAGGCCATTCCTTTCATAAATGTACCTGACCCACAGTCTCTTTCATGTGTCTCTCTATCCATCTTACATTTCTACCTTCTCCTAATGTGAGTACACTTCACCTTATATTATAAACCAGTCACACAGCATCCACCAGCATATTTCCCACTTCTCTCCTTACAGAGGTTCAAAGAGGTTACTTCACTTAATACTTGACTGTACACACGGCTGACAACCTGTGTTAGGTACTCCTCATCTTACATCTTACAATTATTTGTACTTTAATTGCTTCCATCTATTAAAGCAAATCCATATACTTATAATATTTTATGCAGTAATTCCTATACCTAACTATTTACTTTAAGCTTCGTATCTGCGTCCACATTACCTAACATGTCTCATACACTTAAGCCTCACTTTTGTTTCTTATTCTTATACTCAGAGCAGTCACATTCAGCTCTCTTAATTTTTAAAAAAGGAAATGCATCCCTACTGGAAGCTATTAAGGAAGAAATCTCATTTTCCCCACTTTTCATATTTTCATACATTTAATTCTTTATTAAAGACATTAGTCTTTAGTATTTATGGGATAATATTATCTTGTGCTCTAAATTAATATATATTCTTCGAAAAAATTGTTCAAGCAAATGATGTTTCATTTGTTTTTCACCTATATTTAGTGTGTCACCTTTCATGAAACTGTTTTTTCTCACATGGCTATCTCCCCTGAGAATTTTTGATGTGACTATACATTGTGCCAATGATATTATACAGTAAACTCATTTAACAGCTGCTCGATAACAGTTGATAGTGGTTTATGGTTTGTTTATTATATTCCATAACAAAAATAACCTTTTATTATGTTCTTGATATTTCTCTTACTTCTAACAAGGTAGTGACCATATTGCAGAGGTGTTGATTCACAGACAGGCACAACAAAAGGACTACTAAACACGTAAGTTTTCAGCCACACACACACACACACACACACACACACACACACACAAAATGGGTGCACACACGTACGCATGACCTCGACCTCTATTTGTGGCTGCCAAGGCCAGGGTCTGTTTAGTAGTCTTTTCATTGTGCCTGTCTGCGACTCAGCATCTCTGTTATATGGTGAATGACAGTCTATCCTTTTCCTAATAATGTCATTAATCCATCCTGGATTTTACATTGTTTGATTTTAACAGAGTAGCACTTCATAAGCATATCTACGTTGTATAATTCTTTTTGTTGACAATTATGTGAATCTATCAAGAAAACAGCTTTTGGCTGAGGTCTGCTTAGTATTCTGTAAGATCCACTGTAGCAAGGAAAAAAATTTGAGTACTTCCTTCTTCACCAACACTAAGTCATCTATATTAAATGACAGTGTCATTGCATTTTCATTATATTACAGATTTATCTACAGGTCATGTCAATATTCATACAGAATACAGTAATGCTTATTATTGTCTCAGTTATTCAGGCTTTTTCTTTTTCTACAATAAATAAACAATGGTATACATGTAAGTAAATAATTTCATAAATAAACCTCAATTAACTGAATAACATAAATTAAAATTTTGTATTCTAGTCTCATAACTGGTAGTACAGGTAAGACCACATCTGTAATGATTAATGATGTTCCCCTGTAAAATAACCAAACCACCAAATAGATTAGAAGAATAGATTACACCTTAACCCTATTCTTTTTACCCATTCACTAATCAGTACACCTCTTATTAATAAATAAGTTGCCTCTGATAATCATAATACGCATGATATTATACTGTACACTCTAGCACCATACTTCACACTTCCAACAGACAGTAATTTGCATAGTTTGTTAATTAATTTTTTTCGTCTACCTATTTACATTATATTGTCAATAATTGATTGTTTCCATTGTAATGTAATATATTAAGTCATTGTTGTTGTTGTGGTCTTCAGTTCAGAGACTGGTTTGATGCAGCTCTCTATGCTACTCTATCCTGTGCAAGCTTCTTCATCTCCCAGTACCTACTGCAACCTACATCCTTCTGAATCTGTTTAGTGTATTCATATCTTGGTCTCCCTCTATGATTTTTACCCTCCACGCTGCCCTCCAATACTAAATTGGTGATCCCTTGATACCTCAGAATATGTCTTACCAACCAATCCCTTCTTCTAGTCAATTTGTGCCAGAAATTTCTCTTCTTTCCAATTCTATTCACTACCTCCTCATTAGTTATGTGATCTACCCATGTAATCTTCAGCATTCTTCTTAGCACCACATTTCGAAAGCTTCTACTCTCTTCTTGTCTAGACTATTTATCGTCCACGTTTCACTTCCATACATGGCTACGCTCCCTACACACTCCATAAAAATCATTTTAGAAACGACTTCCTGACACTTAAATCTATACTCGATGTTACAAATTTCTCTTCTTCAGAAACGCTTTCCTTGCCATTGCCAGTCTACATTTTATATTCTCTCTACTTCGACCATCATCAGTTATTTTGCTCCCCAAATAGCAAAACTCATTTACTACTTTAAGCTGTGAAACAATTACTAACAAAGAGATAGAGGGGCTGGCCAGTACTTACCTCAGCTCAGTACAGCCGATAGAAACACAAAAAACAACCGAAAATTTAAGTTCCTAGCTTTCGGAATAAATGTTCCTTCATCAGGGCGGAGAGAGGGGAAAGAAAGGGAAGAAGGGAAAGTGGATTTAGTTACTCACAACCCAGGTTATGAAGCAACAGGGAAAGGAAAACAGGGAAGGTAGCAAGGATGGAGGCACGGTTGTCAGAGGGAATATATATATATAACAGAAAGAAACTTCCACATGGGAAAAATATATTAAAACAAAGATTCCAAGACTTACCAAGCGGGAAAGCGCCGGCAGACAGGCACATGAACAAAACACACAAACACACACACACACACACAGAATTACGAGCTTTCGCAACTGGCAGTTGCTTCGTCAGGAAAGAGGGAAGGTTGTGGAGGGTGAGTGAGTTGCCTTTCCGGAGGTGGGAAACCAGGAGATTGGATAGTTTTTTGAGGTGGAGGGTGGCATGTTGTTCTAATTTGCGGTTGGCCTGTAGGAGGATGCTATGTACAGCCGGTGTGGATGTGGGAGAGGAAAGATTGAGGACTTTGATTTGGGATAGGAGTTGACGGGTGTGTTCATTGGCCGAGTCGATGTATAGGTGAAGGATTAGGCGGGTGAGGGCTATGGATTGTGCTGTTTGGAACTGGTATAAGGACTGATTGAAAGAAGGATTGCAGCCAGAGATGGGAACTTTAAGTGTGAGGCCTTTGGGAGTAATGCCAAATGTCAGACAAGCCTGAGTAAATAAAATATGGGAGCGTAATCTGGCTAGGGTGAAGGCATGTTTGCGGAGGGAATGTAAATAAAATTTAATGGGGTCGTTGTAGGGATGTTGTGAGGTTGACATGGTATTAGTAGGTGGAAAGGGTAATATGAGGTTAAAGTGAAAGTAAAAAGAGATTTATATAGGGAGAGATAAAGGTGTGAAAAAAGTCGAAAAAGTGTTGGTTTGAGATGAGCTATGTTGATCATGTGCTGAACTTAGGTTGGTGAACAACAATGGGTGCAAAGGTTGGGTAGTTATGTTGTCTCCAGATCACGTTAAAGGGTGGGGAAATTCAAGAAAATTTCGAAAAAAAAAAATTTTTTTCGAAAAAAGTTTCGAAAAAATAATTTGTGAAAAAATAAAATTCGAAAAAATTTTCGAATAAAGTCTCGAAGAATATGTGTGTAAATGTATTCAAAGGACTGGTTATGTACTGGCAGGTTATGATAATGAGGCTAACAATTGTTTGATGAAGAAATAATAATGTGTAAACCTGTGGGAAGCTGCTAAAAAATGATCGGTTTTGTGGGAAAAACGGGAATGGAAATAAAACGAAAGTTGTTGGAAAAAAACTGAAATGGTTGTGTAATGGGTGAAAGGAACTGAAGCTGTGAAATAGTATTCACGAGTTTACACGAAATGTTTGTAAACTTGGAACAATGGATTTTATAGCAGCGGTTATGTTGAAAGCGTTGAAAATTTTAGGTTATGGTTTGGAAGTAAATTATGTATTATTGAGTATAATTAGGCAGGATAAAATGTATGGTAGATTACGGAAAAATGGAAGATGAATACAAAGAGGAACTTCTTGTACAAACGAAAAGAGAAAGTAAGACGATAGAGAAGATTTCGAAATGCAACAGAGACAATAACAAACGTAATTGTTGGGTTCAAATTAATGATGATGTAAATAAAACAGAAAGAAACTTCCACATGGGAAAAATATATTAAAACAAAGATTCCAAGACTTACCAAGCGGGAAAGCGCCGGCAGACAGGCACATGAACAAAACATACAAACACACACACAGAATTACGAGCTTTCGCAACTGGCAGTTGCTTCGTCAGGAAAGACAAAGCAACTGCCAGTTGCGAAAGCTCGTAATTCTGTGTGTGTGTTTGTGTGTTTTGTTCATGTGCCTGTCTGCCGGCGCTTTCCCGCTTGGTAAGTCTTGGAATCTTTGTTTATATATATATATATATATTTGATGTGTGCGTGTGTGTGTGTGTGTGTGTGTGTGTGTGTGTGTGTGTGTGTGTGTGTGTGTGTGTGTGTGTGTGTGTGTGTGTGTGTGTGCGCGCGCGAGTGTACACCTGTCTCTCCGCTCCCGGGATTGGAATGACTCCTTACCCCTTACCCTCTCCCTTAAAACCCACATCCTTTCGTCTTTCCCTCTCCTTCCTGAAGAAGCAACCATCGGTTGTGAAAGCTAGTAATTCTGTGTGTGTGTTTGTGTGTTTTGTTCTTGTGCCTGTCTGCCGACGTTATAGGGGCAACATGTTATATGAATGTTGAACCAATGGCATTACTGCAATGAATGGGATTCAGCACCAATGGCCAATAAATTTCTGTAGTTGAATAGATTTTTTTATTAGAAATAGCTTTGTTTATGTCCACACCCATTCATACATATACAGACACAAGCAGACATATTTAAAGTCAAAGAGTTTGGGCAGAATGTGTGTGTGTGTGTGTGTGTGTGTGTGTGTGTGTGTGTGTGTGTGTGTGTGTGTGTGTGTGTGTGAATGTGAGTATATACCTATCCTTTTTCCCCCCCTAAGGTAAGTTTTTCCACTCTCAGGATTGGAATGACTCCTTACCCTCTCCCTTAAAACCCACATCCTTTCATCTTTCCTTTTCCTTTCCTGACGAAGCAACTGCCGGTTGCGAAAGCTCGTAATTTTGTGTGTGTGTTTGTGTGTTATTTTATTGTGCCTGTCTACCGGCGCTTTCCCGCTTGGTAAGTCTTGGATTCTTTGTTTTTAATATATATATAAATAAAACAGAAAGAAACTTCCACATGGGAAAAATATATTAAAAATAAAGATTCTGTGTGTGTGTTTGTGTGTTTTGTTCATGTGCCTGTCTGCCGGCGCTTTCCCGCTTGGTAAGTCTTGGAATCTTTATTTTTATTTAATGGTTTCCTCAATCTTATTATTAATATTCTCAACCTTGTCCATTAATTTTTTATTTTCATCCATTCATTTCACAAATAATGTTTTTACATCAACTTTCTCTGCCTCAGCAGTAATCTTGCATGTTAATTCCAGCATATACTTACACTTTGATATAATAGCTAACCACATGGTAGTTAACAATAAAATCAAGCCTCAGTATATTACCATTATGTACAGTAATTTACATGCAACAATTAAGATTTGAAGTAAAAAAAAATTATACTGCTCAGTGGTTATTTTTACAAAGTTAGGTACGGGTCAGCTGCAAACTGCCATGGAATTGCCATCATGATGTCAATATCTGCTTAGCTGTAGGTGACTGCCGATGCAAATGCCACTAAATTGGGAATGATGCTGCCTGTAGTCTCGGAGTCGATGGCTGTGTGACAAGCAACAATGTGTTGTCTGCTGGCAGTGATCATATCAGTTATCTTCCTTGCCAACCACACAGTAATTTTTTATGTGCCGCAAACTCTGCTGAACTTGCTTTCTGATTTCAATGCAAGCACATCAGCATTTGCTGGGTGTTTGATATTCCAGCAATAACTTATACCTTCTGGATGAAAATTGTTTATTCGCAAGCTTAAAATATTTTTTTCAACTCACTTGTGACAATATTTTCATCAAAAATGTGAAACACACTTATGCATTGAGCTCTTTTGCCGATTAATAGCTGCCAATGGCAACAAATTAATGCTTCTTAATATCTTGTTGAAATTATTGAAATTTTTATTCTATTTTATTCAGTAAATGGTGATCTTCTCAACATTACTGCTTCATTTCACTTGCCAGTCACAATCACTTAGAACTGTTAGTTGAGACTGTAAAAAATTTATGAAGTTCTTACAAGAAGTAAAAAAATCTTACACATTCAGATGGCACTCAGGTGCGGCTTGTGCTGACGCCTTAAATTATATATTATGCTTTGTTGCTCTAATTAGGGATGAATTTACAAACCTTTTAATAGATATATGCTCCTCTAAACACCTGAATCTGAGTACACTCCAGGTGGGGTGTTGCCTTAGCCTTATTTTATGTGTTTTATATGTAGCATATACTCACCCCAACGGAAAATCCAGGACTGAATGTAACAATATTATGGAAAGGGAAGTTGCCACTCACCATATAGTGGAGATGCAGAGTTGCCGATAGGCACAACAAAAAGACTGTCAGAAATCAAGCGTTTACCAGTAAGGCCCTCATCAAAAGTAGACGGCACTCTCTTTCTCTCTCTCTCTCTCCCCCCCTCTCTCTCTCTCCCCCTCTCTCTCTCTCCCCCCTCCTTCTCCGTTCCTCCCTCCCTCCCTCCCTCCCTCCCTCCCTCCCTTCCTGCCTTCCTTCCTTATAGGGGCAACATGTTATATGAATGTTGAACCAATGGCATTACTGCAATGAATGGGATTTAGCACCAATGGCCAATAAATTTCTGTAGTTGAATAGATTTTTTTGTTAGAAATAGCTTTGTTTATCTTACTGCCCCTCCCCCTTCATCATCAACATTCTGTACATTTTCAATAACTAATCTTTAACCTCCAATGGTGTGGTAAGAAATTTGCATTAATGCCTTAGTCTTTACACATATTTCATAGAAAACAATCAGCCAATGAGAAGGTTGAACAGCACATACATACAAGAAAAACTTTTTTCAAATGTGTAGAAAAGAACCTGTATTTTCTTTTTTGTCCACAGTTGCTCTTGTCCCAGTGGTTACAATGGACCAAGATGTCAACAGACTTCACGTAGTTTCAGGGGGAATGGTTGGGCATGGTATCCTCCACTTGAAATGTGTGACAATTCCCATCTTAGTCTTGAATTTATTACTAAGAAAAAAGATGGGATGCTGTTGTATAATGGACCAATAGTGCCTCCTGAGACTAATGAAGTTTTAGTGTCAGGTAAATTCTGATAAGAGAAATGTCGCAAATTTCTTGTGAATTCTTTTGGTCTGTAATTCTGCAACTCAAATTATTTCAGATTTTATTTCACTGGAGCTTGAAGGTGGAATGCCAAAGCTGTTCATTAATTTTGGTTCAGGAACATTGGAGTTGAGAGTTAAAACAAAAAAGACATTAGATGATGGAGAATGGCATAATATTGATATTTTCTGGGATACAGAGGTATGGTCTTCCACTTCGTGTGCTTTTGTATGTATTTCTGAGTAGTACCAGTAGTACTGAAGAGTTATGTTGAACTTAATAAAATTTTCTACTATGAAATCACACTGTGTCTCTGTATAATAACTACACTTCACAGCTGGAATAATTACATGTAGTTTTTAAAATTTTAAACTGTTGCTATTGCAGAATGTACGTTTGGTGGTGGATTACTGCAAATCAGCTGATGTAGTAGAGCTGGAGGATGGGACACCGCCAGAATTTGATGATTCTAGCTGCCAAGCACATGGAACAGTGCCACAATTCAATGAGTACCTAAATGTCAATGCTCCTTTACAGATTGGTGGTTGGTATGTGCAAAATTTTGAAGCAGAACTATATGAATGGACAACATTACCATCAGGCAAAGGTTTCGATGGATGTATCAAAAATGTGTTTCACAACAGTAAGGTAAAATCTTCTTTTATCAGTAATACTTCCACTTTACAGTAACCATTAATTCTGTTAATTTCAGTTTAAGTGCTAACATAAGTTTCATCCTTCTTGTGATATATATTATTTCCAACTGATTTTTAAACTACCTTTTTTGTATGGCCTTTATTGCTATCAGCATTTCTTCCTTATGAATATTTTCACATATGGAAATTGAAACATAGTTTCTGCATTTGTTATACTACCCAACTAATAAGTACCTCATTGCTCAAACAGTTTCAGTCTTATAAATGTCCTTCAAAAACTCTAAATATGAAGCACAGCAATTTTTTCCCTTGAAATATATGCCAATCAGTATTGAATTCAGATAATAAAGTATAAAGTTTTGGGCTCCATATTTTACTGTTTTTGTGTAAGTTTCCATTGTTTTGCAGTAATCTGCCAAATCATGTTTGTACCATTCTTGTCAAAACTGGCCATGATATGTATGCAGTTGTCAGGAAATCTACATTAATCAAAACCAGCATATAGCAAAAATATTTTGTTTTAAAATTGATTTTTAAGCTACAAGATAGCAGAGGTGATTGAAGTCAATTATTATAATAATTATATATAATTAAAATATCAGTTTTTGACTGAGACTGATGTTTTCGTCAGAGTAAGGATTCATACCTCAGTGACAAATATCATGGCTTGTTTGTAATGCATATCATATCACAAAGCTGATGCTGCCAGAAACAATGATCACAGAAGATCATAATGTGTCTCAGTAGACAGCAGATAGGAAAAGATTGTGTAAGTTGATGGACAATTGATACTTCCCAGGTTTCCAATTTGAGAATACTTTAATCATTAATTAGTATTTGTTACTGTTATCTTTATCTAATCCTTTAAAACTAGCACTATATTTCTATGCATTCTTTTAGTGCCATGTTGTCGTTAAAACTAATAAGCCTTCTGGTTTGACTGCTTTTTGAAGTAAGATGTGTGTTTCAGCTGTATGATCTAGCGCACCCAGGACTCTTTCGGAACAGTGTCGCTGGCTGTCCTCAAACAGAAGCACTATGTGAAGCACAAGATGCTACTGCTCGTTGCTGGGAACATGGTTCTTGTGTGGGTAGCTTTTCACAAGCCCGCTGCAAATGTGAACCGGGATGGACAGGACCTAGTTGTACTGTTCCAACCATACCTGCAACTTTCAGAACTCAGAGTTATGTGAAATATGCTCTCTCTTTTGAGCCTGACCGTTTCACCACACAGGTGCAGTTACGGTTTCGCACTAGAGAGGAACGTGGTGAACTATTCAGAGTTAGTGACCAGCACAATCGGGAGTATGGTATCCTTGAGGTTTGTGTTATTGCTTATCAACATTTTAACATAGTTTACCTGCCTTTATCGGTTGCATTAGACAGTTACCAGTTTCCCAAGATGATACAGTCCATAAGAGCAAATTTAATATTGTGTATGATAGGAGCAAGTCAGAAATGAAGACTATGAGGTTTTACCTAGCATTGAGAAGGCATATTACATTAAACACAAGAAAAAATTCAGTATCTTAGAAAATGTAGATTGTACAGACATAGAGGGAAAAGCGCAGTGGAAACACTGAAAAGAGAGAGACAGCATTTGATAAAAACAGAGGAAAATTATTCCATCTGTTTCCCATTTTTCTTTGTATTTCTCTAGTTTCTGTTCCTTTCCACCACATTGGTATAACTTTCCAACTTCTGAGTCTCATATATTGTAGCCAATTTCTGATACTGAGTCATCTTGTCATGTTGCAACTTTTTGGGACCATAGTTCTCAATGTTTTATTGGCGGCAGGAAGTGCATCTGGCCACCCTCTGCATCTATCACTGCCAAATCTGTAATAACATGGCTGACCACGCGCTGTTGCAGGACAAGGCCCAAAGAATGAAAAAGTTCTCGATGTTTTATTAATATAGTTCTGTTCAATTTTCAAGTTTTCACATAGTTTCCTTCCACATTTATTAAATATTCTAGACTATTATAGTTGTTTCATCCCTGTCTGCAGAGGACACCTCCGAGGAGACTAACTTTTTTGAAGATCCGATGGACACCCTGTCTCACTATAACTTGAGCATAATTAGCTGCTGTCAGTGGCTGTTGTCTGCTAGCGCTATCACTCCATCACGGAAGAATGGCACACTTCTTCTTCTGAATCAAAACTGTGGTGATCCACTACAGTGTATATGTGACCCATCATCCACCTGCTTCAACAGATGTCAACAGCAGATGACACATTGCACAGTACCTGATAGGACAATGAGCAAAAGCAGACCAAGAGTTGGAGTCTCTCTCTCTCTCACTCTCTCTCTCTCTCTCTCTCTCTCTCTCTCTCTCTCTCTATCTCTCTATCTCTCTCTCTCTCTCTTGCACATCCTTGCTGCAGCTCGAGGTTTTCCCCAGAAAGAGACACAACAGAAAAGTACTCCCTGATGGGAACTCCCCTCATAGACACTGAGCAACTTGCACCTCTGTTTAAATGAGATAACATTTTCTGAATGTTAGCTCGGGAGTGTTTTGTGTTAGAAGAATGGACATTTGATGGCGTGCTGTAACGGTGCTCCAGAGAGATATGAGTGAAGTGAAGACAACACCAAAGAATTAGTACTGCACATTTTGGTTGAGCTGTAATAGCTGGCACCTGCAAGCCTCATCGAGAGCTAATGACAAAGTGTGCCATTTGCTCTTTATACACATCACATTTTGCAACTGATCTGTATGCACTGTCAAGCAGCTTCATTTTCTCAGCTTAATGCTTTTGCTCAATTGAATCCCTTGTGTTAATGTCTGCAGCCTGTTGGAGAGTATCACTCTTGCCTTTCTTGCTTTTTAATTATTATTAGTAAATTCCTACAGAGTGTGTTATTTTACCTGCCTGTTTCTTTTGAGCTTCAAGTACATTACAGTGTTACCTGCACCCTCGTGGGTAGCACACCATTTTCCTCACCTCTGTAATGAGGGTATTTAATTGTATTGTTTGTGTTGCATGTGATTTGCTTAGAGAAAATTCATCTGGGGTCACTTCGTCCACCTCCTTTCATATTACAAGTGCATAATAGTGTTTTGTTGTTACAATAACATTGCATGTGTCCATTCTGCTCATAACTGTGATCCGACATATTAGTCTAAATTACGTGGAACACCACAAGCGTGTTTGCAAGTTATAGAGTGCTTAGTACCTTGCTGATAGGGTCATGTGTGATAAACGGTGTCCACACCTCAAACTGCAAGCACCCATTGTGTGTCACCCACTGCAAACTGTTCACGGTTTGGCATCTGTCCTCTCTAAGCCAAGTACAGATGGCCCCTTGTAATCCTATTGCGTGCTCTATATTATATGTAGATGTGTCCAGTTCCAATAAAGGAACTGTGAGAACATTTCTGTGTCCATTATTTCACCCTGCAGATCTAGTCCCATGTCTGCCAGAGTACAGCGCAAGCTGAGCTCACAAGTAACAAAATAGTGTGGAACTTATCTCCCACAATACACACCATTTAATTTCACAACCTCTTCCTTTCAATATAATTATTGGGGTCTATAATTATTTCCATGGCCCCTCTGTATAGCCTCTCATAGTATCCACTTGTGGCTGCCAGTACCTGAGTCTTATCAAATGGAATACAGTGGTGATATGGCTGCAAATCATGTTCCAAGACTGTGTGTTTCTACCCTTCTGCCATTTCTGTTGTGTTGGTCTGGTCATTTTTTGACCATACATTTAGTAGTACCAGGTTTCATACCTCCAAAACTACACAGTATCCTGTAAAGTCCTGCTTTTTTTAGTGATTTGTGGGGATCCTTGATCGACTTAAGGTGTTTTTATATCTTCCAGGTAGGTCTGTAGATTGCAGCAATATTCCATTTCATCAACATCTTTCCCATTAGGTCAGTAACATCTTTAATGAATGGTAGGAAAACCCTGGATTTTTGCAGACACCTATACATTACTGTAGTAACCTTATAGTAATTGTGAAAGGAAACTATGTGTGATAACTTAAAAATAGTGCAGAACTTTATTCGTAAAACATTGAGAACTCGTCCTAAAAAGTTGCACCATGAGATTAAGAACTTAGAAAGTTATACCAGTGCTATGGAAAGGAATAGGAACCAAAGAAAAATGGAAAAAAAAGAAAAAAATAGGAAACAGAAGGCATAGTGTTTCCGTTTTATGAAATGATGTCTTTCTCAAAGCAATGTTTCAACTTCCTAAAATTCTGAATCGCATCTAATGCAGGACATTGTTAATTTATAGTCTATACTTTATTGTTATATGAACATTAAAGGGTTTATCTGCACCTGAGTTTCTACTTTACTTGTAATATTCTGTTTATTGCAACAAGATGGGTGGTCAGTTTCAGCAATAAATGTTGTCCCTATCTAGCAGCAGAAATTTGAATTGGAATCACTATATGGAAGCAGCAGGACAGAAGCAGATTTAGTTTATAGGGACAAATTTCTCAGAAAATAATAGAAAATATATTGTATGGATGTGCAAGTAGTCCAAGGAGAAAAATTAAAAGTTTTGTAAATTATAGTACATCAGCATTGGATTTCCCGATTTCATAATTTATGGTGTGTGTTCATTTTTAAAATTGGTTAAATGCTTGAAATTGAACATTTGGGGCATTTTAAGATATCTTCCATCAACTAACTGTACTATGGCTCAAAAAATAAATGAATAAAATTAAAAAGAAGACATGGGATCAAAGATGTAAATAATTCAAATTGATGCTGTTAGATAGGGACAACGTTTATTGCTGAAACTGACCACCCATCTTGTTGCAATTGAAAGAAGCATTAACTAAGGGGCTGTATCACCGTCACTGATATATTGCAAAATTTTAATAAATAAATTGCATCTAAAATGATCAGTATCAGAGGAATAGTTGTAGCCACAAAACCGAATCTAATCAGAGACATTTTTAAAAAAAGTCTTGATATTATTTACCTAATTTAAAATTATTTTTTGCAAAGTCATAATATTTGATTACATGTTATTACCTTTATAGATAAAAGACAGTCGACTTCACTTCCGATATAACCTCAATAGTCTGCGGACAGAAGAAAGGGATATCTGGCTAAGTGCAGTCACTGTGGATGATGGGCAATGGCACACAGCGAAGGTAACTCCACAATAAATTTCTGTATATGATCTTAGAACCTATTCATTTATTATATATTTGTGTATTTGTCAAATGAAATCCTATGTAGTAGATGGTAACAATGATGTCAAGAAAATGTAATGAAACTGTTAGTAATTTTCAGGTGGCTAGTAGTTTTCAGATGGCTGGTGAGTACTTTCCATGTCTCAGCTACTATTACTGTTTATTGCCTTGATGTCTTATTGTCTACAGAAGTACCTCAGAGAAAGTTCAAGGTAATATGCAGAAGTCTATCAACCTCCGGGTGCTTACTACTTCTCTATGCACTTGTTTTGAATTAAGTCATTACGAAGTTTAAGATATGGAGAGTTGAAGTCAAATTTCATATAAACTATTCGTTATTGTACCATATCAAATACAAACTTGAAGGGCAATATCATTGCATCTAGTTATTAACTGTCAATAAGCTAACTTAAAAGTATTTAATACAAATGTTCTCAGAGACATTCTGCAACTAGCTCATAGTTACTATAGGGGGAATACAAACTTTGCATTTGTTCCTCTAAAGATGAAAACTTGGATGAAAATTATCACCTAATGTTTATTAATTCAGTCAGAAAATTATTTCACTTGTCAAAAGTAAAAGGCTTGTAATAACTGGAAAAATGTTAAATATCATAGGAGAGAACATTAAACTCACAAATTGTTTTACATTATCAGTGTCATATCAGTACCTAAAATTAGGGAAAGACAACCCCTCACCTATAGAAGACTGATCTGTGGAGCATAAAAACAAACAACAACCACCAGTGTTCATTGTTGTGACTCGCCGATCATTCAAAGCGCCGCCGCGCAATTACACGCGTCCTCTACAATCGCCAGCCATGCAGCAGCTGCGTCACCTAAGTGGCCAGCCAAGCAGCGGCCGCTAGACTGGGACTCAGTGCTCATTCAAATGCTATCGTGTATACATGTCTTGCTTGTCAACTTACTCTGTGACTTATATGTGTTGTGTCGTTCTGAAATACATGTGTTAAACGTGAAGTTATAACAATTGGCAACGAGGTAGTGGATTTTTCCTTTTCATCGTTGACCCACAGGTTTCCATGTCTACTGTCGAGCAACTATTGCTAAATCTTCTTGAACAGCAAACGCTTCTAACAGCGGCGATTCGCGATTTCGTCATGGCATCAAATGCAGGGAGTTTCTCGTCGTTGGCTATACCTCCTTTTCCTCCTTATGATGAGATGGCAGAAGACTGGTCTGATTACGAAAAATGTCTTCGACAGCACTTCTTGGCATTTCATGTCACGGACGAACAACCATGTAAGTCTCTGTTCCTTTCCTGGATTTCACGTCAAACGTACCTGTTGTTTCGCAATTGGCTCCTTTTAAGGATCCAGTGTCTTTGTCCTTTGCTGAAATGTGCTCACTTCTGTCTGTCTATTTTCAAAAGCAAACACATGTGGTAGCCTCCCGTGTTGCCTTTTATCATTGTCAAAAAAAACAGCCACGTCAATCCTATTGCGCTTGGACTGCTGAACTTCACAGCCTCGGTCGAAAGTGTCAATTTGTTATTGACGTTCACAAAGAATCCTATGCCAATTCCATGGTACGGGATGCTATTATCCGGTCGGCGCCCGACAAAGAAGTTCGGCAACGTGCCCTTCAGTTGGCAAATCCGACTCTAGATGAAGTTCTCTCCATTGTGCAGTCTTTTGAAATTTCTCGCGCCGCTGGGGTGCAAATAGAGGCTTGGGGTGATGTCGGGGAAATACAACCTCTGTGCGCTGTTGACGACACGTGCGGCGCGTCCCCGCCGGCCGATGTGGCCGCAGTGCATCCCACGTGCAGCCTCGGCCTAACCGTAAACAACCCGCTAAGAAACTGCAGCGAAACCCCCAGCAACTTCCTTCATGTCCACGGTGTTTTACAAAACATACACGCGAGAATCCCCAACGTCGGGCTGTGTGTCACAATTGCAAAAAGAAAGGTCATGTGTCTTCCGTTTGCAAACCTGACCGCATACATGATTTTCATGAACATGACGCTGATTCTGATTCTGTGTTGTCTGTCAATTGCACTTCTTCCCTTTCAGGGAAGTTATTCCTCACTGTCCAAATCCTTGGTCGAGATGTTCACATGCAGGTGGATACCGGTTCTGCTGCCACTATAATTAATTCTCAGACATATCTTCAGTTGGGTTCTCCACTTCTGTCACCCGGCAATTATGGACGTACAATAAACAGAAGATTTCTTTCTTGGGACAGTTTAATACTGAGGTATCTTACAAATCCATTGTTCGCACTGTTCCCATATTTGTGGTCGACCAGAGCAAAGCAGAAAATCTTTTTGGTTTCGATTCCTTTTCGCGTTGTTGGGTTCTCTATAGATGACTCTGTCAATATTGTCTCTGATGCTATTCCTTATGCTCAACTGAATTCCTTGTCGACGACATTTTCGTCCCTTTTTTCTCCTGGGGTAGGCCGTGCAAACGACTTTGTAGCTCATATCATGCTCAAACCCACTGCTCGGCCAAAGTTTTTTCGGGCTTTGCCCATTCCTGTGGCCGTTCGTGATTGGGTAAAACGGGAGTTGGATCATCTCACCACTTCAGGGGTCTTGCTTCCTGTCACTTCCAGTGAGTGTTCCTCTCCTGTCGTTGTCGTTGCTAAGCCAAATGGTGATATTCGTCTCAGTGGCGATTTCAAAGCCACTGTAAATGCTCAATGCCTCATCGTCACTTACCCTATGCCCCGTCCTGAAGAACTGTTCACTAAACTTGCTTGGGGCCAGTATTTTTCTAAAATTGACCTGTCAGAAGCTTATCATCAACTTCCTCTCGACTCTGCTTCCCGGCAGTTTCTGGTCCTTAACACGCCTTTTGGCCTCTATCAATACCAATGACTGCCATTCAGGGTTGCTAGCGCCCCTGCTCTCTTTCAGCGATTCTTGGAACAATTATTGCTCCCTGTACCTGGGTGTATCAATTACATGGACGACATTGTTGTCACTGGCTCCACCACTGAAGAACATCTTCAAAATCTCCGTGCTCTTTTTCATATCTTACAGACTGCCGGTCTTAAGTGTAATCTTCAGAAATCACAATTTTTTTCAGGCATCTATCACGTACTTGGGGTTTCAACTCTCCTGGGATGGTATTCGTCCGCTTCAGCAAACTGTCGCTGCGATCGATGCCCTTCCTCGCCCTACATCTGTTAAGGAACTGCAGGCCTTCTTGGGGAAAATAGCATACTATCACAAGTTTTTACCGTCTGCGGCTTCGGTGGCTCAGCCGTTGCATCTCCTGTTGCATAAAAATGTGCCTTTTCACTGGTCCGCGTCATGCGATGCAGCTTTCCAGAAATTGAAGACTATGCTGAAACAGACCCCGTGCCTGGCTACTTATTGACCTGGCCAACATCTTGTTCTTGCCACAGACGCCTCTCATTACGGGATCTTTCTGACGGTTCGGAACAACCCATTGCTTATGCCTCCAAAACGCTCACGGATGCCCAACAAAAGTATTCTCAAATTGAGAAAGAAACTTTGGCCATTATTTATGCTCTAAATAAGTTTGGTGTTTTTCTCTATGGCTCAAAATTTCATCTTGTTACTGATCACAAACCACTTGTTTCCTTGTTTCATCCATCAACGTCACTTCCCGACAAGGCTGCACACCGCCTCCAGCGTTGGGCTCTTTACTTGTCTCGTTTCAATTATGACATTCATTTCCGGCCAACAGCTCAACATGCAAATGCTGATGCTCTGTCCGCCTTCCCATGGGTCCTGATCAGGCATTCGATAGGGACGAACTTTTGTGTTTCCACCTGGATGTTGCCGAGCAGCGGGTTGTGCACGGGTTCCCCATCACTGGGGACAGGCTGGCGGCTGCTACGGGTTCTGACCCTACCCTCTCCCAGGTTTTACTCTGTATTCAGAAGGGTTGGCCACATCGCCCGTCTGCTAAGACTTCTGATCCGTTGCAGAACTACTACGCTTTGCGCTACCGCCACACGGCTAGGGATGGTGTTATCCTCCTTTCCACTGACAATGCTTCACCGCATGTTGTGGTACCTGCATCTTTGTGTGCTTCAGTCTTGCGCCTCCTTCATCAAGGGCACTGGGGCGTGTCTCGCACAAAATGTCTGGCGCGCCAACAACAAACAGTGTTCACTGTTGTGACTCACCGAGCATTCAAAGAACTTCCGCGCAATTACACGCGTCTTCTACGTGCGGTGCTGTCTGCCAGCCATGCAGCAGCTGCGCCACCTAAGCGGCCAGCCAAGCAGCAGCCGCTAGACTGGGACTCAGTGCTCATTCGAATGCTAACGTGTATACATGTCTTGCTTGTCAACTTACTTGCTTTTTTTTTCCTAGTGAAAGTACACACAGCACAGTCCTGTGGCTACACTGAAACTGATTATTGACAATCAGTTATTGAAAGGGGTTGATAGAGATGGGGAGGGTTAGGGAAGGAAACAAGGAGAGGGTAGGGGAAAATAGGCAATTCTTTTGCCATATCACTCAGCTGCAGTACAACACAACAAAAAGAGGTACAGAGGGTAGAGCATAAAACAGATATAAGAAGAGGGAGGGGGATGAAGGGGGGAAGGAGATAGACACTGGTGGGAGAAGACAGTGCCAGATCTGCATGAGGAAAGGCAACTGCTTTCAATAAGCGATCATCAATAATCAGTCTTTCTGTGGTCAAAAGACTGTTTTTGTAGTTGCATGTATGAATGTGTGTGAATGTGTGTACTTTTACTAGTAAAAAGAGCAAGAACTCCAAAGCTACTGTGAATACGGTTTTCTGTTATGTATTCTTGTGCTCCACACATCAGTCCACAATAGGTGAGTGGTTCCCTTTCCCTTATTTTACATGCTGTTCCATCCACATATTTTCACTTTTTTTTTTTTTTTTTTTTTTTTTTTTTAGCAGAGGCAAAGCAACTTCTCCCAAGAACAATTTTGTTTATATATTTACTGAGGAGCCTGCTCTTCAGAGTGCAAACTGCAACCATGTACCATCTCTACTTTATACTTTTATTGTCATCTATTTTCAGCGTGTGTTGGTCCTTTTATATGCTGTTGTCTTTTCCATACCCAAACTGGTTTCATTTCAGTTTCATACGATATTATTTTTCTGTTTATATGTGCCAAGTTGTTGGCAGAGAGTGTCCATTTGCTTAATTAAGTATGATTGCAAGGTTTATATCAGTCAGTGTTCACACTGTTGTTATATATTGCCTACAGTAGTTTCAACCTTTTGATCATTATCAGTAGTCCATAATGTGTCTTGGCCAAAAGCTACATCAGAGGCTGTGAGGAGTGAACATATTTTCAGTGACAGTCTGCTATTTGAGTCCTTGAAGATATGTTTCCTCTTACCATCCTCTAACACAGCAATTGGACAAGAAACATTATGGGTTATTGATAATGCATATCTTGACATAAAATTTGAAACCAGTTTTTCAGAAATAAAAATTGAGAGAGCAGTGACTGATATAAACTTTACAGTCAGAATTAATTGTCTCTTCATTGCAGATCACTCAGTCAGTGGAAAATTCCATTAGTCACATTCTGGAAAGTCTTCTGTAATATAAACCATGAGTCCTTTCTCGTCTACCAAGTGAAGTGACATAGTAGCAAGACAGTGAACAAACGTTGAGGAGGATGGCAGTCCACATCTCAGTCTAGTCATCCATATTCCTAAATCACATCTTGTGTGGCATAGCACATTTTGTTTGTGGACCAATGCGTACTCTGTGTGCGTGCATGTGGAAGGGGCATACACATTTGCATGCATTTGCGCGCGCGTGTGTGTGTGTGTGTGTGTGTGTGTGTGTGTGTGTGTGTGTGTGTGTGTGTGTGAGAGAGAGAGAGAGAGAGAGAGAGAGAGAGAGAGAGAGAGAGAGAGAGAGAGAGAGAGAGATATATATATTCAATATGCACCAAGGGATGGTTGAGGTGGCACAAATAAAAGAAAAATAGGAGAAACAAGCCTGATGTAGTGTTTAGCTGGTGTTGCAGTACTCCTCTTGTGAGGCTTAGTAAGCACTGTGATACATTGTTGAGTCTCAGTGCCACAATTCTTTATCTTGAACTCTTCATGAAGACTTCTTCTATGGGCCATTCAAAGAATCATGTCCACATTTAGGTTTGATTCAAGGAAGGCAATAAGCTGAAAGATAAGTCAGCCACTGCACTACTGAAAGAACATACTGAATGTAAAGTTCTGAAGTAGTTTTTTGGAAATAGAAATAAACCTAACATATTTTGTATTTGCTTGTCTTTTTGCTATGCAATTGTTCTCAAACAGTGCAGGGAAACCATTGGTTAGAAATATTTCGTTGTTTCAAATTGTAAATTTCACATCACATCTTGAAGATGCGGTGGTTGTTTTTTCATTATTGGTCAAATTTATTATGATATTTCAATCTTGAGCATCTCACTGGCCATTGTTCAAAGAATTTACAGTGAATTAAGAGTGTGAAATCTGTGGAAAGCAGAACTTGGCAGTCTGAAATTGGCATCTACCTCCACTCCATTGAGAGGTGAATAAGCCACAGTGAAAAATGATCAATCCAGCTCTGATTTAAATCCACAACCTTTGGTTTTCAACACTCAACCCTTTGATCACTAGCCTAGATGTGAATCTGGTCCCCCTTGCTGCATTCTAGAGGCACTTTTGAATTATGGCAGCTGCTCACCAGGTGATAATGGCACCATTTTCACAACTCAAATTTAACTCATCATAATTCAGACAATTTGTACCAAATATTTATAAATTATATATAAAAACCTTCCTCATGAATCAGCGTATCTATTTGTCAAAACCAAATCAAAATAACTACAGCAGCTCCTGACAACCTGTGTATGCAGGCAGACATGAGCTAATTACTTCAGTTTATACATGTCTACAGAAGAAATTATGAGCATGTGCTGAAAAGTAATGCCTGCGAATTTTTTATGTGAAAATTGTTAATGCTTTCTAAATAAAACAAATGTCATTAACATTTTTACATGTTTATTCTTCATGTCTGCATATGTGTTTCTGAACAGTCACCTTGGTGATGATTACATTTCCCCCAATGAGAGACCAGTTTGTTGATACCATCACTCTAGAATGGTTGTTATTGTTGACAAAGCCATAACCTCAACTCCGCTTCATCGCCATAAAAGTGAAGTCCTCAGAGGTGTTTTTTAAGTTCTGGAAATGGGTGAAAATCAGATGCAGCCAGGTCAGGACTATTGGAGGGTGATCAAGGACAGTGAACCCAAGATTTTGATTGTTGCAGACATCACAGTGCTCATGTGTAGTATGACATTGTCATGCTGAAGGAGAGGTTGCTCCATCTGTGGATGAACTCTTTGAATTTGAATGAAATTCTATCACAGCACACTGTAATTATGTTACACACAGTCATGTTACACACTGCAATTCGAAGCTGTCTAGTGACAGAGGGCTGCAAATATGCAGACACAAATAATGAAGATGTAGAAAGTTAATAATAGTTGTTTTATCTTAGGAGTTTTCCCATCAAAAATTTGGAGGCGTTTCACTCACTCACTCACTCACTCACTCCACCGCCCCCCACCCACTGTTTCTGTTCAGAGATGTCAAGTAGGTGATTGAGTCATAGTTTTTACAGAGTGTGCAGTGCAGTAACACAAGGGAAGAGGGGGTGAGAGCAGGGAGAGAAGGGACTGGGAGAGAGAGGGGAAGGGGGAGGGGGAGGAGGGGCACAAACATGATGTGCAATGTCAGTGAATTTAATTGCAGCTAGATTGTGGGTGCCTAATGCAGAGGAAATACCCTTTCCAACATTTGGTATGCAGTAGGCTTCTCTTATGAGACTGTATCACTGGGAGTGCCTGAGTGTCTCAATCAGCAAACAGTAGAAACCACCTCTGGCAATAATTTGTTGTCAAGGACCACTGTTTACTATTACAGAGTAAAACTGCATAGATGGACCACACTGTTGCAAATTCTCACCAGCTCAATGCTAATGAGCAGCTGTGTTATTCAGAACCCCCTCTTCTGTGTTGAGTGCACAGGATCCAGTGCACCACACATGTGTCTATTCACTGAATTTTAGAGGATACAAAGATTGGCATAGGCACAGTATTACCACCACTATACACTCTGAGCACTAAATAAGGTTAGCTGAACTGAAGGTGTAAGAAAGCAGAAAAACAAGAGGTGATGCATTCCACTTGCTAACAGGTCACCATTCAAGTGGGAGATAGAGATGTTCTTGTGTGTAAGATAATACATGTGCATAGTTTGGCAGTACTGAAAAATCCAAGGTCATTCTTTTCCAGCACTGCGATTCATCTGTTTGTCTGCAGCACCCTGCACAGAATCTACACCTTCAGCAAGAGATGCATTACCACATTGTGTCTGAATTGTGGAAGAATGAATGAACACTTCAAGAACAAAGAGGTGCTTAAGAAATCCCTCTCCCCACCCCTACACTCTACCTCTGTGTCATCTGATCCTGACCTCACTTACGTTGCATACATCTGGTAGATTACTGAGCATGACATGCAAATCTTGGACTTAGCTCTGACCATCCTCTGAGCATTGTGGGTAGCAGTTGAGACTCATGCATATGGATTGGTTCCCAATGTTTTTGAAGTCTCGTGTAGTCCACATCACAATATGTCAGCACTGTCAACACGGTGAAAGATGGTGCCATGTGTGAAGTGATATCCCTAACTCAGTTGCTCATGAGCAAATATTGTTATGACTGCATATTATCAGTGGTAACTGTAGTTGTACAGGCTTTGAGTGAAGATTGATGCAATAAGTGTTTATATCTATGAAATTTTAAATTGCACCAGTTTTATCATCATACTAACCTAACTGTTGAGGTATGGCCATCTAACAGTGGCCCATTAAGTTCCAACCCCCACAAAGTGCTCTGTGAATCATAATCCATTAACACTGTCTATAAGATGACCATCATTAATGTTGAGAGTCAGTAGCTCTAATTGATTCTAAGGCCTATGACATTTTGGTGGACCATAAAGAGTTTTTCATTTCTAGTAGTTGTTATGTTGCTGTGAGTAAATGCTAACTTGTGTCAGTAATTGTAAACGAAGTGTTTCTAGCGCAGTTTTGTTGTTGCAGAAGACTGATGAATCCAAAGCTTTCAGAGTAAATATTAATTTAACAAAGCAAGAAATTGTAGGCCAGAAAAGTAGTCATTTGTTTATTTATATCAGGAGGATGTAATAGATAATGGTGTATCAAATGTGTTAAACTCAATTATTAATAATTTGCAACTAATTCTTAGAAAAGCCTAATCCACTCAAAATTTCTGTAGTTGTATGACACCACCTCAACACATAATTATTCACTGAGTTTTTTCCTTAAGTATGTATCTCCATTGAAACTTAAAATGTCATTTCTCAACATAATTAACCTTCTTACCAGTATTGTCGGACATTGTTGCAGCGATATTTTTCCAACAGAAAAACTATTTTAGGATGTTTCTTCTACCAAGGATTCCTTACTGTTTTGATCTTGGCATCAGTTGTGTACTGTCATGACCTTGAAGAGTTTCTCAGAAGTCCAGACACACAATCTGAAGGAATAACATTGGGCCTGTATAGAGGATGTGGCAAAATATGAACTTCCAGTAGATTTTAGGATATGAGAGGGGGGGGGGGGATCCTTTTTGTGAAGGAAAAAATACCTTTGCACTAAAGTCCCCTAGGAAAATTTCACATTGATAGTTTCATCTCCATCTCCAGAATAGACTGTAACAGGCACTATTAACTATTTCACTCTCCTAATGGTGCTCCAAAATTGACCTATTCTATCCCAAAAGATTGTGAAAAGGTCTTTAACACCAGACAGTAGAAATTTAATCAACTGTTTGGGAAGAGAGGACATATGTCACTATTTTGAAACTCAATTTTGCTTCTGCTTCATGATCAAGAACCCACACTTTTTTCTCTCTGGAGGGGTGTGTGTGTGTGTGTGTGTGTGTGTGTGTGTGTGTGTGTGTGTGTGTGTGTGTGTGTGTGTGTGTGTGTGTGTGTGTGTGTGTACATTTATTCCTTATTGCTTTATTCCTTATTGCTGTTGTACTATTGCTACATTTTTTTTTTTCCCCCCCACAACAGGTCTCCCGGTATGGTTCAGCAGCTACACTTGAGCTTGATGGTGGAGAAGGACGAAGATACAATGAAACATTTATATTTGAAGGGCATCAGTTACTTCTGGTAGACAAGCAAGAAGGTGTCTATGCTGGTGGAAAAGCTGAATACACAGGTGTACGAACATTTGAGGTTTATGATGATTATCAGAAAGGTTGGTAATGATGTCAGTAGTACTAATTTTTGTAAGAATTATATAAATACCCCACATACCTGCCCTTAAAGTAAAATGAAGTAAGAAAAGATGGTGATTGCTTTTACCATCAGTGGAAGGCATTCATCCACAAAGTTCTTACATGAAATTATCCATCATAGACGCAACTGGGTAGAATTGTCTTTATCTTCTGTCAGCTAGAATTCTTGTCTTTAGTGTTGTTATGTTGCTGACGAAGGAGATGATGAAATAGTTAAGTCATTGGTGTGTTATTTGGGAAGAGTGGGGTTCCAATCCCTGTCTGACCATATTAATTTGGGTTTTTGCTTGTCCCCATTTCTTACAAATAAGGAACTAGTCCTTTCATTAAGGCTACAATCAATTCTTACCTCATATCCTTTTCCAACTAGTGCCGCATTTCAATTGACAGTGAAGTTATTAGACGAGACCCATAATTTTTTCCAACAGGAAAATGAAAAATACAACTACTATTTTCCTCTTGATTCAGATGAAAGACCCATGTGTGTTCACCAGGGGGAGGGGAGTGGGAAGATTAAATATCCATTTTTTTAATATGTAAATGAGGTGGTCAGTTTTGACAGACATGATGCCACAACTACTACAATCTTATAGGTAACACAAGAAACATATATCAAAGAATTGATTGTTAGCCACAGTATATGAGGGTTCTGTAATGAATAAGAATTCTGTATTGTACTCTACATTCTGAGGGAGAGGGTCCTCCCTTTACAGATGATTGTGTACCATTTTCATTAAAATTGAACTTATAATTATCACTATTATTGTTGTGTTGTGTATTTTTAGATAATTATCTGCCTCTATTTTTGTTTGAATTTATGGTGAGACATCATTTAGCCTGTTAGGATTTCTGTTTTAAAATAGCTAAACCCCAACAAAACATTCAGTATGAAATACAAGTTGCTATGGTGTGGTTTCTTTTGATCATGCTATAGAAAACTGTACATTCACTTTCTAACCTGACCAGTTATAAAATGCATACTGTTTGTTGGCTAGAGAAATTTGTTGTGAAAAAAAGCCAAATTACATGCCTCTACAGGTTGCATCAAATGTTTTTCCAGTATCAGGTTTTCTAGTGTGTTCATCTTTCTCACTCTTACCTGTTCACTTTGGTGCACTCCATGCTCAATTTTAATTCTTAATTCCATAAAATTATCACATCTATTCAGAACTCCTTATGTACATGTCCAAATGTGATGAAATCTGAGCTCCAAACTTCCCTTAGACTTCACAGAGCAGTTATTTTGCTCATGTAATGTGTGTGAATGTATTGTCCTATGATTAGCTGAGGACTATCAAGGCTGATCCTGTGTCTTTTATATTGGACCCATCACACCTTGAATAGATTTTGTGACCAATTTATTAAATGGGGGAATTTAAAAAGAAACACAAACAACAAAATAATCCCCCCTTTAAATAACTGAATTATCATAAAACATTTTCCCAGTATCATAAACTGGCTAGTTGCACTATAGAGATTTCCCCTACTAAGTATGATTCACTCTCTTTGTGCTGATTTAATTCTCACACTACCAATTACTCAATGACTCATGTATGAAGCTTATCCGGTCACCGCTGTTCAACTTACATAGGTACTATGCTTCAAAGTTATCACTGAGGTGTTCTCATTGTGCACCCATGACAGCTTTAGCAACCATTGTAGTCACATTTCATAATATTACTCTAAATACATTTAAATCCATAATTACTATCAATTGGTATTCACTATTTCCCATGTTGCATGTTGACAAGTGATGCATTTATCTTTCTCCGACTATCATAGTACCAATCATGTTAGACACATCTCAGTAACTGAATGTACTTCAATATTACTCAAACGTTATCCTTAAGTTCCATTTAACATACAACCTAGAACATGGCTCACAAAAAGACTTTAAAAAGACAATTTCTGTGCCTACGGTCAGAGGAGTCATCATTAGTAACTGAACCCTTGGTGCAAACACCAGGTATCTCATAGTTATTGTGGTAAGTGGGCCAGTGGTGGTACATGGCTGCAGCAAAGACACCAGCGGACATGTCTACAAGCTGCACTTTCTCCTGGTGTAGTTGTAGTAAGTGTCACCATTATTTGTGAGCCAGTGTCTATGTCTAAACTCACGCCTGCCCAGCTGAGCTCACAGGTGCTACAATACAGCTGAGCACTTTGAGTCAAATGACAAATACGAACCCACTTCATGCCACTCAGTAATTTTTCCCAGAAATAGACCATTTTAATGATACTAGTAATTTATATTCTCAACTGCAAGGTTAATTTGAAATAATAATGTTGTAGCTGTCTGAAGTCTGATATGATAACAACATTTCCCCTTGTTTTGAATTTTTTACCAGTATTACAGTAACAATGTTGGTTTCACTTATAGTCTGTTAATCAAACAACCGCATCTGCATTGACTCAGGGACACTACAATTGACTATTGGAATGGAAAACTACACAAATGGAACACAGGTGTCACCTGTTTTATAACATGACATCCTTGCACAACAATAATAATAAATACTAACTGTAAAATTGAACCATACAAATTCAGTGAATCAATCGTGTGTCCATTGGTGCATTTTCTATTCATATCAAGGAATAATATTTGTCTATCCTGTATTTTGTCTTCGTGTTTCATTGACATTTGAGTGTTATGCCTTCAGCAGATTTTATGTTTCAAAGACAAGAAAGAGAAAGGTGTCAATAACTAATGATCAAGAACATGGCAGTCGAAACTGTGGCACTAAACATAAATATTTAAGTTGCCAGAGTGGGACAATGTTACATGCCAATTCATTCTGGTTGATCTAAGCTGCCCGTTTGTAATTGCTAATAAGTTACCACTGTATTACAATATCATAAGTGCAATCAACTTGTCTTGAAGGATTTGTTGACATGATATTTCTCTGCAGGCCAAATAACACGATAGTTTTCATCAAAACATGTATCTGTGTTGGAAGCATCCAAATAAAGCCATATTTCCTAAGACTTTTCCATGTTTATAAAAAAATTAGCAGTCTCAGAGTCACACTTATGAAAAATTCAGTGGCTGTAAAAGTGTTACCTGAAAATGGCTTACACCTGCCTCTGGTGTTTGGTCTGTAGATGCTTCATTCAGAATTTTTCTGAATGAAGCATCTACAGACCAAAATTCTTATTTCTGCTCCCTCTTTGTCTCTAGAAGTCTGTTCAGTTGTTTTCAAATGCACTGAGTGTCAAGGTGAAATTACTTAATAATTATGTAATATTTTCCAATTCTGGTACGTAATAAACAAAGAATTATAAAGGAAGTGAAAACTGATACGTACTTTTATCTGTTTTTCTGGCGTTCCTGGTTTACCCAGATTTGTTCTTTGAATCTTACAATTTGTGTAAATCACTTTGATAATCAGGATGAATGCCCACAGATTTTACAATACAGTTATGACTGAACAACTAGGCCATTCGTGCAATCTAATATTGCTAAAATAGCAAATTTATTCTTTCAAATGAGAATGCAGAAAAATGTCTTCTAAACTTGACAGGTTGTTTGGATGACATTCGACTAGAAGGCAAGCATCTTCCTCTTCCTCCAGCAATGAACGGAACACAGTGGGGACAAGCAACAATGGCACGGAATCTGGAACGTAATTGTCCATCAAATAATCCCTGTGCAAATGTTTTGTGCCCAGATCCATTTGAATGTGTTGACTTGTGGAATGACTATGAATGCACGTAAGTATATTAATATATTTTTCAATTCAGGCCTTCATCATCTAATAAAAGTCTACCCTGATATCCACTTAAGATAATAAATATGAAGTTTTTAATTTTGTGCAATACTGTCTACATTTTTATTTCATGATCATGGAACTATATTTCCATGTAGTTGTGGCGATGATTAAATTAAGTTTGCAATATCCTATACCTTGAGCTAAATTCTCAGATGCATATTACTAATATTTTTATTCTAACATTGCTTTTACAAATCAGCATTAATGCATCTTCATAACATAATGATCATATTAATATTTCAAATGTTGTTAATAATGCCATCGGAAAAGCCCAGACATGACAGCTGCTGAGTTTCAGGTGCTTCATTATTTTGGTTTTGCCCACAACTTTTATATTCATTTGCTATCTAGTCTTATAATGTTTAGCATTAAGTTAGTAGTCTGAAATTCACAAGATTTACCAATGTGTTATTTGTAGTATCACCTTGATTCACTGTAGGTGACAGGAAGACTTTTTAAACGAGATCTCAGGCTGTACTTTGCAGTTACATTTCTCCTTGCTCTCATTGATATAGCTTTCATATACCAAATTACAGCCAGCTGCTGTGAAAAATAGTGAAACTGATTTATAGTTTATGAAATGTAGGAAATAAAACTAAAGTTATTGCAAGATTAGATAACTAGGATCAAAGACTGAACTGCTGCTCAGTTAGTTAGATGCAAGTTCCTATAAGCACACACAACAGGTAACATGCAGAATTATTCACAGATGAACACATTTTTTCCTGAGCTAAAGTGACAACATGCCGGCCATATTTATATGAAATGAGTTTGGTACAGAAGGAAGATACTACAGATGCCACAATTAAATCTTGCTACTTTCATAGTACTTGTTCAAAGCCAAGCTTTCATAAAAAACACACACACACACACACACACACACACACACACACACACACACACACACACACACACACACACACACACACACAAAATTGTTCAAGGCAAACTTACTTTTCTGGTATTACTGTTATTCAAACCAGATCATACATAGGACAATTAATTTACTGATCAAGACATGCTAAACTTACTGGCAGCTCTTGCTACATTGTTGTGTACCAGTGTCTGCAAACAGAGTTTGTGTATCTGTAGGGATACTAAATAATATTTACTTAAAGTTCAATCACATTCTGACTTTACGAAAGTTATTTTGGTAGCTTTTGTGTGACTAATATCTCACCTTCTTTTAGTACGTCCCTAGTGGAGCACATCTAATGAGATCCAACAACAGGATAGCATTCAGTCTCTGGGAATACAAGACTTCACTCTAGACTAAATGGGTCACTTAGTTCGGCTACTTTTTAGTATGGATTTTGGTGACGCACTACTGTGCATTCGTGCCTGTCACACATCTACTCTAGCACAATGATCTCGTGCTGTAGCAGGTGACGTGTCACCCAACAAAAATCCACATCATGAACTGTATGTGTCCAGGGGCAAGAGTCTTCTCTGTCCTGCACTTTTTTTTCTTTAAAGCATGCTAAAGGAAGTGTCCAACTTCTGGCACTTCCTGTGCTGACACCGAGCTGTCCACACAATGAATGCACAGATGTAAAAGTCTTTTGGTGTTAAGTTCATGTTTTATTTAGTAAGACTAAATGGCTTGCCATAATGCTACACTGTAGGTGCACAACCCTTTAAGACACCAATGGTGAGTCAGTTTCTTGTGTTTATAAAGCAAATTGCATTGCAGACCCGCACAACACCTATGGAGAACCGGTAGGCAACATTGATTCATGACAACATTATTCAGCACCCACCTCATGGTCTCATATCCTGAGCGAGGAGTATCAACTTCACAGAGCTCTTTAAATTATAATTAGTGCAGCACGATTAGACCTCTTTTCTGCTAGCTATATGCAAACCAATGTGGCACCATGCCTGCAGCCATTAGAGACTGAAATCCCCAACTGTGTTAAATTAGCTTCACATATGGTACCTCAGGTTCATTTATTTGTATTTTGCTTTGATCACTGTGTTAGATTAGATACACTCACAGTACCTCCACATTCATTTATTTGTATTTGCATATATTCCATGATCCATTGTGCTAGATTAGCTTTGTTTACTATACCTCAAGATCATTAACAGTGTTTCTCATGTTGTCTTAAAAAGAAACTGTTAAACTGACTTCATCACACACAGATGGTGAGCACCCTTCAAATGTACTCAAAGCCATAATTTACAGACCAACTCAGTTGAGAGTTTTTATTCATAGACATTTTTGTGGTGACTTAAGTTTGTAAATGTAATTTGCAACTGATTGTGCCTGTTAACATTCCAATAAAGGAATTGTTTTGTATTTGAATTTCCTTTGGTTACAATGTTCCCATAATTTGAACCATCGATTTTACCCTAAACATCTAACAAATGCTCAGTGTCCGCCTGTTGTGTTCACAATACGATTATGGTTGCAAGTGTTTCAGAAATGAAAAATATAGTTTAGAATAAATATTTCCATTTGCTACTGAGGTAGAGTATACTTTTGAGGAAACAACTTAAAGAAATAACATTAAAGAAACATATTAGCATAGCTTACATAATTCACATTAGTGACAGTATATTTGGCAGAGATTTCAAACAATTTAGTAGTTTGGCAACAGTTTCACATTACATATACCATTGTTGTTCTTTGATATTATCATCTATGTCAATCTCCTCAAAATTAAATAAATAAATAAACAAAGCATTATACTAGGACTGTAAACATCCTCTTAAGACCGTGAGGGTTCAACAGTTGACCAGAAAGTAGGCATATATTGGAATGTCATTGCTGGTATTAGTTGCTGGAGAGTATTCAACCAGGGTACATTTGTGTGAATGTGATCTGTCAGTTGTTTGTTCACAATTATCTTTACCTTTAAATCTTTTCTTTCTGCACTCACTCATGTCACTCCTTGAAGTTGCAGTCCTGCCATACAGTGCCAGCTGTAGCTATATCAAACTTCTTCACTGTCTGCATGAAAGTGCTGTTACAAAGGAAGATCATGTTTGTTGCCCACCAGCTAAGTAATTACAGAACCACTTCTCTTCAGAAACCTTCTGTATTTAACGGTCCCCATGTCACATTCAACATATCAATTAAACATTCACATTTAAGCCCTTATCAACCAAACTCAACGACAGATGGATCATTAGCATCCCAAATTCAGGAATTAATTAATTCCATATGATCCTTTGTTTTCTCCTTCAGAACAGTAGCCACAGTTGTCCTAACCTACTCCTCTTTGGTGTCCATGGCACCCCCAAGTCTCAACATCAAAGTGTAAATGGCTCCCTCCTCCCCACTAAAATGCCCACCCTCCACCATGCCTTGTATCTGTATTCATATTTGTATTTTGTATCTCCACATAAATAAAAAATGTGTGCTCAGTAAATAGTCTTTCCTCTACCACTACCATCATAATTAAAAGTTTCTACACAGCCCCCTTTTATTGGCTCAGTAAGAAGGAAATGGGACTTGTTGCTACCTTGAATAGCAACATGTACCACCATGAAAATGTATATACCTATGTACTGTCATAGTACCACCATAATACATGAGTATACATATTTTCAACAGCTTCTCACAGTATGTTTAATACTTTGGAGGAAAGTATAGTTGTATTTAAGAGTGAAATAAAAATGCTTTCTGTTGTCCAACTCCTCCTGTCCCATGAGAGATATCCTCAGAAGGATTCTTATTACTATTGTAAAAGAATTAAGCTTTTGTTATGTTTTTGCTTCTAAAATGTGTCAATTTTATCTTAAATAGTTCCATAATACTAGCATACAAGGTACGCCAAACAATTACAATCCTAGCAGCACATCCACCAACTTCTTTTATGCCTACTTGTAGGCATACTTGGTAATGAATCTGCGTACCTGAAGACCTAGAGTATGCTGCTCAAGCATCTTTTGTGTTATATCGTTAACAAATGTGCTGCATTTTCCCCAGATCCTGTTGGGAAATCCATGTCTTCTACTTACTTCAAATGTTTCCTTCATTTCATACTGCTAAATCAATAAGCAGTAATACTCCTTATTACTGATATAATGTGAGTGGCTCCTTTAGTTTGCCACTGATAAAATAGGATATTATCAGGTTTGTTCTCTTGTTCAGAGACATTATCATTGAGTAATCCACATTTAAAGAGAGTTGTCATTCATTCAGTAAACAAAACGAAAACAAGCACCCAGCAGGAATATTTGTCTGTAGAAAACGCCATCTTAAGTGAAAATTCTGAGTGTGTTTCTGATCCAATCAAATAAGAATGTCAGAAATGACAGCAGTTCTAATACACTTGTTTGGGGGACTCCTGATGTAACATATGTAACCTAGTTTGTCATACTGATTGGTGATTGTGCGACATAATTATAAGTCAAATGAGAGAAGTTTCTTTTCCTGCAATGTTTCCCATTATATTTAAGCTTGAGATGTGTTACAAGATCCTGCAATAATTGTACATAATAGATATTTGTCTTTGATGGGAGAGTCATGCAGTCAAAACTGTACCATAGAAAGGGATTCATGTCAGATTGTTCTTAGTGCCTTGCCTGGAAATTACTTTGAGCAAATAACTATACTACCATCACTAGTGAGTCACTAAAAAATCCAAACTTTTTGAATCAATTAACAACGAAGAGGAAATCAGTGATCATAAGGCTGCGTTAGCATTGATTACTGTGAGTTTTACAAGGAATGTTAAAGGTGGGCAAATATTTTTTGTTAGCAAGAGTGATGTGACAAGAACTGCATAGTGTCTAAGTAGAAAACATCAAATATACGGTTCTGAGGACACTGATATGGAACACAAATGGATGAAACTCAAAGCCATTGCACAATTTGCCACAGACAAGTATGTGCTCAGGAATGTTGTTAGGGTTTGTAACACAGCTACAGAAACACACTGATTCTTTTCAAAGTTCATGCAAATGCAAAGAGAGCTTCAATTTAAACACAGTAAAAGCCTAGTAGATGTACAACAACTGAATAAAGCCATAAGGAGGTTCATGAGAATAATGGAGGAAGCATTCAATGAATTTGGAAGTAAATTTTTGCTAAGGAAATTGACAGTCCTAATCAGTGTTTGGTTTTGCATTAAGTCAATAAGCAGATGGGAATCGTGTTCAGTTGCTCCGTGACCATACTGGCACTGAAAACAGGTGGTGACAGAGAGAAGGCCATAATACTGAATTCGGTCTTCTGAAACTGTTAAAAGTGCAGATCATCATCATAAATTCCTACCTTAAATCAGTACATGAATGCCAAAATGGTAGATATCTGTTAAAGAGAGGAAAGGCATTTGAATTGCATAAGATATCAAGATTCTACAGAGTTTATGCAAAAGAACTTCCTGCTCTCCCAGCTGTAATTTATCATAGGTTGCAGGAGCAAGGGAAAGGTACCTAGTAATTGGAAAAAGCACAAGGTATTCCCACTTTCAAGAAAGGTCATAAAACATATATTTCTAGATATGTATTGCCAATGTCAATCTGTTGTACTATTATGGAACATGTTTTATGCTCACACGTCATGACTTTTTGGGGTAAGAAACTCTCCTCTACAAAAACATGGATTCTGTGAACCGAGATCTTGTGAAACTCTGCTCTCTGTCCATTAGATCCAGAGTACTGTAGATGAAGGTGCCCAGGTTAACGTCGGGTCTATAGAGCTCTGAAAGACATTTAATACCACCATACACTGTTTAATGAACAAAATATGTGTTTACTGAGTATTAGACCAGATTTTGTCTTTGAATTTTACTATAGGGTTGTTATTGTTCATAATTTATATTAATGATCTGGAGACTAATATTTGAGACACTGCGAAGCTGTTCTCAGACAATGTTGTTGTTTATAAGAAGGTTGAAACAACAGGACACTATGCCAAAATGCTGGAAGACATGAAGAGGATTGATGATTCCTTGACATTTACCCTAATCATAAATGAATGTAACGTATTGTGCATAAACAGACAAAGAGAGAAACTACATTTGATCACACTTCTGGTGACGAATCACTGGAAACATTGACTGCCTATGTGCTTGACTGGCCTTTCACAGTCAGTGCTCGTACTGAGTGAGTTATTCAGGCATGACTTGTGAATTCACCTTCACAGCTTCAAATCTTTCGATACCTCTCTTCTGCTTTCTAAACTCATAGAAGCTTGCCTCCATATGCTTCTGGATTAGCACTCCTTGCAGAAAGATTTGCAGATATATACCTTTCTTGCTTAAATTCACATCCATTTAAACTGGCAAATAAAGTTCAAGAAGTTATTTCTCCAGAGCATCAGGAAGAACTATTGTAAGCAGAAAGACTAAAAATCATTTCCAATTATCAGTTTATGATCCTAATTTTGAAGAAAAATGTGAGAGAATTAACTTGCAAACAAGAATATGGTCTACATAAGTGAAATGTTTTCCTTAGCCAAGTGTCCCAAAATGACAGATGATACAATTATTACTGCTCACTTGTCACTTTTTCAGATGTCTGCTTGTCAGCAACTGGCATTCAGATAGCAGTGATATGTCCAAGCGTCATCAGATTATGTTCCACCTGTAATGGTTACTCATATTTATTAACATTATTACCCTCTAATACATGTTTATGGGTATTAGAAGATAATAATGTTAATAAATACTCTCTCTGAAATTCTGGAGGTATCATGGGTAAAATACAGAGAGCAAAAAGCTATTTACAACTTGTCCAGAAACAACATGGTTGTAGTAAGAGTCAAGGGGCATGAAAGGAAGCAGTGGTTGAGAAGGGAGAGAGACGGGGTTGTAGCCTATCTCTGCTGTTATTCAATCTGTACATTGAACAAACAGTAAAGGAAACCAAAGAAACATTTGCAGTAGGAATTAATGTTCAGGGAGAAGAAATAAAAACTTCGAGGTTTGGCGATGAGATTGTAATTCTATCAGAGATGGCAAAGAAGTTAGAAGAGCAGTTGAACGGAACTGACAGTGTCTTGAAAGCAGGATATAAGATGAACTGTCTTGAAAGAAGGATATAATATGAACATCAACAAAAGCAAAACAAGGATAATGCAATGTAGTCAAATTAAATCAGGTGAAGCTAAGAGAATCACTTTAGAAAACGAGATACTTAAAGTAGTAGATGAGTTATACTGTTTTGGCACTAAAATAACTGACAATGGCAGAAGTAGAGAGGATGGAAAATTTGGACTGGCAATGGAAAGAAAACCATTTCTGGATGAAGAGGAATCTGTCAACATCAAATATAGATTTAAGTGTTAAGAAGTCTTTTTGGAAGTTATTTGTCAGGAATGTAGCCATGTGTGCAAGTGAAACATGGACAATAAACAGTTTAGATAAAAAGAAAGTAGATGCTTTTGAAATGTGGTGCTACAGATGATGCTGATGATTAGATAGGGTGATCACATAACTAATGAGAAAGTACTGAATAGAATGGGGGAGACAAGAAATTTGTGGCAAAACTTCACCAAAAGAAGGGATCAGTTCATAGTACACATTCTAAGACATTGAGTGATCACCAATTCAGTATTTGAGGGAAACGGAGAGGGGGGGGGGGGGGGGGGGAGATAAAAATCATAGAGGGAGACCAAAGATGCTGTAAGCAAACTCAGAAAGATGTAGGTTGCAGCAATTATTCAGAAAAGAGGAGGCTCACACAGGATAGTGTAGCATGGTGAGCTGCATCAAACCAGTATTTGGACTGAAGACCACCACCACCACAAACAACAACAACAACAACAACCATTTATCAAGTGACCCACCTTCAGGGTTGAGGTTCCATGACAGAATTAAGTAAACCACAAGTGAACATAGTTCCTACACTGTCGACAAATGAGTTGAGAGAATCTTCTTTTTACAAACCTACTTTTTTCCAAGAGTGGAAAAATTGCTGCCCAGGTAACAGCTGCAGATTCATAATTCCTCTTTCAAGGATGTAGATTTATTTCGTGAACCCTTTTAATATTTTGTTTGTAACCATTACAGCATATTACCCTAATTTCCTGCCTCAAAACAGATTTTTTATGGACATAAATAAAAGTCAGAACAATGAATTAAGAAGGGAAAAATGTATTTTGCTTAGCTCCATAAAAACTAAATTTATTTCAAAGTAGTCTTATATTACATTGACTAACATTTGACAATTTTTTATTGTTCAGAACACTCCTGCAATCGGAACGTCTTATTTTCCATAAACACTTCAGCACCTATGGAACACTGTTCATACCTTTTAATTTCATCTAGGAGAACAGGTGGAAGTTTACATGTTTGAAGTCAATGATTATGGTGGATGGTCAAGTAAAGTAATATTATTCATTGCAATGTAATTTTGAGACAGAAATGCCTGGTATTCAAGGTTGTCTTCCTGCGGAAAACTGTTACTTGTTCCTGTCTAGTTTTGTATTTCTGTCTGAATGACACATGAGGAAGGCACTGAACTTTCTCTACCAGGCTCTTACCCTGTGGGATGAATTTTGCAGGTAATGGCACAGAAAAAGCAATTCCTAACAACATGTTCCCCTCACTTTTGTCCATGCAGAATTTTTTCTTCCTTAGATACATTCTTGATTTCCAACCACCAGGCTGCAAAAAAAACAGCCCATGATTCATAATTTGTTGTTTGCCTGCCAGCATGATTCATAAATGCTCTCCATTTTGTCGCATGTCATGTATGATGCAAGCAGATGGATGGCTGCTGCACCAGGAGTCCACATCAATATTTGGAAGAGCTTTTGCAAACTACAGTTGCCACAACAGTACTTGTGATTTAGCTGTCTTAATCTTGCTGAGTACAGTCAAACTTCTGCAGTGTAAGGATATGCACTCTAATAGAAGAGGCAAATGCAACATTCCTTTGCAGTTGGTCTGAACTGAACTTCATGGAAGAGTTTCAGAATACAAGGCTGTGGTAGTGGTTATCCTGTGATCCACAGATTCAACCAAAAAAAGCTCTCTTCTGTCCCACAACCAAGCAGCTATCCACTTTGTCAGGCAATATTTATTTTAATTTTTTAATCTGGTTTTGGGGTGAGAAAACATCTATTCTTTTTGTTTCTCATTGTCAAAAAAACATCCATTCTCAACTCCCATCACATTTTTATTAGTGGATGTGTCTGCTGTGTGGTGGTGGTGGTGGTGATGAAATGCTATGTTTGTGACAATTTACAGTGTCTTTTGATGATCACATATATTGGGAAACCATCCTTGTACTGTTTCCAATACTCCAGTGTCTAGACACAATATTGTAGAGAACCACCTTAGAATTCTTAGAATGTTAGCTGACAGCAGTCAAATTCACTTCCCATACAAGATCTCTCGACACCACATGGTACCTTTCTATATCCATGTGCTTCACGAATGTTTGGCACAAAATTCTTGCACCTTTGGCACCCTTTATTTTCCCTCATGAAATTTTTACAAGTGATGCAGGCTTTGGTTGTGGCCTTTTCTCCAATAAAACCGAGTAATAGCATGATTTTAATAGTCAGTGGAAGACTTTACTGTGTTATGCATGTTTACTTGACACCAGAAACACTGGACCAAAAGCTGTCGCACACCCACAGCATCTACAGAGATATATGTATAAATTGGCTACATAAAATATTGTTTCAGAGCATATTATGCTGCAGAATGAAATATTAATTCTGGAAATGACACTTGGGCTGTTGCTAAGCCATTTCTCTGCAGCCTTCTTTCTTCTACAAGTGCTAATCCAGCAATGTATAGAGGCAAGCTTCTATGAAGTTGAAAGCGTAGAAGAGAGGCAATGTCAGATTAGAAACTGTTAAAGATTCATGAGTCATGGCTGGATAGTTCATTCAGGACAAGCATTGACTATGAAAGGAAATACTTCACACACAGTTTTAATCTTTCATTAAGTTTCAATACAAGTTGTTCGAAGCTTTTCAAATCCTGTACATACCATAGCAAGGTACGTAAGGCACATTCTCCATCTGTGTATTAGGCAGTTCCATCACTCTGTTTCCGAGACAGTCACCTAAGGTTTTTGTTGACTGCTATACAGTACACATGGGGTCATTACATAATTGTTGATGACTGGTTTTAGGCTGCAAAACTGCTATGGTCATAAGCACCCGTTCTGTGGCTTAGGGATGGGTATGAAACCAGCAGCAATTGGAGCTAAACTCAAAAATTGGGGAAATTAAAAACAGAATGAGAGCTTAGAAAACCACTATAGAAAGGGGAACGGGGGTTATTTTCACCAAAAAAGAGCTTCAAATGACCGATGTCATCTCACTGACATTGATAAACCCAAGGATGTGATCAGCTGAGCGCATGTCATCTGCTAAAATGGAAGATATATCAGGAGACAGCTGTAAACGGGCCCATATCAGAGTAAAATAGGGGCACTGAAGTAAAAGGTGTCTCACCGTCCACAGTTGATAGCAGTGGGGACAAAGCCAGGGAGGACCACCACTTAAAAGATGCCCATGGCTAAAAAGACAGTGCCCTATCCTGAGTCTAGTTAAAATTACTTCCTCCCGACAAAGAGGTCGGGAGGAAGAGGTCCAAGCACAGGGAAGAGGTTTCACGTTCCGCAATTTATTATCAGCAAGTGTGCATGCCATAAAAGAGCAACATGATGACATAAAAAACTCTGTAGATTGTCAAAGGGAACCGTGAACAGCGGGCCGAGGAAGAGAGACTGCAGCCTTCGCGCTACTATATCAGCTGCCTCATTTCCACAGATACCAACGTGCCCTGGGAGCCAGAAGAATGCTACAGATTCTCTCCCCCCCCCCCCCCCCTCCCCCAAGGGGAGCAAGAGGAGGCAGTCCTGAATCCGGTGGACCAGAGGGTGGACAGGATAAAGAGCTTGGAGGCTGAGGAGAGAGCTGAGCAAATCTGAGCACATAATATACTGTATTCACTTTTGGCGACAGATGTATTGGACATCCTGGAGAACAGTGAAAGCTCTGAGTAAAAACCAAACACTAGTTGGGAAGCCAAAATCTACTAGGGGTGTCTCCAACAATGTAGGTACTCGCAACACCAAATGATGTTTTTGAGCAGTCAGTGTAAATAAATGTGGCATCCTCCATCTGTGCACATTGAGCAGCAAGTGCCTGACAAACAAGAGGTGGGATACCATCCATGGGAAGCTGACATAGGTCGCAGAGCAGGCAGGTCCAGGGGCAAAGCCAAGGTAGGGGCGTACCCCCAGATGCCAAAAAATTTTAGGAAAGTGGAAGGAAAGAGAATAGAGCCATTGATGGAAGTGGACTCCCAGTGGCAGTAGAGAGGAAGGGCGGCTTGCATACCCTAAATCTAAGGACGGGTCGAAAAAAGGACATGGGCCGAATGAGCAGGCATGGAAGACAGATGACTAGTGTAATGACTCAGAAGGACAGCTTGCCGATTGGACAGCAGAGGTTCAGCAGTCTCAGCATAAAGGCTTTCCACGAGCTGGTGTACAAAGCTCCAGATGCTAAACACAATCCACAGTATATACTTATATGGATATGGTGTCAGTTCTTTCAGACATATCCAAAAGAACAGACTCCATTGATGACCTGCAGCCATCTACAATGAAATTAGAATTATATATCAATACCTTCAGCTGCTGACAGGTGTTGATATATATCAACGGGGACAGGTGAAAATGTGTGCCCCGACATGTCAGAAAGAACAGACACCATATCCATATAAGTATATAGTTCTGGCAATACCGGCCATGACCTCCTCCTTCCATGTAGATGCACACATATTACATGAATCTTACAGGACTTGGTAAGAATGTCTTCCATGAGTAATGAGTAGGGCACGGATTTTAATTACCTAAAAAACAGTGAAATATGCAAGCATTTACGAACTAAAACTTACATAAATATGACCTTAAAAAATAAAATATGACTTAATAGAAGTTTACTTAAAGCATTCCTGTTTGTTTATTTAATTTTTTATTCACCATAAAGTAATACAAAATTCACTTCTCAAAAGATTGTAAGTATAGTTCTTTCTTTCTGTAGGGTTTGTGGTTAATTTGCGCGTATTTTTTGAATGTCTGAATGTTTTATTTTCTAAACACAAACTAGAGTGAAAAGATCACCTATCAATACAGTAAAACAATGTTTTTATTTCTACATAGTAATTAAAGTGTTTCACATTATTTAATACTGAATGTCAATCTTCAGTATCTGCAAAGTTGCACTGGATCACAAGGTGCATTTCAGGTTTTCCATTGTCAAACATCTTCGGTTGTCACTGGGGATAGCACCTGGAAAAGCTCCTCTCCACTTCACAAGACGTCACTGGAGCGTATTTGAAGGCAGCCAGGTCACTGGAGTTCAGCTTTGTTTCAGTATTTTCAAATGTTGCACCATTCCCTGAAAGACTTTCACTAATTTTGAACAGTGTAGAATATCCAGGATTCCGTTGGAGGAAACTTAGCAATTTGGCTTTCATTTTGTCAGCCACATGACCATGAGCTTGACCCAACTCACTCTGCACATGTTGCACAATACTCAGGGCCTCATAGCTGAGTGCCACAGCTTCCAGTCGTTTGATGGCTTTTGATATCACTGAAAAATTGGCGTTGATGTATGCCAAGTTTCGAGACAATGTATCTGTAAAAACTTCTTTCACAATTTTGATAGCACTTGATTCATCACTATCAAGCTCACAGAAGTGTGTCTTTATTTGCATGTAGTTGGTGCAGTAATACTCAGCAGCACTAAGCCAAGAAGCTCATCGTGTAAGAACAGGTTTAGGTGGGAGGCGCGTTGAAGATGCTTGTTCCTTGAATTTCTGCACCCAGCGGAGCCTTCACATAGTTTTTCTAGCCACAGAAAATTAATTTGTCCACGTCAGGGTAATTTGATCGCACCTCTTCAGCAACTCAATGCATGTGGCATACACTCTACTGGGGTAGAGAATCTGAAGCCCTTTGGCTGCTTTAGCCATATATGAAGCACCATCTGTTACAAGCAGCAAAACATTGTCCCTTTTCACAACATCCGGCCACAGTAGCTTCAGAGAGTTGTCAAACAAAATAGCATTTGTTGAATTGTTCACTCTATTGAGAGTTTCACACGTTAGTAGGAACACATCTCAGGGCCATCAACTTTTAGAACACCGACAACAACAAAATTTGCAATATATCGCCCACTAATATCCGTAGTTTCATCTATTGACAGCCAGATTTTTTTTCTCAGCAATAGTAATTGTATTTTGTTGAGCACTTCATTGTAAAATACGGATAAATAGTTCTTTCTCAGTTTAGATTCATCTGGAACTGGATGTGTTGTGTACTTCTCCAAGAACCGTGTGAGGCGTGGATTCTTCAGCTTTTCAGTAGGATGTTGCAGGACACCATCTCACACAAATCCTTGCAGAATGATTGCACAGTTGACAATTGGCCTGTCTGTTCAAATAACAGCATTTGTCTGCTGTTATTTTCAGCACTTCGTTTCACATAGCTGCTGTGGTTAGCAGTATTACAGTGTTGTTGCACATTAAAGCACTTTTCTGCACTAACTTTAACTTCACACAGTTTACAAAATAATCTTTTCCCGTCATCAGTACTAAAGAACTTCTCTCCAAATTCTCGAACATATCCTCGCATCTTCATGCTGTCAGAGCACTTTGCTTTAGGCATGTTGAAACAGGCAAAGGCTGTATTCAAACTGGTTACTGGGAACACCTGTGTGACTGCAATGATTATTATGGCAGAAGCTGCCTTTGTTGGCTCTGAGAGCATATTGTCAAGCGACTGTTGCGCTACACCGATTTTCTGCTACAGTCCTGAGAAATAAAGCTGTGTACTAATTTATCTGTTTATCTTTCATAATAGCATGTTAAATATTGTCTCATGAGCAACATATTCATTTTCTTATTCGTGTGTCCCATAAGATATGAGAAAAACGGTATATGCATTTTTGGCAAAAGCTGACAGAAATATGACCTATTATATTATAAGTTAGCCGCAATATGACCTATTACTAAAATTTGTTGAAATATGACTTTATATGCACAATTAAAATACATTTTTCTACACTAAAATGCCTGGATTTGTATATAAATTGTTCTAAAATTCACCCTATAGTTCAGAAAAAAATATGACTTGTCATTAAAATCTGAGCCCTAGTAATGAGGGTGTTGGGTAGGACACTACGAATGTAGTGTGTGGACATATAAGGTGAGAATGTGGGTCTCGCAGCAGGCATGTGCGGGATAGTCCCTGCAGTCGCATTATCCACTGTGCCCTCGGTGGCTCAAATGGAATGAGCGTCTGCCATGTAAGCAGGAGATCCCCGGTTCGAGTCTCTGTCAGGGCACACATTTTCACCTGTCCTCATTGATATATATCAATGCCCATCAGCAACTGAGGGTATTAATATATAATTGCAATCCACAGTGGTGGACACAGGTGAGACGCTGAAGAATATACAGCGAACAGATGAGTAAACTATGCTTCCACAGTCCAATTTCAAGTGCACAATATAGGTGGAGAAGGACCACTTGGTCCGCTTCCCAGGAGGTACTATTCAGAACACGGAGGGTGTCGACGAATTGCAGACAGCGAGCCGAAAGATGTGAAACATGGGAGGACCAGCACAGTTTTCTGTCAGACATTAAGTCCCAAGAATTCAGCGACATCCGTGAATGCCAAAAAATTTGCGGAAGCCGGTTTCAATGCCACAAGAGTGGAGGTGATCAAGACAACCTTGAAGACATCGTTCAGGAAGGCTGGTCTGTTGAGAGCTGTAGTAAATGACAAAATCATCAACAAAGAGGGTGCCCAAGACATCAGGAAAGAGACAATCCATAATTGGATTTATGCCGATGGCATACAGTACAACACTTAGCACGGAGCCCTGGGGCAGCCCATTTCCTAGGGAGAAAGTACGGGGGAGAGAGTAGGTTTCACCTGCAATTTAAATGTGTGCTCCGTCATAAATTCTCAAATAAAAAGGGGTAGCCGACCTCGAAAGCCCCCAAGAGTACAGTGTGCGGAGAATGCCAGTCCTCCAACAGATATCTTATCTCTCCAGATAAAAAATATTGCTACCATTTGGCGTTTTGTGATAAAATTGTTCACAGTATAAGTGGAAAGAGCAAGAAGATGGTCAACTGCAGAATGATGCTTTCAGAAACTGCATTGAGCAGGTGTTGAAAGGTTTCAGGATTTCATCCACCATACTAAACGGCAATTCACCATAGGCTCCAAAACCTTACATACATTACTCGTGAGAGTTATGGAGCAATAGCTAGAGATGTTTGTCCTTTCCAGGTTTCTGAACAGGAACGACAATAGCTTCCTTGCCATCTTCTGTGAAAGTTACTGTCAGTCCAAATTCGATTATAAAGGTGAAGGAGGTAACGCAGACTATGGTATGATAAATGCAGCAACATTTGGACGTGGACGCCATCCAGTCCCGTGATGGAAGAGCGAGAAGAAGAGCGTGTGTGTGTTGGAGTTCCCACATAGAGAAAGTAGTATTATAGCTTCGCTATTTTCAGAGGTGAAAGCAAGAGGTCGCACTTCCGTTGCACATTTCTTCGGCAGAAACGCTGGTAGCTAATTTGAAGAGCTCGAAATCTCAGCAAAGTGTTGACCCAATGAATTAGAGATTGAGACTGGGTCCACTAAAGTATCATGCGCGACAGTTATTCCAGAGATCGGGGAGAAACTAGACACACCATATAATCACTGAATTCGACTCCAAACTACTGAGGAGGGAGTGAAGGTGTTCAAGAAGCTAGTAAGGAAATCCCAGCCTGCCTTCTTGCTGTCACGGATGATGCGATGGCATCACACACGTAACTGTTTATAGCAGATGCAGGTGGCCAAAGTAGGATGGTGGCGGATAACACGAAGAGCACTTCTCCGTTCGCGTATTGCATCACGGCATGCCTCGTTCCCTCAAGGAAATGGACACTGAGGAAAATCAGAGGTGCGTGGTACTTAATGTTCTGCGGCTGTAAAACTTTTGTAACATGAGTGACTGCAAGAGAAGAGAAAAAGTGTCGAATCGGCTTGGGAAAACTTCTAGCATCTTGGGCACATAGATGGCAGTTGTGGCTGTAATCGAAGGACACATGGAAAATGGTCACTCGAGTGTGTATCAGCTAGAGTGAACCATTCGAGCTAGGTGAACTGTACCAATCAAAAGGTCCAAATGAGAGAAATCTGTCATGGAGGCAGACAAAAATGTAGGTTCCCCAATATTGAGGCAAACAAGATCCGCTTGGTGGAAGAGGTCAATCAATAGAGAGCCCAACAGACAAGGATGCAGAGATCCTCAAAGCGGATGGTGGGCACTGAAGTCCCCAACCAACAAATATGGGGGAGGGAGCTGACCAAGGAGATGAAGGAGATCAGCTCTTGTCATCGGTGTGGACGATGGAATGTATAGAGTTCAAAGAGAGGGGTATCCAGAAAGGGAAAGACGGACAGTAACAGCTTGGAAGGAACTGTTAAAGAGGATTGGATGATAATGGACAATATCATGGAGAAGAATCTTAAGTCCCCCCATGTGCTGGAGTGCCATCGGGCAAGTAGTATCGTAAAAGGATCAACAATTCATCCCGACTGGCTCAAATGCCACGGATATTCTAATGGATAATTAATGTAGGTTGGACAGAAAAGGGAAGAACCTTATCACAGTTGCTGTCAGCTCATTAACCACTGAGAGCCAGCAGCCAACAACGTGGAACAGCATTCAGCCAAAGGCAGAAGATCTTTATTCATAGGCAGCTCCTACCACCAGCGATTGGCCGGTTGATCGGCTGCCAGCGATGCTCCTAGGCGACACAGAAGACGGCCAAGGGCGGTTACCGCCATGTGGCACTGTATATGAGACATGCCGTGGTGGAGAAGATAAGGAACTTTGTTCCTTATGAGCCTTCTTGGAAACAGGATGTTGAGATGAGGGAGGAATTGATGGTTGTGAAGTCGGGGTACGTAAAATATCTTCCTGAGTAGGCCCTTTTTTGTAAGCCTGGGAGTAAAGTGAGCAGGTGATTGTGGGGAGATTGAATGGGTGATCTTTGCAATGGCTGATCTAACGACCGTGGCACTAAAGGTAAGATCGCAAGTCTGTGTGGCTGCCTCCTTAGTAGGCCAGGGAGATGCGAGGACAGTGCTATATTTACCTGCTGGGGCCACAGTGGGCTTTCAACTGGTGAATAACTTATGAGCAGCAAATGTAGACACCTTTTCCTTCACTCGGATTTCCTGAATAATTCATTCATCTTTGAAAATGGGGCAATCTCTAGAGGAAGCAGCAGCATGGTCACCCATACAGTTGATGCAATGAGGGGATGGGAGATGGACAATCACCCTCATGAGCATCCCTGCCACATGTAACGCATTTGGCCAGATTGGAACTCAACTGGCTGGTATGATTAAACCATTGACACTGATGGCAGTCCATAGGGTTGGGGGTGTAAGAGTGATCGGAAATTATCTCATATTCCGCTTTAATGTTCAATGCAAGTTGAACTCTGTCAAATGTCAAGAAAAGAGTACAGGTTGGTACCAAGTCCTTGTCAACCCTCTTCATGACTATGTACAGCCATTACACTCTGGTCAGACAGGTAGTTTTGAATTTCCTCGTTGGACTATCCATCGAGTGATGAACTTTTAAGTGTGGTGCACTTCCACCTGGACAGGGAAGGTGTGTGGCAGAGGAGTTTGCGGTAATTTTTGTGCCTGGAGCGTACTGACTGTTTCTAACAACAAGGTGCCATTTCGTAATCTGGAACAAGACTTTATAGGACCTGCAGTTACATTGACACCTTTCTGAATAATGGAAGGGTTAACTGTGGATGGAGAAGTCTTGACCTTTGTCAGACCGAGAAACAACAAAGAACTGTGGCACTGAGGGAAAAATTGTCTGTGGCTGAGACTCAACTTTCACTTTCACTTGTGAGCAGAAGTTGTAGATGTAGAGGAAACCATTGTGAAAGTACCACAATGATTACCGGCATCTCCGATGGCATGCTCCTTCCTCATGGGGACCCTCTCTGAGAGCACTCCCACCTTAGATGATTGTTCACACCTCCTGAGAAATGGACGGAGGGACCAATCAGCATGTTCGGAAAGTTCCACCTCGGGTAATCACTCCTCCCTGTGCCTGGCCTTTACCAGGGTGTACGTACATGTCCTACCTGTCTACCCGGGATGTGGAATTACGCGTTACCCCGTCACCGACTATGCGTGAGAATGCATGGGTTGGCCTTCAGACACGCACAGGGAGAAAAGAAAGAGGAAAAGAGGAACAAAGAAGAAAAAAAAGAGGGGTCTCAAACGCCACAGCGGAGAAAAGGGTAAAGAGAAGAGGCAAGGAAAAGAGAAGGACAAAGGGAGGACAGAGACTTTCCAGCAAAGAAGAGAAGCTATGTCTTACCGTTACAAGCATCCATCTCCGGACATAAGCACAAAACATACTCCTACAGAAGGAGAAGGGGAAGGGGAAGGGAAGAGGTGGTGGAGGGGGGGGGGGGAGGATGTGGAAAAGGCAGGTATGCAGCCCAGAAAGGAGAGAGAGCCACACTAGCTCGGGGTCCTGTGCTCGTCATACATGTTTCCACAAAAGAGTTGTGGACCCCCTTGGGGGAGGGGGGCGGGGAGGCTTTTGACTGTGTTGACTGGAGTACTGTCTTTGAAATTCTGAAGGTAGCAGGCATAAAATAGAGGGAGAAAGGCTATTTACAAATTGGACATAAATTAGATGGCAGTTATAAGAGTGTAAGGGCATAAAAGTTTTGCAGTGGTTGAGAAGGGAATGAGACAGGGCTATAGCCTACCCCAGTGTTATTCAATCTGTACGCTGAGAAAGCAATAAATCTATAAATGAAACCAGAGAAAAATTTGAAGTAGGAATAAAGTACATGAAGAAGAAATAGGAACTTTGCCAGAGACAGCAAAGGACTTTGAAGAGCAACTAAATGGAATGGACAGCATATTGAAAGTAGGATATAAGATGAACACCAACAAAAGCACATGAAGGACAATGGAATGTAGTGTAATTAAATCTGGTCATGCTGGGGAAATCTGATTGAAATCACACACTTAAAGTAGTAGATGAGTTTTGCCATTTGGACAGCAAAATAACTGATTATGGCCAAGGTAAAGAGGATATAAAGTGCAGACACTAGGAAAGAATTTCTGAAGAACAGAAATCTGTTAACATCTAATATAGATTTAAGTGTTATTAAGTCTTTTCTGAAGGTATTTGTCTTGAGTTTAGCCATGTGTAGAAGTGAAATGTGGACAATAAACAATTTAGATAACAAGACAATAGAAGTTTCAAACTGTGGTGCTACAGAAGATGCTGAAGATTAGATGAGGAAGTACTGAATGGAACTGGGGAGAAGAGAAATTTGTGGTACTACCTGACTAAAAGAAGCAATCAGTTGGAAGGACACTTTCTGAGACATCAAGGGATTACCAGTTTAGTAATGGTGGGAATAGTAGAGGGACACTAAGAGATGAATACAGTAAGCAGATTCAAGAGGGACGTAGGTTACTGCAGTAGTTACTCAAGAAATAAATAGGCTTGCACAGTATAGAGTAGCATGGAGAGCTGCATCAAACCACTCGTGGACAAGAGTTGCAATGGTTGGCAGGTTACAAAGCCACTGTTACGCAGCACTGTGCAATGATGTATATGCCTTATCTGCTTAGGTAGAGCTATCATTGATGCGGTAGTTGGTAGATCACCACAGCAACTTACTAGGTAAGGACCTTTTGGACTGAGAATTCTGAGGCCTCTCTCAGACTTTTGAACAGAGTTACCTATCCAGGTACATGGAGACCTACAGTTTAATATGGCAACATCACCATGGTACAATTCTGCATTTTGCACATTCACAAACAATGTCAGAGGAGAAAGTAGTGAGTGAAAAACACTGGACTGACACGGTTCAAACCCAGAACTTAACAACTAAGCCACTGACAGACAACTTCAAATTGTACTTGGACAATAAACAATGCAGTTGACCTAAATGTTCTTACTGTTTCTGTTCACCAATGAATGTGCAGCTGTCATAGCATTTTAATCACTGACTTTTCTGGAGTATAAGATGGATTGTGTGGTTGCTAATCACAAATGAATAGAGTGATCTGAGAGCTCTTGTCAGCAGAAGCTGTGTTGATTTTTCTTGGAGATTTTTGTTCGCCAAAAGCTATATAATGTGTTAGCACAAGATAAATTCCAGTTCCATAATTCTACAACAGATTGATGTAAGCAATACAGGTTTCTGTTCAGTCATTATATGCTACTGTAACTCCATACACTGCAAATATTTTGAACTAACCTTTCTTGCTCTGCCACCAATTCCAAGGAAATCCATTTAAATCTTTCCAGTTTAACTATCTGTAGTCTCTTGTAATTTTTATGGGTGCAGTTATTACCTACATTCATTATTTACATCACCAATATTATCCTTATTTTGAACTTCAGCTGTGTGGGAATGTTAACAAGGTTTTCATTATTGTTTACTTCTTTTTATGTTTTATTTGTTCAACAATTTCTTTTTTATTGTGAGATGACTGCAACTGAACATGAGTTGATCAATGAAATTTTGGTAGTTGAAACTGATACTAGTTCATGGTGAAACAATCACATTAGTGTTTGTGCAACACAGAGTTCCAAGTTTAACTTCAACTGAGTTCATTTTTTTGGGTAGATCTAAGATCAACTGTGTGATACAGTTGGCTCTGAGTGTTCTTATTCCTACATAGAAAGTGCAAAGACAGCCATGCTCATGAAGTAGTGGGCAATTTATGTATATCATTCTATTGCATAGTGGCAACTTCTCCATCATTATCATTGTCCCCTCACCTGTGCATCTATGGGCCAAATAATATTTCCTGCAGTTTACTCTGGTCCTTAAAATATTGTTTGTGAAAGAAAACAGCAGGTTATGTGCAATCACAGCTTTATCATTTTTTTCTAGATGTGCTGCAGCTTTCTTCTTTTTAGCTGAAAATAATCTTAAGTACTGTTATGATACATACAAAGCGGACAAACATTTTCATTTTAAGTGTGGCATATTGCAATGTTAACCAACTGTCCCAATAGAGTAAAGCAGATACCAAAAAGTTATAAATAATTGTTTAATCAAATTCCAAACAGTACATAAGTTGTAAATTTAATCATGACAGACCAAAAGACAATTTCTCTATAGAGCACAAACAATTAAAAAGTCGCTGCTTCTCAAAGTTTCTCAGTAAAATGTACTCATTTTCAAACTGTGTGGTTAACAATCTCTTTGTTTTCAAGGAATGCATAAATTACAACTAAGTCACAGGTATTAAAATTCTTGAAGCACAGGCATTTACATTAGGCTTATCTGCTAACATTTAAACAAAACAGTTGTCTCTGTCAAAAGAAACCATTTTCATGCTCTTTTAGGTGCATTTCTTACACGATATACCATATAAATACAGCTAACTAAAAGTACGAGGTAGAGGTTAATTTATGAAAAAAATACATTTCCCTCACAATAGCACTCAGCTCCCTGATATTTCCATCACAACAACTTTAAATGTGCTGCTGATTATTAATTAAGTACTCTGCTTTGTTCAATGACACTTTCACAGAGATGTGAACTAAGGTTTTTTTTTTATGGACAAGTGCCAATCCCATAATGCACATTAGACTCGGAGCATACAGTTGTAAATTTCTCGTTACACCAGCAGATGAACTTCATTCATATGACTAATTTTGTTCTTTGATATACTAATGGATCTTATTCTTTTCCATTTTAAAGACAAAATATGAGATCTGTTATAGCTTAATAAATGTTACCTGTTCACAATGAACCTGGAAAAATGCTAACATTTTCAAGATGGAGCTGTAATCTCATTTTGTTACTGCCTGCAGCCGGTGCCTGAGAGTAGTGCTATCTCTAAAACTTAACTAACTGCTTAATGAACTCTATGTGATACATAAAAATGGTAACTGATCTCATTATAGATAGGAAATTCTTACTTAATTGGAATACTTTCTTATCTGTAGCTGCCGTGTTTCTGGTGAGAAATGGAATTAAGTCCATCATTTACAAAAAAAATTAATTTAATGAGAGATTCTATCTTCTGCTTTCATATCACCATCTCTCAAACTGTCAAGTGTTTTCTGGAAATGTAGTAAATACGTCACAGAATCTTCAGTAGTGTCACGAATCTTCAGTATTTCTTCCTCGGCTTTACTCAGCTGTGTTGCCATCTGATATAGTATGTCCAAAAAACTGAGGTCCTTTTGTGGCGTGTTATACACAATGTGGTACATTTGGGTTACAGCTGTTGTCATCCCATTTATCTGATTTTTCAAACTTTCAGATGCAGTCAATTCAAAGGAATTATCATTGTTGAATGGCAAAATATTTAATGCTTCCTTTAATTTCTCCAGGTGCAATAACACGCGTTCAACTCCAGACTTCAACTGTTTCCTCACTTGACCAGCATCTAAAACTAATCTGTCTGGGGTCATCAATGACTTGTCAAGTTTCCTAGTTTTAGTATTACTTGAGAGAGTTACAGTAGATGGAACAGTCTGAGATTTCACATTGGTTGTGACAGCTCCAGCAGCTGGCATTTTGTTTTCTAATTGGTTCTGGTTCCTGCTCAAAATGTTCATTAGGGCCTCAATAACAGCACTCCTCTTGTAAACATGGTTCTCATTATTTTTCCCAGTACCATTGTGAGAGCAGTCTACTCTCTCATCAGTTATCATGGCATTAGGATATAATTCTGACTGTTCCTTTAAAACATCTGGCCTGATCTGAGACACTTTCTCACCTGAGGCCTTATGAGGATACTTACAGCTTCCTTCTTTTATTTGACATTTTTTATCTGTATTATCAAATCCACTTTTAGGAAGGTTATCTTGTTTGTTTGGAAATGATTTTCCATGTTTATCATTAGTTTCACCAACCATATTTTTGTTATTAATATCTCTGTCTACTAGGTTCGCTGCAGCTGGTACACACACAGTTGAAACATCACTCACATGATCTGCACTTTGTTGACCTGCCGTAACACAGTCTGATAAACTTTTCTCTTTTATATCTATTACTTCCTTGTTCATCATGAAACTATTATCCCCATTAACAGAACGATCACACACTTTATCCAAAATACTTAATGTGTCTATGTTGAATCTCTTTTCTGACAGAATGCAGTCATCATCAGGTATATCATCTTCAACACCTTTAGTTACCCCCTCTGTGCTAAAATCTTGGTTTTCGTCAGTTTTTGTCAATGATATTATGCTGCCCATACCTTTTTGATCACCTGCAAAGGAAGATTAGTGAAAGCACTCATCCCATCATAAATTTACCTTTTCAAAAAGAAAAATGGACTAAGAGAATAAGACTATTAAAAAGCATTTTACATGTGACAGAAATGAATAAAACACACATTAAATAGCATTTACTAACAGAGTGCACAGTTTTATGGTATGATAGATGTATCTTTTAAACAAATAATGACAATGATGAATCTACGCAGGAAGCAATGTAGCACAAAATGAACCTTTTGTTGGAATGTAGAGGCACACAAAAAATTAAAAAGGTTGTTGGAACAAAGTTACAAAAATCAAAAGAGTGATCTCAAGCATACTCTAAGTTTCTTCCGTAAATATGGACAACGGGGAAAAGGTCGCAGGCAGGACACATGGAAACAAACTGCACCACACAAAATATCTGCAGTAATGCTATGATAATTGGAAAGGAACAAAACATCAGCTTCAAAACCAAAATTTGTTGCTTACAGCATGTAAGATGGTGCTGATGATGATGATGATGATGTGAAAGAACTACTGTGTACGAAGAATCTACAGCAGAAAAAGTTCCAAAAGTTTAGACATAAGATGTTTAGCAAAATGTTTGAGAGGTGTTTCAGTATGTAATTGTGCTATATTGCTGCACTTAATGTCAAAGACAGTAGATTTATTACCAATAAATAACTTTCAGTAGTAAATTTTGAAATCTGTTTCCATAGAACAATCTGACAGAGGGAATGAGAATAAGTAACTGAACAGATATAAAAGAAGCAAGAATCGTGGGAACCAGCAGCACTGCTATTGTCAACATTTTTATATCAGTAAACACATTGAGATTGCGATGCCGTAGTACAAGTGCCCATACAGTTGCTAAAACAACATTTAAGAATGAAAAGAGAAATAGAAACAAACTATAACAAATTTGGGAGGCTGAAATCATCAAGCCGACTACAAAGTTTAAACATGCATTTTAAGTCACCAACATGAAGAAAGAGAAAGGAATTGACTTAATATACATGTGGGAAATTCAAACTGGGAAGTAGTACACAACACACTTGTCTTTAATGAAAAATCTAATTTTTTCTGTGTCATCCCCACAAAAACACTTCAAAATCAAATTTAATACATTCAGACCCCCCCCCCCTTTTTCTTTTTCTTTTTCTTTACACACACACAACTGCTGCCACCCACTACTGCTAAAGACAAGCTCTTAGCTGCACTTGCGATTGATTTCAGGAGATACCGATGCAGAGATTGCTAGCGATTTGTTGCTCGTATGCTGCATCTCCTGCATCGCAGGAAATTGCCACGCCATCTCCTTCATTGGTGTGATATTCCACTGCACTAAGAATTTTGTAAGAAGTTGACTTCTTAACATAAAACCCAGAGTTATATTTTTGTTAGTATTATTGTGACAGAAATTTGAAATTCTGAGTATACTCAGATTTCTATCCACAGGCTGCTTCTCTGTTGGTCTGACTAATTGATTTTTATTGTTTGGCCACTTACTATTTCAAGTCTCGAGTTGCTTACAATACAGATATCTACATTTAGGACCCTCTCTCCATCAATGATCTCCAATGTTCTTTATATTTCTGAGCTCTTACAAAATTTATAAACCACAGAATGTGCAACACTAAGACAGATCATCATCCACATTTAGTATATCCAGAATTTTTCAGTCCTTGTACATGTTTGAAGTTTCTGTACTAATGTTCACATCCCAGTACTACATCTAATGTCTTTTGTATCAAAATAATAGTATCTCCTTTTGTAAAAACAAATTGATTATCTGTTCAAAGTAATATTGTAAGTGGCTTAAAAGTCAAGTTGCTGTAAGCCAAAATTAATAAATAAAACTTCTCAGCTCTAATACATGAGAGCTAGTGTGATATATATTCACTGGACATGTTGCTACCCAAAATATCAGAATATTTCATTGTACCAGTCAAACCAGTAGCAGTGTGGCATTCCACCACTTGATGACTTGAGATAAATGTCTTACCTAAGGCAACCCGAAGTTGCATCATTTTTGACACGTGCAGTTGTGTGTAGTAGTAGTAGTAGTAGTTGTTGTTGTTGTTGTTGTTGTTGTTATTCGTGTCAGTACGTGTTTCAGTGCTTCTACGAATTTTGAAGGAGCAACCGTATTTGCATCAGATTCTTTCTAGTTGAAGGAACCTTAAGCTGAAATTCATTGCATGCTGACAGAGGCATTTGGTGAGAGTACACCGAGCCAAGCAAGAACACTTGACTGGTACAAGCACTTCAAGGAAGGCTGAGAATCTGTGGAAGATAGACATTCTGGTTGAACGTTAACATGCACAACACTGAAAATGATCACAAAAGTGAGTGACATGACTCATTAAGACTGAATGGAGACAATTCAGGATGCTCATACAGGGTGTGTACGCGGACAAGGAAAAAAAATTCCTGGATTTCCCGGATAAAAATAACCTTTCTCCTGGGTGAAAATACACTTTTTCTGTATTCTGAGTCTGTGTACCTTTGCTCGGAACTGTAAAACTTATCAACCATTGAATCGTTGCAGTTTTATACATCAGTGTAGAATTTCCTGGCACTTTACAAAACGACACTTAACGATCTGTGGTGTGCAGCAACATGTAGGCTGCATATTTTCATATGACGAAAGTTTAAATTCGAATTCCACGAAACACCGCATGTTATTTTCCGAAGCCTTGAAATCGAGTTTATGATGTGCGGCCAGTCATAGCTCATGTCACGTGATCTCGCCAGCCAATGATGGTGGATATTCAGAGCATAGGACACATGATGCAGTCAGCCAATAGCAACTTCTTTGTTCAGTGGCAAGACCACACAAATAGGAAACGTTAACAGTTTAAATTAATATACATGGTGTTACAAGAAAAATAAAGCTTTCACCTATGATGTTGGTCTCTAAGATTAATAAGAGAATCTACGTTTTCACATATAATGTTGATCTTTTTTGGGCGTGTTACACTTTAAGACATATCACATAAATGTGCCAGTAAAATGTTTAATAATGACATAAATGTCTGGTCATCTGGGTTCGAAATTCTTCACAAAGAGTTGATTTCTAAATGAGAATCAAGTGTTCTGTGATTTAAGAAATTCATCGTACATTCTCGCACATAGTTCATCTTGCGTAAAAGGAAATTTACTTTGACAGTAACGCTTTTCAAACCACCATTTGCATTATTTTCCCACAACTATTAGAAATACGTTCATTTTTGCAGTTGCCACAGAGTGCCAGATAACAGGCGCCACTGTGCTTGTGCAGCTACGACGACATAGGAAGCCCATGTGTTCATACGAACATTAAATATGTTATATCATAAAAGAAACAAGACATCAGAGGATACTCCAAGGGCATCGGAATTCCGTGAAACATACTACAATGCATAATTCAGACATTCATATGTCCAGATTCAGATGTAAATTCTCTTGGAGTACCAGTACTGTATTATTTCATGTTTTGTCCTTTATTATGGCATAATGCCATATGTGCTTAAAGATGAAAATGTGCACTTGAAATGCTGCGAACAGTTGAAACTAGCCAATAGTGTGGAATTAAACACTTCGTTTCAAATAAATGGACTGCCTCGGCATAAAAGATTAATAAAAGCCAATTTCATTTAGCAAACTGACGTAAATAACTTCATTGTTCTGCAAAGCAATTAATGCTTGCCTGTGAGGAAGGGGGAAATAAAATAAAAACTGAAGCTAATAACTTATTTTACCGTTCCATAATTATGTGAATGTATTTTAATTCACTTGATAGCTCCCGGCCACAGAAAACTGTTTTGTTTTTACTTGACATGAGAGCAATAAATGAAGAGGAAACAGCAAAATCACTAAACGTAAATACAGGGCATGTGAAGACTACCCACCTCCCCACTACAAGCAGAGTGTTCTGTGTATCAGTCCTGGATCTACAATATTTCTGCCCTTCCTTCCTCCCTTCCCCTCCCATCAGCAATTGAAGTAAGACTCCAAAACTTAAATCGAATTTTCAAAAAATGTTCATTTTGTAGCGCACAACTTTCTGAAGAGTCTGCTACATAAAACATATGTCTTCGAGGAACTGTACGACATGTTATTTGCCAAAAATTCAGTGCCACGCATCTTCACACGCCATTATTCTACTGCACATGACTGTATTTCGCTGTGTTGAATTCAAATGTGTATATTTTGTAATGGGTGCCATCAAGCTATACAGACAGTAGAAACTGAAATGGCTTGTGGTGCCAAAAACTCGCAATTAATACTGGATGGGATTACTTGTATCCAGGAGAACAAGAACTCTTCAGAGAATCTGCAGTCTTTATTGCCTGTTTTGGGTGTCATAAAATTAAACATAGGATACATAAAACCAGTAAATACAAGCAACAAGCAAGAAAGTACGCATTTCTTCAATCCCTAAGTTCTAGCAAATTTTTCTCCCTAATCTTTCTATGGCTTTATGTGGTGTGCTTTCCTTTCTGTGAAAGGATCTATTACCTCATCAAAGTTCGTCAAAAGTTTTGCTACACAAAAAACGAAATATTGTCTAATGCTGTAAAGGCTGTTAATACGAAGCTTACCCAAGACTGGTGTGGTTTCTCAATGCGATTATGTCTATTATGTCACCGTCTGCTAGATAAAACAAAATAAGCCTTTCTAATAATGCAGAAGTAATACACACCAAATGAATGAGACTGTTTTGAAACAAATGGTCACTTTTAAGACACGACATAGTACAATTCACGAAATACGAATATCAGATGCCTATTAGGCCTACTACAAGCAAAAATCTTTATGTTAGGAAATAGTTTCACATTTTATTCATAAGCTCCAGCTTCTCAAGCACAAGATCGAAAAGTAGTAATACGAAATTTTTATATAAATTTGGAATTGTCACGTTCTTCTACAATTTGTATGATGTCCCCGTTTCATCTCCTTCCTCGTTCTAACAAACAATATTGTCATCCGTAATTCTGTAACTATTCTTTCCAGTGTCAAAACTTATCCTCCTTTTAACTTCACTAACCCTGCCACAATCACCGGTTTAGTTATCTAGTGTTAATTCTCCAGTTAGGCATTATTACGTGTTCTTACAATGCATTTACCACGCTATTCCCAGAATAGAACTTAATGCCTGCTAGTTGGGGACTGTACAACTGGCCCTTACTAGTGTAGCGGTCTGGCTACAAACTTTGTCAAAATTTCATTTTCTTGGATACACCGAGAAGATAACACGTAATCTTTCTTACCTGTTATGGCTGTTAGTCACTTATTTCCACTCTGGTAGTTTGAATCCGTGGTTTTTGCTAGTATTTATAACAACACTGATCATTCGCAGACCCAGTCAACCACATAAACAGTGACTGGCATTCACCCGTTAGGCTTTATTACTCTCAGCTCGCATTGCCTCTTGCCTTTTGTCTGCAGAAAAGTTTACTTCTAGATGCGACGGGGATTCCCCTGGCAAAGACATCACATACACTGCGCACGCATTCAAATCTCAACTTATGATTCATTCATTCAGAAATCAACTTAGAATGTATTCAAAAATGTTTAAAAACTAATAGGGATGAGTTTCAAAAAAATCATATGAATAAGCAATAGACCAATGTGCGCAGGACACTAGGCACTTTGTGAAACAAAGTTTCCTAAACACCCTTTACTCTGCAGGCTTTCAAAAGTGAGAACAATACTGGGATCATTGCATACTTGACCAAGTATAGTTTTCTGATTTTTATAATGAAATTCTTGCATATTTTGGACAACAGCTCATATAGGCTACTATATTCTGTCTTTTAATGTTTCTAGCAGACATCAGATTTATACTCAGTTATGTTTGTTTATTCATATTCTGCTTTTAAGCATATCTCTCTACACAGCAATACAATACTGTGTTTTCAGCACTACCAGTTTTATCATTACCTGAAATGCTTTCCATTTTCTTGAGAATCTTCGTACAGTCTGAAGCCTGATTCCATTTTTCAATATATTGGCAAATGTCTTTGGAAATCTCAGACTTCACCAAAGACACCTAAACCATGCAATCTGTTTCTAGTTTCTTCTAAAAACATGTGAGCATAAGCACTTTAACTGCCCTAATATTGTCAGCTTTAAAACTCCATCCCTCCATTTGTAGAATGTTTCTCTTGATACGTTCACTTGTAGAATTTGCCTGCTATATTTAACTCATGCAAGAAATTTCCCAAAAGAATACTTCCTGTATTACAATCACAATCTCACTTTCACCCTACTTGACTAAAATTAGCACACTTAATTGGGTGTGCAGAAATAAATGACTACCACATACCATGAAATGACTTGTTAAACAAGAACACATTGGTTAAAAAATGAGATTAGGCATAAGAACACTCACCACAATTTCATATTCAAGAATCTTAGAAAATTTTCGTTTTCTTCTATGGACATGGCGAGGACATGATAGGGTTGTGAGGTACAGGGTAGGGGGATTGTGCTGTGTGTAGGGGAGAAAACCACAAGAATGACAGAAGGGCAACAAACACTAAAATGGACAAAATCAGACAAGAAAACCACGGAGACAACAAAAAACATGTAGAAGAGATCAAAGCAAGAGAGCAAATAACCATGTCTGGCTGACCATGAGAATAAAAAGGAGAAGCCAGCCACTACAACACATTAAAACCTCCACCCTAAAAGCACTAGGGTGAAGGACACAGAGGGGAAAAAGGACATGCACTAAAACATAGGTCAAATTATAAAACTCACCCTCATGAATAAAACGTAAAACTAAAGCTGCTGTTGAGGCATTGTCATCCAACACTGAATGTAGGGTGCTGGGAAAGTTAAAAGTCTGCCACAGAGCAGCTAAAAGTGGTCAGTCCAGCAAGAGGTGGACAACTGTCATTTGTAAGCCACAGCGACACCGAGGTGGGTCCTCGTGACGGAGGCAGTAACCATGTGTTAGCACGTATGGCCAATGCGGAGCTGGCAGTGGACAACTGATTCCCTGTGAGAGTACCGCATGGAAGACTTCCACACATTCGTAGTCTCCTTAATGACAAGTAGTTTGTTGTGCATACTGTTATGCCATTCGGTCTCCAAAGCCGAAAAACCCTGTGGTGTAAGACAGAACGCATGTCAATTTCGGAGATGCCCACCTCCAGAAGCGGTTTCCGCGTAGCCTGTTTGACCAGCCTGTCAGCAAGTTCATTGCCTGGGATTCCAACATGTCCTGGGGTCCACACAAAACACCACTGAATGACAGGTTCATTCCAGGGCATAGATGGACTTCTGTATGGACGCTACCAAAGCACGATGAGGATAGCACCGGTCAACAGCTTTAAGGCCACTGAAGGAGTCAGTACACGGGAGAAATGACTTGCATGGGCATGGGTGGATGTGCTCAAGAGCACGAGATATGGCTACCAGCTCTGCAGTGAAAACACTGCAGCCATCTGGCAAAGAGCACTGTTCAATATGTCCTCCATGAACATATGCAAAGCCTACATGACCGTCAGCCATCACGCCATCGGTGTAAACTACTTCATGGCTCCGGTACATGTCGAGAACCGAAAGGAAGTGATAACGGAGAGCCGCAGGGTTAGAGAAGCATGGTTAACTGAGTCCTTAGGGCCATGCGAAAGGTCCAGAAGAATCTGCGGCCTAGGTGTGCACCATGGAGGTGTATCTGAATGGACCTAGAGGAGAGGTGGTAAAGGGAAGGACTCCAGTTCCGACAGAAGGGACCGGACACAAACCGCAATCATAAGCCCTGACTTGGGCCGCTGGTGCGGTAGATGAACCGCTGTAATCAGGAAAAGGAGACACTAATTTGGATGCGGAGGAGAACTATCAATATGTGCAATGTAACTCACGAGCAGTTGTGCACGCCTAACTTTCAATGGTGGGATTCCGGCCTCCATCAGGACAATGGTTACTGAACTGATTTGCTAGGTGAACGCCACTGTGGTCGAGTAAATGCAATACTGACGGCGCCGCTGAACCGTAAACCAGACTCCATAGTCAAGGCGGGATTGAACAAGGCCTCTGTAGAGCTACAGCAGCTTAGAGCGATCTGCACCACAGCTGGTGTTGCTCAGGCAGCAGACAGCATTGAGGTGCTGCCAGCACTTCCACTTAAGCTGCTGAATGTGAGGTAGCCAAGCAAAGTGCTCAGAAATAGTGTTTGTGTTGGCAGATAACACACCATTGATGTTAATGCCAGGGATACCTGTGTGTCTGGTACCCAAAAAGACATCCAATCTTCATCCAGACATTGGAAGGTGATGTATGGCACCCAATGGTCGACACATATCTGTCCCAACAGTCCTGTTTCCATCATTTTATAAGCTGGTGAACACGGGCACGCGGGCATGAAGGCACTTAAAGGCTATTAGGTACTCTAGGGAAGGGTGCCACTTGTGTTGCTGTAGAGCTCGCTGACTCTGTTTAATTGCCTTGGCGACTTCTGGCGACCACCGAGGCTTCCCAGACTGCCTTATTTAAAGCCCACCTGCAAACCGGAAGATTAGTGGCGAATATGTGCCACGCATAGATCATGTTGTGACAGTAAATTTTTGACCTCCCTACCTCGGCCAGTAAACATGGTGTTATCCCACAAGGGGTTGTGTGTGTTAAAATCTCCCAAAAGTAGGAAAGGTTTACAGAGTTGATCAGTCAGTGCAGCCAATGCGTTCAGGTGTACTGCACCATCTGGGGAAAGATATACAATGCGAACAGTTATTCTCTGTGTGGTCCTTATCCTGACAGCCACAGTTTCAAGAGGAGTTTGAAGGGGCACAGCTTCACTACATACTGAGTTCAGGACACAGATGAAAACCACCTGACACTATATTATAGTAGCTACAGTCCCTTATAGCCTCAGAGAGCAGGGGTCACATTGCCGGAAACCAGGTTTTCTGGAGGGCAATGCAGAAAGCAGGTGTAGAGCTTAACAGTTGCCATAGGTCAGCCACATGGGGGGAAAAACTGCCGCAATTCCACTGGAGGATTACGTGATCATAAGACTGGGAAGGCATGAAACACTCAATGAGGCAGTCTACGCCTCAGCGTCACCTGCTGCCACCAGATGAGTACCCTGTCTGATTGACATTCATTGTGTCTGAGGGCCCAGCGAAATCTAGGTCCTCAGCGGAGGCCAGAATCTCCACCTCATCCTCAGACACAGATCCTGTAGGTAGTGGTGGTGTGGGTGCCACCGCAGTGCCTTGGTTTTTGGGGGTCTTTTTCTTTTTAGGTTTCTCCTGCTGCTCCTTAGGTTTGTCTGGCTGGGAGGGCTTCACTGATTCAGTCCCAGGGACTGAGGAGGACCGTGAAAGCCCTACGACCAGCTACCTGTGATTTCTTCAGTGACTGGCAGGTGTCAACTTTGAACTTTGCCACTGGTAGGAACCTGGGAAGGGAGTGACCAAGGGATCCCAACTGACGTCACCGATGGGGGAGACCGGGGGGAGGGGGGGTGTAGATTATGCAGGAGCAACAGCGACAGGTTGAGTCTGATGGCTCTGAGAAGCAACTGTATGTGGTGGAACGGAAGATGGTAGAACCGTTGTCGTAGTGGCAGTGTAGGTTGACGTCATATGTTCAGGATGATGTCTCTCATGGTGTCTCTTAGCCTCAGTGCAGGTCAGTACAGGATCTTGTATTCCATCATTTTTCTTTCTTTCTGGAGAATCCTGCAGTCTAGCAAGCTAGGTGGATGGTGCTCTCCGCAGTTGACCCAGATGGGAGGCGGGGCATACTTAGTATTGGGATGTGAAGGACATCCACAATCCCAACAGGTGACGCTGGAAGTACAGCAGGAAGACATATGGCTGAACTTCCAGCACTTTAAGCTGGAAGGTTACATGGCTTTATGTCGAAGTGGTAGACCATCACCAACACGTTCTCGGCTAATGTGTCACCCTCAAAGGCCAAAATGAAGGTACCAGTGGCAACCTGATTCTGATTATCCTTCAGACCCCATTGGATGCGCCAGACATAATACACACCTTACCACTTTAAATAAGTGCACAGCTCATCATCAAACTGCAAAAATAGGTCCCTGCGAAATATGATACACTGGACCATATTTCAGCTCTTATGGGGCGTGATGGAAACAGAAACATTCCCCTGCATTCAAAGGTGAGCAGTGCCCATTACTAGGCAGAGAATGCCGTTTTGATCAAGAGCGACCCTGACCACATTTTGGACAAGCCCTCCACCTCCCCAAACTTGTCCCTAAATGTTACACAAAAAACTGAGGTTTCACTGACAAGAAAGATTCCCATCAACTCTCGTACATACGAGGTACAAGGGTTTGCTTCCATCCTTAGCCTGGCATTCCCCCTCCCCCCCCCCCCCCCCATGGTGTGGCCAGTGGAGGGGGGGAGACGATTTCTGGTCATATTTATTAGCTTCTGGTCATATTTATTAGCATTGAAGTTAGGCCTTCACAGCTTAGAGACTGCTGGTGTTTGACCACCAGCAAGAGATGACGTATTATGCTTCATGGTGTGTCATCTGCCCTGATGTCACCCATTCCAAACCAGGGACCTCCCCACGAGCACCACCCAGCTGCAGCAACAGCCACCTGGCAGGATGGCCATTGCCAGGAGTCCCAATGCCCCAGGGTGATGGGCATCTACACCTTGGCATACGTGGGGAGTTAATGGTGCAGGCATCAGCAGAGCAATCCCTGTGTGATCAGGGAGCTACAACCAACAGGGTATGTGATGGCCCCACCACAACAGACTGGCTACCGTGCTGGATATCAGGTGCAAAAAAGCTAAGAAGTCCATGTCGTCAACAGGCAGAAAGTGATACTGCACAGAGGGTGGAGGAAAGCTATTTGGGAAAATTTTGAAAAATGGAGCCGAAACCCTACAGGGCCCCATAACAAAGGCGGAAACATGTGAGACTCCTTTTAGTCACCTCTTTCAACAGGCAGGAATACCTGCGGCCTATTCTAACACCTGCACTGACAGGGGTTGTGGGGGGGGGGGGGGGGGGGGAAGGGGGGGTGCCAGATAGAGATTGTTGCTGACAGCAGACGCAATTATTTCAGTCAGGCCTTAATAAATTACCGGATTTACTGGTTAAAAATTCACTTTGTCACGGGTGAAAAAACGCTTTTTCCCTTATCAATCCTTTGAATGGTTATGGTTTTATACACGGGGTGTAGAATTTCGCGGCACTTTAGAGAACGAAACTCAAGGAAAAAATACACGTTTTTTAAATGTCTTTGATGTGCGGCAACATGTACGCTGCTGTGTATTTTCGTATTACTAAAGTATACACTGTAATTCCACCAAACACCTCATGTTACTTTCCGAGTCATTGAAATCTTTTGCAATGCACTTTTGTAAGCCAGTCATAGCTCATGTCACGTGATCTCGCCAGCAGATGACAGCGGATATTCAGAGCATAGGGCACATGATGTAGTCAGCCAATAGCAACATCGCTGTTAAGTAGCACGTACTCACAAACTGGGAAAGTTAATAGCTTAAATTAATATACAAGAAAAGAAAAGCTTTCACATATAATGTTGATATTTTTTGCGTGTGTTACACTTTAAGATACATCACACAAATGCGCCAGTAAAATTTTTAATAATGACAAATGTCTGATCTTCAGGGTTCGAAATTCTTCTAAATGGCTCGTCATCAAAGAGTTGATTTTTAAATGAGAGAAACGCTCTGTGATTTAAGAAAATCATGGTACATTCTCGCACATAGTTCAACTTACGTTAAAAGATATTTACTTTGAAAGTAACGCTTTTCAAACCACTATTCGCAATATTTTCCCGCGACCTGTTAGAAATAGGTTCGTTCCAGCAGTTGTCAGTGAGCGCAAAAACAGGCGACACCGCGCTTGCGCAGCTATCATGACGTAGGAAACCCGTATGTAAGTACTTGTAAAACATTGAAAGATCACACGTTATTTCATAAAATAAAGAAGAAATCAGTGGATACTCCACGAGCATCGGAATTTCGTAAACCTTACTAAGATGTGCACATTTAAAGTGCATACTTAAAGTGCACATTCGTATGTCCAGATTCCCAATGAAGTAGACCTCGACCTGATATTAAGCTTTTCAGTGTGGTAACCAGGATGTAAATTTTCTTGGAGCACCAGTACTGTATTATATTATGTTTGGTTCTTTATTATGGCGTAATGCCATACGTGCCAGAAGATGAAAACGTGCAGTTGAAATGCAGCGAACAGCTGAAACTAGACAGTACTGTGGAATTCAACATTTTGTTTCAAATACATTGACTGGCTCTGCGGAAAAAGTTAATAAAAGTCAAATTTCTTTAGCAAACAGACAAAAATAACTTCATTGTTCCGCAAGGCAATGAATGCTTGAATGTCAGAAAGGTGGAAATAAAATCTGAAACTAATGACGTATTTTAGCCTTCCGTAATTAAGTGAATGTATTTTAATTCACTTGATAGCTCCCGGCCACAGATATCCGTTCTGTTTTCGTTTGACGTGAGAGAAAACGAAGGGGAAACACCAAAATCACTAAATGTAAACACGGGTCACGTGGAGACTAACCACTGTAACTCAGTCTGTTCTGCGCATCAGCCCCGGATCTACGATATTTGTGAACTATACTAATACAATACCGATTCTAAAAAAAATTGATGTTTCAAAAATGTTCATCTTAGCGCACAACTTTCTGAAAAGTCTGAAACATAAAACGTGTGTTCGAGGAAATGTAAGGCATATTATTTGGTCTGAAGTGTGCCAAAGAGCAGTGCCACGCCTCTTCACAAAGCATTCTTCTACCGCAAGTCACTGTATTTCGCTCTGTGGAATTGAAACGTGCATATTTCGTCATGGAAGCCATCAAACTATATTCAGGACAGTGGAAATTGAAATGGCATGTGGTGCCTCTCCTCCTTCCATTCGGACTGTTTGACAGCCAGCCCCTCTTTAAAAAAAGAAAAAAATCTCGCCATTAATAGCGGATGGGATTATTTGTAACGAGAGAACAAGAACTCTTCAGAAAATCTGCACTCTTTATTGCCTATTAGCTAATAACTTGCTATTTTGTGCGACAAAAAATTAAATATAGGATACGTTAAACCGATAAAGACAAGAGACAAGCATGAAAGTACGCATTTCTTCAATCCATAGCTCCTAGCATTATTTTCTCTCTAATCTTGCTACAGCCTTACATGGTGTGCTTTCTTTTCTGCGAAAGTATCCATTACGTCAACAAAGTTCGTCAAACGTTTTGCTACATGAAAAACCGAAATTTCATTATCTAATACTAAAAAAAACTGTTGACACAATTAATATCCAAGACTGGTGTGGTTTCTCGATCTGATTAAGTCTCTTTTGTCACTGCCTGATAGATAAAACAAAATAGGCCTTTCTAACATTGCAGAAATTTTGTAACACATACCAAATAAACGAGACTGATTTGGCATAAATGTCCATTTTTACAACACGACAGAATATAATTCACGAAGTACCAATATCAAATGCCTATTAGGCCTACTAGAAGCAAAAAGCTTTATGTTAGGAATAAGTGTCACACTTCATTTCATTCATACGCACCAGTTTATCAAGCATGAGATCGAAAAGTAGTATTACTTAATTTTTATATAAATTTGGAATCGTCTTATTCTTCCATTATTCGTGTGATGTCCCCGTTTCTTCTCCCTCCTCATTCTAGCAAAGTCTTGTCATCACTAATTCTGTAGCTACTCCTGCCATTGTCAAAATTATCTTCACTAACACTGCCAGAATCACAGGTTTAGTTATCCCGCAATTGTTTTCCTGTTAGGCGTTATTACGTGTTCGTACAACACGTTTTCCGCGTCACTTCCAGAACAGAAGTTAAGGAATTTGTCAAAATTTCATTTTCTTGCATACACCGAGAAGATAATACGTAATCTTTCTCACCTGTTATCCCTGTTAGTCGTTTATTTGCAGTCTGGTAGTCTGAATCTATGGATTTCGCTAGCAATTTTAACAATGGTGATCATTCGCAAACCCAATCAATCACATAATCAGACAGCGATTGTCATTCATCCGTTCAGCTTTACTCCGCTCAGCTTGTACAGTCCCGTCCCCTTTTGTCTGCAGAAGGTTTATTTCTAGGTGCGACGACGATTCTCCTGACAGGCATCACGTACACTATGCACGCATTCAAAAATGAACTTATGATTCATTCAGAAATCAACTAAAAATGTGTTCAAAAACCAATAGGGAAGCGTTTGAAAATCATATGAATAATCGATAAGCAAACGTGCGCTGGATGCTAGGCGCTTTGTGAAACAAGTTGTTTTTTCCTCAAAGAATATGAATTTGGCGCCCCCTTTTCTCGGTAGCATCTAGCTGTTTGCTGCGACTGCTTGCACAGCCAACGGCCACATTCCTGTAGCCAGAAGCGGGAGAATCTACTACTCAAACGATACTCAACAGCGCATGCGCACGAGGCCGCTCGTAACTGTTAAAAAGAATCTAATGTAAACAGTTGTGACTTCACGCTCATCGGAGGCAATTTGTTGTTATGAAGCATTGCATAGTCTTTCTAAAGCCTTAGACACATTTTGCCGTTGGCAGACGCTTGCATGAGCACTGTGTGTCGTTGTTGTATATGGCGCATTTCCTTTGCAATTTATTTTGTTTTTTCCCACGTTTATGTTTTATTGTTGAAGTATTATTCTACAGTAGTATCCTTTGTTAGAGTGTCGGTTCTTACCAGTCAAAATTACAAAAATTTAACTGAAAACTAAAACAATGAAATATTCCTGGGATTAAAAAAAAATCCTTTCCCGGTTTTCTCCCCGATGAAAAAATTCCCACGTTTTCCGCATCTCCCGGCTGACCCGGATCGTGCACACCCTGGCTTTCTAGTTTTGAAAAAAGACTGTCCAAAAACTGAATATTTCTAGGAGTCTCTCATTGTACCCGTATGCAACTCCATGTCCCCTTCATGTGGTGAGTAGCAATTTATCCTTTCTACGTTGCTGATATTCCATCCTGGCTCTCAGTAGCAGTAGCAAAATAAGAATCAAGAGAGGTTGAGTAACAGAAAATAGAGGGAGTGGACCATCTACAATGATTGTTGACTAGTCTCTCTCTTTGTGTTTTCTTCTATGTTGAGGATAAATATTGTGTCATTTCGGGACTTTCAGCCCAAATTTCCCACCGAGGCATTATTCTTTAGTTGTTGACCTACTTTACTTACTTTAATATTAAAATCCTTCGTTATCATTTATCAGCTTCTGAAATCTTTAATAATACTAAAACTGAAATAGATTGTATTTCACTAAACACTGAATAAACTGTACAGAATGTGACAGACATTTGAACTGCAAGTCTTCTAAGAATCAACAGACACAAAGCAAAAATAGAAACAAAGCTAGAGGGGGAAAAGTCATCAGAAACGAGGTCAGAAGTATGATGATTAATTTAATTACAAGGAGGTATGCCAGGTTAAGCAACAAGTTTAGCATTTCGCGAAATTTAGGTTATACTATCATAAAATGAAGAGGTAATTATTTAACAAAAGTAATTACAGAAACAACAAAATACTGGGTGTATCAAAAAGAGTCATCCGATTTTAAAAATCATAACAATTATGTTATTTGAGATAGGTACATTAACACTGTACCAGTACTCTTGGAAAGAGCATACACTAGTTTTACATGGTTCCTTCTAGGCAGCAGTGGTGTGGGCCCACTTCAATTCAAGTAAAATGGTGTCAGGACAAGAGAATCCATTTTGTGTTTTACATTTTGCGCAGTGCAGGTCTGTAATAACTGTTCAGCGTGACTTTTGTAACAGGTATGGTGTGGATCCTCCTCCAGCACAGAGCATTAAGACAATGGCATGAAACAGGTTGTTTGTATGACATCAAATGCATCCACCATAGTTTCACAGGGAGTCCACAGAAATCCATTTGCCATGCAGCTCAACATGCCCCTGATGTTCATCTGGTGTGCGTGTGTTGTATCTACGTTTACACATGAAACCATACAAAATTGAGCTAGTGCAAGCTCTTCGTGAAGGTGACAATGTGAGGAGTTCGGGCAAGATGAAGTTCCACACTTAGTGTTTAGGTGAGGCAACAGTCCATTTAATTGGAAAGATGAACCATCATAACAGAATGTGGGCGCAGAACCACATGAAGTTGCACAACATGAGAAGGACTCACCAAAATTTAATGTTTTGTGGAGTTTTGCAGGAAAAGGTGTATGGTCCATTTTTCTTTGCCAAGAACACTGTTAAAGGAAGCACATATCTCGATATGCATGAGAACTTTCTTTTCACAAAGGTGGAGACTGATTAGAACAATTTCATTTATCAACAGGATGGGGCACCACCACATTGTCACCTGGAAGTGTGGGAACTTTTAAATCAAAGTATTACTGAACGATGGATTGGTCAGCCCTACATTACTGGCCTCCACGGTTACTGGACCTGACCGTACATGATTATTTCTTATCTTTATGTGCCTCCATTACCAAAAATGAATGAACTGAGACATCGCATAACCGCAGCTGTGGAAGTTTTCACTCAAGACATTCTCACTGCAGCGTGAGAACAAGCTGAATACCGCATTGACATATGACATGCATCTTAAGGGGGGTGTACTGAACACCTAAAAAAAACCTTTTTGAGTTTCCCATTCATCAAAAAACAAAGTTCAATATATATGTTTATCAGTTTCAGAAATTTAGGCGTGCCAAATTTGGTTGATTTTTTTTTTATACACCCCGTATGTTGCATGAATAAGAGAGCAAAAGAAAAATCCTCACACACTCATTAGTCCTGCCTGGATTAATTCACTATGTGATACCCACCTACAGTAATGCCACAGTTACTCTTTGTGAGAAACTATGCAACTTTGTGGCCAAGGACCATAGACAATCCAACTGTCTCTTGTTTCCCCAGGTCCAAGTTCCCTCTGCGTATTCCTCTCAAATGGGACTTAACAGAAACATGAAGGATGACTTCTGAGATGACCTTCAGATGGAAATATTTACCAATCGCAAGAAGAACTTAACGACCATCAAGGCCCACATGATTATCATAGCCATTTAAACTGTATTTAAATCATAGTGATGATGAGGAGAACAAACCTAGATTTTGATGCAATGTAGTTTTCAGAATTTCTCTTGACACCAACTACAGAGTGATTTTCTTCATCATAAAAATGATTAACTGCTTGTAATTAATATCAAAGTTATTCCATCACACAGACTTAACCCACAACACAAGGTGACAGTCCTCAGATTAAAAAAGAGGTAAACATTCCGAGATCAAATGGTGGAAACCAAGAGCCCACAACACAGCTGTGTAGTAAAACTGCATTTTTACCTATTAGCATAACCTCAAGCTTGGGTAATTACCTGGGTGATATTTATGAGATAGTTTTACAACTACAGCCACACAAACTTTTGGCATCACGAAATTAGGGTGCCCACTTACTGAAATGCAAACTTTATCATGGGGAAATCACCCGAAGAAGAAAGTACAAGGCAAGAAGGCAGTCTTTAATATATAGTCAATATGGTAGAAAAAAATATAAGGACTATGATATCAAAATATAAGCAAAGGAGCTGTGGTGGAAGCAAAGAGAGGGCACTATTGGCTACAATGTGTTTATTTACAAGTACCAAGTAGAGCATTAAGCAGAGTATGCCAACGTGCCAAGACTCTTTAAGGGCAAGGCTGGCAACTGATTCCAGTACAAGCAAAATATACTGCAAATGTCGAAAGCTTATTTTAGTGAGCCTTTCAGTATTGAATTTCTTCACTTGACCCACACAGTTTTATGGACTGCAAATATTCAGATGGTTATGAAATCTGTCACGAAATCTCCTGAGTATACTGCGGGGGAAACAGGCCACTGCAGAGGTGGCCTGTTTGAAATCCAAGGTTAAGAGTTTTCTACGTAAACAAGCAAAACTTCTAATAATGAATAAATGGTAACTATTTGGTCAAATGTCAATCGCACAGCTACAAATTTCATTTGCTATAGCCAGATCTCATATTTGGACTCAAAATGTACAGTAACTTTGACCTCTGATGAATTGGTAATACCAAACTTAATATCCTGCAATCAAAGCTAGATAAACCTAATGAGGACTTGCAGTTTCAGTATGCCATAGCCATATCTCTTATTACTCGTTGTTCACTTTTGACTAACAGAAATGTTTCCTGGTTAGATGCACTATTCACCTTAAAAGCAATTTCAACAAAAACCACAACTTTTATACAGAGGCACCTGAACTGCTTGTCGTTAATTATGTGTGTCACATTCTTCAGTTGTTGCCTTGGGCTTGTTGACTATGTGCTTCATAATTTTTTGTCGGTGGGTGCCACTATCCCACTTTTTTCATCAGTCCAGTATCTTCACTATCTTTACAATGATAAGAGTTTCTTCTTATTCGGGCATTCCTTGTTCATGTTAGCAGCACTGAGTGTCTAAATACCTCTTGTGGTGTTTTGCCTTTAGCGTTCTCATTACATGTCATGGTAAACTGATTTTACTCTGTTTCATTTTACTCACACTTTGTTATGACAACCAAACACATTCCCCCACCCCTCCCAATACCCCGTTTAAAGACTCATCTTGTGTTTAAAAGTCTTAAGTGGGCAAAGATAACACGTAGGCTAGGAGTTATAGTATCCAGGACATAAGCCTACCCAGCAAGGAGCAGGTGCACCTCTTGACTTCCAGAAAAGGAAATTATAGTTTAAAAACCAACTTGCATACTGTCTTGCAACGCTCACATAAATATCAATTCAAGTCAGTTAAAAGGAACTTGTAATGACTACTAGAGTCATTTGTCATGAAATCTCAAGCTGACCCTCACCTTGGAACTAAAAATACCGTACGCTTTCTAAAAGCTTCCAGTAGAATTTTGCCTTTGATAGACTGATTCTCCGAGTTAGCCAATGTCAGAAACTACTAAAACTGAATAAATAAAGAACTTGCATGTAGATAAAAATGTTCTGTCTAACAGATAAGTACTGTGTGCAAATGTCATCCAAACTACACTGTCTCAGTACACCGTAGGTAATAAGTACCTATTATTAAGTGGTAGCATAAGCGAGGGTAGTGATTTTAATTTACATACTTTTTTCAATAGTTTTATGTATTGTTTTGTACAACTATGTTTTCTCCACTCTTATCCCACACCCCTCTCCCTCCCGCCCAGTTAATATTTTTTATTCGCTCTCATTTCTCTTGGTCTGCTTGTTAAGATCTGTCAATATGTTCTGTGAAAAAAATGGTACTGGTTTGGAAGAGTACGGTGTTGGAGATGAGGGTCAGCTGCTAATTAGATTTTTCCTTAATTACGGATTTATGTATTACAAAGAGATCTAAACTGCAGGAAGATAAAATAACAAGGCACAATTTTATAGTCGCGTAACATTGAATTGCTTCGATTTGATTAGTTCTGCTGCAGCAACCACTTCATTGACGCCGAAATTTTATCATACGATAATTGCTGCTGTTAATTGGCTGTTTATGTACAGCAGTGCTTTTCTGACATGTAAAATATGACATTCATCGGCATGTTATTTAAATATACTCCGAGCTGTTGATCCAAAACTTCCCCCAGTATTAGGTGAATATTCGAAGGAGACTCTCCGAAAGAGGTTCGCTATTGCCCTACTAATTCTTAACTTCACTCTCATCAATAATTAGCTAGATAACACACACGTAAATGGAATACTGGTGCTTGAAAAGTGTGAAGGATCCCACTTCAAAGAGTTGATGTGCCATATTCGTTGTTTGTTGCTGTGAGCGTAACAGGTTATTTAAGTTGTATTTAAGCACGTATTTGGTAATTTAGACTTTTATCCTCCAGAAAATTCGCTATTTTAATGGAATTGCATATAAAAGTATCTGACAAACGCCGTCTCTTTTGGAACTATATGTTGCACGCAAATGTCCGTCATTATGACAACGCCAGACAATACCTTTGCTGGTATGGGAAACACGCATATTAATCGCCGTAGATTCAAAATTTGAGGCATAATTTCTTTTGCTACTAATGCCTTAACTTAAGGATTTTTTCAAATTATGTTGTAAAAGATAATGTATTTTTTATTAATGAAAAAAATCCCATAATGAAAGACATTACATACACACAAAGATGGCTTTCAAAGCTAAAAACAATCATTTGCAAACTCCTGAGTATTCTCGCACTCTTGTACTTAGACTAAAATATCCTGAAACTTCATTTATTTAAATTTCTGTATAGCTATGAAGTCTAACCATGTATTTCACAAGGTTTCCTGAGAACATAAATCTTTGAGGAGCTGACTAGAACCAATGGCTGTTTTCATCCCCGTACCTCTGGCGAGCCCTTGTCGCGCAACTGAGGAATTATTGTCACTTTCACTCTCTCGTGAAGTAACATCACATTCTTCTTCACATTGAGCTGCTAAATTCAGTGTCAATTCAGGATAATTATAGTATTCTTTTATTTAAGCATTGCCTACCAATAAGAGAGAGAACGTAACACGACCTAGTGGCAGTCACCTCAACGAAAACACGACAGCTAACAAGCTACAAATGTGGTATCAGATACACTCTAGCGGCCGAACACGTTAACTATCAGTGATGAAACAGTTATAGGTAGGGTTTTAATTTTTCGAAGGTCGCTTCTTAAGTTGCCCGAGTATACTCGGGATTTTAAGTTTCTGTCAAAATAATAATAAAAAGATAATTCTGGGTTGTATGTTATTCTTCGTGCAGTGGAATAAAACAGCAGTAAAATTGAGACAGCGTGGTAATTTCCTGCAATGCAGGAGAGACAGCATACGAGAGACATATTGCCGGCAATCTCGGGTATCAATGTCACCTGAAACCCGTCGCAAGTGCAGCTAAGAACTTGTATGCAGAAACAGTGGGCGGCGGCAGTTGTAAAAAAGTTTGAATTTACTAAATTTGGTTTTTAACCATTTTCGTGGGAATGATACAGGAAAAAATAGATTTTCGTTAAAGACAAGTATGCTGTGTACTACTTCCCAGTTTAAATTTCCTACGTATATGTAAAGTCGTTTTTCTTTTTTCATGTTGGCCACTTAAGATGCACATTTAAACTTCGTAATCGGCTTAATGATTTCTGCCTCCCGCATTCACTACAGTTTGTTTCAAGTCCTCTTTTCACTTCTAAGTGTTGTTTTAAAAACCGCATGAGCAACAGCATATGGGATTGCGGCTGCTGGTTCCCACCGTTCTCTCTCTCTCTCTCTCTCTCTCTCTCTCTCTCTCTCTCTCTCTCTCTCTCTCTCTCTCTCTCTGTGTGTGTGTGTGTGTGTGTGTGTGTGTGTGTGTGTGTGTGTGTGTGTGTGTGTGTGGCGGACTTGAGTACTGGTAGAGGTATAGTTCTAGAATAATTAGGCCATAAAATTTAAATGCACGTCTCCACTTCATAGGCCCCTCAGACAACCGGTAACAATTTACGAGACTACCTCATTCTGGTTAGGCACCAGAAATTGTAACTTAGGGTCACGTTGTTTCTTGAATACCTCAAAAATCACCAACTGGACTCCTGTCTATTGTGATTATTAACTGGCCAAGTATTTGTTTCTACGAAATCTCAAAATGCTGATTACTGCAGAATCAGAGTATCAGTGGTATCTTTGTATGCCTTCTTACTGTTAACAACTCCAGCTTTGAACTCACTTTTCGGAATGTTGCGTGTCCCTGAATAACGTAAAACAAGATGTTTATTCCGCCGTTACATACTGGTAGTTAAATGATACCGGTGGTGTACTTAACCTCCTGCTACAATGCGGAATATCAGGACGCAAGTTACAAGGGCATGTCCTGTACAACACTTTGCTTCTTATGAATCAGGTTCATTTGGTTTACATACAGGAACGCATTATCGCTGTTGCCTGTGCAAACGAAAACATCGATTGTATGCGATGAAAACCTTATAACTTCGTCTGCCTGAAAACTCAAGTTCAGTAACCAGTAGATCCATAATCCGATATTTAAAAGGGCATGATTTCTCAAATCTTTCAGTAACTGGGTTTCTATTACACAGTTACACTTGTAGCAACTTTCTGTATCACTTTATATAATTTTTTAAGAAATATTTTCTTCACCCGCAAAATTAAAAAAAAAATCTGAGTTGCAATGTGTCCATTGCCTACTATTTACATGGCGTGTTGGATGCGTCACCACCTTGTCGAAGTGTAATAGACAACCGGGCCGAGGCCAGCCATATTGGCACATTTGAGCATTTTTGAATCTTGTTTCCTTATGGAAGCTGGACTGTATTTTGGAATTTATAGTTATTCAAGCAGTACTTTCCAATCAGAGAACAGAAGTGGAATTGTAACAGTCACAATACACTGGGTTGGTGACTGAGGTGTTGTACCAGTACTCATAAATCAGCCTGACAAATGACTGAACTTATTAAAATTCAAATCAGTTAATATTTATAGGCGGTTTTTTTTTAGGCACAGTTTTTCTGGAGCTATGCGCAGTGCACCTATGTCATGTAATTATCTCTCATGAATTTTACAAAGAGAGATGTGCAAACCTGTAGCAATGCTATTACTAACAATTTTATACCAAGCACATAGATAAGTTAAACTAAAATACTAATCAATGAAAAAGGGTGTATTTTCAAGACTTTTCATACCACCCACCCCCAAACAAAAAAAAAAAAATCGGTGGGACAAAGAAATCTGTAGACACCCCTTAGCAAGTTTAAATCTATAACTGTTACAACACGATAATTATGAGTAAATAAAAAGAATTCAGGTGGGATCCTCTATTCCAGAAAAATCATGAATAAGCTGGCAATCCAAGCAAACTGAGAACTCAAATAAAAATAATTAAAACGATCCTACACACGCATCTATTTATCGGCCGACCGACCAACTTCATGACAGCCTTCACAAATGCAACAAATGGGGCTCTGCTATCATGGCGTCGCCCTATATCTACTTGTTGTTTGTTACATTCGTTGAGGCTGTGTTAGTCGACATGCTGCTTCGTATATCAAAGGCCCAAAACTTATGTCCCATGATAATTTATAACTGCCAGAGCCGAAAAAATGATGAGAGAAAGTTGATGGCAGAGAAATGGCTTCAGCAGACGAATAAATTCACTCACACTGCTTGATCGCCTCAGTTACTACGTAAAATAATTCTTAAAACCTAAAACGTAATTTATGAATTCCAGAGGAATGCGTCATGGTATGTAAACTTCATGCACGGACATTTTTGACATTTGTTTTTTTTTCCCTAAAGTACGGTTGCGTAAAACGCCGCCTCCCAAGCTACCTTTCTGAGGGACTGTTTACTGTATTAGGTTCTCTAATTTTGTTTATGATACTACCACTGTCAGCAAGCAATTGCGAGGCCGCCTTACCAAATGCTTTGTGTTCTCCGCTTTGCCCTGTATCTCAGGAGACTATAAGTAATCAGCGTTCCCTAGCACCAACAGACCATTCTGTCGCAGAATCAAAAATCACGTGAGTACACAACCAACGGCCAGAGTAGTGTAACGCGTCGCCTGAGGAAGCACACACACAGCCGAGCGATGCGCGGAGAAAAGACTACTTCAGCCAGCGCATGCGCACTAAGTCAATACCGTGCTCGTGCGCAGAACGAGATACTACGAACGTGCTAGAAGCTTGTTTATCATTTAACTTTACGTGTATGACTTTCGATTTGTATACGTAGTGCCTTAACTGAGGAAAGTTGACGTGTTCGATTTCACTACATCTTTTGCTTTATTTTAGCATGCCACAAAGAAGACACTAGCAATAATCGGTGAGAATGTCTGATCATAAGAATTAAGCCATTTTTTCCGGCTAGGTGAAACTGACTCCTAAATTAGAGTGTCACTGCAGCGGAACCCTTTCTGTGTCATCGACATCAGCTTGTCAAAACAAGCCACGTCCTTTCTCACGAAGTTATGAAATTCCTGACGATCTTCGGGTGTCAGCTCATCCATTTATTGGGGCTATATGCCCCTGCTGCCTTCTTCCCAACTGGGGTCGAACGCAACTACGTCTGGCTTTTCGTCGTCGTCATGCCCCTCTGTTAATGGTCACGACTATTATCAAGGCAATACCTGCAAAAATGACTGCGTCCTCTATGTGCAAAAACAAAATGCAGTATAGACATAAATCTGGATAAAAGTATGCTTGGGCAAGAAAGTGTCATGATGTAAAATGAGAAAGTCACAGTGGTTGGCACATGGGACTCACATTCAGGAGGACGACAGTTCAATCACGCGTCCGGCCATCCTGGTTTTGGTTTTCCGTGATATCCTTAAATCGCTTCAGGCAAATGCTATCCTTAAATCGCTTCAGGCAAATGCGGTTCTTTTGAAAAGGGCACGGCCGATTTCCTTCCCCATCCTTACCTAATTCAGTGGGACCGATGACCTCGCTGTATGGCCCAAATCGACCGACCGAAAAAGTCACATTTACATCGGAGCGAATACAAACGAATGTGTAACAGTGAGCGGTAATTCTTTCTAGTTTAAACACTATAGTTGAAACTGAATTAGTTGATCCCTTACAGTTGCAGTGGGCTGGCGAGGAAGCTTCGCGGGCCTACTGAGGTAGGTCAATAACGCAGCGGTCAGTGACGCAGCGCTGTTTTGTAAACGTCTCTAAGGCAACGCCACAGTGTTGTCGCAGCCACTGCTGCTTCGCACTAGAAATTTCTCATTCTTGAGGATGTTTAGGAGGAGTTTGTTGTCTTTAGACATTTACTCCACTTAGATGGGTTGAGGTTTGCTGGGACGTTTAGGAATAACTGGGACGGGTGTGCGTACTGGATTCCTATGATCGCCGGTCGGAGACAGGCGGCAGGTCACGTGAATTGACAGGTATGCGTCGGTTAGGGGCCTTTACTTGACTGGCCCTGTCGACGCCTGGGACTGTCAGTCAGCGACTGATGATGGTGATGGGTGTCAGGCGCGGTGAGGAGGGTCTTCTATGTCCTCCTGCCGTCAGGGTGCCTCTTCTTGTTGTCCTTCTTCTTCTTCTTGTGGAATGTGTCTGCTTGTGACACTTTCGGATGTGTCACATCCTCCCAGCTGGCCGCTTCGGCGGTCCTCGCCCCCTTGTTCCTGACTTGCGTTCTCCTCTTCTTCTTCTTGTTGTTCTATTGAGACGAAGAGAGCTTCCCACTGGACAGGCGTGAGAGGAGGGCGGGCGTTATAGGACCTCAGTGTATCCAAGTGAATGGACACTACCTTCTGCAGCTGCGTCTTGGAGAGGGGGCAAGGGGCCTCCTCCATAATGACGATTGTCTGAGCGGCTGCGTCTTGTGTTTCCACCCTCGTGGCTTCCTGTATTACTACGGGTTCCACGGGGGCGGCAGTCTGCGTGTCAGCATCCTTCTTCTGTGCTGGATTGGGCTGGCTGGCCAATGCATCACGGAGACTGTGCATCAGCAGCCGAGCCTCGGCTAGCTCAGCTTGTAGTGTTGCCCTCTCTTCCGCCATTGCGGCTTTGAGGGCAGCAATTTCTTCATCGGCGGCGGCGCGGACCCTGGCGCACGCCTCGCTGACTGCGTCAGATGGTACAGCCACGTCATCGGCCACCAAGGATCCGCCAAAGGCGGGGTATGGCGAGGACACAACGGCCTCGGCTGTCTCCGCTTTCTTGGTGGTCTTGTGTCTCCGTCTAACCTTGTCGCCGCGGCTCCAGTTCTTGATGTAGCTGCAGCTGCGGGAGTTCGCGGCATGAGGGCCGCCGCAATAGGCGCAGCAGCGTGTGTCGTCTTTCTTGGGGCAGTGGCGCGAATCGTGTGCTTGCGCACAACGAAGGCATGCCACTGCATTACGGCAGTACTTGGCAACATGACCAAGTTTTTGGCAGCGATAGCACTGCTCCTTCCGCTCCGCCGTCTTCTTGCGTTCCCCGCCTTCTGATGCACCGAGCACGAGGCCCAGCAATTGCAACAGGGCAGCAGCTTTGCCTCCCTTTCCGCATCGTCCGTACATGCTGGGGAGCTAGCGCTAACATGCAGCGATCAGCTCACCTCCGCAGCCTGAGCGGGAATGTAGACGGATCCTGTTTAATCCTGCAGCCGTTGGCGCTTCGCAGTTCAAAGCTCACAACAGCGCTGCGAGCTGTCGGTGATTCTAAAGCAATCCGCTGTCCGGTTGCGGGCCGGAGGATGCAATGCGAAACGTTTTCCTAGGCGCGGAACGTTCACGTCAGAACGTAAAAAAAAAAAACGAAAGTAGTGTTTTTCGTAATTTGGCAGCTGTACATGATAAAGTGATGCGAGAACTACCTTCTGGCGCCGTTTTTTAATTGAATGAAAATTGTGTGCTATTGAAATAGAGAAATATTTGGACATTTAAGAAAAGTTGATTTTTCACACTACTCAATATTTATCATTCCATATCTCATAAACTATGTCTCGAACAACAACATAATTATATAACAGTCTTCAGTAGTATACGTCACTAACGTCTGCAAACTTTCTGGTCAACTGAGTCAGTAACATAGAAGTAACAAATCAAAGTTTCATTTTTGACGCGGAGCTTTTACGAAAGTAACATCCGAAATTGTAGTAAGCGCCAATTTTTTCTCTCACGTTTTTTGTGGGGGGGGTGAAAGCGAGAAAAAGTTTCAGAAAGGTTTGAATTTAGTTTTACAGTTTGTTTGGAGTTGGTGGATGCTACAATTTCTCCTAGATGAAAGCAGTATTGCGTGGTTCATGACCGCGATGTGCAGGAACGTTTTACTAGCACGGGACGACAGCTGTGAGGAGAAAAAGAAAAAAAAAAAGAGATGCCAAGCGATCATGTAAAGAGCTGTTAATTTTGGTACTCTTAAAGTATATGGAAGTTAGGGAAGAGGAGGATGGCTGTACATTATTGAGAAGAGAACTCAAAAAGGGCAAAGCAGTCAAACAAATGCTCTATCATATCGAAGATCAAGGAGCATATAACATTTTAGTAACAAAACATTTGCTCGACGACGCGGATAAGCGTAAGACATTTTTTTTCTGGCTCATGTCCAATCCGTTTCATTATCTTCTTTCAGTAACTGAAGGCAGGCTGAAAAGTAATCACTGTAACCGAGTGACGAAACCAATTACGCCAGCAGAAAAGCTCGCAGTTACGGATAAATTTCTCATTAACAAGTAAAGTTATTCTAAATTGTCAGACGACATGACGAACTGTCGATTGTTCTATGTACTGTTGGCTACTGTTCCAGTAGAATTAATGCTGATTTGCCGAACTTCTCCTACGTACAACACATGTGTTGACGTTATTGGATCGTATTGGATTACTTTCTTTTCAGACTAATTAAAATGTATGTATGTGTAGTTTTTACAGTTTCCGAACGCATGGGATGGGACTGAGAATGGGACAAAAATATTGATTCTGTAGTGTAAATGGAATATGTTGCGGCAGGAAGAAAGAAATTAAACTATATGACGTAAAATGGGAAGCGTTTTTCACTTATTGTAGGTTGCGAAGTCTGCAGTAATGACATTGTAGTAGTACGTAAGGCCCTGCTCAACACTTGAGATAGAAGAAGGAAGGCAAGATGACCGTGTGCTGCTGCAGTTCTCGTACCGAAATACGAGTTGTTGGTATATACTTGATGTCTTCGATTTATGGTTTCCAAGTCCAAACAATGCTGCAAATTTGTTTTTAGGCTTCGCAGATAAGGTCTGCTCTAAATTTTCTGCCTGTTGCTGCCATGGATTTGAAGAAAAAATCAGTTTCGTCCTCAATTTGTCTGTCAGTCCTCCCGCCTTTCTTTAACGAGTTCCTGTTGTAAACTGTTACTCAGGAGGCTTTTTTTCCTGCGGGTCCATGGACGAGCGTTAGAAGGGCTGTCAGGTTCTCCTCCAAACAAGCAAACTGCGACAGAAGACTCCTGGAGCAAGCAAGCGTTTCCTGCAGGTAGAGCCCGCAGTGTCACTGAGTTGTCCGCAGTCTGGGAAAACGGTCTGCATTGTGCGAGTAGGAAGTGCGTTTTACGCAGCGGGTTGTGGGGAAATTCCCGCAGCTAGGAAAAGCGTTTACACAGTCTCGACTACAGGTGCGCAAGCGCAAACAGCACTCCGTCTTGCGCGGTTCCGTTGGTTGTTGGTTTTTCGCAAACCATCAAAGGACATTCGCGTCTTTCCGCTACGGCGCTAGAAGCACACAAGGGTGTCTCATACAACCTTCTCTACTTTTATTGTTGCTGTTGACATTAGTTGTGTGAGTGTGCGTTGTATGATTTCCGATTCGATTTTGAAGTGTTTACATGCCAACCCAGAAGCGGTATTGGAAAATTGGTTTACGAAATCGTTTTGGAATTCATGTAGCCGAGGTGAGGTTGTTGGGTAGGCCGATAAATCGGAGCATGTATACTGTATTTTAAACAACAAATTTTACAGCATACATAACATTTGACATTCTTCTTCTTTACGATTGTGAAATAAATCTATGGCTGGCTGGCTATCAATTTATGTGTGCGGATTAAACAGCTTGGAGAAATGGAATTAGAACCTTCACATATTCACTCTTCTGTTATTTCAATAGAAAGTTGGGTGATTTAGTATTTTAGTCGGCCAAGTTGGTGCCCCCTTACATATAAATCATAGAGCCACGTTCTACCTCTGTGCCAACAATCCTTATTTCCACAGATGCAAGAACACTGGCGTCCAGTACTTTTAAACGTGTGAAAGTAACTATTTATTCCTTTCGTAGTGCCAATACCGGGTAATCATTCTCTTCACACACTACAGGCAAAATACAGCCTCGCACTTTTTGGGGTGTTGGGAGTGCACGCCTATCATATGGACAGTTTTGTATGTTATGTGTCTGGGAAATTCGACTAATTGGAAATAAATGGGTTTTAGTAAATCTCGATTAAAATTCACTTAATGAAGACGTGTGTAGGTAGATCCACTTGTATTATTAAAAAAAAAAAAACAGTGGCAAGCACACTTAGACATTCTCATGTACACATATTTTGCAGCTTTTTTACTGAGAAGAAAGAAGAACAATTAACGGTCAAATCCACTATGCCGCCATTCCATCCGCCACACAGTTGTGGCACAGGCAAACATATTTCGATACTGCAGAATACTGACCTACGTATGTTTGAACCTTTATTGAACGATACATCACTCCATCCAGCCGAATATTTTTAAAAACAAAGTGTAACCTGAAACTTCCTGGCAGATTAAAACTGTGTGCCGGACCGAGACTCGAACTCGGGACCTTTGCCTTTTGCGGGCAAGTGCTCTACCATCTGAACTACCCAAGCACGGCTCACGGCCCGTCGTCCCAGCCTTAATTCCACCAGTACCTCGTCTCCTCCCTTCCGAACTTCACAGAAGCTCTCCTGCATACCTTGCAGAAATAGCAAGCACACTTCAAAAACGCCTGTGTGTTTACAAGGGAACGAAAATCGATTGTTGAAGTGGTAAACCGGGAGCTGCAAACGGACTTCCAGAATCGATTTTGGAGCGTTTACATGACCAACCACAAACTTTATAGTGCGCGAAAAATGAAGTGACCACTAGATGCGCAATCGGCTGGGAAAGAGTGGGGAGAGCGGTAGTGGGGGGTCGCTCAGAGCGCTGTAGAGGAAATGCGCCGTCATAAACTGCAGCATATACTCACATTTTTTTGGTAAATATCAAGTAAGGTCCTCCACGCCCACGCTTACATGGGACCGCTCAAAAAAATCTACTGTCATCGCAGGTTTCGTTAGCGTCCAAAAAGAATTCCGACGAAAACGTAACGATTTATTTTCGCCTGGCTTGTTAACCATTTGTACCTTCAGAGAAGCGTCATGAGTGGCGAATTTTGAGTAAAAGCTAAACATTTCTCTAGGTACCATGTCAAAATTTGCTTCTTTTGTCAAACACACCTCACTAACATGTGCATACAAAAGTGTGTGAGAATTCTGAAACAGAGGTTTATTATGTTTATTAAGTGAGGAACCGAGGAAAAATAAAGTCTGTAGGTTATGAGAAAGCACATCCTCAGTACAAAATAAACATGTAAAGTATTCACACGTGGTGTTCAAAAACCCATAGCATTTTTCGTTTCATCAGCCACCAATAACACTAAACAATTACATTCTGTCACCGAAAAAGTCTGTAGTTATTGGGATAGCACGGTAGATAATGAAGTTTTACTTAATAACGATATGGTAAAATACTCTCCTCTTTATGTGCTAGCATTTGTCAAAATCTCATTTCGATACCTGAAACCGTTTATGAAACGTGAGTAATGTTGTGGATATTTCACTCTGGTGGCTTTATCGCTGGTGCGGCGCGATCGCAAATGAGTGTGCTACATCGGCTCAATTTGCTTGAGATTGGTGATAGATGGAAACTTAAACCTAAGTCTAGAGAAAAAAAAATCAATATGTTAGCTAAATTTTATACGTAACAACATGTTATGTAATATGCATCAAACACGAAATCATAGCGAACTCTGTTTTTCATTGCACACTTTCCCGAATTTAGCGCAGTAGCGTGCTTTCACGTAGATGTCACAATAACTATGACCATTAACGAAATGACGGTCACATCATCATGAACCTGACATATAAAGCTGTAAGTGAAGCAAAAAATTATTTTTTTGTCGCATAGTTTCTGTAACATCGTTTGATGAAGATTGCACTGTGCGCGCGTCAATTCTGCCATCGCTGACTCTGAAAGGTGAAAAAAAAAAAAAAAAAAACATATTGGCCACCCCTTGAGAATAAACGAATGAACTCGCCCAGCGCGTTGGATGAAAACTGGTCAGTGCGCATCGCTCACCGTATGCTGCGCGAGCTACGGCGTGAAATCCGTTTACGGCCACCATGTAAACGTAGTGACTGCCAGTCTGAAACAGACATACTCATCTTGTAAATGTTGGTAAACCAAATGTTACGTGAGTTTCCAGGTAGCATTGTCGTCAAACGCTAGGACGTCGACAATTGTTAAAAAAAAAGTTGATTGCCCGATGCGGGTAAGTGCTTGTTACGAAAGTCGTGGATTTTCAGCAACCGTCAATTTACTTCAGTTCTGTACTTAAGTAGGTAGTATTTGGCCAGTGTTGCGATGTTGAAATAAGTGATGAATTAATTCCAACATTAAAGCAAATCTAAACCTCTGAGTTTGGAATTCATTTAAGCGTCACAACACTAGACAAACAATGTATTTATAACAGTACATACTCATAATATTTTACAGAATAAGACAAAGACGAAAATTTTACGCAGTGTTTTCGCTCTGAATGTTGTTTCTTAAGCACGAAACCTCACAATCAAATGAAAAGATTCATTTACTGAATCACGGATCCCAAAAATTTCATTATCAATGTTTGAGAATAATTGTTGAATTCCTTTATGATCAGACAAGAACGCTAAAATACCTATTGATTTTACCCACTCTAAATTCAGGAGCAATGGATCTGTTCAGAAAGAGGTTAGTAGCATGATATTGGCCAGTCCCCGTAATCTCCGAATACTTTGGTGTATATTATGTAAATATTTGCGCGTAAAGTACGAAAAATGCAATGGAATCTATTCCCATAAAGGATTCAATTGACGTTAAAAATGACTAAAGTATACGTTGTAACGCTTACCGAATGAGAACTGGAAAGTTATAAACCAGCAAAAATGAATTTATCTGCAATGTTTCGAAAAATGAGAATGGGCCTACGTTGGCATAAAATTATCTGATGATTACCTTAAGTCCATAAGTGTTTTGTTTAAATCGAAGGACATTATATCTTTAAACGAGATCATACTTTAAGCCTATCCTCTAAAACGATGATGCACATTTAAGCACTGAGTCACGTGGATTCAGCCATCATGACAATTATCTAAACTAAGTCGTACGTAGTTTCAAAGAAACCAACGTAGCATTGCACATTTTTATTTTGAATATAAAGTACCCCTTACCTACGAAGCAGAATGGTGGGTCATCTGACGCAGAATCATTCGTTTATAATATGGTGCCAAATGAGACATTTTGTTTCCAGCACCAAAAATATCGCGGCAAATTAAACAATAGTCGATTAATCACGCCGACTCAGATTGATTTCAATTATTGGCTTCTTGAGCAGAGATACTTTAAGTCACAGAAGTACTATTCATGAAAATAGTTTCAAAACTTATGGAATTTACAGCAAACGTTTACAAATCAGAGAAGGGTATAGAATACCTTATCTTAAACACGAGCTTTTATCTAACACACCTGAAATTTAGATCGTGCGCTACTTTTGTAGAAGTGTGATACCGTACCATGCAATACGTAAAATACGACTTAAATGAAAATTTATTGGCTGTGCGCTAGTGACTGACTCAATTTGCAAGTAGCCTACACTCGCAAGCTCAAAGGCAACGCATGTTGTTTCATTTAAGTAACAGGCATAGCACTTGTTAAATTCATTCACATTCAGAAAAGAAGCACAGTGATACGAAAGAAACATTCGTACACCCATGTTTATCTACTTAGACCAGTTTTTATTTGTTTTTCCACTTTACTCAAATGTCTTACTATTTATTTAAAAGTGCATAAAATTGTATTCTGAAATAGAAGAAAGAAAGAAGAATTGGCGAGTCACAATATTTAATGAAGAAGAAACAAAAATAAATTGGCTCCAGTATGGCTACATTAAAGGGCTTCCTTTAGCCCCTAATATTTCATGAAAGGCCCTTTTGCTTCCGTTATGATCATTCTGGTGCGACCAATAGCTCTTCATGATTAACCTCTCCAAATCTCAGGTAATAACTATTTAACGAACCACACGTGGTGCTCTCCTCCACGACTTACCTCACGATTTATGACCGTTGTACCAAATATCTTATATTAACCCTTGATTGTGAAATAAGATGGAAACGCTACCTATTAACCATCCGACAGATAGCACACAACAGACTACAATCAGCCAAACATAGGGATTACATCCTGATCTGACCAATCCTCTGCTGTGAACATGTCACCTGGAACTCGGTCCCACCAACAGATAATTGAAAAGCATGCACTTCGTCTTACTTTCTGGGTTGTTTACCATCACCTATGAGAATTCTTTTGCAGCCTATCACTTTTCTCCACCTCCTTGCCCTATTGAAGACCACTCTGTATCCTATACTTCCTGCAAACTCAATCCCTCCTTAATTTACCAATTATTGTGTGGTCTCTTGCCCCAAATGCTCTCTTGCTTGCTCTAAATGTAGAAAGATGTAAGTTAGTGCTGATGAGTCCCGTAACCTCTGAATACAGCATCGCTGCTTGACACAATCACACTGACTAAATATCTAGACACAATGTTGCAAAGTGATATGCAATGGAAAGGGCATGTCAGGCTTGTAATAGGGAAGGCAAATGGCCATACTTGTGTTATTGGGAGAATTTTGCGAAAATGCACTTGTCTATAAAAGGAGGCAGCATGTAGATCACTAGTGCAGCTTATTCTTGAGACTGGTTGGGTGTTTTGGATCCCCACCCTGCTGGCTTAGTGAAAGACAGCAAAGGAGCTCAGAGGCATGCAGTTAGATTTGTTACGGTAGTTTGCTCAGCATGCAAGCACCTCTGGTACCTCTATGAACACTTCCCACCCACTCTATGCTTACTCTCTGTATCCTCATATACTGCGAATTTGACAGACTGCCATACCCTGATTACAGAATCTACCCTTACATCCACATCTACGTACATACTCTGCAAGCCACCACCATATGGTTCCTAACAGAGAGTACCACGTACCACTATTAGTCAGTTCCTTTCTTGTTCCACTCACAAATAGAGCAAGGGAAAAAGCCTCTGTACAAACCTTAAATTCTCTCATCTAGTCTTTATGGTACTTACACAAAATGTATGTTGACAGCAGTAGAATTGTTCTGCAGTCAGCTTGAAATGTTGGTTCTCACGTGAAAAAGAATGTCTTCTTCCTTCCAGGGACTCCCATTTGAGTTCACAGAGCATCTCCATAATGCTTGCATGCTGATCAAACTACCGTAACAAATCTAGCTGCATGCCTCTGAGCTCCTTCGCTGTCTTCCACTAAGCTAGCTGAGTGGGGATCCAAAACACCCAAGCAGTCTCAAGAATGAGTTTGCACTAGTGATCTGTGTGCTGCCTCCTTTTATAGATAAGTACATTTTCCCAAAATTATCCCAATAAAACAAAGTATGACCATTTGCCTTCCCTATTACAAACCTGACATGCCAATTCCATTGCATATCACTTTGCAACGTTGTGTCTAGATATTTAGTCAGTCGGATTGTGTCAGACAGCACACCGCTGATGCTGTATTCAAAAGTTATGGGACTGTTTTTCGTACTCATCAGCATTAACTTACATCTTTGTATATTTAGAGCAATCTGCCATTCATCACAGTAACTTGAAAGTCTAAGTCATTGTGTATCTTCCTACAGTCAATCAGCAACAATACCTTTGAAGTTCTTTGAAAGGGCACACTCTCCTTTAACTCCCCTAATAACACTGCGATAAATTGATTCAGTTGTGTCCAATGATGATTCATTCAGTTTTAAATTTACAACACATTACAATTCATTCATTGTTGTTGCACTGGCGTCAATATTACCCCAACTTAACGTGCTTGTTTATTAATTGAATATAATGTTTATCAAAATAGAATGCTGAATGTTACATTGAACAACTGGTGTACAAAACACCTTCAACAATTAAAATATTATTTCCCACTTATTTTTTCACCCGTGGTTAGGGTTCCTGCATTTTTTCCCCTATATATGTTTCTCTCTTTGTGTCAGGTATCCAAAGACATTTTGTTCAGTTTTATGGCAATAACACACTAAAATATATATTCAAGGTCCTTGCCCTGAGTACAACTGGGATCAATATGATCCCAATCTATATTTCTTTTTTTCTTGAATGTGATATTTATGAAAATAAAATCATTATTGTTACATGGAACAACTATAATGTATGTTTTATATCAGTTCATTGAATAACTGCCAATATATCCAGTGTATATGATCCCAGTGGTGCTCAGTGAGATAAAATAGTCCTCATAGTAGAGTGGTTAATTAAATTAATGAAGTATATGCATGGAATAATTCCCAGAACTTATATTTGGTGCAACAAAAGACATTGCATAAGTTGCATACAAAAATATGCAAATATCCTCTCCGTCCTTTCTCTATTTCAGGGCTCCCTTCCATTCTGTTCTCTTCTTGAATGTGGCCTGGCCCCTATCCTACCTATCTGTACTCTTAATCTCATCTTTCCCACCAACAATCTTCTCACATTATACATATTCCCACAACCTCACCTACCCAAACTACAAATTTTCATAAAAATTTCATTATTCCTAATGCAGGTCTATCCTATCAAGTGGTGGTGAAATGAAATGTAATGCAGTGCAGTGTGCTTATTGTAACTTTCTCGAAACTCATTATTGCTGTTTTTAAATGTCAGAAAATGCTTTTCTTTGTATTTTTTTAAATATCAGTGACATAAAGTGCCTTTCAATATATTTCAAAAACATTTGTGTTTTGTTGTGATCTTCAGTCCTGAGACTGGTTTGATGCAGTTCTCCATGCTACTCTATCCTGTGCGAGCTTCTTCATCTCCCAGTACCTACTGCAGCCTACATCCTTCTGAACCTGCTTAGTGTATTCATCTCTTGGTCTCCCTCCAAGATTTTTACCCTCCACCCTGACTTCCAGTACTAAATTGGTGATCCCTTGATGCCTCAGAACATGTCCTACCAACCGATCCCTTCTTCTTGTTAAGTTGTGCCACAAACTCCTGTTCTCCCCAATTATATTCAATACCTCCTCATTAGTTATGTGATCTACCCATATAATCTTCAGCATTCTTCTGTAGCACCATATTTCGAAAGCTTCTATTCTCTTCTTGTCTAAACTATTTATCGTCCATGTTACACTTCCATACATGGCTACACTCCATACAAATACTTTCAGAAACTACTTCCTGACACTTAAATCAATACTCGATGTTAACAAATTTCTCTTCTTCAGAAATGCTTTCGTTGCCATTGCCAGTCTACATTTTATATCCTCTCTACTTCGACTATCGTCAGTTATTTTGCTCCCCAAATAGCAAAATTCCTTTACTACTTTAAGTGTCTCATTTCCTAATCTAATTCCCTCAGCATCACCCGACTTAATTCAACTACACTCCATTATCCTCATTTTGCTTTTGTTGATGTTCATCTTATACCCTCCTTTCAAGACACTGTCCATTCCGTTCAACTGCTCTTCCAAGTCCTTCGCTTTCTCTTTCAGAATTACAATGTCATCGGCAAACCTCAAACTTTTTATTTCTTCTCCATGTATTTTAATACCTACGCCGAACTTTTCTTTTGTTTCCTTTATTGCTTGTTCAATGCTCATTTGTGTATAGTTCATAAAAATAAAAGAGTTCAATCTTTGTATCATTTAAACTCCTTTGGCTTAAAGGTGGAGTGTTGTTCCACTCCCAGTACATCGTCACCCCTCATTGTGAGGGAATGGAAAAAATCTGTTACAATCTGTACTCTCCTTGTCATAGAAGCCACAGTATTAATAGTGATTTGAGGACCTATTTCTTCCCAAGCTGTTTCAAGTTTGTGATTGACTGAATCAACAACAAGTACTTCCTTGTATTACAAAAATTCAAAGAAAATATCTCAGTACACTTTAATTAAATTAATAAAGCTCATGCTTGACTTAATCCTTAGAACTTATATCTGGGACAACAAAAGACCTTATACAAATTGTGTGCAGAGATTTGCAAATACACTCCTGGAAATTGAAATAAGAACACCGTGAATTCATAGTCCCAGGAAGGGGAAACTTTATTGACACATTCCTGGGGTCAGATACATCACATGATCACACAGACAGAACCACAGGCACATAGACATAGGCAACAGAGCATACACAATGTCGGCACTAGTACAGTGTATATCCACCTTTCGCAGCAATGCAGGCTGCTATTCTCCCATGGAGATGATCGTAGAGATGCTGGATGTAGTCCTGTGGAACGGCTTGCCATGCCATTTCCACCTGGCGCCTCAGTTGGACCAGCGTTCGTGCTGGACGTGCAGACCGCGTGAGACGACGCTTCATCCAGTCCCAAACATACTCAATGGGGGACAGATCCGGAGATCTTGCTGGCCAGGGTAGTTGACTTACACCTTCTAGAGCACGTAGCGTGGCACGGGATACATGCGGACGTGCATTATCCTGTTGGAACAGCAAGTTCCCTTGCCGGTCTAGGAATGGTAGAACGATGGGTTCGATGACGGTTTGGATGTGCCGTGCACTATTCAGTGTCCCCTCGACGATCACCAGAGGTGTACGGCCAATGTAGGAGATCGCTCCCCACACCATGATGCCGGGTGTTGGCCCTGTGTGCCTCGGTCGTATGCAATCCTGATTGTGGCGCTCACCTGCACGGCGCCAAACACGCGTACGACCATCATTGGCACCAAGGCAGAAGCGACTCTCATCGCTGAAGACGACACGTCTCCATTCGTCCCTCCATTCACGCCTGTCGCGACGCCACTGGAGGCGGGCTGCACGATGTTGAGGCGTGAGCGGAAGACGGCCTAACGGTGTGCGGGACCGTAGCCCAGCTTCATGGAGACGGTTGCGAATGGTCCTCGCCGATACCCCAGGAGAAACAGTGTCCCTAATTTGCTGGGAAGTGGCGGTGCGGTCCCCTACGGCACTGCGTAGGATCCTACGGTCTTGGCGTGCATCCGTGCGTCGCTGCGGTCCGGTCCCAGGTCGGCGGGCACGTGCACCACTCCGCCGACCACTGGCGACAACATCGATGTACTGTGGAGACCTCACGCCCCACGTGTTGAGCAATTCGGCGGTACGTCCACCCGGCCTCCCGCATGCCCACTATACGCCGTCGCTCAAAGTCCGTCAAATGCACATACGGTTCACGTCCACGCTGTCACGGCATGCTACCAGTGTTAAAGACTGCGATGGAGCTCCGTATGCCACGGCAAACTGGCTGACACTGACGGCGGCGGTGCACAAATGCTGCGCAGCTAGCGCCATTCAACGGCCAACACCGCGGTTCCTGCAGTGTCCGCTGTGCCATGCGTGTGATCATTGCTTGTACAGCCCTCTCGCAGTGTCCGGAGCAAGTATGGTGGGTCTGACACACCGGTGTCAATGTGTTCTTTTTTCCATTTCCAGGAGTGTCCATAGCAGTAAAGTTTCACCATATTGTCAGTACGAACATTTCACTTTAACACTACCCCTAAATATTTATATTACTAAATACAGTAATTAAAGCATTCCAACTAACAATTTTAAACATTCAGGCTGAACATAGGGTACTTGCTGGGTGGAATATCTACAGCTAGCTCATCGGCTAATTGGCTCCTTCGCTCGATGGCTGACTGGCCTTCTTGAATTTTCACATGGGCATAGTGGCACAGGAACATCAATCTGCTGTGATCCCTTGTGAAATTCAGGAATTTTGGCTAGTTTAATGGCACTTCGGTTGTCAACAAGAAGAACAGAAACACTTTCCAGTGGTGAAATATCTTCAGAGTGTTTCAATAGCCATATTGCTTCTCTTGCCCCCTCATCGACAGGTGTATATTCTGACGCAGTTGTTGACAGTGATATGCATTGTTGCAGCTACTTGCCCAGGTAGTTGCCCCTCCATAAAATCTTGCAGCCACTCTGCTAACCGAATGCTGAATTGTTATATCACTGGAATTATCATTATCAGTATATCTCTCAAGTTTTCCATTTGTAAGGCTAGCGTGATACTTTATACCAGTCACTCTGAACCTTTGATATACTTTAGAATTGTTTTTACCAAAGACTAGTGATTTCCTTTAGGATCTCTAAAAGTTTCGACACAGCGATAACTGTGAATGCTATATATCAAGCCTTGTACCAACAGCTTAATATGTAAGAAAGTCAATTGATTGTTGGTATGGAGTATTCATTGGTTTGTCGTTGGTCATTTCATCTGGTTGTAGATATTACTTGATTGGAGTTGACACAGGATTTGCCTCTGTCGTGTTAAACCATTGAATCATGACTTTAGCATCACTTCTTTGATTAATCTCTGTTGATCCAGTCTGTGACATACAGTATTAATATTTAAAAAATATCCTATTTGCCCAATAACAACATTAAACTCATCTTGAATTTCATTCAGGATAACCTCAGTGTCATTCTTCTTGTTTGCAGATATCAATCCATCATCAAGTTCAGCACGTTAGTGATTGCTTTAGTCAATAAAAAATTTTAAGAAGCTTGCACACATGATCATTCTCATCAGCAAATCCCCCAGGCGGCTGCAAAGAAGAGGAGTCCATTCAAACAAGCAGATTTTACATCCAATTGCACCAAATGAAGTTTGCTTGCTGGCAGCAACACTCAGAAGTTGCTCAAATTGTATTGTGTACAGCAACAGGGTTAAAAACTTTGTTGTAGTCAATACCTTCTTGTTGATTAAATCCATGAACAATTAGTCTTGTTCTCAGTGGTCAATTTTATCATTAGCTTTCCTTTTAACTATAGAAACTCACCAGTTTGCAGTGGGCTGATGATGTGATGGCAGAGGTTTCAAAGTCCATGTAGCATTTCCTCCCCTGAAGCCATTTCTTCCTTCATAGTTCTTCTCTGATGTTCATGGTAGCCTCTCTATTGTTGAGCTTATTTATTTCACCAGCATTAGTTTGATACACTGATCTGGTTTCTTCAAAAGTTGTCCATTTCTCAATTCCTTGAACCTGTTTCTGCAGATTGTCTACACACACTTGAGTCACCTTTTGTTCCATTGTTCATTTCAGTTAGGAGTCCTTCTAGTTTTCATGGCCTCAGACACTGTATTGTTGCTGCAAATAATCCATATATATTAAAACCACATTCGAAAGCCATCAGTGCCATCAGAATATCAACAACGATTCCTGGTTTTCGTTTTGGATCCCTTTTTTACATCTTTCCTTCAGAATATCAACAAACCACATAGTCCCAAAAATATGAATTTTATTTAGCTGTATAATCTTACCAGTGAATAACTTGTAGGATGTTCTGCCATTTACATGTCTTTAACCAGTTCTGTTTAGCACATAAACAGTGGTGTTTACTGCTTCTACCCCCAAAAGCAGAGGCAAACTTGAGCTGGCAACATGCTTTGAGCAAGTTTCACAACACTTCTGTTGTTATGTTCAGCACATCTGTTTTACTCTGGAGTGTAAGGATTTGTTGTGATGAACTGCATAGCATTTAATTTCATCAAATCTTTAACTTCTATATTATCAAATTATCGTTCGCCATCACATTGAAATGGTTTTGGTATTTAACCACAAATTTTTTCACAGTACTCACCATTTCTGGAATGTTCTCTGCAGTCTCAGATTCTGCTTGACAAAATATACCATGCATAATGTAGAAAAATCACAAGTGAAGTGCAGAACATATTCAGCTTCTCCCAGTGATTGACACTCCATAAGTCCACACAGCTCAGCACGAATAACTTCTTCTTGTTGTCTTCCACACTGCAGCCATCATGCCTGAAAACTGCTTCAATACTACTTCATCTTAACATGGGCCTCTCAAAATTCATCGCTGAAGTCTGCAACTTCAAGACCGTGTTGCTTCAAGAATTGTTGGACAATATGTTTGTTCTGATGACCCAAACATTCATGCTAAATTTGCAGAAATTCCTTTGGTGTAAGATTTATCTCATAACTATTAAGATGATTTGGTTTTGTCACTTGAATCAACATACTCAATAAATTTCCACTGCTTTTGCCACACAATTTTACAACACCTTTGTTTCCAAACTCCCATTTGTCTTTTGATGAACAGAAGTCTAATTCCTTGCCCATAGCAGATGAGAGAGAAAAGAGATATCTTTGCTATTCTAGAGTATACAATACAATGTCCATGTGGCATAACCTCCACTCCCCAGCAACAAAAACTTCAAAATAAATTGTGTCTTTTCCTAGAGTGTTTGTAGTCTAATCATTGCCCATAAATGTCTGCAGTGATTTTACAAACTTAGTAAACAGTGTGTGCCGTGCAATTTTCTTAGCTGTGTGATATGTTATTCTACAATTAGTGATACACAAGTCCTTGTCCATTTCTTCATTCACTACTTTACCAATGAAAGGCTGATGAAGCAATTCACTTTTATTTTCCTTGTGGACACTTTTTTGCTTTTGTGTAACAGTTGGACGTGACTAAACCCACTGCAACTGAAACATTTAATGTTCTTTTTCTTTGTTGACTTTTCATATTTATTTGATGAAGGAACATTCATACCAATGGCAACATCTGCATTTCTCCTTACTTCAACACTTTCTTTGGTAGCTAACAGTGCACCTAATGTGTCTTGTTTCTCCCTCTGATACACACAGTGTCTTTCATATGATATTAACACATTCATTAAATTTGTCTATTGATCTACGGATCTTGCCCACCATTACTGTCATATGCTTTCATAACTGTCAGGCAGTGTGTCAATTAGTCACATCATCAATGTTGATTATCAGGATTCATGTTGAATGTTGCATGCGAAGAACCAAGGTATCAAAACGCATGAGATGTGTCACCATGTCTTCACCTGAAATCATATGAAAATAGAAAAATTGTGACTGAACAGAATGTGGGGCTTCCTTTATTTTTTGTTCAAACATTTACGTAGCTTGTTGCACATATCTAGCGTGCTCTCACAATGCAGCCAATGCCATGACATTTGTTTCAGTATTTCTAATGATCTCCTGCTTCACCACATGATCAGCATTGTCCCATGGATTTTGTTAAACACATCTATTTGTGCTGATAAAGTTGCCGGTTTATGTATGTCATCTACACACACATTGTATGTACCTTGTACATGCACATAACAAGTCTCTTACTGCAGACTTCCATATGGTCCAATTTTCAGCCCCACACATTTATTTTCCCAATACCATGTAAATCCCCTGTGGCTCTGTAAAACAATTTAGAGTTACAGTTGCAAAAATTCTGTACTGGAATGTGCTGGGCTATTGTTCATATGCAGTATGAACTTCGCAAATCACACAAAGCACACAGATATATTTATGGTGTTACAAGATGTAAAATTACAGTATGCAATTTCTTTCATTGAAAGAACCATGACTGGGCCCAAAACCTACTGTAAAAATTCAAAGAAAAGGGCAAAATATGTTTTAAATAAATTGATAAAGCACATGTGTGATGTAATATGTAATATGCACTAAGAAGAAAAAAAGACCACAACACATCATGAAGAATTTGTGCAATGGGGAAAGAAATCAGTAGATGTGATGTACATGCACCAAAACACAAATGATTTCAAATTCAGAAAAATTGGATGATTTGTTCAATAGAAAGAGGTTCACAAATTGAGCAAGTTAGTAACATGTTGGTTCACCTTTGGCCCTTATGCAAGCAGTTGTTCAGCTTGGCATTGATTGATGGAGTTTTCATATCTTCTCTTGAGGAATACCTTGACAAATTCTGTCCAGTTGGCACATTAGATTGTCAAAGTCCTGAGCCGATTGGAGGGTCCTGCCCATAACTCTCCCAACATTCTCAGTTGGAGAGAGATCCAGCAATCTTGTTGGTCAGTGTGCTATAAGGGTGGTGCAAATGGCAATCAAAGGCATCCTGTTATGAAAAGAAATGGCACCTCGACAAGCACTCTGATTGTTGGGCCGTATAGCATGCCATAGTCGGGATGGTATCCCACCACTGTCAAGGGCATCTCCAGCCATGTCATCGAAGCTCAGTTCAAAGTGGGTGTGATCACTGAAGACAATTCTACTCCAGCCAATGACAGTCCAGCCTGAAGATATGTCTGGATATGCCCTGGACAGTGGTGGAATACCAGTTTGTCATTCACTCATAGAGCCCAGCAGCCAGGAGTGATTGTCTGGGGTGCCATTTCCTTTCCTGGTTGTCATCCTTGGCACTCTTGTAGCACATCAATGTGCCGAGGGTGTTCTGTGCCCTATTTTTGGTGAATGAATGAATAAATGAATGTTCTTGAAGGTCTGTGGTGTCACACAGATCACAGGAACTGAAGAAAGCTTTTGTTATATCACATGAGCACTCCTCTGAGGCCTCACCTCGAGTCCCCAGTGTGAGGAAGATAACATTTCAGAACATTATATCTTTGTTATTTTTTGCATTACACGTGACCAATATTACTTGTATTATTTGTTTCTGCAAATCATTAAGAGATGTCGTTCATTGTTTAAAAAACTGGACTTGGGTTCAGAAGGATTGGGGGCCAGATCCTTGGTTGGCAATTGAGAATCGGTTTCTTTCATACTTTATTCTGCATCTTTTAAGCATTAACACTTTATTTTACACGTCTGAACAATTCCTTTGTTGAGTGTGTGTTAGCAGTACAAAACTCATCATTTATGAAAACCCACGCTTATTCAGATTTTGAATTTTTAGCTTTAGTGTTTATAGCCTACAAAAGACACTGTTGGAAAAAAAATTTAGTGCACCTGGAAAGACAACGTCAATTTTAGTCTGATGATATGTACCCTTTAATAGGGAATGCTCACACCCAGTAGGCTCAGTGTGGTGTAAATGTGTGAAGCAAGCAAGAAACAATGCCATGGACATGCACTCTTGCTTCCTACAGCCAACTGAACAAGTTAGGAAGGGGTCAAATTGTGGCCTTCCGAGTTGCAGGATGGTCCTTTTGGAGAGATGGACATGCAGCGTCAATTCTGCAGTGATGAAGGTATCTGTGGTCTCGTGAATCTTCTCTCAGCTGTAGATGAGTTTCTGGACATCCACACAGCTTAGATTCCCACCAGGATTATCATATTGTAAGGTCAGCAATGGCATATCATGCAGCTATCACAGCACTGATAAGAGGGTTTGTGAGTCTGGATATGTCAACACGAACAGTTGTGAAATGGTTATTAGCAATGGGACTACACGCATGCATACCTGTAGCCCATCTTCCTCTCACACCACAGCATCGATGTGTACGGTTCAACTGGTGTCATCAGAGGATCATTTGGAAGATGCAGTGCTCGTCAGCAATGAAAGCAGATTCTGCCTGCACATAAGTGATGGTTGTTTGCCCTTACAACATATACCTTACGAGCACTGTCTTCTAAAGTACATTTGTTTGAGACACCCTGGCCTCACCCCGGGCCCTATGGTCTGTGGTGTGATAAACTACAACTTTCATTCACCTGTGGAATTTCTGAAGGGGATGCTAACCAGCACTCACAACATGCAGAATGTCGTTAGTGCCTTCTTTTGACTTTCTTGTAACAGGAAGGTGACGTGTTGTTCCAACAGGATAAAGCTCTCTCACAAACTGCTCATGAAACTCAGCTCAGCATGTGCAGCAACTTGCCTGGCTAGCACGATCTCCGGACTTTTCTCCAGTTGAGCACATGTGTGACATGATAGGATGAGAAGCGACACACGTGACTCGTGAGCCAACAACTCTTACAGAACTACGTGAACAGGTCAAGCAGGTGTAGCATAACATATGCCAAGACAGCACTTGCTATCTGTATGATCAACTGGGCACCAGAGTCACAACATGCATTGCTGCCAATGGAGGCTACATGACTTACTAATATGGGTGTTTCAACATGGTTAGATACCTGGTACCTTAGAACCGCCTGTGCAGTTGGTCTGTAAATATAATCATTTTTTTGTACTCCATATCCATTGTTGCAACAATAAATCTTGAGTGAATTGGAAACAGCAAAAAGGTTGTACTGATTTTTTTTCCTGGCAGTGTAAAATAATGTAAAACTCGAGTGTTGTCATGCTATTTCATTTTAGTATGCATTACTATCATTCACAGTAGTAGTCATACATATAATTACAGTAGAACACAATTACACATCTACAGGCACCTAAACATAAAAAATATTAATTCACATGTATGTTTTATGGGTGTATATGTTTTTGATACTCCTGTATACTGCAGTAATAAAGCACCCTGATTTTCTCGACACTGTTGGTGATATACTTGACCCATTAATTCATTGTGTTTTCTAACTATGTGTCACTTAAAAAAAAGATTCATTTAGTATTACACTCTAACATTTATTGAAATTAATGTAAATATTTAATCATCAGTGTATGAAGACATATTGCTTTTAGTACCATATTCATCTTTTGAGCATGTTGTTCCTCATCACTACAGTACTGACATCCTGAATTACAACACAAACATTTGTGACACAGAGCATTTTTCACAGTACTTAAGTAAATTGATTGGTCAATGTATTTGTTTTTCCGAACTCTCAGACTTCTCAGAATTAATTGCAGTGAATTTAGCATTAACATGTTATTAATTCCTCAGCTGTGGAGAAGGGAAGATTGTGGCCCCTGACCAGAAAGGTTGTGCTGATAAGAATGAGTGCTTGGATATGCCTTGTCAGAATGGTGGCTCATGCATCAATGAAGAGCCTAAACTTCGTTACCGTTGCTCGTGTCCTGAGGGCTTCTGGGGGGAAAACTGCGAGTTGGTGCAGGAAGGGAGGACGCTCAAGATTAGCATGGGGGCACTTGCAGCCTTCTTAGTCTGTCTTCTCATCATCCTTAGTAAGTTACTGAGGCTGTTCTCAGTGGGATGCATAGGAAGTTGTCATTTTATGGCTCATGTGCATGAGATGTATGTGTTGATGCAAGATGCTTATAATATCTAATACGCTGAGGGTACAAGGAGTATGGGGTATACGCTCAGTGGCAATTCTTATGCAACGTAATTTTACACTTTGAAGTGCTGTTCCATGCCTTTCATTCACGTCTGTGAAATCTCTGAATGATTTCTTACTTTTCAAATCTTATTGTTGCTTCTTATGTTTGTTTTGCCTTTTTTATGCGAATGCTTTCAGTAATCAGGCCTGTATTTAATAGATCCACAACCCCGTAATTACTTAGCCTGTTGCATGTGTTCAGTGTTGTTGATGTGTATATGTGGTCATTAGATGTCCTACTGGATTCCGAATACAAGGCAGAGAGTGTGTGAACATAAACGAATGTGAATTGCGTCCATGCCTCAATGGAGGTCGTTGTGTCGACTTTTCTGATGAACGTCGCTATGCCTGCCTTTGTCCACCTGGTTTTAAAGGCATCCACTGTGAACTGGAACAGCTTGAGTCTGGAATCATCAAACCTTCAACAGGTTTCATCACAGCCATCATAATTTGTCTCATTCTATTACTAAGTAAGTTCCTTTGGCTTATGTTACTTCCTTAACATTTTGCGCTGTATTTTATAACATGCACGTTTATTTCTCTAGTTAACTAACAATTTCTGAAGTAGATTTACTGGAGTGGTTTAATACATTATAATATTAAACTTTTAAACCTTTAGGTACACATAATTTGTTGTTGTATACTGGAAGTATTTTTGTGCTCTATATTCAACTGTATTTTGAATGAGATTTGTGTATTCTTCTTATATTATGTCCTTGGAGTAGAATTAATTGGTGTTATTTAAATCCAAAGCTGTGTATGAGGTACTAATATCTTAGCTTATGATGGTAACTGTTGCGTAATTTGCCTGTTCAATGGAATGTTAATGTTTGTGATTCATATTTTATTATTTTTGCACCATCAGTACTAGCACTTCATGGTCATGTTTTTTTCCCCCAAAAAATGGTAAGGCAATGAAGATAAATGGTCATTATGGCATTTGATAAAAGAATTTTATTGAAGGAAATGAAGATCAGTGTTCAGTGCCTCTCCTATGAGAAGGTCGTTAGAGATGTTGCACAAGCTCAAACAGAACAAGAACGGGAAAAAGCATCAACTGCACTGTTTTCAAAGAAACCATTGCACCATACAGCATTATTAATTGAGGAAAAACCTAAAACTGAATAATCGTGATTTTAAAAATGAGAGAATGTGGACTGTTTGGAGTTTCTCTGTTATAATGAAATTGTGTCACTCAGAAACCAAAGTGTTACTCTTTGTTCCAGTGGATTATCAGAAGTACAACAAATGTTTTTAACAGTATTGTAACATGAATCCATGTAGCATTGCAGGTATGTAATATAAATTGGAAATAATGAAACCTTGTAATGCACTCACATTATTTTGGATATTCAGTATTATGAGAAGGAAAATTACTATTCACCATATAGCAAAGATTCTGAGTCACAGACAGGCACAACAGAAAGACTTTCACAATTAAAGCTTTCAGCCATTGGTCTTCATCTTTTGGATATTCTCCAGACATTAGTGAAGAAAGTGAAAAACTGTCAGTTATAAACAAGCTACATTCGAAGAAAGCCCTTCTGCTGAATGATTTTTGTACCAAGGCCTTATATAATCATAAAAATATGTTAAAGTAAATATATTCCATTGTTCTTGATATGTGCATCCAGAAAGTCAGATGTTCCTGTGAGTTTAGAAGAGAAAGACCATTTTACAAAGATAAATTCTAAATCTCCTGCTACAGAAAAACATTTATGGTGTGAAACAGGTGATTGCAAATGAACATATAATATTTGTAAAAGACTGGAAGTGGATTATCACCCACAAACAATCGTGCATGAACATTTGAATTTTACGACAAAGTATGCCAGTTCATTGCTACTTTCACTCACAGAGCAGTAATCATCATGTTCATCATTTATTTGTCCTTTCTGGTTCATTACAATATATAATATATTGGATATAGGATAAGCCAAATTTAAGAAAGAGAGAGAGAGAGAGAGAGAGAGTGACAGAACAAAAACAAATTTTAGTTAACAAATTACAATCGTTAATTACAAATACCAAAAAAAAAGAATGTAAATGGTAGAAATTATTTAATGTTATAGATTTATTGTATCCTCGCCTGGTGAGTTGGAAAGCTTACTGGAACGAATGGATCACAGTGACAGCTGCTTAACAACACCTAGTGTGTGTAAGTCTGCAGTAGTGGACATCGGAACATCCGGAAGAAGATCCCAGCAGCAGGGTCGAAACATCGATTATTTTAGAAGCAAATATGATGCAGCCTATCAACCCAGAAGATTTTAACATTGTTAACACTGATGTAACTTATGAGTGCTGTGCTGTCACTGCAGCATTGCTGGCTTCAAAGACAGACAGACACACACACACACACCTAACCTAACAGCACCTATAGCTCTCCTTTAAAGCCAGCAGTGTAACTACTCAATTAGTCAGTCATGATTTCATTGCACTATTGTATTGATCTCATTACACATTTTTGTTTTGATTCTGTATTCACTACATCTTAGGTTTTCAATACTGGTTTACGTGTTGGACTTATTATTCCACCATGCAATATGTGTTGTCTGTCTTTACCTTGCTGTTGTCCACCTGTTTACTCTCTGGTGGCTTGCTATTGATGCTCTCGGCCATTTGGCCAGTTTCTGCATGTTCTTAAGTTGTTTCTGGTCTTGTTAGATTGTGGTCACTATAATTAGTGATTAAGTAAAAGGTTAGCAGCATTTCATGGATGAAAAGCTCCGCAGCTTGTGCAACAGCAATAGCAGCAGCCGCTGGTGCAGCAGAAATGTCAATAGCTGTTTCAGCAATAACATCATCAGCAAACTAACTTACTCCAGCAGGAAATTCAGCTTTTGTCATATTGCCTTCAGGTTCAGAGTTCTCAAGCCATCCTGGCTGTGATCACTTTACAGGTGGAGAGCCACCCACCTGCATTTCTCCCATTCAATCACACCAAAGAGGATTGGGACACACACTTGCTGTGGCTGAAACAGCACACTGCGGCATTCTGGGTTTCAAATGAAACTTTCGAATGGTCACTCTTTGTTTCTTAGGCTTTCCCAGAGATGTTTAACTTAGTAAAGAAGTTGGTTCCACTTCCAAATCATGTTGTACTCACACTCGAGGAAATGTATTCATTGCTGTTAAATTATTATTACGACTTCACCTATCACATCATTCCTTAATTCCATCAATACCACAAGCAACCTGGTCTGTCCTACTGCTCACAGGTGACAGATTTGTAAGGACTGAGTCAGTGTTGTGGTTTCACTTGTAAGACCCAGATTGCAAAACTTCATATGCAGATTGTTTGATGCAAGCCTTAGTGGCTCCAGATTTGGAAGTATGCACTGCAGCCATCAAACTAGCCAACTCTTTCTTGGACAATATTTAGAAAAATTGGGCTGTTTTGAGGTCACTCAGCCAGCAAATAATAAATGCCTCATTCTTGTAAGTCATTTTTCTAATGGTGGCTCTGTGATTAGTTGATTTTGGATGTGTCACTGGCCTCTGAACAGCTTGCCCTTGTCCTGCCTATTGGCATAAGCAGTGGAGTCTCCTGTCATGTCCTGACTGTTTCACGGCACACCCATTTATGGATTGTTGGGTGCACTCTACCCATTGCGGGAAAAATGGGCGTCTCCAAACTGTCTGTCATCATCCATTGGGGAAGTTGGATGTCACTCCCCACATGACTCAAGGGACAGTGCATGAACTTGAGGCACTTGTTTCTCAAAGTCATATAGTTATTTATCAATATCCCAGTTGCAGATCAGGTTGTCGATGTCCAGGTGGACATAGGAGCTACATTTTCTTTGACTAACCTCCAAACATATGCTCTTCTTTGTTCCCCTTGACATGGGCCCTCCTTCCAGTACATTTGTCACTTATGGTGAGAGTTTGATTCCCCTACGGGATAAATTCACAATCAGCATTGCATACAGAAGTTTGTACGGCTGACAATGCAGTTTGTTGTTGATTGTCACTCAGCTGATGGTCTGGATACCTTCTTGCTGCTTGGATTCTCCATCACTGATGAGTTTCAGGCCATCTCAGATACAGTTCCCTTCCAGGAGCTTAACAACTTCTGTACCACCTTCACAGCTTTATTTAAACCTGGCCTGGGGTGTGCAACCAATGTCCAGGCTCATATCTGCTTACACTCAGATGGAGTACCCCTTTTCTGCCAGATGCACCCTATTTCTGTCTCTTTACAGGTGGTCATTAAGCAAGAACTCGGTCACTTGGGGCTCTTGAACCTGTTAAAACCAGTACTTGGGCTACATCCCTCGTAGTGGTCAAGAAATCCAATGGATCCCTCTGGGTATGTGGAGATTTTAAATCAAAAGTCAATTTAACATTTTTCTTCCAAGATAGACCTTGGCAATGCATTATAGTCATCAAACTCCCTTTGGTGTATACAGATGCAAGCAGTTGCCCTTTGGGGTTGCTCCAGCAGTCTTCCAGAGGCACCTAGAACTGTTAACCATATCCATCTCCATTCTTACCAACTGTCTCAATGACTTAATTGTCATGGGCACTACATGTCAGGTCAACCTGTGCAATCTATATGTTTCCTCTTTACTATATTGCGTGATGCAGGGCTCAAGTGATGCTTACACAAATGCCAGCTTTTTCAGGAGCAAGTGGAATGCCTCGGTCACTTATTCAAGAAAGAAGGGATTTGCCCTGCTGACTGCAATGATTTGTTGCTGAATCTCCATCCTGCTCTCAAAACTTATAGAAGTTGCAGGGTTTTTCACACTTTCGCACTGCTGAAGCATCCTGCCACAGTGACCCTGTTCCAGAAATCCAGAAGGATCTCCAGTCTCTCCTCACATTCTTAGGCCCATCACACGCCCTCTCTCTGGAGTACATTTCTCTTCTCACCCCTACTACTCCCTGCACTCCTACCTTCTACATGCTTCCTGAAGTCCATAAACCCACCACACAGAATGCCCCATTGTGGCTGGTTATTGTGCCTCCACTGACCGAATCTCTGCCCTCATAGACCATCACTGTCGGCCTATTACGTGCTAACTACCCAAGTATATAAAAGAAACTAACCACTTCCCCCATCGACTATATACAGTTTCTGTTCGTTTATCACTTGGTGCCCTCCTTGGCATTATTGATGCCACCTCTCTTTACACTAACATCCGTAATGCCCATGGTCTTACCACTATTGAACACTACCTTTCTCAATGCCCAATAGATTCTAAATCAACAATCAACTTCCTAGTTGCCATGACCAACTATTTCTTCACCCACAATTACTTCTCCTTTGTAGGCATTACCTACAAACAAATCCAGGGTATGGCTATGGCCACCCATATGACACCATCTTATGCTAACCTATTCATGGGCCATTTAGAGAAATCCTTCCTAAACACCCAGAATCCCAAACCCCTTAGGTGGTTCAGATTCACTGCTGACATCTTCATGATCTGGATCAAGTGTGAGACCACCCTATACTCTTTCCTTCAGAACCTAAACACCTGCTCCTTCATTTGCTACACCTGGCCCTACTGAACCCAACAAGCCATCTTCCTGGATGTTGACCTCCACCTCAGAGACGTCTACATCAGTACCTCTGTCCATATCAAACCTACCAACCACCAGCAAGACCTCCTCTTCAACAGCTGCCACCCATTCCGTACCAAGAATTCCTTTCCATACAGCTTTGCCACCCGTGGCTGTCACATCTGTGCTAATGAGTGGTACCTCTCGAATATTCTGAGGCTCTCACTGAAACCTTTACAGACCATAATTACCCTCCCAACCTTGTACAAAAACAGATCTTCCCAGTCACCCACCACCTCCCAAAGACCCTCCATCTGGTCACAGAGGAGCATTGCCAGTATCACCCAGAACTGGAGCAACTGAATTACCTTCTCCACCAAGGTTTTGACTGCCACTCATTGTGCTGTGAAATGAGAAACGTCCTACTCTCTATACTTCCCACCCCTCCCACTGTGGTATTCCTCCACCCACTGAACCTACACAATATCCTTGTCTATCCCTACACAACTCCTACTCTCAACCCCTTACCTCATGGCTCATATCCCTGTAATAGAGCTAAATGCAAGAATTGTCCCATACACCACCTACCGTATTTACTCGAATCTAAGCTGCACTTTTTTTCCTGTTTTTGTAATCCAAAAAACCGTCTGTGGCTTAGAATCGAGTTCAAAGAAAGCGGAAGTTCTGAAAAATGTTGGTAGGTACCGCCAGTAACTTCTGCCGTCGAATATATGTAGTGCTACACAGGCATACTTTGTAGGCACAAAGATAAATACTGATGCCAAAACCTCTGCGTCAGTAAATAAATATAAAAAAAAAGGTTGGTAAACGAGCTTTTTTTTCTCCGCTCCGAGTTTCAACCACTGCATTTTCGTACATTATCCAACGAAGTAAATACAAACTCCGTATTGTTCATCTTCAGATGTAGCAGAAATTCAGTGTACTATGAAAATCCGACTGGCAAGACTGTTCGGGATGTTTGTCAATATTGCCAACTCTACATTCTGAATTTTTTCCTACCTGTGAGAAGAGATGGTTGCTAATAGGAACCTGATGAAATGTGAATCACATGCAGTATTCTCTTCACCATAAGAATAATATGAATATACACATTTTGCCATGTATTCTTTTGTATTTGCTGCTATTTCATTTAAATCCTGTCTGCCTAATAAACTACGAAACTAGAGTGAGACAGTAGCAAACGTGGAAGAATATACGTATCATGTCATGTTTATATTTGTATTTTCTTTTGCCTAGTAGTGATACAGTCAGAAATGAAGCACGGCAACTGACTAGATTTTTAAATCTAAGATTACTCTAATTTCTGTGTAGAATTTAATGTACCAAAGAAGCGCCTGCAAAGATTTTCAAACGGAGAAAAATTTTCGCCTAACTCTTGTTCAGAACATGTTCTATGATACGCGGTCTATTATTTGGTTCTTGTTGATCATTATCAAAGAAAGCAGCAGTCTCTTGCCATTGTTTCGCTAATGAGATGATTCCTCTTTTTTCTTTTTTTTAAATTGTAAGCGGCGGTAGCGTGCACAAAAGCAAGCCATGCCGTGTGCGGCGACAGGCCGTAAACAAGCACTATCAGAATGCGAAAAACAATGCATGACGGCACTTATGCGATGAAAGCAAAATAAGCAATCGATTCAAACCAGACGAAGCACGTGAAAATTGAAGGGTACGCGTATAAATACGAATGGAGCGCCTGATGCATAGCAATGGCTACCTGGTAAAGCTTAACTGCTAAGCTTACGACTCAAACCAAACTACTGTAGGTGTATCATCATTCATTTGACCAAAATTGTGTCTCATATTACAATGGACCAACTTTGTTTCGATTTGGAGGTGTGGCCTAAAACTTTTCTCTCCCCTGGAATTTCGAGTCTCAAATTTCAGGTGCGCCTTAGATTCGGGATTTTTTTTTTTTTTCCCCTTATTTCGGGTCTCATTTTTCAGGTGCGGCTTAGATTCGAGTAAATACGGTACTCCAGTCCAGTCACAATCATCACCTATCCCATGTTATCTACAAGCTAAGATATAACCACTGTTCTGCATTCTACGTGGACATGTCAAACAACAAGCTGTCATCTGCATGAATGGCTACTGATGAACTGTGGCCAAGAAACATCTGGACCACCTTATTGCTGAGTCTGCCACTCAACATGACATTCTTCATTTCAATGACTGCTTTACAACCTGTGCCATCTGGATCCTTCCCACCAACACCATCATTTCTGAATTGCCAAGGAAGGAACTCTCCCTGCAGTGTATCCTACGTTTCCGTAGCCCTTCTGATCTCAACCTTTGTTAGTAATTGTTGTTATCCATCTAGCCCCTTCCATATTCCCATTCCAGCACTACACAGCCCTCTATTCCAGCAACGCACCCCACCTAGCTGCCCTACCCTCTCTTTACCTCATCGCATAAAGCTCCCACTAGCAGCACTTAACTATCCCCCACCCCTACCCTGCTATCCTTCTCCCTCCCTGCACCAGTCTTGGTTCAGCTCCCACGGACTCTGGTCTTGTGTGTGAGTCACGTTTGTGTGTGTGTGTGTGTGTGTGTGTGTGTGTGTGTGTGTGTGGGTGTGGGTGCGTGGGTGGGTGGGTGGGTGAGTGGGTGGGTGGGTGGCTGTTGTCCATTTTTGGCAAAGACCTTGTTGAGACAGCCTTTTTGTTGTGCCTCTCTGCAACTCAGGCAACTCAGAATCGCTGCTATATGGTGAGTAGCAACTATCCTTTTCATAACATTGTCACAATCCATCCTGGATTTTCCATTCTTAAATGTTTATTTTCGTCTGAGTGAAGTGTGGTCTCCATGTTTCAAGTTTTTTTAAGTTGTAGGTAGTGCTGATACCGTTTTTATACCATAGAGATCTTTTTGCTGAGGGCTGAGTTTCCCCAGAAGATTAGCCCATAGCAAAGTAAAGAATGGAAGTAGGCTAATATGTCGGAATTACTGTTGATCTGTTTGCATTATTGATTAGCACACAAGGACCGTGACAAGCTTCTGAAATCTGTGTTCGAAGAGCTGCCACATTAGTCCTATTTTAAATTTTTTTGCAACCATAAATTTAAAACTTAGTTTTGGTGACTGATTTAAGTAATATGTTGTCAGTGGATGGAATGCTTGTAGAAACTGGGAGGAGAGAAAACTCATAACAATTTTTTTCTTTGTTTATTGTTATCTTACTGCTAATAATCGAAAACATTGAAGTATCCACTGCTCATTTCATACACAGTTTATCTACAACTGTAAGTAAAATGCTGGTGTCATCTGCAAATATTTTTTTTCTTTTTTGCTTTATTAAAGCCATTTATATCATTAGTGTAAAGAAGAAACAGCAAAGGCCCTAAGACAGAGTGTACTCCATACTTAATTGAATATTTATGGAATAGATGAGCTGTTGTTGTAATAGCAAATTCATTGCTTTTATCCTGCCTTAGTATCATCATTTGCTGCCTATATTCTAGGTAAGGCCTTATCTACTTATTTGGGAGGCCTCTTACAACTTTGTGGCTAATTTGTAGATACTATGGCCAGTCATGTCAAATGTTTTTGGCAGATCTAGAAAAATACCAGCAGCATATTTTCTGTCATCCAGTGCTTTAAAAAGAGTTTCCAAATATTCATGCATAGCACTGGATGTTGTCTTGGATCTACTAAATTGATGATGAACTTTTCATGATGTACCTTTGAAGCCTACTACAGAAAATCCTTTCAATTATTTTTGAGAAAACTCTGATTTAGGATACTGGTTAATAGTTGGTTGCATTATCAGTGACCCCATTTGAATGGAGGAGGTACTTAGCTGTCTTTAAGCAACTGGAGAAAGTTCCAGTTGAGAAGGATGTGTTTACTACTGTACATCAGGACATCCTTATCCTCAGTAATGGCAACACTTCTTGGTGCAAGAGGCATCATTATCATCACTGTGTAATTATTTATCTGCAGTAACTCCTACAAAATTGTATTGCTTATTTGGTTTTAACTTTTTATGTATTTCTGGAATTTTTAAAATGTCTACTGAGATACCACTTGTGGTCCTTTCCTTTTATGTCCACTCTTCAGGTAATAATGAATATAACTATGTCTCTCTTTATGTACACTTGGCATTTTTTACTGTCATGGTCATCCCTTGTTTCCATGTTGAACTTTATGTCTGAGAAGACTATTTCTTAGCTTTTTCTTGAAAGTTCCTTGTTATTATTAGCTGAGTCCTTTCTCACAGCACAGTTCATTTTCCATCTATCATTCGTGATCCAAACTTTGTTGAAAATTGTTGCAAGTGAATGAGAGTTAATAAATATCTTACTATGAGTAAGTTGAAGCCATAGTTGGTAGGTAATACTTTTCATTGTTCGCAGGATCCAGACACACATTAACTTCACTTCAGGCTTCGATTTATTTTACTGTTAATGTATAGTTAAAGAAGACACACACACTGTGGTATATTAAAGAAAAGTAATATAAAAGTGTGAGATGCAAAGTTATAGTACCAGAACAACTAACCAAATTTTATGCTAAAACTGCAGTCAGTCAGCATCTTAATATGGCAAAAGATACTGATAGCAAGGTTCCACACTCCTTCAGGACTGTAAAGAGATTACTTTTAATCAGTACCGATGGTGCAAAAATGCCAAGAGACCTTTTACTTTCAAGAAATTGGAATAACAAGAGTGTTTGAGGTGGCTGCCAATAAAATAATATTTCTGTAGTTCTTCTGTTCCTTGTGTTTCTACTAATATCTTTGATGTTTGCATGGCCATCTTATAATAACAAAAGCTTGTGTTAACTTGGTTAGTAAATATGTAGTAAGTCATGTTTGAATATTTGTTATGAATGTTTTAACAGAAAAAAATATTTATTAGAAGTTATAGCACTTCAAAACAAGTTGACATAAGTATTTAATATTCTTGGGGTACAATTTGTATTGTTTAACTAATGCATGAATGGTGTTTATAATTGTTTGATGGAATGTGTTTCTGCTTGTTGTTTAAGAAACAGAACTATGTATTTTATATAAAATTCAATTACCAAGAAGTTTTTCATTTCTGGCTGATCAACTGAATGTCCATAACGATCACAAATTAAAGCACCCTGTTGACAACTATTTCTGTCTTTAATATCCAGAGTTTTTTATTGCATTTGGTGCTTTAGTGGCATTGTGAAATTAATTCAAGAACTATGCAAGTAAATTCTAATTTATTTTGCCAGCTGGAAGGTCTGAACAATGACTAAATAAATAACAGACCATGACTCCCATCTTACTTGAATTGCTAAATGAAGGTCGTATAAAAAACTGAGATACAACCACTAGCTAAGGTGTCAGATTTCAGAACGAAAAGAGAACTGAAAGGAAAAGCATCATGATTTTTACTTGAGGCCAGCTGAAATGGCCATTCCATTTTAGCTCTCATTATTATTCAGATAGTATGAAGAGCTTAGTGCAGAGCTGGCAAAGAAAATTAAGATACCTTTTACTCTTTAATTTTTTTTTCAGGCAACCCACTTTTTCACATATAGATGTTGTGTGCATTGCGAAATGCTTAAGATGGGCATCACACACTTATGCAAATATTGGAAATACCCTCTGTTTCATATGATTTGTTTGCCATAAACTTGATGAATATCATAATTGTAATATTGACTTATGTTTTATTGGAATCACATTGCTCTGTATGCCCTCAAAATTATGATTTTATTATTTATAGTTCAGTAAGAAAGTAAAGTTTTCAGTAAATAATATGATCTACTTATTTTTAGTACTGGTACTTGTGTTTGTCGTATACAATCGCCGACGTGAAGCTCGTATCAAGTATCCTGAACCAGACGATGATGTAAGAGAAAATATTATTAATTATGATGACGAAGGTGGTGGTGAAGATGATATGACAGCATTTGACATTACACCTCTTCAAATACCAATTGGTGGACCCATTCCAGAGATGCAACCAAAACTTACTTGTAAGTCAACTCAATTTTAACTAATTCATTTTAATTTTATAAATCCAAAAGTGTGTTTGTCCAATACCTTTTCATGACTAAACTGGTGAACCAATTTTGATGAAATGTGGTATGAAGATAGCTTGAATCTCAGGAGAGAATATTGGCTACTTTAGAAATTGTGTAGTAGTAGATATATATTAATCTGAAGAATATTAGGTGAATTATGGAAAATATTTACTGTTTGACTTGTGAACTTTGTCACATTTGTGAAAATGCTTTTATTTGTTGATTCATTCTATGTAAAACAATTCAACCTGCTGGATACAATGCTTGTACAATCCTCAAAATGTTGAATCTCTATTTCCATAGTAGTATTATTAAATGAGAAACCAACTCTATCTGCTACATTTTCATGACTAAACTGCTGAATGAGTTTCAGTGAAATTTGGTATGGAGACAGCTTGTACCCTGAGGAAGAACATAGGTGAATGTAAACCATGTTAAAAATTATTAAATTTGTAGGATGATACACACATTGTGTAATGGGTAGCTACTTAATTAGCACAACACATGGATACATGCTCCTGTGCATGCAGTGCTGTGCATTGTTATACTTCTAAATATCATAGTTCTAATAGAATCCAATGATAATACACAAATTTACTATATGTGAACTTAAAGCATATAACTGACTTTTCTGACTCTGACTGATGGTCAACAAAATAATTCCATGACTTTCATTCACTGAAACTAATGGGCCGGCTGATGCTACTTCTGACTATATGCTAATATACAATGTGTCACTGACCTGTTTATGTGCTCCTTTATAATAGTTACATTTCCAGTTTTCTAATTGCATGTGTCTGGGCTCATAACCTCTTAAGAAATATTTCTCTCCACCACAGTGAACTGTTTAGAGTTAATTATTTTTTTTCTATGTCTAGTTGTTATTTGTTGTGCAAGGGGCTTTTATATATGTTCAATGTATTTATTTATTTTTTAATAATGCCATACATAGTTATTACACTTTTTGCAGTCAGTTGTCTGTTGTTTCTTGTTCAAGCGAATTGTAAGTGAATAAGTTACATTCAAGTGTACTTCTTCAAATATAACAAAATAGTTACTTATCATTAAATCAAGAATTTATTAGGAGGTTATGAGCCCAGATACATGTGATTAGAAAATTGGAAATGCAACTATTTGTTGTTTATTATAAAGGAGCACATAAACAGGTCATTGCATTTCAGCATATAGTCGGAAGTAGCATCAGCCGACACATTAGTTTCTGTGAATGAAAGTCATTGAATTATTTTGTTGACCCATCAGTCAAAGTCAGAAGAGTCAGTTCTATGTTTTAAGTTTGCAGATAGTAAATATGTGTGTTATCAGTGGCTTCTGTTAAGTCATTGTTGGAACAGTGGTCAGAGGATCATTATGGAAAAGTCAGTTTACACAACACTTAGCATTACAGTAAAAAAAGTTGTATTCAGTAGCTACTAGACAGGAGGCTACACAAAAAGGAGGAGAAACTGAACAAAATGTGAAGTATTGGATTGAGAAAGATCTTGATGCACAAATCTTTATAGATTTGAATGTCAGGAACAACATAGCCAGCAATATAGCAAATTGCAAATGTGGTTGTCAAATGTTTAAAAAATTAGAAACACTAGTATGACAAGAAATCCAATTTAACAGTTACAGGTTTGCAGAGAAATATCTTTAGTTACAAATACAATACTAGTAAGTCAGCCATTCCAAACTGTACATAGATTCAAGAAAACATGGAAGATTTGCCCTCAGAGAGTGAAGCTGTGAAAAAGAGCTGGATTATATATGGATTCTTGGAATGTTACTAACGAAACTTCATCACTTTCATACTATATGGAATAATGTAGCAGTATCTGACAAAAATCTTTACATATTATTTGAAAGTTTGCACATGGAACAATGTAAGGAAAAGATGGGTTGCTACTCACCATTAAGATGGCACATTTAGTTGTACACAAGTCCAATGAAAAGACACTTACCCGTATCTCTGGGCAAAGCCTTCATCATTGAAGGAATGCATTCCAGTCTGAGCAACTGGAATAGGCATTCATATGTTCGTGAGGTGTGCTTTTTTGTGTGTGTGTGTGTGTGTGTGTGTGTGTGTGTGTGTGTGTGTGTGTGTGTGTGTGTGTGTGTGTGTCTGTTTCCTTGACTGAAGAAGGCTTTGGCCAAATGCTATGTGTAAGAGTCTTTCCATTGTGCTTGTCTTCAATGCAGTTTGTCATCTATATGATGATTAGTGATCTGTCTTTTCTCTATGTTGTTAATATGCCAATGCAGAGTTTCCGTTGTTCGATTTTTCATCTGGAAGTAGGTAGATTAAATGATGCAGAACAGTGAAACATCTTCCAAACCCCTTCATCTAAAAACAAAATTATTACTTTGTCGAAGCAAGTCAGCAGGAAAAATGTACAGTTCAATGTTTTAAATGCAGCAGAAAAGGGCATGTAAAGAAACATTGTAGAAATAAACCATGTGCCAAATATTTAGCATATTGTAGAGACAATTATTCATGTAGTAACTGCAAACAAAGGTGCCATTCTGCCAAGGAATGTCCAAATGTAACATTAGACAGAAATGAGACAAGTGCAAAAACTGACAGCAAAGAATCAAAAGGTTTCAAATGAAAAGTAGGAGTCACTGTAGAATTAACTATTGCCAATATAAATGGTGTAAATTTGCAGTGTGACTGAAAAAAGTTTGCTAAATGACATAAATTTTCAGTGTAATTGAGAAAACTCTTGCTACCAAGACTGTGGCACCATGCAACACATGACATTTAGAAAGGATTGGTTAATAAATTATGTAAAATTAGATCAGTGTACGAAAGTGTTTGTTGCTGATGCTACTGAATTAGAAGGAACTAGAGTGGGAGACATTGAATTAGAGGCTTTTGATGGAGTACAGTGGTATGACTTAGTTCTGTAGAATGTTTTATATGTACCAAATATAAACTTTAACAATATTATGAGAAGGGAAGTTGCTACTCACTACATAGCAGAGATACTGAGTCACAGATAAGCACAATGAAAAGATTCTCACAGTTAAAGCTTTTGGCTATTGGCCTTCATCATCAATAGACACACATATGCACACACAAACACACATGCAAACACAACTCACACACGTGACTGCAGTCTCAGGCAACTGAAATCACAATTGCCTGAGACTGTAGTCTTGTATGTGAGTTGGGTTTTCATGTGTGTTTGTGTGTGCATATGTGTGTCTATTGTTGGCCTTCATTGTTGACGAAGGCCAATGGCCGAAAGCTTAATTGTGAGTCTTTTTGTTGTGCCTATCTGCAACTTGGCACCTCCACTATATGGTGAGTAGCAACATTCCTTCTCATAATACTGTTACATTCCATCCTGGATTTTCCTTTGTTTCAAATATAAACTTTGATTTATTTTCTGTTACTAAAGTAATAGGTAAGGGTTATAGACTGCAATTGCAGTCTTGGTGCCTTTTCTGTTCTTTATTTATGCCGCCATTGGATAAGCAGCTGCAGCAGCAAGTCGTATAACCCTAGCTTACTTATTTGTTAGATAGTTTAATTAATTTCTTTGGATGTTTTTGGGTACTTGCATTGTTTAATTCATATATTTCGGGCGTATTATAGTATTTGAGGGTTGTAGCATCGCGCCTTAGTACCTGAATAGTATAAATTCGCGTAGTCGTCTGTCTTCTGTTTTTGTTTTGCACAGCCAGTGTCGGTTGGTCACAGCCATTGTGCTCCCTGCCGCCGTTGGATAAGCAGCTGCAGCAGCAAGTCATATAACCCTAGCTTACTTGTTAGATAGTTTAATTAATTTCTTTGCATGTTTTTGGGTACTTGCATTGTTTAATTCATATATTTCGGGCGTGTTATAGTATTTGACAGTGGTAGCATCGCGCTTTAGTGTTTACTTGGTAGATTCTTATTTAAATTGCATGTGAGTTTCGTATAGGAGGTGCAATTTCGAGTTTTAATTACTGTAATCGTAAATTCAGCAGATTGTAGCGCAGTCGTTAGGCATTTGTACAGGTTAGTTGATACGTTCTTTGCGTGTTTCGCTTGCGTTATCTAGGCACGGACTCGTGTTTCAGTAACTGTTGTTCAACATCGATTAGAATGGACAGGGACTGCGATTGCTGTGTTCGGATGAGGGCTGACTTGGCATCCCTTCGCTCACAGCTGCAATCGGTGCTGACTTCGGTCGCGCAGCTTGAGGCTGTTGCCAATGGGCACCACTGTGGGGAGCCGGACTTGGGTATCACGGGGATGTCAACCTCATCCCGTCTGTCCCCAGATCGGTCTGCCGCTGTGGTTGCCCCGGTTGCTGCCCACAGTGGGGCTGAGCCCTCGCCTGTGGTTGATTGGGAGGTCGTTCCTAGGCGTGGTAGGGAGTGAAAGGCGTCCCCAGAGGCTGATCAGAAAGCCTCCCCAGTGCGTCTGACAAACCGGTTTCAGGCACTGTCTCTGGCTGAGCCAGATGCAGCTGCCTTCCCTGTTTCAGAGGATCATTCTCAGCCTTCAAGGTCCGGGCAATCGCAGAGGGTGGGCTTACTGGTAGTTGGGAGCGCCAATGTTAGGCACGTAATGGGGCCCCTTAGGGATACGGCGGCTAAGGAGGGGAAGAAATCCAGTGTGCACTCCGTGTGCATTCCGGGAGGAGTCATTCCTGATGTGGAAAGGGTCCTTCCGGATGCCATGAAGAGCACAGGGTGCAGCCAGCTGCAGGTGGTGGCACATGTCGGCACTAATGACGTGTGTCGCTTTGGATCTGAGGAAATTCTCTCTGGATTCCAGCGGCTATCTGATTTGGTGAAGGCTGCCGGTCTTGCTTACGAGATGAAGGCAGAGCTCACCATCTGCAGCACCGTTGACAGAACCGACTGCGGACCTTTGGGGCAGAGCCGGGTGGAGGGTCTGAATCAGAGGCTCAGACGGTTTTGCGACCGTGTTGGCTGCAGATTCCTTGACTTGCGCCATAGGGTGGTGAGGTTTCGGGTTCCGCTGAATAGGTCAGGAGTTCACTACACTCAGCTGGCGACTACACGGGTAGCGGAGGCTGTGTAGCGTGGACTGGGCGGTTTTTTAGGTTAGAAGGCCTCGGGAAAGTACAGGGTGGGCTGCAATGTCAAAGGGTGCATGGCAATTACAGGACGTGCTTGGATCAAGGAACAGTCGGAATTATAGTTGTAAATTGTTGTAGTTGCACTGGAAAAGTCCCTGAGCTTCAAGTGCTAATAGAAAGCACAGAAGCTGATATCGTTATAGGTACAGAAAGCTGGCTAAAGCCTGAAATAAGTTCTGCAGAAATTTTTACGAAGTCTCAGACGGTGTTCAGGAAAGATAGATTAGGCATAATTGGTGGTGGAGTGTTTGTGTCTGTCAGTAGTGGTTTATCTTGTAGTGAAGTCGAAGTAGATACTCCGTGCGAATTGGTATGGGTGGAGGTTATACTTAACAGCCGAATTAAGTTAATAATTGGCTCCTTCTACCGACCCCCAGACTCCGATGATACAGTTGCGGAACAGTTCAGAGAAAGTTTGAGTCTCGTAACAAATAAATACCCCACTCATACGGTTATAGTTGGTGGGGACTTCAACCTACCCTCAGTATGTTGGCAAAAATACTTGTTCAAAACCGGTGGTAGGCAGAAAACGTCTTCCAAGATTGTCCTAAATGCTTTCTCCGAAAATTATTTCGAGCAGTTAGTCCATGAACCCATGCGAATTGTAAATGGTTGCGAAAACACACTTGACCTCTTAGCCACAAACAATCCAGAGCTGATAGAGAGCATCATGACTGATACAGGGATTAGTGATCACAAGGTAGTTGTAGCTAGGCTCAATACCATTTCTTCCAAATCCATCAGAAACAAACGCAAAATAATTTTATTTAAAAAAGCGGATAAAGTGTCACTAGAAGCCTTCCTGAAAGACAATTTCCATTCCTTCCGAACTGACTATGCGAATGTAGACGAGATATGGCTCAAATTCAAAGATATAGTAGCAACAGCAATTGAGATATTCATACCTCATAAATTGGTAAGAGATGGAACGGATCCCCCGTGGTACACAAAAAAGGTCCGAACGCTGTTGCAGAGGCAACGGAAAAAGCATGCGAAGTTCAGAAGAACGCGAAATCCCGAAGATGGGCTAAAACTTACAGACGCGCGAAATTTGGCACGTACTTCGATGCGAGATGCCTTTAATAGGTTCCACAACGAAACATTGTCTCGAAATTTGGTAGAAAATCCGAAGAAATTCTGGTCATATGTAAAGTACACAAGCGGCAAGACGCAGTCAATACCTTCGCTGCACAGTGCCGATGGTACTGTTATCGACGACTGCGCCGCTAAAGCGGAGTTATTGAACGCAGTTTTCCGAAATTCCTTCACCAGGGAAGACGAATGGAATATTCCAGAATTTGAAACACGAACATCTGCTAGCATGAGTTTCTTATAAGTAGATACCTTAGGGGTTGCGAAGCAACTCAAATCGCTTGATACGGGCAAGTCTTCAGGTCCAGATTGTATACCGATTAGGTTCCTTTCAGATTACGCTGATACTATAGCTCCCTACTTAGCACTCATATACAACCGCTCGCTCACCAATAGATCTGTACCTACAGATTGGAAAATTGCGCAGGTCGCACCAGTGTTCAAGAAGGGTAGTAGGAGTAATCCATTTAACTACAGACCTATATCATTGACGTCGGTCTGCAGTAGGGTTTTGGAGCATATGCTGTATTCAAACATTATGAATCACCTCGAAGGGAACGATCTATTGACATGTAATCAGCATGGCTTCAGAAAACATCGCTCTTGTGCAATGCAGCTAGCTCTTTATTCGCACGAAGTAATGGCCGCTATCGACAGGGGATCTCAAGTTGATTCCGTATTTCTAGATTTCCAGAAAGCTTTTGACACCGTTCCTCACAAGCGACTTCTAATCAAGCTGCGGAGCTATGGGGTATCGTCTCAGTTGTGCGACTGGATTCGTGATTTCCTGTCAGGAAGGTCGCAGTTCGTAGTAATAGACAGCAAATCATCGAGTAAAACTGAAGTGATATCAGGTGTTCCCCAGGGAAGCGTCCTGGGACCTCTGCTGTTCCTGATCTATATAAATGACCTGGGTGACAATCTGAGCAGTTCTCTTAGATTGTTCACAAATGACGCTGTAATTTACCATCTAGTAAGGTCATTCGATGACCAGCATCAGTTGCAAAGCGATTTAGAAAAGATTGCTGTATGGTGTGTCAGGTGGCAGTTGACGCTAAATAACGAAAAGTGTGAGATGATCCACATGAGTTCCAAAAGAAATCCGTTGGAATTCGATTACTCGATAAATAGTACAATTCTCAAGGCTGTCAATTCAACTAAGTACTTGGGTGTTAAAATTACGAACAACTTCAGTTGGAAGGACCACATAGATAATATTGTCGGGAAGGCGAGCCAAAGGTTGCGTTTCATTGGCAGGACACTTAGAAGATGCAACAAGTCCACTAAAGAGACAGCTTACACTACACTCGTTCATCCTTTGTTAGAATATTGCTGCGCAGTGTGGGATCCTTACCAGGTGGGATTGACGGAGGACATCGAAAGGGTGCAAAAAAGGGCAGCTCATTTTGTATTATCACGTTATAGGGGAGAGAGTGTGGCAGATATGATACACGAGTTGGGATGGAAGTCATTACAGCATAGACGTTTTTCGTCGCGGCGAGACCTTTTTACAAAATTTCAGTCACCAACTTTCTCTTCCGAATGCGAAAATATTTTGTTGAGCCCAACCTACATAGGTAGGAATGATCATCAAAATAAAATAAGAGAAATCAGAGCTCGAACAGAAAGGTTTAGGTGTTCGTTTTTCCCCACTCGCTGTTCGGGAGTGGAATAGTAGAGAGATAGTATGATTGTGGTTCGATGAACCCTCTGCCAAGCACTTAAGCAGAGTAGTCATGTAGATGTAGATGTAGATGTAGAAATGATATGCCCTCTAGTAGTATGGGTAGTTCTAAAATATTTCTGTTTCCTGGTGACACTAGCTTGGCAGTAAAGGATGTTGTGCAACATTGGCTAGGTTTCAAATAGTGCAGTTAATGGCATAAGATCATGGCTTGTAGGAAATAAACTAATGCTAAACCACAGTAACACTCACTATTTACAGTTTGTAACACACAATTCAACAAAACCTGACATTTTGATTTCACAGAATGGGCATATGATTATTGAAACTGAACAGTTCAAATTTCTAGGTGTTCAGATAAATAGTGAAGTGTCGTGGAAAGCCCACATTCAGGATCTTGTTCAGAGACTTAATCCTGCCATTTTTACTATACAAATGGTATCTGAAGTAAGTGATTGTTTAACACAAAAATTAGTCTACTTTGCTTATTTTCATTTGCTTATGTTGTAAGGTATTATATTTTGTGTTAACTCTTCCTATTCTAAAAGATTATTTTTGGCTCAGAAAAGGGCTGCTTCGGCAATAAGTGTTCGTAGTTCGCATACCTCTTGTCGACCCCTGTTCACTAGGTTGGGTATTTTGACATTGACCCTCAATATATACACTCTTTACTGTCATTTCTTGTTAATAATATCAGCTTATACCCAAGAATAAGCAGCTTTCACTCAGTTAGTACTTGGCAGAAATCCAACTTGCATTTGGATTGAACTTCCTTAACTCTTGTGCAGAAAGGTGTGCAGTATACTGCTGCATCAATTTTCAAAAGCTATTACAAGAATTCAAAAATCTTAGCAGTAATACATGCGCTATCAAATCAAAACTTAAGAGTTTCCTCATGGGTCACATCTTCTATTCTGTTGAGGGGTTCCTTGAAAAAGTAAGCTGATACTTATGTTATACTGATGATTGCATTTACTTAAACTTATGGCTTGACTTTTGTTGGGTTCATAAATATTTTATTTTTCCTGTTATTGCTTTTATGTTATAATTTCATGTAGTGATACGTTCCATGACCTTGGAGATTTGGTCCTACAGAACTTGTTGTGTAAATAAATAAATTAAATAACAACTCAGTTTTCAAAACCACTGACAATCTGGAAACTGCGGCAATAGGCTGCTGTGAGTGACAGCCGGAGAAAATGTTTTGTATAAAAGAGTTCAACAAATTTATGAGAACAACTTCAATTAAAATGTGACATGAAAAGTTAGCACATCAAACAACTTTAATTAAAATGTGACATGAAAAGTTAGCACATCAGAATGTTACTTATCAAACATAGGAAACTCCAGGTAGGAATATCAACAGACAGTGTTTGTCTCTCTATCTCCACCAGTACACACAATCCCTTCCCCTTCTATGCCATTTCCAGATTTCTGTTTGCATCCCATATGATAGTTGCATTCTGGCCCGAAATCCTCAAGTTGCCAGTTGTGTACGCATGAGGTGTGCTTGCTTGAGTGTGTGAATGGTGTGTGTCTGTCTTTTACTGATGAAGTATGTGACCAAAAGTTTCATGTAAGTGTCTTTTAACTGTGCCTTTCTGCAACTTGACATGTACTCTTTACGATGTCACATATGTGAGAAGTGTATTACAAAGAAATGACATTGATTATATTGAAAACTGGAATGAATATGTATGTATTGGTTGTACCTGCAGTAAACAAATAACAAATCTCATTTGACAAGCACAATGATTGCTGCAAATACCATGGACGTAATTTATTTTTGCTTCTGTGTACTGAACCTCATGTCATTAACAGGAGCAAGGTATTTTCTGTTGTTCAGAGATGATTTTTCTCCCATTTTTGAACTATTTATTTCCTGAAGGCAACAGAAATTAAAAATATTCATGAAAATGGTAGAAAATCAGTTTGGGAAGAAAGTAAAATGTTTAAAGTCTGGCAATGAGGCCAGAATCAAGAATGCTCTCACTAAAAAGCTTATAGATGAACTTGCAGTTTTTCACATCAGGACCGATACGTACATATCTGAGCAGAGCAGAAGAATTGAAACAGCTGTCAAGTGTGCTTGATCATCAGTACAACATGACTGAAAACTGAATGAGATTCTCTAGGCCAAAGCAATAAATTACGCAAACTGGAAGAAGTTCAATAAAAGGAAGAAGTCCTACTGAATTGCTGTATGGGCAAAAAAGAGATATTACTAAGCTGAGAAGTTTTGAGTGTGACTGCTATGTTTCGATTGAGGATCACAAATGTAGAAAGACAAAATAAATCAAAGAAAGGAACTGTTGTTGGATACGATTTGGGCTCGGCTTCTTACAGAACCTGCCTGCCTGATGAAAAGGACATTGATAATGTCATATTTGAAAAAAAGAATATAATATAAAGAGGAAGTTACTGTAGAAAAGACTTTTACAAGAGAAAATAAGAATGAAATCAAATTCTGGCTTCCAGCAGAAAACCAGATATCTGATGATTCACTGTGTGATGTCTCTGAAGAGTGCAGTGTGTCATCCAGTTACATAACATTGAGTAGAGTCTTGCCCTCAAAACTATGTGACTGACAAAACCTTAAACAGCCTGTCAGCCTTACAGACTATGAATTGGCTGTGCAGAGCAGTAATAATGCAAATTTTGGCATGATAGAGGAAGTCAAAAACAATTCTATTTCAAATGCTTTGAAAGACAAAAATTTATTCAAAGCAATATCTGATGAATGAAAATCTGTAATAAAACTGAAAACTTGGAGTCTTGTAGAACTTCCAAAAAAATGCAAACAAACCCCTTAACCTGTCACTGGGTATTGTGCATTTGACACAATATTTCAAAGCAAATGTCATATCTTGGAATGGAAATTAAAATAAGTTCACAGGGAATTTTTGTAAAGCAGTCTATGTATACAGAGAAACTCTTGATGACGTGAATCCAGTAGCTACACATAAAGAGTACGTAATGGTGACAGTTGAAGAAAATCTTGTCAATCATGCACAATAGGAAAGGACTGAATGAAGCCTATGGAGAAACTATTGAGAGTCTGCTGTACCTAGCAACAGTATCTTGTCAAGATATCAGTTTTGCTCTTAATTACTTAAGCATGTTTAGTAACAAACGAGTGGTTAGTCCCTGGAAAATGGTGAAATGCATTTTTCAGTACCCATAAGGAACTATGAAAGTTCGTATATAGTTTGATGGAGGCTCAACACTGCTTGCTTTTGCTGATTGTGATTATGGAGGTGATATCTCAGCTAGATGGTGCAGCAGCAGAGTTCTGATTATGCAAGGAGGACCTGGTATGCTTGAAAGAAACGTCTTGTGATAGTTTCAACCACTCAAGCAGAATACCGAGCTGCTGCCTCTTGGATCAATGATGTATGTTGGATGCAATGCCTTGGACACAAACTTGGAATTTCAGATTTGAATGAACTGACAGACCTGTGTATCGACAGTCTAGCTTCCTTACATATGTTTAGGAATACCTACAAAGGAAAAATAACAAGAGGTGAGAAACATATTGACCTTACACGAAAGTTAATTCAAGAACATATTGAAATTACTTTAAAAATGAAATGTGAAAAGTTCAAGCCAACTTGCTAACATAATTACAAAATGACATACTTGTAAAGTGTTTGAAGACTTAAGAAGAAAAATAATTTGGGAGGAATTTTGAGCGTTAATTATTTTTCAATGTCTTGTTGTTTTTTAGGTATATATGTAGGGTCATGCCCAATCATCTAGTTTTGGGTGCCTAAGGAATGCTGCATTCTCGGAATGCTATACAACAATCCAAGCAAATAACAGTAGTAGTTTTATTTCTATAAAGCAGATTGACAATGCTTAACTTTATTGTACAAAGGTGTCACGAGCAATGGGTGACATGCAACAAATGAGATATGTCCACAAAGTAAGTTCCATTTGGTTGTATAAAACAAATGTGCACAGATACAGAAAAAGTATTTATTGCAAAAAAATCTAAGGCTGTTAAACAACTTTTCTACATAGCTTCTGAAATGTTGTAGGCACTTGTCATAGCATGGCACAAGTTTTTGTATTCCTTCTTCAAAGAAGGTTGCCACCTGTGTATTCAACCATGTGGTAACATGTTCCTTCAGCTCATCATCATCGTTGAACTGTTGACCACCAAGGACAGATTTTAGGTGTAAGAAGAGATGAAAGTCGCTAGGAGCGAGGTCCGAGCTGTACAGAGGATGATCAAACGCGTCCTAGTGAAATTCCCGTAAGAGTTGTTTGGTCACATTCGCCATGTGAAGGTGGACATTATTGTGTGTGTGTGGGGGGGGGGGGGGGGTAGGGGGGGGGGGGAACAACGCCTTTTGACAGTAATCTTCAGCACTTGTTTTGTATTGCACGTTGCAATTTGTTAATGGTCTCACAGTAACCATGTGCACCAATTGTTTGGCGTCATGGTAAGAAATCAATCAGCAAAATGCCTTTTCTGTCTGAAAAAATGGTGCACATGATGCTCTGAGGTGTCAAGATTTGCTTAGGCTTAACCTTTGTTGGGGATGAAATGTGCCTCCATTTCACTGATTGCCATTTTGTTTCAAGTGTTTCAAGTGTGATACCCAAGTTTCATCCCCTGTGGCTATCCAAGAAAGAAAACCATCGCCTTCTTCATTGTAGCATGTCAAAAACTAAAGTGCACTGCCCATCCTCTGTTTTTTGTATTCTTCAGTAAGAATTTTGGGTACCCAATGTGAGCAAAGTTTTCGAAATTTTAGTTTTTCAGTAACAGTTTCATGAATTAGTAATCGTGAGATTTGTGGAACTTCCATAGCAACGGCATTAAGTGTAAAGTTACGGTTGTGCTTAATCTTCTCTTCAGTTGAACAACATGACCCATCTTCTAACCATTGAATCACTCATAGCATTTTGTTGGTAAACCTAGCAGATTTGTCGATGAATTTCCTATGGTTTAACTTTCTTTGCATTTAAGAAACAAATCACAGATCTGATTTCACACACGGCAGAATTTTCAATTACGGCTGGCATTATAAAGAAGCACTACAAAGCACACATTGACAGCAGCAATCTTAAAATGGCGTACATGTCTTCTCCTTGAGTCAGAGCAATTGCCACGCATTCTCAGAACTGCGATCATAGTACTGCTGTGGATAGAAATAGAAATGGAACTTACTTTGTGGACGACCATCATAAATCCGAGTCCTGGCTATACACAATGTTCAAACAAGCAATGGATATGAATCTCACTATAATCTAATATCGCAACACTCTCTGCTAGGCAGTGCTAGTACTCTGCAAATCCTGTCTACTAATGTCCGGCCTAGTCTGGCAGGAGTGGCGCTTATATTCACTTCTTGCAGGTGTCGCTCCTCTTGTGGCGCGGTCCTAATCAGTGCACCATTGGCTGACATTGTTTCACTGCCTTCTCTAATTTGCATTCTTCTTCTTTGTTCTGGTGCTTGTGGTTACGGCAGAACATTCATCTCCCACAAAGCAACGGACCATCATTGTGTAGGGAGTGTGACCACACCAGGGGAGAGCAGGAGTGTGGGTGCAATGTCGGGTTGCAGGAGTGTGGGTGCAATGTCAGGTTGGAAGCTGTGGCTGCAGGGGACTTCAAACTTCTGGTCGTACCCCGCCAGCTGGCCTACACTCTGGCAGAAACATCCCCCAGAAAATGACCAGAAGAGTATGCATCCAGTTCCTGCTCCCATGAACCAGACGAAGAAGATGGCGGCTGTTGCCGTGTGAGCAGGTCCAGCTCCATCAATAGGATGAGAGGAGGCCGGAGGAGACAAAGGCTCTGTTGCCATTGGGTCATTTCTCTGTGTCACAATGACACCCTCTGGTGGCTTTTGTGGCCTCGCTGTCCTCTGGACCTGTGAATCTGGGGAAATAGAGACTGAAAGATCATCATGTACGTGACAGAGTCTAAGTTTATTTTGATGCCAGCACTGCAAGCCATCGGGATCTGAAAGAAGATACATGCTACCACCTAGTCAACAAACGATCTCACATCACGTCCACCATCTGCTGCCTCTAAAAACCTTGTAAAAGGCTGTATCATGTGGTGTGAAGTGATACTTGTGGCCTTCCGTTGGCACAATGCTGAGGAAGGTGGAGCAGTGTCCGATGGCAGCAGCCATGAAGCAATTCCACCAGTGATGGTCCATCTCTTGTGTGCGAATGATATGAGGTGAGAAACAGCTGTAATGCTTGATCTCTGGCATGTGCAGAGCGAAGTTTGGCCATCTGCTGCGTGAATTTTCTGACAAAATGTTCCGCTTCACTGTTTGGCTGTGGATGGAATGGTGCACTAATTAGATGCTGTATGCCATGGCATTCACACCATGTTTCAGATTCATTTGACATGAACTGAGGTCTGTTGTATGACACTCTTACTTCAGGTAGCCTTCTAGGCAAAAAATCTATGACAACACTTGAATTGTGATATGTGACATCGACGAGTTCATCAGCACAGCGAAAGGAAACTTGCTATATGAGTCAACCACAATAAACCAGTTAGTGTTCCAAAAGATCCCGCAAATTGTATATATACACGTTGGGCATTGGAATTGCGACTTAGGCCAAGCTGAGAATTTTTTTGGTGGAGCACACCGATTTTCCATATGTGCGTCACGCTGTGACGTCATCTGTTCCATTTTGGGTGTCCATACCCTGCCAAGTAAAGTGTCAACTCGCTAACTGTTTCATACGAAAAATCTCCCAGTGTCCTTGGCGAAGTAACTGCAACAATTTGTTTTACAAAATGTTAGGGATCAACACACGTGACTGGCCACTGTCATTCTGAATAAGAATCACACCTTTCTGTATAGTGAGGCTGTGCTAATGTGCAAAGTATCAGTGCACAACAAAGTTCTTTATGCAATGCAAGGAACAAGGCCAAGATGTGCAAATGTAGTTTATCAAAATGTTCAAATCTGGATCAGCTTCTGTGGCCTATGCAATTTTCTTATACTGTGACAACAAGATGCAACAGAAGCATCAAAGTCTTTATGAGGGCCAATGAAAAGATGTGAAAGTGCGTCAGCATTACGATGTTGAGCTGTTGGACGATACACAATCTTGTATTGGTATTGAGACAATAACAAAGCCCATCTTTGCAATTTTAGGGCAGTTTGTACAAGTTTTGTCAGATGAAACGAGGACTGCAAAGGCTTGTGATTCGTCACTAAGTAGAATTTTCTGCGATGCAAATAGTTGTGGAATTTGGTGACACCATACACAATAGCCAGTGCCTCTTTTTCAGTTTGTGAATAGGTACACTGAGCTTTGGACAACACTTTTTATGCGAAAGCAATAGTGCAATGTTCACTTGCTTTATTTCTTGGTTGATTGCCCTCAGTATCGACATACTGTATTGTTACACTGACTGAAAAATGGGGGGGGGGGGGGTGGAAGTTCATCACTAACTACTTTAAATGATGTAGCTGACAGGTGCACATTTGTGTTTCACAGTTCTTTACTTTCACTGTTCCCGACGCCCCAATAATACACAGTTATATGGCCAGTGCACTATTGTTTAACTTTCGATACATCTCATTAATAGGTTGCAAGCAAACATCAACATACTGCTACAATAGCTTACTGTTGAATATCTATGAGTAGTAAAACCCTAATCACACAGTTCACAGCCTTTGAAATAAAGTGAACAGACACTGTCATTGTTTTAACACACGGCCTATTGATGTAACACTTATTTCATGGTTAAGTCGACGCATTGTTGTTGTTCTAACCAACACAGATTTCTTATGTGAAACTCAGCCGTAGACTGTCTCAGGATCAAAACTCAGGCCCTTATATATCATCACAATAATAGGCACTGAAACTACACACTGTTTGATGTTTAATTTACAGAAATTACAATTAAAACTTAACTCATTTAATTAACTGCATTCATCATCTTCTACACTCAAGTTAGGCAGAATTATTTGTTTAAATGAAATCAACAGATACAGTTATGCAAGCAATACTTTTGACAAAACTGGTAATTACTTTGCAATTAATTAAGGGCGAGTTTTGCTAACATGTTTTCGAATAGAGCCAAATAGATACTTTAAAATTACTATTAGTTGTTCCTCCAAATCTTTATAATTAGTACAGAATTTATATTTGTTTATAAGTCAATAATAGAATTATGAAACAATTACTGACTTCATCCCATAACAAAAGTTACTAACTAGGAATAGTCAAAATAAATTAGAAAATAAATTAATACATAAAACTAAGCACAATTAGACTGGTGTTATATTCTTTAAAACTGAGTACCAACTTTTCTCTTTTATGAAAATGCACGTTATACTCATGTATGTTAATGGTAATTAGTCAGACATGAAAAAATGAATTTTAAGGAGGCCAATGACAAAACAAAAGGGGAAGTAAAAATATCCCAGCTTACTTCGTCACAATAGGTCTGTCTTTATCACCAATTCCAATTCTGTAAGAGGAAGCATCAACTTGCAATACAACTGGTTTGTCAGGATCAAAGTGAACTAAGCATCAATCACTGAGCAAAACACCTTTAAGTTTTTGAAAAGCTTATTGTCGCTCATCTGTCCAAACAAAGGGGACAGTCTTGCGACACGAGCGCTGCAATGGAGCTGTGATTTGTGCAGCATCCAGTATAAACAGAATATAATAGTTCTTTTTACATAAAACTGACTGCAATTCTGTGATATTGGTAGGAACTGGAAAATTGTTTATGGCTAACAAATGCGACTGAAAAGGATCTACACTTTGACTGTTTATTACATGACTTGATCAAGATACTGCAGCACAGGTTGAAAAAAATCACACTTGTCCAGTCTACACTTTAGTCCTGCAGCAGATAACACACAAAACAATACGTGTAAATTTGGAATATGTTCCTCAGATGTATGACCTGCTACTACAATATCAGCCAAATAATTTGACAGTTTGGTACTTGTGCAGTCAGTTGTTCCAGGTACCATTGAAAAATGGTGGGTGCAGAAGCACTTCCAAAAGGCAAACACAAATATTTAAACAAGCCCATATGAGTACTTAGTACATACACCTTTTTGAGATATTTTAAGATATGCGTTGCACAAATAAATTTTTTGAAAAGTAACGTCCAGTGCCTAAATTGTCTATAAGATCCTCTTGGTGTGGAAATGGATAAGTATCGGTTACAGTTTGTGGGTTGACTGTAAGACTTAAAGTCAACACAGAGGCGAATGCAGCCTGATGGTTTGGGGAGCAAAACCAGTGGACTTGCCCATTGACTAGCTAATATGTGTGCAATAAGTCCACTATCTTGCAAATCATTAAGTTCAGCAGCAACTTTGTCCCTTAATGCAATGGGAACATTTCTGGCAATGCAAAATTTCGGCTGAGCATTGTCTTTCATAGTACTATGTGTAACAAAATTGTTAGCTTTGCTTAAACCTTTATAAAGTAGTTCCGGGACTTCTTTTAGCCAGCTAACAATTCCGTATTTTGCATTGAATGCAGTCACTGACAACACATTGTCCTGAATGTTAAAGCCTAATGAATCAAGATCAAATATGTTCTCTCAATCACATGATTGTAGCATTGTAAAAGTCACTGTTCGCATATGCAAGTGCTTAAAGTACATGTTCCAAGAATGGGAATGTTTTGTCCATTATAAGCTGTCAGTTTTGTGCTAGTTTTAGACACGTGTGGGGAGCCTAACAGTCCATATGTGTGATGATTGAGCAATGTGAAAGAGACACCCGTGTACAACTGAAATTTGACACAGTTTCCACAAATAAGTAAATGAACAAAAAGTTTATTTGACTGATGTATCACTGAAGAAACTGCACACTTAATAGTTTTGCTAATGCCTTTTGTAGACTTTGAATATACTGCATTAATGACATGGGCCTTGTGACTAGATTTTTGTGAGTGGGCCATATTCTTATGTTCGTTCAGCTGCAAAAATACGGATTGCACAGGTCCTTTCCTACCACAAGCGTAACACTGAGCTCATCAGGAGGGGCAGTCTTGGCGTTTATGCCATGAATAACACCCAGGGCAAGACTTAATTCTGTTCACCTGTTTAGCGAACTGCTTACATGGTGTGGACCGTTGTTTACTTGGCTTGGTTAGCGCAAGCCACCGGTGCAGAATGGGGTGATTGCAAGCAAGGAACTCAACCCGACAAATTGCTGGCTGCTCAAATGTATGAGCTGACAAGGCACCGGACTCTTACTGATCTAGTATTTACACTACCTGCTGAAATAATGGATCAGACTGTTTCAAAAGCTGTTCTCTGAGTTTGACACCAGGCAAGTTGTACACGATTGCATCACACAACTTAACATCTGAATATAAAGCACGACAAGCACATTTAAATTTGCATTTCCTTGTCATTCCCTGCAAATCTATTACCCCACTCGCAACAAGTTTGTTCTGACCATTTTTTGCAATTAAAGAATTGGTACCTAGCTGCTACCACATCCACTTGTTGTTCATAATAGTTTGTTAGGGCCTGTACCACTTGTTCATAACTTAGTTCACTCAGAGTGGAGTTAGGAAAGAGTTTTTGAATTAATCTGAAAATTGCACTTCCTACCATGGATAATAGATATAGAAGTTTCACTGTTCCTGGGATGTTGTGAGCTAGCATATAAGCAGTGAACTGGGGCTGCCACTCGAGCCAGTCCTTGTCTTGTTCACTAAACTGTTGAAAAGGTGATGTAGCAACTAGTAGACAGTGCTTGTTCTGTCAGGTGCACGGCGTAGGCCAGTAGCTGCTGCATTGTGTTGAGCAGTGTAGATATTTGCTGCGTCTGACTGAAACATCTGCATTAGCTATGTAACATCTAACACTTGCGGCTGCGAAGCCTTAGCAGGGGGTGGGACAGGTGAGGTGGGCATGTTGGAAGACACAAATGCAAGAAATAGACTAGGTATGCAAGTAAAATTAGGGCACAAGCAAAGAAAATTTATGCAATGCCCACCTGAAAACACTGATTAGCAAAAACAACAAGAAACTGTTAAAGCAATAAGCACCCCTGCAAATTACAGACAAGAGAGAATTTAGTTGCTAGCACAATATACATGAAATTCCATTGGAGGATACTTGTCGCCAGGTTGGGTCTTGCCCACTCATCTCATATAGGGTGCCTAGGGGATGCTGCATTCTCAAAATGCTGTGCAACAATTCAAGTAAATAACATTAGTAGTTTTATTTCTATAAAGCTGATTGAAAGTACTTAACTTTATTGTACAAAGGTGTCACAAGTGATGGGCGACATGCAACATAAATCCGAGTCCTGGCTATACACAATGCTCAAACAAGCAATGGATATGGATCACTACAATCTGATATTGTAGTACTCTATGCTAGGCCATGCTAATTCTCTGCAAATCCTGTCCACTAATGTCCGGCCTAGGCTGGCAGGAGCACCGCTTATATTCACTTCTTGCAGATGTCGCTCCTGTTCTGGCGTGGTCCTAATCAGTGCACCATTGGCCGACATCATTTCCCCAGCTTCTCTGGTCTTACATTATTCTTCTTCATTCCAGCACTTGTGGTTACTCCAGAACATATATATCACTTGTTCCTTGTGCTTTTTCTTTTTTTTCTTGTTTAGAAATGCTGTACATAGTAATTACTCTTTGCACAGTCAATTGTCTGTTGTTTCTTTTTCAGGCATATTGCATGAGAGTAACTTAAACATAATAAAATAGTTACTCATCTTTAAAACATAAATTTATCAAGAAATATGTTTAGTGCTTTATCAAATATTTGTGTTCTTTTCTTATATGTGAACATACATGATCTGTCTACTATTTTCTCATGGATAGAAAATGTGTATTTCTGAGTAGGTGAAACTGGAACCACATTTGAAATTTCATTATACAAGGACTGTGAGGAGTATGAGAAACTTATCTAGAAGTAAGAGTAACAATACAAGCTGTTTGTAATGAATTTAAGAGTTAAATCAGAAAGGAAAGTAACAGGCAAGAAAAGTTTCTGACTGACAGGTAGTAATTATAGATGATGTTTAGGCTGAATGTTACATGACAGATTGAGAGCAGGTTACTGGATAACAAGACTGTGAAGCCAAGTGCCAGCCCTGGTTAGACAACAGAGAACAGAGGGCCACATTGTAATGATTCTGGCCAAGAGGTTCATATATTGAATGGAGAAAGTAACATCCTAACTAAAGATAGGAAATACAGCATTAAGGATGACATAAATGGAATAGGAGCAGTAACTGCTCCTGTAACAGTGGTTTTCATCACAGTCAGCTGCATCCTGACAGAATCTGTGTAACACCTGTAAATCATATAAACAAATAGTTGAAATGGTCAGCTGCTGCCCAAACCAAAACCTCATATAATTTTTGTTCCTATTGCTACAGTAGTAGCTAAGGATACAGTAGATATATCTTACAACTGCATAAGCTTAGGAAGGATATGTACATCATTATTTTTATCATTTTTATAGTTACAGACAAGATTAGCATGTATTCTTCATTTTCAAATGGTGTATGAAATGCCCATTGAAACTAAACTCACCTTGTGTGTGTGTGTGTGTGTGTGTGTGTGTGTGTGTGTGTGTGTGTGTGTGTGTGTGTTTGGTCATGTGGTAATAATGTTGGTAAAGAGCTGTGGAAAATTTCTTGTTGCTTGCTCTTGAGTGTGTTGAAAGTTGCTGTGTTTAATTACATTGCTGAAACTTTCTATAGTAATTATAATGTCTAGAAAGAGTAATATTTACATTAGAGTTTCACCTTGTTATTTGTCAGAGAAGAGCTCTCTTTTCCTTGAACACAAATTTTCTTCTTGCTATAGATTTGTAATACGTAATATTCAGAATTGTAAATTCCCTTCATCTTTATCAGAGCAAGAATAAAACTGGAGTTGTTTCTTATGCAAGGAATAATGTCTTTGCTCCTGCACACAGCACAGTATCCGACACAGTTGTCTCCACAATAAAATATGATATTACATGTGTTAGCGAAGTTTTCCAGAGGAAATTTTTAAGGAGAGAGGTGCACCATCACACAAGCCAAGGTCCTTGTGATTAATTAGATAACCACCTTTTTTAAAGTTAGTAAGAAAAATAATTTTATATAGCAGGAGAAAAACACATAGAAAGGTACTGAAATTTGCAAGCTTTCAGAGCCAGTGCTGTTTCTTCTGGCAGAAGGGTTAAAGAGGAAGGAAAAGAGGTAAAGGAAAATGATTGGTGACGTTTAGGAAATAAGGAGAGAGTTCAGAAAAATTCACGCGCAATCCCAGGTCAGACTTTCCTTCTCATCCAGTCCAGTAAGTCTCACCTGACCCAGGGTTCTGAGCAACTTTTCAAACTGTCTTCCCATTTCCTAAACCTCACCAGATCTTTCCCTTCATCCCTCTTACATCCCCTTCAACCCTTCTGCCAGAAGAAGGAGGCACTGGCCCTAAAAACTTCTATCTTTATATGTGTTTTCTCCTACTTCTCCTATGTGAGTTGGTTTTTTATCCATTCGATTGCATTACATTTTTTTAAAAAAAATTAGTCATAAATCTGGCAGGCAATATTAGGAGAAACTTCTGTGATAGAACATTCCCACGAAATGTGTAAGAAGTCACTGAAAATTAAATATATCATTAGAATACTGGGGACTTGAGAAACAGGGTAGATGGGCTGCTTCTCTTTTTTGTGAACTACAGAGTTGTGAATAAATGATGTCCTATGCCTATCCAACTCCATGTAACCATAGAGATGAAGATATTAAGTTCAAGTCATTTGGAAATATAAAATGTTAAATTCTAAGACAGTAATTAACTATTGATTCTTTCTTGGTATGCATTGTAGAATTAAAGAATATAATAAAGGATGAAGTGATATGTCATAGTTAACAATCACATATTTATTCCCCTCTCTATTATACTGACCATGGTATAATAGCTCAGAATATTTTAATAAGTGTGACATTACCCACTGTGAAAATTTATGTTTTACAATATTCATCACAGTGAGTACATCTGAATACTTTTTTATTTTCAGTTCCTCCACTGGGCCCAGAGCCAAACATAGGAGTGTTTATAGAAGAACATAAGAAGAGAGCTGATGCTGACCCAAATGCTCCACCATTTGATGATCTAAGAAATTATGCCTATGAGGGTGGTGGAAGTACTGCAGGGTCCTTGTCTTCTTTAGCTTCTGGCAAGTATAGGATCCATGGATGTTAGTACATGTAAGAGATTAATTTATTTGTAACGGTATGGAAATCAACATCTATTTGTCTATGGTAAGACTGAGATGAAACATATTGATCACAAAAAATTGTAGTAGACCAATACCCAACTTCCACCAATCTTAAGTTTCGACATTTTAATTCTGTCTTAACATATTGGAATAAGTATCATCAATGTATATTTCTTTATTTTTCTTAATTATGATGATGGTGCAACAATTTAAATATTACACTACTTTTATTTTCACACCAGATTTGGTGTTTATCATCTTCTTCTCCTTCTTCAGTGGTTTCCAGCCTATGGCTAGAAGTGTTTAGACCTTAGTCTCTCCATCTTTCCCTGTCTTTCCATCATGTTCTCTCTGTACTCTGTCCTAATCTTATCGTATATTCACCACACCTTCCTTCATTACAATGATCCATATATGTCTTGCTCTTCCTCTTTGCCTCTTGTCTCTTATTCTCATTTTGTGGGCCTGTCTCAGTACCCTTCCAACTCCCATTCTTTTAACATACCGATACTGTCTTAATCTCATCTTTTCTATGGTGTCTTGCATGAGCTTCTCTGTTCACTATTTCACTTTCTATCTCATTTCTTACTCTACCCATTCTACTGACTCATATTCTGCATCTTTAAAATTTTGTCACAAACCTTTATCCTGCTCACCTGCCTTTTCTTCATTACCCACATTTCTTATGCGTTTGCGAGTACTGCATCATAATACACTTGGTATAACATTTGTTTACTTTTGATGGTACATTGTTGCTCCAGACCAGTCTTCTTAAATTCTGCAGGAAACCACAAGTTTGCCATCACCTTTCACTTACCTTCTTATCATTCCTCCTGCTGTTTTCCATTACGCTCCTTAGGTACCAGAAGTTGTGCCCTTTTTTTAGTATTTGCCCTGTGATACTTACGTCCATTGTTACTCTCCTCTCATTCCGTGTCAACGTCACTATCAGTTTACACTTAATTGCATTAAATTTCTATCCATAATGCCCTACCACTTCCTCTCATATATTTAGCCTTTCTTGTATCTCTCCGCCTCCATTCCCCACACCATTAGATCATCAGCAAACACCATTGCTTTGATATTTTCAGTTTCTATTCAGGCCTGTACCATCATCATCATGTCATCAATAATGGCGTTGAGAAGTGGAGAGGATAGTCCACTCCCTTGCTCCAGCTCACTTTTCTGTTCAAATCAATATGTCTTCTCTCCTCCTACTCTTACATGACTCTTACTCTCTTGAACCATTTCCTTTATTTTTCTCATTGTCAGCCTTCAAATTCCCGTTTCTGAAGGGTTTGCCAGATTTTGCCTCTTTCCACAGTATCATATATCTTCTGAATGTCCAGGAACACCTATACTAAATCCTTTTCATATTTGTAGCATCTTTCTTGGAGCTACATTACACTAAAAATTAAATGTACTATCATCCTTCCTGGTCTAAACCCTTATTGTTTCTCTGTAGTCCTACTCCTACTATCTATTGTACTGTCTTTTCCAGAATTTCCTCAAATACCTTGGTGGTATGACATATCAAAAGTGACTGCGTTAAAATCTGGAAATAATTTCCAGCAACCTTTCTGAAAAACTGGCACTGTGATTCCATTTTTCCAGTCTTCATGGTCCTCTTTTATTTCATACTGTTCTCATGACCCAATAGAGCCATTGCACTCTAACAATGCCAGCTGCTCTCACCATTTCCATTCTTAATTCATCCAGTCGAAGTCCTCTTCCTCCTTTTATGGCCTCTGTCAGTTCTTCTGCTTCTGTCCAGGTTAGGTCCACCTCTCTTGAAACAGTATACTGTATGCTTTGTTTTCCTTTGCAACTTCTGTACTCTGACATTCCACCAGGATTTTTCTTTCCATTTTTTCATATCACTGGTTCTTTTGCACACTTTTTCTGCTTTTCCCACCATCATTGTTTTGAATCCTCCCCAGCTGTCCTCTGTTGATAGCATTTCACCCCTTGTTATGTTGCTCTTCACTATTTTCTGAAATTATTCTTTGCATTTCTCTTCTTTCAACTTCCACTGTCTTATCCTTCTTTCTACCTCTTTTGCCTCTTTAATCCTTATTAAAAGATGGTGATTGCAGTGTAACAGCTGAGAAGGTATTATCTTGACATCCGTGAGTGTTCTCTGTGTTATGGTCACATATTATGTGGAATTTGAATAAAACGTTAGTATTTAAAAGGCCACATAGTTTAAAAAAAACTATTGAAAAACCAGTGCACAACATCTGTCAGTGATGCAGGCATCAAAAAATTTGATACGTTTTTGCACTTTCAATTGATTTTCTTAAGGTTATTATGTATCTCATATGAATATAAGGACAGGTCATTATATGCCAAAGAGTAAGCTGAGCTTCTGACAGGGACATTGCAAAGATAGAAAATTGTCAAGCCTTTTCTCCCTCAACACATTTTTTATCTGACTTTTCATTTCTCCTAGCTATTTGCAGAGTTTATAGTTGTTATGGAGGATAAGGCAACTTGTAAACATTCTGAAACCTAATTGCACAATTGCTTTATGTGTTTAGAAAACAAAGATTTAACAAGCTAATCAGTTTTCCTCAATTTATAGGTACAGATGATAATGAACAAGATTTTGACTACCTCGGAGCCTGGGGCCCACGATTTGACAAACTAGCAGACATGTATGGTCAGGAAGGGGAAGAAAGTGAGGAAGATGAAGAACAGTAAGTAAGCAATACCTTTCGAAGTACATGTCATTATGTACTCTTGTACCAAACAGTTAGGGACACAATTGCAATATTCACCTTCTCCAATAATATTAACAACTCTAACAAAAATGTCATTGTGAACACTATTCTTATAATAAGTTCTCATTTGCCATAAACATCTGAACTTTATTTAAGAATAAAAACAATATTCCAAAAAGGTCCATTGCAGAACCCACTAAAGTTATGAACCAACTTCTGCTGATGACAACCTTTGTTGTTGAAGATACTCACAGGCTAACAAGCACAAAGCCAAAGCCAAGCTATAAAATATGGTTATTTATTTTTTGGCAGTGGACTTCAGATGATAATCAGCTGAAAATAGCCTGCTGGGTACATCATACAAACTTATAAGTAGTTTGACAAATATAGCTTAAAATCTATGTTCTAATTGCATTTACCATTTTGTTTTACATCAAGACTTAATTACAATGAATACAGTATATATTTACAATAGAAACAGCATTACATTCTGAAGTCTCATGAAAGTCGTTAATTTAATACATTGTTATACAGAGTGAGGCCGCTTAGTTAGACCACACCAAATGTATGCAGAATGAATAAATACAGTTTTTTTATTATTACCTGGAGCACTTAAATATCCCAAAGACAATGCATCATGTTGTTGTGGTCTTCAGTCCTGAGACTGGTTTGATGCAGCTCTCCATGCTACTTCATCCTGTGCAAGCTTCTTCATCTCCCAGTACCTACTGCAGCCTACATCCTTCTGAATCTGCTTAGTGTATTCATATCTTGGTCTCCCTCTACGATTTTTACCCTCCATCCTGCCCTCCAGTACTAAATTGGTGATCCCTTGATGCCTCAGAACATGTCGTACCAACCAATCCCTTCTCCTAGTAAAGTTGTGCCACAAACTCCTCTTCTCCCCAATTCTGTTTAATACCTGCTCATTAGTTATGTGATCTACCCATCTAATCGTCAGCGTATGAGAAAAAAAGAAAAATATTCTAAGTGAGAAGTCTGTGCTACAATTGACCACCTCCTAACCACCCCTTTTCAAATAGGAACCCTCCATTTTTATTGCACATTCAGGATCTTCACCAAAAATATGTATGGTTTACTCAAACCATTGTATTCCATACATTGCAGATGATGCTGTATTCAACAAATATCAAGTATGTCTATTTTTGCTATTAAGAAGTGACACAGTTGATTCCATATTTCATTTATGATGAAAATCTAAACCTCTGTGTTTTAATGAATGATATTTATATTCAAAATATACTTTAGTGTTGCAAATTTGACTTTGCAGTACACTAAGGTTAGCAGTTTCAATGCCTGGCTGGAAAATATGTTTAGCGTGAGCCAGGAACGATGACATGGAAGTAATAGTTTTCTGTTCCTATCGGGTTGCTTGATATACATGAGTCTCCTTGCCTTTCAGCACTGGAGTGCTTGAGTTCAGCGAATCTCCTTGCCTTTCATCATAGTTGTAATTGACAATGCGTCCCATGCATGAGTTGTAAATGTATCAAAATGGAAGTTTTGTCAATTTGAGCATTTACTGTGAATTACAATTATGGCGAAAGCTAAGGGGACTCACCAATGTCAAGCACCCCAATAGTGAGAGTCAAGGGGCTCACCAAAGCTGAGCATGGTGAGAGGCAGAGGGACTCCCAAAAATCAAGTCCTCCAGTGGTGAGAGGCAAGAGGACACAAAGTAGTCAAACACCTCAATGGTGAGAGACAAGGGAACTCACAGAAATCAAGCACAAGAAGTGAGAGGCAAGGGGACTTACTGATATCAAGCATGCAGATAGGAACAGAAATTACATCAGCATCATTGTTTCTGCATCATGCTAAACATGGTTTCTAACTAGATATTGAAATTTTTGAGGTATTTAGTTGTCTCAGAATTAAACAAACACGATGTATATCAAGGTTAGGTTTTTACCAAGTTATAGCAGACAATACGGTGAATTTTCTGACGTTTGCAAGTAAGTTTTATCGTTTATAGTCACTGAATAACACCAACTTATTTTTCTGTTATGGAACTATAAACTTTTCTCTGTGGCGTTTTAAAGAAGCTTCTAAGACAATTTCAGCAACATGAAGTGTATATTACTTGATCAAGTAATATCAAGGTAACAGTGCAATGAACCTCTATCCCACTTTCAGGATAAATGGTTCCGCAAACTTTTGCCCTATTATACCAAATGTAAACTAGGTAGAGTTCTTGTTTTTATCATCACTGTCATACAAAGTGCTCAAAATGCTAACCTCTAGCACTGCTAACTGCTACATGCTATAAAGTAATTGTGGAGCAACAAAACATCATGTTGAATTTTAACAGGAATCAACTGCAACAAATAAGGCATTTCATGCATTCAGGAGTCCTTGGTGTTTCATAGTACACCTCTTGTTATAATTTTTTGCCACTGCCAAAAGTACAAAAGTGTTAAGTTTGTTGAGTGTGCAGACCACTTTGCTTGTCCTGAATGAAATTCCAGTGCTCTCCCAGTGTTCCCTTAAGAGGGTCAGTCATCAAGTGGAATACAAGTGACATCCGTGTACCATACTGATAACCTTATACCCAGTGGGATGTCTTCCAATAACTGCAGCAGCAGATCTTAAGAACTCTAGATGTTTGAGAGTATTAAGACTCCTGTCTGTAAAATTGGGACCAATGATGCGGGTCTTGAAAACATGCACCAAACGTTGATAGACCAGGAGCATTGGTTATATCCACTTCTTTGAGTCAATGTGGATTTCCAACTGATGATTACTGCATGTTGCGAAGAGTGACATGCCCATAGTTTGTAAATGATGCTTACTCCTTAAGCAAAGTTTTGCATTGATACACCACATCACTTTGCACTTTTCATAGGTGACATATAGAGAACAGAAACCAATTTTGGGAGTCATTGCCATGAAGCTTCAGATGCAGTGAAATGTGAAGGGATGAAATGCAGTGGAGTTTTGTGTTTACAGAATATTCATTTGATTGATGCCTCTTTCTGAAATGACTCTCTGTGACATTTGCATTCTGTGTTACTGCTGCTGAAATGTTAATTTCATTTCTTTCATCAGGTGCTCTTCTTTTTCCTTGACATATTTTATTCTCTACACTTCCAGCTTCTAGAACTATTTTTATAGTGCCATCAAAGGCAGATCATGAGTGCTTGGCATTATGTGAATATCTTCAGCATACGACAACACCATTGCTCTAATAGTTTGGTGACTTTGCCATAAACAGTATTCACTTTTTTGACTGTCGTACAAATTGTAAATGTCTTAATAGCTCTACAAGAAATTTATCTGATTGCTACAACAGCAGAGCAGAGTGTGATGGGCTTCAAGCATGCAGGTAAACACAAGAATAATATCTGAGTTATTTATTTGCATACATTTGATATTATCTCGTGGAAGAAGGAGTAATTAGATGAATGAAGAGCACTAATTTCACTTAACGAAGGTTTAATCAGCACTTGCACATACAAGAGCGTGGAGCGAATTGCCTGCGGCCTTTTTTTTTGGGATGGAACCCCTCCACGCTCACACCAGCATGATGGCCAACTCAATAGGTCTACTGCCATCTCTGCATAAGGGTTAGTATTCACTAAAGTGAGGTGTCGCAGGACGTGGGTACTGCGATGTTTGCATACATCTAGTTAAGGTTAGCCATTAATCTGGAGATAAATTGGGTTGAAGAAGGGTAGTAGTTTGAAGGGCACAGGAAGAAAAGTGCCAAGGCAAGAGCCAAGGGGAAAAAACCTCTGCGATAGTTAGGTTGGGTGGTAAGAGCAGTAGCGGATGTCTTTCTGCCTGCGATAGGTTGTGTAAGGGTAGGCTTTGTTAGTAGTGGGTATCATGCATGTCGATACCTTTAACGTTGTGCTGTTGTGTTGCTCGGAGACTGGCGCTGGGTGCCGGTGTAGAGCTCTCGTTCACCATCAGCAACCTGCAACAGTTAGGTTTATTATCGTTTTTGTGTCCGATAGGTTATATATCGGATGCACAGTGTAAGGTAATGTTGGCAGTTTGTTTGTGCATCAATGGGCGAGCTCATCGGTGTCCCTGCTGTGGCCTGTTGGTCGGCTCTAGTAGCAGCTGGTAATTACCAATCAGTGTTGCTGATATGCAGGGGCTTGCCAACGTTTGTCGCTTGTTTGTGTATGGTTGTTTACCATAAGTGGCTTTCCCCTAGCTAGTAGTGTCTTTGGCCGCTTGTGCTTCCACCTATGGTTGTGATCATAGTTTCCCAGAGTGAGGATGAAAGGATTGTTCGAGTGTCGAGTTCCTGTATAGTCATGTGGCATGTTTTTTTAATACTTCCTTGAGGGCATCAAGGCAGTATTCTTGATGAAGATCCACGGTGTGTGTGTAGCGTGGAGCATTGCTAATGATTCATAGCACTTTGTTCTGTATGATCTGCAGGCGGCACAGTCATGTAGGAGCTGCATATCCCCAGACGGGAGCTGCGTATGTCATCAGAGGTCTAATCAGTGTCATTTATATGGACCTCGACACCCTCCTATTCAGTGTGCTTTCTCTGTTGAGCATTGGGTAGAGCTGTTTGAGCCTAATGTGCGCTTGGTTGGCAACATACTCAATGTGGTCCCTCCATGTAAGTTTCCAGTTCAGCCAGACACCTAGGTATCCGACTTTCTCTCGGAAACGTTTTGGGCGTGTATGCAGTGTTATTGATCTACAGTGTTGATGTTTGCGAAGCAGTTTCAATCTATGGGTGAACAGAACTGCTTTGCACTTGTCGACGCCTATTTTAATATGCCATCGCTCCAACCAAGGTTCGGCTGTTCTGAGTGCTGTCTGTATTCATGAATTGATGTTCGACAATTTCCAATCTTGTTCAAGGATGGCGGTGTCATCCGTGTAGATGGCTTACGTCGTGTTTTGTGTTGCTGGGAAGTTGTTAATGTACAGGTTAAACAAGATGGGCCCTAGTATGCTTCCTTGGGGTGCTCCAGTTTGGATACCATGTTGTGTTGATTGTTTATCCTGCACATTAGTGTTGAAACACCTGTTCTTGAGATATGAGAGTATGATATATACGAGTCCATCCGGGAAACCAGCTTCGCTTAGTTTGCGTATGAGTCCATTGTGCCAGAGATGGTCGAAAGCCTTTTTGATGTACAGGAACACAGCCCCTGTGTTATATGTTCGACTACACGGAGGAGTTGTTGTGTTGTCGAGTGGTGGTTCCCAAAGCCCAATTGCTCCAGTCTTAGGATGTCATTGGCAATGCAATGCCTAGAGATACATTTAGAAAACATACAGTATATATACAGCTACAGAACATTCCAGTACAATGATTCTTGACATTTGTGAATACTTCTAGAATGTACTCGAACCGAATATAGAAATCAAAACTCTACAGTCTAGGGGAATTTTGAACTCACACCTTCATGCAACAGTTTAGTATCATGATCACTACACTATGGAGCTACTCGGCTTCTTCTGCGACATTGCTCCCTCCTTAAGAGAATATCGTCTTGGTGTTATGTCATCCTAGCCCGGGAACAAGTCATCGGTCCTGCATACTCCGACTCCTGATGACTGATTATTGCCCTGGTGGTGATCTTCTTGGAACTTCTTTTGCTGCTACGCTCTTTGTCACCTTTCTGTTTGTTGCCTGTCACTGGAGTTTCAATTTTGCCTTGGGGTGCAGGATCCTTATAGAGCTTCATTCGAAGGACGTGGACTGTATCTCTGGTCTTTAGTTGTCTTGTGTCGGGGTCAAAATCTTCAACTTCATAAGTAACATCAGACACTGTCTTACTACCTTATAAGGTCCAAACTAGCTCCAGAGGAGCTTCTCAGAGTGACCAACCTTCTGAACAGGAGTCACCAGGCTGGTAGACAACAGGGCGGTGGCTCGCGTCATACCTTTGGCGATCGTTTTCTTGAGCCTGCAGCTTGCGGAGTCAAGCTAACTGCCGAGCTTCCTCAGCTCTGGTTAACACCTGGCCGATACAGTCATCATCCACATCATCAGGATGTAATGGAAACACAGTGTCCATCATCGTAGTTGCCTCATGCTCATGCACAAGGAAAAATGGCGTAAATCATGTGGTGTCTTGTTTGGTGGTGTTGTAGGCAAACATCACGAAAGGTAGCACATCATACCAGTTGCTCTGCTCAACATTGCCGAACATTGATAGCATGTCGGCCAAGGTCTTATTAAGGTGTTCAGTAAGCCCGTTAGTTTGCAGATGGTAGGCAGTTGTCATATGATGAGTAACATTGCACCGACGGTTTATCCCTGTCACAAGATGTGATTGAAAAACTTCCCTTTGCTCCGTAATTAACAACCTTGGGGCACTGTGTTTTAATACAATGTCTTCCATGATAAATTTGGTTACCTTGGATGCTTTGGGTGTTTTCATGGCTTTTGTAATGGCATAGCGTGTCAGATAATCAGTGCAAACAGTAATCCAGCTATTGCCACTAGCAGACATTGGAAATTGTCCGAGGAGGTCAATCCCAATACGTTGGAAAGGCGTTTTGGCTGATGGAATTGGTATGAGTCAGCCAGGTGGTTTCTGGGGAACTGCCTTTCTCCTCTGGCACTCTTGACAGTGTGGCACATAGTGACGGACACTCCTAAGTAAACTTGGCCAGAAAAATCTCTTGCGGATTCTATCATATCTCTTAATAAATCCTAAATGTCTGGCCTCAAGTGTGTCGTGGAATTTCTGTAGTACATCTAAGCGCATGTGTTTAGGAATCACTGATAGCCACCTCTTTACAAATTTTCTTGCAAAGTAATCCATTAACTACCTTTAACTGTCCTTTCACATCCTCTGACCAATTTAAGGCAAGCATAATTTGAGACATCTTGGCATCCTTTTTCTGCTCAGCAGAGAGATCGTGGAGTGCAGCGAGACAGTCACCATCTTCATCAAAGTCTTGATGGTCTTGCACAAGTTTTCTTGAGAGACAGTCGGCATCTTGGTGTTTTCTTCCACTTTTGCACACTATAGAAATGTCATACTCTTGAAGACGTAGTGCCCACTTGGCGAGTTGTCCTGTTGCATCCTTAAGACCTGTCAACCAACAAAGTGAATGGTGGTCTGTAACAACTGTGATGGCCTTCCATAGAGATACTGTCAAAATTTGCACGTGGCCCAGATCACAGCAAGACATTCTCTTTCTATAGTTGAGTAGTTTCTCTCGGGTTTTGTAAGCGTCCTAGATGTGTAGGCTATAACCTTCTCTTTTCCATCCGAATTTTGCACCAGAACAGCACCGATCCCATACCCGGGGGCATCTGTGTGTGGTTCTGTAGGTGCTCTCTCATTATACAGACCAAGTACAAGGACAGTCGTCAGAGCCTTCTGCAACACATTGGAAGAATCTTGTTGAGCACCACTCCAGATAAATTTAGCATCAGCTTTTAACAACTCTTGGAGTGGCATCGCTTTGATAAAATGATTGTAATAAGAACATAATCCGAGGAAGCTCCTCACATCTCTAATACTTTTAGGAATAGGAAATTCTGTTATAGATCTCACCTTTGCTGGGTCTGGCTGAACACCTTCGTTTGACACAAGGTGTCGGTGTCCAAGTATTTGGATTTCTTTTGCTCCAAAGAGACACTTTCTTAGATTAAGTTTCAGTCCACCTTGTTGGAGACACTTAAGGACGGCCATCAGTCTTTCTATATTTTCATCAAATGTCTCTGAGAACCCTGTAATGTCATCATTAACAATGACACATCATCCACTTCAGGTGCCTTAGAAGGTTATCCATCATCCGTTCAAAAGTTGCTGGAGAATTACGCAAACCAAACGGCAATACCTTAAACTCATACAGGCCCTCAGGAGTGATGAATGCAGTTTTCTCATGATCAGCCTCATCTACTTCGATTTGCCAGTATCCCGAGTACATGCCCATGGTTGAGAAAAACTTAGCCCCCTTCAGACAATCTGGTGCATCATTAGTTTGTGGAAGGGGGTAAACATCCTATTTAGATAACTTATTAAGCTTCCTGTAATCAACACAAAAGCACTAAATGCCATCCTTCTTCCCGGCGAGAACCACTGGTGACGACCATGGGCTCTACGAAGGCTGAATGATGTCATTCTTCATCATTTTCTCTACCTCGTTGCGAATTATTCAGCATTCTGTTGCTGACTCACAGTGTGCTCTCTGGCTTTTTGGTTGATGGTATCCAGTGCTAATCCGGTGCTTCAATGTCAATTTGTCTAATTTGCTCTTCACCTGTGGATTGAAGCATTCAGAGAACTCTTGAAGAATGGCAAGTAGCTTCTTCTGTTGCTGCTTAGTGAGATATGGTGATAGTCAAGCTAGATCTTGTCTCGTAGTGGTAGTGCGAATTTTGACCACAGACTCGGCATGGGAAGTTTCTATGACGCTCAGCTGTTCTTCAATTAACTGCTCAGCATTTGCTACACACATGCGTCTTGGAAGGATCTGCTGTTCTCGATAACAGTTAACTATCCACAATTCACCAAATCCATTCTTAAATAAGACGACAGAGAGTGGGATGACCAAGTTAATCTTCAGTGGTATGCTTCTCTTCCATTCCACTATAAGATCGATGTGTTGATGCATGGCATGACATGTGGCGGTTACCATTCTAACACTGACTGCAGGAATGATGACTTCATCCAGCACACATAGTCTCCACACGTTCGGATGCGCATCTTCCTGTCCACAGTATCTCATCTTGTCTAGCATAATCTTCGAGTGTCCACAATCTATAATTGCCTGAGAAGCTTTCAAAAAGTCCCATCTGAGAATGACGTCATGACTACACTCTTGTAAGACGATGAATTCTAAGGGCTGTGTATGACTACTTATACCCACACAAATGGTACATCGTCCTGTAAGTTTTACATATTTCCCATTAGTCACTTTCAGCAGAGATGTTTTGCTGTCAACAAATACGGTTTTCTGCAACTGGCGACGGTACTTTTCCGAAATGACTGAGTATGATGCTCCAGTGTCCACAAGAGCTTTGACTGGTCGGCCATCCATGAGGATATTGACGTAGTTTCCTATCATTTTTGTAGTGATTGACAGTGAAGGATTTTTCTCTTCAGCGGAAGGTCTTACCCTTCAGTTTTCCAGATTTCAGCGGTTAGGTGATCAACTGGAGCTTCTAAACTGAAATGGAGATCTTGATCGCGTGTCCGGGAGCATCCTCTCCAGCGGCTACCTTGTGGCCACGGTGACTTACGTCGTCCTATGCACCCACATCTTCTTGTTCATCTTCGTCGTTCTGGAGTTGGTGTTGGTTAAGATCAGTCTGCTGTCTTCTGGCGCGGCTGTCATCAAATATCCGCCACCTTTCTCAACAATATTGCACCACATGTCCCGGTCGTCCACAGTGGAAACATACTGGTTGGTTATCCTGGGTCCTCCAGATGTCACTCTTCCTTGGTGCCCAAACAGGTTCCTCATGCGGCATTGTAGGAACATAACTCCACCTGGGTTTGGATTTTTTTACCACTTTAAAGGGAAATGAAGACCGAGAGATTGGGTTCAATTTCTGTTCCACTTCCTCCCTTATGACCTCTTGAAGTGTCTAGGTTTTTTGCTCGCCATACAATCCAAGTGCCTTCTGAACTTCCTCTCTCACTATCTGACGAAGAACACTCGTGAAATCAGTTGCTTCCTCCATCACAAACATTGATATGACGTTTGGAAGCCATTCAAACTTCTTTCATGTGATTCTTTTTTGATGCATTGTCTCAATATACTGGCACCATTTTATGAAGTTGTCTACTGTCGAAACCTCCTTCAGAAGTAGGGCTTGATACATGTCCTCAGCAACACCCTTCATGAGATGTGCAACCTTCTCTTCCTCCTTCATTCTAGGATCCACTATTTTACAAAGCTCCAAGACATCTTGAATGTAGGATGCTGTAGTTTCTCCTAGATGCTGTGCCCTGTACTTTAATTTATCTTCAGCCTTGCACTTCTGTTTTTGTGTCTTGCCGAAATACTTGTACAGTTCTGCCTGGAATACTTTCCAGCTTGTGAACTTCTCCTTGTTGTTCTCATACCATTGCTTGGCAGTGCCCTCCAAGTAGAAAAATATGTTAGCCAAACACACGGTGTCATCCCATTGGTTAAATTCGGCTATACGCTCATATACCTTCAGCCACTTGTTTGGATCTTGGCAATCATTACCAGAGAACCCGGAAGGATGTCTCATGTGGTGGCACACTGTTGCTGTCATCGTAACATCCTCTTCTTCTTTTGTCTCCTGTAGATTGCAATCTGTTGACTATGGCTCGAACTCAGGTTTCTCATCATGTAAACGGCAGCTCTGTAATGGCCTGATGGGAGCAACTATGTCATCGATAATGTGCGCTATCACAAGTTCCAATACCCGGTGCCTCCACCAGAATAATGTCACATAGAAGAAGGTGTAATTAGATGAATGAAGAACACTAACTTCACTTAATGAAGGTTTATTCAGCATTTGCATATACAAGAGCATGGAGCGAACTACCTCTGGTCAGAATACACACAGTATATCTACAGCCATAAAATTCCAGTACAATGATTCTTGACATTTTTGGGTACTTCTACAATGTACTCGAACCCAATATAGAAATTAAAATTTTACATTCCAGGGGATGTTTGAGCTCATGACCCTTCATGCAGCAGTTTAGTATCATGACCACTCCACCACAGTGCTACTCGGCATCTTCTGTGACAATATAATAGGACAGACATTATGGGACCTCTTCTCCTGATGGTGGGACATTGGTTTGCAGTGCTGTTATCTTTATACAATTTGAACAAGCCCCATACATGTTACGTTGTTGAAGTTCTCTTAGAAACTTCTTTAAAATGCCACAGAAAAAATTATATAATTCCATTAAAACAAAAACAAAGTTAGTGTTATAATTTGGTGGTTATAAATGAAAAAAATTATTTGTGAATATCAGGAAATTCATCATATTGTCTGCTATAGCTCAATGAAACATGCACTCAATATATTTATTCATTTTGGGTATATTTGGGATTGCCTTTCTTAGCTACTTCAACCTGTGTATTTTCTGTAAGGTGCACTTTAACACTTAAGAACTCAATTCCTTATGTTTACTTTGTTCTTGTAAGTGGTTCATTTAAACGCCTTTTGTTGTTTCACATGGTGCGTGCATTGCTAGTCCGAGAGTCTGATGCCTTTTATAATGCTTTCCCTTTGCTAAATAATAATAATAATAATAATAATAATAATAATAATAATTAGTAATAACGATACTCTGTTTTTGTCCATAATGACTTAACACTGTTGGGAATCACCATGTTTTATACATTTGCAACAATATATTGTTCTGTAGGAACTGTAATCAAGTTCAGATCTGGAGGCAGGGTTCTCAGTTAAATACAATACTTAGCCTGAAAGCAGGTTTATTACTGATACCAACATACAGCCAGAAAAGATAGAGAGCACAGTTATTATATAAACATTGAATATTCCAGAATGCTGGTATTTATACAAACAAAAAATATTCCATAATATACAATCATTACAGACACAAGACATAAAAAAAATTCCAGAAATGATAATACCAAATAACAAAAAATACTGCTGGTTGGGTTTGAACTGGTGACATAAAGACTGCCAGCCAGCAGTGCTAACCACTATGCCCCACTGCATGCAGCTCAGCATACAACTTTGCTCCATCTCCGGGAAAACACAATCCACTGTTTCAGAAGGTCTCATCCATGCCAACTACAGCACCTTGGACCTAAATCTTGTCATTGGAGTTCTGCGTGGCAGCACTGGCAATTCCTCATGTTGTGGTCATACTGTTGCATCTTCTTCACTATGATGAGCATCAAATATAGCCACTCTCGCAAAAGCAGTTTCCTTGAACTTCCCATCATCGATATGCACCTCTGGACTGTAGTAGTGCTTCTCACAGAGCACATGGATTGTTGTCTTCTAGACGAAGCTCATAATCCTTGACTTCCTGTAGGAAATCTAACAAGCAACAAAGAATATGATATGGCCTAAAGTAGCACTTTATTAACTTTTCTGATAGTGCCACTTTCCATGAAGGCATAAAAATCCATATTAATTCTCCTGAGCTGTATCTCACTGGTTGGTGCTTGGCATTATACAAGGGTGGTTTGAAAAGTTCTCGGAACAGAATAGAAAAAAGTACTTACATCACTGAAACTATTATTATTTTTCAATGTAGTCTCTTCGTAGATTAATGCACTCGGTCCAACAATGTACCAGTTTCTTGATCCCATCTCGAAAATGAGTTTCCTCCAGGCCTGCAAAATAGTTGTCAAGTCCGGCTATCAGTTCTTCATTTGAAGTGAATCTCCATTCACCAAGAAAAATTTTCAGTTTTGGGAAGAGATGGAAGTCTGACAGAGCCATATCAAGTGAATAAGGCAGGTGTGGCTACAATTTGTACCTTAGTTCATGTAATTTTGCCATGGTGAAGGCAGATGTGTGTGGGTGCACATGATCTTGATGGAAGATGACTTTCTCTCATGTTAATCCTGGCATTTTTCACGTGGATATTAATTTTATTTTATTTTTTTTATTTTTTTTTTTTTTTTTTACAATTTGTCAAGGAGATTAGCATCTTCTTGCAGAACAATGAAGTTATTTTTGTCGGTTTGCTAAAGAAATTTGGCTTTTATTAATATTTTCTGCTGAGGTAGTCAATTTATTTGAAACGAAGTGTTCAATTCCACACTATTCGCTAGTTTAACTCTCCGCTGCATTTCAAGTGCACGTTTTCATCTCCTAGCACATATGGCATTATCCCATAATAAAGAACCAAACATGAGATAATACAGTACTGCTATTCCAAGAAAATTTACATCCCGACAAACCACACTGAAAAGCTTAATATCAGATCGAGGTCTACTTCATTGGGAACCTGATCATGCAAATATGCACTTTAAGCTGAATTATGCATTTGAGTGTGGGTCACGAAATTCCAATGCTCTTGGAGTATCCTCTGATGTGTTGCTTCTTTTATGACATAATGTAAGATTTTTTAATGTGTCACAAGAGTGAACATATTGGCTTCCTAGTTATCATAACTGTGCAAGAATGGTGACACCTATTATCTGGCGCTCTCTGGAAACTGCTGAAACAAACGTATTTCTAACAGGTCACAGGAAAATATTGCGAATGGTGGTTTGAAAATCATTACTTTCAAAGTAAATTTCTTTTTTTGTAAGATGAACTATGTACGAGAATGTACAATTAATTTCTTAAATCACAAATCGTTTGACTCTCATTTAAAAATCAGCTCTTTGAGGACGAGCCATTTAGCCTAGAAGGTCTGACATTTATGTCATTATTAAAAAAATTATTGGTACATTTGTGTGGTGTATCTTAAAGTGTTACATGCCCAAAAATGGCTTAGCTTCTTTTGCAGCTTATTGATCTACAGATAGTGTAGAGTGGGCATGGTAATTACGATGATAAATAATCACTCCCACTCCTGTCACTTATGAATATTTCTAATCTTGCAGCATATACACAATGTGTGTGGCACAGAGAGCGTACTACAGAGAACTGATCTTGCTGCAGTAGGGCAGAGATATTTGTGGGAGGAAGAGCTAGTGGTTCTACGTGCCCACAAATCTTTGAGACCAATATAATATGTGAAAGCTTTGCTTTTCTTGTAGCAACACTATGTATATTAATTTAAACCATTAACTTTTCCTATTAGCGTGTTTGCGCTACTTAACAGTAATGTTGCTATTGACTGACTATATCATGTGTCCTATACTCTGAATATCCACTGTCATCAGCTGGAGAGATCACGTGACATGAGATATGACTGGCTTACAAAAGCACATCACAATCTTGATTTGAGTGCTTCAGAAAGTAACAGGTGGTGTGTGGTGAAATTCGCATTTATACTTTTGTAATACAAAAATACTTGTTGCTGCACATCAAAGATGTATCCAAAACTTTCATTTTTCCCCGAGTTTCATTTTCTAAAGTGCGGGGAAATTCTACATTAGTGTATAAAATCACAGCCATTCAAAGGATTTAAAGTTCTGAGGGAAAGTATTCTGTCACTTAACATGGGAAAAGTGTATTTTCACCCGGGAAAAAGTGTGTTTTTAACCTGGAATCTAGGAAAAATCCAGGAATTTTTTCTTTGTCCACTTATACACCCAGATTCTAAAAATCAGCATGAATATCCTTTGCTTTCATACCTTTCTTTACGAAGTAGTTAATTGCTGGTCAAATCTCAATTTTTTTCCGTTATTGTAAATCACTACGCGGGAACAACAACAGAGCCACATCACCACCACAGCTCTCTTCCAAGAGCACTGACATGCCACGTGTTTACAGGCAACAGTCAAATGAATATTACGTGAACAACTTGTTGCACTAGTGCTGACCTCTCGTGGTGATTCCGAGAACTTTTCAAACCATCCTCGTACTATTATCAGTCTTTCTCCTGGGCATCCAGGATCTTTATGTGACCTAGCTGCCTTGTTTCTTGGACACTGGTGATGAGATGTTTCACTCTCAGTGTCACCCAGTTGAAATGAGAACAGTGACTCCATTTTTGTTTTGGCCTGGTGATTGGGAGCAGGAAGAATGGTATGAAATCTGTAGTGTTATGCTTTGCTGTGTTTCATGCAAATGTCGTGAGAAGCAGTATTGTATCCCAATCTCTCTGTTCGACAATGTGTGTATCTGCCAATGTATTATTAAAGTGTTCTGTGAGGCCATTCATCATGTGACATATTAGGCAGTTGCCATTCTGTTGGTGATATTGCAATGTGAAACTATTTATTATATTAATCTAGACTGGAAAACTTTTCCACAATCAGGGATTACCACACAGGGTGCTTCATTCTTCAGCATGACGTCTCCTACAAGAAACTTGGCAATACCTGAAACTTTGGCAGTTGACACAGCTTTGGTTACAGCGCAGCTTATGAGATAATCATTGCAGACTATTGTCAGTTGTCCCTGCTCTTGACTTTTGGAACCTTCCTAAGAGGTCAATTCCAATTTGATGGAACAGCACTGTTGCAGGTGGGATTTGTTCCAGAGGTAATTGCAGCACATGCTTCCTATGTTAGCATTCCTTACAGTGGCTCACATAGTGTCTAACAGATTGGTGGAGACCTGGCCAGTGACATCTGCATGTGATTCGATCTAGAGTTTTCACAAAGTAGGGATGTTGAGCAACCATTTCCACCTCATTGGAATCCTGCTTTGGTTGTTGCCTCATTCTTCATGGCTTGTATCAATATCAGCAGCATGGAACTTCCCTCTGTTCAGAAGCAATGCCCTTTAATGTATTGATGACAGAGATTTCATCCACATTGCTATGTTACATCAAAAGGTTCCTTGAAAAGCAGTTGCCATCCTTGTGTTTGTATCCACTTTGATATACCACTGTGATGTCATGCTCCTGAAGCCTCTGTGCCCTTCTTACTAGTTGACCTGACAGATCCTTCAAGGTAATTAGCAAGCAGAAAGAATGGTGGTCTACCGTGTCAGTGAGTGGTTTTCCAAATAATGGTCCAAACAACTGCAATGCATATTTTCTCAGTTGTAAAGTAAAAAATTTTGGAATTGGAGAGTACTCTGGAAGCATAAGCTATCGCTTTCTCAGCGTCTTCCTCAGTTTGTGCTTGAACTGCATCCACCCCAAAACTACTAGAATGGTTCTTCAAGTGTGTTCAAAAAAATGACAGCGTCATCCAAATGGCAAAGACACTTCTTCCATTTAAGGTTTAGAAGCATACATACATTATTTAAACTCATTGAGACCATCAGGAGTTATGAAGGCAGTTTTTTCCTAGTCAGTCTCAATTTTCCAGTAACCTGTCGGCATACTTTGCTTCTTTCAAATAGTCTAGAGTGTCATCAATGTGCAGCAAAAAATAGATATTTTCCTTTGTGATTTTGTTCAGTCACTGGTCGTCAATGCTGAAATGTCATGTGCCATCCTTCTTCTTCACAAGGACCAATGGAGAGAGTCAAGGACTCTCCTAAGGACCAACTGTCTCATAATGTAGCATCTTCTCCACTTCCGCTCTGATTATCTGTCATTCAGTTAGCAACAGTCTGTATGATTGCTGGCTGATTTGGTAGATGACCACCACTGCTGATATGGTGTTTCGCTATAGGCTGCTTGGTCTGTCTTCTTCACTCCAGATTTGAGAGCGTCCAAAAGTCGATGCAGAATGTCTATCACTTGACTATGTTCTTTGGTCAGGCCAGCCTGTTGACAGTTTGACTGCAGCTTCCTCCCCTGCAGTGTCTGTCGTTGCAGTGGAACATGATTGTTCAATTATGACGCTAAGTTGCACTTTCTGGACTGGTTTGGCTGTCCCTGCTCATGTACATTTAGGGGTGAGTCGTAGCTGCCCATTACAGTTAGTGATTCAAAGTTCTTGACTCACCTACAATGCTTGTGATCATCACTGGCAAGTAGAATGATTTTGTAAGCCTGAGTAGCTTACTGCAGTTGACAAAAGTTCCAGAGTTTAACTGAGAATTTAGACTGATGCCTGGAAATCATTGGAATAGCTTTGTCAATCTGGAGCTCTGATATTTCAGAACATATGATTGCTTGTGATCCCTGCAAGAAGTCCCATCAGAAAATAACTTTAGTACTAAATTCTTTTTAAACAACAAATTTGAAGGCTGTGTTGTCATTCATAGTTATTCTTGTAATGCATGTTCCTGTCGGCTGTACGTATTTCACATTTGCAACCTTCAGCACAGTCTCTTTCATATCATGAAAAATCGTCTTCTATAGCTGATGACAGTAAGCATCCAACATTATGCAAAAGAAGCCCCTGAATTGACTAGTGCCCAGAAATGTTGGCTGTCAGTGATGACACCAATGAGATTTCCTGACATCTTGGTGAATGTTGTCCTTGGAGGATTTGCATTTTGTGGCAGCTTCACATCCATAGTTTGTTGGCTCATTTAGTTTTCCTGAAGTTGGCAGCTAGAGGAGCAGTTGGCAACTATGTAATCTGCAGTTGACTGGCATGAATAGAACTGTTGTGATTGTTGATGTTTGGTGATGTAGTAGTTGTCAAAAATTTTCCTTCTTACTTTGCAGTAGCATACACGCCCAGAGCATCCAAGGTGGGAACAAAACTTGTCTGATGTCCTCTGACCTCCAAGTATGTGTTCTTCTACAGGGCATTGTACTTGGTGTAGCAGCTGATTGTACCTGCATTTGGTGGGAGCTGAGCTGTGTCATAAGTCAGAGTTGTGTGAGTCAATTCTTCCTGACACCCTTGCTGGTGGCCACAGTTTGGTGCTGAAGATAGATACACCTCCTCTTCAACATTCTCAATTACCTCCTAATGTCAGGGGCTGAGTTGATGGCTGCTATTTCTTGTGTACTCGGTCTGACATTTCTGGCTGTCATACACTGCTGTATCTCTTCTCATACTATATGACACATGAGAGAACCAAGCTCATGTTGGTCTTCTACAACTGTCATAGGGACCACATTTGGCAGTCTGTCATACTTCTTTTGTCTTGACTCTTTTTGTGTTGCATTTCCTCGATATGCTGGCATCACTTGATGAATTATGCTGTTTTTGTGGCAACCTTTACCAGAAGGTACGTATACATGGACCAACACTGTACACTGTTCAACAGCCCATACAGACACTAACCATGTATGTATACTTTACACCTACACGAAATCTGGACCAACTTGGTACATATACTGTGTGACTCCATTCATAAATTTCAGATTTTGTCAGCTTCTGTAATACTCATATTCACGATTTTGCCTAGAGCCAAAATGTTCTGTATGTATGACTGTCATCTGTCCATGATGTTAATCTCTGTTCTTCAATTGTTTCTCTTCTAAGCACTCTTGCTGCTAATAGTTGCCAAACATTTTCTTCATTTTCGCCTGGAATTTGTCCCAGCTATTGAGCTTTTCTATGTTGTTCTCAAACTATTTCAGGGCTATGCTGCCCATGTAAAAGTACACATTCATCAAACACACTGTGTCATGCCGCATGTTGTATTTTGTGACTCAGTCAAATTTTTTGGGCCATGTCATCTGGTCCTAACCAGCATTTCCAGAGAACACTGAGAGTGTGATGTGCAGCTGACTTACTGCTGTTGTGGAATCCACCTGTGTCCTGAATATATGGATCTTAGGAACAACGTGTTGCTTGTATTCCAGTTTGTGTCAAAGTACACTATGCAGCATTTGTAGATCACAAATTTTATAATTTCTAATTCTTAACTACACCACTATGCAACACTACTCAACAGCGCTACACAAGACCACACTATGCTGCTGCACATGGTATCAGAATCAAACTGGATTTCTCTTTTGTCTGGATAGTTTGCCCTTGTTGCACTGAGGGGCAGCTCAGGATTCACAGGAGCTGTGTTGCTGTGCCACTCAAGGCGTAATAGATCTTCCGCTTGCAGGGCGGCCACTAACACGTGTCTCCTGCTGTGTTGGAACACTCTGATTCGAGCTGATCGACCTATCACAATCAAACACATCCCTGCTCAACTGGACATCTCTGTTGCTAGTGCTGACACACTCATCCACCACTTTGGGTACAACACGCTGGATTCCTGACCACCTAATGAAGATCATACAGGACAATGAAGGGTCATCTGTGTGGAATTGCTTGTGCATTACAAGGCTCATTATTACAATTTTTTGTCGAACTTCGTCACACACTGTGAAATATGGGTTCATCATTTTGAACCAGAAACAAATGACAATCCATGGACTGGCGTCACACCACCACTCCTCTGAAGAAAAAGTTCAGAGCACACCCTCAACCAGTAAAGTGATGGTGATAGTCTTCTGGGCCTCTGAAGAGGTTATTCTGTTTGATGTCCTCCCGTATGTGTGTATTTTAATCTGAATTCTTAAATTTCTTTTGCATATTTGTGTACCCAGTGGCCATAGTTCCAGGTTTTTATAACTTTGTAGGGTGTATTTCCGCCATTGTTAGTATGGATAGGGACTCTGATTGCTGCATTCAGATGCAAGCTGATTTGATGACCTGCCACTCACAGCTCCAGGTGGTGCTGGTTTCAGTCACTCAGCTTGAGGCTGTAGCCAATGAGCATCGCAGTGGGGGTCCTGATATGGGGATGCGAGGTTCGTCCAGCACATCCTTTGTGTCCCCGATTGGTCCACTTCTGTAACTGCTCTGATTGTTGCCCTCAACTGCGGTCAAATGGGAAGTTGTTTCGAGGCGTGACAGGCAGGGAGCTGATTGAAGAGCCTCCCAGGTCCATTTGATAAACATGTTTCAGGCCTTATCTGTGGCTGACAAAGATCCTGAGCCAGATGCTGTCACTCATCCTATTCCAGAGGAAGCCTCTCGGCCCTCAAGATCTGAGCAATCACAAATGGTGGGATTACTGGTAGTTGGGAGCTCCAGTGTAAGATGTGTATGGAACTGCTTAGGAATATGTCTGGCAAGGAGGTGAAGAAATCCAATGTGTGCTCTGTGTGCATTGGGAAGAGTCATTACAGACTTGGAATTAGTGCTTCTGGATGCCATAGGGTGCAGCCAACTGCAGGTGGAGACTCATGTCAATACTAGTGATGTGTGTCACTATCACTTTGGACAGATGGAAGGTCATACCAAAAGACTGGAAAGTTGCACAGGTCACGCCAGTACTCAAGAAAGGAAGTAGACGTAATCTAATGAATTACAGACCCAAATAACTGGTGTTGATTTGCAATAGGATTATGAAACATACACTGTATTTGAACATTATGAATTACCTAGAAGTAATGGCCTATTAAGACAATAGTGAGCACAGATTTCTTGTGAAACACAACAAGCTCTTTATTGACACAAAGTAATGAGTGCTGTCGGCATGGATCTCAAACTGATTCCATATTTCTAGGTTTCCAGAAGGTGTCTGACACCATTCCTCACAAGTGACTTCGAATCAGATTGTGTACTTACAAACTACTGCTTCAGTTGTGCAACTGAATTAATAATTTCCTGCCATAAAGGTCACAGTATATAGTAATTGATGGAAAATCATTGAGTAAAACATAAGTGATGCATATTGATTTAGACAAGACATCTGTATGGTGCGAAAAGTGGCAATTGTCTCTGAATAAGAAAAAGTGTTAGGTCATCCACATGAGTAGAAAAATAAATACACAAAATTTTGCATACATTATAAATCACACAAATTTAAAGGCTGTCATTTCAACTACCTAGGAATTACAATTATGAACAAATTAATTTGAAATTTTGTGTAACTCTTCATGTGATAATGTATTAATAAGACATATTGACATATTAATCATTTATTTTTCTGTATTTCCTACAGATTTGCAGCCCATCAGCATCAGCACAGCTCATCACATATTGTACCACCATATTCTTGATCAGCTGCCAAAATGTCTCATAGTTCTGGGAGTTAGCTATCTTTAACAAGTCTGCCTTCCAGAGTCTCGGCAGAAAAGAAGGCTGTAGTTGTAAGTATATACTTCATACTTCCGAAATATGTCTGAGTGAGCAGAATGGGTTCACAATGTCTCTCTCTCTCTCTCTCTCTCTCTCTCTCTCTCTCTCTCTCTCTCTCTCTCTCTCTTTCTCTCTTTCTCCCCCTCCCCCTCCCCCTCCCCCTCCCTCCCCCCTCCCCCCCCCACACACACGCGCGCATACACACACACACACACACACACACACACACACACTCCTCTCAGTTGGGAGGAGGCATGAGACTCATAGTGGGAAGGTGTATTTAGGCATTTGACTTTGTGGAAATTATGCAAGAACATGAGATACACTTTACTCCAGTGCTTCCAGGAGTCTGCTGTTTTTTGACAGAACCTGTATTCATTGGTGGCTTAGGTCCTGTTGGCAGTGTTGTGAGTCTCTCTTCTCCAAGGAAATGTGCTGGGGAGAGTACTCACAATCAGTCTTCATTTTTGACAATTAACCTCAAGTTGAAGGTGGTTTCGGTATTCTTGAGCACAGACTGAGCCCTTCCTCATCCATGCTGGAGTGTCTCAGTACTTTTAAGAGCCATCCTCCCCATGAAGCATCTGGAGCTATAAACTTCCATTGTATGCCTTACTGTGAGTGATATTGGATGTTATCAGCAAAAATGGTCATCCACAATTCTGTTACCTTTTCATTGGCTACATGGAATATTTGCACTGTGTCACTGTAGATGGTGTGTGGAACTTCTCATCTGCCAATAAGACTTTGGAGTGCCAACAAAAATGGGATTGTGAACTATTTCTAGGTGAATGGCTCTAGTCACAGTACAGGTATACAGAATGATATAGCATTTATTGTGGTACTTACAACTTTGGCCTATAACTACCTTTGATAATCAAAGGCAGTGACTTGCAATGGTTTGTGTAGCTTTACCCGGCCAGCAAGCAATGAAGCCTCTATGCCACAATGGATGCATAGTATCCAGGAGAAATGAAACTCTGAAGACAGAATTCTAAGCCCAAGATGGCTTAAATGGGTGTGAGTGTATAGAATTAAAAGCTTCATGAAGTGATGACTTCCATCCAGAATAAGTTGAGTTCATTTTTCAGTGGTTTATTTGGCATAATGCAGATGACCACCTAAATGTGACATGTCCTCATCCAAAAAAGGATTGAAAATCTTTATCTTGGATCCATTAGGAAGTGACTTGTTTTCCTTCAAAGCCTTGATTTCATAAAATCACTATCTTTGTTCAGCCTTGATCGGTAACGTCAAGCAGTTGCCATTTCTCCACCGTAATTTCACTGTGGAAATTAACCTTGTCAGTGAGATCCCTTTGCAACCAACATGGAAATGACTCCCAACAGTTTACAGTAGGCCCTAAATCTTTCTGTAGCTATCGTTGGCTGGGGTGTATCCATAAGAATGACTTGTGGATTCAGGTTTTGGTTTTTAATTTCTGGTAACGAAACAGATGTGATGTGCTAGTGATACTCATTTGGCCAGTGACAGAGCTGTTGTGAAAGCTAAGGTGGCCCATGCCCCATATATTGATTGTATGTAAGGCTTGAGGTATTTTTCGTATTGACAAATCAGCCACAGGATTTTCCCTACCTGGACAGCGTCTCCACTGTGATAGTATGGTCTGCTTATGAATTTCTGTGGCCCTGTTTCACATGAATTAACTTGGCAAGCATCACCCAGTCTGTCCAGAGACCTGCTTCACTTATGTCTGTTTTGGTTGCCTTACACATTTTTGTCCCTCAGAATAACTTTCCATAAACAAATAAAACAATAACCCCACATAATATTTGTTCTTTTACCCATGGTGAATTATTTTATAGTTTTCACTCATGAGTATTATTTATCGGTAAGAAAATATAGTGATGCGTAGCACTCCTCTGGAGAGGTTTGTATCGCCATAGAGAATTTAATCATCCAACAAGCAACTGGGAAAATTGCAGTTTTGTAAGTGGTGGCCCTGAAAAGACGTCTTGCAAAAATTACTAATTGCATTTTCTGAGAACTACCAGAACATATTGTTTGGATGCCCATTCATGAAGAAGGGTTTATACGTCCAGCAAACTAGATAAAGAGGCACCAGTGTCATATCTCAATAAATAACTCGTAACATTTAGCTCTGGAGAGGAGCATGTAAAATAACAGTGGCTTAGGTGTAGAAGAGTAATTGTCCATGCACTTGACAGATATGTACTTATTACAACAATTCATGATGGAAGGGACCCTCCATGGTGCACAGTCATTGTACAGAAACTTATAAAGAAATATAAATTACTGCATAATAGGTGTAAAACAAAGCATTGGGCTAAAAATAGGGAGAGGCTGAATGAAAGAAATGTATGAAGCCTTCAACAGCTGCCATAGCAGAATATAATCAAAGGTCTCTCACAAACACCAAAGAAATTCTGCTCATATGCAGAGGCTTTTAGTGATACCAGTATTAGAGTCAGGACACTCATGGTCAAAACAGGAAATGAAATCAAGTGTAGCAAAGCAAAATCAAAAATGATGAACTCCATTTTCAAATGTTCATTTACAAATAAAAATCCCACGCCATTGCTTCAATTTGATTCTTGCACACCTGCAAAGATGGGCGAAATAGATATCAGTGCAATGGTGTCAAGAATTAGCCAAAGTTACTAAAACTGACAAAATTTCTTGGACCCGATGCAATCCCTGTAAGATTCCATACTGAATTTGTGGCTGAGTTATGCTTCAACCATAATCTAAAGTAGATCCTTTGAACAAAGAAATATATCAAATAGTTGGAAGAAAGCACAAGTCACACAAATCCACACAAATAGTAGCATAAGTGATCCACAAAACTACCATCCAGTATACTTGACAGCCATTTGTTGTAGAATCTTTGAACATATTCTAACCTCAAATATAATGAGGTATTTCATCCTCGATGCCAACCAGCATGGATTCTGAACACATTGATCAAGTGAAACCCGGCTGATACCTTTCTCACATGACATCTTACAAGCCATGGTCAAGGCTCAATTTTCGAAAAGCATTTGACATGGTATCATACCTATGCTTAACATCAAAAGTACCATCATATAGTGAAATTTTTGGCTGGATTGAGGATTTCTTGGTAGGAAGGACACAGTATGTTATTTCAAACAGGGAGTCATCAACAGATGTAGAAATAATCAGGTGTGCACCTTCATGTTGTATATTAATGACCTTGCGCAATAGTAATTGCAACAACAGACGTTTCAAAGATTATGCGGTCATCTAAAATGAAGTACCATTTGAAAAAAGCTGCACTAACTTTCAGTCAGTTGTGATAAGACTTCAAGGTGGTGCAAAGATTGAAATGAAAAATGTAATAGCCTATGTTTACAGTATCAACTTATCATAAATGGAATTGGTCAACTTGTACAAATACCTGGTTGTAAAACTTGGTAGGGATATGAAATGGAATGATCACATGGTCTCGGTGATATGTAAAGCAGATGGCAGACTTCTGTCATTAGTAGAATAGTTGGCAAATGCAATCAGTGTACAAAGGAGCTGACTTACAAATCACTCATGCAACCCACCCTAGAACATTGCTCAAGTGCGTGGAACCAATACCAAATAGGACTAACAGGAAATACTGGACATATACAGAGAAGGGCAGCACAAATGATCACAAGTTTGATAGACCTATAAGAAAGCGTCACAGACATCCTGAAGAAATTATATTGCAAATTGCCGTGAGAAAGTCTGATTATAAAGTTTCAAGACCCAGCTTTAAATGCTGACAACTCCCAATGTATCAGTCCTCAAGTGATACCATGGACAAGATTAGATTAAATACACTGCACACAGAGGCATTTAAACAATTATTCTTCCCACACTCTATACGTTAATGGAACGAGAAGAAGCTATAATAACTGGTGCAATGGGAAGTACCCTCTGTCATGCTCTTCAGAGTGGTTTGCAGAGTTCGGATGTAGTTGTAGGCCTGGAAGGGCTGATATATACAAATGCACCATCAGATGGCAAGATGCTAAGACAGAAGTCCATCCCATCCTAGTCCAAATAATCAAGTATCATGAACAAAATTTTCCCTATTATGGATACACAAATTACTTAGGCCAGAGGGTCATAAAAATTGTTGGGTTTCTGCTATTTTGTTGATGACTTCATGGTATACCACACAAATGTATCATCTACTACATTATACTTATATCCCAATATATACTTGGTTCTTGTGATGTCTTATCCTTTTGAATTCCATTTTCCAACCAGTTGCCCAAGATTCATCAGCCATTTTGACAGAAGCATCTGAACTTGGAGTTATTACTCTATTTTCATGTACAATGTCTGCTTCAGAGTCATTCATGTAAATGTTACGATCTAGTAAGACAGTTGTGGTAGAAAACTGTGAGTGATACTTGACTGCCAACTCCCTCAGAGTAGCTGATAGTAGAAATAGACTGCTTTTGAGCCTAAAGGAAAGTAGTTTTTCTTCACATCTCGATTGCTTCATTTACTCTATTCATTTGCTCTATGATGATGGGTTCCTTACCTTAAAACCTTACCAGGTCTCTGTTGTCTAGATGGAGAACTAACTCCCAAAAGGCCTAGGCAATATGACAAGTTGTTATACTAAAAAATGTATGAGTACTGCAGTTAACTTAGTGGGAAGATGCATCAGATATGAGTGGTCACTTGGTGCTTCCCTCTCTCATTCTTAACACTATTTAATGAGACAAATAAAAGATGTCAGCTATAATTTGTGGGAGGAGCCAGTTTAGTGTGTCCATTTTCGATGTAATTGGACATTTGTCTCTCATAGGTGCCACTGAGGATGCCATTATTCTCCAGGTGCATCTCAAAGTGAAGAACTATTTTTAAGCATTACAGATATGTTATTTGGAAGAACAGCTGCTGATTTTTATGGGAGATGGGCTAATTTTTGCTGATCCTCAATAGATTAGGAGGTGAAAAGTTCCTCAAGAAATACTGAATCCTTTGCACTCATTGACCAGTCCTGATTGTTGCATATTCCTGTTGTCTCTCACTCCCAGAAGATTCAGACTGTGTTTTCAAATGATTGATTGAATAAGTTTTCAAAAACAGCCACAAGTTGCACTTTGTATTTTTTATTATGACCGATTTTCCTCTTCAAATGAACAAGAGCACTATCAGAATATACAGTTTAAGGTTGGCTGAGAGCAGTAATAATTGCCTTTACAATTAGCTGACAGCTCTAAAGATTAATCTGGCTGTACTATAGTACTTAAAGTTATGTTTAAAGTGCAGTAGTAAATGATGGCATCATTTACTACTGTACTTTAAATGTAAGTTTAAATACTATGCGTATTTTCATTCTCTGCTTTCGTATGGCATCGTATTCTGGGGTAACTCATCATTGAGTAAAAGAGTGTCCATTGCGCAAAAGTGTGTAATCAGAATAATTGCTGGAGCTCATCCAAGATCATCCTGCAGACACTTATTTAAAGAGCTAGAGATCTTCACTACAGCCTCACAATATATATACACTCCCGGAAATTGAAATAAGAACACCGTGAATTCATTGTCCCAGGAAGGGGAAACTTTATTGACACATTCCTGGGGTCAGATACATCACATGATCACACTGACAGAACCACAGGCACATAGACACAGGCAACAGAGCATGCACAATGTCGGCACTAGTACAGTGTATATCCACCTTTCGCAGCGATGCAGGCTGCTATTCTCCCAAGGAAACGATCGTAGAGATGCTGGATGTAGTCCTGTCGAACAGCTTGCCATGCCATTTCCACCTGGCGCCTCAGTTGGACCAGCGTTCGTGCTGGACGTACAGACCGCGTGAGACGACGCTTCATCCAGTCCCAAACATGCTCAATGGGGGACAGATCTGGAGATCTTGCTGGCCAGGGTAGTTGACTCACACCTTCTAGAGCACGTTGGGTGGCACGGGAAACATGCGGACGTGCATTGTCCTGTTGGAACAGCAAGTTCCCTTGCCGGTCTAGGAATGGTAGAACGATGGGTTCGATGACGGTTTGGATGTACCGTGCACTATTCAGTGTCCCCTCGAAGATCACCAGAGGTGTAAGGCCAGTGTAGGAGATCGCTCCCCACACCATGATGCCGGATGTTGGCCCTGTGTGCTTCGGTCGTATGCAGTCGTGATTGTGGAGCTCACCTGCACGGCACCAAACACGCATACGACCATCATTGGCACCAAGGCAGAAGCGACTCTCATCACTGAAGACGACACGTCTCCATTCGTCCCTCCAATCATGCCTGTCGCGACACCACTGGAGGCGGGCTGCACGATGTTGGGGCGTGAGCGGAAGACGGCCTAACGGTGTGCGGGACCGTAGCCCAGCTTCATGGAGACGGTTGCGAATGGTCCTTGCCAATACCCCAGGAGCAACAGTGTCCCTAATCTGCTGGGAAGTGGCGGTGCGGTCCCCTACGGCACTGCGTAAGATCCTACGGTCTTGGCGTGCATCCGTGCATCGCTGCGGTCCGGCCCCAGGTCGACGGGCACGTGCACCTTCCGCCGACCACTAGCAACAACATCGATGTACTGTGGAGACCTCACGCCCCATGTGTTGAGCAATTCGGCGGTACGTCCACCCGGCCTCCCGCATGCCCACTATACGCCCTCGCTCAAAGTCCGTCAACTGCACATACGGTTCACGTCCACGCTGTCGCGGCATGCTACCAGTGTTAAAGACTGCGATGGAGCTCCGTATGCCACGGCAAACTGGCTGACACTGACGGCGGCGGTGCACAAATGCTGCGCAGCTAGCACCATTCGACGGCCAACACCGCGGTTCCTGGTGTGTCCGCTGTGCCGTGCGTGTGATCATTGCTTGTACAGCCCTCTTGCAGTGTCCGGAGCAAGTATGGTGGGTCTGACACACCGGTGTCAATGTGTTCTTGTTTCCATTTCCAGGAGTGTATATTCACTTATGAAATTTGTTATTAACAATCTGAACGAATTCAAAAGTAATACCAGTGTAGATGGCTACAACACTAGGAGAAAGGATGATCTTCACTACTCAAGGTTAAATATGACTTTGGCTCAGAAAGGAGTAAATTATGCTGCCACAAAAGTCTTTGGTCACTTACCTAATAGTATCAAAAGTCTGACAGATAGCAATATAGCATTTAAAAGGAAATTAAAAGAATTTCAGAATTTCTTAATGGCAACTCCTTCTACTCATTAGATGAATTTTTGGATATAGTAAGTGGGTAATCTCCCCCCCCCCCCAAATTAATTAATTAATTAATTATTTAAAAAATAAAAATATTAAGTGTCATGTAATATTTTGTATGATGTAATATCTTGTATTGACACCTTTTATTAAGCTGACACGTTCCACGTCGTTACAAAGTGTTGTATTCATGATCTATGGAACAAGTACTAACCTAATCTAATCTCTAATCTTTATGGAGCCATCAGAGAGATGGAGATTCCAGAAAACAGCACATGAGTCTGAGAAAGGACAAGTGAATTGAATCTAAAAAAATATGTTGGAATTCAGGAGGAAAGAGTAAGAGTACCATAGCCACAAGTGCAGATTATGAAGATGTCATGAATGAATCTCAACCACACAAGACAATCAAAGTGTTGAACAAATCGGAAGTATTTTTTAGGTGTGCCATAAACTGGTTGATATATGGAGCTACCATGCATATGACCATGGCAGTTCTGTGAATTTGGCCAATAAAGATGGTGGTGGGGGTTATGGGCAAAGAAGTGGTTAATGAAGAAGACTAGGAAGGAGCTAGTGGAATGATGTCAGAACAATGCTGAGAGTAGTCTCATGGGCAAGAGGGATGCTTGTATGTATGGGTGAGAGAGAATTTGCACAGATAAAAAAGAAGAAGAAGAAGAAGAAATGTTTAAGAGGTGTAGTGATGAAGGAACAACTCTGAGTGACAGGAGCAGAACAGAAATCAGGACATAGCATCGTAGGTGGAACAAAACAGCGCTACAGCATTGTCTCAATATAGTAGTAATGAAATGAGAGCATTGTCGTAGAAAGTTGCTTTGAGCAGTGCTGAAGGGATGAAAATTGCTTATTCCCATAGTGGCGACCAGATTGTTTGGGCAACTTTAACAGCATTCCCTTATTGTTTAGTTGCTCACAGGAGTCTCAAAAACATCTTTTCATACACAAAGTGTCTGTTCACATTGGCTTCAACTGCTCAATTGGCAATTTCAGTGATATGCATGTATGAGTGCCATGTAATACTATGGTGCTCCCTTGCTCCACATTGACCTAACTATACTTGTGTGTAAAACACCTCTACACTTTCTGCCCAGCTATCATTTCCTTCCACTCTGAACATTGCTCTGATATAATCTACAGCTTTAAATGTGCTGAATAGTTTGATTTAGTTATGTCTTGCATGCAAACTGCTGTGGAACCAACTTAAAAGCTCATACATCAAAGTAACTGGCAAGGGTAACATACAGAAGAATGGAAAAGAAAATCTAAAATTTGTTAGATAATAATTGTATGTTAGAATGGAATAACAGAGCTAACCCACACAGACATGTTCTGAGATATTCTGAGTTTTGCATGTGTCTTCATTGTATGAAATTCAGCACATTAACAGTCACCTCATTTGGTTCATAAACAATAGGAACCATCTGCTGATATCCATTATTTATCTGAAAAAGTCAGCTGAAATCCACAAATCTGAAAACTGGGTTACTTTTACAACAGTCTAGTTTTCACACAATTTCTTGTTTTAAAATAGAGTTGGGTATCGATTTACTTCAACATGTATTTCTTGTTACATTTGTGGATTACTAGTAGTATCTGGAATTCAGGTCACACAAACTCTAAGCAGCCTTGAGTATTGAAACCCATACCTACTTTCTGCCATCTGGATTCCTACTCCTCCTTGCTGCTGAAGTGCACAGTACATGGCATGATTGTTTTCAGTGAGCAGGAACATCAAGTCCATGTGTTTCACACTCGCAGTCTTTCTGCCACCCGGATATGAGCAGTCCACATTCTGTAAGCATGAGTATGCTGTGATACAGTTGAAATCTGTGGGATGTTCTGTGTTTATGAGGCCATCCAGTACATTTGTTCAAAGCCTTAACTTCCCTCAAACAGCCAATGGAAAGTATTTTTTTTAATTTTCTATTTTATTTTATTTTTTTAATCGCATAATGCATGGCCTGCTGGCTACAATTTTTGTGACTCAAATTGTACAAAATTTCATGTTCTGCCCACATGTGCACATCTGTTTCTTAGGTAGAATTGAAGTTGCTGCTTTCAAATCTCGAAAATTTTTGCTCATCATCTGCACACGGAAAGAATTCTAAACTAGGGTCTTTTGTGTCAGTCATCTGGAATAAAGATAGTCCATTTTTCTAATATCTTCCTCAATAATGCCAAAGTCACTGTCAGAAGGCAAAAAGATATGTACAGGAATCAAGTAATAATTTTCTGTGGTAGCAAAAACTTCAACCATTACAAGGGGATAGTGCATCATGTAGAGTCCATGCAGGATATGGTGGCTGATGTGTACAGTGACCAATTTTCATCCAGAGCACTGGGTGAGTTTATTCATTTGTTCTGAAAAGGAGGCCAACAAATGTTAGCCTCCTTTTGGCACATGATGTGCAATCTTTCTTAAATGATTTTATGGAAAAAATGAGGTAAAAAAATTGTTTTTCCTTTACTTACATCTTTATATGTCAGGTTCATGATGATGTGCCCATGATTTTGTTAATGGTCATAGTTATTATTTTATTTACATGGAAGTAAGACATTGTGAAAAATTTGGAAAGTTAACATTGAAAAATAGAGATCACTATGATTTAGTATTTGGTGCATATTACATTATACATTGGTGCATATGAAATTTAGATAACATGTTGAATTTTTCTTTAGACTTGGATTGAGGTGTCTCTCTGTCACCAATCTCATTTGCGATTGCACTGCACCAGCAATAAAGTCAGAGTAAAATATCCATAATCTTCTTCATATTTTGTAAATAGTCTCAGATATCGAAATGAGATTTTGGCAAATGATAACATGCAAAGAGGAGAATATTTTGCTGTATTGTTATTGTGCAAGAGTTCATTATCTGCCATGTTATTCCATTAACTACAGACTTTGACAATGAAAGAACGTAATTCTTAAGGGCCATCGATAACTGGTGAAAAGAGAAATGCTACGGGTTTTGGAATTCCATGTTTTTTTATTTATTTATTTGTGTGTGTGTGTGTGTGTGTGTGTGTGTGTGTGTGTGTGTGTGCACGCGCGCGCACGTGCGCAACATGTTAGTGAAGAGAGACTGTGTAAACTCTGCTAGGTTTTGGCAGAAGAAGCAAGTTTTAACATGGCAACCAGAGAAATGTGTAGGTTTTACTCAAAATTCACCCACTTTTCTGAAAGTCAAAAATGATTAAAAAGCCAGGCAAAAATAAATTGACGCATTTTCAGTGGAATTCTTTTAAGATACTAACAAAAGCAGAAGTGACAGATCTTTTTGAACAGTTCTGATGCAAGTATGAGGGTGGAGGGGCTCCACTTAATATATACGAAAAATGTGAGCATAGGCTTCAGTTTTGATTGTCACTTCCCCTCCAGCACTCAGCATTTCCCCTACAGTGTCTGTCCACAACCCCCACCACTACTGCTCTCCCCACACGTGCCCTGCTATCTGCGCATCTACAACCCATGGTATTCTGTGTGGACTATAAAATGTGTTATTCTTGCTTTGTGCAGACCAGGAATTGGAAAAAATGCAAATTTCTCATTTTCAGTGTGTTTTCTGACACACTTCGAAATTTAAACAAACAAAAAATGGTTTTTGAAGCACCTCTTGAAATCATGTTTTCAGTCCACATATGTGTAACATCAGAAGAGAAATTTGTTAACATCGAGTATAGATTTAAATGTCAAGAAGTCATTTCTGAAATTATTTGTATGCAGTGTAGCCATGTATGGAAGTGAAACATGGACAATAAATATTTTGGACAAGATGAGAATAGAAGCTTTCGAAATGTGGTGCTACAGAAGAATGCTGAAGATTAGATGGGTAGATCACATAACTAATGAGGAGGTATTGAATAGAATTGGCGAGAAGAGGAGTTTGTGGCACAACTTGACTAGAAGAAGGGATTGCTTGGTAGGACTTGTTCTGAGGCATCAAGGGATCACCAATTTAGTATTGGAAGGCAGCGTGGAGGGTAAAAATCATAAAGGGAGACCCAGAGATGAATACACTAAATAGATTCAGAAGGTTGCAGTAGGTACTGGGAGATGAAGAAGCTTGCACAGGATACAGTAGCATTGAGAGCTACATCAAACCAGTCTCAGGAATGACGACCACAACAACAACAATGTGTAATATCACTATTATGATGTAAAATCCAGGATGGAATGTAACAATATTATGAAAGGAAAGTCGCTACACACCATATATTGAAGATGCTGAGTCGCAGATAGGCACGTATGTGTGTGTATTGTTGACAAATGCCATTGGCCAAAAGCTTTAAGTGTGAAAATCTTTTTGTTGTGCCTATCTGCTATTCAACATCTTCCCTCTGTGGTGAGTAGCAACTTTCTTTCTCATAATATTGTTACACCACTATTACAGTTACATATGTGGATACTGAAGTCATACACCCAAAGTTGCCTCAAGTAGATCACAACTTCAGTAGGTGTCTTGGGTGTTGGAAGAGCTTTCTGCAAATCACTGGTTATTAAACAAGTCTGATTCTTCTTTGCACCATTTAGTTTGATACTGGCTCAGAAAATCACAGATTTGATGTAAGTGAACATACAGAGGGTTTATATCCTTTTGTTTCAGTATCCCTGCATCACACACATTGCATGTATCAGTATGAGGCATCTTCAATTCTATATTAACTTTTCTTGTGAATAATTATGTTTGTGTTACAGTTGACATTCTGGAAACCATATGTTCCATTTTCATTTTTGTAAGGTCAACGCATTTCAGCTAAAGATTTATCTGATCATTATATATCTGCGTATCAATCTCTCCCTACTGTAATGACTCTTGTACAAATGAAGTCATTTTATAAGATCAGTCAGTCAATTTTAAAAATTGATAAACTTTGATCATTGCTTGCCATGATCAACATAAGAAGTAGATTTACAGGCTCCATTTTCTAACATTTCTGCATCACGAGTCTTCTCAGCAGAATAATCAACCTCATTAAGTGTTTCACAGTGAATGTCCAATGTACTTGATTGTGGAAGCAAGACTGAAGAAACCAGGACATGTTCATGGGATTTGTTGACCTAAAACAAGCATTTGACAATGCAGAATGGTATAAAATGTTTGAAATTTTGAGAAAAATAAGTATAAGCTACAAAGGAAGACAGGTAATACATAATATGTACAAAAACCAAGAGGTAAAAATGAGAATGGAAGACCAAGGGAACGGTGCTTAGATTAAGAAAAGGAGAAAGGCAAGAATATAGTCTTTCTCCCCTGCTGTTAAACTGTACGTCAAAGAAACCATGGCAGAAATAAAATAAAGATTCATGAGTGGAATTAAAATGCAGGATGAAAGGATATCACTGATATGATTTCTGATGACTTCAGGACCTGTTGAATAAATGTGCAGTCTAACAAGCACATAACATGGGTCTGGGAGTAAAACAAAGAGAGATGAAAGTAACGAAGAGTAATAGAATGAGATTAGTGACAAACTTAACATCATAATTGGGGACCATGCAGTAGATGAAGTGAAGGAAGTCTGCCACCTTGGAAGCAACATAATACCTGACACACAAAGCAAGCAAGATATAAGAAGTAGACTAGCACAGGCAAAGAGGAATTCCTTCCTAAAAATAAGTCTAATGGTATCAAATACTGACCTCAATTTCAGAAGGCATTTCAAACAATTTACTTCTGGATCACAGCATTATGTGGAAGTGAAACATGGATTGTGGAAAAATTTGACAAATAGGTACTCAGAACATTTGAGATTTGCAGTGGGCTACATCAAACAAGTCAAAAGACAATGACTTACATCAATACATTTTAAGGAAACATAGGCAGAATGTACTCCTTTCACCAGTGAGAAGGGGGGGGGGGGGGGAGGGATGGAAGTTCTGTCTGTCAGAGTTTGCACAGACTAGACTGTCAACAGGCGCAGTGTTGGGAGGCTGTGGGGCAGGGAGATTGGAGAGACAAACCACCTGTTGGCAGTCTGATCCCTGCACACTCTACCAGACAGTGCTCCTCTCTCCCTCCAACCATGCACTGCTGTCCTTTCCCCCTTCCCCACCACCTCCAGATTGCTACTTCCATTTGATGTCCCAATTGCATTCTGGTCTGAGCTTCTGGAGTTGGCAGTCATGTGTGCGTGAAGTGTGCTTGTTTGTGTGAATGAATGGTGTGTGTTTATCTTTCTTTCTCTGATGAAGGCTGTGGCCAGAACCTAATGTGTAAGTGTCTTTTAATTGTGCCTGCCTTTTAATAGCTTATCATCTCATCTTTGCAGGAAGTAGCAATCTGTCTTTTTCTTGCATTGAAAATAACAGTTTGTATTATTGTAAATTATTGTTCATTTTTCTCTATCCATTAATGTGAAGTATACAGTTGTTTAGAAACAGAATCTAAATAGTATAACTTAAATGCAGTTTTTATTGTAATGAGTGAATTGATCATTTTCAGAAATTAAGCATAGTTAAAAATATGTTAATCTCCTTCATCATTGCTGTCAGTGGCTACTGCAACATACTGAATTAGCTTGTACTAACTATACTTTTTAACTCATGTCTTCCATGAGTACTTTCACTTTCTTCTTCTGTTTCATTTTAAGATTTATGGAAGGTGGTGTATGAAAACATTAAACAGAATTAAACACGAATACAAAGAAAGGAAAGTGAACTTTCATCCAGTGGATGAATAATGTCACTGGTATTATTGATTTTAAAATTTATTCACCGGCTACAAACAGCTTACTGCCTTACCTGAATTATAAGTGGAAATTTTAGTCTAAGAAAGTCAGACTTAGCTCTTCCTGGGAGAAAATGTAGAAACTAATTGTAAATATTTTTTCAGGTTTGGACACCTTCACTGGCACAAGACTAATCTTATAGAAGTCCCCTTTCCTGAGTATCAAGCACATAAAAGTAAGATGTGGCTAGGTATGCCACAGTTAGTTGCCCTCTATGTCAGTTACTTGCTGTTAACTCCAAGTGTTCTTGAGATTGCTGAATGTTGTGTGTGTGCTGGAACTCCATCACAATATTTCGGTATTCTGAGTAGGACTGCAAAAGACATCTACTCCCAGGATGTTTTCAAGACTGTTACATTTGTGTTAAGTCAGTGCAATATAGTTTGTAGATGTTATACATGACTTTTAACTTCATGTTTTTAAGGCACATTCTTAACATGCAATGAAGTCTCAGATTGTTTTGCATGTTTCTAGGATAGCATTCTGCTCACTATGCAAATTTAAAAAAGGAGAACTGATGTGGTATGTGAGCAAAATCAGTGACTTGAATGTGGTGGATTACTGCTAAAGACATGTAAGAGCTACAGAATGCTGCAACTTACAATACAATACAGTACAGGTCATCTGCTTCCTAAAAAATGCTGCTTTTGAAATATGTGGAAATTGCTGACAGGACTTTCAGTATGCACCTTCACAACAAGGCAGTGACCCACCACTACCTTTATAGTAAACCTTGTTAACCAAGGAAATTAGAATAGTGTGAGCCATTGGGCTCTCTCACAGTATTCAGCGAGGCATTTTGTAATACGGCCTACAGGTTACAATTTTTTTTAAATTTCATACTGTTTGCCCCAGGATCAAATCATGCATTTAAAATTTAAGACTCAGGTGAAGCTTAATGCAGGTGTCTCATTAATTCCTGTAATACAAAATTTTCTGTTACTCTACACACAATGGATGTAATGGAAAATGATAACTTGATAGTACAATATTACAGTTTGATTTTTTCTTTCTGTAAAGTCTTCAAATGGCAATGTGTGAGTTCGTGGAAGAAGTTACCACTAAAATGAAAATATTCATTTTAAAAATTAATTTTATTGCTAAAAAGTGTGTGGATTATGTGACAAAGTGCTTATTTTATCTGATCAGCTATGAGTATGAGTGACTCATTACATAAAAGAGACAATTACATCTCATGGACTCATTTAAACAAGAAATGACTGCAGAGACAAAGACTCAAAGAAATCAATAATGTAATTTGCTGCCACTATTCAGTGAGTGGGAAAATGATTAAGGTACTATAAATTCTAGTCACTTTACTTGAGAATTTGAACTGCAATCATGGGCACAGAACTTACTCATAATTTTATACTGATCCAGTGCTCTAAACATAATCTTTGTGCACAGTTCATTTCATGCCAGTGCAACAGTTCTGTGACTATTCACATCAACTACTCCTGACTGTATGAGTATCAGCTTTGTGCAAAGTGTTTATATACTGACAGTTTTAGTGTTTTATCTGAGGTACACTCTGAACAAGAAAGCAGCAAGATGAAATTCTGTGCCTCTACAGTGCAAGAAATTTTTCTGAATACAACTGTCATCTTTCAAAACAGTAATATTTGTGAACTTATTTGATTGTACCTTCTAGCAAATGAGTTCTAGGACTGACAATCATGTACGTGCTATTTAATACATTTTGTTTTGTGCTGTAAAACCAGATTCTTTTCTGTAGTAGTGTCATTTTTCATATTTTGCTTGAATCTATCCAAGTGTTACGTACATGTGTTTAAGTTTTGTTTTGTACTAACTAATAAATATTTTTGTGAGGTTTGGATAATGTAAATCCACATTTGCAGTTAGCAGTACAGCAGAACTGTGATAACTGGATGAAACTAACAAGACTTTATTGTGGAATTTTGCATTATAGGTAACCTCTAAAACAACTAATTTTTATAACATTTTTCTTGTTGCTGCATTAATAGAATGAGTGCATCCCTGGAAAGATTAATATTACTCAGTGTGTTACTGGTATTAGTTATCTGTGTTAGTCTAAAGATGTTTCACGAATCTTTTGTTTGACAATTCATTTTACTATTGTAGATTTCTGAGCTGAAGTAAAAAGTATTTTTCAAAATGTGTCGTTTAGTCTCTCATTACAGGGAAAATAACTCAAGGACCACAAAGTTTGTTATAAAAATGCTTATACCTATTACAAAAACTAACTCTGCACCCAGGCCCTGAAGATCAAGTACATCTCATAAAAAGGAGGATATTTATGTTTCATGAACATGAAAACATAAGTAGCAGCAACTTATTTTTTGAAAGGTCATTACCTTCATGATATCTGCTCAGAAAGTGTGTAACCTATGGCAGTCTGATTAATTAATGTATAACAGATCTACTGAAAGAAAAAGGCATGGTACTTAAAATGATAGCAATAAAAATAATCGAAGAAAGATCTTTTGATGCACCTTCAACAGAGATAAATAGCAGCATGTTCATCAAACTATTATTATAACATAGAAAAGTTAAGTTTCAAGGCAAAAATATGGAAGTTTTGTAACAATTGATGGATGACACTGACTCAGTTTATTTTTAAATAACCAAAATGGAAAAAATTATTGAAAAAAGTAGAGGTATTAATGTTTTGGAAATGCTTACAGTACTTATAAAAATGTTTTTGAGAATTCGAATAAATTGATTTTCAACAGTTAGTAAGATTATCATTTAGCTATGTAGAAAATGGTTTCACCGCACATCAACTTAATAAAATGAGATTCAATGTGTTTGATTCAACCCTCATTGAATACAGCATACTGAAGTACCTGTATAAAGTATGTAATGGAATTACCAAAAAACGTATGTAGCTGTTTTATGGTGACTAAGATTCATTTCCTTATGATGAATCAGAAGCTCTGAATGTTTAAGATAATAGATCAGCCCAGCAGCTGTAAACAGAGCTTTGGGGAATTGTGAAACATTTGTTTTATATATATGTATTTCTCAGCTTTGTGGCAGTAATGAGTGATGACAAAATCTTCAAAGGTTGACTATAGATAAAATAAACCCCAAAAATGTTTTCAATGCAGTTTTGAAAAGTCGTGAAAATTCATGATTGTTCATCTTGTCTCTTCAAATGAATTTATATATGCAGAACATAATCAAGCCTTATATGACAGTTTCTAAATTTGAAATAACCAACATCAGAAATAAAGCTTGGCAATATGTGAAACAGGAAAGATGTATGTACCCATCCAACAGCGAAACAATAACATTCAGAGCAGTGTTGACAAGAGACAGAAATTAATAAACAGTAATAAGATCTCAAGGCTCCAGAATTTCAGTAGTAGTTCTTTTGTCTGGAAGAAAAGCTGTGCAAGAAATGCTGAAGCAAAACGTGCAAGAATCTGACCCAAGTTCATTTTCTTTCATTTCCTCCTCTACCCCCTTCCCTCACACTCAGCCCTGCAAGTGACATTGTGCAGTGGTAAGATATTGGACATATCCAGGAGGATGGCAGCTTGTCTGGCCATTTACATTTAGGCTTTCCATGCTTTCTCTAGATCTTTTACGGCAGATGCCAGGGCAGTTCCTTTGCAAAGAATGCAGCCGATATCCTTCCCTATCTTTCCCGAATGTGTTCTTATACCCTTATCTTTAATGTCTCATCATCAATGAGATATTAAACCATAACCTCCCTTCTTTGGTTTTTCATTCTAATTTACAACTTGTACTTTCTTTACAGTGTTTTTAGCTATTATCTTTGGATTCTCTTTTAGCCACATCTCATTTATTAGTGTTTTGGGAAGTTACTCAATCACATTATTACTTCTCATAATATGCACATTGATTCTCACTATTAATTTACAGTAACTTTTCCAGCCATCACTCACATATACACATATAATTTACCATTTACGTATTCATCATTCACATTTTCTTGCCAGGAAGGATAATATTCAGTGTTTTAAAAGTGTGGAAGCAGTATCTGTTTTCTCCTCTGGTATGATTTTGTGGTTCATTTCTCCTTAGAATGTTCCTTTTTCAGTGCTGAGTTAGTAAGGACTGAGCTTTTACCTCATAGTTGTATGCCAGTGTTTATTTACTCTCCTTCCACCTTGTTGCTGTGAGACACTCTTTCTCCAAAAAATGAGTGAATTTGCATTTGACCAGTGATTGTTTCTCTCTCATAACATTCACATAGCGAGAGGCATTTATAAGCTCTCATTTATTCAAACTGTGTTGGTTATGTGTCTTATTTCGTTGAATCCCAAATTCTTATCTTGATTCATCAGCTTAAATGTTGTTTTGTTTTGCATTCCTTAAATCATTGTAAAAGTTGCTACCATCACAGAGGCCACTCACTACCAGATGTTTTTTCTGAGCTTTTGAGATTATAATGAAAGTATTTCATTCATTTCTATCTCAGAACATGAGATCACAATGTAAATTATGCCCCTCAGGAAATACATAACATTTGTTTAAGAAATTTTTGTGCTTTTGTGGTAATGTGCATACTTTTCTTAGCATGAATTTGCATGTTATTTCTGTGTGACATGTGTAGTGTCAGAAAGCCTATTCAATAATTTAAACATTTATTTCTCTTCTGTAAATGTATAATCAACTTAACTTACATTCCAAAGCCATTCGTGGTGTACAGTGGCAATATGTGTAGGGCACCTTTTTCTCATGGTATGATCCTGCTGGTGGATGTGGTTGGATTTTGACTTCTAGTCATTCAGACTTGAATGCTCCATCATGAACTGACCATAAAACTGGTACACAAAGAATAAAAATTTTCTCATAACTGTAGTGTAATAGGCACATTTTGGTTCATGTATCTAACAGTGGTTGGTTTTGTAAGTTTTAGTCAGAATAAAATTGTACAATTCATGGAGTTTTGGATGCCTTAAAGTAAAACTATATTTGGAAACTAAAGTTTCAAAATTGTATGATACTGATTTTCAGAAAGAGAGGAATATTTAACAAAAAGGCCATACACCTGTTGATGATGATGAACCTAAATTAAATTCGGCACTGGTAAATTATCTATATCACTGTTTTATTTTTATTTCAACAGTTAAGCAAAAACTATAAAAATCTGAAAATATTGGATTTAACATGATCTTTTGATACTTTCTGTACTCTGTTTTGTTATCTAAATAAATAGTGGTGATGATATGCCCAAATTTATGTTGTAATTCCTTGAATGTGTTCTCATATTTTTTTCGTGCAACAAACACGTATTTATTGGTACATTTTATTAGTATTCTCAGAAATTTGGCTGACATTAGCATCTAAATTTTTTAAGAACATATTTGTATGTGATATAAGAGAGACTATTTGCTTAACTACATCTGCAGTTTAAGAGGTTGATTGTTGTTTGATAACCATCTTGAGATAGAATGTTGAGCCTGCCCATGAAATTTCACCTTTGATCTCTTAGCTCTTCACATTTGTAAACTGTTCAGCGTATAATGAAAGTACTATCCTGGAACAAGGGAAATGATTGTTTGTACTAATATGGGTATCACAAATAGTGTGACCAATCAAAGGATAATGATGAAAACAAGTCTCAGTTTGATAAAAGTAGTGAATGACTAACCACTACATAACTATAATTCTTTGGGTACAGCTAAAAACTGCCAAAATGATCTTGCTGTTCATTTTTTTAAACCCACATATCTTTAACATTTTTCACTGCAGCTATTATTTTTATATTTCTTCCTCTGAAGATGAACGTCTTCTTTAATTTTGTTACTGTTAAGTTCCTAGTGAAACAAAAGAAACTTTTTAGACAAATGATGTTTATTCAGCAGTGTTAATGTGAATTAAAAGAACCACATAAACTGCTAAACTGTGTATTATACAAAAAACTTTGGCTATGACATTACTTCTGCCAAGAACTTAGCAAAGACTTGAGTTGTGATCTGAAATGATCTTAACTTTGATGTGAAATATTGTAATCAAATTTTGAGAACTGTTTCAACGAAAAATATAAACTTTTATATACCATATCTAATTTTGTGTCCTTCTTTTGTATGAACTGTTCCTTTTTCCAGAAATTTATTTAACAGGGGCAGGAGGAACCAGAAGTGAAGACAAATGGGGAACCATAAGGCATATGTTTAGCTTTTAAGAAACGGGTTGATTGCAATGCTTTGCTTTCTACTCACCAAATGAACCTATGACAAGACCATTCCAATGAAAGAAAAGGTTTCGCCTTTATCACTAGTAAAATTGTGACTTTATTAACTAACATAGTGTACTCAATTGATGATTGTATTCCACCAAACAACCACACTGTTCTCTCTTTTCTGTAAAAGTCTGTTGCTATTTTTTCTCACTAACAAAGCATTACAAGCAGTCATTTTTATTATGAGCTACCAAGTATTCATGTTCCATCTGCATAATGCAGTATGAAATTCCTGTATTATTCATATAATAATCATATGGACAGGGAAAGAAAAAAAGTCCTTTACAAAGTTTGTTACACAAAAAATTACTGTTTTGCATTATACCTTCTTTTATCTCCGATGGTATCACCCTCGGTTGTGAGGGTGTTGTGTATTTGTGATTTGTAGCACTTCTCTTAGGTCCTAACACCTTTGTTTAATGTTAGCTAGGTGTTAATAGTAATAATAATAAATTTTTATATGATACATGGTGTCTGTGTTTTCGGACAGGAGAGGGGAAGATTAATGAGATGAGCTGCATCAGGACTTTGTGCAGAATCAGAGACAATGAGTGAAAATGTGTGCCAGACCGTGACTCAAATGCAGGATCTTCTGCTTACTAGGCTGTTGTTTTAACCACTGTACCACATGAACACAGTGTTTCTCACAAATTGGTGGACTATCTTGGCACGCTCACACTCCCTGCCTGATTCACATTCCCACCTAGTACCATATATCTGCAGTCTCCTTAGGTGTCCTTCGTGATCATTAATTTTAGATTCCGACTGGAGGTCGAACATAAATGTGCATCTGCACTGAAGGTTGTGGGTTCATTGCCCAAGGCAAATCAGTTATATGAATGCATGGTGTCTATTCTTTTGGACATGTCTAAAAGAACAGATATAATGAGGTATCTGCAGCTGTGACATCATATTATGTAAATTGAAGGGAGAGGGGAGAAAGGAAAGCATAGGGAAGGAACTAATGATATCAGCTGAATCAGGACTTTGTGCTGAATCAGTGCGATGAGTGAAACTTTGTGCTGGACCTGGATTATAACCCGGGACTTCTGCTTACAAGGTAGTTGTATTGATCACTATGCCACCTGGACACAGTGTTTATTGCAAATGTGCCAGCTATATCTGCTTCCTCTCTGGCCAATTGACATTCCCACCTAGTGTCATCTATCCACAGTCCCTGTCCATGTCCTCCATGCTTGATGATTTTAGATCCCCTCAGGAGGTCAAACTCAAATGTGCATCTGCACTGAAGGTTGTAATTCATTGCCCATCAAGTTTAATCAACGATAAGAATGTGTGGTGTCTATTCTTTCAAACATGTCTGAACGAATGAGTTCTGGAACTCTCGAGATGGGAACTTGCCCTTCAATATATCCTCTCTTCCCGTTACCCACCAGGCCTCAACCTCCACTAATTTCAAGCTGCCGCCGCTCATACCTCACCTGTCATTCAACAACATTTTTGCCTCTGTACTTCCGCCTCAACTGACATCACTGCCCAAACTCTTTGCCTTTACATAGGTCTGCTTGTGTCTGTATATGCGCGAGTGGATATGTGTGTGTGTGCGTGAGTGTATACCTGTCCCTTTTTTGCCCCTAAGGTAAGTCTTTCCGCTCCCAGGATTGGAATGACTCCTTAGCCTCTCCCTTAAAACCCACATCCTTTCGTCTTTCCCTCTCCTTCCCTCTTTCCTGATGAAGCACCTGTGGGTTGCAAAAGCTTGAATTTTGTGTGTGTGTTTGTGTTTGTTAGTGTCTCTATCAATATACCAATGCATTTGTTTGGTAAGTTACATCATCTTTGTTTTATTTTCATTCAGCAAGAACCCATTTGTGTTGAACCAATAGGATGCTTGAGCAATTATCTGTGCAGTACAAGTTTTAAGACTACTGAAATCATTATTGCTGTGAAGGAAAGTTGTATCACCTGTATATTTAACTGTACTTGACTTAATAAATCATAGAGGGTCATTATTAGGAACAGGAAAGGACTCAGTATAAATCTCGGTGGAACACGTATACTAACTTGTTCCACACTGATCAGCCAGAACATTATGGCCATCAATATAAACCCAACAAGACAATAGTAGTGTCATCTAGTGAAGAATGACTGCTAGTCAGGCACACACATGGTACATGTAGTATCAGTGAGCCTGCTGTCCCTGTGTAGAATGGGGAATGTACGCGATCTAAGTGAGTTTGACTGAAGGCAGATTGTGATGGCCTGGAGGCTCAGCACAAGCATTTCAGAAACTGCATAACTTCTCGGGCATTCAAGGAACGCTGTGGTGAGTGTCTTCAACATGTAGAAAAACCAAGGTGAAACCACGTCCAGACACCATGGGATTGGTTGGTCACCCCTCATTACAGATGACGGGCATTGTAGGCAGGGCAGATTGGTAAAACAGTACAGGCAGGGCAGATTGGTAAAACAGTACAGGCGGTAAACTGCGGCAAAACTAACATCGGACTTTAATGCTTGGCAGAGTACAAGTGTGTCTGAACACACAGTGCACTGAACACTCCCAACAATGGGCCTCCGCAGCCGACAACCCATGCATGTGTCAATGTTAACACCACAACATCGACAACTGCAACTGAATGGGGCACTTGATCATTGGCACAAGATGTTGACCCCATGGCTGAGGGTTGCATGGTCTGATGAATCACTTTATCTCCTCCATCATGCCAATGGAGAGTGTAAATCTATCATCTTCCAGGTGAACGGACCCTTGGCACCTGTATTGCAGGACAGAGTCAAGTTGGTGATGGCTCCATTATGCTCTGGGAACATTCACATTGCAACCAGTTGATATGCTGGCCCATAACTCAATCTGAACCCAATTGAACACATCTGGGATGTGACTGAATGTGGCATCAAAACTCATGCCCCCCCCCCCCCCCCCCTCCCTTTTCCCGGAATTTATGGGGATTAAGTGACTTGTGTGGGCAGATGTGGTGCCAGCTCCCTCCAGCCATATACCAATGCCTCTTTACTTCCATGCCTTTATACATCGCCAGTATTATTCATGCCAAAGGTGGACATACCAGCTATTAGGTAGGTGGTCATAATGTTTTGGCTGATCAGTGTATATTGTACATTTCTATATCAACATATACAACTTACGTGTAGTTCTGTACATATGGTTTAATACACTACTGGCCATTAAAATTACTACACCACGAAGATGACGTGCTACAGATGCGAAATTTGACCTATGGGAAGAAGATGCTGTGATATGCAAATGTTTAGCTTTTCAGAGCATTCACACAAGATTGGCATCGGTGGCGACACCTACAACGTGCTGACATGAGGTACATTTCCAACTGATTTCTCATACACAAACAGCAGTTGACCGGAGTTGCCTGGTGAAACGTTGTTGTGATGCCTCGTGTAAGGAGGAGAAATGCGTATCATCATGTTTCTGACTTTGATAAAGGTCGGATTGCATCCTATCACGATTGTGGTTTATCATATCGTGACAATGCTGCTTGTGTTGGTCAAGATCCAATGACTGTTAGCAGAATATGGAATCGGTGAGTTCAGGAGGTTAATATGGAACACCATACTGAATCCCAACAGCCTCTTATCACTAACAGTCGAGATGACAGACATCTTATCCACATGGCTGTAACGGAAGGTGCAGCCACGTCTCGATCCCTGAGTCAACAGATGGAGATGTTTGCAAGACAACAACCATCTGCACGAACAGTTCGATGACATTTGCTGTGGCATGGACTATCAACTTGGAGACCATGGCTGCGGTTACCCTTGACGCTGCATCACAGACAGGAACGCCTGCGATGGTGTACTCAATGATGAACCTGGGTGCATGAATGGCAAAACATCATTTTTTCGGATGAATCCAGGTTCTGTTTACAGCATCGTGATGGTTGCATCCATGTTTGGCAACATCACGGTGAATGCACATTGGAAGTATGTATTCGTCATTGTCATCATCATACTGGTGTATCATCCAGCGTGATGTTATGGGGTGCCATAGGTTACACATCTCGGTCACCTCTTGTTCGCATTGACGGCACTTTGAACAGTGGATGTTGCATTTCAGATGTGTTACGACCCGTGGCACTACCCTTCATTCGATCCCTACGAAACCCTACATTTCAGCAGGATAATGCGTGACCACATGTTGCAGGTCCTCTATGGGCCTTTCTGGACACAGAAAATGTTCGACTGCTGCCCTGGCCAGCACATTCTCCAGATCTCTCACGAATTGAAAACGTCTGGTCAATAGTGGCCGAGCAACTGGCTCATCACAATACGACAGTCATTACTCTTGATGAACTGTGGTATCGTGTTGAAGCCGCATGGGCAGCTGTACCTGTACACGCCATCCAAGCTCTGTTTGACTCAATGCCCAGGCGTATCAAGGCCGTTATTACGGCGAGAGGTGGTTGTTCTGGGTACTGATTTCTCAGGATCTATGCACCCAAATTGCGTGAAAATGTAATCACATGTCAGTTCTAGTATAATATATTTATCCAATGAATACCCATGTATCATCTGCATTTCTTCTTGGTGTAGCAATTTTAATGGTCAGTAGTGTAGTTTAAGGCTGTTATGTCTAATGACATAGAAATCCGTTTTTTTAAAGTGATGTGTGCCCTATACAGTCAAAGGGTTTGCTTGGATCACAAGTTACTTGAGTAAAGCTTTTATCCTCAAATGCTCAAAATAAGTAATTGACCACAAAGCTTATAGCACCAACAGTTGACAAATTTTTCCTAAAACCATATTTTGATCCACTAATTGTTCCTAGATTTTCAAAGAGTACAGATAATTGTCGGTTAATTGTACATTCCAATGCTTTAAAAAAAAGCCTGGACTATGGAAATTGCCTGTAACTCTAAGGTGAGTCTTTGTCAACATTATTATACACTCCTGGAAATTGAAATAAGAACATCGTGAATTCATTGTCCCAGGAAGGGGAAACTTTATTGACACATTCCTGGCGTCAGATACATCACATGATCACACTGACAGAACCACAGGCACATAGACACAGGCAACAGAGCATGCACAATGTCGGCACTAGTACAGTGTATATCCACCATTCGCAGCAATGCAGGCTGCTATTCTCCCATGGAGACGATCGTAGAGATGCTGGATGTAGTCCTGTGGAACGGCTTGCCATGCCATTTCCACCTGGCGCCTCAGTTGGACCAGCGTTCATGCTGGACGTACAGACCGCGTGAGACGACGTTTCAACCAGTCCCAAACATGCTCAATGGGGGACAGATCCGGAGATCTTGCTGGCCAGGGTAGTTGACTTACACCTTCTAGAGCACATTGGGTGGCACGGGATACATGCGGACGTGCATTGTCCTGTTGGAACAGCAAGTTCCCTTGCCGGTCTAGAAATGGTAGAACGATGGGTTCGATGACGGTTTGGATGTACCGTGCACTATTCAGTGTCCCCTCGACGAGCACCAGAGGTGTACGGCCAGTGTAGGAGATCGCTCCCCACACCATGATGCCGGGCGTTGGCCCTGTGTGCCTCGGTCGTATGCAGTCCTGATTGTGGCACTCACCTGCACGGCGCCAAACACGCATACGACCATCATTGGCACCAAGGCAGAAGCGACTCTCATCGCTGAAGACGACACGTCTCCATTCGTCCCTCCATTCACATCTGTCACGACACCACTGGAGGCGGGCTGCACGATGTTGGGGCGTGAGGGGAAGACGGCCTAACGGTGTGCGGGACCGTAGGCCAGCTTCATGGAGACGGTTGCGAATGGTCCTCGCCGATACCCCAGGAGCAATAGTGTCCCTAATTTGCTGGGAAGTGGCGGTGCGGTCCCCTACGGCACTGCCTAGGATCCTACGGTCTTGGCGTGCATCCGTGCATCGCTGCGGTCCGGTCCCAGGTCAACGGGCACGTGCACCTTCAGCCGACCACTGGCTACAACATCGATGTACTGTGGAGACCTCACGCCCCACGTGTTGAGCAATTCGGCGGTACGTCCAGCCGGCCTCCCGCATGCCCACTATACGCCCTAGCTCAAATTCCGTCAACTGCACATACGGTCCACGTCCACGCTGTCGCGGCATGCTACCAGTGTTAAAGACTGCGATGGAGCTCCGTATGCCACGGCAAACTGGCTGACACTGATGGAGGCGGTGCACAAATGCTGCGCAGCTAGCGCCATTCGACGGCCAACACCGCGGTTCCTGGTGTGTCCGCTGTGCCGTGCGTGTGATCATTGCTTGTACAGCCCTCTCGCAGTGTCTGGAGCAAGTATGGTGGGTCTGACACACCGGTGTCAATGTGTTCTTTTTTCCATTTCCAGGAGTGTACATTGGATCTATTACAGACACTTTAAACTCATCAGGAAAAAATCCATTGGATATACACTTGTTTTACCATATGCTAAAAGGTACACAGTACAATACAATCTATTAATCTGTAAGTTGCAAGATGTGTCATATTCACTATGTGATCAAAAGTACTCAGATACCTGGTTGAAAATGACTGAAAGTTCATGGCGACCTCAATCAGTAAGGTTGGAATTCAATGTGGTGTTGGCCCACCCTTAGTACTGATGACAGCTTCCCTTCTCGCAAGCATACATTCAATCAGGCACTGGAAGGTTTCTCGGGGAATGGCAGCCCATTCTTCACGGAATGCTGCACTGAGGAGAGGTATCGATGTTGGTTGGTGAGGCCTTGCAAGAAGTCAGCATTTCAAAACATCCCAAAGGTGTTCTATTGGATTAAGGTCAGGACTCTGTGCAGGTCAGCCCATTACAGGGATGTTATTGTCGTGTAACCCCTCCGCCACAGGCCGTGCATTATGAACAGGTGCTCGACCATGTTGAGAGATGCAGTCGCCATCCCCAAATTGCTCTTCAACAGTGGGAAGCAAGAAGGTGCTTCAAACATCAATGTACGCACATACTGTGTTAGTGCCATGAAAAACAACAAGGGGTGCAAGCCCTCTCATGAAAAACACTATCACACCATAACACCATCACGTCCGAATTTTACTGTTGGCACTACACACACTGGCTGATGACGTTCACCGGGCATTCGCCATAACCACACCCTGTCATCAGATCGACACATTGTGTACTGTGATTAGTCACTCCACACAGTGTTTTTCCACTGTTCAATCGTCCAATGTTTACAGTCCTTACACCAAGCAAGGCATAGTTTGGCAGTTAGCAGCATAATGTGTGGCTTATGACCAGCCACTAAACCGTGAAATCCAAGTTTTCTTACCTCCCTACTAAGTGTCATAGTACTTGCAGTACTGATGCGGTTTGGAATTCCTGTGTGATGGTCTGGATGGATGTGTGCCTATTACACATTACAACCCTCTTCAACTGTCAGCGGTCTCTGTCAGTCAACCGATGAGATTGGCCTGTGTGCTTTTGTTCTGTACGTGTTCCACTTCACTATCACATTGTAAAGAGTGGACCTACGGATGTTTAGGAGTATGGAAATCTCACGTACAGATGTATGACACACTTGACACCCAATCACCTGATCACATTCAAAGTCCATGAGTTCTGCAGAGTATCCCTTTCTGCTCTCTCACTATGTCTATGGCTACTGAGGTCGCTGATATGGAGTACCTGGCAGTAGGTGGCAGCACAACGCACCTAATATGAAAACCTATGTTTTTGGGGGTGTCCAGATACTTTTGAGCACATAGCGTATATCTACAATGTCTGATAATTTCAGCTGCTTTACTGGTCAGGACAAAGATAGACAAGACCTGAGGAGAGGTAAAAATACTAGTATTTGTTGATGATTTACAAATTTTTTTTTTAAAGTAGCTCTGGTAAACTGATGTTAGGTTTGATAATAGTATTTCTTACATCTTCAACTCATTTAATAAAAAGAATTATTGATTTTTTGGGGATCGATAATCTTTAGTTTCTTGCCTCTTTAGAAACACTGCATATTAGTTTCCACACAGCTTTGTACTTATTGGTAGAATTCTCAATACTACTGAGGTTGTTTTGCTTTTTTGGCTTCCATAGTAGTTTTTATACTCATTACTATATTTGACATAGGATAATCTGGCATGGTCAGATGTCAGTCTGTTGTATACATTCTGCAACAATGTAACTTGGTTTTTCAAATTGGTCAGTCGAGAATACCATGGATTTTATCTGCTTGGAAACTAGGTTTTGAAGCCTTTGTCAATTACTTTGCATTTCCTTATGGGAATTCTGTCATTAAGTCTATCAAAAATGCTTTAAAAAGCACTTCAAATATCATCTTTGGTTTACTTACAGTAAAATGTGTGTTGCCATAAGATTGGTTGAACAGTAGCAATGGTCAGCCAAGCTTGATCAACATCAACAGAGACATCAGTCAGTGCAAAGTCAACAGGTCCACCACGGAAAACTGATGGTCCAGGTAGAACATCAATTATCTTGGCAGGATCAACTTTCATATTATAATCGGTCTCAATGTCTACTACTGTAGATGTCAGAAAGAGAATTACAAAACTTAACAATTTTATTATCAGGTGCAACTATAGAGATCACAAATTTTGTGACAAACCTATATTACTCTTATCAATAGGGAACCTACATGTGTAACTTAAGGGTACAAAATTATGGTCTGAGAATGGAAACACTGTAACATGACACATTTCTTCTGTAGTTTTAAAACTGACAAAAATATTGTCAAGACATGCTCAATCTCTTGTGGGTTTAGTATTGATAAAGTGTAAATTGTAGTGTCTTAGTAGATTTTTCAATTCAGTGACATGAGATTTATGTGTTGTTGTATCAGAACCCGCATTCACATCTCCACGTATTACAATATCATATTGCATCCATTTAGTCTCTCTAAACGCATCTAATAGCATGTCTAATTTTTTTTCTGAAAATACATTGATGAAACTCATAGATGATTTGTATAATTATATGACAGTGTTTCCCAGTTCTTTTATGAACGCTTGCGTGAAATTCCAAACTCCAGTTCTATCTTGTTACAAGTTGCTGTGTTACAGTCCTTGTAGTTTCTCCATTACAGCACAGTTACAAACAACCAAGAAAACTGTAGATATAATGGCATCCATCAATCCTTGAGGGATGATGGTGTAACATGCTTGGTTCAGAGTCTGCTGTGGCTAAAAAGTTCCACTCGAGAGTGGCAGTCCCTACTGCAGTTTGGACATGTGAAATTTGAGGGACTTCGAACAGAAGCCACTCTGTCTCTTCGCTTTGTCCTCTTCCTGATTTGTTCCTGTGTGCGTTCATCCTGAAGTGTCCTCTCCAGGATGCTACAAGCCTGAGCGATAAATATGAAGACACGTGAGTTGCCCAATCATCACGGTCTCCCTCTCGACCTAAATGATAATATCCAGAGGAAAGGCAAGCCAATAGGTCTGGTATCACTTCGATTGCAGCAGCTGCCGGAAGGGGACATAGTACGCCTTCCAACCACCTTTGGGGCCCCACTCCAGATTTTCTTTCAGGGTTTTCTCCTTTAGCCTTCATCCCTCCCAAGACCAACCACAAGACAGTGGTGTGTTAAGGTAATTAGAGAAAGAAAAGGAATGGTAACTGAGGAGAGGGTAGGGAATAGGATATACAAGGTGTTACAAAAAGGTACAGCCAAACTTTCAGCAAACATTCCTCACACACAAATAAAGAAAAGATGTCATGTGGACATTTGTCCGGAAACGCTTAATTTCCATGTTAGAGCTCATTTTAGTTTCGTCAGTATGTTCTTCCACCTACGCTCAATGGAGCATGTTATCATGATTTCATACGGGATACTCTACCTGTGATGCTAGAACATGTGCCTTTACAAGTATAGCACAACATGTGGTTCTTGCACGATGGAGCTCCTGCACATTTCAGTTGAAGAGTTCGTATGTTTCTCAACCACAGATTCGGTGACCGATGGATTGGTAGAGGCGGACCAATTCCGTGGCCTCCACGCTCTCCTGACCTCAACCTCTTGACTTTCATTTATTCGGGGCATTTGAAAGCTCTTGTCTACGCAACCCCAGTATCAAATGTAGAGACTCTTTGTGCTCATATTGTGGATGGCTGTGATACAATATGTCATTCTCCAGGGCTGCATCAGGGATTCCATGCAACATGCAACAGTTGCTGTTGTGGGTACCGATTCTGCTACTGTTGTTTGTGCCGGATATGTTTTTGCTGGAGCTGATGCTGCTAGTTTTGTTGGTGCTACAATTTTTGTTGAGACTGATAATGTCTCCTCAGTTGTCCCTAATTTGGATGAAAATGTATCAGTTGCAGGATTTTGAAGATGATGATCCTCTTTTCTATGCATGTATCCTCGCTAACGGAGAACATTTTGAACATTTCCTGTAACAAAGTGTTTGAAGTCACGCTGGTACGTTCTGTTGCTGTGTGTTTCCATTCCATGATTAATGTGATTTGAAGAGAAGTAATAAAATGAGCTCTAACATGGAAAGTAAGCGTTTCCAGACACATGTCCACATAACATATTCTCTTTCTTTGTGTGTGAGGAATGTTTCCTGAAAGTTTGGCCATACCTTTTTGTAACACCTTGTATAGGCTATAAGATGGGTTGTTGTGAGGCACAGTTTGTATGGCTCCTCTGCTGATGCCTGCCAGGCTAGGTTGGACCTGCCAGTAGCTACGCTACCACCGATATAGCTCTCAGCTTCCTTGGAGCACACAAACTCTCCCGCCCACATGGACAGTGCTATGATAAAGCGGTGCTTCATGGGAGAGAAAACTGTACTGCAGTACTAAATGCAATTCCAAAAAAGGACTATAGTCACTATTTCAGAACACTTTTAAAATGATTTTAGCTGTGCCTCAATTAAGTGAGAGACTATTTTGAATAAATACAATGATATTCTGAACATAATCCATGACTTTCATTTATCATAGCCACGGTCCTAATTGAACTGGGAAATGCTGTGTATTACTTACTAACTTAAAATAGTCATAACTCTACAAACAGTTTTCAAGTTCTGTTCTTCACCCAATAAAATGTAGATCCAATGTAATAACAGAGCATCTGAGTGTCTGGTTAACATATAATGCCACAATACCTCTTATGTGCAGTTTTCTGTAGTAACTATTCACTATGTCATAGTTATCAATTTTAATAATTGTGAGTTCACTCTCAGCAGTCCAATGTACACTGAAACAAAAAATATCAAACCTATTATCTAGTCAAAGTTATTTAGAATAAATTCTTTATCACTTACTCCGTGAATCTTCAGGCAGCAAATTTTAAGATCAAAACTGTCATTGTTTTTAGACTGGACATTTTGGCATGGAGCCAAAGAATCTTTTACAATACATATTGTATGGACCTGTTCCTCTTGCTGCGTTTAACTAAAAATCATTTAGCCAGAGAGAAAGCACTGTTTTCCACCTACCTACAAGACAACACTGATTCTTCAACTGCAGCTCTCTTCCCTCCTTTTGATGTTTTTGCTGGAGCTGATGCTGCTAGTTTTGTTGGTGCTACAATTGTTGTTGAGACTGATAATGAGCAATGTCTCCTCAGTTGTTCCTCCATATGTCCCTAATTTGGATGAAAATGTATCAGTTGCAGGATTTTTAAGATGATGATCCTCTTTTCTATTTAAAGTTGATTCTTTTGCTGCAGGTGCTTGTAATGTTGGTGATATTGTCCTTGCTTTTACTGTTATTGTAACAATATTAGCAGTTCACTTTGCTGTCAGTTGCTTACCCAATCTGTTAAGATGCAAGCCATGCACAGTATGGAATCTGCAACCAATACAGTTGATGGCTATAATCTGGACATTTCTGAAATGACTGCAGGTATCTAATTAACATTCATTGGCCAAGCGGGACAGCTGTGGTAAGTCATACCTGTGTGGTATGCTGCAGAGACTTTTCAGGTATCGTGTGACCATTTGAGGTTCATTTTTAAAATACATCGTTTGCCCCCCCCCTCCCGCCCCCCCCCCCCCCCCTATTAAAACAAAAAAATTATTTTGGTTTAAACTGTCACAGTCCGTAGATTTTACTAGCTTCCCCACTTCTGACAATGGGAAATATGTTGATAGATTAATAATTTTAGCTACTCCATGACAATGCCTGTCTGGTAACACATTTTACTTGAATTATTTGCAATTTTAGTCAAATGCCGTTTTGAAGTTTTTTCAGATTGGTCAGCTGACACATTTTCATCAGTGTGCACTTCGATTCTGTTGAGATGTGGAACTGAAACACTTTCTACATTTTTATCTTATCCCCATATGATTTATTGTTGTGATTTCTGTTGCAGTTATTCATAATATTTATATTTTAAAGTACTATCCCATCTAAAAGCACTGTAATAATTATGTCTTTGTGGTTGTATTCCTTCAGTTTTTGTCTCTGTCTGTCACATTTCATGCAAAGCCACAGTTTTAATTCCATATTTATGTTAACACAGTCAAAGTTATATACTGTTTTAAGGTTTAAGTGTATTATACCCTTAATAGCACATTTCTTGCAAAACCAGGTATCTGTGTTCAGAATTTTCTGTGCTTTGCTGTACAGTGATGTGCAATATGTAGAAGTCTTGTATCACCTTTTCCAGTTGGACTGCTGCTTCTGGCTGCTACAGCTATCTTATATGCAGATGATACCACATTAATATGCCACAATCCAAGCTATTCAGAGCTCGAAGTGGAATCCAATACTGCAGCAGGCATAATTCTGCAGTATTTTAATGAAAACAGACTAAAATTGAATACATATAAATCTGTCTATATTGAATTTGATCTTGGGAAGCAAAAAACTCGTGAAAAGCAAATTTTAATGAGTGATGAATACATTAAAAAAGAATACCTGACCAAATTTCTTGGTCTGACACTTGTTGCAGAGTTAAACTTGTCTGATCATGTAAATGATATTTGCAAAAAGCTATCTATGCCTCAAGCCGTAAGAAAACTGACACCTTTCTGTAAAATTACCACTCTGAGGCAGGTATGGAGATCCAGCAGTAACAGTAATATGAAAAATGTACTTATCCTACAAAAGAAGGCACTAAGAATTATGGGAAAGAAATGTGCCAGGGAGACCTGCAGAAATTTGTTTAAAGAATTTAAAGTACTAACTTTTCATAACCTGTATGTACCAAAAATAATCATTATGGCAGTAAACAGTAACAAAACACTTAATAAAGAAATATGCGATCACAGCACTAGAGGCAGAGAGAGACCCCATGACGCCTCTCATAGAAAAGCCCTCACTATGCAGGCATAAAACTACTGCTATTACCTCCAAATTGCCCATTACAGAACTAAAAAAGAAATTTAAATTATGGCTCCTAAACAGTCCTGTGTATTCAACAGATAAGTTTCTAGAGTTAGTACACTCGTATGATGGAAGACCATCTATCTAAACACATATGAATCTTAGATCTTGTACTGTGTCACAAACTGTAAATTCCTTAATCTACGTATTGCAATAGCAAATTGTTTTTATACACAGTCCATATACGTAACATTGTTCTCTCAGCTAAATTTAGAAAAAGTTGTGTAGATAATAATGCCAGGCAATAATATGTAACCCTAGTAAGCAAGTCTCTGACTTATCCCGGAGATTGGAACAATTTTTTTTTTTTATTGATGTTGGATCAAAATAAATAAATAAATTTCTTGATAACATGTTGTTGTTGTTGTTGTTGTTGTGCTCTTCAGTATGAAGACTGGTTTGATGCAACTCCCCATGCTACTCTATCCTGTGTGTGTCTCCTCATGTGCAGCCTACATCCTTCTCAGTCTGCTTACTGTATTCCGTAACAATAATATTGTTACATTCAATCCTGGATTTCCCATTTCTTAAAACATATTACAAATATTTTAATGAATAACACATTTCTGTTTTTTATTGCTCATTAAAATAATATTCCCACTTACTGTTTATTTTATTTAGGTGTGCAGTTTTGCCCTAATACTTTTCTGCTCAGCTCTTTAATTTTCAATTTATTGATTCTTCTTCTCTCAAACTATGTAATAAAATTACATAAATTTTGATTTTTTTATACATCTTGAATTTACAAGTACAACTAGTGCTGAATGTAATGCCACATGAGATACTAAATAAATGTAAGTGGTAAGTTTTGAACTGATATTACAGCTTCTGTAGTTTCCCATTCTCTATGGCTTTGTAGCATTTCCTTGCAATATGAACACTAATTTGACAATGATATATCCTTGGTTCACTTACAGTGTATCATTGTTTAATAATACGTCACAACAGTATCTGATCTTTCTGTTAAAATTAGCTGTTCTATAATTTTTAAAAGAAACAGAGATATCTTTTGTCAATAAAGTTTTTTTGAGATAGTAATTATGAATAAATCTCTGCGTTTATTTAGAAATTTGTGTGGATATTTTCTTGTATGAATATATATTTCCATAGTATTTTGTGTAAACTTTCTAATGCAGTTTAAGTTTTCTCAGCTTTTTGAACATTCCCAAAGAACTGGAAATATAAACTGATTTTAAAGATAACAGTTATACCAGAAACTTAACTGGCATAATAATCTTTATTGACATAGTCATATGGAAAACAAAACCTACACATACCATAAGTAAAATTCAGAGTAAAATAAGTGCAAGAGACCTTTTAATTCATGTACAAAGCTTACATCAGACTGATACTACAAAAAAGAAATTCCACGGTCATCACCTCCTCCTGGCCACCTGCTGAAGCTCCCACCCTTGTATGAAGACAACCTGGCATCGTGGTTTGCACTCCATGAGCATCTGTTCGAATTACATCATGTCTGATGACAACTCAAAGTTTCTCTGCCTCCTCACTCACCTCCAAGACCACTCAGATTTGATTTGTAACCTGCTCATTTTGCTGCCACCTGTACAAAAATATAAGTTTGCAAAGAAGACTATAATGGAACAACTTGCTTGCTCGCCACAAGAGTTAATAATCAAGATTCTCTACGAGGAGCACCTGGAGGAACGCACCCCCTCACAACTCTGGCACCACCTTCGATTGCTCGTGAATGAGCATACCATGCCCGACGCCACACTATGGGCTGTGTGGCTTGCCAAACTACCTACCAATCTACAGATACATCTGTTACCACACTCATTTGGGTCCATCGGCTCCTGCCTATGCGTTGCTGACCAGTTGTATTTGCTGCTGCAGCAACATCAGCCCATTCATTCCACACCGTTCGTTGACACAGCCGCCCCCGCATACCAAACTTCGGCCAGCAGAGGCAGGGCTCGCTCCACCATCACCTCGTCTGCTTCTCCTGGCAGCATTGGCTCACTCTCTCCGCAGTCTGAGCACTCCAGGAATGCCCAAGCACCTTACATAGCGATCTATTTACCGGACCAAATCAACGAGGACAAGCCACCTCCCAGTTTCACAGTCTCCACCTCCTCCTCACCCTGCTCACCCTTTCTGTTCGTACAACAAAGTGTTCGGCTATGATGCCAAGAAGTGCAGGTTGCCATGCCAACACCTAAACGCCGACCACATGAATTAAGAGTTGCCGAGTCCTGCGAGGATCCTAACAGGCATTCTCTTACATTACACTCCGTTCACTCATCCGCCTGGCTGAGTGGTCAACTGTATGTGACTGACATTGTGTCAGGTATAGCTTTTCTGGTCGACACCGGTGCTGCAGTGTTGGTCATACCTACTTCGATGGCTCCACCTGCTTCTTCACACACAAAGTCAGTTCTACGTGCTGTCAACAAAATGATGTTACCTACGTGAGGCTCAGTAAAGGTTACTGTGAACTCATCTCCTTCTCTACATCTTCTGTGGATGTTGTACATTGCCAACATCGATGAACTGATCCTCAGCATGGATTTTTTGTCTCATTATGAACTATCCCTGAACATCGTACAGGGTTCAGTGCTCCACCATCCTACGAACACTCACATACAGTGCACCCACACCTATGTCCCATGCTCTGTTTCCACCACAACATACGATATCATACGTGAGTGCTCCACCCTCACGGGCAACATTGTGTCCTGTGTTACTGATCTACTGTCAGAATACGACTCGGTGGCGCAACTCCGCCAGGACAACAAAAAGCTGTAACAATGCATCGCATCCACTTACAGTGAGCTCGTCGCAGCTCGTACCTCGCTTCTGCAGCTGCAGTCAGGGTGTATACAAGGACAAGGAAAAAAAATTCTCGGGGTTTTCCCGGATTTCCCGGTTAAAAGTACACTTTCTCCTGGGTGAAAACACATTTTTTTCTGTGCCAAGTCACAGTGCATTTTGCCTCGGAACTGCAAAACTTATCAGTCCTTTGAATGGTTATAGTTTTATACACGGGTGCAGACTTTCCCAGCACTTTATAAAACGACAGTTGAACTGGTCTGAAAATCAGTTGCAATCATTATGTCCATGAAGTCAGATGAAAAAGGTATCATCTTTCGAAGCACATTGATTGCAAAGCTGAAGTCCTCAATGTCATAGCCTCAAAGTCCTACATAAATAAATTGGCAACTATTGGCAATAAAGAACAACCCATAGCCTCTCCATTATTCTGTTCCAAAATGTTGCCATTCCATGAAAAATATGTGGATGTCACCAACTCTTCATCCAGGTTTTCATTAATCAAACTCAGGGACTCTTCCAGAGGGACTTATACAAATAAAGATACCAAATCAAAACTCTCACTTCCCAACATACAGGCTAAGAAAATACCGTAATGCTTTGTCAGGATATAAGTGAGTGGACTCATATTATTAACAATATGTTGACAAGTGTGAATAGCATATTTTCAATTCCGTGGATTTTATTTGACAGTTGAAATCTTTGAGGCTGGGTCTTTCAGATTTACCAGAGAGTTTAGACGTGGTATCTCTATTTACGTGAGTCCCTCTGGAAATGAGTTTGATTAATGAAAGATGGATAGTACTTTATCACCAATAGTCACCCATTTATTCATGCAGGGCTTCAAGGACACAACATGAAGGACTTCACATTTGCAACCAACATGCTTCTGGAGGTACACAGATGATAACTTTTTAGTCTGGACTCACAAATATGATGCTCTCAATATAATTTTGGACCACTTAAGCTGTCTTCATCACAGCATTAGATTTACCATGGGGGTAGAAACTGATGGGATGATTCCATTCTTGAATGTTATAGATTACACAAGATGGTAGTGTGGGCCACAGTGTTCACCAAAAGATGATGCACACTGATCAGTATCAGCATGCTAAGAATTGCAAACCAATGCAGCGGTGTCCTTAGGGTTCCAGAGTCATCAGGCTATGGAGTTTGGACCATCCGCAGAGGCGCATGAAGCTGGGGGCATATTGTTTAAGATTGGAAGAATTTAAAGGGGTTTTAAAATTAAGAGCATGTTCCATCCATCTTCCAAAATTAGGGCACTACTCAGCTCTCTCAAAGATGATTTGGGGCTTAAGAAGCCTGACATATATAAAATTCTGTGTCAATGTGGGAAGACTTACATTCACCATTCAATTCACAGAGTTCAGCACAGGTGTGGGAACATTGCCGTCATGTAAGGTTACAACAGCCAGAAAAATTGGGAGCAGCAGAACATTCCTTAAACGAAGGACATAGGACGAAATTTGATGAAACTTTGATAGGTATCAGCACATTTGGTTTTGGAACAGTGTTTATAAAGATGCAACTGAAATTAGGTTGGTAGACAATTTGATTAATAGAGACAATGTCTTTCCTCTAAGCAGGATATGGAATCCTGTAGTAACCCCGCATCAAAGCAGATTATTCTTTGGTGTGGCCAGTCTAAGTGTTTGAAATTGGTCTTTGAGTGTGACATATGATTGCTGCCAGTCCTCCACTAAGTGCAGTGCCAACTGTCCAGGCCTGGTAGGCAGCAACAGTGTTGGGCATTGACTTACTCCAATATAACAAAGTGATTTGGCATCAGTTTTCACTAGGACTCAGCAGCAGCAATGTTCTCATGAAGATTGTGGACAGCTGGATTGCTGAAACATTGAATCAACTCTGTTTTAGGACCTGGCAGCAAACCCAAGGAGATTTTCAAGACTTATAAGCCAGGAAAGCACACGGAGTCACACATTTGTTCCTAATTTATTTTTTACTCTCTTCAATCATGAAAATGAATGCTCTCCACTGCATTTTTTTACACAAAGAAATACCTTGGAAGCAATTTTTATGTTAGACAAAGTTTCTTCTATTTCATTGCCTTTATTAGAAATACTAATTCTTGAGATTCACTTGGAATGTTTTTCAAGTATTGCCTTAAATAAAAATATTCTGGTATGAACTAATCAGTGTTAATGCATGTGACGGAATTCTGCAAAGCATTGAAGCTGAAATTAATTTATTTGCCTGTGGACAACTTTGATGTTGTGCAAGGTATCATCAATAAATATATAACTACACAAACATTAACATATATAAAGAATATAAGGTAGATATTGCTTTTCACATAAGTAGATTTAGATTACCACATGTTTTGTTACATAGATTATGTATGCTACATAAAAGGTTGTATTCACAGTCCCATTATTAAAAGTTCATCATTTTTTCCAGGCAGTTGTACTCACAGTCACAGTACTAAAAGTTCATCATTTTCTTCAGTAGAAATAAATACATTTGTGTCGTAAAATGCTTCTACTATCAGACTTATCTCTGCCACCATTTTAAATTTATATTTATGTATTTCCCTTATGCTATAAGGCATACTGCTGAAAAATGTTTTACCAATATGTAAAAAATTATTCTTTTTTTTTACTTAATCGAGTTCAAGGAGTGTCTAGTAAGGTCCTACTTCTGTTGCCAAGTAACTCCACATCTGACTTACTTTCATATTCAGGGACATTCTGTTTAGCATAAGTGCCTTGATTATGTAGAGACTGGGGACTGTAAGTATCTTAAGTTCAACAAAGGATTGTCTACAAGAAGTTAATTTTCTTAAGCCAAACATACATCTGATGGCTGCCAGATGACACCTCATTTACTCCAGCAGAGTTTCCAAAAAAAAAAAAAAAAAAAAAAAAAAAAAAAAAAAAAAAAAAAAAAAAGTATCCCACAATGTAAATACATATGCAAAAAGACATAATATGCCATAAGCATGAGCTCTTAACTCACACATCCTTTCCGTTTCCTTAAGAGAGAATATGTTCAGTTTTACCATTATTTAATGTCAGCCAATTTTTCTGGGACCACTGAGTTGCCTTTTCCAGCTACACCTACATCTATACTCTGCAAACCACTGTGAAATGCACAGCAGAGGGTATGTCCCATTGTACAAGTTATTAGGGTTTCTCCCTGTTCCATTCATGTATGGAGAGTGGGAAGAATTATTTTTTGAATGTCTCTGATGAGCAGTAATTATTCCAGTCTAATACTTACAATCCCTATGTGGGCAATATGTAGGGGGTTATACACTGAAGTGCCCAAAAAACTGGTATAGGCATGTGTATGCAAATACAGAGGTCTGTAATAGGCAGAATACAATGCTGCAGCCGGCAATGCCTATATAAGACAACAAGCATCTGGCGCAGTTGTTAGATCAGTTACTGCTCCTACAATGGGAAGTTATCAAGGTGTAACTGAGTTTGAATGTGTTGTTCTAGTCATTAAGAGAGTTTGAATGTGGTGTTGCAGTCAGCACACAAGCGATGGGACACAGCATCTCTGAGTTATTGATGAAGTAGGGATTTTCTGGTATAGCCATTTCATGAGTGTACCATGAATATCAGCAATCCGGTAAAACATCAAAACTCTGACAATACTGCAGCCGGAAAAAGATCCTGCAAGAACGGGACCAATGATGACTGAACAGAATTGTTCAGCATGACAGAAATGCCATCCTTCCACAAATTGCTGCAGATTTCAATGCTGGGCCTTCAACAAGTGTTAGCGTGCAAACATTCAATGAAAAATCACCAATATGGGCTTTCGAAGCCAAAGTCCCACTCATGTACCATTGATGACTGCATGACACAAAGCTTTATGCCTCACCTGGGCCCGTCAACACTGACAATGGAATGTTGATAACTGGAAACGTGTTGCCTAGTCGGACGAATCTCATTTCAAATTGAATCCATGAATCAATGGACTCTGCATATCAATAGGGGACTATTCAAGCTGGTGGAGGCTCTGTAAAGGCATGGAGCATGTGCAGTTTGAGTGATATGGGACCCCTGATATAACTAGATACAACTCTGACAAGTGACACATACGTAAGCATCCTGTCTGATCACCTGCACCCATTCTTGGCTATTGTGCAATCCGACAGATTTGGGCGAATCCAGCAGGAAAATGCAACACTCCAAACGTCCTAAATTGCTACAGAGTGGCTCCAGGAACATTCTTCTGAGTTTAAATACTTCCGCTGGCTACCAAACGCCCCAGACATGAATGTTATTGAGCATATCTGGGATGCCTTGCAATGTGCTGTTCAGTAGAGATCTCCACCATCTCGTACTCTTACAGATTTATGGACAGCCCTGCAGGATTCATGGTGTCAGTTCCCTCCAGCATTACTTCAGGCATTAGTAGAGACCATGCCATGTCATGTTGCAGCACTTCTGTATGCACATGGGGGCCCTACATTAAATTAGGCAGGTGTACCAGTTTCTCTGGCCCTTCAGTGTTGTGTTCCTAGAGTAATCACTCCAAGCTGGTTCTTTAAACTTGGTTAATAGACTTTTGCAGGATAGTTTATGTTTTGACAGAGCACTGCTTCCCTTTCATGTCCCTCGACTCTTATAACTGCCATCTGGTTTCTGTACAAATTCTAAATAGCCTTTCGCTCCCTGTGTATTTACCCCCGCCACCTTTAGAATTTGAAAGAGAGTATTCCAGTCAACATTGTCAAAAGCTTTCTCTAAGTCTACAAATGCTAGAAAAGTAGGTTTGCCTTTCCTTAATCTTTATTCTAAGATAAGTTGTAAGGTCAGTATTGCCTCACGTGTTCCAGTGTTTCTACAGAATCCAAACTGATCTTCCCCAAGGTCGGTTTCTACTAGTTTTTCCATTCGTCTGTAAAGAATTCGTGTTTTTTTTGCAGCTGTCGATTATTAAACTGATTGTTCGGTAATTTTCACATCTGTCAACTGCTTTCTTTGGGATTGGAATTATTATATTCTTCTTGAAGTCTGAGGGTATTTCGCCTGTTTCATACATCTTGCTCACCAGATGGTAGAGTTTTCTCAGGACTGGCTCTCCCAAGGCCGTCAGTAGTTCCGATGGAATGTTGTCTACTCCGGGGGCCTTGTTTCGACTCAGGTCTTTCAGTGCTCTGTCAAACTCTTCACGCAATATCATATCTCCCATTTCATCTTCATCTCCATCCTCTTCCATTTCCATAATATTGTCCTCAAGTGCATCGCCCTTGTATAGACCCTCTAAATACTCCTTCCACCTTTCTGCTTTCCCTTCTTTGCTTAGAACTGGGTTTCCATCTGAGTTCTTGATGTTCATACAAGTGGTTCTCTTATCTCTAAAGGTCTCTTTAATTTTCCTGTTGGCAGTATCTATCTTACCCCTAGTGAGATAAGCCTCTACATCCTTACATTTGTCCTCTAGCCATCCCTGCTTAGCCATTTTGCACTTCCTGTCGATCTCATTTTCTGTTACCCAAGGATTTCTACTAGCCCTCATCTTTTTACCTACTTGATCCTCTGCTGCCTTCACTACTTCATCCGTCAAAGCTACTCATTTTTCTTCTACTATATTTCTTTCCCCCATTCCTGTCAATTGTTCCCTTATGCGCTCCCTGAAACTGTACAACCTCTGGTTCTTTCAGTTTATGCAGGTCCCATCTCCTTAATTTCCCACATTTTTGCAGTTTTTTCAGTTTTAATCTACAGGTCATAACCAATAGATTGTGGCCAGAGTCCACATCTGCCCCTGGAAATGTCTTACAATTTAAAACCTGGTTCCTAAATCTCTGTCTTACCATTATGTAATCTATCAGATACCTTTTAGTATCTCCAGGGTTCTTCCATGTATACAACCTTCTTTCATGATTCTTAAACCAAGTGTTAGCTATGATTAAGTTGTGCTCTGTGCAAAATTCTACCAGACGGCTTCCTCTTTCATTTCTTAGCCCCAATCCATATTCACCTACTACGTTTCCTTCTCTCGCTTTTCCTACTGTCGAATTCCAGTCACCCATGACTATTAAATTTTTGTCTCCCTTCAGTACCTGAATAATTTCTTTTATCTCATCATACATTTCTTTAATTTCTTCGTCATCTGCAGAGCTAGTTGGCATATAAACTTGTACTACTGTAGTAGGTGTGGGCTTCGTATCTATCTTGGCCACAATAATGCGTTCACTATGCTGTTTGTAGTAGCTTACCTGCATTCCTATTTCCCTATTCATTATTAAACCTACTTCTGCATTACCCCTATTTGATTTTGTGTTTATAACCCTGTAGTCACCTGACCAGAAGTCTTGTTCCTCCTGCCACCGAACTTCACTAATTCCCACTATATCTAACTTTAACCTATCCATTTTCCTTTTTAAATGTTCTAACCTACCTGCTCGATTAAGGGATCTGACATTCCACGCTCCTGATAACGACATCCTTTTGAGTAGTCCCCGCCCGGAGATCCGAATGGGGGACTATTTTACCTCCGGAATATTTTACCCAAGAGGATGTCATCATCATTTAATCATACAGTAAAGCTGCATGCCCTCGGGAAAAATTACGGCCATAGTTTCCCCTTGCTTTCAGCCATTCGCAGTACCAGCACAGCAAGGCCGTTTTGGTTATTGTTACAAGGCCAGACCAGTCAATCATCCAGACTGTTGCCCTTGCAACTACTGAAAAGGCTGCTGCCTCTCTTCAGGAACCACACATTTGCCTGACCTCTCAACAGATACCCCTCCGTTGTGGTTGTACCTATGGTACGGCTATCTGTATCGCTGAGGCACGCAAGCCTCCCCACCAACGGCAAGGTCCATGGTTCATGGAGGGGGGATTGTAGCCTCTCCCCGATGCTATTCAATCTGTATATTTAGCAAGCAGTAAAGATAACAAAAGAAAAGTTCGGAGTAGGTATTACAATCCATGGAGAAGAAATACAAACTTTGAGGTTTGCTGATGACATTACCCAACTATCAGTTTAATAAGTCACAGCTGCAAAATAATAATGTGAGTTCTTTACAGACAAATGGAAAAACTGATAGAAGCGGAGCTCAGGGAAGATCAGTTTATATTCCGTAGAAATGTTGGAACATGTGAGGCAATACTGACCCTGCAACTTATCTTATAAGAAAGATTAAGGAAAGGCAAACCTACGTTTCTAGCATTTGCAGACTTAGAGAAAGCTTTTGACAATGATGATTGGAATACTCTCTTTCAAATTCTTAAAATGGCAGGGGTAAAATACAGGGAGCGAAAGGCTATTTACAATTTGTGCAGAAACCAGATGGCAGTTATAAGAGTCGAGGGGTATGAAAGGGAAGCAGTGGTTGGGAAGGGAGTAAGACAGGGTTATAGCCTTTCCCCGATGCTATTCAATCTGTAAATTGAGCAAACAATAAAGGAATCAAAAGAAAAGTTCGGAGTAGGTATTAAAATCCATGGAGAAGAAATGAAAACTTTGAGGTTCGCCGATGACACTGTAATTCTGTCAGAGACAGCAAAGGACTTGGAAGAGCAGTTGAATGGAATGGACAGTGTCTTGAAAGGAGGATATAAGATGAACATCAACAAAAGCAAAACGAGGATAATGGAATGTAGTCGAATTAAGTCGGTTGATGCTGAGGGAATTAGATTAGGAAATGAGACACTTAAAGTAGTAAAGGAGTTTTGCTATTTCGGGAGCAAAATAACTGATGATGGTCGAAGTAGAGAGGACATAAAATGTAGACTGGCAATGGCAAGGAAAGCGTTTCTGAAGAAGAGAAATTTGTTAACATCGAGTATGGATTTAAATGTCAGGAAGTCGTTTCTGAAAGTATTTGTATGGAGTGTTGCCATGTATGGAAGCGAAACATGTACGATAAATAGTTTAGACAATAGGAGAATAGAAGCTTTCGAAATGTGGTGCTACAGAAGAATGCTGAAGATTAGATGGGTACATCACATAACTAATGAGGAGGTATTGAATAGAATTGGGGAGAAGAATAGCTTGTGGCACAACTTGACCAGAAGAAGGGATCGGTGGGTAGGACATGTTCTGAGACATGGAGGGATCACCAATTTAGTATTTGAGGGCAGCGTGGAGGGTAAAAATCGAAGAGGGAGACCAAGAGATGAATACACTAAGGAGATTCAGAAAGGTGTAGGTTGCAGTAGGTACTGGGAGATGAAGAAGCTTGCACAGGATAGAGTAGCATGGAGAGCTGCATCAAACCAGTCTCATGATTGAAGACCACAACAACGACATCTTCAAGAGTCTTTGAGTTCAGTTTCTTCAGTATCTTTATGTCACTCTCCCAGTGACTAGACAAACCTGTAATCATTTGTGCTGCCCTTCTCTGTATAGGTTTAATATCTCCTGTTAGTCTTATCTGGTACAAGTCCACAACTTCAGCAATATTCTAGAACCAGTTGCACAAGTGATCTGTTGGCAATCTCCTTTCTAGACTGTTTGCACTTCCCCAGTATTCTACTAATAAATCAAAGTCAGACTGGACCTATGTGATAATTCCATTTCATATCCCTACAAAATGTTAAACCCTGGTACTTGTATGAGTTGCCCGATTCCAGCAGTGACTCATTGATATTATAGTCATAGGATACTATGTTTTTTTGTTTTGTGAAGGGCACAATTTTACATTTCTGAACATTTAAAGCAAGTTGCCAATCTACGCACCACTTTGAAATCTTATCAAGATCTGACTGAATATTAATGCAGATTCTCTCAGATAATACTTCATTATAGATAACAATATCTTTTGCACAAAGCCTGATGACAATATTAATATTGTCTGCAAGGTCATTAATATACAACATGAACAACAAGGGTTCTAACGCACTTTTCTGGGGCATACATGAAGTGACTTCTACTTCTAATGATGACTCTCCATCCAAGGTACTCCCTGACAAAAAGTACTCAATACAGTCACAGATTTCACTTGACAATAAACATACACTTGGCACTGAGTCAAACATTTTTTTGGGGATCAAGAAATACTGCACCTATCTGCCTTGATCCAAAGTTTTCAGTATGTCATTTAAGAAAAGTGCGAGTTGGGTTCCATATGATTGATGTTTCTGAAATCTATGCTGACTTGCATTGCAGTGGTCATTCTTTTAAAGATGCCTCATTATGTTTGAGGTCAGAATATGTTCTAAGATTCTACAACAAATCGATCAAGGGCGTTGGATGGAGTTTTGTGGCTCACTCGTACTACCCTTCTTGTAGACGGATGTGCCTTACGCTTTTTCCAAGAACTCGGCACAGTTTTTAGTTCATGAGATCTACAATAGATTATAGTTGGAAGAGGGGCTAACTCAGCTGCAAATTCCGTATAGAATCTGACAGGGATTCCATTGGGCGCTGGAGCTTTGTTCAGGTTTAATAATTTCAGCTGTCTCTCAACACAACTGACACTAATACTTGTTTCATTCATCTTTTCAATGATACAATTATACAAAGATTAAATTGAGGCAATTCTCCAGAGTTTTTTTAAGGAACATTTCAAAACAGAGTTAAGCATTTTAGCTTTTATTTTGTTACCCTCAGTTTCAGCTCCTGTCTCATTCACTGGACACTAACTTTTTTTGCCACTAACAGCCTTTATATACAGCCACTTTATATACAACCAGAACTTATTTGGGTCCTGTGAAAGATCACTTGACAATATTCTGCCACAGTAGCCATTGAAGGCATCATGCTTTGTTCTCTTGATAGCCAAACGCATTTCATTGTCATCTCTCTAGCTACAGCCCTATGCTTTCTTTTATGCCTATTATGCAGTAATCTCTATACTGTGGAGGTTCCCTCCCCTTATGAACTGTTCTGATCGGTACTTGTCTATCTAGTGCATAGTCAACTATTCTTTTAAATTTGAGCCAGAGTTCCTCTACATGCTCTTGTCCTGTGCCGAAAGTTTCAGGTTCCTCAGTTAGGCATGACACTACTGATTTATTATTTAGTTTACTGAACATATGTACCTTTCTACTTGTTTTAGTTGTCCTTTGTGCTTTGGTTATCATTCTTGCCAGAATTGCACCATGGTCACTTATACCAGCTTTGATGTGGGCATCCTCAAAGAGGTCAGGTCTATTTGTTGCCATTAAATCAAATATATTTCCATCAGGAATTACTGACGATATGTTCTAGGTAGTTTTCAGAGAGCACATTTAGTGAAGTTTCACAGGATGTCTTTTCACACCCAACACTAACAAAACTGTAAGTTTCCACAGTTTTAATCTGCCAGGAAGTTTCATATCAGCGCACACTCCGCTGCAGAGTGAAAATCTCATTCTGGAAACATCCCCCACGCTGTGGCTAAGCCATGTCTCCGCAATATCCTTTCTTTCAGGAGTGCTAGTTCTGCAAGGTTCGCAGGAGAGCTTCTGTAAAGTTTGGAAGGTAGGAGATGAGGTACTGGCAGAAGTAAAGCTGTGAGTACCGGGCGTGAGTCGTTTTTCGGTAGCTCAGATGGTAGAGCACTTGCCCGCGAAAGGCAAATGTCCCGAGTTCGAGTCTCGGTCGGGCACACAGTTTTAAACTGCCAGGAAGTTTCATATCAGCGCACACTCCGCTGCAGAGTGAAAATCTCATTCTGAAAAAAAAAAAAAATCTGTTATATTTTGTTAATTATTCGAATTATTTGGCATTATTTGTGAGTCTATAGTCACTGTGCCTATTATCCACAATGATTCCCTTTGCGTGCATGGAAATTAGCAGGATGGGTATATTACCCATACTAAAGTAATGTGGGAATCCTAGTAGCATATCCGTTGTTTCTGCAGATTGCCTCCACCACCAGTTCCGTTCGTGGTGGTTCTTCTGTCTTCAGCTGTGTCTGTCCTCAGCCAATTGAAAAGTATGAAAGTCACACGGCACAAAAGCAGCGCATTTGCTGCAGGAAATACGAAACTGCCAAGACGCGTAAGTGATAGTTTCATACTTTCTGCGATATGATTAGCGCTCTCGCACCTCATTTGTATTTATATGGACATACTTATACAGTAGACATTCAAGATGATAAATTGTGTAGGTTTATTAGATTACAAAACACAAACTGTTTCACTGTTTCGAAACTGCGTATCGAAACATTACATTGTACTGCTTCATTTGTTTCGAAACAGTTACGTGTTTCAGTTCGCCCATCTCTAGTCACGGGTAATGATCTCAGCACTGTAGGAAGCAGCAGACCCTGTCTTCCCCTCGCCCCTCACCTCACCAACCACTAGTAAACCTATCGTTCCCCACAAACACCGCGCGATTCGTCGACAGGCAGTAGAGGGAGGACTGGAGTGAAGGGAGGATGAGTGACGTAGCGCCGATGTAGTGGGAGAGGGAGAGGGGAAGAGAGTGAGTGAACTAGAAAAAGTGTTGAGTGTGTTATCTGTGAAGCGTTTGAAGTACCAGTTCATTGAAATTGAGTGGTTAGTTAAAACTTCACTGGAGTGAAGCGTTCATTTGAACGACTCGTTCAGGAGCTCCCCATCACTACAAGAAAGAAAACTTCCCCACAGACAAAAGGGGATGGGCTATACTAGCTGAACCTGATAAACCCGAATGGGTGCCTACCAATCACTGTTTGTTTATGTTGTTGATTGGGTGTGTGGATGATGAGTGTTGTGAAAATTATTAGCGAAATCCATAGATTGAGACTAGCAGAGTGAAAATAAACCACTAACAGATAAGAAAGATGACATATTATCTTCTCGGTGTACCTGTTACCAGCTATACCCGATTTTAGGATGAACTAGTTTCACCTAGGTCAAACTTGTTCATCCTGTAACCGATAGTCTAAAACAGTGTAGCCTAGGTCGAATCGATTTATCCTAGTTAGAATTCACGTGCTTTGGAATAAATTGGTACGTCCTAGTCTGAACTAATTTTGCCTAGCCGGAACGCATGTTGCTGTAAGAACAGGGAATCCCCGAATCATCTCGCCCCTCGCACCCCTTAACCGCCCACCGCTCACACTGTTCTTTGTTTTGAACGCTATTTTGCATCGACGAATGCGCGTGTTAAGTTGCTGGTTGCATTTAACTGATTTTATTATAATCCTAGCATAATTATTGTGAGGCATTTCATCATGGATGAGCCTTCATGTAGTAGAGAAGCCAATCAGAAGCAGTGGAGAGAAAATTTCGTGCAGGAAATTTTGCAGAGTGAAAACAAAAAAATTCTCATTATCATGTGTTATCAGTAGACGAATATGCAGATTTGGTTAAACAAGTAGGAGATGCAGAAAAGTTGGGGAAAGAACATCATAAAAAAGAAGATTGAAACGATATGCTATTTTGAAAATTGGTGATGTGAAAAAACTCATTGCACAGTGTTAAGGGAATATAAAATACTTTGTTCCAGCCGATGAGCTTTATGATGTGATTGACGCACCTCATGTAGCTGTGGGTCATGATGGTCGCAATAGGATGTCAGCCGAGACATAAAAAAAAAATGTGCCAATATCGCAAAGGAAATGATATGTCTCTATTTATCAATGTGTGACGTTTGTCAACAAAAGAAGACAAAAAAGAAAAGAGTGCTAGTTTCAAAGCCAATTCTCCATTTGGAAACGAGTAGCAGAGCCACATTTATTTGATTGATTTCCAAACATAACCAGACGGGAATTTAAAATTCATTCTAGTTTACCAAGACCGTGGCACAAAATTTGTTCTCTTTCATGCCGTAACTTCAAAGAGGGCTGAAGAACTGGCTTATCATTTGAATGACATATTCCTAACTGTAGGGGCGCCGTGCATTCTTCAATCTGATAGTGGCAGAGAATTTGTCAACAATGTTATAAGTGAACTCGCAAATCTTTGCTTAGAACTGAAAATTATACACGGAAAACCAAGGCACAGCCAAAGTCAGGGTTCTGTTGAACGTTCCAACCAAGACTGAAAATATGATAATTTCTTGGGTAAAGGATAACAATTTGACGAAGTGGTCGGAAGGATTAAGGTATGTCCAATTCATGAAAAATCGAGCTTACCACTCTGGCATAAAACAATCACCTTACAAAGCATTATTCGGAATCGAACCTAGAGTAGTACTTTCCACTTCATAGTTGCCTCAAGAAATCATAAATGATATTCAGGATGAAGATGACCTAAACAAAGCAATCGAAGAAAACAGCAATACTGAACAGTATGAAGACAGTAATGATGATAACATTGTGGAAATTGACACAAACAACGTTCAAAATGCTATAAAAATTGCTGCAGAAATTTAAAAAAAAAAAAAAAGCTAAAAGAATGAAATCTTCATCTGACAAATCCCATCCACCAGCTGGCATTGGAGACAACGTAATATTACCTAATCAGAAGTAGATAAAGACAGAGGTGACCTTCGAAACATAATGGGAGTAATACTTGAAAAGACTGATGAGGGCATCTACAAAGTTGGCACCAAACATGACGTACTTCAAAAACGTTATTGCAGGTATAATTTTATTAAAATTTTCCATAATTTTCTGTAATAAAATATTAAAAAATATTTGATTGAACCTCGTTTTTATATTATTTAGAACGGATTTCAACGTCTGCATTCAGAAGTATTTAGATGTGGGAGATATTAACCAGGATATTGAAATATCTTTAAGGACTGCAGCCACAAAACATTCTGTTGGATCATGGCAAGGCTTCGTGAAATGCAGTTGCATGAAAAACTGAACAACAATCAAATGCAACTGTAAGAAAAACAAAGTACTCTGCTATTATAAATGCCACCAAACTAAACCTTGCAAAAATAAGCACATTGCAGATTAGGTAATTTCTATGGTTGGATATATGTAAGTTGATCTAGTGACAGACGTGAAATTACTGATTAATTAATAAACAACTTCAGTGAATCATATTGACTATTTTATTTCTATTCCTTCATTCAGTTTACTTTGAAAAGCTCATAGAAGATACAAACTAGCCGAAATTAGTTCAGACTAGGACGTAGCAGTTTATCCTAAAGCATGTAAATGTAGGAAAAACCGATTCGACCTAGGCTAAACGTTTTTTATCCTATCGACAACAGGATGAACGAGTTTGACCTAGGCGAAACTAGTAAATACTAAAATCGGGTTTGGCTGGTAACATGTCCCAGAAACTGAAATTTTTCCACAGTTCCCGGTTAGCAGCCGCTAAAGGTCGATTCTTGGAATTGCGCGGAAAACGCGTGGTACGAACACATAATAACGCCTAACCGGAGAATAAACGCGGAATAATTCAACCGATGATTCTGGCAGGATTACTGAAGTTAAAAGGAGAATAAGTTTTGACAATAGCAAGAATAGTTAAAGAATTAGTGATGACAGGATTGTTAGAGCGAGGAAGGAGGAGGACATCACACAAATTATGTGGAAGAATATGACAATCTCAAATTTATATAAAAAATTTGTACTAGTACTACTTTTCGATCTCATGCTTGAGAAACTGGGGGCTGTGAATGAAATGTGAAACTATTTCCTTACATAAAACTCGTTGTTTGTAATAGGCCTAACAGGCATTTGATATTCATACTTCGGGAATTATATTCTGTTGCGTTATTTATGTAATCGAGGTAGATACAAATGACCATCTGTTTGCCGTGTGTTACAATTGCTCCAATATTAGAAAGGCCTATTTCGTCTTATCTAGCAGACGGTAACAAAACTGACGTAATCAAATCGAGCAACCACACCAGTCTTGGGCACTATTTGTATCAACAGCTTTTTCAGTATTAGACAACATTTCGATTTTTCATATAGCACAACGTTTCACGAACTTTGATGAGGCAATAGATTCTTTCGTGGAAAGGAAAACACAAAGCACATTGTATAGTTGTAGCAAGATTAGAGAGAAAAAAATGCTGGGACCTAAGGACTGAAGAAATGTCTACTGTCTTGCTTGTCTCTTGTCTTTGCTGGTTTCATGTTTCCTATATTTAATTTTATGTCATACGAAAGAGAAAGTTAATAGCTAATAGGCAATAAAGAGTGCCAGTTTTCTGAAATTTTTTTCTTAGTCTCCTGGTCACAAATTCCGATCCCGTATTAATTGAGAGTTTTTTTAAGGGAGGGTAGGACGTCAAACCGGCCGACTGGGGGGTAGGACAGGTTCCACAGGATGTTTTAGATGTGCACTACAAAATGAACACTTTTTGAAAAATCAATTTTTAAAAAATATTTGATGTTCTGTTTCAAATACTCGAGTGGGAGGGCGTGTGCCACTATCAAGCTTGCGCCCCGGTTTGGCAATATGGTAGATACGGGGTTGCACATACACAATAAATAAGAAAGATCCTAGCACAGATCCTTGTGGGACTCCTTTTTTTTTTACTTTCAGGTCAGATTTGATTATTTGAGTTGACACCCAGCTAGTTTCTGTTTGCCAAATAAGTTAGTCCTGTTTTACTTTTTCCATATGTTTCGAGTTTCTTAATGATCTATATGAGACAGTGTCAAAAGATCTACTAGAGTGGCATAGGCGTGTTGCCTATTTTCAAATCATGAAATGTGCAAATGCTAATAAATACTTATCACGTTGGTCATCTGGTACAACAGCCTACCTCTGAGAATAAAAAGTAGAGAGTGAATGACATTTATAAAAGAATTAAAAAGTATCGGAACCTAACTTAGCCTCGGCTATCAATAAAGTATAAAAGAAAATTTGCGAGCTACTTCTTTTAGGACACGTCTTTGAAAAAACCAAAAATTCCTTCCATTAAAGTACACCTTTAACCACCATGCCGTTTTGGTAATTTTCTTACAACAAATTATACCAACACCGACACGTCTTCGAGACATGCTCAATGTTTTTGCGTTTTGAAACAGCATTTATTCGTTGTATATAAGATAAATGAACTGCTGCTTCAGTTCGTCTCCCAGAATGATTGTCCATAATTTCTAATCACAGACCAACTCCTGAAACTTCAGAGTTTTCAAAAATTATCTTATTTTGTTGAGACTGTAAGTAGGCTATTTAGGTTTTCTTATTGGTAACACCACGTAGCGCTGTGTATGAAAATCATTGACTGTGCTGTGTGCAGTCTGTGGCTAGTTTGCATTGTTGTCTGCCATTGTAGTGTTGGGCAGCTGCATGTGAACAGCGCTTAGCGTTGCACAGTTGGAGGTGAGCCGCAAGTAGTGGAGAATGTGGGGAGTGAGGTGGCGGAGTTTTGATAGGGGATGTTCTGGACCGAGACAGTAAATTTGTAAGGCTGGATATTATGATCTTATATATATATATATATAATGACTTTTGAACACTATTAAGGTAAATACATTGTTTGTTCTCTATCAAAATCTTTCATTTGCTAACTACGCCTATCAGTAGTTAGTGCCTTCAATAGTTAGACTCTTTTATTGAGCTGGTAGTAGTGGCGCTCGCTGTATTTCAGTAGTTCGAGTAACGAAGATTTTTGTGAGGTGATTTGTGAAACGTGTAGGTTAATGTTAGTCAGATTGCGTTGCGCTAAAAATATTGAGTGTCAGTTTAAGCACAATAATACATTAATTGTTCAAAGGGGACGTTTCATATGTCGAACCTTAGCCGAGGATACCTCACTGGAATCTTCTGATTTTTTTCTTGTAGTTTGTGTAATTAGTGTAGCTAATGTATATTGCTAGGGCGTAATTGTAGAGAGAATCTCCTTTGTAGTTGCAGTCTTTCATTGTTGTACAGTAAAACAGTTGTGGCATGCATGTAGATTTGCACGAAGTATTTCGCAGCTGCACATGCAATTAAGTAAATATGTTAATGTGTTTTCTTATTTTGCTCTTCAAGTTATGCTTTTCTGTGTTATGGTGTGAAATACGTGATAATTATGGCGTGTGAAAAACGTAACACTAGGCTCCAAAGTAAACTGAGAAATAGTAGTGACGACGAGTGTAGCTTATCAGCACCACTGTGTAATGAAGTAACAGACATTCAAAGTAGTAATTTTGTAATTGTGCATAGGGAAATGGAGCAGGCGGCAAATAATGGCGTACACAGTGAAACAAATAGTGAACAGGAAAGCATTATAAATCGATAGGTCGGCAACAGCTCGCCCCAGGAACCCGAAATGACAGGACACAATCTCGCAAATATTGTAGATTCAGGTTTTGGGTCCTCACCGTTTTCTCAAATAAGTCAAGACACATTTTCTGCTTGTCAATATGTGTATGTTGCCGGTGCAAATTCACTGCCGAAAAGCACTGAGAACATGTTTCAGACATCAGTGCATTGTTATTACAGTTAATGCAACAAATGGGACAAAGGCTACTAAAGTTAGACATAATGGAACAAAATCTTCAAAAATTAGACACAAAGGAACAAAATCAGAGACAAACACAGTAAAAGCTTCGAAAGTTAGACACAATGGAACAAAATCTTCAAAAGTTAGACACAATGGAACAACACCAGAGACAAACACAGCAAAAGCTTCAAAAGTTAGACACAATGGAACAAAATCTTCGGAAGTTAGACACCATGCTTGAACAAACACGTGAAGATTTAACTACTGAGTTACAAAACATTGAATCGAAATGTCAATAAGTCTGTAATGTAAAAACACAAATTTGTGAGCATTTTCAACCAATTTTTTTGGCGGCATGAAAATGCATTACAGAATCACGAAGCAGCCATAAAAGAACTGCAAACTATTGTTCATGAAAGTCATGAGACCTTGCAAGCTAAAATTGTCTGAGTTGCATCTACCAATTCGGTTACGCAACTTGAAAGACCTGAGGAAAACTTAAAGGACAAAGTAGATACGATTTCAACACAAATGGACACTCTGAAACTTGGTTAAGAAAAAACACACAGAGGAAATAATCTCACTATCGGATAAAGTAGCCGAACTTTCAGATCAGTTCACTAACGTTTCTACAAAGGTAGATGATGATCTGAATGACACAAGACCTGTACCCTGCACTGACACTGAAGAGTATGAACAAATTAGAAAATTCAAACAAAATCAAAATCAAATCAATATACTGTACAAAAGAGAAATCCGGGAAGTACAAGATCAGTTGGCACAAGTAATACAAGAATTACATATTTCAGAGGACACTCGCGCTCCTGTATGGGAAGAGGGACATAGAAATACGGAACAACCACAAAATAATAACACAGGACACTTCGGAAATTATGAAAGAAATTGGAAAGGCGCATTGAATTTTGAGATGGAACCGCCGAAACGAAGTAACAATGAGCGATGTGCGACTCGCCGACACGATGATTTTGACTATAAGCTGTTCATTACTACACGTAAATTCAAAACATTTAAGAATTCTGGCAACGACATTCATCCACGAGCATGGCTTCATCAATCCTCTCATTGTTTTCCTCCCAACTGGTCATAGCAGCACAGATTAGAATTTATGTGTGGCTATTTAGAGAATGAACCAGCTGTAAGAATGCGATCGGTCATTCACGTTTGTCACAGTGAAGGAGAATTTTAACATGCCTTCCTCTCAGCATATTGGTCTCAAGCTACGCAAGACCGAGTAAAACATAGTATCATAATGATGAAACTTTTCGAACAATCGGAATTCTCCAGTCTTGTGAAATGTTTTGAAGACATATTGCACAAGAATCAGTACCTGTCAAACCCATACAGGCCCTCAGAACTCATCCGCATTTGCTTAATCAAATTACCTGAACATTTACGACATAGTATTTTGGCAGGACGTTGCAAAGACGACATTGAAGATTTTCAGGGACTCTTACAAGAATTAGAAATCGACACTGACAATCGCGGAATGCAAAAACAGGAGCACAACAAGTACAGGTCACATCCGTCGCAATTGCGCGATGAAAGAAATAACTGGACACAACAAGTCTATTCTCACAACACAAATCGTGACTAAAACAGACACCTCCCGTATGACAACCACTGGCAGAGTAATAGTTACAGAGAAAGATCGCATTGCCGTAGTAATGAATATGACAGAGACAGTCATAGAAACAGACAATATTGCAACCAGAACTATTATTATCAAGGGAGAAAGAATAACTTCAGACACAACGGTCCTCCGTGACCAACAAGAAATTAATTTCAGAAATTACCGACGTGACGACAGACGATATAATCATAACGAAAGACGTGAATTTCATCAGAACTGGCGAGATTCAAACAGGGCAGGGCTTTCTCGACAAGGTGAATTTGTAGAAGTTAGATCTCCAAATCCCAACAACGACGCGCGCCAACAAAGAGACAGGCAATGACTCGCACCGCAGGCAGCCACGTGCGCCAGCTGGCTCAATGAAAAATAACATAGACACTAACCTTGAGAAAAATTCCAGTATTCTTTACCGACGTATACCGCAAGATAATTGCGTTCAAGATGAACCTCTAAGTACTATGAAGAATAAAGGATTGCACCACATTTCACATGTAAAACCGCTTATTGAGAGATAATCTGTTTTTTAAACTTAATATTTGCTGCAAATTTTTCACTTCACGTTACTAGTATGTTTCGTCAGACTTAGAATCCGTTAACATGCAACAATGTTTTGAAGTTAACTATCCAGTCTAAAACCTAGGGAACATACAGGGTGTTTCAAAAATGACCGGTATATTTGAAACGGCAATAAAAACTAAACGAGCAGCGATAGAAATACACCGTTTGTTGCAATATGCTTGGGACAACAGTACATTTTCAGGTGGACAAACTTTCGAAATTACAGTAGTTACAATTTTCAATAACATATGGCGCTGCAAGTGATGTGATAGATATAGAAGACAACGCAGTCTGTGGTTGCGCCATTCTGTACGTCGTCTTTCTGCTGTAAGCGTGTGCTGTTCACAACATGCAAGTGTGCTGTGGACAACATGGTTTATTCCTTAGAACAGAGGATTTTTCTGGTGTTGGAATTCCACCGCCTAGAACATAGTGTTGTTGCAACAAGACGAAGTTTTCAACGGAGGTTTATTGTAACCAAAGGACCGAAAAGCGATACAATAAAGGATCTGTTTGAAAAATTTCAACGGACTGGGAACGTGATGGATGAACGTGCTGGAAAGGTAGGGCGACAGCGTACGGCAACCACAGAGGGCAACGCGCAGCTAGTGCAGCAGGTGATCCAACAGCGGCCTCGGGTTTCCGTTCGCCATGTTGCAGCTGCGGTCCAAATGACGCCAACGTCCACGTATTGTCTCATGCGCCAGAGTTTACACCTCTATCCATACAAAATTCAAACGCGGCAACCCCTCAGCACCGCTACCATTGCTGCACGAGAGAGATTCGCTAACGATATAGTGCACAGGATTGATGACGGCGATATGCATGTGGGCAGCATTTGGTTTACTGACGAAGCTTATTTTTACCTGGACGGCTTCATCGATAAACAGAACTGGCACATATGGGGAACCGAAAAGCCCCATATTGCAGTCCCATCGTCCCTGCATCCTCAAAAAGTACTGGTCTGGGCCGCCATTCCTTCCAAAGGAATCATTGACCCATTTTTCAGATCTGAAACGATTACTGCATCACGCTATCTGGACATTCTTCGTGAATTTGTGGCGGTACAAACTGTCTTAGACGACACTGCAAACACCTCGTGGTTTATGCAAGATGGTGACCGGCCACATTGCACGGCCGACGTCTTTAATTTCCTGAATGAATAGTTCGATGATCGTGTAATTGCTTTGGGCTATCCGAAACATACAGGAGGCGGCGTGGATTGGCCTCCCTATTCGCCAGACATGAAGCCCTGTGACTTCTTTCCGTGGGGACACTTGAAAGACCAGGTGTACCGCCAGAATCCAGAAACAATTGAACAGCTGAAGCAGTACATCTCATCTGCATGTGATGCCATTCCGCCAGACACGTTGTCAAAGGTTTCGGGTAATTTCATTCAGAGACTATGTCATATTGTTGATACGCATGGTGGATGTGTGGAAAATATCGTACTATAGAGTTTCCCAGACCACAGCGCCATCTGTTGTTGACAATTGTAACTACTGTAATTTCGGAAGTTTGTCTGCCTGAAAATGTACTGTTGTCCCAAGCATATTGCAACAAACGGTGTATTTCTATCACTGCTCGTTTAGTTTGTATTGCCGTTTCAAATATACCGGTCATTTTTGAAACACCCTGTACTTAGTCAGTATTTACGAGTGCATTGTTATAGTGAACAGGCGACACAGTGTTATAGTGTGTGCACATTCTAGCTTGTTAGTTGCACGATTACGTAATGACTATAAGGCTCACATACTTAGAACATATACCGGTACTGCTAATGAGATTTTAATGCAACATTTTGGTTTACTTGAAAATACATTCTGGATTTAAAGTACTTTCTGAGAGATCCCAGATGACACAGTGGTTAGTTTATTTGACATCTACACGATTATATCACGACGCTACTAATGAGTGACACAATTTATATTATTGCTTTTGCACTGTATCTGTTTTATATCTGCACAGTTTTTATGTCTTATTCTGGAAAGTAAAACATGTTTTAGTAGCAACTTTTGTGGTATAGCTACAATGAGACAGCCTTTTTCGTAGCACAACAATACGTTACAGCACAGTACTTTCTTCATCACGACAATAAGCGTAACAACAATGATATCTAAATGCATAGCATTTCGCTTTTGTTTATTACGAGGTAAGTATATTGACTTCCACAGAACTCTGCTTACGGACTACGATAATTACGACACTTGGCACATTTGTTACGCTTAAGTAATGACAGAGATTATGTTACAACAAGACGGACAATTTAGTGCTACAGGACACGCATTTGAGTGATTAATCTTGTACTTAAAACATTTATTTTTAAGATTTTTGAATTACAAAGAAAGTTTTCGGTGATACATTTCATTCGATTACTGTAATCTGTAACACCTGAGGGTATAATTACATTAATCCTCAGGGGGGTACAAGCTTACTTTGTGTACCATGTGTTTCGCAAGCACAAGGAGCCCTAGCTAATATGGTATTTGCTTATACAACTTTACACATCTAACACATAAATTACACAGCTATCTGACCATTTCAATGAGAGACAAACATTTTTTTAACTACATCAGTGACACATGTTTACGCAATTACACAGTTGGATTACTTCACACTTATGAAACTGTATTTCGTCTGTACTTTGTGAACTGTTCATATCTTTTCGGAGCCATTGTGATACTATAAGAGCTTTGAATGATGTATTTGGTATGGGATCATGATTTTTAAAGTACGTTTGAGGTAGATGAAACTTTTGACATGAGCAGAGAATTTTTTTAGGTTTTGAAATTATTGGAGGAATCTACGACGATTTCGAGATTTGGCTGAGGTTTTATAATGTTATGATGACGATGTGTATTACGCTGTTGCGGTATGTTTATGATCAATAAGCTGATGCTATATGAGGAATTTGATTATGCTATATATTTATTATGATGAAATATTGTAGAAGTGTCTACGAAGATGTATATGTGTAATAAAGCAAGGAATAATGAGTAGTGGTTAGGGACTCTGGTTTGTGAAAAAGGATGTTGGCAACTGAGAATCGTACTCTAAGAGTTATGAAATGTGTGTATATGCGTGAATGTATCACTATGCTGGCGAAAATTTTTTGGACACTGTTATATTTGAAACGCAAATTTTCGACCTGTGAAATTTTTATATGAGACTGTCACTGTAGTGCAAACTGGTGTCGTAAATATTTTGGTAAGAAAGTTAAGTGACCACCTTCACGTAATGCGTCGTGGGCACCCAGCTGCACGACATTCGCCTGAATTAGTGTGTGCCTTTCAGAGGAACAGGTGGAAAAAAAAGTGGCCATTATCCTCACTACTGACATTCCTTTGTAGAAAGCATCGCAAATGCGACACGATAAAACTTGAAAACATATGATTATACTGTGGAGCTCTTAATTTATGATATTTACTAAAATGCCTAATGAAATGATGAGAAACATTTTACATCTATTGTCTTTCTAGTTGAGAGATTGCTCATTTTGTTTAATATCTAGTTTCTATCTGCACTGCAGCATTGGTTAAAATAAAATTTAATAGATGTACTTATATAGATATTTTATGCCTACAGATCCAATAAACAGTAATTTTATGATCGACTTCCAAAAAAACCAGGAAGCACAAAAAGACATTTCCCTTCACAGGAATTGCTTACATAATTTTTGTCAATGACTGGTAACTTTTTAGCAGTGTAAGTTAAGGTGATGCATCACTCTAGTATTAAGTTGTGACATAGGTATTAAACATGGCCATTTTTACTGTAAAAATTGCTTCAGCTTTGTCATGTTTAGGTATAAGTTATTTCATTTGCTGCTGCTGCTGTGTGCCAGGCATAGTGCTACTGAATTTCACTCTGTTAAGCCAGCTTTACTACTGCTTTATTTTTCTTTTTGCTGCTCATTGGCTCATATTAGTGATAATGTTGCTAACTTACATATAACTTATATATATATATATTGCTGCTAGCTTTGCCAATTTGCATTTTTTGTCATTGCTATTTGTGTTAATTGTTTTGTGCTGCTGCATTGCCTCGTCCCTTAGTTTAGCATCTGAGCTCCGTAGATTTAAGTTAGCTTAAGATGGGGTAGGCTATATGAGAGAACGAGTTGTGATGAATTGGAAGAAATGCATTGAGAAGCTATAAAAATGGTTTGGCCAAAAAAAAGTATTTTGAAAGAGGATGTGAACAAAAAAGTAGGGTTTAGGGACAACAGTTTTAGGTAGGATTTTCTTGGAAATAAATGATGAGGTAAGATAATGGAAAATAAATATTGAGGTAAGAAACATGTGAACATATGTATAAATACAGAAAGCATGCTTTGATAGGATTTTTTTTTTTGTGGAAACAAATGTTGAAATAAGACGAAAGATCTATGGAATGAAGTTTTGGGTTGGACTGCAGTACCAAATGTTACACTGAAAACAAACCCTGCCGTTTCTTCTTGTGTTATTCTGCTACGTGTTTGTGTATGCTTGTGTGGTTGTGTTTTTCCTGTCTTTATGTGTTTAGCTGATGAGAGTTATGTTGTAGAATTTTACTAATACTATGTTATTTACTTATTAAAGATGTTTAGACATTATTTATCTATTCTGTTTTGTTGCTCATATGTGAAGTTGATGTTTCAAAAGTTATTCTGATCTTTATGTATGTACTTACGTCATAATTCTTGTAACACTGATGTGCATGTTTATTTCTATTCTTTTGTAAAGCCCGTATTACTACAAATGTTATCTGTATTGTTATGTTCTTTAATGATGTATTTTGTACCTTTCTTATTGTATTCATTTGTTATAAAATTGTAATTGACACCGTTCATCAAATTAAGTAACTTGTAAGTTACATTTCACTGTGTAAGTTTCTGTTGGTCATAGTATATGCACAATATGTGAGAAGTCGGGACTGTTGGTGTTTGCACGTGCGTTGATAATTCAGCGAGGAACTGGTTAAGAACATTGCTGGTTCTAAGGACAATTCCAAAAACTTTGTGAGTGCACAAGTGTTGTTTTATCGACTTGCACAGTCGCAACAGATGGCTGCTGGTCGTCTCTATAAGGACTGAAGTGGGTCTGCACCTTCCATGGCCCACCAATACCATTATTTCTACAAGGACTGCAATGGGTCTGCTACTCTGTAGGCCCACCAATACCGTAATCTCTACCATGACTACAGTGGGTCTTCTCTGTAATGACCTACCTATCAGTATTCTTCAAAACTTCGACTGACTCTGCTGTGGGTTTGCTCTGTTGCGGCCCATTACGTGTCTCCATGTCAAGAGTCAGCACTGTCTTTCTGTTGGAAGGACAACACTACTTCCTCAAGACTGCATGGAAATCCAATACTTCCCTGTGCATTCTCTTTTACTGCTGAGACTTTGAGAAAAAAAAACCCACTGGAATTTTACTGTGATGAATGATCAGGACTGTCTTTATGGACTGTGAGAAAATCTTTGCTTTTGACCAACATTGTATCAATAAGTGTGTGCATTTGATTTCTTTGTTATTGTAATAATGAAAATTTTCTTCAAATCTGTATTGGCCAGTGCCCAAAACAATTTGTAAAATTTTTTGTGGGGATCAGGGGGGCTATGTAAGTAGGCTATTTAGGTTTCCTTATTGGTAACACCACGTAGCGCTCTGTATGAAAATCGCTGGCTGTGCTGTGTGCGGTCTGTGGCTAGTTTGCATTGTTGTCTGCCATTGTAGTGTTGGGCAGCTGCATGTTAGCAGCGCGTAGTGTTGCGCAGTTGGAGGTGAGCCGCAGGTAGTGGTGGATGTGGGGAGTGAGATGGCGGAGTTTTGATAGCGGATGATCTGGACAGAGACAGTAAACTTGTAAGGCTGGATATCATGATCTGATATATATAATGACTTTTGAACACTATTAAGGTAAATACATTGTTTGTTCTCTATCAAAATCTTTTATTTGCTAACTATGCCTATCAGTAGTTAGTGCCTTCAGTAGTTAGAATCTTTTATTTAGCTGGCAGTAGTGGCGCTCGCTGTATAGCAGTAGTCTGAGTAACGAAGATTTTTGTGAGGTAAGTGATTTGTGAAACGTGTAGGTTAATGTTAGTCAGGGCCATTCTTTTGTAGGGATTATTGAAAGTCAGATTGCATTGCGCTAAAAATATTGTGTGTCAGTTTAAGCACAGTCATGTATAATTGTTCTAAGGGGACGTTTCAAGACACCTTAATAAACATCGGTGAATACCTGACTTTTGAATGCAACGATAACTGGTTTCAGCTTTTTTAGGTTTTAACTCTGCAAGATATGTGAGGTTGATGAAGGCATATTAGGAAAAATAGTACAAATTTTGCGATAAGTCTCGGCATTAATTCTTGCCAACACTTTAATTTTTCGGTTATTCACAGCCCAGTGCACATGAATGCAGAACTATTTATTAACAACAGAATTCAAGGTTAGGGCATCCTGCAGTGAAGAAGAAACCTAACCTCCAGTTGTTTCTTCTTGAGGTGATTGTTTTCGACATCTTGTTCGTTAGCGTGTTGTGAACTGAACGATCACGAAAGTTCATAGTCAGATCTTTTTTCATCAGTATTACGTGTGACGTCATTTTTCTCATAGAAAAAGCATTTCAGAAACGGGAACGATAAGGTAAAAAGCTTGGCATCTCACATGCATAATAATTTCTCTCTTCGGTAGTTGAAGACCAGTTTTTTCTTTACAATTAATTATTGCATCCCAGATAGACAACAAACTTTCACAAATACGATTTTTTCAGATATGTACGTTCATACCAATGAAATAAAGTGTTCAGTTACTAATTATAAAATACTTATGAATCATCTTATACACACTTCCTCTCAATATTAAACCACGTTGAAATAATTATTAATAAGTAAATGTAATGCTGTTCAGTTACACGATAGAAGCAACAGCAAAATTATTGGAAACTTCGCTACGATGAAGGGTGCTGAGAGCTAGATTTCCCCTCATGTCTGTCTTACTATTGTGCAGCCCTCCTGTGATGGTGTAGTGAATGGTCTGCTGGACGGCTGAATGCCGTTAAGATGTTTAGTTATGAAATTAGGTAGCACCGCAGTCTCGAGCAAAAGAGTGGCAACGACAAGAATGTATCCAACGACGACATACACAACTCTGGACATCGTGTTTTGAGTACCTGTAGCGTTGATGGGACAAGAAACACTATCAAGATTCACCCAATATTAGCCATACATCATTGAGTCTGTCCTGTTACCGTTCCTACAACTAGTAACGGGAACAGCTGAACCAAAACAATCGATTCATTTGGTTGTAGTTTTACATATAGGTAGAATAATTTATTCATTCATTTGCGTGAAAGCAGTCCGTGAGAGAAATTAAACGTAAACAGTCTATTCAGTTGGTTACAGTTTTACATACCAGTTGGATTACTGATAATTAATTTCTTTCAAGTGAAAATGTTGAACTGCCGCTCGCTTTTTGAAACACAGACGCTATGATCCCCTATGTGTTCAGTGAGCTGGTAGCAATTGTTATTTGGTAAAATTGCTGATGCCTCCTATTTGCAGGCACGGGGTATGACTGTAATTGGATTAATAACTCACTGGAAAATAAGACAGCATCAGGATAGTGGATTCAATAAACATAGAAAGATGGATATGTCGAAACACAACATGGTTGTACTGGTTAAAACCGATGAGAATTGCATACTAAGTAGATCACTGACAAATTTTTACCACTGTCCACTGTACAGAACAGACATTGCCTCATACATGGATGTCCACAGAAATGTTTCCAAGTGGGTGCAAAATTCTGAAATAGCAATATTTTATACAACTGATTTGGTGAGTTAGAAAACGTGTTGTGTTCAGGAACTAAGACTGTTGTTTCCAGGAAGTAAGACTGTCTCGTAGGAAGCTACCCATTAAAGTCTTCGTTGTTAAATCTATTTCTTTATTCTCTTTTTACAATTTTAAGAACATGAGAGTATTGGGGCACAGGCGGTTCTGAGCCACTCTGCATTGTTGCCAGATGTATCCAGGATGGCAGCGATGATGTCATGGCGGGGTTTAGACTTGGCAACAGTGAATGACGTCATCCAAAATCGCGGATTTTGGCGGGAGATAGGTCAATTGAGCTACCTCCACTAACCTAACCCCTTCCCCTACCCACCCCCAGAAAAATGGAGGGAAGTTCAAATTCCAACAGGATAATGCATCACACCATGGTTACCCCTACAAACCTAAGAAAATGGCGGGAAAATAGTTCAATTGGGCTACTCCCACTAACCTAAGTCATACGACCGCCACCTCTTCATGGGAACTGGTGCCAAGTTTGAATTTTGGATGGAAGATAGGTCACTTGGGATATCTCTAATAACCCAATAAAATGGCGGGAAACAAATGTCACCTCCACTAACCTATGTCACCCGACCACCACCTCCTCCTAAGGGACTGGTGGGCATAGGACTTGACCTGTGCTGGCATGAGTCCTTATTATTTAACATAAACTATTGTATTTAAACAATTAGAGACACTTCCACCATACAGTGTGGTCTCCAAGGGGTCTGCACTCCAGCTGACCTAGTACACAGTACCATCACCAGAGGGCACTCTCATTCCTCCTGTGATGTAACCCAAGAAGGTGGGGGAAATGGCGGGAAACAGTGTGGTCGTCATGGGGTCCAGACTCCAACTGACCTACTACACAGTACCACCACCAGAGGGCGCTCTCATTCATGATGTAATCCAAGATGGACGCCATTGCCAGAGTACCGTTGTCCAAGATAGTGGAAAACTGCGTAAGCCACGAGGGCTGGGTCAAGTACACAGTACCACCACCAGAGAGTGCTATCGTCCATTCCATGACGTAACCCAAGATGGTGGGGGGAAATGGAGGGAAAAGGACTCTGCCTGTGGTGGACATAAGTCTTCATTTTGCAAGTAGCGTCTCCACCACGAAATTTAGAGTCCAACTGACCTAGTACACAGTACTGACACCAGAGGGCGCTGTCATCGCTCCTGTGACATAATCCAAGTTGGTGGTGTGGAGGAGGGAAATGGCGCGATAATGACAGCCTGTGCTGGGCTGCTGGAAAGAGTAAGAAATGAGTATACATTATTTATTTTGGAACAATTTATTTAGGGATGGAGTATATTTATCACACTGATACAAAACACATGCTCTGACATGCTTGGGATCATGCCACACAGCCCACAGATCTATAAACTACTCCTAAATAATGCTCTGCAGACTCACAAACAACTCCTAACTTACCGAAATAATTTCAGTACAGACATGATAACTCCTCCTAAATAATGCAGTACACTGATATGTAGACACGAAATCAACTCGTAATCTGTCTAAGTAATGCATAGCACAGCCCACAGACATGCTCACAAAATATTGCAACAGGCATACAAACAACGTACGCAGACACCACCTGCCACCTCCTGTCCACTAGACCGCACAGGAGACTACCAGCATCGCCGTGAAGTGATGTGGTCGCCAGCTGTCAAACCATCACAGGTGCCTGTTCGGGTCTCGCATGCATGAGGTGGCAACATCCCTTTCAAACTTGGTAAATGAGAAATTCTCCTTGAAATACGTGATCTGGAGATGGGTGTAGAAAAGCGAGCAAGCATGCAAGTAGATGCAGACCAGAAACAGTAATGCGTTTGTGGCGAGGGGTAAATGAGGTCGAATTTGTAGAACACTTCTGAGAGTGACTTGGATCCATTGAGGGTGCTCTGGTCATGCGTTGGGGGTGGATGCCTGCCCGACCTCACGGTAAATACCTACTGGTGCGAATATATGTATGGTGCTATCTGTCTTCATGGTACATGTACAAATGAAGTAAAAGGGCTGATTATGTATGGCACAGAGAACGAATTGTACATTTACTACATCAAGATGGTAGGCAGTGATATATTGCTGGAATGGAGATGGGTTTCACGCTCTGATATTCAAGCTCCTGTCCTGAGTGGCAGACAGTGTAACTGTGTAGGTGTCTTTTCGTATCTGACAATATGTAGGATATGCAGTGATATACTGATGGGTTGCTGGTCAGTTTCACGTTCCAATATTCAAGTTTCTGTCCCCGGTGGGAGAGCAGTGGAATTGAGTAAGAGTCTTTCCATATCGCACCGACAATTAAACCCTGCAAAGTGCACCTACTTGCAGGGTTCATTTGTCGGTGCAATATGACGATCTGTGTAAAATAGTTTTTACCTCTTAAAGTCTCATCTGCAGAAAGAAAGAAAAGGTGGCTGGTGCTTTGATACCGGAGGCATCAGTAATTATGAGGGTAAATTCCATAAGAGCCAATCATAATGCTCAATTCATTCACAAGACATCCTTTGTGCTGGGATGTAGGAGTCTGTACATAGCAGTGGGAATGTATGTATGTGTTTAAAGCAGGAAGGGTAACATGTGATGGATGGGGTATCACGTTAGAACCGCTAAGAAGGATGCACTCGATGTTTTTCTGCGCTTTTTTCGTAAACAGGTTATGCTAGGGCAAGTATTTTCCATGCATACAAGTTGAGACATCACGAAAACTCTTACAAAAGTGCATGTTAAGTATTTCTGGGACGCTATGCAATTTACTAGAGTTCGACTTGGTTATTATTTCAGGTAGCCATGTAACTTCAGTATAACATTGAGAACATTGCTAAATGCACTTGCGATGGTATGAGGCTACGTGCAGTGATGCATCAGCTACACGTCATGCATGGTCCATTAGAATTGCTAGGGAGGAAGCAGCTTGTGCTATTCTGGAACGGATTTCTGTAGTGTCGCTTGGCAAGTAGCTCTTCGCCAGACCACAGGTAGAGGGATGGTTCACACCAGTATCAGTGAACACATGTGTGCGCAGCCGACCTTGGAGCGTCTGCGCCCTGTAAATAGATGTTCACTCCATTCCAATTGCATCATCAACGGCGCCTATGTGATCACATATTTCGAGAGAAATTTCTCAGGTACCAAGTAGGAAAGGAATGTCGCTGCCTAATGCATGTGGAACCCGAACAGATGCCTGTGTCTGGTTTGACAGTTGAAGGCCATGTCACTTCACGGGTCTTTCGGTGACCTCCTGTGCGATCTAGAGGACAGGGGGCCACGGGTGGTGCCTGCGTATGTTGTTTCAGTGTATGTTGTATTATTTTGGGAGCAGCCCTGTGGGCTGCACCATGCGTTATTTGGACAGTTTACGAGTTGATTTCATGTCTACACATCTGTACTCCATTATTTAGGGGGAGTTTGCATGTCTGTACTGAAATTATTTCGGTAAGTTAGTAGTTGTTTGCGTGACTGCAGTGCATTATTTAGGAGTAGTTTACAGATCTGTGGGCTGTGTGGCATGACTCCAAGCATGTCAGAGCGTGTGTTTTGTATCAGTGTGATAAAAATACTCCATCTCTAAATAAATTGTTCCAAAATAAATAATGTACACTCATTTCTTACTCTTTCCAGCAGCGCAGTGCAGGCTCAGTCATTATTGCACCATTTTCCCCCTCCAGACAACCAATTTGGATTCTGTCATGGGAGGGATGACAGCACCCTCTGGTAGCAGTACTGTGTATTAGGTCAGTTTGACTCTAGATCTTGTGGTGGACACACTGTCAGCAAAATAAAGCACAGGCAGAGTCCTTTTTCCCACCGTTTCCCCCCACCATCCTATGTTACTGTTACGTCTGCAACAGACGGCCCCTGCAGGCAGCCTGCACTCAAGACACCCCTGTGTACCATATAACATACACAAGCACTTACAGGCGCAACCAAGAGGAAAACAATTCTTCAAAATAAACAGAACTTGCTTGAGACTAATGCGAACCTATTTCTGCAGAGGTCGCCTCACAGACACAGGGTAAGTTGGAGTACTCCGCTGACCTCCACTGGCTTTATAGGGCCATCGCAGCAGCAGTACAGCCAGTTCCTCGCAGAGCTAGGACCAACTCCGACGGACCTCACCGACGCTCTTGGTGAATAGTCGTCTGCATGTTATTTGTTTTCTTTGTGTGTATATAGTGATTGTTCAAGAAGTGTAGTTCAATTTCCATAAACGACATTGTACTGAGTGTTCTACAATACTGTGTATTCTTCAGTGGCGACAAGTATAGTGGAACGAACCGACGACCATCATGGTTACGACAGCAGCATCTACGGAATGGCAACAATTCTTTCAAGGACTTCTGCACTAGTTATTGAAAACTCAGACACAACTGATCGCCGAAATCCGAAGCCTCCACCGCCCCGCGACGCCACAGCCGTTCCAGGCATTCAACAATGAAGTGTTGAAGAATGGGAAACATACAAACGATGTCTCTGGCTACATTTCACGATTCATCAAGTCACCCAAGAAGACAGGCAGTGCACTTTTTCTTGTCATGGAACCAATCGAAGATGTATGTCCTGATCACGAAACCACAGCCGCTGGTCCCCGACTTCCTCACCTTCACCACCATCTGTGCGACGTTAAATGCGTACTATAAACGCCGATATCATGTCCTCGCAGCCCGTGTAGAGTTCTACCAATGCTGGAAGAAACCTGAGCAGACCTATTGCCAGTGGGCCGTCGATCTGCCAGATGTCAGCAGGAAATGTAAGTTTCACACACATCTTTCCAAGGAATCACACGGTGATGACATGGTGCGTGACCACATGATACAGGCAGCGCCAGACGCCGCTTTCCGCCACGACGCCCTCAAGTTAGAAGACACGTCCCTCGAGCAGGTCATAGAACTAGCCTATAAGTTCTAAATTTCTACAAGCGCCGATGGTCGACTGGAATCCTGGGCAGATGGAGCAATCCGTGACGCCACGACGGACGCCGAAAACGTCGCAGCAATCCAGGGCTCCATGCCGCGCTCCTACCGCCGCCGCGGTGAGAGACTGCCTCCACAACGAGAAGCCGAGTCGCACCATCCTGGCCAGAGCCAGAAGCCACTGCAGCAACAACACAACCAGCAACGTCGTCGTGGGGACCGTCTCCACCTGCGCTCCTGCTATTCAACACATGATAGAGAAGATTGCCCACACTGCAGCAGGGAAGGCAATTTAGCGTCCGTTTGGTGCCCAAAAACAACCACCTCCAGCAACTGCCAGCCCAGGCCATATCCAGACAGCTTGAACTACACCCCAATGGACGTCAACCAGGTGGACAACTCCTCGACATCAAAAATTTTTGTAGACATCACTATCAATGATAAGCCTCTGCGTTTGCAAGTGGACACCAGCGCAGTAGTATCCTTGATTAGTTACACTTCATATGCCAACATTGGTTCACCACCCCTCTCTCCAGCCCCTAAGCGCCTACTGGCATACAATAAGCAAGAGAGAGCTCTCCTAGGACAATTCATGGCTCAAGTCAAGTACAAATCGGTTCACCGTCCAGTCACGTTTCTGGTTGTCAACAATTCCTCCACAGCAGACTTATTCTGACTGGACGCCTTCAGGCTATTTGGATTTTCCATGGTGGACGATACTCACCTAGTGTCTCAGCACAATCCTTTTCCTGAAGTTGATGCACTCTGTAATGAATTCCAGGACTTGTTTTCACCGGGTATACTAGGCTGCACCAAGGACTTTGAGGCCTCGCTCCAACTCCGACCAGCCCCCCCCCCCCCCCCCCCAACCCCGCTACTTCCGGGCAAGCCAACACCTGCTCAAAGAAGAACTCCAACATCTTCAAGATGAAGGGGTTCTCCAGCCTGTGCGGTTCAGCTTGTGGTCCACGCCTTTAGTCATCGTGCAGAAGCCAGGCCGCCGCCTTCGCCTCTGTGGTGACTTTAAGTCTACAGTCAAACCGCAGCTTCTCGTTGACGACTATACCCTTCCACGACAAGAAGATCTTTTTTTGCAAATTGGCGGGGGGCTTCTATTTTACCAAATCGACCTAGCAGAAGCATATCTCCAAATTCCTCTTGATCTTTCCTCCCGACAATACACTGTTATAAATACTCCTTTTGGCCTCTTCCAATTAAACCAGCTCATGTTCGGTTTAGCCAGTGCTCCTGCAATCTTTCAAAGATACCTTGAACAACTTCTCACTGATATCCCGGTCTGTATAAATTACTTAGATGTCATAGTCGTCACGGGGTCCTCCTGAGAAGAGCACATAGCCAACCTCTGCCTCCTCTTCCTCCGCCTTCGAACTGCAGGTCTGAAATGTAATATTTCTAAAAGTTCATTTTCCCAACAATCTATCTCCTATCTGGGTCACATCATTTCCCACTAGGGCATTTCTCCATCTTTCTCTTATATCGATGCTATTAACAACCTGCTCCGTCTCTGGGCAAAATTTCGTATTATAGGAAATTCGTTCCTTCTGCAGCTCATGTGGCAGCACCCTTGTACCACCTCTGCCGCAAAAATGTCCCATTCTGTTGGACCCCTGTCTGCAAGACCGCCTTCCATACCCTCAAATGGCAGCTCCAATCTGCTGCATGTCTCATACCTTATGATCCCAATCTTTCTTTGATACTTGCTACGGATGCCTCTGAGTACGGTGTGGGCGCCATCCTGTCTCACAAATTACCGAATGGCACAGAGCGCCCCATAGCATACATCTCAAAAGTTCTCTCAACAGCACTAATCAAATATTCCCAAATCGAGAAAGAAGCACTTGCCATGGTTTCTACCTGTTCCAAATTCTATCCCTTTCTCTATGGCAAGTCCTTTCACATTATTACTGACCACAAACCGCACCTCTCTTTATTTGCGCCATCCGCACAATTACCAACCAAAATATCCCAATGTCTCCAGTGTTGGGCGTTGTTCCTGTCCCAATTTCACTACACTATGCATATCCGTACCACCCCCCCAACATGCCAATGTGGATGCATTGTCGCGTCTAGCACAAGGTCCGGACCTTGCTTTTGACCAGATGGACCTCCTTGTTTTTCAGATTGATGATGACGTCCAAGAGGCTCTGAAGGCGTTTCCTGTTACAGCTGTCAAAGTAGCTGCAGCCACCGGAGCAGATTCCCTCCTCCAAGTCATCTCGCTGCCTTCTCAGGATCAATACCACCTCCGGTTGCACTTTTCCATCTGACACCAGCTTTCGGTAGTGGATCGAGTCCTCCTTCGCTTAGATTCAGCAGAACCAAAGGTCATCTTTCCGAGATCCCTGAACCCGACAATCCTCCACATTCTACACCAAGGGCATTGGGGGATTGTTCGCACCAAATCCCTCGCAAGAAGTCATGTTTTTTAGATCGGCCTCACGTCTGACATCACAGAGATCGTGTGGCGCTCTACTGTCTGTGCCAAACAGTTGCCCCGTCACCCACAAAAATTCCTTCCCTGGCCTATGCACAATGGTCCCTGGGAACGCATCCACCTTGACTTCACGGGACCATTTCTGGGCCACCAATGGCTCCTAGTCACATATGAATTTTCCCATTTCCTGTATGTCGTTCAGTGTTCAGCAACCACCACGCACCTTACCTTATCAGACCTCGCAAAAATATTTTGCTTGGAAGGATTACCAAAAGCCATAGTCACGGACAGTGGACCACAATTTCAGAGCCAGGAATTCCTCTCCATTTGCACCGACAATGGCATCCAGTATCTTCTTACCCCACCCTTCCATCCCCAATCCAATGGGGAAACGGAACGCCTGGTCAGGACTTTCAAGACACAAATGCTCAAATATACCAAAGACCACTCTAATAGGGAACAAAAGCCCAGTGGAAGCACTCCACAGCCACCAACCCAGGACGCTCCTAAAGCTTCTCTTGCCCTCTCTGATAATTCAGATTCCTCCTGGACAGTACCTGTTCTTCCCTGGATCCTTAGTCTGGAACCAAGGTTTTGGCACTAACGCAGGTTGGCAGCCCGCTGTCATCCAGCGTTCCTGGGGTCGCCAACTTTTTTATGTCATCTTGGATGGCCAAATAGTCCATCGCCATCGAAATCAATTGCGTCCTCGCTACCCAGAGCCAGTTGCACTGCACCCTATGATACGGACCTCTGCCACCTCTACAATCCACTCCAGACTCCCTACACAGACCCCTTCACTAATGCCTTCTCATCGTTGCATGGGTGAAGTTTCAGGGCATCAGTCGCCGCCACCAGCACCACCAACACACCTGCTGTAGCCGACGGACCAGCTGCCTGGCCCCTCTTCGGCGTCTCCCCAACAGCCAATGGCCACCGATGAAGATGAACTGATCCCACTGGTCCCACCCATGCCGCCATCACAACCAGTACGCCGGTCAGCCCGAATCGCAGGACGTACAGCACCATATTCTCCAAGAGGCAGCCTACACAGCCTGCTCCAGGGAGCCGCAGCTGCAGATCTCCACGATGTAGCAGCTCTCGATCTTTCATGGTGCTCCCACCCCGGAAAGGAGGTATGTTACGTCTGCCACAGACGGCCCCTGCCAGGCACACTACACTCAAGACACCCCTGCGTACCATATAACATACACAAGCACTTGCAGGCGCAACTAAGAGGAAAACCATTCCTCAAAATTAACAGAATTCGCCAGAGACTAATGGGAACCTTTTTCTGCAGAGGTCGCCTCACAGACACAGGGAAAGTTAGAGTACTCCACCGACCTCCGCCGACTTTATAAGGCCAGCACAGCAGCAGTACAGCCAGTTCCTCGCCGAGAGAGGACCAACTCCGATGGACCTCTCCGATGCTCTTGATGAATAGCCATCTACATGTTATTTGTTTTCTTTGTGTGTATATAGTGATTATTAAGTGTAGTTCAGTTTCAATAAACGACATTATACTGAGTGTTCTACAATACTGTGTATTCTTCAGTTACAACACAGGATGGAGAACAGCAATCTCTGGTGGTGATACTGTGTACTTGGCCCTACCTCGTGGCGAAAACACTGTTCCCGCCATCTTGGATAATGGTACTCGTGTAATGGCGGCCGTCTTGGATTACATCACAGATGAGAGCACCCTCTGTCGGTGGTACTGTGTACTAGGTCAGTTGGAGTTGAGACCACTTAGCGACCACACTGGATGGTGGTAACATCTCTCATTGTTTAAATAAAATAATTAATGTTAAATAATAAACCCTTATATCCAGCACAGTTCGAGTCCTAAGCCCGCCAATCCATAGGAGGAGGTGGTGGTCGGGTGACTTAGGTTAGTGGAGGTGACCTTTCCTTTCCATCATTTTCTCAGGTTATTAGAGATAGTTCAAGTGGCCTATTTTCCATCCAGAATTCAAACGTGGCACCAGTTACCAGGAAGAGATGGCGGTCGGATGACTTAGGTTAGTGGGAGTAGCCCAATTGAACTATTTGTCCGCCATTTTCTTAGGTTAATAGAGGTAATTGTGGTATGGTGCTTTATCCTGTTGGAATTTAAACTTTCCGCCATTTTCTGGGGGAGCAGAGGGGAGGTGTGTTAGTTTAGTAGAGGTAGCCAAATTCACCTATCTTCCCGCCAAAATGAGCCATCTTGTATGACGTCACAGCCGCCATCTTCTATACATCTGGCAACAAAGCAGAGTGGCTCAGAACCACCCTTGCTCCAAAACTCATGAGTAGTCTTTCCTCCTCAGTATTTAAAGATAGAACTTCTAGAAAAAGTGAAATGACCACTTCGAGATTTCCATAAATAAATTTTCCATGTTGATCCTTCAAGCTTAGTACTTTATTCCGACAAATTTCAGCTGGGTATTTTTTTTTTTTTTTCATTTCTTCTTTGGTGGCAGCCCCAAACTGCTTGGCTTTGGTGGGAGATTCATGTCTTCATTCATTGTCTGATTTTTGCATGTTGTTTTTTGTCGCCAAAAAATTAAAATGGCTAAACATATCTTTCACAATTTTTTACCATATTTAGTGCTACTTGTCCAAATGTTTCAATAAATCGAAAGGTTTCTCATCCAAGTGGAACCGCTGCTATCTCTGCAATACTGTTTCCAGTTCGTTCATTTCTCCTGTTGCGTCTTGAGTATGATATTACAACGGCATTATTTTCATATTACTTCCTACAAATATGTGCTGCATTTGAAGGTTAGAGACTGTATAATCCCCATGCACAAATCCATGTTACCTAAGTGTGTTATTTTTCCCATGGGTATGAGGTGCGCGCGGCCCGAAGTTGTCAGCCTGCAACACAACCAGGAAAACATTTCGCTTCTCGTGTCTGGGCACTATACTTTTGCTCTACAATCTACACGCCTCTGTGTAATCGGTCAACTTTTCGTACGTGTAGCTAAAGCGCGACTAAGTTCTGATGTCGCCCACAGCAACGGTAATTAAAGCACTCCGTCTTCAGGCCAAGAGTGGCCTATGGGATCATCCGACCGCCGTGTCATCCTCATGGAAGGATGCGGATAGGAGGGGCATGGGGTCAGCACTCCGCTCTCCCGGTCGTTATGATGGTATTCTTGACCGAAGCTGCTACTATTCGGTCGAGTAGCTCCTCAATTGGCATCATGAGGCTGAGTGCACTCCGAAAAATGGAAACAGTGCATGGCGGTCTGGAATGTCACTCATCCAAGGGCCGACCACGCTCACCAGCGCTTAACTTCGGTGATCTCACGGGAGCCGGTGTACCCACTGCGGCAAGGCCGTTGCCACAACAACGGTAATAGCACAGTTAATTCCGTAAGCTAAAATTAGATGGATTATATTCAATAAGAGTTTGAGGGAATCCTCTTTAACAAAGCGGTGAGGCCATAGAGTTTTGTGCACTATAAATGATAGGTTTACCGCCGTAAGCTCCATTTTACCCTAAATTCGCCTAAATGCATGTCAAAATAAAATGGCCCTAAATCACATACAATATAAACGGGGCAAAATCCCTATAAGTGGGTACACTACTTTTAACCTTCCTCTATCCAGAGGTTTTAACCTTCCTCTATCCAGAGGCATGTGCAATGTGTTTCTTCTTTTACAATTTGTAATAAACAATTGAAGTCCGTTCTCTCCTTTTGTATTACTCGGCATTTCAGTGCTCATTGTTAAGGGTAACGGTGCCAACACTACGTCAAGTAAAAAATAAAAACTACATTACTGAAGCGTGATTAAGGAAACCGTTGATGGCTGCTAATGCATCTGAATATCTGAAAGTTTCATTTAACGTAACTTAGTAATTATATATAGGGTGATTCAGGAAGATATGCAAATATTTTAATATGTTATTCTACAAGTAAAACTAAAGAAAAAAGCTTATATGAACATAGGTCCGCGAATGTTTAGTTATGGAGTTGCGGCTAATAAAAGATTTTGCCATGAATTTAGCAACTTTGCTAATATGCGCAGATCTGTACTAGAGTAAAGTAAAGCACGATTTCGATTTATGTTGTTGTTATTTGTCTGGCGAATCTAATAAAACATGTCCCAGGCGTGTATCTACAGCAGTTTTCTAGAACATCCAGTGAAGCAAAAGTTATTATACAAGTAAATCTGTTTACTTTCCATTAACAATGTAGAAACGTTTATGGCATTGTTGTGTTCAGTGAAAGAACACAACAACAGTGTGTTTGAGTGAAACCACATAGCAACTGTTGTAGTTTGTAGATTATTTATGAAATAAGGAAGCCTTTCAGATTTACAACAGAGGAATACGCCGATATGGTGTTAATTTATGGCAAATGTGGTGGTAATGCTACAGCTGCAGTTATCGAATATCACGTACGTTATCCAACTCGAAGGATTCCGAATGCACGAACCATTAGCAAAGTATTTCTAATGTTACGGGAGATAGGCTCTCTACCTATCGCTCATAGTCAGTACGGGCGCTCCATACGTGAAGACGATGATGTTATCGATGCTGGTCATCGTACACGACGTATCTCTCAACGATTAGGCATTTCACACTCTAAGGTACACTGAAGTACAATAATCTGTATCCTTACCATAAACAAAAAGTGCATCATTTACATTCGGGAATCTTGCCCTTCGCTTGGAGTTGTGCAACTGATTAAATACTAATCGGCAATTACACAAATACATTTTAATTACTGATGAGGCACAGTTTACTCGAGATGTTATAAACAATTTACATAACGAGCACTTAAGGTCTGAAGCAAATCCACATGCAACAGTGCAACGCAATTTCCAGCAGCGATTTAGTCTAAATGTGTGGTGTGGTATAATCGACACACACTTTATTGCACCATTCATTTTCCCATGACGTCTAACAGGCGTGACGTACTTACAATTCCTTCAAGAAGAAATGCCCGCTTGCTCGAAAACATTCCACTTCCTACGTGATTGCAACTGTATTTTCAACATGACGGTGCGCCTCCTCATTTCACCAACGCCTTTACTACACATTTAAATGAAAATTTCCACCAGAAATGGACTGTTCGTCGTTCTACGCGTCTGTGACCACCCAGATAGCCAGATTTAACATCGATGGGTTTTTGCGAATGGATGAAAGACATAGTTTGTGAGGACAAAGTCAATTCACGTGAGGCATTACTTACTCGCATTATGAATGCAACAGACGAAATTAAAAACAACACAGTCAAACTGAAACGAGCAACAAAATCTGTTCCTCCACGTGCAGCTAAATGCATTGAACTCGGTGGAGACATTTTTGAACATTAATTGTGAAATTGTATGTATAGTGTACAACTTCCTAAACACTGAGCTTTATTTTTTCCAGTTTAATATAAATTCGCGTGTGCTATAGTATTAATAAAAACAGATTATCTGACGCTTTCATACAGTTTAAGATAGCATTACTACAATTTTTCCAAAATTAAATTCTCTACAACTTCTGTTGAAAACTATGTGCAACTGTCTGGAACTAAAAAAAAAAAAAAAAACTACAGTTTTGCAATGGCTTCATATTAGCGAAGTTGCTAAAATTCAGACAAAATCCTTTATTAGCCGCAACTCCATAACTAAACATTTGCGGCCCTATGTTCTTATGAACTTTTTTCTTATGTTTTATTTGTAGAATAACATATTAAAATTTTTGCATAACTTCGTGAATCACTCTGTATATCATTACTAAGTTACGTTAAATGAAACTCTTACATATTCAGATGTATTAGCATCCATCAACGTTTTTCTTAAACCCGCCGTAGTAATATATCTTTTATTTCAAAAATCGTGTAGTCACAGTCTGTACTGTTGTTCTGTGATTGTCGCGCTGTTGATAAGCTGTATGAAAATGGATGAGGCTCCTTGCTGTTCCTTCGTGGCACACACGTAAGGAACACGGTTAAAAAGTGCCGAAATGGGTTGTTCTTAATGTTTCTCATAAATTTACCGAGATAAGCGGCTTTAAAGTTTCCCGAGGGACTGTATTAGATACAGTTGAAACACAGTTTGCACACACTTGTACAGTAGCATAATAGCTTGAAAACTTAATGTCGCATATGGTACGCCAGTTCAAGTTTTGTGTGATTCAGTTTTTTTTTTTTCGTTCAGTTTGAAATACCTACTCCTCGTAACTGTAAAATTCATCATCATTTTTTTAATATAAATAATGCACGTCTTCTGGTTTTTAACTACATATTGCACTCGAAATTTCTTTTTTCATTTCAAATATAAATGCTCTACTATCGATGTTTTATGAAAGACTGTTAATAATGGTTGCTTAAATTAAGAAAACATAACAATTTAACTTATTCAGTGCAGAAATGACGGCCTTGTTTGAAGATATACTCTCCTCAACGTACTTTCTGTTCAATGACGAATTCTTTGAACAAACAGACGGCGTCGCCATGGGGAGCCCTTTGTCCCCTGTGGTAGCTAATCTCTTTATGGAGGACTTTGAGGAGAAAGCACTTGAGTCTGCTGTCTTAAAGCCTACGGTCTTCTGGCGGTACGTAGATGATACTTTTGTTGTATGGCCTCATGGCAGACAGGAACTGGAGAAATTCCTTCATCATTTAAACTCTTTACATGAGAACATCAAATTCACGATGGAGATTGAAAAAGATGGCACTTTACCATTTCTAGACGTGCTAGTATGCCGTAAAAATGATGGGTCATTAGGACATTCTGTGTACAGGAAACCGACTCACACAGATCTGTATCTCCAGGCGTCAAGCTGCCACCACCCAGCACAAACAGCCGGTGTTCTCAGTACCTTAATACATCGATCGCATGTAATATCGGACGATGAAAACCTCCACGCAGAATTAGAACACTTAGAGAAGGTTTTTAAAGAGAATGGCTACACTTCACGCCAAATAAGAAAGGCCATGCGCAACTGTCATAACAAGAAGCAGCGCACTGAGGACGCTGATGACGACTTTAAATCAACTGCGTTTCTTCCATACGCCGGGAATGTGTCGTCGAAAATAGGCCGATTACTGAAGAAGAATAAAATCAAGGTTATCTTCCGTCCACCAGCAAAGAACCGGGCCCTGGTTGGATCCGTTAAAGACGATTTACAACTGAAGAAAGCAGGCGTCTACAAAATTCCCTGTGAATGTGGCTCTGCATATATTGGCCAGACGACAAGAACTGTCCATGAACGATGTACAGAACATGAAAGATACACCCGTCTGCGGCAACCGTCAAAATCGGCAGTAGCAGAGCACTGTATTTCATTGGGACATTCAATGGAATACAATGGAACAAAAATTTTAGCTCCGGTTTCCGGATTTTGGGATTCCGTAATCAAGGAATCAGTGGAAATACGTCTTGCCGATAATCTTATAAATCATGACAACGGCTTTCAACTGGATAAAACTTGGAATCCTGTTATTAAAATTATACATTCACAGCGGAACAGACAGCGTCATTCGATACTCAATGACTAGATGATCTTTTACTTTCACCACCGAGGGCAGCACGTACAACTCGGCTATGCCGCGCATGTCAACACGTGCGCGAGAATCGGTATAAATACCGCGACTGCACCTGGGCTCTTCAGTAGTTGTGTACTCACCTGATGATGGCCGGACGTCTCTGAGCCGAAATATCGTGGCAGAATGTCGACGGGATCCGGCTGCATACCCGGAAATTATTAGAAGAACAAATACGCCGGGAAAATTTCAGAAGTCACAACAGTCTGGATGGTTGACTGATCTGGCCTTGTAACAATAACCAAAACGGCCTTGCCGTGCTGGTACTGCGAACGGCTGAAAGCAAGGGGAAACTACAGCCGTAATTTTACCCGAGGGCATGCAGCTTTACTGTATAGTTAAATGATGATGGCGTCCTCTTGGGTAAAATATTCCGGAGGTAAAATAGTACCCCATTCGGATCTCCGGGCGGGGACTACTCAAGAGGACGTCGTTATCAGGAGAAAGAAAACTGGCGTTCTACGGATCGGAGCGTGGAATGTCAGATCCTTTAATCGGGCAGGTAGGTTAGACAATTTAAAAAGGGAAATGGATAGCTTAAAGTTAGATATAGTGGGAATTAGTGAAATTCGGTGGCAGGAGGAACAAGACTTCTGGTCAGGTAACTACAGGGTTATAAACACAAAATCAAACTGGGGTAATGGAGGAGTAGGATTAATAATGAATAGCAAAATAGGAATGCGGGTAAGCTACTACAAACAGCATAGTGAACGCATTATTGTGGCCAAGATAGATACGAAGCCCATGCCTACTACAGTAGTACAAGTTTATATGACAACTAGCTCTGCAGATGACGAAGAAATTAAAGAAATGTATGATGAGATAAAAGAAATTATTCCGGTAGTGAAGGGAGACAAAAATTTAATAGTCATGGGTGACTGGAATTCGACAGTAGGAAAAGGGAGAGAAGGAAACGTAGTAGGTGAATATGGATTGGGGCTAAGAAATGAAAGAGGAACCCGCCTGGTAGAATTTTGCACAGAGCACAACTTAATCATAGCTAACACTTGGTTCAAAAATCGTAAAAGAAGTTTGTATACATGGAAGAATCCTGGAGATACTAAAAGGTATCTGATAGATTATATAATGGTAAGACAGAGATTTAGGGACCAGGTTTTAAATTGTAAGACATTTCCAGGGGCAGATGTGGACTCTGACCACAATCTATTGGTTATGAACTGTAGATTAAAACTAAAGAATTTGCAAAAGGTAGGAATTTAAGGAGATGGGACCTGGATAAAATGACTAAACCAGAGGTTGTACAGAGTTTCAGGGAGAGCATAAGGGAACAGTTGACAGGAATGGGGGAAAGAAATACAGTAGAAGATGGATGGGTAGCTCAGAGGGATGAAGTAGTGAAGGCAGCAGAGGATCAAGTAGGTAAAAAGACGAGGGCTAGTAGAAATCCTTGGGTAACAGAAGAAATATTGAATTTAGTTGATGAAAGAAGAAAATATAAAAATGCAGTAAATGAAGCAGGCAAAAAGGAATACAAACGTCTCAAAAATGAAATCGACAGGAAGTGCAAAATGGCTAAGCAGGGATGGCTAGAGGACAAATGTAAGGTTGTAGAGGCTTATCTCACCAGGGGAAAGATAGATACAGCCTACAGGAAAATTAAAGAGACCTTTGGAGAAAAGAGAGCCACTTGTATGAATATCAAGAGCTCAGATGGAAAGCCGGTTCTAAGCAAAGAGGGAAAAGCAGAAAGGTGGAAGGAGTACATAGAGGGTCTATACAAGGGCGATGTACTTGAGGACAATATTATGGAAATGGAAGAGGATGTAGATGAAGACGAAATGGGAGATACGATACTGCGTGAAGAGTTTGACAGAGCACTGAAAGACCTGAGTCGAAAAAAGCCCCCGGGAGTAGACAACATTCCATTAGAACTACTGACGGCCTTGGGAGAGCCAGTCCTGACAAAACTCTACCAGCTGGTGAGCAAGATGTACGAGACAGGCGAAACCCTCAGACTTCAAGAAGAATATAATAATTCCAATCCCAAAGAAAGCAGGTGTTGACAGATGTGATAATTACCGAACTATCAGTTTAATAAGTCACAGCTGCAAACTACCAACACGAATTCTTTACAGACGAATGGAAAAACTGATAGAAGCCGACCTCGGGGAAGATCAGTTTGGATTCCGTAGAAATTTTGGAACACGTGAGGCTATACCGACCTTACGACTTATCTTAGAAGAAAGATTAAGGAAAGGCAAACCTACGTTTCTAGCATTTGTAGACCTAGAGAAAGCTTTTGACAGTGTTGACTGGAATACTCTCTTTCAAATTCTAAAGGTGGCAGGGGTAAAATACAGGGAGCGAAAGGCTATTTACAATTTATACAGAAACCAGATGGCAGTTATAAGAGTCGAGGGGCATGTAAGGAAAGCAGTTGTTGGGAAGGAAGAGAGACAGGGTTGTAGCCTCCCCCGATGTTATTTAATCTGTATATTGAGCACGCAGTAAAGGAAACAAAAGAAAAATTCGGCGTAGGTATTAAAATCCAGGGAGATGAAATAAAAACATTGTAATTCTCTCAGAGACAGCAAAGGACTTGGAAGAGCACTTGAATGGAATGGACAGTGTCTTGAAAGGAGGATATAAGATGAACATGAACAAAAGCAAAACGAGGATAATGTAATGTAGTCGAATTAAGTCGGTTGATGCTGAGGGAATTAGATTAGGAAATGAGACACTTAAAGTAGTAAAGGAGTTTTGCTATTTGGGGAGCAAAATAACTGATGATGGTCGAAGTAGAGAGGATGTAAAATGTAGACTGGCAATGGCAAGGAAAGCGTTTCTGAAGAAGAGAAATTTGTTAACATCGAGTATAGATTTAAGTGTCAGGAAGTCGTTTCTGAAAGTATTTGTATGGAGTGTAGCCATGTACGGAAGTGAAACATGGACAATAAATACACTCCTGGAAATGGAAAAAAGAACACATTGACACCGGTGTGTCAGACCCACCATACTTGCTCCGGACACTGCGAGAGGGCTGTACAAGCAATGATCACACGCACGGCGCAGCTGACACACCAGGAACCGCGGTGTTGGCCGTCGAATGGCGCTAGCTGCGCAGCATTTGTGCACCGCCGCCGTCAGTGTCAGCCAGTTTGCCGTGGCATACGGAGCTCCATCGCAGTCTTTAACACTGGTAGCATGCCGCGACAGCGTAGACGTGAACCGTATGTGCAGTTGACAGACTTTGAGCGAGGGCGTATAGTGGGCATGCGTGAGGCCGGGTGGACGTACCGGTGAATTGCTCAACACATGGGGCGTGAGGTCTCCACAGTACATCGATGTTGTCGCCAGTGGTCGGCGGAAGGTGCACGTGCCCGTCGACCTGGGACCGGACCGCAGCGACGCACGGATGCACGCCAAGACCGTAGGATCCTACGCAGTGCCGTAGGGGACCGCACCGCCACTTCCCAGCAAATTAGGGACACTGTTGCTCCTGGGGTATCGGCGAGGACCATTCGCAACCGTCTCCATGAAGCTGGGCTACGGTCCCGCACACCGTTAGGCCGTCTTCCGCTCACGCCCCAACATCGTGCAGCCCGCCTCCAGTGGTGTCGCGACAGGCGTGAATGGAGGGACGAATGGAGACGTGTCGTCTTCAGCGATGAGAGTCGCTTCTGCCTTGGTGCCAATGATGGTCGTATGCGTGTTTGGCGCCGTGCAGGTGAGCGCCACAATCAGGACTGCATACGACCAAGGCACACAGGGCCAACACCCGGCATCATGGTGTGGGGAGCGATCTCCTACACTGGCCGTACACCTCTGGTGATCGTCGAGGGGACACTGAATAGTGCACGGTATATCCAAACCGTCATCGAACCCATCGTTCTACCATTCCTAGACCGGCAAGGGAACTTGCTGTTCCAACAGGACAATGCACGTCCGCATGTATCCCGTGCCACCCAACGTGCTCTAGAAGGTGTAAGTCAACTACCCTGGCCAGCAAGATCTCCGGACCTGTCCCCCATTGAGCATGTTTGGGACTGGATGAAGCGTCGTCTCACGCGGTCTGCACGTCCAGCACGAACGCTGGCCCAGCTGAGGCGCCAGGTGGAAATGGCATGGCAAGCCGTTCCACAGGACTACATCCAGCATCTCTACGATCGTCTCCATGGGAGAATAGCAGCCTGCATTGCTGCGAAAGGTGGATATACACTGTACTAGTGCCGACATTGTGCATGCTCTGTTGCCTGTGTCTATGTGCCTGTGGTTCTGTCAGTGTGATCATGTGATGTATCTGACCCCAGGAATGTGTCAATAAAGTTTCCCCTTCCTGGGACAATGAATTCACGGTGTTCTTATTTCAATTCCAGGAGTGTAGTTTGGACAAGAAGAGAATAGAAGCTTTCGAAATGTGGTGTTACAGAAGAATGTTGAAGATTAGGTGGGTATATCACGTAACTAATGAGGAGGTATTGAATGGGATTGGGGAGAAGAGAAGTTTGTGGCACAACTTGACTAGAAGAAGGGATCGGCTGGTAGGACATGTCCTGAGGCAGCAAGGGATCCCAAATTTAGCATTGGAGGGCAGCGTGGAGGGTAAAAATCGTAGAGGGAGACCAAGAGATGAATACACTAAGCAGATTCAGTAGGATGTAGGTTGCAGTAGGTACTGGGAGATGAAGGAGCTTGCAGAGGATAGATTAGCATGGAGAGCTGCCCAAACCAGTCTCAGGACTGAAGACCACAACAACAACAACTGTAACATTACAATATGAACCCATCAGAACTGTTCTGGAGCCAAGTTAAGGGATTTGGCCCGAGAAATAACAAGATTGTTAAGCTGCCAAACGTACTGGAACTAACCCACGCAGCTTTTTCAGTACGTTGGCGGGATAGAGAGTGGTGCGTCATAAAAGAAAGGAGAAAATGCAGCGCTGCGTGGCTTCGTAGATTCTGTTATTGATCGACTCTTTATAAACATAGCAGGAGGCAGTTCAAGAACTGAAATGTTTCATCGGTTTCGGATTAGGAAGGAGATAAGAGATTACCAGATGACTGACTGTAATCTATACCTTCAGTGGCTTCGTTATTGAACTATACCGTGAAAGCCATGCAGTATGCTTTTGCGTCACACACAGCTCGCTCACAAAAATTACCCTGTGTTTAAGTTAGGTTTTTCATCATTCTTGTTTGTAATTAAATCGCTATGTCAGGTGAGAACGAGAGCATTTTATGTTTTCCGTCTGGTTACCTAAGAAGCACGCGGTAATGTTGGAGTTTTGCCGAAAATTATTTAATTTTCCTTAAAAATTAAATGACATTCAAAGCCATATTGTTTCTTTACCCGTCTCTTTTTGCGTCGCGTTCGGAAGGACAACGGTTCAATCCCGTCTCCGGCCATCCTGATTTAGGTTTTCCGTGATTTCCCTAAATCGCTTCAGGCAAATGCCGGGATGGTTCCTTTGAAAGGGCACGGCCGATTTCCTTCCCCATCCTTCCCTCACCCGAGCTTGCGCTCCGTCTCTAATGACCTCGTTGTCGACGGGACGTTAAACACTAATCTCCTCCTCCTCTTTTTGCGTCTAAACTGTAACTGCTCACTTCATTGCAGGCTAGTTGGGTCGTTGGTTGGCCAGTGCTGTCTAAGTTTAATGCGCCGTTAAACCTGCTGTCCCGGACATTATGTACGTGTAACACAACATAAAACGTATCCTTATGATCGTAATTGACTGTACTGGTCACAGCTTGGCTTCCGCCCCACGTGAAACGAAATCCAATGAGATTCAAGTGGACGCGGAAGAATACATGGGGCAGTGTTTACATCCAGTTTATTCTTATGATGAACCTCAGTACATACGTGGAGAATACCTTCTAGGAAAGCCAAAAGGCTTACCAAGTATAATCCGAACTGAGAAAATATTTATTCCTGACAATATCAAGTAAACGTAAATTCGTACAAGGCGTACTGCCACCTGTGCAGTAAAGATTTCTCGTGCTCATGCAGGTGTTGCTGATGTAAAACAACATGCGTCTACTAAATCTCACAAGACTGTTGTTAGCAATAGAGCATCAAGTACCTCACCCAAATTTTTCTCGAAGCCTGTATCATCTGCCTCGGAGATGGACAAGATGACTACTAGAGAACTCTCATCTATTTTACACACGAAGGTGAAACGCGTCTGGGAGAAATAAATTACAGTGCAGCAAGAAACGGCGGTTTTACTTACAAAACAAATATTTCTGTGCTTGCTGAGGAGGATGGCTGCTCAAACAAACTTGTTATTTTAAAGGCAATTCTAGAAAAAAAATCTTTACTTTTCTATAGCAACGCAAGTAATAAAAAAATTAGAAAAAAATGTTTCCTATTTGCTTACAATTCTTTGATTGTGATACGAGGTTGTATTCCGTCTACTGGAATTTGTACAATGGAACTATGAATGTTTATATAGACACATTAGAGAAGAATGGACTGTGTTTAAATAAAGTTTTGGCATTCGGCGTTGACAACACTAGAAAATGTAAACTTAGGCAGAAACCATTCCATTTATACGCCTCTTCTAGCTAAAAATGATAAAATTGTCGTAGCTGGTTGCCGCATATTCTCCAGAATGCTCCAAAAAATAGTACTGATAACTGGAAATGGATGTAGAAATTTTGATACTGAAAACATGCAGTCCCTTTAGTAGAACTACGAAACAAAGAGCGGACTTGCAACTCCAGTTTGAAGCAACTGAGAAACAATAGAAAGAAACAACAAAACTTGTTGCCACGAGATTCTTCTCTTGGCCCTGAAAGAGTAATAAAACTATGGCGTGCACTAAAATCTCATTTACTGGAATTTCGAAATGTGTGTCCCCGTCTATTGGAAAAGATAATCACATGTGAAGAAGAAGAGAAAATATGTGGGGTATTTGTCGTTCCTGTACAACGTAATGTTTTTGGTAGAACAATAGTGAAGGAAGTTGAATCAGATTCTCTGTCAGTTGTTGAGACGCATGCTGAATTGCACAAAATTTGCGAAAAGATTGACCAGAGAATAAAAGACAATTTCTTCGGAAGGAAGACAAGAGAAATAATGGGTGAATTAAGCACTAACGCAAAACAATTTATTCTGAACCAATGTTGTAGGATATAAGATTCCTCAGAAAACAACATCCTTTCCAAGATGCTGTTTTTAAACTTAAAATCAGCAATAAATTAAAATGCTTTTCAAAATGTGCGGAAATTTTGAGGATCGATCAACTGGACATGGTCTTTTGATGACAAAAATAGTGGTGTGATTGAGAAATGGAAGACAATCACGGAAGGTTTTTCCAAGAATGAAATCCCTACCATTTTTCACATCTTATCTTTCATCTTTAGTATCCCTAGTTCCATCTGCGTGGCAAAAAGTTTTTTTTTCGCCGATGATATTAAAATGGACTGATATACGAAATAAACGTACCCTGAATTTGATAAAAAGTGAATTAATAACCATTTTCAACTATGATTATAACTGCATTGATTTTGTTAAATGTAAAATCAAACAGAAGCACATTAAATCTTAAATATTCTTCATTAAAATATAATAAATATCAACAAATCACGAAAATAATTTTATTTTCCATTTGCCCTGGGCAAAAAAATGAAATTCTGTATTTTTTTACAGCTGAACATATGTCCCTTACAGGGTAAAAAACTCTGTCAACACTATTCGATATCTAACTTCGATCAGGAACTGTGTGTGTTACTAGAAAATACGCCGTCACCTCTCCTCTCCTAGCTGCTCCCATATTGTGTTGGATATTTCATGCACCAACACGATTCGAAAGAACTACCATCATGCCGATCGCCATTAAACTAGTGTTGCATAAAGACTTCGGTTACAGAGGTAGGTTTAAGTTTCGTACTTACAGTGAATCGTTACGGCCGAATACTGACGAGATTACTTAAGAAGGCGTCACCTAGAAAAACAGGCCAGAATCATTTACATCACATAACGAGACTCTTCACCAGCCAAATAATTTTAGACCTGCAGAAACTCAGGAACTAGATCTGCGATTGGAATCCTATGCAATTCAGCGACGAATGGCTAACTGGGAGGTTGAAAGTTAAATTTAGAAAAAAGTTAATCATCTTTTCCGAGCTAATATTAATCAGTAAGACTATTTCATTACTAAGAGGTTCCGATAATGTTGCGTAATAAGAAGCAGTCACTGTTTCACCATTATCGAAATGGTCAACCTTTATGTGACTATAAATCCTGTCCTCCCCCGCCAAAAAAGGAAAGGAAAGTCTGTAGCGTGGCTTCTTCCATCCGACAAAGCGTTTTCATGTTTTTCCGTGCTGTTTTACATTCACTATCCCTTAATTTTTCTTGAGTTTGTGATCTACACTGAGGAACTAAAGAAAGCGGTACACCCTAATATCACATAGGAGCCCCACGAGAACGCAGAAGTGCCGCAACACGACGTGGCATTGACTCGCCTAATGTCTGAAGTAGTGCTGGAGGGAATTGACATCATGAATCATGTAGGGCTGTCCTTAAATCAGTAAGAGCACGAGGTGGAGATCTCTTCTGAACAGTACGTTGCAAGGCATTCCAGATATCCTTAATAATGTTCATGTCTGGGGAGTTTGGTAGCCAGCGGAAGTGTTTAAGCTCAAAAGAGTGTTGCTGGACCCACTCTGGAGCAATTCTGAACATGTTGGGTGATGCTGTCCTGCTGGAATTGCCCAAATCCATCGGAATGCACAATGGACATGAATGTATGCAGGTCATCAGACAGGATGCTTTTGTACTTGTCACCTGTCAGAGTTGTATCTAGACGTATCAGTTGTCCCATATCACTCCAACTGCACACGCTCCACACAATTACAGAGCCTCCACCACCTTGAACAGTCCCCTGTTGATATGCACGCTCCATGGAGTCATGAGGTTGTCACCATACCCGTTCACGTCCATCCGCTCGATACAATTTGAAACGACACTCATCCGACCAGGCAACATGTTTCCAGTCATCAACAGTACAATGTCGGTGTTGGGCCTAGGCCAGACGTAAAGCTTTGTGTCGTGCAGTCATCAAGGGTACACGAATGGGCCTTCGGCTCCGAAAGCCCATGTCGATGATGTTTCGTTGAATGGTTCGCACTCGGACACTTGTTGATGGCCTAGAATTTGAAATCTACAACAATTTGCGGAAGGGCAGCACTTCTGTCGCGCTGAACGATTCTCTTCAGTTGACGTTGGACCCGTTCTTGCAGGATCTTTTTCCGCCCGCACCGATGTCGGAGATTTGATGCTGTACACTCGTGAAATGGTCGTACGGGAAAACCCCCATTTCATCGCTACCTCGGAGATGCTGTGTCCCATCGCTCGTGCGCCGATTATAAATAACACAACGTTCAAAATCATTTAAAACTTTATAACCACACATTGTAGCAGCACCAACCGACCTAACTGCAACCAGTCACTTGTAGTCGTATATAACCGTTGCCGACCGCTGCACCGTATTCTGCCTGTTTATGTATCTCTGTATTTGAATATGCATGCCTATACCATTTTCTTTGGCGCTTCAGTGTAGGTTTACCGTCGAATCCCAGATTCACCTACAGTCACATAATCACAACCGATGTCCTGTCATCCAACACTAGCTTTATCAAACACGATTTTCAGATGTGTCGCCTAGAGCGTTTTCGCTCTACAGTCGGCAACCACCACACACAGTACTCAATGAGTTTCTTTACTTGCGAAATTTCAACTGGAACGCTATGCGCCGGTTTCATATGCAGCGCCACTTATCTTAACGGTTTTAAGGATCTTAGTGCTCTGCCCTTATAACACGATACCGTGAATTTTACTGGGCCATTTCTGTTGAGGACACCAACAGGATTCCAGGGACGTGGCGGATTTGTCTTGTTGCGTGCAATTTTCAATTTATTGATTTATTTATCTATCAGCCTTGAGTGCGGCTAAGAGACTTCACTTTACTCTCTTGTCAGTCTGTATCTAGTACCACAATCTACCTTTTGAAAATGAATTTGAATATTTAAAGAAAAGAACTGGAAGTAGGTTGCCCTTTAGCACAAAAAAAACCGCTATTTCGCAGGTCTCAATCAAGATTTTAAATTCATCCATGGATGCATCGCCTTACTATAAGGTCGCATAGCTCCCATCAGCTTGTGTCGTATAAAGTTATCTTCTCTCCCACGTCCTTCACGACTTAGACACGAGAAGCCATTGATGGCAGGGGGATAGAACAATGGAGCGAATCGCATAATGTAGCTTAGCAATTGTCCCACCCGCCGTTGACGCATTTCCTGTTTCGTTCACGCCACATTCCGCGCTCTCAGAGGCGTCCAACCAAACATTTTCAGTAGCACCGCTGCCAAATGTTCAGAAAATGCATTCAAATTATTGCATTTTACCATATCGATCTTGCCATGTTCGGTGTATAGCTGAAAAGTTGTGTTAAAGAGCAATCTAACAGTTGAATATATGAATGAAACTGACATTCCAGTACAGTGTTATGGTCTTTTCCACATAAAACTGTTGTGATCTGAGGAAGTAGAATGATCTCGTTCAAATAAACACATGCATTATTTTTTTTTTCAAGACGCACAGAGTTAACTGCTGACCCAGAAGGGCACTAATAACTTTGAAATAACGGAATAATACACAAGAAATTACTCTTGACTTTAGTTTTGAGTCTCATGTTATAATACAGGCTTTCATAATAATGAAAAATATAGCCTATTCGTTGCTGATGTCCATGTATGCGAGAAAGAAGGAGATGGTTCAGGTAAGTTCCGTAAAAACACCTTCCTTGTTAGTTTTCCCAGTTCAAGAATCTGCAAAATTTCTCCAGCTCACAGAAAAAATATTTGGTAGTATGGACTCTCCTCATTTGATAAATATTGAATTCCTCATTATCCTGTTGATTAATGAACGTTGTAGCATTAAGTACGTATTCCTCAGTTCAATTTTACACACTGAATCTATGACCGATTTCTCAAGGGGCCTTTAGTACATATTTCGTTGCAGCTGTCGAAACCTTTCTAAAATTGTGATTCCGGTGTAGTAGTATGGGGATCTAGGCAATATGGCGGATAATAACAAATCGCGAGTGTGTTAGCACTTCAAATATAAAATAAAGTGTGAAAAATTTGTGTAATAAACAGATGTCGTGGTTTTTATATTGCTCTTAAATGTATTGTGCGTCATATTATTACAAAAATAAACGAAAAGGTTACACATTTTGAACAGTTAAACATAGTGAAACGAACCAAGATAGCAAGTTCTTAGGAAATAATACTGTGAATATAGTCAAATTTGCGAAAATAAACGAAAGAAGAATCAAGTCTACAGGTGAGATTTTTGCTGTAACAAGAGAGTTTGTTACGATATAAAGCTAGTGAAATTTGTATAAACTGTGGACACAGTGTATAAATCAGTGCACGTAATAGTGAAAACCTTTCAAATAAGTATGCAGTACAATTCTGAACTAAATGTTTAAAGTGCACAAACGAAATGGAAATGAAGACACAACAATGCCAGTATTCCAGGTATGCTTACTCTGATGCAATTTTTTTTGTCTGTTTTGCGAAGCATGGGGCAGAAAAGTAAACAACTATCGTCGCGATGCACGGTATGTAAATTGGTCATAGAACGAAATCAACGGCTCGAAACTAAACAAATAGACAATAAAAAATGATACAAGGAAATATCCAGGAGTAAATTTCCCGACAACGTATGAAAGACGAAATTTTACGTGTGGATGCTCTAATTGCACATTTTACTGATAGTTTGAACGCTCTAAAAGAACAATTGAACTGTATGATTGCGACAAACAGTGCGTCGATACGTTCAGATGAGCGAAAATGTGAAACAAATTTACAAAAGGAAAAACAAAATAGCGACATTGCTGAATGTTCCGTTAATTGTGTTACATCACACATGCCAGTAAAAGTAAATACCGCACAAACAGAAATGCAATTAGCACGGACAGAGACCAAGAATCAATGTAATAAAGCTATGCCAGAAACTAAAGTTGTTATGTTGAGTGGCGAAAACGGTAGAAACTGTGCAAGCCTGTTAAATGAATTATCATAAGAAATGCTCTACGTAACGTCTTTTGTTAACCCAGGTGCGTTATTTAACGAAGTTACTAGAGGCATTCATAGCAGAATCAAACATCTAGGGAAAGTAGACACTGTAATAGTCTGTGCTGGATCAAATGACAGAAGAAACTGGAAGATGACTTGTAATTTCAGAAATAATGTAGAAGAGTTGTTCAGGAATACGTTACACACAAGGGTGATACACAAGTACGTTGTAAAAATCTGTGAACAACACAATCGCGTAACAGTACTTCATGTAAGCACATTCCTAAGAAGACAACATTTCACATGGCAAGGATTGCATATAAACAAAAGAGGAAAAAAAGAAACTATGCAGAGAATTGAAGTATGCTATTACAACCAAAAAGCAGACCATAGTCTTGGGAAACAACATAGCAGTAAAAATCATTCCACAAGTAGAAAAATCTTCTATAGAATATAAAAACCAGGAAGAAGGAAAAAATGGACCATCACATTCCAACAATGAAATTGAACACACTGAACCAAGGAAAATACGGGATGTTCAAAAAGTCTCTCCGTAGTGCCGTATGATTGTTAGCCGCGAGTGCCGTATGCCGCAGTGAATATACCGAAATGAAACTCAGTGAATACAAGTTATTGATTTATTGAATATTTATTTTTACTTACAAATTTTACATTAAATGTTGAAAGTGGCCCCCCTGTGGTTGAATACAAAATTCAATTCATCTAATCATGTTTCCAAACACAAGGTGTAACATTTCCTCTGTAACAGCAACAGTGAAAGCGGATACTGCAGATTTCAATTCATAGATGGATTTTGGACGGTTTTTATAGACAGTTGTTTTCGCTGGACCTCAGAAGAAAAAGTCAGGTTTAGTTCAGGCGATCGGGGAGGCCAAAGTCCCTGTGAAATTATGCGATCACCAAAAACATCAGCAAGCAGTGACATTGAAACGCGAACTGTATGCGCAGTTGCACCATCTTGTTGAAAATAAGCGCCCAGTATTTCACGAAACACAAGTTCTCCTATGAATGGGTACAGAATATCACTGCAGTATGGTTATGCGTCTATTGTTTCGTTGAAAAATGTGGGACCTACAATCCGACGTATAGAAATTGCAATCCAAACTCATATTTTCACAGAATGAAGTGGTTCCTCATGATTACACAATGGATTCGCAGTATTCCACATACGAGAATTTTGCGAGTAAATGAAACTAAGCCTCATCAGTGAAAAACGTTTCATTAAGAATATCCCTTCCATACTGTTGAATGAAATTTTTGAACCATTGACAATAATGCAGTCTCTTGGCATGTTCAGTAGTTTTCAGTTCTTGCGCTACAGATTTCCAACAACGTCCTGTTATTTGCTTTTTAGTTGGTGAAGGCAAGAAACCAATGAATGTATACTGTAGAATGTCTAAAGATTATTATGAAGGTTGTATGAATCGTGAAAATTTTTGCAGATGGTAGAGCAGATCAAAAATGGTCGCGACTCAGTGACTGACGAACACCGTTCTGGCAGAGCAGTTGCAGTTTAAACTTCCTCACTTAAAATTCGAATTGATGACATTATTTGTGCCGACCGCCATGTGACTGTGGAAATGTAGTTGATAAGGTTCAAGTTAGTACTGGTACAATTCATAACATTACCTGTAAAAAGCTGAAGTACCGCAAAACATGTGCAAGATAGGTCCCAAAGGAGTTGACGCGGCTACACAAGAAAACAAGGTTGAGAGTGTGCACAGAGCTGAAGGAACGTTACGAGAGAGAATGTGACCACTTCTTCAACAAAATTTTAACTTGTGACCACACTTGGGTTCACTATCATGAGCCAGAATCAAAAAGACAAAGCATATAGTGGAAGCGCATCAACTCACCTGTCAAGAAAAAATTCAAAACCCAAGCATCAGGAGGAAAAGTCATGTTGACGGTATTTTAGGATGCTGAAGGTCAAGTTTTTTGTGATTATCTCGAAGAGCAGCGTACAATGAACAGCCAATACTACTCGGATTTGCTTTTAACAAGGTGAAGCCAGCCATGATGTGTACGTGTTTCAATATAAATAACGGCACCTGACTTAATTGTTGACAACGCATGAAATGAAAATTATTTATAACTAGTAGTTCCATGCGCTTTTGCTAGGCTTGAGTGAAACCATGAATGTTTTCGTCCTGGACGAGGATTCGAACCCGCATAATATGGCCTTTCGTGGAGACTAAGAGGAATTTTTAGTCTTCGGAAAACAACGAAATGATTGAATTATAACGTTCTGTATGGGTCTGATACCACGAATGAGGAGACCGGACTTGAACCCCAGTGCAGCACCTAATTTGGCAACGTCTCAAGTTCAAATAAAATATAGCCTTGTGACCTCTCATTAAATAAAATAAAATTTATAGTGTAAGGAAACTCACTGGCGACAGAGATCCAGTTTGGCGCCACTTCCGCTTCTGCTACGGCCCATCCTAAACCGGCTCTATCCCAGGGGTATAATGTTTATAAAACAGATTCTGAACTGCGGTGCAACCTGACACTCTTCCCGAGGTTGAAAATACTTATATGCCCATCATCAAGTGTTATACTGAAAATAAACAAGAGACCGGAGTTAATAACAGTCTTTACACGGAGAGATTAGAGCCCACACAGAAGCATACCGACAATCCTTCTTTCCACGAACAATACGAGACTGGAACAGAAGAGAGAACCGATAGAGGTACTCAGGGTACTCTTCGCCACACACCGTCAGGTGGCTTGCGGAGTATGGATGTAGACGTAGACGTAGAGTAGTACACATAAAAAAGGAAAACAGAAGTGCCATACAAATTGTAGAAACCAGCAGTTGGACTAGGTGCCTTAAAACCTAAGTCAATGACAAAGTGAAACCAAACCCGCCTGGATAAAGAAATATGGAATGAACACCAGGACACACTTTGTGCTGTGACCCTGAACGCCGCGGTGGACGAGTACAGGGCGTGGTGTACCACCAGCGAGCGCAGAGCACGGAGTAGCGTACACGAAGACAGAAAGCAAACTGGTAAATCAGAGTGGCGAAGGTACTGACATCCGTTGACGGGAAGAAGAACGCAGGGCTAACTACCCCTGCCGTTCACAAGTTGAATTAGTGATTTACGTTCAAAATTTAAAAAAAGAAACCATTACATTAAAAGTTACACGAAAAGCGTTAAAAGTATATTACGAGTGGTAAAGGAACGTATCGAACAGGGGCAGTACAGAACTGTAGTAAAACTAACTGGAAGCCAGCGACATAAAATTTATGTATAAACCGTAAAACACAAGGAACATTTTTCCCTTTCCACGAATGGCAAGCAACTTTTCAATTTAGTGGGGATATGTATGGTGACGCGGAACAACGCGCCACAGTCATGAGTAAAAAAAACAACATACACATGTGCCACTCCTATTAGAAAGCATCTCGCTACTGAGCAGAATGGAAGGTAGCAGAACCTAACAGTCCATTTAATATTTAGCAGGCAAAAATATTAAAGGTACCCATTAAAATAGGGGTCAATTAAAAACCTGCTGACTAAAAGCCGACAGCTAAACAAGACCTACAAAAATCAAATGGTCCTGAGCACTATGGGACTTAACATCTGAAGTCATCAGTCTCCCAGAACTTAGAACTACTTAAACCTAACTAACCTAAGGACATCACACACATCCATGCCCGAGGCAGGATTCGAACCTGCGACCGTAGCGGTCGCGCGGTTCCGCCCAGAAGCGTCTAGAACCGCTCGGCGACTCCGGCCGGCCGAGACCTACGTAAGATAAGAACTGTTACAACTTTTTATGAGAAGATCGGGTGCATGGGTTTTGCTAAAGAATATACTGCTACTAACCAACCCACCCACCATCATCGCTTAGGATTTGACGAAGGTATCGTGGTATTCACCCCGCCAAGTGCTTCGATGGTGTAGCGTGATGGGGTATCTCCCACAATTCGTTTTCTACAATCATCCACAGTTCACTTACGTTTCTAGGTCCACATGGGAATGACCTCGAAACCTTGGGCCACATATTTTCTACCGGGTTGAAGGCCGGTGATCGTGGAACAAATTCCAATAGTTTTATTATGTCTTGGCCCTGAAGCCAATCCTGAACGTTTCTGCTCTGATGGATGGGCTGTGATCCTGTAAATAAATGGTTACTAGTTATTTTATCTATTTATATTTAAATAACGTATTTGTAATTGGCTCACTGTGTTAGAATTCATTTCCGGCCATAGCTGAAAAGTCTAAACAGTCCGGTTAGGAAGTGATTTTCTAGTTCATCACATTTCGATAATCGTTGCCTGAAAACCACATTAAGTCCGACTGGCTGAACTAGCCACAAACGATGTGGTATCTAAATGAGATACAGAAAACAGCGGTCAGTTTGAACTTCAGCGTTGCAAAAATGCTGAGCAAGTGAATACCCTCAATAGAGTTGGTTGGTTGGGTTGTTTTGGGGGAAGAGACCAACAGCGGGGTCATCGGTCTCATCCAATTAGGGAAGGACGGGGAAGGAAGTCGGCCGTGCCCTTTCAAAGGAACCATCCCAGAATTTGCCTGGACCGATTTAGGGAAATTACGGAAAACCTAAATCAGAATGGCCGGACGCGGGATTGAACCGACGTCCTCCCAAATGCGAGTCCAGTGCCTCGATCGAGTGACAGGCACCAAACAAACAAAAAAATTTAAGAAATATGTGTACTGTCAGCAATGTAATGTTATAAACTATTTTTATGAGATGTCCGCCTCGATAGCTGAGTGGTGCCGACACGGTAGCTCAGCGTGTTCGGTCAAAGGGCCGATTGCCGATTGCTCTCTGTAATAATAATAATAATAATAATAATAATAATAATAAAAACTGTCAACGACCAACTTGAACGGATGTCATTTGACGTTCGCCCAGATCAACAGAAAAAAAATTGGTCAGCGCGACGCAATGCCATGCCAATGCCGGGTGTGATAACAATGAGGGTAACAAGGCAGTAATGGAAAAATTAAATTATGTTTTAGTTGTTGATGAATCTGCTGGGCTGTATGGCTGTGGTCAAAAAACTTTTCGGTTCCTGACGTTTTGTCCAGAGTTGTGCTGGACAGCTTCGAAGGTGCCCCTGTCGACGCTGAGTCTTGCTGTCTGTATGATGTTTCTTCAGAATCAGAATTTGCCGAGGAAGATGAGAGAGTTGGAAAGAGCAGGTGTGAAAGCTCAGGTGAGCCAGCTAATCAAAATGGCTGCAGCAGTGTTAAGTCAGGGGAGGAAGCCTGTTGGGATTAGGGAACCAATATTATCACTCATTAGCAAACATTGTGAAAGGTATAAGAAAGATGATAAAAAGGAGAAGAGGCTATACGAAAAATTTGTGAACCAAACTAAGGAATTAGAGGAAAGGCACAAGTAATTTGAGAAAAAGGATAACAGAGAATACTCATCAGTTGGAGTGAATTCTGATTACGGAAAACAAAGTAAGAGAGATAGGGAACAGTGCCATGATCTGCAGGGTAAACAGGCTGATGCAGTAGTGAAAAGAATGGAAAATGTGGAAAGCTGACTAGTGGAATTTAAGGCATAATTCAGAACTGATAATCAAGGAGAAATGCAAGAAAAAGCAACATTTCTAGTATCAGTGTCAGAAATGCCAGAAGCAAAGGAACTGGTACGATTTAAGGAGAATCAGGAACATGTCAATATGCAGTGAGAGCAAACAGAAGAAGTAATTGATGTGGAACTGAGCTGCTTTAAAGTGAGAGTAGTGGAAACCTCAGGGGCTGAAAGTAGTGTTACAAATGTTAAATTGGGGTACCATCAGAACTGGATGTCGCCATAGGATCGGAGCAGGCTCCTTCTGTGGGTAGCCCAGGAACACTTCAGTCCCAAGGGCTGAGCAGATCTTGCATCAATTCCTGGCCAATATTTAGTAAATGAGCAAGGCATCAGACGACTGTAACTTTGACTGTAAACTTTTCTTACAAGTCTGTAAGTTACAAGTCTTTAAGGAATGTAACAGTCCCTTACATCTCAAGCTTGGGTGGATTAGTCTAACTATTCATTACCTAAGTTACAGCCTGCAAGTCAGCAAACTGTCTACATTTGTAGTCGCCTTGATGGTGAAGCTGTGGTGCAAATGAAGACAGTAGCAATGGGTGCTGGTAGTATAGGGGGTGTTGGACCACATTCCTCTCACTCTGTTGGTGAGCAGAATCACAAGCATGCATAGAAGATGAGACTACCGAGGGTCGAAACTGCGTCAGTTCTTGGGTACACAGTCAGATGAAGCTCTTTGAGCGTATGTTTCAGAAAAATGGGTTCTTAAACGCACTGTTCAGAGCTGCAGAGTTGACGAGACTCTTGCTACTTGAAGCTGCCTTCAAACTACCACCAACTGGTTTGGGCAACAGTTCTGATAGTGAAGAAACTTTAAGATCCCTGCTACAAGGACTAGCGATGATAACGTAGGCTACTTGGGAAGGGAGAATGAACATCCAGTATGCACATCTCAGAGAAGATATCAGGTGAGGCGTAATGAACGGTTACATTCTGGTGGTTGGAATGATCATAATAATAGTCAAACAGAAGGAATAAGAGCAGAAATAGAAGAAACAGCGAGGTTGATGGGAACGGAAGAGAAACAAAAGAGAATGCACAAAATGAGCAGAGGCAAGAAGTTGAAATCATTAAAGTTAGGTCCGAACTCAGGAACCGTGCAGTCACAATGACAGGAGTAAACCACAGGAAATCAAGCGTTAGATGGACCCATTGGTAGTGATGATAGTACCACTGAAAAGCAAGACTTCAACTCTATAGGATAAGATAACATAGGGAATGATTTTTTAGAGGAGGCGGAAATTATAGAGGGACAAAACTCACGTGCTGCTATTATAATATCAGTAAGAGGAATTAACCTAGATGCTATTTGGGACAGTGGTAGACAGGTGTTCGGAATATCAGATGATGCATTAGAGAAGTGTCTAGAGAATCATGACTAGCCTGTTCTTAAACTACGAAAGACCAAGCTCAGGGGGGCAATTGCATGAAAAAGCCATCAAGTTAGGCTAGAGTTTTAATGCCAGGGATACTACCTGAATTGGAATTTCCTAGTAATACCGAGATTATCAGTGGGTGTCACCTTTAGATTGGACTTTATGTGGGACTTTGGAGCCTTTGTAGCCCTGAGTAGGGGAGAAATAATCCTCAGAAAAAGAACGCCAATCAGCATTCTCTTTGAAGAGAATGCCATATGGGCCGAGATTCTGGCAAATTGTTGCAGCTCTATCTAGAGACTGAGGAAGCCAGTGCTACAGAGGGAGGAATACATAAAGTACAGCACAGAGATAAGGAAAAGAGAGATTCGCTTACTGAACTTCTCAGAAGTCGAGGAGAAGATATGTGAGAAGGTACACGGGATTTGTGATACTGACCAGAGAAACAGGGACGAGCTGAGGAAAATTTTGAGAGAGAATCCTCAGGTCTTTCGTCTAGACTAGGCCCAATGAAGGGATTTCAATACAAGTTTTATGCAAAAGTGCATATCAACTTTTCTTACGAGACCGTATGCAATATCGTTGGCATGTAAGCGGAGGGTTTTCAAGGAATTAAGAGGTATGCTGGATCAGGGTGTAACAGAACAAATGGCATGCTCACATAATAGCACACTCCTAACTGTACCGAAAAGTGATGGCTCTCTGAGATTTGTACATGACTCACACCAGATAAATACCATTATCATGTCCAAAACATACCACCCAGAGAGCCTTGAGAAACTTCTCCGGAAATTTCATGGGGCGCAAATGTTCACTTCAGTGCAGACAACCTTGCAGATAGGGCAACCACAGCTATGAGTTGGGTATTAATAAACGTGTTCCAATGTATTAAGTCCTTCAGTTTTAGATCACTACCGGTTTCATGGTGCTAGAAGCCACATCTTCAGGTGAACGTATGTATAGCAATAAAATCCGAAGGAATAACAAATCTGAGACATCTTCTGAAATGATAACTTTCTAAAATCGTTTTAATATTAAATTTATTGAAAAAACTATTGAAAACTTTTACATAAGAAAATTAAATATTTATATACACATAACTGAACCATTACATCTAAAAATCTTGGAACTCTGCATCCAACATTCGTTGTCTGTCAGAACAAAACACCGCTAAAAGGTAGTACACTCCTGGAAATGGAAAAAAGAACACATTGACACCGGTGTGTCAGACCCACCATACTTGCTCCGGACACTGCAAGAGGGCTGTACAAGCAATGATCACACGCACGGCACAGCGGACACACCAGGAACCGCGGTGTTGGCCGTCGAATGGCGCTAGCTGCGCAGCATTTGTGCACCGCCGCCGTCAGTCTCAGCCAGTTTGCCGTGGCATACGGAGCTCCATTGCAGTCTTTAACACTGGTAGCATGCCGCGACAGCGTGGACGTGAACCGTATGTGCAGTTGACGGACTTTGAGCGAGGGCGTATAGTGGGCATGCGGGAGGCCGGGTGGACGTACCACCGAATTGCTCAACACGTGGGGCGTGAGGTCTCCACAGTACATCGATGTTGTCGCCAGTGGTCGGCGGAAGGGGCACGTGCCCGTCGACCTGGGACCGGACCGCAGCGACGCACGGATGCACGCCAAGACCGTAGGATCCTACGCAGTGCCGTAGGGGACCGCACCGCCACTTCCCAGCAAATTAGGGACACTGTTGCTCCTGGGGTATCGGCGAGGACCATTCGCAACCGTCTCCATGAAGCTGGGCTACGGTCCCGCACACCGTTAGGCCGTCTTTCGCTCACGCCCCAACATCGTGCAGCCCGCCTCCAGTGGTGTCGCGACAATGGAGGGACGAATGGAGACGTGTCGTCTTCAGCGATGAGAGTCGCTTCTGCCTTGGTGCCAATGATGGTCGTATGCGTGTTTGGCGCCGTGCAGGTGAGCGCCACAATCAGGACTGCATACGACCGAGGCACACAGGGCCAACACCCGGCATCATGGTGTGGGGAGCGATCTCCTACACTGGCCGTACACCTCTGGTGATCGTCGAGGGGACACTGAATAGTGCACGGTACATCCAAACCGTCATCGAACCCATCGTTCTACCATTCCTAGACCGGCAAGGGAACTTGCTGTTCCAACAGGAGAATGCACGTCCGCATGTATCCCGTGCCACCCAACGTGCTCTAGAAGGTGTAAGTCAACTACCCTGGCCAGCAAGATCTCCGGATCTGTCCCGCATTGAGCATGTTTGGGACTGGATGAAGCGTCGTCTCACGCGGTCTGCACGTCCAGCACGAACGCTGGTCCAGCTGAGGCGCCAGGTGGAAATGGCATGGCAAGCCGTTCCACAGGACTACATCCAGCATCTCTACGATCGTCTCCATGGGAGAATAGCAGCCTGCATTGCTGCGAAAGGTGGATATACACTGTACTAGTGCCGACATTGTGCATGCTCTGTTGCCTGTGTCTATGTGCCTGTGGTTCTGTCAGTGTGATCATGTGATGTATCAGACCCCAGGAACGTGTCAATAAAGTTTCCCCTTCCTGGGACAATGAATTCACGGTGTTCTTATTTCAATTTCCAGGAGTGTATGTCATTGAATAAAAACAGTCGGATTCCTACCCACTGTGGTGGATGGGTCCTAAACAGATTATAACATAGTGATTCATTGGTAAGGTGAATATAAATGAAAAACTATTAAGACTTAATTTGTGGTTTACATGAAAAACCAAGAAGGGGTTTGCAACAAAGTGGAGGGACGTTGTACCTGGACCAAAGCCGTCAAGTAAATAGCTACTAACGGAAAAGCAGAACTTGAAAACCGCATTTACCGCTTCTTCGCTCGATACGCAGTCGTGAAGAAGGACGTGGCCGTGTGATGTGTCTTACGGACGGCAAGAAAATAAACAGTTTGCCTATAGATGGCTCGCTCATGCGCTGATGATGCGCGGGCTCAACGGAATGATCGGTGTTCTTTTGGGTGACACACGAATGGTGAATGAGAACAGGAAATATTGGGATAAAAAGTACAAAACCTTTCTTTAAAAACAATCCGTAGACAATAATATTGACAGTTGACACATATTTTCATCAATAGATGACATTGCCAGTGAGCAGGAAAAGGATCCCGCATTAAAAGAAAAACAAAACATGCATCTATGTTATGCACATTTTGAATCTAAAAAGGTCTTCGTGAAGCTATGGACGACGTGTCACTGTAACAATATGGAGCACCATGTAAGCAAGGTCCTTTCCGTGTGCAAGAATTGCCAGAAACCAAAGCCTGCAACTACACCACATCAACCTCTCCCATTTATCATCGAATCAATAAAATTAAGAGACGTTGTCACAATAAAAACAGGATTGCGACAGGGGGATGGGCTCTCACCGTTGCTGTTCAATTGTGCTCTTGAGAAAGTAGTCAGAGAATGGAACACAAATATTAAAAGTGGTATAAGACAGGGTTGCAAAAAGAAGAACCTTAAAGTAAATTGCATTGCTTTTGCAGATGATACGGGCCTGTTTGCTGAAACAATGGAAGAAGCACGGGGAGAAATCCTTGAACTAAGGAAGCAAGCAGCTAAAACAGGTCTTCACACCTCCTTTGAAAAAACTAAGATATTGACAAACGTCAAGCACTCACGTAAATACCTCAAGTTCAAGAACAAAAGATTGAAACAGTAAAAGAATTCAAATATCTCGGAGAATGGATTAGTTGGGATTCTAAGGGAGGCAAAGCAATGAAATCCAGAAAAAATAAACTTGAATTAGCCTGCCAACTAACAAAAAATACATACAACAAAAATTCCTTTCATGGGGGTCTAAAATTACACATTACAAGACAGTGATTATGCCAGAAGCACAGTAAGCAGCAGAAAGACTAAACGTGAATTTCAAAGGCCAAATGGAGAAATTTGAGCTAAAGGAAACAAAAATTTTAAGAAAAATCATAGGACCAAAATTTCGAGACAATAAGATTATATACATCAAAACTGAAACTCTCTACAAGATAACTGAAAAGCTTTCAGATACTATGCGAAAAAGGAGGATAAATTTTTATGGTCATCTTCTCAGAATGAATTCCAACAGATTAAACAAACAAATCGTTGACTTTTTCCGTAACTGCAAATCGAAACCCAACTGGTTTCAAAAATGGTTCAAATGGCTCTGAGCACTACGGGGCTTAACTTCTGAGGTCATCAGTCGCCTAGAACTTAGAACTACTTAAACCTAACTAACCTAAGGACATCACACACATCCATGCGCGAGGAAGGATTCGAACCTGCGACCGTAGCGGTCGCGCGATTCCAGACTGAAGCGCCTAGAACCGCTCCTCCACACTGGCCGGCCCCAACTGGTTTAAAGAAACTGAGAAAGACCTATCAGAATTAAAGATTTCAGAAAATTCACTTATAGATCGAACAGCTGAGTTAATTACTAAAGATGAAAACATAAGGTTCCAAGACGTCAGTCGGCAAGACTCACCGGAGGAGAAACACCCCTCTGAAGATGTCCAGCGCAGCTCTGGACGAAACGTTAGGAGCTGAAGAGTTTCAAGGACCACGACCTTACATCCCGGAAGGTTTACCAGAAGATATGTCATCCGGTCGTGAAAGCCTTCATACAATGTTTTCGTTATTTCCAACATCTGGCCGGGTTTACGTCAGGAGAATGCTAAAAGAACCCTACAATCCTGATTGCTTGATTCCAGCAGTTAAGAATGGAGGTGGAAGTGTGATGGTGTGGGCAGCCGTATAGTGGTATTCTGCTGGTCCCATCATTACTCTCAAAGGCGGTGTTACAGTCAACAATTATGTGAACATTTTACGTAATCAGGTGCACCCCATGATTCAAATGTAGTTCCCCAACAACGGTGCCATATTTCAGGACGATAATTCACCCATTCTCACAACCAGGAATGTACAATCGTGGTACGAGGGGCTTGCAACTGAACTAACTGAACTGCAGCGTCTTTCCTGGCCAGCACGGTCCCCGGACTTGAACATTATCGCACCGTTGTGGGCGGTATTGGAGCGCAGACTCTGGAGCAGATTTCCGTCCCGCTCGTCACTACAGGAGTTAGGAGAGGTTCTGATCAAAGAGTCCACTGGAGACTACGTAATCATTATATGCCAGTATTCCAAGAAGAATCGCACCTATGTTAATGGCAAATGGGGATCCAACCGCTTATTAATAAGCACTCCTAAGTAAATACAGGTGTTCACATTATTTTGTCTATTCCCTGGAGCTGTCAATAGAGACTTTTGCGGCGGCTTCAACTCAAAGGAGATGACTCGACCTTGGAACCACACGCTGGCGGCGCCAATCCGAAGGAGCACAATGAATGAGGAACTGGCAAGGACACGCCAGGTGTAATTAGCATTCGCGCCAGCGGCTTTTTCAAGTGGCCGATACCACCACAGAAGCAACCTGACAACAAGGATGTCAGGCACCTCTGTCATGCATGACTATCATATACTTCATTTTTTCTTTTTCCCGTGAGACAGAGACCAGTGTGCCCTGGTCATGCAGAACGACTGTGCACTAGTTACAGAACCTCTTTCGCGTACGGGAGCTACCATTTTCCAGGTTGATACACTCATCCTCAGTGTCTTACCTCTGGCGTCTCCTCGTGACATGAACCCAGACATAAGAAGTGATATTGCCCGAGCACAGTCGTTGGTGTATATATTATGAAAATGTAGTGTAAAAAGATCGATTTTCTACGTACTACTGTCAATACTGAAATTTCTAAACACCCACTACCTTGCCACAACGACGTGTGACTGAGAAAGCATACACAAATGTTGGAAACGGCGCCACCACCTCCAACCACACCCATTAACAGCACACGTTTCGATTACTCACTCCCCTATTACCCCTGTCCCTCATGAAAGAACGTTGTCATGACAACTATTATGAGTTCATCGTAAAACAGTACTTGACAAACACGTGTGCCATTATGTACAAGATTTTGAGTAGGCAACAGCAAAATTATTGCAAGGACCTCACAGGGAGGCAACGTTATTTAATTAATTTCTCCTGTTAATTTCCAGCAGACTTACAGTCGCACTGACGTAATGAAAAACTTTAAAAACTTCATATGGGATCTATAAAGTTTTCACTAAGACCACACACAAGAATCCAATGATAAAATTTTCTTCACCCAATTTTCTATGATGTATTTTGTATTTGCATATATTCTTTTTATGAGTTATGTTATTTCTTGTGCCATGTTCAGCACAGATATTTTAATGCAATGTGCTGAGCAATCTTTACATAAATTACTTAAACACTTGATAATATTTTACTTAACACATTATTGCTTCTGATACCCAAGTGTGATCTTATGTGTTACTCTGGGGAAATGCTTAAATTGGTACAGGGGAGGATCAATATGTTGATCATGAACGTATGTGTCACTACCGTGTCAGAACACTGATTTTACTCAACTGAGTTTAAAAATAAATCATTTCACATTAAGTATTCCGTGTACACTTAACCTTTACTGCCATGAGCGAATTTTGTTAATATCACGAAACCTTCAGTTTAATATGTGGAAACACTTTAATATTCGCATGCAATATTTTTAAGAGTTCACCTAAAAACCCAAATCATGTTACACTCGTCTTATGCCACGAACCATCAACGTATAGATTGTCATTTGTAACTTTAATTATTTTCATTCGATTTTAAGTTTAATTTTTGCAGACATGTTTAAATTTTATTCATTATGTTTTCATTATTTTCAGGTCTATAGTATTGCTATTGACAATACCAGAGACAGGCAAATTCTTACCTTCTTTCACTTGTTAGATATTTTCCTTTTTTTAGTTTTCGAAACTAAAAGGAAAAGGTCACGATATGTTTATCAGGACAACCTCTTCGTGCATCGGTTTTATTTCAGAGCAGGAGGTGATGAAAAGCGACAGTCCATTCTCGACAGCTCTCTCTAATTTTTATTTACTTCATACGCTTGTCTGACAGGGCAACCTTCGTTTAATTTTCTATTTCGTTCGATACATCAACTTGAATGACCACAGGCTGAAGGTAACGGGAATTTAGATTAACGCCTTCTTATTTTTCCTTCTCCTTATACGATCAGACTTAATGCAGTCATTGCCCTTATATTATTCAAACCCTAACTCTATCTGTGGAAGCAAATATGAGTCGGTATTCCTCAGGCAAGCGTCTTGGGAAGTCTTTAAGTGCTCACCTTTATGTTGACGAGGGGAGCTACTCTTTGAAGTGATCAACACAAATCATCATACAATACTCTGTCGACTTGGAGCCCACCAGAGTGTTGTAACTACTTAGGGAAACACAGTTTGACAGCTGGCTATTATGTTAGCCATGAACTGTTTCTGTTGGGCTGAGAAGCAGATAACTTCTTTCGAAAGATTTCTTGGGAAGTACAGCCAAGATTTTCCGTTTGCTATTTCCTTACTTGTGCAGCCACGCTCGGGACGTTCCGTACGTCGTGAGAACAAAGTTTCAGGACTCTTTCCCACTAACACTAGTCTGGCGATCGGCTGGCTGAGTTTTTACAAATTGGGAGGGGGGGGGGGGGAGCAAAATTTTACTGTTATAATTCTTTCTACGATTGGCCAAGCAGCAGCAAGAGAGTACCTGCACAAGATTTAATAGGGTAGTTAAGGAAGATTCGGAAGTAGACTGTTGGTTCAGTCCTTGTTCTGGAGCCGTTGTGCACCTGCGCTGGGTTCAGAGTTCTGGGACTTTACCGCATTTACTGATGGACCGTGCAACCATACTGTACATCAGCCCTGCTGCCACTAACATTACACGAGTGTTTGGTAAGACCGTAGTGCAATGCTAGGATTACAGGGAACATCCTAATAGCTTGGCTTGATCAAATATGCAAACTTCGCATTCTCGCTCAATGGAGATGTGGCAGAGGCAGGTGCAACACTCAAACAAGGTTCCACATTTTTATTTAGTTGTGTAATTATTCAGATGGCCATCCACGTTGTCCGAAAATTTAAAATCAACTCGTGATCTTTTAATTATGTATCTTGGCAATCTTTCTGTCTGTCGATACTAATTTATTTCGCTGATTTTCTCCCTGTTTTAATTTTGTTTGTCTTTTGTTGAAATGAAATGCTTATACTAATATCTGTGCAATGTAGCATATCTGTCTTCTACTGCTGTTCTAAAATGCCAGGGTTTCCCAGAAAGAAATGCACCGGATTTTTTTCTTCAACAATTCTTTATTGAACATAATGAGAACTACGTACACGGAAGAATGGGTGTTTTATCTACACAACCTATTTTTCCACGTTTTCTCCACCCCGTTCTATGGCCTTCCTCCTGCGCGAAACAAGGGCGTGTATGCCCTGTCGGTACCAATCCTTGTCCTGGTGGCAGAGCCAATACTTCGCTGTGTGAACCACCTCCTCATCGTCCTCAAAGTGTCTTCCACGAATGGCATCAATTAAATAGCCGAAAGAAGTGTAAGTCCGAGGGGGCCAGGTCAGGGCTGTAGGTTGGATGGGGTAATAATGTCCAACATCTACATCTACATGACTACTCTGCAATTCACATTTAAGTGCTTGGCAGAGGGTTCATCGAACCACAATCATACTATCTCTCTACTATTCCACTCCCGAACAGCGAGCGGGAAAAACGAACACCTAAACCTTTCTGTTCGAGCTCTGATTTCTCTTATTTTATTTTGATGATCATTCCTACCTATGTAGGTTCGGCTCAACAAAATATTTTCGCATTCGGAAGAGAAAGTTGGTGACTGAAATTTCGTAAAAAGGTCTCGGCGCGACGAAAAACGTCTATGCTGTAATGACTTCCATCCCAACTCGTGTATCATATCTGCCACACTCTCTCCCCTATAACGTGATAATACAAAACGAGCTGCCCTTTTTTGCACCCTTTCGATGTCCTCCGTCAATCCCACCTGGTAAGGATCCCACACCGCGCAGCAATATTCTAACAGAGGACGAACGAGTGTAGTGTAAGCTGTCTCTTTAGTGGACTTGTTGCATCTTCTAAGTGTCCTGCCAATGAAACGCAACCTTTGGCTCGCCTTCCCGACAATATTATCTATGTGGTCCTTCCAACTGAAGTTGTTCGTAATTTTAACACCCAGGTACTTAGTTGAATTGACAGCCTTGAGAATTGTACTATTTATCGAGTAATCGAATTCCAACGGATTTCTTTTGGAACTCATGTGGATCATCTCACACTTTTCGTTATTTAGCGTCAACTGCCACCTGACACACCATACAGCAATCTTTTCTAAATCGCTTTGCAACTGATACTGGTCTTCGGATGACCTTACTAGACGGTAAATTACAGCATCATCTGCGAACAGTCTAAGACAACTGCTCAGATTGTCACCCAGGTCATTTATATAGATCAGGAACAGTAGAGGTCCCAGGACGCTTCCCTGGGGAACACCTGATATCACTTCAGTTTTACTCGATGATTTGCCGTCTATTACTACGAACTGCGACCTTCCTGACAGGAAATCACGAATCCAGTCGCACAACTGAGACGATACCCCATAGCTCCGCAGCTTGATTAGAAGTCGCTTTGCGATGTGTTCAGCAGTCCTCAGACTTGTGTCCGACCGAGCGACATCGTGTTGCAGCGAAACATCTGGGTTGCTGTGGCGCCGAAGTCGTCGGAAGGCCGTCTTGAGTTTTTTTAATGTATTGACACATGCTTCTCAATTAACGGTACGGCCTCTTGGCATCACACCAATGAGAATCGTACCTTCTCAGTCCCAGAACACGGTGATCATGGCCTTACCGCCGGAAGCAGTTCCTTTGAATTGTTTCTTCTGTGGGGATTGGGAACGGCACCATTCCATTGAGTTTCATTTTGTTTCGGGTTCAAAATGGTGAAAGCAGGTTTCATCACCTGTCGCAATCCGGGACAAAAAGTTCTTCCCCTCGGATTCAAAGCGTAGTAACAAATCAAGACAGATGTTTTTTCTGTGCGATTTGTGATCCACCGTTAGACACTGAGGGACCCATCTTGCACACACTTTCGAATACCCAAGAGTGCGGTTAACTGTATCCACACTTCCTTTGGTGATCGACAGATGCAGGGCCAACTGCCGAGTCGTAATGCGACTGTCGTTCGCAAATGACATCAGCTCGCTGTAACATGTTAAGTGTGACAGCCGTGGAGGGCCTCGCCTACGGCTGCAAATCGTGAAGCTCCGCCGAACTTCCTCCTAACAACTTAACTCTCCGTGCCAGCAACTAACTGTTCTTCTGTCGACAGCAGATGCTCCATACACTTTGAACAAGCGTTTGCGAATATTTCCCACAGTTTCTTCCTCTGCAGTGAGAAATTTAATGACGGCACGTTGCTTGTAACGTACATCCCCTAAAGACGCCATTTTGAAACTGTCCTGCAGCTGCACTCTCTGTCGAAAGTGACGGAAACCTGGCGCGCTCACTCAGGAGTCTTCAAATAATACATACGTAACATTTTCGCATTCGTAGCATTGTTTTCGGCTGAGAAAAAAAAGTGGTGCATTCCTTTCTGGGCAGCTCTCGTGTATATTCTTGTAGCAAGCACATTCTGTGGTGTGCTTTATATTACCCCTTTTCTTCTTGAAGTTTCTTCAGTAGGTTATCGTTCCAGTCCACGCTTCAAGGAAGAAGTTGAGTACTGTAATTTTGCATTTCGTGACGACAGAAACGCCTTAACGTGTGCTGGGCGATACGCACAGTTCGTTATATGCTTACGTGAACAAATGCTGTGCGTTCTCGTGTAAAATTTTTGCAGTTCTGTGTCTGAACTGTTTTACGGGGCTGCAGTATCGAGAAACTATGTGGTGCTGATAATTTGACCATACAGAAGTTTGCAGTACGAAATTTACTACGGGCGTCATATTGGCGCATATGAAGTGTGTGTTGGTGACGTAGAAAAACCGGCAGCTTTGCCAGCGGATGCGACGTCAACACGTATAGAGGCGTTTAATGCTGTTCTACAAACGTGGGAAAAAGCTTATCGAGCAGCGAGTGAGATCATTGTCAGAACAGCCGAAGAAAAATTCATGGCGTTGTTGGTTACGTGTGAGGGCGCGCGAATATGATGAAGGAGCTACGTGCCCTGTTTGAACAGAGAATACAGCAAGCTGCATCTTGTGTTCGGTTCAAATTTTTCATTTTCACCTGAGTTCAGGCGATGACAATGTGATACATCTCGCTCGTTTTGAAAACTTATTTCTTCGAGTGCAACATCTCAATGTGAAACCTGATGGATCATCACTGATGATGCGATTACTTGGCACTGCCTGACAGTTATGAAAGTGTATGACTATCGTGGAGGGCAAGATCTGAAGCTCAATAGACACTAAAAAATTTAATGGACGTGGTTTGCTTTTGAAGAAACCAATCCAAATGAATGTGGGCTTTGTCGCTAAACCAAACCATGCATATTCATACTAATTTCTATCATACCCCACTGCCGACCGTGCAGTTTGAATTTCCTATTGCAAACTTTTCAGAAGTTATGATGATTTTATTTGATATATTTCAATAATTGCCACCCTGTGTATCGGCAGAGGTAGGTCAATACCCACCTAAAATTTTTCGGGCAGCAGTAGAACAATCTCCAAAGCGGTTCCAAGCTGTCGTGGACGCAGGTCACATTGCGCAACGTTTGTAGTCTGGAACGTAAACATGGTACGCAATTAACAAATGTTACCCTCACATGTCGTTATTAAAATGTGTTTCATTCAATGGATTATGCTTTATTTCTCTTTCGCACGTCCTTACAAATGTTTCCGCAAAGTTTCATTGCTCGATCACTTGTTTTTCGTGGGGGCCTTCTCATGTAGCAAAAGTTTAATTATAGCGACTTTGCACAGGGTGCGACAGTCAAACCTGCATTTTTTAAATGAGTGTAAAATAAACGTGGATGCAGATATCAAAATTTTATTCATACAATCTTATTCTACGTTAAAAACATTTAAGAAACATTAACACATATTTTTCATTGTTTGAAAATAACTTCAGCAAGATGGCATCTCGATCACGGCACTCACGCAGGCGATTTACGAGCTGCCAATTACGTGACGGAGCGTAGCGCGGTTAAGTTTCTTGGTTTGCAGCCACATGATGACAGTCGTCAAGCTAATTGGAGGGAGAAAAGAGACAAGTTAGCTGTAATAGCCCCTATCAAAGCAAAGATTAAGGAAATGAAAAATGCAGACGGCACCGCAGGTAGGATTGTTAATTCATCAGATAAACACGAAAAACAAAAAGAACTTGACAGTTTCGGTTGTGGTCGATTTGCTAATATTAAAAAAAATGGTACAAATATCAAACACAAAGAAAACGCTGTCCATAACCAAAATAAAAGTGAATTTCCTTCTCAGTACGAGGATCGCTGATTATGGAGCGACGAGTCACATGGCTAAGAAAACTGAGTGCTATACATCGCTGACTATCTTTGCAAAACCACTGTAGATATGCAAGAGCAATGATTAGACTATGAACGCACTAGCAAAAGAGACTAATTATTTTGAAGCTTTTGTCGGTTGAGAATGGAAGTTTGCCTTAAGGATAATGTTTTTTATGCTCCAGAAGGGCGAAGAAAACTCTTTTCTGTGTCATCTGTTGAGGAAAAGGCATTAAACTGTTATTCATCGAAAGACAAGTGCGAGTTCCCTATTGGTGGGGTTGAAAAGGCGTGTTGCACACGCAGTGACAACTCATTGAAGATGTTGATTCGAGTGACAAATTAAATTAATTCTTATAAACCTGAGACAAATCTTGCGTCAAAGGAATCTCTGCAAATTTGGCAAGAATGCTTGGGTCATCAGAACAAACATAATGTCCAACAAATTTTGAAGCAAAGTGGTGTTCAAGCTGACTACTTTGACGAAGAATTTTATCAACAAAAGCAAAACGAGGATAATGGAATGTAGTAGAATTAAGTTGGGTGATGCTGCCGGAATTAGATTAGGAAATGTGACACTTAAAGTAGTAAAGGTGTTTAGATTTATGGGGATCCAAATAACTGATGATGGCCGAAGTAGAGAGGATATAAAATGTAGACTGGAAGTGGCAAGGAAAGCGTTTCCGAAGAAGAGAAATTTGGTAACATCGAGTTTAGATTTAAATGTCAGGAAGTCGTTTCTGAAAGTATTTGTGTGGAGTGTAGCCATGTATGGAAGTGAAACGTGGACGATAAATAGTTTAGACAAGAAGAGAATAGAAGCTTTCGGAATGTGGTGCTACAGAAGAATGCTGAAGATTAGGCGGGTAGACCACATAACTAATGAGGAGGTATTGAATAGAATTGGGGAGAAGACGAGTTTGTGGCATACCTTGACTATAAGAAGGGATCGGTTGGTAGGACATGTTCGGAGGTATCAAGGGATCACCAGTTCAGTATTGGAGGGCAGCGTGGGGGGTAAAATTCGTAGAGGGAGACCAAGGGATGAGTACAGTAAACAGATTCAGAAGGATGTAGGTTGCAGTAGATACTAGGAGATGAAGAAGCTTGCACAGGATAGAGTGGCATGGAGAGCTGCATCAAACCAGTCTCTGGACTGAAGACCACAACACAACGTGTTCAGGGGATGCGGCATCGATGCAGTTTTCAGTCATGACAGCAGCGTGCCACACAACCTGTAGAAATGATTCATGCTGATTTTTGTAGGCTTATTAAAAAATCATCGTGGGTAAATGATAACTCACTAACAAAAATTAATTTTTAACCAATGAAATTTTATTTTATTTCATTTTTTGATGTTAGTTTTTTTACAATGACCAAACGTCGATTGTAAATGAGTGCCTGCAAAAGAACTAACACAGCTCCACACTAAGCGAGAGGGAAAAATACCAAACAATTCAAAATAAAACCGTAAATTCTACCACCACTTTATGTCTCAAAGTTCAGATTTTCGAAATATCAGCCTCTTCAGCTGTTGGTCTCTTCACGTACCATATGGCAAATCGTTAATGTAATTGCCACTCATCACTTTTACTACAGGGAATAGTGGTAGTAGTTGGAATTTCAGCTTTGAACCGGTTCAACTGGGGCGTTGTGGTGTCAATGGTTACGTCACTAACAATACGTATGGGAAAATACGTTATCTATAATATTTCACCTCTGATACGTGTGTTGGCGTACTGCACTCGTCGATTAAGAAAGGCCTCGGGAATAATGCTCGGTAAGCAATTACTCTACAAACACATTAATGTTACTACCTCGTAGTACAACTGTATACTAAAAACCTTACACTCACGGGTGACACTCAACTACCTTAGAGTGTGCCTTCATAAATCTACCGTAACTATTTGCAACAACCAAATCCACTGGTGTGTGACTAACACAGATCACTTCAGACAAAATTACTGAAACCTAAACTTTAGTGTCGTACTTTAACGAGTATCGAATTCTACTAACAAATACTGACACAGCGTACGAGTCATTCTTGACTAAGCCCATAATAACATAAAATCACTTGACCTTTCTCGAATGTCACGCAAATTGCGTGATTCGTCACTCCACACAACGTTATTTCAAAATTCAGAAAATGATTATACTCATCACGCCCTAGACCAATTACTACATTGTTCCATTAAATAATTATTTACACAGTTAACAAATGCTCTCTCTAATCACAAAGTGTATTTAGGTGGGATAAATGACACAGTGCCTTACAGTGTGGATACTCCTCAGTGGAAATCAGGTAGAATAGTTAATGACTCCAGCACAAATATTTTTGAGAATAGAGTACAAGAGACGACCTGAGATGAAATTTATAAAGAGACCAAATGCTAATACAAAATTTTATCTACTCCATCATAAATTTGTATCATTTTTTGTAAACAATTTTCTGTATAAGCTAATCAGAAAGGGCGTTAAACAGTTATGTAAGAAACCATAGATCACTAAGGGGATTAAAGTATCTTCCGAAAGCAAAAAGGAAATTATCTGTTGGCAAGAACAAATAGAGATCCTGCAGTAGTTGCACACTACAAAAACTACTGACGACTGCTAAGTAAGGTTATTAAAATCACGGAACATGCATGCGTATAATGTCAGAAATCAGTAATTCGGATAACAGATTTAAGGCAATACGGAATGTAAGGGAATGAGAGAAAAAACAACCAGCCGCAGAACGGGATAACATCACTATTGAACTGACCAGAAGAGCTATAAATGATGAGTCAGAGGTAGCAAATATATTTAATAATCGTGTCATAAGTATAGTGAACAGCATACAGACAAATAGTTCAAGAAAAAAAAATCAGGGCAGTATATTGAAAAAGCAACTCTCACAAAATTCAATGATTTGAATGTATCACCAACGTCTCCTTATAAAATTAGAAAAGTTATAAATTCTCACAAAAATAAAAGCTCGTCTGATTTTGACAGTGTTTCCAATAGTGTGCTAAAGATTTGTTCCTGTATAAAAGCTCGTTCTTGTTTTTCAGAGAGAATCAAATATGCCATTTTCGAACTCCTCTCTAAGAAAGATCATAAGAGAACTGTCAATAACTACCCACCTGTTTGACTGCTGACAACATTTTCCAAAATTTATATTCCAGAGTAATTTCTCGCCTTAGGAACAATAATACCCTCACTAATTTACAGTTTGGGTTTGAGAAGAGTTTTTCTACTGAGAATGCCAGTTTCACATTCACTCAGCAAATTTTACGAGCATTAAATAATAAAATATCACCAGTTGATATTTTGTGCAACCTATCTAAGGCATTTAATTCTGTGACTCGCAGTATTCTCCACAATAAATTGAAGTTTTTTGAAACTGATGGTACAGCCTACCAGTGGATAATGACATATCCAACCAAAAGAATACCGAAAGTTGTATTTCGCAATTCTGCCAAAATATCCTGGGGACATACTTTTGACTGCAGAGAAATCATGTGTGGGATTCCCCATGGCTCCTCTATTGTTCCTCGTATATGTAAGCGATCTCTGTCTAATATACAAGAAACAGAACTAGTTCTTTTTGCAGACAAAACTAGTATCGTAATCAGTCCAAGCACATATACAGAAACAGAAGAGTCTCACTTTCAATTTTAAAAAGACGCAATATATTCAGTTCGGTACATCTGGGGGCACTGCACCAATGAGAAGTGTAACGTGTGATGATGAAATAATAAATAGGATGGAAACTTCAAAATTGTTATGTGTCCATACTGATGAGAAATTAAATTGGAAAAATAACTTTTCAAACGCCTTAAACAACATAGTTCAGTCACTTTTGCACTTGGAACTATCACAAATCTTAGGGTGACACAGGTTAACATATTTTGCGTATTTTCATTCAATAATGTTGTATGGAATAACGTTCTGGGGTAACTCATCATCAAGAAAGGAAGTGTTTGTAGCTCGTGGTGCACACCCACCATCATCTTGTAGACATCTCTTTAAGGAGTTGGGCATTTTGACTACTGTTTCACAGTATATTTATTCCCTCACGAAGTCTGTTATAAATAACCTACTTCAGATCAAAAAGAACAATGATGTAAATAATTACAATGCCACAAAGAAAAATGATGTTCATTGCTTCACATTAAGGTTGTCTTTAGCACAAAAGAGGGGGTACACAATGCTGCAACAAAATTTTTTGACCACATACCCAGTGATATAAAATATCTGACAGAGAGCAAAGTAAAATATGAAAAGAAACTGAAAAAGTTTCTGTTCTACAACTCGTTCTATTCCGTAGAAGGAGTTACACTATTGTAATGTGTAAAAGGTGGTGGGTGGGAATTACTAACTTACACATGTGTATTACAAAAAAGAAAAAACCTTAGAAATGTTTTGCACGTAGCCATATTTACAAATTAATTTGCAGTGTAAATGTAAAGTGACTCGTTCCATATCATTGTGATTTAGTATGCAAAATGAACCATGGAACATTAAACTAACTCGCGAAGAAGAGATATAGTCCCATTTGGAGCAGCCTGAGGTATTTAATAATGGGACTGATTGGGTGTGCGAGCTTCGTAATAGTTAATATGGTCTAAAATAATTTCCAAGATGCTGGAACCAAAACTTCAAGAACATCCTAATGAATATTGGGCTTGTTGAAAGTAAGGCAGATCTAGGCTGTTATATCGAGAAGATTGCAACCATAAACTGATGTTTTTCTGTATGTCGATGAAAGATTAATATTTGCAAGTAAGTAGAAGGACATTGAAGTTTTCCTTAGGGAAATTCAAGACGAGTTAAAATTACTGTCAAGCCAGTAGCATATTACGTAAATTTTTATATTACATGCCATGAGAATGGATCAAAAGAGATTAACAAAGAAAACTATGCTACAGACACTCTTTGATGGTTTAATGCGACAGAGTCAAATCGTGTGTTAACTCCAATAGAGCAATATCTACAGCCTGATGAAGTGACCAAAGATAAACCAACTAATGCTCCATATCGAGAAGAAGTTGCTGTATTATGTATTTATCTGTTGGTAAAAAGCCCATATAGCATTTGTAGTGATTTAAGTGTCATAATTATTAGAGAATCATGAACATAATCACTGGTCTTTGGCACAAAGGATTCTCAGTTTCATAAATGATTCAGTTTCATTGGATATAAAGTATTATGTTAGCCATGCAAACGGGAGACTGAAGATATATACTGATGCTGATTATGCCAGTGATCCAACAACTCAACGGTCGATCAGCAGAATGATGCAAGATTTTGAGGTGGTGCGGTTGGCTGAGCTAGCAAGTGGCAACCATGTGTATCACTGTCAACAACATGGTCAGAATATGCAGCTGCCAGTGAAGGGGCAATAGAAGGAATATAGCTGTCTAAGTTATATGCAGAAATTCCATTATTGGAGAGTGTTCCTGATCTTCTTATGGATAATGCAAGTTCTATTAAACTGACCAAAAATCCTGAATTTCACAAGAGATTAAAGCACGTTGATGTTCGCTTGCGTTACATCCATAAGAAATTTCAAGAAGGCTATTGAGCGTGTAGCGAGCAATAAACAAGCTGCTAGTATTCTCACCAAACCAGTGCCATGTGTTCAGATTCAATATTTAAGATCATTAACTGGGATGTGCACTGTATTTATATGAGTATTGTATTTAGCAATATAAACATTTTGGAACGATGCTGAAGCGAAATATTTATATTAATTTCTGTGCAGCATAGCATATCTCTGCCTGTTGCTGTCCTAAAATATATGTTTCTTGTTGCAGCAAGAATGCTGTGCATGTGCGTTATAATATGCCTTTGTCCTTAAAGTTTCTGCAACTTTTTAATTTTGTTCTCTACAGTTCTCCTGGTACAACTTTAGTAAGTTCACGTGGAGTTTTACGTTGTGTCAGTTTCCTTCAGTGAACTGAGGGAATTATCCAGAAATATCTCATTGGTAACGCCCTGGGTGTTACCCTTTTTATTTTAAAGTTAATCCTACATCAACTGTTGTTTTCAGTGATGATTTCTTTTGATTTAATGTCAATAAATTAACGTTTTACCAGATTAACGTCGGTAATTTAGTAGTCAGAAGGTTCATTTTGCAGATATTGCTAATGTGTTATATCAGCTACAAGCTGATTCATTATGGGTGCAATAAATGTATTGGTGTAGGTTTGTTATCTAATGTGCAAACAGTGTGCTGTTGCACAGTAATCACCAGCTTCTTGGGCATGCCCTGCTTTATTGATGTGTATTGATAGGGGTTAGCACAAGTTGACGATCTATGAGTTAACCTGGTAGGAAATCTGATGTGCATTAGGTCTCAGCCTGCATTTCACACTATTCATATAATTCATTTACACACCCCCGATTCAGATTCTCGTACGCTAAATACTCAACCGTCACCTCAAATCGGAATTTGGTGGCTCCACTGGAATGGATTTTCTAAAACTCGTGATTTTAGGACATCGATACATAAGAATTTTTCGCCACCGTTGGAGTAATTTGTTCATTTATTACGTTTTTGATCAGAAAAATACATGCAAACACAATAATAACCAACTTCAAGCAAATAAATTGTGCGTAAGTTGCACTTCTCTTACAGCAAGAAGAGGGCAGGTAAGTAGAGTCGCGATATCTACTGGTGCAGCTAAGGTTAATGCAGGAAACTGCACTGGCTGATGTGAGTCAGTTCAAAAGGAATACTCGAGAAGTAGATGGTCTACGTCCCATAAGGTGCACAAACTATAGTCTAACTGGTCATGGCACACCTTGTAAATGATCAAAGCCGCAATCTATGTAACGCGCAAGGGGACAGACAGCAAGGGGATGTGAGGATTGCGCTTCGCTATGCATGAGGAGGAGAAAGTAGGCAGAGAATTTTTGATTACTTATGGGAGTCAATAGGCCATGTGACATGTGCGTGTGACTGGGGCCTGCCGATGGGTAGCCATGTCGCCTGATGCAAGTACTTTTAGTTGACGAAAATGAAGATGAAATGATGATTACGACAACATAGCAACCAGTCCCCGAGTGGAGAAAATCTTTGATCCAGCCAGGAATCGAACATAGACCTCTCGCATGGCACTCAGCTGCGCTGAACACTCAGCTGTGAAGGTGGACTATAGGCGATGATTAAGGAAGATGAAGTAGGTAAGAAAAGTCACGGGCAAATTATTGGTAAATAGCTTCTGCGGTAATTTATTCCACGTGTGCAAAATGAATAGACCAGTGTTAGAATCTCACTTTGTTGAGGATCTATTTCCTTTCATACATTTGTCTTTAGGTTTCCGGTCAAGCACATCGTTTACGACGTTGGAGTCACTGGAGATGGGGTATTATTCTTCTTTCATCTGTTACATCAGGGTAATGTACGTGTGATACAATATTTGACATGTGAAAAGAAGGTTGAAGTGTTCATTAGTTAGTGACCGAAGCATCGCTCTGCAAGAACTGTTTAGAAAGAGAACTGTTTATCCTTAATGAAGAGACAGGTGAAAGACAGGTTTTCTGTTGACAGACAAACACCATGCGAGAGCACAATGTCGCCGGCAAGAAACATATACTTTAGAAATCAGTCATCAACTGATTAGCTTGGAGAAGTGGAGAAACAAAACGATAATCAAAAGCAGGTGGTTAAAAAACAGAGCCAGCGAATGGAAAGTTGGTATCGAAGATATGGGTCCTGAATTTTTCACCGAACCGAAATTTTCCTGCAGGCTTCCATTGCGGAAAATATCAGACGTACTGCCGAGTATGTCGTGGAAATCCACAGGAAGAGTGAAGAACTATGGGAAAATCTGGCGATGCAACAAGAGGCACAAAATACCAGTAATTATGCTTCGTTAAGGGAAATAGAAAAACAGAGGGCTGCATTAGAAAGACAAGGTATTCTACTGAAAAAAAACGTAGTATGAAATTGGAAGCACTAACAATGGAACAGTTTATGAAAACCTAGGAAATTTTGGAGCAATACAGAAACCAAAATGAAAGACATGTCTTTGCATTAGAAAATGAAAGTATGGAGTGATGGCGCCAGGACACAGAGAGAGTATTTGCAAGATTAGTTAGCAAATGCCGAAGGTAGAATGAGTATTAGAAACAGACGTGCAAAAGCCCTGCAGCGTCGTCGCAGATATGCAAAGTGAAGTGCACAACGCGAAGAACGAAATTAAGACTTTGATGAAAGTCATAGATGAAATCACACTAGATCTCAAGTCGGCCAATGAGAGTCACAACAAGCGGAACGAGAAGGTAGCTATTCTCGGCAATATAATTTGAAATTCGAGAGAGGAACGTAATAAGTGATGCGCAGAAGCTGCACGCTACAGGAATGAGAAACATCATGGAAGTCATCACACTTCACAGACGCCTGAATCAACTGAGTACAACAAAGACGATGCCGGAGAGGACACTGTGCATAGATAATTTATAAACATACAGAAGATATGTAACTTTTCGGATAAATCTGGCGATCTTCATCTAAAAATCTGGATCAGACAATTCAACAGCATTCTGCCACTGGCATGGTTGCACACTCGAAGTATCAGTTACGTATTGCACACCTGTGTAGAGAACCAATGGCAAACATGAGAATGAAGGTAAACATGTGTCGTACTTGTGATGAATTCCGAAGGGGGTGCAGGTACTGTAGGATCACAAGAAGAGGGCGCTACTCATGTTACCGAAGTACTGAAATTCCGACTATAACGGCCTAGCAGCGTATTTTAAAAGTGTGATTGTAGTAACAGTTAGATTACGAGAAACAACATTTTGGACGAACCGTTTACGACAAAAGAAATAATACGACTTTATTTTGTGAAACTGCCACAAGTGGTGAGGAGAGGAATTATACAGGGTGTTACAAAAAGGTACGGCCAAACTTTCAGGAAACATTCCTCACACACAAAGAAAGAAAGTATGTTGTGTGTACATGTGTCCGGAAACGCTTACTTTCCATGTTAGAGCTCATTTTATTACTTCTCTTCAAATCACATTAATCATGGAATGGAAACACACAGCAACAGAATGTACCAGCGTGACTTCAAACACTTTGTTACAGGAAATGTTCAAAATGTCCTCCGTTAGCGGGGATACATGCAACCACCCTCCGTCGTATGGAATCCCTGATGGACTGATGCAGCCCTTGGAGAATGGCGTATTGTATCACAGCCGTCCACAATACGAGCACGAAGAGTCTCTATATTTGGTACCGGGGGTTGGGTAGACAACAGCTTTCAAATGCCCCCATAAATGAAAGTCAAGAGGGTTGAGGTCAGGAGAGCGTAGAGGCCATGGAATTGGGCCGCCTCTACCAATCCATCGGTCACCGAATCTGTTGTTGAGAAGCGTACGAACACTTCGACTGAAATGTGCAGGAGCTCCATCGTGCATGAACCACATGTTGTGTCGTACTTGTAAAGGCACATGTTCTAGCAGCACAGGTAGAGAATCCCGTATGAAATCATGATAACGTCCTCCATTGAGCGTAGGTGGACGAAACTAAAATGAGCTCTAACATGGAAATTAAGCGTTTCCGGACACATGTCTACATAACATCTTTTCTTTATTTCTGTGTGAGGAATGTTTCCTGAAAGTTTGGCCGTACCTTTTTGTAACACCCTGTATGTATTAGCCGATAAATTCATGTGTGAAGTAGACCTATTTCAGGGACTCTTGGGAGAACAAGGACTCGAGCGTTGAATGTAAAATGGGATGTGCCATGCTTGAACTGTGAGTAAAGCTTCTAAAGCGGACATATGCAGAAGGAAGAGACAGTTTGGTGTTAAATTTAGGAATAGAGTGTAAAATTTATAAGTTACAAATGTTATCGTAATGTGTGTGTGTTGACAGTATTATTGCGTGTATTAGATGTATAAATTGCATGTGCCATACAACAGTTGCAATATAAGGAGGAGGAGGGGTCTTACATGATAAAGTGGAGCGTTGTGGTGGTGAGGGTCGAGATACTTTGTCTATGTGGAGTTGTTAACAATGTAACAATGAGGTATGCACTTGTCCTAACAGTTAATTGAAACGGAAAAATCAGACAACGTGGTAGATGTGGTTATAATGTTCGTGCGTCAATAAGTCTGACAAAAGACGGCGGCGAGACTGTAGTGTACTAGAAATAATTAAATGTGCGACAATTGTGAAGCAGCACTACGCCAGTTGATATTTGTGTTATAAAACCATGCCACTTACGAGGTTGTCTGTCCGAGTAAATTTCTTTTAAGGAATTGTCAGACGTGAAGTGGCGCCGCAAACAGGAAGTGGTAAGTGATGGGCTCAGTAGCGGGGTCACTCTGTGCCGTACTATAGATCATAATGATTTACCTTTCACAAGGTCTCATTGTACGTTACTGAACTTACTAGAAGCGAGGTAGCTCTTAGGTATGATTGGTGAGTATGAGATTTAATGAGACGTGAGGACATGAAGGGCTGTTGAGGAACCTGTTTTGTCAAGATGGTAGATGCGGAAATTCACGAGATAGTGCGTATGTCTGAGATGCAGAGTGAACAGAATTTTTCTGTGTGGATTGATTATGTGACTGTCATCTGGAGTGAGTGCTTACTTGTAATAATGAACATCGTATCAAAGGAAAGGTATAGCCCATGGAGGCTCAAATGGCTCTGAGCACTATGGGACTTAACATCTGAGGTCATCAGTTCCCTAGAACCTAGAACTTCTTAAACCTAACTAACCTAAGAGCATCACACACATCCATGCCAGCGGCAGAATTCGAACCTGCGACCGTAGCTGTCACGCGGTTCCAGACTGAAGCGCCTAGAACCGCTCGGCCACAACGACCGGCTAGCCCATGGAGGGAATGAATAGGTAACCAATAGTGTAATTTAAAGAGAAATAAGATAAAGTTGTGAGCTCAGGTACAGAAATAAATTTAAGAAATACACTCCTGGAAATTGAAATAAGAACACCGTGAATTCATTGTCCCAGGAAGGGGAAACTTTATTGTCAGATTCCTGGGGTTAGATACATCACATGATCACACTGACAGAACCACAGGCACATAGACACAGGCAACAGAGCATGCACAATGTCGGCACTAGTACAGTGTATATCCACCTTTCGCAGCAATGCAGGCTGCTATTCTCCCATGGAGACGATCGTAGAGATGCTGGATGTAGTCCTGTGGAACGGCTTGCCATGCCATTTCCACCTGGCGCCTCAGTTGGACCAGCGTCCGTGCTGGACGTGACCGCGTGAGACGACGCTTCATCCAGTCCCAAACATGCTCAATGGGGGACAGATCCGGAGATCTTGCTGGCCAGGGTAGTTGACTTACACCTTCTAGAGCACGTTGGGTGGCACGGGATACATGCGGACGTGCATTGTCCTGTTGGAACAGCAAGTTCCCTTGCCGGTCTAGGAATGGTAGAACGATGGGTTCGATAACGGTTTGGATGTACCGTGCACTATTCAGTGTCCCCTCGACGATCACCAGAGGTGTACGGCCAGTGTAGGAGATCGCTCCCCACACCATGATGCCGGGTGTTGGCCCTGTGTGCCTCGGTCGTATGCAGTCCTGATTGTGGCGCTCACCTGCACGGCGCCAAACACGCATACGACCATCATTGGCACCAAGGCAGAAGCGACTCTCATCGTTGAAGACGACACGTCTCCATTCGTCCCTCCATTCACGCCTGTCGCGACACCACTGGAGGCGGGCTGCACGATGTTGGGGCGTGAGCGGAAGACGGCCTAACGGTGTGCGGGACCGTAGCCCAGCTTCATGGAGACGGTTGCGAATGGTCCTCGCCGATACCCCAGGAACAACAGTGTCCCTAATTTGCTTGGAAGTGGCGGTGCGGTCCCCTACGGCACTGCGTAGGATCCTATGGTCTTGGCGTGCATCCGTGCGTCGCTGCGGTCCGGTCCCAGGTCGACGGGCACGTGCACCTTCCGCCGACCACTGGCGACAACATCGATGTATTGTGGAGACCTCACGCCCCACGTGTTGAGCAATTCGGCGGTACGTCCACCCGGCCTCCCGCATGCCCACTATACGCCCTCGCTCAAAGTCCGTCAACTGCACATACAGTTCACGTCCACGCTGTCGCGGCATGCTACCAGTGTTAAAGACTGTGATGGAGCTCCGTATACCACGGCACACTGGCTGACACTGACGGCGGCGGTGCACAAATGCTGCGCAGCTAGCGCCATTCGACGGCCAACACCGCGGTTCCTGATGTGTCCGCTGTGCCGTGCGTGTGATCATTGCTTGTACAGCCCTCTCGCAGTGTCCGGAGCAAGTATGGTGGGTCTGACACACCGGTGTCAATGTGTTCTTTCTTCCATTTCCAGGAGTGTATTTGTCTTGGCAAAAACACCAATTTTTTTTCATTAGTAATCAAAAGCTTTTATTGTAAAGGATATTAAGAGAAAAGGTTGATCACGTAAAAGTTAAAAGTTATTTTGGCGTTTCTAATGTATCTGTGTAATGCTGTTTGAGGTCAAACAGCCGACATGGGCAATGGAATAAAGATGACATGACGTGCAGCTGACCAAGGGGACAGCTGCTGGAAGGCACCGAGCTGGGCTTGACGGACTGCCACACAGTGAGCCCAAGGAGCCAGGGATCCCACAGAGTCTTACATGCTAGGGTACCCTTAGCTCTATGTAGCTGGCCGCTCTCAAGGACTTGATGGGATGTGGCAGCTGCCACATGGAGCCAGTGCTGGGCATCACAGCTACAAAGTGTAGCACCGATTCCTGCCACAGAGCAACCCACTTTCAATTACCTGCATCTCCACAACAACAGATTACTGTCTACTAATCCTACTTGGGGCAGCCATACTGATGGCTGATGATGAGGTCGAGAAACTTCACTCAAAGGTCAACTATCTTGCAGTCATAGCAATAAATACCAGGGAGGCTTTAAGTCAACCTGGAACAACAGCAAACCTGTGTGCACTAAAACTGATATTGAAGTTATTGTGTAGCCGACATGAGGGCACACTGCTTCAAGAACAATCTTTATCATGTGTAACACTCTCTCTGAACTCTTAGCTTCTTGTACACATAACCCATGGAATAAATGTCACAGTCTTAGTCACACTAATATAGCAGACAATAATAATTTGTCTTCCATTATTTATACGTGAGTATGAACATTGTCATATCACCACAGTATCATTTTTTCTTTTGAGTCAAGTTTATAAACTATTCACGTTACTCACTGAGACTATTGGGACTTGGAAATACATTAGAGCGTGAAATTATAAACATTATGGTGACAAACACTGAAAATAGTAGAGACGAGAGTGACCCAGTTGTTGACTATGTGAAGGCTGCAAGTGTGGACGTTAAAGCTATCCAGCCCATTCATTTAAACCGAGATGTGTCACAAGTTAATGGAAGGAACACTTAACTGTAGCTGCACTGCTACAAGGGGAACTATAGAAACTCTTTGAAATTCAACTTGTCCACAAACATGTCATTTCATTTGTCAAACTTACGGTCAAGTAAATCTGTGTGATGAACAGTGTGTTTTCCTGAAAACAGTGCAATGTATTAATTTTTTGTGAGTTTTTTGTGCATTTACAGGGACATATTTAATTCCTTTATGTGAACGTTTATGTATTTCTCAACAAATGTCTTTTCAGTGTTTGGCCAGTAGGCCCATTCAGAGTCATTAATTACCAAAATAATTCTGATGCACACCATCAGCAGTGTTGCAGTTAGTACATGTTTGTAACTTTCTTTATGTTTTTTATGATTTGTCTTAAAGGAATGAAATTGTGATATATGTTGAACATGTCAATTTTATATGTTGTTCAATTTAAGGTCACAACTATGACACTAATTTACAAATCTGTACTTGAATATACTCACACACTGATATAAGTGCTGTTATAAGAATATTTACTTATGTTTCCAGTGTCAACGATGTTAGCAACATAGATACTTATTCAGATAAAACCATTACCATTCGTTTAAAAGTGTGTGATGATTTTCAAAGTTGTACTTGCATCTGCTCATACAGTGATACAAGTGTTGTACACACTTATTTTCTAACATTCTGAGTGCCAGTTCTATGTGCACATAGATGTCAGTACTGTATATTCATATGTGTCTGTAGATACAGTGTATTTATGATGGTCCATATTGACAGGATAATTTTCTAAAGGGATGAACGATATGCAATTGTAATATCGTCAGAAAGAATTTTTAATAAGGAATTGTCTAACTGTGAATTTGAATGTGTGCAAGATAGTGTCAAGGCATTGGCTTCTCTCATAACTGTTGTAAAAACAGACATTATTGGGCGTGGTATTTTCTTAGAGGGTGTTCCCCTTAGTTAAAGGTAATACAAATAAATTTATCCTCAAACCAACGAACATGAATGATTGTGGGGAAGATTGTGGTTTCGTGTGTATGTGAATTGTACTGGCAGGTCAACTATTTCTGCCCATAATACGTAACATGAAGTATATCAGTCGATTGACACATAAAATACAACGAAAAATAGTACCCATCACCCAACAAAAAATGTCTTTTATGTACTTGTGCTAGAGATTAGGCTCAGCACAACTGCATCGGCATCTGTTTTGAAAACAAGGAGGCTGTGTGTTATATGGCAGTTTTTTTCCAAAATTGTCCTGCTACCTGTTTAATAATCCAATATGCTGATTCGACTAATAAATCCAGTCAAATTACTCACACTGCATGAAAATTGGAAGCAAAAATAACGAATTCCAATTATTGCAGTTCTGATTAGCTGTATTTCCTCTCCTTTTGACACAGCGAAGGAGGTTTGCTATCTACTGAAGGATGAGGCTTTTAGCTGGCTGGTGAAAGACGAGAATCACTAGGGGTACTGCACAGATCAAAATTGTTTCTGTTGAAAGCTAAAGTCTCGGCCAGGTGCACACAGAGAAGGGCGTTCTACTGGCTGAACACATCAAGAATGGGTAGCAAAGGTGGCCAAGCCTGTTAATAACGTTTCATAGAGCACAGAGTGTATAGAATGCCTTTTAGCAAAGATAACATCTGAAGAACAAGAGAAAAAATGATACTACTTCGTTGGTATACAGCCATTAGGCCTGAAGGAGGCCAACTGGAATTTTTGTGCAGAATTTAGTAAGAAAATCCCTGATTGGCTCATAGAAATTATTTTGGTAGTGAGGGAGAGTTCCCACGGTTTGTACATGTGCATGACTTCTCATTGACCATAATTAAAAATCTGTTACATAGTGAGGAAACTTTTCTGCCTTCTACTTTGTTCCACGGGAGCAATATACTTCATTGGTCTCTTTCTTCAGACACTGTTAAAAATAAATAATACATGCCTTGCCAGGCAAAATGACGATGATAATACTAACGTGAATATGTTTGTCTCATTGAAGCCCTGTTGTGTGAATTCAAGTAAAGTAGCGAGCGATGTGATGTACAGTAGTTTTGGTTAGTCCTGGAAGGGTGCTTGGATAACAGAAGTGATTAATACAACCAATTCTGACAAGCAGGAAATCGGAGTTTGAATCCCGTTCTGGCACAAATTTTCGTGTAACACCGCTAGGTAACATGTTTCTTCCTAATGCAGCTAATGTCAGAAAAATTCCGCGGTTGTGAATAAATTTCATAAATTTAGTATAGCCGTAAGATCATCACCAATCTCTGTTTCTTCAGACATTGTTAAAAATAAGTATAGTCACCCTGACGATGAACACATTTCTCACAAAGGGAGACCAGTTTGTCGGTACAACCACTGTAGAATTTTTGACTTGGTTGACGGAGATACATCCTCGGCTCTGCTTGCAACCCTTCATCCTATCAAAGTGTAGTCTTCGAAGGTGTTCTTTAAATTTTGAAGCAGATGAGAATCGGATGAGGCCAAGTCGAGAGTGTATGGAGCATTATCGATGGCTGTTTAACCAAGGCGTCAGATTGCTGCAGTGTCTCAGTGCTCGTGTAAGGTCTGTCGTTATCATGCTGAAGGACACGGTGCTCCACGGTTGTATGTACTCTTCGAATTCGTGCTTTCATTAGTCTGAGGGTTTTCTCACATATTGGCATTGTTAATTTACACAGCGCCATGTTACACATAGGAATTCCGAGAACTTTAGCAGCAGAGTGTTGCAACTTGCATCAGGGAAGAGGAAAAGTCTATCGAGTACTATGCATGACGTGTATTACCTCAGACGATATTTGGAACAGAATAAAAAGTTCGGGAACATCACTTTTCAGCATAGTCCCGTAGTTTTCTGAGCGGCCTGCAGCACCAGCTGTGCAGAATTGCTTTTTTTTATTAATTTCGAGGATGAAGCGTTGTTATGGTCTTCGTAAAATTTAGTTACCTAGGTGATGGACTGTGAAGCAGCTTATCAACGTTACTTTGATCATGAATTGCATTAGGACAGTATCTGTGTCCTCACTTATAGGCTACAACTAACGACTGCCAAACCCAGTATACGGGGCGGTCCATTGATCATGACTGGGCCAAATATCTCACGAAATAAGTGTCAAACGAAAACACTACAAAGAACGAAACTTGTCTAGCTTGAAGGGGGAAACCAGATGGCGCTATGGTTGGCCCGCTAGATAGCACTGCCGTAGGTCAAACGATTATCAACTGCGTTAATTTTTTTAAAATAGGAACCCCTATTTTTATTACATATTCGTGTAGTACGTAAAGAAATATGAATGTTTTAGTTGGACCACTTTTTTCGCTTTGTGATAAATGGCGCTGTAATAGTCACAAACATATGGCTAACAATTTTAGACGAACAGTTGGTAACAGGTAGGTTTTTAAATTAAAATACAGAACGTAGGTACGTTTGAACATTTTATTTCGGTTGTTCCAATGTGATACATCTACCTCTGTGAACTTATAATTTCTGAGAACGCATGTTGTTACAGCGTGATTACCCGTAAATACCACATTAATGCAATAAATGCTCAAAATGATGTCCGTCGACCTCAGTGCATTTGGCAACACGTGTAACGACAGTCCTCTCAACAGCGAGTAGTTCGCCTTCCGCAATGTTCGCACATGCATTGACAATGCGCTGACGCATGTTGTCAGGCGTTGTCGGTGGATCACGATAGCAATTATCGTTCAACGTTTCCCACAGAAAGAAATCCGGGGACGTCAGATCCGGTGAACGTGCGGGCCGTGGTATGGTGCTTCGACGACCAATGCACCTGTCATGAAATATGCTATTCAATACCGCTTCAACAGCACGAGAGCTGTGCCGCACGTCCGTCATGATGGAAGTACATTGCCATTCTGTCATGCAGTGAAATATCTTGTAGTAACATCGGTAGAACATTACGTAGGAATTCAGCATACATTGCACCATTTAGATGGCCATCGATAAAAAGGGGGCCAATTATCCTTCCTCCAATTATGCCGCACCACACATTAGCCCGCCAAGGTCGCTGATGTTCCACTTGTCGCAGCCAGCGTGGATTTTCCGTTGCCCAATAGTGCATATTATGCCGGTTTACGTTACCGCTGTTGGTGAATGACGCTTCGTCGCTAAATATAACACGTGCAAAAAATCTGTCATCGTCCCGTATTTCTCTTGTGCCCACTGGCAGAACTGTACACGACGTTTAAAGTCGTCGCCAAGCAGTTCCTGGTGCATAGAAATATGATATGGGTGCAATCGATGTTGATGTGGATTCTCGCGCAATTTGTCTGCTACTGCTGTGCGGATTAGCCGCGACAGCAGCTAAAACATCTACTTGGGAATCATCATTTGTTGCAGGTCGTGGTTGACGTTTCACATGTGGCTGAACACTTCCTGCTTCATTAAATAACGTAACTATCCGGCGAACGCTCCGGACACTTGGATGATGTCGTCCAGGATACCGAGCAGCATATATAGCACACGCCTATTGGGCATTTTGATCACAATAGCCATACATCAACACGACATCGACATTTTCCGCAATTGGTGAACGGTCCATTTTATCATGGGTAATGTATCAAGAAGTAAATACCGTCCGCACTGGCGGAATGTTACGTGATACCACGTACTGACATGTTTGTGACTGTTACAGCGCCATCTATTACAAAACGAAAAAAGTGGTCCAACTAAACATTCATATTTCTTTACGTACTACACGAATGTGTAATAAAAATGGGGGTTCCTATTTAAAAAAACGCAGTTCATATCCGTTTGACCTATGGCAGCGCCGTCTAGTGGGCCAACCATAGCGCCATCTGGTTTTCCCCTTCAAGCTAGACGAGTTTCGTTATTTTGCTGTTTTTTCGTTTGATGCTTATTTCGTGAGATATTTGGCCCGGTCACTGTCAATGGACCACCCTGTATACCTGGCGCAAAATCACAAATCGAGGTCAAACTTAACAGCTAATTGTCATATAATAGTCATTCAGGATCACTATAACTATAATTAAATAATTTTATACAGCGCTTAATATACAATAAACTTTATAAACTGTATTTTGTATTGGAACTACTTTGCACCAATGTACAATTATACCTAAACTAATAGACAGACGAAAAAAGGTATCGATTACAAATTTAGCTGGACACTATCCAGCTCACAGGCAAGCAATAGTTGATTTTTTTTTTTTTAAAATGACTCGTCGCATCCTGTAGAGCAAGATTTCCTGCAATCTCTTAATCTTAAACTCACTTTGGGTCTTTGATGACACCAATTTCCCAGTTTCTTCTATCTCTCGTTCCATATCTTATCTGACACAGCAAGATTCACGAGACAGTCTTAAGGAAGGATCCCGAATGGCTTGGTTCTTTGTGGCCAGTTTGTGAACATCAAAGTTTGGGTGGACCAACAGACTAAATGCCGGTAACGAAGCAACATTAACATTTTTAGAGCCTGTTTTGTCCTGAGGAGGCGTTACCGCATTCTAAGTGGTAGTTCTCCTACTTTTGCACACTGACTGAAATCTGAGCTGGTCCTAAAGGCGGACCCCAATGGTGGACAGCTTCAGCATCACTAGGTAAGAAACTTGTGCTGATGTTTAAACGATGCTGTCTAATTGAGATGTTATAAATGCTCTATAAAACTGCAAGAGTTGGGACTTGTCTGCGTCTCATGCCTTTTCGATGAGATATTTCGAAATGTTCAGTGATTTTAAGCACTTTGCTCTTAGATCTTACAGAAGCGTTAGCCATGTTAGTTTCGTGTCGGAGATTAGGCCTATAAATTGTATACTCTCCTTACCCTTTAAACCATTGTCTCCCAATTTAAGCTTTCGTTGGTTGGAACTTTGCATAAATAGTTTTCTATGCTAAGACCCTAAAACCAGTTGTACTAGCTCATTCTCCAGCATCTTCCTGCTCAGTTGTAGCTGTAAAGTTGTGGTTGTCAGACCAGATGAAGAACAGAAAATGGCAAAACCATCCACAAAATATGAACTTCAAACAGAAGGTCTGACTGCAGATCAGATGTCATTGCTAACTATTGCAAATAGTGCTACACTTGAGGAACTACATTGTTCCGAATAAAATGGCCTGACAAAATATTGCCAACACAGTACGGGTAACGGAAGTCCTGTTCCCCAAGGAATGAACGAATTAGAACTGACAGATGTCCCCGCAGCCCCCATTTCTGAAGTTGGCGAACGCAGTTGTATCTCAAAGTGGTGCCGCTGCAGATCCCTTTCATGAAGTTGGCCTTCTGTCTCCAAGTGGTGTTGTACACTTTCCTAGATAAAAAAAAAAAAAAACAGAACGACTAATGGTTTCGACGTGAGTCCTCTAGTAGGAGCTTGGAGGAGATACTGACTCCTTCGACGTTCTGACGCAAACGTTGACTAAGATTTAACTCTTTGACTACAGTGGGACATATGTGTCCCACCATAGGTTATCAGAGAACCAATTGTAATTTGTTGCTTGTTATTACTATGTGTCAGTTAGTGTTGCCAACTTAGTGGATTTGCCACTAAAACTGGTGGTTTCTGCCCTCCTTTTAGTGGCGAAATATTGCTTTTAGTGGCTGGTGGATTTTGTAGTGGTTTAGTAGATTTCAGTTCCAATTACTGAAAGTGCGATCTCTCAACCACTAAGGTATTTATATGTTACGAAATATGTTATTTCTTCTTTATTTGATTTCAGGAGTATGTAACTTTTATTGAGAAGACAATACTGATGCATTACAATGTTGCATCAATCGAACCATCACTCGATAGACTACACGCCGGGATTTCCTGTAGAGCGAACAGTATTTAGTAGCACCTGGTTACAGTTCGTTTAACGAACGAAGGCGGCTTGCGCAGGTGCAGGGAGTGCAGCAACCGGTTTCAAACAATGGGTGCTCACTTATTTCACTGTCGCTTCGAATAACCACCGAGCGCTTGTTGGCTCAAGCCGGGTGCGTCACGTCAGATGCGCAGAAAAAGTAACTCGACTGTTGTCGTTCGTGATGCACTATATAATTGTGATTCTCAGTGTATGGTATTATTTCACGACTTCATATGTGTCTAACTATGCCGGAACCACAATATACACAAAAGTTTCGGGATTCTTGGCTACAAGACCCACATTTAAATGATTGGCTTCAAGTTATTCAAGGAAGTGAAGTGCAAATTTTGTGGCACAGTTTTAAGGAGTCACTATGGAGATTTGAAGTCTCATGGGATGTCAAAGAAGCATATACAAAATGAAAAGGTAAGGAACCTTTTTCAAATTGATTAGTCATTCATTGATCGGTTTTACAACTTTGACCACTCTTTGACAAAGTAAATTGTTGCAGGTTGTAACTATGCAGCCTAAAATTGCTTTAAAGTCAGAGCCATTGGGAATAAAAACAAGGGAGAAGTAAGGCTTACATTATTCATAGGCAGGCGTACTAGTATACATGTAATCGAACATTTGGAAGAGGTAATTAATCACAGCCATGAAAAAGATCGAAAAAGTTCAATTGCACGGAACTAATTTCACTGCAGTTGTATAAAACGTATTAGCACCGCATTTCAATGACGTTCTGCAACAAGCTTGCAAAGATCAAACATTTAGCTTATTATTAGTACTTGATGAATCCACTGATATTGCTGTATTTGGGATGTAAACTACACCATAAAATAGTATCTACATATCTTGACCTTGCTGAACTGCACGAGTGTAATTCTGAAGCAACTTGTTGTTTCAGCTGCTGCAAAAGAGTTTTTACCGAGAAATTTGGAGTTTTTAATTAAAGAGGCATGATTGGTTTAGTCGGTCCTCTTCCAGACAATCTCTTTAGACGGAGCTGTACAAAACCATCAACAATGGACAGAAACCGTTAAAAAAGTTCAAGCGTGCCAGACAAGGTGGTTATCAATTGAATATTTTATTTTTATATTCAATATTAATTGAAATAAACAGAGTTAATAATATGCTCAAGTCGAAAGATACGGATCACACCAAACTCTCTGATGAGTGGACTAACCTGATAGATATGCTTGTCAGCAAAGTTATGTTAACTGCAAATAAAGCTAATGTTTTTGCTCAAGAGCCGGCCGGAATGGCCGAGCGGTTCTAGGCGCTTCAGTCTGGAACCGCGTGACCGCTACGGTCGCAAATTCTAATCCTGCCTCGGGCATGGATATGTGTGATGTCCTTAGGTTAGTTAGGTTTAAGTAGTTCTAAGTTCTAGGGGACTGATGACCTCAGCTGTTAAGTCCCATAGCGCTCAGAGCCATTTGAACCAGTTTTGTGCTCAAGATATTCGTGATTTCTTCGATCAAAAATGTTATCTGGGATTCAGATTTGGAAAGCAGTTGCTTGAAATAAGAGAAAAGGATTACAACTGAAAACGAAGAAATGTTGCATAATCACTAAGCAACATTTGTAGTATGTTTGATGGAAGAAACAAAAAACTGGTTACCAGAAAATTTGACGTCTATGAAAAAAATTTCCAGAATCAGTGTTGTTATAGCAAGAGTGGATGATCAGTGGCGACAAATTCAATTGTTGAACTGGAAAGAGACCAAAGACATAAAAGAAATTTGGAATGAAGTACTGCATTTCAAAGATGCATACATACATACATGTATGCATCTTTAAAATGCAATACCTCATTCCAAGGGGAATCCAGATTTGATGAATTAGCGACTGTTGCGATTGCTCTCCTAATAATGACTCATTCCAATGTCGACGTTGAGAGACTATTTACCAGTATGAATGTAATAAAAAACAAGCAGAGGAATAGAATGAAGTTAAATCTTTTAACTGCTATATTAAGAAAACTCTGTGGTTTGATGTTGGAAGGAAACGAATATGAAATTCCAATAAACGCTGTAAAACAAATCGGTACCGATGAATGGTATCAATCTGAAACCGACGATGATGATGATGCAGACAAAAATGATGCATCTGAAGAAGACGATATTATTCAAATAATTAGCTGTTATTATAGAATTTTTTGTATATTCCTGACCTTGACTTGCTGATTTATTTATTGTATGTTCATTCAATGATCGAGAATATTTTATTACTTAACAATAACGGAAACCAATTACTAATATACATATTGTTTTCTTTCAATTAAAAAAAAATCTTAATGGAAATTTTAGCGATTGTGAGAGTAGGGGCATTTTTGTTAGTGGTTTTCTGGTGGTTTTTGCTGTTGAAACTGGTGGGGAGCTCACATTAACTGTTGACAACACTGTTGTGAGTGTGCCACTGGTATGGGAAAGCCTACTAATGGTCATCAGAACTCTTATATTTACGGATTACACCTGTATGTTGCTCTGCCTTCAAGTTTCATTGTTAATCTTCGCCACCGTATTGTGACATCGGATTAGTTCACACCTTCACACCTGCAGATAAGGTTCCAGTTACTTGAGTCACAAAGCGGACTGCCTTCATGTCTTCCCAGACACATCTTGTCAAAGATTTCCCCGCACGAACTGAAGCTTGTCTTATCACAAACTAAACCCATATTGAGCACCTGTAGCGTAAGTTACGAACTTGGAGAGATATTCTGTCCACTGATACGTGTCTGTTTTCAGCATGTCTTATGGTTTTGTGCAATCGTCTTTTGAAACCCTGGACGTACGTGTGAATAATCCCGTATATCCTATCCCCGAACCTCCTTGGAAAACGAAATGTCAATAAATTTTCTTTGTTACTTATGGCTGAGACGTTAATTAAAATAACCATACATTAATGTTTTTGAAATAAAATTGGTAGTCAAAAGGTTAATATGGGCTATTCAAAAATGACAAAAGAGTGGAAACCTATTTAGTCAATAAAACTTTCTGCTCCGAGCCTTCATGTATGGATACGTCAACCGTGATGCTGTTCACAGAACTTGTCCGTCTAAAAAGATGACATGGCGTGCCGCTCCTCTGTCCAATGCAGTTGGGCTCGTCTCTCTGTGGTAACAGGTAGCCATGCTCACAGCTCACAGTGCTCCATGCGATATCCCACAGTCCATGTGGATACTTTTCTTGAGCGTGCCGCTCCTCTGTGCAGTTGGGCGCACCTCTCTCTGGTAACAGTGGTCGCAGTGCTCACAGTTCACGGTGCTCCATACGATACCCCACAGTCCATGTGGATACTTGTCTTGCAGCAGACAACTCACTTTCCTATCTCAAGCTAGTGCCATGGCTGTACGATCCTCCACGGCCGAGTGAACAATATGTCTGTCCTTTCGGGAGTTAGTGGCATGGGACCGTTGAGATTCTGCATGGCACTGAGAGTGAACCTTCTGAACACATCAATTTTTTATTCGTATGGCATACGTGGGATCCTAAACAACACGAGGAGCAATACTGTTGAACGATAAACAGCAGTCTAGATAGCCCACGATCCTTCTACTCTCTAATTCCAACACATGTTGGTAGGCGTTTGTTCTTATTCGATGCATAACACGTTCTCCCCACAAACATTCAAATGCGATGTCTGAATGAGAAACCCACTGATATACTTTCCTTATAACTAGAAAGGACATGGCGTTTCTCCTTCCCGCTTTTTGCAACTGCACTGAAATGCTAATCATCTGCATACACACTCCTGGAAATTGAAATAAGAACACCGTGAATTCATTGTCCCAGGAAGGGGAAACTTTATTGACACATTCCTGGGGTCAGATACATCACATGATCACACTGACAGAGTCACAGGCACATAGACACAGGCAACAGAGCATGCACAATGTCGGCACTAGTACAGTGTATATCCACCTTTCGCAGCAATGCAGGCTGCTATTCTCCCATGGAGACGATCGTAGAGATGCTGGATGTAGTCCTGTGGAACGGGTTGCCATGCCATTTCCACCTGGCGTCTCAGTTGGACCAGCGTTCGTGCTGGACGTACAGACCGCGTGAGACGACGCTTCATCCAGTCCCAAACATGCTCAATGGGGGACAGATCCGGAGATCTTGCTGGCCAGGGTAGTTGACTTATACCTTCTAGAGCACGTTGGGTGGCATGGGATACATGCGGACGTGCATTGTCCTGTTGGAACAGCAAGTTCCCTTGCCTGTCTAGGAATGGTAGAACGATGGGTTCGATGACGGTTTGGATGTACCGTGCACTATTCAGTGTCCCCACGACGATCACCAGAGGTGTACGGCCAGTGTAGGAGTTCGCTCCCCACACCATGATGCCGGGTGTTGGCCCTGTGTGCCTTGGTCGTATGCAGTCCTGATTGTGGCGCTCACCTGCACGGCGCCAAACACGCATACGACCATCATTGGCACCAAGGCAGAAGCGACTCTCATCGTTGAAGACGACACGTCTCCATTCGTCCCTCCATTCACGCCCGTCGCGACACCACTGGAGGTGGGCTGCACGATGTTGGGGCGTGAGCGGAAGACGGCCTAACGGTGTGCGGGACCGTAGCCCAGCTTCATGGAGGGACCAACAGTGTCCCTAATTTGCTGGGAAGTGGCGGTGCGGTCCCCTACGGCACTGCGTAGGATCCTACGGTCTTGGCGTGCATCCGTGCGTCGCTGCGGTCCGGTCCCAGGTCGACGGGCACGTGCACCTTCCGCCAACCACTGGCGACAACATCGATGTACTGTTGAGACCTCACGCCCCACGTGTTGAGCAATTCGGCGGTGCGTCCACCCGGCCTCCCGCATGCCCACTATACGCCCTGGCTCAAAGTCCGTCAACTGCACATACGGTTCACGTCCTCGCTGTCGCGGCATGCTACCAGTGTTAAAGACTGCGATGGAGCTTCGTATGCCACGGCAAACTGGCTGACACTGACGGCGGCGGTGCACAAATGCTGCGCAGCTAGCGCCATTCGACTGCCAACACCGCGGTTCCTGGTGTGTCCGCTGTGCCGTGCGTGTGATCATTGCTTGTACAGCCCTCTCGCAGTGTCCGGAGCAAGTATGGTGGGTCTGACACACCGGTGTCAATGTGTTCTTTTTTCCGTTTCCAGGAGTGTAGAAGCATGTAGTACACCTCATGCCAGTTTGATTTTTGTTGCATGCCTCTCTCTTAGGATGGTAGTTTTAATCGACAGCGGTGTGGTTAACTTTTTCACGCCAATTTGGCGTTTGTTGCTATTGTAATGGCCAGCTGTGGAGTTAACTTCTTCACATGGGCCCTTTGTCCTGATATACACTGACGCAAAAAAATCGCAACACCAAAAATTAAGTTACGTACGGAACGAAATTTCGGAAACAAATTTGTCTAGGTAACATATGTAAGTGACCAACATTGTAAGATCACAGGTTAATGTAAGCACGAGATAACCTATTGCAAATGTGAAATACTGCTACATTAGTAACCGCTGTAACCACCAGTATGTTGAATGAAAGTATGCAAACATGAATGTATAGTGTGGTAGAGGTGTTGGATGTTAATTTATGGAATGGAGTTCCACGCCTGTTGCACTTGGTCGGTCAATACAGGGACAATTAATGCTGGTAGTTAATTACGCTCGAGTTCTCATCCGTTGATGTCCCATATGTGCTCAATTAGAGACAGATCTGACTATCGAACAAACCAAGACAACAATTCGACACTCTGTAGAGCGTGTTAGGTTGCAACAGTCGTCGGTGGGCGAGCATTATCACCACCACCTCTCTAGGTGGTGGTGGCATTATCCTGTTGGAAAACATCCCCTGCTATGCTGTTCAGTAATGACAGCTCATCAGGTCGAATCACCAGACTGACGTACAAATCTGCAGACAGGGTGCGTGCGATAACCGCGGCAGTGCTCCTGCTTTCATGCAAAATCGCACGACGGTAACTCCAGGTGCAGATCCAGTGAGTCTAGCATGCAGACAGATTGGTTGCAAGCCTTCAACTAGCTTCCTTCTAACCAATACACGTCCATCGCTGGCATCGAAGCAGAGCCAGCTTTCATTGGAAAACACAACAGATCTCCACACTGCCCTCCAATGAGCTCTCGCTTGACACCACTGAAGTCGCAGATGGAGGTCGTCTGGGCTCGGTAGAATGTACGCTATGGGGCGCTTGGCTGTCCTTGAATTAACCGATTTGTAACACTTCGTTGTGTCGCTGTGGTGCCAACTGCTGCTCATATTGCTGCTGGATATGCAAAACGATGTGCCAGAGCCATATCCCAAGCACGATGGTCTTCCCTCTCTGTAGTGCCACATAGCGTCCGGATCCCAGTCTTGTTGCGACCGTACATTACCGTGACTACCAGTGTCACAAATCGTGTGCGGTGGATACAATCCTGCCAAGTCTTTCTGCAACATCGCAGAAGAAACATCCAGCTTCTCGTAGCCCTATTACACGACCTCGATCAAACTCAGTGGGGTGTTGGTAATAGCGTCCTCGTCGCCTTAAGACATCAACTCACCACGTCCAGTCTCAAAAGTAATTAACGCCCACCACCGTTGCAGGGTGTATTTAAAGTAAACCTGATTTGCATCCTCGTAGTTGTGCTCCTGGCTACGGTCTTATGGGACTGGCACAATTTTAGTAGACGTCATCTTTCAGACGCAGAAATACGCCTGCCTATTTTCGTTTATGTCGCACAACTTCCTCTTGGTGTTTCGATTTTTTTTCCATCAGCGAAAATAAGGTTTCCACTTTGAACTGTGAGAAAATAATGTCATAGCACCAAAATAGATTTAGAAAACTGAAACTTTTTATCTTCTTTCTTCTTGAACTTCACTTTGTCTTGACAGACTGTAGCGTAACGCTAGATGAACGTTAACTTGGAAGGTATAGTTTGGATGTGAGTTTGCAAACCTTAAGAATGTATTCTCATAAGACCTACTATAGTTCTTGTTAAGCATACGCTGATGTGTCAAAAATCATGGGGTACACCGTGTTGGACCTCCTGTTGCCCGGCGTAGTGCAGAAACTCAGAATAACAAGTCGCTGGAAGTCCCCTGCAGAAATATTCGGGCATGCTCTATAGCTGTCCATACCTGCGAAAGAGTTACCGGTGCAGGATTTAATGCACTGACTGATCTCTCGATTGTGTTCCTTTTGTTCGATGTGATTCATGTCGCGCGGTCTGGGTGGGCGAATCATTCGCTCTAATTGTTCAGAATATTGTCCAAACCAACCACGAACAATTATGGCCCTGTGGCATGGCATATTTTCATCCATAAAAATGTCATCGTTGTTCTGGAATATGAAGTCCAGGAATGACTGAAAAAGGTCTCATTTGGTTCAGTTGTACCAGGGGACCCGGTCCACTCCATGTAAACACAGCCCACACCATTATGGAACCATTACCAACTTGCACAGTGCCTTGTTGACAACTTCAGTCCATCGCTTCGCGGGTTCTCCGTCACACTAGACCCCTGCCATCAGCTCTTACCGACTGAAATCGGGACTCATATGACCAGGCCATTTGTTTTCCAGTCGTTGAGGGTCTAACTGACACGGTCAAGAGGGCAGGAGAGGCGCTGCAAGCCATGTCATGCTATTAGCAAAGGCACTCGCGTCGGTCGTCTGCTGTCGTAACCAATTAACACCAAAGTTCTCCGAACTGTCCTAATGGAATACATCCGTCGCACGTCCCACACTGATTGTGGTTGTTTCACGCAATGTTGCTTGTCTATTATCACAAACAACTATACCCAAACGCCGTTGATATCGGTTATTAAGTGAAGGCCGTCGGCCAGTGCGTTGTCCTTGGTGAGGTGTAACGCCTGAAATTCGGTATTCTCGGCCCATTCTTGACACTGTGGATTTCGGAGTAGTGAATCCGCTAATGATTTTCGAAATGGAATCTCGCCGCTCGGGATTAGCCGAGCGGTCTTAGGCGTTGCAGGCATGGACTGTGCGGCTGATCCCGGCGGAGGTTCGAGGCCTTCCTCAGGCATGGGTGTGTGTGTTTGTCCTTAGGATAATCTAGGTTAAGTAGTGTGTAAGCTTAGGGACTGATGACCTTCGCAGTAAAGTCCCATAAGATTTCACACACATTTGAACATTTTTGAAATGGAATCTCCCATGCGCATACCACCAACTACCCGTCCGCGTATGTTAATTTCCGTCGTGCAGTCACAAGAAATACCTGAGTACAAATGTCAGCTCCACCAACTCAGTGCCATTTAACACCTTGTGAACGCTACACCACCGCCATGTACATACGTACACATCGCTATCTCATGACATTTGTCACCTCGGCATATAATATTTCGATGAGCGATTTGTATCATGCACTTTGATGACTTCACGGTTCATAGCAAACGAATGACATCAGCAGATTCAGTACGTTTTCTCAGCTGTGTTTAATTACATGAGATGCTATGTTGAACCATTGAGCGATCAGAACATTAAGTTCGGTAGCTCTCTTGGTGCTGTTAGTTGAAGTGAGCTACATGTTCGCATCGATTTCACCATCTCCGTCCTCTGCTATCGGTATCAGCAATACAAACATGACACCATATTCAATCACAACACAGTACACTTAACTCAGGCGATGTAGTTGTCTATCAAAAGGTAACAACACGAGAACACTGTAATGAACTCCTGGAAAGCCTGCAGAAGATTGATGATTGATGTGGGGTATGGTAGTTGACACTGAACGAAGTGCACCTAAATAGGCGAAAAGTCTGCTGCTGTACGATTAAGCTGTTGACGTCAAATCACTGGAAACAGTAATTACCAACAAATAACCGCCCGGAGCGAACTCAAATGGAATGAAAAACTGTAAGAAAAGCAGATGCCATGCTGAGGTTCGCAGCAAGAATCTCAAGGAGATGTAATTCTTCAACGAAAGAAGTGACTTACAAAACGCTTGTTCGATCGATTATTGAGTATCGATCATTAGTGTGGGACCCTTACCGATTTGATTAATAGAAGATATACGCAAGATCCAACGAAGAGGGGTGCGTTTCATCACGGCATAGTTTAGAGAGTTCTATAGATGCTCAACGATCTCCAATGGCAGACGCTATACTATTGAAATTCCGAGAGATTACCTTCCGGAAAGAGTCGGGCGGCACACGAGTTATGTTCAGAAAGTAAGGGTACTATCTTTTTTTATTTTTTAGAAAATATCCCTACCAAATGAGTCCAAGAGCGTCTTAATGGCAAAGGCTGCATGAGGACGGGTATTGTCGCGCAACAGGCACACTTTTCTCGTCAACATTCCCTTCCTTTTGTTTTCATATACTTATTGACTATTTTTCCACACAATTTTTATCCTGTTCAGTACATGTGGTGAGCCGTAGCACAAGCTTCTTCGTGCCATTCTCGAAGAACTCTCCCGCCGGCTCCTTCCCCCAGTTTAGAACCTCTTTCTGCACCGGCTCGTCTGTTGAAAATTTAAGTCCACTCATGCGTGATTTCAGGAAGGTGAAAATATGATACAGGGAAGGCACCAAGTCAGGGGAATACGGGAAGTGCTTCAAAAATCCCAACCAAATGAGTCCAAGAGCGCTACGCTGCCTATGGGTGTGTGAGAGCGCGCATCGTCGTACAACAGCCACACTCCTCGAGTCAGCTTTCCCCAGCTTTTATTCTGATTTCTCATTTTGAGTTTCTTTTAGGATTTTACAATATCGTTGTGCATCGATGGTGTTCCCTCCTTCCCCCCCCCCTTCCCCCCCCCCCCCCCCCCCCCCCCGAGGCAGAAATTTGACTAATATTGTGCCTTTGCGGTCACAAAACACTGAGGCTATGACTTTTTTTTGCGAAAATTGCGATTTTAATGTTTTGGCAGGCGAGGAATTGTTGTGACGCTCCCGCGAAGACAATATTTTGCCTAAGGCGTGTGATGAGCCAACCACGATTCATCTCTATTCACAACAGGGCTCAGAAAATCTTTACCTTCCAATTCAAGTCGCTCAAGAAACTCTCGGACACTGTTGACCCGATTTGTCTTGTACTGCTCTGTGAGTTGTTTTGGGACGCTGCTTACGCACAGTTCCCGGTATCCCAGTGTTTCTGTGAGTTCCTCGTACAAGAAAGTTCTGGAGAACTGTAGAAATTTCAGCCTCTGTCAGTCGACGGTCTTCACGAACTTCTTAATTTTTTGCAGCAACTCATCAGTCAAAATGGAAGGTCTTCCACTTCTCTTTTCGTCATGAACATTTGTTCTGCCTCCACTGAGCTTCCTACGCCACTTGAACACACTCATTCTGTTCATAAACGCTCGCCGTAAACCAATTTGATTCACGAAAATTAATTCGGTAGGATTGTAGCATTTAGCAAGATTTTTTACAGACGTCTTTCAGGCAACTGGCTACTACAAAGTTAGTTTACGTACTACCGTGTTCCTGCGATACACACCTTGGTCCATGGAATTCCCTCTACCAGTCAGTGTTACCAACGCTCAAAAAACAAAAACCCAGCCCGTTATGATCACAGTCCACTTACTTTCTGCACATGCCTCGTATGACTTCACCCACATTCGTCCCGCGAAATGACCACAAAAAAAACAAGGCATCAGAGCTAATTGGAGGTTAACTGGCAATCATTCTTCTCACGTGCCTTTCTCGACTGGAACAGAGAGGGGAAACAGACAGTACTGCAAGAAGTACTCTACGCTAAGGTGGCTTGCAGAGTATAGGTATAGATGTCCCACTCAAATTTCACGAATTATTCATTTTCAAGTGCGCCGAATGTGGAAAAATAATGTGGTCGATGTGAGAAAATTGTATGGTATTTTGACGTTAATGAATGAAGCGTTCTCATAACGTCTCGAGTATTACGAAACGAAGTCTATTATCTGAATAACGCTGAAAGCTTTAGCCAGCCTCTGGTGTGCTGAGTGGCCAAATTGCTGTTTAAAATCGCAGACGGAGACTGGTCACGAATCTGCCTCATATATCGATGTATTGTTGTTTGGTACTCTTCTACAACTCCTTCTGCACTGTGCCGGTTTAGTATTCCCTTAATATTCTCTGTGTATGTCCGTAGTGATCTCCGTTTACATTTCTCTCCTCCATTTGCAAATTAGATAATGAGGAACTTCAAATGGCTCTGAGCACTATGGGACTCAACTGCTGTGGTCATTAGTCCCCTAGAACTTGTTGTTGTTGTTGTCTTCAGTCCTGAGACTGGTTTGATGCAGCTCTCCATGCTAATCTACCCTGTGCAAGCTGCTTCATCTCCCAGTACCTACAGCAACCTACATCCATCTGAATCTGCTTAGTGTACTCATCTCTCGGTCTCCCTCTACGATTTTTACCCTCCACGCTGCCCTCCAATGCTAAATTTGTGATCCCTTGATGCCTCAAAACATGTCCTACCAACCGATCCCTTCTTCTAGTCAAGTTGTGCCACAAACTTCTCTTCTCCCCAATCCTATTCAATACCTCCTCATTAGTTACGTGATCTATCCACCTTATCTTCAGTATTCTTCTGTAGCACCACATTTCGAAAGCTTCTATTCTCTTCTTGTCCAAACTAGTTATCGTCCATGTTTCACTTCCATACATGGCTACACTCCAAACAAATACTTTCAGAAACAACTTCCTGATACATAAATCTATATTCGATGTTAACAAATTTTTCTTCTTCAGAAACGCTTTCCTTGCCATTGCCAGTCTACATTTTATATCTTCTCTACTTCGACCATCATCAGTTTACTTCCTAAATAGCAAAACTCCTTTACTACTTTAAGTGTCTCATTTCCTAATCTAATTCCCTCAGCATCACCCGATTTAATTTGACTACATTCCATTATCCTCGTTTTGCTTTTGTTAATGTTCATCTGATATCCTCCTTTCAAGACACTGTCCATTCCGTTCAACTGCTCTTCCAAGTCCTTTGCCGTCTCTGACAGAATTACAATGTCATCGGCGAACCTCAAAGTTTTTACTTCGTCTACATGAATTTTAATACCTACTCCAAATTTTTCTTTTGTTTCCTTTACTGCTTGCTCAATATACAGATTGAATAACATCGGGGAGAGGCTACAACCCTGTCTCACTCTTTTCCCAACCACTGCTTCCCTTTCATGCCCCTCGACTCTTATGACTGCCATCTGGTTTCTGTACAAATTATAAATAGCTTTTCGCTCCCTGTATTTTACCCCTGCCACCTTTAGAATTTGAAAAAGAGTATTCCAGTCAACATTGTCAAAAGCTTTCTCTAAGTCTACAAATGCTAGAAACGTAGGTTTGCCTTTTCTTAATCTTTCTTCTAAGATAAGTCGTAAGGTCAGTATTGCCTCACGTGTTCCAACATTTCGACGGAATCCAAACTGATCCTCCCCGAGGTCTGCATCTACCAGTTTTTCCTAACTAACCTAAGGACATCACACACATCCATGCCCGAGGCAGGATTCGAACCTGCGACCGTAGCAGTCGCACGGTTCTGGACTGCGCGCCTAGAACCGCGAGACCACCGCGGCCGGCAATGAGGAACTTCAAAGCTAGCAGAATTCCTGCACAACTACTTCTTTTTTTTGTTGAATTTTAAATTTTATTTTGTGCTATTTGACTTTATCAGTATCTTTATGAATCTTCTGCGTTTCCTCTTTCATCTAGAAAACCAATAAAGTCTTAGAATGCCACGTTTATCGTTCTTTCACTTTACACCAGCCGAGTACCATCAGTGTCTCATCAAGAATTTACTCCTGCTTTCAGATATTTTACTTTCTCCTTTTATTCGCTTCGCAACAAAAGTTAGACAGCGGCAGGAGGAAACACATTCTTTGTAATATGGTCTTTTCTTGCTAGACAATCCATAGTCGTTACTGACATTTCAGTGCGCGTTACACATTGTTCGTGCGTCTGTACACTCAATCACCATTATCGTAAAAAAAAGGTTCAAATAGCTCTGAGCACTATGGGACTTAACATCTGTGGTCATCTAGAACTTAGAACTACTTAAACCTAGCTAACCTAAGGACATCACACACATCCATGCCTGAGGCAGGATTCGAACCTGCGACCGTAGCGTTCGCGCGGTTCCAGACTGAAGCGCCTAGAACCGCACGGCAACACCGGCGACTTAATCGTCAAAACCTACCTATAGCACCAAGAACTCTCAACAGATATATGGCGTTGCAGGTACCCCGTCATTCGCATATTATTATTATTGTTACTACGTGCCTTTCTTAGGTCAAACGGCTAATTGTGTAACTCATACAAAATGAAATTACATTCTAAGCTACGATACAAAAAAAAGTGGACTGATTTCTTCATCATTCATTCCTAGCTTAATTGCTACTTTGCTTTGTTGATTATTAAATCTGATCTACCAGTACTGTTCACGAAGTGTGTGGGACAGAGCTATGTTCGTTATTTGCTCTTGGCTCAATAGATAATTGATGCCAACGGGACACAAAGAGCTCGGTCCCCACTTAGCAATTCTATGAAGCTGCCTTTTGTTACCGAGCGAGGCCGGAGCTCACGTGACACGGACATTTCCCATGCGCAGTTTATAAATGATTGTTCGGCGGGAGGGAGGCACCTCCAGTTTGTAATTTGTTTTGTGGTTCTGTGACTGCAATCTACTGGAGGGTAAGTTCAGATAATCTTGTCTCCGTGCATATTGTGATGTGTTTATTTTGTAATTGTTACTGAAAAATCAACGGTCCCGGTGGAGCCTTACCTCTAGTACCAGGCAAAATTTTAACGGATTGTGGAGAATACCTGTAGGACAATTATTCAGAGCCACCATTCAGGAAGTGTTGAGCACCTCGTGTAGTATCATCGACGTGTTTTAGAAGATGCCACTTGACCTTCGTTCATCGCTAACGTGGTGCAACAACAGTCTGAAGTTTCCGTATTGTGGTGAAAAATCGAATTCATGTGAAAATTGTGGTAGCCAGAAAAGAGGAATCCGGCCGCTGTGGCCGAGCGGTTCTAGGTGCTTCATTCTGGAACCGCTACGGTCGCAGGTTCGAATCCTGCATCGCGCATGGATGTGTGTGATGTCCTTAGATTAGTTAGGTTTAATTAGTTCTAAGTCTAGGAAACTGATGACCTCAGATGTCAAGTCCCATAGTGGTTAGAGCCATTTTGAAAGGAAAGAGGAACATAAATATATTATTTTCTTTGTTCGTGTGGCTTTGAATGGATCTGAGGGAGCAGGCTGTACGTCCGAATCTTGGATCTGAACGGCCGTTTGCGCTGGCATTTAATGCTTTGCATTTCTGAAAAACAAGTTACTACGTGGTTTACTTTTCCTAATATGCAGGGAAGTCAGAAAGTAATTTATAGATGTCGTCCGACCGAAACGGTATTGCGCAACAAGTCTGGAGCATTGTCGGAAGAAAGTACATTTTCAGGTTTACTGCAGAGTTCTGTGGCATTATGGATAACAGATGCATCACAGTGAGGCAGTGAAATGCTGCAAGTGGAAACGTACCCTACAGTTGGAGTAAAAAATTCCTAGGTTGCACGCAGATTCACCCCGAAATTATGGCGGTTTATGAGCCAAATGCAGAGAAAAGGTTTCCGGTGAGTTTGTGGCCGCACTACGGGAGTTAACAGACTTTGATCGCGGAACGGTCGTTGGAGCTAGACGCGTCTACATCTACATCCATACTCCGCAAGCCACCTGACGGTGTGTGGCGGAGGGTACCTTGAGTACATCTTACATCTATATCCATACTCCGCAAGCCACCTGACGGTGTGTGGCGGAGGGTACCTTGAGTACGTCTATCGGTCCCCCTTCTATTCCAGTCTCGTATTGTTCGTGGAAAGAAAGATTGTCGGTATGCCTCTGTGTGGGCTCTAATCTCCCTGATTTTATCCTCATGGTCTCTTCGCGAGACATACGCAGGAGGGAGCAATATAGTACTTGACTCCTCGGTGTAGGTATGTTCTCGAAACTTTAGCAAAAGCCCGTACCGAGCTACTGAGCGTCTCTCCTGCAGAGTCTTGCACTGGAGTTTATCTGTAATCTCCATAATGATATCGCGATTACCAAATGATCCTGTAACGAAGCGCGCTGCTCTCCGTTGGATATTCTCTATCTCTTCTATCAACCCTATCTGGTACGGATCCAATACCGGTGAGCAGTATTCAAGCAGTGGGCTAATAAGTGTCCTGTAGCCTACTTCCTTTGTTATCGGATTGCATTTCCTTAGGATTCTTCCAATAAATCTCAGTCTGGCATCTGCTTTACCGACGATTAATTTTATATGGTCATTCTATTTTAAATCACTCCTAATGCTTACTCCCAAATACTTTATGGAATTAACTGCTTCCAGTTGCTGACCTGCTGTATTGTACCTAAATGATAAAGGATCTTTCTTTCTATGTACATTACACTTGTCTATATTGAGATTCAATTGCCATTCCCTGCACCATTAGTAAATTCGTTGCAGGTCCTCCTGCATTTCAGAACAATTTTCCATTGTTACAACCTCTCGATATACTATAGCATCATCCGCAAAAAGCCTCAGTGAACTTACGATGTTATCCACGAGGTCATTTATCACTCCCTTGCGGCACACCTGAAATCTCTCTTCCTTCGGAAGATCTCTCTCCATTGAGAATGACATGCTGCGTTCTGTTATCTAGGAACTCTTCAATCCAATCACACAATTGGTCTGATAGTCCATATGCTCTTACTTTGTTCATTAAACAACTGTGGGAAACTGTATCAAACGCCGTTGCGGAAGTCAAGAAACACGGCATCTACCTGGGAACCCGTGTCTATGGCCCTCTGAGTCTCGTGGACGAATAGCGTGAGCTGGGTTTCACACGATCGTCTTTTTCGAAACTCATGCTGATTCCTACAGAGTAGATTTCTAGTCTCCAGAAAAGTCATTATACTCGAACATAATACGTGTTCCAATATTCTACAACTGATTGACGCTAGAGATATAAGTCTATAATTCTGCACAACTGTTCGACATCACCACGCATGGGAAACTTACTTTCGGAAATCGTTAGGGAATTCAACATTCCGAGATCCACAGTGTCAGGAGAGCGCCGAGAATACCAAATCTCAAGTATTACCCCTCACTAAGGACAACGCAGTGACCGTCGGCCTTCACTTAATGACCGCGAACAGCGGTGTTTACATTGAGTTGTCAGTGCTAACAGACAAACAACACTGTTTGAAATAACCGCAGAAATCAGGGTGGGATGTATGACGGGCTTATTCGTTAGGTCAGTGCTGAGAAATTTGGCGTTAATGGGTCATGACAGTATAGAATCGACGCGAGTGCCTTTGCCAGCAGCACATCGCCTGCAGCGCCTCTGGGCCCGTGGCTACATCCGTTGGACCCTAGACTACTGGAAAACTTGGCCTGGTCAGAGAAGTCCGCTTTTCAGTTGGTAAGAGCCGATGGTAGGATTCGAGTGTGGCTCTGATCCGACAAAGCCACAGACCGACGTTGCGAACAAGGTACTGTGGAAGCTGGTGGTGGCTCCAAATGGTGTGGGCTATGTTTACGTGGAATAGATTGTATCGTCTGGTCACACTGAACCGATCATTGGCTGGAAATGCTTATTTTAAGCTACTTGGAGACTATTTGCAGGCATTCATGAACTTCATGCTCCTAAATAAAGCTGGAATTTGTGTGGATGACAATACGCCGTGCCACTAGGCGATAATTGTTCGCGACTGGTTTGAGGAACATCCTGGACAATTATGGCGAATGATTTGGCCACCTAGATTGACCGACATGAATCCCGTCGAACATTGATGGGATATAATCGTGCGTAAATCCTGCACTGTCAACACTTTAGCCATTACGAACGATTATAGAGGCAGCGTGGCTGAATATTTTCGCAGGGGACTTCCATGGCTTGTGGAGTCCATGCCTCGTCGAGTTGCTGCGCTATGGTGGGCAAAAGGAGGTCTGAGACAATATTAGCAAGTATCGCACGGCTTTTGTCACCCCATTGTATTCTACCAAGGCAGCACAGACGTTGTTGTGCTGTTCCGCCATGATGTCCATATCCCTCGCCATGCGACATCCATTTTTTTTGGCAAGCTAAGCGACATCTGCGGAGAAAAGGTTTTCGTAAGATTAGACTGTTCACCCAGCGGTTATCTAATCGCTCCATGACCAAGGAGAGGTTCCTGTAGTCCAGGAACTGAATGACTGGTAGGACGCTCCAGCCATTGTTTGCAGAGACTTGCTTACTACTTTGGAAATACTGTAATGTTTCTGTGTCACTTTGAAGCATAGTGCAGCTTTCAGTAAAAGCTTGCATGATAATCTAAAACTTACTTTTTGAAGTCCTCTCCTATTCTTTTATTCTGACTACGATTATACCGAGCGAGGCGGCGCAGTGGTTAGCACACTGGACTCGCATTCGGGAAGACGACGGTTCAAACCCGCGTCCGGCCATCCTAGTTTAGCTTTTCCGTGACCTCCCTAAATCACTTCAGGCAAATGCCGGGATGGTTCCTTTGAAAGGGCACGGCCGACTTTCTTCCCCATCCTTCCTTCATCCCATGGGACCGATGACCTCGCCGTTTGGTCCCCTACCCCAAATCAACCACCAACCGACCAACCAACTAAGGTTATATATTCCATGAGCTTGTAGAGTTTATTACCATTGCATAATTATTGTGGAATTTTAGAACGCACCTTGAAAAACATGTTTTCGAGTTTGTCACTCTATAAATACAAAGGTCATAGTTTATATTCAAAGGCAGCAGTAGATTTTTCGACAGTTAGGCGACTTTTGCATTTGACACAGTCTCATCTATGTGGAAAACTCCGAGCTGCATCTTAATTTACATTCTTCTGCGGCAACAAAGCTTCCCTGTGGCAGGCTTTGTTGCCGCACAAATGCACTGCACGCGGATGCTGAATGAGGATCCGAAACCAAGGACAGAGATTTGCTGGAACGTTCTTATTAGAGGCTGTTTTTCTAACAGCATGTGGACAATGCCAGTTGCGATTCCTCGAACAAATCATTGTGTAGCTACTATAAAAATGTTTATGTCCTGTCCTTATTTTCAGTTCCTTATGCACAATAATGAGATATTATAAAATGCTAGGCTACGAATAGCACGCGAGTCCGAAGTGCAGTATCATAAGCAGCAAACTGGGTGCTGGACTTGAGTTCAGATAATACCGCAGGCTACACTGGCGTGTTATTCATAGCCAAGTATTTTATAATACCTCATTATTGTGCATAAGACGTTGAAACACACCATATGTTAGTAAAAATACTTTGTGATCGAGAAAGAACCATTTTTATATTTTTCACAGAAATGCTGTCCCTACTTCCGAGTGACGACGTCTCCTTTTCAAATCTGGGTGTCATAAACAAATCTTTTACGGTGTCAATTCTGTTTCGATGATAAGCACTGATACGTTTGCGTTCAGAAAACAGAACTGAGTGAATCTACGTAACATATTGTTTGTAATGTATATCACATCTACAGTGCCACTGGCTGTGAGACTATTTAGTTGTGAGTTCATTATGTCGGAGCTCAGTGCATTCGAACGTGGGCAAATTGTTGGCGCTCGTATGGTACGTGCTTCCGCAACCACAATAGCCGAAGTGTTTCGTGTGTCAAGAGACACCATATCGAAGATTGTCCGCCCCGATAGCTGAATGATCAGCGTGACGGACTGCCGTCCTCAGGGGCCCGGTTTCGATTCCCGGGTGGGTCGGGGATTTTCTCCGCTCAGGTTCTGGCTGTTGTGTTATCTTCCTCATTATTTCATCCCTATCCGGAGCTGACCCGGCCAAACGCTCATTTCCATTTCCATATCGAAGATATGTACCTCTCACGGGGGAAGCAGAAAAACGTCATGCGCCGAGTCTCAACATGGACGCATGCGTGTATATTGAATGATTGTGACGGCCGGTCAGTGAAGAGGACTGTGACGAAAACTAAGAGAACGACAGCTACAAAAGTTATTGTAAAATTGAATGTCGTACTCGCGAACCCTGTCAGCACCGAAACAAGAAGAAGGAAGCTCCACAAGCAGGGAACTGTAAGGAGATCTGGAATTCCAAAACTATACATCATAGGTGCACATGCCCGTAACCAGAAAACGTGCTGCTGAAGCCATAAAACCTGGTCTGTGGGGCATCGAAAGAAGGTCATTTGGTCGGAAGAGTCTTGTTTCACACTGTTTCCAACTGCTGGCTGAGTTCACGCCCCAAGGGCGAAACATGAGGGTGGGGGTGGTGGTGGTGGTGGTGGTGGGGGGGGGGGGGGGAATTCTCTGATGATCTGGGCAGCAATATCGTAGTATTCCGTGTACCCCATGGTTACTTCGTAATATCACATTAATGCCAAGGATTAGGTGACCATTTTGGCTGAGCAGATCCACTCCATAGCACGATGTTTGTACGAAGGTGAATTGTTGCATCTTCCCTGGTCACCATAATCACTCGATATTACTGAATCTCTTGTGGTCTACTTTGGAGAGAAGCGTGTGTGACAGCTATCGGGCTCCATCATCGTTACTTCAATTTGCCTCCGTTTTGCAGGAATAATGTACAAGATTAACTTGAAAACCATGCAGGACCTGTATTTACCCAAACCGATAAGACTGGAATTTGTTTTGAAAACCCAACATATTTATTACGCCTTATTAAGGCAGGCTAACGTGTCGCATTTTTTATGTTTCCATATTTTTGCCCACTCCCATCCTCCCTGTATGTTTGCCTGCAGTAAACTGCGCCGTTTCCTTCAGCGAAACAACGGTTTTGAGCTGCCCGAACTCAAGGCAGACACAAAATTTTCTAGGACTGAACTGCAACAGAGCCCCGTAGCTTTTATTGTCTATTCTCCATGCGCGTCATTGTTGGGTACAAGGCTATTCAGTTTTAAATGGCAGCTTGTAGGACTGGCGTCTGGAGAATGCGGTTGTTTCAGTCGCAGCAAGGCATTTGTGCAAATCGTTTAAAATCTGAAATTTAAGACATGTTTCCCGAAACAGTAATACAGAAGTTTTTATGTAGGTCGTAGTCTGTAGCACAAGTGATGTCGTCTTTTTTGTGATAGGTTTAATTTCTCGTGGTTTTCAGAAAAATCTGTCATTTAGAACTTGCTGTAATTGGTTTAAGTGATTTGCTACAACTTTTATGCTTTTTCAAGGGTATACTCAGATGTTTCATGCTTTATGAAACCATGTGTACAGGCCGGTGAGAGCCAGATCAGGTCCTTTGACTTGACTACAAAATATACTCCATATTTTGTTAATCTCTTTTCTCAGCCTAGGAGTAGGATTGGAACAATTTCAACAACTGAAGCTCTGTTTTATTACACGTCATTTGAGTGTAACAATAGCAAACGCACATTCTAGAGCCTGCTTCACACCGGAACGAACAAAAGCGAACGAGAATTCTCTGCTGTAAACGGTATCCGTGCACGAACTGCATCCGGTCGTGTTCGGTTCGCTCGTGTTCTGTTCGTTGTGGACGATCAAAAGAAGTTTGCGTCGTTTCTGCTTCGGCTCCAGCCGAACAAGATGCATTCGTCTGCTATGGGTTAGCGGTCTGAACAGAATTGGTGTTGCTTACACAAGGTGTTTCTGGGACCGAAGAGATGCTTAGTACAAATGGCGAAGGAAAAGAAATATGACTGGTAGAAAATTGCCAAAGCTCTCATAGGTCCTACTGAGGTAGTTTCATTATATTAGAGATTTTTGATGATACACTATGTGATCAAAAGCATCCGGTCAGCCACAAAAATATACGTTTTCATTTAGGGTGCATTGTGCTGCCACCTACTGCCAGATACTCCATATCAGCGACCTTAGTAGTCATTAGACATCGTGAGAGAGCAGAATGCGGCGCCCCGTAGAACTCACGGACTTCGTACGTGGTCAGGTGTTTGGGTGTCGCTTGTGTCATACGTCTGTACGCGAGATTTCCACACTCCTATACATCCCTAGGTCCACTGTTTCCGATGTGATAGTAAAGTGGAAATGTGAAGCGACACGTACAGCACAAAAGCCTACAGGTCGATCTCGTCTGTTGACTGCCTGAGACCGCCGACAGTTGAAGAGGGTCGTAATGTGTAATAGGTAGACATCTGTCCAGACCATCACACAGGAATTCCAAACTGCATCAGGATCCACTGCAAGTACTATGACAGTTAGGCGGGAGGTGAAAAAACTTGGATTACGTAATCGAGCATCTGCTCATAAGCCACACACCACGCCGGTAAACGCTTGGTGTAAAGATCGTAAACATTGGCGACTGAATAGTGGAATAACGTTGTGTGGAGTGACGAATCACGGTACACAGTGTGGCGATCCGATGGCAGGGTGTGGTAAGGCGAATGCCTGATGGGCGTAATCTGCCAGCGTGTATAGTGCCAACAGTAAAATTCGGAGGCGGTGGTGTTATGCTGTCGTCATGCTTTCATGGAGGGGGCACTATCACAGCACAGGCCTACATTGATGTTTTAAGCATCTTATAGCTTTTCACTGTTGAGGAGCAATGCAGGGATGGCGATTGCATCTTTCAACACGATCGAGCACCCATTTATAGTGCACAGCTTGGGCGGAGGGGTTACACAACAATAAAACCCCTGTAATGGACTGGCCTGCGCAGAGTCCTGACCTGAATCCTACAGAACACCTTTGTCATGTTTTGGAACGCTGACTTCGTGCCAGGCCTCACCACTTACATCGGTACCTCTCCTCAGTACAACACTCCGTGAAGAATGGGCTGCCACTCCCCAAGAAACCTTCTAGCACCTGAATGAGCGTATGTCTGTGCGAGTGGAAGTTGTAATCAAGACTAAGGGTGGAACAACACCGTACTGAATTCCAGCATTACCGATAGAGGGTGCCACGAAGTAAGTCATATTCAGCCAGGTGTCCGGACACTTTTGATCACATAGTGTAGATACAAAGGGGTTATCTGAGATAACGCGATCCGCCCTCTAACAAATTGTAAAGCAGATTTTATCGGGAAACCTGTGCGACAGGCCGTATGTAGATTCGCATTTTATTAATCATGTTTTATTAACATTCTCTTCCTTACACATACTTATTACCGCCAAAACACAGTAACGCAGCGTTCACAGGCTATGCGCGTTATCTCGTATTCTCTTTCGCTCCCTCTAGTGTAAACTCTTGTTCACAGATACAAGCGAATGGCAGTGAACACTTGCGTTAAAACTGGTTCTCGAAACTTTATTAACATACTTTCTCGGGATAGTTTACATCTGTCTTCAAGAGTCAGTTCCTACAGTATCTCTGTGACACTCTCCCATGGATTAAACAAACCTGTGACCATTCGTGCTCATGCTGCCCTTCTCTGCATACGTTCAATACGCCCTGTTACTCAAGTCCCACACACTTCAGCAATATTCTCGGATGGACTGCTCAAATGATTTGTAAATAATCTCTTTTCTAGACTGATTGCACTTCCCCAGTATTCTACCAATGAACCGAAGTTTACCAACGGTTTTACACACGAGTGAACCTATGTGATCTTTCCATTTCGTATCCCTAGACAATGTTACACCCAGGTATTTGTGTGAGTTGACCGATTACAATAGTCAACGTCATAGTCATGGGATACTATGTTTTTTCGTATTGTGAAGTGCACGATTTTACGTTTCCGAACATTTAGACCAAGCTGCCAATCTCTGCACCATGTTGAAATATTATCAAGATCTGACTGAGTATGTAAGCACATTCTTTCAGAGAGTGTTTCACTATAGATAACTGCGTTTCTATTATTATTGTCTGCAGCGTCGTTAATATACAACATGATCCAAGAGTGCCAACACACTACCCTGGGATACACCAGAAGTGACTTCTACATCTAACGGTGACTCTCCATCTAAGATAACAAGTTGCGTCTTCCATACCAAAAAGTCCTCAGTCCAGTCACAAATTTCTCTTGATATCCCATACATCCGCACTTTTGAAAATAAGTGTAGGTGTTTACTGAGACCTGATTGCGTTGATCCAGAGCTTTCAATGCCACATGGGAAAAGTGCGAGTTAAGTTTCACATGATCGATGTTTTCGGAATCCATGCTAGTTGGCATTGAAGAGGTCATTCTGTTCAAGATACCTCATTATGTTTGAGCTCAGAACATATTCTAAGATTCTACTACAAATCGATATCAAGGATACTGGACGGTGGTTTTGTGGATCACTTCTACTACCCTTCTTGTAGACGGCGTGACCTAGGCTTTTTTTCAAAAAGTGGGCACGGTTTTTTGTTCTAGGGATTTACGATGGACAATAATTAGAAGAGGGGCTAAATCATCCGCAAATTTAGTATAGAATCTGACAGGTATTCCATCGGGCCCTGGAGTTTTGTTCAGTTTTATAGATTTCAGCTGTTTTTCAACACTACTGACACTAATACTTATTTAATTAATCTTTTCACTGGTGTGAGTTTTAAATTTGGGCAGTTCTCCTGGGTTTTTCAATTTCAGTTCCTGTCTCATTTGTTAGGGACTGGATACTAACTTTGGTGCCACTAACAGCCTTCACTTATGACCAATTTTCTTTCGATTTTGTGAAATGCCATTCTGCTACGGTAGTCATTGAAGGCATCACGCATCGCTCTCTTGACAACCAAATGTGTTTCATTCAGCACGTCTCTGTCTACAGGCCTACGCTTTGTTTTACACCTATTACACAGTAATCTATGTTTCTTTAGAACTTTCTTTACAGTGACTGTGGACCATGGATGTTCCTTTCTAGTATGAACTATTTTTCTGGGTACATATCTATCCAGTGTGTGGTCAACTATTCTTTTAAACTTGTGCCAGAGTTCCTCTACATACTACTGACCTCTACTTAAAGTTTCAAGTTCCTCATCGAGATATGTTACGAGCGATTTTTTTACCTAGTTTACTGGACGTATATATTTCTCTGCTTGTTTTAGTTGTCCTTTGTACTTTAGTAAACATTGTTGCCACAACTGCGTGATAGTCACTGATACAAGTTTTGATCTGGGCGTCCTCAAAGAGATCATATTTGTTCGTTGCCATTATATCCAATACACTGTATTTGCACCATAAGTGGAGTTCTAGCTATCTATTCTTGGTAGTTTTCAGAAAAGGCATTTAGTAATGTTTCACAGGATGTCTTATCACGCCCACCATTAACAAATAGTAATTCTCTCAGTAAACTACCGGATGATTAAAGTCTCCACCAACGTTTACAGTATGTGAAATGAGGTTTTCTCTGAAGTTTTCGGTTACATCATGAGACGAGCCTGGTTGGCGACAGAAGTTATCATTTTATACCTTCTCCTAATACTGAGTCTTGCCCAAACAATTTTGTTCTTCCACTTGACTCAGAACCAAAGGGGCGCGATCAGTTCTGGGGACAATTCAGCAAATGGTGAGCTTCGTCGGAAATAGGTGTGCGAGGTTGGCCTTCTCAACCTTCTCTGGCAGTCACAGGAATGATCTAAATAGGACCTCGGAACCCGGATGACAGATGTCATTTTTTTTCCAATGTGCCTCACAACATGTTTGTTTGGTTGCAACCTGTTTCCTTAATGGCTGCTGGAATAGCTTCTTCAGCATGTTGTGTGAGGCACCCAGGCGTACACACTGAGTCCACTTTGTGTTATCACCTGTTCCTTGATGCCATTTCCCTAAGGGGTACCATCATTCACTATACGTTTGAATTACCGACGATTACTAGACTACTACCCTTTCTTGTTTCCCAAAACAAAAGAAATGGGCCCCATTGGCTCAGTTTCAGTGAGAGACAGTGCCTCAAACCTTTTGACTACGAGGATCGGTACAATAGTCTGAGTCCTCTTTGCTCCCCGCCGACCCCACATAGGGCGCTTAGATCTACCATTGACACGTCACACGCCACTCGCAGTCAAGTGGACTAGTAATGACAGACCCTGCAGAGGATGCAAGATCCACACTAGAGGACAGTACTTGAGGTACCTCTGGTACCAGTATTACGGGTACATCACTGTCGGGAGCTCTTTCAACCATGGAGGTAAAATATTTTTACCTCCATGCTTCCAACACACCAATCGTTTGCCGGCAGTCATGGCAATTTCCAGCTACTTACAAACGTCAACCAATTCACCCCATGTTGGAGAACAGCATTCACTGTGGTGTTGCATTGTGGGTGGCGCAATGTATTACAAACCAGTGAACAAATAACTTTAAATTGATCCCGCTGATTATCTTTTAATCTGTTGAGCTAAAAAGTTGCTAATGCCACATGAGAATTGAAACACGTGTACAAAACGAGATTTCTATCCAGGGAACACAAAAACCTTTGGGAAATGTCACTAGGTTCCTAAAACGTTTTCGGGTTAATTACAGTTGTTAGCAAACTCGAAATTAGAGTTAATTTACGATAAATGCAGATAATAGAAAGGGCTATCCCTCTTTTAGGGAAAACTAGATGTAACACAATATGCTAGTTACAAAATCTACTACAGTAACTAAATCGCTAACGGCGATTTACTAAAAATTGCTAATAGGTTATGCAAAGGATAATGGTAGCTTCCCAAAATCTCGACAACGTACGTTTATTTGCGTTGATATACAATAATATTCAGGGGTGATGTATTCTTTGGTAGAGCTGTGGACCACAAACGTTTGTTTTGATATGAAATAAATTATGTATCCAAAACACTCGTACTGGTTAGTTACAAAAATACAAGCGTCCGAAAATTCTCGAAAATAACCTACTTCTCGCGTAATTGTACAATGGAACTCGAAAACGACTGTTATGAACAGGTACAGGCCTACTCTTCTCAAAAATTTTAACGGAGTACAGTTCAGGTTCAGCCTGTAATTGGCGATAACAATAAAAGTTTATCACTGCATTCGCGAAAGTTCGCAAGTGTTGATACCACCAACAACAGATTGTGCAGAAGCGACGCGAAGAGTAAAATATGTGAATCTAGAACTTCAAATCGGCACACACGAATCATGTGCAAACGGTCTCACACAAAGGAAAATTCCTAAGTCGGTTTTTATATAAAAATACACGTGCATGTTGCACGGCTTTTTCACTTAGCTGATTCTGTGCATATTCAGCTACACAATCTGCAAAACACCTGTGACATGTCTTTGCAATTCGCAGTTGTCAGAAAACATCTCTCTTTGAGAAGCAGCTTTTTTTGTCGTATTACTTTAGCAAACTGATGTATGGACGCAAAGGATCTTCAACAAGAAAGTATGAAAGAAGAAACTGAAAAAAAAAAGAGATTAAGGTGATAGGGGCATGTTAAGAGGATGCGTGGGCAGAAACTCCCCAAAATTATGGAAGAACTGAGATGGATGAAAAAAGACCTTGAAGGCGCCCAAGAACATGGTGGGAAACGGGAGTGAGAATATCTGTGGAAAGGAGAGGCGTCACTTGGCAGCAAGTGGAGGAAGAAAAGTGGTGGGAGGATCGAGCCAAATGGAGAGGCAGTAGCTGGAGCGGGAATCCGGATATAGATAGAAGTATGGACGCAGACCTTCAGATAATGAACATACTGTATATTTAAAAGAAATCGAGCATGGCGAGTACATAAGGTCCCTTATTAGATAAAGCTCATATATGCGCTCACTGTCGTAAAATCTGTAGAACTTGGTTGCTGTCGCAAGTGCAAACACAGAGTGTGTCCGATAGTACCTCAAATAATACACTGCAATCATTTTCTTGTCTTGAAAGAATGACTCGCTGAGTGTGACATCTAACGGCAGCACTAGGTACGTGGTTGTATGGCGTCACGAGTCACGTGGTCCTCGCCGCGACCGTAGAGAGCTCAGGATTTAACATCGACTGTCCTGGAATATATGTTGGATGTAGGTCCGTGATTATATTTCATAGTATGATTTAATGATGTGCAGTATTAGAAATTTTATTACTTCAACAATTAAGCTACGCCTCGTACTTACCTTGACAACAGTATGTCGAAGAAGGTAATAAGGAAGTCAGCACGGTCAAAAAGGGCGGTCTTGCCTCCCATTTACTTTGTTGTGAGCTGTGACGAAAAGTAGCGAGTTCAGAAATTTGGAAGAGAAAATGATACGAAAGAACGAAATCTGCTCTCGATAATGGAGTACTTTGTTTTATCTTTTCTTATTACTGTCTAACAGAAAAGGTGGTATTCTTCGGGGTATGAATTGAAACTTAAGTAAGTTAGACTCGCCTTTCTTAGATCTCCTTCATGCGGAAGTTCATCCCTTGGCGAACTTTTGGTCACGTCGCACATGTATAATCGGCACTTGAATTGGTACCGCTGGTTGTTGTTATTTAATAATACGATCGTGTGGGCCATGCTGTTCGTTAAAGATGGCAGTCTCTACACAAGATACCATCACTGAATCTGAATAACATTCATTGCTATTGAATGTTCACTGTTCACACCTCTTTGCGTTTGTATTGGGTCTTTTAACATGTCATGTAAACCACAAGTAGTCAAAGCACCTTCATATCTGTTTGCATCTCGAGCACTTACAAAATTGTGCAAACCGAAACTTGTTTGTGCAATATTTCATCAAGTTGTGGAGATACATTCAAAGATTGATGAAAAATTCAACTCTTGTCCTTTAAAGGATCCCATGAAATTCAAAAATAAAGAAGAATCTTCCGTTGCCCTGTTGGATGTCGTCATACAGTATAGAAACAATCTCAAGCTATTCGTCCTTCCGGAAACACATGCAACCAGAATTTCCTTTTAAATTTCCTCTTTTAATTTTCCTTACCGATATTCGGTAAAAGAAGTGAAAGAAAGACGCCCTACTCATCAGACCCCATGACAAAAATCGGTGTAGCAGCATCGCAGCGGAACAACTACAGAGAAGGGTGCATCTGGCTGCACGCTAGGTTAAGGCTGTGGTCACAGTGGCTCCAACATCGTGGTGGATTCCGCCGATGACTGATATCGGCCATACATGGCCGATCTTTTCAAACCAGTATGCCACTACGTGTGTGGTAGCACTATAGCCAGTTATATCTCCCAAACATGCAGACTTCAGATGACAATTGGTAACATTCAAATCAGTTTGTTTTCTTCAGGCAAATTGACCAACATTCTTACTCACGAAATATGGAACATGAGCAACTGGTAAGTTTAGTCCAAGAAAGACCGAATTTGTGGCATCCTGAGGGTGAAAATATCATAATTGGGATATATTTCAGAATCTATTACTGATATCACAGGTTTATTCGAAACTTCAAATAGGCAAAATCTTTATTCGAAATTTAAGGCATAGAGCATAACCTCAAAAATTAATTTGGTCAAGTGAAGAGGGTGGCCTGTCTTATATGCTTATAGCTGCTGTATCGGATCTTTTTTGTGGTAGGTTGTCATTAATTGCCTACAAATTGTTGTAACTCTTTACTGGGGTTTTATGCCAGTAGGATAGTGGTACTGTTAATATGAAGTGTTTTACAAATGTGTTGTGCGGTATGTGTTTCCACTTTTAATTGCTTTAGGTTTTCAGAGTATCTTATGCTACACTTTATGCTTGTCTTTCACTTATGTGCTAAATGACAAGTCACGGAAGGTTAATTGACGTACGTCACCCAACTTTACACAAATACAGTGAAACATAGTATTTACAATTTGCTTTTCAAGATCACCATGACTTAACTTGAGTATGTAACAGAACGTTTCTCCTGTCATCTCATATATTTGTAAAACTTGTCTGGCTACTCTAGTAACTGAGGCCAGATTGTACAGTACTCATCACATTCTTCACTAGACAGAAAAGCTCATTCACCTGCATTTGGCATCTCTTTAATAGCAGAGTCCACTATGTGGCAATCATATCCAAATACAGAGTCGTTGTGGTATCCAAAGAGGTTTAAATCTAAACTACTTCATCCATAAAATAGATTCTAACCTAACCTAACCTCCTTGACCCTGGCAAAAACTAATGTTATCGGGCACCCACTGGTGCCGGTGTCTGATGAGCATTGTCAGTGCCTCTGTGAATGCAGAATAAGTCACATGTGATGTCATTGTGATGTTTACACACTGTATCAAAGACAACAAAGACTCTGTATCGACTTTTGTGTTCATTTTAAATGCTAAACTGTGGTAGTCATTTCTGCAGATGAGTTAAATGAGCAGTATTTTGTATACTCAGTTGATATATTTGATATATTCACTGCAATTTTGGAAGCTATTGATGTCTTTATTTTCTTTGGAAGTGTGAACTTGCCAACTTTTGGAAAAAAATTATATCGCAATACAATATCTAAATTGTAAAACTGGCTACACCAATGCTCCACAGTTCCTGTTCCTTTAGCACACGGTGCCCTACTCATCACTATTGATGGCACCTCCCTTTAACATCTGTAACGCCCATGGCCTTACTGCTATTGAACCCTACCTTTCCAAACGCACGACAGATCCAAACCAGCCACCTACTTGCTAGCCACAATGACCAACTACATCCTCACCCACAATTACTTCTTCTTTGAAGGCATTAGCTACAAACAAATCCAGGGTACAGCTGTGGCACCTGCATGGCACTATCCTATGCCAACCCATTCATGGGCCATCTAGAGGAATCCTTCCTGATCACCCAGAATCCCAGACCCCTCTCCTGGTTCAGATTCATTGATGATATATTTGTGATCTGGATCAAGAATGAGGGCACCCTATCCACATTCCTCCAGAACCTCAACACATCCCCCATTCGCGTCACCTAGTCCTACTCAACCCTTCAATCCACCTTCCTCGATATCGACATCCACCTGAAAGATGGCTATATCAGTACCTCTGTCCATATCAGATGTACCAACTATCAGAAATACCTCTACTTCAATAGCTTCCACCCATACCATATCAAGAAGTCCCTTCCATACAGCTTAGTCACCCGTAGGTATCGCATCTGTATGCTGAGGGTCTCACTTAGGCCTTTACAGATTGTAATCACTCTCCCATTCCTTATCTTTCCAGTCACCCAACACCCCCAAAGTCCCACCATCCAGCCTCAGGAGAGCATTCCTCTCATCACTTAATACCACCTAGAACAGGAGCAACGGAATTACATTCTCCACCAAGGTTTCATCTACCTGTCATTGTGTCCTGAAATGAGAAATGTCCTACCCACTATCCTTCCCACCACTCCCTCCCACTGTGGTATACCACCACCTGCTGAACCAAAACAATATCATTGTCCATCTCTATACAAGCCCTGCTCCCAACCGCTTACCTCATGGCACATATCACTGTAATAGACCCAGATGCATGACCTGTTCAATACATCCTCCCTCCACCACCTACTCCAGTCTGGTTGACTAATTATATTAATCTCTCATGCATCCGTTAACTACTTCTACAGCTACAATTTCTCAATGCCACTGACACTAATATCTATTTCATTCACCTTTGGAGTGGTGCAAGAATTTAATTAGGGCCAGAGTCTTAAATTTTCCTTCGCAAAGGAACATTTGAAAATTTTGTTCAAGCTTTGTGCTTTTGTTTTGCGACACTGAATTTCAGTTCTTCACTCAACCATAACTGGTTGGTCACTAACTTTGGTGACACTAACAGCTTTAAGCATAAGATTAAAATTTCTTTAAGTTTTTGTTTGTAAGACATCTTCTGATAATACTCTGCTCTGGTAGTCATTGAAGGCTTCATGCATTGCTCTATTGACTGCTAAATGCATTTCATTCAGAATCTGTCTATAGCTGTGTAGTCTCTGTTTTCGTACAGTAAGTGCATATCATGCAGTGTCCCTCCATCATGAACTGTTATGCACGTAGCTCTGTGAACCCTTGTTCTGTTTTCACTGGACAAACATGTATGAAATGGGGGAAACGAAGACTGTCTTGGTTGTGTTTGTTTCATTTGACTTCATTTTTCATCTTGTTCTGTAGATCCATGAGTGAATAAAGTGCACGAATGTAGAACTATTATGTGTCATACATTTACATTAAATCTGTACATATTATTTTGACACATTGGTTTGTACATGAAATATTTTAATTATGAAGATAACTAGGTGCGAAAACTGAAATACACCCAAAACACCCAAACATTTTTGTAAAAAGTTTTGTTCCAACATTAACTTTAAGAATTATTTGACAGTGCTCATGTTTTCAAGGGGTTGTGAATGCCACTTTTTAAAAAAGTACATCATTTCATTAAAAAAAGAACTCTTTCTTCAATGTCTCAGTTTATACAATCATTAAACATATTATCCATAGAGCAAAATTATCTGCTTCTTCTGCATACTGTCATTTTTTTTTAAAAAAAACCTCACATTGATACCTGGAACTGCTCACAAAATGAAAGGGATTCAAGTTTTAGGCAATTCATCCTGTACAAATCAATGTATGGATAAAATGCGCATCACCCTGTTGTATTATTACTTAGCAATGTCCACTAACAATAAGACAAGACATTGAATGACAATGCATTTCTTTTTAAAGCAAAGCAAATCATCCTCAGCTTCTTACATTCATGTGTTAAGTGCCAACTGCAAGATATCTTGTACTTGACAATCTGCACAAAAAGAAATTATGTGCAAAGTGAAGTATGAAAACACTGGCAAATGCATATGGTGTACATGTCATTGGTGTCAGAGACAGGTGCAGAAATTTGCCTTGGAGTGGTGAAACAGAATTTTCTTTTTACATTGGGAATAAACTACTGGTAACTGAAGAATGCCTAAAAAACTTCATATACATAATTCAGAGTTAGTCATAATTAATAGTGAAAACTGACATAGATAAAAGTATTCAATAATAGAAGCAAAATCATTCCAGCAATCAGAGTTTTTGAAATGAGCAATTACTACGATAATTATTCAATGTGTGGTTATGAGCTGCCATTGACTTTAGTATGAAATATATCCCCATTAGAACATACTGAAATGTGAACTTTTTGATCAAGCCTTCAGCCTACCTTGTAAATTACAATACTGCTGCAGCACATCAGTTGTCACGATTTACTGTATGCTGATACCTGTTATAGGAGATGTTTCACATGTCACTCTCATGTTTATATGCTGGACTCCTACATGCAGTGAGTTACAAATTTTTTCAAACATCTCTGGGTCATCTTGTGAATCCTGATGAGATTGTACAGTTCACTCCACCAGTTCTTCAAGCATGTTATCAGAAAGGTATATACTTTACTTTTAAGATGACCTCAGGCAGAAAAATCTAGGGGATTGGAATCATGTGATCTCGGAGGCTCGACTTTTCCATCATGGATGATATTGGCACATAGATGTCATCTCACATCAGCAGAAAATGTGGTGCTGCTCCATCACACAAAGTAAAATTTTCTATTCACTATTCTGAGTTAGTACAGTCACTTGTGCAATCTCTCTCCTGTCAAAGTTCATGCCTTCAAAACCATAGTCTGAATTTTTGGTGTCGTTCAGGGAGGTCTTCCTGCCAGGGCCAGGTCAAGAACATTTTTCCACACAAGTGGCTCCTCATTTGCCCCCTCCCCCTCCCTCTGATTGTAATATAACATTTATGAACTGATAACATTGGCGTTGAGTGGGAAAATGATTTTGCCTGTAATGATATGTATTTTTAAACACATTACTATGTGGGTCAAAGACTATATGTGACTATGATGTAGGTTTGATGTGCACTCCATGCTCTATGTGTTCATTCCTCATTTATTGTGTTTTATTAACTTCATGGAGGAGTATTATGCAAATTGTGTTTTGAATAGAATAAAGGTGTGATCGAGGTGAGACTCTAGTGCCGATATATGATTACTAAAATGTTAATTATAAGGAAGAATTATTATCCATCTTTATTGTGTACTGTAGCAAGCAATATTTAGAATGTTGAGAAGATTAGAATAAAAACTGGACCTGTGAAGCTGATGATGAGGCAACTTGAGTTCTCTGACTTTTTATTCCATTAATCTTCTATAAGACATTGCAGTACTTTGGTAAATAGTGGTAAGGAGCTTGGATGATGTGGTTGGGCCAGCTGTATGAGGTCTATGCATAATCCTAGCCCACACAGCACTACTGATCCCACCAAATGATTAACTACCACCACCCACTACAATCTTTCTGTTTTTCAGGTGACTGTGGATATCTGCAGTTAATCTGACCATATCATCACAGACTTTGCTTAAAATAATTACAACTAAAGTTAGGTAATTAGTATTCATTCCTTTTTTCTGAACACTTTCATGCATTTCAGTTTTCACTACCAATTGTGATGTGCATGTTATGCAACAAATCTTGCACTTTGGTGCCCCCTTCAGCTTGGCACCCCAAGTAGCGGCTTTTGTTGCTCGGATCTTAAACAGGCCCTTCTTCTTGTCCCCCTGCCATTTGCGAAGCTCCTCTAATGTCAGATACATTGGTGAATCCCTGTAAATACAAGACTTTCAGGCTATCTTCAGAGCAGTTTTGTCAGTAAAAACCATGCCATCAGTACTACCATACATCAAATTCAGGCCCACTTACTTTTCATTCCTTTAAAGTTCTGTAAGATTGCATTTCACATTTTGATGTTGCAGATAGTGTACAAATGAGGTAACAAATCAAACTACGGTATATGAACTATTCTACATAGTTTCTGCACCAGAGTTGATAATTTTGGTTGTAGCAGCTAATGTGTTAAGCCAGATAACTAACAGGTTTTTTGTGGTTACTTTCATACATAATTTTCACAAGAACACACATGTTGCATGTTGTTGTTGTTGTCTTCAGTCCTGAGACTGGTTTGATGCAGCTCTCCATGCTACTCTATCCTGTGCAAGCTTCTTCATCTCCCAGTACCTACTGCAACCTACATCCTTCTGAATCTGCTTAGTGTATTCATCTCTTGTTCTCCCTGTACGATTTTTACCCTCCACGCTGCCCTCCAATGCTAAATTTGTGATCCCTTGATGCCTCAAAACATGTCCTACCAACCGATCCCTTCTTCTAGTCAAGTTGTGCCACAAACTTCCCTTCTCCCCAATCCTATTCAATACCTCCTCATTAATTACGTGATCTATCCACCTTATCTTCATGGAGTATTGTGAAAAATGACTCATCATTTTTTATGGTTACTAGTGGCCTTTATTTTGTACTCCAACGATTGTCACTGGTGGTATGATATTTAGGTTAACGGAGATGTCAGTTTTGTGACACTTGTGTAGGAGTATTATTGTGGAAGCAGATTTTTCAAAATTTTAATTGATCTTTGCTGTCACTTGAATTGTAGTAATTCCACATTACATAAGATAAATCCTGTTCCTTGTTTGACCCAGACAGCTGAGTGTGACTTCATTCATCACTTATTTTGATCAATGCTGTCTCAATTTGATACCTACATACTTTCATGACCTTACACAATGTGCTCCTTGGTGCAGTGGTCAGTGGTTAGTTGCCAGTCTCTAACTTCAAAAGTAAATGGTTCAATCACAAGTCGAAACCTATGACTCTTTGCAGTATATTTGTGGAAGATGTGAAATGTAACGTAAAGGGTTTAGCTAATAGAGTTGTTGGTAACGTCGACATATGGCTTTCAGAGAATGGATTAATGGTTAACTGCAGAATAATGTCAAGTATACAATTTATGATGTGGTACTCTTGTAAAGGCAAAATTTTACTGTCCCAAGTTGACAAATAGTCAGTGAAATCGACCATTTTACACAGTTAGAACTGAGGACAGATGAGAAGCTTTCTTGAAAGAAACACAAGGAAGAGCTCCTCCAGAATACACATAAGATATCAGAATTAATGACAAAATGAAGCTCACACTTTTTTAGCTACCTCTACCAAATGAAAGTGGACAGGATAACACATAAACTATTTCTTTATTTATGAAAAAAAGAAGTTGACAGTTGCTTCCATCAAAGAAATAAAAAAAATAAAAATCTGGAAAGAAACAAAATCAAAAGCAGCTAGCAGACACTCTTCTAAAACTAAAATCGTCAAAGGAAAAATTTACCAAAGTAGTATAAAATTATAAAAATAGGAAAGACATGGATAAAAGGAAGAAAAAGGCAACATGGCAGGATGATGATGAAGTACTGAAAAAAACAAACAAGGAAATTAGGGAATGGCACTTGCTATGTGATCCCATTTTTTCATTGTGTTGAATGTTTGGAGGTGGCCCTGTTATAAATGGCATTCAGCAATATCAACCTGGAGACATTGTCTGCTGAGCAGTGCTGCATTTATGTATTTTTGTCAACTCAATTAGTTTTTGGACTCTTTGTATATGTGCTTGTTTGACAGAATTACATGTCACCTTTTTAACCCTCATGGGTAGAGCAATGGATGTTATATAAATGGCATCTAATGTAGGAAGGAGGTATCTTTGCTTCTTTCTCTAGTTGGGCCATGTCATTTAATCTTTATGATCTTTTTCAGTAATACGTGAAGACTGGCTTGGTGCAACCTTTGATGCTAGTCTACTCTGTCCTAGTCTCTCCATCTGCATAGCGTCTGTAGCCTATATCCACTTGAACCTGTAGTCAACCTGTCTTTGTCCGCTTCATTCCCTCCATTATGCAGTTGACTATTTCCTGATGGCCTATCAATGTATGTCTTCTGTTAGTGAAGTTTTGGAATAAATCTGGTCTACTGAAAATGTAATATGAAAAAATAGCAACTCTGGAATGAAATAGATAGATGATTTATTGTGACTGGAGTTATTAATTCTATATCTTGTTGCAGCACAATGGTAAATGAAACCCTTGAAGAAGTTGTGATTTCTGGAGTGTCAGGTGTGTTTCCATACAGCGCCAATGTAGATGAGCTGGCTGATCACCTTTTCTCCAAGACTAATCTTGTAAGGAGTGATGACTGCCGCTGGAAGGTGCCAGGTAATACATAGCCCACTCTAGACAATAATTGGAAGATTTATGTCATAGAAGTGTAATAGCTGAAACAAGATTTCATTGTAGCTGGATATGTACTGCATGAAGTGAATAACTAATAATGGTGCCATATTTCCTTTCTATTCATGATCCAGAATGAAATACAGATTCATAGTTTTATTGCTCTGTAAGCACTACATCTTATTTGTGTACAGCAAAAACTAATGAGTGTGTTTAATGGAAACTGTGATATTGTGGCTGGCACACATATGTTTGCTGGCATATATAAACAAACATCAACTGGCACCCATACTGGGAAGCCCCACTAAGAGAAATGGAATGAAGTTCAAATGTAGTTCCAGATTTTCCACTATATTTTTTAAAAATACCAGAGGGCTATAATTAAAGTTCAGCTGCTCACAAGGTCCAGTGCAGGCTATAATATTGTATAGCTGAAAAACTTGGTAGATATGTTAATGCATTAATGCAGAACTGATAGTTCCCATTTTGGCCACCAGGTGCAAATCTGGTGCTGCACAGCATCTCATTGACGTCTCCAGAGCTCATTTTGAACAAACTGCATAAGCAATTTCCATGTGCTAGCTAAAATTTGAACTAATTTTTTTTTCAGCATAAATCAGTTCCACGTTAACACATTAGAATATCTACCAAGTTTCACTGCCTTACAATAATTACAACCCACACTCAATCTCTGTGAGTAACTGTATTTAATTATAACCACCCTGTATGACAGTGACTAATGATTGATGATAGCTAGTCATTGTTGCTACATCTTACTGTTATATTCTTCATTCAATTAAATTATTTTTGGTTGCAAATTTACTGAGAGTTTCCAGAGGAAAAATATTGAACTTAGTCTATCTTCTTTGCTGTATTATGTTTTGTAATATTTGTTAACCATTTTCTTCCAGAGAAATCCATTGTGCCTCCAGCTACAGGAAAAATACCAGCTCCTGCAGCATTTGATACAGTACACTTTGGGATCCATAGGAAACAGACAGAATCAATGGACCCTCTTTGTTGCCAAGTGTTAGAAAGAGCATTTGAAGCAGTCATAGATGCAGGTAAACAATTTTAATCAAAATATTTTGTAAACAAAGATATTTTAACCATGAAAATAGTCCTTATTAGAAATTTATTATGAAGATACACTAAATTTTTATTCTTAAAGGTAGGTTGTTTAGATCAGGGTGCTTGTAATTTAATCTGCCCCCAAAGAAATTAAACTTTTTAAACCTATTAAAAAAAGAAAGAAAAAAGAAACAGTAAAAGTCAACTATATTTCGTTATGAAAATTTAATTAACTTACAAAATGTTACATACTTAGCCTTACACAAATTAATATTGATGAGATGCAATTGTACTCTTGCTCTCTCACACATCACCATTAAAATTCTCTGTCTCTGCACACAAGTTTTGAAAACTTCGAGAGGTGTAAGATATACAAAAGTTATCTTTGAAGGATGATACAATCCAGTGGCTTGAGAACCAAAATCAATGTATGAATGCAGACATGTATACATGTTGCTATATTGTCCGTACTAGTAGATATCTTCCACACTATTTGCCAGTTGCCCATACAAACTAACCTACATACATAAAAGCCTAGAAGATTCATTTACAATTGATAAGGAAAAAAAGAACACTGATTTATGGTTACAGAAGGTACTGGAAAGTCAATCCCCTTATTTGGAAAAAAAATAAAAAAATGCATCTGTGCTGAATAACACTGTCTTTAGCAGTCTTGGCTAACAATTCACAAATATCAGACACAACGCAGATGTAGTTGACAGATGCTTGAGTACATTACCCAGCACCCATGATCCCTTTCGACTGGTCCAGCAGGGTACAGCCATATTGCAGTGTGGGGAATGGATCCGCCCACATCTTTCAGTTTCCTCCTTAGAGTTCTCATCATATGCTCCAACAGATAGGTAACATACTGTCTTGTATTCATATCAAATCCTGAAACATTTGTTTGTGTACTAAATACACTGTTCAATACCTTCTTCACATCACACAAAATATGCTCTCCTTAGTCATTTTTCAAATTCAATTATATGGGATTTATGTCAGTTGAGATTAAAAAATATTCACATATGAAACATTAATAAACAGAGTTAAATGCAATAAAAAGGAACTAATAAGGTATTACACACAGATGTGTTATGATGCCATTCCTAATTTTTACAGTACAAATTATGAATATTGTTTCATTTAAAAACTGTAAAAAGATCTACTCATTTTGTCTCATGACATATATGTATCAAATTCTAAAGCACAAATCTATTACAGAACACAATTTTATAGTGTATCATAGATTTTTAACTCAGTCAGTAGATAAGATTGAACTTTAAAATTCACATCATTTTACATAACCGAGCGAAGTGGCGCAGTGGTTAGCACACTGGACTTGCATTCGGAAGGACGATGGTTCAATCCCGTCTCCGGCCATCCTGATTTAGGTTTTCCGTGATTTCCCTAAATCGTTTCAGGCAAATACCGGGATGGTTCCTTTGAAAGGGCACGTCCAATTTCCTTCCCAATCCTTCCCTAACCCGAGCTTGCGCTCCATCTCTAATGACTTCATTGTCGACAGGACGTTAAACACTAACCACCACCATTTTACATACTAAATTCCAGACAATCAAAATGAGCAATGGAAAATCCAGGATGAAATGTGACAATATTATGAGAAGGAAAGTTGCTACTCACCATATAGCAGAGATGCTGAGTTGCAGATAGGCACAACAAAAAGATTTTCGCACTTAAAGCTTTTGGCTAATGGCCTTTGTCAACAATAGACAAACATAAGCATGCACTCACTCATGCCAACGCAACTCACACCCACGACTGCAGTCTCAGGCAATTGAAACCATACTGTGAGCAGCAGCACCAGTGCAAGATGGGTGGAAATGAGGAGGCTGGGGTGGGGAGGGGGAGGGCTAGTGTGGTGGGGATGGCCGACAGTGAAATGCTGCAGGTTGGGTGGTGGGCAGTGGAGAGGTGGGGAGCAGGGGGGAGGGGGGGAGAGTAGTTTAAAAGGAGAGAAATACATTTTAAAAAATGAAATAAATAAAAAAAAGATTGGGCGTGATGGTGGAATGATGGCTGTGTAGTGCTGGAATGGGTGCAGGGAAGGGGCTGGATGAGTGAGGACAGCAACTAATGAAGGTTGAGGCACAGACGGTTACAGGAATGTAGGATGTATTGCAGGGAAAGTTCCCACCTGCAAAGGTGGGAATGATCCATATGGCACAGGCTGTGAAGCAGTCTTTGAAATGGATATCCAGTTCGTTGATGGCCATTCATGTGGACAGACAGCTTGGTGGTTGTCATGCCTACATAGAATGCAGGACAGTGGTTGCAGCCCAGCTTGTTGATCACATGGCTGGTTTCACAGGTAGCCCTTCATCTCCACTATATGGGGATTAGTATCTTTCCTTCTCGTAATATTGAGAAAATTAAAACACATTTATATAGTTTTATGATTCTACAATTAGATTTAAGCTCAGTCACTGGATGTCAAACGATACACAATTACATAGTTTCAGAAATCGACAGACATAGTGTATATTTTCTTCCAGACTAAGTGTCATTATGCATCCATGTTCATAGGTCTTGTCCTCTATACCAAACATTAATAGTATTTGACAATTGAATTACTTGCTTTGCTTACCCATGCTCTTCTTATTTTTACACCTACAATGGGCATTTCTACAAAATTCTTACTATTCTGGAGCTCATCTATCAATTGTTCAGATATGTCACAAATTGGGCTACATGTATCAATCAAACAGTTTGCATCCCACTGACCAATTTTAATCTTAACGCAAGGACAGTTACTTCACAGCTCTCTTTCACATATACATCAAGAATACTTCCTAATTCAGATCTAATACAGTCATCACCTGTTTTACATAGATCAACAACACTGTTTTCTGCCAAGAGAAGAAATCATTAGTATACACTACATCAAAATTCTCATTACTTTTACATTCTGGTTTGTGATTAGTATCTATGTCACTATAATTAAACACAGCATCCCAAAACTTTTGATCACAACATAAATGAGAAATGTTATATTCCTTCTGTTCAACTTCAGATATCTGTGCCACATTATTAATACTGTTATTATTGTTTAATTGTAGGTGTAAATTGGTGATCCTGTACTTGCTGTGTTTCCTCATCGCAAAAGTGACTTATTTTACACTCTAACTAATTTTTACTTAGTGCCAAATTGTTATTTGCCTGTTTTCTTTTTTATGAATAGGCACTTGATGGTGGAAGCTGGCCTTCTGAAACGTGTAATTTGTTGAATAAATTAATTCACAGTGGTGGAGATTAACATTCCTTTTGTCACTACTTATAATGAAACCTGAGTAACAAATCATACTGAAAAGTTAACCCATTGTTAAGAAATGAGCATTATGTAATGATATTTCAGTAATGTTGATGTTGTTGTACTCACAATTTGTTCTGCCATTCTGTAAAGCTATTTATGATCATCATGCATAATCACGCCATGTGAAAAATTTTCACTGACACTTCCTCCTTTTGTATAAATCTCAAAAAGGGATAACTATTGTTAATAGTTGTAATAGATTTCCGGTAGAAATAAAAAGGGTAATGTAGAGCATACATATATTTACAAATAAATGAGTTGTACCTCTTTAAGCATTTAAAAAATATATTTGAATATTTGGGTAGTAGAGTTACAGTTGCTCTTATTACCTACTAATAATATTTGCCGTGATAGAATGTGGCTTCATAATGAATGATTGGTCATTCAGTGACAATGTGATAACTTGTAAATCTGGAGATTCTTAATTTTGCTAAGACACCTTGGAAGCTCAAAGAACATTATAATTTTTATATGCTTAATAAAAATGGTGGTAATAATAACAAGTGATAGCCTAATGCATAACAACAGTGTGTTTTAATTATTCTGACTTTTTTGTTTAGTGTTGACTTGTTAAAGCTCTTCAAAGATGCTTCATACTATGAACATATTATATGTAAGACATTTTTGTCTTAAGTCATTCACAATTTGCAGTTAATTGACTGTAAGTATATGGAATATGTGTATGAAGACTGAGTTGTTTTTAGAAACTTGCACTAAATTTAATATAGATATATGGGCAGATACATTCAAAACTGGGAATGAATTTTCAGGTATGAATCCAGCTGAAATTAGAGGGACAAATACTGCTGTATATGTGGCAACAGGAATGAGTGATGCAGACAATGTATTTGATTATGAGGCCACTGGTGATGGCTTTGGTGTAATGGGACACAACCGTTCAATGATTGCTGCAAGAGTTGCTTATTATTTAGATACCAAAGGTAAGATATTGATTGGATAAACTGAATGCCTGATTTTACTGTTTATTTAAATGTTGGTTAAGTACTGTCATGACTTAACATATGGAGGTCGTAGTCAGTCTAACAGTATTTTTGCTAGATTTTTTTGAAAACTGATTATCTTCAGTTTCACAATATTTTACTTTGACAAGCAATGTCATGAAAAAGCCTCGCTGAAAATAATTTCCATTTTGTTTGCTGCAAAAATGATGTGTATTTTCCTATGCTTCATCAGAGCTAGAGAGTGCATTGTTTTCTGCCAAAATAAAAAAAAAACAAATATTGAGATTCCAGTCTATTAAAGATGCTCATCAGTAACTATTTTAAGTACATATATAATTCTTAAGCTGGTATTTGTGTCAAATAAGGGTATATATAGCACATTGTACTAATTACTTCTCTCTGTTAAAATATTCAGCAGTACATCCAGTGCTTTGGAACATGCTCTTTCATATAGACAGCAGAGAAACAAAATGTCATTCAGTAATTGAGTATGCAATAATTAATCACATGTGTAGCTGGCATTGATATATGTCATTAAGTGGAAATAAAATCCATCTAAAATCTACAGAAAAAGGCATTTAAATTATTTAGTCTCTCATAGTTACATAATGGGAATTTCCAAATACTGTTACGATTGCGATAAAAATAGAATGTGAGTCTCATTTGACATAATTTGTTGCTGTTCTTTAATGACATTCTCTCCTAGGAAATTTTGTTAAGATAGGTCCAAGTACTCTTTTGTGTGATTATTTTAATCTTAACTCACTCTTATTTAGCAGACAGCACAGTTTAAATTAATGTTATTGCTATAAGAAGAGAATCAAGATCAAAAAATCATTGCCAGAAACATAGAATTTGTTACGTTATTTGTATCCAGACTGTTTACATATGCATAATTTGACTATACGCTGATGTTCATATGATGGACTGCAGATTTATCATTACAATACTTTTCAGGTCCTACCTATGTTGTCATTGCTGCCTGGGCAGGAGGACTACAGATTTTAGAGTTGGCATACAAAGCAATAAGTGAAGGAAGATGCAAAGCAGCTCTTATTGGGTCTGCAAATCATGTGCTTTATCCTAATATGTGTCATCACATGGCCAAAGCAGGTCTTCTCAGCCCAGATGGTGCAACTCGGTCTTTTGATGATGCAGGTAAGTCAAATTAAACATTTTCCCTCACTTGAGTAATCAAAAAGGTTTGGTTGACCTATGGGAAAGCATCATGGCGAAACCAAAATACATTAACTGTAAGACAGTTGAAGACAGATGCAAATTATCCCAAGGAAACCTACTTACAAAGTTTCAACAATCAATGTGGGTATGGTTGAATCTTCTACCAACTAATATGGTCTAAGTAAATCTTACATAAGAATGGACAGGACAGAATAGCCCAGGACATACATCACATGTAACAGCTCACTACTAAGTGTCACCTTCACAGTGATAATACTAATCCAAGCCTAATTTTGAATAAGCAAATGTTTGGTGGTGTATAGGGAGTGATAAATAATGTGAAGACCCCTTTAGTTCTGAAATTAACAGTGGCATGGAACAGCTAAGTTTCATGCTAAAATGAAAAATATTAATAATGCTCTGGGCTACATGCGCTGGACAATGATTTTGTGCAGTGTCTATAGTTGTTTATTGAATGTAACACATAAGTTACTAAAAATTTTTGATAGAATAATATTATTCAGTGGATAATGTCAGTCAAATCACTCGGTTGTTAACTGTTTGTAGTCCATTAATTTGTGCTGTCATCATTGTGCAATACGTTAATAGAGGGGACCTAATTAGTACAGTGGGTGCACACGATTGTTATCGTGTCACTCTTTGCCAATAGATAGAAGGTATAGAATGCAATTTGCACCATCAGAGCAAGTCAGTGGTCTCTGATAATTGGGTGCTCTGTGCATGTAATCTTTAGTGCCTTGTGAGCATTTTTCTCTTGTGTGTGGAGTCACCTAGAGCCCTTTCCATAGACAAATGCTGCGCCCTGCTATGTTGCAATGCATTGCCAGTCTGACTTATCCACTCATTGTTGTCTGGCTTTAACCGAAATGGATCACTAGACAGTCTGTTAAATGTCTGATATCACACAAATGATCTTATTTTTACAGACACCAACAAAACTCTGGAGAGTGTGTCCTGTCATGTGCATTGCTAGACAGCTCCACAGGAAGTGCTGTCAAGAAGAATTCCTGCTGCCATGTGGGGTTTTGGGGGAAACCCTATACTTGACAAAGAGATGAGCTCAAGATATACTAATGCTTGTGCTAAGCATGGTCTGCAATGTTGTGTGCATAGGTTGACATGTTGTTTGATTGGTGGCAGTCCAACTGTCAGCGGATGGTTGGTGCATGCAAAAACGGATGTGCACATCGTCACATAACTCCCCGTTGTGAGAGGTGATGGTTAGCTTATGGACACGATGACTGCAGCCAGCATTGATCAGCACTCTGAGTTGGATGATGGTGGATGCAGATGCTGTTGTATGTGGCACCCTCTGGAAAATCATCTGGTGCTGGGTGTGGGGGGGTAGTCCCATGCAGCACTTCCAGTCAGGAATGAGGGTGTTGAAGTGTCACAGCTGGCTGGCGGGGTTGGGTGTACTGTGGAGCACGTGGGAGCCTGCTTGTGCCCGGGTAGGTTGTAAAAAGTAGGTGACACACCATGCATCCTGCACAGGCGGTATACTGTGTGCTGTTGTGTGCCAGTGCCACAGGCTGCTGTAACCTTCCAGCAGAAGTGTGGATTACAGACTGTTGCGTGCGCATGGGCTGGTGTCACAGGTCTGGTGACCCAACGGTCAGTTACAGGAAGCATAAAGTGGTGCATGTGCTGAGGTCTTTGCGTACAGAGGAATTGTGCTCGCCATGGCACTGCTGCTGTATGGTGTATTGGACAAAGGCACACCCTGCAGTTTTGGAGTTGTTGAAGAAAGTCTGGAACTTAGCTGGTGGTTAGCATTGGCAGGTGCTCAATGAAGTCTCTTGGGACGATGAGTGGTTGCCCATAGATGATTTCAGTGGGAGAGACACCCAAGTGCACTTTGCAGGTCATATGCAAACCAAGGAGAACTAGTGGTAGGGAGGTATATCAGGTTGTGTTATGTCATGTGAGGGCAGATTTCAGTGTTCTGTGGAATCTCTCCACCTCGCTGTTTGCAACAGTAAGGTAATTGGCTATGAAATTAATGAGTGTGCCACATGTTGTTGCTAATGTTTCAAGTAAGCCTGATGTGAACTGTAGCCTGCAGTCTGCTATTATGTGGTGGGGTACCCTAAACATGAGACCCAAATGTCCATGAAAGCTGTAGCCACCATGTCCACCATGATGTTGGGCAGTGGTACAGAGTCCTGCTTCAAGGTGAACTTAACGATGACTCTTGTGATGGGATGGGTAGGAGATCAATATGGACATGGAAGAAATGGTGGTCAGTCAGAGAGGGGGAGAAGAGGCAGTTGGAGTGCAGATGCGGTGGCCTATTTTGGCATGCTGAGAAGGAGAAAAGACTGTGCCCAGATGGTGCAGTCCCATTGTACGCTGGGCGACATGAAGCATTCCTGCACAAGAGTCATGGGTCCCAAACACTGTGTTGAGATGAAGTGTGGAGGTGCTGAAAAGTTGGCCATCAGAAGTGGGAGAGGAAGGTAGTTAGGGGTGCACACATCCATTAGAACCATCTGAATGGACAGAACTCACGCAGAAATTGCACATAATGTATGACACCATACCTGGGATAGTATATGGTTGAAGGCTGGATCCAGTGTTTGGACCACTGTGCAATCTTTTTAATTTGGCTTCAGCTGCCTGGGCAACTGCCAGGATGATGCAAATGGGGGAGGGGGGGGGGGGGGGCCTGTAAGGGTAGCTGCGGGTAGCTGACTATTGCCAACTTTCTGTTACTATCACATCATTCTTCTGAGAGTGCATAAGACTGTTGACGATCATATTTTCTCACAGACTATTTTATATGGTACACCCCAGGGATCAGTTTTCTAAGTTAGCCTTCAGGAATTGCTTCCATCATTCCATTTTTGTTTTTCACAACTCTTCCTTAAATTTTTGTTTAAAGTACCTGCATCTAGGCTGCCTTCAGACTCTTTCTTCTTGAATCATGCTGCTCTGGTACAGCTTCCTGGCTCCTTTTGTTTCACATCTTAATTTCTGCAGCACCTCTGTCTAGATGCAATGTACTCCTTTAGAATGAACTCTGCTGATAGGTATTGATGCCTCCATTGCTCTATGCATAAGGCGTGTTTTTTTAAGTAAGTACAATTTTGAAATAAAAAAAAAAGAGTGCTAAGATATTTCAGTTTTTTTTTTTTTTTTTTTTTTTTTTTTTTTTTTTTTTTGCGTGAAAGCCTGTACCTTAATCTACTTTTCTACATAATTTCTGTCATTATTGAGGCACTTATCATAATGTTGTACCAGTTATTGAACACCCTCCTCATAGAAGTCTGCCGCCTGACTTGTTAACCGCTGCATCACCACTGTTTTGACTTCATCATTGTCTTGAAGACGCTGACTGCCCAGGTGTTTCTTCAAGTGCAGGAACAGATGGTAGTCACTGGGCGCAAGATCGGGACTGTACAGAGGATGATCTAGAGTTTCCCATTGAAAAGATGTGATGAGATCTTTGGTCAGATTCGCCACATGCGGGTGGGCATTGTCTTTCAGCAAAATGATGCCCTTGCTCAACTTGCCATGCTTTTTGTTCTGAATTGATTGGTAGATTGTGCAATGTCTTACACTAAGCTGCTGCATTGATTGTCTCATTATGAGGCAGAAATTCCACAAGCAATACTCCTTTTCTGTCCCAAAACACTGTGCATATGTTTTTCCGGGCAGAAATTGGTTGCTTAAACTTCACTTTACTGGGTGAATCTGACCTCCTTACAGCCCCGATCTTGTGCCCAGTGTCTACCATCTGTTCATGCACTTGAAGAAACACCTGGGCAGTCAGGATGATGATGAAGTCAAAACAGTGGTGATGCAGTGGTTAACAAGTCAGGTGGCTGACTTCTATGACGAGGGCATTCAAAAACTGGTACAATGTTATGACAAGTGCCTCAATATTTACAGAAATTATGTAGAAAAGTAGATTAAGGTCCAGGTTTTCATGCAAAAATAAAATTATTTTTTTTAATTTCAAAATGGTACTTACTTTACAAACGCACCTCATATCCTCACTGTCAGTTCTTGCACTTTAACATCTACATTATCACCCAGTGATGGATTTCCTGGACACTGAAACACTCTTTTTAATTCTTCCCAGTTAGCATACTTAATTTTATATTAGGGCCTTATACACACATTTTCTGTGTCATCTTAGCCTTCCCTTCCAGTGATGGTATAGTGTATGATGTTGTGATCACTTAATGTCATTCCATTCACAACCTTACAGTCTTCTGTATGGTACACCACTGCCATATTTCCTAAAGCGACGTCAATATTTGACGTTGCCCTGACCCTCCCTTCATAGTTTGAGTGAAATGAGCGAATTAGCTAGCTTACAAAAACTGAGCTTGAGCCTACACTTATCATCTGCTCTCATCAGTTTTCATGTTGTCAGGCTTAGCCAGTGCCATTTGACAGCGGGCTGACTCATGAGCCAATTCATGAGCAGCAGGCTATTTGGCATTATCATGGATTTGACCTGGCCACGCACAGGTTGCAGAAGCTGTGAGGACTGCATATTGATTAATTCCTCTGTTTAAAATGATGTGTGTTTGATGCATCTTTGATGAGGCCAACTGACTGATCAGTCAGACTTTGAGCGCAGTGAATTTGCCTGGTTTGGATGGAGTGGGGATGATGTAACACACTTCCACAACAATCAAAGGCTCCAGCTTTGTGCTTATCAGACCAAACTGTGCAGTGTCACTAGTCACTGAAGAACTGTGAAAACTTCTTCTGCAGAGGCAAACCACCGCTTGGGGTCCAGAGAATTGATGGCAGGTAGACTGCGGCACTAGCTGGTTGTGTGGGGAAAGCTGTGCCTACTAGCTGAGGAATGCGTGCAACACAGCCATTGGCTCTGTTATCTCATAGAGGTGGAGGGATCTGGCTGCCAGTCAGGGCAGAGCTCAAAGGGAGGGGTTGGCTGGCTTTGGACGCATTCCTGCATTGGCTCATGATGCTGGCTTGGTAAGATGTCTGTTGTATGGCTTAGATGGGAATCATGCTACCTTCCTTCAGCTAATCTGCTCCAAATAAATGTTACATAGAAATGGACATGATGGAATGAGCCAGGACACACATCATGTGTAACAACTTACTTTGTGTGTGTAAAAGTTAATTAAAAGAAAGCATCTCACTGACTAGCTACTGTGATCACTTTGATACTGGAAATGATAATCTGCACCTAATTTTGAATATGCAAATGTTTGGCACCAATAGGAGCAATACGCAACTTGAAAATCCCATTAGTTCTGAAATCTACAGTGGAGGGGGAACAGCTAATTCTCATGCAAAAATGAAAAATATTAAAAATGCTCGAGACCACATGTGTTGGACAATGGTTTCTTGCAATGTCTATAGCAACTGATCTCTTTGTTTCTAGGATCAATGTAGTTAACTGAACTTAATACACAAATTACTAAAAATTGTTCTCAGAATAATATTGTTCAGTGGATAGTGTCCATCACCTCATGTGGTTATTAGTGACTCCTTGTCTGTAAATTTCTAATATCATTATTGTCCAGTATGTTCATTGAGGGGCCTGCATAGTGCAGTAGATGCACATGTGTGTTACTGTGTCACCTCTTTGCCAGCCGATACAAGGTTTTCTGCATGCATGAAATCACCTAGAGCCCTTTGTTCATATATAGCCAGCTCTCCATAGACAAATGCTGTGCACCACTATATTGCTATGAGCAACCAGGCCAACCTACCATCATCGTCTTCTGGTTTCAACTTAAACTAATCACTTGGCAAGCTGTTAAATGTCTGATATCACATGAACAAACTTATTTTACAATCACTAACAAAACTTGGGAGAGTGTGCCCTGCTGTGCACATTGCTAGGCATCTCCACAGGAAGTGCTGTTGAGAAGAATGTCTTCTACAGTTTGGCTTTTTGGGAAAACCTCATGCTTGATGAAGAGGCTAGTGCAATATGCACTACTGCTTGATGCTACACTTGGTCTGCGAAGTTGGGAGCACAGATTGACATGTCGTCAGTTGGTGCTAGCCTATTTGTCACAGCAGATGGTTGGTGCATGAACATGCACACTGCTACTCCAGCTTTAAATAATGAACCTATGGATATACGAAAATACCCTCTGTATCATTCCCATAAGAATCACAAGTCCCACATGAGATTAATTATGGGTATTTAGAGTGTCACTCTTGCTGCTCTCCATACTTGAATGGAATGGCAAGAAGCCCTAATAACTGGTGAAGTAGGAATTATGCTTTGCCATGCACTACCCAGTGGTTTGCAGAATATGGATGTAGATGTAGATGTAGATGTAGATGTAGAGGTAGAGTACGAAGAGTCATAATTTTTTTTTACTTTAAATTTTGATGCTTATTCAGTTATATACATTATACATTATTACTGCTGTAAATTGAGAATCAAGTTCACAAAATCAAAGTAATAAATCTTTTATTTTGTTTAAATATGTGATGGAGAGAGGCTAGAGCCCCCATCTAAATTGCTTGCAACTATCATTTGGATTAAAATAATTGGAAAAATGTAACTGTGATAAACACAGTGAATCAGATCTTTTTGGGTTTGGATTGTGACTTTGCGTTGAACATCAAGAAGGCACTGGACTTTATATGCTTGTATCAGTTTTACAGGACGTACTTGATGAAATAAGCACTCTTTGTCAGCTCAAATAATACACTTTTCTGTGTTTGTCAACTCATGAGATCTCATTACTTAAAACACATTATTCTAGTACCATTATTTTTCAGGTCATTGAAAAAAGTTTAATTATTGTGATGTATTACTGCTGAATAAAAGTTATTGGTCACAAATGTCTCTACAGCAAACAGTGAGGATTAAGCTTCTAAGATATACTATTATTTGTAAATAATTTGAAGAATGTCAACTGATAATTAAGGATGTAGATTGTTTAAACTCAGACTGTAATCTGTCACCATGTAAAATCAAAAGATGGCTTTGACCAAATACTACTAACCATTTATTGGCATTGGAAATATGCCTACTTCATATCCATTAATCTATAATTCCAGTTTGTCATTTATTTTTTACAGTATTTCATAATGAAGTAACTAAAAATGTATGTAGTATTAAGGGTTTGGATCTTGCTGCTTCTCGTTGTATTCCAGTTTCCTTCTCAAAAGCAACACACTCCATGCTGAATATACTGAATGTTTCCTGATATTGGTGTTGTAACATTAATCCTGTAGTATTTGTTTGAATATGATTGTTTGCTATTCGTTACCATCCAGCTGTAAAAGATGCAAAAGGAATGCTGCTATTTCATTACAGATAAAATACAGTAACCAAATCATTAATCCCCAAGCAGGATTTATATGCCCTTGGGCAACAGGAAAATCTGGGAACTTTTTCATCCGAGAGAAAGCCAGGAAAAACTCAGAATTATTCGTAATTGCAGGAATTTTTCAAGTTTTAATTTTCAATTAATTTTTTTAAAAATTTTGGCTGATGAGAACAGATACTCTAACAAAGAATGTTACTGTATCCCGCCACTGAAGAATAATACTAGGCAATAAAACATAAACAAGAGAAAAATACAAAAATAGAACTCTAGTTGCAAAGGAAATGTGCCATTTACAACAACAAAACACTGTGCACACACAAGCATCTGCCAACATCAAAATGTGTTGAAGGCCTTTCAATGGACGAAGACGATGCAATACTTTCAACAACAAACTGCTTCCAATGAGTGTGATGTCAAAACTGTTTACACTGTTCGTTTGAGCAGTTGCCAGCAGATTAGTGTGCATGCACAGTACCTTCTCTCGCTTCTCCAGCTACATCAAGTCACATACTTTCCTTTTTCCTGGTGCGCCCAAGGTGCCTGATTAGTGCATGGCCTGAGCAGTGGCCAGTGTGAGTTCTTAATATAAGATAAGATTACACACAAATGGTTTGTGCTATTTACAATTTTTTCCCAAGACAATTCTTATTCAGGGTGTAACTATGGGATTCTTATAAAGTGTAGAAAGGATTTTATAGAATGAATGTCTTAATGCTGAAACTTACACTTCAACATGGAAAGAGCCATTGCCATACTTGGCAGTGCACTGGCTAATTTTGATCTTGAATACTGAAGGCCATTTTCATTGGGTGATTTTCTGTGGCTCCTGATGTAATATTTTTCTTTATTTCTGGTATTGTATTGATGCAAATCAGAATATATATTGAGGTGCAGTCTTTTAATTATCAATATCACTTTTAGAATATACTAAATGTTAATTATTGTCAGCACAACAGCTCTTGGGAATACACCAAAACATCATTCGGTACATTTAGCACCAGAGATGGTTTTGTAGCCCTTTATTGAAGAATTTCTAGCTTATAGGGATTTTTTTCTGGTTGCTGTTCTGCAGATTTTAGTTCCGTAGTTCAGATGTGAGAAAAATAAGGCATGGTATGCAGTCTTTATGATAACAATATCTTTGCAAAACTTGTAATTCCATTGATTGCCAATATATTCTTAGATAGCTTATGTTCTAAAGAGTGAACATAAAAGACAAGAATAATACAGAGTAGAGAAACACACTAGGCAGATATGTTATTTTGGTTAACAGTTGGTCTAGTGTGCTGAATTTGTACAAATGATGATTATATTTTATGAAATGGAAGTTTGAATGTGCTGTGGTACTTTTCTAGGAACTCAGATTTTTCTAACTAAAATATTTCATAAACTGACAAGCTGATTTAGGAAAACTATTATTTAGGAAATAGAAAAGAAAGAAAGAAAATAGGGCTACAATACTATGACAGTGGATTATTGAAAGGATTACATTTTAAGGGCAAAAAATTCTAGAATACTTTAGATACCAATTTTATTTAGTGATAAATATTTAAATATACAATTTTCAGAAAATCTAAGATGTTTTTAAACAATAATTGAAATACATAAATTGTTACTCACCATATAGAGGAGATATTGAGTGGCAGACAGACACTTTTCAATTCATGTTATTCCATCCTGGATTTTTCATTACAAGATGTTCTTTAGAAAGATGGAAATGATGGCTTTCAAATAATGTATGGCGATCCTAAAATGAAGATGTAATAGCAGGGTTGAATTTTGACAGTGCACATGATTTTTATGAATTATAAATTTTGACTATTTCTTTAAGCAAAATGTTTCTGCATGGGCTATTTACACTGTTATTATCAGCAAACTGTAAATTATACATTAAATAATAAAGTTTCAAAAAATACAGCTATTTTAACAATTCGTAAATTTCACATTTGCCGATATTTTGTATCAAATAGAGAGCATAATAGAAGAAGAAAAGATATTTGTGTTGGCAGTGGCTTTATAGAAAGTTATTCTACCTTGTTACAGTTGATGTCCTGTAATTACTACATATGAATTTTTCAAAAATATAATTGATTGATTCATGTAGCATTCATCATAATATGTAGCTTTCTTCCAAAGGTATCAGCTATATTCAACAAAAAATCTTTCACCCAAACATTTTCTATGGAAATTTTGTCCTTTAATGCATATTGATTTTTCCTCCATATTCCACATAGTTCATTCAAATTCATCCTTGTTAAGTGATAGTGTCCACATATTCATTATTTAGCTTCATTATAATAGTGTTTTCTCTGTCATTACGCAGATCTTCAATCTGTTGTTTCTAGATGCAGGAATTACTTCACTATAAACAATGTAGGAAAAGATAAATGCTACTTACTGTAAAGATCACACACTAAGTGGCAGACAGGCACAGTTAAAAAGAGATTTACGCAAAGGCTTTCAGCCACAGCCTTCTTCAGAAAAAGACAAACTCTTATCATTCGTACCCACAAGCAAGCGGACCTCATGCATAGATGACTGCAAACTCTGACAGCTTGGGTCACATTGTGGGGAATGAAGTGTGCTCACTTATATGAATGAATGATACATATTTCTATTTCAGACATGTCATGTCTGATGAAGGCTGTAACCAAAAGCTTATATGTAAGTGCCATTTAATGGTGCCAGTCTACAACTTAGAATGTTATCTTTACGGTAAGCAGCAATCTGTCGTTTCCTACATTGTTTGTATTCCTACCTGGAGCTTCCACTGCTTGATTTTACTTCACTATATATTATTCCCTTCTTTGTCTTTTATTAATATCACTCAGAATCCAGTAAGTGGAAAAAAAATATTACAAATTAAGTATATCAAATAGAATGAAGAGTGAGAGAAAGGAAAGAAAGGAAAGGAGAAGAAAGAGTGAGGAAACTTGGAGCATCTGTGTAGGAGATTTAAAAAAAAAAAGACACCTTGACAGACATTAATGATGGGGATGAAAAAGGTTGTTTGAATTATGAGGGTTATGCTGATTGCTTTATATATGGTAACCTGAAGAGCTAAAGAAACTGGTACACCTGCCTAATATCGTGTAGATCAGCACGTAAAAGTGCTGCAGCACGACATGGCATGGACTCGACTGATATTTGAAGTAGTGCTGGAGGGAACTGACACCATGAATCCTGCAGGGCTGTCCATAAATCCATAAGCGTATGAGCAGGTGGAGATCTCTTCTGAACAGAAAGTTGCAACGCGTCCCAGATGTCCAGATATGCTCAATAATGTTCATGTCTGGGCAATTTGGTGGCCCGCAAGAGTATCACACTCAGAAGAGTGTTCCTGGAGCCACTCTGTAGCAATTCTGGATGTGTGGGGTGTAGCGTTGTCCTACTGGAATTGCCCAAGTCTGCCAGAATGCACAATGGTCATGAATGGATGCAGGCCATCAGACAGGATGCTTATGTACATGAACCTACCAGAGTCATATCTAGATGTATCAGGCGTCCAATTTCACTCCGACTGCACACATCACACATTGTTACAGAGCCTCTACCAGCTTGAACAGTCCCCTGCTCACATGCAGGGTCCATGGGTTCATGAGGTTGTTTTCATATACATACACATCTATACACTCAATACAATGTGGAATGAGACTTGTCCAACCAGGCAACATATTTCCAGTCATCAACTGTCCAATGTCAACATTGACAGGCCTAGGTGCGGCATAAAGCTGTGTGTCGTGCAATCATCAAGGGTACATGAGTGGGCCTTCGGATCCGAAAGCCTATATCAATGATGTTTCATTGAATGGTTCACATGCTGCTAATTGTTGATAGCTCAGCATTGAAATCTGCAGCAATTTGCAGAAGGGTTTCACTTCTGTCATGTTGGATGATTCTCTTCAGTCGTCATTGGTCCTGTTCTTGCATGACCTTCTTCCAGCTGCAGCGATGTCAGAGATTTGATGTTTTACCAGATTCCTGATATTCATGGTATACTCGTGAAATGGCCGCACTGAAAAATTTCATTTCATTGTTACCTCAGAGATGCTGTGTCCCATTGTTCGTGTGCCAACTATAACACCATATTCAAACTCACTTAAATCTTGATAAGCTGCCATTGTAGCTGCAGTAACTGATCTAACAACTGCGCCAAATACTTGTTGTCTTATATAGGCACTGCTCGACTGCAGTGCCATATTTTGCCTGTTTACATATCTCTGTATTTGAATACACATGCCTGCACCAGTTTCTATGGCACTTCAATTTATCATTTATCATATTTGAACTTAGTTTCATCTTTACTGTCTACTATTTTATATCTTTAAGATTAGAAATCACGATGTTCTTTCCATCTCATTGGCTCAAAAAGAGTAATATTTGTAAATAATATTAAACAGGAAACACTTTACTGATACCCTGCAAAATATTCTTAACTGGTTGTGAACAGGTTTCCAGCTTATGTCTGAAATGCAAATAAAATGATGTGTGACTTACACTGATATTACTTACATAGATACATATAAGAAGCAACAATAAATAGTAGTTCTTTAATTCTGGGGCATCTAACATAGTGGCACTGGTTTCAAAGCAATGTACAGTGTAAGTCTGTAGCACAATCTTCCCTTACTATATCTTCATGGATATGTATGTGTATCAATATGTGTGTCAGTCACATGCCATTTTACATGTGTTTACAACACCCAGTTGCCATGTAATGATAGTATAAGAACCTAAAAGCCTGTATGTGTTTCAGTAAATAATATTTTGTAGAACTTCAGGAAGGTGTTTCTTTTTTGTCATGTTTTCCACAACTGTAAAACAATGGCTCTTGCAAAACACTCAATTGCTACAGCATCCATCATTCCTTCATAAAAATTGATTTATTAACCCTGTGTCTTTGGTCTTGTAAGTAACTTTTCAGTAGCCAAAGAATTAATTAAATGCTATTTCAACCTTTATTCCTGTAATGTGAACAGTGAAACAGATCTCTGTACAGGAAAGAAAGCTAAATAATCATTGGGATATTATAAAATGAACATAAACAGTATGAATTGCAAGAACCCTTTAGTTTTGTGCTAGCATGTTTCGGAAAAGTTACTTAACAACTTCAGACATTGTACCATGTTCGTAGGCAGATATGGTGAATGAATCAGATGTTATGAACTCCGTGATCACCAACTGCAGTTCGTAACACCTCCTCTGTTCAAGTATTATTGGGATATTAGTGTACTTTTTCATTAAAATATGTCCTCTATGCATAGGATACTTCTAAATTTTCCCTTCATGTTTCATTGAATCATGATAGGAGCCTTGGGTAGGAACTCACTTTTGCAAACATTTTGTTTTCATCTTCCATAATTCAAACATGAAAAGTAATACATCACTTTCTTTCATTTTTGGAATATGAAAGAGGTATTGTAATTAGCTGTGACTCTGCTAATTGTTACATTTTTAACCAACTAACTAATATGGCAACATGCTCTATGCTAACTGCTGTTGTAGCAATGAAGCATGATGTAGACTACCATTAGAGGAAGGTACATATTGTTCAATGATACATGTTAATACTGTATGTTTCATTTGTGCTTTAGCATTGCGCATAATAGTAAATTTTCTCGAATTTTGTATTAATTACCAGGTTGAGAAAATTCCTGTTTTTTATTTTCTCAGTGGTTGTAGGAGAATGAAATTCATAATTTTACTAATTTCTCTTCCATAGCACAGTTTGCAGTTTCACATTCCTAAGCACAGATTGCAGTTCCACATTCCTATTTAAAATTATACCCTCTCAGTTTCCACTACAAATCACAAATAGTGTAACATGAATCTATTAACAACAACAATAGTTAAAGTATGTGTTTTCTTAAGGTAAAGGACATAAAAATACCATGTGACAAGAATTCATTGCATTATAGTCTTAATGTAACCCAAGAAATTATTTTGTGTCTTTGTTAAGCATTTTGGTGTAGATTATCCCTTTAGATTCATACAAATTTGACTTTTTTATAGTGGAGAATTGTTGCATTTTCTTGGTTTTTGAGTATACAGTATTTTATTTTAAGAAATATAGTGATCTAAATGTTTATATTCTTGACAGGGAATGGTTATGGGAGAAGTGAAGCATCAGTTGCCTTATTTCTTCAGCGTAAAAGAGATGCTAAACGGATCTACTGTTCTGTTCTTGGTTCTGGGGTTACCTGCATGGGAGACAGACAATGTTTCTTTCCAGCCACGCAACTACAGTTCACACATCTTCTGAGAGAATTTTATGACAAGTTTCCTGTTAATCCTTCAGAAATTTCCTATTTAGAGGCTGATGGTTCTGCGGCATTGGTAAGTAATAACCACTGGATTTTATTTACAAGTTTCACTACTGCCCACAAGACAGTTTCACTTGTTGTCAGTGGGAATGGATTCCATACTGTACACGTCTTTTTTATGTGATAAAGCAGATGGGAAACATAAATATGTCACAATATGTTACTTATCTAGTTTAGTCAAATTTATTTCAGAGTAATAATTCAATTCCGAAGGACTGATTTATGTTTCAGAAAATAATAACTCCATCAGTTTACTGTATATACCTACTAACTGGGTGTTGATGACTCAAATTAGTATTGTTTTTGATGTGCCTCTCATATTATCTAAACCTATCATTTAGACACTGCTATTTACAATTTTATAGTTACAGAACCTTAATTTCTTGTAACTGTATGCCTGGACTTGCATGATAGTATGTTACATTGAGAAAAAAAATAGAAAATTGTAATTCAATAAAGTCTCAGTTTTGGTTTTCAGTTTAAGAAAATATTGCTGTATTTATGGAATTACTGGTTCAGTGTCACTTGTGAGTGTGAACATTTATTAATTATATAAATCTAGTTGACAAACTGTTACATATTTTCTTGACTTTCTAATGGCTGTGAAATAAACTAACTACCATCTGCAGCTGTAAACATTTTGGTTTTGATTAAATCTTGACTCTTTAGATCAAATAAACTAAACTCTGTCCAAACAGGCTTTGAAGGGCCCAACATTACCAACTGACCACAATGTCATCCTTAGTGAACTGGCATCACTGGATACAGATATGGAGGGGCTTGTGGTTGGCACACTGCTCTCGTTGTTGGTTTTCATGACCAGAACCACTGCTTCTCAATCAAGTAGTTCCTCAATTGACCTCACAAGGCCTGAGTGCACCCTGCTTGCCAGCAGCACTCGTCAGACCCAGACAGTCACCCATCCAAGTGCTAACTAAGCCCAACAGCACTTAACTTTGTTAATCTGTTGGGAAATGGTATCACCACTGTGGCAAGGCTGTTGGCAATCAAATAAAATACTTTCACAGAGTGTGAATTTTCAGCAGACCCAGTCAGTCACCCATCCAAGCGCTAACCGAGACTGACAGCACTAAACTTTGGTGATCTGATGGGAACTGGTGTTACTACTGCAGCAAAGCTATTGGTACTCAAATAAAATGGTTTCTTACATTGTGAACTTTATCTTTCATAAATAACTTGTGGATATCCAGCTTCCAACTGTGGCTAATATTGTGTTGCCTGTGAGAATGACATAGTTCAACAGCTGGATGACATAGTGCAAGAGATAGATACAGATTTTTCCAACTATCATCATCAAACATTAATTATAAATTAATAAAACAAACAATGAATAGAACACAAAATTTAAAGAGAAATTTCTTGAAGAATGCTAAGAAGAATTTTATCAAGTAGGCAGTCTAGATGGAAAATTAAACTCTTCCCTAAATCTATTCCTTCAGTTTGAGTCCTCTTTTTCTCTTAAACCAAACTAAGTTAAATGAAACAGAATCAAGAACAAGAGATGGAGTACTTGTGAGATTAACTTATTTTGTTCAAGGAATAGAGAGCTTTACTTAATTCAGGTAGTAAGCTCTAGCCAAGAGTAGGAATTCCACAACCACCAATACTGTAAAATCCTCTAGTGGTGAAACACATGTACTGTACATGTTAAATAAAACTCTATAAGAATAACACAGATTCTACATTCAAAAACTTAAAAGCTCCACGTTTGACATATATTATCACCCTTGCTCCGAACATCTCGACACATTAGTTTGCCCAGACTATGACTATCTCTGGTAGGTCCTGAAATGTGATCAGTTCTCCCTAGCATCCTCCTCACACAGTGCACTATAGCCTTCCATTGCCCTCTTAACCACTGTAATCTACCAATTCACATATAATCATCACAAAAAATTTTAATTTGAAATGACCACCACTTAAGTGGATGAGTGCATGAATGTACATGGAAGAACAGCCCATCTTGGGGACAGCCAGTAACCAGTTACTGAACATGTTCTGCAGAATGTCTCAAGCAGCATGGCTTTCTGCAGCATTACTCAGAATATATGGATTTTCCCAAGTGATACTAATTTCCTTGTACCCCAGTGATGGGGACTAGCTCCACAACATACCTTCATATCTCACAGCCCACTGTTCTTTTACACTTAGCATCCATTAACATACAATCCCACACTCAATTTTTATTATATTTATTTACTTAATTATTTTTTATTGCTGTTTTAATCTTCATCCCCCCCCCCTCCCCTCTCCTTGTTTTCCTCATCTCCTCATCCACTTTCCTCCTAGGTTTTGATTTCACAATTCATTCCTCTTCCTGTATCCATTTTCTTCACATCACCTTCCACATCTAGTGTTGCTATTTCCCTGGTTGGTTAATTTTACCATCCTTTACCAGCTCTTCTTCAAACTGGTTCTCACCCAACAAAATAGTCTTCACTTCCACATAACTGTAATTCCTCAGTCAGTCACAGAGAAGTATATAATACTGCTGTGTGTTGTGTGCTGTGTGATCCTCTGCCTTATGGCACCATTTGAATGTTGTATGAAGGGGCATGTGGACAGTATACCACTCTCCAAGCTGTTATCACTTTTGCATACCTTGGGTCTGCCGCTTATTATTCAAGAATGTCCTCGCTTAGTGTCATAAGGGTGAGTGCATCCTGTTACATTCCACCCATCAAGGAAAAATTACTGGGAGTACCAGGAATTGAACCTGGATCCTCTGCTTAGCAATCAGATACAATGAGTGCTTAGCTACAGACATGGATCTTTGCTTCCATATGTCTCAGTAATTCCTACAACAGATAACACCATGCCAAAATCAACGTGTTTTTTGCATTTACAATAATAAAAGAAAGAAAACTGAAGACAGTTTTATGGAAAGAGGAGAGGAAGTGAGTGAAGTGGGCAAGCAGACCACACAGTATAATCAAACTAATGTAATTTTATTTATTTTTATAGTATGTGAAGTGCAGAACTCACATATCAATTGCCCAAAGCTCTCAAGCATTTTTGAGAAGATATATGTTGAAGTTCTCTGAGTTAGTCATTAAAATTAAAATGAGTTTTGGATGGGCTGCACAGCTCTGTGATACAATGCTCACTTGCAAAAGAGGGCCCATGGTTTCCATTTCTGGCTGATGCAATTTTTTAAAAAAAGTGCACATTCTATGAACGTTTCTGTGAAGTGTCAAATTAAAAAGCATCTGTCGCACTCGAGATTGGTAATTACTGGCCCAAGTTCTTACCCACCTCTAGCCTTGCTAACTACAATAATCATAATATTAAAGCAATTAGCAATTTTTCCAAACTAGTGACTTTGCATCCATTTGCATAATAAATGCATACTAGTATGAGCAAGTGCAGGTAGAATAAACATAGTTTGTTATTTCTGCATATCTTTGTGGTCATTGTAATTGTTGTTTGGCTGCTCATTTAGATGGTAGATTCTTTACCCTGTGAGACATAGCTGGATGGTTGCTTGAAGGTATGTACATTGAAATAATAGTATGTACAGATTATTTTCATTACATCATGTGTTTCAACACCAGGAAACACACATGGAGCTTTACAACATTTTCAATTTACAGACTACATGTTATAACTCCATAAAGCAACCATGACAGACAGATGTACTCCATCACTGCCTGACAGACCAACTCCAACTATGTTGATTATTATGGAAATATACAAAGATGTATATGAGGTCTCTTCAAAAAATTCTGGAATGTTCATAATTTTGCACCAATGATGTGTTGGGACAAAGTGTGGTCAGCATCCCTGCACACACCTGTGTTTTATGTGTAATTGTCAAAAGTTTCATTGTTGTATGTCCGTTAGTTATTATTCAGTACTGTATTGAGTAGAACGTTGTATCACAGAGTTTGTAGATTTTGAGATTGCAGAGTAAGAGGAGCAACATGCATGCATTACATTGTGTGAGTAACTCAAGAAAACCTTTACAGAGACACACCAAATCAAATGATGCAGGAAGCCTACAGTGATGAGTGACTAAGCCATACTCAGTGTTACGAATGGTTCACATGGTTTAAAATGATCAGACGGAGGTTAAAGATGATCCTCATTCAGGACACCCTGTGGCGTCTCACGGTGAGGGCCATGTCAGGAATATCAATGAAATTGAGTGTGTCAGTTGGAAGCTGACTGTCTGAGAGATTGCAGAAGAATGTAACATTTCAGTTGGATCGTGTCATGAAATCCTGACACAGCATCTTGGAACGCACACTGTTGTCACCAAGTTCATCCCACAGTTCATGAGCCAAGACGAGAAAGACCTTCACTTTTCAACATATGAAGTGTTTCTGGATTGCGCGAATGAGAACAAGATGTTCCATAAGAGAGTTATAACTCGTGATGAGACGCTGGTTGAAACCAAGGTTCAGTCTTCACAGTGGACTGGAAAAGCTCCTCCAGACCTGCCCCCTGCAGACTGTTTTCCTTTTTTTCCGGAAGTTGAAAACCCCATTGACAGTATAAAGATTTGCAGTGAGAGATAAGATAAAAGAAAATTCAGCAAAAGAAAAGTCACAGGCAGTGCTTCATACAATCCACCAAGATGCATCCCAAGACTCCTTTCAAAAGCAGAAACAGCTTTGGGGTCAGTGTATCAATTGTAGAGGAGATTATTTGGAGAAGACCATTCACAAGAAGTAAAAGGTAAAAAATATTTTGTGGAAAGAATTTTGGAATATTTTGAGCAGACCTTGTACATGAGGGCTGTTCAAAAAGTACCCCACTTCTATGTACAACATCAGTCTTTATTCACATACAATTATCTGACACTAGTTATCTTCAAAGCATTACCCCATTAGTAGTCTGCACACAACTACCAACACTGCTGCCAACACTAGAAGAATCACTGGAAAGCCTCTTTTGGTGTGGCATGCAGATGCTCTGTTGAATTCTGTATAATGTCATTCTGAAATCTAGTGTCCTTCAGAGTCTGTTTCTGTTTAGGCAAAAGCCAGAAGCCACGCAGTGCTAGATCAGGGGAACAGGGAGGTTGACAAAATACAGCCATGTTGTGTTCAGGCAAAAAACTCTGAATTAATTGAGAGCAATGAGCAGGTGTGTTATCATGGTGGAGGTGACACCTGCTCGCTGCCTATGAGTATGGCCATGTGCATCTCACTGCTTCATGAAGTCACTGCAGAATCTCTTGGTAGTACTCCTTCTTGACATTGGTACCTTTTGGGGCATACTCATACTGGACCATGTCATTTTAGTAAAAAAAGTTAGTTCTGGAAAAGGAGGAGGCCAGCCAATCATCTTATCATCAAAAACACTTCATACTGCTTTCATAGAAGCATTGGCGATGTGTAGTCATGCATTGTCCTGCATGAAATAACCATATATCGTTTTGTTAGGTGTTAGTTCTTGTAAAAAAGGAGGCAGTATATTGTTCACATACTTCTCAGAATGCATTGTTTCGTGGAAAAAGATTGGTGCTATTGTTTAGTGGAAAAAATGGGGCAATAATTCGTCTTGCAGTAATTGCACACCAAACTCCTGTTTTCACATGATGCAGAGGTTGTTGATATTTTTCATAAGGATTTTTGGAAATCCAATGTCGGTTGCTCTGAGAATTTATGTACTCTAACTAATGGAGCCATGCTTCATCAGAAAAAAAAGTATCTCAGAATTAACTTCCCCATTGTGCACAGACTGTAACAGCCAGTTGCAACAATGATGTCAAGCAACAGAATCTGAGTTCCTCAGTTAATGTACTACCATTATTTTGTATGGTTTCAGTTTCAGTTTGTGCACAATTCTATGAGCACATGTTGAAGTCCCAAATGGTGCAGAGATACTCCCAGACTTCTTTCCAAGGCCTCCCCTATCTTGTCTGATTTATTTTTGGTTAAAACACTAGGTCCTCTAGGTCTTCAATTATGTAACAAAGATCCAGTCTCTTGAAATTTCTTCACTAATCTGCATATCACTGAATCATTGGGAACATGAACACTATGAAATTTTCGTATGAATTCAAGCTGACATTTCACATACAATTCAGTTTATGCATATTTCAACACAAGATTTGATCCTTAGTGTATACCATACCAAATAGAATCTCGACAGGAAACTCAAAACAAAACAACCAAATGCTCAGGCACACAGTACAGAAGACATGCGCATGTTATTTCTGTGACATATAGTCAGGGAAAGCCACGGATTCAGTGCAGTTGTGATAGTGATATCTAGTAGGGACGTCTAGCAACAATATTTGAAGCAATTAAACGTGAAAAAAAAAAAAAAAAAAAAAAACCACTTAAAAGAAAATACTGTACACTGTGTCCCACAGTGTAGGGGGCATATCTAGATGTATCAGGGGTCCCATATCACACCAACTGCACATGCCCCACACCATTACAACAGAGTCTCCACCAGCTTGAACACTCCCCTGCTGACAAACAGGGCCAAGGATTGTTTCCATACCCGTACATGTCCATCCTCTCGATACAATTTGAAATGACACTCGTCTGCCCAGGCAACATGTTTCCAGCCATCAACAGTCTAATGTCAGTGTTGACAGGTCCAGGTGAGGTATAAGGCTTAGTGTCATGCAGTCATCAGGGGTACATGAGCTGGCCTTTGGCTCCAAAAGCCCATACTGATGATGTTTTGTTGAATGTTTCACACACTGACACTTGTTGATGGCCCAGAATTGAAATCTGCATCTGCAGGGTTGCACTGCTGTAGCACTGAACAATCCTCTTCAGTCCGTTGGTCCTGTTCTTGCAGGATCTTTTTCCAGCTGCAGAAATGTTGGAGATTTGATGTTTTACCAGATTCCTGACATTCATGGTACACTCATGAAATAGTCATATGGGAAAATCTTCACTTCATCCCTACCTCAGAGATTTTGTGTTCCATTGCTTGCGTGCTGAATATAACACCACATTCAAACTAACTTAAATCTCAATAATCAGCCTTTGTAGCAGCAGTAACTGATCTCACAACTGTGCTAGACACTTGTTATCTTATGTAAGCATTTCTGACCACAGTGCCATGTTCTGCCCATTTACATATCTCTGTATTTGAATACGCATGCCTACACCAGTTTCTTTGGCACTTCAGTATATATTTTTTAGAGTGGTGGCAACAGAGAAAGAAGCTTATAATTTTCTTTGTCTTCCGCATTATCTATAAACATGGATAGTCTATGACGGAACAACAACAATATTATGTAAAGGATAGACTGATACTTGCCATGTAGAGGAGACTTTGAGCAAGCCACAAATAAAAGACTGCTACACTTTTAAGCATTTGACCAAAGGCCTTATTTGAAAGCATATAACACACACATGTTCACATAAGCTTGCCTCAGACAAACATGACCATTGTCTCTGACTTCTATGTGAGTTGTGCTTGTGTAAATGTGTATGTGTATTTTCTACATCGGAAGAAGGCCTTTTGGCTGAAAGCTGAAATGTACAGCAGTCTTTTTATTGTGCCTACCTGTGATTCATCATGTCCTCTGCATGGTGGGTAGCTGTCTATCTTTCCATGATATTGTTGTTACTTATTTTTAAGAGAGGTATAACTTTTGCTCACTTTAGATCTTTTGGAAAGTTACCTAAGTTGAAGTTAATGTATAGTTGCCAAATTTTAAATTTTTAAATATTTGTGGTGTTTTCATGAATTCAAGCTCTATGATAGGTAACATTATCATAGTTCTTACTTTTTCCCCCCACAGAAACTACATCTGTTTCCTTGCAATGTATTCATTCGCATAATTTTCAATTTTGTGTATCATTTATTGACCACTTCATGCCATTTAGCTGTAAATTAATGTTCAAATAATCTAAGAGGGCTCATATTCTATCCTGAACCATTAATAAAGATTAAGAATGGCACAGGGCCTATAACACTTCCTTGGGGAACCTGAGATATCACTTTGGTTTCACTAGAAGATTTTCTGTCTATGATCTGTGACCTTTCTGGCAGGAAATCATGATTCCATTTGCTTAACTGAGATGATAATTCATAATCATGCAGTTTGATAGAATCTATGTGGCAAATTAACATGTATTAGTCTGATACACTGGCCAGTCTGTGTGTCATTTCTACTTAGTTTTATAAACTTGTCTTGGAAATCAACATTGTTTCTTGTCTGCACCTCAGAAATGCAAAATGCAAACTATTAAAATGGCAATGCACACAGACAAAATTGACAAGATTTACACTCAAACAATGCTGATGAATTACTCCCTTATAATTTCTGTCAGTTCTGATCATAATAAAAGCACCCACTTGAAATGCACCAGGCATTTCAATATTTAATGTTTTGCAATGCATCATGTGGGAGGTGTGACTCAGGGCTACAAAATAAAATAATTTCTCCTCTAAATAGTAGTGCCTGCAATGCAGTTTGCATTATCAGGACACTTTTTTTGGCACACTAATCACAAATAAATGTAAATGGCACACCATTGTTAGATTGTAACCATTTGTTACACCACTCAGACTGTGGTGTAACACATACATAACTGACATGACAGAACTAAACCAGAAGTGCGCTAACACTGATCCAACTCTTTTCTGCCATGGTTTTAGTCATGTGCCTTATGCTAACTAACAAGAATGAAAATTATGTACATACATCGTTGATTACCTGCTTCTTATGATTTAAAATTAAAGTTTCACAAATCTGAAGAGTTTAGTGATGAATTAAGCTTACTTCTGATTTGAATTTACATGTAGAGTAACATTTTTATAAGCATTATCTCCCACAAATACTCAGATCCAATCGAGCAAACAGTTCATTACATGAAAACATTAATTAATTTTAAAGTCTGCTGATTTAGAAGTTACTAGCGTGTTTTTACAATATTATGTTAAATATAAGTATTGGTTCTCTGCCTGAACTTGCCACAGTGGTAACACCAATTCCTGTCAGGTCACCAAAGTTAAGCACTGTTGGGCGTGGATAGCATTTTGATAGGTGACTGTCGGGATCTGCCAAGTGCTGTTGGCAAGTTGGGTCCACTCAGCCCTTGTGAGGCCAATTGAGGAGCTACTTGACAGAAGAGGAGTGGTTCCATTCATGAAAACTGGCAATGGCCGAGAGAGCACTGTGCTGACATGTCCCTCCATACCTGCGTCCAGGGGACACCTACCGGCTAAAGATGACCTGGTAGTCAGTCAACACCCTCGGGATTTGCAAGGACTGTTCAGATGGGGTTTCTGCCGAAAAATCAAGAAATCAAAATGTTTGTGTCTGTTTACATTCAGATTATGGTGGCAACCAGTAACAAATAATGTATATTGAACTTGAAATGGAAATCAGCAATCTTTCCCACAGAGGGTTTATTTTGTACAGATACATTGATATATAAAATGGATAACTGACCACAATGAATTTACATGATGACTAATGTTCCTACCGTAATGTACTGTTGACATGGTATCAATAAATCACGAATACATTGTTCCATTCTGCTATTTTACACACTCTCATAATTAAAATAACACAACTGCCAAATCATGGCATAAAGTTTCTGGTATTACCAGACCTAGTCACAATAGGTAAAACTCTTAAGGAAAAGAGAGAGTGCACTAGAAAAATGATAAAAAAGTTGTGTTTTAGCCTGCTCTGCATTTAGAAGTGTCTCTCATTAGTCAGATATTTATACAGGGGATAATATTTTGGGACAATATTCATAAGTTTAGTAAGAGCTTTATAATTCATCACTATTAATTGTCAGTTTCACTGAACTGTAAAATAAATACTTGTATAAAACTGACGACACAAGATACGAAAAAAATTTTCATGTATGGTACATTTTACATATCTTTCCAGTGTAAAAAAGTGGAATTTTTTATCATCATGAAGTTTTTAAAATAAGATTTTGAAATGAAAGTATTGGCTGTTTCTTTAATTATTTGAGATACTAATTTGCAGCTGTTTGAATATAACTAGAATTCAGATAATGCTCTTAACAATAGTGAAAACTGTATCTTTAATGACAAATTTGTGCCCATTGACTTGCTAGTCGAAAGGTTGTGTGTTTCCTGTGGAACATTCAGACTGATGAATCCTATGCACCACTGAAGGCAGCCAATATGGAATGGTGAGCAATAGGGAAAGAAATCAAGTGTTGTCTGCTGTGTGCCATCTGTAGCATCAAATTCAGGCTGGACTTTCTCTGGGTCAACAGCACTAATCTGACAGTGACCAATTCTCTCCTGCTATCCTTGTTTCTGGGGCTTTGTTCAGAAAATGCTAAGGAATTGCATTCTTGGTTCAAAACAGAATGCTCAAATCATGAGAGGCAAAAGTTAGTAGAAAGTCATACATCTGCAAAAAGACTAATATGCGAAGCGTACAAAAACTTCCAGTGTCATGCTTTTGTAAAAGATCTTGCTGAGAACTCAAGAAAATTCTGGTGCTATGTAAAATTGTTGTGCAGGTTGAAGGCTTCTGCCCAGTCACTCACTAACCAGTCTGGTGTGGTAACAGAAGATAGCAAAAGGAAAGCTGAAGTATTAAATTTTGTGCTTAAGAAATAATTCCTATAGTAGACTCATACAAACATACCATTATTTCACTGTCACATAGGTTCCCACGTGGAGAACATAGTAACAGGCATTCCTGGCACTGAATAACAACTGAAAGTGTTGAAAACAAGTAAGTTGCCAGATCTGGATGGAATCCAAGTTCGATTTAACAGACAGTACCTTACATCAATGGCCTCTTACTTAGTTTTCCTCTATTTTGCATCTCTCACCCAGTGCAAAATCCCATACCCGTGGAAAAAAGTTCATGAAGGGACAGATCCACAAAATTACAGACCAGTAATCTTAACATTGGTTTGCTGCAGAATTCTAGTACACATTCTGAGTTCAAATATAATAAATTTCCTTGAGACAGAAAACCTTCTGCTCACAGATCATCATGGATTTAGAAAGCATTGCTTATGCAAAACTCAGCTTGCCCTTTCCTCACATCTACATCTACATGACTACTCTGCAATTCACATTTAAGTGCTTGGCAGAGGGTTCATCGAACGACAATAATACTATTTCTTTACTATCCACTCCCTAACAGCGCGCGGGAAAAACGAACACCTAAACCTTTCTACTCGAGCTCTGATTTCTCTTATTTTATTTTGATGATCATTCCTACCTATGTATGTTGGGTTCAACAAAATATTTTCGCATTCGGAAGAGAAAGTTAGTGACTGAAATTTCGCGAAAAGATCTTGCCGCGATGAAAAACGTCTTTGCTGTAATGACTTCCATCCCAACTCGTGTATCATATCTACCACACTCTCTCCCCTATAACGCGATAATACAAAACGAGCTGCCCTTTTTTGCACCCTTTCGATGTCCTCCGTCAATCCCACCTGGTAAGGATCCCACACCGCGCAGCAATATTCTAACAGAGGACGAACGAGTGTAGTGTAAGTTGTCTCTTTAGTGGACTTGTTGCATCTGCTAAGTGTCCTTCCAATGAAACGCAACCTTTGGCTCGCCTTCCTGACAATATTATCTATGTGGTCCTTCCAACTGAAGTTGTTCGTAATTTTAACACCCAGGTACTTAGTTGAATTGACAGCCTTGAGAATTGTACTATTTATCGAGTAATCGAATTCCAACGGAGTTCTTTTGGAACTCATGTGGATCATCTCACACTTTTCGTTATTTAGCGTCAACTGCCACCTGACACACCATACAGCAATCTTTTCTAAATCGCTTTGCAGCTGATACTGGTCTTCGGATGACCTTACTAGACGGTAAATTACAGCATCATCTGTGAACAGTCTAAGAGAACTGCTCAGATTGTCACCCAGGTCATTTATATAGATCAGGAACAGTAGAGGTCCCAGGACGCTTCCCTGGGGAACACCTGATATCACTTCAGTTTTACTCGATGATTTGCCGTCTATTACTACGAACTGCGACCTTCCTGACAGGAAATCACGAATCCAGTCGCACAACTGAGACGATACCCCAACTTGATTAGAAGTCGCTTGTGAGGAACGGTGTCAAAAGCTTTCCGGAAATCTAGAAATACGGAATCAACTTGAGATCCCCTGTCGATAGCGGCCATTACTTCGTGCGAATAAAGAGCTAGCTGTGGATGAAGGCCAGCAGCCAGATTCCATACTTTAGATTTCTGGAAAATGTTTGACTTGGTGCCCCATTGCAGACAGTTAACAAGGGTTTGAGATTATGGATTAGGCTCCAAGATATGTGAGTGATTCAATCACTTTGTAAGTAATAAAACCACGTATATTGTTTTCAAAAGTGAGAGTTCATGGTAGACAAGGATATTGTCTGGTGTGTCCCAGAGAAGTGTAACAGGATCAATCTTATTCTCTGTGTATACAAATGATATGATGGATAAAATGAGCAGCAGTCTGTGGTTGTTTTCTGATGATGCTGTGGTGTACAGCAGGGGTGCCACACATCAGTTGCTATCTACTGGTAGAATGCTTATTTGGTAGATCACATGAATACTGAGAGTGCAAAAGAAAAATCGTTGAAAAAAATGATGTGTTTTTCATAGTGTTGAATATGTGTGCTGGTTAAACTCAATATAAAATTTGAAATTTTCCCGGCAAATCAACTGTACAAAAAGATTTTGGGCTTGGAGCCAGTTGTCATAAACTTCATTACATGATATTTTGTCTGGACAACTGCCAACCATCTTCAGGTGAGCCAAACAAGGACTGACGAAGACATTCTTCGCTCCGTCTTATATAGTGCGCTGATAGTGCTGCTGCGCATGCATTGCAGTTGTGGAGATAGAAGGGCCACACTACCCAGCGACAGTGCCCTCGCTGGTGGAACTGCAATACTCAGCTGCCGTCTGTATTGTCACTGGCTGCAGCTATTGAAGTTTTCTTGTGTCTTAGTCTCGAGCAAATTAAGGGGAGGTGATGGGATTCCATGTGTTATTCAATTGGTAACCTTTGTCATGGTTCATTAGATTTCCCACATTGCATATTTCAGTGGATTCTTTGATAATGGAGTCCCAAAAAGTTGTTACTGTGGCCAAAATCAAAGTTTTGTCATACTTCATTGAATGTCCGTTAGAAATACAATGTTCCGCAACTGCAGACTTATACTGGGTTGCAGTAGGCGAATGCAACATTGATGTTCTGTACAATGCTCTTCCACACAGTATTTTTACCAAATACCATGTCAATGTGGTATTTTTACAAAATACTGTGTCAATGTGGTATGGCCTATATAGGACAGACAACATGTAAGTGGAAGAGTGTTGTACAGAACATCAACGTTGCACTTGCATACTGCAACCCAGTAAGTCTGCAGTTGTGGAATATTGTATTTCTAATGGACATTCAATGGAGTATGAGAAAACTTTGATTTTGGCTACAGCAACAACTTTTTGGGACTCCATTATCAAAGAATCCGTTGAAATACGCATTGCAGGAAATCTAATAAACTGTGACAGTGGTTACCAACTGAATAATACTTGGAATCCTGTCATCTCCAAAATTTTCTCAAGACAAACATGCCAGAAAACTTTGAAAGCTGCAGCCAGCAACAATACTGACGGCAGCCGAGTATTGTAGTTCCACCAGCGAGTGCGCTGTCGCTGGGCGATGTGGCCCTTCTGTCTCCGCGACTGCAACGCATGTACGGCAGTACTATCTGCGTACTATATAAGACAGAGTAGAGAACATCTTTGTCAGTCCTCATTCGGCTCACCTGAAGATTCCTGGCAGTTGTTCAGCCAAAATACTGTGCAGTGAAGTTTACGATGACCAGCTGCAAGCCCGAAATCTTTTTGAACCGTTAAACTCAAGTTTGTGTTGATTGCTAACAGGTTCAGAGAAGTGATACTGAGATCTACCTTGAACTTCTAAACACATTTGTCACATTATTTCGATCAACTGCCACCTGCACACTACTTGTTGATGCATTATTTCATTTATCTTCACACATTAATAGTTTGATATGTGTCAGGAAAATTCTGTGAGTTTGATGTCGTTATGATGCACTACCAACTTCTCTGGTGTAATGTGCATAGAATGGATGCAGGCAGAATGCTGTAGATAGTTTGTGTGAGCCGTCAGCATTGAGTACACATACATGTTGGCAGACTTTGCAAGAACATCATCACAGTTCACCATGCCAAAGTTGAATGTTATCTCAAAATTTGTGTTTGGCCATCAGGGCCATTTTATAATTAAGATCTTCAAATGAGATCTTCCATCAAGAAAATGATATGTAGTGCAATGACTTCATGCATCAGTATCTTAATTAGTAACGTATTGAAGAAAGGTAAAATTTATCATTTTCATTCTGAATGGGAGCATAAATTTTTCGTAACAGAAAGGATTGGCACATGCATTTTTTTTACTACTAATGGCTATTATTACACTTATGAAAAAGACAAACGTTGAGAGATATTTTCATGCCAAGTTTCCTCTATACTTTGAAATGAAAAAAGAAAAAAATGAATAAAATTAAAAATAAGTTAAGCTTTTAGCAACATTTGTTCACAAAACCAGTAGAGAAAATTGTTGCTGCTACACTTCCTTCTGACTGTGTTTTGAATGTATTTTTTGAAGAGGAGGAATCCCTTTGCAGGTGGTGAATTCATAAATGAAGCATTTTGAGACATAACTGATGAGTTGTTTCAGAATTTCGTAAACAGGCCTGAAATAGTAGCTGCCATTGAATCTTTTCAACTTTCATTGAGAATGATCACAAGAAGAGTTGAAACAATGTCTAATGATGTTTTTTCTCATTTGGAAACAGGCTTGGATGAGTGTCATTATTTTTCAATGCAATTAGGTGAGCCCAGTGATGTAACTGACTCTGTACTGCTGCCAGTTTTTGTAAGGATGGTTTTTTAAAAAAGCAGTATGGTCAAAGAATAACTTCAGAAAGTAATGTCTTTGATAGCGCATACAAGAGGGGAAGATATACTTTTTGCTGTAATGCAACTTGTTGTTGTTGTTGTTGTGGTCTTCAGTCCTGAGACTGGTTTGATGCAGCTCTCCATGCTACTCTATCCTGTGCAAGCTTCTTCATCTCCCAGTACCTACTGCAACCTACATCCTTCTGAATTTGCTTAGTGTACTCATCTCTCGGTCTCCCTCTACGATTTTTACCCTCCACGCTGCCCTCCAATGCTAAATTTGTGATCCCTTGATGCCTCAAAACATGTCCTACCAACCGATCCCTTCTTCTAGTCAAGTTGTGCCACAAACTTCTCTTCTCCCCAATCCTATTCAATACCTCCTCATTAGTTACGTGATCTATCCACCTTATCTTCAGTATTCTTCTGTAGCACCACATTTCGAAAGCTTCTATTCTCTTCTTGTCCAAACTAGTTATCGTCCATGTTTCACTTCCATACATGGCTACACTCCAAACAAATATTTTCAGAAATGACTTCCTGACACTTAAATCTATATTCGATGTTAACAAATTTCTCTTCTTCAGAAACGCTTTCCTCGCCATTGCCAGTCTACATTTTATATCCTCTCTACTTCGACCATCATCAGTTATTTTACTTCCTAAATAGCAAAACTCCTTTACTACTTTAAGTGTCTCATTTCCTAATCTAATTCCCTCAGCATCACCCGATTTAATTTGACTACATTCCATTATCCTCGTTTTGCTTTTGTTAATGTTCATCTTATATCCTCCTTTCAAGACACTGTCCATTCCGTTCAACTGCTCTTCCAATTCCTTTGCTGTCTCTGAGAGAATTACGATGTCATCGGTGAACCTCAAAGTTTTTATTTCTTCTCCTTGGATTTTAATACCTACTCGAATTTTTCTTTTGTTTCCTTGACTGCTTGCTCAATATACAGATTGAATAACATCGGGGACAGACTACAACGCTGTCTCACTCCCTTCCCAATCACTGCTTCCCTTTCATGTCCCTTGACTCTTATAAATGCCATCTGGTTTCTGTACAAATTGTAAATAGCCTTTCACTCCCTGTGTTTTACCCCTGCCACCTTCAGAATTTGAAAGAGAGAGAGAGAGAGAGAGAGAGAGAGAGAGAGAGAGTATTCCAGTCTATCCTATCTAAATAACACTTGTCCACAAGCTTGTAATGTTACCAGAGATGGAGCTCCACCTTAAGAGGTTCTAAAAATGGTTTTCTTACTCAGTGTCAAGGAGATGAAAGTTTTCCATAGTTTTTAGTGTATCACAGTATTTTACACCAGCAGTCTGAGTGTGAAAATTTTTTAAATTTGAAGGAAACTATGAAAACTGTTGTGAAGATAGTCAACAAAATTGGGTCTCACTTACTTCAAAAAAGACTTTTCAAATAGTCAGAAACACTCGGAAGTTAAACAAAAGCTAAAAAAAAAGTGATGGGCTTAACTATATGACTCACTTAACCAGAGGTTTCGTGGGAAGGCAGTGTGCAGTGATTTATCTTGAGTAATGTAGTGGATGAGGAAACAAATCCCTGAAGCATGTTTACAGTTATTGACACTGAGTCTGGCTCTTGGAAAATGTACACAGAAAGATTTATATGAAGTTAATGCATAAATAGATGAAAAACTGCTAAAATTTTAAATGAGAATTATTTTCTAGGATATAGATCTTCCAGCTTACTATGTTTTCAAGAGCTGTACAGTTTCATGAAGCAAGTTAGCATGTATGTACATTGCCAGAAAACAATTAGTACACCCTTTTAGAGGTTTCCAATTCACTCAAGATTTATTGTTGTAAATAGTGCATGTGAAGTACATGAAATGGTTACATTTGCACATCAGTAGCACAGGCGGATCTGAGGTATCAGGTATTGACCCATGCTGGAAGACCCATATTAGTATGTGGTGTAGCCTCCACGGGTAACAATGCACATACTGTCTCTGGCACCCAGTTAATGGTGAACACTGTCCTGGGATACATTATTCCATGTCTACTAGACCTGTTCACGTAGTCCTGTAAGAGTTGTTGGTTGACGAGTCACACAAGTCACTTCTCATTCCATCATGTTCTACACGTGATCTATTGGAGACAAGACTGGAAATCATGATGGACAGGGAAGTTGCTGCACATTTTGTAGAACACATTGATTTTTACAGGCAGTGTGTGGGTGAACATTATCCTGTTGGAACAACACATCACCATCATGTTGCAAGTATGACAGAAGAGTGGGTCTAGCAATATTCTACATTTAATGAGTGCTGGTTAGCATGCCCTCCAGAAACATCAAAGGTGAACAAGAGTTGTAGCTTATTGCACCCCAGACCATAACTGTATCGTTGATGAATGCCCCCTATGGGACAGCACTTGCCAGGTCTACTGCATGGTTATAATTAAACTTTCCCTATTTAACATGTTATAACAGAGAAACTAATTAGCATGCGAGTACCAAACTTGGTAGCATTAATGTCCAGAGTATGGGGTGCATGATTTCCATGTGTCACATCACCTCTATGGCCAGTAGATACCATGATGAGTCATCGTGATTCTTAGTCTCACACACCTGACCAGTCACAGTGCATTTGTTGACGTGTTGACAGGAGCTTGGGTATTACTGGTGAAGCTCTATTATCAAAACCACAATTATGCTGCAGCTGCACTTGGAGAATATCAATGGCTCCAAGGATTATGGAAGGGCTTTCTTTCTCCACCTGCTGTGCATAGCATGATGAAGAAGTTCAAATCAACTGGAGAAATGGGCATCACTCCGGGAATAGGCCGATGACTGGTTGCATCATAGGTAGTTAATTAAATCAGTGTTTCTATGGCAGACAATACTGCGCATAATCCCCAATTGTCAGGCAGTGTGTGTGCTGTGTCATGACAGTTGAACATCCAGTATCCAGTGGTCCACTGTATGGAAGGTGCTTTAAACCATTCTCAAATGGTATCCGTACAAGATCCATATCATACAGCAGCATGCACCACAGTGCACTCTCCACCTTCTCACAAGGACTGAAGTTGATGAGGGCTGGCGCTGGAACATCCTATGGGCAGACAAAGGTCATTTTTCTCTGGTGGCTGCATTGAGCACATATAATTGCTGACTGTGGGGTCTTCACATCCAGTCACTGTGAATGAAGTTCCTCTGTATGGAGAACGTGTCCCCTTATGATGTGGCTTCACAGATATGTTCATCATTGGCCCATTCTTTTTTTGAACAGGTTGGCACTCAAGGACCAAAGATATGCAGTGTAACTGGCTAGCGTTAAGGCGACATACTTTGCCAGCATGTCATACCAACCCTAAAGGGGTGAGACACAATGAAGTCAACAGTTTTCCTGCAAGATATGGCCCCACCGCGCATTGCTCATGGAGTCCACCTACCTCTCTGAAACACACTTGGAAACGATCGAATTATCAGTTGATCATTTTCAAATGTTTGGCTGGCATGATCACCTGATGTCACTCCCTGTCATTTCTGGCTGTGTGGCTATCTCTTGGGCAGGGTTTACAAGGGAACATTCACACATGTGCTCATCTGAAGCCCTGCATACCAAAAGAGGTAGCCTGCATACCTATGAACATGCTTTGTTCTGCTGTGCATAATGCAATCCTGCACTTTCAGAATCCTCTGGAGTCTTCTGGCGCCATATTGAACCCATTTTGTAGCAGTAATGTGACGTACCATGTTGTTGTTGTGGTCTTCAGTCCTGAGACTGGTTTGATGCAGCTCTCCATGCTACTCTATCCTGTGCAAACTTCTTCATCTCCCAGTACCTACTGCAGCCTACATCCTTCTGAATCTGTTTAGTGTATTTATCTCTTGGTCTCCCTCTATGATTTTTACCCTCCACACTGCCCTCCAATACTAAATTGGTGATCCCTCCATGTCCCAGAACATGCCCTACCAACCGATCCCTTCTTCTAGTCAAGTTGTGCCACAAGCTCCTCTTCTCCCCAATTCTATTCAATACCTCCTCATTAGTTATGTGATCTACCCATCTAATCTTCAGCGTTCTTCTGTAGCACCACATTTCAAAAGCTTCTATTCTCTTCTTGTCTAAGCTATTTATCATCCATTTTTCACTTCCATACAAGGCTACAATCCATACAAATACTTTCAGAAACGATTTCCTGACATTTAAATCTATACTTGATATTAACAAATTTTTCTTCTTCAGTAACACTTTCCATGCCATTGCCAGTCTACATTTCATATCCTCTCTACTTCGACCATCATCAGTTATTTTGCTCCCCATATAGCAAAACTCCTTTACTACTTTAAGGGTCTCATTTCCTAATCTAATTCCCTCAGCATCAACCGACTTAATTCGACTACATTCCATTATCCTCATTTTGCTTTTGTTGATGTTCATCTTATATCCTCCTTTCAAGACACTGTCCATTCCATTCAACTGCTCTTCCAAGTCCTTTGCTGTCTCTGACAGAATTACAATGTCATCTGCGAACCTCAAAGTTTTTGTTTCTTCTCCATGGATTTTAATACCTACTCCGAACTTTTTTTTTGTTTCCTTTATTGCTTGCTCAATGTACAGATTGAATAACATCGGGGATAGGCTACAACCCTGTCTCACTCCCTTCCCAACCACTGCTTCCCTTTCATGTCCCTCAACTCTAATAACTGCCATCTGGTTTATGTACAAATTGTAAATAGCCTTTCGCTCCCTATATTTTACTCCTGCTGCCTTCAGAATTTGAAAGAGAGTATTCCAGTCAACATTGTCAAAAGCTTTCTCTAAGTCTACAAATGCCAGAAATGTTGGTTTGCCTTTCCTTAATCTTTCTTCTAAGTTAAGTCGTAGGGTCAGTATTGCCTCACGTGTTCCTACATTTCTACGGAATCCAAATTGATCTTCCCTTGAGGTCAGCTTCCATCAGTTTTTCCATTCGTCTGTAAAGAATTCGCATTAGTATTTTGCAGCTGTGTCTTATTAAACTGATAGTTCGGTAATTTTCACATCTGTCAACACCTGCTTTCTTTGGGATTGGGATTATTATATTCTTCTTGAAGTCTGAGGGTATTTCGCCGGTCTCATATATCTTGCTCACCAGATGGTAGAGTTTTGTCAGGACTGGCTCTCCAAAAGGGTGTCAGTAGTTCTAATGGAATGTTGTCTACTCCGGGGGCCTTGTTTCGACTCAGGTCTTTCACTGCTCTGTCAAACGCTTCATGCAATATCATATCTCCCATTTCATCTTCATCTACATCCTCTTCCATTCCCATATTGTTGTTCTTAAGTACATCACCCTTGTATAGACCCTCTATATACTCCATCCACCTTTCTGCTTCCCCTTCTTTGCTTAGAACTGGGTTTGCATCAAAGCTCTTGATATTCATGAAAGTGATTCTCCTTTCTCGAAAGGTCTCTTTAATTTTCCTGTAGGCAGTATCTATTTTACCCCTAGTGAGATAAGCCTCTACATCATTACATTTGCCCTCTAGCCATTCCTACTTAGCCATTTTGCACTTCCTGTCAATCTCATTTTTGAGACATTTATATTCCTTTTTGCCTGCTTCATTTACTGCATTTTTATATTTTCTCCTTTCATCAATTAAATTCAATATTTCTTCTGTTACCCAAGGGTTTCTACTAGCCCTTGTCTTTTTACCTATTTGATCCTCTGCTGCCTTCACTATTTCATCCTGCAAAGCTACCCATTCTTCTTCTACTGTATTTCTTTCCACCATTCCTGTCAGTTGTTCCCTTATGCTCTCCCTGAAACTCTGTATAACCTCTGGGTCTTTCAGTATATCCAGGTCCCATCTCCTTAAATTCCCACCTTTTTGCAGTTTCTTCAGTTTTAATCTACAGTTCATAACTGATAGATTGTGGTCAGAGTCCACATCTGCCCCTGGAAATGTCTTACAATTTAAAACCTGGTTCCTAAGTCTCTGTCTTACCATTATATAATCTATCTGATACCTACTAGTAACTCCAGGGTTCTTCCATGTATACAACCTTCTTTCATGATTCTTAAACCAAGTGTAAGCTATGATTAAGTTAGGCTATGCGCAAAATTCTACCAGGCGGCTTCCTCTTTCATTTCTTAGCCCCAAGCCATATTCACCTACTATGTTTCCTTCTCTTCCTTTTCCTATTCTTGAATTCCAGTCACCCATGACTATTAAATTTTCATCCCCCTTCACTACCTGAATACTTTCTTTTATCTCATCATACATTTATCAATTTCTTCATCATCTGCAGAGCTAGTTGGAATATAAACTTGTACTACTGTGGTAGGCATGGGCTTTGTATCTATCTTGGCCACAATGATGCGTTCACTATACTGTTTTTAGTAGTTTGCCCGCACTCCTATTTTTTTATTCATTATTAAACCTACTGCTGCATTGATTTTGTATTTATAACCCTGTATTCACCTGACCAAAAGTGTTGTTCCTCCTGTCACCGAATTTCACTAATTCCCATTATATCTAACTTTAACCTATCCATTTCCCTTTTTAAATTTTCTAACCTACCTGCCCAATTAAGGGCTCTGACATTCCATGCTCCGATCCATAGATCGCCAGTTTCCTTTCTCCTGATAACGACGTCCTCTTGAGTAGTCCCCGCCGAGAGATCCGAATGGGGGACTATTTTTCCTCCAGAATATTTTACCCAAGAGGACGCCATCATCATTTAATCATACGGTAATCAGCATTTAATCATACAGTAAAGCTGCATGCCCTCGGGAAAAATTACAGCTGTAGTTTCCCCTTGCTTTCAGCCGTTCGCAGTACCAGAACATCAAGGCCATTTTGGTTAGTGTTACAAGGCCAGATCAGTCAATCATCCAGACTGTTGCCCCTGCAACTACTGAAATGGCTCTGCTGCTCCTCTTCAGGAACCACATATTTGTCTGGCCTCTCAACAGATACCCCTCCATTGTGGTCGCACCTACAGTATGGCTATCTTCCCCACCAATGGGAAGGTCCATGGTTCATGGTGGGTGGGGGGTGGGGGGTGGGGGGTGGGGATGTACCACAGCAGCACAGTAAAAGTGTTTCAATTGAATTGATTCTGCATCATTTCTCTTCCCCATGTCCTTGGCATTAATGCTACCAAGTGTGGTATTCATATGGTAATTAATCTCCACATTGTAAATTGTTCAATAGGGAAAATTGATCATATATGCAGACAGCCATCACTTGAGTGCAGGCAGTATCTGCTTTCATTGTTGAAGACCACGGCACACCATTCCATCTTCCAAGTGATTCTGTGATGGCAGCAGATGAGCCGTTCACATCTTGTATAGAAAATGTTTCCAGATGATAAGTTAATGTTTTCAAAGAGGACTTTTATCTGTGCTGTCTGTCACACTTTAAATGTTTATTTTCAAAAGTTTTACTGAAAAATCAAATTTGCAAATCTAAATTAAATTTTTAACAAAAATATTAGTTGTTTAGAACAAAAAAGTTGGCAGTTTCATTGCAAATGAAATGTAAAGGGTAAAGAGTCAATTCTTAATGGCAAAAATGGCGAAACTGAAATTTGTCAATTACACTGCCATCTATGATGAATGGAGAAAGGTGTTTCAAGTAAAGCCTAGGTATTTTTTGGTGTTGAATCTGAATCTGCTATAAAATTGTGTGTATGAGTTTGGTGGTGATGGTGGTGGTGGGGGGGGGGGGGGGGGGGGTAGGCTTGCAAAATAAGAAGTTGACCCAGTTTGGGGAGGGAAGGGATAGGGGTGATTTGCCAGTTTTAGCTCTGACAGATGGTATCTTCTTTGAAAATATTAACTTTTCACCTGGAACATTTTTTCATAAAATGCACATTTTTTGAAATATTTGGTCATTCCAGTTTAAACAAACACATTGTATATTGTAATTAGGAAATATAAATAAAAAATTGCTTGTTTTGGATGCTACAGGATCACACACATAATCATTATTTGTGCAATCACTACTCCAAAAGTAAATCCTTAATGATCTGTCTGAAAATTATACTTAGGATATGTATATAATGTGTCATGACATAAAATGAAAAGACCAATACCCATTGAAATAGCTCCTGTACTTTCAACATATCAAGGAATATGACAGAATAAATCCATCTCTCAGTTGTTTTGTTAGAGAACATTGGTGTAGATTATGCACACTGTTGACTGAACAGCGTTTTTGAAGGACTTTCTATCATCTTTTTTTGTAGATAACAGGTGAATCACAATGTGGGAATGAAACTATGTGGCAGCTTAAAATGTACTTGAAAGTTGAAATATGCAAGACAATGCAATGTTTGTGAGCAAAAGATCTAAAGTGCACACTGTTTCACCATGAAATACCTGCGGTATGTGTTCCAAATTCAATGTCGCATCCAGCAGAAGTGATGTGGTGCCAACAATTTGATTAAAGCCGCACAGACATGGATGGAATTGATAGGGAAGGAGGGCTGTCACCGTTGTCCACAGATGACAGTATCCATGTAATCCTTTGGGCAAGCTGAAAGAACATCTAGGGTTGGGGGGGGGGGGGGGGGGGTAGGGAAGGGGGAAGGGGGAGGGGGGAGAAGGATGTGGGAGGGGCATGGGGAGAGTTTTTCCAGTGACAAGGACATTGACGTAGAGGTTCTTGAATGACTCTGTCACCAATGAGCGAACTTCTACATTGAACAGTTGGTAGAAACGTCTGATCATTGTGTACAGAGATATGGTAACTATGCTGAAAAACAGTGTCATGTATCTGCATAACTTTCAAGTGCAGTGAAGGATTCCATTGAAGTTACTTTGTGTAACTTACTTTTTGAAGTTGAGTCATATCTGTGAGGAAACATTTTTTGTTTCTGTGAGTAAGATTCATTATAGTGAATTTCCATTCTCATTTAATAATACTGACATTAACTTTTTTCATAGCACTGTTATAATATTGTGGCATAAATATGAAAAAAAATATGATTACCATCTTTCTTTATTGACAGTGGATGGAAGACCTGTTATGTTGTTTCTCTTTCCCATACTACTATGTTTGGAAACAGCATTGCATATAAAATGGAAACCAGGGGCTATCACCAGTTTACTGAAATTAATTGCTTTACTATCTTTATGCCCACTTGCTTCTCAATTAGAATAATGAAGAATTTTTATTTTATGTTATATTTTAAACTTTTTTTTTCTTTTTTTTTTTCAGGGAAATGATCGAGAGGAGCTCAATGCAGTGGATGAAGTTCTCCTTAAAGATAGAAAGACTCCCCTACTTCTGGGGTCTGTGAAGTCAAACATGGGACACACTGAAGCATCTTCATCACTTTGTTCAATTGTAAAACTTGTTATAGCAATGAAAACAAAATGTATTCCTCCAAATCTCCATTACAATAAGCCCATATCTGGTGTTCCTGCTCTTACAAATGGCAAATTACAGGTGAGTTTCTCTGTTCTTAATACCATTATGGAATCTCTGTCAGATGCTATATGAATTTGCAGCTGAGTTTGCCTCCCTTATAACTACAACATACTGCTGATCATCTGAACAGAAACCTGGGCTCAGTGACTGAAAGAAGTCACAGGTGACACCCATCTGTAAAAACAGGCAACAGTACCATCCATAATTGAATTCTGTTGTATAGTCTCAAAATATATTTTCAGCTCAAACATAATGAGACATATGGTTACAATATCTGTGTTTATCATTGTCGTCACAGTAAAGTATCCTTCACACATGTATGGATGTCTGAGACAACAGATACTGTCACTGGTGATTACAGACACTGTATAATCATGGACATTGTAACTATCAACAATGCCTCCATGCTTCAATGGGATGAAATGATAATGTAATATTTGGCTCCCTGTGCATGAATCAAATTACGTGCGAGTATAAGAGTTGTGACTACATGACATATGGAAGTTTGGATTGGTCCTGGAGGTGTGCTCAGATAGCAAAAGTGCTTAAGGCAACCTCTTATGGTAAGCAGAAAATCTGGGATCAAATTCCAGTCCATCAAAACAGTTGACATTGTGAATTGTGGTTTATTTGTCTCATAAAATCCCTAAACTGAATCGTTTGATTCAGGTACAGGAGACACATCAAATTGTAAAATAAACAGTAAAATTTCACTGTAAACAAAAAAGCAGCTGACAAACAATATCATAATGATAATGTAATTTTGTTATATGTACATAAAATAAAATGTAACACTTAATTACCCCTTGCTCAAATTATTATTTCATCCCATGTGAATTCTCCTATTGAATAGTAGCATTTCTCCCACAGTATCTGCTGTAGCCTCTTCTTCTTCTTCTTCTTCTTTTTTTAAACCTTCAAATTAAATATGTTTTTGGGCATTAACTTGTTGAATATTGTCATCCCCATATACTGCAGAATCCATGTATATAATTTCAACTGATGTGTGGGTTTATTTTTATTTTTTGTTTTATATATATGGTTAAAATGATTCTCCTCGCATAATTTTTGTCTGCTGTGTAGGACGATTATAATTTCATAACTGCATATGGATGGAATAATTAGGGTTTGTAGTTTCTGAAATAATGGGTGGCAAGACTGTGCTATGCAGTAAACATATATTGGACAATTTTCTTTTGCAGTTTCAGTATTCGAGATACACTACTTGAACTTCCTGAAAATTACCCATGTCTAATAAAAGATTCAAAATAACTATGATAAGCTTTTTTGTTTACTCAAGTCAGTGGAATTTGCTCTTATTTGCATTGCTAATGCAAAACTGGTTAGTTTATTTGATAGGAAGTCAATATGTCTATTCTTGTTCACACTTAGTCCCAGGAATTTGACCACGTTAACTTCTTTCATAGGTTGATTGTTATGTTGTATTTTAAATTCCACACATTCTGAATATTTGGTTTTGAAATGTACCGTAAGGGGTTTTTCAATGTTCAGATTTAGCTGGAATCAGTTTTCTAAAGTATCCAGTATGCTTACCATGGACCTCCGAATTTTTTCTGCATCATCATCTTGTATTAAAACAGAAATATCATCTGCAGACAGAACTAATGGGGAATTTATGTGTATGGGTAAGTTATTTATGTAGAATAGGAACAGAAATGGCCCCAAAATGGAGCCATGAGGCACACCTTGTGATAATGTACTCCATTTAGAATAATTATTCACTGCATTGAAGTGATACAGGTAGTTACCCTTTGTTTTCTGTTGTGTAAGTATGATGTTAGCTAATTTAGAGCATTGTTCATAATCTACATCTACATCCATACTCTGCAAGCCACCTGACGGTGTGTGGCGGAGGGTACCCTGAGTACCTCTATCGGTTCTCCTTTCTATTCCAGTCTCGTATTGTTCATGGAAAGAAGGATTGTCGGTATGCTTCTGTGTGGGCTCTAATCTCTCTCATTTTATGCTTATGGTCTCTTCGCGAGATATACGTAAGAGGGAGCAATATACTGCTTGACTCTTCGGTGAAGGTATGTTCTCGAAACTTTAACAAAAGCCCATACCGAGCTACTGAGCATCTCTCGTGCAGAGTCTTCCACTGGAGTTTATCTATCATCTCTGTAATGCTTTCGCGATTACTAAATGATCGTGTAACGAAGCGTGCTGCTCTCTGTTGGATCTTCTCTATCTCTTCTATCAACCCTATCTGGTACGGATCCCACACTGCTGAGCAGGATTCAAGCAGTGGGCGAACAAGTGTAGTGTAACCTACTTCCTTTGTTTTCGGATTGCATTTCCTTAGGATTCTTCCAATGAATTTCAGTCTGGCATCTGCTTTACCGATGATCAACTTTATATGATCATTCCATTTTAAATCACTCGTAGTGCATACACCCAGATAAATTATGTAATTAACTGCTTCCAGTTGCTGACCTGCTATTTTGTAGCTAAATGATAAGTGATCAATCTTTCTATATATTTGCAGCAGATTACACTTGTCTACATTGAGATTCAATTGCCATTCCCTGCACCATGTGTCAATTTGTTGCAGATCCTCGTGCACTTCAGTACAATTTTCCATTGTTACAACCTCTTGATACACCACAGCATCATCTGCAAAAAGCCTCAGTGAACTTCCGATGTCATCCACCAGGTCATTTATGTATATTGTGAATAGCAACGGTCCTATGACACTCCCATGCGGTACACCTGAAATCACTCTTACTTCGGAAGACTTCTCTCCATTAAGAATAACATGCTGCATTCTGTTATCTAGGAACTCTTTAATCCAATCACACAATTGGTCTGATAGTCCATATGCTCTTACTCTGTTCATTAAACTACTGTGGGGAACTGTATCGAATGCCTTGCGGAAGTCAAGAAACACGGCATCTACTTGTGAACCCGTGTCTATGGCCGTCTGAGTCTCTTGGATGAATAGCATGAGCTGGGTTTCACACGACCGTCTTTTTCAAAACCTATGCTGATTTCTACAGAGTAGATTTCTAGTCTCCATACTCGAACATAATATGTGTTCCAAAATTCTACAACTGATCGACGTTAGAGTTAGCAGTAATGAAATATCTAGGCTTAAAGTAGATGATAGCTTTATTGTAAACCCAGCTCAAGTATTGTCAGCTTTGTAAACAAGCAAGTCATGTTTCACGGAGTCAAATGCTTTTGTGAGATCACAGAAGATACCTGCACCTTTATTCCTCTGACCCAATTATTTGCCTACCTTTTTGATAAAGTTGATCACTGCATCCAGAATGTTTTTCCTGGTTGAAATCCAAATTGTTTGTTTATAATAATACCATTTTTTACAATAAAGTTCCTGATCTGGTTTGCAGATACTGTCTGTAACACTTTTGACAGGATTGGAAAAATAGAAATAGGCTGACAGTTTTCCATTTCTTCCCTGGACCCTTTCTTGAACAGAGGTCTGACTTTGGCATAATTCAAAACATCTGGAAAGTATCCATGTTCAAAAGACTGGCTGAATATTTTAGTAAGAGGAGGTGCTATTATGCCACGCACTATTTTAATCACTTTAATATAACATTTTCCACATCCTGTATTGTGACATTTTTAAAATTCATAATAAACTCAGCTTCTTGGTGGATTCCAAAGTGATTTACTTTACTCTGGTACTCCGCTACATCAACATTGGACCTTGCCACATTTATGAAGAATTCAGTCAAACACTTTGATATTTTTGCTGGGTTTACAATAAAGGTATCATCTACTTTAAGCTTAGATATTTCATTACTGCTAACTCTAATACCCAACTCTGATTTGACAAGAGACTACACTGCTTTTGTTTTGCTTTTATATTGTACAATAACTTCTTGTTTGCCATTTGTTTGGTTCCCTTCACAACTTCTTTAAATGTAGTTTTATAATGAGGAACATACTCAATAAAACATCTGTTTCTATAATTTTTCAGCTCACTGTGGAGTTTCCTCTTCCTGGCACCAGAAATTTTTATACCCTGGGTTATCCATTTTAGTTTATTAGTCGTTTTGTTGCATTTGGTTCTACATGCAAAAGTTTCATTAAATATTTCAAGAAACTACTTAAGAAATTGTTGAAGTTACTATTACCCAAAATACAGCTGTTGTAAGGCCATTAAACTTCTCCCAACTTATTTATAAATATAATTTAACTTTTTTCATTGAAGTTCCTTTTCATACAGCTTTTGTCACATGAAATTTCTTTTTTAATTTTAGGTAGTTTAATGAACAATGCAGAGTGGTCAGAGATTCCTAAATCTATGCAAAATTTATAAACATCTTCAAATACATGATTTGTTTGGATATTATCAATACAGGTAGCTGACTGTGCATTTACTCTAGTGGGTTGCAAGTTTATTTTGAAGCCAAAGTTCTTTTTAAGTCAGTGAATTTGGACATGTCATTGCTTTCAACTATGATTGAAGTCAGCAGCTATTACTATCATGCGGACAGACAGCTTGTTGCTTGTCATGCCCAAATAGAAAGCAGCACATTATTTGCCACTTAGCTTGCAGATCACATGACTGGTTTCACAGGTATCCATGCCTTTAATGGGACAGGTGATGTTCGCAACCGGGCTGGACTAGGCGGTGGTGGGAGGATGTATGGGATAGGTCTTACATTCAGGTCTATTACAGGAATATGAGACATGAGATAAGGGGTTGGGAGCAGGAGTTGTGAAGGTATGGATGAGTATATTGTGTAGGTATGGATGAGTATAGTGTAGGTTCAGTGGTCAGTAGAATACGACTGTGGGAGGGGTGGGAAAGATAGTGGGCAGGACATTTCGCATTTCAGGGCATGACAAGAGGTAGTCAAAATCCTAGCAGAGAATGTAATTCAGTTGCTCCAGTCCTGGGTGGTACTGAGTTATGAGGGAAATGCACCCCTGTGGCCAGATGGAGAGACTTTGGGAGATGTTGGAAGACTGGAAAGACAAGGCATGGGAGATTTGTTTTTGTACACAGTTGGGAGGATAATTACAGTCTGTGAAGGCCTCAGTGAGACCCTCGGTATATTTTGAGACGACCGCTTGTCACTGCAGATGCAATGACCACAGGTGGCTAGGCTGCATGGAAGGGACTTCTTGGTATGGAGCAGGTGGCAGCTGTCAAAGTGGAGGTATTTCTGGTGGTTAGTAGGTTTGATATGGACAGATGTACTGACGTAGCCATCTTTGATATGGAAGTCGACATCTAGGAAGGTGGCTTGTTGTGTTGAGTGGGACCAGCTGAATCAAATGGAGGAGAAGCTTTTAAGATCCTGGAGGAATGTGGATAGGGTGTCCTCACCATTGATCCAGATCACAAAGATGTCATCAGTGAATTTGAACCAGGTGAGCAGTTTAGGATTCTGGGTGTTTAGGAAGGAACAGGTTGGCATGGGATGGTGCCAGGTGGGTGCCTGTAGCCATATCATGGATCTGTTTGTAGGTAATGCCTTCAAAGGAGAAGTAATTGTGGATGAGGATATAGTTGGTCATGGTGACTAGGAAGGAAGTTGTTGGTTTGGAATCCATTGGGTGTTGGGAAGGTAGTGTCCAATAGAGGTAAGGCTATGGGCATTACAGATGTTAGTGTAAAGGGAGGTCACATGAACAGTGATGAGCAGGACACTGCGTAGTAAAGGGAAAGGAGCTGTGGAGAGTCAATGGAGGAAATGGTTGGTATCTTTTATGTAGGAGAGTAGGTTCCAGATAACAGGCTGAAGGTGATGGTCTATGAGAGCAGAAATTCTCTCAATGGGGGCACAGTAACCAGCCACAGTGGGGCATCCTGGGTGTTTGGGTTTATGGCCTTTAGGAAGATTGTAGAAGGTAGTAGTGCAGATTGTGGTAGGGGTGAGCAGAGAGATGGTCTCTGGGGAGAGTTTCTGGGATGGGCCCAAGGATTTGAGGAGAGACTGGAGATCCTGCTGGATTCCTGGAATGGGGTCCCTGTGGCAAGGTTTGTATGTGACAGTATCTGACATTGGCTGAGTGCTTCTGTCAGGTAATCCTTGTGGTTCAAAACAACAGCGGTGGAGCCTTTGTCCACAGTTAGGGTTATAAGGTGAGGATCATATTTTAGATGGTGGACAGCGGTTCTTTCTGCAGATGTAAGGTTAGTTTGTATGTTAAGGGATTTGGGGAAGAGTGGTGAAGCAAGGTTTGAGGTTAAGAAATTCTGGAAAGTTAACAGAGGGTGATTTGGGGACATTGGGGGTGGATCATGGTTGGATGGAGGAGTGAACTGAGTCAGGCAGGGTTCAACACTGGTCTTTGATTGAGTCTGATTGTGGTAGGGACAGTGGTGAAAAAGTGTTTCCATAGCAGAGACCTCTGTGTAATCTCCCGACTGCAGCTAGCTGGCCTACCTTTTCCCCACGTCATCCCTGTATACTCCCCAGGAGCACTTGACTGTCCCCCACCCTTACCCTGGTTTGTCCCCCCTCCCTGCCCAAGCTTGCTTTTTATCCCCACCAAGTTGCCACTCCCATAGCACACTGCTGCTGCTGCTGCTCACAGTGTGGCTTCAGGTGCCAGAAACTGCAGTCATGTGGGTCTGAGTTACGTTTGCATGATTGTGTGTGTGTCTGTAGTCTGTTTTTGACAAAGGCCTTGTTGGCCGAAAGCTTATTGTGCATTCTTGTTGTACCTGTCTGTGACTCAGCATCTCTGTTATGTAGTGGGTAGCAACTTTCCTTTTCATAATATTGTTACATTCTGTCCTGGATATTCCATTTGATTTTTGCCTGATGGCTTTTCTTCAATCCTAAACAGTGCTGTTTTCCTTTGTCGATTTTTTTTAATGCATTACTATTCTCGATGCCTGTCCTTCTTTCTCTTCTTTCCTTTGTTTCTCTTGTTGCCTTACAAACTGCATTGCATACTGTACTTACGAGCCACACTGTATCAATCATGTTGGTTGCGCACAACAGACTGCTACAAGACCACGCTGATTGTTGGTGCAGTGTCACACATTACTCCCACCAATATTATTAAGCCTATACCTTGAAATTGATCGCTCTCCCTGTGTTACTCTCCCATTTTTTTGCCTGTTATTTCCTGCTCCTTTCTGGTGCCAGATGATCTTGTATCTCATGCTATAAACCCTTCCCCACCTCCCACATTTTGTCCATTCTGTCCCAGTTTGCACCCACTCATTTCACCTTATGTATTCACATCTGCCGTCCCCCTTTTTCACACTTATGCACCCACAGAGCTGCTAGCCACAATAAAATATTTTTTAAAATTATTTATATTGTTTCTTTGATCTCATTGTAACGTCTTGCGAATTTTAGTGAGTTTTCAACTTTTGCTATGATTAACTCCATCAGATTTCATCTTATTTCCCCCTTTCTCATCCGTTTCTTCCTTCTCATGATTTTTCCCACGTATTTGGGTGTATTTTTGTGAACTTTTTCGGACGTAATTCTACTTTATTTACGTAATTTTTCACATTTTTTCCAATGTCATGGATCCTTGCTCCTTCCATCTGTGCCAGTACTGAAACGTTTCCTTATCCCTAACCAGAACCCAGTCTCACATACTTTTCCTGCATTGCTGCTTTTCTCATGGACCCCCCCCCCCCCCCCCCCCCCAAAAGACCTTACCGTCAGATTACCCATTTCTGGTGGCTGCCACACCTCCTTCCACAATGACGTCCATTTGTTGAGATTCCACCAGTCCTTAGCCCTCACCAACATAGTTCTGCAAAATTGTATTAACCAAGCCCAAACCTCCTTGCAATATCTTCTCTCCATCCACAAAATTTTACTGCTATGCAATCCTAAATTCTTGGAATCTATAATACACATTAAAACTCTTGCTGTCCAGGAACCAGAGCAACATGCTCAACAGCACATCAAAAAGCTCTCCACCCTTCTCACATCTCACTCTGGCTTGGGAGTTCCATTGTCCACCATTACTACAACAACATCCAAACCTCCCCCACATCCCCTCACAGCCGAAAAACCCTGTCTCGCAGACCTGCCTACATTTACCCCACCTTCCAAAACTCCCTCCCACCACCACACAGAATCTAAACAGACCTGAAACACAGTCATGAACCTTTCCTCCAGAAGCAACCCAACAGAAAAATCAGTCCTTTCCAAAGGCATCACTTTGTGCCTCACTCCAAAATTCTATCATGCAGGACTTACTAAAGACCTTCTCTCCTTCTCCCAGTCCATAAAGTGGAGACACTTTTTCACCACCATGCCTAAGAATCAGACTCAACCAGAGATAAATGTTGACCCTGCCTGACTCAGTTCACTCCCCCATGATCCACTCCCCCCCCCCCCCCCCCCCAATCATCCCCTGTTAACTTTCCAGAATTTCTTAATGTCCACCCTTGCTTCACCACCATTCCACAAATCCTTCAACAAGCAAACTAACCTTACATCTGCAGAAAGAACCTCAGTCCACCATCTAAAATCTGATCCCAACCTTATAATCCTACCTATAGACAAAGGCTGTTGTTTTGCACCACTAGGATTTTCTGGTGGAAGGATTCCTCCAACTGTCAGATACATCCACCTACAAAATTTGCCACAGTGATCCCATTCCAGAAATCCAACAGGATCTCCAGTCTCTTCTCAAATCCTTGGGCCCATCCCAGAAACTCTCCCCAGAGTTCATCTTTCTGCTCACCCCTGCCACAACCTGCACCCCTCCCTTCTACATACTTTCTAAAGTCTATAAACCCCAACACCACAGGATGCCCTTTGTGGCTGGTTACTGTGCCCCCTCTGAGATAATCTCTGCTCTTGTAGACCAACATCTTCAACCTATTACCCAGAACCTACTCTCCTATGTAAAATATACCAACCATTTCTTCCACCAACTCTCCACTGTTCCTGTCCCTTTATCACACGGTGCCCTGCTTGTCACTGTTGATGGCACCTGCATATACACAAACATCCCTGACACCTATGGCCTTACCACTATTGAATCCACAATTACTTCTCCTTTGAAGGCATTACCTACAAACAAATCTGTGGTATGGCTATGGACACCTGCATGGCACCACATTCTGCCAACCAATTCATGGGCCATCTAGAGGAATCCTTCCTAAGCACACAGAATCCTAAACCGCTCACCTGGTTCATATTCATTGATGACATCTTTGTGATCGGAATCGCCAGACATGAAACCCTGTGACCTCTTTCTGTGGGGACACTTGAAAGACCAGGTGTACTGCCAGAATCCAGAAACAATTGAACAGCTGAAGCAGTACATCTCATCTGCATGTGAAGCCATTCCGCCAGACACGTTGTCAAAGGTTTCGGGTAATTTCATTCAGAGACTACGCCATATTATTGCTATGCATGGTGGGTATGTGGAAAATATCGTACTATAGAGTTTCTCAGACCGCAGCGCCATCTGTTGTTGACAATTGTAACTACTGTAATTTCGAAAGTTTGTCTGCCTGAAAATGTACTGTTGTCCCAAGCATATTGCAACAAACTGTGTATTTCTATCACTGCTCGTTTAGTTTGTATTGCTGTTTCAAATATACTGATCATTTTTGAAACACCCTTTATCTTCACCAATGGTACTTCTTGCCAATTTGAGTTTTTACTGTCACGCGTGATAATTCTTCCTTCCTTGCGTGCTTGGGAGCATGAATTCTTTGCTCACCAGAGAACATGCCAGTGTTTTACAATTACTAAATCTGTATGCAAATTTGATATATATTTTAATCTCTTCCCACTACTCTCTGCCTATCTCGTCTACCCCCTCTCTTTGTACTTCTCCTCCATCATCAATGCTTCCCACAATTACTAAATTTGTTTGGGAATTGTGTGTACATCCTAAACTGCTTCCACCTCTCTCTGCCCATCTCCTCCACTCCTTCTCTTAGTCCATTTACTCCTTCTCTCCTTCATTTCTCTGTGTTTTGACTTGTCCCCCCCCCCCCCCCCACCTGTTCATTTCCTCCTTTCTCCTTCTATGCCTTCCCTGCCCATCACCTCCTCACCCTTGTCTCACCTGGAGCCTTATTTATTGTTATTGTGAATGAAACATTGAATGGGAATTGAAGAAGTTTCAAATGAATTGGTAAATTGTCTGTAGTCATTGGTATATGAGGCACAAGAGATGCATTCAGCTGCTGGATCTGTGACAATAGTAGCTTCAGTAAGAGAATTTCATATAGTTTCAATATGTGAATCAGTAGGATTACAAAGTTGTGAACAACTCAAATTCGATTGTAGTATTCTAATCATAAGCTGATAAGCCATACACATTTCATATTTTCTGTAAAACCAATGAGGAAAAAAATGCAGTATATCACTGTGTATACAAGTAAGAAACAATTCAAAAATATATATACGCAATGTCTCTCTGAATGTTTAATAGTGAATCATGTCAAAATTTGAATTAAATTGGTCAAAATATTTTTGAGATTATTGGTAACAATGTTCCCGGTTTATATATTACATATATATATACAAATTATATACAAAAATATACAGGCTGTATCCATCCAAATGTTCATTAGAGTTGTTGTTGTTGTTGTGTTCTTCAGTCCTGAGACTGGTTTGATGCAGCTCTCCATGTTACTCTATCCTGTGCAAGCTTCTTCATCTCCCAGTACCTACTGCAGCCTACATCCTTCTGAATCTGCTTAGTGTATTCATCTCTTGGTCTCCCTCTACGATTTTTACCCTCCACGCTGCCCTCCGGTACTAAATTGGTGATCCTTTGTTGCCTCAGAACATGTCGTACCAACTGATCCCTTCTTCTAGTCAAGTTGTTCCACAAACTTCTCTTCTCCCCCTGATCCTGTTCAATACCTCCTCATTAGTTACGTGATCTATCCACCTTATCTTCAGCATTCTTCTGTAGCACCACATTTCGAAAGCTTCTATTCTCTTCTTGTCCAAAGTATTTATCGTCCATGTTTCACTTTCATTCATGGCTACACTCCATACAAATACTTTCAGAAACGACTTACTGACACTTAAATCTATACCTGATGTTAACAAATTTCTCTTCTTCAGAAACGGTTTCCTTGCCAATGCCAGGCTACATTTTATATCCTCTCTACTTTTATTAAACTGATAGTTCAGTAATTTTCACATCTGTCAACACCTGCTTTCTTTGGGATTGGAATTATTATATTCTTTTATTAAAAAAGGTTTCAGGTAGAAAGGGCATATTCCTACTAGATGCGGTGATGGTACTAAGGGCTCTACTTATGCAGAACACCTTGTGCAAAAATAATTAATATTAAGTTTCTTCATGCCAAGGTTAAGATCTTTAAGCATCTGCAACTCCTACTAAGAAAGAGAAAATTTTTTGAAGGTTTCACACCTTTAATTTGTTCTTCATACTTGTAAATCTGATGATCTGGGGATTTTTCACTTGCGTGCGCTGATTGGCGAGCGCAGTTGGTCAAGCTGTTCATCTTTTTTTCTTTTTCCCTCATTTCGTTTTACGATGAAGGTGATTTTAGCCCATTGAACACCTCACGTTTTATCGCTATATCTTTATTACCATGACGTCTTTAGATTACGTCCCTTCAGCCCCCTCCCCCTCCCCCCAGGCTAACTATTGGCTTTAGGAATAGTTTTTCAGAGTTCCTCCTTTTGTCATAGGTAGCTTCATATATGTTTCTTTCCTAGCATAAGCAACCGTGTGCATTTTTTTTTTTTTTTTAGGTATCACTTCCTACTTAGCTCATCACTTATTCTATCCATTCTATTTTTTCATATACGTTGATCCACAGTTGCAAATATAAGGGCTATTTAGCCACAACCCATGTATAAACTTTCACGTTTTCGCATGTGCGTGCACATTCAAGTAACTTCCCTTGTCTTGCACATGTGCATAGGCAGCAGGTCAGGCGTGTAAGTGAGCGACCATTTGTAGCCACAGTTTATGGCGGGTCATGGCCCATCCGACATAGGCCGGTGTGAGGTGGAGCGTACACCATTAAGTTAAGCAGTGGTTTAGACTTTGTACATATGTACTGTTTGTGTTTTCCTGTTTTTCGTTTATAAATGTATAGCTATGGTGTTCTTTTAATCATTGACAAAGGTCCTCTTAGGCACTTGTGGGTTTTATTGTTCTGAAGAAGGTGTAGTTATCTACGCCAAAACCTAGGTTAACACTAGGTGCTTTTTTTGCAATCGAGGTGGGTTTCTAGTTTTTTAATATATTAACCCACGATTGCTGACGTGCTCCGATGTTGAAGGTTCTTGTATTATATTCTTCTTGAAGTCTGAGGAAATTTTGTCTGTTTCATACATCTTGCTCACCAGATGGTAGAGTTTTGCCAGGACTGGCTCTCGCAAGACTGTCAGTAGATCTAACAGAATGCTGTCTACTCCCAGGGCCTTGTTCGACTTAGGTCTTTCAGTGCTCTGTCAACTCTTCACGCAGTATCATATCTCCCATTTCATCTTCATCTACATTCTCTTCCATTTCCATGATATTGTCCTCAAGAACATTGCCCCTGTATAGACCCCCTATATACACCTTCCACCTTGCTGCTTTCCCTTCTTTGCTTAGAACTGGGTTTCCATGTGAGCTCTTAATATTCATACAAGTGGTTCTCTTTTCTCCAAAGGTCTCTTTAATTTTCCTGTACGCAGTATCTATCTTACCCCTAGTGAGATAAGCCTCTACATTCTTACATTTGTCCTCTAGCCATCCCTGCTTAGCCAATTTGCACATCCTGTCGATCTCATTTTTAGAGTGTTTGTATTCCTTTTCACCTGCTTCACTTACTGCATTTTGTATTTTCTCCTTTCATTAATTAAATTCAGTATCTCTTCTGTTACCCAAGGATTTCTACTAGCCCTCATCGTTTTACCTACTTGATCCTCTGCTGCCTTCACTATTTCATTCCTCAAAGCTACCCATTCTTCTTCTACTGTATTTCTTTCCCTCATTTCTGTCAATTGTTCCCTTATGCTCTCCCTGAAACTCTGTACAACCTCTGGTCCTTTCAGTTTATCCAGGTCCCATCTCCTTAAGTTCCCACCTTTTTGCAGTTTCTTCAGTTTTAATCTATATTTCATAACCAATAGATTGTGGTCAGAGTCCACAATTGCCCCTGGAAATGTCTTACAATTTAAAACCTGGTTCCTAAATCTCTGTCTTACCATTATATAATCTATCTGAAACCTTTTAGTATCTCCATGGTTCTTCCATGTATACAACCATCTTTCATGATTCTTGAACCAAGTGTTAGCTCTGATTAAGTTATGCTCTGTGCAAAATTCTACCAGGCGGCTTCCTCGTGCATTTGTTAGCCCCAATCCATATTCACCTACTACGTTTCCTTCTCTTCCTTTTCCTACTGTCGAATTCCAGTCACCCATGACTATTAAATTATCTCACCATATATTTCATCAATTTCTTCAGTCATCTGTAGAGCTAGTTGACATATAAACTTGTACTACTGTGGTAGGCATGGGCTTCATGTCTATCTTGGCCACAATAATGTGTTCACTATACTGTTTTTAGTAGCTTACCCGCACTCCTATTTTTTTATTCATTATTAAACCTACTGCTGCATTATCCCTATTTGATTTTGTATTTATAACCCTGTATTCACCTGACCAAAAGTCTTGTTCCTCCTGCCACCGAATTTCACTAATTCCCACTACATCTAACAGTAACCTATCCATTTCCCTTTTTAAATTTTCTAACCTACCTGCCCGATTAAGGGATCTGACATTCCACACTTCGATCCATAGAACGCCAGTTTTCTTTTTCCTGATAACGACGTCCTCTTGAATAGTCCCCACCCAGGGATCCGAATGGGGGACTATTTTACCTCCAGAATATTTTACCCAAGAGGACGCCCTCAACATTTAATCATACAGGAAAGCTGCATGACCTCGGGAAAAATTATGGCTGTAGTTTCCCCTTGCTTTCACACATTTTCAGTACCAGCACAGCAAGACCGTTTTGGTTAGTTTTACAAGGCCAGGTCAGTCAATCATTGAGACTGTTGCCCCTGCAACTACTGAAAAGGCTGCTGCTCCTCTTCAGGAACCACAAGTTTGTCTGGTCTCTCAAGAGATACCCCTCCGTTGTGGTTGCACCTACAGTACTGCTATCTGTATCATTGAGACACGCAAGCCTCCCCACCAACGGCTAGGTCCATGGTTCATGGACTTTCATTAGAGTATCATTTAAAAATTTGAAGAATATGTGTCAAGAACTTGTTGAGTTGTTTGGTACCTTGGTACCAACATATTCCCTTTATGTATTATGTATACATTTACATAATATATATATATTTAAAATACATAAACCATGTGCATAAAAATGTTCGTTTAAGTATCATTTAAAAATCTGAAGTACGTAGCTTCAGAATTTTTGAAATTTTTTCTAACAATGTTTTCTTTTTCCTTCACGTGTTACATATGTATTTATGTATTATACGTATTAAGAAACATGTTGCCTGTGTCCAACTAAATGTTTATTAGAATATCATGTGGAAATGTAAAGTAAATCTATCATGAACTTTTTCAGCTGTACATTAATAATGTTTCACTTTTTATGTCACACATATAATTTAAAAATCTGGAGTGAAACAGTTAAGAACATGTTGAAATCTTGATTCAAATATTAGAGTTCCCATTTTAGAAAAATCACTTTAACCTCCAAATCACCTTGAAAATCATCTCAAGATCACAGACATTGGGGATCCAGCTATTAGGGCTCATATGGAGGTGTACATACTGTCATTTTTCCTTTGCACTGTTTGCGAGTGGAATGAGACGGGGAGGGGGGGGGGGGGGCAAGTAGTGGTACAGTATACCCTCTGCCGTGCACCATAAAATTTCTTGTTGAGTATTTATAAGGTGATTGTAAAGAAAGTTAAACTTTAAATTGCTGTAGAAAGATCACCACTGGTCAGAATGACGTCAGATTGCAGCAGAATATTACCAGAGGAGGGGGAAAACATATGGCAGAAGAGAAATAAACAGTTACAAAATGAAACAATATATAGCACTGTAAGCGTTATAATTTAATAGTGGTCAACTACAAATGTCAAATGAATCATACAACAATGCCTAAGCAGCATGTCTGACATTAAACAAACTGTACTATTCAGAGTGGGTGGGTGTACAGGTGTGATACGTTTAGTTACATAAGCCTATCCACCCAGCCAGCTCATATCACATTGGATGGGAAAAATTGGTTTTTAATTGTCCTGAGGCGAAAAACAACATAAAAAGCACCACCGACATCAGTTTTTAATTGTTGTGAGGTCAAAAACCGCATAAAAAGCATCAGTCATATAGGTTTTTAATTGTACTGAGGCCAAAAACCACATAAAAAACATCAATCACATTAGTTTTTAATTGTCCTGACTCCAAAAACCGCATAAAAAGCATCACTCAGAATCAAATCAGATTATTAATTTCTGTATGACTGGCACAAAACATGTGCAATTGCTGTCCACCATTTTCTACAATAAGTTGAATCAAGAAACAGCATGTTCCACAACTGATCGAAGCGCTTATGAGGTCACATTTAGAATGTGTTGTGCGATGTGTGTCTTAAATGCAGCTAAGTTTGCTATCAGAACACTGAACACAACATCTTTCAGACAGCCCCACAGCCAGAAGTCTCACGAATTGAGATCAGGTGATCAGGATGGCTAGAATTTGGAAAACGTCAGCTGATAATTCTTCTAGAATTTCCAAAATGGCGCTTCAGCAGCTGCTTAACTGGATTTTCAATGTGTGGAGGTGTGCCATCTTGCATAAAAATGATCCCATCCACACACTGTTGGAGAGCTGGAATGATGAGGTTGTGCAAAAAACATTCATAGCGCTTACCAGTGACGGTACAGGTTACAGGTCTGGAAGCACCTGTCTATTCAAAAACATAGGGCCCTATGATAAATGATGCCATAAACCTGCACCACACAGTGACCTTTTCAAGATGAAGTGGTACTGGTTAATTTGTGTGTGGAGTTTCCACTGCCCGTATTTGACAATTCTGTGTATTGACACATTCTGTCAGATGGAAGTGGGCTTCGTCCATCCACAAAATCTTCCACGGCCAATCATTGTCTACTTCAATGCAAGCAAGAAATCACAAAGCAAAGGTCACTCTGCCTGGCAGGTCAACAGGAAGCAACTTGTGCACATGGGTAATTTTGAATGGATGGCAAAGAAGGAAATTTCATATGATTTTACATCCCGTGCTCACGAGTGTGTCCAATGTTCGGGCAATTCTCTGTGCACTACACGTTTACACACCACCACCCGTCTCCTCCTGGACTGCTTGGCCACTGCTTCCACTGATGTCGAATCAATTTGTTTCCTCCCTCTATCAGATTGCACACCAAAAGAAGAGGCCTTTTTGAATTTCCTGATCATTTTCTCCAGAGCCACGGCAGTCATCAGACCAATGCCTTTTTTCAAACCCTTCAGTGTCTGGAACTTCTGCAGAGTACTGTGTGCACAGTCATCATTCTTGTAATACAGCTATACAAGCAGAGTGTGATCCTGCATTGAGACAATCATGGCAAATGTTTCAGACACAAAAGGAGGAAAAGCCATGTACCCAGCATGTTTATACCAACTTCAATGGGTCGTGTGCATGACACATGTTTTCATTTATGTATAGTGCCACATACAGCACCATCTGTTGATCAATTTTCACACTATTTTTTTTCTTCTGCCATACCTTTTCCCCCCTCTCTGATAATATTCCATTGCAACTTGACGTCATTCTGACCAGTGGTGTTATTTCTACTTTTGAAAATTTTTAATTATAATCACCCTGTATGTAGATGTATGTGTAGAAGAAGACCGAGCTCCAGACAGCCATGTGGCAGTACCAAGAGAGAAGACAACCATGTTTGGTATATGGCACCAGTGCATTGTGCTGCATCTGCAGCAGCAATCTGAGCAACAGTTGGCATTACCGTGACACAACTAACTGTTACAAATTGCTTACTTCCAGGACAGCTCTGAGCCAGGTGCCCTGTGTGATTCATTCCAGTGACTCCAAACCACTGCAGTTTGTGACTTCAGTGGTCTCAAGTAAGAGCTCATTGGAGGGCAGGATGGAGACCTGTTCTGTTTTCTGATGAAAGCTGGGTTTTCCTCTGTGCCAAAGATGGGTGTGTGTTGGTTAGGAAGAAGCCATCTGAGGGCCTGCAAACAACCCATCTGTGTGCTAGACACACAGGGCCTTCAGCTGATGTTAGGTCTGGGGTGCAATTTCATATGACAGCCGGAACACTCTCATGGGTATCCCAAACAATGTGACTGCAAATTTGTAAGTCAGTCTGGTGATTTGACCTCTGTTGCCATTCATGAACAGCATTCCAGGCATGCTTTCTAACAGCATATTGCTGTTGTGACCCAACATGCTCCACAGGATGTCAACATGTTGCCTTGGCTGCTTGATCATCAGATTCTTTTCTGTTCGATGGCATACTAGACATCACTAGACAACTCCGGTGTCATTCACAAGCAGCATTAACCATCCTGTATTGACTGACCAAGTGCACCAGGCAAGGAACTTCATCTCACAAACTGACATATGACACCTGTACAACACAATATACACACTTTACATGTTTGCATTCAACATTCTGGCAGTTACATCAGTTATTAATGTTCCAGCATTTCACATTTGCAGTAACGTATCTTGCACTTACAGTAACCTGTGAACTTGCATTTTTAATCACTTAAACATGTTACCTAAGAAATGTATTCTCAGAATTCCATTGCTCTACATTAATTATTTTTTGGTATTGCAATTTCAAAAACATGTAGCCTATATTCATCTGAATATTCAAATATTGTGTAAAACTACAAAGTAAATGGGTCACTACTTTTTGAGATTTTTGGTAACATTGTTAGACAACAACTTGTCTTTTTTAAGTAGCATAGATTTCCCTCATAATGTTTTTCTTTTAACGAACTTGGTTGTCAGGAAAAATGTTGTGGTTTTTTCACAAGATGATTCTGTGTTAAATATTTCTTTGCTGTGAGCAAAGCTGGAATGTTACAACTTGCTACATCACATTGAGTAATACTACGCTTTTTACTGAGGTTGACAGTACAGACCTGGGACTTGCTGTGGTTTGGCTTCAGGTGATTAATATGACAGCTGAAGTAAAGTGTGTTCACAATTTGTCTCAGTTTCTCTTGTAACTCTGAGAAGCTCATACCTTGAGGTCTTGGAGCTGTATATCATTATATATAGACTGCATGATGTGATTTAGTATTGTTTGGTCAACAGTCTTCCTCTGTTCTATTTTCCCACCCCTCCTCTTCCACTCTTCCAACTTGCAGCTATTTTTGTCTGCAGCTGTCTGAAGAATCTCTGTTTTATGCATGTGTTTGTATTTTAAATGAGTTATAGCTTCATACTGGCAACAGAGTATTGCCATCATTCACTCCTAAGGGCCCTCCCTTTTTGCCCAGACATCAGTCTACATATGCATGTGTCTGTATTTATGTTATTCATTATTCCATTATAAAGGTATATTTTAAAAACAAAGATTCCAAGACTTACCAAGCGGGAAAGTGCCGGCAGACAGGCACATGAACAAAACACACAAACACACACACAGAATTTTTAGTAGTTATATGATAGAGGTAGCATTATATTGTCTTAAATGAGTTGTGGCTTGGTACAGGCAACAGAATTCATAATTTCACACTTGTTTATCCTCCTTAAGCCTTGGAACAAAGTGTTATTCATCATCTTTAGAAGTTTATATACAGTATTATAATGTGACTATGAAGAGACTACGGCGAGACCGTGCACCAGCACTCTCACCTGAAGATGGCGGCCAGTTGGACCGCGGAAATGTTGTGTCATGAAGACGTTATGATCCGGCTGCATACCCGAGAAGAATATTATCTATTATCAGTATTATAATGTATTTTTCATAATGTTGTTTAATCTATTTAACAGAGTACAACAAGAATTTATTTGAAATTTTTTCATAGTATTATCACTTTACAGGTGGTGACAGAGAATACACCATGGGAAGGTGGACTGGCAGCTGTCACCAGTAGGGGGATTGATGGAAATTATGGCCATGCAGTTCTGAAATCTTATGATCACAAAAATCCCACAATTGAAGATGATTTACCACGACTTGTGACTATGTCAAGCAGAACAGAAGAAGGACTGAATAAAATACTATCAAAAGTAATAAAAATGAATTCATTCCATCATACTCATATAACATAGCTGTAAATAGACAGATAGATATTAACAGCAGATAGATATACTTCTATGCCAAAGTTGTGTTGTCCTGTTCATGTAAAATAAAGCATCTTAATAGTTCACCCAATATGTGACAATGCACATTTCTTTAGATCAATCTCTCCACACTGGAAGGCCTGTCTACAGCTTTAAAATAATAATGAAGAACAAAACATCTTCAGTCGTAAGTGTATTTTTTAACTTCCCACAACCAGTTTCTACCCTCAATAGGATTATTTTGTATTGAAAATGGCCCTATAAAATATTGAAACAAAACGTAGTAGGGAAAGTTCTGGGAGAATTTAAATAATTAGAGAGTAAAGGGGACCACTCACTGAATAGTAGAAGCATTGTGTCACTGCCATGCATACAAAACAGAATGAAAACTTTGCTGGCTTTTCTATGAATCTTTTAATGAGCTAGATATCAAGCATGATGTGCTTAGAAGTGTGTTCCGCAGATAAGTTGTCAAATCTGCTCTTGCAACCTGTGCAGCTGTGTTATGGTGGCTGAAAAACCAGTACCAGGACTGCAGTTTGGCAGGTGGACTGGGTTGGAGGGCTGTGCCGGACTGAGTGTGTAGAGATGGAAAGTGGGAGGGGAAAGGGGGGGGGGGGATTAAGGAGTGGGATCTGGGACTCTAAGTGAGGCAGCAGATGATGGGTTAGGAATGCAGGAGGGAGAGGGTGCAGGTGCAGGAGCAACAGAACAGGTGAGTTCATGTGGTGTACAAAGACAGTTGAGTGGAAGCATGGATTTGGAGGAGCTGATAGGATAGAGTTCGGGCAGCTTGATAGACAGAGGTTGCAGGTGAGTGGGTTAGTGTGAGATTGAGGACAGGAGGATTACAGGAATGAAGGATGTGTTGCAAAGATAACTCCCATGGGATCTAGTTGCATGGACTGTGAAGCAGCCACTGAAATCAAGCATGTTGTGCTTAGAAGTGTGTTCCGCAGATAGGTTGTCAAATCTGATCTTGGCCAATGTTTGGCAGTAGCCATTCATGCTGTTGGACACCAGGTTGGTGGCCATGACCACTTAAAATGCTGTGCAGAAATTGCAGCAGAGCATCTATATGACATGGTTGCTCTCACAGTTTGCCCTGCCTCTGTTGGAATAGTATAAGTTGTAACAGGACCAGAGTAGGATGTGCTGTGTTGGTGAATGGGGCAGGTTTTGCACTTGGGTCTTCCAAAGGGAATGTGGATGGTAAAACAAATCAGTTACAGTCGGAGCTGTTTTATTCTTCATAATTGTTCTCCTGTTAAGTGACTGCTCATAGTTTTGAACAGTTTGTTGTTGACACAATACCCCCAACATTCTTTAGACAAAATAAAATGCCTTACAAACTTTAATAACGACAGCAAATCAGAGTACAACCTGTGCAGATTTTGATGTAAATTATGTGAAGGAATCTCACAGAAAAATTGGTCCAGAAATGCTGTTCACCATTTATAATTTAGTATTAGTCATATAAGTTTCTTTGCTGAAGGAGCTTGGATAGTAGTTTTAATTTATGGAGATTTCGCTGTAAATGGTGTAGAGATGTCATTAATCATTTTTGATTTCGTATCAGTTATCTATATTTCTCCCCTGAAGTAGGTTGGAGTATTGGTAATGTCACAGATAATCCTGTCATTGAAGAAGTGGAAGTTAAGGGAAGTTGGAACGCCCTATCTCGACAATGTTAAGTTTAGTGAATTGGCTTCCCTGTATTTCAGGAACCACTGTAGCCATTGGCATGAAACTTTTACAGAACATTAAACTGTATGTTCTGAGTCTACTGAACTACAATAATTGCATTTGAGCCACTGCTTTTGGAAATACAATTTTTTAATTATGTGGTTAAAATTTTGTGTAATTTTTTTGTACGTTATCCTAAATAATTTTAATTATGCATAACATTACGTTCTTTTAGTTAAATAGACGTAAGATATGTATGGTATTACTCCCTGAAAATCTGAATACTCTATTCAAAGTGGTTTCTGATATTTAGGGGAAAAAGCAGCAGAAAAAGTAAATTTTCAGGAATGGCTTCTAAAGTTTCAAAAGACGGTAACTCACTTAATATACGCTTAACGTTTTATTTTTCGTCACTCAGAAGCACCCTGCACCATACTGTATATCATACCCTTGATCTTTTTCCAAGTTTTTCTCTTCTTTTCTTCTTTCTGTACTCTATAGTGGCCAACTGTGGTGCATACTGTGCTTTATCAATGCAAACCTTGTCAATCTGTTCAAGTTCTCTGATGCAGTTTGCTCCAGGATTAGTTCCCATATGCTGTAGCACTTTCACCCTACTAGTGTTGCCATCATTAAAAGCAATTACAGCGTCACTGACCCCCATTTTAATGTCTTCATTCCAACAAAAACATTTTTTGGTAAGTGAGTCCATATAAGATTACTGATCGACTCATTAGGATTTTGAGTCTGACCATGCACACGCTTCTTCAGTAACTCAGGATTTGCCAAGTCTCTGTAAGAAGGTTTTATGATATCCATGACTACTGCTGTAATGGAATGTTTATGGCTGTATTAATTGTTTGAGTACTGGGCATTGCGGTAACTGCACCATGAATCAGGTCTTGGCAAAGGTGGTGTACTGGTGTTTCATCAGTTGTCAGTCTGTGGAAGAAGGTAGCTCATACTGCCTGCTTCATTTTTAACAAATCCTCAGTATTATTTCTAATGGCCATCCCATAATATTACTGTAGGTCATCAATCATTTTGTCAGTCAGTCTGCCTCTTATGGTTTTACCAATATAAAGTTTCTTGTCTCTCAAACTTTCTATTTCTCAACTTGGTGGCCATCCTCTTCTGGACATGACCAACACATTCCAGTTTTAAGATAATCTTCTCACCATAGGGCTGAGCAGCTACTACACTGTTATATGATTTTGAGTCACCATCACCTAAGAACTTAATGTAACACACTCCCCTTTCATTCACAGATTGACTAAAAATTTCAGTAGCTGCAGAAGCCTCCACATCACCACTTGTTCCTTCATAATTTCTGTCACAGATATACCCTTCTTCATTCCCTGATTTACACTCATAACAATGTTTGGTTAAAATCTGGAAATATATTACTTTTCCAGTATCCACACTGGTCACTGAAGCAACAGAATTCTTAGAAATGTCTGCTTGTGTCTGTATATGTGCAGATGGATATGTGTGTGTGTGTGTGTGTGTGTGTGTGTGTGTGTGTGTGTGTGTGTGTGTGTGTGTGTGCGAGTGTATACCCATCCTGTTTTCCCCCTAAGGTAAGTCTTTCCACTCCCGGGATTGGAATGAATCCTTACCCTCTCCCTAAAACCCACATCCTTTCATCTTTCCCTCTCCTTCCGTCTTTCCTGATGAAGCAACCTTGGGTTGCGAAAGCTTGAAATTTGTGTGTGTGTTTTTTATTGTTTTTATTGTCTCTACCAACATACCAATGCTTTCGTTTGGTAAGCTACAGCTTCTTTGTTTTTAGATATATTTTTCCCACGTGGAATGTTTCCCAATGTGGGGAAAAAAAAAAAAAAAAAACAAAAAAAAAAAAGGTCCGTTCCTACTCCCTTTAAATGAACACATGCCTACATTGTAGTTTATGGAATATCAGATCCATTTTCAATGTTAGGGTCAATGAAATTAGTATTTAATTGTATTTACAGTGTTTTCATTCGTGTGATTTATGTCGAATAATATTTTGAGGTAACTCGTCACTTAAGTGAAAAGTGTAGAGTACCAGTACACAAAAAAGTAATTAGAATTAGATATGAGGTTTTATATCAGCAAATCATGTGATCATCAATATAAGAAGTTGGAAATACTGAACATAGTCTCTTAGCATATTTATTTGCTGATGAAATTCATTGTCACCAATCAGCTGTTGGTGTGAAACATGCAATTATAAAACTTAATGACAATTCAGCCATTGAAAGCAAATGTCTGAAACACCTCAACAGTATTGTGGAATACTGATTCATGTTATTATTTCCTTAACAGGTGCTTCAGTGTCACAGAGGGGTTTTTGAATAGAAATAAGTAGTCAGTAGTTGTAGTAGTTGTTGTTGTTGTGGGCTTCAGTTCAAAAACTGGTTTGCTGCAGCTTTCCATGCTAGTCTGACCTGTTCAAGTCTCTTCATCCTTGTATAGCTACTGCAACCTACATGCTTTTGAATCTGCTTATGGTATTTAAGCCTTGATCACTCTTGACAATTTTTTACTCCCAGTACATCTTTCCATTATGAAACTGATGTTTCCTTAATAACTGAGGATGTATCCTGTCAACTGTTCCCTCCTTCTAGTCAAGTTGTGCCGTACATTTATTTTCCCCAATTCAGTTCATTACCTCCTCATTAGTTATTTGATTTAGCCAACTAATTTTTAACATTCTTATGTAGTACTACATTTCAAAATGTTCTCTTCTGATCTTGTCTGAGCTGCTTATCATCGACTTTTCACTTCTGTACAAGGCTGCACTCCATACAAATACCTTCAGAAAATTCTTCCTAACACCTAAATTTATATTTTACATGAAAAGTTTTTCTTCTTCAGGAACATGTTTTTTTAGCTATTGCTTCACTGAACTGAATATCGTCTTAATTTGTTCATGATTAGTTATTTTCTGCCCAAATAGCAAAACTCATTGACTACTTTTAGTCTCATTTGCTAATCTTATTTTATCTACATCACACAGTTTAATGCTACTTCATCCCATTGCCCATTACTTTTTACATCTTATAACCTGTTTTAAATACCAATTTTGCTTCCAAGCACTTTGGCATATCTGACATAATTACAATGTCATCTGCAAAATATAGTTTTAATTCTATTTCTTGAAATTTAATTCCCTTTCCAAATTTCTCAGAGAGAGGTTACATCTTCTGTCTAACTAATTCTCTTCTCAGCCACTGCTTCCCTTTCATACTATTTGTCCCTCAAACTGCAGTTTTGTTTTTGTAAAAGTTTTTTTCGAAGAGTGTATTCCAATCAACATTGCCAAAAACTCCCTCTAAATTTTCAAATGGTAGAAACATAGATTTGTGTTTTTTCATTCTACTTTCTAAGATAAGCTGTAGGGTCAGAATGGTCTCATATGTTTGTACATTTCTCCAGAACCCAAACCGACTTTTCCTGAGATCAGCTACTGTCAGTTTTTCCACTCTTCTGTATAAAACTGGCGTCAATATTTTACAGCCATGTCTTATTAAACTAATAGTTTACTAATTTTCCTGTCTATCAGCACCTTCCATTTTTTGGAATAGGATTACTATTTCATTTCTCTGATACGTATTGCTTCCAAGATAGAGTAGTTTCTTGTAGGTGGTTCTCCCAAGGACCTCAATAATTAATAGAGAATATGATATACTCTAATGGAATTGCTTTGGCATGTTTCTTTCAGAGCTCTGTCAAATTCTTCTTGCATTATCAGCCAGTTACAAACCTTTAAATGAAGAGCATGTAGCCATACAAATACATTTTATCAAAAGTTTATGTAACTTTTGTTCAATTGTATGCCCTGAATCTATGATATGTTATATGGCAATGTGGTCATGAATACAATATAAGGTACTTCTAACTAACTGTGTGAACAAGGGCTCTCTTTATTCATGAGGAAGGTAGCATTATGGCTCTTTAGAATGGAAAATTAGTATTTAAATGATCAAACAAGCATTTCCTTCTGTTTTTACATGATGCTGTATTATGTTCTGACTGAAATTGTTGTTTCATTGAGTTAAGTAGTAGGAACCAACCATTATACAATTATACCTCTTTCTTGAGCACCACCTGGTCACAGTGTTGTGTGGTTTATAGGTACAGGCAACACCTTGTGAAGTGTGTGTGCCTGGATGTTGGAAGCACTGCCACCCACTGTTGCAATTTATTAGTCACAAAGTAATTTTAATCAGATCATAGAGCGGTGCTGTTGTATTGCACTATTGTTTGCAGGAATCTTCCATGTTATCACCCATGTAGCCTAGTTTTCATCATGACTGGTAACTGTCACTCAACTTAGTCCTGACAGTATGCTGCTCCGAAAAGCAGAACTGAACCAGTCGCTGTGAAAAGGATTCCAAATTTAACATTTTCTCCTTCTTTGTTGGCTAGTTCTTATTACCTTATTTTCATAGCTGCAGTATTTTGTCCTGGACCACCTCTGCATCTGAGTGGTCAGTATGGCTGGCTACCATGTGGAGGACATGGGTTTGTTTCCCTAGACTGTCAGGGGTGTTTCCTTGGTGAGAGGACTGTAATGGGGTCCACTCAACCTGATGATGTTAGTTGAGGAGATACTTGACTGGGCAGTAGCAGTCGAAGTCACAAAAAGTGATAATGGCTGGGAGAGTCATGTGAAGACCCCATACCCTTCCATAATGCATCCAATGATGCCTTTGGATGACATAGCAGTCAGTCAGTACTGATAGGTCTGCATGGTCTGTGGACTGAGTTAATGCAGTATTTTGTCCCTCATTCAATTATGTAATTTTATTATTACTTATATTTAATCATGTACCAGTGTTTTACTAAGTTAGAGTTGAACAAAACCTGTTTCATCTAAACAATTTCAGTGGACTTGTTGCAGAATACAAACTTTCTGCTGGTCACCACATTTTTTCCCTAATCTGTCATCTCAACTCTAACCAAATCTAGTTTCACAGACCGGTGACCAAATAAGCAGGACAATCTACAAAGGAAAGTTATACATTTTTAAATAGTAGCTGTCCATTGTATCTGAAAAGGGAAATTCAGTTGCAGAGATTGTTCAAGCTTTCTCTGTAGCATACCAGATAATGTCTTCTCCGCAGCATGTAAGTAGCATACCAGATAATGTCTTCTCTACATGTTGCTTACTGAATATGACATTGATGTTTTTCAGTAGTATGTCTCAATACCAGTGCCCCAGGAAACATGAAGTGATCCTTAAATTTAATGTCATACTGTGTAGAGTATCATTTTTACAGTTAAAGAGAGGTAACAGTGACTTTGTGTACTGTGTGTTGCTCCTGTTCTTCTACACTAAGATGAATTACTGAAAGTGAATTGGATATTATTTTTAGGTGGAGTCAATGCCACTGGACAAAGAATATATTAAATTATTACATGAGATTTATTCAGTAAACATCCCAAACTATATGCAAAGAGGATACACAATTTTGACAGAAGGAGAAACAAAAAGGGAAACTGAGGTGAGTGAAGTAAAATATCATTTTAGTCACATGAAGCAAAGGAATGCATAGTAATACATGATGGTAAATATCTAAGGATGGTGCTATGATAAATGATTGGAGGTAGCATTGCTATATCATTTTATCCTTGTACCAATAGCTTTGTCTCTTTTTGTTACTAAGTGTCATTTTAAACAAGTGTGGTGGATCAGACAGACAGATGTGTCAGTTCAGTTCAAGTTTGAAGATAGGCAGAATATTTAATGGACTTTGACTTGTAACATTTATACCCAGAGTCATTTGTAGTAAAATCTCAAAACTATTCTGTGTGAAACTAAAATGAGTAAAATGTAAGGTGCTGGGAACACTCTTGGTATGCTTGAACATTTTATGCTCCTAGAAAACAGAGCTTTGTAAGTAGATGCTAAAAGAGATACCCAAATCTCTTGGTTTAACAGTGCTGACAACTCCATAATGCTGAAAACTCTAAGCTTTCCAAATTTTAGAACCAAAGTCACTTCAGTGGAAAAAATGCTGTGAGCAACAGTTGCACAATGGCCTTTGACAAAACACATGCAGTTATATGAGATTTTAAAACCAAAGCTAAAGCCACTGTAAAAAGAGTTGGTAACTTGTTTTATTTACAAGGAAATCTTCCAAAGATGAGTGTCATTGCTGAATAGATGTTGATACAAAGTTATATTGAAATTTAGCACTAGCATTCTCAGTTGGGCTACATATATTCACAAACCATGATACTTGTCTTAAAGGAAAGATCATATTCTTTCCTTCCACCAACCAATATACAATGTCAAACAAACTTCTGGAATTACGCCACTCTGACTTTTGTAGATCAACAAAGGAAACATCTCAAGGTCTTGCAAGGTTTTTGTGACTGCCACAGATGACCACTGCAGTTGGCATTAAGTGTATTTACTTAGTATGTAAGGCTGGGTAGCTGACAGGTTTACAGATTTCAGTAATCTGATAGAATATCAGACTGGTCACAAGATTAAATCCCATCCTCAGGATGTCCATTGGTTCCATACATTCCACAACAAACAGATTCACAGAAAAAAAGAACAATAATTGATGTTGACATGGATAAAGACTACTGCTATTATTTTATACTGAAGCCACTACACAGCGAACTATGTCCAGAAAGAAGTAGCTGAGAAGAACACTTGTCATGTCTCATTTTCAAGTGTTTTGTCAGTAGGTTGTCATGCTGGACAAATCAGTCAACAAAAGTAAATTTAGTTGTAATGGTAAACAAAGAACATCTGAAAGATATCCTGACTGTCATAAAGCCTGTTGAATGTGGATACCAAAAGATTGCTGGATACACATTTCAAGAGAAGTGAAGTCGCTTGATCATGACTTTCCTGTACCCAAGAAGACTTTTGTTGATTTCTATGTAGACAACACTAAGAAGAAGTGACCAAACTGAACTTTGAGGAAAGAGATTCCACAATTTGTCCAGATGTTAAATTTGAGCCACGAAAACTATTATGAACCATTCTGTGGCTTTGATGATGGGGTTCTACCTGCACCTGAAAATGTCAGCACCACAACAAAATGTGGGCCCAGGAGACTAAAGTTAGCATAGTCTGGCAGAAGAGAGCATCCACCCAGATGTATAGCAATCAATGCACACCAAGAACAAGTCTTTGACAACAATTTATTCTGTGATGAGGATGATAATTCTTTGAATGGTATATCTAACCAAAAGCCAGTCCCAACAGTCTTACCACTGATTGATAGAAAAGAAACTTTTATTCATGATATCAGCTTCATTGGAAGAGTGACAAAAGTGAACATAAGTGATGTAGTAAATGGGCCAGATCATCAAGAGTAGATTGAAGCCCTATAAATGGGAGCAGGTCATTAGCCAAAAGAGCAAGAATTGTTGAATGGGGTTCAACCAACATCTGACAACTGGCTTCATGGGAAAGTTTGCCCTAGTTTCAGGGATAATCATTGTCATTTAGACTACTCATGGCTCCATCAGTCAGACTTGACTTTCATATCTCACAGTTGGATATAATGATTTGTAATCTTATCCTCTCTCACACCACCTGTTGATTGTCACTCTTCAAAATATAATTTTTTAATAAGCTTCAAGAGGAGTAATATATGCAAATAAACTTTTAACTTATCTTCTTTTCTCATTGTTGGCTCTAGTTTGTCATGTCTGGGGGTTGATTATTGAGGCAAAAGTTTTTGACTTTGAAGGTTCCAAATGACATGATAATATCTAAGTAAGCCTACTCTGTAATTTATGTTTTAGTAGTGTTTTTTATATCACATTTTTCTATATCACACCGTCTTTACAACTGCCACTTCATTTTCAAAAATTACATTGTTATTCCCAAAAACCATGTCTGATCACCTCAAAGGCATGCCCACTACTTACACATTCTGTGATACTAACAATACTTGGAAGAGTTTACAAAACAAAGAGAGTTTACAATTGTTTTTTGACAAAAGAAGAATCTTCAACAAGTTAAAAGCATTATTTTGTAAATTAATCCAGAAATAAATTTAATAAATTTCATCAGAGTGTGCAATTAATAATAGGAATTTTAAGATGTGCCAAATATTTCATAATTTCTAATATTTTTAAAAGAAGAGGAACATTAACTGTACATACAGAGTTAATACATATCTATTGCAATAAAGTAATAAAATAATTTCTTTTTATAGATTTTAGCCTGATATATAATACATTGTACACAAAATCATATGAAATTCTTTCAGATAAACAGCTGAGATAATATTAACCTACACAAGATTCGAAAATATTTCTGCTCTCGATTACTTCCGTTGAATGAAGGTAATGTTAGAAGAGGGTGTCCCTTTGCAATATCCACTCACAAAATGTGGAAACAGTGTGTTTGCAATTTTTTGTGATAGACTGTACAAAGTGATTCCAAAAGATAGAATACAGATGTATAGAACTATCTGATACATAACATATTACAGAAAACATAAAAAATATCTACTATACAAGTCATAATCTATACATATATGAGAATATGGCATTCAGATTTTCAGATCTGTGGAGCATTCTGTCACAAGACAATTGATGAAAGTCAAAACTGCAACAGTGCAACACTAAACTATGGAAATAAATACAGAGACAAAGCAAATTACTGGAATTACAAATTGTAAGCTTACATACATAAAATTATGTCTTCAAAATATTCACAAGGGAAGAGAAAAAATTTGAGAGCCTGGATGTACGATGAGTGAGTCAACTCGAAACACTCACAACAACAGGTATAGGCCAGAAGAATATTCTCGAGCATGAGTACGAATATAATACCAAATCAATCAAAACCACACCAAGTACAAACCAGCAAAAAATGATTTGATACCAGAAAATGAATAAAGTTCATAAGCATATCAATAAGTTCAATGATGTATAAAGAGTAATTGTAAGAAGCATCTAGCTTTAATCAATAGTCGTATGCTCTCCTTGAGTTCACATACACTGTTGTGATGACCAGAGGTACCCAGAACTGAGTTAAGCATGAGTTTGTGCACAACTCAAATTCCAATCAGATACAATAATGCAGTGCTCAGGATAAATACAGGTAAACAGAGTCATAAACTGTTTTGAATGATGACGTAATCAGTAGCTTGTGAATCATAATCCATGTATGAAAGCATACATGTATACATCTTGTTATATTGTCTATACTAGTATAAGAAATTATTCAGGCAGTGAAGGGAGACGAAAATTTAATAGTCATGGGTGACTGGAATTCGTCAGTAGGGAAAAGGAGAGAAGGAAACATAGTGGGTGAATATGGATTGGGGCTAAGAAATGAAAGAGGAAAACATCTGGTAGAATTTTGCATAGAGCATAACTTAATCTTAGCTAACACTTGGTTCAAGAATCATAAAAGAAGGTTGTACACATGGAAGAATCCTGGAGATACTAAAAGGTATCAGATAGATTATATAATGGTAAGACAGAGATTTAGGAATCAGGTTTTAAATTGTAGGGCATTTCCAGGGGCAGATGTGGACTCTGACAATAATCTATTGGTTATGAACTGTAGATTAAAACTGAAGAAACTGCAAAAAGGTGGGACTTTAAGGACATGGGATCTGGATAAGCTGAAAGAACCAGAGGTTGTACAAAGTTTCAAGGAGAGCATAAGGGAACAATTGACAGGAATGGGGGAAAGAAACACAGTAGAAGAAGAATGGGTACCTCTGAGGGATGAAGTAGTGAAGGAAGCAGAGGATAAAGTAGGTAAAAAGACGAGGGCTGCTAGAAATCCTTGGGTAACAGAAGAAATATTGTATTTAATTGATGTAAGGAGAAAATATAAAAATGCAGTAAATGAAGCAGGCATAAAGGAATACAAACGTCTCAAAAATGAGATCGACAGGAAGTGCAAAATGGCTAAGCAGGGATGGCTAGAGGACAAATGTAAGGATGTAGAAGCTTATCTCTCTAGGCGTAAGATACATACTGACTACAGGAAAATTAAAAAGACATTTGGAGAGAAGAGAACCACTTGTATGAATATCAAGAGCTCAGATGGCAACCCAGTTCTAAGCAAAGAAGGGAAGGCAGAAAGGTGGAAGGAGTATATAGAGGGTTTATACAAGGGCAATGTACTTGAGGACAATATTATGGAAATGGAAGAGGATGTAGATGAAGATGAAATGGGAGATAAGATACTGCGTAAAGAGTTTGACAGAGCACTGAAAGACCTGAGTCGAAACAAGGCTCCGGGAGTAGACAACACTCCATTAGAACTACTGACAGCCTTGGGAGAGCCAGTCATGACAAAACTCTACCAGCTGGTGAGCAAGAGGTATGAGACAGGCAAAATACCCTCAGACTTCAAGAAGAATATAATAATTCCAATCCCAAAGAAAGCAGGTGCTGACAGATGTGAAAATTACCAAACTATCAGTTTAATAAGTCACAGCTGCAAAATACTAACGCGAATTCTTTACAGACGAATTGAAAAACTGGTAGAAGCGGACTGCGGGGAGGATCAGTTTGGATTCTGTAGAAATGTTGGAACACGTGAAGCAATACTGACCTTACGACTTATCTTAGAAGAAAGATTAAGAAAAGGCAAACCTACGTTTCTAGCATTTGTAGACTTGGAGAAAGCTTTTGACAATGTTGACTGGAATACTCTCTTTCAAATTCTGAAGGTGGCAGGTGTAAAATACAGGGAAAGGCTATTTACAATTTGTACAGAAACCAGATGGCAATCATAAGAGTCGAGGGGTATGTAAGGGAAGCAGTTGTTGGGAGAGGAGTGAGACAGGGTTGTAGCCTCTCCCTGATGTTATTCAATCTGTATATTGAGCAAGCAGTAAAGGAAACAAAAGAAAAATTCAGAGTAGGTATTAAAATTCATGGACAAGAAGTAAAAACTTTGTGGTTTGCCGATGGCATTGTAATTCTGTCAGAGACAGCAAAGGACCTGGAAGAGCAGTTGAACGGAATGGACATTGTCTTGAAAGGAGGATATAAGATGAACATCAACAAAAGCAAAACGAGGATAATGGAATGTAGTCAAATTAAATTGGGTGATGCTGAGGGAATTAGATTAGGAAATGAGACACTTAAAGTAGTAAAGGAGTTCTGCTATTTAGGAAGTAAAATAACTGATGATGGTCAAAGTAGAGAGGATATGAAATGTAAAGTGACAATGGCAAGGAAAGCGTTTCTGAAGAAGAGATTTACGTATCAGGAAGTTGTTTCTAAAAGTATTTGTATGTATGGAAGTGAAACATGGACGATAACTAGTTTGGACAAGAAAAGAATACAAGCTTTCGAAATGTGGTGCTACAGAAGAATGCTGAAGATAAGGTGGATAGGTCACGTAACTAATGAGGAGGTATTGAATAGGATTGGGGAGAAGGGAAGTTTGTGGCACAACTTGACTAGAAGAAGGGATTGGTTGGTAGGACATGTTTTGAGGCATCAAGGGATCACAAATTTAGCATTGGAAGGCAGCGTGGAGGGTAAAAATCGTAGAGGGAGACCATAGATGAATACACTAAGCAGATTAAGAAGGATGTAGGTTGCAGTAGGTACTGGGAGATGAAGAAGGTTGCACAGGACAGAGTAGCATGGAGAACTGCATCAAACCAGTCTCAGGACTGAAGACCAAAACAACAACAATAGTAAATGTCCTCCACACTATTTGCTAATTGTCCAAACAAACTAACCTATATACATAAGAGCCCAGAAGATTCATTTACAATTGATAAAAAAAATACATACTAATTTCAAGTTACGTAATGTACTGGGTAGTCAAGCCCTCTACTTGAAAGAACATATGTTTATGTGAAATAACACGGTCTTTGGCAGTCTTGACAAACAATTTACAAATCTCAGTCCCCACACTGATGTCGTTAACAGATCCTTGATACCTTACCCAACACCTATGATCTCTTGTAATTTAACTGGTCCAGCAGGGTACAGCCATACAGCAATGTGGGGTGTGGATCAGCCTACATCTTTCAGTTTCCTCCATAGAGTTCTCGACACAGGCTCTAAGAGATAGGTAACTTTCTGTCTAGCATTCACATAAAATCCTGAAACATAGTTTTGTGTACTAAATGTGCTGTCCAGTACCTTCTTCACATAACACAGCATATGCTCTCCCTATTTATATTCCAAAAGCAATTATGTAGAATTTACGTCAGATAAGATTAAAAAGTGCTCACATATGAAACTTTAATAAACAGTGTTAAATGCAGTGAAAAAATGAACTAACAAGGTGATATACACAGATATACTAAAATACTATTTCTAATTTTTACAGTACAAATTATGAACATTTCAAAACTACAAAAGGATCTACTCATTTAGTCTCAAAGTATATATGTATCAAATTCTAAAGCACAAATCTATAACAAAATATAATTATATAGTATATCATAGATTTTAACTCAGACAATACATATGATAGAACTGTAGAAATAACTTCATCTTACATACTAAATTCATAGCAATGGAAAAAGAACAAATTAAAAAATTAGATGCTTATGGATCATGTCAATTAACTTTCAATTCAATGACATTGCATAATCAAAAAAACTCCTTAGATTTAGTATACACAAGCCTGTATGCATTATGATGTGGATTTTCAAGAATTTTGAATGGTCCAATATAAATATCGAAAAATTTCTTTATCTCAGATGTCAACACTTTAGATTTCTCTTTGGCTTTCATCAACACAAATCTCCTACCACAAACTTAGAAAATTTACCTTTACCATCATGTGTCTGCTTTCTTGTATCCCCCTGATTTTTCATCATCTTCCTAACATACTCTTCTTTCTCTTATGGGACAGAAATTTACATGGTGGAAACTCAACATTCTCATAAATAAGGTTACCTGGTATGTGATTAAACATTATTTCAAATGGTGATAAACTTGTTGAAGAATATTGAAAGCTGTTTATAATATCGCAGGCCACTATGGCCGAGCGGTTCTAGGCGCTTCAGTCCGGAAGCGCACTGCTGCTATGGTCGCAGGTTCAAATCCTGCCCCAGGCATGGATGTGTGTGATGGCCTTAGGTTAGTTAGGTTTCAGTAGTTCTAAGTCTAGGGGACTGATGACCTCAGATGTTAAGTCCCACAGCACTTAGAGCCATTTGAACAATTTTTTGTTCATAATATCCTCAAAATCACTGACATAATCTATCCAGCTGGTATGATTCTTACTACAATATGTTCTATAATATATCTTACTGCAAGGTTACTCAAAGGACGGTACTTTGAGGTTAGAATATACCTTATTTTTGTGCGATCAACAAAATCTTTCCAAGCTTGTGATGTAAACTGAAAACTATTATCAGATAAAATAGTTTTAGGAATATCCACCTGATATGTGTTTTCAAACTTAGAGATGATTTGCCTACTGGTAGCTTTCTTAAGTGTAAATAGTTTTATGAACTTCAAAAATACATCAACCACCACAAAAACATAACAGAATCTATTCTTAGATTTAGGCAAAGGTCCATAAACATCCACAGACATGAGATCTAGGTTACTATCAGGCAGTATGTTCTACATTTGGCTTCTACTTGTTTGATTACTTGTTGTCGTTGTGGTCTTCAGTCGAGAGACTGGTTTGATGCAGCTCTCCATGCTACTCTACCCTGTACAAGCTTCTTCGTCTCTCAGTACTTACTGCAACCTACATCCTTCTGAATCTGTTTAGTGTATTCATCTCTTGGTCTCCCTCTATGATTTTTACCCTCCACACTGCCCTCCAATACTAAATTGGTGATCCCTTGATGCCGCAGAATATGCCCTACCAACCTATCCCTGCTTCTAGTCAAGTTGTGCCACAAATTTCTCTTCTCTCCAATTCTATTCAATACCTCATCATTAGTTATGTGATCTATCCATCTAATCTTCAGCATTCTTTTGCAGCACTGCATTTTGAAAGCTTCAATTCTCTTCTTGTCCAAACTATTTATCGTCCATGTTTCACTTCCATACATGGCTACACTCCATACAAATACTTTCAGAAACCACTTCCTGACACTTAAATCTATACTCGATAATTCCTCTTCTTCAGAAACGTTTTCCTTGCCATTGCCAGTCTAGATTTTATAGATTTTATATCGCCTCTACTTCGAACATCATCAGTTATTTTGCTCCCCAAATAGCAAAACTGATTTACTACTTTAAGCATTTTTCCCGAGGACATGCAGCTTTACTGTATGATTAAATGATGATGGCATCCTCTTGGGTAAAATATTCCGGAGGTAAAATAGTCCCCCATTCGGATCTCCGGGCGGGGACTACTCAGGAGGATGTCGTTATCAGGAGAAAGAAAACTGGCATTCTACGGATCGGAGCGTGGAATGTCAGATCCCTTAATCGGGCAGGTAGGTTAGAAAATTTAAAAAGGGAAATGGATAGGTTAAAGTTAGATATAGTGGGAATTAGTGAGGTTCGGTGGCAGGAGGAACAAGACTTCTGGTCAGGTGACTACAGGGTTATAAACACAAAATCAAATAGGGGTAATGCAGGAGTAGGTTTAATAATGAATAGGAAAATAGGAATGCGGGTAAGCTACTACAAACAGCATAGTGAACGCATTATTGTGGCCAAGATAGATACGAAGCCCACACCTACTACAGTAGTACAAGTTTATATGCCAACTAGCTCTGCAGATGATGAAGAAATTGAAGAAATGTACGATGAAATAAAAGAAATTATTCAAATAGTGAAGGGAGACGAAAATTTAATAGTAATGGGTGACTGGAATTCGAGTGTAGGAAAAGGGAGAGAAGGAAACATAGTAGGTGAATATGGATTGGGGCTAAGAATTGAAAGAGGAAGCCGCCTAGTAGAATTTTGCACAGAGCACAACTTAATCATAGCTAACACTTGGTTTAAGAATCATGAAAGAAGGTTGTATACGTGGAAGAACCCTGGAGATACTAAAAGGTATCAGATAGATTATATAATGGTAAGACAGAGATTTAGGAACCAGGTTTTAAGTTGTAAGACATTTCCAGGGGCAGATGTGGACTCTGACCACAATCTATTGGTTATGACCTGTAGATTAAAACTGAAGAAACTGCAAAAATGTGAGAAATTAAGGAGATGGGACCTGGATAAACTGAAAGAACCAGAGGTTGTACAGAGTTTCAGGGAGAACATAAGGGAACAATTGACAGGAATAGGGGAAAGAAATACAGTAGAAGAAGAATGGGTAGCTCTGAGGGATGTAGTAGTGAAGGCAGCAGAGGATAAAGTAGGTACAAAGACGAGGGCTGCTAGAAATCCTTGGGTAACAGAAGAAATATTGAATTTAATTGATGAAAGGAGAAAATATAAAAATGCAGTAAATGAAGCAGGCAAAAAGGAATACAGACGTCTCAAAAATGAGATCGACAGGAAGTGCAAAATGGCTAAACAGGGATGGCTAGAGGACAAATGTAAGGATGTAGAAGCTTATCTCACTAGGGGTAAGATAGATACTGCCTACAGGAAAATTAAAGAGACCTTTGGAGAGAAGAGAACCACGTGTATGAATATCAAGAGCTCAGATGGCAGCCCAGTTCTAAGCAAAGAAGGGAAGGCAGAAAGGTGGAAGGAGTATATAGAAGGCTTATACAAGGGCGATGTACTTGAGGACAATATTATGGAAATAGAAGAGGATGTAGATGAAGACGAAATGGGAGATACGATACTGCGTGAAGAGTTTGACAGAGCACTGAAAGACCTGATTCGAAACAAGGCCCCCGGAGTAGACAACATTCCATTAGAACTACTGACGGCCTTGGGAGAGCCAGTCATGACAAAACTCTACCAGCTGGTGAGCAAGATGTATGAGACAGGCGAAATACCCTCAGACTTCAAGAAGAATATAATAATTCCAATCCCAAAGAAAGCAGGTGCTGACAGATGTGAAAATTACCGAACTATCAGTTTAATAAGCCACGGCTGCAAAATACTAACGTGAATTCTTTACAGACAAATGGAAAAACTGGTAGATGCAGACCTCGGGGAGGATCAGTTTGGATTCCGTCGAAATGTTGGAACACGTGAGGCAATACTGACCTTACGACTTATCTTAGAAGAAAGATTAAGAAAAGGCAAACCTACGTTTCTAGCATTTGTAGACTTAGAGAAAGCTTTTGACAATGTTGACTGGAATACTCTTTTTCAAATTCTAAAGGTGGCAGGGGTAAAATACAGGGAGCGAAAGGCTATTTATAATTTGTACAGAAACCAGATGGCAGTAATAAGAGTCGAGGGGCATGAAAGGGAAGCAGTGGTTGGGAAAGGAGTGAGACAGGGTTGTAGCCTCTCCCCGATGTTATTCAATCTGTGTATTGAGCAAGCAGTAAAGGAAACAAAAGAAAAATTCGGAGTAGGTATTAAAATTCATGGAGAGAAGTCTTCCGAAGTAAGAGTGATTTCAGGTGTGCCGCAGGGGAGTGTCATAGGACCGTTGCTATTCACAATATACATAAATGACCTGGTGGATGACATCGGAAGTTCACTGAGGCTTTTTGCAGATGATGCTGTGGTGTATCGAGAGGTTGCAACAATGGAAAATTGTACTGAAATGCAGGAGGATCTGCAGCGAATTGACGCATGGTGCACGGAATGGCAATTGAATCTCAATGTAGCGAAGTGTAATGTGATGCGAATACATAGAAAGATAGGTCCCTTATCATTTAGCTACAAAATAGCAGGTCAGCAACTGGAAGCAGTTAATTCCATAAATTATCTGGGAGTACGCATTAGGAGTGATTTAAAATGGAATGATCATATAAAGTTGATCGTCGGTAAAGCAGATGCCAGACTGAGATTCATTGGAAGAATCCTAAGGAAATGCAATCCGACAACAAAGGAAGTAGGTTACAGTACGCTTGTTCGCCCAATGCTTGAATACTGCTCAGCAGTGTGGGATCCGCACCAGGTAGGGTTGATAGAAGAGATAGAGAAGATCCAACGGAGAGCAGCGCGCTTCGTTACAGGATCATTTAGTAATTGCGAAAGCGTTACGGAGATGATAGATAAACTCCAGTGGAAGACTCTGCAGGAGAGACGCTCAGTAGCTCGGTACGGGCTTTTGTTGAAGTTTCGAGAACATACCTTCACCGAAGAGTCAAGCAGTATATTGCTCCCTCCTACATATATCTCGCGAAGAGACCATGAGGATAAAATCAGAGAGATTAGAGCCCACACAGAGGCATACCGACAGTCCTTCTTTCCACGTACAATACGAGACTGGAATAGAAGGGAGAACCGATAGAGGTACTCAGGGTACCCTCCGCCACACACCGTCAGGTGGCTTGCGGAGTACGGATGTAGATGTAGATGTAGAGACAAAGTAAAAACTTTGAGGTTCGCCGATGACATTGTAATTCTGTCAGAGACGGCAAAGGACTTGCAAGAGCAGTTGAATGGAATGGACAGTGTCTTGAAAGGAGGATATAAGATGAACATTAACAAAAGTAAAACAAGGATAATGGAATGTAGTCAAATTAAATTGGGTGATGCTAAGGGAATTAGATTAGGAAATGAGACACTTAAAGTAGTAAAGGAGTTTTGCTATTTAGGAAGTAAAATAACTGATGATGGTCGAAGTAGAGAGGATATAAAATGTAGACTGGCAATGGCAAGGAAAGCGTTTCTGAAGAAGAGAAATTTGTTAACATCGAATATAGATTTATGTATCAGGAAGTCGTTTCTGAAAGTATTTGTTTGGAGTGTAGCCATGTATGGAAGTGAAACATGGACGATAACTAGTTTGGACAAGAAGAGAATAGAAGCTTTCGAAATGTGGTGCTACAGAAGAATACTGAAGATAAGGTGGATAGAGCACGTAACTAATGAGGAGGTATTGAATAGGATTGGGGAGAAGAGAAGTTTGTGGCACAACTTGACTAGAAGAAGGGATCGGTTGGTAGGACATGTTTTGAGGCATCAAGGGATCACAAATTTAGCATTGGAGGGCAGCGTGGAGGGTAAAAATCTTAGAGGGAGACCGAGAGATGAGTACACTAAGCAGATTCAGAAGGATGTAGGTTGCAGTAGGTACTGGGAGATGAAGCAGCTTGCACAGGATAGAGTAGCATGGAGAGCTGCATCAAACCAGTCCCAGGACTGAAGACAACAACAACAACCACTTTAAACATCTCGTTTCCTAATCTAATTCCCGCAACATCACTCGATTTAATTCGACTACATTCCATTATCCTCGTTTTGCTTTTTTTTATGTTCATCTTATATCCTCCTTTCAAGACACTGTCCATTCCGTTCAGCTGCTCTTCCAGGTCCTTTGCTGTCTCTGACAGAATAACAATGTCATCTGCAAACCTCAAAGTTTTTATTTCTTCTCCATGGATTTTAATTCCTTCTCCAAATGTTTCCTTTACTTCTTGCTCAATATACAGATTGAATAACATCAGGGATAGGCTACAACCCTGTCTCACTCCCTTCCCAACCACTGCTTCCCTTTCATGCCCCTCGACTCTTATAACGGCCATCTGGTTTCTGTACAAATTGTAAATAGCCTTTCGCTCCCTGTATTTTACCCCCTGCCACTTTCAGAATTTGAAAGAGAGTATTTGATTACTTATCTTCACTCTTTGACATCTGTCACAGCTGGCAATCTTATTCTTTACTCTCCTTCCTATATTGTAAAAATAGATGTTTTCTGAATCTTTTGTGTGCATTTGGTTGATTCACAATGACCAAAACTCTCATGTGTATAAGCAATTAAAGTATCAATACATTGTTCTGGCCAACATCCTCTGAGTCAGTCTTATGTCTCCTGAATAAAATACCCTTGTATACCTTATAATATTGTTCCGTCTTTTCTTCTCCTTTCTTACCCAACATGGTCTTGATCTTTCCAGTTTGGTTCATGATTTTGATACCTGCAGATGTCTTTGCAAATTTTCAAGATCTCTTTTTCCTCTCTCACACCTCTAAAGTCCATAATTTTAAACTCTTTCTCTCCTTCTCCAAAGTTGTTAGATGATTCGCTCCCTAAAGGTAGCCTAGACAAAGCATGAGCCACTACATTGTCTATGCCCTTAATGTATCTGATTTCATAACTGAACTGCTGTAAAAACAAGGCCCAACAAGTAATTCTGTTATGGTACAGCTTACACACCTGCATAAAGCATAATACTTTGTGATCAGTATAGATAATGACTTTGTGACCTAGTAAATAATTTTTAAACTTGATGAATGCGCAATATACAGTCAAAAGTTCTTTCTCAGTTATGTAGTATGTCTTTTCATGTTTCTGCAGTACTCTACTAGCAAATGCAAGAAATCTGTGTTCAATAACACATCAATGTCACCCTCCTGAAATAAATGAGCACCCACACCAACATCACTACTGTCTGCCATAATACAAAAAAGAAGAGACAAATCTACTCTGAACGATATTTAACTGTGGCTCAACTCTCCTTTGATCTCATCGAAAGCATCGTGACCCTCATGATTCCAATCACAAATGGTATTCTTCTTCAAAAGTTCACACAAGAATGGAGCATTCAAAGCCTGGCTGCTACAAAATTTTCTATAAAATCCAGTTAACCCAAAAAATTATATAAGCTGGTTTTTGTTGTGAGGAGTAGGAAAATTAGCAAAAACATCAAGTTTCTCTTATCAGCTGTAATTCATTTCTGAGATGTAACTTGTCCTAAAAATTTAACTTCTTCCACACCAAATTTACACTTACCTATTTTCAAAGTCATAGCTCCTGTTTCTAATTTTGAAAACACATCTCTTAACAGACCCAAATGTTGTTCCCAAGTCTTTTCTGTGATCAGAATGTCATCAATATACTTAATTAATTTGGAACTCACTTCGCTTCGCAAGACAGAATCCAGAGCTCTAATGAATTCAGCTACAGATACATTTAGCCAAATGGCAATACACAGTATTGAAAATACTTACCTCCATACAAAAATACTGTATACTTTCTAGAATTAATTTCAAGTGGAATCTGGTGAAATCCAGAAGTCAAATCCAAACATCTCATGTATTTTACATAATCACATTTGTGTAACAACTCATTTATGTTCTCAGGATGGTCATTCTCTCTGATAAGAAATTTATTAAGATGTCTAGAGCTCAAAACAATTCTCACTCCACTATTTATCTTACTTACCACAATGAAGGGATTATTGTGAGCACTTCTACTTCTCTCAATTACACCTCATGTTTCCATTTTCTGAATTTTTGTCTCTACGTCTTTCCTTTTCTGAAAATGGTACATTATATGGCTTGGGAAAGAAAGACTGATGATCTCCAAGATAAAGCATGCACTGATAGCCTTTCGCTTTCCCTGGCTTTTCACTAAACCAATTTCTAAATTCCAATAACAAATTCCTAAGTTGTTCCTTTTATAGGTCATTAAGAGTCATAGCTTACCGTACTTTAGGATCTAATACACTTCAAAATCTTGATCCTCAGTCTCATCAAAATCTGTATTGTCTTCAAACACCTGATATTCACCTTGGTTCAAAATGCTTTGCAAATAGTTTGTGACAGTTTAAAATACAGAAATTAGTTTTCATGTAACTATTACTTTTAGGTTCCAAGATAAACAATTGTCTAGCATTCCATGTAAAGTAATGCTGAACTTTCACTATCCGATCCATACCAAGAATTATATTTTCTTCCAGACTAGGGATCACTAAGCATCCATGTTCAAAGGTTTTGTCCTCTATACTAAATGTTAAAAGTATCTGAGATTTTACCAATTTACTTTGCCTACCTGTAGCTCCTCTTATCTTTACACCAACAACAGGCATTTCCACAAAATTCTTACTATACTTAATCTGCCCCCCTCCCCCCCATGAACAGTGGACCTTGTTGTTGGTGGGGAGGCTTGCGTGCCTCAGCGATACAGATAGCCATACCGTTGGTGCAACCACAATGGAGGGGTATCTGTTGCGAGGCCAGACAAATGTGTGGTTCCCAAAGAGGGGCAGCAGCCTTTTCAGCAGTTGCAGGGGCAACACTATGGATGATTGACTGATATGGCCTTGTAACACTAACCAAAGTGGCCTTGCTGTGCTGATACTGCGAATGGCTGAAAGCAAAACTACAGCCCTAATTTTTCCCGAGTGAATGCAGCTTTATTGTATGGTTAAATGATAATGGGGTAAAATATTCCGGAGGCAAAATAGTCCTCATTTGGATCTCTGAGTGGGGACTATTCAGGAGGATGTTGTTATCAGGAGAAAATAAATTGGCATTCTATGGACTGGAGGGTGGAATGTCACATCGCTTAATCGGGCAGGTAGGTTAGAAAATTCAAAAAGGGAAATGCATAGTTTAAAGTTAGATATAGTGGGAATTAGTGAAATTTGGTGGCAGGAGGAACAAGACTTATGGTCAGGTGAATACAGTGTTATAAACACAAACTCAAATAGGGGTAATGCAGGAGTAGGTTTAATTATGAATAATAAAAAAAATAGGAGTGTGGTGCTACAAACAGCATAGTGAACACATTGACCAAGATAGACACGAAGGCCACGCCTACCACAGTAGCACAAGTTTGTATGCCAACTAGTTTTGCAGATGATAAAGAGATTGATGAAATGTATGATGTGAAAAAAGAAATTATTCAGATAGTGACGGGAGATGAAAATTTAGTAGTCATGGGTGACTGGAATTCTAGAGTAGGAAAAGGGAGAGAAGGAAACATAGTAGGTGAATATGGATTGGGGGTAAGGAACGGAAGAGGAAGCCGCCTGTTAGAATTTTGCACAGAGCATAACTAGCTCATAGCTAAGACTTGGTTAATGAATTTGGAAAGAGGGTTGTATACATGGAAGAGACCTGGGGATACTGGAAGGTTACAGATATGTTATATAATGGTAAAATAGAGATTTAGGAATCAGGTTTTAAATTGTAAGACTTTTTCAGGGGCAGATGTGGACTCTGACAACATGAACCAGAGGTTGTAGAGAGTTTCAGGGAGAGCATTAGGGAATGATTGACAGGAATGAGGGAAAGAAATACAGTAGAAGAAGAATGGGTAGCTTTGAAGGACGAAATAGTGAAGGCAGCAGAGGATCAAGTAGGTAAAAATTTGAGGGCTAGTAGAAATCCTAGGGTAACAGAAGATATATTGAATTTAATTGATAAAAGAAAAAAATATAAAAATACAGTAAACAAAGCAGGCAAAAAGGAATACAATTGTCTCAAAAATGAGATCAAGAGGAAATGCAAAATGGCTGGGCAGGGATGGCTAGAGGACAAATGTAAGGATGTAGAGGCATGTCTCACTAGGGGGTAAGATAGATACTGCCTACAGGAAAATTAAAGAGACTTTTGGAGAAAAGAGAACCACTTGTATGAATATCGAGATCTCAGATGGAAACCCAGTTCTAAGCAAGGAAGAGAAACCAGAAAGGTGGAAGCAGTATATAGAGGGTCTATACATGGGTGATGTACTTGAGGACAATATTATGTAAATGGAAAAGAATGTAGATGGAAATGAAATGGGAGATGTGCTACTGTATGAAGTCTTTGACAGAGCACTGAAAGACCAAAGTTGAAACAAGGCCCAGGGAGTAGACAACATACCATTAGAAATACTGGCAGCCTTGGCAGCATTGTGAGAACCAGCCCTGACAAACTCTACCATCTGGTGAGCAAGATGTATGAGACAGGCAAAATATCTGTAGACTTCAAGAAGAATATAATAATTCCAATCCCAAGGAAAGCAGGTATTGACAGGTGTGAAAATTACCAAACTATCAGTTTAATAAGCCACAGCTTCAAACTACTAATGTGAATTCCTTAGACGAATGGAAAAACTGGTAGAAGCTGACCTCGGGGAAGATCAGTTTGGATTCCATAGAAATATTGGAACACGTGAGTCAGTACTGACCCTACGACTTATTTTAGAAGATAGATTAAGGAAAGGCAAACCTACATTTATAGCATATGTAGACTTAGAGAAAGCCTTTGATAATGTTGACTGGAATATTCTGTTTCAAGGTGGCAGGGGTAAAATACAGGGAGTGAAAGGCTATTTACAATTTGTACAGAAACCAGATGGCAGTTATAAGTGTCGAGGGGCATGAAAGGGAAGCAGTGGTTCGGAAAGGAGGAGACAGGCTTGTATTCTATCTCCGCTGTTATTCAATATGTATATTGAGCAAGCAGTAAAGTAAACAAAAGAAAAGTTCAGAGTAGTACTCAATATCCATGGAGAAGAAATAAAAACTTTGAGGTTTGCCGATTACAGTGTAATTCTGTCAGAGACGGTAAAGGACCTGGAAGAGCAGTTGAATGGAATGGACAGTCTTGAAAGGAGGATATAAGATGAACATCAAAAGAAGCAAAACAAGGATAATGGAATGTAGTCAAATTTATTTGGGTGATGTTAAGGGAATTAATTAGGAAATGAGACACTTAAAGTAGTGAATGAGTTTGCTATTTGGGGAGCAAAATAACTGCTGATGGTCGAAGTAGAGAGGATATAAAATGTAGACTGGCAGTGGCAAGGTAAGTGTTTCTGAAGAAGAGAATTTTTTAACACTGAGTATAGATTTAAGAGTGAGGAAGTCGTTTCTGAATGTATTTCTATGGAGTGTAGCCATGTAAGGAAGTGAAACATGGAAGATAAATAGTTTATTTGAATTCCTGCTTCAGTATTTTCTAGTCTTACATGGTTAATATGAAGAAAAAGCTAAAGGTATTAATAAATATGCAATTAAGGAAGGAATACAATGTTTTAGTTTGTTCAAAGCTAATTTAGAGGTCCCCCAGGAACTTAAATGGTAATTATTAGAAGTAAGACAATGATCTCCTCATGTAAGAATAAATTTAACAAAGAAATATTTCACATATATTATGGAATAATATTGTTGCATGACTCATGTACTTGATTGACACATGGCCCATAAGGATATGGTAAGAGAGACTGGAGCATTCTTGGAGAACATCATTATTTCTCTGTCTTTGCACAAATAGATCTGGAAAGTGAGTTTGCAGTGACTGAAAGAAGTGCTCTTGATCTAGCCGTGTGCAATGGCTTCTGGAGAACATGTACAATGTAAACATAGATCGGGAGGAAGAGGGAGGCAGATTCAGAAGGAGTATAGCAAACAGAGAGAGAGAGAGAGAGAGAGAGAGAGAGAGAGAGAGAGAATAAGTGACAAATTGTAATTGATATTCTTGAGAAGTCTCTCTCTGAAAACAAGAATCAAACGGAGGTAATACACATGAATGCTGAAAGGGCAGCTGAAAGTTAATGTTCCTGTTTATCTTCATGTGCAAACTTTGTATCCAGTTTAGTTTCCTCCTGGTTTCACTTCAAGATAACCTGTTAACTGTAGAGTATTTTTATTGTTATCGTTACCAAGGCAAGACTCATGACCTGTTCTCACAACTTCAGATTTAGTAGTACCTCTGTTCTATATACCAGGCAAAGCTCCAATCAGCCATAGCTATTGAGGTTGTGAGGACTTGGCACAACTTTACACCTGCACGTGCTGACTCGTGTAAAGGAACAAAGAAAGTTGTGGAAACCACAGGCTAAAGCACTGAAACAACAGTGGCAGAAAGTGCCAGAGATGGATGCAGACCAGTGAGTGCTGATGTCGATTGGTAAAGTAACCAAAGACTAGAATCAAAATTGACCAAAGAACCAAAATGCAGAATCCAAAGTCGTTGTGAACTAAATCCACAGCACCAGAGAGAATTCTTTAAGTGTAGTCCAAGAGAGTAATATAAAGTTGTGGTACTGAAACTATAAAGGCACATGATTGATGGCTTCATGCACTGACAGCAAGTGATGGCTTGATGATCTGCATGAGTCCTTAGAGGTGCATGCCAGAGAATGCGTACAGCTAATGTCTGCTTGCCAGAGTGCGTGCCCAGTTTACTTAGAGCCGGCACCTCACATGAATGTGATACAAAGGCACTGACTTGCATACTGTTAATATCTCTGCCCCAAATCGTTATCACCTTTGTAAGACACAGAAGAGTGGTAATGTGTTGATAATTCATTTGGTAAGGATATCACTTGCAAAAGGCAAGGTTCCCTCAAGTCCCATTTCAGCACACAGTTTTAATCTGTTAGAAAATTTCTTTATTGTTACGTCTCTTGTGCCTGAAAAATTCCCCATTTCATGCACTACATTCTTGTACTCTCTTCTACTTGACCATGGAATCCTCTCCATCTTTCCACACAACTAATTAATTGTTCCTTAGAAGTACTGCAACTCATTTTCTTTGACATATCTTCCTGTCTGATGAGCTTTGTATCAGAAGTACATGCTTCAGGTGCATTTGTTTCAGCCATCAGTTGGATCCCTAGTTTCATACATGTATGAATAATTTGAGATGCTATTGAAAGCACAAGTAGCTCTGCTCATGTGTAGTGAATAAGCAACTTTAACTTGTGAACCTATGGAATTGTAGGCAGAATATATTAATAGCAAGTAGTTGCTCCTTGTAACCTTATTGCCCATGGACCCAACACCTGAACAAAGGAAAACAATTAACTTCACCCCAGGATAAGGCCTGGAACACAGTACGTATTTATCAGCGAAGTCTACTTTGCTTTACTAATCTGATGTCTGTAAAGACTGGAAGCAGTATGACAGTTCTCTAAGTAATGGATATTTCAATATTCACCATTCTATAAATTGATTTTACTGCTGTAAATCATTCAGAAAATATCAAATTTAATTATTCTGATAATGGTTTAATAACTTACACAAGATTTCAATACCTTGCAGAAAATCTGTTGTATGTCTCTAAGGGCAGTAAGATCAAACTTTTTATGACCAATGAAACTATTGTGATGTGTTATCAGTGTCTTTTGCATCATTAGCCAACTATGCAAAGAGCTGAATATCCCCATGTGCAAATATATCTATAGAACAGAGTATCTACTTGCTTTACTTTCTCTATACCTCTGTGAAGAATTCCTCTTTCAGGGGTGAGACCAGCAGTTTGGATCTTTTAGGGCAAGAAAAAATTGCAGTAGTAGTTTGTTTGTTTTGTATATGCAAATCTTGATGCCTTTTATTTCATTAAAAAATCCTCTTCATCCATGACCAAAATGTGCTTAGTTTATTACTTCAGTTTTTCTTATTGCAGAAAATTCTAGAATGTCTTGTTATACTGCAAAGAAATATTAATACTCTTAGATTTATCAGCAACTGCTATTCAAACAAGAATGACTTTGTCTGGCTTATATTTGCAATTTGTTGAATATGTTGTTGAAATACCTGTATTTGTCACTCATCTCTTCTTTCAGTTCTGTACAACAGCAAATCGTCCTGTCTGGTTCATATTCTCTGGAATGGGCAGCCAGTGGGCACAGATGGGTTCACAACTGATGAAGTTGCCAATATTTGCAGAATCAATCAGGAAGTGTCATGCAACACTAGAGCCACTGGGTATTGATTTAATCAATATAATAACAACAGCAGATGAATCAGTATTTGACAATATTGTCAACTGCTTTGTTGGGATTGCTGCAATCCAGGTAAGGCTTAAATAATGGTAAATCCAGGATGGAATGTAACAATATTCTGAAAAGGGTAGTTGCTACTCACCATATAGAGGAGATGCTGAGTCACAAACAGGAACAACAAAAGGACAGTCAGAAAATGAGCTTTCGGCCAACAAGGCCTTCATTGAAAATAGACAACACACACACAAACACACATACACAAAAGTAAACTTAACTCACTCACACATGTTGTGTGGGTGAAATGCATTTGTATATATATTAAAAACAAAGATTCCAAGACATATATTAAAAACAAAGATTCCAGGACTTACCAAGCAGGAAAGCGCCGGTAGACAGGCACAATGAAATAACACACAAACACACACACACAAAATTTCAAGCTTTCGCAACCGGCGGCTGCTTCATCAGGAAAGAGGGAAGGAAAAGGAAAGATGAAAGGATGTGGGTTTTAAGGGAGAGGGTAAGGAGTCATTCCAATCCCGGGAGCGGAAAGACTTCCCTTAGGGGGAAAAAAAGGACAGGTGTACACTCGCGCACGCACACACACGCATACATATCCATCCACACATACACCAATGTATACATACACATGGTGTCGTGTGAAACCCAGCTCGCGCTATTCGTCCACGAGACTCAGAGGGCCTTAGACACAGGTTCACAGGTAGATGCCGTGTTTCTTGACTTCCGCAAGGCGTTTGACACAGTTCCCCACAGTCGTTTAATGAACAAAGTAAGAGCATACGGACTATCAGATCAATTGTGTGATTGGATTGAGGATTTCCTAGATAACAGAATGCAGCATGTCATTCTCAATGGAGAGAAGTCTTCCGAAGTAAGAGCGATTTCAGGTGTGCCGCAGGGGAGTGTCATAGGACCGTTGCTATTCACAATATACATAAATGACCTGGTGGATGACATCGGAAGTTCACTGCGGCTTTTTGCAGATGATGCTGTGGTGTATTGAGAGGTTGCAACAATGGAAAATTGTACTGAAATGCAGGAGGATCTGCAGCGAATTGACGCATGGTGCACAGAATGGCAATTGAATCTCAATGTAGACAAGTGTAATGTGATGCGAATACATAGAAAGATAGGTCCCTTATCATTTAGCTACAAAATAGCAGGTCAGCAACTGGAAGCAGTTAATTCCATAAATTATCTGGGAGTACGCATTAGGAGTGATTTAAAATGGAATGATCATATAAAGTTGATCATCGGTAAAGCAGATGCCAGACTGAGATTCATTGGAAGAATCCTAAGGAAATGCAATCCGACAACAAAAGTAGTAGGTTACAGTACGCTTGTTCACCCACTGCTTGAATACTGCTCAGCAGTGTGGGATCCGTACCAGATAGGGTTGATGGAAGAGATAGAGAAGATCGAATGGAGAGCAGCGCGCTTCATTACAGGATCATTTAGTAATCGCAAAAGCATTACGGAGATGATAGATAAACTCCAGTGGAAGACTCTGCAGGAGAGACACTCAGTAGCCCAGTACGGGCTTTTGTTAAAGTTTCGAGAACATACCTTCACCGAAGAGTCAAGCAGTATATTGCTCCCTCCTACGTATATCTTGCAATGAGACCGTGAGGATAAAATCAGAGAGATTAGAGCCCACACAGAAGCATACCGACAATCCTTCTTTCCACATACAATACGAGACTGGATAGAAGGGAGAACCGATAGAGGTACTCAGGGTACCCTCCGCCACACACCGTCAGGTAGCTTGCGGAGTATGGATGTAGATGTAGATGTAGAACAATAGTAATATTCATGTGGTTGTGTGCTGACAGATAGACAGGTCCTTTTTTAACCTTTTAATGACTAATTATCTTTACTCAAGCATTCCTCTGTGATATAGAAAGAGTTATTAAGGAGAAATCTCTTGCACATTTTAAAACACTTCTGATATCTATCAGACATTTTATATTCATGGGTACATTGCCAAAGAGTTTTATGGCTATATTTATCACAACTTTATGTACCAAATCAAACAATGGCAAATCCAGGATGAAATAATGACAATATTATGAAAAGGATCGACTGTAGATCATGATATAGTGCAGATGTTGAGTTACGAACAGGCACAACAAAAAGATTGCTGAACATGTATGCTTTTTGCCAAAAGGCTTTCTAAAGTAAACAACGCATTCACATTCACACAAGCACAACTCACACTCAAGTGTGTGTGAGTTGTGCATGTGTGAGTGTGTGTGCATGTTGTCTACTTTAAATGAAGCACTTCTGGCCAAAAGCTTGTGCATGTAACAGTATTTCTGTTGTGCCTGTGTGTGACTCAACATCTCCTCTACATGGTGATTAGCACTCTACTCTTGTCACAATACTTAGATTCATGAAAGGATAATGCAGATTTTTTTTTTTAGTGTTGTCCTTGTGAATGTCTCTGTTATACTCGAACTTAAATGGATTTTTGGTAACAGAGTTCATAAGTGAATAACTACTTGGCTGTGGTCAATATTCCCAGCTGCTTAAAGGGATGCCTGTAAGGCATATATATGTCTGTGAACTCTACACATAATTCTAATTATTCTCTTTTCTGCAGTCAATACTTTTTGCTGAAGTGAGGAGTTACCCCAGAATATTATCCCATAAGACGTCAGTGAATGCAAATATGCAAAATATGAGGTGTGATGAAAAGTAATGTGAACTTTTTAATTTTGCAGTCTTTATACATCCAATTTTCAAAATGTTTTTTTCTTGTTGGTACACATGTTACTGATGTATGTTTGCATTTTCAGCTGTTAGAATTTTTAGTTTATCGTTGACTGTTGAGAAGCCCGTGTTTTTCAGTGCTTGATGAATTTTTACTTTTGAAAAAGATGGATCAGAGAATTTGCATTAAATTCTGCTCAAAAAGTGGAATAAAGTGTAGCACCACATTTGAAATGTTGACTGTTGGTTTTGGTGAATCTGTTATAAGCAAGATAAGAATTTACAAGTGGTATAAACATTTTAAACAGGGTTTAGAAGCCATTGAAGGCAGTGATCACTGTGGATGCCCTAGCACATCAATTGGGTACTGATGCCAATGTATAAGAAGTAAAGAAAATGGTTCTGGAAAATTGCCAACTCACCATGAGAGAGGTTGCTGATGATGTTGACATATATTTTAGCTCATGCTAAGCAATTTATTTGGGTATTTTGGCAACAACACATGTAGGAGCAAAGTTTGTTCTAAAATTGTTGAATTTAGACCAAAAAGTATGTTATGTAAACATCGCTCAGGAATTGCTGAGTGAAATTGACAATGATCCTGAAGGTTATGAAAGAATATGGAACATGGATATGAAGGTATGATGTTGAAGTTTAGGCCCAATAATTCCAACTGAAGCAGCTTGAAGAGCCGATATTGAAAAAAATTCGACAAGTTCAATCTCATGCAAAGGCTCTTCTCACTGTTTTCTCTGATTACAGTGCGCCATGAGTTCCTGCCTCATGGTTATATGGTCAATAAGAAGTACTAAATGGAAGTTGTGTGCCATTTACTTGAAGAAATATGAAGAAAATGACCAGAATTGTGACAAAACTACTCATAGAAATTGTATCACAATAATGCTCCTTCTCACCCATCAATGCTTGTTCATGATTTTTTGGCAAACAACAAAACCATTTTGTTGCCTCAGCCACCTTATTTGCCAGATATGGCTCCCTGTGACTTCTTTTTATTCCCAAGGATGAAGAGAACAATGAAAGGATGTTATTTTGCCACCACTTATGAGCTAAAAGTAGAATAACTAAAGGAGCTAAACACCGTCACAAAAAATGAGTTCCAGTAGTGCTCCGAAGGTTGGAAAAAGCAGTGGTACAAGCGTATTACTTTTGATGGGGATTACTTTGAACAGGAAAAAGTTGATTGTGATGAATAAATGAAGATTATTAAAAAAAATCGCATTAGTTTTTGATCACACCTCGTGTTAATTTATTGACTTCTATACTCCCTACAGATGGCAATTATTCTTAACATTTTAGCTGGTCTAGTATATGATTTTTTCCTTTAAGTTATCATCAATGTGCACTCCTAAGAACTTACAATTTTTCTATCCTGTTAATTATTTCTTGTTAGCATACTAGGTTAATAGAAGGTGAGATGGATTTTTACAGTACAAAACTGGATGAACTGCATTTTTCCAAAGTTTAAATCTAATCCATTTGTGCAAAACCCTTTAGTAACATTCACAGTTCATGAATCACAAGAATGGAGTTCATCCCAACATTAAAGTTAGCTGAGAGGAAGCAGATAGCAGTCTCACTCTTTTGGTATAAGTGGCACTGCCCTTCTTGACCAGTACCTGTACCCATATAATTTTCATCATCCCACGCATTAAAAAGCTTCCTTGAACACATTAGTACCTACTTGGGGATAAAATTATTTCTGACAATAATTTACATTCTTGTCTGTAGTTTGTTCAAAGGCAATGTCTACAGCAAGGAAGATACACTGAAGCACCAAAGAACCTGGTATAGGCATACATATTCAAATACAGAGATATATGTGATACTAACCAAAACGGCCTTGCTGTGCTGGTACTACGAACGGCTGAAAGCAAGGGGAAACCACAGCCATAATTTTTACCGAGAGCATGCAGCTTTCTGTATGGTCAAATGATGATGACGTCCTCTTGGGTAAAATATTCCCTCATTTGGATCTCCAGTAGGGGACTACTCAGGAGGACATTGTTATCAGGAGAAACAAAACTGGTGTTCTACGGATCAGAGAGTGGAATGTCATATCCCTTAATCGAGCAGATAGGTTAGAAAAATTAAAAAGGGAAATGGATAGGTTAAAGTTAGATATAGTAAGAATTAGTGAAGTTGGGAGGCAGGAGGAACAAGACTTCTGGTCAGGTGAATACAGGGTTATAAATACAAAATCAAATACGGGTAATGCAGAAGTCTGTTTAATAATGAATAAAAAAATAGGAGTGCGCGTAAGCTACTACAAACAGCATTGTGAATGCATTATTGTGGCCAAGATAGACATGAAGCCCGTACCTACTACAGTAGTACAAGTTTATATGCCAACAAGCTCTGAAGATGACGACGAAATTGATGAAATTTATGATGAAATAAAAGAAATTATTCAGATAGTGAAAGGAGACGAAAATTTAATAGTCATGGGTGACTGGAATTCGGTAGTAGGAAAAGGGAGAGAAGGAAACATAGTAGGTGAATATGGATTGGGGCTAAGAAACGGAAGAGGAAGCCATCTGGTAGAATTTTGCACAGAGCACAACTTAATCATACCTAACACTTGGTTCAAGAATCATAAAAGAAGGTTGTATACATAAAAGAAGCCTGGAGATACTAGAAGGTTTCAGATAGATTATATAATAGTAAGACATAGATTTAGAAACCAGGTTTTAAATTGTAAGACATTTCCAGGGGCAGATGTTGACTCTGACAATAATCTATTGGTTATGAACTGTAGATTAAATCTGAAGAAACAGCAAAAAGGTGGGAATTTAAGGAGATGGGACCTCGATAAACTGATGAAACCAGAGGTCGTACCGAATTTCAGGGAGAGCGTAAGGGAATAATTGACAGGAATGGGGGAAAGAAATACAGTAGAAGAACAATGGGTAGCTTTGAGAGATGAAATAGTGAAGGCAGCAGAGGATCAAGTAGTTAAAAAGACAATGGCTAGTAGAAATCCTTGAGTAACAGAAGAGATACTGAATTTAATTGATGAAAGGAGAAAATACAAAAATGCAATAAATGAAGCAGGCAAAAAGGAATACAAATTTATCAGAAATGAGGAAGTGCAAAATGGCTAAGCAGGGATGACTAGAGGACAAATGTAAGGATGTAGAGGCTTATCCCATGATCGGTAAGATAGATACTGCGTACAGGAAAATTAAAGAGACCTTTGGAGAAAAGAGAACCACTTGTATGAATATCAAGAGATCAGATGGAAACCCACTTCTAGCAAAGAAGAGAAAGCAGAAAGGTGGAAGGAGTATATAGAGCATCTATACAAGGGCAATGTACTTGAGGACAATATTATGGAAATGGAAGAGGAGGTAGATGAAGGTGAAATGGGAGATATGATACTGCGTGAAGAGTTTGATAGAGCACTGAAAGACCTAAGTCGAAACAAGGCCCCTTGGAGTAGACAACATTCCATTAGAACAACTGACAGCCTTGGGAGAGCCAAAAATCTACCATCTGGTGAGCAAGATGTAAGAGACAGGCGAAGTACCCTCAGACTTAAAGAAGAATATAGTAATACCAATCCCAAAGAAAGCAGGTGCTGACAGATGTGAAAATTACTGAACTATCAGTTTAATAAGTCACAGCTGTGAAATACTAACGAGAATTCTTTACAGACAAATGAAAAAACTGGTAGAAGCCGACCTCGGGGAAGATCAGTTTGGATTCCATAGAAATGTTGGGACATCTGAGGCAATACTGACCCTACGACTTATCTTAGAAGCTAGATTAAGGAAAGGCAAACCTATGTTTCTAGCATTTGTAGACTTCGAGAAAGCTTTTGACAATGTTGACTGGAATACTCTCTTTCAAATTCTGAAGGTGGCAGGGCTAAAATATAGGGAGAAAAATGCTATATACAATTTGTACAGAAACCAGATGGCAGTTATAAGAGTTGAGGGGCATGAAAGGGAAGCAATGGTTGGGAAGGGAGTGAGACAGGTTTGTAGCCTGTCCCCGATGTTATTCAATCTGTATATTGAGCAAGCAGTAAAGGAAACAAAAGAAAAATTTGGAGTAGGTATTAAAGTCCATGGAGAAGAAATAAAAACGTTGAGGTTCACCGATGAGATTGTAATTCTGTCAGAGACAGCAAAGGACTTAGAAGAGCAGTTGAATGGAATGGATAGTGTCTTGAAAGGAGAATATAAGATGAACATCAACAAAATCAAAATGAGGATAATGGCATGTAGTTGAATTGAATTAAGCTGGGTGATGCTGAGGGAATTATATTAGGAAATGAGACACTTAAAGTAGTAAAGGAGTTTTGCTATTTGGGGAGCAAAATAACTGATGATGGTTGAAGGAGATAGAACATAAAATGTAGACTGGCAATGGCAAGGAAAGCGTTTCTGAAGGAGAGAAATTTGTTAACATCGAGAATAGATTTAAGTGTCAGGAAGTCGTTTCTGAAAGTATTTTTATGGAGTGTAGCCATGTAGGGAAGTGAAACATGGACAAGAAGAGAATAGAAACTTTTGAAATGTGGTGCTACAGAAGAATGCTGAAGATTAGATGGGTAGATCATGTAACTAATGAGAAGGTATTGAATAGGATTGGGGAGAAGAGACGTTTGTGGCACAACTTGACTAGAAGAAGGGATCGGTTGGTAGGACATGCTCTGAGGCATCAAGGGATCACCAATTTAGTATTGGAGGGCAGCATGGGGGGTAAAAATCATAGAGGGAGACCAAGAGCTGAATACACTAAACAGATACAGAAGGATGTAGGTTGCTGTAAGTACTGGGTGATGAAGAAGTTTGCACAGGATAGAGTAGCATGGAGAGCTGCATCAAACCAGTCTCAGGACTGAAGACCACAACAACAACAACAACGTATGTGAACAGGCAGAATTTTGTACTGTGGCCGGCAATGCCTATATAAACAACAAGTGTCTTGCACAGTTGTTAGATTGGTTACTGCTGCTACAATGGCTGGTTGTCAAGATTTAAGTGAGTTTGAATGTGGTATTTTAGTCAGTGCATGAGTGATGGGACACAGCATCTCTGAGGTAGCGATGAAGTGGGTATTTTCCTGTATGACCATTTCATGACAGTACCATGAATATCAGGAATCTGGTAAAACATCAAATCTCCAACATCGCTGTGGCCGTAAAAGGATCCTGCAAGAACAGGACCAACAACAACTGAAGAGAATCATTCAATGTGACTGAAGTGCAATCCTTCCACAAATTGCCCAGATTTCAATGCTAGGTCATCAACAAGTGTCAGCATGTGAACCATTCAATTAACATAAATGACATTTGCTTTCAGTGCAGAAGGCCCACTCATGTACCATTGATGACTTCATGTCACGAAGCTTCACACCTCGCCTGGGCCCATCATCACTGATATTGGACTGTTGATGATGGCAACGTGATGCCTGGTTGGATGAGTCTCATTTCAAACTGTATCGAGCAGATGGATGTGTGTGGGTATGGAGACAACCTCATGAATTCATGGACCCTGCATGTCAGCAGGTTCAAGCTGGTGAAGGCTCTGTAATGGTGTAGGGCATGTGCAGTTGGAGTGATACGGGACCCCTGATACATCTATTTATGACTCTGAGAGGTGACATGTATGTAAGCATCCTGTCTGATCACCTGCATCCATTCATGTCCATTGTGCATTCCTTTCAGATGTGGGCAATTCCATCAGGACGATGCGACACCCCACACATCCAGAACTGCTACAGTGTGGCTCCACAAACACTCTGCTGAGTTTAAACACTTCTGCTGGTCGCCAAACTCCCCAGACAAAACATTATTGAGCATATTTGGAATCCCTTGCAACGTGCTGTTCAGAAAAGATCTCCACTCCCTCGTATTCTTACAGATTTATGGGCAGGCCTGCAGGATTCATGGTGTTAATTCTCTTCAGCACTACTTTTGCCATTAGTTGAGTCCATGCCACATCATGCTGTGGCAGTTCTGTGTACTTGCAGGGGGCCTGCACGATGTTAGGCAGGTGTACCAGCTTCTTTGACTCTACAGTATATAGCAGATGCTGTCACTTGCAATTGATGAAGGGTGCTCCTGACTCAGTGAAATAGCCCAAACCACAAAAGTATCTTCTGCACTATGGGGCTAAAAACAGTAAAATAAGTTGGGTACTCCAGGGGTGTGGGCTGAGATGGCAGAATCTACTTATGCTGAACAATGTACATGATAACTATGATTGTACTGAACTTATACACCACATAAAACAAAGGGAACTGGAGAAGTCAACTGTGACAAAACACTGCCTAGTGAACTGGCATCAAATATAATTTGGAAGTACAAAGTCTTGAACCATAAGTCATCATACTGAGATACAATAAAAGAGATGGCTGAGATTAGACCAAGTTGTAATTAGAATATTTTTAATAGATACCTAGAGTACATGTTTAGCAGTGTATGGGGGTGTGCATTGGACATCAGATGATAATGAAGATGTGTGATTGACATTTATAGGGAGACATCAGTGGCACTTTTGAGTATGTCTGGCTCATTGGACATCATCTGGTTCTGTGGTAGACTGGAGCGGCCAGAGTTTGTCCAACTCACATTCCCATGTTTTTGCCATTTTAGCCCAATTCTGGATAAGTCTGGACACTGCTCATTTTTTTCTTTTCTAACAAAGATGATGTAATTTACTAAATGAAAGCATTGGTATGTTGATAGACACACAAATAAACACAAACACACACACAAAATTCAAGCTTTCGCAACCTATGGTTGCTTCATCAGGAAAGAGGGAAGGAGAGGGTAAGACGAAAGGATGTGGGTTTTAAGGGAGAGGGTAAGGAGTAATTCCAATCCTGGGAGCGGAAAGACTTACCTTAGGGGGGAAAAAGGACAGGTATACGCTCGCGCGTGCGCGCACCCACCCACCCACCCACCCACCCACCCTCCCACCCACCCACACACACACACACACATCTGCACGTATACAGACACAAGCAGACATAAGTATACGTGTGTGTGTGTGTGTGTGTGTGTGTGTGTGTGTGTGTGTGTGTGTGTTTGTGTGTGTGTGTGTGTGTGTGTGTGTGTGTGTGTGTGTGTGTGTGTGTGTAAAAATTATGTTATTGCATTCAGTCAGCAATTTTACTCCTAAAGCCAATGAGAGAGAGAGAGACAGCTGGCAAAAAGTGAGGAATTTATTTGAAATTATATGGCTTTAATTCTGAGAAGATTTTATTCTGGCATGCACGAACAAAAAACACTAAGGAAAATTTTTTTCTTACATTTAAACTGTATGCTGAAAACTATAGAGATTAAAGCAAGATGGAAGACCGATAGGATACATAGGTGTAGGAATACCTACATCTGCAAGAGTAGAACTGAGAGTAACACAGTCTTAAGGCACAGACAACTGTGCTGTAGCCATTATCTACAAGAAAGTTGTGTGTTGTATGAATGCCTCATTTGTTAAATACCAACCAATTATAAACGTGAAAACGAATTTCTCAGCACGCTTAGCACTACTGTCAAAAGAATACAAATGAATTTGTGCACTGTTTTGTCACTGTGGTTGATAGTCTTGCAGCAAAAAATATTTTCTTCCAGAAATGTTTTGACCAGTGTTTTCTGGAATGTAAGAGGCATTCATCTTATTAATTACTTGAAAAAAAAAAAAGTACAACAAGAACTGGCAGATGTATAACATCTGGACCATTTGGATTAGAAATCATCAAAACATAGTTTTGAGTATAATAAACTGAATGATGTGAAGCACAAATTGTTGGAACATTCAAACCATTTGCCACAGTTTGTATACAACTTCTTCTTTATGTCTGCAGCACTGTCATTTTAACTTAGTATTGTGACCATTTCAGGCGAGCACCACAGATTCAAAATTAGTAACTTATTCAAGATTGTATTTAATGTAATTTATTTTTACAATATCATCTGCAGCCGTGAGCAGCTTTCATGGATGAGCTCAGCACTGCCACATCACTAATAACATCTGAGTGATGTGCTAAATCTGATTGAAAAAGGAAAGAAATGCATTGTTTGTGCTTTGTGTATCTATAAGTACTACAACCATTTGATCTGCTTGTTATTTGTTATCTTTAGAATCCTGGGAGTTATTTCTGCCATTATGTGGATTGACACAGCACATACTTTTATGGGATATTACAAATTTGTGTGATATTGTGCTGCAATTTGCATTACAGATTGCATTAGTCGACATTCTGTGTAAACTTGAAATACATCCAGATGGTATAATTGGCCACTCTGTTGGTGAATTGGGTTGTGCATATGCAGATGGTTGCCTCACAGCAGAACAAATGATACTTGCATCTTACTATCGAGGAATAGCTACACTTGAAGCAGAACTTATTAAAGGAATGATGGCTGCCACTGGTAAGCATCAAAAACCTCTCAGTATTATGAATAAATCATTATTTGTATTTCTTTCATGTGCCATTTATTTCAGTTACTGATTCTAATGCACCAGAATGTTTCAATATAAACATTAAAGTATATTAATGGGAAAGCTACTATTACTGTTGTAATCCATCTCACTCAGAAGTGTTTGGTCTCTGTCATATCATCTCTCTTTGTTAATGTTGGGTAAAACCCAAAAATGGTATATGCCTGTGAAAAACTTCGGTTTGTGATCAGGGATGTTCCTCATCATCTGTTTCAACTGTTCAAAGGTGACACTCAAGGATTCCCAAAGTTTAACACAAAACTTGATGGCATAACATTGCTCTAAATAATGATTTTCCAATTTTGTAACACACAGAAATAATACAATTTCACTGAAGGTGCTCTCAAAAACCACATGATGACTGTACAGAGCTGAAACTTAGTCTGAATTTCAAGGAGAGATGAACACACCAGTCTTCACAAGTAGCACAACACAGCAAGATTGCTTGCATTGTTGTCAGTCTCATAACTTTTCTCGTCCACCTCATATACATTAATTTGGTCTGCAAGATATCTAGGAGAGTTAAAAATTTCATTGTATCATCAGCCTTTGGTTCTAAATCTTATCCTTCCAGTAGGGCTTTGCATATCCTTTTGTCAAGTTTTGATGGTTAAGGATGACTCATACTTACACTGTCTTTCATTGAGAACTATCTTCAATTATTTTTGTACTTGGGAATATAATGCAGTATCAAGAATCTACGTTACCATTTGCCAACACTGTCTATGATTGGAAGCTCAGGTATAAGCATATTACACTACCCTAAACTATTTTCTCAGTTGCTTATTTTTTAGAGACTTTCAACTATTTCTATGATTATGCAATATTCAAATATTTGTGCCTCAGTCTTGCTCCCACAAATTTGTTCCCTCACTTCATTCATCTCAACTATATCCCTCAACTGTTTTATGTTCTGAGGCTAGTACTGCACCTTACTCATCACCTAATGAAACTATAAAATTATGAGACAGAATGGGTGGTGAGTACTGGAGGAGAAATTCTTAGTAATGCACGTACATACCAATACAAAAGTACAAGAATCTACCATAACTTTCTCAGGGATGATAGAGGGTCAGGTTAAGGAAGATTAGAAAGGAAATGCAGATTACTGAGACTCCAAGACCAGAATGACCCATCTATTGTGGTGAAGAGGGGAAACAAACATGAAGTGGGATGCAATAATATGTTGGAAGGCAAGTTCCCATCTCAGGAATTTGGGAAGGCTAGTATTGTGTAGGAGGATTCAAGTACCAAATGTGGTGTTTCCAGGCAATCAGTTTCCTTGAGTGAACTGTAGTGGATGTTCAGTAAGTCAGTAAGAGTATCTAATTCATAGTCCTCAACCATTCTTTGTTTGGTTATAATTTTTTATTTGGCAACATTCCTTTCTTTTCCAGTGTTCAGCAATCAATTTTTATTGTTTGATTACCTCTTTTCACTGTTTGACAATCTACTTTCATTGTTTGGCAGTCCACTTTCATTGCTGAATGACCTTTTGTCTCTGTTTGGTGGTAATTTTTCCTTATTTATTGACAATTTTTGCTTGTTTGCCTATACTTTTCTACATTTAATGTTCTTTCCATTTCTTTGCAGTCTTACTAGTTTCTCAACATTCTTTTGGTTCCCAGTTTTCCTTTGTATAAATGCTCATTGTACTATTCTCTTTCTCTTACAAGTATTACCACCACCATTACATAACCTCTGCCAACTACCGCTCCCACAAGCTGCTGTCTTTCTTTAAAATCCCCCAATCTTTCAGCCCTTAAAAGTTTTAATGCACTCAGTGTATTTCTCCTTTAAACAAGCAATAAATCTGAACATAATACCTCCCACCATGAAATAAGAAGCCATTGTGTTCATCACATATCTCAAAAAAATGTCGCACCCTCTGTCTTCACCAACTACAACTTATGAGGTGTTTTCCAATACTAAGGTCCATTGGTCATACAGCTATCATTAACTAGATTAGATGGAGAATTGCCTTATCAAAAAGAAAAAAAATGTGTGCACAACTTCTGATTGGAAATTTCTGGTACTCATTGTCGCCACAATGCCTCATGATCACTGGTACTAGTATCAATGGGGACATCATCAAAGTTCCAGAATGAGATTTTCACTCTGCAGCGGAGTGTGCACTGATATGAAACTTCCTGCTGGATTAAGTTTGGAAGGTGGGATATGAAGTACTGGCAGAATTAAAGCTGTGCGAATGGGTCATGAGTCATGGTTGGGTATCTAAATTGGTAGAGCACTTGCCAACGAAAGGAAAAGGTCCCAAGTTTGAGTCACATCCTGGCACACAGTTTTAATCTGCCATGAAGTTTGATATCAGCACACACTCTGCTGCAGAGTGAAAATCTCATTCTGGATACATCCTCCAGGCTGTGGCAAAGCAATGTCTCCACAATATCCTTTCTTCCAGGAATGCTAGTTCTGCAAGGTTTGAGAAGAGCTTTTGTGAAGTTTTGAAGGTAGGAGATGAGGTAATGGCAGAATTGAAGCTGTGAGGATGGGTTGTGAGTTGTGCTTGGGCAGCTCAATAGCTAGAGCTCTTGCCCGCAAACAGCAAAGGTCCTGACTTTGAGTCTCAGACCAGCACACAGCTTTAATCTGCCTTGAAGTTTGATACCAGTGCACACTCCAGTGCAAAGTGAAAATCTCCTTCTGGAAACATCCTCAGGCTGTGGCAAAACCATGTCTCCACAATATCCTTTCTTCCATGACTACTAGTTCTGCAAGGTTCGCAGAAGAGCTTCTGTGAAGTTTGAAAGGTAGGAGATGAGGTACTGGCAGAATTGAAGCTGTGAGTATGGGTCACGAGTCATGCTTGGGTAGCTCAGTTGGTAGTTTCAACCTCAGAGATCTAGATCCTGATTGAGAACCAGATGGCTATGATCATTTCCCAGGACAGTGTTGCAGCTACTGATCTCTGATGAATTTATGTGAGGAAGGCTGGTATTGTCACCATTCTGTGACAGTCAGTGGAAAGATCCAAGTATGACCTACGTATGACCTTGGAGTGAAGATGAAGGGCATCATTCATTCCAATGTGTGTAACATCAAGCAGCTGGGCTGCAGAAACAGCCTGTTTAACATATCAAATGTTGACTGCTGATGACTGACAGACCTCTACCTTTTTGCGATTACTCCCTCCCTCACACATGACACAGCAGGCTTTCAAAGACAACAAGTTTTGCTCTGTCTTTTTCAATTTTAGTGGGGGCCAGCAGCACTTCAGTCTTGTTGGTAAGGGGGATGGGTGTAGTACCCTGAGTTCTTTGTGCTCTATGCCTTGCCTGTACTGGACCCTTTGACCCTCCACCGACAATCAACAAGTAGTGTCGGCACCCCGGTGGTCCCGGCCGCCTATGATGGTCTGGATGGCCGAGTGGTGACCTCTCCAGTTATCAGGATGGTAGGAAATGACTGTGGATGCGTCAGAAACGACAAGGAAACATTATTAACTCATAACACCTTTATTACAGCTGAGTACAGTGTGGCTTGGTGATATTGACGATCTTCCCTGAGTCCTTGCTGACTTGTAGCAATGACACCAGATGTGGGCCGTGCAGTCTTGCTAGTGCAGTGCCATGTGCTGTGACGTATTGGTGGAATACCCTTACTTCAGCTGCGCATGGGTGTTGGCGTCCAGGTGGCCAGTCGGCTCGGCTGCGGACAGCAAGCTGCTGCGTGTGGAGGCTCTGGGTTGGAGTCCTGAAGCTGAGAGGCATTAGAAGTGTTCTTGTACTGCAGAGTGTGCTCTGTCGCACCCCGTATTCTTCCCTGCTCCTCCTGGTGGCTCGTCTGCTGTGGACGGGTGGAACAGCCTGCAGTCCCCCAGCGCCGTCGGCTCACCTGGTTGTGACGGCGGATGCACAGGGCCTAGGCCCCGCACGATCTCGACGACGGCTCACTGATGTGGTCAGCATTGGCGGCAAGCGAGTCTGCCACGATGTCTGCTAATCCTGGGTTGATGATTGACAATGGCAGCAGAGAGGACCAGAGCTGGTACTGTCCCCTCACGTCTGCTGCTGGATGTGCCGCCCTTACTGTAACATCTCCTTAATAAAGATTAACATGTCGATCACCCAGCTGAGCACTATGCAGTGACCCAGTACACATCTCACTGCAAGTCTAACTGTGAGTGCGAGTGCCTTGCTGCTATCAAAGCTGGTGTATTTAAAGGAAGCACGAGTGATGTCCTGACGTCATGCTCGTTTGTAATGAACACATTCGTTCCACTTATACTGCTGATTCATCTGTCGTACTCACCCCTTAGGTGTTCTTGCGACAGAGTTACGTGTTGTTACGGCAGACATACGTGAAGTTGTGGAATGCAGTACAGCTGACGCTATATCTCTGTCTTGCACTCTACGAAAGTCTCCGTCTAACACAAACCCGCGTGCTAAGAAATTCTCTCTCACCTGTTGTGTGTAACCAGTCCGTTGCCCCTGCGTGCGTTGCCCCTGCGTGACGACACATTCCGATATATGTGCAATCCTCCTACCTCTTGGCTAATTTACTGCTTCTGGGTCTCGGCATAGGCAACGAAAGTTTGACAATATTCCACGTTTCCAACTCTTTACTATTCCGTGACACTACAGTAGTGATAGGTCTTGTATTTTCTGGCGAAGAGAAATTATCCGTGGAGGAGCATAGATCTTACAGTAACTTTAGTATCTCTTGTTGTGACTCAGACTATTTTACCAAACTTACCTACCTGTAGCAGTTTCCAATCACTTTACATCAGGCAGAATAATTTTTAAATTGCTTATGAACAGCTGTGAGCTAATGGTTTACCATATAACAGCATTCATATTGCGTCTGATGTAACACTTTACAGAACAGTAAACAAATAATCTTAAATTAATGCCTCTGATTTTCTTTTAATTTCAGGATCTGTTATGCTTCAAGGATTAGAAATTTCTTTTAACATCTGAAGTTACATTGCCCAAGAAAGTAGTTTGTGTCATAACAAGACAAAACCCTAGCAAAAAATTTCCTGATTCCCTAAATTACATGGAATTTGTGTCTCAGACTTCTTCTTTGTGTAGATTATGCTGCCTTGCAGACTCACATAAACTCAAGTAACTGTAAATTTATAACAGATGAAAACAATATATACTGTTGTTACTCTTCAAGCTTTCCTACTGGATTCATCTCAGCTGAAAGAAATGCTCTACAAGGGTTGAAGACCAAGACATTGTCATCTTAGCTGCTGACAAAGGAAATGCTACTATGCTTCTCTCATGCACAGAATATAACAGCAGGTTGTACAAACTGCTTGACGATCTTGCATTAGTAAATTTAAAAGTTATCCAACGGGTAGGATCCAGAGAAAAACTGTGGAACTTATCAGGAAGAGCTTGATTCTAGCCAAAGTCACTAAGGGTTTGTGTCAACAGACTCCAGTTCCTCCTAGACTCTACGGCCTACCCAAGATCCATCGGAATGGGGTGCCTCTCTGTCCCATTGTAAATAACATAGGAGCACCTAATTATTTTGTTGCCAAATACCTGATATCACTATTGGGACCTCTCATAGGCAAGTGCGACCATCACATTCGAAACTCTGAATATTTCATAGGTCACCTGAAAACTCTTAGATTGTAATCAGCGGATCTGTTTGTAAGTTTCGATGTTGTGCCTCTTCCTACAAAGGAGCCCTTGCAGGACTCTTTGGAGCTCATTAGCAACAAGTTTGAAGAGGACATAGTAGCATTATTTAAACATGTTCTTACTTCAACATACTTCTTATTTCATGACCAATATTTTGAACAAGTGGACGGTGTCACCATGGGAAGCCCTCAGTCTCCTGTGGTGGGCAATTATTTTATGAAGGACTTTGAAGGAAAAGCACTACAGTCAGCCACTTTCAAACCTTCTTGTTTTCTGCGGTATGTGGATGATACATTTGTGGTGTGGCCACATGGACTTGATACTCTACCTACGTTTCTTCATCATCTGAATTCACTCCATCTGAATATAAACTTCGCAGTGGAAGTGAAAAAAGATGGTAATTTACCTTTTCTTGATGTCCTGGTACAAAGGAAAGCAAATGGAACCTTGGGACACAGCATCTACTGCAAGCCAATGCATGCAGATCTATATCTGCAGGCCACAAGCTGCCATCATCCAGCACAATATGGTAGTGCATTACGTAGATTAGTTCATAGAACACGTGTGGTATCTGATCCTGAGAGCCTGTCGAGTGAAATACAACATTTGAAGACAGTGTTCTGACAAAACGGTTATTCTGAGAGACAGAGACATAATGCATTCAGGCCCATCTGAGTTCAATCTATGGAGCAGAATGAAGATATGAAGCCACCCACCTCTTTGGCCTTTTTGCTGTATTTTGGTGCCATGTCGACAAGAATCAGAAGAGTCATTGGAAGATGTGGAATTAAGTGTGTTTTTCAGCCACCTGCAAAACTGAGAAACCTGTTGCATTTGGTTAAGGATGACCTTGGCCTGAGGAAATGTGGTGTGTACAAGATTCCATGTTAGTGTGGAGCAGCGTACATAGGCCAGACATGGTGCACAGTACAAGAACGCTGTGATGAACATCAGCGTCATACACGTCTTTGGCAACCGGAATAGTCGGCAATTGGGGAACACTGTCTGAATACAGAACATTGTATGATTTAAGAAAAGACGGAAGTTTTATCCCCGGCATCATCTTTCTGGGATTATGTCATTAAGGAAGCAATACATACCCATACAGCTGATAATCTCATCAACAAGGATACCGGATTTCAACTGAGCACAGCCTGGAACCCTGCATTGGCTGCTATTAAATCACGATGCGGGAATCAAGATTCTTCAATAACGGGCCTGTCATAACATTGGCCTAGTACGGCCGTTGGTGAGTAAAGGTCACACTGTTGACAGACTCAGCAAACAGCGCACACATGGGAGAGCATTCTTCATGTGCGTGTTCTAGAAACGGGGCGTCAACATGCACATCAGTCGTACGTAGCCACCAGCAAGGTTGAACCACCTGAAGATGTTGGACAGTTGCTCTGAGGAAAGATTGTGGAATTTGCACAACGTGATCCAGCAGCAAACTTGTAAATATCTGCTGTCTCAGAGAGCTGAAACTACAGTGTAGTTTCAGTTCTCTGAGACTGCAGACGTGTGTGCAAGTTGCGCTATAGTCTTTCCTATGACTGTGTACTTCTTGGAAAGATCATTCTACTGAGAATGCAGTCCATGGAATTGTCAGTATCAAAGTTGACAATTTATACACTTCACTGAACCTGAAATCAGGCCAAGTTCGTTCATTAATGTCACTATCTCATATGCATTCTTCAAAGAAATCTTGAGTGAACTATATGGCACAATGAGTTCATTTTTCAAAGCAACAGGCCTAAGAGTGGTCCATGATCTGATGATAGTTTGTGTAAAAGATGGTCAAGAGATTGATAGTGTGTAATTTTTATTGTACTTAGAGTAAAGCAGGTGAAAAAATTTCAACTTATCGAAAGAAGAGAACCTTTGCTCTCTCTCAGACAGAATGTGATCAAGTACTTCAAAATATGAAGGACAGTAAATGGCCATTTCCATTTCATCTGAACTCAGTCTCTTGACTCTCTGTTTACAATTTGTATCACAGTTTTAAGTCACTTAGATTTTCCAGAAAATACCGAAACAGTGTTCCCTGTCAGATTACATCTGTCCTGAAATCTCCTTAATGTTCTTGCTGCAATACACAATGTGATAGCTTTTGGTTTGCAGTATGTTATACAAGACATCTGTGTAACTGAACAGATTAGAAAATATTTCCAGCAAGAATATTGACTGGAAATTGTTCAGAAAAAAAAAATCCTGAGACTACACCACTGCATCACTTTTCCTATTATCAGTGTTATCCAAAACACTGCCAAGAATTATAAAATTGTAGTCTGTGTTCTTTAACTGTGTGGTCCATCTGGACTAGAAGGTCCACCTAGATGAGGAAAGTGATGGCATCTTTCTTTGAATAAATTCCTGTAATGCACATGGTTTTTAAATGACTTATAAAAAAATGAAGAAAGATCTCCTACAGTTTGGAAAAATGCTTAAAGTCCTTTTATATTAGAGATACTTCCCTGTAAAATAAAATTAAATAAATGAGCATGGCAGTGATTGAAGAGAGCTTTCATATATTTTGACAAAACTGTACTCTGGAAGCCATTAACATGTCCACTCATTACTGATGCTCCGTATTACGTCTAGCCAACCAACTTCTCTGCAATGACAAATTCATTAACTAAGTGTTCAACATAAGCATATAAACCAGTAGCTGTTCTGTCTGCACTGACATCATTAAAACAAATGAATCTTTCATTCATATTGCCTTCATGAATGTAACACAGCACTGTTGACAGTTCTGACTTACACAATATCTCAGACATTTCATCAAGCATTATGGCTACAAAGTCAGCCGATTTTATTTCTTGTTTCAAGCATTCCTTGACTACCTCAGAAATAGCTTTAGCAGTGTCATTTTGTGCAGATGCAAAAGTTACTCGAAATATTGTAGATGTACTCAAGTGTGCTTCTAACAAGGAGTCATAATTTTTCAAAACATTTAGTAATTGCAGATAATTTCCTTTGTTAATAGAAGCATCTGACTCATTACATCCTAAAAATGGGAGCTCTTGTTTAGCTAAATATCACACTGAATCAGTGAATCTTTCCGGAATTTCCATGTTCATTTTAACTGGTTTGTTGTGCTGGCTAATATTACTGTGATGCAGCTCATTTAGTAGGGTGTGGACTCTGTCCTTCCCAAACATTTTTAACTACAAAAATGACTGCATGTGAGTTTGGGATTTTGAATGTCTTTGTTGGTTGACTGAAACTTATTTAAATCTGGAAAACTGTGTTTATTCCATGCTGACTTTTCTCTGGAAAACAGCAAACACAGCCAATAGAAAAGTTTATTTGAATCGGGATGACTTGTCAAACAACCAACACTATCATCCTGCAAAACAGAAAAATGTCTAGTGTAGCATTCATTTTTGCTCTTATGCTCTGATGTTAGATTAGGTAATGGTAGCTTCAACCTACCTTTTCTAACTACTTCCAGTTTTCCTTGAAGTGACCTAATGGAAAATGGTCTTTCTAGCAAGTGTTTCCCAGCTACATTTACTTTCATTGTCAGATGTTAATTGCAACAAAATCACTAAACACTATCTCAGTTTTTGATACACTAAACAATATTTGAGATGATAACACACATAGCTATGTGGTCAGGTTAAGGATAGTGACATTTTTAAAGTCATATTGAAGTAGTTTTATCACCTCTTTAAGGTGTGTTGCAACAACAGTAAGTAAAAACATTATTCATTATTCATAGAACAATTGAGGTACTACAGAAAATATTGAAACTAAGCATTAAGTAAATGAGAAGGAGAGTGGTAAAAGCAGTGCATAGTGAAAACCAACTTAGACTATTGCATAAAATTGTGCTACAACAAAAATACAATTGGAAGTTCCTAATGTTATGAGTTTCATTGTTTGTATTCACATTAACAGGAATAAAACCATTAAACTAAGAAAGTTATTGCAGATTTGTATTAATAATTAAAAACACTGAGTTTTGATACTATTTAAGAATATTATCTCTGCAATAACTGTTTTGTAACTATTAGCTTTCCTGCAATTTATGGTTGTATATGATGGGAGAACATTTAGAGGTTTATTGAACTTTACATATACAATTGTTATTTACTTTCTGAAGATGGAGATAACTTTGTAATTCTTGTATTTCCTTTTACTAGGTTTGGGTTATGAACAGATAAAAGATATTCTTCCTCCAGGAGTTGAAGTAGCATGTCATAATTCTCGTAGTAGCTGCACACTTTCTGGTCCAACAAAAAGTGTTGAAGAATTTGTTGATGTACTGAAGGGAAAAGGCATATTTGCAAAAACTGTGAATGTTGCAAACGTAGCATATCACAGTACATACATCAAACCAGCTGCTCCACTTCTTCTTAATTATCTAAAAAAGGTAATCATTTAATATGATTATGGTAGTCTTGAGATTTTCCCATCTGATTCACTTCACAAATAGTCAAAATTTGATACAGTTCAGTTGGTATTGTTGACAAGCAGTACTCACAATTATGTGATTTCATTTATGGTAAATTTCTGTTACAAAAATCAAGCTAAACCATTATCTTAGCAAAGTTATCAGGCAGTGATCTTTAGTAAACCTGTTTAAATATTGATATCTTGTACTTTTAAATCTAAGGGTAGCTATCTGAAATGCAACAATTTAGGAAGAGATAGACTGCTACTTACCAAAAAGAGAACACATTAAGTTGCAGACACGCACAGTTAAAAGACACATACACAAAGCTTTTGGCAACAGACTTTATCACCAAAAGAGAGAGAGAGAGACACACACACTAGTCATACACACAAGTAAGCACATCTCACGCACATGCGACTACCAACTGCAGCAGCTCAGACTTGAGTTCCCGGAGTTGGCAGTCATGTGTGCATGAGGTGTACTAGCTTGAGTGTATGAGCCATGTGTGTCTCTCTGTTTCCCATTCACCATTTATACACACAAGCAAGCACACCTCATGCAGTCATGTGTGCATGAGGTATGCTTGCTTGAGTGTATGTATGATGTGTGTCTCTCCCTGTTTCCCTTTTCTGATGAAGGCCATAACTGAGAGCTTTGTGTAACTGTCTTTTATTGGGCATTTCTGAAACTTAATGTGTCTTTGTTACAGTAAGTAGTAATTTATCTTTTCCTACATTGTTAATTTTCCTATGTTGAGTTTCCACTGTTTGTTATCTTAAATGCAAAATATTTATGACAACCAGCTTGTAGTAATGGATGTGATGGTATTTTCTTAACCAGATCTGTTAACTAGCTAATGAGATGAATGAAGAAACATTTTTGGACTCAAGTTCTTTTTAATTTTTTAATGTGTGGGGGTGGGAGGCAGATTTTACAATTGGATTTTTTTCTGTTTCCTGCATACTGCATTTTGGGAAATAATTCCCACCCTGTAGTGCATTTTTTGTGTATTATACACAGCTAATCCATTTTATCCATCCTCCAAGAACTTCACTTCTACACCAAATAGAGAGATTCAGTATTGTAGTACACTTCAGCATTTTCCTGACATTGCTTAATTGACACACTACACCTAAATATGTCTAATAAAATATGTAACTGTGGAAAAGATTGGACAGAATTTTATTCTCACTAATAAGTAATGCAGGAACACTCCTAAGCAGTACCTGTAATGAAATAGTATCTGCAAAAAGGCTCACAAATCTCCCTCAGATCTTGATAAGATTTAAATGTGGTGCAGTGGAAGTTAGTTTGCTTTAAAAGTATGGGAATGTAAAATAATGCACGTCATAAAATGCAGAAAAGTTGTATCCTGTCACACCAGCGGTGATTCATTGATATTATATTCAATCAGTTATCTCACACAAATACCCCAATATAGCAATTTGTATGCATATGACTTGGAATGGTCAGATAGGCTCAATTATAGATAAAGCAGATGGAAAATTGGAAAAATACAGTCATTCTACAACGTGGGAATTATATTCCTCACTGAACACAGCAGGTGGATACCATGGGTTTGCTGGATGTGTAGTGTAAAATGGGCAGGTAAAGCATGGCACCATCGCAACAAAAGATGTCCTATTAGTAGACTGTTCCTTTATTGGAATGTTAACAGGCACAAATACTTACAGAACATATTTACAAATGTAAGTTGCCACAAATATGTTTATGAGCAAAAACTCTCATTCAAGATGGTGTGGTAATCCCCACCACTTATGAAGGAATTATGTAGGCACTTATGAAGGCCACCACTTATGATGGGTGCCCACCATGAGAAATTGGTGTATATGTGTGGGAAATTGGTGTACACATTTCTTTTGAGACAACATGAGAAATGTTTTGGAAGTATAGTAAATTGGGCCAATACAACACAGTGACCAAGACAATAAGCAAATACAAATAAATGAACTTGGAGAAGTCATAAGTGTATCTAATCTAACCCAGTGATCAAAGCAGAATACAACGTATAAGTAAATGGAGTTAGGTACTATAAGTGAAGTGACTCTAGCTGTGACTAAAGCAACTACAAAATACAAGTAAATCAACTTCAGGTGCTGTAGGTGAAGCTAATCTAACACAGTAGGGGATTTCAGTCTTTAACAGTGGCACATGTGGCACCATGGTGGTTTGTGCATAGTTCACAGAAAGAAGTTGGAACTTGCCACACTGACTATAATTTAATGGGCATCACAAAGCAGATATTGCACACTCAGGACATGAGACCATAAGGTGGGTGTTGAATAATGTTTCTCTGAAGTATGGTATCAGTCTCACCAATTAGTTCTCCACAGGTTCTGTAATGCTCTTTGCTTTATAGATACACACAACTGACTCACAATTGATTTCTTCATTGTTTGTGGTCCTATCTGATAGCACTACTGCAAGCTGTTAAATTCTGATAATGAAATAACTTGAACATAAACTTAACACCAAAGGATATGAAATCAGTGCACTCCTCATGTGGACAGTTCAGTGTCAGTGCGGGAAGTACTGGGAATTGGACACACAAAACCCCATGCAATACAGCAAAGAAGCACATCACAGAAAATTCTTGTCCTCAGATGCATACAATTTGCAGTGTGGTTGTTTGCCAGGTGATGCGTCATTTGCTAAGCAAGAGGTCATCTCTGAGAGCAGATGGGTGACGGGCATGAATGTGCAGTAGTGTGTCACCACAAATATTTCCCCTGTGAGTAGGAGAGGGCATATTTTGGTACGCTGAGGCTGCTCCTGGCAGTGATCAATGGACTGCTGCAAGCAGTGGTGCAGTGTTGTCAAGAAAGCAGTGTGAGGGTGGGGGATGTGTATGCTTCTTGATGGAGGCAAGCTCATTAATTTTGCCAGTCATGCAGGTTATGAGCTGCACTATGCACTACGTCCATGGAAGGTTTGTGGGTTGTGGAGCATATAGGTTCTGGTAAGGGCTGTATGTGTGGGAGGCCACGTGAAGGGCCATCACGATGCTGCACGGCAACAACGAAGGTGTGGGTTTCACCTGTTTTGAAAACCTTGTCCAGCAAGACAGCTGCTGTGTCAGTGTTTCCTTAGCTGTGTGTCGCTAATACTGTATGGACTGTGATAGGTAGACGCACAAGCCAATTCACTAGTAACAGCATTTTGGGACTGATCATAGGCTCGGAAAGTGCGCAGTGGTGCTGGAGGAGCCTTGGGGGCTGCATGTTCCAATGAAAATAATGAACGTATGGGCAGCATTTCTGATGTGGCCACTGCGCTATGAGCTGGTCTTTTAGGGGATTGAATTTCCTAGACTGTGGCAGACCTGCGATGATGTTGCAGGCATCCACAATGACCAAAAACTTGAGCTGCACAACTGTTAATATGAGTGGCATGGGGTTGCTGGTAATTGAGGATCTTATGAATGTTGCCTCCTTGGAAGCAAACCACAGCCATGGTTGCAGAAGTTAAAAGGTGGTAGGTGGATGTGGTGCTGGCCAGTTAGGGGGTTGGAGGGGATGACAGTCTCTACAAGCTGCACACAGTAGCTGAGAAAAGCATGAAACCTGGAAATATGTGCTTGTAGATCAGGGGGGCAGAGGATTTAGTTTCTGGATGGTAGCAGTAAGCCCGGGTCAGACTCAACCTTCACTTGCTGTATTAACTCTGAAATGGTGGAGTAGTGTGCTGTACCCGCCAGGTACAGCACAGTAGCTAATGCGCTATTTCCTGTACTTGGGTAGGTGCGCAGGCCCCGGATTAAATCCGCTTGTCGGATTAACGACGAGGGCCGGTGTGCCAGCCAGCTTGGATGTGTTTTTTAGGCTGTTTTCCACATCCCTCCAGGTGAATATCGGGTTGGTCCCCACATCCCGCCTCAGTTACGAGACTCACAGCCATTTGAAACGCATCCACACTTTTCCATGATTTACACTAGACGCAGACAGATGGGGTACTCTGATTCTGTCCTGGGGGGTACGGGGTGTCGGCAGGTAGGGCATCCGGACACCCCTTCAAATTAACATGCCAAATCCGATTTACCCCCCCCCCCCCCCCCCCCCCCCCTCCCATGCAAAATGCGGCACAAAGGTGCAAGCGATAGGATGGCGATAGAATAGTTGGAGTAGTGTGCTATGCTACACATGTGGCCTGGTGTGGTGAGTGCTAGCTGGGTGGTGGTGGGAACATGTCATAAGTAGCTACTCGGTTTACCCAGCTGAGCTGTAGAGCTTGGTATGGGAGGGAGGGGTGGTTTGGCTATGGTCACCAATGTGGGAATTATGTTGCTAACTGAACACGACAGGTAGAGACCAAGTATTTGCTAGGTGTGGATAAAGCATGAGAGCAATGTAAAAAATATGTCTGAATAGTAAACTTTTACTTTATGGGAACATTAACAAACACAATTAATTGCAGAATGTGTCTACATATGTAATTTAACCATAAAAATGTCTATGAATAAAAGCTCTAAATTAGTCATTCCAGTGACCCACACCACTCATGAAGGTTTTATGAGTTCACATGATGGGTGTCCAACATCCATGTGTAGGGAATTAGTTTACACAGTTCTTTAAGACAACGTGAGAAACATTGTTAATCTTCTTGAAGTATGGTAAATTGGGCTAATCTAACACAGTGATCAAGGAAATAAGAGAACATGGATGTACGATAAGGGTATCTAATCTAACTCAATAATCAAAGCAAAATGCAACTTACAAATAAGTGAACGTAAAGTACTGAAAGTGAGACTAATCTAGCACACCGACCAAAGCAACTACAAAACACAAATAAACGAACTTTAGGTACAATAGGTGGAGCTAATCTAACACTTGCGAATTTCAGTCTTTAACATCCGCCTGTGTGGTGCCATAATGATTTGGATATTGTTCACAAAAAGACAGTTGGATCTACAGTTGCTGTAATTTAATGGACTCCGTGAAGCAGATACTCCACATTCAGATGGGAACTGAATAATGTTTCCCTGATATATGGTATCAATCTCACATGCTAGTTCTCCATAGTTGTCACAAGATCTTGCAATGGTCTTTGCTTTGTAGACACACATAGCTGACTCACCATTGATGTCTTCATTGGTCATTCATCTATCTGGTCGCACTATGCCAAGCTGTTAAGTTCTGATAATAAAAAAAAAATCTTAACACTGAAAGAACATCAAATCACCGTGCTCATGTGGACAGATTGACATCAGTGCAGGAGTTGTGGACACTCACTGTTGCAAGCTTTAGGGAAAATCCACACATTGTGGCAAAGTGGTTCATGTTAGAGAAAACTCTTGTCCTTGGTTGCTTGCAGTTTGCGATGCTTTCTCCTACAGTGTAAGGTTGTTTGCTAGAGGAGATGGGTGGCAGGCACGAACATGTAGTAGTATGTTGCCTCTGTACAGAGGAGACTGCATGCAAAATACTTTGTGTCCTATATTAAAATGCTGATCAAATGTGTGGGGCTTATGGTAAATAAGATTTATTCTTATGCCATAGGTTCACAGTTTCAGCATGCTATTGTGGATTTGGCAATGTTAGAGGTAGAGGTGGCCAGATACGCTTCCTGTCACGGCTGCTTCTTCTTTGGGATATAATCTGTATACCTCACTCGTCTGCATTTATTGTTATCTCAAGTGCCAACATGTGAGTATTTTTGAAATGTTTGCAAATCATGAAACTGAAGCCAGACAAGGTGCCAGCTCTTATTCATCTAATGAGAGGTGGGAAACTATCTAAAAACCACATTCAGGCTGGCCAACATACATGTTCTTATTGTTGATTCACTGGGGAGATTTGATCCAGGGCCTGTACACTTCCACAAATTCCAGAATGGCATGCTAACACAAGTGGCTATGTGAGTTGGTTCCGTACTAGATAAAGCTAATGGGATACTGAACATATGCAAAGAACAGCTACAAAACTTGAATTGGCAGACATTTGAAGGTTGATTCCAGTTATCCCATTAAAGTGTACTTACTATGTTTCAATAATCAGTATTAAGTGAAGAATCTAGAAATATACCTCAATCCCCCTATATATTGCTCTGTTGGAGAATGCAAACACAAGATTAGACCAATTACAGGGTTTGCAGAGTGTAGAGATGTAAATGCAGATAAGAACACTTAGAGAGTAACTGATGCTGTGATATAATCGTTTATTATAAAAATGACAGATTCACAGATCTAATGTGAGCATAATTAGTGGTTACAACAATGAGTGCCCATGACACAAGATACATTGTGAAACTGGAGAACTAAGGACTGATATACACCTCTCAAAAATGTTAGTTACATGCTGGGCTAGTCTATTTAAATGCTACAGTAGTTTTTCATTTCTGCTTCAGAATATGATTTGTGTAACAGACATGAAACTGAGGAGATTTTCTTTGCAATGATGATGACAGTGTATGTACCACACATTTAAATTATCGTAGGAATGTAACAATACCAGAGAAGGAAAGTCGCCATACAGCAGAGATGCTGAGTCATGATAGTCCCAATATAAAAATTCACACAATCAGAACACACACACACACACACACACACACACACACACACACACACACACACACGCACGCGCGCGCGCGCGCGCGCGTGCGCAAGCACAACTTATACACATGTCTGCAGTCTCAGAGAGCTGAAACTACACTGCGAGCAGCAGCACCAGTGCATGGTCAGAGTGGCGACTGGGTGGAAGCAAGGAGGAGGCTGAGGTGGGGAGGGGGAGGGATAGTATGGTGGGAGTGGCAGACAGTGAAGTGTTGGAGTTTAAACAGAGGGTAGGAGAGAAGGTGTGGAGGGAGTAAGTAGCAGAAAGGAGAGAAATAAAATTAAAAAGAAATTAACAGACTGGATGTGGTGGTGAAATGAAAGCTGTGTAGTGCTGGAATGGGAACAGGGAGGGGGCTGGATGGGTGAGGACAGTGTCTAACGAAGGCTGGGGAATGTAGGATGTATTGCAGGGAAAGTTCTCACCTGTGCAATTCAGAAAAGCTGGTGTTGGTGGGAAGGACCTATAAGGATCCACAGGGTGTGAAGCAGTCATTGAGATGAGAGGTATCATGTTTGGCAGCGTGTTCAGCTAGAGGGTCGTCCACTTGTTTTTTGGCCACAGTTTGTCGGTGGCCATTCATGCAGACAGACAGCTAGTTGGTTGTCATACCTACATATAATGCAGCACAGTGGTTGCAGCTTAGCTTGTAAATCACATGAGTGGTTTCACAGGTAGCTCTGCCTCTAATGGGATAGGTGATGTTAGTGACCCGACTGGAGCAGGTGGTGGTAGGAGTGGGACAGGTCTTGCATCTAGGTCTATTACAGGGGTATGAGCCATGAGGTAAGGGATTGGCAGCAGGGGTTGTGTAAGGATGGATGAGTATATTGTGTAGGTTCGATGGCTTGCGGAATACCATGGTAGGAGGGGTGGGAAGGATAGTGGGTAGGACATTTCTCATTTCAGGGCACGATGAGAGGTAATCGAACCCTGGCAGAGAATGTAATTCAGTTGCTCCAGTCTCGGATGGTACTGAGTTACGAGGGGAATGCTCCTCTGTGGCCAGACTGTGGGACTTTGGGAAATGGTGGGGGACTGGAAAGATAAGGCACAGGAGACCTCTTTTTGTACAAGGATGGGAGGATAATTACAGTCAGTTTCAGTGGACCCTTGGTATATTTAGTGAGGGATTGCTTGTCACTGCAGATGCGACAACCACAGGTGGCTAGGCTGTACAGAAGGGACTTCTTGGTATGAAATGGGTGGCAGTTGTCGAAGTGGAGGTATTGCTGGTGGTTAGTAGATTTGATGTAGACGGAGGTACTGATGTAGCCATCTCTGAGGTGGAGGTCAACATCTAGGAAGGTGGCTTGTTGGGTTGAGTAGGACCAGGTGAAGCAAATGGGGGAGAAGTTGTTGAGGTTCTGGAGGAATGTGAATAAGGTCCTCACCTTCAATCCAGATAGCAAAGATGTCATCAGTGAATCTGAACGAGGTGAGGGGTTTAGGATTCTGGGTTTTTAGGAAGGATTCCTCTAGATGGCCCATAAACAGGTTAGCATAGGATGGTGTCACACAGGTGCCCATAGCCATACCATGGATTTATTACAAGGTAATGTCATCAATCGACAAGTAATTGTGGGTGAGGATATAGTTGGTCATGGAGACTAGGAAGGTGGTTGTTGGTTTGGAATCCATAGGGTGTCTGGAAAGGTAGTGTTTGACAGCAGTAAGGCCATGGGCATTAGGAATGTTAGTGTACAGGGAGGTGGCATCCATAGTGACGAGCAGGGTACCATGTGGTAAAGAGAAAGGAACTTTAGAGAGTCAGTCGAGGAAATGGTTGGCATATTTTATATAGGATGATAGGTTCCTGGTAATAGGTTTAAGGTGTTGCTCTATGAGAGCAGAGATTCTCTCAGTGGGGGCACAGTAACTGTCCACAATTGGGCGTCCTGGGTGGTTGGGTTTATGGGCTTTAGGAAGCATGTAGAAGGTGGGAGTGCAGGGAGTGGTAGAGGTAAGTAGAGAGATGGACTCTGGGGAGAGGTTCTGGGATGGGTCTAAAGATTTGAGTAGTGACTGCAGATCCTGCTGGATTGCTGGAATGGGATCACTGTGGCATGGTTTGTAGGTGGAAGTATCTGACAGCTGACGGAGTCCTTCTGCCACGTAATCCTTGGGGTTCAAAACTGCGGTGATGGAGCCTTTGGCTGCAGGTAGATTATAAGATCAGGATAAGTTTTTAAATGGTGGACTGTGGTTCTTTCTGCAAATGTACAGTTAATATGCATGTTGAAGAATTTGGAGAATGATGGTGAGGCAAGGATCGAGGATAAGAAACTCTGGAAACTTAACAGGGGGTGGTTTGGAGGCAGTGGGGGTGGATCACGATTAGGTGGAGGAGTGAACTGACAAGGTTCAATATTGGTCTTTGGTTGAGTCTGATTAGTTGGGTTGGTGGTGAAAAGTGTTTCCACTGTAGGGACCAGGAGAAGGAGAGAAGGTCTTTAAGTAGTCCTGCATGGTTGAATTTGGGAGTTGGGCAAAAGGTGAGGCCTTTGGAAAGGGCTGATATTTCTGTTGGACTATGGCTCCTGGAGGAAAGGTTCATGACTGTGTTGCGGGTCTGTTTAAGTTTTGAGTTCTGTGTGGTGGTGGCAGGGAGTTTTGGAGGGTGGGTTAAGTGTAGTAGGCCTGCGAGACAAGGTTTGTCAGCTATGAGGGGGTGTGGGGGAGGTTTGGAGGTTGTTGTAGAAGTGGTGGACAGTGGTATTCTAAGGCAGGAGTAGGAAGTGAGCAGGTTGGAGAGCTTTTTGAGGTGGTGTTGTGCATGTTGCTCAAGTTTCTGCAGGGCAACTGAATTACATTCTCCGCCAGGGTTTCAATTACCTCTTGTCGTGCCCTGAAATGAGAAATGACCTACCCACTATCCTTCCCACCCCTCCTACCACGGTATTCTGCCATCCACCTAACCTACACAATATACTCGTCCATCCTTATACAAACCTTGCTCCCAATCCCTACCTCATGGCTCATACCCCTGTAATAGACCTAGATGCAAGACCTGTCCCACTCCTACCACCACCTACTTCAGTCTGGTCAATAACATCACCTATCCCATCAAAGGCAGGGCTACCTGTGAAACCACTCATGTGATTTACAAGCTAAGCTGCAACCACTGTGCTGTATTTCATGTAGGCATCACAACCAACAAGCTGTCTGTCCCCATGAATGGCCACCGACAAACTGTGGCCAAAAAACAAGTGGAAGACTCTGTAGCTGAACTTGCTACCAAACATGATACCCCACATCTAAATGACTGCTTCACAACCTGTGGATCCTTATGGGTCCTTCCCACCAACACCAGCTTTTCTGAATTGTGCAGGTGAGAACTTTCCCTGCTATACATCCTACGTTCCCGTAACCCTCCTAGCCTCAACCTTCGTTAGATGCTGTCCTCACCCATCCAGCCCCTTCCCTGTTCCCATTCCAGCACTACACAGCCATCATTTCACCGCCACACGCAGTCTTTTAATTTCTTTTTAATTTTATTTCTCTCCTTTCTGCTACTTACCCCCTACCCCCTCCACACCTTCTCTCCTACCCTCTGTTTAAACTGCAACACTTCACTGTCCGCCACTCCACCATACTATCCGTCCTCCTCCCAAACCCAGCCTCCTCCTTGCCCCCACCCAGTCGCCACTCCCATCTTACACTGGTGCTGCTGCTTGCAGTGTAGTTTCAGCTATCTGAGACTGCAGACGTGTGTCGCTAGTTGCACTTTTGTGAGTGTGAGTGTGCATGTGTGTATGTGTGTCTACTGCTCACAAAGGCCTTAATGGCCAAAATCTATGACTGTGTGAGTCTTTTTATTGTGCCTATCACGACTCATCATCTCCGGTGTATGGTGAGTAGTGATTTTCCTTCTCTCGTATTGTTACATTCCATCCTGGATTTTCCATTGTTTGATTATTGTAGGAATGTTATTTTTATGCTTTTAGGTACATGCTTGTCACAACTAAAGATGAACAGACAGAAGATATACAGTGTGAATAAACACTAGAATAAACATTTTTTTTAATGCATAAATTAGCGAGATGGGATTTTGAGTGTTTAAAAGTTCATTAGTTATTTCATTGTGCTTAATAATAGTTTGTATTTGTTTACAGGTCATTCCAGATCCAAAGCCAAGATCATCAAAATGGATTTGCACATCAATGCTACAAAAAGACTGGGATTCTGATTTGGCAAAAACAGTGTCAGCAGAATACTTAACAAACAATCTATTGAGCTCTGTTTATTTTGAAGAAGGAAGTGCCCATATACCAAAGAATGCCATATGTATTGAAATAGCTCCCCATGGTCTCTTACAAGGTATTCTGCGCAAATCCCTTAGTCCAGATTGTACTAATATTCCTCTAACAAGGCGACAAGAAAAGCAAGGCGTGGAATACCTTCTTTCAGCAATTGGCAAGTACGTTGAAATAAGTTTTATTTATTTATTTTTTTAAAGAGTGATATTCAGTACTGCTTTATTTTGTGTTAATGTCAGTAGCTTGTTAACTATATCTTATACACTACTTTAAATAACAAAGAAACAGAGAATTAACAAGGCAGATGTAACCAGTTTTATTAACACAAAATGATGTTAATTAGCATCCTAATATAGACATTTGGTATGAAATTTTCTTTTGATTACACATCCCTCAAGAAAAGTGAAGAAAAAGAAGGCTTGTTTCATCAAAAATGAAAATGTAATCCATTAGAAAGAGGTGCAAAGAAAATATGTGTGCCACCCGGATTTTAGAGCCAATGTTATCTTCCAAACACAAGTATCTACCACAGTGTAATTTTTTATGCAATTGGGTGCATTGTCGAGATACTTACAGCACTGTGAAATCAGTTGGTATAAAAATTGTACCATTGTACGAATTTTATCCCCTGTGGTGATAACCAGCTTAGAGACAATTTCTTTCATTTCATCCCAACCATGACTAGATTTTCATTTGAAAAGTTTGTTAATTTTAATCACTACAACCATTTCTAACAATTTTAAGTATTTTTTCATCCAGTGAAACTACAAGCACTGTAGTAATATTACTGACATAGTTAAGAATGTGGAATGAGACTGATTAGAAAGTGAAAGGATAAAACACGAACTAGTAAGTATCTGTTGTGCTGTGGCAGCCTTCAATGCGTGGGCTATTTTAAAAGTATGTTGATTATGGAATGGTGGAGGAGAAGTCAGAGGCTATACCATTCTCATAACACAAATGTGTTACAGTGAGTAGCAAGTGGGAGGGAAGGGGTGTTAGTGAGAGGTTTCTCCTTCATAGATAAAGATGGGAGGGATTGGGAAAGATTCACAACAGACAGAATAAATTCCCTGCCTGAGACATTGCAGCATTTCAAAAGAAGACCAAATCTAAGAGGTAACGGTAAACAGATGTAGTGTGATCAAAGAATGATTTGTTATAGTGATAACACATCTTTATTAGTGTTATATAATATCTCAGTTGAATGACCTTGAAACCGGAATATGTGAGGACAGACACAATACACAAACTACTTAAAATTACTAAGAAAAGATATTAAAAAATTTAGAGAGCTCCAAAAAGATAGGGGAAGAAAGATAGATATGTGAGGAAAAAACCTGGCAACTGGAAAGGAAAGTAACTATAAGAATGTGTGGATTTACTTTCTTTACAGAATAAAAAAGACCCAGACTGCTTTCATATTATAACACTATTTTTGACAGGATGTGAATATTTAAAAAAGAACTTATGTTCTGCAAGATCAAAAAACCACTGAAAAGATATCACCTTTTTGCTGATGATCCCTCTGATTAGATTAGATTAGATTAGATTAGATTAGATTAATACTTGTTCCATAGATCATGAATACGACACTTCGTAATGATGTGGAACGTGTCAGGTTAATAAAAGATGTCTGTACAAGAAATTACATTACACAAAATATTGCATGACACTAATGATTAAGTTTTTTTTTTTTTTTTACTTACTTTATATCTAAAAATTCAGCCAATGAGTAGAAGGAGTTGTCATCTAGAAATTCTTTTAATTTATTTTTAAATGTTAGTTGGCTATCTGTCAGGCTTTTGATGCTGTTTGGTAGGTGCCCAAAGACTTTTGTGGCAGCATAATTTACCCCTTTCTGTGCCAAAGTCAGATTTAACCCTGCATAGTGAAGATCATCCTTTCTCCTGGTGTTATAGGTATGCACACTGCTATTACTTTTGAATTGGGTTGGATTATTATCAACAAATTTCATAAGGGAATATATATACTGTGAGGTTACTGTGAGGATCCCTAGATCCTTAAATAGATGTCTGCAGGATGACCGTGGGTGGGCTCCAGCAATTATTCTGATTACACGTTTTTGTGCAATGAATACTTTTCTACTCAACGATGAATTACCCCAGAATATGATGCCATACGAAAGCAGTGAATGAAAGTAGGCATAGTAAGCTAATTTACTGAGATTCTTATCACCAAAATTTGCAATAACCCTAATAGCATACGTAGCTGAACTCAAACGTTTCAGCAGACCATCAATGTGTTGCTTCCAGTTTAACCTCTCATCAATGGACACACCTAAAAATTTTGAAAATTCTACCTTAGCTACAGACTTCTGTTCAAATTCTATATTTATTACTGGAGTTTTGCCATTTACTGTACGGAACTGTATATACTGTGTTTTATCAAAATTTAAAGAGAGTCCGTTTGCTGAGAACCACTTAATAATTTTGTGAAAAACATCATTTACAATTACATCACTTAGTTCTTGGTTTTTGGATGTTATTACTATACTTGTATCATCAGCAAAAAGAACTAACTTTGCATCTTCATCAATGTGGAATGGTAAGTCATTAATGTATATCAAGAACAGTAAAGGACCTAAGACCGAACCCTGTGGGACCCCGTGCTTGATAGCACCCCAGTTTGAGGAATCAGCTGTTTTAACATTACACGAACCACTTATTTCAACTTTCTGCATTCTTCCAGTTAAGTATGAATTAAACCATTTGTGCACTGCCCCACTCAAACCATAATGATTTAGCTTATCTAAAAGAATTCCATGATTTACACAATCAAAGGCCTTTGAGAGATCACAAAAAATACCAATGGGTGATGTCTGGTTATTCAGAGCATTTAATATTTGATCAGTGAAAGCATATATAGCATTTTCTGTTGAAAAGCCTTTCTGAAAACCAAACTGACATTTTGTTAGTACTTTATTTTTACAAATATGGGAGGCTACTCTTGAATACATTACTTTCTCAAAAATTTTTGATAGAGCTGTCAGAAGAGAGATTGGGCGGTAGTTGTTGACATCCGACGTATCCCCCTTTTTATGCAATGGTTTTACAATGGCATATTTCAGTCTATCAGGGAAAACACCCTGCTCCAAAGAGCTATTACATACGTGGCTGAGAATTCTACTTATCTGTGGGGAACAAGCTTTAAGTACTTTGCTGGAAATGCCATCAATTCCGTAAGAGCTTTTACTTTTCAGTGAGTTTATTATTTTACTGATTTCAGAGGGAGAGGTTGGTGGAATTACAGCTGTTTCAAACTGTGCAGGTATGGCCTCTTCTATTAATAGCCTTGCCTCTTCTAGTGAAGATCTAGATCCTATTTTCTCCACAACATTTAAAAAATGATTATTCAAAATATTTTCAATTTCTGATTGTTTGTTAGTGCACTTGTCATTCAATTTTATTGCACTAAAGTCTTCCTGTGCTCTTGGTTGCCCTGTTTCCCTTTCAATAATATTCCAAATTGCTTTAATTTTATTATCAGAGTTACTGATCTCAGACATGATACACATGCTTCTGGACTTTTTAATAACTTTTCTTAGTACCGCACAATAGTTTTTATAATATTGAACAATTTTGGGGTCAGTAATCCATCTTGCTGTTAGATACAGTTCTCTTTTGCGGTTGCAAGATATTCTTATTCCTTTAGTTAGCCAAGGTTTTTTATATGTTTTCTTGGAATTATGTTTAACTATTTTCTTGGGAAAACAATTTTCAAATACCCTTAAAAATGTATTGTGAAATAAGTTATATTTCAAGTTTGCATCGGGTTCCTTATACACTTCATCCCAGTCTAGCTGCTGTAGGCTTTCCCTAAAGTTTGCAATATTTATATTGTTAATTGAACGCACTGCTTTGAAAGTCTGATTTATTATACTGCATGGAGCTATGTCATGTACTGTAACAAGCTGTGCACTATGATCTGAAAGACCATTCTCAACAGGATAAGCATTTATGTCCTTAAACTTATCTTGGTCTATAAAAAAGTTATCTATCAATGTACTGCTGTTCTTTGTTATCCGAGTAGGAAAATCAATGACGGAGCTCAAATTGAAAGAACTGAGTAATACTAAAAGGTCATTCTTCCTATTACACTCTTTCAGGGAATCAACATTGAAATCCCCACAAATGATAATTTGCTTCCCCCTGTCTGACAGATAGCACAACAAAGCATCCAAGTTTTCCAGAAATAGCTGGAAATTCCCTGAGGGGGACCTATACACTGTTACAATTATGAAAGTGCCATCCTTTAGTTTAAGTTCAGTGGCACATGCTTCCATATGTTGCTCTACACAAAATTTTTTAGTTTCTAAATTTTTTGCACTGTGGAAGCTTTTGACATATATGGCAACTCCTCCTCTCATCATATTATCTCTACTTACATGTGCAGCTAATTTGTACCCATTGATGCTAACCTTTTGCATATCAGTGACAATGTGATGCTCAGACAGGCATAGTACATCTATTGCATTCTCAGTTTCTATATCTTCTAAACAAAGCAGAAGCTCATCAATTTTATTGTTCAATCCCCCAATATTTTGATGAAATATACTAACATTTTTCATTTTACTTTTGCAACTATCTTGAACTTTTTTGACATCTTTAGTACTTGCATGGCTGAGTTTCCCACTGGACACTGATCTTACACTAAAAAAGAGTTTCCACCATGAGATGTAGTTCCTCCCCCCTTTAAATTTCCTGCTATCAGCCCAGCCAGTTTACCCTTCCCTTTCCTGTTGAGGTGTAGGCCATGTCTAGTATAGTCCCACCTACAGAGTGAATCAACACGAACCACACCAATGTGTGACCCCGCATCAGATCCAAGTAGCCGTTCCAACTCCAAATTAACTCTCCTGACAGAAGAGGTCAAATGAGGTCGGTCGTGGCGCTCCAGAACCGACACAAACCCAACACTGGTATGATTCGATGCCGATGCAATATTTGCCAGGTCACACTCTATGCTGTACCCCGGATCTCTGTCAATACTGTTGCCCGGCCCACCCACAATAACCACGGTGTCTTCCTTAGTAAAACCTTTACATAGTGAACCTAAATCCTCTGTAACCTGCCCAAGTTCAGCACTAGGTTTGAAAAAACTTGTGACCTGGTAATCCAACCCTAATTCATCCTGCAGAAGTTGGCCCACACCCCTAGCATGCGAACTACCTAGCAACAAGACTTTCTTTCTCTTTGCAGACTTCCCTACATTCTTAATCAATTTGCTGCTGAAAGCTTGTTGAGCCCTGTGTACATCTACTTCTGTGAGAGGCTCATCAGTTTCTGACTGAGGCAACAGGTCAAACCTATTTTGTACATTAATAACAAAGCGGTCAGAAGAATTTCTTGGCCTGTTCCTCATGCCTGTTGCCACTTCCCACCCCTGTTTACCCTTCTCCCCCCTTAACCTGCCCAGTTCTCGCCTAGCCTCATCTAACTCAGCCTGAAGGGCAGCAATTTTCCCCTCCTGTTCCACAATCTTCCTATCTCTACTGCATAGCCTACAGAACCACTGATGAGTCTCGCTCATTTTCCCAATTCCCACGCCACTACAGTCGCCCCAATGAAAAAAGTTACTACATCCATCACACCAGACCCCGGAGCTAACGATCCTACGGCACGTCAGGCACTTTACACTCATGGTACAAATCTATTTTAGTGACAGAAAGACAATTAAGTTACCGGAAAACAATGAAAATACGTGTACGAAAAATTAGGCCTACTCGCGACTATGTAAACAGTGGTTCAGAAGTTTTTTTACTGGAAATTACTTAAGAGATGACGATACTCTACAGATATAAATGGGCAGCAAACGTATTTAGCACACTAAACTATCAGTAAATGCTCTTAAGATTGCGGTATGAAGTTTAATCTGAAAACTCAAAAGTTCGGCCTGGCCGCGATATGTAAACAAAATGAACTTTACGTGATTACTGTGAAAATACGCGAGTAAGATAAAAACCTTTAATGGTATGCTTGCAGAGCACTATAATTAACGTAATAAATTAGTTTAAAGTGTTAAAAAACAGTTTATTACTACTTAAATTCCTTATCTTGTACAAGAGCTGTGACTCAGACGTCCGTGTAGCAGGCGCAGGGCTACCACTCGATTAGGCAGAATTGGTGGTGGTGTCAGAGAGGCATCTTTCTCAGGTCAGAATCTGGATTCAGGCACCCTGTTATGAAAGAAGTTAACTTATCAGAAGAACACCACAGAATGTTTGACAATTCATAAAAAAGTAAGGTTAGCTTATTCATCAGAATGTTAGTGGACTTGTCTATTTAGAAATTTTAGAGAGGTCTCAGAAGATGGACTTCCTGTGCTTGTCTGAGCACCACATAACCACAAGGTCAGCAAAGTTAGGTATAAAAGATTACACTCTACCATCTGACTAATGTAGAACTAGTATGGAAAAAGAAAGAGTTGTTACATATAGCCGGCTGCTGTGGCTGAGTGGTTCTAGGCACTTCAGTCTGGAACCGCACTGCTACTACGGTCACAGGTTCGAATCCTGCCTCGGGCATGGATGTGTGTGATGTCCGTAGGTTAGTTAGGTTTAAGTAGCTCTAAGTCTAGTGGACTGATGACCTCAGATGTTAAGTCCCATTGTGCTTAGAGCCATTTGAACCATTTTTTTGTTACATATATTTTGACAGAACGCAAGTTCTAAAACACTGACAGAAGTAGTTTTTTAGTGATCAGAACACAGAAATATGTGTATGTGAATTAATACTGAAAAATAGTTTGTTTTCAATTGTAACTGTATACAAATCACCTCGGAGAACTTTCGAATTATTTATGAGGAATTGCAATTCATTACTATGCTATGTGTCTGATGGCAGCATGCAGTTAATAATCTGTGATGATTTCAGTTTATGGCCCAGTGACATGGTGCATTGTCTTCCATAAAAATTCCATCATTGTATGTCTGCAAATTATCTCCAACAAGCCGAACATAATGATTTCCAATCAGTGGTCAGTTCAGTTGGATCAGAGGATCCAGTCCATACCATGTAAACACACCCCACACCATTATGGACTCACCACCAGCTTGCACAGTTCCTTGTTGTCATCTTAGGTCCATGGCTTTGTGGAGTTTGTGCCACATTTGAACCTTCTATCAGCTCTCACCAACTAATGTTGGGACTCATCTGATCAGGCCACAGTTTTCCAGTCATCTGGGGACCAACTATTATGGTCATGAGCCCAGGAGAGGTACTGCAGGCGATATGATGTTCTTAACAAAGGCATTCACATTTTGCCACACTGCCCTAATGAATTTATTAGGATGTGGTCATAAGTTACAATATGTGTCCAGTGTGGTCTCCTGACTCAGCAACATGCTGCATCTGTAACACAACATAATCAACAGTTGCTTGCTATGTATCCAGTGTAATCAAAACTATATGGCATCATGTGCTATTATTCAGATCAGGAGGAGTCCAGATATATCCCTGACAGAGGTGATCTTTCAGCATCCCCACAACCAGAAGTCACATGGATAAGTCATGGGATATGGAAGGTCACACACCTTGAAACTGGTTAGTGATGATAAAATTGTTACTGAAGGTTTCTTGAAGCGGATCTTTCAGCTGGAAAGACTGACTTATCATGTCAATGGTTCAAATGGCTCTGAGCACTATGGGACTTAACTTCTAAGGTCATCAGTCCCCTAGAACTTAGAACTACTTAAACCTAACTAACCTAAAGACATCACACAAATCCATGCCCGAGGCCGGATTTGAACCTGCGACCGTAGCAGTCGCACGGTTCCACTCCGGCGTTCCATGTCACCCAATCTTGCCTGAAAATAGTGTTGTGAACACAGTTGCGTTCTTGCAAAGCTGGAATTACATTTTGTACAAGGAGGTCCTTATAATGTCCTGATATCACTGTACACATAACAGGTCAACAATATGTCGTCTCCTCAAAGAAAAATGGAACAAGAATGAAGTTGCTTGTGAAACCACACCAGACAGTCACAGAAGCTGAGTGCAATGGATTTCCCTGGGCAACATGTTATGAAGTAGAATCCCCTAAGTGACAGTTCTGTGCATTCGTAGTACCATGCAGTGTAATATGTGCCTCAACTATCCAAAGAATCTTCCCCCAAATGTATGTCATCCATTCCGAGGCATGCCAAAAGCAAAGTGCTTCATTTGGTGCACATTCTGAATCTTGTAGGAATACCAGTGTAAAATTTAATGCAAAGTGTTTTGATAGGTTGATCAGGGGAGAGAGAATTGCTATGACACAGCTTGAGCACTGGCTGCAGAATTTTAGCATATTGATGTCAAAACAGGAAACATTACACATTCTCACTGCATGCAGAGCCATAATTTCACATGGTGGCAGAAAGTGTAACTATTATTTTTTGCAGCATATTCCATGAACACACTGACTAATCAACATACCTATGATGTTTCTGCATCTTGTGATGTATACAGCCCCCACTGCAGCACTTGGGACACTATCAGTTAATTATTATAACCAGCTGGTATCCTGAGAAAGAAAAAAGGAATCTGTTGACAGGAACAAATAGAGATCCTGAAGTAGTTGCACACCACAAAAACTTGTCAAAATTATCAAGTAAAGGTATTAAAAAATCAAAGACCATGCACATTATGTCAGAAAACAGTAATTCGTTTGGTACCAAATGAGAAAGCGCTGGTATGTTGATAGAATAAAAACCACACAAATAGACACACAAATTTTCAAGCTTTCGCAACCCATGGTTGATTTGATTTGGTCTGATGTGATTTGATTTGACTAGTAAGAAATCATATATGAGGTTCCCCAAGGCTCAATCTTAGGTCTACTGTTTTCCCTCATATATATATAAATGATCTTCTGTCTAATAAACAACAGATAGAATCAGTTCTTTTTTGTGGGTGTCATTAATATTGTAATCAGTCCTACCGTATATACAGTAGCAGAAGAAAGGGTAAACAATATTTTCATGACTGGTTTTGTGAAAATGGCAGCACTCTCAGTTTTAAAAAGATGCAAAATAATCAGCTCTATGACATCTATAGGTTCTACAACACTCTTGAGTGTAACACATGGTGAGGAAATAATAACTAGTGTGGAAACTTCAAAATTTCGTGTGTCCATACTGATGAGAATTTAAACTGGAAAAAGCGCATTTTGAAACTCCTGAGGCAACTAAGTCCAGCAACATTTACACTTATAATTGTTACAGATCTTGGCTGAAGACAAATCAGTAAGTTAACATATTTTGCATATTTTCATTCAGTAATGTCATATGGAATAATGTTGTGCTGTAATTCATCTTTAAGAAAGAAAGTCATCATTGCTCAAAAACATATCGTTACCTACCATCATCTTTTTGACATCTGTTTAAGGATTTGAGCATTTTGACTACTACTTCACAGTGTATTTATTTGCTCATCAGGTTTGTTATAAATAATCCTCTGCAGTTCACAATGAATGATGATTGCAATACCACCAGAAAAAATTAGTTTCATCACTCCACATTTAGGTTGCCTTTAGCACAAAAAAGGGAGCACAATGCTGCAACTAAATCTTTTGATCACTTACACGGAGATATGAAAAGTAAAACTTGAAAACAAACTGAAAAGGTATCTCCCTAAAAACTCCTTCTGTAGATGAATTTCTATTATTGTAATGTGTAAAAGGTGGTGGGTAGGAACTGCTAAATAGTGATAAAAATAATAATAATAATAATAATAATAAGAAGAAGAAGAAGAAGAAGAAGAAGACGAAGACTACAACTTAGCTTATAAATGGTTAGCATGCATTTATATATACAAAATAATTTGTGTTTTGTTTTATATAATTACAATTTATGTTGCATGGGATCCACAGAACATGAAACTGCCTAACTAATATCCAAGGAGTGTAAGCAAAGACTGGAAATGACACATCTACTGATATATAGCTGCTTAAGGGAACTAATTTGAAAAGGATAACTTTAAAGTAAAAATGATAATGATATCTTTTTAAAAATTAAGGGTCATTACTTTTCCTCTGTACAGTTCCCATTGTGAAACAAGAAAGTGCCTAGATGTACAGTGTACTCAAAAGAAATTTTACCTAATTTCTATGAACCTAAATTTAAATGCCAAATGTTAGCCCTTGTGTGTGGAGTTGGGATGACATCACGCATTGAATTGGTTATGCACGTTCATATTCAAGTATTAGCTCATTATCATAATGAAACTTTGATCCTAATGACTAGAGTAACCAGAGGTCCATACGTTTGGTTTGCAATGTTTCTTTATGGCATCATGATAAATACATGACCTGTATTCATTATGTATTTCTCTTAAGAAAAGTAAAGTACATTATTGTTATTGACAAATGCTTTTTAATTTTCATTCACTGCTCTAGATTGTATCTGTGCGGGCTAGATCCTAAGGTAGCAGAAATATATCCACCTGTACCATTACCAGTATCGGCAGGCACACCATTTATATCTCCAATTTGTCAATGGGACCATTCGGAAGAATGGCCAGTTATTTCATCTCTAGAGGTATGTTTCAGACTTTACAGAAATTAATTATTAAAACTTACAGTGAATAATTTATAGCATAGTACATGTTGTATTATTAAAATGTTCCTTTTCACTTCATAAAGCCAGAATACAAAAATGTATGTAACTTTCATTTGTTGTGTGTAATGCAAAACTCCTAATGTTTTTGTATAATGTAAGCACCACTAAATAAATTTGGTTTAATAACTTGAATTAAAAAATATATCATGTTTTAGGGTGCAAATATATTAATCAAGGCTAATTTGTGATTGAGTTAATGAATGTGTGCATCAGAAGCTGATTTCAATTATATACCGAAAGTAACTTCACTTAGTACTTCTTCTGAAGTGTAGACTTTTTCAGCACGATATTGTCACATAGGAATTCAAATTACTAAAGCCTGTTATCATAGAAGAACATATATGAATGATGATTACAGAGTATATTTGAAGTGCCTATCTACTGAATGTCTTTTGGAGACAATTGGTATCTCCCTCCAAGCAACAAATCTTCTGTACATACCTCTTGTACAGTAAAGGATCACAGTATATTAAAGACAAACATGTTACCAAATAACATACTACAGTCAATTCATAATTCTTGTTGAGAAACAATGTGAGTAATGATCTTTAATGACAGTCACTTACCATTCTGATAGATTGGTACATTTTGAATTGCTTTCACACAACATTCTTGATAAATATTCAGTAGTAAAATGAGAGTTTTAAGAAACAGTGTTTCATATGTTCACCAAAATTGTCTTAAGTACCAGTCCTAATAATGTTATCTTAGTTGCATATAGTAATAAACGAAGCAGTAAGAATGGAGGATAAATCAACCATGCCCTCCTTTTGCAGAGGAGCCAACAAATTACTGTTTAACACCATATATTATTCCATCATTTTATTAAGCCATACCACCCAAAACAAATTACCTTTACATAAATGTGAAATACTTTTGCTTATTGTTTCAGTAACACTGTAAGATACTGAGATGGGCAGCTGAGTCAGTCTCATAGTGTAGTTCAGTCCTGTATTATGGAACCATGTACACCATTCCTTGTATTCTTCCCTTTCCTTCATTTAGCTCATGCACAGCAATTAGTTGATAAAGTAGAAACTCGACTGTGGAGATAGGTTCCATACCTACTTTTATAGTTCTGCGATAAACATGTCTTTGCCTTGTTTGCCTTTCCATAATCATTCTACAAATATGTTCCCTCATTATTTCCCAATGCTGGTGAGTGCTTGTGACAGAACTGACCTGTAATTTGCAGTCTCTCCTCGATAATACTTCCTCTAGATCACCTTGAAGCTGAAAGTTCACATAAATATGTTCTGCTGGCATTCAAAAATGTTCTTGACCTCAGCAGTTTAGATGACATTAGCACCCACATTATTCCTTGTGGAGTTCACTAATTGTCTATGGTGGCCAGTTTTTACACTATAAAAAATAATTAGTGCCTGTTTACAGATAAATACTTGCAATCACATTGATGAAGTTTTCAATGGTGGCATGTTTATCTAAAATGACACAGTTTACGTTTAGCACAGTCCTTTATCAACTCATTAAATATAATTACACTTTGGTTGTTAATTTACATGAACAACAGCTAGTTTTGATAACAATAATGTTATACACTTCTAACAATCAATCACAGTGTTCATTAATTTGAGGTAGTGTACAGAATATACATATTTGTGATGAGAACTGAACATTGAGAGCACCTCTAACCTAGTTGTTAAGTATTCACTTTCGAACAGTGGACAGGCTGTTCTGGGTGATGTGCGACTACTTGTAGATGGGAATAAGAACAAACTGTTATGCTGAAAAGTACTAAATACTTTGAAAATTGGATGGATTGGAATTTGCTGTTTGAACACTTGAAATAAGTACCTGAACCATAATTTAGACTAACCAAGAACTTGAGATTTCTCTTAATACTGAATATACAAGTGGCTGTAGCATTCCTCTCATAATAGGAAAACCAATAGTTGTAGGATTTCAGTGTTTGGGTTGCCCTTTGTCATACCTGTCGTAGGTATGGGATTTACTCCACTTCTTGCAAACATTGGAAGTAATAGAAAGGAGCTTAGAGTAGGGATATTATTTTCAATTTTTATTTCCTATTCAAGATGTGGTCAATAAGGAAAGGGTTATTGCTATTGGTTGAGACAAAGAATTTTATTGTGTCAGACATTGTTTTGAAATGCTCTTTGGGCATGGGAACAGATATTTATTTATGTTATTGTGAATGTCTATGTATTCCATATGTTCTGTTGTTACAACTGTCATTTGTAACTTGTACTCTGTTTCTGTATCACCTTCCATATGTCATTCCTGTTCAAGCTGTTTTGTAGTGCACTTGTCACATACTAATTTTATTTTATCAGGAGTGTTAATTTAATTTAAATTTTTGTATAAACACTGTTTTTCCAGTTTAGTACGAATGTTTTCTGTGTTTGTTCCCTTTACATTTATTTACAGTTTAACTACAACACTTTTAATTGCAGTACTGTCAAAACTGACACCATACCTCACTCCTGATGCATAACATTTTTCCCCATATTGTTCATGAATATTTGACCTTCTCTGACAAAGATAGTTAGTCAAAGTCTGATTATGGGACTGTAAGCTAAAAACAAATTAACAAAATAAGTCAGCATTGTAGAAATATGTGAAATAATGGAAAGGTAACCAGTCACCTAAAGTGGATCAATTTGTGGAGCACAGAAACACATAACAGAAAACAGCATTCAGATTAGCTTTAAAGTACTTCCCATTTTTTAGCAGAAGTAGGCATATCCACACACACAACAACACTGACACCCTCTATAGACTATACACAATACTCTGCTTTTCATTTATAAGTAATGATATTCAGTCATCTGCCTAAAAACATCTTACTGAATTGGCATGAGATCTAACATTTTATAGATTTGCATAGTTTGAAACTGACACTACTAAGTAGTTCTGGTATTTTTGTAGACAGTCAGGAAACAATATTAATTCAATGTCGCTTTTAAAATTCTTAGGATTTTCTTAGACAATGCTCCACCACATTACATAGGGTGTCTCACAATTCCTATTAGAGCCTTCTGTGGGTTGTAGAGGGGAATTAATAGATAAGGTTTTGAAATGGAACCAATGTCCAGAAATGTATCATTTGGATATAAAATATGTTTGAAGGTTGGAATGCTTTCAAATCTCTCACTTAACAGTATGCACACAAATTGAGAAGAAGGCGGTTTTGTCATCCCCTGTTGTAATTACGACATTACATGCCATTTTCATCTGTATATGACAACAGCTATGAGAAACTGGTATTTTTGCAGCTAGGGTGGTTGACAGTGGTGTTCCAAGGATGTGCCACAGTTTTCCTTTTCTGAGTATGTCATTTGACATGTAAAAGAGAACCTGACAATGAGTACCTTCAAACATTGCTCATGCTACAGACTCCCGTAGAGCACACAGTTCAGCAACCCTTATCTTCAGCATGTGTGTACTGTCATGTGGTAGATTTCAAACTGATCTAGTCTTCAAGCATATTTTACATCCAAATAGTACATTTACAGACATGAGTTCCTTATTACGACTTTACCTACTATAAGTAGGCTCCTCTACAATTCCAAGATGTATGTAATAGTAATGTATTACTTATAATCTTCTCAGATTTCTCTTCTTTTTCCTCCAACCATACTGATAGTGCTCACCACATCTGTCATTCAGTGTAATCATTCTTATGGGAAACATTTCAGATGTTCTAGTTCCATGGTGAAACTCTCCATCTCAAATAGGCCACCAGCCATCTAAGCCAGTTCTTAGCATTCTGTTTTTGTGTGGCAGGTACTTACAGCTGTCAGATCGCAATTACAATTCAGTATGCCTATTTTTCTAGTATATGCTTTGTCCCAATGTCCAATTGCTAGAATGAGTAATCATCTATCCACTTCAGCATCCGTTGTGAACTTGATCTTGGGATGTGTTCAAGTAATTCAACCAAGATGTCTTTTACATGTAGGTTTGTGACAAATTTGCCACCAATGAATGTCACAAACATTTTAGTACCTAATAGGTTGATTCCAGAGCTTTCTCTTCAAGCAGTTCCACACAGAAGTTACCCACAACAGACGAAAGTGTGTTGCACATGGGTATTTAATCTGTCTGTTCATGGTGTGTCACATTGAAAATAAATTACATCAACATCAGAGCATACCTGAAAAAGTGAACATCTCTTCAAGTCAAATTTCTGGCTGATGTGTTCCAGGGATTCTGCATAGAAGCTCTAGTAAAAATAGAAATGTCATCACAGCTCACTAGGATAATGGAATCCTTTAGCCTGCACTTACTGAAGGATTGCACAACATCAAAGTAACTATGAACAAGATTTCCTTCAGGAACAAATTTTTATCATAGGAACATCAGACCCACAGCAGACTTCAGAAGGCAGGAGGAAACTGGCACAGAGACAAATGACTTGTGCTCACACATAAGCAGTCACTTCATTAACACACATGACAATAACAACATAATTGTTTGCTGAAATATTGTGCATTTTGGACATTTGGATTCAACCATACAGTTGAGAATAATGTTGTCAGCAACACCATAAGAAACTAAAAAGTTAGGAAACAATTTTGAACAAAATTACAACATATTAAGGTGTTAATGCCATAATGTACCATATTCATTTGCTTGTTTTCACTCTTTCACTAAGGCAGGCACACTGTACAAAAATGTCACTTTGTTTATTTATAAAATCATTTACACAGCAAATCTCTTATCACTGTAAACAGTATTTAATCATCTTTGAAAATATCACCTCATTCATAATGCCCTGTGATCTCTTTATTAGATATTATCTGTGTGTTGAATACCTTTTTGAAGATTTTTAAGTCTCACTGATATACATTGCAGTTGATCTTTATTTCTTGTCAGTTGAATAAACATGTGCATGTTTTTCTCATAATGTAGTAATGACGCTATTGTTTTGTATCTGTATATAAATGAGAATGTCAGTATTTTTAAATTTTGAAAGGCATTTATGCATGATTCCAGTTATTTTCTAATAGCCATTTTTGCAAAATAAAAATGATTTTTGTATTACTGCTGCTAGAGTTTCATCTTACTCCATACTGTAAGTATGATCCAAAAAAATTGTGACACACTATGCACAGTTGGCTTTTGTTGGAATACTGAATGAGTTTTTTCTTAGTAAATATTACAGTGCTTAACTGACTGCAGTATTGTCTATACAAGGTGTGCACCAAAAGAAATGGGATTTTTTGTTTTTCTTAAAGAATCTTTGTTTTATCATCAGCATCAACTTTGTCCCCTTCACAGCAATTCCCCTAAGATATATTATACTTCTGCCAGCACTTTTTTCCATCTTTTATGCACTTCTGGAACTCAATTTTCATTTTGCTATTCAGCTCCTTCAGCAGTTCTGTTTTTATCTCACCAACAGAGGCAAAACCATAGCTTCTGATGGGTCTGTTCAACATAAGAAACAGACAGAAGATGCAGGGGGTGAATACAGAAACAACACGAACAAGCACTGATGTGTGAGTGGGAGCAGCATCACGATGCAATTTCTGCAAGTGCTTTTGCTACAATTCTGGTCATTTTCTTTGAACTGCTTGATGCAAATAGTGCATAACTTCCCGGTAGCATTCCTTATTGACCATATGTCTGTAAGGCAGGAACTGATGATACAATATCCCATTTGAATCAAAGAGAACAGTGAGAAGAACCTTCACATGTGATGGAATGTGTCAAATATTTTTCGAACTCGGCTCTTCAGGCAGTTTCCATAGGGATGATTGGGCCACAGCCATATACCCATGTTTTGTACTTGTTATAACCTTTTTTAGAAGTTGTGGATCAATGTTGACTTCATTCAGCAATTCCTGAGTGATGTTTACGTGACATTGCTTTTGGTCAAAATTCAACAATTTTGGAACAAGCTTTGCTGCTACATTTATCACGCCAAAAACTTCTGAAAAACTTGCTTGGCATGAGCAAAAAGATATGTTGCCTCATCAGCAACCTCTCTGATGGTGATTTTCCAGAACCATTTCCCATATAGTTTCTACATTGTCTTCAGTACTTGATGGGCTACAGAATCCAGGGCCGTTGCTGTCTCAGACATCTTCTTGATCCTTTTTGTAAAGTTTATACTACTCATAAAGTCTTGTCTTACTCACAGTAGATTTGTCAAATGCCACAGGCAACATTTAGAATGCACTGCACTTTATTGCTATTTTCAACCAAACTTAATGCAAATTCATTGATCCAACTTTTTCGAAAGTAAACACATATAACTTTTTGACTGTCAACAATAAACTAAATATTCAAAATAGCTGAAAATGCAGACATACATGAGGAATATGGGTATTAACAATATAAAAAAAGATTTGAAAATTGAATGTATAAAGCCTGTGAAATAAAAAAAAATTCCCCTTACTTACAATACGTTACATTGTACTATTAGGTACAGCATATGACATGTTTGAAGAGTGACTGAGTTTTTTCTTTATTTACTAATGTCATACCATCAGTGCATCATATTTTCTGTGCATTGTCACAGACTTCAATGTTGTTTATAAATGGGTGAACAATATTGGACCAAGAACAGATACCTGTGGCACTACATACTTAGTGGTCTGCTTTCCGACTGGCATCCTTTCACTCTATTGGCAGAGTGCTTTTTGTTGCTTATATGTGACTTTACCAATTGTGCTGCATGCCCTTATATATGCCACTCCTTTCCTGTTTTTCATTTATAGCTATGTAGGTAATGGTGTCAAAAATATCCAACAAATCCATAAGAATTTGAATGCTGAAATCCTTTATTGTGATACATGTATAAAAAATTCTATAACAATATAGGCAATATATATTAGGAATCATAGCTGACAGTAGTAAAGAAACAAAACCGAGTCTTTTTGACATTAAGAAGACTTCTCCATCTTGTCCCTACAGGTTTTGAACCTATTTACTTTTAGCATTGTTTTTTATTCAATAACTTAATGTATGCATTCTGTTACATTTAGGGGACTGTTTCTGGTGAAATATCTATTGAATTCAGTATGGTCCAGGAAGAAACAAGGGATTACACTGAAAATGTGCTAGGAGGAAATATTGTTATTCCACCTGCAGCATTTCTGGTGAGTCTGATTTTAATTTTTGATAGATTATAGTGCATTAGTTAATTATGTCAGACATCACTGTGCTCTATAACAAAACAATATGGCTTGTATGTATTGTTTCTCCACCCACAATTAACTTCTGGATTTGTATTTGGGCATAAATCAATCCTGTTTGGCATATGACAAATTTGTGCACAGAAATCTGAGTGCAGTCACATGTTATAGTCTCAATTACTTCCTATAATGTGTGAAGAGGTACTAATTTGCTTAACAGCAACAACAACAACAACAAAAACTATAGACAGGCAACCACCCACCTGTAAGTGTTGTGTGGTGCTCAGAAATCTGTAATAGGCTACAGGTATTACTAGATTTAGATTTAGAGTACTTTTTTGCCTACACTCAAACACACACACACACACACACACACACACACACACACACACACACACACATGCACATTTTCTATCCACACTTTTTATGTGGTTGCTTGCTGTGTTAAAGGATGACACACACATTCCAATACAGGACACTTTATTAACTGCACAAATTCACAGTGGGCTGTCTTGAAAACAGCAAATGAAAGATAATCTGTGATCCCCTGAAATAAGAAACACTAAAGTTTACAGGTGTGATAACAGATCGACAAGAAGCTACATCCCATATTGCTGGAGGGAAGTGCCCAATGAGGGACCACAGAGTGTGGAGTAGCATAGCACAATGACGGTGCAAAGCAGAGTGGATAATACACTGCATTGTATTGGAACCCAGTCTGGAACTGGCCTGCTGGAAGCTGTACCTAGTCTTATGTAACCAGCAAGTGGAAGTATGTTTCTGTCCATGTGATGTGCAGATGGTGTTTGCTCTTTGCTAGTAGAGCTGCTAGTTTCCTGGTGCACATGCTGCTCAGAACTGTAACTGGTGCCCTATGCCAGAGCATGGAACAAACAGCGTTCAAACATACTGTTTGAATACAGCACAGTGTCATGTTATGTGATATCATCTTGTGTGAATGGAATACACAATTGCCAAAGGAAAGACTCTGCATGACAGAGACCTCAAACTGGCAGCAGACATATGCAGCCTACTGCTGATATAGAATGCCACACAAAATTGGAAGGGTCAGACAGAGATGAATGGTGTGGGAAAGGAAAAGAGAGAAACAGTGAGGATTAGGGCAAAGGATTGGGAAGAGGGCTAGCAAAAGCTTAGACTAGAGGAATTACGAGATGAAGCTCTGGCTAGAGTAACAGCTCCCCTCAACTATAATTAAGAGGGGAGAAATGAAGAGGTGGATGAAGGGGTGGGGGGGGGGGGGGGAATACAGTTGGAGTTGTTGATGTGTTGCATTAGGGGCAACTGAGCGGTTGAATTGCAGTTAGACACAGTTTGGTATTGGCTCTTCTAATGGATAGAGTGCAGTTAGTTAAAATTACCTGGTAGATTAGAACTGTGTTTCAAACTGGGACTCAAACCTGGAATCTTGCCTTTTGTGGGGGATGCTCATACTGACTGAGCTATCCAGGCATGATTCATTACTTGTCTTCACAACTTCAATTCTGTCAGTACATCTGTCCTGCTTTTATAGCTTCACAGAAGTTCTCTGGCATACCTTGTGCAACTAGCACTCCTATAAGAAAGGATACTGTGGAGAAAATTGCTTTGCCACAGCCATGGTAATTGTTTCGTAATGAATCTTCATGTCTACACCAGAGTTGTAAGCTATTTTGGAACTTCTGGAAACAATCCCTTTGGTTGTGGTTAAGTCATTTATCTGCTCTGTCTTTTCTTCCAGAAGTGCTAGTCCCATATACACTCCTGGAAATTGAAATAAGAACACTGTGAATTCATTGTCCCAGGAAGGGGAAACTTTATTGACACATTCCTGGGGTCAGATACATCACATGATCACACTGACAGAACGACAGGCACATAGACATAGGCAACAGAGCATGCACAATGTCGGCACTAGTACAGTGTATATTCACCTTTCACAGCAATGCAGGCTGCTATTCTCCCATGGAGACGATCGTAGAGATGCTGGATGTAGTCCTGTGGAACGGCTTGCCATGCCATTTCCACCAGGTGCCTCAGTTGGACCAGCATTCGTGCTGGACGTGCAGACCGCGTGAGACGACGCTTCATCCAGTCCCAAACATGCTCAATGGGGGCACATCCGGAGATCTTGCTGGCCAGGGTAGTTGACTTACACCTTCTAGAGCACGTTGGGTGGCACGGGATACATGTGGACGTGCATTGTTCTGTTGGAACAGCAAGTTCCCTTGCCGGTCTAGGAATGGTAGAATGATGGGTTCGATGACGGTTTGGATGTACCGTGCACTATTCAGTGTTCCCTCGACGATCACCAGAGGTGTACGGCCAGTATAGGAGATCGCTCCCCACACCATGATGCCGGGTGTTGGCCCTGTGTGCCTCAGTCGTATGCAGTCCTGATTGTGGCGCTCACCTGCACGGCGCCAAACACGCATACGACCATCATTGGCACCAAAGCAGAAGCGACTCTCATCGCTGAAGGCGACACGTCTCCATTCGTCCCTCCATTCACGCCTGTCGCGACACCACTGGAGGCGGACTGCACGATGTTGGGGCGTGAGCGGAAGACGGCCTAACGGTGTGCAGGACCGTAGCCCAGCTTCATGGAGACGGTTGCGAATGGTCCTCGCCGATACCCCAGTAACAACAGTGTCCCTAATTTGCTGGGAAGTGGCGGTGCGGTCCCCTACGGCACTGCGTAGGATCCTATGTTCTTGGCGTGCATCCGTGCGTCGCTGCGGTCCGGTCCCAGGTCGATGGGCACGTGCACCTTCCGCCGACCACTGGCGATAACATCGATGTACTGTGGAGACCTCACACCCCACGTGTTGAGCAATTCGGCGGTACGTCCACCCGGCCTCCCGCATGCCCACTATATGCCGTCACTCAAAGTCCGTCAACTGCACATCGGTTCACGTCCACGGTGTCGCGGCATGCTACCAGTGTTAAAGACTGTGATGGAGCTCCGTATGCCACGGCAAACTGGCTGACACTGATGGTGGCGGTGCACAAATGCTGCGCAGCTAGCGCCATTCGACGGCCAACACCGCGGTTCCTGGTGTGTCCGCTGTGCCGTGCGTGTGATCATTGCTTGTACAGCCCTCTCACAGTGTCCGGAGCAAGTATGGTGGGTCTGACACACTGGTGTCAATGTGTTCTTTTTTCCATTTCCAGGAGTGTAGTATGCAGAAAAGCTTCTTTACAGTTTGAAAAGTAGGTGACAGGTACTAGAAGAATTCAAGCTGTGAGAACAAGTGCGGAGTCATGTCTAGATAGCTCAGTCAGTAAGAATATTGCCTGTGAAAGGGTTGGTTCTGGGTTTGAGTCCTACAATTCACAATCAATTCCTTAAGAAGAGACATAGATGCACTGAGGAAAGAAAACCAGGGCCTACGATCCACACAAAAACCAAGTGAATAAGCGCAAGACAGATGTGATAAATGATTCGAGTGGATAAAAGTGATGCATAAAGGTAATGTTTTATCCACATAAAGATCAAAAAAATCTTCAAAAACACTTACATTCTCTGATAATAATAAATATTATGTCCTGCAAAGCAATTGTGATAATGACTGTACTACAAAAGATCATGATTTGAAAATGAATGAACCTTACAGAAATAATGTCAACAAGAAACACAGATCATCAAGAAAAAAGGAGTAATGTACTTTTACTAGCAGACAGCCACAGCAGAAAGCTATCTAATACTTTATGAGAAAAAAATCGTGACATAACAGTGACTGATGTAGTGAAACCTGGAGCAGGAACCAGACATGTTATAGATGCTGATTTTGAAAAGAAAATAACGTAAGATGGTGTCTTTATTATTTGCATAAACGAATTGAACAATGTAGCTAAAAAGGAAACAGATGTTTGTGTGCAGAACACACAAATTTCTAGACATGAATCAATCTTGAAACACAGTTGTTACCACAGTAGGCATGATGTGGTTTACAACTCATGTGTAAACAAAGAAGTCTAGAAGACAAATATTAAAATAAAGAAACTGTGTCTAGAGTATGATAAACATGAAGTCCTAGACATAAGTAAGCTGCACCAAAACCTCTACATCAATCATGGAATGCACTTGAACTATGAAGGAAAACTGTTTGTGTGTGATCACATCAACAAAATACTTAAAAATCAACTTTAGAGAAATAAAACTGTCTATCAGCTTCCTGTATGTTCTGCCAAAAACAAATGATGAACATAACATGGGCAAGAGAGAAGAAACAGTTATTTTGAAACCCTCAGATACTTTTTTAGGCAAAAGTATGCAGTTTCAGCAAATAAAGCACCACCCTATGTAACAAGTAAGTCTCAGATTCTTAAAATATTAAACATGGCTGCAAAACAGCCATTGTGTAAATCTGAAACAGTTGAAAAATCAGCCATCCAGTTGGAAATAAAGGTTTATTAGCCCTTGACCTTGTTAAATTCCAAAGTTATTTGCAAATTTCTCACTGTATCATCAAAACGTGCAGTCACTGACAAATAAAGTGAGTGAACTTTAAGTTCTACTACAGTTTAACTGAACTCTGGTACTGCACTTGTCATACCAGAACATTGGCTTGAAGAAGAAAAATTAAAAATGTTGAGTTTGCAGAATTTTGTTAGGTAGCTATTTCAATAGAACTGTAGAGACCCATGGAGAAAGTAGCTGAATATGTAGCTATTATTTGCTTGTATAGGGCCACAACAGTCAGTATATCTATCATATTAACAGTCTGGAATGATACCCCACATTATAACAAAAAGGTGCAAAAATCTTATTATGTGTGGGGATTTTAATATAAACTTCCTGAAAGATTGAAAACAAAAGCTGATGTCTTGAATCTTCTTTTAACTTTTAATTTAAAGCCTAAAATATAAGCAGAAAAATGGATAACAGCAACATCAGTGTCAACCATTGACCAAATATTTACAAACATGCCATGTAAGTACAATACACAAACTTTCAACACAGGCTTAGGGGATCACAACGCATAAATAATTTTGTACAACTAAAAAATCATTATTAACTTTCAAAACAGTCTGTATCAGCTGTTGTTCAGAGCTACAGTGAACAATATATAAATTCCTCTCTTTATTTCCTAAACAGTGAAAAGTGGAAAGAAGTTTACAACATTGTAGTCACAAATGAAAAGTTTGATGCTTTCAGTAACATCTTCTCCTATTAATTTGAACTGTGTTTCCTCCCCGCCACCCCAGAAGAAAGAGGAAAACACAGAAAAATTAGAAAAGAAACTGGCTTATGCCAGGCATACTGGCATCACTTCAGAAAAAGAGATAACTATATGTTGTATCAAAACAAGAGGGAAAACCAGATTTTGATGCTTATTTTAGGAGATATAAACATTTCCTAAACTAAGTCATTGAAATGACTAAGAAACTGACAAATGAGAATTTTGTAAAAAATGTCCCAAACAAAATGAATGATATGTGGGACATAGTTAGAGAAGAAACAGGAAAACAATGTGAAGAACACCACAATATTGACACACTGGAAAACTCAACCAAAATATCATACCCAAAGAAAGTTGCAAATAAATATAACTCCTACTTCACAGAAGTAGCAGAAAATGATATCAAAATGGACCCACAAAAAGCCAAGAAAGAACATGTTCCAAACAGAATGATATTTTCTCTCTGCAGCGGAGTGTGCGCTGATATCAAACTTCCTGGCAGATTCAAACTGTGTGCTGGACCAGGAGTCGAACTTGGGGCCTTTGCCTTTCGCGGGCAAGTGCTCTACCAACTACGCTATCCAAGCACGACTCATGACCCATCCTCACAGCTTCTGGCAGAATTGAAGCTGTGGGGATGGGTCATGAGTCATCCTTGGATAGCTTAGTTGGGAGAGCAATTCTTAAGCATCACACACAAATTCACATTGTCTCATCTCATCAGGTCACAAAAGTTGATTTGTCTAATATCAGTTTGTAACTATGTGCAAAAATGATGAACAAGCAATCAATAAGTAATTACCAACGTGTGAAGGAAAATGGATCCAGATGAAATGTTTTGGGAGGGTCCTCAAGGAAAGTCAGCTTTAACTAAACTGTGATATACACATTCAAAATATCATTATCATCTTCGCTCCAAGCATTAGTCATTTTCTTGTTTTGTTTTGCCTGTTGCAGTACTTATCAATTTCTCAGTCTTCCCTGACTTCTTCTCCTACTGGCTTAAATCTTATTATCTGTAGAGGTAATCTTCCTCCACTCATTCTTTCAAGATGTTCATTCCAATTTTTCTATTTTCTTTTATTTTGTTGAGGACGTTAAATATATTCAGTTCTTTCCTAATTTCCAGGTTTCTAAATCTGTCAGCCCTTGTGCATCCTATTATTGCTCTTGGAAACCTCTCATGACCCTGTTTGTAGGCGACTTTCTTGACATTTACGTATAACATACAATTCACTTTTGTAAACAAGCATTGGAACTGTCATTGTCTTATAAAATTTCAATCTTATTTCTTTCCTCATTTTATTTTTTACACATGTTTTTATTGTTCTGCAGATATCCTCGAACTTCACTAATTTCTTCTCTTTTGACTTCATCATACTCATGTGACATCACAACCTAAATAATTAAAATGTTTGACATGTTCCATTGCTCTATTGTTGCCCACAATTTTTGTCCACACAGGATGTTTCCCTCTGAAAGCCAATGGCTTTGTCTTCTTTTCTGAAATCCTCAAATGGTGCTCCTCACAGAGCTTACCTAATAAATGTATTCCCCCTCAAAAGATCATCTTCATTATTCACCAGTTGTGTAGTGTTGTCTGCATATAAAACACAATACAAGTGGGGATTACTGTTAATCTTAATTCCCTCATTAAATATCTCCTTTCATTTCTGAAAAGCAACATCTAAATAAATGTTAAAAAGTGTGAGTGAAATGCTGCACCCTTGTCTTACTCCTTTCTTTGTGACTATACGTTGTGTCAGAGTGCCATTTATATTGAAAATTACAATTGTGTGTTTGTACAGACTTTTTAAAACATTAGGTGTCATGCAGAATGAGATTTTCACTCTGCAGCAGTGTGTGTGCTGATATGAAACTTTCAGGCAGATTAAAACCATGTGCCGGACCGAGACTCGAAATCAGGACCTTTGCCTTTCGTGGACAAGTGCTCTACCAACTGAGCTACCCAAGCACAACTCACGCCCAATCCTCACAGCTTTACTTCTGCCAGAACCTCATCTCCTACATTCCAAACTTTACAGAAGCACTCCTGCGAACCTTGCAGAACTGGCACTCCTGAAAGAAAGGATATGCGGAGACATGGCTTAGCCACAGTCTTTCTTTCAGGAGTGCTAGTTCTGCAAGGTTCGCTGGAGAGCTTCTGTGATGTTTGGAATGTAGGAGACAAGGTACTGGCAGAAGTAAAGCTGTGAGGACAGGGTGTGAGTTGTGCTTGCGTAGCTCAGTTGGTAGAGCACTTACCTACGAAAGGCAAAGGTCCCAAGTTCGAGTCTCGGTCCGGCACATGGTTTTAATCTGACAGGAAGTTTTATTAGGTGTCATGTATATACTCTTTCACTCATAATTCTCCTTAGTTTCTCTCTTTCAGCATTATTGAATGCCTTAATAAATCAATGAACACTAAATGGTTTCCCTATTACACTCTCTCCATAGCTTAGGGAGGCTCTCAGGTACTCCATAGGGGAGTAAACCCTTAAAAGAAAATCAGGCAGGTTGGAAGGCCATCATATGTGCATTTCTTGTGCGCTTGACACGTTCCACATCATAATGGCTACCATACTGTGTGACTGATCAATGGAACACATAACCAACGAACTAGCTAACTAACTAACTAACAGCCCCACTATCCAGCTATACTTATGCAGCCCTCATTACGTGGCCAGGCAATTTTTCCGATTTACTACTGGCACCAAAGCAGCCTCGGACCATGGTTAGATATGCAGTCCTGGTAGCATGACATTGATCTTTTATGCCAAAATTTAAGAAAAATAACAATATAAACATGGTAGATTGCTACATGCCATGTAGAGGTAGCATTGTGTTGCAGACAGTTTACGATTCCTCTTCATTCTGTTGGCATAAATAATATCAACACCAACAAACAATTAGCAAAACTGTGTGTCCATTTACGTGACAAAAAAAGAGCAAATGGATGTTAAGAACAATATAATTTACTTTTGTCTCATTGAGATGGAATTCTTTGTTGGTAGGTTGTCCAGTTTGGTGATCTCGTTACCTACAAGAGGGATGGATTGTTGCTTTCATATATGTGAATGAAATAATGAAGCAAGTACTGAATTTTGCTTCAAATATTTGATGTATGTCAATTCTTTCACTACATAGCACCAGTCAAAACACTTTGCATAATTCAAAGAAATCATTTACAAATACATTTTGCATAATTCAAAGAAATCATTTACAAATAATATAATTCATCATGACTGTTTGCATCTCATTCCATCATAACTGTACAGCATCAGATTCCAGAGTCCAACCAACTTCATCATCACAACTGCAACTGCCTCACGGCTCGACAACAGACTCTAAAATACTGATACACAAAAATTAACAACAAAGATACTTTAGTGTACAGATCACAGATATTTTGATAGTTACATCCAGAGATATGTGTATTGATATGATTGAAATTATTAACAAAGAAGTACAAAATGTATTTAATGTTTTATAACAGCAATGATTTCAGCAAACAAGTAAGTGTTATATTAATAATGTATCACAAGGGTCATTACTTTAACCTGTATAATATCACAAACTACAATACTTTGCAAAAACATTGTGTGTTTAGTGGTTCCCTTACAACAGGCATGATGAAAAAGAATGCTAGAAATATTTCAGCTGTCAGACAACTTACTTCTTCAGAAGCAGAAAACAAACACACATTCCCACAAGTACAACTCATGCACGAAGGCCTGACTAAGAGTGCCTCTGACATGATTAGCAATATGGCTGAGGTGAATAGTAGAGGTAAGGAAGAGGCATGGAATAAGGAGGGAGGGGGATATGCTAGAGCTGCCTATGGAAGCACACAGGGATGTGGTGGGACAGGATAGGGCTGCTAGGTGCAGCTCTACTCAGCAAGGGGGGCGGGAGGTTGGGGAGAGAAGTAGAAGAGTGGCAAGAACTGTGTAGGTGCAATGGTGGGACAGAAGGCATAAAGAGTACTGAAGTGGTATCCATGCAAGGACAGACACATGTAGGGCAGGGACTAGCAGAGGTTGAGGTCACTATGGTTTGGATACGAAGGATGCACCAGCATGGGTCAGAAAAGCTGATGTTGGTGGTAAGAATCAAGATGGTACAGGCCATGAAGCACTCATTAAAGTATAGCACATTATTATAGGTAGTATTTTCAGCTGTCTCTTGGTCACAGTGTGGCAGTGGTCATTCATGCAGACAGACAGCCTCTTTCTTGTCATGTCTATGTAGGATGTACCACAGTGATTGCAGCTAGGTTGGTAAATCACATGGCTGTTTTCACAGGTGGCCCTGCATTTGATGGGGCAGAGATGCCTGTGACAGGACTGAATTAGGTGGCAATGAGAGGATGTATAGGACATATCTTGCAATTAGATCTGTTGCAGGTACAAGAGCTATGAGGCAAGGTGTTAGAAGCAGGGGTGAAGTAGGGATGGACAAGGATATTGTGTAAATTATATGAGTGATGGAAACCACTGTGGGAGGGTGAGGAGGATTCCTCACTGCACGGCACAATGAGAGGTAGTCAAAACTCTGGCATAGAATTTAATCTAGTTGCTTCAGTCTTTGGTGGTCTGAGTGATGAGACGAGGACAAGTGCTCCTTTGTAGGTAAGCTGTGGGTATGCAGGGTTGGTAAGTGTCTGCAATGACAAGCAACCCCTCCCCAAATTTGTAAACAGTCTCACTGAGGCCTTCACAAGCAAAAGTTACCCCTCAACCTTACCTCACAAGTCACCTACTATCCCCTATATATCCACTGTCCAGCTACAAAGGAGTGCTTCCCTCATGAGTCAATATTGTCCAGAATTGGAGCAGCTGAATCATGTTCTCTACCAGGATTTTAACTACTTCTCATCAAGACCTGGAATGAAAAATGTCCTCACCACTTCCTAGCTCTCACCTCCCACAGTGATATTTCTCTGTCAAGCCATCCTGTGTAATATCCTTTGTCAGTCTTTAATCCATCCCTACTGCCAACCCATTGCCTCCTGGCTCACACTCTTGCAATAGACCTGGATGCAAGACGTGTCCCATAAATCCTTGTATCATATACTCCAGTCCTGTTAAAGGCATCTCCTATCTCATTACAGGCAGAGCCACTTGTAAAAGCAGCCATGTGATCTGTCAATGTAGCTGCAACCAGAGTGGTGTTTCCTACACAGACATGATAACTAACAAGCCAACTGTCCACTTGACTGGCCACTGCCAAACTGGGACCTAGAGACAGCTGGACCATATAGTTGCTGAAAACTGTAAATGCTGCCCAATATGATGTGCTTAACTTTAAATGACTGCTTCACAGGCTGTGCCATCTGGATTCTTCTCGCCTACACCAGCTTTTGTGAACTGCACAGGCGGCAACTCTCCCTATATCATATCCTCTGTTCCTGTAACCCTAGTCACCTTGCCTTTTTCTAATTGCTGTCCATCACGTAGCTATCTCCGTCCCTGCTTCCACTCCACTACTACGTATTCCTTTTCTCCCAGCAATGCACATACATTGTTCTTTTCCATTCTCTACTTCTTGCCACTCCCCCCCCCTCACAACCCCCTACCCTGCCCCCCACCCACTAGAGCCTTCTTATTCCTCCCCCTCATTGCCCCCCTGCTTCTCCCTTACCCTGATACCCTCCCTGGCTAGATTGTTCCTCAAGTCATATGCAGTCACAGTTGGTCCTTAGCACTGGAAGACAGTGTGTATTAGTTGTGTTCATGCAAATGTGAGTTTTCTACTTCTGCAGAATGACTTTGTCTGAAAGCTGGATAGTTTCTAGGATTCTGTTTCATTAGATCTTTCTACAACTCAACACGCCCGTATGTGGTGAGTCGCAATCTATACTTTTCCATTTTGTTGTTATTCTATCCTTGACTTGCCATTGTGTGAAAAATTAAGAAAATCAATGTATGCAATGAGGACAATGTCAAAGTTTCTGTATTATGAGTTAATGGGTATGAGGAAGGTTTGCATGTGTAATTTATAAATATTTTGTGCCAAGTGGCTGAACTATGATGAATTAAATTCATCTGTTTCTATGAAAGCAATGCCATTGTCATCTAGCAGTGAATGGCATAATATTCTGTGAATCACAGTAGCTCGCATAGTGTTCCATACCATTGTTACATAGTAGAGGATATTTGTACCCTGATATATGGCAGATGGCGCTTTGTACCAGTGTTATGTGACATAGGGTGCTTTGTACAAGTGTTAAGCACCAGAAGGAGCTTCGTAGCAATGTCATGTGGCAGATAGTGTTTCTTGTTGATGTTGTATGGCAGATGGCCCATCATACAGATATTACAAGATAGAGATGCACTCTTCCAGTGTTTTGTGGCTGTGACTGCTTCATACTAATGTTGCATGGCAGAGGCTGCTTCCTAACAATCTTACTGATTGTTAGTGGCAGAGTTCCTCATGCCAATATTGAATAGCAGAGGGTGCTTCATATCAGTGTTGCAAATGAGAGTTTGCTTTGTTTTGATGTAATGTGGTAGAGAGTGCTTCATACCAATGTTGCATGGAAGAGGGTGCTTCATACCAAATTTACATGGCAGATAGTGCTTTGTATTAAAGGTACATAGCACAGGATGTTCAAGTGTTACATTGCAGAGGATGCTTTTTAACATTTTTACATTGCAGAGGGCTCTTTGTACCAGTGTTGTGTGACAGAGGGTGCTTCATATCAGTTTTTGTGGCAAAGGGTGCTTTTGTTATGATGTTTCATAGCAGAAGGTGCTTTGTACCAATGTTGCATGCTTCACATCAGTGTTGCATTGCAGGAGGTGCTGTGTAAGAATGCAGCATGACAGAGGGCGCTCTATACCAATACTGAATGGTAGAGAGCACTTCAAACCATTGTGTGATACAGGGTGCTTTGTACTATGTCCTGAGGTGGAGGGTGCTCCATACTGATTGTTCATGGCAGTGAGTGATTTAAACCAATGTTCCATAATGGAAAGTGCTTCACACCAGTGTTGCAATATAAAGGGTCTTTTGTACCAATGTTTTGTGGCAGAGGATGCGCACAGTCAATGATGTGTGGCAGAGGGTGTGTCGTAGTGACGCTACGTTCAGAAATGCTCAAAATGGGTTTAAAGGAAATGTAGATCACTTTGCCTGGTGCTGGGCTCAGCTGACTGGCAAGTGAACATAACTTGAGCTGATCGTTTTGCAGCTGGGTGGACTGCACCACACTAGCGCTGCAATCAGGGCAGCTGGCAGATGGTTGTAATACATGCCAAACTGGCGCTGCAGTGAGATGACTGATCAGTGAAGTAGTTTACAGCTCCCATAATTGCCATGAGAAGTCAATCCAAACACTAATCAAACATGGAACCACCTTTGAGAACATTTTCTCACACAAGCAACTTATCATTTGCTTCCCCCCTCCCCCTCCTTTCCCTCATACACCTTCATCTGTGTTAGTTCTGCTTTTGCCCTTGGGTTCCCCTTATTCCCTCTCTGCTTGAAACACCAACTGGCTGTTACTAATTGTGATATGTCCTGTAGAGATATCTTACAGTTTTGATACCTCTGGTGCACCTCTCAGCTTAGTGCTCCAGATGGTGGCTGGTGTCTCTCCGGCTTTAGACTGGCCCTCTATGGAACAGATAACATTTGCGACTCCTGAGAACTCTCCTGGCATGCACTGCTTAAGTCATCTAAGTTATATGAAAGTGGTGACATTATGTTGAACAAGTCGTCCAGCCATAGATACTTAGTGCTACACATGTGAAGTTTGGACAGGTCACTAGTAAATTTACCAAATTATTCGACTAATTTAAAATACAAGCATTACAATATTCTTAAGAGAAATTTACATACTTATAATATTGGAGAGACTTTGATTATATTTTGAAAGACCTAACAAAAAAAAGTGCAGACATTAGCTTCTGCTACAAGGAGATCAAATTTTGTGACAAACTTAGAAAAAATTTAAAATGCTCAATTGGAAGCTTCTTTCAAATTGCTTGAAGAAGTTTCTTACCATTAAACAATACCAGAGAAGGAAAGTTGCTACTCACCATATAGCGGAGAGTTGCAATAGGCACAACAAAAAGATTCACACAATTATAGCTTTCGGCACACACACACACACACACACACACACACACACACACACACACACACACACAACACAAATTGCACACACATCTGGCATTTACACGTGTGTGTGTGTGTGTGTGTGTGTGTGTGTGTGTGTGTGTGTGTGTGTGTACTGCTGACTAAGGCCTTGATGGCTGAAAGCTATAATTGTGTGAATCTTTTTGTTGTGCCTATCGCGACTCAGCATTTCCACTATATGGTGAGTAGCAACTTTCCTTCTCTGGCATTGTTATATACCATCTTAGATTTTCCATTGTTTGATTTCTTACCATTAAATGGTTTTATGGTATTAAAGAATTCCTTTCACAGGAGTAGAATATTATCATTTGTAAGAATAGTATTTGTAAGTACTAGCGATTAAGATAAATAGTCGTTTTTATGTTTGTAACTATTCTCACAAAGTTATGACAGAAAGTGTAAAGTATACCCACAGTCCAAAAATAAATGTTGTGCTTGTTTATGGAGAATCAATAAATAAATGAGAGACTACAGCTTGATGTCCTATGTTGGATAAATCAAAAGTAAAAGAGAAAACCACAAAACAAGAAGTCAGTGTAAAGGAAAATAAGTAGCAACTATTGTCACCTTCTTAGTTACATAAGGCTTCCCATTATTGGCACTAATGTCCTCATAACAATGAGTTCTTATAACTGAGATGGTCATCTTATTATTTTTTTTTTAGTTCTGAGTTTTATTTAATGAGATAATAAGATGAAATATCATAATGAAGACTGTAAATTTCTGGGATAGTTTAATCAAGGAGAGTATTGTAAAGCAACTGTTGAATAACCTTGTAAACAATTATAGAAGTTCCAATTTAATCAATGCATGGGATCTAACAGTTACTTCCCTAAGATTGTACTGGCCACATCAATTTTCATACGTGAAAAACCATAAGGAGATATGAGTTTCAGTGAATAATAATGTAGTCACAAGAAAACAATAGAAAATCAAAAATTATAGTTTGTGTGTGTGTGTGTGTGTGTGTGTGTGTGTGTGTGTGTGTGTGTGTGTGTGTGTGTGTGTGTGTGTTTTAATACCATAAAACCATTTAATGGTAAGAAATCAAACAATGGAAAATCCAGGATGGAATATAACAATGCCAGAGAAGGAAAGTTGCTACTCACCATATAGTGAGTGACTGTGCGTGTCATTATGAATTCTATTGTGTCTTAAAGATGATAGTGGTAGCTGGTACTTAAATATGATTACAAATAGTAATGTGATACTAACAGCACCTAATAGTCTGATTTGAGTCCAAGCAGTAAACTCCTGCCTTTCCTTAGATACACACAATTACATGCATTTGCTGATAAAGCTTATTGATATATTCTATATGATTTGCAGAAATGAGATAAGTTAGTAACATTATTTTACCATGTGATCATTGTTCTGTGATATAATTGTGATTATTCTGTAGTAATTACGCAATATTTATTTCAGAAAATAGCACTACAGCGACTAATGTATGTTATGGAGCAGCCAAATGACAATGTGCCTGCTGTCTTTGAAAATGTCTTCATTCATCGAATTGTTATTTTACCAAGAACAGGTTTGTTCCCATTAAGTAATCACCATATTTTTTTCTGACCTATATTTCATCTTTAATGTTCAGAATTCAGTCAGAAAATAAATTTGTTATTCATCATTATGATTATTACTATTGTTATTACTCTTAATATTGTTATTGTTATTATTAAGCAAAGAAGTTTTATTTACACTTTATGGGCAGAAAACGTATTATCTAAAAAGTAAAATTCAATTCAGAAAATTATTAAAAATGTCAGAAACAGAAAGCATCCATAATATTTACATTTAGGAGACAAAACAGCCAATGCTGATGATAAATCTCTTTCTTCCAAGAGGAAAGCAGAAATGGTGAGCAGAGATCACATAATGTGGAAGCCCACTGACAATGGAAATATATTAGATCTCTTGGAAAAAAGTAGACCTTACCTCTTGGAGGCTCTCCATGTTGAATCTAGAATCAATGGCTGAGAATCAGATGCAACAACATTAATGGGGGTTACAAATCTCTAGATAGAAGGCTGGTCATCTATCTTCTTACATCTCTAAGACAGGCTTTAGATCTTCCTCTTGCTGAAAGTACATCCAAGTCAGTATGGAACACATCGTCAGTTGTAATTGGGCCAGTATTCCTGAAATGTCCGGACAAGTGCAGAGGGTCAGTTTTCTGGTCATTGGGAGTTCCATTAGGTAGATAATGGAGCCTGTTAGGAAAATCACAGTTAGTCCAGAAAGGGAATGTGATGTCCACTCTGTATGCTTGCTGAGAGCTTTTGGTCAGAAGTGTTGAAGAGGCTATGTTGGCTGCGAAGTATGGGTGCACCCAAATTTCTCTACCTCTCTTATCAGTTGGGGGATTGTAACACTCCACTTAACAGGATATGGGTGCACTACACACAGGAATTGTCTACTAGTGTCTAGTGTAGCACAGTACATGTGGATTGCATGAGTAGGTTTTTTAGGATAGAGGGGAAAGGCCTGATAAATGTTCTGATTTCAGAAAGAGAAGAATAGCAGTCTCATAACAAAAGAGATAAATATTTGTCATACCAAACTGGAGAAAGAGAATGTGAATGCATTATTAGGTAATGCGTGGAAAGGTACCAGAACTAGTCCTCCTTATAAATGTTTATAATGTCCACATAGTGCAAAGGGCAGAAAGCTGGCTAAACCAATTATTAATAGAAGTGAAATTCTAAATTATGATTGCAGTTTATAGCAAAAACATAGGTTGGACATGACTAATGGAAGCATTTTCATAGCAGTAATATTTAGTAAGGTTATTACAGACTCTAAATGTGAAATAATTTGGGTGAAGATAAATGTTGTAGATGGAACAAACATGATAGCTGTATGCTAATATAGACCCCATGTGTCATGAACAGTAATGGCATATTATTATAGAATGTTTCAGTGATAACTTGCACAGGGCTGCATGTAAATTTCCTAATCAAGTTAAATGCCTTATCTGATAATTCTCTCGAGCCATTAATCAGGAAAATGAGCAGAGTTTAAGTGATCATAAGGCTTTTATTGTCACTGATGGTGGGTGTCAGCAGGACTGGAAAGAAAGAAAGGGAGAATCATACTTCTGCTCAGTAAATGCAATAGAAAATGGATTTCAGATTACCTGAGTAGCTAACATTAAACATTCATCTCTGAAATTGAAAATCCTGAATTTTCAAACTTCAAAAGTGTCCTATATTAAACCTCAGACCAGGAAGTGTCAAGCAAAGTTGTAAGGCATAGGAAAGATTAACCATGGGTTAACAGCTGTACTAGAAACTACCACAAAGCCATGAGAGCTTCACTGCAATAGCCAAAGTGTTGTTGACAAACAAAAACTGAATGAAGTCCAAAGCAGCCTATAGAACCACATGCAAAATAAATTTGGAAGTAAAAGTCAAATTACCAGCCTGAAAGAAATTCCTTAAAGATTCGGATGTAATGTTAAATCAGTAAATGGATGAGAACCATTTGTCCAGATACTCAGTGACCATAATGGTATCAAAATGGCAGATGGTAGAGAGAAGGCTGAAAACTAAATTTGTTTTTCCACAATTGTTTTGTGGAAGATAGTACTGTGGTTCCCAGATGGTGGAGAGAAGGCTGAAAACTAAATTTGTTTTTCCACAATTGTTTCATGGAAGATAGTACTGTGGTACCTCCTTTAAATGATTGAATGGATGCAGGAATGATAGATTTGGAAATAAGTGACTGCAGGATAGAAATTCAACTAAAACAAGTTAAGACAAAGGAGAGCTCCCTTGGTTTGTTTGGATACCTATATGATTTTTCACCAAATATGCTCTTCTAGCAGCAGTCTGCACTAGGTCACTGGAAGAATGAAGCATTCCAGATGATTGTAAAAATGAGCACGTCATTCCCACATTCAATAAGAATTGTTAAACAGACAAACACAACTATAGGACTATATCACTGACATCTGTCTATGTGTAGAATTTTGGAACACGTCCTACATTCACATGTTGTGACCCTTCTGGAGACTGAAAATATCTTCTGCAGAAATCTACATAAATCTTGCTAAGGATTGTGTGAAATTCTTTCCTCTGTGGGAACTAGCACAAATTCTACAATGGGTCATGTAAAACGCAGCTCACTGTCTGTTCGTGAGACACAGAAGGCAGCAATACCTGTGCTGGGTTGGTGCTGTGTTTCTTGACTTCCAGAAGGTCTTTGATGCAGTTCAACACTGCTGCCTAATGAACAAATTACATATTTATGGTATATCAGACCATTTTTGTGACTGGACTGAAGAGCTCCTTGAAACACTGAACATACCATGTTGTTCTTCATGGAGAGAAATCTTTAAACAGTAAACCGACTTCAGGTATACGCCAATGATGTGTTACAGGAGTATTCTTCATTATCTTTTTGTTAGCATTTGCCCTGTCTGATTATGGGCTCCGCTGCACTCAAGTATTTGTATTTTGTTTAACTTTGTGCCTGTAAGCCCTTCCCTTCATGACAGTCGTCAGTTTCATTTTCCAATCACATCCAAATCTGGATCACCTTCCTGTCATCTGAGTTAGTGCACTGCACATTACACTGTACCAGCAGATTGTGAGTCATTACTCTTCACTGTGTTTGTAGACTGATGAAAAAAATCACAACATCAAAAAATAATTAATGTAAAGTAATGAAATTTGGGAATACAGTTGTATATATAATATATTTAAGTGGTTAACACTGCAAGATCACAGATAATTTAAGTAAGAGATAAGCCATTGCAAATGTGAAATGCTGGTTCAGTAATAACAGGTCTAACTGCCAGAATATTGAACACAAGCATGCAAACATGCATGCATTGTATTGTACAGGTGCTGCCAGATGTCAGTTTGTGAGATGGAGTTCCACATCTGTTGCACTTGGTCAATCAATACAGATATGGTTAATGCTGCTTGTGGATGACCCTGGAGTTGTCTTCCAATGATGTCTCATATGCGTTGACTGGGGACAGATCAGATAATTAAGCAGGCCAAGGCAACATTTTGACATTTAATAGATCATGTTAGGTTGTAACAGTGATATATGGGTGAGTTATCCTATTGGAAAACATTCCCTAGAATGCTGTTTATGAATGGCAGCACAACAGGTCAAATCAGCAGATTGACCTACAAATTTGGTATCAGGGTGTGTGGGATAACCACACGAGTGCTCCTGCTGTAATGCAAAATTGCACACCAGACTGTAACTCCAGGTATAAGTGCAGTGTGTCTAGTATGCAAACAGGCTGCATGCATGCCCTCAACAGGCATCCTTCTAAACAAACACAGCCATTACTGGCATCAAGGCGCCATCTTTCATCAGAAAACACAGCAGATCTGCACCCTACCCTTCAATGAGCTCTCACTTGACACCACTCAAGTTGCAGATGACAGTGGTTTGTATCAGTGGCATGTACACTACAGTGCATCTGTTTCAGAGCTGTCCTTGAAGTAATCGATTTGTAACAGCTTGTTGTGTCACTGTGGTGCCACCTGCTGCTCAAATACCTGCAGCAGATGCAACACGATGTACCAGAGCCTTACACCAAACTCGAAGATCTTCCCTGTGAGCAGTGCCATGTGGTTGTCTGGAGCCCGGTGTTCTTGTGACCCTATATTCTCTTGACCACTGCTGCCAACCATCTGGCACAGTGGCTATATTTGTGCCAAGTCTTTCTGCAATATCGCAAAAGGAACATCCATTTTCTTGTAGCCCTATTACACAACCTCACTCAAACTCAGTGAGGTATTGATAAAGGTGTCTTTGTCATCTTAAATGTATTCTTGACTAACTAAACTCACAATGTCCAATCTGAAAGATACCTAATACTCATGATCATTACAGCTCGCATTTAAAGCAAACCTTATTCGCATCCTCGTATTGGCACTACTAGTTCCACTAGAGGACATAAGGTGCAAGATGGAAGGTAAGATGGTGACAATGATAACTGAGATGTCAAGAAGGTTATCTTATTAGGTGGTTTCATGGTAGCAAAACATCAGAACTGATGCAGATGTGCACATGTGTGCATTTGTGTGTATGAAAATTTGAGTCTTGTCTGATATCCATTGTTTTGTTTGTGTGCCAGTCTGTCACATATTGCTTTGTCTGTATTGTATAACATTGAATTGCCAACAGGCACAGTGGGAATACTGCTATGCTTTTACACTTTTGGCCAAGAGGTCTTCTTCCAAAACAGAAAACACACCCATTTTCACATGAAAACAATTCACACACATGACCACTGTCTCCAGCAACTGTGGCTGGACTGCAGACAAAAACTATGCCTCATGGGAGCAGCAATGTGGTGTGGCTGCAATAAAACCTGGATGCAAGACTTGTCCCATACATCCACCCACCACCATCTGCCCTTGTCCAGTCACAGGCATCTCCTATCCTATCAAAGTCAGGGCTACCTATGAAAGAACTAATGTGATCTACAACCTAAGCTGTAACCACTATGCTGCTTTCTGTTCAGACATGACAACTAACAAGTTGTCTGTCCATGTAAATGGCCATTGACAGCTGTGGCCAAGAGGCAGCTGGACCACCGAGTTGCTAAACATACTGCAAGGCACAATGTGCTTCATTTCAATGACTGCTTCACAAAACTGGGCCATCTGGATACATCTCACCAACACTAGCTTCTCTGAATTGTGCAGGTGTGAATGCTCCTTGCAGCATATCCCACATTCCCATAACTCTCCTGGCCTCAATCTTTGCTAGTCCATGAGCTCCACCTAACTATCCGCTTCCGCTTCCATTGTAGCACTACACAGCCTTCTATTCTGCCACCTCACTCACAGTCCTTTTTCCTCTTCTCTGCAGCACTGTACCTTTACCCATACCTAAACAGTTATTCCTCCCCCTGCCCACCCCATGCTTCTTCCTTACGCTCACCATTCATGCCAAATTGGTGCTTCTATCAGCTACACTTGCATTCCACAATGTGACCTCAGTGGGCAGAGACATTGGTGAAGTGTGAGTTGTGCTTGTGTGAATGTCTGTGTGGTTTCTATTTCAAAAGAAGGCCATTTGGCAAAAGATTAAATATATAACACTCTTTTCATTGTGCCTGTGTGTAACTCAACATCTCCTCTATGTCATGAGTGTCAATCTATCCTTTTCATAATATTGTTGTTCTTGCATCCTGCACTTTCCACTGTTTGATGTTTGTCTGTATTGTGTTATACATGTTATTCCTTTGTCTTCATTCTCATTTAAAGCATCTAATTTTTATTGTATATATTTGTTTACAGGCACTTTGAAGTTCATGCTTCTAATTAAAAAAGGAAGTGGGAAGTTTGAATTTATTGAGAATGGACAGCTAATTGTAACAGGCCAAATTATTTTACCTGAGGACATTGATAAACAGTTCAGTTCCTTGCCCAGAATAGCCAATACTGGTACTAAACTGACTGAAGATGATATTTACACTGAATTTAAACACCGTGACCATCAGTATAGTGGTAAATTCCGAGCTATAAACTCTATGGTGGTAAATGATACAGGTAAGTAATGTCCAGCCATGTTCATAGTTAATGATGAATATTACATGTTAGTATAAGTAAGAACAAAAATCCTTGCACAGTTTTAGAAACATGTGTGCAATTATTGGAACCCAATTAATATTTGTTCATACATTTCTTCTAGCTTTCTGAAATATTTCTTGAATGGTACTTATTTCTAAGTTATTTACATTTGAAACCAAAATGATACATACCAGAAATGAACAGAATTTCATACAGGCTATTCCTATGACAAATTCCTTGAGTTCATTGTATTAGGTTGGTGCATAAATTAGTACAATTTTTGTTTTGCATTTGGTATTCTGGTTGCTATTCGTTAATCAATTGACATTTTTTGTTTGTAGTTCACTGTTTGCATTTGAGTTTACATATTGTCATTTTGTGATTTAGAGATATTTAGTGGAGCTCTGGATACTAGAAAATGGAGTGCCAAATGGAGAATTTGGAACATTGCTGACATATTCTTATGTTTGAGTTCAGTAGATGGGTAACAGCAGCAGAGGCAGCCAGAAATATTTGCGCCATGTATGGGGATAAAGCAACTGGACAAAGCACAGCAACAAAATTGTTGTCTCATTTTAAGAAGGATCGTTTTGATGTTAGTGACTTTCCACACTCTTGAAGACCTTTTGGATTAAATGAAGATCATTTTGACGCATTAATCCACAATGATCCATGTCACTGCACTTGAGAACTGACAAATGTGATGAACTGTGTTCATGCCACCGGCATGCGACATTTGCATTCAATGGGGAAGGTTGAAAAAGCAGGTGTATGGGTACTGCATGTTCTAAGCCAAAATCTTGAAAATCTGTGGATGGCCATATATCCATCTCTCCTAGCTTGTCTTCAGTTGGCTCATGGATGATACCAACCTTTCCTATCCTTTCTCATTACTGGTAATGCTAAATTAAGGGAAAGGAAGGAATGGCTGAATCAAAATAAAGCAACAATTGCCCATACAAACACCTATGTGCATCCACAAAAGATAATGTTATGCATCTAGTAGTGTACTATGGATTGCTTCCCTGGGAGTAACCAGCATTTACTAACAACAGAGATGTCTTGCAGACAAAATCCAAGAACAATGACCAGGAAGACTGCTTGAAATGACTCTCCAATGATGCCCAACTGCACCTTCAGCTTTTCAGCTTTTTCACTCTCTAGTGACCAATATTGAAGGAACTTCCTTTCCAGATGAAAATGCATTCCGAACAAGGCTCAACGAGTTATTTTCTCAAAACCAGGTGATTTCTATGGTTGCAGAATGAAAAGTTACCCCAGCATTGGCAGACTGTTGTAAATAGTGGAAGGAAAATATGTTATGATGACTAAAGTCACTGTTGATGATGATGACTAAAGTCTCTGTTATGTGTGCCTTTTATGGTTATTTAACACATGGAAAACAGCTGTGAACTTATGCACCAACCCAATATATGAGCATAAAAATCTACAACTCATTAAAACAGAGATAATTTATCAATATGAGCTTAATACTGTTAACATTCAGACATGGTTTTATTCAATAACATAAATAGTAAGTAATTATAGCAACATCTTAAGAGAATAATATGAAAGCTTTTGCCACAGGCAGTAAATTAAAATTATATTACATTTTCTTATTTATATATATTGTCCCTGTTTTACTTATTTCTAAGAAATAATCTCAGCATCAGATTATGGTGAGAATAACGGTGAAAAATAACTTTATTTTCTGGCTAAGTTTTGTTATTAGTTTGTTAAGTATGTTCTGATACCTTATCTTGCACAGCACTACCTGTGAGAGTTTACTTTAGCTGGATAATGATTTTAGTTTTTTACATGTTCTGTGGAATGTTTCCATACATTTGCAAATAAGACAAATTATCTCTTTAAACACATGGCTACATGTTGGTGATTTGTATAACTAGATTTTTTAAATTTTCATTTACAACAAAACTTGATAAATGTAACCTAACCTCATACAAATACTACCTGTTCAAAAATTCATCTGTGAACTAGGCAGAATTGTTAAGCAAAAGTGACTTCAATTTGTTTTTAAAACTTTCATTACATATTACCTCTAATTCACAAGAGAGGTATTCTTTTTTATGACTGCATACTTTGTTTACTTCTGTAGCTGGAGTAAGGTTACATTGTGGGTAGTGGACCCTGTTTTCATTTTTAGTGTTACATTTATGAATGCAGACACACAGGTGTAAAACCTGTTCCAGCTAACAATACATCTGCACAAAATTCTTATTATTCAGTTACCTGTAACTGGCTGGAAAATTTCATTCAGGAATGAATGGGGAGCTGCATTGACATAGTTGAGAGAAATGCAGTGCATTTTCGATGCTATTAAAATTTTGATGATGGACAGCTCCACAGTCTTTTAAGTTTTGAACTGCCTTGTCCTGAGTTTCATAAAAATTGTATTCAGCTGCATATACAGGATGTATTAAACATAATCATCCAATTTGGCATGTCTATATTTCTGAAACTAATAAACATAGACAATGACCTTCATTTGTTGATAAACAGGAAACTCAAAAAGTTTTTTCATACATTTTTAATCCTCATGGAGATACACAGCATATGTCAATGCAGTATTCAACTTGTTCCCACACTGCAGCGAGCATGTCTTGATTTACAGCTTCCATGGCTGGTGTTATGTGATGTCTCAGTTCATTCATTGTTGATGGTAATGGAGACACATAAAATGAGTCCTTCATAAACCCCACAAGAAATAATCACATACTGTCAGGTCCAGTGACCTTGGAGGCCAGTAATATAAGACTGAATCATTTGGTTCAATGTGACCAATCGATCATTCAGTAACCTTTGATTTAAAAGTTCCCACACTTTCAGATGCCAGTGTGGCAATGCCCCACCCTGTTGGTAAATGAAGGCGTTCAAATCAGTCTCCAACTGTGGAGAAACAAAGTTCTCCAGCATATCAAGACATATGCTTCCTCTGAGTTCTTGCTAAGAAAAATGGACCATACTTCTTTTCCCATGAAACTGCACAAAACACATTAAATTTTGGAGAGTCCCTCTGATGTTGTACAACCTCATGTGGTTGTTCCATGCCACATATTCTCACATTATGATGGTTCACCTTTCCAACTAAGTGGAATGTTGACTCATCACTAAACACTAAGTGTGGAAGAAAACTGTCATCCTCCATCTTTCCAAGAACAAAATTACAGAAATGCACATGTTTTTCTTTGTCACCATCATGAAGAGCTTGCAGTAGATGAATTTTGTATGGTTTCATGTGTAAATGTTGGTGCAACACACGTCAGGTGGGCATCAGGGGCATGTTGAGCTGTCAAGCTGCAGGGCAAAAGGATTTCTGTGGACTCTTTGTGAAACTATGGCAGATGCATTCAGTATCTGTATCAGATACTTGGGCATGGTCCAGCAATTTGCCTTTACACAAATAACCTGTTTCTCAGAATTGTTCATGCCATCATCTGGTGCTCTGGCTGTATGAGGATCCACACCATATCTAGTTTGAAAGCCACATTGAACAGTTATTACTGACCTGTACTGCACAAAACATAGAACACAAATTGCTTTCTGTTGTCATGATGGCATTCTTACTAGAACTGAAGTCGGTACACAATGCTGCTTCCTAGTGGGAACCATATAAAACCAAGAGTTTGCTCTTTCCTAGAGTGTGTGTTTCATGTACATATCTCATGTATCTCAAATAACATAATAGTTATGACTGTGTTAGATCAGATGATTCTTCTTGATACACTTTGTATTATATCCACATGAGTTCCAAAAGAAATCCGTTGGAATTTGATTACTCGATAAATAGTACAATTCTCAAGGCTGTCAATTCAACTAAGTACCTGGGTGTTAAAATTACGAACAACTTCAGTTGGAAGGACCACATAGATAATATTGTCGGGAAGGTGAGCCAAAGGTTGCGTTTCATTGGCAGGACACTTAGAAGATGCAACAAGTCCACTAAAGAGAGAGCTTACACTACACTCGTTCGTCCTCTGTTAGAATATTGCTGCGCGGTGTGGGATCCTTACCAGGTGGGATTGATGGAGGACATCGAAAGGGTGCAAAAAAGGGCAGCTCGTTTTGTATTATCACGTTATAGGGGAGAGAGTGTGGCAGATATGATACACGAGTTGGGATGGAAGTCATTACAGCATAGACGTTTTTCATCGCGGCGAGACCTTTTTACGAAATTTCAGTCACCAACTTTCTCTTCCGAATGCGAAAATATTTTGTTGAGCCCAACCTACATAGGTAGGAATGATCATCAAAATAAAATAAGAGAAATCAGAGCTCGAACAGAAAGGTTTAGGTGTTCGTTTGTCCCGCTCGTTGTTCGGGAGTGGAATAGTAGAGAGATAGTATGATTGTGGTTCGATGAACTCTCTGCCAAGCACTTAAATGTGAATTGCAGATTAGTCATGTAGATGTAGATGTAGATGTAGATATAGCAAGAAGAATTAGCAGAAGTAGATGCTAAATTTGTGAATAGTTGGAAAACAGTGAGTCACACTATTCTAAATAATCTGAAACTTTATTTAATATACAAGATCTGTCTTAAACAACTCTTACATTAACATTGTCCATGCTCAGATATCTCAGATTATTGCTTGTTTGGGAAAATTTTATGCATAACACAGAACAGAAATGATGTAATTGTTATTAGTGTGATGTTCTTTCTGAGAATATATGTTTTACTTGTGGAAATTTTAAAGATGGTTATCAACATCATTTGATGCTTCTGGCAAGAAAGTAAGAATTCTGCAACTCAGAGACGTACTGAACGCTACTAATACCAGTACATTTCTACTACTACTACCACTACTACTACTACTACTACTACTACTAACAATAATAATAATAATAATAATAATAACTGTGATAATGACAATAATCATCTCCTGGAGATCACATTGATGACCTCACGTTCTCACCTGACAGTTAGCTGATATTTACATGCTTTCATTGGGAAACAGTTACAGCATATCAATTGAATAATCACTCACATGATCCATGAATTTATTTACGTTTCCTATTACATTGTTAACTGTTTATACATGTCTTTGTTCCTCATCTTATTTTCTATAGAACACATCTGTTTGAAGAAGATTTGTTTACGCGAGTGCACTATTGAAATTTGTATTTCCATGAGTCTGTGGCCCACTTCTGTATAATGAGGTCATGACCGCCATTTTATTGTAGCCCTTTATTCTTGTATTTTATTGTGTCATACTCTTTGTGACTTTCTCTATGATTCTACACATATAATTGGGTTTTGGTCATGGCACTGATATTTTTATTACCACTTATATTGAAACCTGAGAACAGAAATTTGAATTCTGTTATTTTGTTAAGTGACTGCCAGATCTAATATTATTGGTGGTATCAAACAATGGAAACTTCACGTTGGAATATCAACACTATAGGAAAAGATCTATTGCTACCTATAATGAAGATGGTACATTGGGCTTCAGAGAGGTACAATTAAAAGACACCTACACATAACCTTTTTGCCACAGCCATCAACAGAAAATGACAGAGAAACACACATCCTTCATTTACATAAGCAGGCACACTTCACGCACACATGACTTCAAACTTCAGCAGTTGAGACCAGAACTTTTGATGATATGATAGAAACTGAAAGTCTGTTTGATGGTAGAAACTGGAATCTTCTTCATTGTGGGTACCACAGCTATGAATTTACTGAGTGAATGCAGCATTTTCCCACTTTGTCTGTGTTTGTTTAGGCCTCTTCTTTGTTACTTAATTGTCTCCATTGCATAATGAAGAATAAGTTTAAATAAATACAGCCAATATGGAAAAATATCACTCACATTCAAGAAGGTGAAATGCTGCAGTTAGATTTCTTTAATGTCATCTCCGTTCCATGAATGTTCAAAATTCAGCTCTCAGAATATTTTTAAAAGTTTCTTGGTAGACTTCAAATTGCATATGGGACTCCATATTGAATGTTTTCTGCCAGTTATTTCACTGCAATGTTTAGATTTGTACACCATCTGCCCACTTACAATATCATTCCTTGATTTCCTTGGGAGGGTTTTCTGTCTATTGAAATTTTTGTATTGGTTTATATGCTACATATAAAAGATTTATTACCTTAGAGAAAATGCTAAGCTATACATTCTCTCATTGAAAGATATAATTTTCCCCATATGCCTGGTTCTTGTGGAAATTTCTGAATTTATAACTGATCTTAAAATAATGCAGCAATTTATGAAGCAAAAGCCCAGTATAGTTTATAAATTGCTTATTCATACAATCAATGTAGGAAAAGACAGATTGCTACTTGCTGTAAAGAAGACACATCAAGTTTCTGTTGTTTGGTTGTTTGATTATTCATACATTCAGCAGTCCCCCCCTCCTCCCCCAACCAATAAATAAATAGATAAATTCATGTATGCTCACATCACTAAGACCAAAATTTCTGATTATGAGTGGGTCTATGTTCTGCTGCACCTGGTTCAGATTAAAGCTTTCTCCAGAGTTAGGTCCACTTCTATTCTTTCAAGAAGTTCAGTTTAATTCTTTTTCAGTGTGTCAAATTCAGCAGTTTCATTGTATTATTTAGAGTGTCCTAGAAATATTGCAACCAACTTTGAGATGTTGTAGAGGGTGTCTTGAGGAAAAAATCGAATGTAGGAACCTTTGTTTGGAAACATTATCCAATGATGCTACAGAGCGCCAAAGTTAGAGGCCCTGGTGCCTGCCAGAGGCCACCCATTCACAGCAAATATAACTTCGTATGCTGATGGACCTTCGGTAAAATGTCTTGCAATGTTGTTTGCTATTCAGTGATCACAACTGGTTGCCACGATCACCAGTGGAGAAGGTGGAGCTAGCTACTGTGTAGACAGGCCTTGTCTCCTATGAATGCAATGCTCTGTAGCCTCAGTGGTTGATGGATTTGGACACAGATTTCTATGTGCACTTTATTTGTGTCCTGTATACCAAAAAACATGAGTGATTTTAGAGGATAGATCTACAAGAGACGTGGAACTTGTATTGTTAAAAATCTCTTGATAAACCTTTATTTAACTCTCTAGTGCCTTATTTATATATTCTGAAATTAATGTTATTCATTAGGAAAAAGTTAGATGGGTTTTGTTTTTAAAAATGAAAATGCTCATACCTGCAATATGAGGGGAAGACAACATCTACACATTCAGCAGACACCACAATGTTAAACCAATTGGATTTGTGGGAAAGGGGTGAAATGTTTACAATAATTTAACACAAATTATGAAGTCAGAAAGTGATATATTAAAATTTATAGAGCAGTAAAAAAAATACTTGCAACAAAAATGCTTCTACAGTATAATGGAGTTCCTTGTAATGTGAAGATAAAAATTTAAACTCTAAGTAAATTAACAATAAACAGAAGTTATGAGCAGAACTGTATAAAATATATATTTATCAACTGTAAAAATGAAATGACTGTGTGATGAGTAAAAAACATGTGAATATAGAACTGTAGGTGTAATTTTACAGTGTATTGTTTATAAATATAGTGTTTTATAATTTTTTTGTTTGGGAATTATGTTGTCTTTTGATCAATCATACCATAGCACAACATTAATCAATATTATTGTCTTGTACTGTACCATAACTGTTGTATTACAAATGATTTATGTACTAGTAAAGTGCAATTTACAAGTGATTACTCAAACAAGTAGGCAGATTATCTATGTAATACTAATATGTATCTGAAATCACTAAATATGAGGTTATAGCTGTAAATTTGTTACAGGATACATTGCTACTGTAAAGACTTATGGAAAATGGACAATACTTGCAGAAAATTTGTTGCAGTTAGTAATGTTACATAATGCAGAATCCAGCCAGGATCTTCATTATGTTTCATCAATTAGAAGGCTAGTTTTAAATCCATCAAAACTGCCACAGAATTTGGAAGGTAAGATTATGTTGCCATATTGCTGTTGATAGGAGAGGGGACAGCCTTGTAGATAAAAATAAAATGTAGCGAAGTGAAATTTATTCAGGCTTAGAAACTTGGGTCTAAAATTTCAGGCAAATGAAGAGACAAACTTTGTCTGAGAGAGTAAAAACTACTGTGTCCACTCTAAAAAAATTAAGTGAAATAAATGTTTTTTGTGATGTCTACAACTACAACTACAACTCATAGCATTTGAATGTAACAAATATGTAGCTTTCAGAAGATGGATTCCCTATATTACAATCTACTTTCAATGAAGAAGGCAGGATATTTTGCACAAATATGGTGCAGGACACGGTACAGCCAAATGGAAGAGATTCAAAATGACCCCTAAAGTAAACTTCATGCTGTAACACTTCAAAAACAGTAAAAATTGTAATGCATGAAACTTCATTAATTCGCTAAAGTATAATAATCAAGATTCAATATCTAGTTCCAAGAGCATGTGAATGCTTTGAACAATCAGCCATTGCACATCTCATGCTCAACAGTTAAGTGCTAAGCTCATACAAAACAAACTGATACTACTACATATTCATCCCAAGTGCAGGAGTCTATACCTGTTGGAAGAAACAGGACTATGTCATCATAAAATATTCCAAATGGGCACAAAGATTTTGCCAGGCATAATAATTTTGGTAATTTTAATTATAATGATGTATTCCTCTATAGTACCTTGTAGCAATATGATAATAATACAACTACAGGACATATGCAGACATAGTTTAACTATGTTACTAGATAGTAAGGTTCGCATGTGATTAATCCTTATCATCTCTGGAAATTGTCCTGAGTGATATATAAACATGTGTTACCTGAATGAATATATCATCATGAGGTGCATCTGTCACCATTTTTAGAAAATATAACACACTTTTCTACCTCCTCACCTCTATCAAAGCAAGAGAACTGACATGAGAACTAAATTACATGTAACACTGAACCATTAAGGACAAAATGCAATGTGTAATATAACTAAGCTTGAATATTTGTGAGTGAAGGCATTCTTTACTGTACAGTATACTGTGCCTGCTTACCATACTTCTTCCAGGCAGTTGGCAGAATGTTTGTGATTATTGTTTCTAGATTTGGTCTTTAAATATGACAAACAGACCAAGTTTATCATGACCTATGCACAACTTAGGAACCTGAATCAAACCTTTAGTAGGATAATAAATAGAGCTGAGGGGATTTTTGTTAATCATTAGAATTCCAAGCAATTGTACCTATGGACAAAATAATGAATGATAATTATGGAATCTGAAGAAATGAATAAAAATTTGTACCATGCTAGGACATGAAGCCACATTTCCTTGCTTTCTAGGTAGGAATGCTAACCATTACACCATCACAACTCTATGGCTAGAACTACTGCACAGACTACCCAAGTCCAGTGCCCTCCCAACACAAATTTCAGTTGGTATGTTCAACTTAATTTCCCCTTCTTAGATGTACGAAGTGGAAAATAAGTTGAAGATGTGAACTGAAGTTTGTGATGGAAAGGGCATTGGACTTGGGTAGTCTGTGCAGCGGTGTTAGCCATAGTGCTGAGATGGTGTAATGGTTAGCATTCTTCTATAGTAAGTAATGAGACTCAGATTCAAGTCCTGGCTGTGGCACAGATTTTAATTCATTTCTTCAGACTCCATCATTATCATAGACATAGGTGAGGCTCAAATTTCTTGAGGGAAATCTGATTATAAGATTTAAAAATAATGAACTCTTCATTATCCCATAAAGATTAGATTAGATTAGATTAATTATTCATTCCATAGACCCATAAAAGTGGGAATCCTCCTGGGTGTGGAACATGTCAGATAAACACATTACAAAAATGCAATTAGAAAAACTTGAGTTTCATTAATTTTAGTGATCCTCAGTCAATAAACAGTAAAATTATGTACATGAATTAAATTTAAACTTCTAAATTTTTACAGGTTTAATACTTACATCTGCTTTCATTAAATCCATCATTCAGACATTTGCATTTCTCGGCTATTACAACCAAGTATTGTCAAAAATTAAAGTAAATTATTCATTTCAGTGATCCTCAGTTAAGAACAGTCAGATTATGTACAAGATTTAAAATTAAACTTCCACTATTTACAGACTTAAGACTTACATCTGCTTTCCATACATCCATCATTCACACAGTACATAGTTACTTGGCTGTTAGAACCAAGTATTTTCAAACATTAAAGTATAATAAATTTTCATTAAAATGGTCTACTGCACTTGTTGAGAAACTCATGGATGAAGTAGAAGGAGTTGGCCACCAAAATTCTTTTAGATTGTGCTTAAATTGTGCCTTGTCTGAAACTAAACTCTTAATGGTTGATGGTAACTTCTTGAAAATGTGCGTTGCTGAATACTGGACTCCTTTCTGGGCAAGAATAAGTGATTTTAAATCTTTATGTATATTGTTCTTATTCCTAGTATGGATACTGTGTACTAAGCAATTAGTTGGAAAAAGAGATGTATTATTTACAACAAACTTAATTAAGGAAAAAATAAACTGAGAAGCTGTGGTTAATATGCCCAATTTTTTGAATAGGTTTCGACATGATGTTCTTGGATTTACACTACTCATTACTCTTATTATTATCCGCTTCTCTACTCTAAATATTTTTTCTCTGTTCTTGGAGTTACCCCAAAATATGATACCATATGACATAAAAGAGTGAAAATAAGCAAAATATGCCAGTTTTTTTATATCTCTTATGTCTGACATAATTCGCATTGCAAACACAGACCTGTTTAGGTGCTTTAGCAGTTCGTTAGTATGTTGCTCCCAACTGAATTTATTATCTAGTTGTAATCCCAAGACTTTTACACTCTCAACTTCTTCTATTTCCATGTCATCGTATTTTATACACACCCCAGAAGGAAATCTCTTGGAAGTTCTGAACTGCATATAGTGGGTCTTTTCAATGTTTAATGACAGTGAATTGGCTATGAACTACTTATTAATGTCAGTAAAAATTTGATTAGCTGCCCTTTCTAAAATTTACTATTTATTGCAATGTTTGTATCAACTGCAAATAAGACAAACTTGGCATCTGGTAATGTAACAGAGGACAGGTCATTAATATAGACAAGAAACAGTGGTGGACCTAGTATGGAACCTTTAGGAACACCACATGTAATTTCTTCCCAGTAAGATGATGTCTGATTGCCTACTACTGAAGTGTTACGTAATGACACCCTTTGTTTTCTATTAGTAAGATATGGCTGAAATCACTTTGCAGCTCTACCAGTGACACAATAATATTTTAATTTACTTGAAAGAATGCTGTGATCCATACAGTCAAACGCCTTTGACAGGTCACAGAATATGCCTGTTGCCTCTAATTTCTTGCCCAATGAATTATGGACATTTTTGCTGTAAGTGTAAATAACTTTCTCAATATCAGAACCCTTAAGAAACCCAAACTGTGACTTTGACAGTATGTCATTTTCACTGAGGTGCTTAAGTATACGCTTGAACATAACCTTTCCAAATATTTTTGAAAAAGCTGGCAAAAGTGAGAGCGTTTGGTAATTTGATGGCATTTCTTTGTCCCCTTTCTTGTGGAGAGGTATAACTTCAGCATATTTTAGCCAGTCTGGGAATGTTCCTGTGGCAAGTGATTGATTACACAAAGAAGTTAAGGTATGACAAAGCTCACTCAAACTCTCTTTTATTAACTTTGTTGATATGTTATCATAACCACCAGAATGCTTTGATTTTAAGGACTTTATGATGGATTCTATTTCTTTGGGTGAAGTAAGTGTCAATTCCATTTTACTGAGATTGCTTGTGTGCACTGGTCTCAGATATTCCATTGCATTATTTACTGAACCTGACAACCCCATGCTATCAGTAACAGAGACAAAATACTTGTTTAAATGGTTTGCAACACAACATGCATTTGTTACCAGGGTTTCATTTATTTTTAGAGCTATTTGTTCCTCCTCATTTCTAGTCCTACCTGTCTCTGACTTAACTATATCCCATAGCATTTTTATTTTATTGGTGCCTACAGAAAACAGTAGGCACTAAAACTTGTTACTGCAGCAACAGTAGGCACTAAAGAGTACACTGTGAGTTGGATAACTCAAACTGAAGCAGAGACCACAAACTGAGTGACCTTATACTTGGCTCACTGTGGAAGGTCATGTGACCTGCCTGTGATATTGGCCCCGTTCCTGTCACAAGCAACTTCACCAGATGTGTGAAACATTACACATACTCATATCAACAGATCTGTATTACCCATCAGGTACATCCAGTGGTGTCACTAAAAATACTATACTTTCCATAAATTCCTAGTGGATCTGTTGATGTAATGTAATTCAATAGATAAGAAATTTGCTAACCAAGTGACAGCTGGAGAAAACTAGTTATTGAAAAGAAATGCTGAGGCTGGAGAATTTAAGGCCAGGTGTGTTGTGAGAAGCAAGAACATATTGTAATGATAGTTGCCACCTGCATGGCTTGTGTGGTGAAACAGGCACTAAGGTCTAGATGACCCATGTAGTGAAATGGGCACCTAGGTGCCTTGGTTTTTGCCACCAACCTGGCCCTAATTTATATTACTTTCTTTCATATCAGCATTTCTTATCAGTAACTACTTTTCTCCAGTCACTGATTGGTGAGAAGATTTTTTATCTATCCAATTACATTATATTTCCAAAAATTGATTGTTCTGTTGAATATGTCATGAACTTTGCTGTTGTTTTGTTGCTGAGTTCACGATTCCTGAACTCATTTTTCACACAACGTTATGATATAATATTGACAGAAGTGGCCAGCAATAGATTTGGATATGATTATACAGGGTACTGAAGCTCATAAAAGTTGAGATACAATAAATTTTTGTCATGCAATGTGCAACCATGTAGTTCAATTTGCAACAAGTAGCTGAATTGAAAAAGCTGATTCATAATATAAAATCATTTAAAATATGTAGTAATTGTGTAAAGAATAAACAAGAGAGAGAGTAAAATCTGTTACAGATCTATCAGAATGTCAACAGTGAAACCTGTAGTGCCATCAAAAAGTAACTATTTACCTAAAGCTGTTGTTGTTGTTGTTTTTATCATTGTAGTTATTTTGTTTCTCATAATCAGTTCCAGTATTTTCCATTTTGCAGAGACAGAAGCCATATTTCACAAGCATTTAAATATTGTGAAATGTGATGGACTAGAAATATGTGGAACTGACATAAATGTTCCTCCAAGCAGTTTTCCAAAGAAAATGGTACTAAAGCTTGGAAGTGTGAAGTTCGTATCACACAACAGATCCACATTTAAGGTATTTAAAACAACTGTTTACTAAAATGCATTAAGAGGTAATACAGTAATTGTAATCTTGATTTAAAATAGACTGTGTTGTAACACTAACACTACATTTCTTCACACAGAATATAAATGAATTTGTAGATGTTTCACTACAAATTATCCTAGAAAATAAAGCTGCTGAATTAAAATCCAGAACCAAAGGAACTGTGAAAGACATCTGTAGTGATCGTAATTTGTCTGAAACTGTGCAGTCATCATTAAGCAATTTTCCTGAAATACAGGTAAGCTAGCGGTAACCAAACAACATAAAATGCTTCTCCTGTTCCAGATATATCAGCATTTTACTGTTTGTATGTTTGAATAAAATATTCATACATACAGAGATAAGAAGGTTTCGCAAAATCCTATTTTGCAGCAATGTTTTGACCACAGGAAGTTTATGTACAGCTACCTGTTTAAAGGAGGGAAATATAAATCTACATTTTCTTGCCATTAAGTACAGCACAAAATTCTCAAATTGTCAATGAGAGAATATGGCTTGTCTATTCTGGTAAATCTGTCAACATGCCATGAAGGGTCATTTCAAGCATCAGGCATTGTCACATTGTGGCAAGAGGGTTGTCAGCACAAAACGTACTCACCAAATTGATGTACAACCTACTCAGTCATTATAGTGAGACACAAAACATTGAAGACCTGCCTCATAGTGGTCACAGACAGTCAATTACACCACCTGGTGGTTGCCACCTATAAATTGTGGCTTGTAGTTACCGTGAGGAAACTAGCAGAGCTGTATTGACCCAGACAGCACACAACCATCTATATAACAACAGTTTGACATCTGGGTGACCATTGTAAATAACAGTACAAACTGCCCAGCACCATGGTGTATGAAGATGGTGAACGAGAGAACACCGACATTTATGTGACACTTGATGATGGTCATATTCACATATATTACCTATCTTGTGGACAACATGGCAAGAAATATCCAGGCAAGCACGATACAGTGCACAAGGTGGAAAAACATGGTTTTGAATGTTACTCAAAAACAGATTTTGAGTTCACAGGTATGCAAAGACGTGCAGTTTAGAACAAACTGACTTTATTTTGATTGTTGCTTTGTGTTTGTTTCATAGTAAAGTTACTTTTTAGTTTTGAAGGGCCAGTTCTTTTATTCCCTACTACCACACATGTTCACAGATGTACAAACAGTGCAAATTTATTTATCCTCTACTACCACACATGTTCACAGATGTACAAACAGTGCAAATTTGTTATTTATTTATCTCCAACAGATTCAGAAATACTTGCTTTTAATCTATTTCGTGACTGTTAGGATATTAGGTCTTTTGTAAATAACATCTCATTAATTTTTTGCTTTCTGATTTCTGCTTTACTACCACAGGGCTCCTCACTATGAACCTGCATAAATGGATAATGTATCTTATCTTATTTTGAAGAAATAATAGTAATAATGATAATAATTCTTTAACTTAAAGAGCTCACTGCGCATGTATGCCATAGATATGAACATGAGAACTGATGGTGTTTATCAGGAGGGAAATATCTCAAGCCAGTTCCTGAAAAGGAAATAATGACCAACATAAGAACACAGAGATAAATTTTCAGTCTTAATCGTTCAGTATCATCAAATGCTTAGGGTAGACACAAAAGGAAACTATAAACCAAAAGTGAAGCCATAAGAACTACTCAGACCTGTACTCAAAGACAATATAAAGCATTTCAAGTTATTACTAGTTCTGTGAGCTTGCAAGCTGATATTTTTTCCATTGTCTTTCAGTCGTCATTGCTGAAGTTGGTATTGTTTCTGTAATACCTAAGGAGACAGTCCTGTTCTGTTAGACATATTAGTGGACATGCTATGAATGATTTCCTTCCTCACAGTTAAGCAACTGGGAAATCAGAGAATGGGGTAGTTTCAATAATGCCAATTAATACTCTTTGTTATGCATATAGATTAAGCAAAACAGAAGAATTTATGGACAAAAATCAAGATAAATGAAGTTTATGCTCACAGGTATTGAAAGAATGGAAAATAAATTCATAAAAAATTCCCAGTTTATTTTCAATAGATACTACTTTTCTCACTATTTTTCTTAACATTAATTTCTGACTTTTTGTCTGAATCATGATTACGTAGATTATTTGAATGAATAACTGTTTATTTGTGTTTATTAATATAAAACTAGATCATGATTAATCATTATTATAACTTTTTCATAGATTGACATTGATCGAGCTAGTGATTTCAAAGATGCACAAGCTACAGGAAAAATATTGTCAGACTGCATTTTGGTAATAGCAGATGAGACCTCTTTAATGACTGCTGAATCATTACTTCAAGGAAATGAAATGTTTTTGCTTGCTGTTGTTTCCAATAAAAGTTCATGGGAACAAGGAAAAAATACTGTGACTGTGATTCAATACTGTATTAATGGGAAAAAATACTTGCTGTTGAAGAAGGTTTGTTCATATTCATGAGTACTGTATTCGCATTTTATTAAGAATATCAGTAATTTCTGACAAGGAGGTCACTCAGCATGATGTTACTTTCATAATTTAAGTATTGTAATACAGTTTTCTCTTGGATTTCATCTCTTACACGACTGAAAAGAAAACATTTTGCGCATGATCAATTTTGTAGATATACACTTTCTAGGTTAATTTCTCTAATTGAATTGTGTTAAATTATTATTTGACACAAAATGTAAACTAGTTTCCTACTCACAGTGTTTTGAAAATACCATTAGAGGAAGATGTTGAATATGAAAAGTGTTGAATATCTGCCTCTCCATGACAAACATAACACTGTTATTCAGCTGAAGGTTGCCTCAATATGCATTTACACAATCTCACTTTTACTCTAAAATGCCAAACAAATATTTATTTAATCTGATGATAATGACCTAAGTAGAACAATAATTACTTTGAATGTTTCTAGGAAAGAAAAATTGATCAAAATAGGAGCAGCCTTGTAAATGCAGTACCTAAGACCGAGAAATGGATTCAAAATCTGAAATCTGCTGCTGAAAAATGTACAAGCCCTTCTCACAGGGTGTACGTAGTATCTAGAGCTTTGCCTCAGTGTGGAGTGGAATCATTTGTCTCCATAATTTATAAGCTCACAAACTCAAACAACATACGGTAAGAATCAAAACTGATTTTTTTCCAGTTTTAAGGTGTGTAATATATGCTGAATGAGAGTATATATCCAACTTCTAAATTGATAGTAGTAGACAAAAAGAAAACACTTAGCTATCAGACCCAGAACTGGGAACAACTGGAGGATGATCTCCAGAAATCTCAGGAGCCACTAATACATGTTCATCTTTTCAAACCAATTTTCTTCCAAGACACAGAAGTGAATATAATAGATTAGTTCATTCATTCAACTTATATAAACCATGTGTGGCTTGCTGACTCAGTGATTAAATGCCAGAATCCTGATCCAAAGGTCTTGGGTTTGATCCTTGCTCAGTACTAGGATATTTTGTATTACTTAGCACTTATTTCACCTCTGGCACTTTTTGTTAATGTGAAAAGTACAATGTTGCACTGTGATTTGGAGCCCACATTAAATGTTACATTTTCCTATTACTGGGTGGGTAAGTCCTTCCAAAAATCAGCAGAATTCATGGGCATACTACCTCCAATAGGAGCATGCCAAGTAAAGTGTTGAGGTATTCAAACAACATTTGCATTGATGACAGAATTACCTTACTCATAAGTCCCATTCTGTACTTCTCAACATGCAAGAGAAATTTCATTGATGGAAGAAAGTCAATATTTTAAGAGAGAATCAGCTATAAGAAAATGCCTTTGCCCGTTGCGTTAAGTTGAAGTTAAAAATAGGAAACATGATAAGATAAAACTGTTAAGTCTTTCACTACCCCTTTTATGACCTGGTTTGGATTTTGCATCCTTTAGTAAATGGTGATTCCCAGGTTGACCTCAAGAACACTTTTTTCACAGCACAAGTGCACAATAAAGTGATGTTTGGGTAACTACTGAAAGACTGTTCATGATCATTTGATAGAAACAGAAATGAAGTCCACTGCCATTATAACTGTTCCAAGGGATGCCTCGTTCCGAGCAGCTGTAGGAGTAATGTCCAGGAAGGCCCTGTGATGTGGCAAACAGTGAAGCAGCATCCATGACCACATCACAAGCAAATAGAACTTGTTTTGTTAAAAGCAGCGCCATTGGTTTCCTGATGCATGCATTCTCAGAATGTGTCCCTGGTGGTGCCTATAACAAGTAGTGCATCAACAGACTGTTTGTATACAGTGTCGTATTGACAACATGCAGTGCCCTTGTGCTATTTGTAAATAGTTCATGGACAAGAGTTGCCTGCAGGCCAAGGATAGGAAAACCACAGCACTGTGACATGTCGGAAGTGTAACATAGTTGGCGTGGCCAATATGCAACCCCTTTTCCCCCTTGAGAAGTTGGTGAAGTTATCTTGAGAAAGGGTGCAGATCTTGAATGGAAGCTTCCCTCAGGTGATAAGAGGGGTCTAGTGGAAAGGGGAATCCAGTGTGGCTTCAACCCAATCCCAGGAATCCAAGATCTGAGGTTGTGCAGTGGATGCTGTCCAGGTTGTGGCTGTCCTGGGCAGTGTTGTGAAGAGAAGATGGAGGAGAATTAGTGGTAGTGTAAAAGACTACCAGATGTAAGGCATACAGTGGCCCACAGAGGCAGACTTGTTGACCCAATGTTGGTCCCACATGAGGCCTGAAGTCTCTGGTGGCCACAGAGTAGATGCTGCAGAGGCACTGCAAACACTATGAGATTAGGTTTTAACAATCAGATGCCAAGAGTGCAGCACTGCTGATGACAGATGCAGTGACAGCAAGTACTGACAAACATGAGAACAGCAGTCACTTCTGTGAGAGCATAAGAGAGGAGTGGCGTAGAAGTGTGAAAGGGCATGTAAGGAGAATGTGAGGAGTACACAAATGTAGGAGGGAGCTGGGGGCATGGAGAGATGCAACAAAAAGTAACAGAAATAGCATGGACACAGGATCACAGGAAAAAACGTTGGTCAAAGGGAGTCCTGGGGCGGCAGAAAGGCTGTTGCCATAGCCTATGCCAGAGCATGGGAGCAACTGGGTGGAGTGAGACAATAGGGTAGTGGGAAGGGTGTCACAGTGACAAGCGCAGGAACCTGGAAAAAAAATCTACATCAATAGGGTGGATGTACGTTACATAGAAGCAGAGTCACATAGTGCTGAAAGGAAGAGATCAACCATGGCTGTGTCAACTGGAAGCAGTGGTGCTTATTGTTGGGCAGTGTCAGGCTTGACCATCGGGGCAGCATTGGGTTCAGCTGTAGTGTGTAATGGAACTGATCAATAGAGCCCATTTTATTATAAGATATTATACACTAATTAAAGTTGTTTTCGAAAAGCATTCACTTAGTATGATGTTAGGGTAGGTGCTGCAATCAATGCAAATTTGAGAGTGTGTGTATTTAAATTACTACTTTTATTATTTCTAAAAGTTTGTCTTGCATTAGTTATATGTACAGTTTTGTCGTTCATATTATTATTATCACTAAATTATCCTTTATGCTATTTGATATTTCATGTAACTTTAAAATGCAGTATCATTAATTGATACAGAAATAATGAGTTCTTTGTCAATATGACTCTGTGATCTTTGGTCAGCAACATGATTTTGGCCACTTGTGTGTTGGTGGCGGTTGGGAACTGTTTGTATGTGTGTTTCTTGATAACCATGTGATGTCCACAATCCATGTGGTACTTTATTTTTGTGATTTGATATTGTGAAATTTACTAACTTACTTTCAAGTTAAAGGTTCTGACAATAAATATGTCTTTTTCTAAACAAAAAATTGTGGAATGCTGCTTCATGATTTCAGTAGTCTGGCAATAGTCAAAACCCACACCTTTTTCATCCTGAGCAGCAAAGGAATCAATGATTGCCTAGACAACAAAGCCACATGTACAATGGATATTCAACAGCTTCAAGATAAGTGACACCATGATCACCTCTACAAATTATTTTATATCCATTAGCCACAATGTAACAGTGTCTTTATGGAAATAACTTTGCATCATAGTGGAAAGGGTCCATAAGTGGAGCCAGAGGACAACACTAAGAATGCAGGCTGCATGTTTAGCAGCAGTGAAGGTGTAGTACCATCATGGGAAGGAAGGCTGATCATGGCTGCACCAAGGTAAAGGTATTGGAAACAAGCAGTGTCAGGTGCAACCAGGATTGAGCAGTGGCTGGGTGGCAGTTCAGTCATGGTGCTTTATGCAGAGAGCCAGTTATTGCATCATGGACACAGCTCTGGGCACAACTAGAAGGAAAGTGAGTGGGTTCCTCAGCACTGGAAGACATGGTGTGCCACCCTTGTAAGGGAAAGAAGCCTTGGTTGCATTCTCATGATAAAGGCACCAGAGTATAGAAGCAAAGTCAGTCTTGCGGCTGGGGGGGGGAGGGGGGGGGGGGTGGCAATGAATGGGTGGTGCCTGAGATCAGGTGCAGCAGAGTGTAGACACATCAGATGGATTGAGTGATGCATCCTGGGCAGTTCCACTCTCATAAGGAAGGCTGGAGATGATTACATTTTCGTGACCAAGACATGAAGTGGCATTGCACGCAGTGTTGAGTGAGTGCAGCTGAAGGTAGGGAGCATGGTGGCCAGGCAGAACAGCAACAGCTGAGGACCCCAGGAACCACAGAGTGTGGACTCAAACTTTGTCCCCAACAGATTATCAGACAAAGTCTCCCTTGGGAGAAGAACTAAGCATAGCAGCAACATGCGAAGCAGCACTGGGCATGGTTGGAGGTGGACACTGGTGGACAAGATAAGGAGATGATGGAAGAGACAGCAAATGCACTGGAGCTAGAGGAGGTGCTGCTATGAAGCCTGGCACAGGATCAACCCTGAATTGTTTCCCCCTGGCACTGACCTATTCAAGTCCACATTGTTCACAAATGTGTAAAAAGTGTCCAACAGCATGAATGTGTTACTTACATGGGGTAACCAACCTCAGCAAGAAAGCAATGGCTCCTGCAATAAGACAAAAGTGTAGCAGAAAACATGTCTTTATTCTTGTTGCCAATGTTAAGCCTCAGTAAACTGTGGTTAATTATTCCCCGGTTGAATATAAGAATACTTTATACATGGCATAAGCTTACAATAAAGTTAAATTTGGATAGCAACTGAAAAAATGTTGGTGATCACTTGAAACTAACAGAAACAAAACCTACTGGCACTACAACAATAACAAGTGGTTGTAGGAGTGGAATCCAGGTGGGCCAGATAGTGTGGCATAACAGAAAGCAGTGTGAAGATAGTGCATTGTAGAATGGAGCATCTGGCCTGGTCTCGGGGAGTTCCGATTGATGAGCTATGAGGTGTAGCCAGCTCCTGGCTTGTAACAGAGAGAATGGTTGAATGCTACCACTGGAAGTTGTGCTCTGCCTTAAATATCAAGCAGGCGGAAGTATGTCTGTGACCATGTGACTTGTGGACAGGACTTGTTTCCTTGAAAGCTGTGCCACCTATTTACTGATGCCTTCACTGCTTGGAAGCATGACTGGTGCCCCTTCATGGTACTATAACATTCAGTGGATCAACAGACTGTTTGTTTGCAGTATCATGTCCTCAAAATATGATGAACGTGTGGTAAATAGTCTCAGGAGGAGAGACACCTGTTGGCCAAGGGTAGGCAAACCAACAAAGTGAACACATTGTGCTGGAAGCAAGACATAGGTGACATATGGCCAAATACAACAATAATAATCAAGTAAATGAATGTAAATTTAAAATGGTGGGGCTGAAAACTGTGTGCTACAAGAGGTAGTGGCATGGGAAAACATAAAAAGTGAAAATGGAAAAATGTGAAAAACAAAGAAAAGGAAATGGAAAGAAAAGTGGGAGAGAGGATAGGTAGTAAAAGAAAGATGTGGAAAAGTACCAATAAAAGGAAAAACAGAAGAAAATAGATTGATCAGGAGAATTATCATATCCGAATACCTTTATTCAGAGGTAGTGCTTCGAGGGGTAAGTGGAGGGCAGGTATATAAAAGTGAAATGGACAGCCTGTGCATTTCCCTTATATACCAGGGAGTATTCAGCATATGATTGGCCTTCATCAAGCTAGGCATGTATGAGTGAAGATTCATTATCAACAAAGCCATACTAGTTGATTTGGCTACTATATACAATGAAAAGAACATGTAACTAATGGATTGACTGACTGATTTACACACGGAGACAAAACATCAGTGGTCTTGCCCCACTGTTGCCCACATCAAACGGAAATTTATTATGTGGTTTCTCTCCCTTTAAGTCTAATAAAGCCAGTCAGTACCCATAAAGAGAAGTAGGAGACCTAGTGAAGCCAGTCAGTACCCATAATGAGTAGTAGGAGACCTAGTAAAGTCAGTCAGTAATGTTAAATAATAGGAGAACTTTTAACAGTTCTGTCTTATGAGAAGGGAAGTTGCTCTCATCATGTAGAGGAGATGCTGAGTCACAGACATGTACTACAAAAAGACTCTCAGAATTATAGCTTTTGGCCATTAAGGCCTTAATCAACAATAGACACACACACACACACACACACACACACACACACACACACACACACACACACACACACAATGAGTAGTGTTTGTTGTGTCTGTTGTTGAAGATGGCCTTAATGGCTGAAAGCTATAATTGTGAGAATCTTTTTGTTGTGCCTATCTGCAACTCAACACCTTCACTATATGGTGAGTAGCAACTTTCCTTCTCATAATATTGTTACATTCCATCCTGGATTTTCCATTGTTTGATTTAACAGTTCTTTATTATACATAATTTCTTCAGGAATTACAGATTCAGTACTGGAGGGAAGTGTGGAGGGTATAAATCACAGAGGGAGTACATTCAGAAGGATATAGATGTTTTATTTCTCATAACATGATTGTACTCTGCCTTTAATCATGTTTATGTCAGTGGGACACTGACAGTAAACACTAGTATTTCACCACTTTCTGAAACATTAAATGAATGAACGAAAGAGGAGGTTGGAGCATAAGTCTGTGGTGTTTTCCGTATGTTTAATAAACATGAAAGCTACACACAGCAGAAACTTTATTCATCATTAATATATAGTTCTTCACTATTTACAACAGTTGCCAAAGCTGAGATAACTTTTTGATTCTGCACCTGCAGAAATTGTGTTTTTGAGGTAAAGAATTCTTCCAGCCATGTTTGGAGCATATTTTCATATGGAAAGGAAGTTCCTTGAGGGTTGTTTGATAGAGAGTAGAAAAACTGAAAATCTAAGGGCACAAGATCAGATGAATAAAGTAGGCATGGAATGACTTCTCAATCCAACTGCTGTATAATGTTTTTTGCCAGCCTATCAGAATGCAGGTGGGCATTATCATGGAGTCTTCATGAAGTCTTCCTGGTTGCTGTTCTTGGATTGTTACTGCAAGGCATATCAGCTATTGACAATAATGTCAGTAGTGAAGTATACACCTCGGAGAAGCAATTTGTAGTACACCACACCATTGCTGTTCCACCAGATGCATAGCATTGTCTTTTTTCGGTGTGCACAAGTCTTTGTATGGGGAGTTGCTGCTTTGTTTGGTCTCGGCTATTCTTTTCTTTTCCTAGTGTTAGCATAAAGACACCATGTCTCATCATCGGTAATGTTACAGGACAGGAATGGTCAGTGTTAGTCCTCAGCCAATTAATATGCAAGCAGAAGTGCATATATGGCCACCTGCTGATTTTTGTTATTTTGTCTTGGAGCATGCAGTACCCAAACAACTGCTTTTTGAACCTTGCCCACTACATGCAAATATCACACAATGGTGGAATTCTGATAGGCCATCACATTTGCCAGTTCTCAAGTACACTGACATGGACCATTGTGGATTAACATGTTTAAAAAAATCTTCATCAAACTCCGAAGATCTTGCTGAATGTGGAGAGTCACTAATGTCAAAATGAGAAAACCATTGTCTTACTATGCTCCATCCAATGACATTGTCCCCATATGTGGCACAGATGTTTCTCACTGCCTCTGCTATCAGCCCTCTATTGAGCTCAAACAGAAGAGTATGTTGGAAATGTTCCAGTTTCTCCACTTGGCACTCCATTTTCCAGCATCCACAGCTCCACTCATTACATCCAACGGAGAAAATGAAAATATATAAACTCAAATAGCAACAATGAACTACAAGTAAAAAATGATACTTCATAAATAAACCCTTAGAAATTGGAATAACAGCATGCCAAACAAAAACACTACAAACTAATGTACCAACCAAATAAGTGTAAGTAAAATTGCAAAACTATTTTGAGAGAATTAAATTATCTCTTTGTCCAAAAATCTGCTCGGTGCTTATTGGAACTGACTGACTTGATGCTGAATTTTCCCAAATTAATTAACTCAAGTATAGAGTGTTGCTGCATGTGAATGTGTTTTGTTTGAGCATGATGGATGCCTTTGTGTTTCAGTGCAGTGGCACCTCTATTATCTATTAACACACAGTTCATGGAGCAACCACTGAATATCTACTGCACTGCTTCTTGGACTGCTGTTGGCTTATGTATTGGATAGACAAACATTAGTTGGTCTTTTAAGCATAAAAAATTGCTGCTCCAACTAACATAAAAATATAGCCCACTGTTGCTCAAGTTCCGATGCATCATTAGCATCACAGAAGCCTTCAGTTTTGATTGTTCCACATTTTCAGAAAGTTGGTTCTACAATGGCTGCGCCTTTGATGTACTCTATGTGATGAAAAATATCCAGACATCTGGCTGAAAAGATATAAAAGTTCATGGTGCCCTCCATCGGTAATGCTGGAATTCAATATGGTGTTGGCCCACCCTTAACTTTGATGACAGCTTCCACTCTTGCAGGCTTATGTTCAGTCACATGCCAGAAGGTTTCTTTGGGAATGGCTGCCATTCTTCACGGAGTGCTGCAGTGAGGAGAGGTATTGATGTCGGTCAGCGAGGCCTGGCACGAGGTTGGCGTTCCAAAAATCCCAAAGGTGTTCTATAGGGTTCAGGTCAGGACTCTGTGCAGGCCATTCCAAGGATGTTATTGTGGTGTAACCACTCTGCCACAGGCCGTGCATTATAAACCAGTGCTCGATCCTGTTGAAACATCCTGTCACCATCCCCGAATTGCTCTTCAACTGTGGGAAGCAAGAAAGTGCTTAAAACATCAATGTAGGCCTGTGCTATGATAGTGCCACTCAAAAAACAAGGGGTGCAAGCCCCTTCCATGAAAAACATGACCACACCATAACACTCCCACCTCTGAATTTTACTGTTGGCACTACACACACTGGCAGATGACGTTCACTGGGGATTCGCTATACCCACACCCTACCACTCCACACAACGTTTTTCCAATGTTCAAAATTGTCTAATGTTCACACTCCTCACACCAAACGAGGCATTCTTTGGCATTTACCGGCGTGATGTGTGGCTTATGAGCAGCTGCTCAATCATGAAATCAAAGTTTTCTCACCCCCTGCCTAACTGTCAAAGTACTTGGAGTGGATCCTGTGCCTATTACACATTATGACCCTCTTCAACTGTTGGCAATCTTTGTCAGTCAACAGACTAAGCCCACCTGTATGCTTTTGTGCTGTGTGTGTCCCGTTATGTTTCCACTTCACTATCACATTGGAAACAGTGGACCTAGGGATGTTTAGCAGTGTGGAAATGTTGCATACAGATGTATGATACAAGTGGCACCCATGGCACTTGACCATGTTCGAAGTCCATGAGTTTTGCAGATTGCCCCAATCTGCTCTCTTATGATGTCTAATGACTATTGAAGTCGTTGATATGGAGTACCTGGCAGCTTTCAAATTCTAAAGTTGTCAGCAGTAAAATACAGGTAGTGAAAGGCTATTTACAATTTGTACAGAATCCTGATGGCAGTTATAAGAACCAAGGGGCATGAAAGGGAAGCAGTGATTGCGAAAGGTCCTGAACGGAATTGGGGAAAAGAATTTAGTACTGGAGGGAAGTGTGGAGGGTAAAAATCACAGAGGGAGTACATTCAGAAGGATATAGATGTTGAAGTAGTTATTTGGAGAGGCTTGCGCAGGATAGAGTAGCATGGAGAGCTGCATCAAACCAGTCTTTGCACTGAAGACCAGACCACCAACAACAGAAGATTTAGGGTACAGGTTGTGTTACAGCATGTGAGGACAGCTTACAGTATTCTGTGGGATCTTGCCACCATGACATTTGTGGCAAGGGGTAACTGGTCATGAAATGAACAAGTGTACCACATGTTGCAGGTAATGTTTTAAATAGGCGTGATGTGAACTGTTGTCGACAGTCTGCCATTATGTGGCAAAGCACCTAAAACATGAGGCATAAATGACCAGAAAACCATAGCTATTGTCTTTGAAAGTCATAGCTACCATATCTGTCTGCCACTGGGTGAACCTGTTGATGACAATGAGTATATACCTGTGGCAATTTGGTGATGGGAGGGGCCCAGTGAGGTCAGTATGGACATGGGAGAAATGATGATTAGCTGGATAGAAAGAGTGCAGACATGGTGGACTACTTTGGCACACTGACAAGGGAGGCAACATTGAGTCCAATGCTGGGACTGCTGTGCAGTATCTATAATTTGGGGCCAGCTGCCTGGGTGATGTAATTGAGGGGACCTGTAATGGTGCAGCAGTGACTAAGCCAGTCAGTGGCAACATTGTTGATGCCTGCCCTGTGTTGCATATCAGTCATGGAGGTGCCCAGCAGTTGGCAGATACCAACACAAGCTGCTTGTGCCTGAGTCGTCTCAGATGCTACTAGTTGGGGGTGGAGAGTGTGACTGGGTGGGGAGGCATGCTGGTGACTGTGAGTTGGGGAATGGGTAGGGTGTACGTATCATGCCAGGCAGGCTTGTGTAACAGTAGGTATGCAGGAGAGCTTCTGCGAAGTTTGGAAGGTGGAAGATGACGTTGGTGTTGTTGTTGTTGTGGTCTTCAGTCCAGGGACTGGTTTGATGCAGCTCTCCATGCTACTCTATCCTGTGCAAGCTTCTTCATCTCCCAGTACCTGCTGCAACCTACATCCTTCTGAATCTGTTTAGCGTATTCATCTCTTGGTCTCCCTCTACAATTTTTACCCTCCAAGCTGCACTCCAATACTAAATTGGTGATCCCTCGATGTCTCAAAACATGTCCTACCAGCCGACCACTTCTTCTAGTCAAGTTGTGCCACAAGCTCCTCTTCTCCCCAATTCTATTCAATACCTCCTCATTAGTTATGTGATCAACCCATCTAATTTTCAGCATTCTTCTGTAGCACCACATTTCGAAAGCTTCTATTCTCTTCTTGTCTAAGCTATTTATCATCCACGTTTCACTTTCATACATGACTACACTCCATACAAATACTTTCAGAAACGACTTCCTGACACTTAAATCAATACTCGATGTTAACAAATTTCTCTTCTTCAGAAACGCTTTCCTTGCCATTGCCAGTCTACATTTTATATCCTCTCTACTTCGACCATCATCAGTTATTTTGCTCCCCAAATAGCAAAATTCCTTTACTACTTTAAGTGTCTCATTTCCTAATCTAATTCCCTCAGTATCACCTGACTTAAATCGACTACATTCCATTATCCTCGTTTTGCTTTTGTTGATGTTCATCTTATACCCTCCTTTCAAGACACTGTCCATTCCGTTCAACTGCTCTTCCAAGTCCTTTGCTGTATCTGACAGAATTACAATGTCATCGGCAAACCGCAACGTTTTTATTTCTTCTCCATGGATTTTAATACCTACTCCGAACTTTTCTTTTGTTTCCTTTATTGCTTGCTCAATTGACAGATTGTATAACATTGGGGATAGGCTACAACCCTGTCTCACTCCATTCCCAACCACTGCTAACATTTCATACCCATCGACTCTTGTAACTGCCATCTGCTTTCTGTACAAATTGTAAATAGCCTTTGGCTGTATGTATTTTATCCCTGCCATCTTCAGAATTTGAAAGAGAGAATTCCAATCAACATTGTCAAAAGCTTTCTCTAAGTCTACAAATGCTAGAAACATAGGTTTGCCTTTCCATAATCTTTCTTCTAAGATAAGTCGTAGGGTCAGTATTGCCTCACGTGTTCCAACATTTCTACGGAATCCAGACTGAGCTTCCCCGAGGTCGGCTTCTATCAGTTTTTCCATTCGTCTGTAAATAATTCGCGTTAGTATTTTGCCGCTGTGATTTATTAAACTGATAGTTTGGTAATTTTCACATCTGTCAACACCTGGTTTCTTTGGGATTGGGATTATTATATTCTTCTTGAAGTCTGAGGGTATTGCACCTGTCTCATACCTCTTGCTCACCAGATGGTAGAGTTTTGTCAGGACTGGCTCTCCCAAGGTTGTCAGTAGTTCTAATGGAATTTTGTCTACTCCAGGGGCCTTGTTTCGACTCAGGTCTTTCAGTGCTCTGTCAAACTCTTCACGCAGTATCTTACCTCCCATTTCGTCTTCATCTACATCCTCTTCCATTTCCATAATATTGTCCTCAAGTACATCGCCCTTGTATAAACCTTCTATATACTCCTTCCACCATTCTGCCTTCCCTTCTTTGCTTAGAACTGGGTAGCCATCTGAGCTCTTGATATTCATACACGTGGTTCTCTTCTCTCCAAAGGCCTCTTTAATTTTCCTGTAGGCAGTATCTGTCTTACCCCTAGTGAGATAAGCCTCTACATCCTTACATTTGTCCTCTAGCCATCCCTGTTTAGCCATTTTGCACTTCCTGTCGATCTCATTTTTGAGACGTCTGTATTCCTTTTTGCCTGCTTCATTTACTGCATTTTTATATTTTCTCCTTTCATCAATTAAATTCAATATTTCTTTTGTTACCCAAGGACTTCTACTAGCGCTCGTCTTTTTACCTATTTGATCCTCTGCTGCCTTCACTATTTCATTCCTCAAAGCTACTCATTCTTCTTCTACTGTATTTCTTTCCCCCGTTCCTGTCAATTGTTCCCTTATGCTCTCCCTGAAACTCTGTACAATCTCTGGTTCTTTCAGTTTATCCAGGTCCCATCTCCTTAAATTCCTTTTTTTGCAGTTTCTTCAGTTTTAATCTAAGTTCATAACCAATAGATTGTGGTCAGAGTCCACATCAGCCCCTGGAAATGTCTTACAATTTAAAACCTGGTTCCTAAATCTCTGTCTTATATAATTTATCTGATACCTTTTAGTATCTCCAGGGTTCTTCCATGTATACAGCCTTCTTTCATGATTCTTAAACCAAGTATTAGCTATGATTAAGTTATGCTCTGCTTAAAATTCTACCAGACGGCGTCCTCTGTCATTTCTTAGCCCCAATCCATATTCACCTACTATGTTTCCTTCTCTCTCTTTTTCTACTGATGAATTCCAGTCACCCATGACTATTAAATTTTCATCTCCCTTCACCACCTAAATAATTTCTTTTATCTCATCATACATTTCATCAATTTCTTCGTCATCTGCAGAGCTAGTTGGCATATAAACTTGTACTACTGTAGTAGGTGTGGGCTTCATATCTATCTTGGCCACAATAATGTGTTCTCTATGCTGTTTGTAGTAGCTTACCCGTACACCTATTTTTTAAATTCTTTATTAAACCTACTCCTGCATTATCCCTATTTGATTCTGTATTTATAACCCTGTACTCACCTGACGAGAAGTCCTGTTCCTCCTGCCACTGAACTTCACTAATTCCCACTACATCTAACTTTAACCTATCAATTTCCCTTTTTAAATTTTCTAACCTACCTGCCTGATTAAGGGATCTGACATTCCACACTCCGATCCATAGAACGCCAGTTTTCTTTCTCCTGATAACAATGTCCTCTTGAGTAGTCCCAGCCTGGAGATCCAAATGGGGGACTATTTTACATCTGCAATATTTTACCCAAGAGGACGCCATCATCATTTAATCATACAGTAAAGCTGCATGCCCTTGGCAAAAATTATGGCTGTAGTTCCTCTTGCTTTCAGTTGTTTGCAGTACCAGAACAGCAAGTCCATTTTGGTTAATGTTACAAGGCCAGATCAGTCAATCATCCAGACTGTTTCCCCTGCAACTACTGAAAAGGCTATTGCCCCTCTTCAGGATTCACATGTTTGTCTGGCCTCTCAACAGATACCCCTCCATTGTGGTTGCACCTTCGGTACGGCTATCTGTATCGTTGAGGCGTGCAAGCCTGCCCACCAACGGCAAGGTCCATGATGGTGGTGGTGGTGGTGGTGGGGGTGGGTGGGTGGGTGGGGGTGGGGAGATGAGGTACTGGCGGAATTAAAGCTGTGAGGATGGGGCGTGAGTCGTGCTTGGGTAGCTCAGTTGGTAGACCACTTGCCCGCGAAAGGCAACAGTCCTGAGTTCGAATCACGGCCCAGCACACAGTTTTAATCTTCCAGGAAGTTTCATATCAGCGCACACTCCACTGCAGAGTGAAAATTTCATTCCACAAGAGATCAACTTAGGAAGTTTCCTTCTGAATACCATGGCAGTTCCATTCTCACTTTTGTTTTGCGTTTCTAGTTTCAAAGTCACAATAATATAATTGAGTTGGCACATTAATGGGATAGTTTAACACCTCAAAAGTCTTGAATTTTTATAAGTATTTCTATTCTTTTCATGTGGCTACCTTTTATGGGTAGAACAGAACAATGCTTATGAGAGCAGTAAATCTATTGGATGGTCTGTTTGATGAATCAACACAGCACCCGTAAAACTATATATAGCAGAGATTGTGAGTAGTAGATAGGCACAACACACACACACACACACACACACACACACACACACACACACACACACACACACACAGAGTCATGACCACAGTCCCTGGCTGCCCCTGGCTGAGGCCAGACTGTGGGCAAGGAGGGGGGAGGGATAGCAGGTTAGTGGTGGGGGATGGTAAAGGGCTGCTTGTGGGAGCATACAGGGATGAGGCAGAGAAAGGGTTGGGCAGCTAGGTGCAGTCAGGGGGTTAGACGGAGAACAGGGACGGGGTGGGGGTGGGGGAGCAGAGAAGGGGAGAAGTAAAAAGACTGTGAGTGTGTTGGTGGAAGAGAGGGCTGTGTAGTGCTAGATTGGGAACAGGGAAAGGGCTAGATGGGTAAAGACAATAACTTCCCTGTCCCCCACCCCTACCTTGCTATCCCCCCTCTTCCATAGCCTAACCATCTGGTTGCTTCTCCCATCATGTGCTGCCTCTTGCAGTGTGGCCTCAGCAGCCAGAGACTGTGGTCTCATGTGTGTGAGTTGTGTTTACATTGTGTGTTTGTGTGTGTGTTTGTGTGTGTGTGTGTTTTGTCCATTTTCAATGCAGGCCTTGTTGGCTGAAGGCTTACTTGCTAACAGTCTTTTTGTTGTGCTTATCTATGGCTTATCATATCTGTAATATGGTGAGTGGCACGTATCTTTTTCATATTATTGTCACATTGCGTCCTGAATTTTCCATTGTTAGAAAATACATACTGTCAGATGAAAGTGTTTCTACATGGTAAATATTACCATAAATTCTTCCAAAGTTTGCTTTTTTAATTCAAAATGTTATAGCCAACCACATGTTATATGCGTGAAACAGAAGTGAATGACTCCTGAACATAGCAGCGAAAGGTATGGGTTTGGTTGGCAAAAGAATTCTCTTTGTGATGTCAAACATTTAATGCAAATTGAATGCTTCATTTGTACTTTGTCCAGCAACCACAAGTGGCTCAAACTGAAATGAGCACATCTACATTTTCAGTGACATGTTTAATGATGGAATTTAGTAGTTTCAGATTAGTACCATGACAACCTACCCTTTAGTGATGACAGCCTGCTCTATAGCGATGGTCTAATGCTAGTATGGTAACCAGAATCAAACAACCTGCATTCTTGTGTAGCTTAGTAAACAAACATAAAAAATGATACTTTGGAGTGTCATTTAATACAGCAAGTAGTTTCTGGTTCTACATATTCAGTGCTTTCTGATCAGCAGGGACTGTTTCAGAGAGATTTCAGATCAGTACTGCCTTTCTTTAAACTAGTTCACATGCAAAATTTCTTCAATACATTGAGGAGTGTGTGAACCAGATACAAATGCTTTCCCAACTTGCATTTTCACCTCGCATGTCACCAAATAGATGAGTGTTGGTTACAGTTGGTCAGTGAGCATTTTCACCTCACATGTCACCAAATAGATGAGTGTTGGTTACAGTTGGGCAGTGTCTTGCTAGCCATAATTCTCTAGCAGCCACTGTTGATACACTGTTGGTACACATACAGAGTGCATAAAGGAAGACCCTACATTAAAATATCCAGTTCCTTTTCAATTCCATACTTTAATTTTGTGGACATTCTACTTGCAGCATTTGGGAGCTTCTTGATATAATTAATTCTAAAGATTAGAGATAATGTTCAGTTCTGTAAGCTTAATGATTAGTGTATTGTCATGTACCTGTGCTGCAATACAAATTTTGTTACAGACAGATATCTACTTAATGGTTTAGAAGTTTCATAGAACATTATTATTATCTTTTTAATGTTAGCTACTTATATACTAAGAAATGCAAGAGGGGCTAATGTGAATGTATTTCTTTTAATTTCTGTGAAATTTACATAGTTGTTGTTTGTTTGTTAGGTACTTTTTCATTCTGGATGAGACTGCACCAGAATTTTCCTTATCTGACAACTTCTATAAGCAGCACCTTCTTCTAGATCTAACAGTTAATGTTTATGCTGAAAGTTCATGGGGAACCATTAGGAGTGTGTTGCCATTAAGGGCAGATACTCTTATTGAGGAAGCATCTGTACATTTAAGGTAAAAATAAAAAGTAATTTTGTATGCTTTTTGGTTGGTAGCTGTTACTAACAGTCATATGAATTCTGTTTTATAAAAATTAAATTAAATTTTCTATTCATTAGCCTTGTGTTACAAACTAGTCAAGTGAGCCTATTTTTTATCCTGTGTGGCATTTTGTGTGTGTTGTGTAACATTAAAACAACTGTGAAGTTCATATTACACTGAAGTGCCAAAGAAACTGGTATAGACATGCATATTCAAATACAGACATATGTAAACAGGCAGAACATGGCACTGCAGTCAGGAACGCCTATACAGGCAACTAGAGTCTGGCACAGTTATTAGATCGGTTCCTGCTGCTAAACTGGCAGGTTATCAAGATTTAAGTAAGTTTGAACATGGTGTTATAGTCAGCACATGAGTGATGGGTCACAGAATCTCCAAGGCAGCTATGAAGTGGGGATTTTCCCATACGACCTTTTCATGAGTCTACTGAGAATATCAGGAATCCGGTAAAACATCAAATTTCAAACATCGCTGCAGACGGAAAAAGATCTTGCAAGGATGGAACCAATGACAACCGAAGAGAATCATTCAACATGACATAAGTGCAATCCTTTTGCAAATTGCTGTAGATTTCAATGATGGGACATCAGCAAGTGTCAGCATTTGAAGCATTCAATGAAACTTCATCAGTACGGGCTTTCAGTGCCAAAGGTCCACTTGTGTACTCTTGATGACTGCACAATATAAAACTTTATGCCTTGCCTGGGCCTGTCAACACTAACATTTGCCTGTTGATGACTGGAAACATGTTGCCTGGTTGATGAATCTCATTCCAAATTGTATCAAGTGGATGGACATGCAAGGTTTTGGAGACAACCTCATGGATGGACCCTGGATATCAGCAGGGGACTGTTCAAGCTGATGGAGGTTCTGTAATGGTGTAGGGTGTGTGCAGCTTGAGTGATATGGGACCTTTGATATGTCTGGATACAACTCTGACTGGTGACGCATAAATAAGCATCATGTCTGATCACCTGCATCCATTCATGTCCATTGTGCCTTCCAACAGATGTGGGCAATTCCAGCAGGACAATGCAACACCCCACACGTCCAAAATTGCTACAGTGTGGCTCCAAGAACAATCTTCTGATTTTAAACACTTTTGTTGCCCACCAAACATTATTGAGCATATCTGAGGCGACATGCAACTTACTGTTCAGAAGAGATCTCCATCCCTTTGTACTCTTATGGAATTATGGATAGCCCTGCAGGATTTGTGGTGTAAATTCCCTCCAGCACTGCTTCAAACATTAGCACTTCTGTGTGATGGCGAGAGGGCCTACACGATATTAAGAAGGTGTAGCAGTTTCTTTGGCTCTTCATTGTATAAAATGTTGGTAACATTTTTAAAGGTACCCACAATTGGTCTACAGGAGATGGACAAATAATATTAACACCTCATCCACACAGCCTGAATTCTTCTTTGGTTTCGCACATGTAAGCCTTTAAATTGGCCAAAGAGTTTGAAGAAATATATGTTTGAAAGAAATTATTCCAATTTTATGGGAGATGCTACAGAGTGAAATGTTCCATAATTGGACTTCCAATACAAATCACAGTGGCTTGATAATGTTCAACTCTTCTTCTATATTGTTTTGGGACGCATATTACTTCATACTTTAACTCATCAGAGCCATAAGGGGTGTATTACAGCCATGTGAGAGATGACAGTCATTTACATGACTGAAATCCCCTACTGGGAAGTTGTTGTATTTTCATACACTTTGCCAGTTGCCTTACCATTTAATGTGATGAAGGGAATTACTAGAGATCACAGTATGACTGCATAAACCATTACAGAATTCAGCTGAAAGAAAGTCTAGAGACTTCCTGGGACATAAACAAATTCTGCAGTAAAAAACAGTATCATTGTGACTCATTGAACCAAGTTATATGTCTTCAAATAAGAATGGTCATCATAATTATTAATCTAGCCATTTTTCATCATAAATGGATAAAGACCTGTAACAGACACCTTCCTTATTCTAATTTTTATCTTTGCAGATAAAGAAGCACCTATCTATCATTTTAGAAGCCTAATAAGATAGTGAAGTGAGTCAAATGTGAAGTAAATCCAAAACACACAGGATGGATTTTAGATTTTGTATGTTGCATGGACACATAACATAGAGAACTTTTGCACCTCCTTTTTACTGAGATGTTAGTGAAATTTTAGGAAAGAACTAGAGCCACTCAACTTAGCTGTAACAACATTGGTAGAAAGAAGAGGCATGTGTTTAGTGAGTGCAAAGAATGGTGACTTTTTTTACTGTAAATGATGAAATGAAAGAAGTTGTGATGAAATCCAGTACTTAGTCTTCTCAGAGAGTGTGGTAGGCTCACAAAGTTTAATTTCCCCTTATAATGGTGTCATCAACCGGAAGTTATTCCCTAACATCACCTGAAATGGCAGAGACATTTAGAATTTAAATTAGATCAGTTACAAATAATCTGGTGATTAGAAACTGTGTAACACCAGATATTCTTTTGCCTGTAAATTTCCAGAGATGAAAATTATTTATGATATGAAGAATCAAACCAGACACCCTAAGTGATGTGCCATAATATCAGTGATCCACGATTGTCTCAGGCTTTGTTGTTTTTTAACTCAAGAAGAAAGCATCAAAGTTTATGCAAACCAAACATTTTCTAATGTCTCATTTCTGACAAACTCCATAATTGTAGCTGTTTTTTCAGTCTTTAGCACAATTTGAAACAATGTCATATATTTTATGAAATAGTTTTCTTGGAAGTGTTAACCATTATTTTCATATAAATGTTGCTGAATTTAATTGTGTTAGAGACAACTAAATCTGTATTAACAATTTGAATTAACTGAAGAAGGTTACATCTTACAATATAACTAAATTTCAGGGTCAATGATACTGACCTGAGCTACATTGGCCTTAACAAAATGGACCCATCTATCATCAGTGACACAGAAATGAAAGAACAATCTGTAAGTAAAACAAATATCAAGTTTCAAAACTATTAAAAAGAGAATAAATAGGTCATGTCATAATCTGTGTAATCTCAATCCAGGTATTAGAGATAAGTAAATAGAATTCTTGTGAATAGAAAAACTTTCTTCGGGTAATGAAAGCATTTTTCAAAATTTAGCTATTTACTTTTAAAAATATTTAAACTGCTTCTCAAACTCTGGGGTTTGTACTCAACTGGAATGATGCCAGCTGAGGAGATACTTGAGAGAGAAAAGTGGTACTTAGGACTGGGAAACTGACAATGGCTGGGAGTGGAGTGTGATCTTATATGTCTTCATGCTGCATGTGAATTACTCCGTTGCCAGAGGATGACATGGTGTAGGGTGCTGAATAGCCCATCTGGCATAGTCTGTGGAGGTTCACTTTTAAATTCATGTGAGCTGACTTTGTAGCATTGTTCTCAGCAGGAGCAAAAATACTTCGTTTATGTAGCATGTCTAGTTTTTTATTTTGTTACATGCATCTACTTTAATCAGTTTATTTAATTACATGCTTCTGCCTGAAAGTGATCCATAGCTATTTTATTGTTATCTGTGTTGAGCAGTGCATTTCCTTTCACTAATTGTTTGTGTATTTTGTGAGTGCCAGTGAAGCATTATCTGACCTTGTAGTATAGTTTCACAATACCAAAGCACCACATTCACCTATCCCAGTTCAAATTAGCTGCCATAACAAATAATCAGTAGTATCCAGACTTTGACAAGTAACTGATAATCAAAAGCAGAATAGCAGTGGTACTTAGATGAGTATAATAACAGCTTGGGATAAAAGTATATTTCTTGTGTGTTGCTGAAAGCAGATAAAGATGTACCAACACAGTGGGAATTGACCTTCTCCAAAACAGTAGGACTCTGTGTTGCCTACAGATGACAGACTGCTTAAAGCACTTCTAGAGAAAGCTTTTGCACCTGTGGTAACTTTGACACAGCCAGGAATCCCCGATGTCACAGCATCTTTTGATACGCCTCAAATGGTTGGTCCAAACCCACCTGAAGGGGATTGAACACTTGCAGGGTCACTTTATAGAAGGAAAGTTGGTACAAGTTGCATGGTTGCCCCTTTAAATAACCACTGCACAGGAGCAGAAGAAAACAGAGAGAAAGTTTAAATACTAAGTTTCATTTTCCAAAATCTTTTCAGTGAGAAAGATTGTACTATCGTTCCTTCATTCTGAAATCACACAAACACCAAAGTATATGTTGAGATAAGAGATTTACATGTAGAATATGGAATTGTTCATCAGTAAAAAGGTGACAGGACCTAGTGGAGATTCCGGTACAATTCTACAGAGAGTATGTGAAGAAACATGTCCCTCTTCTAAAGCAGTCAAATATTTGTTGTTGGAGGAATGAGATGTTCCAAGTGAACAGAAAAATGGACAGTCATTCCAAAATTCAAGAGAGTTGTTGAACTGATGCACAGAATTGTAAGTCTATGTTACTTACAAAAGTTTGTTATAGAATTTTTGAATACATTTTATGCTAATGTATTATACTTTCTTGAGACTTATAATCTCCTGTACACGAAACAACATGGACTCCATCAACAAAAATACTGTATAACTCAACTTGTTGTTTGTCCACGAGATCCAGAAGGCAATAGATGTCAGTGCTTAGCGTGATGTGACATTCCTTACTTCCAAATAGTGGTAGATAGAGTTCCACACTGTCATCTGGAAACAAAATACAAGTGTACTAAATTTCTGACATGCTTTTTAGTTAAATTGAAAAGATCTTAGCAAATGTAACAACTCGTTCTTAATGGAGAGAAATCTTCTGACAGGAAGGTAGTTTCTGATGTATCAAGAGGACCACTACTGTTAAGAATGTATATAAATGGTCCAGCAGATAATGTCAGAAAGTCCATGGGGCTGTTCTTGGATGACAATGATGTTTATAGGAAAACTGAAATGTTAAAAAAAAATTGCAGTGAAACACAGAAAGACATGCATAGGATCAACATTTGTAGTATGAATTGGCAGTTGTTTCTCAACATAAAAATAGTCCCTAGTCTGCAAAATTATATGGACAGATCCATTAACTTTGGATTACATGATCACTGTAAAATAACTGGAAACAGTGATGTCCATTGAACATCTGGAATTACGTACACAGACCTATTTGAAATGTAATGTCCACTTGAAACTAACCACAAAAAAGGCAGATGCTGTACTAAGATTCATTGGAAGAATGCTCAGAAAGTGTAGTCCATCAAAGAATGAGGTAGCTCTTTAGTCTGAGACCCTTACTAGAACTAATAGAGAGAATATAGATCTAAAGAAGAGCAGCACATTTCATCAAGGGCTTAAGGATATACTCATCCACTATAGTGAAAGATGCTAGAGGCATTGTGCACAAAGACATGATTTACACTTACTGTTAAAATTCTGAGAGCACATGTTCCTACGAGGGGTATTTGAAAAGTTCAAGAGATGGCACCACTGGTGCATATCAAGGACATGTCTAGTTAGCAGCATCTTTGGAAAGAATGCACACCAAGTTTCAGCTATATTTGTCTATTTCTTTGTGTTTGGCATTCATGTGAATCAAAGAAGTCGAGTGATTGTCAAAAAATGGACGAAAAGAAATTTCATGTAGTGATTAAACATTACTTTATGAAAGGCAAAACGCCTCAGGAGACTAGAGAGAAGCTTGATCTACATTACAGTGACCTTCGATTAGAACACTTTATAAGTGGTTTAAAAATTTTCGGAGTGGCCATATGCACATAAGTGATGCTGAACATTCTGGATGCCCTGTGGAGGTTACGACTCCAGAAATCATTGATAAAATCCATGATATGATAATGGATGACAGAAGAGTGAAGGTGCATGAGATTGCTTGTGCTGTGAGCACCTTGAATGAATGGGTACATAATATTTTGCATAAACATTTGGACATGAGAAAGCTATCCACAAGATGGGTTCCGCGATTGCTCACACTTGACCAAAAACGGAATCGTGTGAAGTGTTGTAAGGATGGTTTGCAGCTGTTCAGGAAGTATCTGCAGGACTTTAAGCATTGTTTCATCACTGTGGATGAAACATGGATACATTACTATACTCCTGAGACCAAACAATAATATAAACAATGGGTTACCAAGGTAGAATGTGCACCAAAGAAGACGAAGACCATTCCTTCAGTGGGAAATGTTATGGCGACTGTCTTTTGGGATTTGCAAGGGATAATCCTCATCAAGTATTTGGAAAAGGGTAAAAATATTACAGGTGCATATTATACATCATTATTGGACTGTTTTAAAACCGAGCTGCCAGAAAAACACTGGCAATTGGACCGCAAAAAAGTCCTTTTCTATCACAACAGTGCACCAGCACACACCACACAGTTGTGGTTGCGAAATTAATTGAAATAGGATTCCAACTCGTTTCACATCCCCCCTTTTCTCCAGACTTGGCTCCCTCGGACTACTATTTGTTCCTCAATTTGAAGAAATGGCTGGTGGGACAAGATTTTATTGAAATGAGGAGATGATTGCAGAAACTAATAGCTGTTTTGCAGAATTGGACAATTCCTATTACTTGGAAGGGATCAACAAATTAGAACAGCATTGGACGAAGTGTATAAGTCTAAAAAGAGACTATGTCGAAAAATAAAAAAGGTTTACCCCAAACACATAAGTAGTATTTATTTTTGCACGGACTTTTCAAATGCCCCTTGTAGAAGAGCTAGGCATCATAGTGGTTCCTCTTATGTATATCTCACTAAAAGACCATGAAAGGAAAACTGGTGAGATGCAAGCTCTGTCAGAAGCTCTCTACAGGTATTCTTCCAGTGCAGCATTAACAGCTTATTGGAGCAGAAAAATGGGCAAATAAAGAAGAAAGGAAGGAAGATCGGGGTTTAATTTCCTGCCAAAAATGAGATCATTAGAGACAGAGCACAAGTTCATATTGTTTTAAGGATGGGAAAGGAAACTGGCTGCACCCTTTCAGAGGAAGGGGGGAAATGACAATATTATATGAAGCACATTCCATCACACACCGTGAGGTGGCTTGTGGAATATATGCATAGATGTTTTTGATAATTATGGATTTTTTTTAAATTTATGTTGGGGATTGAAAACCCATGAAGTCAAGATCACACATGAAATATTCTTTTTATGGATGGATTACTAGTTTCAGCTAACAATCTAGCGATCTTCAAATCATAAAACATTTTCAATTAGTGTTGGAGCCATTAAAGTTTCACACATTGTTAAAATCTCTCTCTTAAAATCCCAACACCCATACAAGACATAATTTAAAAAAGCTTTTCAGCATTCATGGCCAGTGTAATGGAACAAAGCCATAAAACAAAGGTGTCCTGCCTTAACAACTTCGTAACTGGCACAGTCAGTATTTACATCTCTAGCTGTAACACGGTACATGTGAATAGTATGAGAGCTCATGTTTGTTACAGTGTTCAACAAATGCAACATTTGGCTCATAGATAGAACACACATATGTGGCCTGTACTGGAGCAAAATGTGAGTTCCCATTTTGGTACAATACAGCCCATACATGTGTTTACTACTTAAATGCTGAATGTTGTATTTCTTGAACATTGTTATGAGCATCACCTGCCTTACTATTGACATGTACAACGTTACAGGAACATATACTGTATGTGATGATCTCTGTTATAAAATGATCTGAATACTGAGTCTGTCAGTTACTAAGTTGTAATTGTGTAACACCTTTGTTTTCTGGCCATCTATCAATTACACTGGCCACAAATGATGAAACACTGTTTTTAATTATGTCATGTTTAGATTTTGTCATTTTAAGGAAAATTTCATTGATGTGTTTAAGGAAGATTTTAATGATGAGTGAAGCCATAATGGCACCTATGCTAATCAAGTATGTTTTATGATATGAATCCATCTAACAAGCCATCCAAATGAAGAAGATTTCGTGTGTGATCTAGATTACATGGGTTTTCAGTCCCTAACATTAAAAAAAATACATATCTCCTGTTTTAAAATGCCAAAAAACTTGGTAGTATGCATTAGGTTTACTAGTGCATGTTCAGTGGGAAGTACAGGCAGGGTTTCGCAATTCATTAAAACAGTGCACACTTTTCTAGTGTACAAACACAATCATGCTTTAGATCATTTGGAAAATGGTAGCAGAAAGACCAAAGCTCATCTAGAGACTGCAATATTATTCATGAAAGAAACAGAGAAAATTGTTACCTACAGTTTGCTTTTACACAATCTTTCAACATTCTGATTCCTTCCTTCCTTCTTTCATTTTTTTCTTTTTTCCTGTTAAACAAACCTATTAATTACCTCATCATAATCAATAATTTGAAGCAAACTGTTCTCTATGAAAATGTGTAGAGCCGGGGTCTTCAGGGCTCCCAAGGAGCTGGGACTCGGGCACATGCCAATGAACATGCTGTTAACTCCATAGCTTCAGCAAGCAGTTCTTCCCAGAAAGTTGCACCACCATAATGCTTAGGAATACATATAAATGCAAGCTTTTTAAATTAAATGGGTATTGATGGTAATTATACTCGTAGAATATATTAGACACTCTTAAAAGAGAAATTAGAAATATGAATGTACATTCTGTATATTGCAATTGGTCAAAATTCTTCTTTTTTGGGTAAATATTAGCTTAGCTTCAGTTTACCTTCCAATAATAATATAGCAATTGAGTGTTATGCTCATCCAAAGTCCTCAATAATTAAGCAGGTCACACACTTAGAGAATTCTTTTTATTGTACAGAACATAGTCTGATCCAGCAATATAAATTAACTTTTTTTAGTTATAAGAAGTGATGCACTGCTTAGGTGGACATTGACGCATTGACAATTATCTCAGCCAGAAAGACTGTAACAAATTCACTCCAAATCTTACATTTTCTAAGTTATTACTAGTTCTTCTCTCATGGAATTTAAAAAAAAAAAAAAAAAAAAAAAAAAAAAAAAAAAAAAAAAAAAAAAAAAAAAAAAAAAAAACAAGATGCTGTTCCTCGTTGATTATTTGATTATTAGGAGACCCTACAGATGTAATTCTGCAGCAGTCCTTGTGACATACTAATTACACTCAATTTTTGTCCTATCACAAGTGTACTTCCTATAATTGAGTGTGTTTGAAATTATTTAGTGAATATAAGATTAATTTCTCTCTCTCTCAGAATCTTTATGAGGAAAGTACTACAACTTATTTATAACATTTTCCAGTTATCATAGTTATAGCTCATGGCAAGTATTGTGCCACCCTATCTTTAAACATCTTTTATAGACTGTAAAGCTTTTCTCATCACCTACCGTTGTGAACTATTTCTACTGTTTTCAACTCAGAAATGGTTTTGGGGTTAGTGCTGTACACCTTGTCTTTAATATAGCCCCACAATAAAGAGTCTCATATGTTAAGATCGGGAGAATATGGTGCCTAATTGAGGCCCACACCAGTGACCTCTGAGTACCCCAGAGCCAGAATGCGGTCCCCATTGTTTTCCTCCTGGATAACGAACATTCACCTACTTCAGTGGGGTCAGGCTCCGTCTTGCATGAACCACATCTTGTCAAAATCAGGGTCACTTTGGATGATGGGGATGAAATCATCTTCCAAAACCATTCAGTAGTCACCATGCCATCAAGGCTGTGACTGGACATGGCACACCATACAGTCACCCAATGAAGGTGAAGAGACTCCTCGATTGCAAAATGCTGATTCTCAGTCCCCCAAATGTGCCAACTTTGCCTATTGAACCCATCCAAATGAAAGTAGGCTTCATTGCTAAACCAAACCATGCATACATACACTAATTCCCATCATGATCCACAGCGAACCATGCAGTTTGAACATCCTAATGCAAACTGTTCAGAAGCTATGATGATTTTATTTCATATAGTTCAATAATTGTCACCCTCTATTTACTACACGTGTTCACATTGCTTCCATGTTATCATAAACTTTGCTCTTCTTGCAGGTATTTCAGACATAGTTCTAACATTCAGCAACTCTTAGTAAATCATCTTCATTAACATACATCCTATTCTCTGCATCATGTTGATGAGATTTTGGCTTGCTTGCTACATCCTGTTCATTATAACTTCTTAGCATATTAAAATCATTACTACTGCTTCTTAACATGCTACCATTCAGCACTTTGTAGCCTGACCAATCTTGCATGTCTATGGAATAACTTCATCTAAATTCACTATATTATTTCCATTCATTGCTTTCTTATTACAACTTTTATCACTAGCACTTGTGCCTGGCATTTTTGACGCATCAGTACATTTTACACTGAATGCCATTATCTAACTTCATCACATTTTTAGTTCACTCTCATTGATCCATACTGCATTGCTCTCATTTTCAATAGTATAGCTTGCTCCACATTCTGACTGGATATCTTGTGGTCAACCACCATTCCTGCTTTTGATATGTTCTCTCTGCTCCTCTTCAAATTTCCTACTTCCAGCTTTCCAGTTTCTCATTCATTTCATCAGACCTAGTCTCCCTAGGTTTCTAATTTTTGGTGGTTTCCATGTTGGTCTGTTCTATGGCTTCTATGTTTTATAGTAGTTTTTATGTATTTCTTAAAGGAAATTATTTTCCTGCGTAAGCTGTTATTTTATTTTGAAATTAAAACTGTACTTCATTTTTTTAGCAATTAGGTAACTCTTGAGAATTATTAAGCTACAACACAAAAAAAGCTGTAATGTTTACACCATATTATATCCTGCACATCAGTGTGGGGAAAAAGCAACATGTGATGGAATCCCTAATAAGAGTTTCACACAACAATAGTGAACACAGGCACATCCATCCAAAATGGGAAGTTCATGTGTAAAGCGGCAAAAGTTCAACCCTCATGCAGGTTTTGTCACTGTTTTAATCCATTAAAATGTGTTATCATAGTTGCCATAGTGAGAAAACACATGCTGTGGTCCAAACCACTGTAATGTAGTTTGATAATGTACATAATGGCAAAATAAGCGAAAAGTTGAATAATGAACTAAATATCAAAATAAAAGCACGACTTACACAGAAAAATTACATCCTGTAAGAAATTACAACTGTGTATTTTTTTCCTACACTTCATACATTTAGGTCTTGCACTTGTGTTTCACTTCATACATTTAGGTCTTGCACTTGTGTTTCACTTACCACCCAGCATCTATTTTTTCCATTAGTGCCTTAAAATATTACATTATTTCCCTCAAAATTTCCTCAAATCCTGTCACTCTCATTCTTCTGGTTGGATTGGATGGTTCAACTAATTTCTTCAAGGCTAACATGGTTGTCAGAGTCATTAGACATTCGACCCTAATCCTCATTACCTGATCCTCTTTAGGTTCTGTGTTTTTGTACAAATGTTCCCTGACTTTGCAAGTGGTAACAGCACATATGCTTCATCCATATCCACACTGCTATTTGCAGCCTGAGCTGTATATGTGTGTTCTGTTTTTCATGATCCAATAAAAAAATTATTTGTTGTCATTGGTACTCATGATTATTTGTCTACTTTGTCTAAATCATTGCTTATTTTGTGCTGTCATAAAGTTAGCTACCATGCTGCTTGTTCTGATGATTATAACAGTTCATGCTGGATGAATGCTGATGTTTTTGCCAGTATCATTAATTCTTTGTTCATCATTATCTCAGAGCCACCATCTTTCTATGTTTTATGTCCACACTTGGCATAAATGTAGCTTTACAAGCTGACAGTGTCTCAATAACAAAGACTGGGAGTTAAATTCCAGAAGAAGGAATGAAACTCAATGTGGTGCAAGTTAATCTATGGGGGAGCAGAGAGCTTGAACACTGCATGGAGATGGCCCCAGAGATAAACACAAATGCACCCAGTGCAAATGGTTGACACTAGCACAAGGAAACAGAGCATGGAAAGAGATGAAGGCTATGTTTAAGGCAGTTGAAATCAGTATAGTAACTGCCATGCCAGTCATATTGCTGCTGACAGGTAAACATCTCCATCCATGCCATGCTTTGCACATCCCCTCCAGAACATCATTTAGTTCCGTCCCACTGCAATATCCATACCAGCTTATTTGCATCCATCTCGATGTCTGCTGCTGGAGTTACTAAAGCATTCACCCCTTAAAATGCCATGTAGGGCTGAAAACGGCCTGGTTTCTGCCATGACATCTGTCGCAAAACCGGTGAGTTTGCGAGATTCCTCAGCAGTAGATCAACCATCAAAAAGCAGTACTGATGCTGCTAGCTCTGTCGGAAGGTCCTTATGGAGGTTGGGGTGAAAGCTGATACTCCAGCATCAGTAGGAGCAACGAGCACTGGCCAGAGATGGGCGGATGGCATCAGGTCATATTCCATGGGCTCGATATCAGCAGTCATAGAAGCTATCTCTGCCAGTTCTTCAGTCCACAATTGAAGGTAGGATAGCTGAAAATGTCAAAGGGACAACTGTGGGAGCACATGCAGCCACAATTAGGAGCTCTTCACAGACCAGTGGCATGACTGACTTCTTCACATGGCTGGCTTGGAGACTGCAGTGGAGGTTCCTGATTGCAATGATGGGTCAGCTACTCCCATCATCCACTGCAAACCAGTGCCAACCTTTGTGGCCTACCATAACACTCAGAATCCACCCATACTGGTGACTGAAAGACTGGATTCATATGGCATCCCATTGAGGAAGAAGGAGCAGGAAATAATTGTTTGGGGCATGTAACTTGCAGTGCAATAAATTAAAAAGACCCTGCAGCCTATGCAAATGCTCTGCTCTTAACTGGCATCACCTGGCATGAAGGAAGACAAATAGACACTGCATTGTGTGGAATGAGAATGACACAGACTTTTTCATTTGAGTCTTGAACATTCACATAAATCACTCAGCTGGATGAAACAGGTGGTAGTCAAGTGCAAGATACCATTGTGGACGGAAAAATCTGCAAGCTCCTGTCACATGCATTACCCACTGTTATCGAAGACGAGGGTATAAGGAGAGCCCTTGATAGCAAAAATGACCAATAATGCATGAACAGTGGTTGTCAGCATTGTGGAGAACAACTTGGCAACATACAGAAAATTTGATAACACACACTACTGAAAAATGGGACCCGAAAATTTGATGTGCACCCTGTCCTGAGGTTGCTTCAGAGCTGGCCAAGGGGAAAATTTGTATGGTAGCACAACCTGATTCTGTGCACAGCCTGCATGAGGTGTTTTATACCATGAATGATCACTGGCCAGGAGATGTGACTCCAATCCAAAGCATTTGTGTGAGACATACCTCAGTGTGATACATGCAGCAACTGGAGGATGGAAGGATGCAATGGCAGAGAAATAATCTCTCAACAGCTTTGCTCCTGTTTGGCAAGCATGAGGATCTTCTGGATGATGTTGAGCTGATCTTGCTGCATAATAAATGCACACCACGCTCCCCACTGAAGCTGCTCCTAAAGAGGGTGCATTTTGACCGTCCCATCTGGATTTTCTGGAAAAGTATGTTGGCAGCTATGGCAGAAAAGAGACATCCAGCAACATCTGCAACAAGGTATCATCCAAAGCAAAAATTAGAGCCTTCCATTGGTCAAACCCCAGCTCAAGACCAGCTGGCAACCAAAAAAGTAGACCTGTATTTGCATGCTGGCCAGTGGACTGGTTACGAATGTCATTACTGTAATAACTGGGAAAGAGGGCACACCTCTGCAGGCAGTGGGAGTTACTTCAATACCTTAGAGTAAGGGCTGAATAAGGAAAACAGGGAATTGTGGTCAGTGCTGAGTAAGAACTTTGCTCCATGCAAGAAAATGTGAAACTTTCTAATGCCACAAATGAAAACAAATGCCTCCTTTTCCACCTCCTTGTGCCATGGAAAGTGCCTTTAATGTGTAAGCAGTGGGTTGCTTGGTGCCAACTGAGTTCTGATGGGACAAAACCACACCAATAACATTTTGGGGTGCATCCATGGCCAAGGTTAATGGTTTACCCAGTCTGAAGGATTCTAGACAATGAGTGGGCACAAACACTGCTTGAGGGACTGAAAGGACTGTCAATAGTCCACGGAACACATGAACCTGACTCCCTTTTGATGAAGCCAGTTGAGAGGATGGCTGATGGGTGTAGCATGAGAATGAACATAGCATAATAAGATATCTCTCCCAAAGAGTAATGGAGTTCTTTCAGGTTCTTGCATGCTGCAATGTTGCTGAAGGTTTTGACAAGCTCATCCATGGGGATGAGAGCATCTTTGCTAAATACATGTCCCAAAAAATACACCTGTGGGGAGAGAAATCTGCATTTTTCCAGTTTGCAGTAAGGCCTTTCTCCAGAGGGCACTAAGACTGCCTGCAAATGTAAATGCTTCTCTCATGTAGAGCTCATTATCCAGATGGCACTGAAGTAGTTTACAGAACAGGGAATATCCTGAATCAACTCCTACAAATTCTATTGATAAATCACTGGCGCAGACGAAATTCAAAAAGGCAAATGACATTTACATTTTATCTGACTGTGACAATTTCCAGTGTTGTCATGCCTTGTGCAGATATAAAAGTTGTGACAAGTATGGTACATTCTTACATGTGTAACACTTTTCGTTTTTATGGAATTTTAAATTGCAGCCACCATTGATTTGGCATTTTTTCAATGCTACCAGCGGCAGTTACACCTTCAACAAATGCTGTAGCAGAAGCATATACAACAACTAGCAGATAAAACAACTACTTAAACAGAATGTGAAATTGTTCCATGCTTATGCCACACTGATAGTGGACCATGCAATGGCAGAGAAGATTTCTCCTCTGCTGCCTCTGAAGGCAGTGTTCTGTATTATTCCACTGCACCATCCACACCAGCTCATTTGTGTCCATCTTGATATCTAATGACAGAGATACAAAACTGTCCAGTTCTACAGTACTGCTCTTGGTACTTGTGTTTCCTCTTTACTTTGATTATCTTGATCATCTTGCATACACTAGTGATCAGTTCCACTGTTGGTACATATTACTGGTTTTTTAATCTCATTCTATCCTGTTTTATGTTCTATGTAAAGTTCAGTGCTTTGAACACTTCATTCCAGGCATATAGGTTTTCCATCTCATAGTGAATTGAGTTTTCACTCTGCAACAAAGTTTGTGCTAGCATGAAACTTCATAGCAAGTTAAAGCTTTGTGCTGGACTGAGACTTGATCTCAGGACCATTGGTTTTTGCGAGCAAATGCTCTACCGACTGAGCTACTCAAGCAAGCCTCATAACCCACCCATCCTTACAGCTTTACTGCTGCCAATACCTCATCTCCTACCTTACCACCTTCACAGAAGTTCTCCTGTGAAACTTGTGGGACTAGCACTCCTGGATGAAACGGTATTGTGGAGATATTGCTTAGCCTCAGTCTGGGGGATGTTTCCAGAATGGATTTTCCCTCTGCAATGGAGTGTAGAACACATTGTGATTTTTATCTCAATCTTTTGTGCTTGAGGAGCTCAAAGGGCAAAGATTCCAAGTTTGAGTCTCAGTTCAGCAAACAATTTTAATCTGTCAGGAAGTTTCATATCAGCACACACTCCACTGCAGAGTGCAAATTCAGTCTGGAAACATTCTCCAACCTGCGGCTAAGCCATGTCTCCCCAACGTCCTTTCTTCCAGGAGCACTAGTCCAGCAAGTTTAGAAGGGTGACTTCTTTGAAGTGAGGCAGGTAAGAGGTGAGGGACTGTTGGAAGTAAAGCTGTGAGGACAGTTTGTGAGTTGTGGTTGGGGTAGCTGAGTTAGTAGGGTGAAAGGCAAAGGTCTTGAGTTCTAGTCTCAGTGCAGCATGCAGCTTTAATCTGCCACAAAATTTCATCATGAGTTTTTTCAACATTTGTGACCAATCATGTACTTTCATCACTTTGTAAACACTATGTTCTACATTGTCCAACCACTGCAACTGAATTGTCTAAGAGAAACTACCTAAACTTGTTTGGCTTTAATTTACCTGCCATCCTTACATATGTCTGATTAGCTTTTCCCACTGATGACTCATATTAATTTATTTGTTTTTGTTATAGGATTTTCTTATTAGACATATCGATATCTTTTAGTAAGTTCTACTACTTTGAACCTTCCCAACAATTCTTTGCAAGAAAATACGTAAGGCCTTCTTATATGAGAAGCTTCATAAACAGTTTTAATGTGCAAAGATGTAGACTCCTTACCATAGCAATTATGGTAGTGAGTGTCCTCCTGACCTCACATACACCTTTCTGAAGAAGGCTTTGTCCAAGAACTAAATGTGTAACTATCTTTTGTTGTGCTTATCTGCAACTCAACATGTCATCTTGATGGTGAATAGTAATCTATCTGTAGGTTATGGTTTTATAGTTGCTGTAGGCCCAGTCCCATTGGGATACCTTGACCAAATATCAGATGTAGGGAAGCTCCTGGCATGGTATTGTGTGGCTTGTACAATATAATCACATTGTATGTGACAAAATAGGAAGAGATTGTGATGTCACTTTTCACTGAAGAAAGCAGGTAACTAAGTCTGACCACTGCTCCAGAAGGATCAGAGCTGAAAAAAGACAGAAGACAGATGCCAAAGACAGATTCCTTCCCTCCACTCCAGTATCCCTCTCTGTTGTACTTCTCTGGTGGGCTGGAGTATAGTGAGGTTAGATGAACCTGCAGAATAGACTCCATCAGTTTTACAACCACAAGCCCTGAATACTGATTGAGATTTCCCACTGTGAATAACTTCCCCAGCTTTCAATATTCTTCCTCCATTCCCTGCCAAAAAGAACTGCCAGTAACTAGGTCCTCTTCATCTCTGTGGACATGCCCAATTTAAAAAATAAGCCTGAATGTGTTGGTAATATTATGGCTGGTCACATACCCAGTCAATTAACATTAGTGATCCTACAAAACTACAGATGTCTCACCCCTACAAAAATAATGCAAAATCTATTTATGGTGTTCAAGTACACAAAAATTTTCATATCTCATTGGGCCAGCCAGCAGCGTGACAGCTGTCTTTATATATGCCCACATCACCACTGGCCACCACAACTAATAGCATTCTTTTTTTTTCAATCACACTTGACAGTTTGTATCTTGGGTATCCTATTTACTTCAGTTACTTTCATTTGATTTGTCTCCAGCACAAACAGGTTACACTGTACTCACTAATTTCATCATGTCAAACCATTGTTTGCTTCCAACCAACCCACAAAGTCCATTTTTTTGTTCTTGTTAACTTTTTTCCATTCTCTGTGTGACTGAAAGATTTCATTGTAAGCCCATCCTTACTCAAAATTTTGAAGTCCTACTGTCCCTAATCTACTATGAGGCATATCAGTTTTCCTCTTTTGCTTCTCTATCTTCATTCCAATTTTCCCATCTCTGTCCATTCAATCACTTCCTATTCCTCCATTCTCTCTCGATTATTATTCCTCCTTTCATTTGTTTTGACTCTCTGGTCCCTACGATTTATTCTCAGGTGCTACCATTTCTATGGGGGTTCCAACTCCCTGTGGGTGGCTCGCTCCTATTCTCCATTCTCTCTAAAACACTAGTTTGTTCCAGAAAATCCTACATGGAACTCCTGTTTTCATCTCATAACAGTAGAGTTCAATACAACCAAGAATGTGTCCATACAGCATTTGACAGCTACAGCATGCACACATTAAAATCTGTCTACCACAGTTATCCACATAATAAAGATTTCATACTTGACATACACTTAATTCGATGTAGATTTACACTACATATGCCACTGATGATCAGCTACATGTCCAAGAACTGGTCTAATTAATTAAATATTTTTACATTCATCTCATGGTGTATAGCAAGATGTCTTTTTAATAGAGTTAATGAATTGTGTTGTATAGAACTAGAAGTGTATGTGATGCAGCTGGTGGTGATGATCTACATCTCTTAAGTTAATGATAACAACATAATTCCATGCTCTGGTTTTGGTATTGTTGAAAATTACAAGCTGAATCACAAATTATTACAGTAATCTGAGAACATCATACTAATCAATAATTTTTAATTTTTTTCTATGCAAAACTAACTGTCTACAAAAGGGGTGCTTTGAGAATAAAATAAACAGGTTAATGATAATATATCATTTTTTTTAAATTTATTACTCTTTCATGGAGAGTTTAAGTGATTGTTGTATTTATGATTTGAAACAAACTGTTTTTATTAAGTACTAGTATACAATTGTAAACTTGAATGATTTTAAATGTAGCATAAGAGCTTTTTAATGAGACAGTGTGTAGCTGCTGGGCGTGTTACAGCATGTCATGGCTCTAGGATATGCTAGTTGTGTGGACTTACTTGGCATTTTCTGGTTGCTTCTGCTGGGCTGCATTAACACTGAACAGTATCACTCCCATGAACCAGTTTTGTAAAACTCAGTTATATAATAAATGAAAAGCACTAGTTTGCTTTTGTTCTACCATATTACTTCTATTGTGTAAACCAGTTTTCGGCTTACAAGGCTACCTTCAGACATTTACTGAATATTGTTACCAAAGAAGTTACAATGTTGGTAAACAACATTGGAAGAGACGTTACACATCTAGATTGAAGCAGAAACATACAGTAAATAACATCTTTGATAGTGTGGTGGTAATGCAGATTAAAAAGTAAAAAAAAAAAAATTGAACAGTAAATAAATAAAAACAGAGTAAACAGAAAAACTTTAACACAAAACAGAAACAGGAAGCCTACATAACAGTTTATATTAATAAACAAAACCAATAAAATAAAATTAGCACTTGACAAGGCTACATCAGGAGGTATGAAACATGGAGAGTGATACACAAACTAATTAAAATAAGAAAGTATTATCAATGCAGCTACAGAATATATAAGGAACTTAAGCAATATCAATAAGAGAAACAGAAATAAATAAATGCAGGGCAGTGAGAGGAGAGTGAAGGAGCATATAGTAAATACAATCTTTGAGAGTGTGATGGTACTGCATTCTAAAAGGTAAAAAAGTCTAAAGAGTACACAAATACAAAAGGAGCAAAACAAGGAAAAAATCAACATTATACTCAGAACTGTGACTATGTAACAGTTTGCATTAAATAAATGAACCAAGTAAAATAAAAAATACATGATGAGACAAACATTGAAACTTCTTTGGCGACAGTACTCATTAAATGTCTGAAGATGGCCTTGTAAGCTGAAAACTGGTTAACACAATAAAAGAAATACTGTAGATAAAAAGCAGACTTGGGCTTTTCATTTATTATAATGTTGTTCTACCAAGAACCAACGGAAGATTCAGTTAACTCAGTTATATCATTATTGCTGGATACAAAAAAATGTAATTTGTGTTTTTGATTTAGTTGGGGGCTTGATCTTGAATAGTTTCTTTCATTTGAGATCTCTCCATGCACATAAGACTTGTTGCTTTGATCGTTTCAGTTTCTAAATGTCACATTCATATGTTTTTCAAGTCAAGTCTAAACTCTCTTATCTTAGTAAATTTTTGAGTAAGATTTTTAAAGATTTTTAATGTTTGGAAGAATCAGATTCTTCTTAAATTTTTTCAACATATATGACAGAAAAATAATGACTGGAAAAAGGAAATTTGACTATTGAACTTGAAGTATAAAATAACAATATAAGGACTTGTAATTGTTGACTATGGTGAACCTATTCTTCTTTTAACTTGGCTGGCTGCATATGAAAATCCCATTATACACACTTACTAAGAAAATCATTGCCACATAAAGCTGATTCCTACATCAATTTACTATTAGTCTGTGTGGGTAACTAAGATGTTATTACAGAATCTGCTATGTTATTTTACTATGACTCCAATATTATAAAGGCCTGAATGGTCATGTCAGCCTGAATTTCTGACGGTTACATACCCTCATGAAGCAAAATATTTAATATCCCCAGTAGACACACAAAAAAGTAAAACTGATGGCATTATTCTAGGTATTGAAACTCAGTGAGGACAGAAGATAGAGTAGTGAAGGTCTTAGTGACCTGCATTTCCTTTTTAATCTTTCCTCACTGTATCCCTCTCTCCTCTCTGAATTCTGAACCTCAGATAATGTCATCACTTCTGGTTTGGAACAGGTCACTGTCCCCATCATCAGCAATTTGACTCCTGAAGGTATGTACCAGCCAGAAGTTCTCTCCCACATTTATTATATTTCTCAGTTGAATTTTCCTTTGAATTGTCATTCATTTACAGATGAAACTGGGTATAATAGATTTTGCCGGACGTAACAGAAAAGGTCAAAGAATTATGGGTCTTATACATCCAGATACCCTCAAGACTAGTGAACATCTAACGTGGAACATTCCAGACAACTGGAGTCTAGAAGATGCTGCTACTGTGCCCTTTGCATTTGCTATGGTATGAAATATGATATAGTTAATGTGAAGAATAACCATAATCTTATATACTGCACCATTTTTGTTACTAGTTATTGATAGGTAACAATAATACTAACTATAACAGATATAATAATATTTATGAAGTTTGTTAGTGATGGATTATGTTTACAGTCAGCTTTACTATGTAATTTATCACTTAAAATTACAGTCACACACATTTAACAGTGTTGGAAAGGACAGATTGCTACTTACTGTAAAGAAGACACATCAAATTGCAGATGGACACAATCAAAAGACCCTCAAATTTAGCTTTCAGCCAAAGCCTTTGTCAGTAAAGAGAGACAAAAACACACACTTGGAAAAAGAAAGAACACTTAATGCACACATGACTGCCAACTCCAGCATCTCAGGCCGGAATGCAACATCACATGGGATGCAAGCATCAAAACTGGAGGGGGTGTGGAAGGGGAAGGGAAATGTATGGTAGTGTATGGGTGGCAAGAGAGACGAACACTGTCTGGTGGAGTGCGCCAACAAGCGCAACATCAGGAGGTTGTAGGGCAGGGAGGTGGGGGAAAAGTAACAAAAAAGGAGAGGAGCAGGGAAAGATGAGTGGATGCATTAGCAGAAGGCTGCAAATAAACAGGGTGGAATTTGAGAATGAGGAGGACATGGTAGGACAGAAGTGGTGGAAACTATTGGGTGGAGGTTGTGAAGACAGTATGTTATCATAGGCTGAGGCTGGGGTAATTACAAAAGCAGAGACTATGTTGTAAGGATAACTCCCAACTGCACAGTTCAAAAATGCTGGTGATGGAAGGAAGGGATCCACATGGCTCAGGTAGTGAAGCAGCCATTTAAATCAAATGTGTTATGTTCACCCGCATGTTGTGCCACAGGGTGGACTACTTTGATCTTGGCCACAGTTTGGCAGTGGCCGTTATCCTGATGGACTGTTGGTTGATAGTCAATGTAAAAAGCTCTGCAATGATTGCAGCAGAGCTGGTAAATGACATGACTGCTTTCACAGGTGGCCTGGTCCCTGATGGGATAGATTAAACTTGTGACAACACTTGAATTGGAACTAGTGGGTGAGTGAAGTGGACAGGTTTTGCACCTGGGTCTTCCAAAGGGATATGTTCCTTGGAGTTGGGATGGGACTGGCATAGGAATGGACTACAATGTTGTGGAAGTTGGGTGGGTGACGAAATACCATTTTAGGAGAGTTGGGAGGTATCTTGTGTAGGATGTCCCTCACTTCAGGGCACAATGATAGGTAATCAAAGCCCTGGAAAAGGATGTGGATCATTTGTTCTGGTCTGGGGTGGTGTTGGGTGATGAAGGGGGCACTCCTTTATGGCTGATTTTTGGGGGTGGAGGGGGGATGTAGGTGTGAGGGGAAATGGCTCGGGAGATCTCTTTGTGGACCAGATCTGGGAGATAGTTCCTGTCTGTGAAGGTCTTGGTGAGACTGTCAGCATACTGAGCAAGGGTGTTTTTGTCACTGCAGATATGCTATCCCTGGGTAGGCATGCTATATGGGAGGGATTTTTTGGTGTAGGGGATGACAGTTTTCAAAATGCAGTGCTGTTGGTGTTTGGTGGGTTTACTATGAACAGAGATGTGAATGGAGGCATCAGAGAGGAGGAGATCAACATCTAGAAAGGTGGCACACTGGGCTGAGGAAGGACACGTGAAGCAAACGGGAGAGAAGGTGTTGTGGTAGTAAAGGAACAAAGACAGGACGACTTGGCTTTGAGTCCAGATCATGAAGATATCATCAATTAACTTGAACAAGACTATGGGTTTGGTGTTTTGGGAGGCTAGAATGGTCTCCTCTAGATGGTCCATAAAAAGGCTGATGTGGGAGGGTGTCATGTGGGTGTCCAAGGCTGTGCCATGAATTTTTTTGTGTACCTTTTCTTCAAATGATAAGTAGTTGTGGGTTGGATGAAGTTACTAATGTGTGTGAGGAATGAGGCAGTGAGTTTCGAATCTGAAGGACATTAGGAAAGGTAGTGTTCAATAGTGAGAAGATCATGGGCATTAGGGATTTTGGTGTATAGGGAGGTGACGTTGGCAGTGATGAATAAGGATCCAGGATGTAAAGGAGTGGGGATGGTGGAGAGTCTTTGATGGAAGTTGTTGGTGTCTCTGACATGGGAAGCTAGTTTATGGGCAACTGGTTGGAGGTGTTTGTCAATGAGTGCTGAAATTATTTCAGTGGGAGCACAATAACCAGCCACAGTGGGTCGTCCAGGATTGTTGGGTTTGTAGATTTTGGAGAGGATGTAGCAGGTTTGTGTGTGTGTGTGTGTGTGTGTGTGTGTGTGTGTGTGTGTGTGTGTGGGTATGTCATAGATGTGGGGAGGGAAATGGATTCATAGAAGATTTCTGGGAAGAACCTATGGCTTTAAGCAGGGATTGGAGCTTGTTTTGGACTTTTGGGATGGAATCAATCTGGGAGAGTTTACAGATGGAGGAGTCAGATAATTGGCAGAGGCCTTCTGCCAGGCAGTCAGTGCAATTCATAACAACAATGTTATGTGAATGTTTTGGCTCTGGATATGGTGATGGGTTGGAATGGAGTTTCGAGAGATATTGAAAAGGTCAGCTAGGCAGGCTTTAGCTGCTAAGAGGGGAGAAGAGGTGGGAATGCTGTGGGTATGATAGGAGTTGGTTGTGGTGCCCCGAGGAAACATCTTTTCTTTGTTCATTCACAACCTCAATGCCATCTCTGCCATCCATTCCACATGGTTCTCCTCAACCCAGCATGCCACCTTCCTAGTGGTTCACCACATCCTCTCTGATATCTCCATCTGTATCTCTGTCCACATTAAACCCACCAACTACCAAGAGAACTTGCATTTTGACAGCTGTCATCCATTTTACACAAAAAAATCCCTCCCATATAACCTGACTACACTGGAACAACATATCTGCATTGAAAAAAACTCCCTTGCTCAGAATGTGACCAAGGCCTTCACAGACAGGCACTCTCCCCCTGATTTGGTCTGCAAACAGATCTCCTCAGCCATTTCCCCTCACACCCCCAATCCTCCCTCCATCCCCAAAACCTGTCACACAGCAGTGTCCCCTTCATCACCAAGTAGCATCCCAGATTGGAACAATTCAACCACATCCTTTGCCAGGGCTATGATTACCTATCATCATTCCCTGAAATGAGGGACATCCTACCCGAGATACTTTCCACCCATTCTAAAGTGGTGTTCTGTCACCCACCCATCCTCCACAACATCCTTGTCCATCCCTACGCCACTTCCAATCCCAACCCAAAGGAAAATGTCCCTTTGGAAGACCCAGGTGCAAAACCTGTCCACTCCACTCACCCACTACTTCCAATTCAGGTGTTGTCACAAGTTTAATCTATCCCATCAGGGACCAGGCCACCTGTGAAAGCAGCCATGTCACTTATCAACTGTGCTGCAATAATTGCAGAGCTTTTCACATTGGTATGTCTATCAGCCAGCCGTTCACCAGGATGAATGGCCACTGCCAAACTGTGGCCAAGAACTAAGTAGACCAGACTGTGGCACAACATGCAGCTGAACATAAAACACTTGGTTTTAATGGCTGCTTCGCTAACCGAGCCATCTGGATCCTTCCCTCCACCACCAGCTTTTCTGGACTGTGCAGATACCAGTTATCCACTCTTATAATTATCCTGGCCTCAATCTATAGTAATATACTGTCCCCATACCCTCCACCCAATAGTTTCCACTGTCTCTGTGTCCTACTGTCTCCTCGTGATTCTCATCTCCCACTTTGTTTATTTGCAGCCCGCTACCAATGCGTCCACTCATCTTTCCCTGCTCCTTTCCTTTTTAGTTACTTTTTCTCCACCTCCCTGCCCCACAACCTCCTGATGCTGTGCGTGTTGGCAGTCTAGTCCTTGCACACTCCACCAGACAGCATTTGTCTCTCTCTCCACCTGTACACTACTATACCTTCCTCCCCCCCCCCCCCCTCCCCCCATGCTTCCACTCTGGCCCTGGCAGCCACATATGTGTGAGGTGTGTGTGTGTGTGTGTACTTTTCTTTTACTGATGAAGGCTATGGTCAAAAGCTGTCTTTTAATTGTGCCTGTCTGCAACTTGATGTTTTTTTTTTACGGTAAGTAGCTATATGTCTTTCCCAGATGGTTGATATTCCTACTTGTAATTTCGATTGTTGGATACTTAAATATATTTCTTTAAATACATTTGTCAGTATGTTTGAACTCTGACCTTTTATGCTTGAGATGACTGAGTGTTGAACAGGGATGGGACATAATCTGCACTATTTGCGCTATGGACATTTACTTTCTGAGAATAACAAAGCAGCTGCTTTCTAAAGAAATTATAAACAGGTGCACAATAATCAAAAACATCCTGCTAGCAATGCTGCAATGCATTTCACTAGCAATGCTGCAATGCGTTTCAGAATAAATTGTTTCCTCCTCCAGTGTTATAGGATAGAGGATCTGAAATCTGGATTCAAAGATTGAAAAGATTGTTATAAACAGTCACAGAAGTGGGATCTTAAAATATAGTTCTGAACAAGGAAAAATGAATGGTGTGGTATCCACAATCCAAGTGAGGACGTTCAGGCACAGAAATAGTTCAAGCAATTTACAAGTAGCATTATTGGAACTAGTCAGACAGCTAAAATTCTAAAGGGAATGGATTCAGTCACTGTTTCTAAACTTGTGCAGATAATGCTGGTACACTATGTAATCAAAAGTATCCAGACACTCCCAAAAAGATATGTTTTTCATATTAGTTGCATTTTGCTGCTACCTACTGCCAGGTATTCCATATTAGTGACTTCAGTGGTCATTGGACATTGCATATCAGTGACTTCAGTAGTCATTAGACATTGTGAGAGAGCAGAATGGCGTGCTCTGCAGAACTCATGGACTTTGAGTGTGGTCAGGTGATTGGGTGTCACTTGTGTCATATGTCTGTACATGAGATTTCCACACTCCTAAACATCCCTTGGTCCACTGTTTCCTATATGGTAGTGAAGTGGAAACGTGAAGGGACATGTAAAAAACAAAAGCGTACAGGTCAACCTCGTCTGTTGACTGACAGAGACTGCTGATAGTTGAAGATGGTTGTAATATGTAATAGGCAGATATCTCTGCAGACCATCACCCAGGAATTACAAACTCGATCAGGATCCACTGCAAGTACTATGACAGTTAGACGGGAAATGAGAAAACTTGGATTTCCTGGTCGAACAGCTGTTCATGAGCCACGATTGAACAGTAAAAACACATTGTGTGGAGTGATGAATCATGGTACACAATGTGGCAATCTGATGGCAGGGTGTGGGTATGTCGAATGCCCAGTGAACGTCATCTGCCCGTGTATGTAGTGTGAACATGTTTTTCGTGGAGGGGGTTTGCACCCCTTGTTGTTTCACATGGCACTATCACAGCACAGGCCTACATTGGTGTTTGTAGCACCTTCTTGCTTCCCGCTATCAAAGAGCAATTCGGGGATGGCAATTGCATCTTTCAGCACAATTGAGCAGCTGTTCATAATGCATGGCCTGTGATGGAGTAGTTACATGACAATAACATCCCTGTATGGACTGGCCTGCACAGAGTCCTGACTTGAATTCTATAGAACACCTTTGGGGTGTTTTGGAATGCCAACTTCGTAACAGGCCTCACCAACTGACATCGATACCTCTCCTCAGTGCAGCACTCTGTGAACAGTGGTCAGCCATTCCCCAAGAAACCTTCCAACACCTGACTGAATGTATACCTGCGAGAGCTGTCATCAAGGCTAAGGGTGGGCCAACACCATATTGAATTCCAGCATTACCGATGGAGGTTGATATGAACTTGTAAGTCATTTTCAGCCAAGTGTTCAGATACTTTTGATCACATAGTGTACTAACTATAAATTCTTAGTTTGTATTTCTTTTGACAATATTGACTGATATGCACTGTTTGGAATTTTGAAGTCAACAGCCTTAAAATATAGGGTGCAAAAGGTTATTTACAACTTCTACAGAAACCAGACAGCAGCTATAAGAGTACAAGGACATAAAAAGGAGTTGAGGCTGACTTGCTATTCGAGATATTGGTTGAGAAAGCAGTAAAAGAAACAAATAAGAGATATGGAAAGGAAATTAAAACTCAAAGCGAAGAGCTAAAAATGTTCAGGTTTGATGATGATTTCATAATTCTCTCAGAGACAGCAAAGTATGTGGAAGATCAGGAAGATCAGTTGAATGGAATTGATAGTGTTTAGAAAAGAGATTATAAGGTGAACATAAACAAAAGTAAAACATTTGTAATGGAGTGTAATCATATTGAGTCAGATGTTGCTGGGGATACTAGATTAATACACAAGAAGCCGAAAGTTCTATGTTAGTTTTACTATTTTGCCAGCAAAATGAATGACAATATCATAAATAATTAGGATACAAAACATAAGTTTGTAAAAAGGTAAATATGTTAACATAGACTATAAATTTGAGTGTCAGGGAGTCTTATCTGGAAGTATTTGTATAGTATTTGTGCAATCTTATTTCAAAGTGAAACGTGGGTGATAAACAATATGGACAAGAAGAGCATAGAATATTTAGAAATGTGGTGTTACAGAAGAATGCTGAAGATCTGATGAGTAGATAGAGTAACTGATGAAGAAGTACTGAACTGAACTGGCAAGAAAAGGGCCATATGGTACAATTTGATGAAAAGAGGACCTAAGTTGTTAGGACACATCCTGAAGTATCTAGGAATATTTAATTTAGTAATGGAGGTAAATCTGTGCAGAGGGAAACTTGACTACAGTAAGCAGGAGTAGGTTTAATAACAAAAAAGTAGAAATGTGGATAAGTTACTATGAACAGCATGGTGAATGCATTATTGTAGCCAAGATAGACATAAAGCCCAGACCCATCATGTAATTTAAATTTATATTCCAACTAGCTCTGCAAATGATGAAGAGACTGGAGAAATGTATGATGAGAAAAAAGAAATTATGCAGATAGTTTAGGGAGATGAAAATTTAATAGTCATGGGGACTTGAATTCGATAGTAGGAAAAGGAAGAGAAAGAAAAATAGTAGATGAATATGGACTGGGGGAAAGAGGAAACTACCTGGTAGAATTTTGCACAGAGCATCATTTAATGATAGCTAATGCTTGGTTTAAGAGTCACGAAAGAAGGTTATATGTGGAAGAAACCTGGAGACACCAGAAGGCTTAAGATTGATTTTATAATTGTGTGAGAGAGATTTTGGAACCAGATTTTAAACTGTAACACATTTTCAGGGCAGATGTGGACTCTGATCAGAATTTATTCGGTGTGAGCTGTAGTTTAAAACTGAAGAAACTGAAAAAAAGGTAGGAATTTAAGGGGATAGGACCTAGAAAAACTGAATGAACAAGAGGTGGAGAGAGTTTCAGAGGGAGCATTAGGAAACAATTGACAAAAACAGGGAGAAGAAATACAGTAGAAAAAGAATGGGTGGCTTTGGACATGAAATAGTGAAAGCAGCAGAGGATCAAGAAGGTAAAAAGATGAGGGCTAATAGATATCCTTGGTGACATAAGAGATTTTGAATTTAATTGATGAAAGAAGAAAATATATAAGAAAGCAGTAAATAAAGCAAGTGAAAGGGAATACAAATATCTAAAAAGAATGAGTGACAGCAAGTGCAAAACAGGTCAGCAGGAATGACTAGAGGACAAATGTATGGTTGTAGAAGCACATATCACTAGGGGAAAGATAGATGCCACTTGCAGGAAAATTAAAGAGACCTTTGGAGAAAAGAGAACGACCTGTATGGATATCAAGAGCTCAGATGGAGAACCAGTGCTAAGCAAATAAGGGAAAGCAGAAAGGCAGAAGGAGTATACAGAAAGTCTATGCAAGGGAGAGCACTATTATGGAAATGAAAGACAGCATAGATGAAGATGGAATGGGAGATATGATACTGTGTGAAGAATTTGACACAGCACTCAAAGGTGTAGGTCAAAAGAAAGGCCCAGGAGTAGACAAAATTCTGTTGAAGCTATTGACAACCTTGGGAGAACCAGCCATGACAAAACTCTTCCAGCTGGTGAAGCATCCTCAGACTTCAAGAAGGATGTAATGATTCCAACTCCAAAGAAAGCAGGTGGTGACTGAACTATCAGTTAAATAAGTCGTGCCTGCAAAATACTAACACGATTTCTTTATAGAAGAATGGAAAAACTGGTAGAGGCCACCCTCAGGGAAGATCAGTTAGGATTCCAGAGAAATGTAGGGACATATGAGGCAATACTGACCCTACAATTTCTCACGGAAGGTAGCTTATGGAAAGGCAAACCTCTATTTATAACATTTGTAAACACAGAGAAAGCTTTTGAAAATATTGACCGGAATACTCTCTTTAAAATTCGGTGGGTGGTAAGGATAAAATTTAGTGAGAAAAGGGTATTTACAATTTGTATGGAAACCAGGTGGCAGTTATGAGAGCCAAGGGGCATGAAAGGGAACCAGTGGATGAGAATGGAGTGAAAAAGGGCTGTAGCCTATCCCCAGTGTTATTCAATCTATATGCTGAGCAAGCAGTAAAGGGAACAAAACAAAATTTGGAGTAGGAATTAAAATTCATGGAGAAGAAATAAAAATTTTGAGGTTTCATGGTGACATTGGACTTCTGTCAGAGACAGTAAAGGACTTGTAGAAGCAGTTGAATGGAATGGACAGTGTCTTGAAATGAGGATATAAGATATATAAGATGAGCACCAACAAAAGCAACATGAGGAAAATTGAATGCACTCAAATTAAATCAGTTGATCCTGAGAGAATTAGATTAGAAACATAAACACCTAAAGTAGTAGATGAATTTTGCTATTTGGGCAGGAAAATAACTGATGATGGTCAAAGCAGAGAGGATATAAAGTGTAAACTGGCAATGGCAAGAAAAGCACTTCTAAAGAAGAGAAATCTGTTAACGCCAAATGTAAAGTGTCAAGAACTCTTTCCTAAAAGTTTTTGTATAGAGCATAGCAATATATAGAAGTGAAACATAGATGGTAAACAGTTTGGACAAGAAGGGAATAGAAGTTCTTGAAATGTGGTGCTACAGGAGAATACCAAAGATTAGACTGGTAGATCACATAACTAATGAGGTGGTAATGAACAGAATTGGGGAGAAAAGAAATCTGCTGCACAAGCTGACTAGAAGAAGGGATTGGTTGGTATGACTCATTCTGAGATATCAAGAGATGATGAATTTAGTATGGGAGGGAAGCATGGGGGATAAAAATTGCAGATGGAGACCAAGAGATGAATACAGTAAGCAGATTCACAAGGATGTAGGTTGCAATAGTTACTAGGAGATAAAGAGGCTTCCACAGGATAGAGTAGCAAGGAGCACTGCATCAAACCAGTGTTCATATTAACATCCACAATAACAACAACAACAATAGGTTGCAATAGAAATACAGACATGAAAATGAACTGTGCAAGATAGATTAGCATGGAGAGCTGTGTCAAATCAGTATTTGGATTGATGAATATAGCAAAAACTGAATTTTACTTGAGGCAGCTGACTATATCTCGTTATATGCATTCAGGATGCAATGCATTTGAACAGGCTAGTTTCCGATCAAGAAATAATTGCACACACTATAAACTTGTTGCTGTGGCTTACATTAGACCAGGTTTACAAGAATATTTTAAGTTTTGGAGTATGTATATGTATCTGTGTGTGATGACACAGTGTGAGAAATACTTCTCAATTTTGTAAGACTGATCTTCTCCCAAATATTTTCTTATTTTATAAGTAACATGTTGTGTGAGAGAGATTACAACCTGCATCATTATCACAATGTGCATTATTCTGTTCACTTCTAGGTTATTTAACCTTCTATGGGCTCGTTGGACTGCTTATTACTCTTCACACTGTAATGAGAACTTTTTGGATATTCCGAGAGTTATTTAGCAGATGAAGCTGTTTCCATAATTCTCATCAACAGCCAGCATTCTGCATTGTATGGTACATGAGAATTGCAGATCCGATTTGGCAACAGAGAGCTTTATATGATCAATGTTTATTTTTGTTCTAGTGATGAATGCTGCAACATTTACTTAAACTTTATGTAAAATGCGGGAAAGGCAACTGCTCACCTATAACACACAAACACACAAACACACAAACACACACACACACACACACACACACACACACACACAGAATCAGATGCACACTCCTGCAGTCATGGCAGGACTGATTACGTATTATTCATTACTGAGAGCAATTGGCTGGAGTGATGAAGGTGAGAATGTGGCGGGGAAGGATTCGTGAGGCAAAGACAGGGTAACAGGATAGTGCGAGGCAGGTCTTTCAACAGATGACTCAGGGGTGGTCTTAAAAGAGAGAGACAGAGGGAGAGGGAGAATGGAGAGGATGGTGCAGATGAAGAGGAGATAGGAAGGGGAGAAAGAAAGGGCGAGGGATGGAAAATAGGGGGGGAGGGAGGGGGAGAGAGAGAGAGAGAGAGAGAGAGAGAGAGAGAGAGAGAGAGAGAGACAGAGAGAGAGAGAATATGCCTGCATGGCAAGGGAGGGGAGAGGAGTGGTGACAGAAGGTAGAACTGCAGAAACCCAAACCACAGGGTCCCCACTGGTCATCCCACTATGGCTGTACAGAATGCTCCCACAGATTGTACCTCTTCCTTTGCTGACCAGCATCTCCAAACTATTGTTCATAATTTTCCATCCTACAATCAAGACACTGCTCACTTGCGTCATGTCCTTTCCACAACTCTGTTGCATTATGACCAGACTCCTTGTTGGCAACTGTGAATTTGATGTCCTTATACACCAAAATCCCATAAGCTCATAGCCATGTGGCCATGCAACACTACTTATTGTCAAAATTATGATTATATGTGATATCAAGTGAAATTTGTGACTAGATTGAAGACTTTTTGGTAGAGAGGATGCAGTATGTTATCTTGGATGGAGAGTCATTGTCATATGTAGCAGTGACTTCGGGTGTGCCCCAGAAAGTAAATGCTGAATTTACATATGTCTTCCTCTGTTTTATTCATCTCAATATAAACAATAACATAAAAGTGACACCAGGGAGAAATCTGAGATGAAATAACACAGCTTGTTTCACAAAAAAATTACAGTTTTATTTTTCGATTAGGTGCAGTAAATGAACCATGAAATATTTTAATGTGTAACAGTTTATAATTAATGGCAGACAATAATATACACACAGACTAAATAGCAAAAGTCAGAGCATTTAAAGAATGGAAGGTAACATGAATCAAAGAAAAACAGTGTTGCTTCTTTAAGGTAATATTAACATTGTACCATTAATGCCCTCCCTCAATATTAATTATCAGTGTTACAGAAACAACAGCTATGAGTAAGTCTTAACAAGGCTCTAAATTTTTCAATTTTTTTTACCTGTTGGCTTTGTTAGAACATCAGCTTGTTGGTCACTTGTGCTAATGTGCTTTAACATAATGTTCATAGGAAAAACTTTCTGTCTCACAAATAAAATTTTTACATCTATATGTCTTAGTTTATGATGGAAATATTGGTTTTTGCAAAGGCTTATTACTAGCATATTGTCTTCATCAAGCAAAACAGCTTTTTGGCTGCCAGAAAGACCATGATACAAATTACTGAGCCAACAGGCTTCACTAGTTACAATGCTTGAAGCTACAAATTCGGATTTTGTTTCTGACAGAGAGACTGTGGGTTGTTTCTTAGGTGACCATGAAACACTACACTCCAAAACTTTGAGAAGGTAGCCATTTGTGGACTTCCTGTCTACTGCTACAAGCCCAGTCAGAGTTCACATAACCAGTTCATCCCTAGCATATAACGCACTAAGTTTTAGGGTTTCCTTAATGTAACGCAATACATGCTTTAAAGCAGTCCATAAATCCAGACTTTCCCAAGATTGGTACCTGCTTAGAATACTTATAGCTATGCAAATATCTGATCTGGAAACTAACACAGCCTACATCAGTGACCCTATTAATTTTCTACACCTTTTCTCAGTATCTTCATTTTCAGGACTTTCTCTTTTTAATGTACCCTGATCAAAATTTTCCTCCATGGGGGTTGAAACAGAATACATTCAAACATATCAAAAACTTTAAACACTTTTTCAAGATAGGTACTTTGGCAAATAGTAATAGTACCCTCCCTTAAATTTTGAACAATATTCATTCCTAAATAGTTCATAATTATACCCAAATATTCCATTTTAAAGTTGTCACTTGATACCAGCTTTAAATTGTCAGTTTAATTCTGGGAAGTTGGCACTATCAGTGGATCATAAATGCAAACAAGCATGTATGCTTCATGGCTATTTTCTGTCTTTACGTACAATCAGTACTCAAAATCACTTCTTACAAATCCTAAGCCAGTTAATACTGTGTGAAATTTAACATTCCAATTTTTGGATGAGTTCTTTAAATCATACAGAGCCTTTCTAAGTTTACAAACATTAACGTTCATTTTACTGTAACATCAAGTAGGTAATTTAACATGAAAGTCTCCACCTATCTCTCCATAGAGAAATGTACTGCAGGCATCCAGTTGATAGATGAGAAAGTTACTCTCATTTAAAAAACCACAAAAAGTCTGACTTAAGGTAGTTTTGCTGCTGGACTGTATATCTCCAAATAAAACAAGCTTTGTTGAGAAACTTTTGCTACAAAACAAGCTTTATAAGAAAGAACATTACCTTTTTCATGTTTTTTATGCCAAAAAAACCACTTTGTGTCAATAACATCACAATCGTTTGGCTTACATACGTAACTGAATATGTTGTTTTCTTCCAGCGCTTGCAGCTCTCTCACTATGGCATCTTTCCAATCTTTAGCTTCACTAGACGACATTGCTTCAGCGTAGTTGCTCGTGTCATCATTTACTGTTGTCAGTAGGCCCAACTCATAATCCTCCAAGTAATTCTGGTGCTGAATTTTCCTCCTGGGACTAAGGTTGTATGTCTTATTGTCATCAGAAACTACATCTTCCTCTGCATCCTCAGAAGAAATGTCTATTTTCACTGTCTTTGCTGATTTCTTGTTCTTCTCTAGGCTGACTTATTTTCTTTCACAGTCACAGTCCTCATTTCTTCTCTATGTTCCTCTGAATCTGTAGCTTTACCTATGTTCTCTTCATCACAACAAAAAGTATCTGATTCTTCTACATGAACATCAGTTTTCTTCTCCCTTCAGATATTGCTGGCGGCAAGAAAATTACATCTGGGTGCACCTCAATTCCCTTTGTGGAAGGAATATTATATACATGATGTAAATAAAATAGAAAGAAACTTCCACATGGGAAAAATATATTAAAAACAAATATTCCAAGACTTACCAAGCGGGAAAGCGCCGGTAGATAGGCACAATGAATAAAACACACAAACACACACACAGAATTTCGAGCTTTCGCAACCGGCGGCTGCTTCGTCAGGAAAGAGGGAAGGAAAAGGAAAGATGAAAGGATGTGGGTTTTAAGGGAGAGGGTAAGGAGTCATTCCAATCCCGGGAGCGGAAAGACTTACCTTAGGGGGAAAAAAGGATAGGTATATACTCGTGCGCACACACACACACACACACACACACACACACACACACACACACACACACACACACACATATCCATCCATACATACACAGACACAAGCAGACATATTTACTCTAATCATGAACCAAAATGAGTACTGTGTTAAACAATACCTTGAGTGTTGTGCATCTGCAAGTACATGTATGTGGTCCTGGTACATGATGAAATGTCCATATTACAATACAATAGCGTGCTGCTTGAGGAGCCAAAACCAAATGATACAGTCTATTGATAAAGTTGAGTATGGTAGGGTAATTTGTTTTCAGGTGCAGTGAATGTGTTGTAGCTGTGCTAAACAAATACAGACAGCTAATGGGATCATCTGGACTGGCCTGACACAGTCACAATATTTCTACTGCTGCCAAAAACGAAACTCCACTTTATTGATGTCATGTATCATTTTGGTTTGGTGGCTCTAACAGCATGCATGCTATAGTACTGTGGCACA